>NW_027117444.1:0-2441829 GCF_038381095.1 Phyllosticta capitalensis | reverse complement strand
TTGGTTGCGACCGGCAGCGCAAGGCGGGTAGCACGTGAAGAGACCTCGAAAAAGCAAAAGTAAGCGTAGGCGTTCTCTTTCCGCGACGCAACTATCGTGATCCCCAGACGCGTCACTGCGAGCTGTGGTGGGTCCACTGTCGGAATCAGGTAGTTTGCGGGGCGTTTCGGAGAAGAATGACCCGACTGGCAGACTTAGGCGCGGAGGCTGACGTTACGCAAAGAGAGAGATCAACACAGAAAAGATGAATTATGTTCCGATGTACAAATCAGTCCACAGACGCGATCCGAACATGAGAGAGACAGGCGATGATGTCATAGCGTGGTAGAGACTGACGAACGAAGTTGCGCTCCTTGTCTTACGCTGTTTCCACAGCCCGGATTGTCTTTTTGTGCATGCGAGCCAGCCAAGTCTGGGAAAAGAACCGCCTAATACTCTTTCCTTTCCACATGAAGAGGAGAAGGGCGATGTTGTTGAGAAAGAGCACAGCGCCAAAGGCTCCGGCGATGACTGCTGCATAACCTGACTCCAGAATCCAGTCCAACAGCTTGAACCTTGAGACTTGTTAGCCACCTGGAGGAAAAGTGTTGTTCTCTCGCATAACGGCGCCCACTTACCCCATGCCGAAACTGATTGCTTGCTTCCCTAGATTCATGGCGATGAGCATTTCTGAAGTGTTGGAGTTATAAGAGTCGACCGAGTACGCTAGCGCAAAAGTAAAGTAAAAGTAGCTCGCCCAATCGACCATGGTCACACCTGCAAAGTATCCGATCTGTTTGGCGTGGTCAATCATGAGCAATGATCCGGAAGCAAAGCCGACTTACCCAATGCAAATCTCGCTCTGCGGTCATGCCGTACACGATCAGGCCAATTGGTCCAATGATCATGGCTGGCAGCATCACGCCAAGTCTCATCTCTGCTTCGCGGATGCCGTTGTTCTTTCGTGTAAGTCGCGCGGCCAGGATATCTGAAGTGGGAGTAAACGGGATCGCGAGGCCATATCCAATGACGTTTCCGAGAGCAATCAACCCCGAGTTCTCTTGAGACCAGCCGTATGGTGGGGCAACAATCTTGATCGGGAACGTGTAGTTGAAAGCAAGTCCACCAAGGCCAATGTAGATGCCGAAGCTGGTGATGACCCAAAAGACGGAAGGGACCAGGAAGTAGGTGAAAGACCGAGCAGCGGTAAGGAAGAACGACACTGAGTGGTCTACTCCACTCCAGATTTTGAGAGTTTGCCTGAAGCTCTTGCGAGGCGGAACCACCGAAACCGACTCGAGGCGCTCGACGGCTGGCATTTTCTCGCCAACATCCTTGTCAGAAGAGTTTGATGGTGATGTTTGGCCAGTGTCTCGTTTGTACATGGTCTCCTCAACGAATATGAAGGTCAAAACCAACAGAGCGGCGGCGAAAGCCAACTCCACATAAAAGTAGAGGCGCCACGAGTAGCCTCCAGCTAGCATGTAGCCGGCATATAGTGGACCAGTCGCACCCCAGCACAGCGCGACCGTGTAGTAGCCAATACGCTTCCCGCGCTCATGAAGGAAGAAGATGTCGTTCACAAGCTGGACAGGAAGTGCTTCGCACACTCCGCTTCCAAGGGCATGGACGAGACGCGCTGTCATCAATCCGCCGTATGAGTGTGCTCGTGAGGCACCCAAAAGCCCAAAGACGTACTGGTGTTTGGTTCAGCTGCATGTCAAGCTCGTGAAAGTATCGTGGCACGTACCATGGTCATGGAAAGTAGCACAACGGGACGACGGCCGAACTTGAGGTACGCCGGCACCAATAGAAGTGAACCAAAGCCATAGATCAAGTTTGGATACGAGACTAGATTCGATGCTGTTGTTGGGGAAATGCCAAACTCCTTGGAGTATATCTGGATGTACACAGACGGTCCGAGAAGAGCCGAGTTCCCCAGGAAGGAGTAGAACGAAAGAAGGACGAGGATGGTCGTCTTTTTCCAGTTTGGCCATTGCAAAGGGTCATTGGGGTCGTCTGCTGGCACCGGGAAGAGTGCCTGCCCAAGCGCTGTATCATCACCCTCTACCGCCTGGAGGTTTACGGTCCCTGGGATGTCCTCCTCGTGGGCATGGCTTTTCTTCGTCAGCTTCGGCGATCATCAATTGGTGGAGAAGTCTCTGCTTGCCTGTGAACAAGATGCGGCTGCGTTTGTGTTGGCCCCATTGTGGTTCAGCACGCGTTGCAAAGTCATTGCGCTCTCTAGAACTTGCGCCGGAGTTCCAATCGTATTATACCCAGCCCCTCTCTTTGGGTGTCGGGTTAAGCCGAGCCCCATTCATCCATAGAGGGGTAGACAAATCGGATCAGAGTATTTCCGAGAAGTGTGGTGACGGTTGTGGCCATGGGACCAAGGTTCACGACTAAGTTTGTTTCATTTCATTGGCTGCCACTACTGCGACTCAGCTTCAATGATTCGCATTCGTCTTTTGAGTTGAAAGGCTTCGGCGTCAAGAAATGCTGCCCGCACGGCGGTTTGGAGTGATACTTGTGATCAATAATGGTCGAGCGACTGTCGCAAATAACGTCAAAGGTCGGCGGGGTCGCCTCGAAGTTTCCAGCCCACACAGTCATTGGCTAGTCCTAGATGGAGCAAGCAAGACATGGACACCCCCACCAAGAAATTGATGCATCGATTGAGATCTGAGAGTGCGACAACCGACAAGTTCTTGAGAACCCACAGCAAGCGAAGGGACCTTGGCTGCGGGCGGCTTGGTTTGGGACAGGGCTTTGTGCGTCACGCTGCATCCTGGACAGGTCGGCTTGAAGAGTATGTGCCGACAAACCCTGCGCAGATCCGGGGTAATCAGCCTGAAGAACCACAATAATCCTGGCGGAATGTTGAACACTTGATTCGTAGTATGGAGCGATGGGCGCATTATTCCTGGATTTACTTTGCCTGGACCAAGAGCTTCCAGAGGTCAAAACGCGCGGCCCTAGATTGAGCAGCCGCAAATTCCATGAGGTTTGGCAAGACAGACATGTACTTGACCAGGATAGTCAATCGCACAAGCTCGAAGTTGTGGTCGCATGCTCACACACATCTTTCAGCTTCAAGGTAAGCTTGGGCCTGGAGAACCACTCGACCAGACAGTCACCGATGCGCGCCCAACGGACCGGGAAAAGCCAGCGGCACCAACTGTGTTCGCCGCGAGAACGTCAGAGACAGGAAAGTTGCCTTGGAAAGTGTCTTGGGAATCGACACCGCTCAGTTCAAGCTGAGCTTCGACTTCATTGTCTGTCCTAGAAGAAATGCCAGATTCCGGAAGGCCTTTACTGCTGGACACCAGTGCACAAGGCACCATCGACAACAAGGTTTGTACCGCTGATGAACGAAGCTCGGGAGCTGGACAGGAACACCACAGCATTAGCGACCTCTTGGGCGGTGCCCATTCTTCCGGTGGGGTTCTTTGCCAGCTGAGACTTGAACAGCTCAGGATTGCCCTTCTCGATGCTGCCCCAAACGCCGTCTTCGATGTAAATGTTTCCGGGGCTGACCGTGTTTGCCCTGATTCCCTTGGGCGCTTGGGTGTGGGCAAGCTGTGCCATGTAGTGGGTCAAAGACGCCTTGAGGGCACCATAGGGAGAAGTAGCAGTAAAGTCGACGTCGCGGCCAGAGACGGAGGAGATGGCGACAATGGCTCCCTTGCTCCTCTCAAGATGCGGCAGGGCGGCGTTGACCAAGGCGACGGTGCCCAGGATGTCGACTTGAAAGGCCTTGGACCATGCGCTGGTGTCGTTCCCCATGGCCAAGGCAGAGACATTCGAGACAACGACATCAATCTTGCCAGATGACGCAGCGCTTGTCTTGACCCAGTCGACAATCTGCTTCTCGTCCGAGACATCGACCACGTCACCGGTCACGGAGCCGCCGGACTCGGCTGCTGAGGACTGGAGCTTCTGGACAGTCTCTGTGACGTCTTGCGGCGTGCGAGAGCAAAGGTGAACGTGAGCACCTTCAGCAAGGCTATGAAAAGTCAGCAAACGAAGTTTTGCAGACGATTGACGCACAATTCTTGAACAATGGCGCGGCCAATGCCCTTCGTTCCACCTGCCACAAGGTCAACTGCGAGCTTTGCGGTCACGTCGGAGCTTCCGCACCAGTGACAAGGACGACCTTTCCGGCGAGATCCAGCTTCATGTTGTGCGATTGAGAGTGCTTGGTATTGGATAGTGACAGGTTCGAGGTAGCGCAAAGCGAGAGTTGAGGTCGTGGGATTGGAAAAAGTTGAGCATGGCGATCGATGGATGCAAGAGCGATGATGACGAACGCGACTCGCGATGAGTAAACAGCCAAAGTTCGCCGGGTAGCGGACAAGTGTCGGCGAGAAAGATCCGATAGGCGATAACGGAGATGGTCGCTTGCTGATGCCTGACGGCCCGGACTCTTGCGTGACGACGGGACACGGTAAACGCGCGTCGCAAAACCTCAGCACCACCCACTTTCTACATCACGACAACTGCAGCAGTGTCGGAATGCTGCTGCTGTCTCGCAGGTCATCACCAGGATGAATTCTCTTGCTTTTGACGGCTCGACCGGTCTCACCTACTGGGATGCCTGCTTCCCTTCATGCCACCAACCAAAGTCGTTCGGCCCGACAGCTCTATCAACATCGCCGCTCCAGCTTCACCTGTCGATTGCTCCGGCGGCTGTCGCTGGCATAGTTCTGCTCTCATTCTGTCTTCTGCCAGTCTTGCGCAAGGGACCGCAATGGTGCAAGACATTTGCGTCAGAAATTGATCAAAATCCTTCGAGGACATCGAAGCGTCTGTCAATTTGGCCAATCATCTTGATTGTCTTATCTACAGCTGGACTCGTCTTGGCTGTGGTGTCTGCCAGTCTTTCTCGCACTGCAGTCTCCAAATTCGTCGACATTTCGCCATGGGTAATTTGAGTCTTTCGTCTTTGGCGAGTTTTCATCCATCGATTAATGCAATTCTTCGCGTATAGGTCGTCTCGTCTCTTCTGCTGGCCATCGACCGGCCGAGGTCAACTCCAAAGCTCCTGATGGTTCTCTTCTGCTGCATGCTCGGCTGTCATGTCGCTCAAATCCTTTGGTCCAATTGGCAAGCACTGGATGCCTTCTTGATCGCTGAGGCATGCGTCAACTTCTTGGCCGTGGTTGTCATTCTCATCATGCCAATGCGTGATCCCTCTTTGGAGTCTTCCGAAATCAGCAAGCCGTTCAAAGAACCAAACTCAGGTCTTCGAAGTCCAGAAGACAATTTGACCTTGTGGCAGTTCATGACCGTCTCGTGGATGTCGCCTCTTATTTCACGTGGCTACAAAAGGCAGCTCCATGACGCCGATGTTTGGAAACTCCCCTATGACTTTCAACACACTCGACTGCACCTGCTTTTTCGTGATCTTAGAGGCTCCGTCGTTGTTCGATTGCTCAAAGCCAATGGCCTCGATCTCATCACCACCACGTTCCTAGGATTCGTTGAGCTTGTTGCCAGTAAGCCGTCTCTTCCGAATGTTAGTGTCTCTCTGATGTCTGTCCAGATTTGTCTACCCCAGTGCTCCTGCAGCAGCTTCTTCGCTCAATCGAGTTGGAGAATGGGTCCAATCGGGCAGCCATAATTTACGCCGCTCTGATACTTGTTGTGCGACTCGTTGCAGCGCAGTCTGCGGTTTTCTCTCTCTGGTATTGCAGACGCTGCTACGAAAGATCGAGGGGTGAAATGATTACCATGGTATACGAGAAAGCTTTGACGAGAAAGTCGTTCGGATTCCACAGCAGTGAAAAGCCAGAAGAGAAGCAGAACGGAGGCTGCACTGATGCGGATGAGCAAGAGCATCAAAACGGAGACGCTACGACAAAGAGTAAAAGCACAGGGCAAAAGTTGATGCACCAAATCTCCCGAGCTTTTGGATTCCACACCGAGTCTTCTGCTGAGAAGACAGTCAAACCCCCCAAGCAGCCCGCCACGATGGGAAAAATTCTGAATCTCCTGAGGTATTCCCCAATTCAGGCTCTCTTTTCCAAGCTGACAAATGATGCAGAGGCGATGTCTATGAAGTGGCGCAGAGGTACGTTGACTTCATCGGCAAGTCGAACAAAAGTTGACAACGACAGATTTTGGGAGTTTCCAAACATCTTCACCAAGCCCCTGCAGCTCGTCCTGTCCGTGATTCTCGTCTGGAAGATTCTTGGATGGCCGTGCCTCATCGGCATGGCCTGCGTCATTGTGGTCCAACTGCTCAACGCCGTCCTCGTTCGAATCCTCCTTCGATGGGAACGCGTTCGCAGAGCTGCTACCGACTTGCGTCTTCAAGTCACATCGCAATTCGTTGAAGCCATCCGCCACCTGCGATGGTACGATTGGCAGACCAAGTGGTTGGACAGGATCATGGACGCAAGACAGCGAGAGTTGCGCTTGCGGGTTGTGACGAGCCTCTGGAACATCACCATTGCCACAACAAACATGCTTGCGACCGTCCTCTTCCCTGTCGTCTCGTTCTGGGCCTACACCGTCATCGCCGGCCGCCCACTCTCTGTCGATGTTGCATTTCCCGCGCTTCAGATCTTCAACTTGCTCGCGACTTCCCTCAAAGAACTTCCTGGGCTCATTACCGTCCTCTTGAATGCCACCGTCGCCATGGGACGTATCGAAGATTTCATGCAAGAGCCGGACAAGCAAGACCGCTACTCCGACAACGGCGCATCAGAAATATCTTTCGAGAACGCGTCTTTTTCTTGGCCGGGTTACTCCGTCCCAGTACTGGAGAACGTTGACCTTGCGTTTCCGAGTGGGCTTACTGTTATTTGCGGCAAGGTCGGGGCTGGAAAGACGGCGCTGTTGCAGGCAGTCTTGGGCGAGCTTGACACTCTGGGCGGCGAAACCAGGCTTCCGGACGAAAAGATGGCCTACTGCGCCCAGTCACCATGGCTTCAGCATATGAACATTCGACAAAACATACTGTTCTCCTCGCCATTTGACGAACGTCGATACAAACAAGTCTTGGAAGCGTGTGCACTCACTCCTGACCTCGCAAATTTCAAGCATGGGGACCTTTCTGACCTGGGAGAAAACGGAATCGGCTTGTCTGGGGGCCAGCGTGCAAGAGTTGCCTTGGCCAGAGCCGTCTACAGTCCGGCTCGTATTCTCTTGCTTGATGACCCTATAGCCGCTCTCGACCACAACACCGCTGAGACGATTGTCAAAAGGCTTTTCCGTGGCCCGCTCATGGAGGGGAGAACGGCGCTATTGGTTACCCATCGGCTCGACTTGTGTTGCCACTTGGCAGACTGCGTCGTGGAGGTTTCGGATGGCAAAGTCAGTATTCTCGACTCTGATGCCAAGGCCCGTCTGTCCAAAGATGTGGGAACTGAGGAAGAGGCGGCTTTTGCCGAAGAAGAGATGCTCAAACTTCACGACGAGCAACAGCTCGCAGCAGTCCCCGACAAATTCATCGAGGAAGAATACAGGGCGGAGGGCGGAGTTGTCGCCTCGGTCTACTGGCAGTACATCAAGGCAGGAAAGCTCAAGTGGTGGCTGACTCTGATCATCTTGTTCGCGCTATTCCGCGTCAATAGGCTGCTGAACTACTGGTTCCTGAAAGCTTGGGGAGAGGCCTACAATCGCCCCCGCGAACGCATCAACTCCATCTTCTCGGGCCTGTTTGACAATGGCCTCTCTGGTCTATTCGACAAATTCCCATTCCCGGAATCGAATATCCAGCCTTGGCTCCTGGCATACCTCACCATCGCCTTGATTCAGGCCTTTGTCTACTTCATTTCGGACGGGCTATTGCTGGTGATTGTCTACACGGCCGGAAAGCGTCTCTACAAAGCGGTCATGCAACGGGTCAGCCGGGCAACCTTTCGATTCTACGACGTCACTCCCGTTGGCCGCTTGATGAACAGACTCACGTCAGACATTGGCACCCTGGATGGCGGAATAAGCGATAAGCTGCAGAACGTGGCTTGGTACATCATCGCATGGGTGTCTTCAATCGTCGTCATTGCCTCCGTGACCCCAACCTTTCTCGTTTTCTCTTGCGCTCTGACTGTGTGGTTCTGCTTCATCTTTTTCCGGTTCCTCCCGACGTCGCAGAGCCTCCGGCGTCTCGAGATGGTCTCTCTCAGTCCGCTCATGTCAAACTTTGGCGTGCTTTTGGACGGATTGACGACGATTCGTGCGTTCCGCGCACAGCACGACTTTCAAGATCGCGTCATTCGGGTCACGGATGCATTTCAAAAGATGGATCATTTCTACTGGAGTCTTCAGGCTTGGTTGATGTATCGATTCGACGCACTTTCGGCCTTTTCAACGTTTGCGCTGACGTTGCTGGCGCTTTACGACAATTTGTCGCCCGGGTTGACGGCATTCATGCTCACCACCGCGTCAAATTTTGTCGTCGCCACCCACTCTCTTTGCAAGCAGTATGGGCAGCTCCAGATGGACTTTGTGTCGGTGGAGCGTGTCGTTGAGCTGCTGCATATTGAGGAAGAGCCGGAGGGCACAGTTGATCCACCAGCCTCGTGGCCGGCATATGGCGATGACATTGTTTTTGACAACGTCACGGTAAAGTACGCGCCTCATTTGGAGCCATCGTTGTCTGAAGTCAGCTTCCGGATCCCCGGACGATCCACCACCGCAGTCATTGGACGCACAGGCTCAGGAAAAAGTACCTTGGCACTGACGCTTCTTGCGACGAGTATGACCACATTCCAATCCGGTGTTATCATCCAAGCTCGCTGACATTTCAACAGTTCTTCCGCAACCCGGTGGCCAAATCCGAGTGGGCAACATGGACATATCCAAGGTCAACGTCCACGCCTGGCGTCAAAGAATCGTGCGTACTCGTTTCCATTCATTTCTTAAACAATTGCTCACAAGGATGGCAGAGTTTCGTTGCCCAAGATCCTGTCTTGTTTCCTGGGACTTTGCGCCAGAACCTCGACCCCATCAACGACCACTCAGACGAAGAGTGCGCTGCCATCATCCAACGAATCCTCGGTTCAGAGTGGTCGCTGTCCTCGCGGATCGAGGGCGGCGGAAAGAATCTCAGCCAAGGTCAACGACAGCTTGTGGGCATTGGTCGCGCCGTCTTGCGGCGCAGTCCTGTCGTCATTCTCGACGAGGTATGCCCAGTCCCATCTCCCAGTTGCAAATCATTCTTGCTAATTACCACAGGCTACTGCGTCAATCGACATGGAAACGGCGCTCTGGATACAGGAGGTTTTGCGCGAAGAGCTGCGCGAGAGCACCGTCATTACGGTCGCGCATCGCGTCGAGGCGGTCAAGGATGCAGACTACTGCATTGTTCTTGATTCCGCAAGAGTGGTCGCTGCTGGCCCCCCTTCTGAGATTATGACTTGAAGACACACGACAGACGAAATAGACGATAGAACATTGGTTGGGTAGACTTTGTAGACTGAGACCATCCCACCTCTTTACGCAGCACCGAACTGGAACCAAACCTGTGGCAAAGCCGTCGGTATTCAGGTGCAAGTGCCGTAGAATGATTGTTTCTGCTTGCTAAACCCACAGTGTTGCACCAACATGACCTCGGCAATGCGTGCGTCCCGCAGCTCAATTCGGCCAAGATGGACGCCGTGTGAGGGGCCAACCTTCAGCTCATCACCAACACCTGTTCATCGGCTTCTCATCGTCCTACTCTGCAGCATGCTGCACATTCTGCGGCCCGCCCGTCGACTACGCCATGTTCACCCCATTTTGCGCCGCTCCCCGCATCGCCCTCGCGCTTTGACAACTCCGAGTCCTCGTTCGCCGAAGCCGTCTGCCAAAGACGCACAAGACAGCCAACGCCTGTCCCTCTCCCGCCCATCACTGGGCTACCTCATCGTTGAGATTAGCAGGACGGACTGGAGTGCTACGCTTCGTACTCTGCGGCAAGAATTGCGTTCCATGCCGGGACAGCAAGCGGCCCTTCGACGCGTGTTTTGGATTGCAGCTCTCCCCACTGCTGGTATTGCGATGGCGGTCGCCCTGCTCGCCGGCTCCTGGACACAAACGAACAAAGATGAGGAAGAAGGATGAAGAGCGGACGAGACATCAAAAGACAGCGGCCACGGCCTCACGCCAACGGGTAGGGCGGCACTCGCGCTGTCGGGCAGTCTCGCGGTGCGGCCCGAGAGCTGACGAAAAATCTCCGGGTGCTGCAAGCAGTTGCAGACATGCGCACAGCATGGCCAGTCCGACCCACTTTGGCCGCCAAATCTGTTTTATCACAAGTCGGTGGTGTGAGAAAATTCAGATGCCAGACCCTTACAACAAGACGACTCATCCCTTCAACAAGCCCGCGAGCAGGTGGACAATCCTCTAAGCTGCCACGATTTCTAAATATTCACTCGAGGCTTTTGCCCAACGCTGACGTCAGCCATTGACTTTTGATAACACTTTGCGCCGCATCCCTGACGAAGATTTTCCCAAGACCCGCAGTCTTGCCCTCGAAATCAGCTTGCTTCCCCGGATTCCATCGTTTTTGCGGAGCGGAAATCACCTCGAAAATGGATCCGCCTCCACACTTCGCTAACGAGCGACGACCATCGCGTGGGGCCCCGCAGAGCTCCGGATCTCTATTGCAACGACTGCCGGTGGAGCTGCGCCTCCAAATCTACGACTGCCTCTTCCCCAGCAAGCCGGTGCCGTACCACGGCTTCGACGCGGGCGCGCTGCGCCGCGACGGGCAGCCCTCGAGCACCAAGGTGCTGCGCCTGAGCCGGGCCATCCACGACGAGGCCGAAGCGTACCTGTACGCGCGCACCACATTCGAGGTCCGCATCCACCCCGCCGGCATCGTCCTGTGCGGCGGCCGCCACATGACGTTCCCCGAATACGACTTTGGCAAGCGCGGCGGCCCGGACAAGATCCACGGCGTACCGGGCGCGTGGAAGGCGCTGCTGCGCAACGTGCGGCGGCTGGACCTGCGCATCACGGCCTGGGTCCAGCGCGATCTGTTCAACATGGTTTGCAAGTACGTGGCCTACTTCGTCTCGCGGCTCGCGGCCGATGGGGCGCCGCTGGCGGCCGTCCGCATATCGGTCGAGTGGCAGAACGGCGTCACCAACTTTCCCATCTCGCGTCCGACGGTTGATATGGCGCAGAAGCTGCTGGCGCCGTTTGCGAAGCTGCAGGGAGTCGGTGATGTGCGTTTTGGGAGAATCGACCCGCTGCCCGTCGGGTTTGCCTATAGCACGGGCTACTATTCTGTCACGGAAGACCTCCAGTACGCGGAGTTGAAGGAGGGGCTGGAGAGGAAGATGACTGAGCGGCGAACTTTCTGATGGCACGGACGTCGGAACTTTTGATCTTTTGAAGACTGGTATGGCGTTAAAGATGGGTTGGGGATTTTAGGGCTGGCTGGCTGGTGGCGTTAATGGGCAATGTACAGGTATTTGTTCAAATGGTAATGGCAGGTCCATGGGCTTATGAAATGGTACATCTTCTGATTTGGATAGGTGTGGAGCGGACCCCCTGGTCCACTCATGCTGGAACTACTGTACAAGAATTGAATCGCCGTCCGCCCCTCCGTCCCCCTCATCCTCTCATTCCCTCATGGCCCATCCCTCTCTCTCGTACTCCTCCTCTTCCTCCCCTACTTGCGGAGACCGCGCAAGTTCCAACGGCTCTTCTTCTTGCTGGGCGTCGCCACGGCACCACCAGCACCAGCCGAGCTCTCTCCACCAACCGCACCCGAGCTCTCTCCCGCCTTCGAGCTCTCCGCCAGCTCAGGCTTGGCAGCCACGCCGGCGTCCTCGATGAGGCGGCCGACGGGGTTGCGGCGACCCGAGCTGGACGGAGACTCCAGCTCCTCCCTCTCCTTCTCCTTCTCCTCGTCCTCCTCACCCTCCCTCTCCTCCTGGGCGTCGCCCTGGCCAGGGGCAGCAGCAGCAGCAGCAGCCGGACACAAGCTGCGGTGGGCTTCAAGAACGGCCCAACGGCGGGCCGGCTGGCTATGGCCGAGAGCACAGCGGCCAAATCCATCACCACCGCGGCCAAACAGGCGCTCATGGGCAGCCGGGTTGTCGAGGTAGAGCTGGCAGACGAGATCGGCGCAGCGCAGGCCGTGGGGGAGGCGGCAGCTGCCCGGGCAGATGGTCGGGGGCGGCATCTCGCCATCGGCCATGGCGAGGAGGCCGTGCTCGGCGCGCGCCTTTGCGTCGAGGCCGACGGCCAAGCAGAAGTGCTCGTAGGAGCAGGCGGGGATGCGGCAGCTGTGGCCGAGGGCGTTGCAAGGGCAGAGCTTCGCCTGGTCGACGGCCTTCATCTCGATGGGGGCCTGGAAAGGTCAGCAGTCAGTACGGAAAAGAAGGACATGGAGGGCAGTAGAAGTCACGCCGACTTACTGAAGCCACCTCGAAAAGGTTGAGCATTCCGCGGGCGTTCATGCAGAGGCCGTGGAGGAGCGAGCGGCGGGCGGTCGGGTTTTGAGTGGCGGCCATGGCGATGGCGAGCTCTTCGGCCATGTCGCTCAGCTTCTTGTGCAGGTACGCGGCCTGCTGGTGCGCGTTGGGCCAGGAGAGACACTGGCTCAATTGTTCGAGGAGCATCGTGCGCTCCTCCGCCGACAGGCGGCTGTCGCAGAGCATCGCGATGGTCACTTCGCGGGCTTTGGCGGCGTAGTCGACGGCCGGGTCGGGGTACGTGGTGGTGTGCTCGCAAGGCACAGTGTTGGCGGCGGAAGAGGAGGAGAACATGGAGGCGGCGGTGGTATCGTGAGAGGGATCGGTGGTGGTGTCGTCGTCGTGGAAGGAAGCGGAGGCGGCGATGTCTTCTTGGTGGGCGCACCGGGAGGTATCGTCGGCGTCAACGGAGGGCTTGTTGACGGTGGTGGTGGTGGTGGTAGCGTCGCCTTGGGAGGTATCGTGAGCTGCGGCAAGGTGATTGCGATTCCGAAGCTTCTTGGTCAGACGACGAACGAGACCAACAGGCGGAGCGGCAGCGTTTGAAGACGAGGAGGTATCGTTGTCGGGTGCGGGAGGTGACGGTGAGCGAGAGGCGGCCATGATGGTGTTGTTCGTAATCGTGCGCATCTTGCTTATGTCGGCGTGGTGCGCGTAACCTAAGATGCGAATGGTGGTGTTGAGGTTCCGCGCAGGACTGCGCGCGGCAGCCGAAGGCTCCCTCCGCACACAGGCGCGCATAAAATCCATGTGCCTACCTACAGCTGCCGTGTGGTGAAGTGAATATTGAAGAACCCCAATCACTTTCACAGAAAACTCTAGTCTTTTCCCAGATATACTGGTACAATATACTAAGCAAAGCGGTGTCCCAGAGGACCCAAAAAAATACCACCACAAAAGGTCCACTTCTCGCGCTGTCCTAGCATCGTGGGTAGACATGAGGTCAAAGAAATTTCCAGATTCGGCTAGCGTGGCGAGCGAGAGAACCACGGTCGCCCGCCGTCAGCCACCGACGTCGCTCTTCGACTTCAATCCAATAGCGGGCCGCAGGATACTACTTCGAAATGCTTCTGCTCCGTGAAACTCTCAAAAGACTACTTTTTACGCAAATTTCGCTCTCCGGCTGAAGATACGCCTGTCTCGGCGGGCGCAAGTCGCCCACCAAGAATGCTCGTTGCGGCCGCGGCGGCCCCCCAAGCGATGGCTGACTCGCCTCGCCTTCTCCAGCTCAGCAACACGCCAACTCCATAATGAAACAATACAAGAAGGAAGGACAAAAAGAGCACACGTCCGTCTGTGAGGAAGGCAACCTGCGACAGAGGAAGCAGCGGCGCGGGCCGAGCCGCGGCTCAGGGTCCTGCAGGGCGGCGCGTGTCTTTTGAAGCAGAAGGCGGGACAGATTGCGATTCGCGACTGGAAGAAGGGGGGTATTACTGGAGCGATTTTTCTGTGGAAGGGGTACGAAAGAGTTGGAAAACAAATGAATACACGCGTGACAGCGGCAGCAAAGCGCCCATAGCAAACGCGAACCTGACTGGGGAGCCAGGACAGCTTGTTTGAAGGCTGATTTGGACAAATGGTGGGCGAACGGAAAGAGAAGAGTTGCTTGACAGTTTTACCCGCGCATCTTGTTGACGTTGTTCTCGACTGATGAATGTTTTCTTCTTTGTGGGAGATGTCATAGGCAGAAGATCCGCCAGCAACCTTCTCGAGCGCCTGTCTGTCTGCTCGTCCATCAATCCAATGCGCCGCCGCAACAGTACAGTACATTGTCGACACAACACCTCTCCGCTGTCCATCCTCCCGCAAACCGCCCACACCGATTGATCCACCACCAAGCCTCCGCGATCAATCACTCAATCATCCACTACGCCCTCTCCAACGCCGCCGTACCGCCCCGCCGTACCGCCCCGCCGTACCGCTCGCTGTGCGCCGTCCCTGCCCTGCCAACCCTCCCGCCGTCGCCGCGTACCCCTAGCTCTCTACCCTACCTTACCCTACCCAGCTGATCCCTCCACGTCTATTTCAGGCACCGAGCCAATTCCCGCACCACACCACAGCCTCACGCGTACACACGCGCGCGCGCGGCGGGACGGAACGCAGCGGCAGAGACTCCTCAAACTCATGCGGCTACTCAGGGCGGCAGCGAAGACCCTGCGTGCGGGCGGCGGAGGGGCGGCCAGGCACAGCCGCACTCCCGTGCTGAGGCTGAGGCTGAGGCTGAAAGGCTGCGGATGCGGCCACATACGCCCGCGATTGAATGAAGAGTCCGTTCGTGTCCGCCTTCCCTGTGACGAGGGTCTGTCTTTTGTCTAGACCGCGAGCGACTGCTGCAGCTGCGTCGGCTGCTCGTCTCGAGGTCTCGTGTCGGCTGCTGCTGTGTGTCCCGGAAAGTCGACGTCCGCGTGTATGCACGCGCGTTGGAGTGTGCGACAGAGCGAGCGAGCGGACAGGCAGGCTGGGTGGATGGTTAGCCGCGGGTTTGGCTGGCGGAGGAGCCTCGTCGTGAGGTGTGAGGTGCGGTAAGGTGGCAGCCAGTCAGTCGTGCCGTGCAATTTGTGCTCATCAAAAAAACAACGAATGCAGCAAACGTCGCACAGAGAGCGGCGACCCCGCCTCAGAGAAATGTGTGTCCAGCTCGCCATTGGAGCACCCGCCGTCGACAGCAGTCGTCCAGTGATCGACGAGCTGCAGCAGCTGCTGCAAGATGATCGCGCGCGCCACACCCGTCGGGTAGTTAGCGGCTGGCATCTTGGTGGGTGGCCGTGGTGTGCCGAGGATTATTTTCGAGGGCTGTCATTTGCACGGTACGAGCGCCACGCTGGGCATGGTGGGGAGGACCCTGTTGGCGACCAGGGAAAGAAAGGGGAAGATGCTGCAGACAGGCATGGATGCGTGAAGGGGTAGCGTTGCGGCGGGTGGTGGGCCTTGTGCTGAGCCGCTGCCATGAGCGTCGTGTTGTTCAGTGCGAAAGGGACCAGCAGTCTCGATGGAGGAGCAAAAGGCAGCAGTGTCACAGCAGAGCAGAGCAATGAGTGATTGGTGTTAGAATATTACCCATTAGCAGTTAAGAAATTATCGAAGGAGAGCAGGCGCCACCGCCTCGCCATTAAAACAACGAGCCTTGAATAAGAAGAAGAAAAGAAAGAATCCGTGAAGCCCGCCCTCGTCAAAGTAGTAGTATTGCCTGCATTGGCGCAGACCGACCGTAATAAAGAGTTCTCGAGGAAAAGGCCGTCAAAGGAGGGGGTATCATAATCATATCCAGAAGAGGCCGTCGATGTTGGCGCCAACAAGTCGGTCGAATGTATCCAGTCGAATCCGCAAACTCCAAGAAAAAAAGGGTTTTCCGTCATTCCCCAAGTCCAGTTCCCGTTGAGCAAATTTCTTTTTGGACTCCAGTGTTCGAACGCCGGTTGGTTGAAGAGAAGTAAAGGCAAGAGGGTGTGTGGAAAAGTAGTGTCGTCCTACAAGGCAAGGCTTCATGCATCGAGGCTCGAATCAGAAAAAATTGGCGCCAGAGAAGTTGGGTCCGCCGGTGCAAGGCAGCCCGTCGAAAGGATGGCAGGTCATATTTACCTCTGCTGCTGCTGGTTCTTCTGCTGCGACTTGGCCCATTCCTCTGCACGCTTGCACGAGGCGCATTTCTGAGGAATCGTCGTTCGGTCGACGCTGATGCCGAGGCAGAAGCCCTTGCGGTTGCGGATGGGGGTGCACCAGCGCTGGCGTGTGCCGCCCGAGTGGCCGCACGAGTAGTACACCTTGGTTTCTTCGCACATTGTAACGAGAGTGGTTGTCGGAGCGAGGGATGATGTAGCGAGAGTTGGTGATCGGCGGCGAGATGGCTTCTGGGCGGTTCCCGGATCGTTTAAGAGGTGTTGGGGTGATGGTGAGGCTTTTTCGGTGCCGTTGGTTACTTTATTGGGAAGTTTTGTTCGGCAAGGTTTTAGACTTCGGAGGTTCGCCGTTTAGGGTTGCGGGCGGATATTGTAAGATAAGGCGATCGTGGACAACCGAATATAGATTGAGAAGCAGTGAAGAAGATGCTGATGGAAATGAAGATGGGTTTTGGTTGTCGCAAGAGGCCCTTTTGTACCGGTCGAGCTGCAGGTTCCAACGGCCACGCTTGAGCAGCTGCCTGTCGATCGCTCCACTGGCAGGGCAGTGTTGTTGTCGCGCTTGAAAACAAAAGAGTCATCCAGCTCCAGCAAATCTGTATCGACAAGCCTGCTTTTGTTTGCCAGAGTCCAGGCACGATTGGTCCGTGTGATGCTGCGCGCGTACAACGGGGGTGTGGAGGTTCCTTGTTGTCGGGCGCTCAGGTGGAAGGACCGGCCCTCCCCTGGTTTATATCAACACCGTGCCTGATACGGAAGTAAGCACCTCAAACAAACGCCGCCAACGTGCTGGTCAGAAGGAGCTCTGTTGCTATATGATCGGTCATAAGAGTTGGCGCTTGCTGGGCTTCTATTTCGGATTCATTGTACCAGAAGGTGTGGAAGGCCGCAGCGGGCCGGTGCGTCGTCGCTGTGCGTCGATCTTCTGCCAATTGATCTCCATGGATGCTCGGAACCGTGACGAACAGCAATCATGGGGTCTGATCCTTTGGCCATCTGCGTGCTGCTGCTGCCAGCGACATTGAGATTGTTGCCCAGGGCCAACGCCGGCGTTGCCACGTCCGCTTAACTTTGCCCTTGGCGTCCAACAACGACTTTTCCTTTTTCTCGTGAGGTGTTACACAGAGGCCGCGGCTTGGCCAGACTACGAGACGCGGAATATGAGATAGGCGAGCGCACGTGCGTCTGGCTCACACGAGCTTGATTGTCAGGAGCTGATGCGCGCGCCCTGACAGGTGCGAAACTTTTTGGACGAGGAAAAAAGTGTTGGGCAGCGACGGACAAGAGACTTCAACGACACGGAGACGCAATTTCGGGCGAGGGAATGATTCAAATGAATGCGAGCTTCATTATGAAGGTTCTGCTTCGCCCAGCTTGAGAGCCTCATGTTGCAGCAAGCGCTCAGCTCTGCTTTTTTTGCATCTCGTTCGCTTCGAGCACCCACCTTACAGCTTCGTCACGAGCTTGCCCGTGTTGCCGCCTTCAAACAGCTTGAGCCACGTCTTGGGCACATCCTCAAACTTGGTGTCCACGACCGTCTCGTTCTCGTCGCCAATCGCGAGCTTCCCCTGCTTCGCCGCGGTGGCCAATTCCATGACGGTTTCCTTGGCCTTGCCTGCTGCCAGAAAGTCGGGCAGGATGAATCCCTTTAGTTGCAGTCTCATGCTGATGACCTCGAACCAATTCTTGAGATGGAGACCCTCCGTCGAGTTGTACGCAGCAATGGCGCCGCAGACTGCCACGACTCCTCCTTGCTGCATCCGGGGAAGCATCATGTCCAGAATCTCGCCTCCCACGTTGTCAAAGTAGACGTCGACGTAGCCGGGGGTCGCGGCCTTGAGATCTTTCCGGAAGGTCGGAGACTTGTAGTTGAGGCATTCGTCGGCTCCGATGGACTTGACCCAGGCACACTTGCTGTCACCGCCTGCGATGCCGATGACCTTTTTGCAGCCGATGAGCTTCTTTGCAATCTACTTGAGGTTAGCGCGTTCCAAAAGATGCTCCGAGTGACTCGCTGACCTGCACAACCATGCTGCCAGTCGCTCCAGCAGCTCCGCTCACAACTAGGACGTGCTCGGGCTTTGCCTCGGCGATCTCCTTGAGACCATACCACGCGGTCATTCCTGTAAATCCAAGGGCTCCAAGATACTGAGTCGGCTTGATTCCCTCCACTTCAGGAATGAGCGAGAGGTCCTTCGCATCGACAACAGCGTATTCTCTCCAGCCAATGGCCAGGCCCATGACGAGCTTGCCCTTCTCATAGCCCGCAGCCTTGCTCTCGACAACTTCGGCGATGCCAACACCCGACATGTGAGCGCCAATCTTGACGGGAGGCATGTACATGCGCTCGGCCTTGACATATCCAATCCATCCACGCTGAGCAGGGTCGTTCGAGAGGTATCGAGTGCGGACTAGGAGCTGGCCATCGCCGACAGGAGGGAGGTCGACAGTCTGGAGCGAAAAGGTTGCCTCGGGGCCGTCAAGAATGGGCAGGCCGGTGGGATGCCTGGAGAGAACCCATTGGCGCGTCGAAGTCGGGAGGGTCATGGCGAGGGAGGGCGGATTGGTGGAAGTTGGTTGTTGGAGCCATTGTCGCAGGCGCAGGGTCGGAGGACCTT
Organism: Phyllosticta capitalensis; assembly: GCF_038381095.1. Taxonomy (NCBI): domain Eukaryota; kingdom Fungi; phylum Ascomycota; class Dothideomycetes; order Botryosphaeriales; family Phyllostictaceae; genus Phyllosticta; species Phyllosticta capitalensis. Next base: position 2,423,196 of record NW_027117444.1, on the reverse strand, counting down.
TGTAGGACGGCGCGCGGGCAAATGGCGACGGAGATGGGTGCTAGAAGAGCCATAGCGTCGACGACGGAGGTTGCACGGTGGTTTGGTGGGGACAGCCGTTTACGTGGTGGGGAGTGGAGGTGGTGTTGCGAAAGGGTCCATGTCCGGTCGTTGGCTTGCCCAAGCAGGGATGGCGCTTCTGGGCGAGAGAAAGTGCCGAGGCAACTCGCGCCTCGATAACGTTTTCCAAAGTTGTTCTCGACGTTCAGCACAACCGATTTCCAAATTCTCCTCATGGTGATACATCGAGGCCAGCTGCTGACAAAAGGCCGACCCACCATCGCTCGTTGCCACCGACAGACCGGAGCAGAGGAACCTCGTACGTCCCGACGAACGTCACCGAATTATCGCGGCACCGGCACCGCGGCGAGGCGAACACAGATTCCTCTTTTGGCAAGTTCTGGGGTCCTAGACCGAGTGATGATGTGACTACTACCTTGCCCCTATCTTCCAGACCGCTCATCCGCTCGCTTCGGCGGCGAGCGTCGTTGCAAAGATCGAAACGGCAGCGAAACGGTGCTTAGGCGACTTCGTGCTGGCAATTCCCTAGCTAATCATGAGCACACAGAACAGAGCGGACCAAGGCATCTACTCAGGAAGAATCAGGTGCTGAACATTCATTGCACGCATCGAGCAGGCCACCAGTCCATGTCTGCTGGGGTGGGACAGATGGAGCGCCGGAGCCTGTGCTTGCGCCTATTACTTGAAGACGCTGCAAACACCATGTTAGCGTGAGGCGAGAGACTCTGATCGAAAATCCCAAAGTAGACTGGAGATAATCAGAGATTCAGAGCCTCAACTCTGTCGCCAAGCTCCACAAATCAAGCCGCATACTCGCCTGTGGAGACAAAAGACCAATATCCACTGCCGCTCCTCAGCAAAGTCTGGCCTTTTCGTATGTGCGACTAGCCTTGACCGCAAGCGCCATGAGTTGCAGAGTGTGGGGTCGAAGAAACACCATGCTGTCGCACGCATCAATTGCAAGTCTAACAACACGGCGTCGGCTGAAGAGTACATGGTAACATGACAGCTTGAGGCCGGCAATGCGGCTTTCTCGCCGTCGCGGCCAGACAATCTCGCTTCATGGACGACCATTGCCCAGCCGCCGCCGTTGCAGACGACTCGACGCAGACAAGCTGGTGGTCGTGCATGTGATGGGACATGGAGATGATGCCCTGGCGCTGCGCTGATGTCGGTGCGTGTCAAGCGATGGATGGTCAACACCACGGCCATATGTTGTCGACAGTCGAAGCCGCCCGTCTGGCGCAGAATGAGGCGGATGCGGCCAATTGGTTGCGCAGCCGCTGCGGCGACCGGGGGCTGCATATGCGAGTCGAGGTATTCCGTACGAACTGCATCCTCGTGCTTGTCAACGACTCGACGTGGCTCCACTGCCTTGGGTACAACTTCCCGACACCATGTCATCGCTCGCCATGCTCCCTCAACCTCAGGGCATCCATCCCACCGTTGTCTCAATCCATCGTCGCTCTCCACGAGCCTCCTGCAGCTGTCAGCGGTTGCATTTGCCCACTGTCTTCTCGAGTCCTCCGCTCCCGCTTCTGTCATATCATCTCCATCTTCTCAAGCTTGCGTGCTGCAGACCAGCCACTCGCTGACGGCGCATGCCTCTGCCTTGACAACGAAGCTCTCTGCTCTCGCCACGAAGCTCCGTCCCTCCGTCCTTCCATTCCCGGTGGTCCACTTGATCATTTGCAGTCGCTTCAATCGCTCACTGCAACGTCTCTTCCGCCCATTCGCTAGCAATTGATGCCTTACAACTCATATAGTCCATCATGGGTAAACGACTCTTCTCGTCTGACCGGTTCAGCAAGCATCGTTCTGACTTTGCCATTCGTTCCAGCCTCTGACCAGTGGAACGGCTTCCACCACGCCCCTCATCCAGACGATGAAGAGGATGACGATTGGTACTACGACGACGAGTCCGACTACCATCACCAGCTAGCCGACCAACATCTGGCCCCGCCGCCTCCGCCGCCTCCGCCAGCGCCGAATCAGCATCAATCTACCAATATGCTCCATTACCAATCGTTTGCCCAACCGGCTCCGCAGCCCAAGGTCAGGGTGGATATGAGTCGAGTATCTTACTCTACTTGGCAAAACCCATGGCAAAGTGCGCTCCGGTATCAGAACCAAGGCGCCGGGCCCTCGGCGTATGGGGGTTACAGCCCATGGAACTACCAGGATCAAGATGATGAGGAAGACCAGGAAGAATGTGCGCTAACCAATGTTGTCTCGCAATCTTTGCAGGGCTGACTTTGAGCAGATGCAAGTAGCGGCATAGACGAGGTGGCCGGAGAGACTGATGATCCATATTATGCTAACACATATATCCTCGACCAGGATGAACAAGTGGTCGCCGCCCCGGAACCACCGCCCGCTGTCCCAGGGCCCTCTCACATCGCTGTTCCTCCCCCACAACCCCCTGCCCCTGTACCTCCGCAGGCGGCTGCTGGCCCTGAGGGTGATGTGGTTGTCGTCCCGCCGCCTCCTCCAGTGGCACCCATTCAAATCATACCCGGACCGCTGCCTCCCGGTATCACTGTTCCATCCTCCCCGAGCAGCGGTAAGAGCGTCCATTTTCCCGATGGACTTGAGGACCCAAAAGGTACATCTATTCAAAAGGGCAAAAAGGTCCTCAACCGAAAGGCATCGCTGTCGAACTTGAAAGAACAACTGCCACCGAAGCCCATCATCCCTCTGGTCCAGAAGCGCGAGCACAAAGGCCTGACTTGGAAAGAGCAGCAAGAAAAGCGGCGACAGGACCACGAGAAGCGGCGTGAAGCGGCCAGACAACAGGCGCTCAAGTGGATGGAAGCTGCCAAGAAGAAGAAGGAACTGGACGCGCAGCAACGGAAGGAGGCTGCTGAAAAGGCCAAGAAGAAGCGAGAAGAGGACGCTGAGAAGTCCAAGAAGAAGGCCGAGGAGGACGCCATCAAGGCTAAGAAAAAGGCCGAGGAGGCGAAGAAGAAGAAGGAGCTCGAGGCTGACCGCGCGAAAAAGAAGGCCGAGGAAACCAAGAAACGAAAGGAGCTCGAGGCCAAGAAAAAGGAGGAGGCGAAGAAGAAGGCCGAAGAGGCCAGGAAGAAGCTCGCGGCCAAAAAATCCGCCCTCAAGAAGGGCAAGTCCGCAAAGGATGCGAGCAAGGACGGCGGCACCGAGTCGAGCGGCGGCGGCGGAGATGCGGCAGCAGGGGAAAGTGGCGGCGATGCTCCACCCCCAGCTCCGGACCCGCCCACAGCAACTGAAGAAGTTACGAAGTCTGATTCCCCCAGCGATGATGCCCCTGTTGACGAGCCACCGAGCGGTGGTGCTGAAGATGCCGAAGTTCCTCCCCCGTCGTCTGATCATTCTGCGTGTGTTAGTGCTGACCCATCGGCTGACGAGCGTGTTGATGCGCCTGCAGAACCAACAACAACGAGTCAAGCTGAGGCGCCCGTCGACGGCGACCCACAAGAAGAAACGCAAGCGCAACAGCCTGACTTCCCTCCCGACGATTGTCCTGTCGAGCCCGAAGATAGAGTCGCGTCCGATCCGAGTCAAGGCGGTCAAGATGGCCAAGAAGAAGCAAGTAACGGCCACCACGGACCTGAGAGCCTGGGTCAAGGGGAGGGGGAGCCACAAGGGGATCCAGAACCACAGCCAGAGCCGCAGGCCACCGGAGACGACAATTTGGCGGATCAGGCTATAGACAAGAATGGCGAAGTTGGAGATGAACAGAATGTTGGAGACGATGCGCTGCAGGTGGAGACTGTTGAAGCTGCGATCGAAAATAAGCCGCCCAGTGTTGAGGAAAGTGCGCCACTGCAACCACCACAGCCACAAGAAGATGGGGCTACGCTCGAAGAGCCGGCCACGTCACACGTGGATGTTCCAGACGAGAGCCCAACGAATGACGTTTCGTCTGACCCTCCGCTTGTGGCAGACGAAGCAGGCCCTGTGAGCGACGACCCTCCTACCAAAACCATCGCAATTGAAGATGCAGAAAGCCAGCATACCCAGGATCTTCCTGCAGAGACCCTGGATGCGCAGCATGTGGACGACGACGACTGCTGCAGTGAGTGCAGAGCCGCCGTCAGCGGAGTTTCTGTCCCTGCCGGAATTCCAATCGAAGAAGAATCGACCCAGGAGCCAGAAACCCACAAAATTGACGACATGAAAATCACAGATGACGTATCAGCGGGCGGAGAAGAAAGCGAGCAGTCGAAAGACCATCAAGATATTTCTCAGTCTGATCCGGTAGATTTCGAAGACGTCAGTGGCACTGTACCACCTTTTGACGATAGCCTGGGCGATCACGGAAGCTCGATTGATTTGGGAGGTGGGCATGAGGAAGCATCTCGCCAATCTGCTACAGAGAATATCCCGGATCACCAGCTCTCAGACTCTGACAAGCCGCTAGACAAAGGTATTGAAGAACCGACAACCAAGGATGACGTGCCTTTGAGTGAGGATCCGCCTGCGAGTGCAAGCGACGGTCAAGAAATAGACATTGGTCCCGCGTCGCCGCCAGAAGAAGCATGCAATACTCCTCCCAACGCCGACAAAAACCAGATCATCGAGCTCGACCAATGCGAAGACAGCAACAGCGTGCCACCACCTGCGCCCGAAGCTCCGCCAACTCGTGATCAAGCGCCGCCGCCCGAGGCCGACAGCACGACAGTGCCGCCGGAGGGGACTTCAAATGAGCCCCCTGCCGATGCTGTTCAACCAGAGAAAACCGAAGAGGCCGACTCTACACCAACTGCGGCATCTGACGTCCCCAGGGAAAGCGATTCACATGATGCAGTGGAGCAAGACAGCCCCGAGGTTGCAAATCCGCCATCTACAGACGAGTCTACGCCAGCAGAAGTCCTCGGCGCTCACGAAGATACAGCCGCGGGAAAGGAACAGCCTGTTCAAGACGACGCCTCACAGCAGCCATCTGCCGCAGACTCGAGCCACGACACCCCGTCGACCGCTGGGGGACAAGGCGATCCCGTGCCGCCAGCTGCCCCTGACGCTCCGACTGCCGATGAGGACGAGGATGGCCAGCCATCAGATCAAGAGAGCCCTGACGTCGCAGATCCGCAAGCCTCGTCGAACGAAGACGGTGAGGGCGGCCAGGGCGCTGAACCCGTGCCGGCGGCGCCCGAGGCTCAGGCGTCGGATGGTCAAGATGGGCAAGCGGAGCAAGAGAGCACTGGTGCAGATGAGTCCGCTGAAAATGTGAGGGGTGCGGAGGATGCGTCGCACGGTGGAAGTGGAGAGCAGGCAGGCGAGGAGGAAAAGCACGACGCCGCGACATCCAGTCAAGAGGGGACCGAGGTGCCGGATGCGGCTAACGACGCGAAAGATGGCTGCTCTGAGCGCGTAGACCAAGTGCCGTCTGCCGACGCTCCACCTGATGGCCAATCCGCGGAATCGGGAGGTAGCCATCAAGAGCAAAATGAAGAGGAGAGAGACCCGCACGCCGAGAAGCCTCATGACGACAGTACTAAGGAAGCCCCGAACGACGCAACCGCCGATTCCGCAAACGAAAAAGCCTCGAGCCCACCTGATACCGCTGAAGATGCCCCAAACGCACCGGCAGACTCTGCCGAGAGTTCGGCTGAGGCTCAGCATGATTCAGGCTCTTCGCAGAACCCCGACGAGACACACGACGGTGGGGAGGGCAGCCCGGAGCAATCGAGCACCATGGAGCCACCTGAAAACGCCAATGATGCTGCAGCTGTTGAGGGAAATGGTGACGGTACCAATGACTCCCAGACTCGTGTGGAATCGGGCGAGTCTGAGTCCCCTGCCAATGGGGATCAGAATCATGAGAGTGCTGATGGACAAGGGAATGAGCCGAGTGAAGAGCAAGAAAGCTCCCAGGCGGTGGAGCAGAATCCGACGCCAGACGCTGGTTCAAACGAGGCATCTGATGAAGGCGACTCCACACCGCAGAAAGAAACCGTAGAAGACAAGGATGCTGATTCTGATGGCGTGCAGCCGCCAGCAGGAGACAACGACGCCAGCGCGGATGGCGGCGACGATGCTACAAATGATGAACCTGCGTCAAGCGGCGACGCCGAGAACGGAACTGGAGAAGACAAGTCTGAAGCCAAGGACGAAGCCAAAGAAAATCCCGATGACGTACCGTCTTCAGATAACGTCGAGCTACGGCAAGACGATTCAAAATCTTCACCACCACCTGAAGCCGATGAAAGCCAACCCGCCACCAACACGGAGGACGCCCCAGCACCGCCAGATAGTCAGCAGGACACCTCGGCACATGAAGAAGAGCCTGCCCAGAAACCCGAGTCACCAGAACAGCAGCAGCCTGCATCCTCCACTGAGCCCGACAGCGTCCAAGAAAACCAGGAACCCGCTCCACCTGACGCCACGGAGCCTGCAAGCCAGCCTGAAGAGGAAGCAGCTCCCGAGGCTGAAGAGCAGCACTTTACCGAGTCGGACTATAGAATCATGGAGGAGATCATGAACCCGCCGCCACCGCCGCCGCCAGAGCCGGAGTCGGAGCCTCAACCTGAGCCTGAGTCCCAAACGCAGCCTGAAAGCGTCGCGAATGAGTCTGTGCAAGTCAGCGAGGAAAGCGGAGACATTGCAGAAGGCGCCAAATCTGACGACGGGCCACAGGAGGCTCCTTCTGATAAGGAAGGCACGGGTGCTCCAGAACCTGGCGCACAAGTGGTCGAAAGCTCAGGTGAAGATGATGGGCAACACGCTTCCGAGGGCAACGACAAAAAGCCAGAGGCCTCTCCGAATGACTCCGAGCTTCCCGCAAGGGACAGCAATGATGGTAGCGAGGCAAAGCCAAGTGAAGAAATCCAGCAAGCAGAACAGGCATCTGCCACCCCTACACCGACAGAGAACGCGAAAGTGGCAGGTGAAAACGACGAGCCAACCGATGATGATCAAAACGAGGCCGACGCACAAAATGCCGCTCCAGTGAAGGACATCGACGACCCCGAAACGAGAGGCGCCGAGGATGCCACTTCTACAGTGCAAGAAGGAAGCCAGGAAGTCAAAGGCGCTGTCGATGAGCAAGCCTTAGATGACCAAAACGAATCGGATCTTTCCAGCGAGGACGACGATGCTCTGTCCATCGCTAGCAGCGCAGTTGCGGCAGTCGGCGACAAGGAGGACGAGTCTCAGAGCGAGAGTGAGGCATCCGAGTCTGAAAGCCAGAGTCCGCCGGAACAACCACCACCGCCGTCGTCCTCGGAGCCATCTGCGGGTGAGAAAACAGCTGTTCCGGAGCCCTCCAACGGGCAGGAGTTGCCTGAATCAAAGCCTGAAGACGCTGTGCCCGACTCTACGCAGCAAGAGCCCCAAGACGAAGAGATGAAGACGACAGCGGTTGACAACGATGAAGCCCAGTCGCCGGAACTGGCTGCCGGTGACTCAAGTATGCAGGAGCCAGTGGATCACGGCGAAAAGGAAGTATCGGAAGCTGTCGAGTCGAGTGCCGTCGTGCCTCAAACCGCAGAGGTAGATTCAAGCGAAAGCGCAGGTGCCAACGGCGACTCTACCGCCAAAGAAGAAGCGCCGCAGCAGGAGGACGCGCCAGCCCAAGATGACTCTGGCTCTGTCGCGCAAGGAACAAGCGAAGCCCTTCCACCAAACGACGGTGCGAAAGACCCTCCTGAAGCATCTAGTCAAGAAATCAGCGACCCGCCTCCAAAAGACGTCATCGACACGCCATCCGACGCATCACCCAGCAATCAACCAGAAAGCGATTCTCCGCCAGAGTCGGCTTCGAAAGCCAGCGGGTCGTCCGAGGATAACGGCGGTGCGGACACAGAACCGACAGAGGAATCGATCCAGAGCGACCCCAAGGAGGACAGCGGCGAAGGGGCTCCCGAGAAAGCGGATGTCATCGACATTGAACAATCTTCCGACAGCGAGAGTCCTGCGGCAAAAAAAGGTGGCGGAGACGACAAGAATGACCAAGATGAACCCGCAAACGTGGAACCAGTGCCAAATGACGGGAATGAAGAATCGCCCGACGACGTTGAGGCTGCGACGCAGAGTCAAGAGGAGAAGAACGACATGCCCACGGCGTCTGAAGAACAGCAGGGAGATGACAGTGATCCTCCGGCGGAAGGCTTGCCAGCGACTGGATCCTCGAATGATGAGTCGAAAGATGGCGAACAGCACTCTGCAGAGCCGGGAGAAATTGGCGAGGAAGCTATCCCCAAGGACGACTCGCCTGTTGCTGAAGAACAGCAGGGAGATGGTGGTGATCCTCCTGCAAAGGATTTGTCAGCGGATGGACCTCCAAATGAAGAATCAAAGGACGACGATCAGCACACCGCAGAGCAAGGAGGCAACGAGGAAAAAGCTGTGCTCAAGGACGACTCGCCTGTCGCCCAGCTGGGTGACAGCGCCGGACAGGAGGGGGCTGATGAAGTCACTGCAAGCACGCCAGATTCTCAACCCGCCGAACATTCAGAAGTGACCGAGGAGACGACAGCGGCAGTTGAGGAAAACACAGAAGTCAGCAATCTCAAGGACGCGGCAGACATTCAGGAGGTTGCCTCGCCTGATATCGATGCGACGGAAGCTCCAAAAGTTGATGTCGCCAATGTTCATGATGAACAGCCTGTTGAAGACGCGGAGAATCAGCCTCCTGTCGATGAAGAACAGCATGAGCCAAGTGTTCCTGTTGAATCTCCGCCGGCGCCCACTCCACTAGATGTCGAGCCACCCATTGACAGCAATCAAGATGCAACCGAAATGTCACAAGTCGATGAACCTGCCTTGGAGACATCTGCTCCGCTTAGCACCGGAAAGGAGCCTGAGGCACCACAGGAACAACACCACCCGGAAGCCCCGGCACATGAAACCCCACCTGCGGAAAGCATACCAGAGCGGGTTGATGACCTGCCTCAGTCGCCTTCAGAGCCACACAAAGAACGCAAGCATCGTCGACGGTCCTCAGTGTCATATCATGATTATCCGCATCTGCGGCGCCACAGCACCACGAGCACTGGCAAAGGCTCTTACACCATGTCGTCGTCCAGTCGTGACCAGGCTCCTCCTCTCCTTCGCAGGACTACCGTCGACAAAGGTTTCCGGCGAGCTGCTATCCCTGTCGAGGCTGTCGAAGAGAGTGGAAAATATGAAGACGGGGAAGATCGGCATCGGAGGAGAAAGGAGCGCCGAAAGTCTCATGTTCCCGCGGATCTGGATGACGATGAGGCAAGGAGACGCCGTCGCAGCGAGCGGCGAGAGCGCGAGGCTGCCGAGGTCGAGGAAGCCAGACTGCGCGATGAGCAAGCGGCCGCCGAGTTGAAGGTGCGGGAGTTTGCGCAAGCCGAACGTGAGCGACACGAGAGACACGAGAGACACGAGGCCAAAAAGGCTGCTGCGAAACGCGAAAAGCAGCGGCAGATGGAAGAAGAGGCTCGTCTCCGGGAGCAAGAGCGCCTAAGGCAGGAAGAGCACAGGAGGCTGGAAGAGGAGAAGCGCAAGAGACGGATGGAGCGTGAGGCGCAGAAGTTGCGAGAAGCGGAAGAGTTGCAGCGGCAGCGACTTGAGGAGGTGGAGCGAGAAGAGGCGCGAAAGCAGCGGAAGCGTGAGCGCAGGCATCGCGAACGGGAAAGACGTGTGTCGATGGCAGAGGGAGACGGTTATCCACCTGCCGTTCCGCCACAGGAAACTGCCCCGTCACCCGAAGTCGTCAGAGAAGAAGTCATCCCGCCGAAGCCACGACGCAGACGCACCGAGGACGTGACCACGGTCAAGCCTCGCGCAGCATCTCCGCCTCCCAAACGGCAAAGTCTCATGGGCGGTTTATTTGGCCTGAACCGCTCCACGACAGAGCCCGTCGTATCAAGATCCGGCGAGAGCAGCAAGCCAAAGGCAAAAGAGCGTCCCGGAGAGCCGTCTCGTCGGCCGAGCGCCGTCCATCGCAGCAGCTCGCACCGCAAACACCACCGGACGCCCAGCGAAGAGCGCAGACACCAAGAGCGCAGGGCCGAGCGGCGAGCTTCGAAGGCGACGACAAACTCGCTGGACGACGCGCCTGCCCTCCACGACCCGATTCCGGAAGATGCGCCGGTCGACGTTGTGGCGCCCGAGGAGCCTGTGCATGAAGAAGCAGAGCCCACATCACTTCATGAGCCAGAGCCAGAAACCCAAGTCCCGCCGCCCTTGCCACGCGCCACGACCTTTGCCGATTACGGTGAAGCTGAGCGCGACGGACCGGAATCCAGTCACGGCGGCGGGTCGTCAGAGCGGCGGAAACACCACCATCATCGCCGACGACGCGAGCACCATGGTGGCGAGCGGGAGCGCGAGCGCGAGCGCGGAGACAGAGAAAGGCGACATCATCAGCGACGAAGGAACTCGGCCGCGCTGGACGAGCTCGTCGGCGGAACGAGCGACAGGAAAGAAGATCGGGGCAAGGGGAGGGTCGCGGATCAGGAGCGCGGCGACAAAGGTAAGCATCGCAGTAGCAGGGCGCCTGCTGCTGCGGAAGAAAGCAGGAGAAGGGATAGCGTCATGGAGAGCAAACACCGCAGTAGTGGGAGCGGTCGACCGAGGGAGAAGGAGAGAGAACGCGACCGAGAGCGACAAAGACAGAAGGGTAAGGACACGAATGGCGGCAGTGGAGGCGGCTTCTTTGGGTCGTTGAAGAAGCTTGTCAAGTGAGCTGACGATTTCTCTTCTCTTCCTTTCTGTCGATTCTTTTCTACAGTCTTTAGGATTCTTTTCGGGGCGTTTGCAGGTGGGTCATACTCGAGCGAGCAAGCGATCGGGCATTTCTTTTGGAGTTCGTTGTCGGTACCCGTACGGCTCCTGGTGGATACAACAGCTTTCGTGCTTGGGGCTTTCTCTGGAGTGCACACATCAAGATGGGTGGAAGTCAGACGGTAAGCCTCTTTGCATCCCGCTCGGTTGACGGAATGGCGATCTGCCTTGCTTATTTTCCCTTTCTCTGTTGGTATTATGAGAAACGAAGATAATTCACGAGACTTGCGCCTTCCCAAAAATGGGTGGGCGATGCTACTTTCAGCTTGTGCAAGAGCACTCACCCGATCAGGCTAGCGCACTGCGTCGTCTAGAGAGCCAGATTGAACGACGACTCTCGCTCGCCCCAGCTAATCACCCCTTTCCCCCCCCCGGGCAACACTGTCCCGCGACTCTCGAGACTCTCAACTCATTCGATAACGGCCCTCTGCAACCTGCATTCCAGCGCCACGGCGCTCCGAGCGGCAAGGCTGGAAGATGACGACTTCAGCTCTACAGGCTCTGCCATCCGTGTCCGACGCACAGAGCGGAGATGCAGAAGGGTGGAGGTCTTGCTCGGCCGATTGCGTTGCAGAAATGCTTTTTTGGAGCAACCCTTTTCCATGCCGTGTCACCACAGGGCCTATGCGATGGCAAGGCTGAAGAATTCTCTGAGCATGGGAGAGCAGATGCGGTTGCTCGCATCAGGCATCAGAGCGGCGCAGGTGACACAAGTTGCCTGCGAGATACCACAGTCGTGCTTGAAACAAAAGCCTCCATTCTGGCACTCCAGCCTCGCCGTCGTCATTCGATGTCTAAATCTGCTCCGCGATCCAAATGCCTTCTTCGCGTAAGTGGTCAATATTGACGTCTGTACTCGGACATGAGCCGCTGACCCATTAATTCGAAGTGCAAGATCTGCCTCTTGACGACGAGACGCCTCGTGTGGAGACACCAGCGCCATGGATACCCCCAATCCTTCGCAAGTTAGGAGCTATTCCACTGGCGCTGTACTGCTGGATTTTCGCGGCCTGTCTCGAAGCGATGGCTGTCTTTTTTGAACAACACAATGGAATTCCCATCGACGAAACGCACAAATACTCAGTCTGGGCTGCAAAATATCTACCAGCCATTGGCGTCGTCATCCTCTCATTACTTTGGAAGCTTGTAACGAGCGAATTGAAAATAATCACTCCTTGGGCTTCGATGAATGAATGGGCTGGAGCTTCCAAATCCATTCTCCTGGACTATGTTACGAATATGGAAATCATCTCCGTGTACCGCGCAGCGAGCTGTCGTCACTTCGCACTGTTTTTGGCATTGGTCCTCAGCTTTGTCTGTGGAGCTTTGTCACTACTGGCGAATGCAATGACGTCCGAGGCATTTGTTTTGTCGAAAGAGTCTTCGGCTCTCGTCATAAACTCAACGTTCGAATTCGACGGAACATTTACACATCCGAATGGGTCTTTGATCTGGCCTCCGACTCGAGAAAGGTACAAGCCCTATGCAGCAGTGGCTACTTCTCAATCTCTCGATGGACAATACACGCCATGGACCAAATACTCTCACGCTTTTGAGTCCTTCTCTGGTGATTCAGCTACTGCAGCCGCTGGCGCTCTTGTGGAGGCCCAGGTCCAATCTGTTTCGACTCAATTCGAATGCGTACCGTTGGGTTATTCCCTCGTACATGGCGGATCATCGCAAAATCTTACTGCCTTTGTGAGCGGCAACGACAACATCAATTGTTCTCTGCCCATCCGCCAAAACTTGACGGTTTCATTCGAGTACTCGGACCAGCGACACAATAGCACTCCAGATGCAATGAGATCCTGGTTGAACATTACTTCCTGTCCTGAATCTGATCCCAGCAATCTATTCATAACTGCTACGGTAGCCTTTGTCGACATTCTGGATGCAGCGTACGAACAAGACGACAACCCTGATATAACTCCAACCACGGTCATAAATGCCACCGGCCTATTTTGCTCGGTCGACTTCTCCACACAAATGACCAACGTTACGGTCAAAGGCTCCAACGGCGATGTCGTCAGCCATGGTCTCGACAAATCGAGTAACGCCTCCAAAATTGACACAAATCTTACGATGTCCGGAGTTTGGGTGTACCTCACTGCCTACATGGATTTCATAGGCGAGGATGGCCTAAAAATGGCCTACAATGACGATGATGATGGTGATGATGATAATGGTTACGAGTACAGTGAGATCTTCGGAGACAGCACATTTGCGGTGCAAGGCGCCAACGGCTTTAGCGACACGTTCCAGATGGATTTCTTCTTCAAAACTCTAACATCGGGCGATACTGATGTCCTCTTGACTTACATGGATGACTTCGAAAAATTCAAGCTGGACGTTGAGACCCTGGGAAGCTCGATCATTACTCAGGCCATCAATTTCCAGGCAAGACGCAACTCTTCAAATCCAGTCACTGGGTCCATTCAAGTCTTCAAGCGTCATTTGGTATTGCACCGCGGAATGCTTGGTGTTTTGCAAGCTGTTTTAGCACTGATCGGGTGCGCTGTGCTCTTAATTTCGACAGTGCTAAGACCAAAATACTCTTTACTTGACGAACCAGGACGCTGCGCGGCAGGAGCTATCACTCTAGCGAACTCAGATTCCGATCTCCGGACAGTCTACAACAACGAAGTGGTTTCATCAGATGAGATAATGCACCACAATCTGGAGCCTCTGGACTGGAAACTGACATCAGCGGCGGGTGGAATCAAGAGGTTACAATCCCGCAAAAGCATTGAAACAGACGCGCATTCGAGCAACCCAACAAGGCCTTCTCGAAATCCGGGCTGGCGGCCTTTGGCGCTGCGATTTGAAGTAAAAGCATTGATCTCTGTCATGCTGCTTGGAACTTTTCTGTTGCTTGCGGCTCTCCTTATCTACTCTCGCAACAACCATGGCATCACTCAGAACCGGCAGTCGGTGCAATACGTGTTCCAATTCATATCCACCGCCATCCTGGTGATCTTAGGGTATATATGCTCGGGTGTCGACGCCGCGGTTACGCAAGTGAAGCCATACAGATACATCCGCAATCTGCCCAGAAAAAAGCTACTTCCATTGAATGACGGCAACAGGAAAGGAGTCATGGCAACGTACCAAACAAAAACTTCTCAAACTGGACTTTCACAGGTTTTTTCCGTGGCCGCGCTGCTACTTCTACCCATCCTCAAAGTGGTGTCGTCGGGTCTTTACAGCTTGACCTCTGTCCCTACAACCCATCCAGTCCAGCTGCAGGTGGACTCTTCTCTGATAACCCACACTACTTCTGCAATTGCGGAGTTTTTCGACCATCATGCTGATGTGGATTGGGGCCTCTACTACTATTCCTGGCTCATGACAAAGTGGACGCAAGCTGGCCCCAATTCAAGACCCGGTATTCTTGGGAACCTCCTCGTTAGTGATCTGACGGGGGAAGTGGACGTCAAGAAGATCACAAACTTATCCGACATTAAAATATTTGTTAGGGTCCCTGCTTTCTCCATCGACGTTTCTCTGAAATCACAAGCCGTGCAATTCTACGCAGGCGACGACAGTGAAGAATCAGGGTGCTGGGGGATTGAATTCACGAATTGCCGCGATCTGGAGGGCCTCAATTTCGGTCGACTAGCAGAGTGTTTCGAAGATCAACATAGATATCATGGCGCCGCCGACCTTGAAGACGGAATCTTCTCGTTTTGTTTCGCGGACCTTCTCAACATAACTGGACCAGTGAGCAACGCGACTCCAATCGTTCATGGAATGGAGTTGAAGTCAGGAGACTTGAATGTTTCCTTTCCCTACGCCTCGGCTTTCCAAGGATCAATAAACTTGACTCAAGTTTACGTCAATGTGACGTATGCTTACACCAGTAAAAACTCTTGGACAGCAGTCGATTACGACAAGTCAACAATTGAGCCACACGAAATTGGGAAAGAGGGAATGAGTTTAGGAATCAGCCACTACACGACCGAACCCCCGGGAGGCTCTCTAAATTACGACTCTCTTTGGCCCGATGATCCAATAAACTTCTTTGGACTGCTTGCTGCTTATGCCGAATTTCAGCTACATAATCTAACGGCTCTTCTGGACAAGGACGAATTATTGAACGCCACTGTGGATACACTAATTGCCTTTTACGCAGAGCGTCTGACAGAGTTTCGAACATTTGCCCGGAAATCGGCCAAGCAGGATAATGTGGAGCCGCAAAAAATCGACGGGAAGCTGGAGTTTTTTGAAGAACGCATCGTTCAAAATGGATTTAACACCATTCTCCTCGAGATACTTCTTGCGGCAATCTTTTTCAGCTACATGTGGATATTCCACCGCTTTTCCAGCCGCCCAATTCTCCCTAAGTCACCCGGTTCGATCGCGGCGCAGCTGTCCTTCATTGCGGATAGTGATCTGGTCTGGCGACTGCGAGAAGACGGAACCACGCGACTCACTGACGACGACATCTGGGACAAAATAGCACTGGGCTGGTGGAAAAGAGAGGCCGCGCCACCAGACGCGGAAAGGCGCGAGGACGAGGAGACAAGCAATGAGAACAACCCGCCGCCGCCGCCGCCACCTTCGCTTCGATGGGGAATCGACATTGGAAAGCCGTTCTCCCGTCAGCGGTGGAACAAGCCACCGGCCTTTCCTGGAGAGCTTGAGAACGATGATCATCATGAGAGCCAAGACGAGGAAGCTCAAGACGACGGCAGGTCACATTTGGTGGACTTGCAGTCGCAAATTGAACTCCAGAACCTCCCGCGTCGACGAGACAGTGAAACGCAGAGCGATGGGCAGCAACAGCAACAAGAAAACACCCAAGCCGCCTCAGAAGACGGATCAAACACAACCACGCTCGGATTCGACCTTGGCAATACTCAATCACTCAACCTACTGCTCGCCGAGCCCAGGTTCAACGACGCCGCCTCCGAAGATCAGAGGTCCGAGTACTCGACGGCAGGCAACGAGCGTTCTGAAGCGCAGTCCGTCAATGACAGTATCTCGCAACCGCTGCTGAGACCGAAGTCGCGCTAACTTCTTTTGCCGTATCTGGTGTAGAACCGCACAGCGACCACGGCCTTTTGCTTCGCCTCCATTTTGTGCTGATCCAATATTTGACGCTGCCCTGATTTTCCATTCTCAGTGCGACTGAAATTTACTTCACTGTCTACCGCATCCGAAATGCAAATTTTAAATAATTCTCACTGCGACGCTACAGACTTCCAACCGGCATAGCTGCAAAATTGGCTGCAGCTCCTAACTTTGGCCCTCGGGTTATTGGCCCCCAAGTCCGTCAAGACGGGAGGACCGTGCAGTGCAACACCAGGCGTCAGTGCCACGATTCCAGCACCCATTTTTCTTATCGGCTTTGGCCAATCAGTTCCAATCATCCTCTCGAATGCGTGAAGATCAGAGTCGGCCCCTGCGGGAAGTATTTCACAAAACGGCGTCGCGGTCCATTTTTCTGCCTGCAGCTCGACTACCACGAAGTCAAGACCCGTCCGAGGATGCCACACTATGGTAAGTCTTCTTACAAAATTTCTTCAGATAGCTGATGATTCTAGATGGCGATCGAAATGCGTTCCTCGCTCCTGGCGGATCTCACAGGGACCCAGCAGAAACCTGTTGGCGACCGAATATGCTGCGAAAGTCCAGGGCTATCCCTCTAGCTGTATACTGCTGGCTCTTTGCAGCATCTCTAGAGATAATGCATCGTGTTTTCAGAAGTAACGATGGCATTGCGGTCGATGATCAACACATCAACGCAATAAGAGCCGCAAAATACTTGCCAATTTTTGGCGTCGTCCTTCTTTCATTTCTCTGGAAACCAGTGGTCACAGGCCTGAAGCAGATCAGCCCTTGGTCTTCAATGAGCGATAGGTGGACCAGCGCTTCTCGATCAGTCATCCTCGACTACATTACCAACACGGATATGCTTGTTTTGTTTGACGCCGGCCGCTCTCGAAATTTTAGGCTAGTTGTCGCCATGGCAGTTGGCTTTTTATGCGGTGCACTTTCTCCGCTTGCGAACTCTCTCACATACGTGGATTCGTCCGCAACTCGGATAGAGCCACTTCTTCTGACGAAAAATTCAACATTCGACGTTGACGGCACATTGATGCTTCCCAACGGGTCTGTCGCTATTTCTTCGAGCCACACCGCATCCACGCCGTACGCTGCGGTAGCTCTGTCTCGCCTCCCAGGTGGATACTCTTCACCATGGACAAAAGAATCATACGCATTTGAATCGTTTCAGCCTGATTCAGATGGTGCAAATTCTTACGGACTTATAACAGCGGATATCCAGGCCCTGTCGACGAATTTCAATTGCTCACGACTAAATTTTGATCCCGTCAGCAATGGAACAGGATACGATATTACAGCATCTCTGAGCGACGGTACGACATTTGGCTGTCCGAATATTGTCCCTTGGACCTTTAATATCCGTCTGGAAAAAAACTACATTCCAACCAATTACACCACGGCCTGGCTGAATGTTTCTTCTTGCGATCATTCTGATGCGACATTCTTAACAGCCATTGTAGTCATCCTTGATTATCAGAACAAAACGGAAAGCGTCTTTCACACCTTCGGTATCAGTGCTATCGCGGGTCTTGTTTGTTCCGTTGGCTTTTCCACGCAAATGGCTCAGACTACGGTGAATGCATCCACTGGGGAAATTGCAGGCTACAGCCTTCTTTCTGACGAACCTTCGGATGTCGATTTCAACCTCGACCCGGTAGGATCATGGTACTACTTAACCGAATTCGCTCTTTCCGGCTCAGCCGAAGACCAAAAACTTCTGAACATTTCAAGAGTTATTTATGGAGCTTTTCTCACGACGACGCTAGAAGTGATGGATACTTTTTTCGGTATAATTACAGGAGGGGATTCCGCCTCTCTGCACACATATATCGATGACCAGGAGAGGTTCCAATCAGATGTCGAGTGCTTGGCCAACTCCATTCTCACTCAAGTCATTCACTTCAACGCGCGGAAAAACACATCAATACCAATGTCTGGCAAGATGCGGTCGACTGGAGTTCGGCTTTTCATTCACCGCGGTATTCTTCGAGTGCTTCAATTATCTTTGGTCTACATTGGTTGTATGGCAATCCTGATTGCAATACTGAGACTAAACTGTTCACTCTTACAAGATCCTGGACACATCGCTACTGCAGCATTAGCATTGTCAAGCTCCCCGTCTTCCATTCAAAAGGTTTTCGCTCGGGAGGAACTTTCATCTACCCAAATTATGCAACGAAACATGAAGTCGCTGGACTGGAAATCGACTCGAAGAGATGCGGACATCATTCAACTTCATTGTCGGAAATCCAGCATTGCAAAAAGATGCGCAGAAGATGGCGCTACTGAATCTTCGGAGTTTTCTGGTTGGTCACCTTTCATCCTTAGATTTGGCACGAAAGCATGTGTAGGCATTCTCATTGCCGGCACTATGTCGACTCTTGCAACGCTCCTCATATGGTCTCATATGAACGATGGGCTGGCCCCAGACAGCCCTTTCACCCAAAACGCCTTTCACCTGGTGTCGACTACCGTATTCGTCATTATCAGCTATGCATGTTCAGGAATTGACGATGCCGTCCAAGAAGTAGCTCCTTACCGGTACCTGTCGGATTCTTCTAAAGACAGATCGCATTCGACTAGATTCCGGCGCATTTGGAACTCACATCGCTCTCCGCTCATCGGAAACGGATTTTCGCAATTATCTACGGCAACTGCAGTCCTTCTAATGCCGGCACTGAAAATCATAGCCGCTGGACTCTACACCGTTAACCTCAGCACGGAAAAGATACCGATCCAACCCTTCATGGATACCTCCCTCATCACTCATTTTGACTACGTCAGAACGTATCTCGAAAACCAACTCAACGATGAAGTTAGTATTAGTGCCGCCCGACTTGTCGAGTGGTCACAATTTCCACAGTTCAGCAACATATCAAGGCCCGGGACACTCCAAAATCTCCTCTTCAGCAATCTGACCGACATAGGTCTGGGATCTGGAATGGCGAATCTGACCGAAAGCAGAGTGGCACTAAGAGCTCCTGCAATTTCAATTGATGTTGCGTACCAGAAACTACAGGACCAATTCATCGTCCAAGACAAAAACGCATCAGGGTGTTGGTCTATCATGAGTGCTCATTGCAATTATGATAATATTACTTTCGTTGTTGGGCCGTCAGCTCAATGCTCTGAAAACCACCCCTATTTTGTGGGAATGTGGATGCCTATCTGGGAAGTGCATGAAATTGATTATGAAAGCAATTATGGAAAATTTCGAACTTGTTTGGTCAACAACTCCAATTGGGCAAGTCCAATTCGCAACATAACACCCATCGATGTTGGTGAGAGTCTTCCAGCGGAACCTTTTAACGTCTCCACCCCAAAACCAATGATCATCACCGGAACGGTTAATTTGACACGGGTATTTGTGAATGTCACTTATGCACATGCCCACGGAGACACCTGGACACCCATCAGCTTCGACCAGTCATCAATTGAGGTGGAGGAGCAGTATTGGAGAAGCCGCGCGCTTCCTAGCACAAGATTCGGTTACGTTAAAGGTGACGGCACCGTGTATGGTGATACTCTCTGGCCAGGTGGAGATGATCCTGAGGATGCGATGCAATGGCTGGCCTCCTACGCAGAATACAATCTGCAGAACCCCACAGACATATTGGATGAGGACGTGTGGATTGAGGCCGTGAAGAGCTTGATTGTAGCCTACAACGTCGAGCTTTTGACGGCATATCGACCCTTCGCACTTGAAAACGCCACAAGTCAAGGAATCAAACCGGAGCGAATGAACGCCACTCTCTACTCAAACGAAGCTCGAATCTTCCAGGATCAGACGACGACCATTATCCTAGAAGTATTCCTCGGAACTATACTCTGCTGCTACATCTGGATCTTCTGTCGCTTCCCCAGCCATTCGGTCCTGCCGAAGCCTCCTGGATCAATCGCCGCTCGGCTGTCGCTCCTCGCACACAGTGATCTGGTTAGGCGCCTGAAAGACGACGGGACAACCCGGCTCACCGATGACGAGATTTGGAATAAGGCGGCCCTGGGCTGGTGGAAGAGGACCGAGCCGAAAGGCTCAGAGGGCAACACGAGTGAGGACTCTGACGGTGATGGCGAGTCACGACTGCCGCCGCTGCGCTGGGGAATCGACATTGGCGAGCCCGTCTCGCGTCGAGCCTGGAATGACCCACCAGAGTCCTACAACAATGCGCAAAGCCAAAGCGAAGAGTATCAAAACGGAGATGCATTACCTCTGTTGGAAGAACAGGCGGACATTGAACTCCAGAGCATTACAAAGCCCGACCAAGCACATGGAGAACAGCTCGATCAGCAACAGCAACAACGCAAGCAAGAGCAAGAGCGACAAGGAATCTCAAGCTACGACGAGCATGAAACCGGAAGCGGCGGCCAATTCGACCCACCAGATGTCGAATCTCAGTCTGATCAAAGCAACAAGCATGCGCAGCAACGCGACCAACCAGGACTTGGATTCAACGACCAAGGGAACTTTGAGGACTGGCTCGAGACGCAGTCCCCCAACCCATCACTCGCCGACAGATCCAACGACGCCGCCTCCGCGGACCAGAGATCCGAAGACTCAGGGGTCGAAGACGCACGAACCACGACGCAGCAGCCCCGAGATGACGGCGCTTCGTCACCGCTGCTTGGGCGAAAGACGCAGTAGACCCGCCTATCCGCTACAGTGACAGGTCTGTCCTTTACGACTCACCAGACACGCGAAGCACGCAAAGGGGTCATCGCTCCCGGCCCCAGAGTCCACGAAGCCGCCTTCGAAGATCATTGCGTCAATGACAGTATCTCACAGTATCTCGCAACCCCTGCCGAGATCGAAGTCGCGGTAGCTTCTTGTGCCGTGTCTGGTGTAGAGAGGGACGCAGCAAAACGTCTTGCAACACTGCGCAGTGCTCAGAAAACCTCTGATGTGCTGTATTACAGACATGAATATGAACTTTTTCAAGAGTCCCGAGTCGTCACGTTCTCAACTACATATCTAAGGACCCGCACATTTCTTGAAGGCTGGCGCATTGCACCCTGACAAGAGCTTGATCTAACGTTGTACACTCCTCCCGCCTTCCGTCAGCGTCCCAATTCACTCCAATCGCCACATTGACTGGTCGAAAGTTCCTTGATGCCACAAGATCCTAGGCAGAAAGCTGGCGATCTCGCCTGGCCGATCGAGCCACAGAATCTATGTTCTGGGCCTTTGCTCACAATGTCGTGCTACGCTTAGGGCTATCCAATTGCAAGGCTGAGGCGGCCTCAGTGCGGAAGGTAGCAGAAGTGGCTGCACTCATGGGGTATCAGGGCAGCACCGCCTGGGGTTGTGTTCCCCGCCAATCTATCTTAAGAACACAGCCTGATCCATCGCCGCAGCCATTTCACTGCTGTGCGCTATAAGATACCGCTTCAGCTCATAAAGGAGTTCATTCTTCATGTTCACCTTTCGTCCTTTGTTTGTGCTTCTCATTCTGCGGGTTCTCGACACATCGCAATTCCGGATCATGGTGAGCACTGAAGCCAGATTTGGCATACACACAACTGACATCCTGGAGACGAAACTCAGAACGATTCCTCCGTCGGCAGCGGCGACCCTGTCTTAGCGAGTCGAGCACCATGGATACCACCGACGCTTCGAAAATCAAGAGCCATCCCGTTGGCTTTGTATTGCTTGCTATTTGCAGCCTCCTTGCAAGCTATGGCTTTAGTATTTGACAAGAACGGGGGGGTCGCAATGGCAACCAATGGAAGCCAGAAATACTCAGTTTGGGCTGCAAAATACTTGCCCATTGTCGGAGTGGTTCTGCTTTCAGCTTTCTGGAAGTCAGTAATGTGCGAGTTAAAGGAGATAACCCCATGGGCCTCTATAAGCAACAAATGGAACAGCGCCTCTCAATCTGTTCTTTTGGACTACATTACGGGCAAGGACATCACTTCGGTTCTCCAGGCAGCTCGTTTTCGCCATTTCGCACTTCTTCTTTCTTTGCTCGCCGGCTTTCTATGTGGAGCAGCGTCGCCACTTGCCAACTCGCTGACATACGTGAATCCTCATGCCGTCCATGAGGAGTCTGCAGCCTTCCTGCTCAATACAACTTTCAATTACAACGGCACGCTGATGAAGCCAGACGGATCTATGTTCGGAGTGGATCACATCTCATCATTGCCATATGCAGGTGTGGCTTCTTCTAGACTTGCAGGCGGGCGCTATCCAAATTGGACAAAAGATTCTTTTGCATTCGAGTCTTTTGCAGAAGGTTCGCCAGCTGCAGCCGGTGAAGGACGCGCAGTCGCAGAGGTCCAGGCTTTCTCTTCTCACTTCGACTGCCACGCTCTGAACTACTCGGTAGTGAGCGAGGATTTCTTCCACCGTTTTTCCGCGTCTCCAATCAATGGATCCGGACTCAACTGTTCCAAGCCTATCTTACAAAACTTTACATTCGGAATAGAATCAAATGTCGACGATGACACATCCCCCAAAGTGGCAGATCATTTGACAAGGGCTTGGCTGAACCTTTCTTCGTGTTCGCCTTCTGGAAGCGACTACGTCACAGCATCCATTGCTTTTTTGGACCATCTTGGTGGCGTGGCGATAGACGGAAATCTTTCGTATCTTCCGTACCGCACAACAGCTATCACTGGAGTAATTTGTTCTATCGATTTCTATCAACAAAATGCCGAGATCACCGTAAATCGGTCGACTGGCGAAGTCATTGACTACAACGTTCCCACCCCGACTGAAGAAGACCAAATTGACCCAGGTCTCAGCATGGCTGCTCTGTGGCTATATCTCAACAATCTTCAGGAACTCTACACCACAGGCGGGGTTTCCACATCAAATGTATGGAGTTCGGCCAGTTACACTTCGTCCTTCAGCCAAATGGATGCCTTCTTCGGTATGCTCTCTGGAGGAGACTATAAACACTTAGAAAGGTATCTTGATAATGGAACATCCCTCCGGACAGACATTGGCCGCTTGAGCGAAGCTATTTTAGCTCAAGTGGTCAGTATAAGAGCCCGAAAAGACGCAGTAAAACCAGTCACGGGAAAGGTTAAAACTCAAGGACCGAGGCTCCTTGTACACAGCCAGATTCTTGTGGCACTGCAAGTAATCTTGCTTCTGATCGGATTGGTCACGCTTCTTATATCGACTCTCCTCAGACCTAAAAGTGATTTTTCTGAGGATCCCGGACAGCTTGCAGCAGGAGCTGTCCTACTAGCTCATCCTACGCGCCGTTTAGAGAATATCTGCGCTCACGGGGCCGCAGCTTCTCCCAAAGACTCTCACAAATCACTCGACTATTCTGATTGGAAGTTGAATTCAACCCCTGACGGGATGCTCGAGCTTCAATGCAGGACATCCGGCATAAATACGACTGATGCGAAGGACTTGGCTGGAAAGCCTCTCCGCGACGAAGGATGGCGACCGCTCCCGCTGCACCTTGTATTCAAATCAGTTTCATCTTGCGCCCTCCTCTCTCTCATCGTCACTCTTGCTATCCTTCTCTCTATCTCGCGTACGAATGAAGGACTTGCTCACGAGGGAGAGTTTACGCAAATCGCCTTCCACTTCGTATCTACAACCATCATTGCGGTCCTTGGCTACGTCTGTTCTGGCATAGATGCCGCAGTGCAACAAGTCTCCCTTTATGAGGGTCTTTGGAGCAAGCACAGAAAACGCATGCAGCTTGTGGATCATGTGTCCCAATCCAAGATAAACCAATTCCAGATAAGACGACACCACGAGCTCTCCCAGATAGCCTCGAAGACGGCAGTCTTGCTCTTTCCAATCCTAAAGATCATAGCTGCAGGTCTTTACGGGGTCCATTCCAGCGAGGTGGTGGACCAATCTTCATTCTCGGTAGATGCATCACTTACCACTCACGCCATACCTGCCTTCCTTGATCTTGAGAGTCAGGACAATTATCGTTTTATCTCTGATCAGGCTTTTCAGTACACCCAGTGGACACAGGGCCAGGCCTTTGACATCGTCGCCAAATCTGGCAATGTTGGACATCTAGTTCTCAGCGACTTGTCCGACGTGGGCAGCTCAGGTGCACCGAGAAATAAGACTGGCAGTACGGTGACTATCCGAGTTCCTGCAATTTCCATTGATGTCGCTTATAAGAAGTTGGACGAACCTTTGCTATTTGTAGTTTCCTGGAGTCCGAGCGATCCATGTTGGCTACTAACCAACGAAACCTTCTGCGATATCTCCATTCAAACCGGACTTTTCGCCAACTGCTCCAAAAACCAAGCCAAATATGCTGGAAATTTCATGCCAGATAATGATACTTTCAATTTCTGCCTGGCTGATATCTCCAACTTCGTTGGCCCTGTGAGCAACGCAACGCCAATCATGTACAACGAGCCCATCAAACCTGAGGTCTTCAACATATCGTACCCGCAATTTTTCTTGTTCTCTGGATCGGTAAAAGTGACCAGAGTACACGTTGACACCGTTTATGCGTACAACAAGGACCATTCCTGGACGCCGATTGGTTACAACACTTCGACCATTGAAACTGACGGCCAAAGTGTCTCGATTAGGGAATATACAAATGGTCTTTGGTCTGATTACCTTTACAGCAACAACCTCTGGCCAAACGCATCCAATCCCTTTCAAGCTCTTAAGGTTGGGAGGGACCCTGGTGTCTTCCGGTTGATGTCCATCTACGCGGAATACCAACTGCACAATCTTTCTGCACTTATGGATCAAGAAAAATTGGGCGAAGTCCTTAAAACCGCCTTAGTAGCCTACTATACCGAGCTCTTGGCCGAGTACCGACCATTCGCGCTGAGAAATGCCACCGCTGAAGGTATCAATCCGCAGATAGTGGGCGGGATATTGCGCTACTACCAGACACGGATCATCCAGGACAAATCAACCACCATAATCCTGGAAGCCCTCCTTGCGACGATTTTCTGCTGCTACTTGTGGGTCTTTCTTCGCTTCCCAAACCACTCGATTCTGCCCGAATCGCCTGGATCAATTGCAGCACGATTATCATTGCTCGCACATAGCAACCTGGTTCAACAGATTAGAGAAAAGAAGATCACACGGATCACAGACCAGGAGATATGGGACAAGGCTTCCCTGGGGTGGTGGAAGCGGGCCGAGGAAACAGACCAAGAAATCGTTGCGGATGGTGCAGACAACTTTCACGAGCAGCCACTGCCCCGCTACCGCTGGGGAATCGACATTGGCGAGCCCGTCTCCCGTCGAGGCTGGAACGAAGATATCTCGAGTCTGGAAGAGGACTTCGGGCACGGTGCCGCGCAAGACGGCGGCGGCGGAGCGTCGCTGGCCGCTGCTGCCGGCGTGTCGTCTGCCGTGGACGCACAACCGGACGCCATCGAGCTCCAGAACCTCCGCAACCGAAGGGACGAAGCACACGGAGAGCAGAGCAGCCTGCACCAAGAAAACGCCCAAGACAGCTCGGGACGCGAAGCAAGTGCGTTTGGACTTAACCTTGGATCCGGTGCTCAAGTCAAGCTGGACGACTCGCTGAACACGCAAACGCCGGACTCGGAAATCCTCGAGCCAGGATTCGCCATCTCCAGGTCTGAAGATCCTGCGGATGACGGTGCCTCGCAACCACTGCTTCGACCGGAGTCGCGGTAGCAGTGTGGTCCGTTGCACAATATCTTGCAACGCGGGACTCAAGCGACCTCGGATACGCCATGTGTGCTGCACATCACGACGTTTGTGGTGGAAGACAAATGAAGCACGGCTTCGGCGATGGGGAACCAGTGATGAGTTTCGAATCAACGCCGGTTGGATCGACAGTGATTCAGACACGGCCATAAGTACATGCTCAAACAAGCTCTTCTTCCCTCCATGTTGTTCCCTTGGACCCCAAAGAATCATTGCTATTGTCAATGTCGTTATTGTCTCGCCCAAAATACACTTCTATTTCACTCTCCCGAAAACCAATTTTAAACCTCCACCTGTGCCAACCCCCCTGGTATTAAAAGTCGGACTTCTACCTCCAATCCCATTCTGCCTTGCAGTCACGGCTCACGGCTATCTGTGGCCTCCAGATATTTCAAGGAGAGAAAGATGGTGTATGCAAGAAGGTCTTAACGTCTCGTTATCTGCGCTTCGCCGATTCCCTATTACTGTAGCTACTGTAGTGTCTCGCCTTCTTACATCATTACGATGCTGCCCCATGTGTGTAAGGATTCTTGTTTCTTGATCTATATCTTATAGTAATTAGAGTCATCTACACCCACTTAATCGACTAAGTCTGCTTCCGCCATTCTTGTTTCATCAGATTAAGAGCACTTGATGGAGTTATGGCTCGCGTCCCTAGATGCAAACGAGGCCGCATCCGCAGACCAAAGATCCGAATACTCGGCGACCGGCAACGAGCATTCGGAAGCGCAGTCCGTGAATGACGACGGTATTTCGCAGCCACCGCTGTTGAGAGCGGAGTCGCGCCAGTAGCTTCAAGAGAGGGAGAATGATGGAACACAGAGAGTAAGGGGAGGAGAGAAAGAGTTGGAAGAATCGGAATTGTGCGAGCAAGAAGAAAGGAATAAATATCTTTTGCGTTATCAGCACTAGCGCAGCATGAGCACCAACTAGTCTAGCACTGTGACTATGTAGTAGAGGGGCAAGCGCTCGCTGTACACAGTCTCGTAGTCTTATACTCCCATACATTCACTGCTCGAGTCTGTCCCTCGTCCTACTACTGCTACCACAACACTTGCTACGGATATTCTGTGACCGGTCAATCAACCAACCGACCACCAGCCTTATCAAAGATTGAGCCTGCCCGGTGGCCAAAGAAGAAGAACGATAAGAAGAGGACACAACTTGGACACGAACAACTACCATCGCGCTTCAATTCGCACCCAACTAACTCACTCATAAAAGGATGGGTAGGTACAAGACAATCAGGGCGCCCTCACGCGGGGCCCTGCCTACTCGATACAGCTACTGCTACTTCCCCGCATAGGAGGGGAGGCTAACAACCATGTGGTCGGCCTGCCCTATCCAAACAACCAACCGACCGCACGCGGCTCGGGTCGGCGTGCAGCAAAACAGCGAAACAACGTCAATCGATCAAGAAGCAGTCCAATCCAAACCAGTCCGACAGTCCAAAAGCACCCACCAAACCAAGCAACCAAGCATACATCTTCATCAAGAAATCAAAAGAGAGAACAAAGACAACCAAGCGCTGCGTGCGTACGTCATGACAAGGAGGACATTCAAGTAGAGAAAAAAAAGAAAAAGGGGGGCGCCGGCAGCAGGAGAGTAGAAGGCGAGCATGGGTGGATGCTCCTTCCGCCGGGATGATGAGAAGAGTAGAAAAGAGTACAAAGAGAAAGCAAAGAAAAGAGAAAAGTTACAAACGAAATCTATCTCATGCAAAATTGGGCACGCTCCCCAGGCCAACCGACGACGGACCAAGAAGGACAAGAGAGCGGCGGGCTCTTGCAATCGCTCGCTCGCTCGCTCCGCGCCAATTGTGTCTTGCACAATCCAAGATGTCCAATTACACGCCGCGGAACTGATGAATCTGTTAGCAAGGGATTGAAGGGATCATATGACGGAAGACTCACCATCCTGACAATCAAGAACCACACGGCGCCGAGGAAGCGGAAGGCGCTGAGACCAGCCACGCTCCACAGGACGACGCTCATGTAAATCTTGGCGCGCTCCGTCTTTTCCTTTTCGCTGCTCGACTGCGACGACGATGATGATGACGAACTACTCGAAGAGCTGCTGCTGCTCGAATCTTGACGCTTCTGGTTGCCACTGCTGCTGCCGCTCGACGACGACGTGCTGTCGCCGGTGCTCAACGTCGCATCGGTGCCGGCCGTGACGAGCACGACGGCGCAGAGGGCCAGGTTGCAAAACATCCAGACGAGCACGACGACGGAGCGGAAGCCCTTGTAGTAGTCCTCCTGCTTCTCCTGTGGCGAGGGCGTCTTCTTGGGCTCGACGTACTTGGTCGCAAACACGCGGAGCTCCTGCTCGTACTGCGAGTTGAGGTCGTGGTCGTCCGTGGGCGCCGCCACGTCAACCTTGCCGCCCGGCTTGGTCGTCACCGACGGCAGCTTTTCCGGCTTGTCGTCGCCCTTGGTTCCCCACGTAATGTCGTGCGTGTTGCAAAAGGCGTAGACGTTGAGGATGTTGATGTACGTCGGCGTCATGAGCAGGTATTGGAAAAAGGACGTGAACATGTGCCAGGGATCCAGGAAGATGAAGGACGCCACAAAGTACAGCACGTACGTCGAAGCCATGGATACGATGAGCGTGAAGAAGACCGTGTTGGTGAAGAGCTTGGAGACTGAGAAGCCTTCCTTGACCTGCTTCTGGACGGACTTGACCGTGATGAAGATCGTGGCAAACATGAGATATGTCATGATTAGAGCCCAAAAGTAAACCATGGTCATGTACAGCTTGTTCGAACCTTGCGGGCGATTACCAAGGGCGAGGACGAAGCAGGTAATGACGATTGCAATGTACGCCCATTCAAAGACTGTGGCCAGAATGTTGCCCACCGTGCCGAGGAGCTCCTTTTGGCCGAGAGACTGAGTGAGGATGCGGAAAACCAGGAAGAAGTTGCCGAGAGCAAACCAAGCGAAGATCATGTTGATTGACTGGTACGCAAATTCGACCAAGAACATCATCTTGCGGATAAAGGAGTGGTCACTCCTGAAAATCTGCAGTCCGTGGACAATCGCGTAGACGGCCGCAAAGAAGGAACCGTTCAGCCAGCGACGGCGTTGCATGATAAAGTCGGCCATTTCGACAGGGACATCGGTTTCGCCATTGGCAGACTTGACGTACTGCAGAATCCAGTGGCAGTTGCGCTTCGAGACTAGCTCGAAACAGAGGATACGATCTTCGGCAAGGTACATGTTGGCCGTAAAGATGCCGGCATTGGCGCCGTGCATCTTTTCGCCCGCAAAGTACTTTTCCAGTGGACCGCTGCCCGTCTTGTCGTTTTGCAACGCGACGTAGCGGTAGGCGGAGAAGGCACCAGGCAAAACGGAAATGAAACCAAACGCCGACTCGAGCGGCTTGTCCAGGATGTTGCTCATCTTGTACTCAAAGTTTTGAGTGGCAACCAGAGGGTTCAGCAGCTTCTTGCCGTGGGCCAGCATAGCCTTGATTTCACCACAAGCGCCGGCGCACATGGGCTCCAGGTCAAAGGCCTTCCAGAGCTGGTAAATCGAGTCTTTGCCGGGCTTGGTTCCGGCGTCGAGCAGAACACAAATGTTGGGGTCCAAGACGCTGCCAAACGCCTGGAAGAACCATCTGTGCGAGTTGATTTTCTTTTGATTCTTTTCCTTGAGGCAGAAGATCATCTGGATAGGGGTGTTGCCCTTTTTGACGTTGACGACTCCCTTTTTGATTTCCAGAGACATTTGCGTCGTGTACTGCTCGAGTTAGCCTTGTCCCGAAAAGGCTTCAAACTGCCTACCTCGTAAATGTGGGCCGTCACATCCTTGCCGTTGACGGTCTGCTTTCCAATTCCGTCCTGGTAGATACCCATACCAGCCAAGACGGCTCTCGTCCTGGGGTTGATCTTGGCACGACCGTCGGCCACCACACACACGACAATTTTCTTCCACGCATCCTTGCCCCAGGTCTTGCTGTTTGTCCGAGAGTTCATGAATTCGATATTCTTGATTACACCAATCATGGTGCGCGCAAACAGCTCATCCTCCTCGTTGTACATTGTAATGACGATGAAGAGTTCGGTGTGACGGGGCTTCGCAAAGAGGCGCTGGCGCAGGGTGAAGCGCTCCTGGTAAAAATCGGAGGGATCGCATGTCGCAGCCGAGTATCTCATGTGGGTAAACTCGTCGCGCTCGGGTGGCTGGGCGTGTGGGACTTGGTTGAGGAGACGCGGTGGAATGGGACAGTCGAGAACGAGGTTGCCATTGAAGAGCTGCACCTCCTTGACCGTCTTCCACCTGCGAATTGGTGCAGGACTCGGCGTAGGCTTGGGCGCATCAAAGTAGCCGCCGGCGCTCTCGACGCTGGGGCTCAAGGCGCTGTTTGGGTTGGAGCCGTACGAATGCTGCGGCTGAAGCATGGGCCGACTATCTGCCTCGTCCTGGTAGTACTGGGCGTCATCGCCGCCCATGGTAGGATTATAGGCCGTATTTCCATACGCGTCATGATGCGCCGCGGGGTTGATTGCGTAGTCGTGGACGCCGTAAGCCGTGGGCGAGTAGCGGTGGTCGGCCTCGTACTGCTCGTTGTGGCCATAGCTGCCTTGGATATTTTCGACCGAGTACTGGATAAGTTAGAAATGGTCGAGGTTGCCATTGCGCTCAACTCACGGTGGGCTGGCCTTGGAGGCGGTCGCCTGGGGTTCCGGGGCCAGGACCTGGGCCCATGGGAATTTCGAGCGGTGTGGTATACGGATTGTCCTGCATTTGGTAGGTCTGCAGAGGATGGCCAGGCGACGGGGTGCGATGGGCTCCAGGGCCTCTTCTGTGAGGGTCCATGTTGTCGTAGCCGTACTCTTCTTCGTCGTCCTGGCGGTTCGCTGCGGGGCCTTGAGGTTTTGATGTCAGTGATGCAAGCGCGCGGGGGTTGTGACCAAGTTTCTGGTTGCGCGTGTGGAGCGGGTTGTTGATGGACTAGTCGAGGCACGCTATTGGAAAAAAGAGCGTTATGCAACGGCGGAGGGAGCTCGTTGTTAGACGTACCTAGACGGTTGTACATGACGGGCGAATGAGCAGCTCAGGCGGAGATGAGCAAGGAGGCAGAGGCCGGGTAGGGGTCGGCGAGTGTTGGCACGACCTCACAGATTGAGTTTGGGCGGTGGGATCGACTGGAATAGTTTCAGATTGGTTGCGTCGTGGCCGGCGTGGCTAGGTGGCAGCGAGGGAGGAATGTTGTTTTGACGATGACGGGTGGACGAGATGCAGAAGCAAGAAAAAAAGGTTGTGGTTCTCGACGAAGCATAAAAGCAAAGCGACAGATGCAGGTCAAGCCGTCGTAGCAACGAGCGAGGGCAAGAAAAGAGGCTGCAGTGGGCGCGACGATCTGAAACTAGGCTGGATGGATCCCGTGGCCATTCACTGCCACTGCCCGACAACTGTGCCTCTCCCTGCCCTGCACTCCACATCATGTCCTGGCAACACAAATGATGTAATCAGGAACATGTCAACCAGCATTCCTCCACCACTTTTCGGGTACCTGTTTGATGCATTTTTAACGAATGCTTCTTCATCGTTTCCTCAGCCCAGCGCCGCACCTGGTCAGCTCGCGCCCACGTACCGCCGGCTGCTCCATGATTCTCAGGGTCCGCCGTCTCCAGATTTCGGCACAGCCTCATCCACCTGTGGCGTTTTCTCGATAACTACCTGCTTTTTCGCACATCGCAACGGCGACGCCGTGCCGATTTTTCCATTTCACTCAAATACTCGTCGACCACCAAGCGCAGCAGCAGGCATTGAAATTTCCGTGCGCCGGGCCGAAAGCAATGCCCATCACGGCCCCAAAGCAGTGCAGCTGGGGGCAGTGATTTCCACATGTCAGGCTGCTCCCACGCGGCTCCTCCCTTGGTAGCAAAACGCTTATCCTCCCTCTGCGTCCTAAAAATACGGCCTATACTAGACTCTTCAGCTTTCAACACCAACGTCTCTCCACTGCACGCTAGCGAGCCTTGTATTGTGCTTGTTTCCAAGCAGTCGACCGTCGGCTTCTTTCATGACGACGCTTTGCGACCTTACGTACCTGCGCTATGAGGTCGACCAGTAACCCGTTTGCTGACCACACCTGTTATGCCGCTCGCTCTAATTTTGGATCGTGGGCAAGCAGGCAGCAGAATTTCGAGCTTCCCATTGGAATGACGACGACGCCTGCGAAGGGATGACCCAGGTAACTCCCTTCCTTGTGAATCGCGCACACGGATTTTGTTCCAAGGCTCTTCAGTCTGTCTTCCGTCTGCCGTAAGGCTGAAACTACATGTACTTGATGCTGCACGTTGTTGCCATGACGCCGTGGGTAGACTTCTCCCTTGCTGCTGCGCCCTCTCCCCACAATTCCTGCTGCACAGCCACGCCAACAGCGTCCACCATCATCCGCGCGCCAACCCCGGCCACCAAACCACCAACGACCATCACCAACCGCCGCCGCCAACTCTTCACCGCCTCAGTCGGCCGACTCCTTCGCCCATTCGTGCTTACTCACCCACCTCATGCAGTCACACAGTCCATGCCCGTAGCAGGAACGCCCGCTCGTGTCCGCACCTAGGTCGGTCGTGTCAGGTACACCGCTCCCGCAACTTCAAACACGGCGACTCGACATGCTTAACCATTTAACCGGACAGCAGCGAAAGTCGAGGTACCTTGGTGGTGATGCCTCAGGATCCCCTCTGAACTGTCTGTCCCTGCCAAGACGGGTCCCTTCTCCCCCTCTGATGTCCACCGCCACTTCAACCATGGGTTGACGACGTTGATGTGCTACCTGTAGAAATGATCCCGCCACTTATGTGCCCTTTTTTTCCCATCTTTGTTGTTGTCGGCACTTGGCTCACTAGAATCTGCTTTTTTGAAGAGGTGTAGGTAGGTATGCCACCAGACGACGACGCCGCACTCTCCCAGGCGTCTTGTTCTCCTAAGCGACAGATTGTCGCACGGGCAATTGACGACGGCGTTTGAAGTTGGCCCAGCCGCCCTTTGTGTTCCGTTTGTGTGGACGTGCAGTAGCGCAGCGGGCTCTTAGCGATGGATGCATGGCTGCCTGTCTGTGAGCTGTAAGCGCGGCAGCGGCCAGATTTGGCATTGACGGGCCGCTGGTTGAAGGCTTCGCGGGCCTTATTATGCCAGCAGTCGATTTGTGAGGGCAATTCCATGGTTGGACATGTCGATTTGTTGAGTTGATATGATCATTGTTGCTGTCGTGGTTTAGGTTGGCCACCAGTGCAATCGCAGACATGACTGCGCCACAACAGCCACAGCCGTGGGGACAAGGTTTCTCGCCATCTCCGCCACCCGTCTGAGGCTCCGGGCAGTCGACCCAACACCCACAATTTCTTGCCCTCCGACGTCATTCCGCCTGCAAACCTAAGCTCTCCTCCCGCAGACTCTCACTACCAGCCGTTGTCGCCAACGAGACTCTCTACAACCCAAGAAACCCACCTACAATCCCACGACCAACATGGCAACAGACAAGAAGCCCGTCTCCGTCCTCTTCGTCTGCCTCGGCAACATTTGTACACCTCTCCACACCAACATTCTCTCCACAACTAACATAGCTCCAGGCCGCTCAACCATGGCCGAAGGCGTCTTCCGCAGCCTAACCCAAAACGCGTCGCACCCGCTCATTGCGCAAATCGACTCGTGCGGCACCGGCGCCTACCACGTCGGCTCGCGGCCAGACTCGCGCACGCTCATGACGCTCAACGCGCACGGCATCACCGACTACACGCACAAGGCGCGCAAGTTCGCCTACCCGGACGACTTCCACGACTTCGACTACATCTTCGCCATGGACAAGGAGAATCTGGAGGACCTGGAGGACCTGCGCGAGCGGCGAGCCAAGGAGCTCAAGGGCAACGAGGCCGCCGTCGCCAACATGGGCCAGGTCATGCTGTTTGGCGCGTTTGCGGGCGAGGGCAGGAAGAGCAAGCAGGGCGAGGTCGTGCGCGACCCGTACTATGGCGGCAATGATGGCTTTGAGAAGGCGTACACGCAGGTCAAGCGCTTTTCCGAGAACTTTTTGAAGCACCTGGAGGGCGACGAGTAGAGCAGACGGATTGGACGATACCCGGAGAAGATGAGTGAGATAGACTAGACCATAGAATTCCCTTTTCCTTTTATCCCGCACCGCCTTTCGAGCTGGACTGGACTGCAGGCGATCGGCGGACGTGTGCCTATGCCCTTTGGTAGAGGATGTCGCAGACCTTGCGCGCATCAAGCGCCTGTTCGTACTCGCTCAGCTTGAGCTCGCCGGCCGGCCTCACCATGACGGCCTGCACACAAACACCTCGCTGCCTGCGCACTCTCCGCGCTTCCTCGCCCACGTAGCCCGTGATGTTCAGCCACGCGCCCGTCTGCAGATCCGTGTGCCGGAGCGTCTCGAGGGCGAGCTTGACGTCGACGTGTGCAACTTGGATGGGTGCGCCGAGCGGGTACGCGTGCTTGACGAGCAGCACTCCACTGGCCACATCGTATCTTTCTACGCTGTGCGGACGGTTAGGTGGAGCTAGAGGCAAGGTTGGGTGGATTGTTGCTTACCAGCCGAGAAAGCGCACCTTGGTGCCCTTTTCCATGGAGCCCAGGTCTGAGAGCAGAATCAGCTGGCTGGGTGGAGGGCCAGTCGACATGGTTATTCCAATATCATGGTGTTGAAGTGGAATAGAGAGGCCAAGACGGCCGTCGGGCGGTTCCAGATTGACCTGACTGCTGTGAGGCTCGGGTGCACGTGCCACCTGCGTGCATCATCGGCTTCCTTGTGCTTCGCCAACATCACCGCCCGATAACATTCATACGCAGTCCATCTCTCTCTCGACTCGTCCGCCTGCTACGCCTGCCACTCAGACATTTCGCTCTCACAACCTCCCCGTCTTCATCTCCGCCGACGTCCTTCGCCCATCTCCCTCCCATCTCGGCTGACCGCCGCCG
This sequence comes from Phyllosticta capitalensis, assembly GCF_038381095.1. NCBI lineage: Eukaryota > Fungi > Ascomycota > Dothideomycetes > Botryosphaeriales > Phyllostictaceae > Phyllosticta > Phyllosticta capitalensis. The sequence goes on along the minus strand of NW_027117444.1, from coordinate 2,388,753 downwards.
CAGTCACGCCCGCAGGCAGACCCCACACTCTGCGCTACGCAACGACCGACTGCGTCGCCGACTCCCGCGGACTCAACAAGTCACCAAACCCACCGCTTTTCGGACTCCTCTCTCTGTAACATACAACCTCGCCATCAAACAACATCATGTCGGGCTGGGGCCTCGGATGGTTCGGCGGCGGCGCGACCAAAAAGAAGGATGCGCCCAAGAACGCCATTCTGCAGCTGCGCGGCCAGCTCGAGATGCTGTCGAAGCGCGAGAAGCACCTGCAGCACCAGATCGACGAGCAGGACGCCATTGCGAGGAAAAACGTCAGCGCAAACAAGAACGGTACGTTCCCCCCACCTCGACTCATCACCACCAGCCAGGATCCACAAGTCGCCAAAACAACAACGTTTATGAAAGAAGGCTGATGATGTGGGAATGGTGCAGTGGCAAAGGCGGCCCTGAGGCGCAAGAAGCAGTTTGAGCACTCGCTCGACCAGACGTCGTCGCAGATTATGACGCTCGAGCGCGAGATTTACAGCATCGAGACGGCAAACATCAACAAGGAGACGCTGGACGCCATGAAGAACGCCGGCGCCGCCATGCAGCAGATCCACGCCGGCCTCACCATCGACAAGGTTGACCAGACAATGTACGTACTCTCCCAAAAATTTTCTCTGCGCCGCTGTGCCGTGCGTAGTGCGGAGCGAAGCCCGGGCACCGCCATGTACTTCAACATTGAGGTGGAAAAAGAAAGATGGTGTAGTAAGGACAGATGGCTAACGCAAAGTCTTTTGCCAGGGAGCAACTGCGCGAACAGCACGCCATTGGCGAGGAGATATCAGAAGCCATCGGGCAGCCGATGGGCAACCAGGCGCTCGACGAGGACGAGCTGGACGAGGAGCTGGCCGAGCTGCAGCAAGAGGAGCTGGACAACAAGATGCTCGAGACGGGCAACGTGCCTGTCACGGACAAGGTGTCGAGATTACCCTCGGTCGCGCAGGGAGAGCGTAAGTCCCTCCCCATCATCCCCTCCGCCGCTCTTCCCCTTCCCCTTCCCCGCTATCAAGCGTCCACCTCCAACCTCCATTTTGTTCGTCTTGAGTTGTGGGGATAGTGCGAAACGAAACGCTAATCTTTCGTCGTATCACCAGTCCGCGGCAAGGCGCCCGCAAGGCAGGAGGAAGAGGACGAGGAGGAGGAGCTCCGGAAGCTGCAGGCCGAGATGGCCATGTGATTTTCTTTTATTGCTGGTGCCTGGTACCGGTGTTGGGCTTTTTTGGAATTTGACATATCAGAGCTTTCTGTTCCCTCCACGTTCCTCCTCCTTGTTTCTTGTTCTTCTTCCCCTTCTCCGCTGTTCGTCTCCCTCTCTCCCTCGCGCGCTCTCTCTGCCTGCGCCTCTCTTCGCATGCCTCCCTCCCTTTCTCTTTCTCTACATCCGTCCACCCATCCGCCAATCCATCCATCCCCCGTCCCTCGCACATGTATCAAACATACCAAACACAACATTACAATCCTCCCACCCCAATTGAATAAGACGACATCCCATCCCCTCCCCCCTTTTTTCCCCCCGTCCAGTACTCATCCGATCCAGTTTCTATACACCACCGCACCCACTTGCCAAGCTCTTGGATGACCTACCACCTAGCTGCACCTCGTCAAGGAGCTTTTTGTCCTTGTTTGTTTGGATTTTCAGTCGTTTTTGCGCTTTGTTGTCCGATGGTTGATTGTTTTTGCTCCCGCCTGGTTTGAGAGGGTTGGCGGGCTTGAGGTCTTGAAGGACGGGGCGAGTGAGCTCGCTTGGGCTCTGCTCTTTGTCGCCGCCGCCGCTGCTGCTGCTGCTGCCGCCGCGTTTTGCTAGAAAGTAAAGGTAGGCAGCCTGGCACGGAGTCGCTTCACTCTCTCTCCTCTATACAAATGGTTGCAGATCTGAAGGTTGACGTCGAAGTGGAGGGGAGGCGAGGGGTGGGTGGTAAGGTTTTGGGTTGTTTGTCCACTCTATGTTTCTTTTCATTTTCCCTTTTTCTCGCCCCCTCTGTTGGTGGTGGTGTCGTCCCTTTTCCTTTTCCTCTCCGTTTTGGACCGTCGAGATATTATAGACTTGTGCACACTTGGAGTGGTTAGTTGGTTTGGCTCTCAATCCATATGGTTTTACAGTCGCAGACCCTTTTTCCTTCTCTCCTTCTCGTCGAGACAGCCTTCTTCCCCACTTCCACTTGCTCTCCATAATTAGTCGCTGCAAGGCCGCTGGAAAAGGACCATTTAAGCAGCCGAGTCCGCCTGTCAATTCTCCACCATTTGCTGCATCCATGCATGGCGACCCCACCACTGACCGCGAGCCGGCCCCATAGCCTTGTCGACAAATCGATCCGATTATTCCAAGCGAAGCACCACTAATTTCCAAAAGCAAGGCCCTTAGTGGAGCGCGAGAGCGGCTAACTACGCCGCATTAAACGTACGAGTGGGGGGAAGGCGCCTGGACTCGACTTCGCTTGGACTCGACTTCGTCTCGCCCGCGCAGAGACGCAAAGACGGACGCATGCATGCATGCATGCCACGCTGTAAAGCAATATTGCGCGCAGACGCAGATGTGTAGGGCGGCGCGGGCGGCGCGGAGAAGAGAGGAGAAGGAAGAGCAGAGCAGAGCAGTCGAAAGCGAGCGAACGAACGAGCGGATGAATGACTATCGTGGAGAATGGACATGTCGCCTCGATGCAGACCAGGCTTCAGTGGCCGCCCGTTTGTCTGCTTGCTTGCTACCTACATACCTGGGTTCCTGCAGGACCACACAGGTGACGGACGGGTTGAGGACTGCGGCGTCGTGCGCAAGTGAGTGAGTCTTGCCTTGCAGTCTGGTCTTGACCTTGTAAGTCGCTGATTTTTGGTCTTTCTAGGGAGCATACATCTGGAAGAGCGAGCAGACGGGAATCAGAATCAAAGGTCAGAACAGACTTCCAGTACAAGAAAACGCGCCCTTGCGCTGCAGCTACTGCAGACAGACACCGAAGCGAGCCGCGGCACGGGGACCCTGTCTGTGTACGGCACGGTACGTATATTTTGGGCGGCAAGAAGACAATTTTGCGGAGCCCCCGAAAAAGAAAAAAGAGGAAGAGAGGGTGCTGCATGGTCCGATACATGTGATGGCCAGCGTGCTGCCACGCTTCCAAGACGGGAAACTTGAGAACGATGACCTAGAACATTTCCGCCGTTGAGCTGCATCGCATCCCATCGCTATTTTACCGCAATGACTGCAACTTGCCACTGACAAAATGTTCAGATACACGGACACGAAGAGATGATGAGGACTTTCTAGAGTACAGGGTTTCCGTCAAGCAAAAATCCTACGTCAACGAGAATCGCGCAGACGGAGCAAAGCATCAACCCATCTGTTCCTGCATCAGGCAGTCGCACAAACCCCTCCCTCCCTCTCTCACACCCTCTTCTTCGCAAAATGGACACCCCTGCTTGCACCAGTCGCCGTACGTGGAACCCCGCCGTTTGTTTGGCCGGCCGGCCGGTCGTCGCCCACGTTTTCGTGTCCGGCGCTTAGGCGTTCATGCAGTGGCCCGGCGCGTAGGTATCCTGCACCACATGTCTATACATAGGTACGAGTAGTAGCTACTTACTGACCTGTCTGTCTACCAGCCTGTTTGCCCACCCTTTCGGCCGCCAACCTCTCTTGACTTGCGGTACTCAAGGCTCTTCGACCTGCTTGATCTGCTGAAGAAAAGGGAGAACTGAAGTCCAAGTGCGTTTTTGTTCTTTTGTTCTTTGACCGAGACAGAAACAGCGGCTTTGAATCGCTGCGCGCTTGTTCGAAGAGCTTGGGACAACGGCGCAGAGAGGAGACGAGAGGAGCAGAGGGAAAGGACTGACTGGGGCAAGAGCTGTCCGGAGTCGAGAGTCGACTTGAAATCCTCGACACCTGGATTGGATTGCATTTGGCCCAGAATATTTCTACGGCCTCTGCCACTCAAGGAGACCACAACTCAGAACTCTGGACGACCGACCTGTCTATCTACCTCCTCCACTCCACTTCAGACGTCCCACGACGCACATCAACAATGGCCTTCCACAACCACCACCACCTCTCCTCGCTCCTCCTCGCCATCGTCTTCCTTCTGCAGCTCCCCCTGACGACAGGCACTCCCGTCCCGGGCCCCCTCGCCGCCCGCCACCACGGCAAATCGACCACCAACCCACTCACGCGCCTCGCTCTACCCTCCTCCTCGCTCCCCTCCCCGGCCAGCAACCTGACCCTCTACGCCGTGACGCTCGGCCTGGGCACGCAGAACTACAGCTGCGTCGACCTATCGTCCAGCGACGAGCCGACGGCCGTGGGCGCTGTGGCCTCGCTGTACGACATCAGCGCCGTCCTGGAGAACGCGCTCATGGGCGCGACCATGGAGATGGCGCTGCCGGGGCTGGCGCTGGGCGTGTGGGGCCTGCTTGGGGGAGATGGAGATGGAGATGGAGAGTGGAGGAAGAAAAGGGGCGTTGGTTTTGGCGACAAGGAGAGGGAGAGAGATCGCGCCTGGGAGCACGTCGCGTCGAATCTGCCCACGTACAGCGGCAGCAGCGGCGGCACCTCTTCTTCCTCCTCCGCCTCAATCAAACTCCTCCAACCCATGGGCCACCACTTCTTCTCGGCCGCCGGCGTGCCCAGCTGGGCGCTCACGCTCCCCTCTGCCTCGTCCTCCGTCCTCTTCCAAGGCGCCAAATCCGCCACCGCCTCCGCCCCAACAGACGCCAGCAAAGGCCTCGTCGGCGAAGCCGCCGTCGCTTGGCTGTACCTCACGCGGACGGCGGGGGAGATTGCCGATGCTGTTGTTGATGACGACGCGGGGACGGGCGGCGTCGAGGCCGTGTACCGCGTCGTCACTGCCGGCGGCTCGGCGCCTGATACGTGTGAGGGCTGGGAGGGACAAGATAGGGAGGTTGCGTATGCGGCCGAGTATTGGTTTTATGGGAGGTGAGAATGGCAAGGGAGGGGGGTGGGAGTGAGTGTGGTTGGGATGTGGTAGTGGACGGCGCGAAAGTTGAGAAGATAGATACCCCCGAGTTTTTGGCATCTGGAACTGTTCTGCTTTGCAGAGACACGCGTCGAAAGAGAGAAGCGTTGCGTGGTAATCCATCCGTTTATGTGCTCCATATTTCTTTGTTCGAGATCGTCTTCGTCGGTTCGCACATCGTGTGTCCTTTGGGCCGTGTTTAATGGCTGCAGTCACCCGTGTCGTGGCTTTCCAGTGCAGGGTGTTTGCTTTCTTTCCCTCATTCACGCATGCCGATGAAAACCGAACCTCCCTCAGGCTTTATCCACAGAGACAACAGCCCAAACAAGCGACTCTAGATGATCCGAAAAGGCGGGCGTGGAAAGGACAACATGCGGGGCCACACAAGTTCGCATGCGGCGCAGCCCAGTTCAGCCAGACTATGGACGTAGGTAAACCAAGAGCTGACGACAGACACATGTCTGTCGCATAAGTGTGCGAGTGAGTTGTGGACGGCCGGGGCGACTGGGCGACTGCGTAGAAAACACGCGCGATGTTCGTTGCTGTTTCTCGTAGTCGTACAGCAGGTACGTAGGCGCTTGTTGAAATAAAAGTGCTGCGTATGTGTCGGAAGAAAAGCTTGTCCTGCCACCTAGACTTCCGTGTTCCGAGCGAGAGGCGTGGAGTGGCGTATTGAGACTTAAGCTTCTTCCAACCTTTGCAGCACTTCCTTCGCAAATCGCTTCGCGTCCTCGCGTCTGCGTTCGGGTTTTGATGCTTATTTCTCTCCGCGTCTCTCCTCCTCACAACAACAGCAATTGGTCGGTTAGCTGGTATTTAGCTAATTAATGAGCGCAGGCGGACGCGTGGCAGCCGGAAAGGCTATTTGCTTATTGCTACATAGGTTGCGGCGTTGTTGCTGGCCCCGGGTACGCAGGGCCGTGGCGTTCCGTGGCATTGCTTGGTCGGTGCCATTGGCGAGAGCTGACGATACGGTGAGAAAGTGAGGGATGGGTGGGACATTCGGACTCTCGCAATGGCAAAAATCATGGTACGAGATTAGTTGGGTCTGTGGTTGCAAAATTGACGGGATTGAGTGGACGAAGAGAGGACGGCGAATGGGAATGTGGAGTGACTAGATCGGTTCGGAGAGAGGGACAGTCGACAGCTAAGGTACTTACTGTAGCGGGTTGAAATTGGCAGTGATTCAAGTAATGGGCCTCCGGTGCTTTCAACTGCCTTCCCATCTGTTGTTCCTTCGTCTCCAACTCTACTGGTCATCTCACCTCCGTTTCTATCTCTGCCGGCGGGTTTGGAATTGCTGGGTGGTTTAGATTTGTGTTTGGCAAACGGACTGATTTCCTGCTCGTGTACGAACTGCATTGCCAATTTCCGCAGCGTGCGTGCGTGCGTGCCTGATGCGAAGAACACGAATACAGACAGACAGCAGCGCGATGTCGACGCAAACTATCGCGACGATACGCCCTCTCTGCACTGTCGTCATGCTCGCTTTCTCGCCGACCATTCTCGCGCCTCGCGAGTCAAATCAAGACCCAAGTGTTAAACGAGCCAAATAAGCATACTTGCAGCAAAATTGCGGCAGAACTTTACGGTGCTGAAGTCTACTCTTATGCTTCTTTGACGCTGATCCCGAAAGGCGAGAGTAAGAGTTATCCGAAAACCGAAAGGAAGGGGAAATGCTTAATGTCTGTCGCTCTGTGCAATCGCGGCCAAAGCGTGCTGATTGGGAAGTGTATATAGAGACACTGCATCATGCGGAAGGTCAACACCAAGAGTTGATCATTAACCATTCTGTCATCTCTTCAGCTCTTCTTGGGGCAGAACTCACTCTTTTGGAATCCAACGTGGCAATTCACTCCTTGTTATTCCTGCCAAGTACAGTCAAGTCAGTGCAAGACCGGAAGCACCGCAGACCATCTCGTACCAACTTCTGTCAACTCTGCCAAATCCTCTTTCACCAATCAACCATGAAGGCCTTTGCCATCCTCCTCATCGCCTGTCTCGCTGCTCTTGTCAGCGCCGATTTCAAAGACGGCGGATACATCCTCACGGACCCGGTAAGTCTTAACCCCTTCCTTTCGAACAGTGATGTCAACGCTCCGGATGCGACCATTATCTAGATAGGGATGTGAGACTGACTTCGGCGACAGTGCACGACTGACGCAGAGTGCACCACGCGCTGTGGCGACGCGGCCGAGTACCTGAAGCAGGGCGTCTTGAGCGACGATGAGAAGTCGCAGGTTGACTGGTTCGCGCACTGGCTGACGGGCAAGTGCGGGTGGGCGGGCACGGATCGCTGTGGGTGTTATGTGAGTACATTCTTCTTCTCTTTCTCTCGTCCTTTAACCCCACCCCAACCCCAACCCCTATCCCCATACTCTTTCGATCTTCGTTATCGTCGTCGTGTTCCTGACTTGCGGGAATCCTCAGATCAAAGACGACGGCACCTGCTCCCAGGCCAACTCCTGCAAGCCGGACAAGAACGGCTGCGTCCCCGTTGCCTTCAAGTCCCAGGATCCAAAGTTTCTCTGTGAATGCAAGAAGGAATGTCCGCCGGGCAGCAACAGCGGTCAGGGGAATACGGGTACGGGTACCGGCACCCAGGGCACGACCGAGGACACGACCAAGGACACGACTGAGGACACGACTGGGGGCGATGGGAGTGTCGAGCAGTGAGGTCGTTGTCTCATCAAAACGGTTGTTTTCCATTCTTGGCTCCGCTGTGGATGCGAGTTGGTTGGGCCACTTTGTAACTTGAACAGTATGTACGTACAGGATCTGTAGCAGTCGCCAGTAACAAAGTACTGCACAAGCCTTTGATTCGCCAGACTTCAGTCGTTTGTTTCGGCAGTTGAATACAAGTCTGTTCCTAGTCAGTGTCCCTAGTCGTCATCTGAAGCACCAACAGAGGGTGAGTGTGAATACGAATACGAGTACTCCGTAGCGGGCATGAACCAGGGAAATCAAAGGGATGGTAGATGGGCAATGTCAAAAGCAGGAATCTTGGCCCGATATTCGTCCATCACTGGCCGCGGCGATTCAAGTCGGCACTTGTACTCAAAGAGGTAGGAAACCGTTCCCAAGCCGGGATCAGGAGTGTTCAGGAACGGACGAAGAGCTACGAGCAACCAAAGTTGACAAAGTCTCGAGAGTTCAAAGTTTCAGGAACAGTTTTTCTCAGTTTCCACACAGGTCGAGGAGTCATTTTGGCACGGGTCCAAGACGTATCCACAAGAGCCAGTCGTAAAACAGGGTGTTTTGTTGGACGCGGTGGAAGTTCCAAACGCGCGTGTCGGCACGAAGGTGGTGATGATGCACCTTGAGCGAGTCGATTCAACTCTAGGTAATTAGAACTAGGACGGGCGCTGTGTTCATGGCAAGGGCTCATTTTGGCCTCGAGATGTAGACTCGCTGTTGTTGTTGTTGTTGTTGCAGTCGGCACGACGGGAGCAGCTCGCTCAATGTCTGAATTGTTGGATGTGTGTGTATTCGAAAGTGGGGATATAATGCGTAAGTATGCGCCTAACGAAGCGGGCGGCGGCCGTCTCGTCTCGTCTCGTCTCATCTCGTCGTCGCGGTCGTCCTTGTATGCGTGCGTCCAGCGTATGTATATACAGCGCCACGTCTTCCGTCCACACCCACCCCCTGAGTCACCCCTGGCACAACCCCCTTCTATTCCTTCCTCAACCTAATGCCGCCCCGGCACCGTCGCCGTCATATTATCCGCCTTGCCGGTACTCCCCAACAAATCCATGCAGCCCTCGACCGCCGCCTGCATGCGCTCCGTCGCCTCCTCAATAACAGCCGTAAGGGGGCGCTTCCCCGCCCACTCGGCCCACACATCGACGCAGGGCGCGTTCAACACCTTGTTGATGTTGACCTTTGCCACGCCGCCCTCGGCGACGCAGCGGCCAAAGTGCTCGCCCGTCATCGGGTCCGCGCCGTGCAGCACCAGCTTGACGCGGTCGCCGACGGCCGCGCGGATGGCCGCCAGCCGGTCGTACTCGAGCACCACGCCGCGCGGGCCGTAGTTGCCGTGGACGTTGCCAAAGGCGGGGGCTAGCCAGTCGATGCCGGTTTCTGCGAACTCGACTGCGTCGGCGGGTGTTGTGAGGACGGCTTCCATGTCGGGCGCCTCGACGCCGTCCTCGCCCCCGTCGATGCGTCCCGATTCGGCTTCGCTGGCGATGCCGCGCGCGGCGCAGTAGGCGGCCAACTCGCGGGTGAGCTCGAGGTTGCGCGCGTGCTCGTAGTGCGACATGTCGATCATGATGGAGTCGAAGCCGTTGGGGATGTCGGCGGCGCGGCGCACCATGTCGGGGGACTGGGCGTGGTCGAGGTGGAGGGTGACGGGGACGGAGGCGGCGCGCGCGGCGGTCGCGGCCAGCTGGACCAGGAGGCCGCCGGCGTACTCGATGGCCCAGGGGAAGAGGAGGATCATGACGGGCGAGCGCTTGGCTTCGGCGGCGCGGACCGTCGCCAGGATGCCTTCGGTGTTGTAGCAGCACATGGCCGGCACGGCGTACTTGCGCGTGTAGGCATCTTCGAGGAGCGGGATGGCGCGGTTGGTTTGGAGCTTGAGAGACATGGCGGCGAGACGTCGACGAGTGGAGAGGAGAGGAGAGGTAGAGCTGAGGTTTGAGGATTCGAGGATCCGTCCAGCGGATATAGTCGTGACGGAGGTCGCGGGGCTCTAGGCCGAACGAAAGTGGCAGAGGGGCAGCTCTGGTGAGAGTGGTCCGAGAGGTGGAGTTGCAACAACAACAACACAAACAATGGTTGGATCGGCAATAGCTTTAGCAATGGCAACCAGGCCAAAAGCCGATAGCGGACGAGAGAGGTGATGGAGATGGAAATGGTGGGGGATGACTGCAGGTCGAGTCGCGGGAAGAAGGCCGCCCTCCACACAACGTCATACTGCGGGGAGAGGAACTGTGGGGTTGGCTCGGACACAACACCGCGCACTTCACGCCGCTACAAAACCACGAAGAGAACCACCACAATTTGATATACAACAGCTCCAGTATAATTTTCCAATCGTTTTCAACAATGGCCGCAGAAAGCAAGCCCAGCATTGGCTTCGTCGGCCTCGGGGCCATGGGCTTCGGCATGGCCACCAACCTCGTCAACCAAGGCTACCACGTCAAGGGCTTCGACGTCTTTCCGGCCAGCGTGCAGAGATTCCAACAAGCCGGCGGCGCAGCAGCAGCATCCCTCGTCGACTCTGCCACCGACTGCCCGTTCTACATCGTCATGGTCGCGTCGGCCGACCAAGTCCAAGAAGCCCTGTTTGGCGAGCATGGTGCCGTAAAGGGTAAGTGGCCGCTGACTCGGGTGCCCAGAACTGCCTAATCGGGCAAACTGAATCTTGTTGTTGCAGCCCTGCCACAGGGCGCCACCCTGCTGCTCTGCTCGACCGTCCCCTCTTCCTATGCCGAGTCTGTTGCCAAAGAGCTCCAGAATGTGGGCAGGGGAGACGTTTTCTTCGTCGACGCTCCCGTCTCTGGTGGCACCACGCGCGCCGCCAACGGCACCCTGACCATCATGGCCGGTGCCGAGCCCGAGGCTCTTGAAAAGGCTCGATGGCTGCTCCAGGAAATGTCGGATCCCAAGAGTTTGTATATCCCTGGCGGCATCGGTAGTGGCAGCAACATGAAGATGGTGCACCAAGTCCTGGCGGCCATTCAAATCTTGCTGTCGAGCGAGGCCATGGGATTTGCTGCTAGATTAGGGCTGGATGCACAGACTACCTATGAAGCCATCAACAAGAGCGACACTTGGTGCTGGATGTTTGAGAACAGAGTGCCGAGATTGATAGAGGAAGACTTTGTGCCTGGTGCCAGTGCCATCACCATTATCCTCAAGGATGCTGTAAGTCGCGGTACAGTGATGATGGCATCAACTTGCTAAACGTCCGCAGGGAATCATCACGTCCATGGCTCGTCTCACCGACTTTCCTACCCCCCTCTCCGCCGCTGCCGAGGCCATGTACCTCGTCGCCCTTGGTCAAGGCATGGGCCGGCTAGACGATGCCTCCATGGTCCGGTTGTACTATCCCGAGCCCGTCAAGACTGTCAAGGTCGAGGAGCCGCAGGCAGAAAAGTTGGAGCTGGTCTTCAAGTTGCTGCGTGGCGTCTTGATCTGCGCCGCCGCCGAAGCCGTTGGTTTCGCCCGCTTCCTGGGTCTCGACCTGCACCAATTCCACGAGCTGGCCGCCAACGCTGCTGGTGGAAGCGTGCAATTCCGAGACCGAGGCGCCGAGATGATTGAGCTGCTGACCGGACAAAAGGTTGCTGGCACTCAAACATTGCCTGAGCTTGACATTGGCGCTGTGAGAAAAGACTTGGCCGAGGCCATTTCCGCAGCAAGAAAAGCAAACTGCCCGACTCCACTGGCAAGTCAAGCGTTGAGTCTGCTTGCAACAGGAGAAAGAAAAGGCGCAAAGAGGGGCGATGAATATTACGGGCTGCTGGTATAGACCCGCATTCTCTTTGACATTGCATGGTAGCGTCTAGATTAGAAATTAATTGACATGTAAACAATGCCAAGAGGAAGAAATACCGAAACATGTGGAGAAAGAGTGACTACAAGAGGGGTATTATGAGACAGAAAAGCCCATGCAACTCAAAACTCACCTTCCACTCACCTCTTCGCTCTCGAGATTTGCACATGTTGTCGCCATGAAATATGCATCATCAACATGTCTCATTGGAAGATTACCAATCTAACCTGGGGATTTTCATATCTTGGACGTCTTGACTCTTGAAGTTACCGGTCTTTCGCTGGCAAGGCTGTCGCAGATGAAGTTGACGGCGATTTCGGCCATCTTTGGTGTCGTCTCGTGGCCTACGCCGTCAAACACCAAATCCTCGAGCTCAAAAGCAAGCCGCGGGTCATCCTGGACCGTGTTTTTGAGGAACTGCAAAAAGCCCTCGCCACATGCGTAGGGAACCAGCTTGTCGGCGCCTCCAGAAAGATTCAACAACCTTTTACCCTGCAGGTTTGCCCACATATGGGCGCGCAGCCTTTCCATTTCTACCGGCGATGGAGCTTCCGGATTCGACAGGCGGCGCATCAATGATCCGGCGGGATCCCATTGGCGCACCGCCTCGACCAAGGCCTGTGGAAAATCCGACGAGCCGATGAAGCCTGACCCTGCGGGCTCCGAGCTAGTCCAGGTTTGCAGCTTGGATTTCTCGGCGCGTTGCTGCATCAGCGCGGTGTAGTCTGGGCAACCGATGATGGAGACGGCGGTGGAGATGCGCGGTTCATGCAGAACGCAATGCCAGGTGGCATGTCCGCCCAAGGAGATGCCGAGGACGAGATGCTGAGAAGGGGTGAGGGAGATGTAGGCGGGGAGATAGGACAGGAGGAGCGAGGTGTCGGTTGCAGTGCCGTCTGTGCGGAGAAAAGGTCAGGTCAGCAGGCGGTGGAGGCGGCAATTGGAGGGCCTACGGTATATGGAAAACATGTCCTGAGCGTGTCTAGGATTTCCGTTTCGCCAGGCCTCGTTGGCGACAGGGTCGACCTGCCTGGAGCCGTGGTTTCGCTGGTCGAAGCTCACGGCGATGAGGCCTTTGGCGACCGCGGAGCCCGACTGGCGCGCATTCCAGGCGTGGATAGCCTGGGCAGCTATGGGCGCCATGCATTGATGCGTCTGAAGTCGCGGATGTAGTAGCCAGAGGCACGCGACGGACGATGGTTGAGGAGGGAGTTCGTCGAGGCCGTGAACGTGGGTGGTGATGCCGGCGATGGTGTAGGTTGACTGCGACACGCGGGGCTGTTCGTGAGCGCCATTGTGAGTCGACTCGAGGGGGTTGGGAGCTGCCATTGAGATTGAGGATAGCAGGCGACGGCGAGAAATGAATGTTAAAGATGGTGTTGGTGTTGGTGTTGGTCGAGTGGCTGGCGGGACGGCGGGAGTGCGGCGGCGGTGATGCGGAGATTCCCCTCCCGTACGTGTTGAAGTCCACCAGCCTCAGCTCAGGGACTACCATTAGGAGGGCGTCATCTCACGATCATCATCACCATCTCACTCGGTCCTTTCGCTGCCCACCACCTTGCCGCGACCGAGATTTGCGTCCCCCTCCCTCTCTCCTACTCTCTGCTTTCATAAACATTCCCCGGCAGGCAGGGGGCCCCTCTACAACCACCGCAACTTGGACTCCCGACTCCCGCCCTCTCCACACCCAAACACTGCACCTGCATTTGTCCTCAGCAGTCTACGGACCCTACTCTCACCCAGGGCCATCAGTCGCCCGCTTACGCTCCTTACTTTACCACCTCGACTGCGCTCCGCGGCCACGCAACGCTACCGCTCCAAGGGGTGCCGCCCTAGAAACACCATCCAACAATGGCCGACACTCGCGATTCCAGCCTCTCCCCCATGTCGCGGAGCCCGCGCTCGAATTCTCCCAAGCCCGACTCTGAAGAACACAATCGAGCCCTCTCCCCCCTGCGCTTCGAGCAGCGTTTGAGCGCTTCGGGAGCGTCCAACAACCAAGTCCCAGACAATCTCCGGCCTGGCGCTGGAAACAGCCCAACAGCAGCAGGATTCCCCTTTCTCGCTCCGAATGGCACGTCAGGAGACGTCACTTTGCAACAAGTCAAGGCCCCAAACCTTGAGCCGTCTCCCAGCTTCAACCAGGTCGCCGATCCCTCCGACTTCAACTCCCACGGACATCTCTCAACCAACTCCGCTGGCGACGCTGGATCCTTTACTCCAGTCGGACGCCGCAGCGTCCAGTTCGTCCGCAACTCTACCCAAGACCCCGCCCCGACATCCAACCCACACTCGCGCCAGCACTCGTTGGAAGAGGACGACGAACACCCAAAAGAGCGGTCCAAGCTCATTGACAGAATTAAGGCGCTGAACCCCCTCCAGGGCCATCACAGGAGCATAAGTGGTTTTACAATCGGCGATGGACCGGCGGGAGAGATTACGCCGAACGGGCCCCTTTCGCCAGAGTCTGAGCGATCACAACCACGGTACGACGACGGAAGCGAGGTCGAGGCAGATGACGAGAGCGCAGGAGAGGGTCCTGCTCAACCAGCCAGGAGGAGAAGGAAGACTCGGCGCGTCGATCCGGACCCGGCGACTCCCAAGACTACACACGCTGCATCATTTTACAGAGATTCCCCTGGAGCCACTCCCAACACCGTCGCTGGATATCGCCCACCCTTCGCCCGGCGCGGCACCATGACTGACATTCCCGAGAACCAGCGCATGGGACTGTCTGAAGATGAGGGCCGCGACATGTTAGCCAAGGAGAGTGCCTGGAGGAGGGGATTGCATGGGCGTCGAAGACTAAGCTTTTCGGGACGCAGGCCTGATGCTGCGCATGACTCTGATGGCCCTCGGAGACCCAGTCACCTCAGGCGCTTCACGGGCATTGGCACTCGGATGGATGGCCAGGATTCGCCGTCGGCATGGAAGCAGCGCAGCGAAAGGACCACGAGCATCAGCGCGCAAAAGTGGCGTCAACTCAAGCAAGGTCTCAAGATGCTTGGCAAGCAGCGGAAAGAGGAAAACCGGATCGACCACGCCAAGTCGGCGGAGCTCGTTGCGGAGCTTCTCGCTGGTGCGCCTGCCGCTCTCTTCCTGGCAAGCATGTTCCAGCGTGACGAGCATGGGCACAAGAGGGTTCCCATTTTGATGGAGCAGCTCAAGGTCCGCATTACCGACAGCTCGAAAATTAGCGACAAGGCTGGAGACCGCCACTACAGCTTCCGAATCGAGTTGGAATATGGCAGCGGCATGACGCGCATGAAGTGGGTCGTCCACCGGACCGTCCGCGACTTTGCAAATCTCCACCTCAAGTACAAGACTGCCATCACCAAGGAAAAGTATGTTCGTTTCCGGAGCGAAGATTCGGCCCACCGCAGTCAGCTTCCTCGTTTCCCGAGAAGTGTGCTTCCCTATGTCCGCGGTATGCGCGGTCTCATGGAAGATGACCAGGAGGATGACGACGACGATATTCCTGCTGGTGCCGTGACGGACGGAGAGGCTAGCGGGACAGAGCAGCGGCCACCTTTGAAGAAGCACAACCGTCGGTCGTCTCGACACACTCGGCGCTCCAGCATTGGAAGCCCCGAACAGACGCCCGGAATCGTTGGAGAAATGACTGCACGTACTGGCAGCTTTTTTGGTCAAGTCCCCCCTACTCCCAACCCGGCGCGCAAGGACACGTACCAAGAGCGGCAGCGGAAGAAGCTCGAGCAGTATCTGCAGCAGCTCATCACATTTGTCATCTTTCGCCCCGACTCCAACAGACTGTGCAAGTTTCTTGAGCTCTCGGCGCTTGGTGTTCGTCTTGCGCAAGAGGGAGGATACCATGGCAAGGAGGGTTTCATGATGATCCAGTCGACCAAGGCAGTCAACCAAAGAGGATGGAATCCGACCTTTTTCAATCACCAAAAACACCTTCCGAAGTGGTTCCTGGTCAGACATAGCTACATTTGTTGTGTCGACTCTCCCGAAGAGATGAACATCTACGACGTGTTCCTCGTGGATCCAGACTTTCGTATCGACGAGAAAAAGGGCGCTCGTGAGATGGCGAGCAAAGCAAAGACATCTGCGGCTCACCCCAAGGCTCACCAGCTTCGTCTAGTCAATTCCGAAAGAAGGCTCAAGCTACTTGCCAAGAACGAGAGGCAAATGATTCAGTTCCAAGACTCTATCAAGTTCATGTTGTCGCAAACGGAGTGGGCAAAACCTCACCGTTTCGACAGCTTCGCCCCTGTCCGATATAATGTGTGGGCTCAGTGGCTGGTGGACGCTAGAGACTACATGTGGAACGTTTCTCGAGCCATTAGCATGGCCAGGGATGTAGTCTACATTCACGATTGGTGGCTTAGTCCAGAGCTGTATCTGCGAAGGCCTCCTGCAATCAGTCAAAAGTGGAGACTGGATCGCCTCCTCCAGCGCAAGGCCCAAGAAGGCGTCAAGATCTTCATCATTGTCTATCGCAACGTCGAATCGGCCATTCCCATCGACTCTGGATACACCAAGGAATCGCTTTTGGACCTTCACCCCAACATCTTTTTCCAGCGATCGCCGAATCAGTTCAAGAAGAATCAGTTCTTCTGGGCTCATCACGAAAAGATTTGCATTGTGGACCATACGGTGGCCTTTTGC
Organism: Phyllosticta capitalensis; assembly: GCF_038381095.1. NCBI lineage: Eukaryota > Fungi > Ascomycota > Dothideomycetes > Botryosphaeriales > Phyllostictaceae > Phyllosticta > Phyllosticta capitalensis. Next base: position 2,372,616 of record NW_027117444.1, on the reverse strand, counting down.
GGCGGTGTAGACCTTTGCTTTGGTAGATGGGACACTCCCAAGCACGTTTTGAACGATGACAAGTTGACTGGCTTTGAGCTGGATAACAACCTCCCCAAAGATGCAGACCACTGTCAGATGTGGCCCGGCAAAGACTACTCCAATCCCCGTGTTCACGACTTTTATGGTCTCGACAAGCCTTATGAGGAAATGTACGACAGGGAAAAGGTTCCCCGCATGCCGTGGCACGACATTGGCATGCAGATTGTTGGACAGCCTGCCAGGGACCTGACGAGGCACTTTGTCCAGAGATGGAACTATCTCCGCCGAGACAAGCCACCTTCGCGTCCGACGCCGTACCTCCTGCCACCTCCCGACTTCAACCCTGCAGATCTCAAGGCACTCGGCCTTGATGGCACCTGCGAAATTCAAATGCTGCGCTCGGCAAGCCGATGGTCCTTGGGAACGCCCGACAGGGTCGAATGTAGCATCATGAACGCCTATGTCAAGAGCATCCAAGCAAGCGACCATTTTGTCTACATTGAAAACCAATTCTTTGTCAGCAGCTGTGAGATGGATGGCAAGAAGATTGTCAACAAGATCAACGATGCCCTGGTCGAGCGCATCAAGCGTGCACACAAGAACGGGGAGACTTGGCGGGCCATCATCATCATTCCGCTCATGCCTGGTTTCCAAAGCACTGTGGATAGTCAGGATGGAACTAGCGTTCGTCTGATTATGCAATCGCAGTACCGCAGCATCTGTCGTGGCGAGTCGTCGCTGTTTGGCAGACTTCGGTCAGCTGGAATTGACCCTGCCGACTATGTCGAGTTTTACTCGCTCAGGTCCTGGGGTCGGATCGGTCCCAACAAGGCCCTCACCACCGAGCAGCTCTACATTCACGCCAAATGCATGATTGTGGATGACCGCGTTGTCATTATCGGATCCGCCAACATCAACGAGCGTTCCATGCTGGGCTTCCGAGACTCCGAGGTGGCTGCCATTGTCCGCGACTACGACATGGTTGACTCCATGATGGGTGGCAGGCCTTACAAGGTCAGCAAGTTTGCACACTCTCTGAGGATGCGTCTCATGAGAGAGCACTTGGGTCTTGACGTGGACTGCATTGTGGAGGAAGCCCAGTCGGAGGTATACCAGTCTGATCTTTCTCGGCCCTCGACTGCTGAAAGTAACCCCGAAATCGAACAGCAGCTCATCGAAAACAAGTACCGTGCCGAAGAGGAGCTCATTGCGCGTGAGGAGGCTGGCCACAGCTTCAACCACGACGTAGAAATCACCTCGACTGCACCCGATCCCGACATATCTCGCGCGGCGTCTCCTGTAGAATCGACCTTTTCAAACAAACTGGAACGCGAGCGCGACCTGCGCGGCGAGGGTCCCGACCACATGCTGGAAGCGTCAGCTCGAGGACTCACCCGAGGCAGAGATTCTACAATCGACACCCGCGGTCACGAGGTGCTGGTTTCGAGCACCTCTCCAGCACGTCCTCGCAAAAGCAGTCTGCTCAAGGCCCATGACCGCCCTTCGTCCAGCAACCGACGTGCCAGCGCTAGCGCGAGCAGTGCCACCAACATGGAAGCGAGCTACGACGGCTTGCCTCCGCCATCAATGCCTCGCATGAGCACTCGCGAGCTTGGTCTCACTCAGCTTTCTCAGCTGCCCGCTCTTCCTGTCCAGGACGACACCGACATTGGCGGCCCTCCCGTCGCACACGCATTTACGGCCAAGGGCAACGAAATCATCAATTCTCTCCTCGCAACGATGCGTCGTCCTGTCGTCACCAACGACTGCATGGCTGACCCAATCAATGACTCGTTCTACATTGACACGTGGCACACTGTCGCAGAGAACAACACCAAGATTTACCGACAAGTCTTTCGCTGCATGCCCGACAGTGAAGTACGGACTTGGAAGGAGTACCGCGAGTACACGGCTTTTGAGGAGCGATTCGCCAAGAGCATGGGAACCATGTACACCAGGCAAGATGCAAAGGCGGCCAAGGAGAGTGGTCCTCCGGGCACAGCGACGACAATCAACAGAAAGGCTCACGAAAAGGCTCACGAGGCCGGCAAGACGATGGGCCACGTCGGCGAGAAGATTGCCGACCACCTCCACCTCGACCCGAACATGGACGCGACAGACCACAGCACCAGCAAGCCCTCCACCGCGACCTCGCAACCCAACGGCGCCCCCATTGACGAAAAGGCCAACAACGGCGGCCTGTCCCCCGGTGGCCTCTCCCCGACGCCCCTGAGCCCGATTGACGGCGCCAGCGAGTCCTTCGCCTCGGAATCGACCATGCCGGCCAACCGGCACCGCGAGCGCACCATCACCATCAACGCGCCGCAAAACCCGTCGAGCTCAACGACCAACATCCCAACCCCACTGTCAGCCGACGGCACCGGCCCCGGCCCACAGCAGCAGCAGCCCGCCAAACCGCTGGGCAGCCAGCGGCGCCGCAAGCGCGCTCCCACGCGCGGCAGCATGCGCGCGTTCCAGGCGGGCGACGACGCGGCGCTGCTGGGCAAGGAGGACGCCGAGACGCTCCTGGAGCTCGTCCAGGGCCACCTCGTGGCGTGGCCGTACGACTGGCTGGAGAAGGAGGAGGCCGGCGGCGGCTGGCTCTATGCCGTGGATCAGATTGCGCCGTTGGAAATTTAGTAAGTCGTTCGACTTGAAAGTGCCCAATAATTTTGCTAACTCTTGCGGCAGTATCTAATCGAGCACGCGCTGCATTGTTGTCCTGTTGACTGACTGACTGCGCTGCTCCTGTCCGATTCGCTTTTCCGCGTTTGTTTTCGTTTTTGTTGCACTTGAGACCATTTTGGCGCCGCGTCTCCCCCTTCCTCATCCATCTATGTCACACCAATCATCTGGGAACTTCTCCTTCTGTTTGAAAGCGTCGGCGTTGAGGTCGGTTCCTCCATCTGTCCGCTTCCCTTTGCCCCCCAAAAAATTTCTCCACCAAACAACACCAAAGGAAACTGTCAACTCTACTGGCGTTGTTCGGTTGGCTCACAAAACTTTTCCCTTCACCAAATGGCAAAAATGGTTGTTGAGGGCTGGTTGTGTGGCGGCGCACTCTTTTTCTTTTTCTTCTTCTCCGCGAAACTTTTCTGGCCCGCCTTTCTGCGTTACTGCTTCTTCGCTGCTTCTTCGATTGGCCTCGGTTGCGCACCTTTGTTGAACTCTTGCCTGTGGTGCTTTTGCTTTTTGGTTGTTCTTCCGCTTCTGCTGCTCTGCTTCTTGTTGAATTCTACACCCTCCCCCGTTTGGCTGTTTGTATTTTTGCATCGATTGGAAAGGATTGGATGGGATTGGATGGAGCGGGTTGGGTTGGGTTGGGTTGAGATGGTGGGTATGGAACTAAGAGCAGTTGAATTAGCTAGATAGGTGAGGTGAGGGGTGAGGCAGGCAATTGTACGTAGGCATCGAAAATAATTCCATGTGCGAGGTATTAGATGGCTTTCACATGTTGGCGCTCTGTAAAGTAGTGCTTTAGTGCCTTGCCATATATTAAATTGTCGTGTCGTTGTGTTGTTAGCTTGTTACATTAGGCATGCGTAGTACCAATGGAGCAGGAATAAATCGTAAAAGAAAGGCGAAGTAACTATGTAGCCACCTGACGCTACCCTGCCTATCCAACTGTCTATTTCATCATCCATCATCAATCCACCATCTAGTCTCCTATCTATGCATTTAGTCTATATTATAGAAGAAAGGAAGCACCATCTCCTCCTCCCCTCCTCTCCTTTGATCTCTCTGCTTTGCACACGCCCATCTCCATCTCAATTTACTACTCTTATATCACATATCCACCCCCCTACAACCTTATTCATCAGCCAGCACCTCTCAACCTCCCCCAGGGTTGTAAGCAACGCAATATATTGCTTGGGTTGCGGCAATATTGCGCGCAACGCAACGCAACGCAACGCAATCAGGCCTGACCAATATAGGCAATCAATCAATATGGAGGTGATATTGCGTTGCCTTCATTGCTCTAATTACTTAGTTGCCCAGGATTACTAAATTGGGTAATAAGGTAGCTTTTTAAAGATTAATTCTTACACCTTTTGTTAGCTATACAAGTCTCCAAAATAATCAAAGAGATAGATATTGGTGTGGTTAATTTATTTTAACTTTTTCTAGCTGCTTAAGGAGATATTAGCTTTCAAGTGGCTTTCCCCTTGTGTTACCATAGGGGAGCACCTACTAAAAAGGGTAATTCCTAAGGACTTCAGCAACTAAGCAACGAAGGCAATTCAACGCAATCAGGGCCTATATTGAGCAACTAAAAGCAACACAATCGCTATAAATAATTACCCAGGGCAACGCAACGCAATCGAAGACGATATTGCGTTGCGTTGCGTTGCTTTCAACCCTGATCCCCCCCATAGCAACACCATGCATTGCACTAGCAATCGAACAGCCCTACACAAAACAATTCCCCCTCCCCTCCTCCCCATCGTATCATATTTCCGCACCAAGCGAATCAAATCTGCCGTCTGTCTGTCTGTCTGTCTGTCTGTCTGCCACTCCTGCTCGCACTGTCTATCTCACCTGAGGCTTAGGCTTTGGCTTGGACGTGGACTTACTTGGTTTAGGCTTAGGCTTTGGCTTACTTGGGCTTTTTCTTTTTTTCTCTTTATTGTTTGTTCCTACTATATGTTCCTACGTGGTTGATTCAGATGCTGGCTGCTGGCTGCTGGCTGCTGCACAAATTGACTGAATGGACATAGGGCTAGGAAGGTGATGGTGGAGTGGAGTGGAATTGTAGAGCATAGGGGAGAGACACGACGGGTACAGGGACAGGAATAGATAGCGACTCTAGACTTGTTGCTGCGTTAAAGATTGGATTAAAAGCGTGCATGTAGTCGGTTTAGCCAAGGGAGCAAGGGAGAGATGTGGTGGGTACACGTATACGTATATACAAGTACGATTGGTGGTGTAGATGGACTGCTGCTGTACCTAGATGCCTACGTATTGTACATGCATACCTACGCACATCTCACACACACATCTCCACGTTACAATCCTCGCTTTGCATGCAGAAACGATTGAATAATCTCAACGAGTCTCGTCGCCCTCAGCCCCCACCACCATCGTCGCCGCCCCTACCATCGCCGTCGCCTTCGACTCCCACCTCGACTTTGATCGCTGCAGCACCGTTACCACTGCCACCGCTCCCTTTGCTCCTGGCCGATTTGACGCTCTTTGTCGCTGCTCCTCCTTTGCCTCTCCCCCGAACAGCTTCCCTTCCCTCGCGTCCCTCACAATCCTCGTCATCCGCGTCAACCTCCATTTCCACATCCTCCGCACCCTCCGCGCCAGCAGCAGCAGCACTAGCAGTAGCAGCCTGCGCCGCCGCCGCAGCATCAAACCAATCCATGCCGCCCACTCCTGCCCCCAACCCCGCTCCCACGCCCATCCCTCCTGCTCCCCCCAGCATATCCGGCAGCGGCAAGTACTGTATCCACGGCAGCATGCTCGCCCCAGAGTCGCCGCCGCCGCCGCCAAAAACCCCCAGCGCCGCGCTCATGTCGATGTCTTGGGACTCGATCAGCAGCGAGTCGCCAAAGTAGTACGGGCCGCCTGCTGCTGCTGCTGGTCCTGCTGGGGCGGAGGCGGACGTGGGGGAGGCGTTGGGGTTGCTGTTGCGCTGGTTATGGTTATGATTGTGGTGATGCGAGGAGGATGGTTGCGGCGGCGACGAGGACGAGGGCGCGCGTTGGGTCTGCGTTTGCGTTTGCGCGTGGTTGCCATGCTGCGGCTGCGCAAAAACGTGATGATGGGGGTGAGGATGCGGATGATGGTGGGCATGCGACGAAGGCGAAAAGGGGGCCGTGGGCGACGCGTGCGCGCCATTGCGCGGTGGCGACGTGTTGGAAAAGGGGGAGTGCAGGTTGAGGAGGAGGTCGGCGTCAGAGACGAGCGGGGTGGGGTGGTCGGCGAGGTGGTGGAAGGCAGAGGCATGGCGGGTGGACGGAGGAGGAGGGTGCATGCCGGATGATGATGGCGGTGGAGGACTGAACATGGGGCCTTGGTGGCGCGAGAGCGTCGTGGTTGTTGGGTTTGGAGGCGACATGTGGGAATGGTGGTGGCTCATCATCCCACCACGCGAATGCTGCTGCTGCTGGCCTTGGGCCATGACGGAGGATATCGACACGCCCATGTCCTGCGAGCGGCGCTGGGATCCTTCGCGGTTTTCGGTGGGATACAACACGGCGAGGCTTGTGCTTGGAGAGTTCATGGTCCCCGTCAAAGACCATCCGATTGCTAGAGCCAGTTAGCTGCTGATATGAATTTGCGTGGCCAACGTACCTTGACCGGCATCTCCCATTGGCGAGGCAGAGAAGCCAAAACTTGGACCACCTCCCGCTTGGAGACCAGACACTGGTTCCGACTCTTTTTCCCCTCCTGATGGTGCCACATATGCGCCCCAGGATAGCTTGCGCCGCCAACCAGGGGTGTTGAACGACGGCTCGGGCCGCGGCACCTCGAGAGCAGACTCCATCTCTTCCCGCGTGTACAACAGCGGATCCACAACCCCCTTGGCCTTTTGGTCAAGCACGGTCAGAATGTACTTGGTGCCTGCCCAGTATTGCTCAAGAGACTGCAGCGCGCGGTAGCAGCGTTGGTAATTGGCATTGGCCGCGCTGGCGAGGAGCGAATGTCTCATTGCATCCTTGCCATTCTTGCCCGCCTTCCACGGCGGTTGTACCGAGCCGTCGTAGTTGTCGGGCGTCGGAGGATCAGTCGTGTCATGGGAAACATCTTCAAGAGGGGGTGACGCATGACGTGAGTGGGGATTCGACGACGCCGACTGCAGGGCGCTCTCCTTGAGAAAGGCACATGCGGCAATGTAGATGGGTTGACTGTTCGAGTTAGCTTTGAAACAAAGTTTGAGAGTGCCGATCTTGCCTTGTAAAGGGATTCCCAAACCCTGCCCTGTTGACGTCGGCCAGCTCGGCAAAGGCGAGAATGTCGGCAATGGTTTTGGCGGACGACATTGACAGCTCATGGCTGTTTGGCAACAGCTGCTGAATCTCTCCCTCAAACGTCTTGAGCAACGTCGGCTCATGCAAAAGGACTATAAGCGTGTGAAACCAAAAATGCAGCAATATAAAGTTTGTGCCCTGGCCAGTGCGGAGGTAATGCTGAAAGTTCATGACACTAAAGTGCAATCGAGGCGACAGATTCTGGTAAATTTCAGTCAACAGGCTCTCCATCGAACCCAGCTGCTTTATCACGTCGGGCGTGACGTGCGATACTGCTTTGATGTCATTGAGAATATCAGTCACGCGTCCGTAGAGATGAATGACTCGAATCAGAGCAGGAAGAGGCAGTGGGTCTCCAGTCATGCGGTCCACCGTGTCCAACGACGGAAATGCCAGTTCAATGTCCTTGTCCCTGATGGAGACGGGTCGCCCTGTGCCAGACGAGACGACTCGGTCGAGGAAAAACACGGACCAAAACGTGTCAACCCTCTCCCGTTCTACAGCCCGGAGCTCCTCGATGGCTTGCAAGTCTTTTGGAGTCTCGGGAGAAGCGCCCGTGGTCTGGTCACGTTCAGGGGCAGGCTTGCGGCCCTTTTTCACAGATACGCTGGCAGGTTTCTGGCCGACGCGGCCCTCGTACTTGAGTCCTTGCAAGGTCTGCATGCCCAAATCCTGGGCCATGCGAATGGCAATGCCAAGATACATCCACAGACCAGAGTCGCGGCTGGCACCAAACTCGTCATAGGCCAGCAACAGCGCAGCCTGCACGACGGCAATACTGGGGCATGCAAACGTGTCCGCAATGGCCGACTTGGCCCTGTGTGCAAAGGCTTGACCGCGTTCAGACGGCGCACACCCCGTGTGGTCTCCCTCGTTGTCAGAATGTCGACCCCCGGCCAACAGGGGGTCACTGGAAAATCTTGCGGCAAGAGCGCAGACGGCATCTACGAGTATGGCATCGACCTGCTTTTCTTCGAGGTCGCGCATGAAGCGCTCCTCTTGCAAGAATGGAAAGTTGCAGCCAAGGTGCCGGAAAAAGGTCTTGCAGAGTTGTGTAATCAGTGGAGGAGGTGGGACGGAAGAGGTGTCGTACATGGGAATGTCTGCGGGGGTGTAGGATTCGGTCGACGCTTGCTGGGGAGTGACGCGACCCAGCGATGAAGCTGTGGGCGGTGGGGGCGATTGTAGTCCTTGAAGCGGTTGGCAATCCGATGCAACCCAGATTGAACGAGACATACCATCTGTTGATGTACCTGTGCCGCTATGCTGCTTGCCCTTGACCTTGACCACCATTTGTTTGAATCCTGGCATGATGGCAGTTGGCCCAAAGTAGCGAAAGTAAGGCATTCGGTTGCGGATGCTGAGGCTCAAGGCATGGCGACCTTGTTCGTGTCAGCCGACGTACACTTTCCCAGCCATCAATGTCTTACTTGAGCTCTGACTGCCATCCTCTCCGGCAGGACTTGGGCCAGAGGTTGCAGCGGCCTCCAAATTTGGGTCAATGTTGGAAAAATGGTTCGGTGGCGCATTATTACCGGGTGGCTGCACAACGGTCGACTGCTTTTGGACTTGCGAGGGGGAGCGCGCACGTTGTTTCTGAGCAGCCAACGGTCTGGAGTCTGCATCGGCGGGAGTCTTGGGCTGGTCGGGATCTGGGCCGTAGCCGCCGCAGCTGTGATTATTTTTGAGGCAAGTTTCGCACGAAGGACGTTCGCCAGAGCAGCGAGTCTTGCGACGGCGGCAGGTCAGACATGCCGAGTTGATTCTTCTGCGTTTTGCGTAGGGGCCGTCGGTGTTTGTGACGAAGCGGATGGCCTTGGGTTGCGGCAGGGGAGAATTTTGAGAAGTATCGTGATCCATGGCCGTCGTGGGAGGCGAGCTTGATGGTTGGGGGTGGGGTGATGGCTACCGGGAGAGGGAGAGCCTGACACGCATCGAGGCGCAACTTTTTGGGGATGCGACTGGAGGAGATGGCGTCGTCCTGGTGGTGAGGATTGGATGGACAGAGATGTATTCAGGTCGCAATAATGGAACTGGAACTCGGGCCTTCGAATGGGCGACCTGTGACCACGCGCGCACGGCGGACCGGGCGGCGCTGAGCTAGGAGCAGTAAAGTGGAAAATGCCGTGGATGCAGGCCGGACGAGTTGACGATGCGGTTGCAACGACGACGACAACAGAGTCATTGTGCCTCGTGGGCTCGAGTCTGGCCGAACAGAGACAGAAATGAAGAAAAAGAGCTGCGTTCGTCCGGCTCGTCTCTTCGTGTGCCGCCCCCAGGAGCCGTGGCCGTGGCCGTGGCTGGTAGAGGGCGAGGGCGAGGGCGGGATGCGGGAGAACAATGCCAATGGAATGTTCTTTGGGCCACGAATCAGCCAGCCAGCATATGCATGCCGCCTGCTGTCGACCATGTCAGCGGCCGACTGTTATACGACAGGAAATAAAGCAGTTGTGTGGTGAGGCAAACAGCCCAGACGACGTCTAGTCAGTTTACCCCAGACCCCGCGTAGGGACGAGGGTGGCACTGGCTGCCTCGACACGGGGACATGGAGACAAAAGGCGGTGAGCGCCGGCAATTGGACGACCGTTTACGGACCATGTCACTATTTCCATCTTTCAAACCTCACCACCATGGACCTCATCGCCCGCTCCTCCGCACGCCGTCTCAGGCCGTCCGTCGCCCTCTCACGATGCCTCCACTCGTCGCGTCCCGTTCCCGCCAATCCTCTGCCGCATCCTACAACCCCAGGTCCGCCTCCAGGTCCGCCTAAGCCAGCCGCCTCGACGCCCCAAGAACGCGTCGCCCGCAAGCTGCAGCAGGCCGAGCTCGTCAAAAAGGGCCAAGAACTCAAGGCCAAGCCCTCGTCGGCCCTCAAGAAGCGCTTCTGGAGCAATGTTCACGTAAAGCAAACCCCAGGTACCAAGCGTCGTCAACCAGCCATGGCGTCGCATCAAATGCTGACCCGCGTCAGATGGCCACCAAATCCTGCTTGACACCCGCCCGGTGCGCACTCCCTCCAAGGACGTTCTTACCATCCCCGCAAACAAGCCACAGCTCGCCGCCGCCATTGCTCTCGAGTGGGACCTCCTCGTCAACGCCCAGCAAGCCCTCAAACAACACTACATACCATTGACGTCGCTAGTTTCGCGCGCCTTGGACATTGAAACGGCAGAGGCAAAGGGCGACCGGTCCATTCGCGACAGCATTGTCCGAATGTTGCTTAGATATCTCAGCACCGACACACTGCTGTGCTGGGTGCCGGAGAAAAACACCCACGACCCCGCAGGCGTGAATGACAAGGGCGAGAGCTTGCGACAGGTGCAAATCCGCACGGCGCAACCAATCATCAACTTTCTCAGCACCAAGCTGTGGCCTGGTGTCGAGATCAAGCCCATCCTCGAGACGGACAGCATTTTCCCGACGGAGCAGCCGCAAAACACAAAGGAAGTGATTCAGGGATGGGCGTCGACACTGCCGGCGTACGAACTGGCGGCGCTAGAGCGCGGAGTTCTCGCGAGCAAGAGTTTGCTCGTAGCCAGCCGGCTGCTGGTGGACTGGAGTCCGGAATTTGTGCATTTGCACGAGACTGAGGCGAACAGGCAGCGGTTTGGCATCGAGGAAGCAGCGGAAGCCAGCACGCTCGAGGTCAGCTGGCAGACGGGCATGTGGGGAGAAGTCGAGGACACGCATGATGTAGACAAGGAGGATGTGCGACGGCAGCTCGGCAGCGTAATTGTGCTGGTGAGCGGATAGTTGTAGCGATGTACTGTAGATATGCACAATGACCTAGTGATGCGCGTCCATGGGCTTGCCGTCTCCCGTCAGCCTGTCCGAGCGCCTGGAGCGGGCGCTAGCTGGGGACACGACTCCACGAGGAATTCCTTCCCAGCAGCCACCTCTTTGCACACCATTCCCATACCTTTGCCGCTACCATCTGTCTCCCGTCTGCCCTTGCATATTTTCGTTGTTAGCGGACTTCAGGTTGGTCTCCCTGGCTGGCCTGTTTCCGGCCTTGAGCTCTCCTCTGGGCCTGGCGAGCTGTCGAACCCCTGTCGCGCCAGTCAATCAAGCCGCTGACCTCCAACATAAGCTACGTGGACCATGGACGGGCAAGTTTCCCTTAACCTCTCCCTCCAGCCTTCCACCGCCACACCGCACTCCCGAACCCTTGCACTGACGTTCGTATTTCAGCCATCGGAGGACAAAGTCGGCCCAGGTCAAGTCCTTGATGAAGCGCGTCAGCTCCAAGCAAGACGTCACCGACGACGCCGACCTCAACCCTTCTCAGCCCTCTGCGACCCCAAACTCCTCTCGCCACAGCATCCAGATTCCCCGCAACCGCCCTCATCTTTCCACCACAATGTCCAATTCCGCCGCATCAGACACCCTTCCCGCCTCGTCGCCCTCCGTTTCGCAACCGAGTCATTCGCCCCTCTCGCCTAGTGCTTCCAAGGGCGCCTCCATCGAGCAGTCGGTGCGATTATTCCGCATCTTCGAGGCCCTGAGAAATGGAGACACGGCCGCCATCTCCAAGGCCATTCGCGACGAAGCTGCCACCTCGCCAGGTCCCAGACAGAGCACCACCTCCATATCCTCGACCTCGACCCGTCTTGAAGGCACAACCATTCTGCACTTGGCAATACAATGCGCAGAGATACCTGTCATCGAGTTTGTTCTGTCGCACGCAGGCGCTGGAGTTGACGTGAATGGGCGGGACAAGGATGGCAACACGCCTCTGCATCTTGCCGCCCAGCTTGGGAGAGCGCCAGTCGTGCGCATGTTGTTGGACCAAAAGGATGTCAACGATTCCCTGACCAACTACTACGCTCAGACTCCGCTCGACCTCGCCCGAACACCAGAAATCTTTCAGATGCTGCAGCTTTCGCGTTCCATCTTTATCGAAACCAACGTCAAGAAGATTCAAGAGCTGGTCGAATCGGGCGACTACAAAGGGTTGGAGGCACTTCTCAGTGATCACCGCATCAAGACGACGCTGGACGTCAATGGCGGAGAGCTGACCAAGGATCCCGACACCGTCGCAACTGGCGGGACTCTGCTCCACGAGGCAGCACGGAAAAAGGACATGCAGCTCATCCAACTCTTGTTGCTCAATGGTGCAGACCCATTTCGTCGGGATCGCAAGGGCAAGCTGCCCCAAGATGTGACCAAGGACGACAAGACCAAGGCAATCCTCAAAAAGTCGCCCGCGGCCGCGGCTGCGCAGCGCGGAATACAGGAGAAGACTATACTCGGAGGGGCTGTCGCAGCCACGGGTGTCGCTGCAGCCGAGGTCGCGCTTGGGGCAAAGGAGGGTCGGGAGATGAAGGGTTACTTGAAAAAGTGGACCAACTACACTGGTGGATACAAGTTGAGATGGTTCGTGCTCGAGGATGGAGTGCTGAGTTACTACAAACACCAGGGTGAGTAAGTTTTCCAAGCAGGTCGACTCGTCTAACATTGACAGATGATGCTGGATCCGCTTGCCGTGGCGCCATCAACATGAGGATCGCCAAATTGCACATGGACCCCCAAGACAAGCTTCGGTTTGAGATTCACGGCAAGTCGTCGGTCAAGTATCACCTCAAGGCGAACCACCAAGTTGAAGCTAAGCGCTGGTTTTGGGCTCTGAACAATGCGATACAGTGGGCAAAAGATGAGGCGCGCGAGGAGGAGAAGAGACAAGTTCGAGAGACGGAAGCGTTGCGGCAGGCCAAAATGGAACAAGTCACATCTCCGCGCGAGGGCGATGCTCAGAGCAGTAGCAGCTCGCGACCCAACAGACGTAAGCTCTCCAGACAAGATCTCGTCCAATTACTAACCTCTACAAGAATCTCTTCTCAGCCCCTCTTCGGCCAATTTGGGAGTTCCGCTTTCCACAACGCGGACGGGAGCGAGCAGCGGTGAGGAGGATGAAACTGGAGCAAATAGCGCTTACGATGCTAGCCTTGTTGGCGAGGGTAGTCGGCAGGAAAGCGTCTCTGGAACCAACCACATTGGCGATCTGGACGACGATGACTACGGCGATGACAGCAGCCACGAGCAGCAGAACCCCTCGGCTACCAAGGACGCTTTCAACATTACGGCACAATCTGCCAAACTCCAACTCGACCTGCTCACTCGGGTGTCTGAAGCTCTGCAGTCAGAAAAGAACAAGAACCCCTCCATGGCCATTTCAGACCCCGTTGCAATGCAGGCCATTGCTTCGTACGAGTCGGCAGTCAGTAATCTCAAGGGTCTTGTTGGAGACTTGCTGCGTATCGCAAGAGACCGCGACGCCTACTGGCAATACAGACTGGATCGCGAGGCCAATGTCCGCCGCATGTGGGAGGAGAGCATGGCCAAGGTTGCTCGAGAGCAGGAAGAGCTGGAGAGCAGAATCGGCCAGTCAGAAGAAAAGAGAAAGCGCACCAAAAAGGCTCTGCGAGACGCCTTGCAAGGCGTTCAAATAGACGCCGCCGCGGATAAGAGTGAAGCCATTGCAGAAGTCATTTCTGAAAAGGACGAGGAAGAGGCCGAGGCACGACCCAAGACCAGCGGCACCGTTGCAAGACCCAACGCACTCGCCGTCTTGTCAGACTCGGAATCCGATGACGAAGAGTTTTTCGACGCCATTCAAGAAGGAGAGGTCGAGGTTGTGGACGCCTACCACGCGCCGCCTCCTGAGCCAGAGAAAAAGGACGACGAAGAGCAACCGCCGCCGGAGCAGGACGTGAGACTAGCCAAGGCAAAGGAAATTGAGCCGGCATTTGTTGGCTATGAAGACCCTCCCCGCGCCAAGCTGGGCCTCGACGAGGACAACCGGCCGCGGATCTCTCTCTGGGTGAGTTTTCAAGGTGTATTACATGACCACTCCTAACAATTTGTAGGGTATTCTCAAGTCCATGATTGGCAAAGACATGACCAAAATGACGTTGCCCGTCTCGTTCAACGAGCCAACATCCCTCCTGCAGCGTGTGGCCGAAGACATGGAGTACACGGAGCTGCTCGACACGGCTTCGGAGCGTGCCGACTCGACTGAGCGCATGGTCTACGTCGCAGCCTTTGCAGCATCCGAGTATGCTTCGACCATTGGACGCGTGGCCAAGCCCTTCAACCCTTTGCTGGGCGAGACGTTTGAATACGCCAGGCCAGACAAGGGCTACCGGTTCTTCGTCGAGCAAGTCTCGCACCACCCGCCCATCGGCGCGGCCTATGCTGAGTCGGCCAAGTGGGACTACTGGGGCGAGTCGGCTGTCAAGTCCAAGTTTTACGGCCGGTCGTTCGACATCAACCCGCTGGGGACGTGGTTCCTGCGGCTGCGGCCCAGCTCGGGCGGCGAGGAGCTGTACACGTGGAAAAAGGTCACGTCGTCGGTCATTGGCATCATCACGGGCAACCCGACGGTCGACAACTACGGGCCCATGGAGGTCAAGAACCACACGACGGGCGAGGTGTGCATCCTCGACTTCAAGCCGCGCGGCTGGAAGGCCAGCTCGGCGTACCAAGTCGCGGGCAAGGTCATGGACGCATCAGGCCAGACGCGCTGGAGCATGGGCGGCCGCTGGAACGACAAGCTCTACGCGCGCCTCACCCCCGGCTTCGACGACGGCGAAAACGTCGGCTCCAAGCACGACAAGCAAGCCATCCTGGTGTGGCAATGCCACGAGCGCCCCACCGGCATCCCCTTCAACCTCACGCCCTTCGTCGTCACCCTCAACGCGCTCCCAGACAAGCTCCGCCCCGTCCTCGCCCCCACCGACACGCGCCTCCGCCCCGACCAGCGCGCCATGGAGGACGGCCAGTACGACCGCGCCGCCGACGAGAAGAACCGCGTCGAGGAGAAGCAGCGCGCGCGCCGCCGCGAGCGCGAGGCCGCTGGCGAGCACTTTGAGCCGCGCTGGTTCCGCCGCGCCACGGACGACGTCACCGGCGAGGAGTACTGGGCCTTTGATGGCGCGTATTGGCGTGTTAGGGATCGCGTTGCGCGTGGCGAGGCGGAGTGGACGCAGGAGGGTCTGGAGGATATTTTTTAGGCGATGCGCCTGCTGAGCGACTGATGTCTGTCGCGAGCAGAAATGGCGGCGAGAGTGCCCGCTCGGCGTGTGTGTGGGTTGGGAGATGGGTCGTGGGGTTACCTCTCTTCTTCTCGTTCCTCCTTCCTTCTTCCATTCCTCTTTGTACATGAAAACATCTTGCTAGGGTGGCTGGCTATACTGCTCTACTGACGTACCGTACCTGTCCTCTTTTTAATTCTTCTTGATACACACTTCAACTAGTCAGGGGGGGTTAGATGGCGGGGGAAAAACAAACTCAAAATCGCTAATTGGAATATGAAAAAGCATAACTAAATCTGTGCCTATCCTATATATTGCAGCTAAGATAGTGTATATATATAGCTAGGCAGCAGGTACACATAGGCTTCCTTCTGTTTCTTACACTACAGATTACTTTAGGGAGGGAGTGTTAGGATAGGGTAACCCTAACCCTAACTCCTCTACATTTCTTTAGCAGCATTATTATGATTGTAATTATAAGTCTAACCTATAGCTATCTCTCTATCGTATCTTCTAGTCTAGAAATTAGGGTGTAGAAGAACAAGAGGAGGAAATAAAGGCACATCAACAGTCGAAAAAAGCAGGCCGACCATTATACTGGCTGGCGTGATTTTCCTTGCTACGATGAGATGGAAACGCGGATGCTTTCTTTTCTCTCTACCATCTTGGCCCCGCTATGATTAGGTCTGCAGGTGTTAGTAGCAGTAGTAGCAGCAGCATTGGAAGGAAAGCGAGAGCATGAGGAAAGAAGCTTCTAATAGGGATTGAGTATATATATGGAAAGGGGAGGGGAGGTGCTCGTCTTGACGGGCGA
The DNA here is from genome assembly GCF_038381095.1 of Phyllosticta capitalensis. Classification (NCBI taxonomy): domain Eukaryota; kingdom Fungi; phylum Ascomycota; class Dothideomycetes; order Botryosphaeriales; family Phyllostictaceae; genus Phyllosticta; species Phyllosticta capitalensis. The sequence goes on along the minus strand of NW_027117444.1, from coordinate 2,356,771 downwards.
AATGTAAAAGCGCGCATCGTATTGTGATGTATTGCATCGCAAAGAGCCAAGGTGAGGATAAGCTGGAGCGCCTGCCTGCCTGTCACTTTAATGACACGGCTGATGTGGTGGTGTTGCTATTCGTATGTAGGAAGCTGTAGGAGACGGGTCGGTCGCCGTGTGGTGTTTCTTTCGACTTGAGAGTGGGCCAAGTAGCGGAGCGTAGCGGATGGAGACTGGCATGGTGGAGACAAGACCCGGAGGCATGAACGTGGAAGCCACGCCACCTCAGCATCGCGACGACGCACGCACGCAATCCATGGCTGTTTGGGAAGCCGTGTTGCCATGCTGCCGTGTTGCTGGGCAATCTGGCTGACCGGTAGGTATGTAGCAATGAGGCGCTGCTGTGCTGCTGTAAGGCTGAATGGGCGAACAGGTTGGCTGGCTGTCTGGCACTACCGTCTATCTATGTATGCAGGCAGGCAGGCAAGCACGCATCGATGGCCAGATAGATGGGTGGGTGTGGAAGTGAGGCGAGGCGTTCGTGCGCTGTGCTGCGTCACCGTCACATCCTGTCCGCCTCAATCTTGAACTCTAAACTTCGACCACACGTGGTGGACAATATCTTCTTGTGGAATACTGGGCGTACGTGTCGTGGACGGAGCAGCATTGCTTGCTCGCCTTGTATTCCCTTGTCTTCTCATTCAATCTTCTTGACTGATGATGGCTGTCTCCCTTTTTGTTTTCCTGCTGCTGCTCTTTTCATCTGCTTCGACATCTTGGGCTTCCGCGACCATGTCTGGTTCTGCGCCGTGGTCTGCTCGAATCGTGATGCGAGGTAGCAGGCAGCACGACGGTCGAGATGGATGCCTTTGGAGTCGTCTGCTGCGGTTGGAGCTTGCGCAGACGAAGGTGAATAGGCATGAATGCCGGAGCGTGTGGTGGAAAAGCAGGAGAAGCAGGATCGACCTGAAGCACCTTCAAGTACCTATCAGATCCAATGACCACCGGCCGGGTTGACGCGAAGGTAGAGGAGTTCGACGAACGACGCGACATTGTTGTTGAGTCGACAGACACATCACACCGAGGACGATAAAAGACGGGACCCATATTTTTGGATGGAGCACTGTTTAGCCAGCCACTCAGCTAGCCAGCCGGCCGGCCGGCCAGCAGCGAAATGTTATACATGCTAAAAAGGGGGCGAGAGAGATGGACACAGAGGGCTTTGTCCAAAGTACGGTACCATGTCTGAGCAGACTGAAGTGTCAGCACAGAACAGTGATGATGAAGAAGAAGGAGAGCTAGCTGGCGGAGCAGATGGACAGAGGACAGATAGACAGACCGACAGACAGCGCACACGTACATACGCACACATACATACATTGAACTACACGAGTTCTTCACGAAGCAGCTAGCGCTAGGGCTGCGCTGGTTGCCCGCCTCCGCTGCACCGCACTGTACTATACAGCGCTGCAAGGCCCTCTTTAGTAAGGTAGTCGTCGACCGCGGGCAGGCAGGCAGGCAAGGTAGGTAGTCGTCTCTCCGCCTGGTTTCGCCGAGCGCGTGTGCGAGCGCTAGCTAGCTATGTACCTACCACGCGGGCTGAAAATAAAGTGGCAGTCCCGCTTATGTACTCAATGTTCCCCCCTAGCCTTTTTTCCTTTAACTCCCACGCAAATTTTAGGAATTAAAAAAGGTATATAGGAGTTTAGGATCAAGGACTCGAATCTACTTTTTCACCTAAAAATCTATGTTGTGTGGTGGTTGAAATTAAGTGTAGGTTCACTAAGAGAGCTGCCACTTTTTTATCAGCCCGCGTGCCTACCCATCCACATCTAGCTACGTAGTTTGGCAGCAGCGGGGAGGACAGAATAGGATAGGATAGGACGGGTCAGGGGAGGGATAGGATAGGACAGGGCAAGGCAAGGCAGGGCAAGGCAGGGCGGGTTGCTGCAGTCGCAAAGTTTAAATCTTCCGGCACATGCAGCACTCTCCCTCATACCTGTTTTCTGCTCTGTCGACGAACGGCGGCATTACTGGCTGCATTATTGAGCGTAGCCAATAGAGGACCAAGGAAGAACAACTATTGAGGCGATTCCGCCCACCCCTCCTCCCCTCTGTTGCCAAGCCCCATGGCTCCATGCGAAGAGCTGCTGTGTGCAATGCGTAGGCAGCGGCTTCTTCGTGGAATATGCGGCCAGCGGAGAGAAACGTGGATGTTTGCAGGGCGGAGAAGTGGCATCTGTGTAAATACGAGGAGGGCAGACTGATGGTAGCCGTTGCGATGGATGATGGGCCGACGAGAGCTCGGCTGCAGGCAGGCAGGCAGGTAGGCAATTTCAACTTGACCTGACGATTTCTCAACGCGCCCCCATCCATCAAGAAAGAGGATGAGTTGTCCCCCAGTGGTACGACGGTGGTTGTAGCGCAGTAGTGAGTGAGCGCAGCCTGACGCCTCCGCGTCCGCCGCCCCCAGAAATAAGGCGACAGGAGCAAGCAAGCGGCGAAAGAGAAGCAGGTATTTGGCCGAGGTGCTGACCGGCCATTTCGCTTCCAATGGATGGAGTACAATGTCCAATCGTTTGAACAACGAACCTGCCCTCCTGGTGCGGTCCGGCGGATATGCGAGTCGGCGTCAGGCTTGCATGGCTTCGTCGTTGATTGTTGGTCGGTCACGGCCAGACGACTTGGGAGCGAGCAGCCTGCTGAGGTGGCCTTGCATTGAGTTTGGACAGCGTCTTTTGTTGTACCAGACCATGGATCAAAGCGGACATGGACGATCAACTACTGTGCGGTCTGTCTCGTCCGGAGGATGGCCATGGACAGAATGATGGCGTGGCCGCGACTGCGAGTCATGGCTCGTCGTCGTCTGCTTCGACGATCCGTGAGGCTGGACGACGCTCCTTTGTGACATGTAGACTGGATCTTGTCGAGACGTGAAGCGAGATCCTGGAGGCAATCCGGCTTTCGTTCCTCTTGTTGCAGTGCTGCGGTGCGCGCGCGCGCTGAGAGCCGTACGACAGCGTTCCGTCCGTCAGTCAGTCAGCATGGGGGGTTGGGCGGGAAGGATATCCATGGAGACGTCTCTGTGCCCATGAACCCAGTCTGCCGCCAGGCCAGGGCGGGCGTGTCCGTACGTCTTTTCAGAAAGGAACAGAGAGATCCAACTTCAAATAATGTCTAGACGCCTTCGACTGCAGCGCACCCCAGCCGAGAATTACTCGCAGCCTGCGCGCGCACCGATTCGCAGAGCCAACGAGCAGCGACGGGCAAACACAAAGACCGTGGCATCAATCGTGCAGAGGCAGACGCAGGATCGTCGGAGGCGATGGGTCGATGAGATGGGCTGGCTGAGGTGGAGAGAGGAAGACTGAGTGTACAACGAGAGCGAGCGGGCCGGCGCGGTGGAGATTGGCGGTGGCGATTGGCGACATGGCTGTGGAGCGTGGAGCGAGGCCGGGCGGGTTGCCAGCACAGCGTCCGTAGTAGTCGACCAGCCAGTGGGTGAGTGATACAGGTGGAGCCCAGTAGCTGAGGTGCGTGGTGGTGCCCGACATGGAGCTGCCTGCCTGGGCGTTGGGCCGTCGACGAGGCGAAAGCAGTGAGGCGAGAGAGCCCAAACCTCAGGTGGGATGCCGCGAGCGATGCGATGCCATGCTATGCACCTCTCAGGCCATTCAGGAATCATCATCTGCATCATGGTCGTCGTCCGTATAAAATGTCTGTGGCCCTGATTGGGGTCGTCGTCCAGTCGTCGTCGTCCCTCTACCCTCAAGACTATACGCGAACAACATGCCCGGAATGACCACCACCACTACCACGTCCACTGCCCTAAACAACTACTTTGTCCCCGGCTATGGCATCTCGCGCGCCGTCATCCAGAGCGAGATCCGCTACCACTGCGGACCCGACGCCATCGTCCGACCCTTTACCCACCAAGTGAGAGACCACATCAATTATTGCTCAACTTGCTGCATGATGCTCCATCCTCCTGCCCAGCTAACACTACCCGCCTGTCCAGGGCCGCGATGGATTCCTCGTCACCACCAGCGGTCCTTCATTGACAAAAGTATTCGTCCCAGCAAATCCGGTTCCCAAAGCCTCCCCCTAACCCATCTCTACCAGGCCCAGATCGAAGACATCAAAATCGCATCCAAAGAGTACGAGGAACGCCATGCCCAACGGACCAGCGAGGACGAGGGGGAGCCGTTTGTCAACAAGCCCATCCCCGTCAGTCCGCGCGGCCGCAAGCCGGACATGGTGGAGAAATAACAAAAGCGTCGACGACGTCGTCGTTGATCTTGGGTTAGCGAGGAGTTATCAACTGCGGGTTCGCTGTTTTTGGCTGTTGGTCAGTCCAACTGCCAAACGCAGGAGTGTGGTCTTCTTGTTTCGAGCCTCATTTTCACACGTCATGATATCCCTACTCTGTTCTTTGATAGATCAAATTGTCTCCAGCTCAATGCTACAACAACAACCTGCTGTGCCATTATCTACGTTGCTGTTCTGTATGTACCAACAACTCCAATGACTACATCAGTCAGCTTTCTCCTGGATCTCGACACGCTTCCCAGCCGACGACGGCCAAGCGCCAAAGAACTCGTCCCGCGCCCTCAGATACGCCTCCGCATCTCGGAGCGTCTCGTCCAAGCGCAGCAGGTTGGCCAGCGCCGCCGCCGTGCGCACCGCACCACTTTCAGATTGATCAGACGGAGAGGACTCTGGCTCCTGTGATGGTGGTCCACTCGTCGAAGAGCCAGGACGCGGAGGCTGCGGCCGTGGCATGTACTCGTTCAAAGGCTGCGAGAGCGACGGTATCCGGGTCGACGGGGACGGCTTCGATGCTGGCGCTGGCCATGGCGAGTCCGACTGCCCGCGGGACGGGTGCGGTGTGGTGGGGTGTGAGTACGGCGTCGGCGTGCCGCTGGGGATTGCGTCTGTGGTGTCGGAGCGCGCCATGTTGTTCGTCGAGGTGGAAAGAGGCGTGTAAAAAGTTGATTTGAGAGCAGCGACCATATAAATTGTCGAGACTAAAGGCTCAGGATTCCAGAAGCACTCTGAACCAGTCTCATGTTCTTTGTCTGAGTCCCTGCAGATGGCGGAGACAAAGGCCTCGCACGCGTGAGCCGAGACACGAGGTTCGATGATCGGAACAAAGAGACGACTGAGCGCTTTTGACTTGTCGTCTACTCATCTGCTTCGTTGTCCTTCGAGACGTCTTTGGGATTCAGTCCCTTGCGGGCCAGATACCGGGAATTGATGACCTCTACGGGTTCCATGCGCTCCTTCTTCATGACAGGCACATATTTTCCGACCAGCCTGGCCCCATCGCTGCCGTCGTACACCCTGTCGCTCCTGTGACATGTCAGTAATAGGACATGGTCCATCAAATGCTCAACTCACCTCGTCAGCTTCGCAGGGGCCTCATCTAGACTCTCTGCCGGGGGCTGAGGCCCCTGAGAAGCAATGAGATCCAAAAGGCTCCCGGCGAGCACCTCGTCGATCCGTCGACTGTGCCAGACCTGCCAGAGGTCTTCAATGACGCCCTTCTTGCCAAATTTTTCGCCGAGGCCCGACGCGTTTTTGCTCCCGTTCGGAGTCGCTATCCTGTCGTCGCCGACGTAGATCCAATTCAGGCTGTCAGGCCTGCTCTCCTCCGCGTGATCCGACTCCTTCCCTTCCTCTAGATTCGGGAACAAGCAGTCCCAGAGCACAAGAGGCGCGTCGGCCGCCATCTCGTACTTGGGCTTGGTAGGGTTCGTCTCCACGTCCAGAAGCTCCTTGACTATCGTTGGTTTCTCGAGGCCTTGGCCGACGAGGAAAAGCACGGCAATCAAATGTCGGACCTGGTGCCAGAGAAACGCGGATCCATGGACGTTGAAGACAAAGACCCCAGGCCCATTTGCGTCAACAGAATCGTTTGAAAGTCCCGTAACTTCTTCGCGCTCGTCGTCGCTCAGGCCTGATGGTTGGAGAGCGGGACTGTTTGTGTACTTGGCAAGACCAGAGCCCGGAGTCCACTTCTCAATTGACGCGTGGAATATGCGGCGAGTGAAGTTTGTGATCTGTTTTGCAGGATCAACCTTGCACAAGTTCCTGAAGTCGTGCGAGCCAACCAGATAACTGGCCGCCTCCTTCATGGCTTCAATGTCCAACCATCCTTCACGCATTTTGCGCCCATTGGAGCCGTCAAAGACACCGGCGGATCCAAACATGGGACCGAACGCGGGATTGGTGAAGAAGTACTTGTAGCGCCGCTCTTTGCAGTTGAATCGTGCGGAGAAGTTGGCGCCTGGGTTGGGACACCACGCGAGGACGCGAATATCCGGGGGAAGCACGCTGTTCAGCATGCGCGTGTACGGGAGCTCATCGCGGATATCGTCGAAGGAAGGTTCTTCCTCTTCGACGCCCTCCCCAGCTGTATCCACCCCTTGTCCATCTTCAACATTGGGTTGTTTCGGCTTTGGCTTGGGCTGGCTACTCCTCACCCTAATGGCAATTACCTGTCCAAACGCCGACACGCCTCTATCCGTCCTGCCGCACTTTGAGTAGTCGCAGCCATCCCAATTGACGTCACCATCACTCACTCCCTCTTTGGGTGTCGGAAATATCAGCCTAGTCTTCTTCAAGGCCTTCCACATTTCCTCCTCAATGGTCGGCAACGGCTTGGCCGAGTTCGCATGGTGTTCAAAGCCGTAGTAGTTTCCGCCCAAGTAAGCGAACTTGATCGCAATCAGGCGGGTGGAATATCTGGAGGGGTCAAACGGCTTCGGCGGAGGCTTCGGTTTCTTCTGGAGGACCTGAGGATTCAGAGGCGCGACAGAGGGAGCCGTGGCAGCCGCCGCGGCGACAACGTTTGGCGAATCGGCGGCGCTGTACGTTGCATTCTTCTGCGCAAGCTTTTGCTCCAGCTCCGAGACCCGAGCCAGGCGCTGCTCAATCTCGTCTCGGCGCGAGAGGAATTCTTGGTCGGTCCAGGATTTCGTCTCCATGGCTTGAAGGGCTTCGCTTTTGCGGACTTCGTCGGCGATGCGGGATTTCGTTGCGGCTATGATGCGCCTTTTGCGATTGCTGAAGGTTTTGACCGAGCGATGCTGGGTGGGACCAGAGAATGAGTGGACGAGGCGCGGTAGAACGCGCTTCATGCTCAACGAGGGTCAAGTTGGTCAAGAAAAAAGTGTCGAGAATGCGATGACGCGACGGAAACACTTCGGGTGGCGCAGTTCCGGCAGCCACACTGCCTATGTGGCTGTGCTTGAACGTTTTAATTGAGGGAGGATATGAGGGTGCATACTGGATTATATATTTATGGAGAACAATTATTCTTGCCTTGATCACAAAGCCTGTCAAAGATGAAGCTTTAGCAGAAATCCCCTGTCGGTCTCTTGCGCACCTGTAGCAGCTTGACATGGGAGTTATGGATGTGCTACATGCATCGAGTGAAACCAGCAATCACTTCCATCCGACTGCTACGCGTTCCAATATCCATACTGTTCATCTCACTCCTACTTTGACTCGCTGACCATCCTACCCCTGGGCGAAGTAGCAACAGGCTATCCCAAGCCACTGATAACTGTTCGGGACGCCTTTCGGCGTTCGACGATTACCATGATGAAGCACGGAGTTGAGGAATGCCACCGAAAGCTGACTGATTCCATGAATGGCTCGAAAGTCTGTCCTGCACTTGCAGTCGGTCAAAGCTGAAATCCCGGTACAGAGACCTTCAGGAAGAGAATCTCAAGGCCATGCTCCTTGTCAGGATTCGATGGGGATCGAGCTTTGCGGTTTGCGCTTTGGGGCGATTTGTGGAACTTCGTCCGGATTGAGGCGACCGCGCCAGGCTCCGGTTGGAAAACATTCATCAGATGCTCCCACGAAGCTCATGATTTTGGCTCATAAAGACAAGCTTTGGCGCCCCGCCACACCTCCTCGAGAATTACTCTGGAAGGCAGCAGCTTTGGGAAGACAACGACGGCATCTTCCTCTCCTTCGACGACAAAGGTCAGGTAGAATTTCACCTCGAAGCCTTTGAATGCCTCATGGATAAAAATGTCTTGAATGGAGGCTGTAGGGATGAAGCGAGTCGTAGCAGTGGAGAGGTATGTCGGCGATGACGAGGACGTTTGGATCCCCAGACCACTCAGGACAAGCAAGGACTCCTCTGGGTACCGTTAGCCTGCTACCACAGGTGCAATACTGCAACGTACCGGTGTAGCCTCTTCTCACGACAGCCCACAGCCCCAACACACCAAACGCAACAAGCAGCCTCACGTCTACGGCTTTTACCGCACTCCTCAAGCCCCATCCAACCCTACTTTCCCACAGTAATTGTTCGAGGCCGTCCTCCAGCGGAAGGGGATAGCACATGCGGCCTTTGGCCCAGAGTAGACTCAAAATGAACACGCCGAGGCATGTTCTCAGCAGGTACCAGAAATACAGCTGGAGCTTCTGCGACAGCGTGATGGCCGGCGGGCGCGTCATGACGGTGAAGGCGACGGTTGTGGACGTGGGACGCGCAACGTGCAGAGCGGGCGGCGTGGTGCGCGTGAAGAGGCGCATCAGACGGAGGACGGGGCTGTAGAGGATGCCCAGCATGTCGGTGGGATGGTCCATGGTTGACGATTGGGCTGGGGGTGCAAGGCTGGAAGACCAGAGGCCATGCGCTCAAATATTGTGCGCCACAAATCCATGCGCAAACTGCATAGCAAGTTGCGTTGGAGATGTAGAAGGCAGAGTCGAGCCGCGAGTTGCGAGGAGCTGGCGACGCGAAGGGTCAGCCCTATCGGCACATTCCCGGCGCGCTAGCAGATCCCTGTCCCTTCGGACGACGCCATCCTGGTCCCAGCTTCTTCCGCCCAAACCAACCCAAACCTGATACTGACAACTGACAACGCGCCGTCAACAAGCTACAGCTCCTGCCACAAACCCACAACCGGCCATAACCCTCCTCAAACTCGATCGCCATGCCATCAGACTCTCCGCCTCCCGACGCACGCCGCAACCGATCCCGCAGCGGCTCGCGCTCACCACCGCGTCGAGAGCGCCCGCGCAAAACAGGCGGCGGCGGCGGAGGAGGTTTCCGCTGGAAAGAAAAGCCATCCCGTGCCGTCTTTGAAGAGGAGCGCGAGCGTGAAGCCGGCAGCGACCGTCTGCAGCGCGGCTACCGTTCCAACCGCTCGCCGCCGCGGCGCGACGACCGCGACCGCGACCGCTACGACGCACGAGACAGACGAGACAGAGACAGAGGCGACGGCGAGTTGCGGCGGCGCTCGAGGAGCCCGCGCGGTGGTGACAGGGACAGGAGGGATAGGGATGGCGAGAGAGACCGCTACAGGCCGCGGGAGCGCAGTCCCGGGCACCGCGAACGGCGACGCGAGGACCGGCGCGAGCGCGAGAAGGACGAGGCGCTCGACGTGGCGTCAAAGTTTGGGATGGCGAGTGCGCCAGACAGACCGGCGGGAGCGGGCGGCAAGAAGGAGAAGAAGAAGGTGGAGCAGAAGATTGCCCCTACGACGGAGCCCATGATCATCGTCACCGTGAATGATCGGCTGGGTACCAAGGCGCAGATACCCTGCCTGGCGAGTGATCCCATCAGTAAGCCAATAGACTCCCTATTTATTGAAGAGGTTTACTAACAAGCGTTGCAGAGTTGTTCAAAGCACAAGTCGCGGCCAGAATCGGCCGTCAGCCGCATGAAATCATGCTGAAGAGGCAGGGCGAGAGGCCGTTCAAGGATCAGCTATCACTCGAAGACTATGGTGTGAGCAATGGTGTCCAGTTGGACCTGGAACTTGACACTGGCGATTGAGCAAAAATTTCCTCACGTTCGATTGGCATGATGCTGAGATTACAATCAAGCTTGATACCCCGAACAGACGACTATGGATGGGGAACATGAAGAAGGCTCAAAAAGGTCGAGGCAGAATTCGAGAGAACATTGAGTCGCAAGCATTGCAAGACGATTCAATGCTCGACACGTCCAAAGTCATACCAAGCTCGCCCGTTGGGATTCAAGTAGAGCTCCGAGTAGTTTTGAAGTCGTGACAAGAAACGTATATTTACACCAAGCCCAAACGCCCTGAAAAGCATGCTACAGGATATTCAAGAAGACCGCCTGCACTCCACGCCAACCAGCTTTCGAGAACTAGAAGACACTTATGTAGTTTCCAATCCTCTCCTTCTGGTTCTGCGCGATGCACTCGGATATCCAAGTGATGTTGCGGATTTCCTGTACAAAGGTCAGTCATTCGTGGTTCCAATCCGGGTTTATGTGAGCTTACCTGCTCCTTGAGCTTCACCCAGGCGTACACCACCGAGTGTGTGAATTGCCTGGTAAAGGCCAGCTTCGAAATTTGCATCTCCTTTTCGTAAAACATGTCCTCCAAACTCCTGCCCTCGCCACCGCTGCCACCCGCCATGTTCCCAATACCGGATCCACCGCCGAGACCCGTCTGGTCGAAGAAGTTCTTGTAGTCCGAGATGCCCTCGACTGCGATTCTAACGCCCTCGACGTCATCGGCGCGAGACAGCATTAGAGAACCCTCGGGGTACAGCCGTCCAAAGCTGGGGTACAGCTTCTTCCTCTCCCCCTTGGACAAGTCGGTGCCAAACGAGTTGAGGGTGATGTTGATGGCTCTCCTGTCGGCCTCAAACTCCAGGACTTCGGTCATGACCTCGGCGGTAGGGCTACCCGCCATCTCAGAATCCGTGTTGACCCAGTTGTGAAAGTCCTCCAAGTAGTTCTTGTAGAGAGTGTTGCGGACAATCTCAATGTTCAACTCGTCGAGGTCTTGGTGGCTGAGCGAGCCCTTGAAGTACGGCGCCAAGGGCGTTTCGATAAGGACCGAGTTGTACAGCTCCTCGATGTTGGTGGCGACGCACAGCACGGGCATCGTCTCGAACCAGCCGAGGGGATGACATCTCTCGAGAAGCTCCCTGGTGTCGCGCTCGTGCAGGGTGCCGGTAATGAGCAGGGCCACGTTATCGATCATGTATCCGTAGGTCAGGTATTCCATGAATTTGGCGAGCGAGCCAGTGGCGTTGGATTGCAGGTAGCGGAACTCGGACACCAGCTTCTCGGTAGCTTTGTTGGCCAGGGCGGAGGTCGACGGGTTGGGAGGGAGCGCGGAGAGGAAGTCGCCGTAGGCGGGAGAGAGCTGGAGCTTCACATCTGGGGGTTGTTAGCCGTATCCCGAGCCATGATGAATGGATGCGCCTACCATCGATGGTCTCGCACTGCGTCAGGTTTCCGTAGTTCTGGCCCGTCAGAAGGGCATTGCGGTAACCGCGCACGATGCCCTCGATGTAGCTGTCATGCAATCAGCAAAGAGGCCCCAGAGCTTGCGTCAAGGAGTGAATTACCCGTTCTGAACATTGTAGAAGAGACCCTCCATTTTTGCTGATCGAGTGGCAGGGAATCGCGTTCGACGACAACGGCCAGTTGGAGTGTCGTCAGCATCGGGCATGACCGCGGGCAGCTCAAGCTCCGGGGGATTAAAGTTCTGCCGACTCCGCGCAAGGGTCTTGGCCGCGTTGTCCAGCACTCCACAACTCCATTCCACTTGCTGCTTACAACTCGACTTGGGTGTTTTTACTGGGTCTGGGCCGATGCTTTCGCGGAGGGCCAATTGCTAACGATGAAGTCATGGCCCTTCTTCTCCTCGCGCGCTGAGCGCAAGTTCCCCTTCGAAAAGCTCTCATATCCATCGATTGCTTCTCTCACTCTTTATGACACTATGCCTCCAAACCTTCCAAGACGTCAAGTGTCCGAGAACGAAGCGCAGCCATTGATCCTCCCAGCAATTTGACGGAACTTTTTACACCGAAAAGGTCGCAACCAAGTCTCAAAGAGGTCAAGGCAAGCATAACATAAAGCTTATATCAAGCCTCTGAGATTCGGCCCGGCCCAAAGAAGACTCGGTTTTGCAACCCCACGCCGGGCGAGAGTCAACATAAGCTTCTCGCAAAGCCTTGTCGCTTTCGCTTTCAAGTCAGTCCATCTCAAGTGACGCGGCGCAGCAAATGCCTCCATCAAAATGGAGACGCGACACGGCAAAAGTGCGGCCATTCGACACCACTGAGCTCTGGCTCCAAACGGCCCGTGCCAGCCCCGCAACAGAGAGTGGGGTGGAAGTTGGGGTGCGGAGTAGGTAATGGAAATGGTGGTTCACTGGACTTTTCTTCTGGATGTAAGGCCCTGTGTGCGTCTGGCGTGGTGTCTGCTACAAAGTTTCTGATGCGTTTTGATGCTCTCCCTGATTCAGTTGAGCAGATGCGAATCCACCTGATCAGCAAGATCCCCCATTGCCTACCGTCATGCTGTGTGGTCTTCGAGTTGTGGTCCGGGTCGGATATCAGGCCGACCGGCAGCGGCTCAGGAACCGGCTTGAATCGTCACGCGGATATTACCGCTTGGCTCTCCGCCTGTGCCCCGGCACGGTGTTGCTGATCCGAGCCGGTGATGTACTTCGACAGCTTCTACGCGGTTGACTACCGGGTCAGTCTTTGAAAGACTCAAACACCTCTTCCGCTGCAAAGGTACTCGGACTTGTTTGCAGATTCATCTCAAACTTCCGCCATGAGGACCGCAACGCACAGGATCCTTGGATGCGTTGAAAACGAGATGACCTCGCCATGGCCAGGAGGTCATGCAGGTACTTCGGTCCTTTTCCCATCGTGGTAGTCCAGGGCGCTCAAGACGAGATGTGGATTGTGGAATGAGCTGCTGCCAAGAAGGCATCGGGATTACATCGCAAAGGATTACTCCGGCAGACAACTCCAGTGTTTAAAAAGGCTGCCCAATGCCTTGTGCGAATTCTGAGGAGTGGCGCCGTTTGACTGCATCATGAGGTCCGTTTCGCTTTGTTTGGCCTCTATCCTGGCTGCTGGTGCTCCAGCATATGCCCACAACTACACATGGTTGAACCACCCTTCAGAGCTTCCCTACTACGGGCAAAGTCCACCAGTCTACCCTACCCCTCAGACCAACGGTAGCTCTTCTCCCAAATGGGCCGCCGCCTACGCCAAAGCTCGTGACATTCTCGCGCAGTTGGAACTCGAGGAGAAGGTAATGCTACTTGTACCATTCTTTGGCATTCATTCATGTTGACATGTCTATCAGGTCAACATTACTCGTGGCTACACTGGACAATGCGTTGGCAACACTGGCGCCGTTACACGCCTTGGTATTGAGCCAATCTGCTTTGCTGACGCTCCTGATGGCATTCGCGGCAGCGACTTTGTCTCTGCCTTTCCATCTCAGTCCCACTTGGCCGCAACTTGGGACAAGGACTTGTTCCTAGCATATGGAAAAGCAATTGGAAAGGAGTACCACGACAAGGGTTAGAATCTATGATGGCTCCCCACACTCATCTCTGACATGATTGCAGGCATCAATGTCGCCCTCGGTCCTGTTGCTGGGCCCCTTGGCCGTATCGCCAGAGCTGGCCGCAATTGGGAAGGTCTGAGCTCGGACCCGTATCTCGCAGGAGCGGGCATGTATCACGTCACCGATGGCATGCAAAGCAGTGGAGTGATTGCGACGGCCAAGGTATTTATCGACATCTCCAAGATAGCGAGCGTCCAACTGACCAAGTTGATAGCACTTCCTCCTCAACGAGCAAGAATTCCGCCGCAGACCCAACCAGACCTATGACCCCATTGGAGAAGCCATATCGTCAAATGTGGACGATAGGACGATCCACGAGCTGTATGCTTGGCCCTTTTACGACGCGTTGAAGGCTGGTGCTGCCTGCGTCATGTGCTCCTACCAGAGGGCCAACAACTCGTATGCTTGCCAGAACTCGAAGCTCCTCAACGGCATCCTCAAGACCGAGATGCACTTCGAGGGCTTCATTGTGAGCGACTGGGAGGCCCAGCACACTGGCATCGCTTCTGCCAATGCTGGCCTCGACGTGGTCATGCCTGACGGCGGATACTGGGGCGCGAATCTGACCCAGGCAGTCAACAACGGCTCCGTCGCCATCGACCGCCTGGATGACATGGTCACCCGCACGCTTGCTGCCTACTACTACCTTGAACAAGAAGATTATCCCGAGGTCGGTGTCTACTCCGACACGGTCGAGCACCCCATTGTCAACGTCCAAGGAGACCACAAGAAGATCATCCGCGAAATCGGTGCCGCGGGCACCGTTCTCGTCAAGAATGTCGACAACACTCTGCCCCTGAAGAGCCCTCAGTTTGTCAGCATCTACGGCTACGACGCCGACATCATGGCGCAGCCCTGGGAGAATGTCGCCAGATACGGCGGTGGCTACGAGGTCAACCACCTGTGGAACACTTTCAACGGAACACTGATTACGGGAGGAGGCAGCGGCGGCAACATCCCGCCGTACGTCATCTCTCCGTTCAAGGCCATCCAGGACCGCGTGATTGAAGACGGCGGCATAGTGCGGTGGAACTTTTGGTCCGAGAACCCGCACGTCTCGGCCACGTCCCAGGTCTGCCTCGTCTTCATCAACGCCTACGCGTCCGAGTCGTTCGACCGCCCGTCGCTGGTTGACACCTTCTCCGACAACCTCGTCAACAACGTGGCGACCAACTGCTCCAACACGGTCGTCGTGGTCCACAGCGCCGGCGTGCGCCTCGTCGACGCCTGGATCGACAACCCCAACGTCACGGCCGTCGTCTTCGCCGGCACGCCCGGCCAGGAATCCGGCCACTCGCTCGTCGACCTGCTCTACGGCGACGTGACTCCTTCCGGCAAGCTGCACTACACGGTCGCCAAGCAGGAGGCCGACTACGGCAGCCTGCTCAACCCCACCATCTCGGACGACTGGTTCCCGCAGTCCGACTTTGACGAGGGCCTCTACATCGACTACCGCGCCTTTGACAGCAAGCTTAACGTCACCCCGCGCTTTGAGTTCGGCTTTGGTCTCAGCTACACCACCTTCTCGTACGCAGACCTGAACGTCGAGGCCCTCGCCGACGCCTCCAACTCCAGCAGCCTCGCCGCCTTCCCCGACACCTCCATCGCCCTCGTCCAGGGCGGCCACCCTCAGCTCTGGGACACGCTTTGGAACGTCACGGCCACAGTCACCAACAACGGCACCACGGGCGCATCCGGCGCCGAGGTGGCCCAGCTCTACATCAGCATCCCGACGGCGCCGCTGCGCCAGCTGCGCGGATTCGACAAGGTGGGGCCCCTGGCGCCGGGCGAGTCAGCCACGGCCGTCTTCGAGCTGCGCCGCCGCGACCTCAGCGTTTGGAACGTCGTCGCGCAGGAATGGGAGCTGCAGAAGGGCTCGTACAAGCTGTGGGTCGGCGCCAGTAGCCGCGATCTGAGGCTCGAGGGCGAGATTGTCGTCAGCTGAGAGGGTTGAGTGTGCTTTCTGGCGGCGATGCCCAGTCCTGCTGGGTGGAATCGGGGATGTGAAAATAATGGCGGGGAGGAGTGGATTGTTACGAGGGTAATGATGAGTTACTACGATAAGCAAGACAATCAACGAAAAGCAATTGTTCGACTGGCGTCCTTGTCTGTCCGCCTAGCTGTGGATGCTCCTCGTCCCCGCCTTTGAACCTACATCCAATGGGAGTTAGTAACTCCCGTTCCGTACTGGCCAGACAGGATGACTGCTTTCGACGCCCTGGCTCGTCCCCAATATTAACAGGCCTAAGATCAACAAGATATGTTTACAGATGTCTACTGATTGTTCCAGTCGGGGCTGCTAGGAGTAGTATTACATCTGGTCCTCGGACTAAACCAACCTGATCGTCTCAAGAATCACTTCGTCCTCCGGAATCTCGCCCTCCATGTACCCGGGAATAAAAGCCGGACCGACAACCACCCATAACTGACTGCCTTCTTCATCTTCACCCTGTTCCCTCAGCACCATCGGCACCCCTACACCCGCTATCAACGCAATTTGATCATTTTGGGTGACCTGGGCCGGGCCAGCTCCTACGTATCCCTCTCTAGTGGTAAAGACGGTGCGTCCAATCGACAAATATCGATTGATGAAGTAAACCATGTAAGACACGGCGTACGAACCATATCCATCATCTTCAACATGTCTGCGGAACGCCTCGTGCTGTTCCTTGTCTTCTGAAAACGAAGTGAAGATGTGCAAATTGGCTGAGCTCATGATGCGATATGCTGTGTCGAACCCTCTCTTTTGTGCAGGTGTAGGCGGCCATGCAACTGTGCCGTACAGTACGCGAAGGACTGTTTCAGGAACGCTGTTATAAAGCGTAGTGCTGTTGCAGCGCGTGAAGTGGATCCAGTGAGCGAATCTATAGAGGGCGTCCCAAAGATTGTCTTCATCGGCGCTTTCGAAGGTGTCCTCCTCGTTTTGATCGCTTAAGGAAGTGTACTCGCCAGAGCTCAAAAGCACCGTATCTTGCAGAGAGCCTGATACCTTGAGTACTTTTCCTTCAACTGTTGCCGCCGGCGTCCATCCGAAAGTGGCGTTCATGTCGGTTGGGCGATAGAGCCGGTCGGGGTCGTAGAATATATTGTCTTTCGTCTTGTCCCAATTCGGCACCCATGAGGGTGCATCATCGTCAAACTTTTGCGTGATACTAGCATCGACGACCAAATTGACCAACCTTGACTGCCAGCGAATCAAGCTTGTCAGCAGCTCCCAGTAAATATGGCCCAGAGACTTGTCGTAATTTGGCTCTGGAAGATTTACGTTCAGGCGACCAAGTACACCAAAGACGGCGAAAGAGCGATCCTTGGGATCCGTTGCGTCGCGGTTCCGTATCGCTTCAATTATACTACTCAGGCAGACAGTCTCTGAGTCCAGTGAGTCTTGGGGTAAAGCAATACCCAGACGAATGCTCCGTGCTGCGATTGTATGTTCGCTGAAATCGTTTATTTCCCAGACCAGGATCCAGGTGTGCATTGGCACACCGAAAACCATCCAAAAGAATACTTGGGCCCCCAGATTGGTTGGTTTAATTCCCAGCACGTACCCCACGTTGATCACGGATACCAGAAGCACAATATGATGTAGGATGAGTAAAGTGATTCTCACCCACATCTTCCCAAGAACTTGGCGAAAGGCTTCCTCCTGGTATGCTCGACCGCTTGTCCCCTTTGGCAATTTCTTATAGGCGCACTTCTTAAAGTCATTCCAATGTGTGGGTCGATTGATGTTCATCCAAACCGTCGTGAGGTCTTTCATCTTCGCCCCGTGTGGACTTGGCCACAATGGAAGTCCAAATGAATCGAATGAAGGCGTTGTGATGCCGGCGGAGCGTCTCCCATTGCTATCGACTGGTTGGTAGATCTGCTCGATGCCACCCATCAATTTGCTGCCATTGATGGAATGGTCACCGTATAGAAAAATGAGATTCGTTGATAGCAGAAATTCCTGGAATGTCCAGACTCCTTTGAACCATGCTTGGCCGAACAAGTCATCAATCTCAAGGGGATTGTAGCCTAGAGAGAGTCCCAAACGCTTCCGAAGCTTTGCTGGTGCAACAATTCGTCAGTAAGATGGAGGCCAATGAAGATGGGAGTTCTCACTTATCAGTAAATCTAGAGAATAGTGTTTCCAGGCGTCAAATTGCACTTTCCCATACAATGAGACCCACCGAATGGGCCGAAAATAAGCAGACATGAAAATCGCTCGGGCAAACGCCCATGCAAGCTTCAGTTTTCCTCGCTTAGACCTAAAGGCCCATACGACTTCATCAACTAGACAACGTTTGCTGTTCTCAATCAACCAGCGCATCGCGTTGTCTGATTCGACGGAACCTGATCCAAGCCACACATATGTGCATTCCGCCCAAGTGTATATCTCTTCCATTAGCGGTATTTGCTTCTTCTTCTCTTCCTCGTCATCTTGATTCATGCAAATGGCATCTACCCAGATCATGGTGGCGCCGAAATGCTTGCGGATCGATGTCAATGCGGCGTGGCAGTTTGGCGTGATCTTTAATCGATAGCCATCATTGAGTAAAATATTGAATTCGCTTTCGTTGGACGAAAAGTCCCCCCAGACGTAGGAAAGGGCTGTGAAGCGCGGACTATCGGCGAGTGAGACGACACTGAGGTGGCCCTCAAGTGGCGCGTCGTTGATCCGACCGAACACGGAATTTCTGGGTGCTGCTTTGAGTTCCAAGAGCCGGATTGCCCGACTTGGTCCCAAGGGTAGACTTTGGTAGAGCTCTGCCGGATTGGGAGCCTGGACTGGAGCGGGGTCGTGGTGTTGAGTGGTCGAATTCGCGTCAAGAAGCGCCTCCGTGCTTTCCTCTCCCGTTCGATGAACATGGCCGAAATCGACTATTAGGTCACCATCACTAATGTGCGTAGGTCTTTCCGGGATGATCTTGCCAAAGAAGGGCGAGCGAAGGTATCGTGCCATTTTGTATCACAGGCTGAAGAACGCTGAATTTGGTCGGCTTGATGTCAAGGAACCCGCCAGAATGCGGGTTGCACTTCATGTGTTAAGGCTGAGAGACGAGGAAAAAGAAGGGGATAAGAAGTTCAGGTGTCATACAGTGGCTGGGGGTGGCTTTGATAGTATCAGGCTGCAAGGTGTGTATGTAAGCCACTTGGCATGACTGTGCTTATTAGAATATCTCATTGCGGTGCAGCTGTTTTTAGTGACTATCTACCCCTCCAACTACTCTCCTGTATTTCTCTTCGCACGGGCTTACCACGACTCTCATGAGCTTCTACTGCGTCCACTTTGGTTGCTCGTACCACTGTTTTCCATTTCAAAGCTGTGTAGGTGCCAAAATTAGAAGCAAAATCCTGCTTACTCGGATGTAGACATGAACCCACAGGAGGCGCAAAAGGTGCAGATAGCCAAGGACTGGGAATCTGCCCCTTGCAACAATTTCAGCAACGCTCGATTCCGAGCAAATGGAATTGGCGCATTCAGCCTTTCAGATGTGTTGGTCAACTTTTCAGCCTCAAGACTGATCTTCTCCTCCCTCGTTTTGAATCTGGGAGCTCTCGACTCTTCGCCGACGCGGCATGATGCTCACGGCGAATGATACCCCCACATGGCACCTTCCACTCGCACCTGCATGCCAGCAAACACATGTTTGTAACTCCCACAAGCACCGCCTCCAGCAGCATGAACTCCCCAGAGCTTCTTCGACAATCTGTCCGACTCACCAGAAGGAGATACGAGCACTTACACAAACCATACTTTCCATCTGCCACATATATCTCAAGCCCAGTCCCCACCACCACCGCCATCACCTCCACACCCCCTGGACCCCCTGACATCCTTAATCCTTAAACAACTCGCGCCCAACAACCAACCAACTGATATAGTTCACCTACTAATCTCTACACATTGGACACTTACTGCTTCCCCATCCCTCTCCTTCTCCTCATTTCACTCTTTCTCTATGACCATCTCTGCGTCTAACTCTATATCGCGCTTTAGGGGTTAGTGATGAGAAAGAGGACTACCACATCGACACTTCTTTACCGCTTTACCACCACCACTACTACTACCACCGAGGGTGGAAAGGAGAGGCTGTTGATGCAAAATAAAATGCTGATTTCGTCTCTTCTACGATCATGCTGCGGCCCGCTTCTATTCTAAAGGGTCCCGTCGCTTGCTCTGTCTGTTTGCCGCGTTTGTATGGGCTGGGCTAATCCTACGGGCCTGTTTTCCTGGCTGCTTGGTATCCACCCTGACTCACTCACTCACTTCCTTCCTTCCTTCTCCCCTTTAACCAACACCAAACAAATCCACCCCTACCTCTCCCCCTCCTCACCCCCACCAAACTCACCCACCCACCACTCCGCCCAGCTCCTCGCCCCAACCCTCCTCTCCACGCCCCTCTCCAAGCCCGCCCTCAACCACCCCGTCAACCTGCCTTCCCCTCCCTCTCCTCCCGCTGCCAACTTCAACCTCCTCCCTACCTCCCCCAACGCCCTCCTACCACGCTGCTCCATCCCCGCAAACGCGACCGCGTCGCCCGCGCGAATCATCTCACGGCGGCGAATCGCATTGCCCTGCGCCACGGCGTCGAACGGCGAGCGGCCGGTGAGGAGGATCAGGAAGGTTATGCCCAGCGCGTAGACGTCGGAGTGAGGGGTGGGCACGGGGGGTGGGCTGGCGGTGCGGCAGAGTTCGGGCGCGAGGAAGTCCCAGGTGCCGGCGGCGATGGGGGAGGGTGTGGGGAGGGCGGGCGGTGACGATGTTGTTGACGTTGATGGAGTGCTGTCGACGGGGCCGGCGGCTTGCGTGGGCGAGAGGGGCGGCGTCGTGTCAGTGTCGCCGGAGGACGGAGCCGAGACGGGCGCGTCGGGGCGCAGCGAGAGGGCCGCCGAGAAGTCGGTGTACAGCGGCGTAAAGGAGACGTGCCGCAGCGCCTTTTCCGGCGACGAGACATCGCCATTCAGCGCGTCGGCCGTCGAGCGGAGCAGCGAGGGCGCCGCCAGCGACGCACCCACGGCAAACGAGGCGGCCGACTGCAAGCGGCGCTGGAGCATTGCGGCGGCGACGGCGGGGCGCGAGGGGCGGAGGAGGATGTTGGAGGGCTTGATGTCGGCGTGGACGACGCCGGCCTCGTGGTGCAGCCAGTCGAGGCCCTGCAGCAGGTGGGTGACCAGCGACGGCAACACTTGGGCAACGAGGGTGGAGCGCGAGGGCTCCTGCAGGGTGGCGAGGTCCTCGTTGATGAAGTCGTCCAGCGTCAGGGGGAGGGCGTCCATGATGAGGCTGCCGGTCTGCGGGTCCAGGCCGTGGAAGGGGACGAAGTAGTCGGGCTTCTTGGGCTGCGGCCGCCAGCTAAAGATGCGTGAGAGGATGTGGGCTTCGGCGCGGATCACTGTCTGCGCCGTCTTGTTGGTTGGAGCCTTGATGGCCCAGACCTTGCCCGTCTTGACCGAGTTGAGGGATGCAAAACCCGGTTGTTGTTGATGTGGTTGTGGTGGTGGTCCTCCAGCGGCTCCGGCCGATTGCCTGCTGGGAGGAGACACGGTCAGCTTGGAGAAACCCTGCGCAGATCTTCCTACTGGTGTCGCAGGGGGAGTGTCTGCAGCAGCTGCCCGCGTTGATATTGACCTGCGGTCTTCAGAAGGAATGGCGAGGTGCACAGAGCTCCACGCGCCGATACCGAGAGGAGCATCATTGGTGAGGGTGTAGCCAGTCGAATTCTCCCAGACGCCATCGGCGCTGACGCGAATAGCCATGGTGGCCGTTTTTGGGTTGCTGTCTCGAGATGTGCTGGATGATGTGCTGCTGGAAAGCGGTAACAATGGCTGGGATAATGTTGTTTGCACCACCGGAGACGTCAATGGGCTGTGGAGGCTTCTCTGGGGAACTTCGGCCGCCTGGTTGGATCTTGGAACAGTCGGTGGAGTGGCCGGCGGGGTCATGGTGCTGGAGCCATGGCCAGAAAAGGAAGGAACCATGGTGGAGGAGATGTGCCTGCCCGAACAGGCAGTATATGCAGCAGGCGCAGGCGCGAGCCAGAGACCAAGAGAGTCGACCAGTCGATACCTTTAAATAATGTACCTAGGCGCGCGAGGGGAAATTTGGAGCAAAACGTGCGGCGGCCAGTGATTGGGCGCGTGGGAACCACGAGGTTGGACGGCCGAACGACAGGTTCCTTAAAGGCGATGATGGACGCAGCAAAGGCAGGACGTCAGAGGAGCCATGACTACGAAGAGACCGTTGGAGCGCGGACACCGGACAAGCTGGCAGCAGATCTTTGCACCAGGCCGGCCGGCCGAAATAAGCTTTTGGTC
This sequence comes from Phyllosticta capitalensis, assembly GCF_038381095.1. NCBI lineage: Eukaryota > Fungi > Ascomycota > Dothideomycetes > Botryosphaeriales > Phyllostictaceae > Phyllosticta > Phyllosticta capitalensis. The sequence continues at coordinate 2,335,104 of NW_027117444.1, read as the reverse complement.
GAATCGCGATGCGCTGATCCTGCGAGATGGTGGTGGTGGTCGAGTAAGAGTACTACCGGTAGGGCCGGCGCGGTATGATGGCCGCAACGTTCGGCACGCGCCGAAGGCGATTTTTGCGTGAGATGGGAGCTCTGGAGAGCCGATCGGCCGCCGCAAGATGTGAGACGGCGCAGAGAGTAAAAGTTGCCCCCCGCAGTATCCGTGGGCGGCGAGCACTAGAGGAGCAAGGACAAAGATGGGCAAATCAGCCAAGGGTGGGCGTGGACGAAAGCATATATAGCGGTACACACACAAACACACACACACAAAAAAAAATCGGATGTGACGATCTTTGATAGTACAAGGAACAGCGCGGCGGGCGCGAAAAATTCGGGAAATAATCAAAAGGGAAATGAGAAAAAACAAGATTATAATAAAGTCAAAAGGAACGTGCTCTACGCTCGACGAGGGAGCAAGCCAGCAGAGAACAAAAAAAGGGAAAAGAAAAAAAGAGTTAGTGTCTAGCGTGGCAGCTGATGAGTGATGAGCTAAAAGGCACAAGGATACTTTTTGTCTTTTTTGGCGGCGAGGAGGGAATCGACACGTTGAGCCGTCAGCTGACGAGAGAAGATGGTTGTTGACGTATGTAGAGAGCCCACGATGATCCCCTTGAAAGAGTGGACAGATAGCCCAGGCCGATCGAAGCAAGGTGGTGCCGCCGTTGAGGTGGTGGTAGTTGAGGACGCGGGCGCGTAGATAAAGGCCGCGTCGACGTGGTCCAACCTTGGACACATGCTCTGCACGTGTGTCGATGGTAGGTGACCTTGTCGAAGTCAGTCGGACGTCCTCTGATGCTTCCTTGCTTTCATCCAATGTCTGTTAATGATAATGCGCGCAATGTCGCGTCGCATCGACGACGACGCCCGCGGCCCGTCTGGCGGGTGTCGGGACGCTATGCTGAGATGGATGCCAGACACCGTCAGTCTCATCAGCGACCTGGCATCGCCCGATGCGGCAATCCGCGATTGCTGATTGCAACCTCAGGTCCCACGATCCATGATATGATACCGACGTCTCAATCGCAGCGCATCACATCGCGTCGCATGCCACCTACGGTCCAGTGAATCGTCTCGCTTGTTTGCTGTCAGAAGTAGTGAGCGGCGTCCGGTCTTATCTACCCACCCATCCATGCCTGTCATCACCAGCAGTCCAGGCCCGGCGCACATCAACCGCACCAACGCCTACATATGTACATCCGGATATCTACCTGCCTGTGTGATGCAGGAACAAAGCCGTCTCACTCACCCCAGCCTCGCACCCTTTTCTACCGAGACAGCTTAACCTCCATGCCTCTGCCTGCTGGCTGGGCCTGGGCTCCCTCCCCTTCCACCACCTGCGCCGCACAGGTAGCTAAAATGCAACCCTCTCCCCTGCCCTGCCAATATCTTTTACCCCTCACCCCCAAACCCTTCCCTTCCTTTCGCTCCCACGCACCTAACCCCCACGCCAGCATCTGCACAGCAACTGCCGCCGTCCGCGCCGGCTCCGTCTCCCGTCTCCGCTCTCCACGCTCCGCCCCAGCACCTCCCCTGCTCACTCACTGACAGGAATCGTGTTGGAATCTCAACGGCAGCCTGTATCGTCAACTGCCCATACATTACAATTAGAAGAATGCCAGCTCATTCAAGAGCCTTTATTCGCTCAATTTGGATTGTGGGGGAGGGAGAGCTTTCGCTTTCTGTGGCCGACTTGACAGACGAGAGAAGAAATATAAGAAAAAAGAAGATGAGCTACTGCTTTGTAGTTTCCAACCGCAATCCTCCCCTGCTGCTCCACCACCATCATCACCACCACCTCACTTTCTTCATCCTCTCCCCACTCACAACCAAGCAAAACAACAACGAAATAAAAAAGAATACGCTTAATGGTCATACCCCGCCCCCCTCTGCCACGGACTGGCATTGTTCGCCGTCCTCGACCTTGCAACATCGCTTCCCATCGTGTTCGTCCTCGCGTATCCGCCTCCGTACGGCGCGGGGCTGCCGCGCGGCGAGCTGTACGACGGCGGCGCCGAGCGGTTGTCCGCGCCGTTGGCGGGGAACATAGGCACCGAGGGGTCGACGGGCGAGCGCGGCGCCTGGCCGTAGTAGCCGGCCTCTGCGCCCTTGGGCTGGCCGTCGCGGCCCAGGGACCCGGACGAGAATGAGTCCTCGTCGTCGTCGATGCCCGTGCGCTTGTACGGCGCCGGCTTGCCGTCGCCGCGCGCCGTCGCTCCCAGCGCGTCCAGCTCCGTCGTGAGCTGCGGGTTCGACTTGATGAAGGAGCCGCGGTCGTCGCGCATGGGCTGGTACCGCGTGTCGGGGTTCTTGGAGCTCAGCGCAAAGTACGACGACGCCAGGACCATGATAAGGAGCACGAGCGCAAAGACGGCGTTGTAGACGAAGAAGATGACGCCCATGACACCGGTTACAATGCCCTGCAACGCGTTAGAAGAAAGATCTCGCGACAAGTAAAAGGTCGACTTACCGGTTGGTTGAAAATGCCAGTGAAAATCAGCAAGAAAATAGAGCTGACAAAGTTGACTGCCGAAATCGCAATGTTGAAAGCATTCGTCTTCTTGTCCATGTACGGCCTCAGGATACTAATGGTAATGAGAAGACCGGCTTCAAGCAGAACCATGGCAATCGCCTGAGTGGTGCCGCTTCCTTGACCCAATGCAATAAACATGCCCTTGAGCAAGGTAAAGGACAGGATGGGGACGATGAAGTAGTAGGCCGTGGCCTTGAACTGAACATAAAGAAAGCCCCATTTGTTAAGCGAGACTGGGTCCGAGTACAAGATGTACGCAGGGTTCTTGTGCATCTGGATCGAGCGCTGCGCAATACGAATGACCTTGGAGGAAGCCCAGCCGAGAATGCAGACCATGGTGACAATGGTGAAGATGGCGAGGACAATTTCTCCGGCCGAGTCCTTCTTGGTAAGCTCCCAGAAGCACAGGACAACCATTTGCGGGAAACCAATCAGAATCTGTTCAAGTTAGTCTCAGCTGTCACCCGTCTCAGCGCGAAAACATACAATGCGGAAGAGGATTCCCTTCAAGACCGTCAACCATCCGTTGCGGAACTCCTGGAACTTGTTGCTCTTCATGCGGCCAGCCTTGGCAAGGCCCTCGAGGGTGCCCTTGAAGATGCATACTCCGAGAACGACAAACAGAATGAAGATGATGAAGAAGGCGTATCCAGTCATGAAGATGTTGGTGAGCTCAATGTTTGCGCGGAAACCAACTCTCTCAATACCCTTGACGGTAACAACCTTGGTCGTCTCGGCCTGGTTGACGTCGCTATTGGTCCGCTTAGCGAGGAGGAGGGCGCGCTTGGTCATCCTGGCCATCTTGTGCAGGGCACGCTTCTCAACTTCGACGGAAGTGGTGGCGAGACTCGAAAGGACCGTGGAGGGAGTGCCGCCAGTCGCGCGCTGGTACCAAGTCGCCATCTTTTGCAAGAACCTCACGCGGATAATACCCATACTCCATTGGAAATTTTGGGTCCAAGAGGCGACAATGGGCGGTAGTTCGACGGCCGTCATGCCAATGTAAGCCTGCGATTGGAAGAAACCGAAAAGAGAGAGCGCGTTGGCGGCGACGTGAGCTGCAGTGTTGGAATGACCGAGACCCGAAGAGATGGCGGAGGCTGCAAGACCGGAGCCAGCAATGACGGCAGTGACCCAACCCACACCCTTTTGGTAGACGGTTTTGCCATTGGAGAGATCTGCCTCGACACAAGCGACGGCCTTTCCAGTGTCTGTGTCGTTGATGTAGATTTGCACCATGCCGTCGAGGTCGGGGACCGTGTAGGCAATGTCTGGCGGGTCGGTTAGCATGAAACAGCGAGACGACACAATGTTTGGGCGGGCGAAACCACTTACTCGGCACAGACTTGATGGTCGATTCATCCAAGACGACATTGGACTCGATGTTGATTTGACCAGTGTTCATGGGGCAGAGACCCTTGAGGTCGGCATTGGCGCACGGATCCAGTTTCTGCTTGAGGACCCTGTAGCCGTATGCAAAGACCTCGAGCTCAGCCGTGACATTTCCAGAAATGTCCGAGACACCGACAATGTTGAAGGTCAGGGTCTTGTTGTTTGGCGTGAAGACGACGTTGAAGAGGGTGGCGGAGAAGCTCGAGTTGGCCATGCACGGGTTGAGCGAGTTGGATTCGATCATGCGCTCGGCCGCGGCGAAGGGCGCGACGAGCGAAAAGAGACATAGGAAGAGGGCGAGAGCCCGCGAAGGTAATGAGGTTGACGGCATCATGAGAGATGCCTCGAAGGTGGATTAAAGGCGAGTAGGAGTCGAAGAGTCGAAGGCGGGTGCGCCGCCTCCTGGTCAGTAGCCGAGGGGAGGCTGCTCAAGCGGAGGACCAAACCAGCAGCGGTGGGTGAGGATGGGAGGTTGGCGTGTCGCGAGTGAGGAGGCTGAACGAGCGTGTGCGGTGGTTGGGTATGGTGGTGACAAAGCGACGTGACGGGGAATGCGCGCAGCGAGCGTGTGGGGAGGAGTTGCTGCGACGACGTCGACGGTCGTCAGGTGTGGTCAGGCAGTCGGAGGTCGGGTGCTTGACGCAGAGGTCCCGCCGAATTTGGCAGCAGCGACGGGAGGGGTGCTAGTGTAGACGGGAGTAATGCTAGCGCGGCCAAAACGATCGAATAAAAGACGGCGGCGGCCTTGCCAACGGGCGGGATGGAGAGGGAGAACGGAAGGTGGACGAGAGCTGAAAAGGTGTTGAACGAGCGACGACAAACGGTCCTGGTTACTCCTGAAGAGCGGCGGGACCAGAGTTTTTGGAAAACGGAAACGGGGCTGAGCAAGACGCTGGTACACGGCACCTTAGCTTCCTTGTCGGCGGCGTGGTGGAGAAATGGGAGAGAGAGACAGCAGCAGAGGGAGTAGGAATGGCAGCCAAGGGCCAAGCACATCAGGGGGCGTGCATCGTGTCCGTATTGTCGTAATATTAATGACTGAGTGACGCGGCCAGTGAGACTCGCTGAACGAAAAAACCACAGCGCTCTGCTGCCCGCCCGTTGTGCTCGTCTGCCCGTCGCTGTCGCTGCCGCTTGTTCCCTGCCGCTGCCGTCGCGCCTTGAAATTGCCATCGGCGGCGACAGAGGCATAGCCACAACACACACAGGCCAGAACAATCACGACGACGGCCAGCCTGAGGTGACGATACAAGTATCTGAGTACCTACCCTACAGTATGTAACGACACGCCTTGTGACTCCGGTTGCATTCTCCTTTCCACCCACAGATCCCGCGCCGATCGCACGCAGGGGATTCCCCTCTCCACGCGCCCGAAGCATGCCCGTCGCCCATTTTACTGTAAGAAAAGCCCTCCCTCCGCGTCACCTTGATTACTCCCTCTACCCAATCCGTCTGACGTGTGTCCGCCCTGTCGCGCGGCAACTTCTGCGCTACTCGTCATTCGCTCCCCTCTGCCGCCCTGCACAACACCACCTTCCATATTGCCACCTCACAAAAGCCTCCTCCTTCCGTGGCCAAGACGGAGTACTTCTCGCGTAATGCTCAACATCATTAGACAGATACGAACTTTTGTAGCTAACCCCTCAACGCCCGCCAAGCACACAAAAAGCACTTGGCCGCAATCACATTTGAACACAATGACTGTGCTCTGCAAACGCCGAGTCCCAATGCCTGGCTACCAGATGTCCTCCCTCCTGCACGCTACGCGCGGGAGTGCGTCATGGCCGCCGCGCCGTCTGCGCTAGCCTACCCAGCCAATCGATGCTGCCCGTTTTTGAAACCGCCTCCGTGTCGAACTCTCACCACGTCCATCGCCGACTCTACCTAGTTGGTGAACCTCTTCGTCTGCGACGGCTGGCTGCCATATGCCCGTCTTCCCTGCTGCTTCTTGTCGCGCGTCATGCTCGCCCCCAATTGAATGTCGATTCGAGGCGGCACCGAGAATCCGTACGACTTGGCGATTTTGGCCAGGTCGAGCTTGTGCACGTCGAACACGCTCCGCAGGCTGTGGCTGGCGTACGCTTGGAGGTATGCCTTGTATCCCTCCTTGGCAGACTGTCATACTGTCAGCCAGATCCGTAAGACGTGATTGACGTAAACAAACCTTGTTCAAGTAGTAGTTTGACGAAATCAGCTTTTCGAGCTGACTTTGGATGTTGAGCAGCTTGCGCGCCGGCAGCTCGAATCTGCGTGACGTCAGTTTCTGGTCAGCAGCAAGGAACGTGGCCAACGTACTCGACCAAGGGCACGCGAGCTTCCTTGAGATGGGCAAGGAACCCAACCTCGGAGGGATTGAGAATGATCAAGCTTTTTCCGCTGCTGCCAGCGCGAGCAGTGCGACCAGCACGATCTGAAATCTAGTTAGAGATTTTGACTTTTACCCACCATGAAACGTCACAGGTCTGACTTACGAATATACTCTTTGGGCGAGTCTGGCGGGTCAAATTGCAACCTGCGCTCGAGTCAGCATTGATTTGCAGGTACAAGCCTCGTTTGCTTACACCCAGTCAACGTTTGGCACGTCGAGGCCACGAGCCGCAACGTCCGTGGCCACCAATATGCCTTGCTTTGCGTTGCAAAATTCGAAAAAGACCTAATAACGTCATTAGCCGGCCGTTGATGGCAATCTACAGGAAACACGCACGTTGGTCCGCTTTTGTTGTTTCATGTTGCCGTGGAGCGCAAGGACCGGCAGATCAATGAAGTTGAGAAGCTCCGAAAAGTACTGCACGCTCTTGCAGCTCGACATGAAGACCACCACCTTTTTCTTGATGTGCTTCTTGAGGAACGTGAAGAGCAGGCGGAACCGCAGGTCTGGTTCGCAAATGACATATCCTTGCTCCAGCCCCTCCGCCGTGCTGTGCTCCTCGTGGTAGGCAACGTCAATCATCAGGGGGCCTGGCTTGAGCGAGATCCTGGCCAGATCCTCGACCTTGCGGGTTTGCGTAGCCGAGAACAACATTGTTTGTCTGTCGTCGGGGAGGATTTTGACAATTTGGCGAACTTCGTCTTCGAAACCAATCTCGAGCAACCGGTCGGCCTCGTCAATGATCAACTAAACAGTGTTAGACTGCGTAGGCCATGCAGGGCGTGGCAAACTCACCGTCTTGAGGTTCTTAAACACAAATCCGGGCGTGTTTTGCAGGTGGTCGAGAAGACGTCCGGGAGTTGCAATGAGCAAGTTGCACCCCTTCTGGAGCTTCTCGGCCTCGGCCCTGCGGTTTGCTCCTCCAATCACGATGCCAAATGTTTGACTGTGGTGCTCCAAGAGCTCTCTGGCGACACCGAAAATCTGCAGCGCAAGCTCCCTGGTGGGCGACAGCACGACGGCGCCCACACCGTTGCGCGGCTTGAATCTCAGAGCTGACAGCATTTCCACCACCGGAATCAAAAACGCCAAAGTTTTACCAGATCCAGTCTTGGCCGCGCCCAGCACGTCCTTGCCTGCGAGTAGAGGAGGAATGGCTCGTCTCTGAATTTCGGTCATGTTGGTGAAGCCCATTTGTTCAATGGCCTTGTTGGTCTTGGGATTCAGTTGCAGCTCGGCAAAAGATTGCGGTTCCGTGTCCACGTTCGGGAGGCTCATTCGGCTTGCGAAGGGCAGGTCGGATCCATTTTGAGGTGCGCTGTCCTTCTCTCCCTCCAAGTCCTGTTCCTCCTCACCATCCTGAGCGTCGTCGCTCGAAGCATCTCCGCCGTCCTCGACTACCTTTGCGCCAGCTTCGGCGGCAACCTTCTTGAGCTGCTTGTTTATGCTCTCCTCAGTCTCCTCCTCTTCCGCCTCGCTTTCGGGTTCCTCCTTCTTGGACTTTTTCCTCGGCTTGGTCTTTTCGCTCTCGGGGTGCCTCTTTGTCGTGGCAGGGCTGTTGGTCGTGGCGGGGAGGCTTTCGGCAGGAGCTTCCGCGGCCTTGCTCGCGCTCTTGCGCTTGCGCTTCTTGTTGTCGATTTCCTTGGAGCCCATGGTGCTGCAAAAAGTTGGAACGCGGGTGATTTTTTTGCTGAGGACGCGACACTCTTGCCGACCGCCGGCAGAAAGTTTTGGGTGGAACTTCTCGTCGGCGTTGACAGGGGCCGATGATCTAACCAATCTTGGACTAGCGTCCGCGGGAGATCACTGCCATTGGCGCGCTATGATGATGTAACTAGCGTCCTGGTTGGCGGTTGCGGTAGCTTGCCTTCAATGGAATTCCTCACACCACGTCTTAGTCCTGCAAAACATCCAACTTGCTGCAGGCAAGATGCTCGGCTCCTCTCCATTAACGGTATTATGGGGTCTCTTCATCCTGGCCTTGGTGTCATACAGGAGTATCGCAATTGACCACGAGCCCGTCAATGCGCTCCACCTCACTACCTGGGTTTCATTATGGTTGCTGCGATACTTCAACGACCACCTGAGTGCCGTTCTTGATCTGCGGATATTCCTGGCCTTTATGACCCTCGACGTCGCAAAAGACTTGTGGAAATTTTCCTACATTTCGACCATCTTCCTCGTTCCTGCTTTCATTGCGGCACGCGCACCTCCTTCCCCAATTCCAGAAAGTGGTCCCCACAAAGAGGATCTTGATGGACTCGAAATCCATTGTACTCCAGCACTAATCCCCAGCCGCACGACGCACTCTCGTATGTTTCCAGAGAAGCATTCTTTTGTATACTCCTATCTCCTGGTTGGAATACCCATTGGCCCCTCCGACAGACCACGCCGCTATGGCTCCTTGATATCAGTCGACACGGACCTACTTCCAGTGGGCCAAAATCGTAGAGGATGGTTCCACGTGCAAGGTGTTGACTATCTCGAGAGAGGAGGTCAAAACAGGACTTTGAAAGCCAAACTCTCCCAATATCTTCGTTCCCAGGTCTGACCTTATCCTCGACTCTCCAAAGCTTTACTGACTGGAATCAGGGAGTCGATGATGAATCTTGGCACCACGCCTTTCTGGTCACGGCCCCAAAATTCTTCGGGTATCAATTCAACCCCGTATCATTTTGGTACATTTATTCGGAGCAAAATCAATTGCAGCACATGGTCTTGGAAGTCAACAACACCTTTGACGAGAGACGCATGTATCTTCTCAAAGCAGACAACGAGTCAACTGAGAAGTCAGATTCAAAGGTGACCAAGTTTAGCGAACAGTGGGCCAAAGACTTTCATGTCTCACCGTTCAATTCGCGAAAGGGATCATATGCCTTGACAGCACGAGATCCATTTTGTGGAGACGCAAAAGTTCCGCATATCGACAACAACATTGTGCTGCGTTCTTCCGAGGGACACGCAAAGTTGGTCGCCAGAGTCTTTACAGACAAAGCTCCAACAGACCCTCGTACAGCCACGACTTTTGAAAGTCTCTGCTTCATTTCAAAGTGGTGGTGGGTCGGCTTTGTGACGTTTCCAAGAATCGTCAGAGAAGCGTACAAACTCTACTTCCGCAGAAAGTTGGACGTCTTCTTTCGACCCGAGGTGCTTCCAACTAGTGTCGGAAGAAAGCCAACTGCAGAAGAGACTGCGCTTGAGACCTTCTTCCGTCGATATCTTTCAGAACTCGCCAAGCAGTCACCACTGCGAGTCTCGTACACACCTACTCCTGGAATGGGATCGCCAGAGATCTTTACTTCTTCAAAGATGCCCACTTCCGCGTGTGAGGACATTGAGATTCGTGTTCTCACTCCTGCATTTTACAGCCGCTTCGTGCACTACTCTCATTCATCGGAAGCATTTGACCGCGAGTGCATATTTACTGCGGAAAAGAATCGCACCGTCTGGATCTCGCGGCCAGAGCTGTTGCCGGATCTGCCTCTTGGGAAGTTGGAAAAAGCTACTGGCGCAAAAGGAGAGCCTGGAAAATCCCTGCTTGGTTGGACGCTGGTGAAAAGGCTTCGATGTCCACCGGCCGCACCTAGCTACCCAGACAAAAACGAGGCCACTGGCATCTACTCTTGCGACCCGGAAGACATTCGAGTTCAAAAGTTCTCCCCGCTGGACGAGTTTGTCCACGAGCGCTGCTCAGATGCTTCTGTTTACAGACGCTGTCTACTCAAGCTCTTCTTGGCGCAACGATATGCTGCCGGCTTCACAGAAATTTTGGATCTGTTTGATTTTGCGCTGCGACTTGGCCTCGCCTATCTTTCGTTCGATCTTGTCCGGTCATCTCGGGGCGCATCTAATCCGCGCGACCTTTTGTACATTGCTTCCTTCGTGTTCATCGTCAACTTGCTGCATTTCTGGGGCATAGCCAAGGAGTTGAGCTACCGTTATTGATTTCAGCAATCTGATTGAATCCACTTTCTCCAAAGCCGCTTGAGATGCCAATGCAAGATTTACCTTCAACTTCCAAGTGCGGCTAGCACAGCAACCTTGAGTCACCGTGGTCATGCATCCTTGCCGTTACCATGCTCAGTGTGGTGCCGGAATAGGCTTAGCGCCAGGACATGGATAACCGAGGTGCTCCTTTCATCCTGCCGTTGGCAAGAATGTGGGGTTGATGGAAAAGTAACCCAAGACGACGTACAGCAATGGCATTTGACGAGAGCCTCGCAAACGAGCAGCTCAGTCCAGAAAGACTTGGGGGCTCTCGTCTGTTGTAGCACTTCACATGTCAGAATAACGCATGGAGGGAGCCCCAGTAACGTCATGCATACGGCACGTGCGGCATGCCATCCGCCCCAGACGGGCAAGCCAGCCAACCACACGAGTCCCCCGCGTCCTCCAGGCCTCGGACCAAAGGCCCCATATTCCCGACAGAGTGCGCGACTATCCTTTGATGCTTCTGACTACAGCACCTCGGCCCAATGGTAGAGGCCAGAAATGGCTGAAAGCTTGACTCTGGCTGGCCGGACCCAGGCCCCGTTACCCGACCTCTCCCGAACCATATGTTTTGGCTCACGCGCGGCCGCCCAGGGCAAGCTAGGCGAGCTGGAGTAGGCTGGCTCTGGGGGGGTTTTAATATGACTACCTTGGCTCCTCTCGCTCGGTCTTGTTTGTGGAGTTCGTTGTAGCGGCGACTGCATTCCCCCCACACTGATCCCGCGTCCTCTCAGGTATTCAGCTTTCGATCATCATGGCGTCTGGTTCGATGCTTCCCCAGATGGCCTCCATCGACGAGGAGGACCGCGCCTACCAGCAAGAGGTGCAGGCAGTCAAGCAGTGGTGGACCGACTCGCGATGGAGATATACCAAGCGGACATTTACCGCCGAACAGATTGTCTCGAAGAGGGGCAACCTGAAGATTCAGTATCCGAGCAACGAGCAGTCCAAGAAGGTCTGGCGGACGCTCGAAGCACGGTTCAAGGTACTTTCACATGCTCGAAAGCTGGACTGGTCAAGTGTTGACACGATGACAGAACAAGGACGCAAGCTTCACGTATGGCTGCTTGGACCCCGTCATGGTCACCCAGATGGCCAAGTACATTGACACCGTGTATGTGTCGGGCTGGCAATGCTCGTCGACGGCGTCGTCAACGGATGAGCCTGGCCCAGATCTTGCCGACTACCCCATGGTCAGTGACGTCTTGGATTGGAACGGACGGATGACTTATTGAGCAACAGACCACCGTCCCAAACAAGGTGCAACACCTCTGGTTCGCACAGCTTTTCCACGACCGAAAGCAGAGGGAAGAGCGCCTCAGCACTCCCAAAGACCAGCGCAGCAAATGCCCCAACATCGACTACCTGCGGCCAATCATTGCAGACGCGGACACTGGACACGGAGGATTGACGGCCATCATGAAGCTTACCAAGCTCTTCATTGAAAAGGGAGCGGCTGGAATCCACATTGAGGACCAAGCACCTGGCACCAAGAAGTGCGGACACATGGCTGGCAAGGTGCTGGTGCCCATCAGCGAGCACATCAACCGTCTCGTCGCCATCCGCGCACAAGCCGACATTATGGGGACGGACCTGCTCGCCATTGCGCGCACTGATTCCGAGGCTGCCACGCTCATCACCTCGACAATCGATCCCCGTGACCATGCCTTTATCCAGGGCGCCACGAACCCAGCCCTGCAGCCCCTGAACGCCCTGATGGTCACCGCCGAGCAAGCAGGCAAATCTGGCGACGAGCTGCAGCGCATTGAGGACGAATGGGTCGCCCAGGCCGGCCTGAAGCTTTTCCATGAGGCCGTGGCCGACACCATCAATGCCGGCGTGCACGTCAACAAGGCGCAGCTGATCCAGCAATTCTTGGACCAGAGCAGGGGAAAGAGCAACGCCGAAGCCCGCGCCATTGCCAAGGGCATCACCGGCGTCGACATTTACTTCAACTGGGACGCTGCCAGGACTCGCGAGGGCTACTACCGCTACCAGGGCGGCACCCAGTGCGCCGTCAACCGCGCGGTTGCGTACGCTCCTTTTGCCGACCTCATCTGGATGGAGAGTAAGCTGCCCGACTACAAACAGGCCAAGGAGTTTGCGGACGGCGTACACGCCGTGTGGCCGGAACAAAAGTAAGTCGTTCAACACAGCGCGTGAAGAGCAAAGCTGACAAACGCCTTCCAGGCTGGCGTACAACCTGTCGCCCTCGTTCAACTGGAAAAAGGCCATGCCGCGCAACGAGCAAGAGACGTACATCAAGCGGCTGGCGGAGCTGGGCTACTGCTGGCAATTCATCACGCTGGCGGGGCTGCACCAGACGGCGCTCATTGCCGACACGTTCAGCAAGGCGTACGCCAAGCGCGGCATGGCGGCGTACGGCGAGATGATCCAGGAGCCCGAGATGGACAACAAGGTCGACGTCGTCACGCACCAGAAGTGGAGCGGCGCCAACTACGTCGACAACATGCTCAAGATGGTGTCGGGTGGCGTGAGCTCGACGGCCGCCATGGGCAAGGGCGTGACGGAAGATCAGTTCAAGCACTGAGGATTTGGTTTCTTGGTGGATGTTGTTTCCAAACGTGTATGAGGTTTCGTGGGAGCGTCTGTCAAGTTTGTTGCCGAGCGCAGGGAGAGGGTAAAGAAGAAGCAGTCGACAGAAGAATCAATAGCATTTGGACAGTCCTCTCGGTGAAGTGTCCGCTGACGAAAAAGTTTTAGCAAGCGCGCGGTGTCGTCCGGGGAATAGATAACTACCAAAAAGTTGAAGGCGTGATGTGAAGTTGATGCGGCTGGCATCGGCGACGGGGAAGGACGTGGTTGATGCTTTCAGCGGTAAGCCGAGCTGCACCCCACCGGCTACCCGGCACATCACGCATTCCGCGAGCGACACCTCTCTCCGCACGCGGATCGTCCTCCGCTGTCAGGGTCTGCTCACTTTGTCGTCGTCGCTGGGCCTGGAGAAAAAACGTCGGCGGCCGAATACGATGCCGACACCGACATCGCACGCCTTTACTTTTGGTCGACCATTTGCTTGGCCAATGGTACTCTTGGTTCCCGGTACCAACGACACCTCCTCTCCTTGAGGCGAAACCACGACGGCACATTCCCCTCTTTTTGGCCCTCCACCGCCTCGATTTCCCCGGCCAAGAAGTCGTAGATGAATCTCGCCACCATCATGGTGCGCCTCCCCGATGGACAACCGCAGTCGAGTTGCGTCATGCGTATGTAGGGCGCGGAATAGGGCCGCCCTGTCAAGTGGGCTCCCAGATTGATTGATGTGCGCCCTCTCAACGGCTGGATTCCTCAATTCTACCACTCGCCCCACCCTGCTCTTCCCAGATGCCGCCCTATCATTCTCTCGCAAAATCGTCTACTGCCGTGGGTGACTAACGATCCCCATCATGTCTGCTCGGCCGCAATCGTGTCAAACATGGGGCACTACCGTTGCCCGACCCCAGGGCGCATCTATTCTTTGACTACTTTTTTTTTCTTCTTCTTCTCTGCTCCTTGACGGCTGTCTCCCCACCCCTTGCCTTATACCAGGTGACTCCTCTTTTCCCACGGTCTCACAGGAGCATTTGTTTCTTCTTCAACGTTTTCTTCCAAATTCTGTACCCGTTCCTTCTTCAAGCCTTCTACCGAGCTTCCACGCCATATCCCCGAAAGGGAGAATCCACATTTTTTTGCTGCCGTCCGCCTCTCGGCTGGCTTGACCGTCGTGGCCCCCGCATCTTGCTTGCTTGCTGGCTGCATGAGACACGCGCAAAAATTACCCTGTGTTGCGCCTGCTCCAACAGAGTCATAAAGGACCCGTCTGTCGGCGCATTTCACCAGCCATCAACCAGCAACCAGCGTTTGATGGCTGCCCGTCTTCGGAGGAGCTCCAAAACTGCCACGCCCCAGAACAACATTGCAAGTCTTGCTTTCGGCAACAATCACTGAGCACGCACGCTTTTCCTTCGACGACAGACGGCAGCGTCGTGGCTTGCTTGTTTGAACCAACTGCTCGACATGGATCCCCCTAGCGGCAACCACTCGTCCCACAGGTCGTCAATGGACGACTCGCCCGTCAAAGATGGCTCCGAAAAGCACAGCTACGCCGCCTCGACGGCATCGACTAGCAGCGGCTCCGACTCGTCAGGAGACTCGCTCCAGCAGATTGCCTCTCGAAGCAGCCGAAGAGACGACGGCGGCGAGCGCGTTACGGAGCAAGAGTTTGGACTGCAGCACTGCATCTCGAGAGCAAGCGGGACGAGAGAGGGCGAGTGTCTGGGGCGAAAGGCGACGGGCAGGTCCGTCGCCACCAATGCCACGTCGGATCCGGTGTTTGAGGTCGATTGGGAGGACGATGGCGAGAGGGACAATCCGAGGGAGTGGAGCTTGCTCTACAGGTCGTTTATCATCTTTGCGTGTGCCTTTTCGACTACTACGGTGTAAGTGAATCTTTGCATGTCTCCTTGCGATTGCTTGAATGGGATTGCGGCAGCTGGTTGTTGTCAATTGCTTTCCTACTCTCCGTTTTTGGGTTTACACCGTGGTCTGGGGACGTGGAGCATGCGTCCAGCAGCTAACCACCACAGGGTCATGTACTCGACATCCTACTCCTCAGGCATCCCGGGCATGATGGCCGACTTCAACATTTCCAACAAAACGATAGTCGTGTTGGGAATGACCACTTACCTCTGCGCATTAGCCGTTGGCTCGCTCTTCCTAGCACCTTTGTCCGAGATGTTTGGCCGGCGGCCCATCTACATCGTCAGCCTGGCGCTCTTTACGGTCCTCGTCCTCCCCTGTGCGCTGGCCAAGAACCTCGAGGCCATCCTCGTCACGCGCTTCTTTGGTGCGCTGGCTGGCAGCGCCATGATTGCCAATGCGCCGGGCACGGTGGCCGATATTGTCAATGACGAGTACAGAGCCTTTGCCTTTTCCATTTGGAGCATTGGTCCCATGAACGGGGTAAGTTCTTTTTCGTCTTCGTCCTACTCCTCCATGCCGCAGTGGACCGCAAAAGAAAGGCCAATTCTCAGGCAGAGCAGAATGCTTCCTATGAACACGCCCACTCCTTACGGATTCGACTGCTAACTTCCAAAGCCCGTCATAGGACCCGTGGTCGGGGGCTTCGTGTTCCAATATCTCGGCTGGCGCTGGACAAACTGGGTCGTGCTGTGCTGCGGTGGCGTGTCGTTCCTCCTCATGTGCTTCGTCCGCGAGACGTACGCGCCAGCCATCCTGCGGCAGCGCGCAACGGCGCGCCGAAAGGAGACGGGCAACCCCAAGTGGTGGAGCCGCTACGACGACAAGAGCCCGTTTTGGCTCATGCTCAGGGTCAACCTGTCGCGGCCCTTCAAGATGGCCGTGTTGGAGCCCATTTGGTGAGTCTACTACCCCTTTTGGCCGTCCCTGACGGAGCAAGCAAGACTTGGTGGCTGACCATGCCCCTAACCCTTCAGCATCTTCTGGAACCTTTACATTGCCGTTGTCTACGCCATCCTCTACCTCTGCTTCGTGGCGTACCCCATTGTCTTCACCAACATCCGCGGCTTCAGCTCCGGCATGACGGGGCTGTCCTATCTCGGCATCGGGCTGGGCAACATGATCGTAATCTGCTCCGAACCGCTCATCCGGCGCATCATCGCGCGGCACGCGGCGGACCCAGCGACGGGCAAGCCGCCGCCCGAAGCCATGGTGTCGGTCGTGTGCGCAGCGGCGCTGCTGATTCCGGCGGGGGAGCTGTGGTTTGCGTGGACAGCGGCGCCGCCGGTGGGGTGGTGGTGGCCCATCCTGGCGGGCATACCGTTCGGGGCGGGCAACTGCACGTGCTTCATCTACGCGTCCAACTACCTGGCCAGCACGTACGGCGTCTTCGCGGCCAGCGCGCTGGCCGGCAACAGCGTGCTGCGCTCCGTCATGGGCGGCGTGCTGCCCCTCGCCGGCCCCGCCATGTACAGCTCGCTCGGCCCGCACTGGGCCGGCACCCTGCTCGGCCTCCTCGAGGCCCTCCTCATCCCCATCCCCTTTGTGTTTTATCGCTATGGCGGCAGGATTAGGGAGAAGAGCCCCCTGATTGGCGAGATGCGTAGGGATATGGAGAGGCTGGCGGCGAAGAAGGAGAGGCTCCGGAGTGCGAATGAGGGGGCCGCCGAGAAGGAGGGAGGCAGGGTCAGAGTTGAGGATGTATAAGCTAGGACGACGTTTGCTTGCAGAGACAAGGTGCGATTGGAGAGATTGGCATACAGGAAAAGGCAATGCAACTGGGACAAAAAGACACGCTTGCATAATGGATAGTCGGAATGGGGAACTCGCGGAGCATTCTCATCTCATTTCATTGTATGGCGTTTGGGTTCTTTTTAGCATTTTAGCCGATTAAGTGAATATTTGTAGCGTTGCAACCATGTATATACACAGTCTTATAACTGTTGCAAATGCCTGAAGTGACTTGCGCGAGCCGAATTGTCCAGACGAGGATTGAATAAGTCTGCGCGTATGTACCCAATTCAAATCAACTCCGCCACTCACTTTCTCACCTTACCCTTCCATCCGCTTCCCCAGCATCCCACATATATTCATCGTCGTCCCTTGCAATGTTCGGCAGAAAGAGACATCAGTGCCTCAATTTGCAGACAATGACCACAACAATTCCATGCAGGAAATTTCGACTTGCAAGGCCGCACCCTCCCCTTTGCGCCACCTCACTCCCCACGTACAAATCTCGCCTCACCATTTACGCACATCTCTTTCTCCCCCCCCCCCCCCCCCCTCTCTCTCTCTCTCTCTCTCTCTCTCGCCAATCACCCGGAAACCTTGTTTTGACCGTCGCAACTCTGCTCGATCTCCTGCGGCTGCGCGAGTATGGTTAGAGGCTTCTGGGACGTGTGGATTCCGTGTGTTCGCCTCTTCTACTTCTTCAACAGCGACGACACCATCATGGCCAGCATCCAAGACGAGCATTGGAACTTCGTCACGGACAGGCAAGGAGGAGAGAGGTTGTGAGCGGCCAGTGGCCGGCAGCCAGCCTGTCAGTCTGTCCGTCTCGTTTTGTTTCCATCTCTGACACGGTCTCCAGAAAGACGACGATTCCCGAGAGACGTGTGTTTTCGGCACGCGTGTACCCATCCAGGGCGAAATGAGCCGAGCAAAGACGATACTGATTTTTATGTATCAAGAAAGATCGATGGCTGATGTATATATTTGCAGGTCAACGCAGCCGCGAAAAGAGTCGCGTGCTCCAGTGGTTGCTCCAAATGCATTGGAAACGTACCCCTTTTCAAAAATGCGCGTCGAGCAATCGAATCAACGCCCTGTGGTGCATCCTCATCGTCTCAACTCCGCTGTCCGTCCGTATGTGAACCACCAAATCAATCCAATTCTTCCACACCTGCGCCTCCCCAATACCTACTTACTCTGACATTACACCGAACCAGCCCAGCCCGCTTGTGCAACGCCAAAAACATCTCGCCCTTTCCACCTCCTCCCATCCAGCCCCCACGCCGCTGGTTACAGCTGGTCTGTCCCACCTCGCACACGGGCAGGCCGTCGCACAAAATGTGGTCCGTCCCGCGTACCCGTTCCCGTCTACTGCTGTGAGTTGGTTGCCGGCTTGTTGCTGCCATGTCCACGTCGTCGTCGTCGTGCGTGTCGGCCACGCCATCCGTTGTCGCTCTGCCAGCAGCACGTATGTATGTATTTCGGGTGTTGTTGTCGCGCGTCGCGCGTCCTGTGACCTGTGGCGTGTGGTCTGTCGCGTGGCTGACGGGTTGGCTGGTCGCTTTGGCACACATAGGTGATAAGGTGGAGAGGGAGAAAGGGCCATAGCATATATGTAATTGACAAAAGTCCTACGGACCCTGCCGCTGCTTCGACTTTGCCGTGCTCTAGATCTATCTTAGTTTGCGGCCTAGGCTGTGGGCAGAAGAGGACATGACAAGACAGAACAGACTGCCAAGAGCAGAGACCGATGCAGGAGACATTGCACCCAGGAGCCAGAGAAGCCAGCCACGCCATGTGCCATGTACAATACAAACGTGCTGTCATGTACAATTGATCGCAAGGCGGCGGAGATCGTGGAGAAAAATCCGTGGTTACATGCGACGGCAGGCTTTGGCCATGCGAGCGAGAGCAGGTAAAGTGGGTGGTGATTTGGATTTCATTGAATTGAAATGGGTGTCCTCAGGCGTCTCCTCTTTTCTTGAGCGCCTGGTACATCATTACCGCGTAGACAGTTAACCACATGCAGCTGTCTGGAGTTTTGTTTGCGCATCTCTTCTCCCACAGTGCCATGCCAGCCAGCATTGTTGTCGGGGCTGTGTCGTGTGCAACGAACAAGCCCTTTTCAGAGCCTCTTCCCGATTGCCTTTGCGCATCCATGGCAATTGGCATCCATCGGCTACATACGCAGACGGACAGGCAACCGGCAACCTGCAGCAACACGATGCGATGCGCTGCTCCCATCACGCCCACTCGCCAGCAGCCCCTTCTCTCAAATGACCAGACCAAATCAAATCAGATCCACAGCGCAGCACAGCACAGCCTCGCTGCTCCCTCCCATTCTCTCAAACGAGCACACCACGCATATGCGCGCGGCCGTTGTGGTGCCCCTGTTTCGCGTAGACGAGGCATTGAAGATCTCGTGTCGCCCTTGCTCATGTACGATCATGTCGGTTAGGAAATGCGTGGTTGCTTTTTTCCCTGTCTTTGCTGCTTTCTTTTTTCTCTTGGGTAAGGGAGGGAGAAACTTGTGCAGATTTTTCCGTCTCGTCTCGTTTCGTTTGTGCTTGCTTCTGCGGACGGCGTGCGTGGCGTGCTGGATTGAGGTTTCTGGCTGGTACTGTGTGCCGATTGATCCGGTACGGAAGTAGACAGAGACTGCTGGCTGACTGGTGTCGAGTTGTCCGGTAGGTGGGTAGTCAGGCCAAGCGTTGTGAGGGTTGGGATGGGAGCGGAAAGAGCCGACCCGCGTGTGTGAGATGCGTTGGTGAGAGAGGGTTTGTGAGGCTGCTCTGCCGTCCGCCAGTTCTGGGACCGAGCGAACCAGCGAGACGGCCGATGCTGTTGCCGTGTTGACCTGAGGCATTTGGATCGTTGCCATCGCGATGTCGGCGTGCAGAGCGGCTGGCTGGCTGGCTGGCTACAGTAGTGGCAGACAAGCAGCGTGAGTACTGTACCACAGACAGAAGGTTACTCGAGGACGAATGACGGTGCCAATCCCGGCAGTCCAGCGGATCGTACCGTACCGCGTCCGACAAGACGGCAAAAAGGGCAGACGGTCGATCGAGAAAGATCGTACACAGGTAAACCGCCGTTCACGTCACGTCCCTCACGAAGCGGCCAGCGGCCTTGAACGAGCTCCATCGCCCACCACCTGGAAGCGTCGCAAGGCTGTGTCCCCATACCGACTTGAGGGAGCGCACCGATTTGGGGCGCGGCGGGCTCATCGACCCAACAAACGTCGACTCGCTCATCATCGAGTCGGCCATCGAGTACCGCAGCGTAGCGGCCGACGACAGCTCTGCTGGCAACGACGCAAAGTCCAGGTCGCTGACGCCGCCATGCTGTTGGTGTTGGGAGTCCCTTTTGAGCTCGCCACGCACGCGATCCTCATCGGCAGTTGCGTCTTCGGGAATGGGCTTGAGGTCCGGTGGCAGTTGGACGGGCGGCGGGAGCGGACTCCGCGGCGCCGACATGTGTGGTGCCGTCCACGGTCGTCCCGGATGTATCTCCTCCATGCGTAGACGCAGCGGTCGCACTTCGCAGTGTAGAAAGTCGAGGGCGGCGCTGTCGAGCAGGATATCGCGGAGGCGGCCAGCGACGGCGTAGGCGTTAGGACGCCCGCTGGGCTCGCGGCGTAGCATGTCGCGGACGAGCTGGAGCAAGGGGCCGACGGCGCGAAAGTGGCGATCTTCTTGCTCAAAGGCGAGACGATCCAGAAGCTCCATCCAGCCGTCGAGCTTGGCCAGGTTGATGTGGAACGATGAGTCGGTGCGGGAGCTGCTCTTGTTGGCTGGCGCCCCCTTTTGCTTGGTCGTGCGATGCTTGACAAAATCGCCCGGCTTCTTGCGCATCATAAACGTGAGCATGTCGAGGAATACGCAGCCAAGGGAGAAGATGTCGCCCTCCGTGCTGCCCCAGGAGGCTACGTCCTCATCGGACGTCTTGGTCTTTGAAAGTTTTGAAAAGTCGAGAGGTGTCCTGCCGGAGAATGAAGTGCTTCTCGGCCCCAGCTTTTGCCTGACTCTTGAGCGCCCGGATTCTGAGGTCAAGGAAGATATTGAGCTGTCCACCGACGAACGCCGAGACTCCTTGGGACTTGATACGGGACTAAAGAGACGTGCAAAGACGAACTCATGTGATTCGGGGGCGGCATAATTGTAGACTTCTTCGGAAGAGTTCCTCTTGTCCCGTTGGAAGCTTTGAAGGGAGCCAATATCGCTAAAGGCAATGTTGTTTTCGTGGTCGATGAGTATGTTGGATGGTCGAATATCGCCGTGAATCAGACCTGACGCATGAAGAGTGGCCACGGTGTCGATTAGACAATGCATCCAGTCCAACACTAGGGTTTGGCGGGCCCTTTTCGACAGCCTCATGTATTGCGGTGCAGTCC
Source organism: Phyllosticta capitalensis (assembly GCF_038381095.1). Classification (NCBI taxonomy): domain Eukaryota; kingdom Fungi; phylum Ascomycota; class Dothideomycetes; order Botryosphaeriales; family Phyllostictaceae; genus Phyllosticta; species Phyllosticta capitalensis. Next base: position 2,314,183 of record NW_027117444.1, on the reverse strand, counting down.
TATGGTCGATAAACGTCCTCAAGGTATGATGCCCCACGAACGACGAGAGGATAAAGCCAACCCCTTTTGACGTGTAGGATGCCCATATTGGAGCGATGTGGTCATGCTTCAATGCTTGCGCAATTTTGACATCCTTCCGAAAGTCTGCCTCTGACGTACCATTGCCTTCAATGCCGAGTGGAATCCGTCTGCGTACGTACTTTTTATTTGCGTTTTTTGGCAAATGTACCCTCGACCAGTGCTGGAGGCTTTGGGCAGCTGGGAATGCGTGCACGTATTCGAGTGGTATCGCCTCGTTTTCGCCGTAGTCGACATGAGCACCTTGTTGAAGCTCTCGGAGGAGAAAGGTAAATTGCGTGTTGTAGAATTTCCTGTTCAGCGTGTCGTCGCCTTTGTTGGATAATCCCAGTCGGTCAACCGCGTCAAGTGCCAAAGGCAGCTCTTCGTCATCCCAGGAGTCGTCGATGATACGAAATATCTGCTCTGGAACTCCAATCTCGCAGAGTATCAGGAAAAATCTTTTGGCCTTTTCCAGTATCCAGTCCAAGTAGGTATCATCGGTTAGACCATCGCCAAAAGCCAAGGGTCTGATGAGCTTTTGCTTGAATTCGTAGCGCAGGCGCGACGCGACGAATTCTTCGGTGACTTTCGCATCAATGTGCTCCTGGGTCCACCAGATTTGGCAAAGCGGGGCGTGTGGAGTTACTAATGAGTGTCCCGCGTACCTTACTACGTTAGCAAAAGATGTGAGTGTGCAAAGAGGCAACTTACCCGTAAATGAGCGCGTTAAATGCTATTGAATTTTGGGTAACAATGTGGTTCAGAGATCGTGAGCCCATGGCACGGATGTGGAGGCGGAGTCGGGGCAGAAGAGAGGTGCTGGAGGACGGTAGTATGCATTTATGCGGATCTGGCGTGGGGCAATGATGTACGTGAGCGAGCAGCAACTTGGCAGAAGAGCAGCAGAGGAGGCGAGGATGTACAGGATTATATTGCGCAGACTGCAGGCGTACGAAAATGCGGACGGACGCGAGTGGAATCGTGGGTGGTCGGGTCCGCCGCAGGGGCTGCTGCTCATATCACGCGGATGCTTGCTCGTCCAACCTCAAGCTAGGTAGCCGCCGCTTTCGCTTTTGATAAGCCGCCGCAGCAGCAAAAACGCCTCGCTGCTCCCAACTTGTTATGGCCTGCGTTGCGCAGTCATCGTCCAATGGCACGACTCAGGACCGCGCGCGCGATGGGGTTCGCTCTTCACCGCATGCTGCTTGGCCCTCTCTTGGTCGTTGAACTTGGACCCAACAGGTTGATGGCTGCAGGGGTACGCCACATGGGAGTCAAAGACGATGATTCTCTATCGCCATGTTGATCTTCATCTTCAATGCTGGCTATCGGCTGCACCGTCGAGGTGGAACATTTTGTATGCTGTTGCGGAAAAACCACCGGGGGCCGCGGCGCAACCCCTGCTTCCGTCGCCCTACTGTTATCATGACACCTACCTGTCTCGGAAACACATCTCGAAATGCTCACTCTTCATCCTCCAAGAATCCTTCAACTGGCGGCCGTCCTGTTGTGCAACACGGTTCAGCCAAAGCTTGCATCAGCTTCCACCAGGCTGACAAAATTTCCGAATGTTGAATTGTGCAATGACGGCCAAGGCCTCGGTCGTACCCGCGACACCATTTTGCTCGCCGCGATTCCAGTTTGGCATCGTGTCTCGTGTCAGTACGAGCGCCTCGGTCAAAGCTCAGGTCCGTCAGTGGATCACCCACGTGCTGCGCGCACTGATGGGGTTCGGCTGGTCCGTCCGTTCATGCTGGTCCTCGTAAACACGCGCCGTTGACCAAACGGCATGCCAGGAAAGCCCAGCCTCGTCCGTGGATTTTCCCGAGATGCGCATCCTTGATTCGGCCAATATATTGTGTGTTCCTGGGGAGTTGTCGAGAGCAAGGATGGTAGGTCAAGTTTTTTTGCCTGGAAATTGCAAGGCACCTAACGCATGTCTTTGAAAAGAACCAATAGAGCAGAAGCACGCATGATTTGGTGGACATGAGCAACAGATTCAATTGCAGACGCGCAGGGATATCTCTGAGAAACAAGTAGAAATGAGCAACAGACGTCAAAAGAAAAGTCCAGAGCCAAATGCAGTCAGTCGACGTTCTCGGCTCGTGCCATGCGTTTGGACCTGTTGTCCCATCTAACACAACAGCTCTTGGAAATGCCACGCTACCGGCTTGGTATCCTGTGCCTTGGGAGATCCTCTTGCGACCACTAGACTCGCCATTTAGCAACACCGGCATGTTGTAATGGATGGGTCTAAGTATGCGCAAGGTCTGGCATGAGCCCATGGTTGATTGCCACGATTCGTCTGAACGGGTGGATGTCCATCAAAGCGGGGTCTCAGATGCTGTCCGAGGAGTCACGGCAGATCCGGCTCAATCATGGCACAGCATGCATTTGACGGGACCTGGACGCCAGCTCTGCGTGTTGATTCACACGATCCGGTAATTGAATGTTTCGGCGAGGTCGACCTGGAGTTCAAAATTCTGGCGCCACGACTGCTCCTCATGCGTCTTCGACGTGGAAATTTTCATGCAATGCTTTTTCAGCTCTTGAGCGCAGCATTGTCGAATCACAGGTTGACGTGCAGTCTGATTCTCAGTCGTCGTGGATGACGATACCAATCTCATCCGGATTGCCGGTTTGCCCCTCATCGTTCTGTTCGTCCTCTTCGCGGCTTCTCTTCAAGGCGTTCATGTTTGGTCCCAGCTTGTTTCCGCCAGGAGCAGCGTCACTCTCTCCAGCATCTTTGCCAGTCTCGTCCTTTTGCTTCTGTTTCCGTGCCTTTGCTTTTTCGCGCCTGGCCTTGTTCTTGCTCGTCTTGGCTTCGTCCTTGCGCTTCATCTCTTCACGCTTTTGAGCGAATTCTTTCTCGTCATCCTCCTTGCGCTTTTCCTCGTCCATAGTACGCAATCGCTCGTACTCGCGCCTCCGCGATGCCTTGTAGACGTGAAACTCGCCTGAGCCGGCTCCCGCTGAAGAACCCTGCACATTTGCAACAATTTCAGGCGGGGGTGCGAGCTTCTTGGACTTTGGACCAGAGGGGAGCGCGATTTCCTTGTCGACATTTTTGAAAAGCGCTTGAAGTTGATTTGCTTGTGCCGAAGCTGGCGAGAGGGCTCGTTTCTTGGTCGGGCGATGGGTGCGCGGGTCTGCGCTGGTTGGGATGGATTCGGGAATGGGCTCGGACATGGTAGCGGCGCTTGGTCAAACTTTGCGGCGACGAGTCGACGATGGTTTGGTTTCGTTTGGAGGCGCGGGTGTGCACGGGTGGGGCGGCGAATGGAGGCGTGGAGAAAATGGCTGACGAGACGAGGAGTCGGAATGAAGCGGAGGGGCGAGGAAGAAAGTCTGGAGCGGCGGTGGATTTGTGATGTGATAATTGATGGGCGAGGAGTGGCGGTTGCAAGGTGGCGGAGGGTTGTCGGCGCGTGGGTGAGGGTGGGTGCCGGAGTCTTGGGCTGCAGGTACGGAGGGAGTACAACGTGCCTGGCCTGACCTTCACCTCATGCTCAGTTGCCGACATCCCAACAATCTTTTGGGAGATCTACTCCTTCCTCCCCTCGTCTCCCCTACACACTCTCCATCTCCACGCACTCCACACTCCAACCACCATGGGAAAGCCACGGGTGAGCAAATCCCATCCCGCCCGCACCTCTTCCGTCCGCTGCAGAATTTCCTGTGTACTAACCCACTCCTTCCCTGCAGATGATCATTTTGATACGTCACGCCCAGAGCGAGGGTAACAAGAACCGCGACATACACCAGTTTGTACCAGACCACCGCGTGAAGCTCACCCCAGATGGATGGCAACAGGTCTGCTTCACCACAAGCGATACGCCAACAGTCACACCTCGCAACTAACCCCTCCAACAGGCAGAGGACGCCGGCCGCCGTCTGCGGTCGATGCTCAAACCCGACGACACGCTCCAGTTCTTCACCTCGCCATACCGTCGCACTCGTGAGACCACCGAAGGCATCCTTCGCACCTTGACTGCCGACACCCCGACTCCCTCTCCCTTTCCTCGTAGCCAAATCAAGGTCTTTGAGGAACCTCGACTGCGCGAACAAGACTTTGGCAACTTTCAGCCATGCTCTGCCGAAATGGAGCGCATGTGGCAGGAGCGCGCCGACTATGGACACTTTTTCTACCGTATACCAAACGGCGAGAGTGCGGCAGACGCTTATGATAGGGTGAGTGGCTTTAACGAAAGCCTGTGGCGGCTGTTTGGCGAGGGAGACTTTCCCAGCGTCTGCGTCTTGGTCACACATGGCTTGATGACAAGAGTATTTCTTATGAAATGGTGAGCATCCTGGGAGTCATATTAGCAACACGAGCTCATGTGTCCATAGGTACCACTGGTCAGTCGAGTACTTTGAAGACTTGCGCAACATCAACCACTGCGAGTTTATACTCATGAAGCAAAACCTGGACAATGGCAAATACATTCTCCAGAATCAACTACGCACCTGGTCCGACCTCAAACGACGCGCCGCTTCGCTACAGGGCAAAAACGGCGCGAACAAGGATACCGGACCACCACCGCCGTATACCGAATCCCCGTCGATACCAGCACGTCGCTGGGGTGGTTGTGTCGACGGCTGCAACCACGACAAAATCAGCTTCCCTCGACGAGCACGGCGCCAAAACACCGTCGATATTCTTACCCTACCTCCCGCCGTAGTACCGACCCCGGAACAGCCTGACAACCCTGTTGGCAGCCAAGCTACAAACAACACCGTGCGCACCAAGACAATCCCTCGCGAAAATGGGGACACCCCTGGCAGCGGCGACACTTCAGACGTAGACGGCACGCCGCCCTCATCCGACGCCGACAACAACCACGAGCATTCGAGTCCCGAAGTACATGGTCGTCTACACCCCGGTCGTGATTTTGGTGGGTCTCGCTCTGGAGCGGGCACTCCGGCCGAGGGATTCTCAGAAGACAGCGACTACTTCTCAGCACCTAAGAATGGCTGCGAAAAGGAACGATCAAAGTCAAGACGGCGGAACACGACGGAGCGAAGCTGGAAAGAAGAGAGCGGCATGGGTAGCGGTGCGCGGGCCGACGCCCTCGGAGACGGGGATCACTGTGCCGAGTGCAGCGACGCGGACAATGACGGTGACGACGAGGAAGCTCGCCTGAGCGGCGGCGAACCCACAACAAAAGAGGAGTTGGAGTTGAAGATACAAAGGGCAAAGGACCGGAGTCGCAAAAGCTTCAGCGAGGTTTACTGAGCGATTCAGCAGACGGATAGAAGGAGAGGGTGCGCGTGCTTTTGGGGACTCGTTTGGCGTACGGAAAGGCTGAACGGGGTTAGGTTGGGAAAAAAGGACGGACGTCTGTCATGACAGGGACTGTCCATGATGGCGGATCTTTTCATTCCAGTTTCTTTTCTTGGCATTTTTCCGGGTGCTTTAGGGTCTAGGTATGTCTTTTTTTGTTGGGTTTCGGTTTATACAGGTACAGGTACGGACAGGCCTTCTTTTGTAAAAGGGCTGCATGATTCCCAGGGATTGATATGGATATGGGTGGTTAGGGACGAATTGATGACCCCACGTTTTCGGTTTGCGTCTGGACCTGCTCTCCTGATGAAGTTTTGATTTGGCGTCACTGCTGACAAGATACAGACTGTCGTACACACTGCTACTTTTGTGCCTGTGGGCAGACCCAGATTTCGTCAGATTTCATCAGTCATCATCGTTTGGACGATTCATCTTTCCAACCGGCGGCCGCTTTCAAATGCACTCACTCTGCTTGAAGCAAAAAGATCAGGCATGACCCAAGCAAATCATTCATTATGGCAGCACCCGTCGCCGCGGGCACTGCTGTGGCGCTACACTATCAACAATGACCGAATCATAAACACTCGCTGGTGTGGGTCGTCAGTCAGTTGGCCAGTTGGTCAACCTCATCCATCGGGACGGTGACCAGACCAACAACAACCTCTACCAGCACATGACCGAACCATAAAGTCGTCCAACAGGACCCAGAAGATAAAAGGGGGTGGGGAACGAACAGGGTGGACAACAAACCAACAAGAAAGACAATTGTTGAGCACCACAACCAGCAACAAACAGAAAGAGGGAGCGAACGTCGTCTCCAGCCAACGACCAGAGACTCGGCCGCCCTCTCAATTCCCGTCTGGAGGATCTACTGTCCTCCACCGCCGCCGTTGCCGTTGCCGAACCAGCTTCCTCCCGACGACGTCGAGGTGTCGGAAGACGACGCGACGACGCACGCGTAGCTCGCGATGCGCCGCGCCCAGCCGACGACGCCGAGGTCGGCGAAGCCCGGGGCGGTGATGCGGAGGGAGGCGCCGGTGCAGTCGTCGGCGCTGTATGTAGGATATGGGGTCAGCAAGGATGGGAAGAAGACGGCACGACAAGAACAGCAAAGGGGGAGGGTGTAACTGGCTGTTTGGAAAGAGGTGTGGATGGGATGAATGAATGGATGGATAGATGGGCTAGGGAGAAGAAGGGGCAAACGACTCACTCATATACGACGCAGGCGACGCCGCCGTCGGGCGCGAAGCTGCCGACGTTGCGGTACCAGCTGGTCCGCGGCTTGCCCTGGGCGGCGGCCGTGGTGCTGCGCAGACGAACGCAGGGGTCGCTCACGGCCACGGTCCCGGCTGCTGTGGTTGCGGCGGCGGCGTCGTTGTCGTTTTCGTCGTCATTGCCGGCGGTGCCAGAAGACGAGGGAGAAGAGACGACGTCGTAGAAGCACGCGGCGTCGCCGCCGCTGGCATCCGCGTTCCAGAAGGCCGAGGTGCAGAAGTAGACCTGCGGCGTTGGTGCATGGGGTGGTTAGTTTGTGGTGTGTTGATGGGCTGACTACTGACTGTATGGTGGTTGGATAGGGGCGGAGCGGAGTGGAGAGGAGAAGAGAGGAGAGGAGACAAGAGATTCCATTGACAACTCGAAACAGCACAGCACCTACCCCCTTCTCCGCATCTGCGGCCGTCCGATTCACCTCCTCCTCCGCAAACGGCGCCGCGAGGCCCTGCGCTGCCGTCTGCTGGCCATCGCCGCCGTCGCGCTGCCGCAGTTCAGGGGCCATGCCCGGAACCGCAGCGGCGAAGAGCAGTGTCGGAGCGGTCAAGAATGCGACCAAGAAGACGAGAAAAAAGGGGAGCGGAGACATGATGCAGCGCGTCGTCTCTGCTTTCAAAGATGAGGGAATCGGTTCGTTTGCGAAAGAGTTGGTTGGCTGAGTGGAACGGAGCGAATGGGTGGGTGCGTTACAAGAAGCAGAGATTTGGATTCAGATTTGGGTTGAGAATTGTTGTTGTTGAAGCGGGGAATGAGTGGGTGAAGAGAAGGCGAAAGAGGATGGGAAGTTGATCGCAAGCAACGGCTTTTGTAGAGCGGATGCTGAACTGGAATTGTTTGTAGGACAGCAATTCGGGTGGTGTTGTCTGAACAGCACAGAGAGTGCTAGTTGGCGCGTAGAGCTGTCCTTTCTTGCGTCTATTCGCTATCATCCTTGGTGCCGTAATGGCGCCCTGAACAAACGGCCACGATGGTAGTTAGGATTGTGAATTAGAGGTGTGTGCAAGTAAACAAGGTGCAGAGGGGGGGGGGGTGAAGTGTTGGGTTCTGAATTCGCATCCATCCAAGACTCGCCCATATCAGGCCGTTTGTCTAAGAAACAGCTGGATTGAAACATGTCCACTCTGGACCGATTTTGAGAGCAAATACAGTGAGCTATTGTGTCGTTTGTAGCTATACGTGCGTCTTGCAACTTCCGTCCTGTTCCCCAAAAGTTCATGAACGAAAGCAGCGTGTAATTTTGACTGAAAATAGCATGGTCCAGGCCGCTCATTGCCTATGTGACAGAACCTGCCGGTGTCGTTGTGCAGCCTGAGTCCAAACTGATCGCGGGATTTGAGATGGCGGATGTGTGCATCTTGTCCAGGGAGAGGCGGTCGGGCTGCTAGTCACCAAGGCCCCCAAAATGAGGAGATGGAAGAGAAAAGATTCATTCAAAGGTCTAATATTGAAGGTGTTCATTCACCTTATTCTGCCCAAATCTTTGGCGTCCAACCGTACCTATCTACATAGACATACACCATCCCTGAACAGGTCCGTCTGTCTGTCTGTCTGTCTGTCTTCACCCACACCACCAGCAAAAGTGTACAAAAAGCGCGGAGGGCCAAAAGGCAAAATCGATATAAAAAGAGAGTAGAGATAGACACTATATCCCCATTTCCTTCATCAGCGCACATCCCCACGCCTCATTCTCGTTCTGGTTCTCTTTCTGTTTGTCGTTGACCGCCTCGCCTTCCTCCTCCCCTTTGCCCACTACTCCTCCCCCTCCACCCGTCTGCTGGTGGGGGACGTGCTGTTGTGGGCGTTGTTTCTGACTGTGAGCGTGGTTATTGGTGTTGGTGCGCTGGAGGCTCGTCGTCCGTGGAAAGAGGCTGAGGTTGAGGTTGAGGCCGAGGTTGGCGTCTGGTTTACTGCTGCCATTACTGCCGCCTTGCAGCGTTGACATTGTCGACGTGGTTGCAGATGCGGATTTTGGTGGAGGTGTTGGCGGTGACACTGCCGCTACCACCGGCACTCCCCTACTTCCCCCTTTCTTTCCCCAGCCCCCTCCCTCTCCCTCACGCCCCCATCAACCGCTCCCAGTCCACCATGAGAAGCGCTATCAATGCAAAACACCATCGTCCGCGACGTCCGCAGCGCCGGGTGCACGTGCATCTGCGGATGCGTAAACGCGTCATCTGCGCCGTCGGCCAGGAGATTGGCGACGCCGCGCTGGCGATGGAGGCGGCGGTGGGGATGAGTATGCTTGTAGTGGTATTGTTGGGGTTGTTGTTGGTGGTGGTGATGGTGGTGGGACGAAGAGGAGGGGGATGCGGCCATGGTGGTCAGCGCGTCCGGCAGGCTGAGGTGCCGCCGTTTGCGCGCGCGATGCTGTGGCGGGAGGGGTGGGAGGAGTTTTTCGATGTGCGAGGCGGTTGCGGCGGCGGGTTTGTTGCCGAAGGTGGGTTTTGGAATGGATGACGAAGAGGGGACAGTGACGGGGTGCGAGTAGGACGCCGACATGTGCGGCGACGTCTGCGTGGCCTTGGACGAGCGGTGGTCAGACTCTCCCATGACGGCCGGGCCAGGAGACGTCGTCGTGGCGCCGCGAGGTGGAGAGGGAGGGCACACGAGGAGAGTAGCAGCAGCAGCGCTGTCACGCGGTTTGAGCGTGTGGTGCGAGGACTTGCGGCGGCTGAGGGAGCGCAGAGACGGGCGTGGCGTCAACGACACGCTGCCGTGGAAGAAGCTCGTCTTGGGGCGGATGGCGTGGAGCAGACGGTCGCCTTCGCCTTCGCCTTCGCCATCACGCCCCTGATGATGTGAACTCACGCTTCGCGAGCGGCTCGCCAGCGTGTAGCTCGTCTTGGGCCGCGGCTTGAGGTGGCTGCTGCTGTAGGCGCGGATGGCGCGCAGGCGGCTGGTTGACGAGTGCTTGGACAAGGAGGGGCCGTTGTTGTTGTTGTTGTTGTTGTTGGCAGTCGTCGAGTGGGACCGGGCGAGGTCGAACATGGAGTAGTTTGAGTTGCGAGTGCGAGGAGCAGCCGTCTTGTTTGGTGGCGGCCCCCGCTGCTGCTGCTTCTGGGTCGTCGAATGCGATCTTGCCAGGTCGAACATGGAGAGATTGGACCCCCGGCCTCGCGTCTTGAACGGCCATGCGTGGTTTGCCTTGTGTCCCAGATCAACCCAGAAGCCCGTCGTCGTGGTGGATGTAGGAGCGGCAGCCGCCCCCTTTCTCGACGCCGCCTTGTTGTCGTTCCACTCGCGAATCGTCATGTCGACGGGATCCTCGCTGTCGTCGATGCGGAGCCGCTCCCTTTCGATGCTCAGCCGCCTGTACAGCCCTCTGAGTTGCATGCCCAGCTCGAAGCTCTCTCGCATGACGCGCGCGACGCGGTCCGCCCCGTCCTCAGAGGCCGAGTACAAGTGTTCCATCCAGCACTCGACAAACGTGATGCGCACACCGCGGCGGTTGGGTTCTGTCTGGCTCCTGGCGAGGATGCCGACGCGCAGGGCAAAGATGATGGCAGGCGAGCTGCCAATCTGCGCAACGGCGCAAGCGAGACAGGAGCGCCTGTGGAACTGCTGCTGCTGGGCCGTTGGAGGCGCCGCCGCGGTGTTGGTGGACATGGACAAGAGCTTGGACATGGAGGCCGACGTCGACAGCGACAGTGTGGATTGCAGCGATGACGCCACCGAGTACATTCGCGGTGTGCCACCACTACCGTTGGGCGAAATCATCGAGTCTCGTCTCCCACCAAGACGGCGCCGTATATCGCGGAATGGACCGTCGGCTCCGCTTGCTGTGGCCGCCGCCGCCGCCGTCTCTTGCTGCGTCCGCTCGGGACACGACGACGCTGCCGCCCACAATGCAGGCACGGTCGAGAGGGCATTCATGACTTCTTCATGTTGCCGGGTAAGTCTCCCAGCATCAGACAAAGGGTCGAGGATCGCCGGAATGTGATCTTCAATCTCCCTTTGCAAGAACGCGAAGATGCTCCGCACGAGGTCGACGTTGAGCTGCGAGTGTAGCTTGCAGAGACAGCCGTCAGAGGAGTCTTGATTGCTCGATTTGGAGGCGCCGCTCATCCAGAAGCGTGACGAAAAGGGCGAGTTGGATTTGCAGCGCAGGTGGGCCGGTAACTCCTCGATCTGCTGCCGTGTGAAGCGGGCATATGTCGCCCACATCGGCGACTGCCAGGAAATGGCAGGAGAAGGCGCGTGCGACAAGACATTGGTGAGCTGCTGGACGTCCGAAAAGGTCAAGTTTTGATAGCCGGCCACTGAGCGGCGAGCGGCACTCGTTCGGCTTGCTGCGCGTGACCTGCTGTCATGAGGATCCGGAGTCGTGGCCGGAGGAAGATTTGCGGTAGCATTGAACGAGTCGAGAGGAGGTGCGGCGGCAGCAGCGCATGCAGACTCGGAGGCATTTGCATCCTCCAGCTTGTCGAACCGATGGCTGCGGCCACCCCGGCCATGTCGAAACTTGGAAGAGAACTTGAGAGTCATTGCTTGCGCGCTGTTGTCGCGTCAATTCGATTCGATATTGGCCGCACCGACAGCTCGAGGTGTGACAGACAGTCCCAGTGGGTGGTTGATCGAGGGACGGCAGCACCGTCTTCTTGAACCTGCACGGCCGTACCTATGCCCCAGCCTCATGATAGTGAGATTCTGCGATCCGGATCTACGAGATGCTGGTATGCTGTCCGTATCCAGGGGTCTGGGACAGACATGGCTTAAGCCTGTTTCGGAAATTTTCGGACCTCGACTCTCCCTGGGTAGGACTTTCGAGTCGAGCGAGCGAGGAGCACTCCATTCCACTCAAAACACGTCCAAAGGTCGAAGTCGCCACATTGTATTTGCAGTGGTGAAGGAGAAGAATAACGGACGAGATAAGAAACATAAGAAACAAACCCTTGGTCCAGATCCCGCGGACTCGTCTTCGTTCTCTTACCATCGAAAGCAGAACGCGAAAAAGGAGGGTCGGAAACGGCCAAAGGTGGGCTCAGAAAATTCTCAGAAAAGAATGTGGTGCGTTCGGTCGCGATGTGGGCGTCTGGCCGTGAGGCTCCGGGTTCGGAGTTTTCCACTGGAATGAGCTGAACCCAAGTGCGCGAGGAGAAACCAACCACGATGCTTTTTTGCCCTTTTGGCTGAGGATGTCCGATTTGATCTGGCTCGCAACGCAGCAACAATCCAAATCGCAAGCAGTCAAGACGACTTCAGAAAAGGCGTAGGAAGCGCGTAAAGTGACACCTCTGCATCGTCCACTTCGCGTTCTTGTACCGACATCAAATGGTTTACCTGGACATACAATGGATCATGAAGCCCAGAACTGGTAGACACGTGGGAGGTACAGTGCGGAGCCAAACAAGACTCAGCTTGGCAGCCGAACCGGGCCATCTTGATTACTTGTTTCGGGCAGGTCCAGTTCTGGCACGTCGATCGTTTGCTTGTTTCAAGCTGGGCGCCAAGATGTTTAGCAGACATCAGCAACTTATTGTGTCGCTGCATCCACTCAGCTGGTTCGTGAAAAGGCATCCATGAATCAATCGACACCGATAGTGGCAAGGAAACATCCCGCCCAGACAGGAGCAGACAGGAAATTGCAATTCGTTAAGCCTTTTGCGTTGAACAGACTCGAAAGCAAACTTCTTTTTCCATTCCAAACATGCACTCGAACAGTGCTCTGCGTCATGTTTCTTTCCTTCCCAGCCTCACCCCGCCCCGTGGCAGCGGTCGGGCTAATGCAGTGTCCGGAGTCGGTGCATGGAAGCTCTCAAAATGGGCGGTTCCCCTCGTCGGAAAATGCGGGTGGAACGAGTAGTCGCGTGGCCTGGGTCTTGATTGGGATTGGTCTTGGAAGAGATGTATTGCTTTTGTGGCCATATGAGTGCTTCCCAATCCATCGACCTGCATATCTGCCGCGCCTTGGAAGCGCCCGAGATACCCGCGCCCCAGGGCCATAGATTCGTCAGGAGCTTGTCGTCGACTCGCTCGGATTGGGCTTCATCCGAAGCGCAGGGCCAAGCTTGCCTCGAGCCATCCTGGCCGCGAGCAAAGGTCCAGATTCTAGCTTTTGTACACCGCGACAATCCGTTTCAGTGTGACTGAGCCAATAGTGGCGTTGACGCGCAATGTGCCTGGCTTGTTGGACAAAGTGATCGCTGCGGAGGCTCACCGCGTGATCGCGTGGATGATGTCTCCAATTTGCTCCCGGTCGATTGTGCAGGAGCTCCTCCGTCCAACATCAAACTGGTCGCCCAGCTCTAGATCCAACTGTGGGCCGTCTTGTGAATCTGCTCTTGAAGGCCTCCGAGATTGTTCGTTTGAACGAGTCCGCGCCGGGTACCACTGGCTATCGCGCTCGAGGCTTTCGGTAATGGAGATGAGGCCTGAAGTGTCGCACGCGCTTAGAGCCTGTGGCGTCCTCATCTGCGCCGTCGATGGCTTTCGAGGCATAGTGCTCATTTCCAAGTCGTCTCCCTCTTGCTTGCTGCCCTGTCTGCTACGTGTCTTGGAGGATCCTTGAGAGCGGTCTTGAGATCCAAGCTGCCATGTCGGTGCCGGCTGGCCGTTATTGTTCCGGGCAAGGTCGCTTGTTTGGTTGAGAGAGTTCTTTGAGAATTTCTTCATAATGGTCGAGCCCCAGTTTCGAGAGCCGCTCGACGAGCTTTGAGTAAATGTTCTGACTGCCGAGAACCAAGATTTGAAGAGAGGACGAAGAGTAGCAAGCGAGCCTGCGGTAATTCCTGCACCGCATTCGGTTATGGACCAAATGGCAATCATGGTTGCGTTCCCTGGCGCGAATCAGTCAAGACCGACGAAGCGGGCTAAGCAACTTACAGAAAAAGTCGGTTGGACTAATCAGGCCGTCGATGTACTTGAGCCGTACGGTAGAGCACACACTTCCTCTGGAGACATGTCAAAAAAGTTGACCTGAACAAGAATGATTCACTTACATTGTGCCCAATGACAAGATCAGGAGTACTGAAATCTTGCCTCGCCTATTCATGTTGGCCTGGAGAACAATCTGTAGCGGCAAAAGGGCGTAGACCCAGTCCGTGAAGGCGCCAACTGCGGCAGAGAGATAGGCCACTCCGCGTTGCACATCACGAGGTGCGCATTTGTCCGCGACATATCGAACAAGGTAGTCCTTTGGGTTGCCGCATAGAAAGATCAGGTTGAAGAAGAAGAATACGCTCAAAAAGGTTATGAGGACCATGACTGCGTAGACGAAGCATCTTTGCCATGGCCGGATGAGGATGCGGAGGAAAAAGACGCCGAGAGAGAGCTTGGCAGTCATGGCAGTAACAACGTAGATGGTTTCATTTACGAGAACCCACTATTGATGCAATCGTCAGTAACGGTGCCAACTCTTTCATGCCCTTGGAGGATGTTCAATAGCACATACATGCATAGCCTGGCCGATGACTGCAGTATGCGTCCCACCTCCGTAGTCGTACGCAATGACAATGATGCTCGTACAATATACAGTAAAGAGGACCTGTTGGAAAAGTCAGTGACTTGAGAGGAGTAGCAGAAATAGAATCTTACCAGCGATATGCACATCAAAGCATCATCCCAGCCGAAGCTTCTGATCATGAACAATCTGACCCAACATCTTGCTCCAACAGAAATGTAAGTGAGGACCAAGAATACTATACAGACTGACAATTCTGCCGGAGCCTTTGATGTGGTTTCGGAGAGAGGGTGGAAAGTGGTCATGTTGAAGAGAGACCTTTCTAGCAAAAGGTATTGTGAGCCGTTGGAAGAACACTCTCCAAGACTCTGGCTATCGCGACATGGGGACGATTTTGTCTGGCTGGTGGTAGTCGATCAGTGTAGGTACAAGGACGAATCAAATGCTTGAATGACGATGTTTGCGCAAGTCTTTACACGAAGCAGGAAAAAAGCATTCGGCAGCAGCAGCCAGTTCGTGAGATGGGTTAAACCCGCGGCCTACATGCGGGTGGTCAGGTCTTAACAGGAACATGGTCGCGGGCTCTACGCAAGCCGGGGAAGCATCAGGGACAGGGCGTTCCGAAGAGGTGGGTTTCTCAGCCTGACCGAGAAGAGAAACAAAGGCGGATCTTGGTGATGATTATGGGAGAAAGCGACCCCATCTTGCGCAGATTTTTGTCTTGTGCATGGCTCCTTGCAGAGCAATCACGGACATGATAACGTCTTTGGGCTGTCTGTGAAGGCAGTGTAACCGGCGATGTGGGTGTCGGGAAAAAGAACGAGGCGAACAAGGATTCGAGTGCAGCATGCAATGCGCACAGCTCATATTGATGTATCGATCACGCCTGGAGCCACTGTCGGAAGCAGATGACGAGTGTATCTCGTCTTGGATCTCGTTCCTGGTGATGCAGTGCATGCCCATGTGGCATTTGCAGGCAAAATTAGACGCCGTTGAGGTCTCACTCGTTGTGCAATCATCGGCTGCCAGCGTCTACCACCAACATATTGCGGTTTTTGACGTCTGCCATGACTGGCGGTGAGCCGTCGAGATCCATAGCGAAATTGCTTTGTCGTTGGGGCCGCGACGCAAGCTTGCCACTTGCGGGAGAAGCCGACCTAAGGATTTGCAGAGGTCGCAGGGCAATGTTTCGTTCGGCGCGAGGTTCGTGATGATTACTTTTTCAATGAAGCGATGCAGTTGTGGAGGTGTGGGTTCGGAGTGCGAGGGTGCTGGCTGGGGACGGGTGGACGCGCTTGGCGGGCCGTTGGGACGAGGACGCGACTGTCAAAACAAAACACCACCATCACAATGATTCCACCGGCTGTGCTTGCCAAGGTGCCCAAAGAAGATGCCGCAAGCCGCCCGTCGACACGTCCAGGCCCAGCCTGAGCCCGATAGCTACCTGGACCCGCCATCAGACATGGACGATGCAAGCACAGGCGAGCCCGGAACTGAGCTGGAAGAGCTCATGGTTGATGCCGATGCTGATGAGGCCGACGGAGACGACATGGACGACGAAGCTCCAGGTAAGACAAGATACGACTGGTCGTTCGATTGTTGCTCCACTTCTCTTATTACCCCTGCCTCTCCAGGGTCTGTTCCCATATCCGCGTGTGGAGTCTTTATTTTGGTCACATTCATCAATCTTTGAATAAACACCAGGTCAATCTGACACATTTCCCACCACCATCTCTCGAGTCAATTCAAAACTAATCAGAGTCCAGATTCGCCCGGCCGAGAGAGCACGCCTCCTCTGCCACCCAACGTCAAGGAAATCTCATCACTTGCATCATGGACCGTATCAAGTAGCAAGCCAGGCTGCGGTGTCCCTCAACTACGGTCGCCTTCGACTGCGAGCTTTTGGCAGTCTGACGGTCCTCAACCCCACCACCTGAACATTCATTTTTTCAAAGTGGTCGAAATCGCTGCAATGCGTCTCTATCTCGACTTTGATCAAGACGAGAGTTACACGCCCACCAAGCTTGCTTTTCTCGCCGGCATGGGCGAAATGGACTTGCAAGAATGGGCAGTCATGTCTCTTGCCGAACCCAGGGGCTGGGTGAATGTCGATTTTGAGGGCGTTGGTGCGGTAGAGGGCTCTGCATCAGAGGACTCGGACGACCAAGTCGACGGCGACGAGGGCGAAGAAGGCCCACGGCACAAGAAGCGGCTGCCAGTCTTGCGCGCAATGCTTGTTCAAGTCAGGATTCTCGAGAACCACCAAAACGGCAAAGACACCCATCTTCGAGGCTTGCAGATATTTGCAAAGGACAAGATGAGCCGGGAGAAGAAGATGTCTGCAGCAAATGCTGCTGCCATTTCGGGGGTTGGTTCGAAAAAGAGGGCCAAAATCATTCACGACTTGGGCTTTCCAGAGCCAGAGTTGAGATGACGATCCAGCATTGTCCAGCAGCGCGCTAGTCCATCACCACGCGGTTGTCGGCTTCAATCATGCGACTAGACCCAGCAACAAGCACCATAACGAGCCGTCAAAATTCTGGAGTGTAGAAAATAGATATAAATCGAAACCATCAGCACAAGTCAGTCTTTCATGTGCCGCGGAACGCCCTGACTCGTATCCCTGCCCCGCCCGGCCCGTCCTCTTGGATGCGGCTTCGCACAATTGATGCGGGCCAACCTTGTCATCTCACTCCTCGTCAAGACACCATGGACAAATTCACAAACATCGCAAAGAATGGGTGGCACCCTGGCAAAGACAGCCGACCCTCCTACTCGTCCGACAAACCCCAAGGCATTCGTGACCGAGCTGTGAGCGCCCCAAGCTGACGCCATGACGTTTCCAACATGTCCCACTAACGGCGCTCCTGCTACAGAAAGGTCTCATCGGAGGCAAGAGCAGCGACCCCTACGAACAATCTCGAAACCACCAGTCTCGTCCTCTATCGTCTCTGAGAGATCCGGCATCGTTTGCGCCTCCGCCAAAACACTCGGCATACCACGGGAATGGGGCAGGTGGTTCGACCAACGCCGTTGCGCCTGTTCGCAGCGGCTTGGGCGCCCCTTTGTCACAGGCCGAGATAGAAGCCTCGCAAGAGCGCGAGAGGCAGAGAGAAGCAGCCCAAAGAGCAGAGGAAGAGGCCGCGAGGCCTCCGACAGGCCCGTATCGTGTCAACACCACCGGCCTGTCAACGTCGCATCTCCCTCCACCTCCCGTCAGAAGGCCCGGCTCTGGCACGTCGACGCCAACGAATACCTCTAGTCCTCCTCCAAGCTCACGGCCTGCCTTGCCTCCACCAGCAGCAGGTGGTGCCAAGCCGAGACTTCCGCCTCGATTGCCGCCAAGGCAAAACTCTCATCCTGATCTTTACGCTCCCGCTCCCCCGCCTACATATCAAGAAAGCGTCAATACGCCGCCTGCGAGCACAGACAGTGGTGTTTTGAATACTGGAGCAATAAACCGGCTGGGTAAGGCGGGAGTATCCGTTCCAGGTTTCAACATTGGTCGGACAGCTTCTCCCCCGGTTCCTGCGCGCGCCAGTCCACCCCCGCAAAATGCGCCAGCTACGTCTTCGTCAGGCCAGCTGTCGGGGCTGGGGTCACGGTTTTCGAGCATGCGGTTAGGGTCGAGCAGCTCCCCCGAGAATGCTCCCGCTCAAGGCACGACGTTTGCGCAAAAGCAGTCGGCATTCAACACGGCCAAGTCCTTTCACAAAGACCCGTCGTCAGTCTCGTTCAACGACATGCGCAGCGCGGCGTCGACTGCAAACAATTTTCGGCAGAGGCATGGGGAACAGGTTGCCGCTGGGGTGCAGACGGCCAACGGGCTCAACCAAAAGTACGGTGTTTTGGACCGAGTCAACGGGGCTGCGTCTGGCAGCGCCACACCACCGCCAGCGAGCGCGCCTCCAGCAGCAACCGGGGCCTTGGGCAAGAAGCCACCGCCGCCGCCACCTCCAAAGAGGAAGGATTTGGGCGGATCGGGGGGTCCCCCGCCATTGCCGTTAGCTAGCAAACCACGGCCAGGGCAACCTTAAATCGACTGCGCGCACAAGTGCTACGTGCGAGTTGATTGCGATTGGCAATTGGGCCGACGCAAATCTCGGGAGCCTGGAGATTATGCAGTGAAATTGTTGGGCGCAAAGTATATGGCGTCGCGTCGACGCTATGAGAATCGGTTGGACCTATCATGGTGTCCCAAGTTGCCGAGGCGAAAGGACGGGAGGACAAGAGCAGGCTTGGGATAGCCGAGCAATACGAACGGACGAGCGGACGAGCAAAAAGCTTGGGGTGAAGCGGCAAGACGTGGTGTAGAGATGATGGCGGTGGTGAGCTGACCATGACAGCGACGGACTGGGGTTTTTAGAGATGGTTGTTTGGGGTTGTCATGGATGCATGTGAGGAGCCGCGGGAAGTCAAGGGGGCCACAGGGCCAGGAGCGGTCCGGTGCGGGAAAAGTGTTGGGGTGCAGCGTCGCTAACGTCATGTTGATCATTTTCCGTTGCGCCCGCCATTTTTCACTGCATCAACTTCTTTTTGTTCCTCTTCTTCTTTGTCCTCGGCCTGGCCACCAGCTTTCATTGTCTGGTCGCGTGTGCCCTCTCCACTCTGCTGCCAGCTCAAGTTCGTCACCGGTCCTCGTCCTCGCCCCACTCGAGTCCTGTCCAAGCTCAAGCTCTCCCTCGATCCTGCATGGAATCCTCTTGAACCCCCGGCGCGCAACCCTTCCGCTCCTCTCACCTCGCCCTCCCGTCCCTTGTACCAAGGCGCGTGCTGCCACCATGTCTGGTCCCGAATTCCATCTCCAATTCCCTGATCGGGGCCTCTTCAAGTTTCCTCCAGACTGGGCTCCCCCGGCCTTGGCCCCTCCTCCCGCCGATGGCAGCCTGTTTGGGAGAGCACCATTTACCATTGACGCCGACACTTATACCCAGGCCCTCTCTTACAAGGTCCCCTTAGCAGTGGCCTCGATATACGCCGTGACCGTCACCGTGCTCAACGCCGTCAATCGCAAGCGCGGCAACAAACCATGGCGGATAAGCAAGACCAGGGCCTTTTATCTCTTCGTCTTGGCGCACAACATATTCTTGGCCGTCTACTCGGCCGTGACGAATCTGGCCATGCTCGGGGCTCTGCGGCGCACGACGCCAGGCGGTCTGCTGCACATGTTGACGGGCTATTTGCACGAGGGCTCGTTCCAGGGCGGCCTGCAGCCGGCCGTGGTGGAGACGGTCGACGCGTACTGCAAGATGAGCGGACCGCGGGGGTTGGGCGACGCGGCAACGTTCAACAGCACGCTCAACGCGTGGGAGCTCAAGAACGCGGCGCTGCACCTGGGGCCCGGCGGCGCGCCGGACGCGACCGACGTGGGCAGGCTTTGGAACGAGGGCCTCGCCTTTTGGGGCTGGTGGTTTTACCTGTCCAAGTTTTACGAGGTGCTCGATACCGCCATCATCCTGGCAAAGGGTAAGCGCAGCTCCACGCTGCAGACGTACCACCATGCCGGCGCCATGCTGTGCATGTGGGCCGGCATCCGCTTCATGTCGCCCCCCATTTGGATGTTTGTGTACATCAATTCCGGCATCCACGCGCTCATGGTGAGTTTGCCACTGTGTGATGCTATTCTTGTAATACTAAGTTGTTTGGTGCAGTACACTTACTACACGCTCTCGGCCCTTGGCGTGCGCGTGCCCCAGGGTCTCAAGCGAACCCTGACGAGCATGCAGATAGCGCAGTTCCTGATTGGTGCAACTTTTGCCATTTCGCACCTCTTTGTCGCCTACACCATCCCCGTCTCGACGCCCTTTACCATCATCCACAAGGCATCGTCGGCCGTCGAGTCGCTGGTCTCGGAGGCATCGACCGCCGCAGCCGCGGCAAGCAGCGCAGCCATGATGGGCAGCGGCGGGCCCACCTGGTCGACGTTCAAGAAAATCCTGCTGCGCGCCGCCGGCGAGGAAGGGCTTGCGGGAAACGTTGCGGATGAGCCGGGCAATGCTGCCGGTGGAGGGGCGGGCTCTGCTTCTGTTCGAGGTGCTGTCGAGGCGATTGAGGAGACCAAGTGGCGCACCGAGTATGTAAAGGTCAACTGCATCGACACGACGGGCCAGTCGTTTGCCATCTGGCTCAACGTCATCTACCTGATGCCGCTGACGATGCTATTCACGCGCTTCTTCTTCCACTCCTACATCAAGCGCAGCAACAAGCCCACCAGCAGCAGCAAACAAAAAACCCTCCCCACGGCCGTGGCCGCCGCCGCCGACGCCAAAAAGCAAACGCGCACCTACATCGAAGGCTTCGGCCAAACCATCGAAGAAGCCGAGTGGGCGCGCATGCCCGAACAGCTCCAAAAGGACCTCAAGCGCCTGCAGTACCTGATCGACGACCACAACGCGCCGGAGCTGCTGCTCAA
The DNA here is from genome assembly GCF_038381095.1 of Phyllosticta capitalensis. Classification (NCBI taxonomy): domain Eukaryota; kingdom Fungi; phylum Ascomycota; class Dothideomycetes; order Botryosphaeriales; family Phyllostictaceae; genus Phyllosticta; species Phyllosticta capitalensis. The sequence continues at coordinate 2,293,756 of NW_027117444.1, read as the reverse complement.
GCTGGCGGTCAAGGACGTCGAAGCGGGCGTCGCCACGTGCTCGCGCGCAGCAAGACGCGCCGCCCGCCGCGCCCTCGCCTACCTGCAGCAGCGCGCCGCCGACATGGGCGTTGTGGCCGCGGCGAGCGATGAAGATGTTGCGGTGGAGGATGGCACCAGTGTTAGTGGGGATGGGGATAGTGGCGATCAGATGGAGGGGGTGGAGATGAATGGCGGAGCGAATGGGAGTGGCTTTGCTAATGGCAATGGCATCGCCAATGGCAACGGTAATGGTGTCCATCACGCCAACGGCGCCCCGGCTAGCTACGCCGACATGGTTAAGCACTGAGGAGGCGGCGCAGGCTGGCAGGCATTAAATGCAAGACGACGCAAGCAAGACAGCGTCCATGACGAGCGACGAGCGAGAAGAACAGAGAGGGGAAACGGAAGGGCGGACTAGAAATGACGGCGCAGGGAGGAAAGGGGGGCGGGTCATCACGTCAAGTAAGCAGCGGCCGGTGGTGGTGTTTGCATCCAACCATCATACATGATGACGACTAGAGCGAAGCGGGCGAAGCGTGCGAAGCAAAACAACAAGCGAGGGAGGGAGGGATATGAAGAAAAACGCGCGCGGCAGGGAGGGAGGGGGGCATGCATGGATGAGAGCGGGCGAGCTTGAGTGGGTATGTAGGTGATGAAGTGTTGTTGTGGTTGTGGTGTGGTTGTGGTCGTGGGTGTCTTTTTTCCTTGACTCTTTATACCTCCTCCTACTACTACTACTGCTACTGCTACTCTGTATCAAGCAATCAAAGGTTTCCAATAAATCAATCTAATGAATCAAATCCAATCCATGCAATCCAACAAAACGACCACATCATCATCCCTCACTAAAAAAAAACCCCCCTGTCTGTCCCTACACATTCTACATTCTACACCTCCTACCTCCTCCCTCTCTTTCCTGCCATTTATTCCATCCCATTATTCAGACGCCTCTCTAGCCCTCCCTCCCGCCTCGCTACTAATAATAGTTCTTCGCTGCTCGCTATAGTTTAGATCTAGCTATAATCGTTAACATTAAGGCTGAGTGAGGTAAGGATATGTATACTGTCAGGTTTAATCCCTTGGATTTCTCTTTCCCCTTATTTATAACCCTTCTTATATGCTATTTATCCCTCCTTCCCTAGCTTGATTATGATTATCTTTCCATCTCATCGTCTCAATTCTCGTCTCGAGCCTATAATAGCATGGATACACTACACCACCTACACGTACGTTTGTCTATTAGGGCAGGGCTACGCATAAGAGCCAATTATTAACCCCCGGGCTGTGCCAGCTGAGTGAGTGAGTGAGTGGCTTGGTTAGGTCTATTCTGCTCTGCTCCACATTGCGCTCCACAGTTGGCTCTCTGCTCAACACTTGCACGCACGCATGCGCTATATACATGCGGCTTATTCCATGTTATCTAGTGTATGTCGTCCATTATGCCTATGCTGCTGCTGCTGGCCGAGGGTTTTAGTTTTATTTTCTCGTTTTTATTTCACTCACTCACTCACGCTTCTCAAGTTCTTTCTCTCCAATTTTCATATACTAGGTAGGCTAGGTAGAGAGGAGGTAGGTAGGTACTTTTGGTTTAGTCATGACTTGAAGGTATGTACGCATTTGGTCCTTTGGGTGCCTTGATTTGATTTGACTGGTTTGAAGGCTGGCTAGTTGACTGGCTGATGGTATGTGGTTATATACGTGTGTGGTGGCATGGCGGCAGCACAGCGACCTGGACCAGCGCCTTTTGTGTGATTTGATTTGATTTGATTTGGTCATCAGCTAGGTACGTCCACCCGACCTATTTATTCATCCTCCCTCTCCCTCCTCCAGTCGACTCACTTACCCCCTTGCCCTCCCCTTTCTCGTTCCTTTCTTTTCCTTCGCCAGTCATTCATTCATTCTTTATCCCTCATTTACCCCTACCCATTTCCCCCCCCACCCCCCTTTCCCCCAGCCCTCCCCATCCCTCCTCCCCACACACCTCCACCTACGTCTCGACAACCTTCAACCTGGCCCTCACATCCGCGGGCAGCACGTGCGCGCCGTCGACGATGCCCAGCTGCACGGCGTCGCCCCAGAAGAAGAGGGCGCGCTCCTGCACGTAGCCCAGGTAGTCGAACTCGTCTTCGTCGGTTGCGGCTGCGCTGGGGCGGCGGCTGCTGTTGTTGAGGTAGTCTTCTTCTTCTTCTTCATGTTGCTGTTGTGAGGGTGATGAGGAAGAGCGGGTGCCGTTGCCATTGACGCCGTGGCCGTCGCCGTGACCATTAACGCCGCCCTCCCCCTCTTCCTCTCCCTCCTTCTCATCCCCCCGCTGCTCCCCCCGCTTGATCCACTCGGGCAAGCCGGGCACCGTCGCCTGCACGATGCCCCAGGCGACCCACTGGGCCGAGTTGGCCATGCGCCACAGCTTGGTCTCGGCGAGCAGGCGGTCGACCTCGGCCTCGACGGCGCGCTCCTCGCGCTCCTCGGCCTCGCGCAGCTGCGCCGGCGGCGCCCGCGAGTCGAGCATGAAGGTCGTGATGGACGACGTCGAGGCTGTGCTGCCCGGGTGCGAGGGGCGCGAGGGGTGGTGAGTGTGATTGTGGTGGTTGTTGGAGAGGGAGGGAGAGCTAGGAGCGGCCGTGGTGGTGGATGACGTGGTCGAGTGAGGTTGGAGGAGTGGCGACGCCGGCGGCGCCGTGTGCAGTTGCTGCGCGACGCGGTGCGTCACGTAGCTGCGGACGAAGCGCTTCTGCTCGGCGAGCGAGGGGTAGGCGGGCACGTTGAAGGCGTGCGAGGCGTGCGGGTCGTGGTAGTTGTAGCACCACTCGGCCTAGACGTCCATGTCAGTCCATCTCCCAACTCACAGCCAAACAACGACAAGACTCACAAAATGATTGGCAAACTCGAACCCGGGCGTGTTGGCGTTGGAGTACTCAAAGTCAATGACGACCAGCTGCTTGTGCTCGTTGGCCGGCAGCAGCAGCGGCGAGTCGCCCGGCGGCACCAGCCGCAGAATGTTGCCGTGCTGCGTGTCGTTATGCGCAAAGACGAGCTTGTCCTTGAGCTGCTCGCGTCCGCCGTACTGCTCCTCGACCCAGGCGCGATACCGCTCCACCGTCTGCCGGAACACGCGCCACTCGGTGCCGCACACGAAGCCGCGCCGCCTCCACGAGTTGAGCTTGCCCTCTGCCACCACCGGATCGTCCGACAGAATCTGCGCGTCGAGCCATTCGGTAATCTTCTCGCAGCGGTCGACCCACTTGTCCCAGTTGCGCCAGACAAACGGTCCGTCCTCGCGCTCCTGGGGGAGCAGGTCGATGCCCTCGTGCAGCTCGCGCATGCGCTTGGCAATCTGGATCGACGTGTCCGGGTTGCGCAGGTCCTGGGGCGTCAGGGGGCGCGCGTGGAGGTACTCCTCAAAGCGGCCGTTGGTAAAGGTGCCCAGCAGTCGCGGTCCGATGCGCTTGCGGGCCAGGCGGCGCAGGATCTGGAGTTCAGACTCGCGGTCGATGAGGTGCTCGACCTGCGGGCCGTAGATGCGGAGCAAGAGTTTGCTGGAAACGGTCAGTCTCGTCTTGATCGCGTTTGAAAGGCAAAACTCACATTGGCGGGTTGCGAGGGCGCACCTCCTTCTCCTCGTCGGCCGTCAGCGGCAGGTTCTTGGGCGGATTGACGACGTAGACGGCATTGGTGAGGGCGCCGCTCAGGCGCTCGACTTCAATCTCATTGCTCATCTCCATGGGAATCTTTCGCCACCCCTTGAGGCGGAGCGTATGCGCCAGGCGCACAATCTCGTACTTGAACGTGGACCAGGCCTGCCTCTCCTTTGCCCTCCTCGACCCGGGCGTCAGCGTCTCGTCTTGGTCGTCGTCCTCATTCTTGCCGCCCGAGTACGCCAGGGTCCGCGAGTTGTCGAGCCAGGCGTCGACGTTGGGGACCTGGACTTCAATGTCTTCGTTGTCGGACGAAGCGGCCGTCGAGTGACGCCGCAGCCTGCGGCCAATGCGATGCCCCGCGCGGCGGCCTTCGTGGCTGATGAGCGAGAGGCTTGACTCGATGATGCTCTCCAGATTTTCGAGCGCCGTCGAGCCCTCGGACGTGTCCGAATCGCGTCTGGGTTTAGTGTCGCACGCGCCGTCCGTCTGGGGAATTTCAACATGGCGCGGCGTCTCATTCGACGCCGTCTTGGCCGCACGCTTGTTCTTGCGGGCAGCGCGACGCGCCTTTTCTTGCTTGAGCCATGCGGCGACTTGGGTGACGACATTGTCGTGAGCAGCATGGCCGCGGTGCGCGCCATCTTCGGACAAGACATTCGACAGTGCGCTCTCGGCCAAGCTGGGATTGGACAGGCTGGGGTTGGAGGAGCTGCTGCGCTCATTTGGCGGACGCCCTTGCAGGCGCTTGCCAATCTTGACGCGATGGTGGTGCTGCTTGGACGGGACGCGGTCGAGCGCAAAGGCGTCATCGTCGTCCACGTCCTTGTGGCGGCCTTCCATGAGCGGCGAGATGCTCTCGGGCTCGGCAATGGTCACAACTGCAGACTTGTTAATACAGTTCATCCTGCTGATAAAATCTAAAAGAGGCATGGTGGCGCGTGAGCAGGTTCCAAAATCGGCCCATCCAACACGGCGGCGCGGCGAATAGGGAAGAAGAGAGAGGACGAGCAGTGGAACCACCAAGGAGGAGGAGGAAAAGCCAGATAAGCAGCGCAGGCCAGGCACAACAAGTCAGAGGGTGTCACAGATAGCCAAAGAATTTCACTTCACATTTTCCGTGGGCGACCCTGGCTGGCTGGCTGAGGTGTGAGGTGCAGTCCTGCGGCGCTGATAAGAGCATGGTGGATTGATTGATGGGCGGGCGATAACGCAGCTTCGTTGCCAAACTCGAAGAGCTGCTGCGGCATTGCGCGCAATGGCATTGGTCATCTTGTGGTTTGCTTGGTCGCATCAGGCGGCCGTGAAACTGGTTGAGCTGCGGACGGCCGTACGTCTTGCTGCAATCAGGAAGGACCTCACGTGCGCGCGAGGAGTGCTCGTACGTACGTGCGCGCTTCGGACTCTTGCAGCAAGGTGAGGTGCGGATGGGTTGCTGGTGCCGCGTGGAATGATGGCGTCCAGCAGGGATAAAGCAAACAAGATGCAGGAACGGCGGCAAAGCTAAAAAGGAAAAACGCAGCGACGACTATGCAAGTCCTCGCACAAAGCCAACAATGCAGAATAAAAAAAATCCCAACTTACATTTGGTAGTAGCGCCGGCCTTGGGACTGATGCGATTGTTGACGGCGTCGTCTGGCTTGGAGAGCAGGGCAGGCTTCAAGGCTGGGCCATCATTACTGGGCGGCTGCTGTGTCGAGTCGGAGGAGGGCATGGTAGGGCTAGGTAGCTCAGGTATGTACCTAGCTATGTAGCCAAACGTGATCGACCGGGACGACCAAAGCAAGCCAGAGGGGCGGAGGCGGAGAGCGAGGGGCGGAAACGTCGACGGCCGGATGATGCAAGATGAGTCGTCAAAAGGGAGATCTGGATGATTCAGCCTGCGGCAGAGGCCGGGCGGGACGACGCGCTGCTGGTTTGGTTGGGTTTGGTTGGGTTGAGGCGAAACAGCAGCAGGACCGTGTGCAGGTGGAGTGGTGGAGGTGGAGACGGAAGAAAGATGTGGTCTCTTGGACAGGAAAATCAGGCCGACGATGTTGTTGCACTGCTGACGGCGGAAAGCAGCAAGCAGGAAAAAAAAAAGAGGAGTCAGGTTATAGAGCTCTTTCACCTGGCACAGCAGCAGGGCACCTCAGCGCGGAGCAGCACCTCAGCTTGGCCGGGGGCCGCCTCAGTCGTCAGTCATCAGTCGTCCTGCTTTGTAGCGCTAAACCCGTCTCCGTCTACGTCTACTCTCACCTAACCTCCAGACTTTCCCCGCTGCGCACATGGGCCCATGCTGCCTCCCTCTTTGCTACCACTATATCATCCGGCAGAACGTCGTGGAATCCCATGCTCGTGGCCCGTCCATGGCCTCCTGATTGGTGCGCATCCCATGCCGGGGCGCCTCGTCTGTGCCCGCAGCCAAAGTGTTACTTTCAATGGTCCACACCACCAACAGACACCGCCTCCAGCTCGACACTCGACCGTCCCTGTCCTGCAGATTTGACTTCTATCTGCAGATGCTGGCAAGCAGGACGTCCACTGTACTGCCACTACTCGCCACACTGTCCGCTAGTCAGTGCTCAGCAGGCAGTCGGCTTGTCAGAATAGGTCGACAGGCAGAAGCTCTGCCACGGCCACGACCGTCGCCAATGAATTGAAACAAACCCGGGTATCTCTGATGATGACGATGACGACAAAACACTCCCCTCCTCTTTGCTCACTCCTCCATCCTATCCTCGTTGTTTGCGCCCTCGGCCGCCCCCTCGCCATTACCACCCCCTAGCAAGCCTGCCACAGCCTCCATGCCCCTGACCTCGTCCGGCGCGACCCTGCGCCCCATGCCCTCGACGCTGCCCTCGCCATTCTTGACGTCGACCCCGCGTCGCTCGAGCAATCGCTTGACCTGCTTCTCAATGTAGTCTCTGCGCTCCTGCGAAAACGCGTCGCCGCCGGAAGAAGAAGCGCCCAGCGCCGCAGCCTTTGGCCGTAGGCTCTGGAGCAGCGCGCGCAGCGCCGGCAGCTGCGACAGCGTAAAGGCCGTGTTTGTCTTGAGCGGCTCGTCCTTGCGCGCGCCCTCGGACGCCGGCAGCGTCGTCGTCACGCCCAGCGCCTGCGCTCCCGGCGCCGCCGCCAGGAAGCCTAGGCACGCTGCTGCTCCTCCTCCCTCTTGCGCTGTATTGTTGTCTTCTGGTGGTGCTGGTGCCGCTCCTCGCACCGGCGACGAACTCGGCTCCGTTTTTGTTGTCGTGTCTGGTGGTGGAGCCGCGACGCCCAGCAAGCCGCGCAGCTGCCGCAGCCGCGCCGCGTTGCGCGCCTTTTCCTCGAGCAGCGCCGTCTGCAGCTTGCTCGTCTCGCTCCACCGTCGCAGGAGCGCGTGCGCCGCTTCGGGGGACGTTTTGGTCGTCGTCGTCGTCGTTTGATCTGTGCCGCCGCCAGGAAGCCGTAGATTCTGCATCGAAAAGCCGTCAGCCTGCGCGCCCCTTCCCCATGAGAAAACCAACAAACACACACACACCTCATAATGCGCCAACCTAACCCAGGGCACCAGGTCCTCAGGCACCGCAAAAACATTCCTGAGCGCATAAATCTCCAGCTTGTCAAAATTGCGATCCACATGCGCCTCCAGCAGCGTCTCCAGCTGATGCACACCTTCTTCAATCTCGCGGCGCATCTCAGGAAAGAGGGGGCGGCCCTCGCCGTCCGTGTCGGGAATAACATTGCGCTGTGCGGCCGCGGCCGCGAAACCCAGGTTTTCGGCGGAGGTGGAGAGCAGACCGCTCTCGATGGCGTCGACGGCGTGTTGGAGCAGCTCGTTGATCATGTTGATGATTTGGTCGATGAGCGTCTGTGTGGCCGCCAGACTGTCAGTAAAAAGGAACGATGGAGAGGCAGATGCTGAAGCAGAGGCGCAAGAAGCGTGAGCGTACCAGAGGCGTGTAGCGAAAGTGCTCCGTGAGGAGCGCCGTTTCCACTTGCTTTGCGCTCGCCATGGTGGTGGAGAGAGCGAGGGCGAAGGGCGAGCGAGGCAATTGTTGAGCGTGGCAGAGTCGAGCGAAGCAATTGTCGAGCGTGGTGGTAGTACGTCGAGGCCGCAGGACAGGACAAGATTGGCGCTGGTCGAAGGGCGAGACTGGCGCTATCCGCGCCCAAGTCAAGCGAGTATACGTTGGTGTCTTCAGGACCAGCGCAACAAGTGAACGCTGGACCTATGTTGATGTTTACCCGCAGCAGCAATCAAGTCCTCGGCAGCGAGCAAGACGCGAGCGGGCTGCCTTCTCCGCGCGCGTCTCAACTCACCGCCTTCGGAGCCCGGTGCCCGGTCACAGCGCACCGACCGCGCGCCGCAGATCCATCTTCACCACCCGACGGGAGTCACGGACCAGACTGGGATGCTGCTGGGCACCAAGCACGAGCAGCACGAGCACAACACAACACTCGAGTCATAACCCACCTTGGCTATGCAACAACAAGACCGCGGATTCAACCCTAAAACCATTGTGTTGTCGTGATATTTGTTTTTTTTTCTTCTTCCTTTGCCTCCTCCATCGCCGCCCACGTGTTGACAGACATGACATTTCGCGGAGACTTTCGCGGATAATCGAGCGGACTGACTTTTCGAGGCATCGGATTATCTCGAATTGTTCCTTCGCAAGAGACGCTCCCTCTGTATAGCCTAACAACAACGGGAAAAAAAGGGGAGGAGAACCCTAGTTACTTCTTCCCTTTTCCCTCCACCCTAAACCCTCTCTCCCCTCTCCCTCTCGAGGTACGTACCGTAGTCGTACCGTAGTACCGTAGTAGCCCTGAAGCAGTTAAAAAGGGAACCCTGAACCGGAAGAATTTGGATCTCCTCCTCTCCTCCTTTCACCCCATCTCCCCACATCTCTCCATGTCTTCACCAGGCCACCTACTCATTTCCTTCGTTTCCGCCACCTCTCCGTTTTTGTACTCTTTCCTTGGTCTAAAAGGGGGAAGAAGACGCTCGTGTCTGGATCATATGCAAGTGAACCAAAGACACGCACCACGTCTCTCCAAATATCAAAAAAAGCGCTGAATCGAATTGGGCACCCGTGGCACAGTTCGCTCAATGTAAAACCGGGTCCTTTGTTTGGATGGAAGAAGAGAAGAAGAAAAAGGTATGCAGTGTAAAAAACTTTCAAAAACCACAAAAACAAAGAACCATGACCCTGCACTAAAACTCCTACCCTCTCCTGGGTGACTGGGGATTCCGTGGATGCTCCTTTCGTAAGAAAACTCGTCAAAAATAAAAGGGAAAGAAGCTCATGGCGGCGAGCCGACCAAACAAGCTCGTTTTTTTAAGATGGGCCTTTGATGTGGACCGGCTGCCATCATCACCGAAGACCCAAAGCCCTGTTGGGAGGGAGCAACCCATCGGCCGCCGCCTTGTCGGCCTTCATCTTGTCCTGCCTCTTGCGAATCTTGAGCGCCTCGGTGCCATCATCTTCGATTCTCTGGCTAAACCAGGGGTGATTCAAAGCTTGTTTGGCCGTGATCCGCTTGGAGGGGTCGTAGACGAAGATTTTCTTGAGAAGATCCAGAAACTGGACGTTGAAGTCAGTGTGGGGAGGAATGATTTCCTGTCGCATGTTAGAACTTGCAATCAATACGGTGATTGGATGACTTACCTGAAGCTTCTTCATGGCCTTGACGTATTTCTTCGATTGCTTGGGGGTGTCAGAGTTGGGGTAGTCGAGCTTCTGGCCCTTGAAGTATCTAAGAGTTGTTAGCCAAGGCAACGAGGACGAATAAGGAGACTTACTGTGCGGCTGGATTACGTGAAGACCCTCTGTCCTTGGCAGTGACTTGCCTGACGAGATGCCGGTCGAGTTTGCTGCCGCACACTGGCTCCATCATGGCCAGGTGCTCGAGATTATCATGAGTCTGGAATAATGCGTCCCCAGTGAAGAACTCGACCAGGATGCATCCTATACTCCAAATGTCACACGGATAGCTCCAGCCCAGGTTGAGGATGATTTCGGGAGCGCGGTAGTGTCGTGTGCTTACAACCGACGAGTGGTACTCGTCATCAAAGGTTGCAGAACCAAAGTCGATCAACCGAATCTCGGGATCCAGGAGCACTTTGCGGTGACGGGCAGAACGGGGGTTGATGGTGGAGGATGCCGGGATGGTGCGGTTGTACGTAAATGTTTGGTAAGTGTTGTTGACAAGCAATATATTCTCTGGCTTCAGATCCGTGTGAATGAGATGCAGGTCATGGAGGACTGCAAAAGTTAGCGGACGTCGACGCGCGCCAAATTGGGCTACTCACAGGCCACGCTCGTAAAGAGTTGCCGAGCAAAGGTCTGAATGTGCGTGCTGGGAAAAGGCACGAATTGGTTGGACTTGAGAAAGTCAAAGACGCTCTGACCATAGAGGTCGGTGACGATGCAAATGTGGTTGCGGTAGTCGAAACAGTCGCGCAGGTGGATGCACTTGTTCCGGTTTTGTGCGTCGTTCGAGGCGAGCGTCGAGAGCACGCGGAGTTCAATGCGTGATGCATCGCGATACTTTTGGACCGACCGGATGACCTTGATCGCACACTTGGTGCCCTTGCGTCTGTCGTACGCCTCGACAACTTTGCCAAAGGTTCCTTGGCCCAGCAGCTTGATGATTTGATCTAGGGCAGGTCAGCGATGGACTCGCGACAATGTAGCGGTCAACTTACATCGCTCCGTCAGGTTGGCGTCGGCGTGCACCACGTAGTGGCCATCCTCATCGTCCACCTTTTCATTTGAACGAGACTTCTGCGAGATTGTAAGCGGTCGCGTCCATAGTAATCAAGAGTGGATCCATTCAAGACTTACGTCACCGATAACCTTCACATGGACTTCCTTGGCCTTGATCGGAGGCTGAGGCGGAGGAACATAGGCAGTCCAGTGTTCACGCTCGGCGTCGGTTTCTCGCCGCTTGGCCTCCTTTGCCTCGTCCTGCGCAGTCCTGCGGGTCGTCCGCTTACGCTTCTGCCCCACAACGCCATCTTCGAGTTTGTTGCCGTTGGCGGTGTTGCCGACGGACGACCCAAGTGAGGTCGACGCAGTCGTGTGAATGGCCGAGGCGGTCCGATCGGTCGAAATGGTGTGGTTGGAGGGCGTGTCGTAGTATGGGGTTTGAGTGGTCGAGTACGAGGTTTGCTGCTGGTAGACGGGGTCGTAGGCCGTCGAAGCGGCCGTCTTTCTCTTCTTGTCGGCATGGCGAGCGGAGTTGTCTGCGGCAGCGGATCTCGCGGGCTGGGGTTCTGGCGTATCATCAATGATGATGACCTCTTTTGGAATGCCATTTTTGTAAAATTCGTCCCAGTCCGGTTGATGCTCACGTCTACGAGAGCGCATGTTGGACATTCGGTGTTGGTCGCCCATGTATTGCTGCTGGTGCGAGTAGTCGGGCTGCGGCTGGTGGTGCTGGTGCAGTTGGTGCTGCTGCTGCTGCTGCAGCGGCGCGGGCTGACGCGCGTTGACGGTTGCGGTCCGGCGCAAGTCTGAACCGGAATAGGCGTTGTTGTAGTAAGCGTTGGAGGAGGGACGCGAAGTGCCGTTTACATGCTGAGGCACAGACGGCTGCCAGGCCTGATGGTAGGGATAGGTTTGGTGAGGCGGGAGGGTAGCGGTCGCGGTCGAAGGGGTGGACATCGCTGGGCCGGCCGGCACTGGGACCGACGTGGTACGTCTTGGTCGAAATCAAGAGGGGTGAAGTTGTTGACCAGCGGCTCGCAGGCGGAAGCGGAAGCGATGATTTTGGTGCTCGAGGCCACGACGGGGGTGTTGAAGAAGAAGGTCGAGGATTGCAGAGGGCGAGCGAGGCAAATTGTGCGTGTGCAATGAGCCTGGCTGGCTACTCTGTCGGTCGGTCGGACGAGGCAGTGGTGACGGGAAAATGGCGGGAAATGGCGGACGAGGCTGCCGGATCGAGGATTGGAGTGTGTCGGGGGCCAAAGACAGAGGCAGAGGCAGCGAGAGAGGTAGAGGATTAGGAAGAGGAGGACATGATGTTGGGGAGAGAGAGAAGGAGAGAGAGAAGTGTCGAATGCAGAGCTGAGTTAGCGCGAATTGGGCTCGTCAGAGGTGCACCGGCAGCAGGGCTTTGAGTGCACTGGTGATTTGCACAAATGCGAGGAGGCAGTCTCTCCCAGGTCATCAGTGCGTTGCTTTGGTAATTCGGCCGTCTCTGGGGTCAGGGCACTGGCAGCACTCAAGACTCGCCCGTCGCCTGGGTGGCGCGCCGGGCGAAACATGGACGCGTCGAGATGATGATAGATAGAACACACAGCCTCGACCAAGACGCTTCTTGTCTTCTTCGTCTTCGTACTGCCAACTTCCCCGCCGAAATGAACAAAATGACGCGGGGCGCTTTGGGCTTTTGTTCGGCTTCATCATGGCTCCAGTCAAAGCCAACGTCACAAGAGAGGCGTCCTGAAACCCTCCCGCCTCGCAACGCAACATATTCTTAGATTGTCGTGTCGCATCAGCCGTGGCAAACAGAGCGATATAATCCCCCCCTCCCCTCTTCGCTTCTTTCTTCAAAGCCATCGACGTCTGCCTTTTGCCGGAACGAGCACGTTCCCCTCGCACCCCTCCACTTCATGTACCCTACCTACATATCCGTACATACACGTCCTCGAGCTGCCTCTCATTACCGACCTCATGCTGCGTAACATGAAGGCTCTGAGGCGGCAACAACAAAAAGGCCCCAAACTTGGACTCGCTCGCTCGCTCGCTTCATCCCATATACCCACCCACCCACCCACCCAATCCATTGATGACGGCCAGGGGCCGATCCATTCCTTGTTCCCGCGAGACCATGGACCGACACAGAGAGACAGGCACTTGGCTTGGCATCGCTTCCCGCCGCCTTTGACTGGAAATAACCACTCGTCTTACCACGCTCCAGATTACCCCTCGTACTATTCTTTTTTATCTCTTTTGTCGTCAACAGTTGGACCATGCAACCCCCCATCCGCCGCCCCTTTGGTACCGACAATTGCACCCAGACCCGTCCGTCACCCTCAACTGTCACTCCTTCTATGCCCCTCCTCCCGGCATGTGTCTGACCAAATTTCGGCAACCTCTCCCCCGGGCACAGCTCTGCCCCAACATGTTTCTTTCTTCTTTCTCCCCTCCTGCATTTCCTCTATTCCTCCTGCATTTCCTCTCTCCGCTCTTCTAAGCAACGGCTGATTTACACCACGCGAGCACTACGACAGACATTCGTACCTGGCCAGCTGGCTGTACAATGCAGCGCCTTCTCCGCCCCCTCCCCCGTCCACTGCTGAACTATCTACCCAAATGTCCGCGCGAAACCCTCTCGCCCTCAAGACCCACACGCACGCCACCTGCCATGGCCCACCAACCACTCTGCCAAATTCTACACTACCCTCCACACCACCACATTTCTGCAGTCATTTCCTTGCCCACACGTTTGACCCTCGTCCCCTCTGCTCCTGCTTTGCGCCTGCTCCGCGGAAGAGCACGACATGCGTGCGTGCGTGTCTGCGTCCATCTGTCGTCAGGAACAAAGACGCGCGCAAGGGGTGCAGTGAAATGCCTCGCCGCAACCTACACTACCTACTTGCCTACCTCTCCCCGGCTAACCAACGCGCCTATCCTATCCTTCGTCCGTCTACCCATTCACTGGACAGCCATCACCCATCCCCAAAAATTCAAGGTCCAGATGGTAGTAGCAAAAGGTCATAGCACACACACACACTAGCCAAGCCTACTACTCCCCTTGATCCTTCGCATCGGGCTTGGTCAAGTCTATGTCAAGAGCGCAAGAAGAGCCGCTTGAATAAACGCTCCCTGCATGCGTCGTGGTGTATTCGACAGGGAAGTTTCCCACTCCTCTGCAGCCACTTCGACGTGCTTGCTTTGTTTCTTTTCTCACCAGGTCGAGAGCTCCTTTGTGTGTTGTGGCTTTTGCTACAGTACGTGCCAGGCCTTGGAGGCCGTCACATGTCAAGTCGTGCTGGCGGCGTCAGCGGTGCTGGTCTCTCCCTCGTGATGGATGGATGGATGGATGGGTGGGATGGGCTTAGGTAAAGCCCCCACCCCCGCCCGCCGCCTGTATACAGGTGCTTGCTTGCTTGCCCGAGTCTGTCCTACTGTTTACCCATCTACGCCTCCACCTTCGCCCGGCCATTGCCTAGGTACGTACCTACTGAATACTGAACGGAAAACCCGAAGACAAGGCGTGCTCGCTACTGCGCTTCGCTGCCGTCGTGTTGCCTGCCTGTCTGCTAACATAGCTACTTTGATTTGCGGTCTTGTTATGCGTTGTCGTGGTAGGAGGGCAAAGTGAATAGGGACGAGAGAGGTGTTGATGGATTGACTGACGAGCGAATAACAAGGTACCCAACTCACTCGCTGCTTACTTAGCTGTCAGATCGATGCCGGAAGAGAGGGAGGGCACGGACGGCCAGTAGATACCTACGTCCAATGAGAGCAAGTCAGTCGGGTTTTTACAACTTCAAACGTCTACAGGAGGGCGATTTGGCTGGGACACGGACAGCAAGTCTTTCAAAATAGCCAAACAAGGCAAGAACATCAGCTTTTCCCAACTTCAAACGTCTATAGAAGGGTGATTTGGCCGGGGGCACGGACGGCGACTGAAGAGATGGCTGAAAAACCAGGGCAAAAGGACGTCTGAACTGATTGGGCTGTTGTTCTTATTGTTGTTTGCTCATCAAGGCGTCCGTATACTGGCTGTTTCCTCTCTAGCGCAACATGCTCCCAAGGCTCTCGCAGCAAGAACCAGTCAGTCATACGTTCGCCAGGATAACGTCATGTCATTGTCACTGTCATCGTCGCCGCTGTCTTGCCTGTCTCTCTACCGTACTGTTCAGAACAATGACCAACCAGCTAGATACGTGGGCGCATGTTCTGGCGTAGGTAGGTGCCTTGCCTTGCTTCGGTCCACGTCTACATCTGCTAGTGAAGACGAGTTGATGTGCGCTACGACTTTCCGTCTGGTTGTCTGGATCCCAAGTTCGGATTGAACCTAAGCGAAGCGAAGCGAAGGAACGGGAAGGGCTGGTGTCGTGTATGGCCGCCGTCTTTGCCTTTCCCTCTCTCCCACTCACTCACTCACTCCCTCCCTCCCTCTCTCTTTCAATTTCACCCACTTACTTGTCCCGGACTACACATGTAAATAACTGCCTCTCTACTCCCACCCCTCCCTCCCTCTCCCCGATACATCCATCCACCTACCAATCAAACATCCTACACACCTCCCAGCACGTCCCTGACGACGCGAACCGTGCGATCCGCAATGGCCTCGACGTCGGCCGCCGTGACCGTATACGGCGGCGCCAGCAGCACGTGGTCGCCCGCGCGCCCGTAGTCGGCCGTGCCGCTGCCCGGGTAGAGCGTGATGCTGTAGGCGGGGGTGAGGGCTGTCGTGACCGAGTGGTCGAGTTAGCGAGGGAGTCTCTTCGTGGGGAGTGGAAGGGAGTGCTGGGAGAGGGGTTGATGGTGATGGTGATGGAGTAAGGGGCGGGCATAGGCAGACAGGAAGCACCACGGGATGCGTCGATTGAGCAAAAGGAGGGAAAAGTGACAGGGGTCTGCGGGTGCGGCAGCTCGGCCAAGTATCCGCACCCACAGCTGCTGGTACCGTACCTGTTTCGTGTATCCGCATGGCGATTGCTTGTTTTGGGTCAAACGGCTGTTTCGTCGCCTTGTCTCGCACAAACTCAATCTGGGGGACGAAGTCGTCAGCCAAGGAGCGAGCGTTTCTTCCCGCACCGTTTTTGAGGAACTTTTTGAAAGTAGCGAATGACTGAAAAAGAGAGGGAGAACTTGAGGATAGAGAAAAGGGGTGGAAGGGAAACGCAAAAAACGATTGGAAATCAGGGCCACTGTCACCAAAACTTACCCCCCAAAAGAGACCCCGGCCTCGGATATTTCCAACATTCGGATGATCCTCCAAACCCTCTCTCAGCAGCTTCTCGAGATACTTGCCCTGGCGCGTCACATTCGCCATCAAATCCTGCTCCTTCACAATACGCTGGACCTCGGCGGCGGCGGCGCAGGCAACCGGGTGCGCTTGATACGTGTGGCCATGGACAAAGGCGCCAGTGCCCTTGTCAAGGGCGTCAACGACGCGATGGCCGACGAGGAGGCCGGCGATGGGTTGGAATCCTCCGCCCAGCCCTTTGCCGATGGTTTGAAGGTCCGGGACGACGTTTTCTTGCTCCCACGCGTGCAGGGTGCCTGTACGCCCCATGCCGCTCATCACTTCGTCCAGGATGAGCAGCGCGCCGTACTTGTCGCAGACGGCCTTCATGGCGGTGAAGTAGCCGGGGACTGAGGGGACGCAGCCAAGTGCCTGTGGGATTGAGGAGGCGGGTCAGCGCCGATTGTCAATCCCGAGGAAAGAGGACGCTCAAACTCACCGCTCCAACAACTGGTTCGGCCACAAACGCGCAAACCGTCTCGGGCCCAACGCGTTGGAACTCGTCGTCCAGCTCCTGCGCCAGCCGCTGCACAAAGGCCTCGGTGCTCTCGCCCTCCCTCTTCCCGCGGTACTCGTTGCACGCCTCGACGTGCGAGATGTGCTGCATGAGTACGGGCTCAAAGGGCGCGCGCCGGCTGACGTGCCCGCCCAGGGACAGCCCTCCGAGCGTGGTTCCGTGGTAAGAGCCTTTGCGCGCGATGAAGTGGATGCGTTGCGGCTGTGGTGGGGAGACTTCAAGGTAGTATTGCCGCGCCAACTTCATGGCAGCTTCGACGGCTTCGGAACCTGGACATTGTTAGGCGAGGGCAGGCGATTTGGGCGGCTGGTGAGTTGAAGTTCAGGGGACTGCGTGGTTCTGGGGTTGAGGTAGTGTTGAAACAGAAATTCTAGTAGCCCGGTCCTTCTCTTGATGATCGTGACCAAATTTCACTGCCATACAGGTCTTCCCTTTGGAGATGATATTTGACAGACTAAGATGGGATGGAAGAAAAGAAGAGTTTCATTGGTTTGATGGATGCCTCAAAATGGAAGAAGAGTTGCTCACCCGAACTAACAAAGACTGCCTTGCTCATGCGTCCGCCCGTAGAGTCAATCACCAACTTCCCAAGCTCATCGCCAGACGGTGTGGCAAACATGAAGCTGTGGCAGTATGAAAGCTTGTCCATCTGACGTACAACGGCATCGCGGACACGCTCGTTGCCGTGGCCTAGACATGCCACTGCCGCGCCAGATGTTGCATCAAGCACCTCTTGCCCATTCTCCAGCGTGAGGTAAAGTCCACGAGAAGCGGTGATGTTGGGAGGCGTGAAGCGCAGGGAGCGCTGGAGGACGGGATCCGGAGAGCCATTGGCGCCGTTGACTTTGTGTGAAGCCAGCATTTTGTCGAGATGGATGATGGATGATGGCGTATAATTGTTTTGTCTTCAAGTATCTGATGCCACAGGATTGTGGGATTTTATGTATCGCAAGTTCGACGTGAGAGACTGATTGAAACTAGGTGTTGAGTCACAATTGCCGTTTGTTCCTTGGTTCCCCGCTCTTGACGCGCTACAGACATGTAGATATAGGCGCCCTTCATTTGTGTCCGCCCTGCACCCGCTTATCGCATGCGACTCCCCGATGCGGCAGATCACGGCCTACGAGCAGCGAGTTGCGTGAGCACAGACGGGCTGTGCTGTGGGAGCACGGCAGCGGGGACGAAGCAGCTGTGCCGGCGGCGCGTGGAGATGAGATTGGACGACCAGAATGAAGAGAGTCAGGGAGTCGGTTCGGTCCGGAGTCCCCCAGGAACTCATGGACCCTGGTCCCGCGCCTCGGACCGCTCGTCCTGTGGTTCCAAGAGCTTTTGGCTCATGTGCCTGGAGCGTGGAGTGTGCTCTCTGTGGAATTGATTGGCAGCCGAGGGTTTGTGTTGTCCAGACTGAGGATTGCCACTATCATGTGTTGCTAGTCATGAATGTGGTGGGCTTTCCCCTGTTTTAGACGACAAAATTAGACGCCTGTTGCAAGTTGGCCGGGGAAGCATATGAGTCTTCGATCTGTTGGCTCATGGTTCGGGCACCGCGGCGGCTAGATCAGATGGTCCCGTCCTCGGGCATCTGGTCAATGAGCAATTCTGCGCGTGTTTACGTCAACAAACAATGCGTGGCGGGATGGATGATGTTTCCGTTCCAACGCCAATGGCGTCAATGATCAACTTTGCACGCTCAAATGTTTGGGAAGACAGCGTGTCATAAACAAGAATGTCAATTGGGATGAAGCTTGACAATGATCCGAGTTTGGACCCAGCGCAAGAGCGGAGAAGGGAACGGGGGCGGAAATGCGGGGGCGGGGCGGAATCACTCCGCCGGGCGGTGAACACATGTCTTTGGAACCTCAGGCAGAAAATTAGCGGGATACTGTGACCTTTCCATCCAGTTGACAGACATTCAACACCACACATCGCCCGTCATGTCGAACCACGCGCGTGTCGAAGAGCTGTCCGACAGCGACCCAAGCGAAATGGACCCGTCCGACTTTGACCCCTCAGCCCTCGCGCAAATGATGGGCGGCGTAAACCTGGGCGCTGGCGGTCCCCAAGCACAGCAATTCTCGACGCCGCAGCACACCATCACGCCTAATGCCCAGGCTGAAGCTCAGCACCGCGAGCGCTCCAAGCACTGGCAGTGCATCTACCCTGTCTACTTTGACGCGACGCGCACGCGCGCCGAAGGGCGCCGTGTCGGCAAGGAGCTGGCGGTCGAGAACCCGCTGGCGCGCGAAATGGTCGACGCCGTTGCCGCGCTGGGCCTGCAGGTCGTGTTTGAGCCGGGTAAAACGCATCCCAAGGACTGGGCCAATCCAGGAAGGGTGCGCATCTTGCTCAAGGAGGACGGCAAGCCCGTCAACTCGGCCGTCAAGAACAGTAAGCTACTCAAGAAATACGACTTCGATTGGGAATTGCAAGACTGACACATTCAGAACACCACCTCTACAACCTCGTCGGCGCTTACCTCAAAGCTCACCCCACGACTCCAGACGCCCCAATGCGCCTCCGCATTGCTGGACTGCCCCCGCCAAAAGAGCTCAAACCTCCGGCGATTCCAAAGGGCTGGAAGATGAATACCATTCTGCCCCTCCATTCGGCTGGGCTCAGCGGTGGTGGTGTCAGCGAAAATCTCTTCAAGGACATGATGGCCGAGATGCAGGGCGAGGCGCCGGGCGGCAGCGCGAGTGATAGCGGCACTGGTGCGGCCAAGAAGAAGAAGGACAAGAAGAAGGGCAAGGCTTGAGATGGCCGCGTCTGCCCCCGTCTGTCCAGCTGTGACTGGTCTTTTCACTGCTGCTGCCGCTGGCTGTGACTTTGGCTTCCGGAATTTCTTGCGTGTGGTTCGTGTAGAGCTGACATCTTGCACGTGTGGTCTTGGCCAGAAATCTGCAAGACGACGTTCATCGGCCACCTATCAAAGCACCGGATGTCATGTGCCAGAAGTTGACTTGCGAGATGGCAAAATCAGAGGATAGGACAAAGAAAAGAAAACCGGGTGCAAGAGATGCTGGCTTTGAAAAAGAAAAAAGATGGCAAGAGGAGCTTGCCTGGACACTGCTACCGTTTGACAGCCAAAGCGGAGCGGAGCGGCAAATGGGCGGGACAGACGATACGCCAACGATTGCCTCCTCGAGCTAGGCACTGCGCTGCGCGGTGGAACGGTATTCGCTCAGGGTGACGGAAGGAAGCGACGGACTCGGTCCCATCCATCGTCGTCCGCGTTTCAACACGACGCACGCATGCACGTCTGCCAACGTCTGCCTTCGTCCAGACATGCAACCAAGCAACCCGCCAGCTGCATCAAACACGTCAAATGTGTCGCCATACGTCACGAAGCCGCCGCTGCTCCACCGGCTCCTAGGCAGGCTCCTACGGACCGTGCCTCTTGCTCCTATTTGTTTGCACATCTTCGCTTGCGTCGACATGCATCTCGCCTCTTTCGCTTCGGCCTCTGCGGCTCTGGTCGTCTGCAGAGAATATTTTGCCTTTTTACTCTGGAAGCGTCGGCGGCGGTGGCGGGAAACAAAAGACTGCTTACACAGCAGAAGGACAGGCGGAAGGAAGGGCAGATGTGCCGATTGAGCTTATACTACCTACGAGAAACGAACGCATGCGCGCGCGCGACTGCTAATCATCAACGTCGTGAGACGAGGGATGCCGGGAACGCATCATCTACCTGTAGATACTAATAAACAACGTCTTTCAACGCCACCGTCTCTTTCGTCATCTGTGCACTGGGCAGCGTGACTGGGTGAACCGATGTCTGCGCTAGCGGCGAAGCAAATGCAACTTTCCAAATACTGGAAAAAAATTCACATTCCCTCTGTTTTTGTACTCGTCACCCTGGTGGCAAGAAGAAACGGCGTCGAACTCCATGGACGGCCGCCGCAACCCGCGTATCTACGTGGACAAGCGGCCTACATGACAACAGACAGACGCGCAAAAGCCCAACAGCCTACGCAACAGAAAAACGATCGAAGCCCGCTCCGCTAGCAAATCAAGGTAGCTTTCACTACTACCTCGACTTGTCGATTCCCTGCACGCAACTCTTTGCCGTCGGCTGGCAGGTGTCAGCGTGTGAGGGAGAGAGAAAACGAGAGCGAACGAAGAGGCAGATGAAAACGCTTTCTTTGTGCGAGGGGGTTGGACGGGAGCCAGGGGTAGGTGTGCGAAGATGCTACTGCTTTTTTCCGTCTTCCTCCCTTTTCCCTTTTCTTTGAGATGCTAGCTCTTCTCCCTGTCCGACCGACTTTTGCACGAGTCTCTCTGGCTATGAAAACATATGTAGTAGCTAGAAGATAAATCGGTGGCCCATTCGATGCGCGCTCGCCAGACTGTGATGACTACTATGACTGCTACTCGGCCATAGGTGTGGTGGCTGCGCCGTACCGTCTGGCACTGGCGATTGAAATAGTGACATTCCCAATGGGTAGAGAGAGACTGGAGACTGGGGCAGAGCTTTCTACGTTGCTGAAAATATCCCAGCTGACGCTAGTTGAATGGCGGTATAGACCATGAAAAGACACAGACAGCAGACCACACGCCGCGGAGAATCGGATTGAAGATTAAGTATTGAGGAAAGCAGAAAGATTGACGCTTCACCCCTCACTCGTCAGTCGTCTCCATTTGACGCCTTGGTGTTGCGGGATTGTTGAGAACAATGGCTCTAGTAGATATCCATAAGCAGAAGTAGAAGAGAAGTCCAACCTTCAAGAAAAAGACAGCAATGTGATGGAATGCGGTGGAAGAGTCGAAAAAGAGACAAAACGCTGCATAACAGTAGACACTGCACACCGTCTTCTTTAACCCTTTCCTTCCTTATGTCACGCAACGAAAACGACAACGGTGACGACCACCACCGCCACCAAAAGCAGCAAGTAAACGGCGCCACGGCGCGCTCTAATGTTCATGATAGATTCAAACACGACTATTCCGAGAGCCAGACAAAGCAACACGTCCACGTCGACTGAACACCAAGTAAAAGTCGAATTCACCCAGGGGCTCGAAGTCCTACATGCAATGCAGCACTGGCTTGCCCCTTCAAAGGCATCTGCCTCGTTCTACTCTTGGCAGGGAAGGCTAAAATGTATTGTACAAAGCAAAAGGCCGTTGAAAAGCATCTCAACATGTAAGAGATTGATCTGTACCTGATGCTTCAGTATGGCGTAGGGGCTGCCTTTTTGCAGCGTGCATGGCGGACTACGGGGAGGCAATGCTGGCGTATGGTGCCCTATACAAATAAAGGCTATTATGGTTTATTCCCAAACATGGCTGCTGCGCATCACCAACCAGAAGAATGATCTACAGAAAACGGAACACGGCACACAGCACACGGCAACACACGGACACTGAGCAAGCGGTCCTGGACGTATCGCAACGCCGTGATTGCTAAGCGAGGACGCCGGAGGAGGAGGGCAGCGAAACAAAATCTCAAACGTTTGACTTGTTTCATCAAAAGACGAGACGAGACGAGAGTCTCCATATCCCCCGCCCCCAACCGTGCTTTTGAGCCCATGTGGAACCTCTCGCTTAACAACTGCTGATATGCGAATTGAGACAAACGACAAAACACCAACGACGCCCGTTATTGCCCTGGGTATCCACTGGCCGCCCAGCCGTCTTATCCGGGAGTGTGACTGATACAAAAAAGGAAATCTGTGTTTGGATGCGATAGAAAGAGGGGGTAGAGTGGACATGCGCGTTTGAGATGTCAACGTGCAGGCAATGCCGAGCTCTCGCTGGGTCAATCATGCAGCGCTAAGCATCTCTCCTCTTCTCCCTGTGACGCGCGCTCCTAGCTCTCGACACATTCTTGCGTTCCGGCTCGGAAGGCTGAGGCTGCTGATGAAGCTCCTGTTGCGGCTGCTGATGCCCCTGTTGGTGTGGCTGCTGTTGAGTCTGTTGTTGCTGCTGAGCTGCCGCCAGCTTCTTGGGCCAGTCAAGGGCAAGGTCGATGTTCTCCCGCGGATAAACAGCCTCTAATATGACATAGAGCAGGTAGTCGATGATGACGCACAGACAAAAGAGCTTGCCTGCCCAGATGCCGCAGCCGTAGTACCGCTTCAAGCGGTCGATAAGGGCGAAGCTTTGCACGCCTGCCCGGCCACGCGTAGCGCCCCACCCACCACTCGAGTAGCCATAGAACTCCTCTTCGCTAAGCACGCCGGATATGCCATTGTAGACGCGTTCGGTGCGCTCGGCAATGTCGTCCCATGAGTACATCATTTTGACTTGCTCGTGGAAGCGCTCTGTGCGAATCTTATTCGCTCGGCGTGCTGCAATGGCTTTGCCAGTCGCAGCCACGAGGTCGTCTTCCTCGGGTTTGGCAAATGTCGTCATGTGTGCTGGAAGTACCTCTGGAATGCCGCCGACTCGGGTACATACAACGTACAAGCCGCAGCTTGCGGCTTCAACGATGACGGTGCCAAACGCCTCGGTAAGACTGGGGTGGAGATAAATGTGGCCGCGCACCATGACGTCTCGGACTTCCTCGTGCCTAACGGGTCCCAAGAGCTCCACGCGATCTTGCAGCACGTTTCTT
Organism: Phyllosticta capitalensis; assembly: GCF_038381095.1. NCBI lineage: Eukaryota > Fungi > Ascomycota > Dothideomycetes > Botryosphaeriales > Phyllostictaceae > Phyllosticta > Phyllosticta capitalensis. The sequence continues at coordinate 2,271,078 of NW_027117444.1, read as the reverse complement.
TCGAGCATTTGCTCAAGGTCAATGGCTTTTGGACCTGATCCGGCAATGATGAATTTGACGTTGGGGTGGGCAGACAAGATTCGAGGGATAGCCGCAATCAGCAAGTCTGTCCCCTTGTTGTAGAATAGCCGTGAAATGACTACGATTGTGATGACATCATGCGGGCCAATGGTCTGCGAAGCTCGTTCTCCAGGCCGAAAGTTTTCCGCGACAACTGCATTTGGGATGACAGACACCATTAAAGGGTCAAGCGAAGCGCGCAGGACAGTGTTCTCCTTGCTATTCAAAGTCAGCGGCGTCCTGGAGTAGGAGTGCAGCGGATGCTCACCATGTATGACTGACGCAAATGACATGGTCCACATCGCTGAGCGTAAACTTCAGGAGTTTGTTGGTAAGGATGCTAGCCGCGTCCGCAAACCCAAACAGCGAGTGGTCCGTAAAGACGGTCCGCAGTCCCATTGTGCGCGCATGTAGAATGGCCTCGTGGCAGAGACTACTAAGGCTGGCATGGCCATGTACAATCTCAATCCTCTCCCGAATGATGATGTTGCGAAAGATGGGGAAGAATGAGAAGACTGTCGGAAACGTCGACTCGCGGTAGATGACGAAGAAGGGGACGTGATAGACCTTGAGGCCGTTGGTAAGATAGCGGATTCCTTTGCGACCCTCGTGCGCGTGGGTAATGATGATGACTTTGTGCCCGCGATCTATGAGTTTCTATGGCAGGTCAGCGTATTTCACCCTGGATGCGCATTGGGTTCCTACTGTTGAGAGCTGGTATATGTGACTTTCCACACCACCTAAGAGTACGTCAGTCTCGGTTTCCAGGCTTCATGCTTCAATACCAACCAGGTTGGGGATAAAAGAAATCGCTAATCATCCTGCAATGTGTAAGCGCGCGCCGCATCTCGCATTCCTGAGACCTTACGCAATATTGTACGGCATCTTGATCGCCTTCTTCCGTTACTGCTCGTAACAGGAGAGCGTGGTGTCAGCCAATGCATCGCAGGTCCAATTGGAGCAACGCCCTCGGAAAGGGTCAACCTCGAGAAGCGCCAGTCTGGACGGACGTGGAAGCTTCCTTGTTGGGAATGCGCGTCGGCAGCACGGAAAGCTCCCGCGAAGCCAGGCGGTGACTAGGCGGTATCGATTCTGCCGGCAGCTCAGATGAATTTACGCGGACCGCGACTCTCCGCCAGTCTACATCCACTTGCGACACTAACAATGCCTGGCCAGTTTTACGCGCGCTACGTCCCTCCGAAAGCGCAAAAAGAGAGCGCTCCTGAACTGCCACTCCGAGAGCCAGAACACCAGGAACCACGCGTCGAAGAGGGTGCGGCTCCTCCGAGTCCAGAGACCAAGAAAGAAAAAGAACCCAAGCGCGCAAAGAAGCGCAAGCGCGTAGAGCCCCAGGATGCCACGACCGACGATGACGCAAAATCAAAGAAACACAAGTCTGTGCTGTCAAAATTCGAAAAGTCTACGCAGATTGCTTCGGTAGCCGCTGCGAGAGAAAAGCCCAAGGAAGAGGAGCCGGCCGACGAGCCAGAGCTGCACGGCAAGTCGACACGTCCATTGGCATCACGCCAGCCATGTTGACAATTTCATTTAGACCTAGGACCCATCCCCCAACCTGAACCCGTACCCGAAGCGCCGTATAAACCCGAATTCTCCTCCCTTCCGTCCTGGCTAGCGCAGCCAATCACTGCTTCGACGAGCAGTCGCAAGCCATTCGAGGAACTCCGCATAGATCCAAAGCTCATCAAGCACCTGAAAAGCAAGGGATACCACGAAGCATTTGCAGTGCAGTCTGCCGTGTTGCCCCTCCTCCTACCCGGAGGGCCTCCTGACGTGGCCGATGTTTGTGTCTCTGCCGCCACGGGCTCCGGCAAGACGCTAGCCTATCTTCTCCCAATGATTGAAAGCATGCGCCATCGGGTCGTCACACAGCTACGCGGAGTTGTTGTGGTCCCCACGCGAGAGCTGGTAGTCCAAGCACGGGAGGCAGCCGAGCTTTGTGCCGTTGGCAGCGGCCTTAAGATTGGTACCGCCATGGGCAGTCATGCTTTTGGTGTGGAACAAGACATGCTCGTCAAAAAGGGAAGGAGGTACGACTCGATAGCTTCGGCAGAGTTGCGAGATAGGGCCAAACGACGTCTGGCGGACGGTTGGGCAGCGGAAGACGACGACTGCGAGGATATTCTCGATGTCCTCCCAGGTCATGTGCCGCAGTACGAGTCAAAGGTCGACATTCTTATCTGCACCCCGGGTCGGCTCGTCGAGCACTTGCACCACACCAAGGGTTTCAGTCTAAACAATGTCGATTGGCTCGTCATTGACGAAGCGGACCGTCTGCTCGATCAGAGCTTCCAGGATTGGGCCGAGACGGTGATGAATTCCTTGGAAGTACAAAAGACGCCCGATCAAATGAGTCCAAGAGAGCGAATCATATCCCACCTGCGGTACCTTCCGCAAAAGCGCAACGTTAGAAAGGTCATTCTGAGTGCCACAATGACGAGGGATTTGAGCAAACTCGAAGCGCTCCGGCTGCGGAGGCCAAAGCTGGTCGTTGTGGAAGGAGCCGAGTCTGCAGGAGGCCGAGTCGACGGGGACGTCTTTGAGCTTCCCGATTCGCTGTACGAATGTGCAATCCCTGTCGGCGACGGCAGCCGAAAGCCCTTGTTCCTCCTCCGTCTTCTCCAGACCAGGATTCTTCCAGACTTGCCCGATGCAGCAGTGCCAAGTTACGGTGAGCAGATGGACGAGGACTCCAAGTCTGATACTAGCCCCGACGACTCGGAGAGCGCCTCGTCAACAGATACCGAGTCGTCGTCGGACGAAGAGTCGGACGATACCTCGGCATCTTCAGAAGAGGAGTCGGACTCGTCCTCGAGCGACTCTGATTCAGAATCGGACGCACAGTCCGCGAGCTCAGATACCCTTGGAGGAGAGTCGGCTGGAGAAAAGCGTCCCACAGCAACAGCACCAACATCTGTAGAACCCGTCTCCAACGTCCTCATCTTCACACACAACAACGAAAACGCTAACCGTCTCTCCCGCCTCCTCGGCCTGCTCCATCCCCCATACGCCGCCGTAACCGGCACACTGACCAAATCTTCGACCTCTTCCTCGTCGCGCAAGCTGCTGCGCGCCTTCAGCGCCGGCAAGCTGCGCATCCTCATCGCGTCGGACCGGGCGTCGCGCGGGCTGGACCTGCGGCACCTGGCGCACATTGTCAACTACGACATGGCGACCAGCGTGACGAGCTACGTGCACCGCGTGGGGCGCACGGCGCGCGCGGGCAACGACGGCACCGCCTGGACGCTGTTTACGCGCAGCGAGGCCGGCTGGTTCTGGAACGTGGTTGCGCGCGGCGAGGCCGTCCGGAGGAGCGACGGCGCCAAGGTCGAGCGCATGAAGTTGGAGGACGCCGTCAGTCAGGACGCGGTCGAGAGGTATGAGCAAGCGCTGGCTAGGCTGGGGGCTGAGGTCAGGGGGGCGGGAGAGTAGAGTCGAGCAGCGAATTTCGAATCGAAGAACATTACTTCAGGCATCTGCCCGTCTTGCTGCTATCATACGTGTCCAAGTGCCCGTCGTATAAGATACCTAGACTCCCATCGGCACCTCGGCCTGCCGCACGCAGCCAAATGAACAGGCTGCAGCTCATCCTAATTCGAGCGTGGGTAGGTATGTAGGTATATCCAACCTTCCTACTCCGACAGCCTACCTAGATACCAGACCAATCTCCTCCCGTCCCATAAACAACAGCTCGCATCCACTGCCACACAAGGCAGGCAATCTACACAGACAAACGGTCCACAACCTACATACCTACCCCAGCTACACTCCCCCACCCCCATCAACTCCCTCCTTCCCTCCCATCACCTCCCTACTTCACTCCTATCAGCTAGGTACATACGTATCACTCAATGATCCACCTCCGGGCTCCGATTGATGCACGCTATCTGGTATCTGCATCCAAAGAGATGGGTCATGTACCTAGACAACCGCTCCGTGACGCCGCTACTGATACCACCCGGGCCCTTCATCGCCGCCCGTTGGGTATGACGCACACCACTGGCTCGCGGGCTGGGTCCACCCAGGCAGTCGAGGCATTAGGGCTGACGGGGAAGACGGGACCTGAGTAGCAATAATGGCGGGCGGCGGCCGAATGAATAATGCCCGGCCGATGCTGTATTGTGGATGATGAGGGTGGGTGGCATGTGGATAGGGATGACGACTGATGAGGTAGGTGGGTAGGTTAGGCCTTGCGGGATTGTTGCGGCGGTGCCTTGCAGACGACTAGGTAGCTGAGGTGCTACTGGCCACAGATTCCTTGTGGTGGTAGGAAACTAGGGTAGGGGGGTGGTGATGAGTGATTGAGAGAGAGGACGAGACGAGATGAGACGAGACGACGGGAGAAGAGGAGAGAGACGACAGAATGGAGAATGAGTACAAAGCATGTTGCCGTCCAACCACATAACTACATACGTTACCTACGTCACAGCCAGAATCTGCATCCGCAACACCATTGCGGAGACGGCAGCCCAGCGTCCCTGACGTCCCTAGAGTTGAGGTGAATGCATGTGACACAAAAACAACATCGGCATCAAAAGTCCACCGGTCCAGCTCGCATCTCTGTCCGTCCGTCCGCTAGCTCGCCGTCGCGTGCCCCGAAGGTCAAGTCCCAAAGAAATCACGACAGCAGCAACGGCGGTGCAACAAGGCCTCTGCACGCCAGCCAGTCGGAGTCGGCATCCAGGAGGGGCCCGACGTTCTGGAAAGGAAGGCGTCCAAGAGACGAGGAAAAAGCAACGAAAAATTGCATCGACGAGTGCGTTTAAGGGAGGCCACTTGCAAGCCACGACCGTTGCGGCCTCCCGCGCTTCGTATATGCTTATCTGGGATCCTGGGATACCTGGGCTGGTGTCCTGGTGTCGTTTGCAGGGTTGATGGTGCGGATGCAGGCATTCTCCTGGCACAGCATGCCATTGCCGATGCGCTGCTGGCTGTTGTGCTCGCCGTGGCTCAAGCTGGCTCGGTACAGTGCAAAGAAGACTGCGTACCAGAGTGTGGGCTGCGCTGCTGTTGCTGCTGTGCTCGGGGGCGGCCGGCGTCTGGTGTGTGGTTAAAGGAAGCTCTTGGCGATTATGCAAGCCAAGACACGGCGGTGGGTTCAGGCTGCTGAGGACGCTGCCCGTTTTGGGTCGAGCACGTCCGCTTTTGGAGTGAACAACCACTGCCATTCGCTCTGCTGCCACGACCACTCATCAGAGCCCATTTCCGACGACGTCGCGACCTGCCCGATCCGCCGCGACAGACAGACGTTGGTCTTTTGATGCCAAGCAGACGGTTGGCCTAGTAGTAACTTGTTCCCCCTGAGTAGCAAGGTTGCGGAAGATCGACATAACCCAGAGCCAAAGGCGGCCGTCGAATCACGGCGTCGGCTCGTCTCGACATCCCAACCTCTGTCGACAACGTCGTTAACGACCTGACAAACCCGGCCAAGCGCCGCAACCCTCCGCCCACCGCCAGCACACACGACAGGACAGACGGCCGGCTGCTGTATCTGTACCCTCTGAGAAGAAGATGTGGCCTGCCTGATTGGCATGCGCCGAATTGATGCCGCCGTCGCCGCCGCCTCGAGCGGTCTGAGATGGATGGCGCCATTGACTCGTCGCCACTCGTTGTACAGCCCATACCGAGTAGAAGATACGGACTTGGCAACACATGCAAGCTCCATCTCCATGCGCTGGCCATGGCTCGGCGACGGGTGATGTACATGGCTACGTGGTAGCTGTTTGGTCCCTGAATCTCTCACGCCCAAATTTCTCCGGCGCCAATTGCTGAGGTGCTTGCCGCCGTCCCGAACCGCACGCGCTGCTCTCACGGCCTGCCCGCCGTCCATTGGCCGCTTGTTGGACATGATGGCTGCGAGTCACTTTCTGCTGGCCGCCCGTTGGTCCACTGCGAGCGGGTCTTGTCTGACGGTCCAGGATATCCCACCTAGGCGATGTTGAGTTCGTCTACTCCTTCACTGGAGCATCGACTTCTTCACAGCCGCCTTCCATGGCCCCCGTGGCCCCAGGTATGGAGTCGTCCTTTTTGAGCTGGAGCAAACACCGACATCGTCATGGCCTTGGCCACTCCCCGGGCTGGCACATGGCATGGTGCGCCCCGGACGGAGGCTCACTGGCTCAGGACCCTGCGAGCTTCGGCTGGTGCGCCCGTCACCGCCATGTCATGTTGTGTTTACCTATCGATGGACGGAATGGGCTGGCGGGTGCTATCCGTGTGCATCTGTCAAGGTTGGCTCGGGAGCGAGGCCGAGCAGGAGAAATGAGGGCATCATCGAGCCCCTGTTTCGACGGCTTCTTTTGACAATATAAAGATGGCGGTTCAGAGGGACCAATCAGGCGCATGGGCAGCATCTGGGATGGATCAGCTGGTGCTAATGTCCGACGCCATCCCACGCGTGGAGCCGTGCTGTTTCAAAGAGGCAGCTGTTTCGCTGCTCTCGTGCTTCGTCTCGATAGCGACCAGGGCCAAGACTCAGAGGCCGAATATGTTGTTTTGTGTCGGGCGAGGGCCTTGGGGTGGCCAGAGCATGGAGCGCATCCAAAGTGAAGTGTCTGGGATGGAGTGACGGGCCGGCCGACGGCAGCACAAGCAGGAAGAAGATGCATGGCAGCAGGCAAACTGGCTAGCAGAGCGGGAGGCCGGCGGGTATGTGCACGTCGACGCTAGGCTGTGGAGGTGTCGGTTTTGGAGTGGCAGACGACTCTGCAGCAAGAGGTGGATCTCGTCGATCCCTCGGGGTTTGTGCGTCAATTTCTCCATGCAGCAACCAACACTCACCCTGATGGTCGCAGGTCCTTAAAAAGTCGGTCCTCCCCATTGTTTGCTTTGGAGTTTTCCCATCGTCCTTGTCAATCAACTCCAGGGGCGCATCACCAAACGCCAACCACCGGTCCGCCTTTCTTTTACAACAACCCAAGATGCCCTCCTACTCGACAGCAGCCCTGGTGGCTCTCGTCGGCACCTCGCTGGCCAGCCCAGTTGCCCGTCACGAATTCCAAAAGCGCGACACGTACTCGTTCCGCCAAGTTCAGCGTGGAACCTACACCAAGAACGGGCCGGCCCAGGTTGCAAAGGCGTACAAGAAGTTTGGCGTGTCGGTTCCATCCGTCGTCAATGCCGCCGTCAGCGCCGCCGCCGCCGCTACGACTGGATCCGTCGAGGCCACGCCCGAGGACAACATGGACTCGTTGTACCTCTGCCCGGTCAACGTGGGTGGCACCGAGCTGCAGCTGGACTTTGACACGTAAGTGCCGCCGTCGTCTAAGACAAACAAAAGAATTCCTCACTAATGCGTGTGCTGCAGTGGATCCGCCGACCTGTAAGTGTTTTTCGTTCTCGACTTTTTAGACTATTGTCAGGGTCAGGGTCAGGGTTGGCGGCGGCAGACAGGGTGGCTGCGGTGCCTGGATGACGCGACGCGACGTTTCACCCTGCGAGCCGCTGCGCTGGGGCCACGCGCCCCTAGTTTCAGCTGCATGGCGCTGCCGCCACTCGCTGCACCCACCCGACGATTGTTTTTGGCTCCCACGCAATTGCCGTCCGACTTGATGCTAACATGCCGCAGCTGGGTCTTTTCCAGCCAAATGACATCAAGCGAGCAGACGGGCCACGCAATCTACAAGCCCTCCAGCTCTGCAACCAAGAAGAACGGCTACTCGTGGGACATTTCCTACGGCGACGGCTCCGGTGCCGCTGGAAACGTCTACGCCGACAAGGTCGTCGTTGGCGGCGTTACGGCCACCTCCCAGGCTGTCGAGGCCGCCACCTCCGTCTCGTCGTCCTTTACCTCGGACACGGACAACGATGGTCTGCTCGGCCTTGCCTTTAGCAGCATCAACACCGTCTCGCCACAGGCCCAAAACACCTTTTTCGACACCGTCGCCGACCAGCTCGCCAAGAAGCTGTTTGCCGTCACCCTGAAGAAGGGCGAGGCCGGCACCTACGACTTTGGCTACATTGACCAGTCCAAGTACACGGGTGAAATTGCCTACATCGACGTCGACAGCTCCGAGGGCTACTGGGGCTTCACTGCTGATGGATACGCCGTTGGCGACGGCTCCGTGACGGGCAGCTCCTTTTCGGCCATTGCCGACACGGGCACCACGCTCGTCTACCTCCCCGACGAGATTGTCGACGCCTACTACGCCAAGGTCGACGGCGCCAGCTACGACGAGCAGCAAGCCGGCTACACGTTTGCGTGCTCCACCGACCTGCCCGACTTTTCGCTGTCGCTGGGCGGCGCCAAGCGCACCGTGCCGGGCAACTACATCAACTACGCCAAGGTCGACGGCAACAACTGCTACGGCGGCATCCAGAGCAGCTCGTCCATCGGCCTGTCCATCGTCGGCGACATCTTCCTCAAGAGCCAGTACGTCGTCTTCGACAAGACGCAGAGCACCCCGCGCCTCGGCTGGGCCCAGCAGAGCTCCACTTCTTCTTCTTCGTCCAACGGCACCGCATCTAGCCAGACCAAGGGCAGCAGCTCCGCGTCGGCTCCCGCTGCCACCAGCCCCACGCCCACGCCCTCGCCCGCTTCGACCGGCTCCGGCGGCGGCTTCGGCGGCTCCGGCATCTTCCCCTCGGGCCTCCCCTCGGGCTTCCCCTCGTTCGGCGGCGGCTCTTCCGGTTCTTCCTCCTCCCAGGGCTCCGGCTTCTCCGAGTCGCAGTCCAGCGGTAGCAGCAGCAGCAGCAGTGGCTTCAGCCAAGAGGCGGCCAACCAGGCCTTCAACGAGGCATTGGCTGCTGCCCAGGCCGGCGGCTTCTAAGCAGGTGGTGGTAGATCAAAGGGGGCTGGCTGTGTGATTTCGTCTCAACCTTTTCTTTTTCGCTGCATATCGTCGGGCATTTAAGAGACGTCGGCTGGCTGGGCAAGTGTGTGTGTGCGTGTTTCTGCATATATGGTACGGGTACGGGGGTTAGCTAGATCTTCCCGTTTTTTTCTCATTCGAAGCATTGCGTTGCGTCGTCTTCTGCAGCAAGCAAGCAAGCAAAGCGTTATTTTCTCACGGGAACGGCAAAATATAGCCAGAGACATGGACGGTCGACTATGTAGCTTTCGCGTTTCCTCCTCAACGTCTGCTGTGGTTTCCACTCCGCATCCCGTTCTTCTTCTGATCGACAATCTTTCCGCCATCCACATGTAGATAGACTGACCAATGTACGGTACAGTAAGTAAGTACATTCTTGTGTTTCAATTCGCATCATTCGGCTGGTTGCGCTTGTAGTTGTGCGGCATATTACACATGTAGTCAGTCAGAGCATATGGGTTGTGGTTAACGAAGGGAGGGCATTAATTGATGGCGTTGGCCTTTCGGGTTCTCTTTCTTTCTCCTCGTTTGCAGTAATTGACCTACATAGTGCCATGATGGTTGACTGAGGTAGCCCTGTATTTCTCTCTCTTTTCTGTGGAGGTTGTTGGTGGCGTTTGTCGCGATTGTGTCCCTCCCCTGTCCTCCTTTTTTGCTCTCTTTCTCTCTCTCGATAGATTGATAGATCTGGCACATGGGTATAAATCTGTTACCTATCGCCTAATACCCAAGTCGTCCGTAGTCTCTGAATCCTCCTCGTCTGTTGGTCGTCCTGTGTCTCTCTCCTGCGTTGATGGACTGCCGAGCTGTGGGCGCCTGGCCGTGGCGTTGATAGAATGGATCGATGGATGAGTATCTTTTTCTCTTTTTACGTGCGAATTGAGTGTGCAGTGGGTAGGTAGGTAGGTAGGTAGGTAGGTAGGCAGATGGGAGGTAGGCGGTCAGGAAGGTGTTCTTCATCTCCTTCCCCGTCCCCGTTCTCAAGCGTCGACTCGACGGCACTGTCTGTCTGTCTGTCTATCTGCGTCTTTCCCCCACCCCGTCCCGTCACGCCCCGTCCTACCCCTGCTAAGCTTGGCTGATACCTCATGTTTGGCGTCTATCTGTGTGCGCCGTGGGTGTGGCGCAGAGCAGGACGGGGCAGCGCAGAGCAGAGCAGAGCAGGACAGAGCAAGACAGGGCATACCACAGCAAGACAGAGCCCCAGCATACAAAACCACTCAACCCCCACGCGCGCATTCAGTCTCGATTGGTGCGTGCTTCTTTTGCCGCCGGAGGTGCCAGTCAGGGGCGATGCCGTTGGAAGCAGAGACCCGGCGGATGGAAGCGCATGCGTAGATTTGACAGTGGCCGTATGGGTGCTGGGGGGTCTGTCGTCTCGTCTCGTCTCGTTCTTCCGCGTAGGGACGCGCCATGTGGTTTGAGAAGGGTATGGAGGGGTGAGGGGGGAAGCAGGATATTGGGTTGGCAGCAAAGACTTCATGTTGGAAGCTTGTCCAACTCGATGGGTTTCGCCTCTCGCCAGTCGGACGTCTGGCTGAAGGTGATGGACGGGTCGAGTGGCTGACTGAAGTATCCAAGTCGCCGATAGAGCGAAGTCTTTGGCGAACGACACTTTCCTGACTTTTCCGCCTCTGCCAAACAAGGGGATTGCACCACGATCAAAGCAGACACATGCTGAGAAGAATTGAAAAAGGGCCAAAATGCAATGGCAAAACAACTCTCTCGAGACTTAAAAGGTATCTAACTACGAAGGGCAAGAAAAGATCATGGCTGAACCAAGCCAAGCCGAGCACCAGGACTTTTGCACCTGGACGCCGTTTCGGTCGTGTAAGCGACGGACAAAAGGGGCAAAGAGAAATCTTCCAAAGACGCCGTCCGACAATGATGATGATGATGAGCAGTGAAGAACAGAAAAGGTGTAAAACAGACAGAGAAAAGGGGTGCAAAAAGCAACCATCACCGCTCACACACGTCTGCGTGCGTCCGCCTAGCTCCAAAACCAATACGTCGCCGCATACTGCACCTCAAAGTCGCCGTCAATGCCCTCGCACGTGTCGGGCGCGTTGCCGCCCGCCGTGTTCAGCCGGTAGACCTCCTTCCACGCGAGGCCGGGCTCGTCGAGGGCGGCGAGCTGCAGCCAGGCACAGCTGCCATTCTCGGTGCCATCGACGCCGTCGTCCGCGAGCTTCTTAACGGCGGCGGCGCCCGCGCCCGTCGACGGCGCCTTGACCGACGCCTCCTTCTTGCCCGCCATGACGCCCCACGTGTGGTCGGCCGTGTCGAGGTTGAAGAAGGGCGTCGTCGTGTTGGTGAAGTAGTGGTGCCCCGAGAGCAGGATCGAGTACGCCTCGAGCGCCGACGCCGCTGTCGGAATGTCGTACTGCAGCGCTATCGCCGGCGTGTCGTAGAGCAGTGATGGGCTGTTGGCCGCCGCGCACGTTGCGTTGAAGAGCGTCGCGACGGCACCGACGGCCTTGGGAGTCTCGGTCGCCGCCAGCCCGCTGCAGGTGTAGTTTTGCGTGCCGCGGCCAACGGCGACGTGCGAGAGGACGAGCCCGGACGAGGGCGAGGGGAGGGACGTTGGTGATGATGCGTCGGCTACGCAGTGTTAGTCTCGTCTCGTGTTGAGATCTGCTTCGTTGGAATACATACAGAGAGGCATGGTCACGCTGCTAATGTCGCAGCTGCTGGCCTGTTGCCAGATTTGCGAGAGTGCGCTAATGTCGAAAGTGTCGTCCGACAGGGAGGACGACGACGAGCTCGGGGCTCTCCTGGCGTTGGTCCGCCGTTGGAAATCGGTCGTCTTGGTTGGCGCCGCGAGGATGCATGACGGGGCGAGGGCCGCGAAGAAGACTATTACGGGAGAAAAATGCATCGTGAAGTTGAATGTCGTTTGCGAAAGGTGGATGGTCGAAGAAGAACGGACTCCGAGCTGGATATCAAACCTAAAGCTCACTCCAATGTCTGACTGCCTTCAAGGCCCTCAAGAAAAATTAAACGAGAAGAAAACTCCCAAACAGGCAAGCAGCGAGCACGCTGGACTGTCAAGTGTCAACGGCGAAAGGTGTGGTGTTGAGGTAGAGTGGATTGATAGTAGGGCGAGCAAGCAAGAGTGTCTGGCCAGGAGCTCTCCATTTCCTTATATGCAATGCGGTGGTTGTTCGCCAGACCCGCCGGTGCAACGCGAGTCGAGTGGACTGTAGCCGTGTAGTCGACCGCCGACAGGGTCCGCAATGCCTGTCGTGAGCGGCTATCTGGTCGCTCAAAATACTCTGGGCGTGGTGATTGGCTGCGGCGGGCCTGCCCGTTGCACCCAGAGCCGCTCGGGAAGCCCCAGCAACTGCATACCCTTGCGCAACCCCGGCCAAGCTTTCTTTGCTTGCTCCACATGTCTATTTTGGTTCCAGAGATCAGTTTTGGAGGCGCTGTCTGATGTCGTCGGAAGTCGAGGGGAAAATGAAAAAGAATCCCCGCACTTATTTTTTGCTCTGCTCCTCGCGTGAGCCTTCTGATGCAGGATTCGGAGCAGTCAGAGTGCGGCTTGCGCTGGCTGTCCGCTCGGCTGTGCGCGCTGACAACGACTGCCAAATCTTAGCCGTACCACGGTTCCTGGATTGGTGTCCAAATTGCAATTACCAGTGGTGGTGCTAGTGCTTCGTGAAGCACCAGTGTTGTGATCCGCGAGTCGACCGTGAGCGACCAACCACCCAGCCATCCCTCTTTTCCCAGAGTCCTTGCCGAGCACCACAACTGCCTTTTCCAGGTCCCATGTCCATGCCAAAGAGCCGCCTGTACGACAGCTTGCCAGCATGACAGGTCGGGGGCAGTCGACAACGAAGTGAGCAACCGGCCAATCAGAGCGCGCAGACCGACTGCAGGTAAGCGCCGACGCTGCACAGGACCATAAGCGGCGAGATTTGAGCACGTAAGTCATTCGACTTGTGCAGCTATTTGCGGTCCCTGGCGTTTGGTGCCTCCCCGATGCAGGTAATTAATGGCTTCGCGTTCGGCAGGGCAGAGGGGTGGTGGTGAGCTGGCTGCAGACAAGGGTGGGATTGGCTACTGCCCGGAGACTTTGGATCCAGTACGTTTCAGTCCCTCTATGCCGGTCCATATCGACTGGATCGTGGCAAGCCGAGGGCGCGCAAGATGTGGTGTTTGGCGCCGGGGTGGAGAATGCCTGTCTGGTAAATTTGCATTTGAGGTCGTCCGGGTCAGAACGCCGCAAAGTGCTGCGCATAGCAAGCGGCCGCGTGTCCAAGGCGCCTCAAGCGAAGCCGGAGAAAATTGTTATTCCTTAGGATCATGATGTGATGAGTAGGGTGGCTCGAATTATGTGGATGCGGGTAAGATGAATTTGGTAAAAGTGAGCAGTGTCGAAAATGGACTGCGTACTATTCGCCAACGCGGCATAAGCTAGGCTTTTTGAAGGTGGGCACCGCCATGACCTCTGAGTTGGAAGCCACCAACACTCGTCAGCTTTGCCTGCTGAGCCAATTCCCCGCTCTTACTCCAAATTACGGACAATTGCTGTCAATCCTGCCATGTGATGAGTAAAATCCGGAAACGAGAGTAAAATCTTGGCTTGTTCAACCATCTGACGGCGCGGACAGTCTCTCGAACTCAACGATGCATCAAGTTGACCTCCACAGAACGATTGCAGGCAATGAAACGAATCTGCGGGGTTGGCATGTATGATCTACCACCATGGTCCCGCGTGAGCCAAACTTACTCAACACAAACGCCACCCCGAATGGCCCAATGCTCGTCTCCGTATGCGGTGGGAAAGTTCCATATAGGTACATACCTCGCTCGACTCTCCGGCTTTTTCTCCAAGCTGGGATGGGTTTCTAGGCATCTTCCGTTTCGGAAATCAAAACCATGCCTCATGCCAGTCTATACAGTGCCAGTAGCCGCCAGAACCCACGCCCGTCTTTCCAGAATGGTGTCGAATGAAACACCATCGACTGCAGACATGGTCATCTGCTTTTTGGTATCCGTCAAGGCACGCTAGATCCAAGCGCATGACCTCTCTTCGTGAGGACGTTTACGTGTCCTGGAAGCCTTCTTGATGCCAACTGCTGTCGCTATCCCCAGCAGCTGCTAGTGGCCCACCTTTTCCTCCATTCAAAGCCGCAGCTCCGCCTCCAGCCGCTGCTGCCGCCGAACCACTGTTGGTATTGCTCAGGCTGATTGTTTCTTCTGCCACGGAGCCGGTCCCTGAGAGCAACATCCAAAAGACCATGAGGTGCAAGCCAAAGCAGTAGGCCGCAAACAGGTTTCGGCTCGTGCGAGTCGCGAGTACCATTTTGGTGACTCTAAAAACCAAGCGCTCTGGCAGGCTCATGCGCTTGAAAGCCCGCGCTGATTCCCGACCCCTAAACGCTGCAAAGGGCGAAATGTTTTGCTCGTACGCTGACCGGTATCGATCCAAAGGTCCATCTCCCATTTGAATTGTTGACGGATTTGTGCTCGACGAATACGCCGAGGTCCCAGAGGCGTTGTGGCCCCTGTTGTAGGTCGAGACGTAGCGAGTCTTCTCATAAAGCTGCAGGTTGTCCTTTTGCAACGATGCAATCTCGGACCGGAGCGACGACACCATCTTTTGCGTCTTTTGAAGCTCGTTCTCAAGCTCAGCATTCTTCTTTTTGAAGCGGTCACGCTGCGCTGTGACCATGGGCAAAATGCCAGACCCGCCGCCAACGGGCTCCCCTGCTCTCGCAGGATCAAGCCCTCCAGGACCTCCTCGAGGATCGAAGCCAGATATGATGGATGATGTTGGTGACGAACGGCCTCCCCGGCCACCATACGAAGATTTCTGATATCTTGAAGTGTATGTCCCTGCCACAGACATGGCTGAGGAGTCGAACGCATTCGACGCTTCCTGCTGTACCCTCAACAGATCATTCTCCAGCGTCTGAGCGAGCTTTTGGGACTTTTCTAATTCCATGTTGGAATTTGACAGCTCTTCTTGCAACTGCTCCAAACGCGTCTGTAAATCTTGATGCGAAACTCGGAGCACAGTCAACTCGTTGCTCAACTTCTTGTTGCGAGCCAACAACAGCTGCTCCAAAGTTTCGCCCTTGCCCTTCGCGCCCTTTTCACCTCCGGCTGTGGTGTCTTCGGCTAATTCTGCGTCGTCGTCGTCCCCTGTCGCAAATTCGATAGACTGCGCCTGTTAGAAGCTGTGGTAATCCCAAATTGCAAGCTTACCTTGAGAACCTCCAGTTCGCGCTTCACATTGTCATAGTCTCCCCAGCTATTGACCTTTTCTCGCAGCGCATCGCGGTCCTTCTTGAGAGATTCAATCTCTCTCTCCAATGTTCTTGTCTCTGTCTCGATCTTTCTTCTCTCCGAGTCTTTTTCAAACCGCGCGGCCTCGAGCTTCCTGAGCAGGGACGAATTTTCAGACTGTAATCTCCTGAACGCAGGGTCATCTTCGACCTTGACCGAGGCTTGGAGGCTGTTTGCGTTGGAGGTTGACTGAGCCAGTTCAAGCCGGAGCTGCTCATTCCTGGCCTCAACCTCAGCCAAACGTTGGTTAGCCCTGTCCAACTCGGAGCTGACAATCTCCAATTCCGCAGCTGTGGCACCTCCCGTCGTCTTGTCATCCTCTTCTTCTCCCTTGCCTAGTCTTTGAGAGACCTCGTAGCTTGCCTTTAGCTCCTTGAGCAGCCGATCCTGGTTTTCCACCTTCTCTTCCAAAGCCTTCTCCTTTGCCTCCCAGTTGTTTTGCTTTTCACCTAATACTGCCGACCAAGAGGCCTCGACCTCCTTGATCTTGGCATCCCGGCTCTCTTCAACCTTTCTTCGCGCACCCAGCTCCTCCTCATACCTCTTCTCAGTTTCCTCCAGCTGGGTTGTGAGTTGGGCGACGGTCTTTTGAAGGCGCTGGTTTTCTTCCGTAAGTTTCGGCACCGTTTCCTCTGCGGTGACAATCGAATCCACCGATGCCTCGAGAAGGGGGTAAGGGTCTGGTGCCTCGGAGAGAGGGGTGTATGCTTGGAAGAACGCAGCGGATATGGACTTTGATTGGTTTGTCAAGACGTCGATGAAATTCTGGTAGGCTACAAAAGTCAATGTGCGAAGCGTCAGCGCATTCCTGAGGCCATACCTTTGAGGAGACCCTTGGTTTCTGCCAGCTTGCTCGCGTCGTCAAGCTTTCGAAAGTCCTTGGTCTTCTGGGCCAAGTCTTTTCGCTGCGTAAGAGCGTCGCGTTGATGTTCAACAAGATCGGAGGCTGCAGTGTCGAGGATGGGCATAAGATCTGCGAGGTTGACATCTGGGTGCAATCAATAAGCAGCTGCCCATGCCTGTGGTCAAATCGCAAGTCTCATACTTCGCCAAGCAGCTATGGCCTTTTGAAAGTTGTTTTCATTTGTCTCTGCACCCTCTGTCTCTTCCTGACTCGGACGCGCAGTGTCGTGACCATTTTCCGTCATGTTCGAGGTGTTGGAGCTAGGATCGCTGGCTTCGGCCATGGCGAATGCGGGCGAGATGGTCGCGAGGGTTCGGAAACTGGACTGGAGAGTGGCCGTCGGTGTAGCTTCAGTGTCGTCTCTTGGGGTGCATGGAGTGGGCGCAGGGTGAATGCTGGGAGTGTAGGTGTAGATTGGAGAGAGGTGTCAAGTCGCGGAGGCGAGCCGCGTCAGTTGCGGAACCCCAGCCGGCGGCACGCCCCGCGGACCAAGGAACGACCCAACATCATCACCAACCCACCATGAGGCTTGGAGCGCTCGGACCTGCCTGGCGACGTCAATTGCCATGATCGCAAGCTATGGAAGCTTCAGCGAGCTCCGGAAGCCTGCGCGAGCGGCGGAGCAACCTCACACAAACTGGATCGTATACTTTGCGCAAGGTCCTCTCCGACATACCGCTCTCCGCTGAGGGAAACCACAAGGATATCAAGATTACTTGCGCCGAGTTCTGGAGTAAGTGATGATGGCCCACGGCATGCCTCCGAGCTTCGAGAAGCTGACCATCGTGTAGATGACAACCTGTACATTGGCACCTCTGCAGCTGAGATCCTGCACTTCGTCCTCATACCACCCGAGCCCAGCGATCCGTTCGGGCAGCCGAGCTTCATCATCGCATCAAGACTCCAACCAGGCTATACACAAAATGCGGGCACCGGCGTGCAGCAAATACTCATACTTCCCAAGGTCAACAAGGCGTGCGTCATCTGCAACAATGCGCTGACCTTTTACTCTCTCCCCGAGCTGTCCCCGGCGTTTGCTTCCCAAAAGCCGATTAGCTGCCTGTGGGTTGGTGGAGTAGATCTCAATGGCGCGCAAGAAAATGACTCGGAGCTGGGGGTTGTTGTAATGATGTGCCTGCGAACCCGCATGCAGTTGGTTCGCATTGGAGAAGAGCCGCGGAGAATACGGAATATCGAGTTTGGAGGCTGTCTGTCCACATCTCGCCGAGATGGCTTCGCCTGCGTAGCGGACGCGCACTCGTATGCTCTTCTTGACGTTGTTCATCAGCAAAAGATTCCTCTCTTTCCAATATCTTCACTGGATGAGGAGGCCACTGCTCATGTCGGCGGAGCGTCCGAAGACATTTCAATCACGCAACCTGGGATATCCAGGAGTGTTTCTGCTAGCAGCGCAGTCGTCCAAGAGTCTGTGGAGAGCCCTGGACCGTCCGATCCAACAAGACTTGTCAGCCCAAGCCCAAGGCCACCAAAGAGCACCAGGCACGGATTCGACACACCAGACATGATGACTAGATCGTTCACTCCCAGCCCGGCACAGACCCCTCCTCCGCGAACTACCAGCCCACCGTCCGAGGGTGCGGCAGCTGCAGACAAGACTCTTCCGCCGGTCCCGCCAGAGGTCCCTGAAGCGCGACAGCCATCTCCCCCGGCCGAAAGGAAGCCAATAACCCCTCTAAGACCGCACGTCCTGTCTCCGACCCCTACCGAGTTTCTCCTCACAACTGGCACAACACCAGAGGAGCCAGGAGTTGGCATGTTTGTTAATCTCGACGGCGATGTAGTCCGCGGCACGCTTGAATTTGAGACTTACCCTGAGGCGCTGATCACGGATGGCTTTGGAATTGATCCAGCCATGTCCATTAGTAGCTCAATCAGTAGCGGCGATGTCCCTGAAGAGGGCTTCGTCCTGGCAGTGATCAAGCGCCGGACTGAAGCAGGGATATCCAGCGGTGTCGAAATTCAACGCTGGGACTTAGATCCAGGGGAGAATGCTGCGTCAAGGGAATGGCTTAACTTAGGAGCGCTTCCCAGTGCCACCACAGACGATTCTCCACAACCTACCCACAGCACGCAATCGCTTGGGATCCGGACTGTGACTACGGAGAGCGAAGTGAGTTTGACTGAGATTAGCGACGTGCTCTCCCCTCGTCGACTGCACTTGAGGACGAGGGACTCGACAGGATCGCAGAGTGGACAAGTTGACCAGGACGCCGAGGATGCCAGGGCAAAGGACGAAAGTGCGTTTACGAGCAGTCTTTGTCGGTTCAAAACTCGCAACATGCTTTGGAACGACAACGAAGTGTGGTGGGTGGTCAGAAATCCGCTCATCGCGCAACTCGACGCAAAACTTAGACTGGCCCAAAATTCAAGTCCCGAAAGCGACGTCGTCAGTCCGAGGCGCCAGGACGTTGAATTTTTGCTCAACAGCATGCGAGGTCTTGAACCGCGTACAGAGGCAGAATATCTTGGATTCAATTACATCCGACAGAAGGCGTCTTTGCTCCTTGTCATGGATCTCATCATTCAAACTAATTCCGGAATCGCCGTCGACGATTTGAGCAGAAGCAGAACGGAGGAGGCATTGAAGCAGGGTGAAGTCGACCCCCGAATCATCTTGGCTCTACTGCCACTCCTTAGAGACGAGGTTTTACAAGGAAAAGCAGGCATCTGGATACAAGGAGGCATTCAGAACGTTGTCGAGGGCTTCCTTTTGCGAGAAGACCTGGCAAACATGTCCCTAGATCCGACCTCACCCCTCACAAACGCTCTCCTACAACTAGTTAAGCGCTACTTGCTGAGATGGAGAAAGAAGAAGGGCTTCGGCAGTGTCTCCGATGAGAAAGAGGTCTTCTTAACTGTGGATGCCGCCCTGCTTCACGTCCTGCTAGTCCTGGACACATGCAGTCCGCCTGGCCCAGCGACGGCTGGGTCGCTGCGCGCTGAACTGAATTCACTCGTCGACAACGGTGTCGATTGTTGGGACCGAGCCATCCAGCTCCTGGAGGAGTATAGTCGGCTGTACGTCCTCAGTCGCTTGTATCAAAGTCGCAAGCAGGCCGGCAACGTCCTCGCGACATGGAGGCGTATCATGGACACAGGAACGAACAAGGGCGACGATTTCCCCGATGCGGAGATGGAATTCCGCAAATACCTTGGAAGGATCCGAGATCGATCTATTGTTGAAGAGTATGGAACGTGGCTGGCCAACCGCAATCCCAAGTTGGGTGTTCAAGTGTTTGCAGACGAGAACAGCCGTGTCAGATTTCGTTACGACGAGGCTGTTGATTTGCTCAAATCGCGGGCACCAGGCGCCGTCAAGGAGTACCTTGAGTATCTCGTCTATGGCAAAAAGGTGAGTCGAGAAGCTCTCCGCTGATATAACATGAGCTGACAAAAACAGCAAACGCAATATGCGAATCACCTCATATCGTTCTATCTCGATATTGTGGTAGAAAAACTTCAAACGTCGCCGGAAGCCAAGGAAACGCTGCTCCAGACTTACGAAACGTACCGTGCGCTTCGAGCACCCAAGCCCACCTACCGTCAATTCATCACAGAGAATTCCTTTGATGCTGAGTGGTGGCACAGCCGTCTGAGGCTGCTTCAGCTGCTCGGGACTGGCCAGGATGCTGCGTCTTCGTACAGAGTGGACGAGATTCTGACCCGGCTCGCCCCCTTTGAACGTGAGCTGGTACCTGAAATGATTATCCTGAACGGACGCCAGGGCCGCCATGAGCACGCCATCCGCCTACTCACACACGGGCTTGGGGACTTTGACACGGCAATCAGCTACTGCCTACTCGGCGGTTCTTCAATCTACCGCCCCACCACGGGCGGCATGTCGACATCTGCGCTGCCATCCCACGAAGAGCAGGCGCACCTTTTTGGCTACCTGCTCCACGAGTTCCTGCGCATCGAGGATATTTCCGATCGGATCGAGCGGACGGGCGAGCTCCTCGAGCGCTTTGGCGGCTGGTTCGATGTGCAGCAGGTGCTGGGCGTGATCCCAGACGATTGGTCGATTGACATATTCTCCGGGTTCCTGATCAACGCGTTCAGGCGGCTGGTCCGGGAGAAGAACGAGACGAGCGTGGCGCGTGCGTTGAGTGGAGCAACCAACCTGAGCACCAGCGTCGAGGTCATTGAGAAGATGGAGAGCGTGGGACCGCGGATAATCAGTGATGGTGCGGGTGGCCAGCAGGTCAGTTAGACGGATCGCACGGAGCAAGCATGATGATACCCCTGTATTTTGTAATCAGGTCACATATGCAGCCACTTTATCGTAAGAGGGACAAGATGGGTGTCAAAGATCGGATTCTGCAGTGCTACATCGACTGAGCTGTGATTCGCGAAGCAAAAGACTGTCAGACGGTCAGGCGTGCATGTCAGCACCTTGATGTCTTCCTAAGCGCAGCGCATATAAATTGGCAGACCCCCGCAACCGCACATCTCCTGCCATCCCATCAACCGATCCATCCATCCATCTGTTCCTCACGACATGCCCTCGACCTTGTGGACGCCGGGAAGATCGGGCAGCCAGGCAAACTTGCGCTTGGCGTACAGCTCAACACCGGGCTTGTACTTCTCGTTGTTCTCAACGAGAGACAAGTCGTCGAGGGTGCCGGCCTTGACGAGCGTGGTGCCGGCCAGCATGTCGCCCTTGACGTAGCACAGGGTGCCGCAGTCGGGGCAAAAGTGGTTCGTCACCTTTCCTCCGCTCTCGCCGACGCGCTGCCACGTCTTGGGCGTGCCCGAAGCCAGCTTGAATGCGTCTTCCGGGATCATCAGGTTGTGGCTGTAGGTACTGTTGGTGCTGCGCCGGCACGCGTTGCAGTGGCAGAAGGCCTGCGTCCCAGCCAAAAGAGCATGGCTTGTTAGTGATGGAGCATGTGGGTGTGGTAAGCAGCCACTGGGCACCGTCTGCGGTCCGTCCCGAGACTGGTGCGGGGGGCAATTGGGCAGAGACATGAGAGCTTACCGCAGCATTCGGCTCGCCGTCAAACGAGTACTTGATGTTGCCGCAGGAGCATCCGCCGGTGACCGTCATATTGGCAAGGTAGTGTATATGTTTGTTCAATTGCTTCTGTGTTTTCAATTGAGAAGGGGGAGAGATGATGGGGAACTCTGCTGGTATTGTGGGGGCCGTTCTGCTCTTAAGCGGGGAGGCAGGGCTCGGCCGATTCTTCCCTTCACGCCATGTCTCGCTCCCGTCGTTGGTCGAGCGAGTACGGTTCCGTATCGTCCGCTAAACTTCCGCGCGACTTTGTCCGTCGCGAGGGTCCGCTGCGAGTGCGGGGGTGACAGCTGAACGCCATTCCAATTCCTTCGTCCTGTCCTGCAAATCCTTGAACGTCTTATTTCGACTTCACCTCCCTTTTTGGGTCTCTGGATACTCTTATCCAATGCACATCTGGCGCTGGTGTCTTGGGCTTTTGGGTTTGATCTTACTTTCCGCGTGGCTAGACGATAGGATGAGTTGATCAGTCCAGTTTCAAGCAAGATCGACTCGGACGCCGTCTTGTAGCAGGCGCTCGGAGCCACCGTCCCCGCTGCGAATTTGTCTAAGTTGGCCGGAAGTCCTCACGGAGAAGCATGTACATGATTTTGTCCGTGGGCCAGGCACGCGTTGTTAGTCGTCAAGACTGTTACTTTGTTTCAATTTTATGACCGGAGTGATGCAGATGCGCCGGAGAGAATCTGTTCGTCCGGCTTGTTTTTCCAGCGAGCAGTGGGGAGTTGGTCTTGCTTCGTTCACTGATTCTTGCATTGGTAGTCACATGCTGGACCAAGCTCAAGACATGCTCTCATCGCCAACACATAATTTTTGACTACATCTGGCAGCACTCGGGGACGAATTCGGAGACATACAGTGCATGATCCCTCTGGACAGGTTCGAGTTCACATCTTTGCCTTTATGGTGCTACCACCATCCAATGAAATAGTAGCGCCATTCACGTAGCTCCCGGCCTTGCTAGACAGAAAGAGACAGGCACCAGCAACGTCTTCCGGCTTCCCGATGCGGTGGAGCGGTATGGAGCTTTCGATTTCGTCCTTGAACTTCTTCAGAGTAGCTGCCATCATCTTGGACTCAAAAGGGCCACATGCAAGGGTATTCGATCTACATATTAGTCAGTGGCGGGACAATTAGTGAGGGTCTAGGAACGTACGTGATGTTCCTCTGTCCCAAGTGATGCGCCAGCACACGGCTGAGATGGTGGAGACCGGCCTTGCTGCTGGAGTACGCAAAGGTTTCTAGCGCGGGCACCTTGAGTCCGTCAATGGACCCAATGTTGATAATGCGAGCTGGGTCGCCCTCGACAGCTGCAGCCTCCAGAAGAGGAGTGACCAATTGAGTAATGGTAAAAACACGTTGAAGGTTCAAAGTCAGGACTCTGGTCCAAGCCGAATCGGGATACTGCTCGTACGGCGCTCCCCAGTTGGAACCCGAGTTGTTGACGAGAACATGCAGCTTCTTCTCCCTTTTGCTGAGCTCTTCAGCGAGCTTTTTGCAGTCCGACTCCTTGTAGAAGTCGGCGGGGATGGCGTGAGCCGTGCCTCCGCTCTTTTGGCCGGCCTTGTTCAGCTCTGCAACGGCGGCATCGCACGCTTTGGCGTCCCTGCTGGAGATGTACACTTTGGCTCCGTTGGTGACATATCCCTCGGATATCATGCGGCCAATTCCTTTAGCCCCGCCTGTGACGAGAACGACTTTGCCCTTTCGACAAGTTAGCTGGGGAGGTAGTTGGCATGCAAAACGGGTCTACCTTGACGTCGAAGAGACTTGCGGAATCCATCTTGCACAAATGATGGTCAAGGGGAAGTCTTACATGGCTTCTTTATCAAAGCCATGAAGGATAGTTATTAATCTGGGGAAGTCAACCGAGGCTCTCGGGGAGTGATCGAATCTGGCAGGCCCCCGAACTGCGGGGCGGCTCGCGGGTGGCTTGACATTGTGGCGGTGGGCGTGGCTGCACCTCGACACTTTCTTCAGCGAGTACTGCACCCTTTGCCTTCATCCATCAACGTCATTCCAGCCATGGAGGAGCTACAGTCAAGACATCGCAAGGAACAGCGCGATCTCCAATCACGAATTACCCAGAAGAAAAAGGGCGCCACCAAGAAGACCCGGAAAGGCGTCAACGACGAATGCGCGAGACTAGAAGCGGAGCTCAAGGAGCGGCAAGAGCGGGAGATAGCAGAGCTCGAAGGCACCGCTACTGATGGCCCTACTACCGAAGAGCCCTTCGAGCCCGATGCATCTGTAGAGCAGAATGACGGCCTCGCAGCTGCAACGCAGAATCTCTCGTTATCGTCCAACTCCGAGACCCCGCCCGCCAGCGATGGCACCGCAACACCAGACACACAAGACCAAGGACCCAAGCGCAAAGGGAATCGTCAAAAAGCACGCCTGGCACGTCGTGCTGCGGAACAAGAAGCAATTGCGGCAGAAGCGGCGGCAGAGGCACAGTCCATGCCCGACTTGCGGAAGAAGGAGCGCGAATCATTACTTCAACAATTTGCAAGTCGTGGCCTGAAGGAGCAAATCATTCGCGCAGATGGTCACTGTCTATACAGTGCGATAGCGGATCAAATGGCCAGCCAAGGTCTCGACTTGAAGCCACGGATACAGCCTGCAGTGATCGACCAGAACGCCGAAGGAGACAAGAAACAAGAGGGCTTCAAGGTTGTGAGGGCGGCCGCTGCCGACTGGATTTCTGGGCACGCTGACGACTTTGTCCCATTCCTCGAGGAGCCGCTGGACTCGTACGTTGTCAAGGTTCGCGACACTGGCGAGTGGGGCGGCCACATGGAGCTTATTGCTCTGGCGAGGACTTACGGCGTCAACATCAAGATCCTCCATGCCGACGGAAGAGTTGACACCATTGAACCTGGTGACGAAGGCAATGCAGGTGGAGAGCAGAAGGAACTCTGGTTGGCATACTACAAGCACGGCTTCGGCTTGGGAGAGCACTATAACTCGCTCAGGAAAGTTGCCTAAGATGCCCAAGGCCGCGTACGCTATGTGGACAAGACCTACACCGCCTGGCGAGCGTCGTACTCCTCCTTTGTTGGATGCCGCCAGACGCTGACCATGTCCGTACCTTTTCCAATCTCGTGGGTGTTTGGGGGTGCGTAGTGCACAACACGGATAAGCCCTTCGCCGTTCATTGGGACGTATTCCAAAGAGCCTCTCTGCTGCTTCTCCTCGAAAATGTGTCCGTCTTCTTGATACCTCAGTTCCTCCCCTGGACGGCTGAGGTGCTGCTCGTACACCTTGGACGGCAGGCCAAACGGAGGACCGCCGGTAGTCGGAGGCTTGTAGGTTGGAAATTCGACACACACGAGAGCGGCCCGAGAATCTTGGGACAGGAGCCGTGACATTTGCAGTGCCCATTTGGGGCGGAGGTCTGGTGGCAGCGCAGACAGAAACTGCCCAATTCATCAGCCAAATGACCGGCTTCAAATTTCGGGACTGAACGAAACCACGTACGGTATAATCATAGATTATGTCAAATACACCTGGACCCTTGACACCTATCTGCTGGAGCCAGTCGTCTTTGAAGAAGTCACCGCATACAAAGTTTGCAGTACCTCTGCCCCATTTCTCACTCATCGTCTCGTATCCGTCTTTGAAACCACGGCTTTCTGCTTCCTTGCTCCATTGTTTCGCTGCTTCAACAGCCGCAGGGCTGATCTCCAAACCCCACGCTTCATACCCAGCAGCAGCCAGCAATTGTACGTCGTATCCCTTTCCACATCCCGGAACTAGCGCGCGACGCCGACGTCCAGTTTCTCCATCCACCGGATCCGGAAGCAACGGAGTAGCTTCTGACGGAACACAATGAGAAGGGAGACTGTTGGCGAGCAAGTCGCGCAGAGCGGGGTTAGGAGAGCCCTTGTCCCAAGGCAAGAACGACCCCTCGCACCACAGCTCGTCCCATTTGACGCCTTGGTCCTTGGATGCGGTCGAGCCAAAGTGCGACAGAAGGCGGGCGCGGGCGTCGGTAGGACGGTCGGCACTGGAAGCGTCGGTCATGGGTGCGAGATTCCTATCAAGATGGCTCTGCCTCGGGGTGGTGCTGTGTCTTGAAGCCGCGACGTCGTTGGCGAATGGCGGGTGGAGAAGTCGTGTGGTGAGGAGGTATGACGGCAGCTGGGCGCCATGGATGGAACAGATGATGCCGAAGGGCCGATATCGCAAACCGCCGCAACTCGCGACGAGGTCATGTTGTGGCGGTGGCTCCTGTGGCTGCGGCTCTGAGAGTCACAGCACACCCTCGCGTCCTGCAAAAAAACCAACGTGTCTGACCCACATTCTTTCGGAGTCCGTTGTTCTGCCACTTGCCTCGGCATTTCAAATTGACCCCGTCCAACTGCCGAAGAATGGTCCTGCAATGGAAAATTGTTGGCCTGGCGCGAGTCCAAGTCGGCTAGGAACGCTACTTGCACCACCATTTTGGCGGCTCCCAAAATCCCAGGAGTGATCATGAAAGCTAGGAACGGGAGCAAGGACTGGGGGGTCAGCAACAATGATAAAGAAAAGTGCTTAGCCGTGCTTACTTACCAGGTATTTTCTCCGCCACTTTTGCATGCGGACTGCGGGTAATCGGCACTCTTCTCACTCTTCTCATCTTTGATTCGATCACGCCTCACCATGCACCGTCCTGCGGCCTACCGCAAGTGGCGCGGATCGTCCCCAACCATGGGAAATATACCTGGTGATGCCTGGCCTTTGCGGCCTTATACTATCGCTGCTCCCCTCTTCCTTGCCTACTCTCCTGGCCTGCGCTTAGGACCACTCAATTTTTGCTTCTTTTGTGTCCGGAAGCAAAGAAAAGAGCTTGGGAAGAGACAACAGACGGAATTGGACCACTTCTGTCTTGGACAATACCTTGGCCTCCCAGAGAGAATCAGCTGAATGATTGCTCCCAGTTTGCACCAATCGACCGCAACTATACACTCCGATGCTTGAGGTTCCGTAGACTGGAGTCCAATTGCTGAAAGTACGAGACCGCATACAATGCCCGACCACGAGAAGGAGCCCACGTTGGAGTCGTCGACTACAGGAAAGGAAGACCGCGACCTCGAAGCCGCAGAGGAGCAACCCCGGCCAGCATCAAGCAGCTCGTCCATATCAGATAAACACGACGATTCCCCTCCAGACGTGCAGCGATCAACGACTCGGTCCTCCGCAGTGTCTCGGTCCCCCACTCTGATTCCCCGCAAAGAACGACGAGGACTTTTAGCAAACCTGGCCCTCATTCCAGAAGTCACGGACCCGTACGAGTACAGCCGGAAAATCAAATGGACCATCACCGCCGTGGTTGCATTTACAGGAGCGGCGGCTCCGATGGGATCTTCTATCCTCCTACCCGCACTGAGTGACGTGACCAAGGACCTCAACACCACGTCTACAATTGCAAACATGAGCGTGTCGTTTTACATGCTGGCCATGTCGATATTTCCGCTGTGGTGGAGCTCCTTTTCCGAGACTTTGGGAAGGCGCAACATCTATCTCATCTCCTTCACCTTTTATCTAATCTTCCAAGTCCTCTCGGCAGTGTCGACCAATATCTCCATGCTCATTGTCATGCGAGTTTTTTCAGGAGGAGCATCGGCCAGCGTCCAGGCTGTCGGTGGTGGCACTATCGCAGACGTGTGGGAGGTGAAGGAGCGAGGGCGCGGCATGGGATTTTTCTACCTGGGCCCGCTGATGGGTCCTCTTGTTGCTCCCATCGTAGGAGGTGCTTTGGCTCAGGGTCTGGGCTGGCGAAGCACACAATACTTTCTGTTGATCTACGGAGGTGTTGTATGGCTGACTATTTGCTTTCTCTTGCCCGAGACACTGCATCGGAGGAAACCAATTGCAAAGGCGGACTCGGTTGATCCTCTGGCAGGAGCAAACACGACCGAGGAGATTGAGGCGTCAGTCGGAGGCATGGAAAAGCCCTCACTGTCCGAGCCAGCCAAACCAACTTTGCAAAGAATCTCGACCCACCAGAGCGCCAAAAAGGCCAAAAACTATCTAGCGACGCTACGTCGCTGGTTCATCGACCCATTGGAGATTATTCTGTACCTCCAATTCCCTGCCATCTTCCTCGTCGTCAGCTACGCCACCATGGCCTTTGCCAGTCTGTACGTGCTCAACATTTCGGTCGAATCGACGTTCAAGGGAGCGCCGTACCACTTTTCAACCATCATTGTTGGACTGCTCTACATTCCCAACTCGCTGGGATACATGTTCACGAGCATCTTCGGCGGCAAGTGGATCGACTACATCATGCACCGCGAAGCGCGGCGCAAGAACCGGGTCGATCCGGACACGGGCAAGCTGCACTTCCTCCCCGAGGACCGGATGCGCGAGAACGCGTGGCTGGGCTGCGTGCTGTTCCCCGGCGCGCTCGTGTGGTACGGCTGGACGGCGCAAAACGGCGTCTTCTGGTTCGTGCCCATGCTGGCAAACTTCTTCTTTGGCATCGGCAGCATGCTCATCTTCTCCATGGTCACGACCATGCTGACCGAGTTCATGCCCAAGAAGGCGAGCAATGGCATTGCGCTCAACAACTTTGTGCGCAACATCTTCAGCTGCGTCGGCAGCGTCGTCGCGCAGCCGCTCATGGATGCCATTGGTGATGGCTGGCTGTTTACTGGTCTTGCCGTCATTTCTGTTGTGTGGGGTACCCTGTGTATTTGGGCAATGGCCAAGTATGGCGAGGTTTGGAGGAAGCGTATGGATGGGCACAAGATGTTTGCATAGGAGCATTTGGGATTTTGTGCGTTTTGGAAGAGCATTTTGAGCAAGCATGGCATTTGGATGGCATCAGCATGGGATGAGATTGATAGATGGAATACCTATAGACTGTGATTTTGGAATACCATGTTGTTTACACATAGATCAAAATACAACGTTGGCAAGTTGCGAATGAGATAGCATTGTATATGTACTCCCTATTTGGGAACAATGGTCTGGGTGCTAGGATCGGCCCGCGGGCGTTGCACTTCCTTTGCGGCGCGCGACACGGCGGGCGTTTTCCCGACTTCTCCACGAAAGCTATGACAACGTCAACTCGACCAATGCACCCGTCCTCCGCCGAACAATGTCGCCATGATCACTGCTCTGCGTAGTCACGCTCCGCAAGCGTCCTACATACAACATACCAGACGCCTAGCCTCGCCGTCGACCTTGCGCCGCTATCACCGCTTCACTCCAAAATCCGCCGTTGCTCGCCGGCCCTACTCGACCGAAAATGACCACGCGTCAGCGCTCGACAGTGCACCCGATGCTTCCACCGATGTACAATCCGATTCGCAAGGGTTCGCGGTAATACGGGGAGGGTTCGGGGACGAGGGTGAGGACCCAGAGGAAGATGCTAGAGAGGAAGCTCGCAAGGAAAAAGCTCGCAAGAGAAAACGTAAACCCATCCCGAAACCAAGCCAATGGGAAAGGTTGCGGTATTTTGAGCCCGAAAAGCACGAACAATTGGTGACAGAGAAAGAAGATGTGCACAGAGTGAGCTTTGATTTGCCAGCGGACACCGGGAATGTCCAGGATGCAAACATCGACCCGCCAGCAGACTCGTTGCAGCGCACCTCTTCGGAAGACCTCGTCGCTCTTTGTACATATACGGTATGGAGCCGTCAAGAGTGGGGATACCTCTCCCGAGGATTCGAGTTCGTCGACTTTCGCGCCGCGCGTTCCTTCATCATCGAGGCCATGCAATTGAAAGACGAGCTCGGGGCGCACATGCATCTATCCAACTTCGGCAGATATGTCTACGTGCGGATTGGAACTTCTGGTGAATGGTGCGAATCGAGCGAAAAACCTAAGGCTTGGAGCATTGGTGACGGGGACATCGACCTGGCCTGGGCTTTGACAAAGGCGGCAAAAAAGTACATGGGGAAATGGCAGATTGATGCGGCGGCGAAACCTGCTAACGACCTCGGATATTCAGACTCGTGGGAAAGGACAACTCGACTTGTGGTGCCTTCGACTGGAAGATATAATCAGGTGTTGGACCTGAGCAGAACACCAAGGAAATGGCTGACAATGGAGTATCGGCAGCTGTCGGAACTCAAGATCTCAGCCACCGAGATCGTCACCGCATTGGTCAACCAGATTGCAGACGACCTGGTGCAGCCACACATAGGAGAGGAAAACATGGCATTTCCAGTGTGGGGCATAACAGACCATACGCTCGCTGTGAGCCAGACCGAGTTCTTTTGCACTTCTGCTGCCAGCATAACCAAGCCAGGCGGAGGTGCATTACAGTGCCGAGAGACGGTCATCCTGCACCGCAACTTCAACCTGGAGCAGTTCAATTCCATGCTGAAGAAGCAGGGATGGAGCCTGAAAGAAGTGAAAGATGGCTGGCTTGTCAATTCACTGGTGACCTCCGTGACGGTCCACTGGCGACATTGCACCAAGTACCCGAACAGATCTAAAAGGTTGTTGAATATTTCTAGCGACACTGTTTATCTCAAGAATTGGGGACCTTATTTGACCAATGAACTGCAACCCTCGGTCCGCCGAGTCCTCGCCCGCGAAAACCAGGAGCATAACGAACACATCAGCGCACTGCCAGACATTTTCAGCAGAGAAGCTTTGGAGAAGTACGAAGAGGCTATTGCCAGCGAAAACGAGCCTGAGTCGAATCCGGACCATCATAAAGTCTCGGGTGAATTCAGCGGCCTTGTGAGCATGCTTCGGGAGAGATTTGACGAGCAGCCGGATGAGAAAGAGTTACAGGATCCGCTTGGGAGAGATCCACGCGACATGCTTGTTCGCAGTGTGATCCAAGATGAGGAAAATCGCCTTTGGAGGCGTCAATATCTCAAATTAAGGGCTGTCGTCAATGAAAGACGCCTTGTCCAAAAACCTCGGACAAAGAACGGAAACACAGGCGTCGTGAGCAAGGAGTTGATCAATCTGCTGTCCAAAGTCAGTTCTCGGGGCGGCGGGCCAGGTGACTGGAGATCACGCTACTATGAATTGCGGCGGTCGGCAAGCTCCCTTGGCTTCATTAACAGTCCAAAAACTGGCGAATCCATGGAATCTGGACCTAGACTGCAGAGGAAAATGCCTGGGGCGATCCACTGGACGCCGAATACAAGCTGGCAAAACCTCGCGCACCACCGTGAGCCTCTTACCGCCCCGTTCACCGTGTTCTACCACTGGTTACCGGGCGAAAAATTCAATCCTAATTCATTGACGGTCGAGGACAACCGGAAGCAGGCCTGGCGGCCACGGAACTTCAAAGAATATGTGACGAAACAAGAGCGCGAGGAGATGTATCAGGACGGGCCGTCCACTGTTAGTGCGCCGTCCAGCCTCATCACCGGCGTCCGCCGCCTTTCCCCGGGCTCTCAACCGTTGAGAGTGGATGAGACCAACAAGGCGCAACGCGTGGAACTCGAGGACTTGGGGGTCACGTACTTGCACTGGCTTCCTGGCCTTAGCTTCCCCGTCGACAAGAATGGCGAAATCCGCACTTCAATGAAAGCAGAAGGGTGGGATAAGGAGCTGGAGAAGCGCCGAGAGGAGCTGATGGACGGAGGGCCTCCAATCCAAAGATATAATCATGACAAGCTGAGCATCCGCATGATCGGACATGATTTGGACGAGCATACATTCCGCAAAAAATATCATGAGGACATGACCAAACAAACAGCGATGGACCTTGAAGAAAAGAACATGGTGCAGAAGCAGAGAGTACTCCGCGAGATGGTGCGGGAGCAGAGGAGGTTGGATCGGAAGAAATTTCACATGGGGCTGCACGGGGGAGAATTACGCAAGATGGTGCGGGAGCAGAAGAGGCTGGACCGGGAGAAATCCAAGTCGGCGTCCAAAGGGGACCACGACGCACAGCCCAGCGACGCAGACACGGCGTCGCAAGACGAGCCTGTCGGACTGCAGCAGGAGGAGCAGCAAGAGACGGAAGAGGAGCGCCGCCGTCGCGCATGGGAGAAGAGCGTGCAGCAACTGCAAGTCCTTGCCGAGGGCGTTGTCAACGCCGCTGCGAGAGAACCTGCCGCTGAAGGCGCGACAAGTGGAACTGCTTACCGAGCACGCCCACAGACAGACGAGGATCGCCAACTCAAAGACGAGCTACTGAACGCTTTCCGCTCGCGCGAGCGCCGCATGGATCAAGACGACCTGCCTGGGAGCAGCGAGCTTTCTGGCCGCGAGCCCGAGGAGCGCGAGATGAAGTCGGAGACTCGTTCGCAACCGCAGGCATCTGGTGACGTGTCTGCGAGCGCGGAGGCAGCACCATCGTCGGGGGGGCCGTCGGCGAGCGCTGGTGCCGAGACGCAGTCGACGAGCGCTGCGGACGCAGCCCTCGAGTTGGGAGAGTCTTCGAAGAGCTCTGTTGCAGACCTGGACTCAGAAGGCGGCGGGATGCTCAACGACGCGGATGCGGAGAAGCTCCTGCAGGAGGTGGGGATCAGTGTGGAGAAGAATTCGGGTGAGCATGGCGAAAAAGGTGCGAGTAAACAGACTGACGGTGGGACTGGAGAGGTTGAGAAGAAGGATGGCGAGCATGGCGAAAAAGAAGAAACGAGTCCAAAGAAAGAGGAGGAGACAAAAAAGGATAAGGAGAAGGAAGATACGAAGCCGAAGAAGAGTTGGTGGTGGTGGTGATAGAGGGGCATTAGGGGATTATATCTGTAAATATGTGTAATTGGGTAGGAAAGAGGTAAGGAGACGAGGAAAATGAAATGCGGACGCTTGTATCAAAAGATTAGACTCGACTTCTCCACATGGTTGGATTTCTTTTGGTTCATTATCGCGCTTGATAGCTCAAGGCATGTTGACACTTGACAGCTCCAGATTCCTTCCCAGATCTCAAACGGCCTATTGCCTCTTTGCCCGGTACACATTCTGTCGGATTCAGACTACATACGTTGATCGTTCATTAGGCCCACATGTTACGATCAACACGATCAGCTGGTAGTAACTCAGCTTTTCATATTCCGCGACCAGATTCCAAAACCTGAGGCTACTTTGCCGCCCAGACGGCTTCCGGTAGTTGGCCTGGCCAAGTAAGCCCCTTTTTCGACGACTCAACTGGAGAGAGCTTTTCTGACGTCAGCTCTAGACTTTAAGATTCCAATGAACTGCACGAAAAGGGATGTGCTGTACTTCTTGCTCACAGGCTATCACTTAAAGCAGTTGCAAGACGGCTTTATTAACGAGAGGCTGCAAGGAGTATTACCAAATCTAGTCCTTGGACTAAATCAAACTAATCGTCTCCAAATCCACTTCAACCTCTTCAATCTCTCCATTCATATAGCCAGGAATATTTGCCGGACCGATAACTATATATCTCTTATTACCCTCAAGATCTAGCTCATTCTCTCTCAAAACCATGGGCACCCCAACACCTGCTATTAACGCGATCCGGTCTCCTTGGTCAATCCTAGTGGGGCCGGTTCCCACATACCCATCTCTAGTGGCAAAGACGGTGCGTCCAACCGACAAAATTTGGTCGACATATTTTCGCATTAAAGACACGACAAGCAACCCATCGTCGTCATTTTCAACTTGTCTGCGAAATGCCTGGCGGTGCTCCTCATCATTATCAGGGGAAGATTCCAAGATGCGCGGATCTGTGATCCTTAGGACACGGTACGCCTTGTCGAACGAGCTCATTCCCTCCAATCCTGTGACTGTGCTCCAGTAAAAATCGTTGGCGTCTCGGCGCGCGTAGAGGATCCGGGATGCGAGCCTGAAGAGGGCGTCCCAGAGAGCATCTTTGTTGGCGAATTCGACATTTGCCCCAGCTTTTCCTCTTGGTTCCACGAACTCGTCATCCTGTATCGGTTGGTTTACCCGCTCGTTTTCGGTTGCGGTGGGGTTATCCGGCTCATTGCTCCCATCGTAGGCCAAGCTGATTGAATTGGTGGTCTGGTCCCGCACCTCTTGCTCTGCTTTACCGTCATTACTTACGACAGCGAACTTTCCGGAACTGAAAGCAATCGTATCTACACAGACGCCTGATACCTCAAGCACGTTTCCTTCAACCTTCACGACTGGTGTCCACCGCCAAGTGGGGTCTAGGCCGTTTCTACCGTAAAGCCGGTCCTGATCGAAGAACACATGGTCTTTTGCCTCGTTCCAGTCTGGCACCCATGAGGGTGCATCAGAGAATTTTGGTGTTGCGCCAGCATCCATGATGAGGTTGACCATTTTCGCGTTCCATCGCACCAAGTTTGTTAGAAGGTCCTGATAGACGCGCCCACGACTTTTTGTGTAGTCTGGTCTGCTGAGTGTGATGTTGAGACGGCTAAGTACACCATGCACGGCATACGAGCGATCGAGTGGATTTGTAACGTCGCGGTTTCGTATTGCATGTATAATGCCGCTCAGGTAGATAGTCTTCGCGTCTAGCGAGCTTCTCATGATGCCGAACCGGATACTTGTGCCGACTCTTTTTTCCCAGCCGTCTGCAATCCTGTCAAACCACCAGGTGTACCAAAGTGGAAATACACCAAAGACGATCATGTAAATAGAACCCAGAAGGGGATTAAAGGACCACAGGCCGGCACCTTCGAGGACCGGCACCATGAACACGCATGTAAGGGTTAGTACAAAGATAGTTTGATGCAGGGTATACAGCATTATGTTTACCCAATATTTTCCGAAGAACTGATCGAATGCTTTCTGCTGGTATGCGGTTAAGCTAGTTCCCTTAGGCAGCTTCTTTCGGATAGGCTCATTCACATTGTTCCAATGAGTTGGGCGGTTGATATACATCCATATCGTGACGAGATTTTCATACTGAGCCGAGACGTTCCAAGGAACGTGTGAGCCGAAACGATGGTGGATTCGCTCGATGGCACCCATCAGTCGCCTGTGGCTGATGGTGATGTCATCGTACACGAGAACGAGACTCTCGGAAAGTATGAACTCTTGGAATGTCCACACTCTTTGGAACCAGGTTTGACCGAAGAAAGCATCCATGTCAACGGCGCTGAAGCCCTCGGAGAAGCCACAGATCTTTCGAAACTTTGCTGGTCACGAAAGACTAGTCAGTATCTCCATCGGACGCAGGGGGGATTTTACTCACCTATACTTTCATCAAAAGCACTGGGCGAATCGTGCTCGAGCGTTTTCTTTCCAAGGAACGATATCCATCGGACCGGTCGAAATAGAGCAGACAAGAAAATTGTGGTCGCAATCGCCCACCCCAGTCTCAGCTTTCCTCGCTTGGACCCATCAGAGAACCATGCGATTTCATCCGTCAAGCAGCGTTTGCCCTGTTCATTCAAACAGCTTATCGCGCGGTGCACTCGTATATCCCCTGATCCCATCCACACATATGTGCATTTAGCCCAGCTGTAGATTTCCTCCATCAGTTGGACTTGTCGCGACCTCTCTTCAATGTCCTGCTGGTTGATGCAAATGGCGTCGACCCATATCGTTATGGCGCCAAACTTATTTCGAAGTGCCGTCAGCGCCTTGCGACAATTTGGTGTAATTTTCAGGCGGCAGCTCCCATCAATGGTTATGTAGTCCACGTTCATGTCTGGCGAATCCGTTCCCCAGACGTACGAAAGGGCTGTGAACTGTGGACTCGTAGCAAGCGAGACGACGCGAAGTTTTGCTGCGAGAGGTGCTTCTTTGCTGCGACCGACTATGTATCTTCTGGGTGCCGCATCGAGATCAAGAACACGGATAGAGCGACTTTCATCGATTGGTAGAGCGTGAATTGTGTATAGTTGCGCACGAGTGAGCGGATGGCGGCCAACGGGTGGATCTGGGTCGAATACTGCACTCGAACCGTCGTATGTTCCTTCATCCAAATGTGCCAGGTCGATGAGCAGATCGCCTTCGCTGCTACGCGCCGAAGGTCCATTCTGGGTCGAGACATATTGACGGAGCAGCCTCGCCATGTTGACGACGCTGCGAGAAGTTGAGTCTGCTGTTCTGGTAACGCTACACGCCCAAATCCCCGACTTTGCTCGTGCAAATCAAAAAGTCTGTCGCTTTTGAGCAAGGTTGAGATGTCGGGTGAAGATAAAGCAACGCCGAATTGGGGGCTGAAGTGGGACCCAATCATTTTTTCAACTCTCCACACTCTCTGCCCAACGTGGCTCTAAGTGCCGATGTCTCTACTGCTTCATACGTACCCGATCATTGGCCAAAGATTGGTCATTCTCCAGAAGACTGCATTCAGTCACCACCCTTTCCTATTTTGGAAGTCACCGGCCGCTTACTTTTCTCGTGGCGAAACTCTTCACCATTAAAGGCCGAGCCCGCTGTTGCAGGGACTGCAAAGATTTATTGACTAGGCTGAATCTGATAGCCTGATTGCATACTGCGTCGCGCTTCGCCAGTGCTCATCTGCAGGTCAAGTACTTGCATCGATAACAAGGCTGTGAGACTCAGCCTTGGAGATGTGTTGGTCATCTTTCAGCCTCAACACTTATCTTCCATTCCCTTTTGAATATAGAGTTCCTGGACTCTTTAATAACACATCTAGCACAACACCCAGCAGACCACTCCCCAGCACCCCACCTTCTACTATGTCAACAAGACTATCCACACACGTACACTTTCCTCTCGGTTGAAAAATTCCCAAGCTACTCAAAACACTTGAGCTGTGCTACTTAGAGCGTATCTATGAACTACACACTGACATATTCCTATGTATTTATATAGTTGCAATGCCCACATCCAGTATACATGTACCCAGCCAGCGCGCCCACTAGCAATCCAACCGGCCATCCACAGCCACCCTACCCCGCCACATATGCAAAACACACACTGCTCACTTCAGTTCAAAGTCGAGACCACCACCCACCACCCACCACCAATAACATCAAACGTAATCAAATCGAATCGAGTCGAGTCGAATAGAGTCAAGCAAGACCTGCGTGTGTGCGTAATGCACAATACAAGACGTCGTCTTTGCCTACCTACTTACTGTAGAGCGCATTCAAGTACCTTGAATAATCAAGGCTCAAAGACTGCATGTACGTTGGCTATTCAAACTACAAGTTCAAGCTCGTACAAGGTGGCATAGAGGGACATGGATGGCTGCCTGGCGTGTATGGAGCTTTTGAGAGCCTCCCATCATGCCCTGCCAACCTGCTCAGCTACCTACCTGCCTAAATATCTGCCTGGGAATTGGCGCCTCCACTGCAGTCCACCGTCGCGGCCCTACCATGTCAGAAAAAGTGACGGCGTGCTCAAGGAGCCATCATAATCAAACCCACAAAACCCGCAACGACGCAATCATAATCCGCTAATTTCGCTATCCAAATATGCACCTATGTACCCTCATGCAAGACAAAACACATCTACCCGTCTGACCCATCCATCCAGCACCACAAAAACGTACAGTACAAACGACGACTTTCGTAGGGAAAAACGGTCATCAAGAAACAGGGAGAAAACTTTTAGCTTAGAGAAAAAGTGCCCGTCCTGTGTACCTAGGGTAGGCACGCAGCAGCAGTCGTGTCGGCAGAGTCTACCTCGTCCACTACTACAAGTAAACAAAAGCGCCAACCATGACACCCGCCAGACCGACGCCCATCTTCCTGACCTCGTTGGCCGGCTTGGCCGCTCCCGTCTTGGTGGCGCTGCTGGCCGCGGTGCCCGTCTTGGTGCCCGTGCCGCCGGCCGTGATGCTCGAGCGGACGGCCGCGTCGAACGTCTGGCCGAGCGTGGGGAGCGCTACCGCGCCGTTGACTTCCCACACGTCCGACGTGAAGCCCGGGCATTCGGGGGCCGAGAGGGACGGCGTGTATGCGGATTTCTTGACGCCGGTGGGAGTGAGGGTTGCCCACTGGCTCTTCAGGTTGGAGAAGTCGGGGGAGACGGGCGTGGGCTTGCCGGAGCGCGGGTAGCCGTCCTGGGGAGCCCCTGAGGCTGTAGCGTCGACTTTTGCGCCGTAAGAGACGAGACCATACTAATTTTCGTTAGTAAGAGCATCGTAAATTGCACAGATTCACTTGCATCATTGGCTTCTTCAATCCACTCATAGATTATAGCACCGGACCAGGTGTCAATCATTTCGTCAGAGAAGATAGCGGCTTGGTCGCCAAAGGTGCGGGGCTTAACGGTGTTGCAACCAGTCTCGCTGAAGAAGATGGGAATGTCGTAAGACGAGGCATTGGTTTGTAGCTGACTGTAGCCACTGGTCGTGTAGCTGCTGTCGCCGCACCACTCGTAGGCGTTGAGGGAGAAGAAGTCGAGGTTCTCGGAGCTGTTGGACGAGCAGGCCATGTAGTTTTGCAGCATGGGACGCAGGGTGGAAATGTCGGCAGCCGAGTATCCAACGGGAATGTCGCGGTAGTTCTTCTCTGTTTGTCTGTTAGTAGCTGGACCATGAGATTTCTGGGTTGGTGGTCAGGGGCCGAATGCTTTCCATCTCCTGCAATTTTCCTTGGCCACAGCCAGCTTTCCGAGGCGACTAGGAAAACATTGGAACAGGTGACGCCCTGTATTGCCCAAATGAGATTCAAAAATACTTACGGTCACGGTACGCCTTGACGTCCCTCGCAGCAGCCTTGACATACGGAGCCGCAACCGAACCATTGCCCGTCGTCAAGACCTCGTTTCCAACAAAGAAGCCGGCCGTGTTGTCGTAGTTCTGGAACTCATCCATGACGGCCTCGTAGGCGTCGAGCTGGGTCTTGTTCCAGTGGGGCGAGTTCTGGTCAATGGCGGTGTTGAATGTCTCGAGGTCGACGAAGAGGTAGATGCCATTGTCGGCAAAGGTGCTCATGCAGTCCTTGTGGTCGCCACTCGCGTCGACATGGTAGACGCGGATGGCGTTGGCGCCGCTGGGGGTTTGTTAGGTGGTTGCGTGGGCTGGACATGGAGTAATTGGATAACACACAGTTCGGACATCAACTCGGCGTCGAGCTTGCACTGAGTAGCATTGAGCAATGGGTCCTCGGGGAGCAGTTCTTTGAATCATTAGAATAGGTTGGCTCTTGGGGCACTGGATACATACGGTATGCAACTCCTAAGCAAGTCAAACGTCAGCCTCCTTCGAATCTCTTCAAGCCCACCACACACCGAAACTCACCCTTGATGAAGAATTGATCGCCATCGCTCGTAAAGAACTTGTTTCCCTTGATTCCAATGGTAGCAATGGCATCGACAGCAGTAGCCGCAGCAGCTGCCACAGCAGCAGCGTAAAAGGACGAGCGCATGACTCTAAGTTTTGCGGGGGAGATTGGCAATTCCGTGCGGAGGATGGACAAGCGGTGGTGGTCGACGCGCGGCCTGGAGGTGGGACCAGAGACAACAGCAGAGGGCAAGCGATTGATTTGTTTTTTTGGAGGAAAAACGAACGAAGGGTGCCGGCGACAAAGCAAGCCAGCAACGACGACGACGCTACTCTGAACGAGCGAGGAGGGTGAAGAGTTGAGAGGAAAGAGAGGCGGGGGAAAGGAAGAAAGAGAGGGAGTGGAGCCGTGGCCGTCTGGCGCGCGGATTTTAATCAAGGTAGTCGCACGAGGAGCGAGGCTTCATGGTAGGGGGGCACGGTACCGGGGAGGAGCCGGGCACAAGATAGTATCCTCCCACTTCTTGATGCGGTTAGATCCCGTCTGCCTCAACGCTCCGGAAATCAAGGTTGCGGCGGCGGCGGCGGCCCGCTCTTGGTGGTCGACGGCAGGACTAGTGACACGTCAGGACTCAGCATGGAGACATGTTGTTGGCATGGTGACCCCTTGTCATCATCATTGCTCTCCCCCGTTTGCCCCCTGTCCTGCAAGGAATTGTTTACATGCTCGTCTTCAACAACAATGGCACCATGGTCTACTTGTTGGATGGCCGGCGAAGCGACAAGTCCCCAGTGACTCTCAATCCTCGACAGGCGCTTCTTCTCAGCCGTGGTACACCTATCATAACCAGTACCTCTGCAGCCGAAGTTTCGTCTTGTTTCGCAGACTGCCAACCGTTGCCCAGACCTGTCAAACCTGAAACCTTGCGCAAATCCTCTTCCTCACAGCATCACAAATGCATGCACCCGCCCGTAGGGAGTCCCTTCATGCACCTGCCCGCCAGCCAGAAGCAGAAACATATCATCATGGTACATGTACCTCCGGCTAGGTGGTCTAGGGATCGCAATTGCTCCGTCCTTTTCGACTCGAAACTTGTAGTAACTACCCTGTATGAGTAACAACCGGCTACACGCCGTCCTTGGTCCAACTAAACATGCAACTCGATGAGGAACAAAAACAAAAATCAATCATGTCGAATGGTATCGCTCGCTCGCCCGTACTGCCTGCGCCCATCCGTCCGTCCATCTACTCAAGTCCAGAGAGGGCAACCAAACACCATTACAGAAAGCAAAGCACAAACCCAACACCACCACACCAACTCGCCTCTCCCCACCTACTTTGTCTCCTCTCCCCTGCGACTACTCGCACCCCTTTCCAACCCCTCCGCCCGACTGCGTCTACCCGCCGCACTACTCGCACCCGCACTGCTGCTGCCGCCGACCGTCTTCTTGCGGCGCGTCGACGCGTAGACGTCGTTGAAGTTCATGACCATGGCCAGCCAGCGCATGTCGGTGTCGGGCTGGGTCAGCAGGTCGCCCAGCAGCAGGCTGACCTTGACCTTGAAGTCGCGGCCCAGCAAGCTGAGCCGGTTGCGCAGGCCCGTTAGGATGTCGTCGTCTTCGACGCCCGCACCGCCGCCAGCACCGGCACCCGGTACGTTGGATAGCAGCGGCGCCGCCGAAAAGCCTGCGTCCCCGCCGTCGCTGTTGGTCCCGCTGCGGCTGCGCGTCACGGGCGAGTCAAAGGCCCCCGAGTCGCGATCAGAGAGGCCCCATTTGCCCGCCGCCGTGCGCGTCTCAATCTTGGCCGCACGCTCCTGGCGGCGCGCAAACTCGGCCGTCGAAAACGAGTACAGCCCGTCGACGGCGTCCTTGTAGCGGAGCATAATCTTGAGCAGCTCGTGCAGCTGGCCGGTAAAGTCCAAGCGATCCGACCCCAGCAGGCCCTTGCGCGTAATGTTTGTGAGGTACTCTGCGTGCGCCTGGATCAGGTCGTCGAGCGTGGCTTCCGGCTGCCGCATCTTCTTTTGCAGCGTGTTCCACGACGACTCGATGACCTCGAACAGAATGTAGTACTGCAGCTGGTTGACAAAGTGAATCATCTCGGCCACGGCACACCGTGCCTTTTTCCAGTCGGCTCCTACGCGATCTTCGACTGCGCCCAGGAACTGCCGTGCCGCCGTCATGCAGCGTCGCCACGTGCTGCCCAGCGCAAATTCGACGCGCTTGACGCGCCACAGGAAATTAAACACCTTGAGGTATTGCTTGCTCCCAAAAGGCGTTACAATGACATCGACCGGCGCGTCAATCTTGTACTCGAGCGTAAAAACGTCCCAGCCAATCTCGCCGTGGCTGAGCTCCAGCATGCGCGAGTCGAGCCTGCGCAAGACCTCTGGAGAATCGTATTGGGCATTCGAGTTGCGCACGGCGTGCTCGAGCTGCGCCGTCAACGTATGCCGGTACTGGGTATTGGCCGGTTGGTCCAGATTCGACGACAGTGATTCCATGAGAACGGCAATAAAGTCGCCAGCCCCCAGCAAAATGTACTTTTTCAGCGCCTGGAGATGCTCAAAAAGCTTAAACTTGTTGGCCATGAGGTGAATCAGTCTTGCCATGGTCGTCTTGTAGGCCTCGCCAATGTTGCGTTCCAAAGCTGCCGTGTCGCCGTAGCGGAGCTCTCGCGACGCGTCCTTGGAGTAGCTCTCAACCCAAGCCGCGTCCCCGCATCCATAGCGGATAAAGTTGAGCGTCTTGCCAATCAAAAAGACCTTGTTTGCGAACTCGGATGATACAATCGTAGGAGTCATCTTCTCGTTCAGCTTGTACTTGTCTTCCCACACGCTCGTCGCGGCGCCTTTGCCCGCGTTTTCGTCGTTGGGGTCTTCGTATTGTTCCGACACGAAAAACTCTTGATAGGGATCCGAGAGCTCGCCGTCGTAAATCCATTGTCGTAGCATGTCGTAAAAGGGTCGTGTAACGTGAGCAAGCAGCCGTTCTGCAAAAGCGCCAACAAATGGGTCTCCATGTGACAGAGAAAATGAATGAATGAGGGAAATCAGCTCGCCACCTTTTTTGCCTGTGACTTGTTAGCATCAAATCATGTCCGCCTCCTTGACGACCTACCTTTTGACTCCTCCACGATTAGACTCATTAGACGCAGCCCCATTGTGGCCTCCCGCGTCCATATCACGCATCGCTTCAATGTCACGCCCGCTTTACCAATTCCTTGTCGAGGCTGCGAGTCATCCAACATCGACAGCGCCCGCCGTATTTGGCCTTCAAGCGTAGCCACCAGGCCCAAGTACGCCCGCAGCTCGATGCCCAAGGCCGAACGGAGACTTTGTCCAACCAAGCCACCTTCAGACGAATCTACAAACTCCGACAGGTTGCGGTACAACAGAGACGGCTCTGCCAGCGTGTGCAAAAGACTGACCAGCGGCGCCGGCAGCGAGGCGGGGATCTTGAGCGTCGACGAACCCGCAAAGACGAGGTTAGAGGACGAGAGACCCTGTAGCGTAAAGGGCAGGTCGCGCAACAGCGCCGGTTCCGAGGGTTCGTAGGACGTCAGGGACGTGTACTTCTTCTCCCCGCCCTTGTCTGCCGCCGCCTCTTCCTCCTTCCTCTGCAGGCTGGTCCTCTTGCGATCAATCGCCGCCGACTTGGACCGCTCATGTCCCTTTTGCTTCTCTGCCGGTTTTGGACGCTCCGGGGCCGACGCCCTGTTTGGTTTCGACTCCTCGGCAGGAGGCAGGCGCTGGAGCCCCTCGCTCGCAAAGGCTTCGTTGAATGTAGGATTATCGGCGAGCTGCCGTTCGCGGAATCTCGCGGGCGAGAGGGGGTTCTCGGGGGCGGTGAGGGACTGGTAGGCGGCCTCGTTTCGGACAGGAGACCTGGGAGGGGAGCGGAGGTCGTGGAGGGCGGCGGGCATGTCCGAGTCGGACAGGCGGTAGAGAAAGTAGAGCATGGCCCATTTTTGGTTGAGGACGGGCTGCGTCAAGAGTCTGGAGTACAGGTTCGCAAAGTGGAGCGGCTTCTCTGGAGAGCTGCTCTCGCGCACGACTAGACGGGTCAGCGTCGTCCAAGTCGTTGCGCCAGCCGGCACTCACGCTTCTTCTTGATGAGGTCTGCGGCATGATTGACGTCTGAAGCTATGCTAGGCTCGCCTGAGCTGTACGATGGTTAGCAGAGCCCGGGCGCGAGGTGTTTTGTTCTTGCCTGCCTATGGCATCCAGGGCGTAGTTGAAGGTGTCGTCGAGGCGCTGGTCGGCGACATCATCATCCTCATCGGGATACTGGGGTAGCAGATGCTCGAGGAGTTTTAGTAGCGCGTGCTCGACGCGTTCTTCTGTGGTCTGAGGCATTGGTGTGGGGCTCTGTCATTGCTGCCGGGCGCTCACACCTGGTTGTCGCGTTGAGCAGACGCGATGTTTAGCTGCTGCCACTGCGGGGACCGCCGATTTTCTCCGACCAGGTCCGAGCGTCGTCCGCCTTGCAGAGGCAGCACCGATTTTTGAATTCTGATCCAGCACAAATTTTTGTTTGTACTCTTTGAGATGAAGTAGCAGTAAATGACTATCCTGCAAGTCATAAAATGAGGTCTTTTTTTTGTGTTTAGGAACTGGTAGTGTTCGTCGAGTAGATTCAAGCAGAGCTTCCACTTTCGGTTAGTCTTGCTCAAACCAGCCAATCACGATGCATTTGTACACCATTTCCCAAACTTGTTCATTGATATATTTTTCTGCTTGTTGGAGGCCATCCACTTTAGCTGATTGAAAAGATCCAGGAAACAACATGTCCCGTAAACAGGCATTGTCGTTGACATGTTGCCAAAGCCCAATCAAACCTGGGAGGTGACTGGTGCAGTCAAATTGCCTCTGAATGTCTACTTAAACTCACTCCCGTCTTCATCTTTTACTTTGCTATCATTCGGGCTTTTCACTTCTCCACCGTCCACGCGTCTCACAGCCATCATGCCGAAACGCCGACGTCTCGGCTCAGAAGGCGAAGGCTGCGATCAGCCTTTGTCGACGTCGGCAACACTCGAGCCAATCGACGAGAACGACCTCGAATCCTTGCGCGAATTCAGCCTCTCCCAACTGCTTGAACGCATCCAAGATCTACAGAAGCGCATCCGGGACCTAGAGAAGATAATCGAGCTCAAAGACGAGGACCTGAAGCGCAAAGACGTTAAAGACGCGCGCATCCAGTCCAACCTCGACGACCTCCTAGGGCCGGCAACTGGCCCTGTGGCCAAGTACACAACGCAGAGAAAGCACCTGCAGCCGTCCGACTTCGACTACCTCCTGGGGGGCCCTTTGCCCGAGATCACGATGCAGAAAAAGGGTCGGCAGCAGACCAAGGACTACAATATCCAGGGTCTGGGCACCGGCCCTGTATCCAAGACCACGACGCAGAAAAGGTACCAGCAGCAGCCTGACGACTACGACGATTGGTGCTCATGGCTCATTGGTGCACCTGATGCACTCGAAAATGTTCCCAAGAGTCTTGAAGAGGAGGCGCAGCAGTGGAGTCGCAAACAGTCGAAGCGCGTGGTGACGGCAGAACCCCCAAAGAAACCGCAAAAGCTCCAGGACCAAACATCCCGCATCGTCGGCCTCGAGTCAGAGCTCAGCCGCCTGCGCGCGGCGACGACCGAGGCTTCCAAGCAGAAGGACGAGCAAATTCAAGAACAGACATCCCGCATCCGCGACCTAGAGTCGGAGCTCGGCCGCCTG
The DNA here is from genome assembly GCF_038381095.1 of Phyllosticta capitalensis. Taxonomy (NCBI): domain Eukaryota; kingdom Fungi; phylum Ascomycota; class Dothideomycetes; order Botryosphaeriales; family Phyllostictaceae; genus Phyllosticta; species Phyllosticta capitalensis. The sequence goes on along the minus strand of NW_027117444.1, from coordinate 2,227,211 downwards.
CGCGACGCAATGGCCGGCATGGGACAAATGACCCACGGCGCGCTGGTGCACCGTCGGGGACAACAAGAGTGAGTGAGTCTCTACCACGCCAGGGAGAAGGTATTGCCTCTGTGGCATTGTACGAAAGTCGAAATCATTGGAAAGATGGGGAATTGTGGAGGCTGGGAGGGCAGTGAAGGAAGATGGCTTGTCAGGGGCGACAGTCGTCACATGTACTGTGGAAAGATTGAAGATTGGTGATGGAAGAAAAACAGAGACTTGTTCATAAACAGCCAGCCAGTGCGGCTGAGAGGTATCTAGGTGCGTGAGAGCCATATGTAGCGTCAAAGGAAAAAGGAAAAGAAAAAACATGCAGGTAGGCAGAGGGCGCCGCACGCATGCAAGCGGCTCTAAGCAAAAGGGAATCTGGACTTCCTCTTCCTCTTCTTCATCTTCTCCAAATCAACGACCACACCCCCCAGCTTTAAACAAACCGCGTCCCGGGGCCAGCTGGGCACCACGACTACACACTCACTCAACCCATCTTGACACCACCGACATCCTCACTCTTCCCCACATCCTCAAAGCGGCCCTCCCTCCTCTTCTCGCCGACATTGCTACTGGCACCATCCACGGGAACACCTGGACGCTTATGGCCCGCGCCGGCGGTGCTGCTGCCGCGGCGGGCGCCGCCGCCGTGGGCCGCCGCCTCCTCGGTGTCGTCGTACGAGATGAGCAGTTCGCCGTTCTTGCCGTAGCGGCGCGGCTCGTTGCGCGCCACGCTGACGACGTTGAAGATGGAGGTGGTCTTGTGGAAGATGGTGTCCATCTCCTCGAGCGACCGGTACGCCGTCTCGGGGTAGAAGAAGTAGGTTACGGGGACGATGGCGGCGTTGCTGTTGTGGGGTGTTAGTTTTGGGAGGGGATGGCCAAGGGGGGAACCGAGGACGACTCACATGACGGCGAAGATGATGTACGTCTGGTAGCCGATGGAGGAGAAGGCGACGGGCGTGACCATGACGACCATGAAGTTGAAGATCCAATTGGCCGAGGTGGCGAGGGCGTTTGCGGGGGCGCGGATGCGCAGGGGGACGATTTCGGCGGGGTACCTATTTCGCAAACATCAGTCTCCTCCTCTCCACCAGCAAGACACAAACATCAAAACAGTAAAACACTTACAACCACGTCATTCCGAGCCAGCCGACGGCGAAGAAGCTGTTGAAGACGAACAAAAACGCCGCGGCGACGATGCCGGCGGCCGTGTTCCGCTCGGCGGCCGTCTTGCCCTCGTTGATTGAGTTTGCAATCGCCAGCACGGCCATGGACAGCGACATGCCGACGGCGCCGAACAGCATCAGCGAGCGCCGGCCGACCTTTTCGATCAGGAACACGGGGATCCAGGACGCGATGAAGTACTCGGTGCCGTTGCAGGCGGCGAGGATGCGCGAGATGAAGGGGGACAGGCCGACGTAGTTTTCGTAAATGTTTGCGGCGTAGTATCTGGACAGGGGGGTTTAGCCATTGGAAGGGGGTGTAAAGATTGGACAACGTACGTGATGAGGTTGATTCCGCTGATTTGCTGGAACATTTGGTTCACGTAAGCCAGAACGGTGCGGTGGAAGTGGCGGTCCTTGGTGCAAGTAAAGAGGTCGCGGAAGCTGCCCTGTGCCATCTCCATAACCGTGTCCTTGATGGCGAGGAACTCGTTCTCGATGTACGGGTCATCACTTCGCGGCGTGTCAGCAACCCTCTTCCGCACATGTGCGAAATAATCAACTTACGGCTCCCTCTCATTCAGTGCGCAAAGCACCTGAATGGCCTCCTCTTCCTTGCCCTTGAGAATCAACCAACGCGGAGACTCTGGGAGACCGAGAATGAAGCAGAGAATGATCAATGCAAAGAAGATTTGGAAAGCGATTGGGAACCTCCAGGCAACGGAGCTGGGTTCGAGGTAGGAGAAACCAAAGTCGAGCTATGATTCAGTTAGTAAAATCAACACACAAGTTTCAAAATAGTACCCACCCAGTAGGAAATGCAAATGCCGCCAGTGATGAGGGCGCCTTCAATCATGACGAGCTGGCCGCGGCGATGCGATTTGGACGTCTCAGACTGCCACGTGGGGACCGTCGACGTATTCAGGCCGTTTCCGATGCCGGTGATGATGCGGCCAACAATGAAGTGTCCGAGCGAGAACGCAGACGTCTGGAGCGCCGCGCCCACGACCATGATTGCCGAGCCGGTGAAGATGGTCCAGCGTCTGCCGAGCATGTTTCCGAGCCAGATGCAGATGACGGCGCCCACGAAACATCCCAGGTTGTACGAAGCCACCGAAATGCCTGTGTCTCGCTGTTAGATTTTGTCCCATTGACGGATTTGGATTGAGACTGTTGCGTGCCTTGGATTGTTGAAAGATGGTTCTTTTCCGCGTCCGTCGTGCCCGAATTGACGTCTATCTCTGGAAAAACTTTGAGAAAGGAGCCCAGGGTCAAAAGACCTCCCATGACACCTGCAACAGACGATTAGAGAAAAAATCCCGAATATGGCTCGCGCGCGCGGTAGCTAACCCTGATCATAACCGAAAAGCCTGTCGCCCCAAGTCAGTCTTTGTTCAATTGCTTCGTACATTAAGCCTACTCACAAGAAATCAAGACCGGCAATGAAGCCAATGGCAACATTGAGCTTCGTGCCCCTTAGGCCAAAGTAGGTGGAGCGCTTCATGATGGGTAAGGTGAGGCAAAACGGCAAATTTCTCTCATGTGCTTTTCTTTGACCATATATATCAAGAAAAGTTGGAGAGGGGGCGGCCGCAGCTGACGCATCTAGTCCGGCCGCACAATGGGACCGGGGGGGTCATCTATATTATATGCGGCAGATGGAGGCTGTCAGCCATAACGACCGGGGTTGGTTCTTTGGGCGGTAGACAGTCCATTCAAAGGTTTGGGGCAGAATGCCGTGGGCAGTTTAGCGCGTCCGGGGGTGGCTCAAGGTACCGCGTGCGTCGAGTGACGTCGCGACGCCGTTATTGGACGTTGAAGCGGACAGCCAACAGGGAACCGAGCTGTGGAAATGGATCCCCCCGGGGGGCACCACACTGGGGCAGACTGGGGCTCTCCATCCTCTCAGTGTCCGATTGCGCTTAGGGCGGACCTGAGCGTGCCTCGGGTTGCCTGTTTTGGAACTGCCGGCGTGTCTCTCGTGACACAACCGTCTTTGGCCGCCGGGCCCTTGTCGTCCTCCTTCTTGGCCACCATCGACAATCTTCGGCGTCGCTGTCAGCCTTACTCGCCCTGCTTACTGCCGGAGTGCCGGTATCGCGTCGGGAGGGCTTGCGGCTCCAGAACGTCGCAGAGAACACCCCTCCCCTCCTCCACAGCACCCTGACGAGAGAATTTTTTTTTCCGGGGAAGCTTAACAAGAAAACGGCATCCCGTCTGGGGAAACCCTTTTCTCCACACAGCCGCCTGGCTGGCGTTCCAAGAAAGAAAACCACGAACGACTTTTTCCCTTTCTTCGCCAGCCCGCCAGCCAGCCCGCTAGCTGCCAAGCGCACAGTCTTCTTTCTGCAAACGCCAATCGGACGATGACTCGTGCCCAGAGGTCTGCCCTGCTCAGTCGCATGCGCATTCTTCGGGGAACGCTTCGTCTTGGGCCAGACTGTGCTCTCAATCCCCACTGTTTCCTCCAGTTGCGGAGCGGCAGGACTTTGGAATGAGAGCATGATGCTGGGGGGGAGGGGCTCTGGGGTTAGCGGAGAGAGCCAAAATACACGCCACCAAGTTGCGACGTCGCCCCACAAAATCAGCGTGAGGGAGGGACGACTGCTAAACTGGGGTTGACGGCGAAGGAGGTGCGGTTTCGCGGCGGTGCCGGTCAAAAGGCCGCCGGCGGCCTTAACGCGTCGTCCCTCGTTCCGCTCTCCGCTCTTTTTTCTTGGGGTTTTGCGGAGGGACTGCTGGGGTTAGGTACGGACGGAGGAGCATGCATGGCATGGACCCCTCCCTCCTCCAGTCGTTCTCCTCCACTCACAACAACAAGACCCCAGATGGAGGAGGCGCTTAACGGGACCCGCCTCGTTCGTCATAGCCGCGGGCGACGGCTGCTGATTCAAGACGAGCCCTCCGGGCTGGGCCAGTGCTCCGCATTGGGCTGCTGTAAACGCCCACCCGTGCCATGCTCTCAAAGTCGTAGATCGCAGCGCGCTATTGGGCCAAACAAGTCCCGTCTGCTCGTTGTGCCGAAAGACCCGATCCCGATGCCGTTGTACGACATACATGCTGGCTTCCGCCGAAAGCTGTGTGGCACGAGAAAAGGAGACAGAGAAAGTCCAGAGCAGCAGCAGCAGCGGCACATGTAAAATGCACGTACATACGAGAAGCAGCAGGGTCTGTTCGGGTGCAAACAGTGGGCCACCGTGTGCTGTGGCGTCGATTGCATCTCGTCGTCGACTGTCGTCCGATTGCTCGTCGCCAATATACCTCGTCGCGGCACAGAGCCAATCCCACCATGCGGGTCATCAGTGGCGAACATCGAGACTTTTGTTGTTGATGGAACAGGAGGGGACGTCTGCTTTTTGCCCCATGCATGCTCCAGGCTCCCCTCCATCTCCTCCATCTTCTCCACGCTGACGCCAGACCAGTAGTGACCACTGACCAACAACTCCCCGCACCCCTGGCCACTCCAGTCTTCTCCACGTTTGGGCGAGTAATGATGACGGGTTGCCGAGTAGTCTCGCGGAATCAATCCTTGCAGGATTTTTTTGCGCTCTCGTTGCACAGCGCCGGTCACGACACCCTCCACCGGCTGGCATCCGCCACCGCAGCCGACCAACAACAACGCTGCCACCAGCCCGACAACCAGCGGCTTTGCCATCCGAAAAGACCGACCTACCGGCTTCTCCGCTTTCTCTCGCGCTGAAACGCCACTGGAACAAACAAGCCCATCATCATTCTTATTTTCCCCAGTTTTTGGACGCCCTGGGGGCGGCGGCCGCGCGCGCGAGCGCCTCGGCTTTGCCTCATTGGGAAGTTCCGGGCACCATCTGATCCTCGTCCGTCGTCATCTGGACCTGTCCAGTGTTTGTTTACACATCTCATCTCAGCAGCAGAGCAGGGCAGGAATGGGGAGAAGGTAGCTGAAGGCGGCCATGATATCATGCATCCGATTTGTGGGATCGGATTGCGGAGTCGCTCGATTGATGCGCATGTAATGTTGCATTTGGATGGCCCAGAGATGGTCGCTGGTCGCCCTCCAGCAACCAGAGTCCCAGGCTCAGATCATGCAAGCAGTGTTGATCGTTCAACTGCCGAAGGGTTTGTGTCTTGCGCTGTGCGCCTCTCGGAGTACCGCGGTCCTGTCACCTTGCCCTCACACTGTTGAGAGATCGGCGAGTGCCAAGTTAGCCACAGAAGACACCTGATCAAAGGACGTACGTACCTTGAGCACCAACCACCAGACTCGACTGTCGACGAAGATTGCAGACGCCATCACGGAGCTGAAGGGAGTCAGTAGGTCAAAAGTCACGTACACGGCCATTGCAGAAGCACTCGTTTTGTGAACTTCTGCGTTGTATTGCTAGCTACCGGAAGCTCCAGAAGTTCAAGTCTTTTCCGTCAATCTTCACCGTTTTGCGCCTTTTGAGTTGAGAAAAGGCAGACCGAATGCGCGTGAGCGCGATGGAAGAGCAAAAGTCGAAAGCTCCACCAGAAATCCTACAGACCAACCCGAAGAAAGAGCAAGGAAACCAGGTGTGGTGTCGCGAAAAGCTTACCAGGCCTGGGCTTCTTCGCCGCCAGTGGCACCCTCCCAACCTCCAGCACTCGTGTCGGCGTTGTCGAAACCGGCGTTGTCGAAACCACCGGCGTTGTCAAAGCCCCCACCGTTGTCGAAGCCACCGCCAAAGCCAGAGTCCTCCTCGGCGGCAGGCTTCGTGCACCTCTTCACCGTGTGGCCCATCTCGCCGCAGTTGCGGCACTTGACCTTGGACCAATCTGTCAAAAGGTTAGCAAAATGTCCTGCGACGCGCGGAAGTTGTATTCAGACTTACCCTTGGGCTTCGGGCAATCGCGAGCAGCATGGCCATACTCCTCGCAGTTCCAGCAGTGCGGAACCCTCTCCTTCTCGCACTCCTTGCTCATGTGGCCCTCTTCGCCGCAGTTGCGGCAGACGGGCTTGGGAGCGTTGGGGCAATCCTTCGAGAAGTGACCCTCTGGAAGTGCAAGTCAGTAAAGGTAGACCGAAAAGACTGGATCGGCTGGACTTACTCTGCTGGCACTTCCTGCACTCAACGTTCTCAGCCGAAGGCGGCTCCGGGCAGTCACGCGAGTTGTGGCCGCGCTGCTTGCAGTTGCGGCAAGCGTGAGGGTCAACGCGCTCCTGAGTGCAGTCACGCGCACGGTGACCGAGCTCGTTGCAAACGAGGCACTTGACCTCGGGACGGCCGGTGGGCTCCTCGGCCTCTTGGGTGCAGGCCTTCTTGGAGTGGCCAATCTCTGAAAGCGTGTTAGCAAAAGACCAGAATGAGCTGATGAAAGTGGTGACTTACCGCCGCAGTTGAGGCACTTGGTAACGAAACGGTCAAGGACGAAGCCGGCGTCCGCAAGGCGCTCGCGGTTCTCCTCGGGGGTCTTGGGCCAACCAGACATGGCCATCTTGCGCTTGGGCTTGTAGGAGAAGTTGAACGACAAACCGTAAGTGCAACCAGTCTTGCCGTTGAAGTCGACAATGGTGAACACGTCACCAGCCTTCTCCTTCTTGTCGATGGCAACAATGTGAACATTCATGTTGTCATCACGCATGGCCTGGTCAAGGACGGCCAGCTCAAACGGCTGACCGTTGGCGAGGAGGGCCTTGCCGTAAGCCTTGAGGGCGATCTTGAAGTCGTCAAGGTTTTTCTCCTTGTCCGCCTTCATGAGCATGGCCCAAGCCGCATCGTCGGACATCTCGTCGACGTCGGCGTAGAGCAGAGCGATCGAGCGGGCGTTCTCGCAGTCAGCGGCGACGTGGCCCTCCTGCTCGCAGTTCCTGCAGACCGCAGCAGGCTTGTCAGGGCACTCAGCAGCTGGGTGGCCCTCCTGCTTGCAGTGACGGCACTCGCCGCGGAAAACCCTCGGGTTGGGGCAATCGGCCTTGTTGTGGCTGTCATCGAGGTCAGTAATGTTCGTTGTGGACCGGAGCGGTTGCTACTTACCCAACCTCGCCGCAGTTGAAACACTCGCCCGTCATCTGCTTTTCCTCAGGGCAGTCGCGGGCAAAGTGGCCCATGGCCTTGCAGCTGGTCACAGTCAGCGGACATTCATGAACGGGAATGATGCGACTTACTTGCGGCACTCGACATCTTCGCCGGCCTCGCCGCCAGCGCCCTCACCGCCAGCACCGAAAGGGTCGTTGCCAAAGGAAGTGTCACCACCCGTGGCACCGGCATCCCACTGACCAGCCTCGTCATTGTCTGCAAATCGAAGTTAGCCAACATTGTCTGACTGGGGAAGCAACAACGTGATCTGCAAGAGTAGGGAAGAAGGAAAAGAGGCAAGAGGGCAACTTACTTGAGTTCCAATTGTCAGACATGGTTGGGTTGTCAGAGGTTGAGCGTAAGCTTGAGAGTTGGAGTGAGTCTGAAAAGCATCGAGTCAGCTTGAGGTCTTGCAAGGTTGGAGACGAGGAAAAACGCGCGGGCCGTCACCAATGCCCGAGATCATGACACCGGAGAGCATTCAGACGATTCGGCGACGCGCCGGTGAGGTTTCCCGCCCGGCCACCCGCCAAACCGCCCAGCGCGTCGCCGGAAAGCCGCCAGAGCAGGAATTGAGAGGGAAAGGTGTCAGGAAGAAGCACGTACCTTGAGCGAACGTCTTGCGCGACGTTCCGAAGGGCTGCGAAGCTGGTGGAGGCAAGAGATGCGACGAAACACAAAGCCTTTGAAGGATTTGTGGGTGCGAAGAGGATGATGGAGGAGGATGAAAAGGAACGGAGGAGGAGAGGTGCGAAATTCTCTTTTGTGCACTTTGGGACCGCGCGCAGGTTGGTGGGCGATGCCGAGCAGCCCTTTCCCCTTCTGGCGGTTGTGATGGCGACTGCGCGGGAAGACGGGGCGACAGCACACGGCGGGAGGGGGGCGATGATGTCGTGATAGAAGCCAGCAGAAGCTGCAGCTGTTTGGGCGAGTTGGGTTTGATTGAATCTATCCTTGAGGGCAACAAAGGGGCTGCATCAATGGCAATTCATTTGCATCATGTCTCCAAGGCCCAGGAGCTTTACAGGGTGAGAAAGCAAGTCAAGCGGTGATGGAACCAGCCAACAGAAAACGAGCTAATGGGAACAGGCCAGACTCTTCTCCAGGACCCAAAGCAAACACGACAAAGAACCAACTCGGGATGCACCTAAGGAGCCTTCAACTTTATGGAATAGATGGAGGCACAAGTCAAGTGGAGTGAAGCAAGCAAGCAAGTTGGTATCCGGGAAGCCTCAACTCGGCCAGGTTTCCAGGGAAGAGGAGAGGCAGCCATGTCAAGCTCCCATGCAGCTTTTCTTTGTTTGCAAGTGGAAAGCATCGCGACAAGTTTGGATCTTCAATGGCATGGCGGGTGAAGGCACAACAGCGGGATGGCGGAGAGCGGGCTGCGATGCCGGTACCTGGGATGCGAGCCCCATGCCGGTAAGGCATCCATTCTCCAGATGAGGCGCAGCTACTTCAAACACTCATCACAGCTCGCCAGAGCGAGAAGCGGCGGTGAAATGGACGTCAAACGCAAGCGGTATGCGGCCACCCGCAACACCAACCTCAACCCCGGCCAAGGCGCATCTACACTCAGCATGCATTACATCTGACATGAAGAATCAAGACGAGGACCATGGTAGCTCCTGGGGATATTTGCATGGAGCATTGGAAGAAGACTGGAGGTACAAAGGCAGGGCAGCGGGGGCAGCTTTGGCTCTCCTACTTCAACTGCAATAGACAGAGGGGCACGGAAACTCGACGCTTCAAGTTTCCCCGGACAATTCTAGAGGGATCAAGACCAGAGGGAAAGTTGGGTCTCACCTGTCGTCCGCAGGAAGCGCAGCATCACAGGAATCGCAGATCGAAAGACGAAGCGGTGCACAAGAATTTCAGACTTCCTGGTTTCCTCATACACACGCTGGGGAATGCGGATGGAAGAAAAGACGGAGACAAGCTTAGTACTCTCAGCTGACAGGAAGCAGTCAATACATCTTTCACCAGCATCATCGAAGATACGACGGATACGATTTGGAGGTTCTCCGCGTGTCTATCGGCAGAGAAATGAGAAGCATCGCGGGAGAGGCGGGAGAAAAATGAGGCTTCCACTTCTCAATTCCATCATTCGCAGCTGAAGCGCAGCTCTAACATCACACTCAACTTCCAGCACTGCCCGGAGAGCTCTGCACATCAACTCCATAAACGCCATCCCAGACCATCCATTCCTCGTCACGAAACCAACAAGCTCAAATTCTCAGCCGAGCGCTTCTCTTCTTGTCTGCTTCACTCAGCGGATACTCGGCGAGTTCAACAACCCAGACAACAGACCAAAATGCACCGAAAAAGAAGCGTCACTAATCCAACGCAAACAGGGCCCTCTTACGACCCGACAGCTGCGCATCTTCTACCGATTCGCCATGTCAATCATTTGTTCTCCGAAGACACACAGTCGCAGCCTCCTCCACAACTACATTTGCATGCGACGCTCCGCTTCTCCCACACTCATGGTTGCCGATTACCAGCCGCTGAGTGGCTATTCCAGCCAACAGATCCAAATGAACGGCTTACAACAGACCGTCATCCAGCGGACAACTCGCAGCACCCCTACCACAAACGCATCGATCTTTCCGTGCCAGCAGACGCTCATCGTCCACCCACACTCTCCCTCTCTCACTTCCCCAAAGTCCCAGGCGCTCCTTCTCGGCGACAATGCTGGATCAGAATACATACAGGCCCAAGGATGCAGCGTGCAGATGGCCGCGATTTGGGACGTCCCGAGTCTGTACGCAACTGTCTGCACCATCGCGACGGGTTGGCTGGCTGGCTGGCTAGGAAGCCGCTTTGCATCGCACGAGCACGCGAGGTTGTGCTTTGCATTCACATCACCCATATACCTACCTACCTACCTACCTACCTACTTACCTGTCTCCCTGCTTGCCAATCTGCTTGCGCACCTGCTGCATACCTTGAGGGAATTGCATGCGGCGCTTGCGTGCTCGCTTGCTCGCTCGTCAGCTGGCTCGAAGCTGAGCAATCTGCCATGTCCCTTGAGACGAACTGACGGTCAGACAGACAGGTCCTGACCGACCTACTTTTCCCACCGTCTGAGTCTACGTATGCGTCTGCGTCCGTCTGCCCAGTTACATAGGTCACCATCTGCCCACAATCCCGCAGCCCCTTTTTCTGCGCGGCTCCGATCCACCGCTTCCCGTCCTTCCTACCACATGCACACATACACGCGTGACGGCTGCCCGTGCTGTTCTATGCTGTCCGTGGTCAAGCTACGTAGATCGCTCCGTCCCCTTCCTTCGTTCTCAAAGCGGACCCGAACGCTTTCTCCCGCAATCAATGGTGCCACGGAACGTGCGTGCCAGGTTGGTCATGGTCAGTCTGTTGTTGTTTAGCAAGCCCGAGCAACACACACGCCCCCGCCGGCCAAACTATCCCCAGCAGACAGATCGACGGCTGCGAAATGTTGGAGTAGGATTTCTGATGTGTGCACACATCCTGACGCGGCAGGCAGGCAGCCGGTGGGCGAGGTGCGTTTTCTCTTGTTTGGTGGCTGTCTGTTGGGCCATTTGTGCACCTCGTGCATACGCGCTTGCTTGCTTGCTCTGTGTGTGTTTTTCGTGTCGGGCATGGAGGCTTCCTTGGAAAGGCACGTAGGTAGGCACGTAGGTAGGCAGTCTGTAGTGGCCGGCGATAGGTAACTACCTACACAACTTCGACTGCTCCCTGTGATTCTCCATGTAAAGGACTTTGTAACTGCTGCTGGTCTTGTGTGCTTAAGAGGCTTGTAGTTATGCTCACGGGGCTTGAAGACTCCCATGACGAATGATGTGCTTTTCAAGACGGAAATTTGAATTTCTTTTGATCGCTCTTTTGGTTGATCTGCTGGCTGGTCGTTCTATATATTGCTTGCTTGCTGCGTGTGCCACTACTTTTACTACATACCACGCCTCGTACACTGACACACGCAGCCGCCGCTAGAATCAAGTGACCGCCAAATGCCGCAGTCGTCTTGTCTACGAAATTTCCTTCGCCTCAACGCAGCGAGTCCCCAGGGTGCTCGGGCTCCATCGCGTCAGAATCGTCATCGTCGCCGCCAAACGCGTCCGCTTCGCTTCCGTCTGCGTCTTCCAAATCGCCGCCAAACAGCTTGAACTTTTCGTCCTTCCATTCTCCTGTGAAGGGCGTCAGTGTTCTCAGGTCGTACCCAAAGTTCTAAAGTGATGAAAGACTTACTGCCCCACTCGACGACGAAGCCCTCCTGGACCTCGCAGCCCTTGAGCACGGTGCGCTCGTCGCCTCTGGCCGGGCCGCCCTCGACGCGACAGCGGCGGCCGAGCACGCAGTCGGTGAGCTGGCAGTTGTCGCCCACCTCGGCGCCGTCCATGAGCAGGCAGCGCTGCAGGCGCGCGCCGACGCCGACCTTGCAGCCCGCGCCGATGACGCTCTCCTTGACGTTGCACTTTTCGCCGATGCTGACGTTTTCCGCCACCAGGCTGTTTTCGGCCTCGACCCGGCACTTGAGCGGGATCGTCTCCGGGTGTGCGATCTTGGACGCGTGCGCAAAGGGCGACGCTAGGCTGCGGTTGCCGCCCACTTCGTCGAGCGCGGGAAGCTTGGCCAGCCGGAGCGACGTGTTGAGGAGGAGCGCGGCCGTGTCGACGCGCCGGATGAAGGGGGCCGTCGGGGCCTTTGGTTGCACGTAGGCTAGGATGCGAGGAACGTGCAGTGGCTCCTTGTATTCTGAAATGGCCGTCACTTCCACCGCCGGACCAGACGCGTTTTGGACGCGAGAGGCCAGCGGGAGCGTGCCGGACGAGTCGGTGCTGGTAGGGTTACTGGGGTCGGCGTCGTGCGGCGTCTTGGATGTGCTGGAGAGACTGGCAATGTCGACTTCTTCCGTCAACACACCCGGCGTGGCCGCACCGACGCTCTCCTCAAGGCTGGGCTCTGGCCGGGGGTGGAAGATGTCGCGGAGCCCTAGTTTCTCGCCCAAACCGTGTTGCCAGCCGGCTTTGGCCCACCAGCCAAGCGCGTCAGAGACGCTATCGAATCTTTCATTCTTCTTGAGCATTTCCAGGATCCAGTAGGGGAAAAAGTAGAGGAAGGCGTCGCGGGTCGTGGTCATCATCTTGACGCGGCCATGCTTGATCAGCAGCGAATGCCGGATGGGAAGGCCCTTGCTCTCGTCGACAATGTCGTTCAACACGTCCTTGGGGATTGCGTAGACAAGATTCGACAGATCCGGACGCAGCGAGCCCGTGTGCGACGCCACGACCGGCTTCCCCAGCGGCGTGGTGGCGATAAAGTCCGTCTCCTCGCCCTTGACGGCGTCCTCTCCCTTGGTCTGGAACCATACACCCAGCCCTCCTCTTCGACCGCTCTTTTCGCCTCCGATGCTGAGGGGCAAAGGTCGGTTGTTCTCCTTGCCGCCAGTGGCTCCTCCAAGGCCGCCCTCTTCAATCATCCATGACTCAACGAGGCGTTGACCGTTGAGCTCGCAGACCAAGTCGCAAGGCAGTACAACAAAATCGCCGGTGATGACTTCTTGAACTTCCTTTAGCCTGAAAATCTCGCCAGTGCCAGTCGTCTGAGTCAGGTCCGCAGGCGCAACAATGTCGGGCTTTGGCGACGGGAGAGAAGTAAGGTGTGGGTTCTGCGAGAGGGCTGCGTCGAGTGCGTCGGCCGATTCTGGGGGCGTGACGAGTGTAATGTCTGACAGGTATCAATGTCAGAAATTCCAACGGCCGCCACGCACCAAAACATACGTCGCTACATACTTGTGATTCCCATGCGGTAGCACCATTCCAGCGGGTACCAGACCATGGGGCGGTTGGCGATTGGGACGAGCGCCTTGGGGAAGTCTTGAGGATTCGAAGTAAAGGTATCCAGCGAGACTCCAGGCCCGCACAAGATCAGAGCCTGGAAGCCCGTCGTGGGCTGAGTTGCATGAGGCATGCCGGACGTAATGCGGTCGGTTCTTTCAGTGGTCTTTGCCAATTCCTCAAAGAAATCGCGGTGGTTTTTCAATTGAAGGATGGCGACAGGGGTTTTGAGTCCAGTCTCGGCTTCTGTGGCGTCCTGGGAGGGTGAGTCGGGCAGGCGCAAGGTTGGTGTTGAGTTGAATGAGGTGGAAAAATGCTGGAGCAGCTCTGACGCATCCCGGTGTCGTCGATCGGCCCTGGTGCACGGACCACAACGGCCCGAGGCCCCAGGATCCAACCAAGCTCTCTCCACCATTCAAGCGCCCAGCCACCGACTTCTCGACACTCAGGAAACAAAACACCCTCTGAGGCGCTGGACTGGTAGCAATGACCAGCTGCCGCCATGTCCTTCTCCTACGACCGCTATGACCGCCGCCAACAAACCTCACGTCGCTCGACTCTCGGCTACTGGGTGCCTCTGATTGTCACCGTCACCATTGCGACAGCTGGTGTTGCTGCGTGGATCTGGAGCGAACGCAGCGAAGGCGACGACGATGACGACGACGCGAACTGGGACGACCCGCGACAACAAGTCCAAGATGATGGAATCGTTTACTCCGAGTCCGCCAGTGGCATAAGAGCAGCCGAAGACGAGGGCTTTGTGGCGCGCATGTCTGGCGCCATCCGCCGCACACCCAGTCCGCAACAAGTGTTTGACAACGCTAGCAAGAAGCTAGCCGCGGGCGTGTCCGCCGCCGGCACAGCCTTTGGTGCAGCCCTGGCCTCGATTCGCGAAGAAGAGCGCAACGACTACGCCGATCATTCAAGATGGTCCGAAGAAGCTGCTCGCCAGGTCGAAGCGCAATCTTCAGAGAGCGCTGCCGCCGTTCGCGCGAACATTGACGCCTTTGCCGAAGCTACACGGCAATCGTCTGGTCCTGATGTTAGGAAAAAGGTTGCAATCGTGCTCTCCGCCGATGCTGCTGCGCACGAGGAAGAGCAGGGCGCATATCACGAGCAAGCAGTGCGTATAATAATCATAGATCGTTGGGGCCATATTGACATTTCCAGTCCATTCTCTCCTATCTTCCCCCAATCGACCACTCCACCACTAATCTCCTCATCCTGATTTACGCACCACACCTGAAGCCCGGGTCCAGTTCTAGTAACAAGGATCTTTCCCCCGCCAGCACGGGCAACCCCATGGCCGCCTCCCTTGGATCGTCCTACTCCGCCATTTCCGCCGGCTCTGCTGATCAGCCTCTTACCAATATTGATCCGCAACCGCATGAAGCTGGCGACTCGGATGGCAACAATGCACTTTACAGCACAATCCACGCCGCTGCTCGCCGTCTTGTCCCGCGTCCTACCCACATCATGCCTTTTTCTAGCTCCAACGGCCATGTCCACATGCTCAAGCACCTTGCTCCGCGCACCGTGTACATGACTGAAGACTTGACTGGTCCCCGCGGCGAAAACGTGGCTGCGTTGAAGCCGCCCGGAAACAAGCACTGGGTGGGGCAAATCATGGTGGTTGTAGGATCGCAGGGAGCAGGGACGGCTGGGCTGGTAGACACGGAGGACGACGAAGGCGACGAAGCAGCTAGAGGCAAAGAGGCGAAGAGATGGTGGGAGGAGAGCCACATGGTGGGCTTAGGGAAGGGAGTGGAGGTCGTAGACGCCGATCGCCTGGTGGAAGATTTTGAAAGGAGAGTATGTGGAAAGGAGTAAAGGCGAGGTGCGTGTCATTTGACAGCTCAAAGCGGGTGACGAAAAGAATCAGCTGTAGCTTCGTCGCAAGTTGTGCAAGACGCAAGCACCTAAAAGCTCGTCACCACACTTCCGGCGGGCAGATTCTCTCCATGTCCTGAGCCCAAGGAGCTTGAATGCTCCCTGACTGCCTCAGGTCTGCCTCAGCCGATTCGAAGCCTCAGAGTTGGACATTTCTTTCGTCGCCCACTGGCGTGTGGAAGCCGCTTATGTTGATTGACTTTATATTCCCCGGCGTCGTTGGTTGCCGTCACTTCCCACTCTTTCCTTGAGCTTGAGCACATTGCTTCTGCGAAGCCGTTGATACCAGTAACACAAAGGGTCGTCTTGAATGACCACCTTTCGGCATATGAGAATACGAGAACATTTCCGTTGCACTGGTGTCCAACTGATATATGGAATCCTTGAACCAGTCTCGCTCCTGCAGCCCGTCGACGTTCCTCGGCTTTGTTGACGACCGCCCTTTCCAGACTGGGGAGATGCTGCTATGTCCAGAGATTCTGGTTCAGATGAAAAGACCACAGAGGCCCGCAGAGAATTGCAAATTCCCGCGCGCGGTGCTCGAATGCTCCCTGTGGTTGTGGTCGCGGGCTTGTCCGTCTCAAGTTGACCTCGTGTGCCCTGACTTTCGAGTCGAGATACGTGCACAGTGAGTGATCAAACTCCGTGCTACATACGCAGAGACTTGACTGTTCGTAAAAGGATAGCTAAAGTGAGCATTTAAGCAGGGACCCCGCACCGCCTTGGAGTTGCCATTTATTTTGCGACACTCCGTGGCTTCGCCTCGCCATGGATGAAGCAGCAGTCTTGGACAGTGTGTAGTTTGCCAACTCCACCATGCACGTATCCACCGGGGTCGATCAACGAAAGAGACTTCTCAATTCCGCATCTTCTGCTCACGGAATTTCGAGATGAAATCGGGAATCCAGTCTCGCCTTCCCCCTTGCCATTTCCCCTCCCTTGGACTCGTCCTCATGACCAGACACAGCAGAGCGACGTCCGCTGAGAGAGATCACAAACAGCAATCTTTGCCATTGCCCCGAGTCAGCAAGCAACACGACATCGTCGGAAATTCAACCCCGCTGGTCTTTAGTTCAGCTCTCGGGGCGTTGCTAGGACGAGTCGCGGCCGCCGCTCGGTCCGGCTGCCTGCCAGCATCGCGCTGGTCATGTAGCCAAACTGCCATGGCGGTTCTGCGATCCGCATTTCTTGCGAAAGGTGGACCTCCAGCGGGCACTCTTGCTCTGTTGGCTCGTTGGTGCGATTACAGGAAGGGGAGTGGCGCGCCGAGTGCTGATTGCCGTGGCATAATGGATTGGTTTTGGGATCAGGGTGGGCCGACGAGTACTTCTACAATGACATGGACGGCGGACCAGAGGCCCAGGTCGCCTCGAGGTGTGCGGCAAGAGCACTTTTGGAATCTCGCCCATTTCGAAAAGGGAGATTTCCTCGTCGATGATTGATGACTTGCGTGACAATGTCCTTGGACCCAGGCTATCCTTTCTTTTTGTTGGTGTTGTTGTCGTGGTGTTGATGTTGCCGCACACCACCACGACTTCGCCGCCGTCACTTCACCTCAACTCAACACCCACGCAACCTGCCCAGTCCATTGCATTTCTTGACTTCCAGAAAGGTATGGATATCTAGCACGACGAAAGCTTGACCCAACCCGGGCCTTGAATCTGATATCTAAGGGCACCAAGGCTGCCCGGCTGACCACACCGTCACATCACTGGACATGCACTTGATGGGCGGACACAGATGCCCGAGACGGCTCTCCTGCCTTCGTTGACTTAGGGACTGTGGTTTGTTCAAAGTTTCCTGTTGGCTGTCTGGATCTCCTGGGCATGTTCTAGCGCCGCTGCTTGCAACTTAGGCAACTAATTACTGTTTTCTAATGTCTCCTGCCTTTGCATCTTCTCCTCCATTACACATTCAATGCCCAACTCTTACTTCCCACTTCAGCCGCCAGTCTCCCCTCCGTTGTTCGTGTCGTCTGCGCAGTCATCTTGGCGTGTCGAAGAGCAGCCCTCTCCTCTGCTCTTCTCGCCGCGCACTGCATGCCTACCGCTTCACCAGCAGCACACTATGGAGCCTCCAGTCGACTCCTTCATACCTTTGCCCTCTCCCACTGCCAGTCTCAAATGGCCCGATTCGCCTTCATCCTCCTGACGCTCCGCTCGATGCGCTCCAGCGGGCTCATCCTCGCCTTCTGCTTCTGCTTCCTCTTCTTCTTGGCTTCAGGCGGCGTCGGCGACGGTGGCGCAGCTCTCGTGCCCGCGCGCGGCACCGGCAGCGCCTCAATCTGGTCTTCCTCTTCCAGTCGTCCCTCTCCATGCGGCTGACCCTTCTCCATATCCTCATCCGCATCCACATCTCTACCCTCACCCCCCGCACTCCCGCGCTTCCTCTCCTCCTCCTCCTCATCCTCCTCGTCCAAGACGGCATTCGCAAACGCCCTCCTCGCCCCATCGTACGCCGCCCGTGCCTCCTGGTACGCCGCCTTGACGTCTTCGTCTTCCGGGGCCGCGGCCCGCGCCGCGCGTGCCGCTTCGTAGGCGGCTTTGGCGTTGGCGCGCAGCGCGGCGTAGGTCGTGGAGCTGGTACTTGCGTTGCGCGTGTGGGTGTGGTTGTGGGGGGACGAGGGATGGAGGGTCGAAGTGTTGGCACTGTTGGCGGTGGGAGAGTCCGATACCAAGTTGATGGACGCAGACGTGGCCGTTGGAGTAGCGTGAGGAGAGGTGGCGCGTGTGGGCGAAGTCGGCGGCGTGGGCGCGGTGGTCGTGGCTGGCGCGGTCAGCGAAAGCGGTTGGAGAGCGCCCGACATCTCATCATCGCCATCTTGCTCTTCTTCCTCCGCAATTTCCTCGAGCTTGTCTCCATCCTCATGCTCTTCTCCATCATCCTCCATACACGGACCCACCGCGTCAATCAAAGCAGCCCCAAACAAACCGCGTCCCCTCAACGCCTCCAGCTGCTCCTGGGTGAGTCGCGGACGAGTCCGGCTGCCCAGGGGCGATGGATCCAAGAAGGTCTTTTCCTTGGCGAGCGGGTTGAGCGGGCGCTGCGGCGGCGTGCGAGGATGGAAGCGTGGGGATGCTGCAGGCGCCTCATTGCCTTCTCCTTCGTCTTCTTCTCCTGCTTCGATTTGTGCGGTTTTGATTGGAGACGCGTCGCCCGTCTTGATGCGCGTCGTTGAGGTCGTGTAGTCGAGCCTGGCGTTGGCAGCGTCGTTGCGGCCATTGTCGTCTTCTTCGTCGCTGGAGTCGGTGTCTGTAGCACTTCGCGCCGGCGTCGAGGGTTGTTCTTGTCCATCATTGAAGTGAGGTGGTGGCGTAGAAACGCGGTGTGGTGACTGGAACTGAGACTGAGAGGGAGCAGGCGACGCAGCGGGCGAAGGCGTAGGCGACGACTCCGGCGACGTGGGCGCGCCTGGGGGAAGGCAGCGCAGCTTGGTCGAGTAATGGTAGCTTGCCGGAGACGACCCAAAGTCGCTGGAGCTGGGGCTGGAATGATCGTCGCGCTCGTGGGCGCGCTGTCTGATGGGAGTGTTGGAGCTCATCTCTGCCGGCTTGACCATGGTTCTAATTGTTGTGCTGGATGATGGGGATGGAAAGGCCTGGTTGGCGGGTGCTTGGGGTGGTGTTTGATGGAGCAGATAGAGAGGCAAACTGCTCGAGAAGGGAAGACGCAAGCAAAGCAAAGTGAATGATGTGATGACCAGCTCCTTGCGGTGACTGATTGGCTGCTTTGAACAACGCGCAGAATAAACTTGCAGTGTGAAGGTGAATAGATGATGAGAAGGACAGCGCAAACGGTCAAGTACCAAGAAGGAATGGTTAGACTATCAAAAGGCCTCTACCCACTAAGCCCTCCGAGCAACCATGATTTTTGAGTTCTTCAGAGCTCCTGCTTCGCGTTGCCGACACCTCCAACAACACACTTCCACCCATCAATGTCAGTGCCGTTGCCCGTGCCAACGTACACGTTTCTTGCCGGATACTTGCAATGAGCCCTCTTGTAGTCAACACCTGTGTCAGCGGTGTCTCCCTTCCATTTGGTGCCAATGAGCGTGGTCGGGGCCACGCCCTCCTCAACCCACCGAACCATGGCCATGAGCGCATTCTCATCGGGGTCGAGGCTCTCCATGTTGCCCTGCTCGTTGCCAATGGCGTGCGCGCCGTCACCGCCAGTGCAGTGCGACATGCCGCTGATGCGGAAGAAGCGGTAAAAGTCATCGAGCTCCTCGGTCGGCAGGCCCATGGTGCGCGACACGTGGTTGTAGTAGCGGGGCGAGTTCTCCGAGCTGATCAGACCGTCCATGAGACCGTGGTATTGCAGCAGCTTGGAGCCGCGGTCACGCAGCCGGCTGAGGTCGCCCTCCCACGTCTCAATGTTCCAGGGGTTCTTGGCAGCAGCGTACGCCATTTGTTCCGCGTCCAGTGTCGCGGGGTCCCAGTTCGGGTCGTTGTAGATGACGTAGCGGTACCAGGCGTTGGTGTAAGCGAACGGGCCAGCGTAGAGAATGTTGGAGGCAACGATCTCTGAGCCTGGCTGCATGCGCGGGTAGACGAGGGCGCCGTTGACGCCGTAGACGGGGCTGAAGACCTTGCCAACGGCTTCGGCCTGAGGACCTGTAAGGCAAGACGAAGTGTTTGTCGCGTCAGAGGCGCAGAGGAGCCCTTCGGGCCGGTAGTCGCAGAGCTCTGGGTCTTCGATGATGCCGTCAAGAGCACCGTCGATGCCGTCGCACTGCTTGATGATGTCCTCGTGGATGGTAGCCCACATCTCAGTCGTGACATAGGTTGGACTGTCCGGGTCTCCGAGAATCTTGTAGAAATTGCCCGACCAACTAGTCAGGTTATCAAAAGACGCCGCTGGCGCGCCGGCTACAATTCCGTCAAAGTCATCCGGGAAGGACTGAGCAGACTTGAGACCCTGGCGACCACCGGTCGAACAGCCAAGGTAGTAAGACTTGGTGTAGGGCTCCCCGTAAAAGGCCTCGCTAATCTTCTTGCCCACGACAACGCCGGTGTGCATGGAGCGCCAGGCAAAATCGGCAACAACGTCGTCGTTCTTGTAGAACGCTTCTCCACCAGTACCATTGTGGCCGTTGTTGGCCGAAACGGTGGAGAATCCAAGGCCAGACGTGTAAGCCATGTCCTCGTACTGGATGCATCCAGAGACACCGCCATTTCCAGTGCTCAAGAAACGTCCAGTCCAGTTGACGGGGAGCCATGCCTCCATGCTGATTTCGCTACGGTTGCTAGTCGGTACCCGCAGAGCAACACGGCAAAGATCGGCAGAGACTACTTGAGAAGGCCGGTCACATCTGCTTGCGAATTAGATGTTGTTCAAGAGGGCTATGGGGCCGAAAGATAAGATACTCACGTCACGTTGTTGTCGGGAAAGGTCAAATTGGTGCCAGCAGTAACGAATTCACTGAACCAGACAGTGGCATTCGGGATGACTGATGCCAGGGAGGAAGGCAGGGAACCGCATTGCTGCTCAAAGGTGGCATTGGAGCTAGCTTCAGCAGCCGCAAAAAGCAAACCTGCGCTCAGCAGCGCACTCCTGGACGTGGGAAACCTCATGGTGGAGATTCGCGATCCGACCCCGGTGCCTGGAATTGAGAAAGAAGGGGATAGGGAGCTGCAACCAACGCATGATGCAAGCAGGGTCTTTAAGGGACTGAACAAGTGGAGCTCTCATCTACCACCTGCCGGTGCCGTCTTTCTAAGGCCCCACTCCGGAAAAGCCATCTTCATTGCGCTCGGTGGGTTAGCGTTCGCGTGGAAAATGCGCCTGCGCCTAGTCACCTGCTCTCTCGCGTTCCTTTTGAGGAGTAGATCGATGATTACGGGAGAGGCGCCCGGCCACACCGCAGCCGGCGCGCAAGACACCACAACGCGGATATGCAGACGACGTCATTGCCCCTGCCCTCATCATGTCTCACTCCCAACAGCTCTTGATGTTTTTCGCGCGTCCCAGATGTTCTATAAGAACCCCTTTACGCCACGAGTCAGCAGAATCGGCGAATTATGACTTCGGCGAGATTCAATCGCCAAACGAGGCCTTGGCTGGAACCGGAATGTTGCTTGGTACGCAGAGGCGTCCATAGCTTACTGCCGAGGATATTCCTCATGAGAGTCCACTCACGCGGCTTGGAAATTTCCTCTTTGGTTCGTCGTCCGAAGATAACTGACTTGGCACTTGGCAGGGGACAAGAGTCGCGGTGCGGGGATAAAGGTGTGGGGTACAGATTCCCCGCAATCTGCAGTTTCCAAAGCTCCACCACCATATAATAAATTGCTGGTTGGTTGATAGATGAGTATTTGCGGGTCCGGTTGCTTATCCAAAGCGACTGGAAGTGTTGTAGCACTTTGAGCCGCCAGTCTGGCACGCTGCAGTGATGACGAAGCGGAACCAAATGCCGTGGCAGGCAACCTGTGATTGGCCAGCCCAATGCACATCATCACGGCAATTCCGAGCTCCGGAGATGGAGTATGACGTTTGCTGTTCCATGAACTGCTGCGTGTGATTGAAAAGTGACAAGAAATCGGCAAAATAAAGTCGAATCGACGTATGGCCAAAACTCTGTGGCGACTATCGTGATGTCGAGAATATCAAGTAGTAGGGACTGGGAGTACGAAAGATGTTTCAAAAGCGCCAGTCAACGATACGCGCTCCTTCTGTTTCGAATGTATGAGGAACGACGGAGAACGACAAGATGGGAAATGTTTTCGAATTTCCTGTTGAGGACATGCTGAAGCGGTGTCTACTTAGCTCGAGAGAAAAATCTCGGCAGTTTCGATCCTGAAAATGATCGCAGGCAGCAATTGAAACTTGGGCTCGGGTTTCCAACAAGGTTGATATGTCGACGCGTTAGCAACGTGGAGGACTAGCAAACCATTCTCGTGAGGCATTTCAGCATGGTGTTCATTCAACACCGCTAGCGAGCCATTAGTCTCAAATTGTTGAGCAACGAGAGTGCGGGGCTCGATTGCGCGAGCCAAGCCATCCCCAAAAGATCAGCAAAAAGAAATCTTTTGGCGTCTCCAAGAAAGTGGTCTGTTCCAACGAGTCGTTGAAATTCAGGGTTTCAGAATAAAACATGTTAAAGTGCGGCCTTAGCACCCACAGGCTAAGCTTCAACGGCTTCTTAGAGCCAGAAACCGGTCCCGACGCCAAGGAAGTGGGCTAACTTGACTTGGCAGTCGCAAAAGACTGCACCCTTGGCTTTGGTGCGATGCGTTGGACGATGGAGTCTGTTTGGTGCGCCGAAAGTAGAGGACCTCGACAGCTGCCGAAGCAGCGGGTTCACATGCGGCTGCCTGTGAGAAGTACGAGGAACTTCTGAAGCCGTACGAGGAGCGTTCATAAGAACGGGTTCGAGATTGCCGAGGCGCATGCGAACGACAGCTATCCGTCCCGCTTAGGAAACAAGGCGTGGACGGAATCGTACTGTTTTGGCCATCTTTGGCCAGAAAAGGCGGGAAGACCCGCACCAATTAACAAATACCAGGTTCGGACTCCCTTGATGCTCGTCGTTGTTAAATGTTGCAAACACGCTTTTTTTCCAGTCGTCTGGTACAGGAGGGTCAGGGTTGCTGGGATGGGTAGAGATTGCGGGATTTTCGCAACGTCTGCGCAAAAGGGACCGCAAACCGAGGATCATCACGGTGGTCGCAAGCTTCTTGTTCCAGTTTGCGTTTCGTGGCCCACGGCCGGGGCGAAGAGCGATGATGACTGGGTAGCAATGGGACAAGGCGGCATCCCGGAGAGGCAGCGCTGGAGCCCGGATATGGGTGGACGAGCAGGTGCGAGACATGAATAAACTTCAGCCTTGACTGCGCGAGCACCGAAGTGATGTCAGGCGGGCCGCTGCTGGAAATGGGATCTGCAGACGACGATGTTGTACATGCTTCCATGGTCGCAGATAAGCACGAGCGCGCCATGAGGTTGGGAGTCAAGGGAGGTGGGATAGGCATGAGCATGTCGCGGGAGCCGAGGCAGAAATGAAAGAGATAGCGGTGCCGGCGGTGGTACTGTACCAGACGGGAGTGAGTGTGGTGAGGTGTTGAAGACTGAGGTGGATGGACAACCGGAAGCCATGGAAAGGAAGAGAGCAGCGGAAGAACATCGGTCTGCATCCAACCATGTTTCAAACCCTCAACAGCTTCCCTGTCCTGACCCAAACAAATACATGTACCTTGCCCTTCAGCATGCTGCTCGCCACTCTTACCAGCACCAACCCAACCGCCGCGCTCGCTGCACCTCAAACAAGAGGCAGAATCGCTGTCAGCCTTGTCATCGAAAGCCCTCGCAGCCCTCAGCCACCGCCGTAACTCTTTCCTGAATAAGCTCACCCATCATAGCCCTGTCTCAGTTCCCTGCAAGGCCCCGGTGCTCTTCAAATAATTCACCTCACTTCGCTATGCTCAGGCTTGTCGACGCGCGCGCCTATTTTGCCAACTCCTCATGACTCTCGAACCACCCCATATGACATGCAACAGGAGCCACGTCCAAAAAACGTACAGTAAGTCTCTTCTGCACTACCACCTACACACCAGCTAACCCGTCGGCAGTCATCTCAAAAAGCCCTACAAAATGTTCAACATCAAGTCATCAACGCCTCACGTGACGACCTCACCATCCACGACCCCCTCCCTCTTCAAGCCCCTTGGACGAGCATCTCCGCCCTCTTCAGAGACTCCCACGGTCGAAGAGCCACTTCCCAGACCAGCCGAATGCGCCGTGCACCTGGAGCTGCTGGAGGCGTTCCAAACGACCAAGTCCCGCGTCCAAAAGTCACACATCGTGGCCCACGCCCTCAACCTCCGCCAGCCGTACAGCTTCGGCGTCGTCACCAAGCGCAAGCGCAGCGCCAGGGCCCAGGCGGCGTGGAACACGTACCTGACGCTCGCGGTGCTGCGCTTCGGCAAGTGGTGGGACGCCCTCCCCAAGATCCTCGACACCTCGCCCGACGGCGCGGTGCCGCAGATCACGAAGAAGACGCTGCCGCCGCTCGATGTGCTCATGGTGTTTCACACGTACCTTCTCATGCCGCGCAAGTACAAGGCGCTGTGTGGCCGCGACGACGCGCACGAGGCGTTGCTCCAAGTCGAATTCCCCTGGAAAGCCGTCCACCGCGCCATTGACGCCAACACCAACACGTATGCGCTCACGCCCGAAGCCCAGGACGCGTTCCAGCAAAAGACGGGGCTCGAGGCCGACCTGCTGGCCTCGTTGCAGCGCGACAAGATCCACGACCCGCTGACGCGCACGTTTCTGGAGAAACTGGCCCACTCGCATCTGGCAGACGCTTCTTCTTCGTCGTCTTCGTCGGCCGCCGCCACCTCATCACCCCAACCCTTTAGCCTGGCCTCCCTGGGCGTGCAACCCTACGAGTACACGCCGCTGCTGCAAGCCTACGAGGCGCACCACGGATCGCTCTCGCTGCTGCTGCCGGCAATCTCGCGCCAAGAAGCCTTCTGGGACAAGATGGGCTGTCAGAACTGGGTGCACTCACCAGCGGCCGCGCGGACGCTATCCCTGGCCGTGCGGCGGTACCACCGGTTCCTCCTCCTCTTCGCACGGCATCCCCCCGACACTGTGCTCGTACCGACGCTGCACATTGACATAGCGTGGCACACGGCGCTGTGCTCGCCGGCGCGCTACGACGCGGCGACGCGGGCGTTCGCGGGGCGCTTCATCAACCACGACGACTCGATCGAGGCGGCCGTGCTGGGCGACGGCTGGCGCGACACCCAGGAGCTGTATCGGCTCGAGTTTGGCGAGGACTACGACCACTGCCTCTGCTGGTGGTGCGAGGTGTGGTGGGAGGAGAAGGAGAGGGCGGCGGCCGCCGACGAGGGAAATGTCGGCGACGACGACAAGATTAGCGAGAGGGCGGCCGCGCGGTTGGAGCGCGCCATGCAGGCCGAGAAGGCGAGGATGAAGAATGTGCGGAGGTAGGAGTTTTGAGGGTGTCTGGATGATGTTGCGTCCCTTTTAGAGACGGGCGGAGTGCCCTTCATGTCGTGTTTGATATACCCGAGATACCAATGCCATTGCCTTCTATCACCTCGTTAGCTGCTTGGTACGTGCTCATTTGACAGCTAAAGCACCGTCACTTACTGAATAGACGCCATGATCGAGCTCCCAGCTCTCCAACAAAACATTATGCGGGCGTGCGAGACAGTTTCGGTCAATCATAGCAGCAAGCCGAAAGAGGTACTGAATAGAAGTGTTTTTACATAGCGTCCCTCTTCCCATCACAATGTAGAAATTCTCCCCCGGCCGCTCCCAAATTCCATGACAACTCACCATTACGTCTCGCATCTCAACATCATGGCCTGCTCACCTCTTCTCCTTCTCCTGCTCCTCCTCATCACCACACCACCAACACTTGCACAATATTACATCGACGAGGTTTTGTGCGACTCCAACAGCGGCGTCTCGAGCATCGACTGCGCCGCTTGCTTCGGGCCTCACGCCATCTACTGCGGCAACGACACCTGCTTCGACCCGAGTCTGGGCCAGACGTGCTGCGCCGACGGAACGTACTGCTATCGAGGCCAGGGAACATCAGACGGGGACGGTTGCTGTGGGAGCGTGGTACGTCGAGACTGATTCCGTCCGCCTAGCACTTCCCCAGTATTCCTGTTGCTCACAGACGACTGGCTTCAACTGCTACAGGGCCCGGGAATCGCAGGGTCATCCAACAGCCCTGGAACGTCGTCACAAACAACCGCGAAGACGGCGTCCCCAAGCCTCGCTCCAGCCGCCACCGCGACGACGGCCGACTGGAGCTGCGTGCGGACGGACGACGGCGACGCATGCTGCGCACGGCGCGGTGAGGGCGTGCGCTTCTGCGGCGGCGAGTGGCCGACGTACACCTGCTTCCGGCCCGACAAGGGCGAGGTGTGCTGTGCAGGCGGGACGGTGAGGGCTTGCACAGGGACAGGGGGTGGTGTAAAGGATGGAAGCAATGGCCAAGCTGCGTGCTGTGGGAGAGACGAGGTGAGTCACATTTTTCCTTTCTTTTGGGCAACTTGCGGCGTTTGTTGCTATTTGAGGCAGGCCCTGCGGCCGTTGGTGAGTGGGAAGTGTGGCGGTGAAGAAGCAGGAATGAGGAATCGAGACATGCAGGGCCGTGGCTGACGAGAGACGACTTGGTCGGGAACGACACAAGCGGCCGTGGCTGGTGCAGATGGCGATGCGTCGTCTACAGTGCCAGTCACTGCTGCAATTGGCGCTGGGAGTTTGCCGTTGGGGGCCATGGTCACGGCCACGGCGATGAGGAATGGGGCTGACAAGCTGAGCGCAACAACGACGCCATTGGTAGATAGGATCTTGCTTGGAAGCTTGGTACATGTCGTCGGCTCTTGTGCTGATGACTGGTTGTCGGACAGCATTCTGAGGGAGCCACCGGAGCAAAGACGTCGAGCACGCCAACACAGACGTCTGGATCTGGATCTGGATGTGCTGGACGGCCGAGCAGCGAAAGGTTGCAAGTCATGGCGAGCATCTTGTGGTTGTACGCCGTCTTCGTATCGTCTGTACGCTTGGCTGCCTATCTCGACTTGTAAGCCACGCATTGGTAGAAGCAACAGATTGGGTATCAAGGTTAGGTTCGAGACGTTGAGCCGTCGGGGATCATCTTGGGCGGCTATCAGCGAGATCTAGATGAGCGTAGGTGGTCATTGGTCGATGGTTGGAATTAAGCTGTCGGATGTTTTGCAAAAACACGGGAGATAATGAGCAGAAGGTTGGGCGGAAGGGAGGGAGGGAGGGAGGGAGGAGAGGTCCGTCCGAGGGAGACGCGTAGTCGCGCGCCTTACATGCCTCAGGCAGGCCTCGACGTCATCGCACCTCCAGCAATCTCCAGTCTGTCTCGGTTGTCCACCACCATCATGCCTCCTCCTGTGGTAAGACGCGCCCATCGTGAGAAAACCAAGTTAGCTAACCAATGCCACCGTAGACGCCCTCTCCTCACCGCTTCAGACCACCGCGTGACACAAGAACTTCACACAAGGCCCCACCATCCTCTTTGCGCCGTGAGGCACCGCCGTCATCTCCGCATACTCCAGCTTCAGTCGCACCTCGCAACGATGTGCCTTCCTCACAATTTAAGCCCACACCGCGTTTCTCGGCCTCTCTGCGGCGGTCTGGTCATGGCGCCGACGTGACCTCGACCCAATCTAGAAATGTTCCATCTGCATCGCAACAATTTGCGCCTAGATTCAACAGGAAGGACAGCATTGAGGACTCGTTCCCGCAGGATGGCGAACCTGAAGAAAAAGGAGACCAGGACGATGAAATGCTGTTTGACTCCGAGTCGCAGGCTGTTGTCGAAAGCGTCGAGCCACGCTTCACTCCTGCCCAAGACAATGCATATACCCAGCCTTTTCGGTCAGATGCGGATTTTGGCGACGACCATCCGTCCAAACGCAGACGACTATCTCCCCAATGGGCAGAGGCCGTCCAAACGTCAAATATCGGCACAGCAGAATGGGAACACACAACACCACGGCGACCACCTCATCGCGACTTGGGGGGCAATCCAGATCCAACCCCCATGAACCCGCCAACAGCATTGCCCAACCTCAAAAGCCCCCCACGCACAGCAGCGCGACCCTCACGATTCAAGCCCAGCACCGCAGCTTCGGAGCGTGAGTACTCGGTCGGACCCACCGTCACAGACGCATCCGCACCACCGTCAACATCAACAACAACCTTATCTCGCCCCCGCAACCCCTTCCGCCTCCCTCCCACCTCGCGGCAGTCAGCCAGCACCTCAGCACCCGACGGGAATGCCGCCGCTGAGACACCGCTCCCCGAGGCCTTTTCGCCGCACCGCCGCAACCAAAAGTTCGTGCCGGGAGGCATGGCCGAGACGGTGCGCGGCTGGATCCTCGGCGTCGGGCATGGGCATTGCGGCAACTTCTCTGCACAGAAGTCGCAATCGTCGAGGTTTGTGGTCGCGGCTGGGGCTGAGGCTGTTAGCGCAAATGCAAATCGCTGGCGTTTGCTGGCTGGCGTTGCCGCTGGTGGCGAGGATGGACTGGGTCAGGGTGAAGAAGTGCGGGCGTTGTTGGTCGGACAGGGGCAGGGGAGCGTTCAGAGAGCGGCTTTGGGTGAGGGCGATGAGGTGCGCGTCGTGGCGCCGAGTTGGGATGTCGAGGTCGCGAGGGGGAGTGGCGGCAGCGGGGACAAGCAACGGTGGGTCGTCGGTGTGGACTGGCGTAGAGCAGATGAATGAATGCGGACTCCGCACACCAGCCTCCTCACAATTGAAAATCAAGGTGCCCACTGCGGGCGAATGTAGCCACCGCCAAAATCCCAGTTGCTTCAACCAGCGAGCCAAACACAAACACCGAACAAAACCACCACCACTCTCCCACAAAACCAATTGTTCGCCAAAAAGCCCACAGTAAAACCAAAAGCAAAAACACATCTTCCATCGCCGAGAATCGAACTCGAGTCTCCAATCCGTACTCGAACGTGTTAAGGTCCCCCCGACTTTAGGCGGAAGGCCGCACGTCAGTCAGCTAAGTCTCTGGCACTGTGGCTCTCGGACGTCTGGCACTGGCGAGGATTGGCGCGCTATACCACTGCACCACGATGGACTGTTTTTTGTTGTAAGTAGTCTAAACTTTGGGATATTTAAAGATGGGGAGGGGGTGCGCGGTGCCTGTGTGAGGATTTGGGGATGGACGGGAGCGAGTGAGTGGGGATTGGTGATTGGGAGGTTGAGGGCGGGTATGAGGGGCGATGGGGGGGATGGGAGGGAGAGGCTGGGGAGAGTATTTGATGGGGGTTTGGTTTTTTGTCCGTCGTCTTGATGTTTTTGGGAGTAGTGTGGCAAGAATAATATGCGTTTGTGCAAGGTGTGGTGAAATAAATCGGCGCATTATTCAAAGTTGGTCTTCAACGTCGGTTCAAACTTTGAAGCACGTAATCAAAGCAAAGATGTAGCCAAAGACTGGCTTATCCGTCAGACGTCTCTTTAACGTTTTCTAAACCAGGAGCAGCATTAGTGGCCGGGGGATTGCGAGTGTGAGTGCGTCAAGAGCATCCAACTCGCCGTGTACGGAAGTATACGTCAGACGACAAAGCCGACGGAAATAAGACTGGAAGTTGAAGTGGAAAGTGGGAACTTAATGATTCAATGTTAAACGGACGAGACGAGACACGAGTGGAAGAAATTAGAAGATGATAATGAGTTGCTTTAGTTGTAAACCGCAGCGCTATAATGAGCATGGAAAATGCAGAGAGCCAACAGCAAATGTTGAACAAACCACAGACTCTCAAGCAACGAAAGATGGGAGAGCTGTCTCAAGCCTTTCTCTGCTGTGCGTCCAAAAGATGAAGTGCGTAAGTGCGTGATGAGACGGTGCAGTCAGTCAATCCGCCGGCCTGGCAGCACCTCCAGCCATTTAGGTAGGTAGACAGGTAGTCAGCTTCGCGGCGCTTCCAGGCTCGAAGGCGCGGTGACGACGGCGCGGGCACCTCAGCACCAACGAAATCTACGTGTTGCCGGCGTAAGGGGCCTTGATCCCATTCTTTGACCACGGCACATGACCGGCCGCCAGGTAGGTTGGGGGTGCTCGCGACTTTGAAGAACGAGGTGGCTAGCTGCTCTGTGGTGCCGACGCTCGCTCGACGCAGCGGCGATGGCAGGAATGCGAAGTGCCGGTCAACCTAAGGGTCCTCGACCCCAATCTTCGACCACGGCACATGACCGGCCGCCAGGTAGGTGGGTGGCGGGTGGTGCTGGAGGCAGAGCGACGCCGGTAAGAAGTCGCAGTGCCTGCCGGTTTGTGGGTCCTCGGTCCCAAACGTCGACCATGCCACGTGACGCGCTGCAGCCTAAGGAGGCCACACCCAGCGCGCCTGCACTGCACAGCGACAGCAGGAAGTCGCAGTGCTCGCCAAACTAAGGGTCCTCGATCCCAAACATCGACCACGGCACATGACCGGGCTCCAGGTAGGTTTCTGGTGGTGCTCAAAGCAGCCGCAGCGGCAACGGCAATAAGTCGCAGTGCTCGTCGACCTAAGGGTCCTCGATCTCAATCTTTGACCACAGCACGTGATGCGGTGCAGGCTGTTTTGCAGCTGCGCAATGTCGGTGACCAGCAACAGAGGCTGGAGCGTGTGATGCGTCGACCTTGGTTGACTGCATGTTCTTTTTCCCCCCTCTCTCCGAAACTTCGACTCTTGCGAACTTCCTCATCCACCATGAGCGATGAGCAGTGAGTGCTAAGTCACCGTGCAGATATGTATCTTCCACACATCATCTCGTCGTGTCTTGGTTGCACCCTCTTCCAACCCCCCTCTTTCTTTATTTCCCAGTCTCTCACTGCGGCATCTCTCCCCCATTATCATCGTTTCTCCCCAAATATCTCCACTCTCCTTTTTCTTCATCATTTATCCCTACTCTTATGCCCTACATGACGCAACAACCGCCCTGCGTCCTCCCTCCCCTCTCCTCCACGGCCGCCGCCGCCATCTTCGCCAGATCCTCAACAACCAACCCGCACAGCTCGCCCGTGCGCGCGCTGCACTCGGCGTACCGGTCACAGCGCATGGCCTGCGCGACGGCGACGGCTTCGTGCGGCATCACACTGCCGCCTCCGCCCCCGTCATTCGTGTCCCTATCCCCATCGCCTTCCCCATCCGCATCCGCATCACCTCCCCGCACCCCTCCTCCGCCTTCCCTGTCATCCCCTGCCTCGTCGTCTCTGTAGCTCTCGACACCGCGCCTGTCCCGCTTGAGCCCCAACACCAGCACGGCGGCGCGCTCGTCCGCATTCAAGCCGGGCGTGGCATCGACGAGCGGGAGCCAGCGCGCTTGCAGGGCGAGCAGCGTCCTGCGGCGCGAGACGTCGAATGCGAGGACGAGCACGTCGGGGCTGAGCGACGGGAAAGGGGTTGGCGACGATGT
Source organism: Phyllosticta capitalensis (assembly GCF_038381095.1). NCBI lineage: Eukaryota > Fungi > Ascomycota > Dothideomycetes > Botryosphaeriales > Phyllostictaceae > Phyllosticta > Phyllosticta capitalensis. Next base: position 2,196,367 of record NW_027117444.1, on the reverse strand, counting down.
GTCAAAGAAGCGCAGGCGGTAGCGCCGGCCGCGGAGCACTAGGTTGATGGTGACGGGTTGGGCGGCGTCGGGCAGGGGGGAGATGGGCGAGGGGGTGTAGGGAGGGGGGAGAGAGGCGGATGAGGCGAAGGGAGGGGGTGGCGGCGTGGTCTTGAGGGAGGTCGAGGACGAGGACGAAGAGAAGCGCGGTGGTGGTGCGGGCGTGACGTGCTCGCCGTGAGTTAGTCGGCTGCCCTCGTTGTCAGTATATTTGCCCGTGGATGCAGTTCGGTTTACGTACGAGAGAAATGTCGACTTACCGACGCCCGGCTCGCCCAGAATGAGCACCGTGACCGTCGGTATATCGTCGTCGCCGTCTTCCATGGTGTTTGCGATTTGCGAGAGCCGACGTCTGACGTCTGATGTAGCTATCTAGGCACGGGCCAGAGGCAGGGATGTTGACGACATCTGCTGCGTCTTCCTGGCTTCAATGATATCAAATAACGACCTCCCTCTTTCTGAATGTTCAAAAATACCGAGTTGGTTAATGTCTCCAGTGTTTTCCATGCCCCAAAGCACGTATCACGCCCTCCATCGTATATCCCTATCACCCCCTCCTCATCGTCAAGCAGCCATCACGAATCAACAGCACAATCAATGGCTTTTGGAGTTTTTTCTTCGGGGTTTCATAGCTATACTACCTTTTCTCATCCCTTCGCCCTCGACGGTGATTTGAATTCGAGCCCAATACATCCCAATCGCCACACATGTACCCTTTTTGGTGGTCGCCGTATGGCTCAAACCACTGATCCCTTTCTCCGATCAAAACCCAACCTGTCTCCTTTTCAACTCCTTCAATCGCTCCGAAAACCCGAATCAATCCTTTCCCGCTCAAAAACGCCGACCCGTTAATCCATCCACCCATGCTCAACCAGAATCCACCCAAGTGCTCACTCGCTGTTGTACAGCTTGAGTGGCGAGAAAAGCAAAAAGCAAAAAAGCAAAAACGCCGTGACCCGTGCTCGTCGTACTGTGACAGATGATGCTCGCTCAGAATGCTCGAATGCCGTGCAAAAATGCAGACGCAAGTCGTGAGGGAGTCGTGGTGCGCTCGTGAATATGATTTTTTGGGCAGGCGTTCTCTCAAAAACCCCTGCCATTAGGCGCTCGATGGCATGTGGTATGCGCCCGGTTGTCGAAGAACAGTAGTATTGACAGTCGCCCTATAGAGGTTGGCTTCCGCGATGTCCGCTTTTTTGTGGATTTTCGGGCAGGCGTTCTCTCAAAAACCCCTGCCAATAGGCGCTCGATGGTATGTGGTATGCGCCCGATAATGTTCGATCGACAGTAGTGGTGGCAGTCGCCCGGTAGAAGTGGGCGCTCAAGGAAGTGCGGTTGTGACAGAGACGCGGTTGTACAGGGTCGGCGTTGTGAGTGAGGCCGAAGAGATTATGCGCCTGAAGGTGCTTGCTCGGTATTGGGAAGGGGCTTGAGAGAGGAAGGGCGTCGTGGGGTTTGTAGACGTTGGTAGGGAAGTTTGCTTGCTCGTTTGCTCGGTCGGTGAATGTGTAAATGTGCGCGCGCTTGTCGTATTGAGAGAACCGGATGATGAATTGGCCATAGGCACTTGGCGGTCCAAAGTCGACGACACTGAGCCCGTTTTGTTTTCTGCTCCCCAGATTTTCCCGTCTGCGACTCCAACGATGTCCCGCTCAGCACACCTCAAAACAATCCCACCCCAGAGCAACGACCAGGAACCGGCGCCTCAGCGACTTAAGGTATGAGAAGTGTACTCCAGAGCCACCCAAGAACCACCTCGAACCATGCGCCTCAGCGTCTTACGGTCAGAGGAGTCCTCGAGCCTTCATGAGTTGAAATGTGACAGATGCAAGGACCAGTCTCCAGAATCTAGACCCGCACTCTACCAGTTGGCGTGCAATGCACGCCGTTGGCTTGGTGCTGAAGTCATCCTCGATCCCAAAGGAAAGGGTACCCACCAAAACAGGCACGCACGAGCAAGAGCGCAAGAGCGCACGTCGCCGTCAGCGTGTTATTCCTGTTCCGTGGAACCTCGAAGGGGAAGCGTCAAAGAAAAACTAGAGTTGAGAATACGCAACAAAACTGCAATGGAATCAAACAGGGAGAACCGAACCAGAGTGACCGAACCAAGACGGACCGGGAAAGGGGTGAAGCGCGTAAGAGGAGACCGCACGCTCAGTCTTTGAGCAACAAGAACTGAGATCGATGAGCAAAAGGCTTGTTCATGTTAGCACCACTCCAACAATGAGATCGTCTGAAACTTACGAGTAGCGAGACGAGCAAGCAAAATGTGTACAAGAGCGCAAGTAGGCAAGGCCTCAGGCCCGGTCTTTCAGAACCAAGACTCGAGCGTTAAAAGGGTGCAAGCCGCCGATGATTTGACTGTTGAAAAGGGTTAGCTCAGTCGAAACAAACGGAGAGTGTCAAACTTACCAATTCCGAGCTCAACCAACGGAACCCGACTCCAAGGCCAACCACGAAGCCCGAGCCGAGAGAGAGAGCAGTAAAGGGTGTTTGGAAAAAGCAAAAAAAGCAAAAAGCAAAAAAGTCGAAAAAAGCAAAAGGCCAGCCGCTGAAGTGTGCGTGCGGAAGAAGAAATCTGGCCTGTACTCGTAAACCATTACCCGGCACAAGCCGGCCCCCAACACCATGCTGACGCTCAAAGCAAGAAGAAAAGCTAATGTACAAGAAGAGGGTATTTTCGCAGACCTTGGTTGATGAGCAATGCAACGCCGCCTGATGCTATGAGGGTACCGAAAGCATCAATGGAAATGAAGAAGGCGAGAAATCAAGCGGTTGCATACTTGCGGGCCAGAAGAGCATGCCAGTTGGCTTCATACCTGGCCCGGCATTTCGAAGAAATGAAAGAGTTCAACGCATCTGAAGGGCAAGCTGCGGTAAGTCTGTTCTCGCGTGCAGTAAGGAAATCACACCGGGCCTTGTATACCTGCTCATCAACCTTGTCCGTGATCGGCAAAGTCTTCGGCTTCTTGTTGTCACTCCATTTCGCATCCGACTCTTCCTCAAACCTCTTTCTCTTCTGGCTGGGAGTCGGGGAGGTGCCTTCGGCCTCTTCAATAATATCTCGGAATACCTCCTTGTAGTTCTCGCCAGCTGCCCTATCGTTGCCCGCGAGACGAGACGTTTCCGCAGGTTGCTTGCTGGTCGCCTGGCCGTAGGTGGTGCTCCAGGGCGAACCAGGAGACGCCATGGGGCTGCTCCAAGGCAGCGAGCCGGAAGTGGGCACAAAAGGTTGGTAGTGCTTGAAAGCACTCGCCGGGTCGTCCTGAACAGCGGGCAGATCTGTGCCCTGAGTGATGAGGGACTTTGACATGGAGTTTTCAGTCTCGCCCGTAGACTGCACAGGCGAGGGGTTTTCAGTCTCACCCGCAGTCTGAACAGGTGACGAAGGCTGAAGGGGCGAGGAAGCAACGCGCATCATTTGGGACATCTTCGTGGATCTACCGGGCTTGTGCTTCTCCGCCTGCTTGCGGACGCGATCGAGAGCGGAATCAGGATCAAGGTTAACTTGCTCCTTCGAGGGAGTGGTTGACGGGTGGAGAGAAAGGTCAGGCTGCTTCTTAGCGGGCGATTGGCTCACGGCAGCTTTGGGGGTTTCTGGGGCTGCAGTCGGGGTGGGAAGCTGCGCGTTGGCAGGCTTTGGTGTAGGTGGCGGGACCATGGCAGAAGCAGGCTTCTTGAGAATGCCAGTGAGTGGCTTCTTGGCAGCTGGAGTTGCTGGAGTGGTGGCTGCAGGAGTAGGAACTACAGGCATGATGGGACTGGCTTGCTTGGGACCAGTGGATGCAACAGGCTCGGCTTCGAAGGAAGAGTCGGTATCCGCCTCGGTCTCAGAGTCGCTCTCGTCATCAGTCTCCAAATCGATAGAACAGAAGCTGCCGGATCCCTTGATGTGGCCACATCTGCGTTCGGCAATCTCGAAGTACTCTTTGTCTTCTGCGGAGATCTCCCCAGTCTCGTTCCAACTCACGACAATTTCTTTGGCACGAGCCTTCATGTCTGCTCGGGGGATCTTCTTCCACCAGCTGCGCTTTGTGCGATCCTCGCGCTTGGACGTCTGCTCCCTCTGCTCGGCCGAGATTTGCATGTCCGAAGACTTGAAGACATTGGACTTGTAGCCTGGATCGCCGGGAACAGCAAAAGTCGAGCCTCGGTAGATGGTGGATGGCGACGATTGCTGAGCGTCGTTCGAGCGACGCCTGTTGACTGACGACTGGCTGTCGCGAAGAGGCGAACGGCTGAAGGAGTTTTCGTGATGCTGGATCTTGGTTTGGTGGTGCTTGTCGCCAAGGTCCTTGCCAGTCGTCCGCTCGAAGTGACGGCGGAGCGCGTTCCTGGGACGCCGCAAGGTACCTTCAAGATCTTCTTCGGCGCGCTCGACGTCGAAAGCAGTGTCAACGGCAATGGGCTCTTTAAAACGAGGATCTTCGTTCTCCAGTTCTTCAAACACCTTGCGGCGTTTCGTGGCGGGCGTCATCACGGGAGATGATTCATCAGCTGTGGTTTTGCGCTTGTAAGGGTATCTTTCATCGAGCGTGGCGTCATCCATGTCGAAATATTCTTCGACTACTCCGTAGCCGCGAAGGCCTGGAGGGTGGGCTGGGATACTCCACCTGCGCGTGTCATCGGTCTGCTGCTGGGCAATTTCCTCAGCCTCTTGAGCCTGTGCTGCTTGCGCCTCCTTCTCGCGACGGATCTGGTCACTCTTTTCCTTGTTGGCCTCTGCCAGGCTGTGTCTCTCATCTGCGTTCTTGATTCGTGGAGTGACCGGGCCAGGCCTGCGCGACGAGCGGGCTACGGTTGGCGACGTCGGGGCTGGAGCAGGAGTCCTCGATCCAAATGGATTGATCTTCTTGAAAATGCTCTTCCCGGTGTTGAAGAGGCCAGCGAGGTAGTAATTGGACGTGGGCGTGGTCGGGGCGGCGGGCTCTTCGGGCGGCGTCTCTGGGCGAGGCGTTCCCTCGGCGGAGGCGGCGTCGGCGTCGGCGTGGGCTTCGGCTTCGGCGTCGGCGACTTCGTCGTCGTCCATTTCGTCGTCCTGGCCGTCTGTGGCCTCGTCGCTGCCATCGCTCATGGCTTCTTCGTCGTCGTCGTCGGGTTGCCCCAGAGATGACTCTGGGAGCTCGTCCTCGTCTCCGGCGGTTGCTGTTAAAAAGCTGTAATCAGCCTCCGAATCGGACATGATGTAGTTGTCCTCCGGCACCTGGGACCACCCAATGCTCATGTCGTCGTCGTCAGGCTCCGACATGGCAGAGCCATGCACGTTGTCGTACATCAACTCTGCCACGACGTTCATGGGCACGGCGCGGCCACCCAACATCCTGGAGGCCCGATCCAGAAATGTCGCCTGCGAGATCCCGGAGTCCCGCAGCTCCCTCAGCTGGTCGAGCACCGCCACCACGTCCGCCTTGGGTAAGGCAGGGACGGGCGCGTACTCGTAGGGCGACTGCGGCGGGAACAGGGCGGCAGCCGGTGGGGAGCTGGCGAGGGCTGGAGACCCATCGCCGGGGGCCGGGACGGCGGAGAGCATTGGCGAGTCCACCCTTGGTGGGGTGGAGACTTTGGCGGGAGTGGAGGCCGGGGAACTGTTGTGAGCCTCCTTTGGCTCCGGAGAACCAAAAACCACTTCCTTGCTGGCGCCGGCCGGCGCTGCCTCCCCAAAGTGAACTCTCCTCACCGCCGACATGGTCTGCGCCATCCGTCCAGGCGTGGCCTGGACTCCGGCAATCTGACTAACTGACGACGGGCAATAAGGGGAAGAGAGTGATGGGGCAGGCATAAACGCCGGCAAAGGAGTGTCTAAAAGACGAGAAGAAACTGTGTGCTCACATTTGTTTTTCGACTTTTCAGTCGACTTCTGGGCCGATTTCTGTGCAGAAGCATAAGGTGCCGGCGACCGTGGAGTGAACCACTCGTTCTGCTTCTCGTCCGTCTCGTGCTGGTTCGACTCGTTGACAATGGAAAGCGGGGTGCTCTCCTGCTCGGTCTGGTTCTTGGGCAACAGGCCGATGATGGTTTGCGCCTGGTCGGACAACGGCGACTGCCAGCCTTGCTGGACGCTTCGGCGGGTCGTGCGGACGAACTGCTGCTCAGGCTCGAAGCTCTTGGCTTTCTTGGACGATCGGGCTTTGGAGGGGGTCTTTGCGGTAGTCTTCGCGGGAGTCTTTGCGACTTTGGACGACTTGGAGGGAGTTTTGGTGGTAACGAGGTCGGCGGGGGCGTCGGTAGGAGCGTCTTCGGTGGTAGCGACGTCGTCAGGGTCTGCGGTGTCGAGGGGTTCGGAGGGCGCGTCGTCTGTCGTCGTCTTCCTGTTCTTGGCAGCAGTCTTGCCGCGAGGTTTTGTGACTTTGTAAGACTTGGAACCGGCCTTGGGCGTAGCTTTGGGAGCAGCGGTCGATTTTGCAGCAGGCTTGCGGGTTGTGGTGCGGGTAGAGGTTTTGGTGGAAGGCGCGGGAGTAGGGGCTTGCTGCTCGACTTCTTGGGCGACGCCGCGACGCGGGCGCAGACGAGTCGCTCGCGGGCTTGGCTTCTGGTCGGGGATGACGTTGCGAGGCGCTTTGCGAGGCGCCATTGTCGCAGAAGGGTAGGAGAAGATGTGTAGACAGTGGGTGGGTCGCAATTCGGGTGTGATGGATGGAAATCGCGATGGGGATGTGGGATGCGGATGGGGATGATGTGTGATGGTGACGGATGGAGGAAACGCGGGCGCGACCGACAGGAAAATCGCTGCGACAGTGGTCCGTGCGCCGCGACTCGCTTAAGCCCCAGACGGGTTTAGTGCCGAGCAGCAGAACGTGCAAGCAGCTCACCACCACTCAGATCGTGTCGTGGGATTTTTGCAGGATGCGGCTGCAGGCCAACTACGTGTAGCTATCGTGCCAACAACTGCGACATCAATCACCACATGGCCCTGCTCTATTGGCGAGCCGCATGGCCCAGCGCAGCGCGCCAGCTGAATGACTTGCCTGGATCCGGGCTTCGGCTTCTCCCCCGCATTGCGTCACCCAGAATTCGTCATGACGGCTGCACGACAGGGACAACATCTGTCAACACCAGTCTTGGCTATCTCGACTCGGTGTTTTCGCATCCATTTCGACGAAAGGAGTAGGCTACTGGAAACCATGCTTTTACACACATGAGCCCGGAATCATCTACAGCATTTCACAACTAGACGAATGGACAACTATATTCTTTCTTAATAAGGGTCAAATGTCAAAATGATTGGCAAACCTCGAGTCTTTCCACATGCAGAGTCACCTCCAAGCCCGCTTTCGACCAAGCAGCAGCATTTCGCAGCATCCATCCAGACACTCACCAAGCTACAGAACCGCCCGGAGGTCCAGAAGCACAACCATGCCGTCCAGACGACAAGAGCTGCGAAGCACTCATTTCATCTTCCCAGGCAACAGCGCGTCCAATCCTCAGATCAACAGCAAAGGGGATGCGGCCGAGGACAAGCAAGCAAGACAGAGCGCACGACGTTTGACAATCACCTTCCGAGGAGGCTGCGGACTCGATCAACGCTGCTTGAAGGAGCGAAAACAGGGCATTCGGAGACGGAAAATCGAGTGCCGTGGTTGAGAGTAGGACACGGCAAACAGAGAGCCTCGGCGCCATTCCGTCTTTACGCACTTGCGATCCGTGGAGCATTCCTCCAGCAAGGTGGCACCTCTGCTTCAAACTGACGACGAGCTGACAACACTCAAAGCAGACCGAACCATCATTCCACAGACCATGCCTCTTGAAGACCGCCAACGAGTAGCCGTAGAAGCCAAGCACACATCCATATCCAAGAGCTATACCACACAAGCAAGGCAGATGTCAACTTACCCCTCTCCTCCTCCTGAAGGACAGACTTCAGGCCGGCAAGGATTCCCTGTCAAAGATCCTGCGTGCGGCTCCCGCGCCATACTGGACCACCACCAGCACCAGCAGCAGTCATCGGCGGGAGCCAAAGTAGCGCGTCTTGTCAAGCGTTAGGTTGTCGCGTCAGCAAACAAAGCAGGGGGAATGCGCTAGCTTGCTCGGGGAGAGGGTGAAACAAACGTGTCGAGGACGAGATGGCATCATCTGCAAATGGTGGGGTACAATCATGGGATGGGGTTCACAGGTTTGGAGGAGGCATGGAAGTAATGGCGAGATAATACGGCGAGCAAGACCCAAGCGCTTTGATTTCATGGAGAGCAAGTTGGATTGAATAGCCAGCATAGCCAAGCAGGTAATAGCAGCAGGTGTAGAAGCAAAATCACGATCCTTACCTCACCAAGTTTTGTCATGTTGGAAATCAAATGAAAAAGAAGCCAGAAGGAGAAAGACATTGCCAGTGCTCATGCCTCAAGCGGCAGTGTTCCTTGTATTCATCGCCGCAGTCGCTGTCGCGCGTGCTGGAAAAACCGACGAGTTTTGGGGTGTATATCTTTGTGTGTCAACAGTGCTTGCCACCACCGTTCGAATATGTTGATGAAGAAAAAGCCAAAGGGTTGATTGGCTCTGTTCCCTCCCACCCGAAACGCCTCTAGTCATGCAAAACAAAGATTTTACAGAGAAACGTCGTCATCTTCTGGTCAATGTGGATTGACCGACTCTCCGCAGTCGTCGTGGTTCGTTCAGTCGTAGTTGAACAGGACGCTGATGCTCTCGCCGTGATGCACCCTGCGAATGGCCTACCGACATATTAGCAGATTCAAGTTTTTTGGTCAGCGAGTGACGAACCTCGGCGAAAACACTAGAGTCTGTTAGCGTTATGCTTTCGCGGGGTATTCAAGGAGCTACTTACTTGCCAACTTCCAAGACCTCGAGCTTGGTGCAGCGTTCGAGATGGTCGGTTTGGTCGACGCTGTTGGTCACGACAACCTATCGAGATCAGCTGATGCTTAAGTCCCATTCTTTTGGGCTCCTACCTTGTCCAGGGCGCTCGCGTTGATGCGATCAATGGCGTCACCGCTCAAGATGCCGTGCGTGACGAGAGCCATGACCTGCGTGGCACCCTCCTTCTTAAGAAGCTTTGCAGCCCTCGTGATCGTGTTCGAAGTGTCTGCGAGATCGTCCACAAGAATCGCCGTCCTTTCAGCAACGTCGCCAACCAACATCATGGTAGCGTTCTGACGGTCGGTAATCTGCGTGGGGCGCCTCTCCTTGTGGATCAGGGCAAATGGCATGCCCAGCGCATCTGCAATGGCGGTAGCACGCTTTGCGCCACCCGCATCGGGACTGACAATCACCGCCTCCTTGTAGTTGGGGATGTGGTACTGAATGTACTTGCGGAGCAAGTGGCGGCCGTAAAGGTTGTCAACGGGGATATCAAAGAATCCCTGATATTGCGGGTCATGCAGGTCCATTGTGATGACATGGTCGGCGCCGGCGCAAGTCAAAAGGTCCGCAACTGACAGAATCAGAATCTCGTTGCACAAAGCCACCGTTGAGACTTACCAAGAGTGCCAGCCTGAGCAACCCATTGCTTGTAACCACGCTGCGGCTCGAACTTGGGGGGCATTGCGCCATTGCAGCCATTGGTGCCGTTGACAGACGCGTTCGAAGTGCCGCGCTCTCGCGCAATGTGGTCTGCTGGTCAGAATGTTTCTACCCAAGAGTCTCGGCTGTGCGCTTACTTCCGTCCTTTGTCGGGGTCGACTCGGCACCGTTGCGCTTCTCGTCAAGCTGGAGTCGCGAAAGCTGCTTGTTGAGGCCATCCTGGCCATTGGGCAAGCCCACGCTCTCGGGCCTTCCAGGCGCCGGCGTCGCCGGGACGCTGTCGAAGCTGTAGCCCTGCGTGTTTGAGAAGCCCGGGCCCTTGGACAGCGGGGCACCACGCTTCTCGTATGGAATGTCGCTCTGACGGGAGTACGGGAACAGCGGCAGGACAGCAGTGACTCTCCGCGCCGACGCAGTCTTGCAGGCGGAGATGGTGATGAGCAGCTGCGACGCAGCGTCAGCGGTGCAGCATTTCCCCATGTGCGCGGCCTTCAGCATACCTCCATCAAATGGTCATTGACCTTGCCGCCGCCGGATTGTATGAGGAAGACATCCTTGCCACGGACAGACTCTTGGATTTCAACGCGAGTCTCGCCAACCGCAAATTTGCTCAAGAGGATCTTGGAAGGAGGTATTCCCAGGTGGTTGCAGATAGTCTCGGTGAGCTGAGGGTGGCTGCTGCCGCCCAAGACGACCAGGTTGCGCACCATTTCTGCGACGGATGCAGAATTGTCGGACTCGAGCTGAGAGAGGTCGTGTCTGGGCGGAAGTGGGATCACGAGCGGAAGCTGGTCAGCCAGCGTTGAGAAGAAGCGCCGGCGGGCAGTAGGCGACCAGAGACAAAGGTGGAGACGCGAAGGTTGCGAGGGTGAGGTGGTGGGCGAGGCCGAGTCGCAGTCAGGACCGGCGGTCGGACGAGGTTGAGGTGAAGGTTTGGGTCAGGACGGTAGGCTTGTTCGCAGAAACCATGGTGACGGAAGAGGTAGAGTGAGTCCCGATCCGCAAAAAAATCGCGAAACGTGGGGAATTGGTTACGCCGCCTCGAGCGAACGACGCTGCTTTGGCTACCCCACCACAACCACATTGCTTCGCCCGCACTGCTCCATTGTGCAACAACTCGGGAGTGATCCGATGTCGTAAAATAACCCATCGGTTGCGGCCGGGTGACGACAACATTTGTGACATCTTTGCGAGCGGCTTCTTGAACCTCGAGTACCCGTCCTCCACCACGCCGTCCATCCACAGCAGCCGGTGCTCGCATCGTTTTCTTCTGACCAAGTGACTATCCCTGCCTCATCACCTGGCTGCTCCAATCGTTGCACCGCTGTCTTGTAGTGTCCAGACTCCTGCATTCGAGCAGAACTTGTCGGTCACCTGCAGCTGCAGGCCATCACGTGACGAGGCCAAACACACCTCCTGATTGCCTGGACGCAACACAAGCAGCTCTTTCTTCCTGTGGAGGGCCAGAATCAGACGAGTCGCAGCCGGGAGGTAAATGGCCAGTCGAGGGTCGCTTAAACACCAAGTAGCGATCAATCAGGCGTACACCGTACACGAATGGTGACAGTTGGCCTTCGTTGCAATACTACACCCGAATCATAGTGCTCTTTTTGGGCGAGTTTCTCCTCGGAATATAGCTGATAGTCGTCGTCTTTTTCTCCAGATTACAGTCGAAAGGCTCACAGATGTTGTCGACAATTCTTACTCGTAACTCCGTCCGCGCTCTCCTGGGTATCGTAAAAAAGAGAAAGAGACATTCGAGGCAGCACAGCACTGCCTCTCCAGCCAAGAACCACAAGCCAAAACACGCCAAAACACGCCAAAACGAGTTGCCGAAAGAAAAGCACCAGAGGAGAACATGCTATCGCTCGTCAAAAGTACTCAAACAGAGAGGGCCGCGGGTCAGTGAATCTACGTCGCGAAGGTCTGCGTCGCGCAACACCACAGCGACTTGCAAGACCGAGCACATACGAGGTGAAGTACGTCGGAGCCACGCGTGACAACTGCCAGGTGAGCCTCGCATGACGCGACGGCGGAATTCAAGACACGAGTGGATGACGCAGCATGGCAATGTCAAGAGAGAGGTGCCTCAGGAGTCCAAGACGAGTAGTGCAACACCAGGCTGAGGACCGACCGCTCGATATATATGCCTAATTAGCGACTCCATCTTCCATGATACGGGAGCAGGCTGTGGGGTTTAGTACTGCGTCAAAACGTTGGTGGTGTAGTGGTCCGAGCCGCTCATTGCCAACCTCTGTGGGGCCTAGGAAACCCCCCCCCCTGAATAGACCACTCGCGTATCGCCTGCCATATTACCGGAGCCCTTGGCTTCGACTGCAGTGGTGGGCATCTAATCCAGAATTACTTTCCGTTCTGGCCCGTTGGTGGGCGGCGGATCTGGGCTACTTTGGGTCGGTAGCTGCCACAAGTTCGACTTCCATTGTCAAGTCATAAGAAGAACTTGTGTGCTCGCCAGGCTAATGGTTGCAGGCGACAGAACCATTTTTTTGATCTTTCTTTTCTCTCCTCTGCCCTCCTCTGCTCCAGGAGCTTGGTGTCTTCAGCATGCCTCATCCTTTAAGCGCTCATGCTCCGCATCGCTCTACATGCGTGTTGCAAGCGCCTGGCCAGTCAGCTTAGCCGTCATCTCGTCATCCTTCAAGTATCATCTGCGTCAGCTTTGATGGTCCAGTTCTCGCTTCTCGACCCAAGGCAAAGAGTCACTGGCTGATGGGCACACTTCAACAAGACATGCTCAACCTGGGCGTCAGTACGGGTCTGGCAACCTCACAGAGTCGCGAGGTCGCTCCCTGAGCCTGAAACCGGCAAATGGTGACGCTGTGTCCACAGTGCGTTTCCAGCGCAGCCTCGCACAAAGACGCGAAGCGAGCGCAAGAGCACGTAGCACTGAGGCAGTAGAAGACAGTGGCCGAATCTGCTGGAGCAGCCAAGTTTGCGCTTGCTCTGAAGACACCAGAGCTCTCTTTTATGATCTGAGGTGCAGCAAACATGTTGCAAACAGACTTTGGCAGGCGTCGCGTGTGGGTCTGGCGCGATGCAGTAGCGACCAGTCTTTTAACAGCACACTCGCGCAAAACAAGACAAAGTCTGCGACGAAACGGCACACATCATCCGTCAAGTCGCCAAAATTTCACGGCTGAGCCTGCTCAGTCGCGCTCGCCTGTCCTTCACTTCCTGCTGCCTGCCTCTCGTGGCTGTTGCTGCATCCTGGCGGACGTGATCGGCACTTTTGAGATCACAGCGCTACGCCCGACTGAGTCCGGCTTGCTGATGGTAGGCTTGAGCTCGTCGGCAACTTCAAGCTGCAGCAACGCGACAGGCGTCGATGGTTGGTGAGGGCAGTGCGCAAGTCCTTGACGGTGTCAGATCACCACTGTCGAATATGAACCGCGACCAGGATATTGATGCTCTCTGCCTGACTGCGCCGACAGTGTGTCCATATGCCAAAGGCCAAGAAGGGTGTTATTTTGCTGTGGGCAACACGCGCCGGAAGATGCGCCAGGATATCTGCTGCTTTATGACGTCAGAGGTGACTGCGCCGGACGGGAGCGCCCAGACCTCCACCTCCATCATCATGGCAGGCGCGTCGTCTATGTCGAGAGGGCACCAGCGCGCTTTTGCACATATGCCCCAAAGTTAGCCCCAATCTCTAACATGGAGCAGGTGTGGGGGGGACTACTATCTTGTAAGTTGTGGCGTACTGGTCCGAGCCTGCGTTGTCAACCTCTGCAATTTCCAGCGAAACCTCCTGCCCTGAGCAGACCCCTTCCATGTTGCAATAAACGGGATTGAGCCCTGGGTTCAATCCATAGCAGCGGTGAGCACGGTTATTCAGAATTATCTTCAACCCGCTAGCCAAGTGGCAGGCGGCGGGTACCTGGGCTACTCTGGGTCGGTAGTCTCCACAATACTCGGCTCCAACGTCGTGCCATTGAAAGAGTGTGTGGAATCGTCAGGCCAGTGGCAGGGCAGACGTCAGAATCCTCCTTTTGTTTCAATCTTTTGCTCACTCAGATCATACGCCGCCCATTTGCTGTAGACGAACTTGAGAAGTGAAGAAGTTCATGCGGTTTGTTGCTCTGGCTATGGACGACGCGCGCTGGAAGACGCGCCTAACTACTGCACCAAGGTGACGTCACAGGTGACTGCGCCGGAGCGCCTAGACCTCTACCTTCATCAAGAGGCAGCCGAGAGCGACTTGATATAAAAACCTCATTAGCAAGTCCAAGCCTCCATGATACGGGAGCAGGCGTGGGGTTTAGTACTATCTTGTAAGTTGTGGCGTAGTGGTCCGAGCCACTCGTTGTCAACCTCTGCTTTAACCAGGAAATGCCTGCCCTGAATATGCCCCTTCCGCGCGTGATCCATACTACCGGAGCCCTCGTTCGAGGGTTCGACTGCGGTGGTGAGCATTTAATCCAGAATTATACATTTACCCGCCAGGCCACTGGCAGGCGGCGGGTACCTGGACTACTTTGGGTCGGTAGTCTCCACCACCTGGCTCCAACGTCGAGCCATTGGAAAGGTGGGTGGAATCGTCAGGCCAATGGCGCGGCAGACGTCAGGATCGTTCTTTTTTTGGTCTGTTGCAGCGCTTAACACTCTTTTGTACCGTGGTGTTGGTCTGGCGCAGAGCACCCACACCACCAAATCCACCACTCCCGCGCTCACAAACCACACCCTTACCCTCCCCTTCAACCATCGACCCTCACCCCACACCACCGCGCCGCTCCCACCTTCGCCACCCTCGCCTACCCTCGCACCAACACACAAGCAACAAAACCAAAAGGCGGCAAAACGAAGCGAAAGTAAACACAAGCCGGAGCAACGGAACAAAAGACGAGATGGACGGGCGCAAAACTTGTTTGCGGAGATAGGTAGAGTAGAGTATGGATAAAGATTAGAGGAAAGGGAGAAAAGAATCAATGGGGTAGGAAAGGAAGGAAGAAAGGCATGAATTTGACGTGAGCACTGCGGGCATAGCCCAAGGAGATTTCTGGCTGACGGCCGCTGCAGGCCGTGGTGGTAGGTGTGCGAGGCTGCAAAAGGGGGGGACTTGGGCCAAGCGAGTGTGCGGCTAGGAGCTTCGCCAACGCGAGACAGAGTAGCAGCAGCCGAGTGAGGAGGACATTAGCGAGGTCGTCACGGGGTAATAATGGTACAGACATGGCCTGAGACAGCAGTGGAAAGCAAAGAAAGACCAAGGAACTTTTCCCATCACGACACACACGCATATCCAACCTTTCCCCTTCCATCTTCCCTCAATCCGCACCACCTCCCCACCTCTCTCCACCTACTTCCTCGGCAAATCCCTAAAAACCCTCTTAAAGATCGCCTTGCTATTATACAAATTGACAAGCCTCAACCTCTCATTATCCAAATGCGCCGAATCGCTTGCCTGGCCGCACGGCAGATGGGCGGCGGGGGCGTCGAATTCCTTCTCGAGCAGGCGGATCGACGGGATGGAGCCGCCCTCGCGGATGTAGAGGGGTCGCCGCGCCGGCTGCGTGCGGTAGGCTGTTGGGTCTGCGCTGCTCTTTTCGGCGGGCGGCGTCACGCTGCCGTTGGCGAGGGTCGAGGATGTGGTTGTGGTGTTGGTTGAGGAGGTGGTGGGAGAGCGGGGCGTGAGAGAGTGCGAGGATGGCGGTGCTGGTGCGTCGAAGTAGCCGGGCGCTGTTGCGCTGACGCTGCCGCCGTTGGTCGTTGTGGTCGTCGAAGAGGAGCTGTGGTTGGAATTGGCGGCGGTCCGTGCGGCCGCGGCCGCGTTGGCTGCCGTGCTGAGGTTGACGCTGCTGCGCCGCCGCTCTTCGACGGGATGCCACACGTCGATGATGGCATCCTCGAGCGTCTGGTAGATCTGGTTGCGAAAGTCGCCGAGCCACGGCTCCGCCATGTGGTCGATGGTGATGGAGAGGGTGTTCTTGGAGCCTATTTCGGAAAAGGCCTCGTGCAAAAAGTCGGTCAGCGCTTTGGCGACTTGCGTTGCTTCTTGGTTGGGCACCAGACGCAGCGATATGGGAGCAGAGGCGAGACGTGGGATGATAGTGGAGTTTTTGGGGCCCGAGGTGTGGAAGCGGTGGATTGTGAGTGAGGCTTCGCGCCAGCGCTTGATGAGCGATTCTGCGAGGGCATCGGCGTCGCCCAAGTCAGGGTTGCGGGCGATGAGTGATTGTGTGATTTCAGAGTACAGTGCTCTTTCGTCATCGCAGATTGGAGGGACAGGGTCGTAGAAGCCGGGAATTTGAATCTTGCCGTGCGGGCCACTCAGTCTGGCGAGCAGCATGACGAGGTCCTTGAGTGATTCGTCGAGCAGCGAGCTTCCGTCGACACCGCTGTGCAAATCTGGATGCGGGCTCTCGATTTGAACTGTCGCATGTATGACGCCGCGAAGTCCGTACGTCAGACAGGGGACATGGTCGTCGAGCCAGTAACTGTTGGCCAAAAGAATCCAATCCACGTCTCCAATGATGTTTTTGTTTTCGCGCACTGCTTCAGCAAAGCCACGCGAGCCAGACTCTTCCTCTCCTTCAATCAGGAAGATGATGTCAGAATCCAGGGCATGTTCCTCGAGCAGCTCGGCAACGGCAAATATGGCAGCCATGATTGGGCCTTTGTTGTCCGAAGTTCCACGGCCGTAGAGATATCCATCAATACCCTCCATGGAAAATGGGTCGGTAATCCACTTTCCATTCTCATTTTCTGCAGCAATCACATCGTAATGGCCGTAAAAGAGGATCTTTTTCCTCTGGCTTGAGGTTTTTGGGTTACCCCTGAACTTCGCAAAGATGACAGGGTTGAAAGGGTCCTCTGTCTTGAGCATCTCGGTATGCGCACCGAAATTTTTAAAAACGGAGCGGAGGTAGGATGCACCTCGTCGACAGTCGGCCTTGTAGCGAGGGTTGGATGAAATGGTGCGGTACGATACAAATCTTTTGAGGGATTCAAAGAGTCGTTCTTACAGTGGTTAGCAAAATACTCGGCTCAGCTTGATCTGACCTACCATTGCTTGTGGCGGTTGGCCTCGAGGGCGTGACTTGGCAGTCTCGGACATCCCAGACGGCCGTGGTCGCATCATTTCCTCCAGTCACATAGATTGGCCTGCCATTGGACATGGTAAATGCAGACGCAAGCACAAGACCTTCGTGAGCCTGGAACTTTGTGACAGTCTCGTATTGGCGGTTGAGTTTCTGCACATAGCCTCGATCACCAGCAGCAAAGAGAAAGCCACCACCAAGGACAATGGATAAAACATCGCCAACTTGAGTCTTGACACTTCTGACGAGCTGCTTGGTCTCGAGGTCCCACACGTTGATTTCCCCGTCTGGCCGTCCACTGTAGAGAAAGGTGCCGTCCAAGACTATGGCCTGAACCGGATTGCCCTCGTCCCGTCCGTCTTCCAGTTGCTGTAGCTCCCGAATTCTACCACCATTTTCGCGGTCGAGCCCCCAAATTTTGATGATGCCGTCGCCACCTCCAGATATCAACACCTCGTCATCGGCAAATCCAGCTATCGAGCCACTGGCCAGCAGCATGCAGTACACATAGCCATAATGCGCGAATTGGTGGATGTATTGCTTGTCAAGCTCTAGAACCTTGCCTCCTTTTGCATCGCGAGGCCCTTCCGAACAGTCCGGCCTCGGTGTCTGTATGCCTCCAGGGCCAAGGGAATCAAAAAATCGGTCTTTGCGAAAGGTCGGGTGCGCAGTTGGGTGCGGCGGAGGACGTGTATCTCTTTCTCTGAGATTGTACCACTGAATGCTGGTGTTTTGCGCGCCTAGGTAAATGGTCTCGTGAGCAGCCGAGTAAGATACACAAAAGACGTCACCAATGTCGTAGCTCGAGTAGATGGAATAGACACGGGCAAAGGTGCGGGCATTCCAGACCTGATTCTCAGTCAGCTATGAGTCACTGAGGAGGTGGCATGGGGCACCCGCATTGACAATCCGGTCACCGGCGCTGGAGAATAGGAGCTCCTGGTCCTGCGAGAGGCATAGACCAAGAACACTCCCGCGATGACCGCTGATAAGAGCAACGCGCTCGTAGGTCTCTAGTCCGTAGACCAGGATCTCACCGCCCTCGGTTCCGGCGAAAATGTATTGAGCAGAGACGGCCAGAGCAAGAATGGACTTGTCATGCCTCATGCGATGGAAGAGGTTTGGGACAATCGGCTGTTGGGTCGGGGCAGCCATGGCAGTGGTTCCGGACGCCATTGCCGACTGGTCATGGTTTCGCGCGGCGAGGAAAGGGTCTATGCGGAGAGAAGGTCGTCAGCAACACGTCGGGTGGAGCTTGAACGGCGGTGAAAGGTGTGATTTAGGTTGGCAGCCGTGTGGAGACGGCTCAGGGAGCGCGGAACGGCGCCGACGGGATGAGCCTGGTAAGGCGTCGGGGCGCGCCGCTCGGCCCGATTGACCTGGCAGTAACCGAAGAATCCATGGAAAACAAGAACAACGAAACAACTTCAACCCATCACTTACCACTCTTGTACAAGCCGTAGTCCGACTCGCCGCACCCTTGACGTTTTCCGATTCCAAAGTCGTGTCCGCACCTCATGGCTCTCGACGGCCCAAGGCCCAACATGCTCCGCCCGGCTGAACTGCACCCGGCAAAGTCGAACGACTGGATCAGATCCTGCCTCGACTGCGTCAAGGACTGAGCATGTGAGGAGTGGCCGCCAGTCGGAGCATTTTTCCAGCAATGGTCGTCTTTATAAGCGCCTGCTGAACAAGGCTCCGCGTTTCGAGTTGGGTTTGTTCCGTGCGCCGCGACCGACGAATGAAGGGTCATTTTGACGCCGGGTGGTCTTGCAACGAGGCGTTACGCAATGACGAGATTTCTCCTGGCGATTGCAACTGCAGCTCCCAGGGATGTTTGGAGAGTCCATCTGACAAGGCATGAAGCCAGAGAAGGAGTTGAGAGATTGTGGCTTGCTACGGTGTTGCCATAATCAAGCAGTGATTCAGCCTGCAGGAACGAGATGGTTCCAAGTCGAGAAAGAGCCGGGACTGAAGGAGGAATCGAGGCGAAAAGGAGGTCAAATTGACTGGAAGCTGCTCGCCTGCCCCAAAACCAGGCAGGTTGCGGCGCTTAGTGACGCGAGACGCATGGCCATGTGCCATCGGAAAACGACAGTCTACACTACAGCTGCAGTTTGGGTAGCGCGATAACAAATGGCAAGGTAGCGGACGAAGCAGCGGTTGATTTGGTTGGGCATGAATGAGGCTCTGGACCCGACAAATGGATGCATGCAACGTAGAGGGAGCCTATGGCAATTGCGGCGAGCAGCGTAAGCCATGTATGTAATACGACGATGGGTGTCGACTGGGTCTGGCAGTCTGGCACGGGTGGCGCAGCGAACAAAGGTGGACTGTGGCTGTGGCGGCTGTGGCGGCAAAGAGAACCTAACTGGAAACGGTCGAGCTCGGGCAGGTATCCCGACGCCCAACGTCCTCGTTGCTTTTTGCTCTCTTGACTCTCACTCACAACAGACTCGTTGTTCGTGGCTGTCTCTCCCGGCCGTTGAGGCGCTGCAGGTTTACATCAGTTGGTTCACTTCCTGCAGCAGTCACAGT
The DNA here is from genome assembly GCF_038381095.1 of Phyllosticta capitalensis. NCBI lineage: Eukaryota > Fungi > Ascomycota > Dothideomycetes > Botryosphaeriales > Phyllostictaceae > Phyllosticta > Phyllosticta capitalensis. Next base: position 2,177,264 of record NW_027117444.1, on the reverse strand, counting down.
GCAGCCGCCGGTAGACGACCGATAACCTAGCGCGAGGGCCGCGCCGACGTCTGAGAGAAGCGCCATGCCTGCAGCACATCAGGACCGCCCTCCCCGCCAACAAACCACCGTGAGCCACGCCCACAGCTCTCACCCACCGACTCTGATTCGTTCTATAATTCCCGCTTCCCCGGTTTGCTCCAGCAACTTGCCAGTCCAGACATCATTCCACGCACTTCGCCCCGGTCCCTCTCCCTCATTCCTCCCCTCCATCACCTAAATGGCTGCTGCCCTCCCCTCTTCGCGACTGTTGGCCCGCGCTGCTCTTTGACCGGAACAATCTCTTGGTACTGGACCCCTTTAAAATATACTTTGATCGTGCCTCCTCCCGTCCAAGTCTAGCAACCCCAACCTTGTTGCTGCAGCTTGCCTTGACAAACCCTGCCCACCACTTTGGCCCTCTTTCTTCGTCACACAACCTTGGTCTGCATCCAGACTGCAGAACGGCAAAATGGTGGCGGCACTCGGGCAAACCATTACCATTGTCAACAAGTCTGGCAAAGTCGTCAAGACTGTACGTCTCTCATTCCCTTGCTGTTCGTCATCTGACTCATCCAGAGCCAACACCTCGTCAACGTCTTCAAAGAGGCCAAGTCGGCCTACCGCGAGCGCAAGGCCGAGATCAAGGCTGTCCGCGATGCCGAGCTGGAGCAGAGGCGCATCGAGCGCAGGCTGGAGAATATGCGAATCGAAGATGGGCGATCCGAGTCATCCAAACGCTCCAAAAAGACCAAGAAGTGGAGGTCCAACGACGACAAACCCCCGCTCGAGCGTGGTTACACCGACACGTTTGCCGATGAAGAAAGTCCTCGCAACGACGGCAACGACGCCCTCGCGCGACGATATACAGACGGCCTCTTCCTCAAACGCTCCAAGTCGAGCAAACGCGACTCCAGGGATTCGGTCGACATGGATCTAGCATATGGCGAGATTCCTCCTCCTCTCCCTGACCATCGCGCACAAGAGGAACTTGAGCTGCGCGACAAGGTCAATGGCCTGACGGCACTTCTCGACGAGGCCAATTGCGTCCATCATTCTGTCCAGTCCATGATTGGCAGTCTTGAAAAGAATCCAGATGCACTGGCTGCTGTCGCCCTTACCCTAGCCGAGATTAGCACCATTGTCACCAAACTAGGACCCGGCGCACTTACTGTCCTCAAGGGCAGCTTCCCAGCTGTCGTGGCGCTCCTCGCAAGTCCGCAATTCATGATTGCAGCTGGCGTTGGTGTCGGCGTCACCATTGTTGCCCTTGGAGGCTACAGAATCATCAAAAAGATTACCGCCAAGAACGAGGAAAAGCCGCTAGAATATGGCGGGCCAGTCAAATCGATTGAAGAAGGTGATGATCGCTACGTGTTGGACGAGCTTGCGCCTCCCGAGCTCAGCCGCATCGAAAGATGGCGCCGTGGTATTGCAGACGTTGCAGCCAACAGCGTTGGAACCAATGTCGAACACGAGCTGGTCACTCCCGGCGCTGCAGACCGTTTCATCGAAGAAGGGCTCATCAAAGAAGATGACCTCAAGTCACGGCGAAGCAAAAAGACGACTCGCAGCTCAAAGTCGCGCAAAACTCACAAATCGTCCAAGTCGGACAAGTCTGACACAGTTAAATCTGACAAAGAGAGGCGGTCAAAGAAGGAGCCCTCGGGTTTGCGCATGCTTTTCAAAAGCGCCGCTTGATGATGTTTGATGATTTTTTTCTTTTCGTTCTAGATGAATGCGCATGGTCACCCATGAGATATTTTTGTAAGATACCACTCGACTCTTGGTGGACGTCATTCCGGCTTCCGGCGATTGTTTCTCGGTCGAAACCTGGGGCTTTGGGCGTTTTGAGTCGCGCATGTAGGAACAGCGAATCGCATGATGAGAAATTTTTCGAATGCATCCTCTTGGCAATGCTTGATTTACTCGTCTGGTCCCTGAAGGTTTTGTTGATGTCACCGTCGGTGATTGTAGCGGGTCACGTGATGGCCGAAAGTCTTCCAGACTTGAGCTCACTTTTTGCGGCGAGCGCCGCATCATCAACATCCAGCCTTCTCGCAACCCAACGCCAACGCCCGCGGACCAACCTTTTGTGCCCGACTCTTCCTCAACTCCTTCGCCGTCGCCAACCCTCAATCTCGCTTCTTTTCGCCTCTGAAGCTTCGCACCGCATCCACTGAGCCTTTCCGTTTCAACTTTCGCCATGGACCACTCGAGAGATCCTTGCCCGTGGGTCGCGCTGTCCGACTTTGGTGGTGCATTCTGTATGGGAGTATGTCATTCCATATCCTCGCATTGGCCCAGCTAACAATTCCAGGCTATTGGTGGCGCAGGTACGATTCGAATTCGTTCAACAACCGATCTCTACTCACAATCGAATAGTATGGCACGGCATCAAGGGTTTCCGCAACTCGCCATACGGTGAACGCAGAATAGGCGGTATGTGCATCACAATCGACGGCTAGACTCGTCTGACAAGGGACCAGCAATTACGGCAATCAAGGCGCGTGCACCAGTCTTGGGCGGCAACTTTGGCGTCTGGGGCGGTCTCTTCAGCACCTTCGACTGTGCCGTCAAGGGCGTCCGCAAAAAGGAGGACCCGTGGAACGCCATCATCGCAGGCTTCTTCACCGGCGGTGCCCTCGCCGTACGTGGCGGCCCGAAGGCGGTGCGCAACGGCGCGATTGGCTGCGCCATCCTCCTCGCCGTCATCGAGGGTGTCGGCATCGGCTTCCAGCGCATGATGGCCGAGAACACGCGACTCGAGGCCCCCCCGCCGCCGCCGCAAACGCAGGCCGCTTAGGACGCTCTGCTTCGGCTTGGATTAACGGGGAGCTAAGGGGATCCGGCCTGACACCTACCTGCGGTATAGGGCTGGCAAATGGCCGAAGTTCAGACAACATCTTGGGAATTGTGATGGGAGTGGTTGTGGATCTGGTGTGCACGCATGCCAAATGGATAAAACGCTGACCGGACGGACGACCTTACATGCACCGTCTTCCGCCACGACAATCGGCACCGTTCTGAGGGATATACACCATTAAAAAAAGCTTCCAGAAACAGGGGAATCGGTACAACACGACGGCAACGGGAGTCTGTTCTTCGGCGGCCTACCTACCTGCTCGACTCGGGAGACGGCGCTCTCCCATCCAGCAAGCGCGCCTCCATGCTTCTCATTTCGTTCTAGACAGCACGACACGGCGTTATTACTGTATTTTGTCGCTTTTCGACACTCACACACACCACTCCACTTCTTCCTGTGTTCTTCCTCTTTTTTCGATCGTCAAATTTTCGGAGACTTTTTGGAACTACTCCTCCCTCCTCCGACTCGACGCGGACGGCGGCCGCCGCGTTCCGAGAGGCGCCGCTGTTGTCTGCGAGTCTTGTATCATACGCGAAAGTGGCGGAAGAAGGAGAAGGACATGGCATGGGATGCGGCTGCAGCTTGTGGCTGCGTCACCAAATACTCGAGATAATGGCGTTGTATGGGGGTAAATGTTTGATTTGTCAATTAGATGGTGGGGATCTGAATTGATGCGGATTTTCTCAACCCTTGCGTTCTTTGCTTTGGTACTTGAGTCTCATGTACTTTGGCTCTTCACTGAGAGGAAAGGCTCGTAGAAGGTAAGTGATGTTCCTGATTTTGCGCTCAAAGAACAGACGTTGACAATTATCAGTTCCAGACGGCGAACACAGGCGACTGAATGACCTTCGGACCCTGGAATGTTTAATTTTGCTCGAACGATCCTCGATTCTCGACAAGTTGCGAAAAACTCACCTCGCTGGAGGAAAGTGCTAGCCCCCTCCCCGAGGGCAGTGCAGATTCTAACGATTTCTAGCTTCGGACATTGAACAGGTGACTGAAGGCCCATGGATGCTTTACATCTGCTCAACGGTCCTCCGCTTTTCGATCGAGCCCCAGCACATGCTTCTCGCAACGCACAAAGTTAGCCCTGACCCCACGCTCTGGACATTGACGAAACATCCGTTTTCCTCGACGCCTTCTCGGGCACTCTTATTCGGCATCCATCAACGCGTCTGTTTTGTCCTCTCTTCTTGCTCCCGACATCATGAGCGGCGCCGCCCAATCATCGCGCAGGTGGGTCACGTTTGTCCCTTTTGGCGCCATTCATGGCGATTTCAACGACGCTGACAACGGCAGCGGAAGCGGTGACGGCGATGAGTTCGACAAAGGCATGACGCGCGAAGAAATTGATGACTTCGTGGATGGCAACATGTATGACGATGATGATGACGACGAAACCGACGACGAAGGAACCATCGAATCCCAGAAACAGGAAATCGAAAAGCTGAGAGCGGATCTCGACGAAACGACTCGAGAAGCCGCGGACAAACACATTGCCTTCGTCCGTCTCACCAGGGAAACCGAGACAAAGTGCCACATCCTCCAAGAAACCATCAAGCAGCATGAACATCAAATCGAAAGGCTGGAAATGAGGAACAACTCGCTGTACCACGACAACAAGGACAAACGCCTCGCACTCTGCCTTTTTGTCAGAGACTTTAGTTATCTTCGCAACGCCCGTGACTCCCGCAAGGAAAAGAGGCAGATACGGGACGAGCGCGAAGAGCCGCACGACAGACTCAGGGAACTTGGAATGACCATCAGGGTGCTCCAAAAGGAACTCAGGCAGCACACCGAGCGCGACGACGCGCGCGACGCCGAGCTGGAGAATCTGACCCAGGACAACGAGGCGCTGAAGGCGCGCGTCGCGGAGCTGCCGGAGCAGCTGCCCATACGGGCGAAGCGCAAGCGCGTCAATGAACAGGAGCCGAGTGAGTAGGGAGGAGACTAGGGGCAAGATCAGGATGTTGGGCGATGCGGCGAGCTCGTGTCGTCGTTGGCTGCTTGTCGTTGGAGGCAGATGAGGTGCGTAGGCACGGGGAGTTGCGGTTTTCTTTTGTCGAAGGTGGTTCATTCTCAAATTTAATTCCGCGTCTCATGTACTGGTCTGAATGCCGTGGCTGCTGGTCGACTGTTTCTATTGAGTTGACTGCGTCTTTTGGAAGAGGTTCTGGCAGGTGTATCAGTTGGCTTGTGTCTTCCATCGGTGGCTATGCGGCTGGCTCGCAAGTCAGTCAGCTCGTCAGTCACCCTTTTCCCTTGGTCTTTTAAATTTCCCCGCGCTACCCGTTCTGGACATCGACTTGACAACTTTGGACCATCACTTTCATTCTTCCCCTACACCACTCACATCGGTCGCAGCGTTTCTTGTCATCATCTACAGTGCCATGCCTCCATCTTGCGATATTGCTTGCAGACACTGCGAATGGAGTGGCGAACAGCTCATCTACGACTTCGGGAGCGACGAGGAGGGCAACGGAGTAAAGGCGTCCTCAGACGAGTCCTCCTCCGAAGACGAAGACGAAGATGAAGAAGATGAGAGCGATGACCAAAGGGAAAGGCGGAGAGCAAGGCGGAGAGCCTTCAGACAGAAAATCGAGCAACGCAAGGAGAGCTTCACCGAAACTGCTCGCACGAGGAGGAAGCTGAGTCGGGACGAGAGACTCGACAAGCAAGTCTCGATCATCGCGCGCTTGGAGGGCCGCGACATCCGCCGCCTCCGTCGCTACGAATCCCTCAGAAACCGTCACATCGAGCAACGTAGGAGGCTCAAACGCCGCGTCGCCGTGCGCAACGAGCGAATCGAGGAGCGCGACCAACGCATCACTGAACACGAGAGCAGCGTCCGCAGACTGGAAGACGCGGTCAGGTCGCGTGCTCAACAAGTCGAGAGGCGCAACACGCAGCTGGGCATGCTCGCCGAGATCAACGACCTCCAAAGGTTGCGCATCACGTCGCTCGAGGAGCAGCTGGCTGCCAGGCCTGGGCAGACGGCGACCGCGACGCCAAGGGAGCGGTCGTCGCGCCCACCGACATTCTCCTGGCCCTCGTCCTTGTCGTCCAACGCTTCACTCGGCAAGCTTGCGCCCACGGACGGAGAATCAACTCAAAACAATGCCTCGACGAACAAGCAGCCCGCCACGAAGGCCGATGTGATCCCCACAGCCAAGGTTCCTCGCCCGACACCTAGGATTCCTCTCTCGAAACCCAATATTCCTCGCCCGACACTCCAGGTTCCTCTCCCGACCGAATCTCGCAACCTTCAGAACCAAACCATCCAGACTCAGAGCACCGTTGAGCGCCACTCCATGCGCGCAAGACCCAGGGGTTCCATTGCCGACATTGCGTTAGGTCGAAGGCGGTGGCTCTGAGGTGGAAGCGATCATATACCAAGGGGATCCCTAGGGTGTGAGATGGAGAGCGGTCACGGGCAGGGTTACTAGGTCAGCGCGAACATACACTTGTTAATCCATTTCCATGTTTCTCACTTACTTTCTTTGCTTCGCTTTCCTTACTCTCTTTTTCTCTGCAATCACCTCATTCATAACGTGTGCGAGGGTTCGGCGAGGGTGATTCACCTATGTGGGATTCAAGTTTCCATTGATCGCACGTTCTAGCAATCGCCTCTCCACCTCAAAGTTCCTGGGGCTGCTCGCCGCCACAGTCCACAACGTTCCACACCTTCTTATCCACATTCTCAGCTCTGGTGGCAAGACTCTCGTCCTCTCCCTCAACTTTCGGCCATGCATCGGCTCACGGACTGGGCCAAGGTGCGGCAAGCCATGCCCGAACCTGACGGCTCTCATCCTACGCACGGCAATCAAGTCTACCAGGAGAACCAGGAGCCCGAGAAATCCCAGAGGAACCAGGACGACCAGGACGACCCGCTTGAAGAGACGATGTCGGAAAACAGCCTGCTAGCCAAAGGGAATGCGGCTCTCAGACAGTGGCTGCTCCAGCGCCCTGATGACTGCAGTGTACATAGGGATATAATTGAAAGGCAACAGCGGGAAATCGAGCAGGTCAGAGCATCTGAGAAAAGGGTCAGCGCCGGTGTTGAAGCTTTGAGGGACGCGTACATGACCCAAAACACCCGCGCGGATGCCGCTGAGGAGACAGTTGCCCAGCAAGCGCAGACAATTGCCCGAAAGGGAAAAGACTTTGACAGGCTGCAGAGCTTTGCCCAGAGGGCGCAACAGTATTGGGACGAGCAAATAGCTGTGCGAATCGAACAAGTGGCGCAGCATCAAGAGCGCATCACGCAGCAAGAGCAGCAGATTGCCCAGCAAGCGGAGGAAGTAGCCGCGCAAAACGAACAACTCGCACAGCATCAGGAACGCATCACACAGCAGGAGCAGCAACTAGCCGAGCAAGCCGAGCAACTCCGCACCCAAACAGCGACCATCGCCAATCTCACTCAACGCTTGCGGCGCCGCGAGGCCAGGACTCGCAACCGGCAGCCACAAACGCAAGAGGACCGCGCCGACCCGCGCGACCAGCGCATCAGGGATCACGAGGAGAGTATCCGCTTGCTCAAAGACGATGTCAGGATGTTTATGGACCACGACCACGCTCGCAACACGCAGCTTGGCATGCTCTTGGAGATTAACGAGTTGCAAAAGTCTCGGATTGCTGCGTTGGAAGGACAGCCGGGACTGCGCACCGCGAACGAGGGAGAGACTGCATCCAAGACTCAAAGCGCGTACACGACGCTCTTGACAGCATCCTCCGGAGATTTGGAGAGCACCGCCCCGAAGGTACTGGAAAGTAGCCCCTCTCGACAAGAGCGCCGCGCAGACTTTGGTGCGGAATCAACAGTGCATGTAAGTCAGGGCAGGCGGAAAGGCTTAGTCGGGCGACTGGATTCGTTTACACAATGATGGGAGAGCTTGGGGACGAGCATGTGCCCACACTGTGAGTGACGAGAGGAGGATCTACTCCAAGGTGCGTTGCCAGAGTGTTGCGGCACAGACGAGAGTATTCAAATCACTAAGTCAAGACTATTATGTACAGGGAGCATTCAAATGCCCCGCCGCTCAAAGGATTAGACATTTGAACTCGTAGAGGGATAGCCACGGGGAGCAGTCGAATATATGTACTGTGCGTTAGTGTTGAAATTTCTTTGTCTGCCGCGTCACAAATCATCATCGCAACTTCATTTTCCCCACTTTTCTCTCTTTAGATGATAGTCTAGTGATTGATTCCCTCCACCTTCCCTACCTTTTCTGCAACTTTACTACTCGTTGTTTGAGGCTCAAGCAGGTAGATCGGTTGCGTAATTGCTGACTGCACTCACTTGGGCTCAAAAAAGCGCCCTCCAAGATTTCTCCTAGAGGTCTTTCGCACTGCGATTTCCCTATCCGGCTTGAGAGAAGCGTTTCCAACTTTCCCCGGAGATGGATACGAACTCAGGAGAGCCTGCGCAGGGATCCAAGAACCCAGATCCCAAGGCTCCAGTGAACAGCTCCGATGATCAACCAAAAGACTTTGTAGAATTTCTCTTAGAGGACCCCTCTGCCGACCGCGACCCCATTCGATACGGGCTGCCACCACTGATACCCGGCACCTCCCGATTACCCAGCTACTTCTGGAATCAATTCTTCAAGAGCTATGATGAGGCAATGTTGGCAGATGAGGAGATGGCCTACATACAGGCGGAGGACAGGAAGGGGAAAACTATTCATGCGAAGACTTGGAAGCAGATCGAAGAGCACGAAGACGAGATAGATATCAAAGAGCGCGACGGCGAGGTTCAGGAGCTTCGGAAGGTCATCACAGAGCGCGACGACAAGATCCACCACCTCCAGCATGAGCTCACCAGGCTCCGTGAGGCCATCACCAGCATGGGACAGATCCAGCACACGACGCTTGTCCGCCGAAATCGCAAACGCTGAGCTTGACGTCAAGCTGTAAGTTGCAACCTCTTTGTCGGATGTCTTGGTCGGTTTCCCCCCAATGTTGACCAAACTGTCTTCAGTCAGAGTGCATCGGAAGCAAATGGAGCGGAACCTGATCAATGAGCTTGTTTGCGAATGGAAGCGGTCAATCATTTACTCCAGGGACTCCAGGTTTGCTAGTTCGGGGCATCGACCAAAAGGTTCCTGCTCTACCTGCGATCGCATTCCTTCCTTTGCTCCATCTTGACCGCAGTCAAAATCTTCCTTGCATGTCACTCTGCAAATGCAATTTACCGTCTGGAACCCTCCTATCTTTCCGAAATTCCGAATGTCGGACATTGCGCATCACTGCAGCGATGACGGCAGCAACGGAGAGCCACAAGACTATCTTCTGCAAGCTCCTCATGATGACGTGGACGGAATGAGCGAGCGCGAAAGCGACAATCACGGTCAAAGCATCGACGAGGCGGACACAGAATCGTACTACTCAGCGGCGTCAATCAAGACCACCAAATCGCTGCCAGACGCCGCCAGATCTGACAACGATTATGGAGACGTCAGCCGCCGGAACCAAGCCTTCTTCGAGCAAGCCAAGAGCTTGAAGATGCTTCAAGAGCGGTATCAGGAGCAGGAGAGAGCGCTCCACGACCGCGACAAGTTCATCGAATATCTGGGAGAGCGCGCCATCACGTACAAGAAGAAGCTGCTTGCCTATGCGGAGCGGTATGCCGTGGGGAAGGAGCGAGCCAGGCTGCTCGAGGAACGCGTCGAGAGAAGAGACAAGAAGATTCGCAAACTCGAGGAAGAGCTTTCGGGACTGCGCAATGGCTCACTTGGAAAAGAATCACCCACCGCTCTTAAGAAGCGAGACATGACTCGGAGGTACACGTTGCCGGGACGTCTGCAGAACATCAAGCTGGGAGGAGATTGACCTTAGGATCACGGTCAGAATGACATGTCTGAATGAGGTATTTGGAGATGATCAAGGCAGGGAAGACAAAGGAAGCACATGTATTCAGAGAAGAGAAAATGAACCAGGTATTCACCGGAGGTGTACTCATGCGGCTGACTTGACAAAGGTGAAATTGATCTTGACAGTATTCAAAATCTGCCCTCCACTCATTCTCCTTTCTGTTGTCGCAAGTCCCACCCTTCAATTCTCGACATCGCTTTGCAAGTTCCCACACGAACACCACTAAAAGCTCTTCAGCCCTCCAAAGACTCCAACAAAATGAGCAAAACGCCTTCTCCGGGCCAAACCAGCCATGGAGAAAGCAGCACATCAGCCTCGAGTCCCAGCGACGCGCACATGACTCACGAAGAAAAGATCAGCCAGCTCGAACACACCATCCGGTACCTCTCCGTCCGCTACGACAAGTCCAACCCCTGCAGCCAGTGCTCAACGCGCGAGCAGCAAATCAGCCAACTCGAACGCACCATCCAGCGTCTCTCCGAGCGGCTCAAAGACTGTCAGAATCAATGCGCGGAACAAGTCAGCCAGCTCGAGAGCGCCATGGAAGGTGTTACTAAACGCCTCAAAGATTTTCAGGGTGCCTGCGAGCAAAAGATCAGGGGGCTCGATCTCATCAACCAGCGCCTGTCTGTCCGCCTGAAGCAATCCCAGAGCGCTTGCGAGAAATTGCAAAAGGAGGCAGATAGGAAGAACAGGCCCCGAGGCGGTGTCAAGAAGAGAGATGCGAAGAAATGAGAAGGTTACGATACCCCATCTGGGGATCCTAGCCGTGTCATGTACGTTCAACTGGAACCTCCCAAATCTGAAAAATTTCTAATTGTCAAAGACGCGCAAGGGATGATGTAGAGGTCAGGGGCTATTCTTGAGCCAGTAGCTGCGCCGAAGCTTTGTTGAAAGGAGATTTTCTTCAGCGCACAAGGGAGCGAGTAAGACTTTGACTACCAGGCCTCGTTCTCACACAGAAGGAATGAAGACACGCCACATGGGTTCTGGTGTATCCTGCTAGAGATCGCGGAATCAGGGGTCCAGAAAGCGTGCGAATGATGGCGACCGCGAACGCAAAGGAAACGCGCAGAAGGAGAATGAACATCTAGGGCAGTTGGATCATACCGTACCTGTTTTTGGGTTATTCAATTTCTACCATTGTCCTGGCCTCTCCAGAACGTGCTTGATCCATGTTGCCTTCCTACAGTTTGGGCTGAAGTGAGCGCGCAAATGGGTGATTGGGACGATTGATCTCGCACTTGCCGCATCTTCCAGAAACTCTGAACACAAGCACCTCAAAGCTCCTTCTCGAACCTTGCACACCCAAACTCCCACCTTGCCTCTTTGACGATCTGTCTTAAACTAGCTCTTTGCCGTGGTTTCCCACAGCAGGTAATCCGCTTTTTCATCGCACTCTTCCGGCCTCAAGCCGAAAACCTTACAACATGTCCGAAGATGACCGCAACCCTACCACTCGTCTCCCTCCCAAGATAGTCCCCACCGTGAAGCGCAATCGAGACTTCGCCAATGACGATGAGGACGAGCAGCCGCGCGCTCATCGACCGCGGCTCGAAGACGACGACAAGGCGAGCATGGACGACGCGATGGACATCGGCGACGGAGACGGTTCAGAGGACGGCAATGAGGATTCCGACGACAACAACGGATCCACCTACAAGTGCAAGGGTCAAGAAAGACTCGTCTCCTTTTCCCCTTCCGCACACAGCGAGAGCGACGACATCCTGAACAAATACCTCGACAAGTTCAAGCCCAGCTGGGACGACGTGAGGCTGGAGAGCAAAATCAAGGCCATTGCGAAGGAATCTGCTTATAAGACCAAGTCCTGGATTGAAGAATGCCTCTATGAGCAAGCCTTGATCAAGGACCGGCAGATCAAGAACAGGGATAGGCAGATTAGGCACATGGCTCTCAGGGATGCTGGTGGAGACCGGGACTGGAGCGAGATGAAAGAAGTGGCAGAAAGTTTCGAGAAACAGGTCCGCGAGCAGAAAGAGCTCGTGGCGACGTTGAATCGCGTCGTTGGCTCTCAGGCTCTCGCCATCAAGGAGAAGGACGACAAGATCCGCAAGCTTGGAGAGGAAGTTGCAGCTCTTCGTGAGAGGTTGCGCGGAGCTCAAGGTCTACCCATTCGAGGCCATCCGGCGCACAAGTAGGATGACAAGACATTTCTGGACTGGGATCCGGTTAGAACTCTGACGAGAGAAGTGAAGATCTGCTGGAGATGGAGACTGCCGATTGAAACGAGAGAAGCAAAAGTAAGATCTGGGGATACACATGTAGCTAAAGGAAACAAATAAATCCTGCCACTGTAACAAGTCCGAAATCTAGTACCAAAATCAATCTAAGCAAACAGGGCATCCATCGCTTGGGCAAAAAAACAAAAAAACAAATCTGGAAGCTGCGCATCAGACTTGAACCCGCGAGCTGGCGGCCCACATGATGCCTGGCTCAAACTTATCCCCTGATTATTTAGAGGAGTAGTAATGAAGGCTTGTGCCAACCCGGCCAAGCAGACCGCAGTTTCCATTGGAAAGAGTCTCGCGGAATCAAAATATGAAGCACCTCTTGGGACACACCTCGACCTACAGCAGGTGAGTGACCTTGAGTCGCCCCGTCGACGCCCAAGACGGCGCGTCAAGTGGATGCATCAAGTGACGTGCAAAGCGCGTTGCAGCCCATCTGTCTGCTTCTTAAAGACTGCCAATCCCCAACCTCACCGTCCACGCCTACCTACCGCCCACACACAAACCCAACCCAACACAAATCAACACGTCCTACTCCCTCCACCACATCCAACTCAGCCCACCACAACCACCCCGTCCGTCACCATGTCCAAACGCCGCCGCATCTTCGGATCCACCGACACGACGGAGCGCGACGGAAACAACGGCAAGACGACCACGCTCTCCTCCCTCACCACCACGACCGACCAAGCCCCGCTCACCGCCCGGATCGACGCCACCATCACCAACCAAGCGGCGCTCATCGCCTCGCAGCGGCAGTACATCCACGACATCCTGTCCAACATCTCGCAGCTGGACGGGTTCGCCAAGGCGCACGCGGCGATTACCGAGGCGCGGGTTGAGGAGCTGAGGGCGCGTGTGGAGGAGTTGGCGAGGGAGAATGAGGAGTTGAAGAAGGGAAGGGGGAGGAGGGTGGCGAGGGAAGCGATGGCGAGGTTGAGACGTTGAGGGAGAGGGTCAGGGAGTTGGAGGAGGAGGTGGAGAGGTTGAGGGAGGCGCAGACGCAGACGCAGATGCAGACGCAGCATGGCGAGCTGGCTTTTCGCGGTCGGGGTGATTAGTGGGTAGGGAGAGAGCAGCGATGGGAGGGCCGAGAGGTGGTAGCTGTGGCTGCTGAATACATCGGGACTGCGAATGAGTGGACGGTGACGAAAGAGAAGACGAGATACAGCGGCTTGGAAAGCAGAGGCCAGATTGGATCCGCCAGGGCGATGATGGGAGAAAGTCGACAGATGAGGAGATGCAAAACGGCAGGGAGGACTCGGGAGACAAAACGAGAAATGGAATGCTCGAAGCAAAGACTTTTGACTAGACCAAGGAGGCATTGACCATTTACCAACCAATCAATCAAACCTGCTGCTTCTCCATCCACTCCCTCGCCTCATCCTTGAACTCGTCCCTCCACCTCGACAGCGGCGGGCGCTCGTTCAGCACATCGCCCACGCTCCACAGCATGCGCTTCTTGTCCGTCTTTTCATCGACATCGTTGTCCGGACAGATGACGTAGAACTTGTCCTGCTCCATCTTCTGCACCAGCAAATCGACCACCTGCTCCGGCGCCCACGCGCCAGCCGGCTTGTCGCGGGTCGAGTTGGGGCCACCGCCAGACTGAACAAATTAAATGTCAGCAAGCACATTTGATTTACATCGCTGTTGCAAGGGAGGAATAAGGGAGACTCGCCATCCCAGTAAAGGTCCAACCTGGGACGAGTAGGTGGACGCTGAGGCGCTTGTCGGCGCGCAAGTCGTAGCTCAGGTGCTCGGCGAGCGTCTTGACGGCCGCCTTGCTCGCGTTGTAGGCGGGGTTGCCTGGCGGGTTGGTGATGCCTTGCTTGCTGCCGGTGATGACGATGGCGGATTGCTTGGTGCCCTGCTGCAGGAGGGGGAGGAAGGTGTTGATGCCGTTTGTGACGCCGAAGAAGTTTGTCGCCATGATCTGTGTCTCTTTCTCAGCTATGCATAGCACGATATTGCAGGACAGTCACGCTACCTTCTCAAACCCCTCGGCCTCCCCCCATCGGCTCCCCTTGGCCGCCGTCCCTGCGTTCAGCACCAGCAGCTCGACGCTGCCGAATCGCTTCATCACGTCGCCCTTGAGCTGCTCCCACTGGTCCTGCTTCGACACGTCGATGGCGTATGTCTCGACGTCGGCGCCGTCTTTGCTCAGGTCCGCCTTGGCCTTGGACAAGGTGTTTGGGTCCACATCGCCAATGGCCAGGCGCATGCCTTGTGCGGCGCAGCGCTTGGCAAGCGCGAGACCGATCCCCGATGCGCCGCCTGTGATCAGGGCTGTGTTGGCGCGCGCAAAGACGGCGGAGGCGGGCATGTTGTAGAAGGGGCTTGGTTGGGATGAGGCGGGGTTGTTACGTAGGTATTTGTCGCGTGTGCGTGTCGAGGATGATGTTGAGGGAAAGGAAGATGCAATTGAAGCTTTTTGAATGGCGACAACTCAATTATAAATCGTGGTGGGCTTACAATGGTGTTTGGTGTTTATATCCGCGGCGGCACCTTGGTGGACTCGTAGTTACGGTGTCCCTGTCCCTCGCCAATCGTATGACGTCGATGCGGGGTAGCTTCGTGTTTCCTTTTTCGGACCAAAAAAGTTGAAAAGTTGAACTTTGGCAGTGCCTGGTCGAGTCTTGCATTTCGTTGGGCCAAACTGCGCTCAATGGGATGCTCGAGCAGTCGCGTGTGGCCCTGTCGAATGACGGCTATCTAGTGTTCTGATGCGGTTGTCAATGGCACCATGTGGTCGCCAGAGGGGAGTATGAAAATCTTGAGAAAATCTTGAGAAAATGCTCATCATCGTCTCCATGGATAAAATGCTCTGTATCGCTTTTTTCTATCATTCACTCAATCCATAAACAACACAGCTAGCACTCGATGACCCTTTCGGAGCTCATCAAGTACCGACCACTCAACGACTCCACCACGTCCTTGTCCCTCCAAATCCCACAACAGGTATGTGTCTTACTTCAGCAGCTTCCTCACACTCGTCTCCATCCACAACTTGGCGTACTCGCGGTGCAGCCAGTCAAAGGCCTTGGACGGCGGCGCGGCCTTGGCGCCCTCCTCGGTGCTGTCGAAGAAGAAGCTCTTCATGGTGAAGACGGCGTCGTTGCCGTCCTTCGCCACCTCGATGCTGAAGATGCCGTCGCTGTTACGCGGGCCCTGCTTGCGCGGCGAGTCGCCGCAGCGCACGACGACCTGTTGAAGGCGGCTTGTCAGCGATGCAATCTAGGCAGCTGGCTACTTCTGGATGGGGGAAAACACACCTTGTCTTGCGCCCTATCCACCACCTCAAAGTGATCCGCAATGCGCTCGCCGAGCTTATACGCACTCTTCTCCAAATCGCTCTTCTCCCACAGATCCGTCTCACGGCCCTCGAGCTTGCGAAACGCGCGCTGCATAATGCGGCGCTGAATCTCGAAACCGGGGCCACTCCACACGCCGGCGCAGAAGCGGCGGGTCAGCTCGTCGAGGTCGGTCGTCTGCAGCCGGTCGAGCGGCACGCGGCGCTCGCAGTGGTCCAGCATGGCCGGCTTGTTCTTGTGCGGGTTGATGCCGTCGACGCTCTTTGCGATGCTTGAGAAGGACGGCGACGAGACGTCGATCGGCACGAAGGACGTGTTGCGGCTGTACACTTTCCACCCGATGAAGCCGGCGCCGGCGCTGGCCGTCGTGTACAGCACGAAGCGGTTGATGGCGCGCATGAAGCGCGAGCCGGTGGCGGGCGGCATGGTGGTGATGTTTGAGAGGAGGGAGGGAGGGTGGTCGCGGTGCGTGATGATGTGTGTCGTGTCGAGGGAAGAGAGAGGTGAGGTGGGACAAAGGTCCGTATCAACGTGGACTGTGTTCGGGTTTCCAAGGCCGAGGGTGCAGGACGCGCTGAATCAATCGCTCGAAGAAAGGCCGCTGGACAGGGGGAAAAATCAAAATGCGTTGGGCTCGCTCACGTCTAACGCCTGCTCTCTGGGCAAAAACTTTGCGTACAGTTAGAGATGAATTGGTGTTGGAGTGGTCCATTGCTCTCCCATCCCAATTGGCATCCCGAACAAGTGACGTGTGTGACGTGACAGAGCCCACAGCACGACATGCATGGGACGGGGCACGATGCGGTCAAGCGGAGGAGTCTACAAAACGGTCGGTTCTGGCTCGGCCGCAGCGCTTCCGCTTCCGACTCCGTTTGCGGGAATCCCGTGCCCTTGACCTGCCCCTCGCCGCTCGAGACGGGGACTCATGAATTTAAGATGCGCATCAAGGTCCAAAGTTTTCTTCACCTTGCTGCATCAGAGTATCTTGACTTGCATGCCCAATTCAATTTCTGAAGTTTTGGTCATTTGGATTCTCGGGACATTTTTTAACGGGTGCCGAAGGATTTATTTCCCCGCGGCGTCGGTTCATTTTTGAGCGACTCGACCATGACCAGAAAGAGGACGGCCGTTTCCTCCCTTGTCGTTGCTCACCAGCCATAATCCTCCATATGTATGTACAAGACGGTATCACAGGAAAGAAGAGCTATCCGTACTTTGCCGCCCCTATCCGTTTAGTATAAACCTATAGAAGAAAAGTTTGAAGGAGAGCGAGAACCAGTAGCAAAGGCCAAGACGAAAAATAGGCTGTGATGTGGCCGAGTAGAATAGAGAGCCCACGATAGGGGCAAAGTTAGAGAGTTACCGTCGGCCTAGTCTGGAAGCAAACATCAACCAACCAAGTCAACAGCAAACCCACCCGCCTGCACGCCAAACTCTTGCAACAGTCCATCCCACACATCCCAGTCAATGGGACTCGAGTCGGTGGTGTTGAGTGGCGTGTTCCATCCGCTTGCACTGACGGGCGGTGTTTGCTGTTGTTGTTGCGGCTGCGCAGTCTGATAAGCTTCTCCGTTCCTCCCGTTGCCTTCAGCTTCTGCCGGGCCGCCCGAGGCCCCTCGGCTTTCGGTGACTGATTTGGCTTTGGCTCTGGAAGCAAGCACAGAGACAGCCTTGAGGTCGTCTATCGGCGGAGGTGGGCGGTTTTGGCGAGCATGTTCTGAGGCGTACGAGTCCCATGCCTTTGCGACCAGGTTGCAGACAGCAATGTGCAGAGGATTGTTGGGGTCTGAAACGATTTGGCTGTGGTACTCGAGAGTCTTGTTGACCTGGTGCCATGCCTTTTCAATCTCCTTGTCGTCGATCCAGGGCCGGAATCGAAGAGCCATGAGTAGATAGATGAGAGCATCCCACTGGTAGTAGGCATCCACGTGCCACATGAACTTTTGCAGAGATGGGTCTCCGTGCGCCAGATTGTCAAGCTCGATTGTCTTGAGCGAGGTTGCAAATAGCAGGTCCTTTTCTTGTTGAGTGAGTGATTTGCCCTTGTCCGAGTACTGCCGTGGATGGTGTGCCAGCAGCCTTACGACGCAGAGAGCGCACCGCGCAACGATGGCAGTCAGATAGTGTAGGGGCACGGAAGGATCGCAATGCCGGAGGAATTTGGTCTCGAGCATCTGCTCAAACTCGTCGATAGCACGATCTCTGTCGGCCATGGAGGCCTCTCCATCCGAGCGTGCACAATCCGTGAAGAAGTAGTGTCTGTGGCGACGCATAAAGTGACCCATGTTGTAGCGAAGTAGACAAAAGAACATTTCCGTGGGGCCATTGTGTTCTACAGGCAGCTGCTTCATGTCGGGGTTCAGCTCGCTGTCGTTAACATTGAGAGGAAGGTCCGTATCCCAAGAAGTATGCAGAAGTGGCGAAATGCTGCCTCCTGCAAGCTCCGAAGTGCGGACCTCGAGCGGGGTGAGCTGCCACCACACTCGTCTCCGCATCTCGATATCGAATAATGGGATACCCAGTTTGGAGCCGTCCTTGTGGAGCCCGATTCTCTGGCTCATGCGAATCGCAATAGCAGTCAGCGACCATTGTGTGTGGATGTCGTAGTATGGTCTCATGGCGAGCAAAAAGAGAATGAATGCCTGGAGCACGACCAGGTCAGATGATCGGAGGAAGCCTGCCTTGTGCAAAGCAACCTTGGTGGCATATTGAAACTTGGTGAGGAGCCTATGCTTGCTCTCTTGTAGGGTCGCCTGGCATTCCTCGGCGCTCATGGACACGACAGCCATGAGGTAAATGGAAAACATGAGAAGTTCCGTTTCTGCGTCAATCGTTTCGGGATTGCTGACGGCTTTGAGGACCTGCCTTTGAACCGAGGGCGCATGGAGTAGCTTGACAAGGGGGTTGACGTTGTCCAAGTAAGCTTGCCAGAGGCTGAAGATGTGATGCGGTTGAGGATGAAGAGTTCGGAGATCCAGGTTTTGGCCGTGCATGAGGCCCAGTATGAGCTGGCCCTCGTCCAGGCTGTAGGGATCGAATTGGTTAGCGGCCGATGGTCCGTTTTGAGGGCTTGGATGGTCATGGAGAAGCTGCCTTGGGTCCCTGATTTCGTCGTGGATACCCTTCCAGAGGTTGCTTTCGAGATATCTGGAGCTGCCTTTTTCAAAGACGAGACGTCCCGTGTCGGCAGGTTTAGGTGCAGTGGCCGGGGATTCTCTACTAGGCGGGCCAGCGGCGGGATCCCTCGGCGTCGGCTGATCCCGAGCATTGAGCGGAGTGAAGCCAGGTGCCCAGGGTTGATTTGAGGTTGTCGGAGTAGCAGTCGGCTTGGCCGAGGGAGACTTGGCATCGACGCGGGCTCCAAACTGCGTGAGCAAATGTTCGTAGTGATCAAGCTTGGCATGAAGGTCCTCATCGGAAAGCTTGCGCTTGCGACGGGGAGCAGGCTCCCGGTAGAGACAGGCAGCGCGATATCTTCGACACGAAGAACAGGGCTCGACGCGATCGCACTTTACTTTTCTCTTTTGGCAGCTGATACAGGCGTTAGGTTTGAGCGAGGCATTGTTGATTTGCGCTTGCTCGGGGCCCGGAGCCGGCGCTGCGCTCGGATTCGGTGGGTTGGAGTCCAGAGGTCGATTGATGGGGAGAGAGGGTTGGAGAGGATGTTGCGAAGCCATTCCGACGTCGTTGGTGATAGCCGGAGCAGTCGTCGGGGGCAAATCTGACGAGGGTCCTGCAGGTACGGCGTCACGAGAGTGAGGGCCGAGGCGCGTGAGGTTGCTCATCGAGTTAGGTTGCGCTTGGGCTTTGGGGTAGTGGACCGTGGGCGCAAGAGGTGGAAGCGAGAGAGAGGCGGGAGCAGAGGCGATGAAGACGGAGAAGTTTGTCCGATATTCTCGGGAGATGATGTAGTGGATTGCGTCGCGGCGTAGTGTTAGAGGATGGTGAGGGAGGAAATGGAGGGAAACGGCGTCGGACCCCCGCCGCCCGACCGGGTATCCGGCCCTGGGCTAGCGACTGCTCTTTGCATCTACCGACTCCCGACTCCGGGCCCTGCCTGCTGCTCTAACAAAGACGACTTCGCCTGCCGATGCATCGCTCTTTGCACCTGAAATCTTGGTGGACTTTCATCTTGTCAACCACTTCCAAGGAGTTGAATGCAGCGTCGACGGACCTGCAGGAACTATGGGCTCATCTCCCGCATTGTGCGTCGTCGACGCCCTCAAGCCCCCAAGCCAGCCAACCCTCATTGGCGGACCACCCTTTCTTCTCGATGATGCGGATTGCTTATTTTAACAGCATCCAGATGCAGAGTCTCCACACAGACCAGGTGCCTAAAAGAGTGGCACATATGTCCAACATCTCGAGTACTCACTGTCCTTTGGCCCCTTGAACTTGGGGGCTCCCTATTCCTACAGTCCTCAATCTGCGTACTCACACTCTGAAAATGACTCCACCCTATCTTACTTGCAGTCGCGTGCTCCAATTTTGTTGCCTAGCCTCGCCCGAAGAGCGCGCTACTCCGTGTCGTGCCCGTGCAATCACCTAGAAGACCGACGTGCATGCGGCGTCAGCCTGTTACACCACAGCCTGCGCTAGTAGCACTTTCGTTCAAGACAAGTCTGACTGCTTCTCCATTTCAACTTCTCTGTTTGCTGATTCCACCCTCATTCCTTTCCGCATCTCATACGTTCGCTCACCATGGCTGACAAAAAGCCAATTGATGCACGAGCACCCAGTGATGATCTGCCAGCTAAAACAGATGTCGAGGCCGGCGGTCTGCAAGATCCACAAGAGCCTCTCTATCCGCCTACTAGTGTCGTGATTCCGATTCTTTTGGGAGTCTACGCCGGAATCTTTGTGGTTGCTTTGGATCGCACCATTGTTGGTGTTGCGACTCCCCGAATTACTGATGAGTTCCATTCGCTTGGGGACGTGGTAAGTGACTCATGATTCAAAGTCTACAAATGTCATCTAATTGGGCTTTAGGGATGGTACGGTTCAGCATACATGGTAAACTCGATGGACAAATAAAAGCGGCCCTTAATCTAACAACTTCCAGCTCACAGCATGTTCTACGCAGCTGGTCGTAGGAAAGCTCTAGCAAGTCTATCTTCCTGCTCATCCATTTCAAAAGCTAACAAAATGAAAAGCACTTTTTACAATCCAAAATGGGTCTACTTGATCAATCTCTTTCTCTTCACCGTCGGATCTGCCATATGTGGCTCAGCACCAAACTCAATCGCCTTCATCATCGGCCGAGCAATCGCTGGGCTTGGATCCGCAGGCATGTTTACTGGTGGTGTCTTGCTCGCCATCCCGTTGATGCCGCTCGCAAAACGTGCCATGATCCAAGGACTTGCTGGATCGGTTTTTGGTATCGCTTCAGTTACGGGACCCCTGATTGGCGGCGCTTTTACGACGAGCTCCGCGACCTGGAGATGGTGCTTTTACTTGAATCTGTAAGATATGGAAAAGACTTCTTCTCTGGGGTACCCACTAACAATTCAAAGGCCCATTGCAGGAGTTACCTCGGTTTTGATTATGTTCGTGCTGAAGAATACTCCTCCGCCGCGTAATGCCGGACTCACGCTCCGAGAAAAAATCATTCAGCTCGACCCCTTGGGTCAAGTTTTGTTTATGCCGAGCATCATCTGTCTTGTGAGTCCTGACAAGGTGGATTTCAAACAACGTCGGTTTCTAATCCAGATCTCCAGATCTTGGCTCTACAGTGGGGCGGCAATAAATACGCATGGTCAAATTGGCGCATCATCTTCCTTTTCTGCATGTTTGGAGTGCTCATTCTCGGCTTCATCGGAGTCCAAATGCGCAACAAAAACGACACGGCAACCATTGCCCCCAGAGTCGTTTCTCAGAGGACCGTTGCCAGCGCTCTGTGGTTCACCTTTTGCAACTCGAGGTATGCCTCCCTACGCTGACCCTCGAGACCCAGCTAATGTTGTCAAAAGCTCCATGTTCGTCTTCGTCTACTACCTCCCCATCTGGTTTCAAGCCATCAAAGGCGCATCCGCTGTCCACTCTGGTGTCATGAATGCAAGTCATTTGGTCCAATCCAACTTCTTCCGTGCTGACTCTCTGGCAGCTTCCACTAGTGTTGAGTCTCGTCGTCGCCAGCATTTTCACCGGCATCAGCGTCTCGAAGCTCGGGTACTACACGCCCTTCATGATTGCCTCGAGCGTTGTCGTGTCCGTGGGCGCAGGGATGCTCACCACCTTCCGCGTCAACACGGGTCATCCGGCCTGGATCGGCTACCAGGTGCTGCTCGGATTTGGTCTTGGATTGGGCATGCAGGTAAGCACTTCCGGCGATGTTGTACTTGACCAACCTTGGCCACCTCTGTACTCCTGCTGCGGAACGACTACTGACTCGCTTCTCAGCAAACCAACATCGCGATCCAAAACGTGCTCTCGCGCGTCGACGTGCCCATCGGAACCACGTGCCTCTTCTTCTCGCAGCAACTCGGCGGCGCCGTCTTCGTCGCCGTCGGCCAAAGCATCTTCACCAACAACCTGATCAAACGCGTCTCGGCCCTCACCGACCTAGACCCGCGCTCCATCACGGCCATCGGCGCGACCGAGCTGCAGCAGCGCGTCCCCGCGTCCGCCCTGCCGGCCGTGCTCGTCGCCTACAACGGCGCCCTCGTCAAGGCGTTCCAGGTCGGCATGGCCATGGCGTGCTTTTCGATTATAGGTTCTGCGTGCGTCGAGTGGAAGAGCGTCAAGACGGCGAATTCGGATGCCAGGGCGCCGGAGCCGCAGCGAGAGCAGCCAAAGGATATCGGGTTGGAGGCGCCGCCGGGTGTGAATGTGCCAGGCGAGGAGACGCCGCTGAGGAACGGCACGGTCGTGTCGAAGGGAAATGGGGATGAGAAGGTGCTCAATGAGAAGGCTGATGCGGGACCGACGCGCGAGGGTAGTAGGATCGATGGCCAGGTGGAGAGTAATGCTGCGGTGCCTGAGAAGAAAGGTGTTGAGGATGGCCCGTCGCGTGCGGCGTCGGGTGCAGATGCAAAGGTGGTGGAGAATTAGACGACAGATACCTCTAGATACGTAATGTTTGCTCTGCATTGGCTCAAAAAGGAGTACATTCTGGGTTTGCGGACTTGGGAATGGCTAGTTCTGCTTCTTCGGGATTCCTCCACTGCGAGCACTTTTGATGTTTCCATTCTTCCACTTGCATAGATACATAGCTAGACTAGACAAAACAAAGTATATTCAACACCAGAACCGACAAGCAATGGCGGTCGTCGTAGTCATGCTGGTAAAGGAGCCGTCGCAACTGTAATGTCTTGCGGTGTTTCAGATGGTACCCAGGGGGTCTATTATCTTCGGACTCCGAATATATTCCCCACCGACGCTTTTTGCAGCCATGTACAACACAACAGCGCCTAATTGGAATGTTCTATCGTCATCAATTAAAGCATTGAATCGCCTACCACTACCAACGCACAACACTTTTGGGTATATCATATCACATCCTCCCCATCTCCCTCCCTCCACGCCTCCCTCAAATCTTGTCCGCCCCCGCAACCCTCACATCCTCGACAACGGCCACGCCCTCACTCTTCTCGCTGCCAGCCATATCCCTCACAGCCGTCTCGACGCCCCCCGTCGCCGCCATGCCGGGCGGCAAGTGCATCAGCACCTTTTCGCCCGTAAACAGCAGGTCGATCTGCTCGAGGCTCAGGTTCTTGGTCTCGGGGTAGAAGAAGTAGATGACGGGCACGAATGCCAGGTTGAAGATGGCGAAGTAGAGGTACGTGCGCCAGTGCACGCTGGATATGCTGACGGGGACGACCTCGACGACGAGAAAGGTGAAGATCTAGGGGAGGGCGGTGTTAGCTTTGTGGGGATTGCGGGGGAAAGGGTGGGAGTTACCCAGTTTGACGCTGTGGCTAAGCTGGCGGCTTTGGTGCGGATGGCGAGGGGCGCGTATTCGGCGGGGAGCAGCCAGGGGATGGCGAGCAGGCCGATGGCAAAGAAGAAGTTGAAGGCTTTGATTGAGCAGTCAAGTCAGCTGGGTCCACAACATACTAAGAAAGATGATGGGTTGGAAGCTCACCAAACAGCATGACTGCTGCCGCAATACCCGCGCCCCTGGAACCATCGGCGACTGTTCCCGCCAGGATGGCCATGCAGGCAGCTTGGCCGAGGACGGCGAAGAGCATGAGCTGCTTGTGGTTAGCTGCCAATTCTGACATCTGTGTCTGCACTTGTGCTTTACCTTGCGGCGGCCCACTCGGTCCAGTATCCACACGACCGGGAACGTGGAGAGGAAGTAGGCGATGCCGTTGAAGCCAGCCAGAAGCAACGAGAGGTTTTTGGACATGCCGATGCTCGTTTCAAAGATGACTGGTGCCTGGCGGGTAGTGTTAGTTGAGCGACCGGTGAATGATGTGGAGTCGGGGTATTGGATCATACATAGTACGTGATCAAATTGATACCTGAGGGATGTCAGTCTATGAGAAACCAAGAGAGAATCAAGTCACTGACCAGAAAGCTGTTGCATGAATTGACCGCCAATTCCCAAGAGCGTGCGGTAGCGGAATCTTTGGGGCCCGTCCTTGAGGAGCGCCTTGAACGTAGCATGGCCAGCAGCCTCCTTTTCTTCGTTCAAAGTGCGCTGAATTACCTCAACTTCGGCAGCGACTATCTGAGAGTCGATTGGTATGCTTTTGGCGTTTGGCTGAAGTGCCCAGAGTACGTATCGAGCCTTCTCTTCGTGGCCATGGTTGAGCAGCCAACGCGGCGATTCGGGGAGGAAAATGATCATGGCTAGCGTGACAATGGCGAAGGTGATTTGGAAGGCCTACGTTTTACCGTCAGTCTTGTTGCTTCTGGCTGGATATAGAAACACATCATCTTACGATTGGGAAACGGAATTGCGACTCGTTATCCACAAAACTAAGGGCATAATCGATCCAGTACGCGAGGGCTACGCCAAAGATGTTCAAGACGAACTATCGAATTGTCAGTAGACTCATCGTTGGTTGATGACTCCTGGTACTCACCTCGATGGCAAGCCCCTGACCGCGCTTGTGCGCCTTCATCAATTCGGAGTGCCAGACGGCTGGCATGACATGTCAGTGAAGGGACAAGCAATCGCCTTGGAAGGCTCCTTACGAATCGCAGAAGTGTTGATGCCATTGCCCAGTCCTGCCACAATTCGTCCAACGATCAATTGTGGGATTCCATACGCAGAACATTGAATGACGGCTCCCACAGTGAGAACGCAGCAGCCAATCATGATGCTTCGCCGCCGGCCCAGCTTCTCGCCCGTGATAAAGGCGAAGATTGCACCAAAGAAGCATCCAATCTCGTAAATGGCCACCACGGTGCCCTGCAAGGTCGAGGATCCATTCTTTGTCGTGTCGATTTCGGGGAAGCGAGCTGTGAAGGCAGAACCGGTCAAGAGTCCGCTCATGACCCCCTGGTCGTAACCTGTTCATGTCAGCGTCTGCCATGGAGCGGATAGGCTTAGACTTACCAAACAACAAAAAGCAAAAGCCGGCACACAAGGTGATGGCATAGTCTAGTGCCTACCGTGGGTTAGTCAGCGTTACGACAGACGTGCAGTAATGTAGACTGACCTTGCCGGTCAACATGATGGCGGCAATCAACGCTCAATGGCTATGAAGGAAGAACAAAGATGCAATGCCGTCGTCAGTGACGCTATGCAAGCTTAATATATGACAGGTGAATGTCTTTCCTGCTGGGCGTATACATGCAAGGACGCGGACATGACGGCGGTACCCCGGCTTGCGCTACCCCAGATTTCCTCCGCAGTCGGTCGGTGTGGGGTGTGGGCCGGCAGGTTGACGGACTTGGTTGCGTGAACTCGCAGGCATTTGACCCGGTTTGGCGCTCATATCACGCAATGACGACCAAACACGCTTGAGGAACGCTCTCGACTGATAACGATTGTAGTTGTTGAAGCATGCAATTTTTTGACGTCGTCGACTTAGGCTAAACGCTTGCTGCGTCTTCGGCAGCCCTTCTCAGGAGACGGCGCGGCAAAGCTACCAGATGGCCGGCGGGGTAAACGCGTGCGACGTCAGGCAAACTGCCTTGATGAGGTGACACCAGGTCGACTGGGCGGGGCGCATCGAGTTTCCTCATAATCCAGCAATCCGGGCGCGTAACTCTGCCGTTCGTGGCCACGGCCCCCAATTCGGAACCTCGAGCCTACTCCAAATCTGGGGAAGAGGGTTCGATGGAAAGGGCATTTCCTGACGCTGGACGGCGAGCCTTGATAAAAAGACGTAGCACCCAAAACCTGCATCTACGCGGTACTCCACTTGTGCGAAATAATGCCGCCGGATCGTGCCATGGTCGTCATTGAAACCCACAAAGTGTCGGCGTCAGCCACCGAAGGGGTCCATCGGGCCGTCCCCAGATGGAGGTGAGCAGTCAGTCGATGGAGCAGAGGGTGAGGTCTTCTCTCCTGTCGTCGGGTCGCTCTGCAGTCTTCGGGGAAATCACGGCAGCAAATTGATAAGACGTCGTATCGATTGATCGGAACGTCCTCAAAGAGAAAAGCCGTCAGACAGAATCGACCCGTCATCCCCGCGTCCAGTGGGTCGTGGGGGAACTCTAACTCAACAGCCTCCACCCGAGCTTCTGTCCGTCATGGCCCTGAGCCTTCGCACTACTCCACCAGCCGCTGGGCCCCAGTGCGCTCAAAATGTCTCCGTCCCCCGATCACGTTCCCGCCTCTCCATCCACCTCTGCCAGAGTCGACTCCATCTCGAGCCATGCGAGTCCGGCGGCTTCCGCTCTGTCGCCTTCTTCCTTGGCAAGCGCCCCGGAGGCCGCTTTGAAGAGGAAGAGGGGTAGACACGGATGTCTCAACTGTAGAAGAAAGCGGAAAAAGTGTAAGGACTGGCAGAGTAGCAACCAAGCCATCCCGCTGACTTGCGACGCGTAAAGGCGATGAAGTCAAACCAAAGTGTACCAGGTGTACAAAGCATGGCGACGCCTGCGAGTGGGATAACCGCATCATATTCCGGCACAATGGCTTGACAAGCGAGCACCAAGCTTCAATGAGGAAACTGGTCAACCAAACGCCACGACCCGGAGGCGACTTGACTGTACGACCTTGTGCTCGTTCTGCTGGTACGCGCTAACTGTAGCACAACAGATCATCAATGTTACGTCCTCCGTTTCGCAAACATGTCGAGGCGACGAGCCCTCTCCTGACGACCGCCCATCGTCCAGTCAACACCAAGACAACTGGCCAAGGCAACATGACTCTGCTCCCGCCAGATCCGATTCTTCGCCGTACCAGTCAAGGTCTGGAGATGGCCCATCGCCTCATGACCGAACCCAACCCAGTCCACGGTTCCCACCATCCATTGCTCTACCAGATGCCTCGGGTCTGCCATATCCTTCACCGAGTTCGAACGATGCGCCGTCCTCTGCTGTGCGCATGAAGAGGCAGGCGAGCGACATCAACACAATTCTGAATGGAGAAAACCGTCAACTGCCTCGTCCTGAGCGGATGCCACCAGTAGCTGATCACTTCGGCGCGTATACAACGATGCAGTCACCCCTGCCTACCCCCGCGTCTGTACCACCTGGAGAAGGACCTGCTATAGAATTTGTTTCCACTGGGTTGTCTCTTTCTGCTGGAGAGCTTGCCGCCCTCGACTTTCTTACCTCGCAGCCCCATCCAGCTCTTCCGGACCAGCTTCCAATTGCGGACCAGGATCGGGCATGGATATCCCCCGATGTGAGCCATGAGGTATCGTCGGCCTTTTCTGGCGAAGTTCTGGTCGAGTCACCAAACGGGCTGTACTACCCCAGCTCTGCCTATAGAGACTTGCAGCAGAACTTGCACACGCATATTGTTGAGACGGCCCGAAATAGTGGACTCACGAGACAAGCTACTCCAGAGGCCGGTGCCGAACACATCGATCAAGTGCGCGCGCCAGCGCATTCGGAAACAATTTCTGTTGCCGCTGAGAGACTAGAGTCTTTGACTCGACATCCACGAGCGACAGGACTGACGGAGCAGCGCGAGATTGAGCTCTGGCAAAACTACCTGAATGAAGTGGCCCCGTGGCTGGACAAATTTGACAATCAACGGCATTTCCAATTCACCATTCCCATCATGGCCAAGACGTGTACTCATCTAAGGTATGCGGCTTTGGCCCTCTCTGCACGTCAACAGGAACGGAAGAATCCGTCGAGGCCTTATACCGAAAGTTTGGGACTGTATCAAGAAGTCATCAGAAACATGGTTCCAGAGCTCGAAACAATGAGCACCGCTGTCGTTGCATCGAGCGTGTTGCTGTGTGTGCTGGAAATGATCATCGTCTCGCCTAAGGACTGGGGGAGGCATCTCGACGGCGCATCCATCCTACTTCAAGCTGCAAATATTACTGGCGTCTCAGGGGGCGTGAATCAAGCACTGTTCTGGTGTTATGCTCGAATGGACGTTTGGTCTGGCTACCTCAGCGATTGCTGCACCAAGGTGCCCCTGGATCGATGGCTGTCATCCAACGTCCCAATGTCGACGGCCGTCAACGTTTTCAAGAATGAGTGCAAAGGCTTCGACGCGTACGCCAATTACGCCGTGTTTCTCTCGGCGTCGGTTGTCAACGTCATCAACGGGCGTGGTGACATTTTCACTAATCCCGAAAAGCGTGCTGAGTACATTGCTCGCTGGAAAGCACTGTTTGATCTCGTCGAGGACTGGTTCTCGAGCCGTCCTGTGGAGATGATTCCTCTTCTATCCTACCCAGCGTCTATCAATGACTGGGAACATCCATTTCCCAAGATCTTGTATGGCAATCCGCCTGCGCAGAATGGAAACTCGCTGTACCACTTTTGTGCCATTAGACTGCTGCAAGAGAAACCAAAAGAAGTGCGGCTCGGCAAAAAGACGGGCAAGAGTCTCATCTGGCATGCACGACAAATTTGTGGAATAGCGGCCAGCAATTCGCATCACGGAGCATGGGTATGGCCTACTTCTTAACGCTGCATGCATCAACTGACAACTTTGACAGATCAATGGCCTCCAACCCCTCTGGGTAGCTGGCAAGCTCATGAGCCATCCGAGTGAGCATCGAGCCATTCTAAAAATCCTCAAGCGCATCGAAGACGAAAGCGGTTGGGCAACCAAGTGGAGAGCAGACGAATTGAAAGAGTACTGGGGAGCAGAAATGTAATCGCGTAAGGTTTTGTTCCTGCAGAAGAGCATACGCCTATCCGCAGTAGACTTTTAATGCGGAGAACAGTACGAACAACTCGTATTCCATCCGCAGCCAAGTCCATGGAACAGCCGTAGAAGTAGTCAAACCAGACTTTCGGCGTCGCTCACAACGGTGTTGTTCGACTTGTTTTCAGCCCTGCGTAGTTGGTGTTGACCCTGCGTGTACAGATGCCTGCAAGTCTCAGATGAATATCAAACAGGGCCCAGGGGCACGCATGCAAGACATACGCCGAGCAAAGCCTAACCGGAAGCGGAGTCTCTTGAACCGCAAGCTTATGCACCTAATACTGCCAATTATGGCGGGTCGCCTCCCATGATCCAACACATCACCACAATCCAGGCGGCCAGCATCACGCCCGACCAACTTACCTAGATGTTTTTGGGCCTTGAGCCGAGGCCTGTAGTGAAATTACTGCGACGCCTCGCGCCAAACAAATACTTTGGACATTAAAATTTAGCAACAATTCGAACCTTAACTCGACATCCGTTGGTCACCCTGTCCGTCACTGCCGGGCTTCCGTATGCTTAACCTCTCCGTGATCCCGACGAAAATGTACCTGCTTCTCCTCTCTTCGATACCCAAATCGTCCATGGTACTTTTACTACTAATTAGTACCCAAAGCTGCTGCTCGCACGCGGTCTCGTGCGTTTGTTCCTGGAAACTCTCTACAGGCTCTAACAATTAACATCGGACCCGGTCGGATACATCCGCCATTGACTCCGCCCCGAGCCGCACCAGCCGAAGCCGTTGCGACATCTTCCATGAAGGCGCCCTGGCCGTCAGCTGGTTCAAGCAAGTTGTTTGGTTTCGATACATCGGCCAAAGCCTGGTTCGCGGCCGCTGGAATTCCTTGCGTGCTGCAGTTCGAACGGCACCATCTTGACTCTATTCGGAAAGTCGATTGCTCCCTCCAACATTCCCCGGTCACGTTCTCTACCTCAAATACACCATGCGCTCCAAGCCGCTCCTTTGCATCGTTGTCCTTTCCATCATCGTCACCCTCTCCTCCGCGCTCGCACCTCCACATCTTCGCGCGCGGGCATCCAAACCAAAAGTACGCCGCGCATCTCCAGACTCATCCCCCCGCGACAATGTAAAGCGCGGTATCCACCTCAACGAAAAGACGGAGCCTTTCAGGGTCGATGGATCCGCATTTCCCGATGTGAAAGTCGGGTTTCCCGAGAGTTATGCTGGATTGATTCCTATCGACAAGGGCCCCGAGGAGCTGTTCTTTTGGTATGTGCCGAGCGAAAATCCGGCAGCCAAGGACGAGATTACTATTTGGTTGAGTGTGAGTTGAAAGAACATTGTGAAGAAATCAGAGGTTTGACGAACGATTAGGGTGGTCCGGGATGCTCTTCTTTGGCTGGCTGTAAGTGGTTTTGGTTTGTTTGTTGTCAGCAGAACAGCAAGAGCATTGCAGAGACTACGGCCTTGGAAGAAAAGCTTTTCTTGCTGGCAATCGGTCTATTAGTAGGTTCAAGATTGACACTGTGCAGTTTTCCGTGAAAACGGCCCCGTCACTTGGATGCCTGGAACTTTTGCTCCGGTGAAGAACAGTTGGTCCTGGACGAATCTGACCAACATGGTTTGGATTGGTAAGAATCTTTTCAGGAACCTTGCGAATTTCAGTTGAGTGGGCTGATTTTTCCAAGACCAACCACTGGGAACCGGTTTCTCTGTTGGAAAACCAACGGCCAAGGACGAGATTGAATTGGCAAAGCAATTCGCCGGATTCTGGAAAAACTTCATAGACACGTTTTCTCTGCATGGCCGTCGAGTTTACGTCACAGGAGAAAGCTAGTAAGTCAGCCGCCCCATGAGCAACCTCAGACTGACCAAGAAGCGCCGGTTACTACGTCTCATATATATCCGACTACTTCATCGAACAAAACAACACTGAATACTTCAACGTCAGCGGCATCGCATTATACGATCCATCCATCGGGTACCGGACAATCGACGAAAACGTAGCAACAATTCCCTTCATTGAGTATAACAAGGCCTCGATTCCCCTCAACGAATCCTTTACGCAACGCATTCGAGAAAAGTCTGCAAAGTGCGGTTTCGACGAGTATATCAACTACGCCCTCCAGTTCCCTCCGCTCGGCCCGCTCAAGCCGCCCAAGGGCATGTTTGACAACGGCACCGTCGACCCGGACTGCGACATTCAAAACGAAGCCATCAACGCAACCGCCCTCCTGCACCCCTGCTTCGACGCGTACATCGTCGGTCAACCATGTCCACTACTGTGGGACGTGTTGGGCTTCCCCTACACCGACTTCTACTTCCCGGAAGGCTACGAGAACCCCTACTTCAACGACAGCCGGGTTAAGAAGCTGCTGCACGTGCCCGAGACGACGTCGTGGAGTATCTGCGCCGAAGACCCCGTCTTCGCGACCGACAGCGGCGACGACCTGTCGCCGCCGCCGGCGCTCCCCGGCGGCCCCCTCGCCCGCGTCGCCGAGCACACCAAGAACGTCGTCGTCGCGCACGGCGCCCTCGACATGGTCATCATGCTCAACGGCACGCTCATGACGCTCAACCAGCTGGAATGGGCCGGCGGCCGCGGCTTCTCGCACCCCCCCGACCGCCCCTTTTATGTGCCGTACCACGTCGACGCGGACAAGGCCAGCTGGGCCGGCGCGGGCGTCTTCGGCTCGTGGACGGCGGACCGCGGCATCACGTACGTCGGCGTCGCGCTGAGCGGCCACATGGTCCCCGAGTACACGCCGTCGGCGGCGTTCCGGACGCTGGAGCTGCTGCTGGGCCGCGTCGCCAATCTGAGCGACACGCAGCCGTTTACGACGCCCTACCAGCGCGGCATCATGCAGCCCGACGTCCCGCTTGGCAGGGGCACGATTGTTGCGCAGGCGCAAAAGGTCGTGGCGGGCTTGGGGTATGCGGTTTGAGGGGTGGGTGGATTGAGCTGTGGGTAGGGGGTTTGGGATGGGGGGCGATGTAGGGGGCAAGAGCTTGTGGGTCGGTGGTGTAAATGTGTACGACTAATGCTGAATGAAGAAAACGCCTGGTGCCTTTGACCGGGCTTCTCTGGCAAACATCATGTTCCAAGCGGCCCCCGAATTCACCGTCCTTACTTACCCCTTCTTGCTCCACTTTTCCAACCAGCCCTCACTCTACTTACTGCCTGCCCAAAACGCCAAAACTCCAAAATCAGATTTCCAAAATAGAAGGAACAAGCTCACCCCAATCTCGCAGTCTTTTCACAAGTGGTACGATTTGCGTCCGCGCCGTCCGGGCCGCTGAACATCAATTTCAAGGCTAACCTTGTTGCCACATTTAGCCAAGATGGCGAACAGCAGTGGCGGTGATGGCGAGTGGGTGGACGTGGCAAAGCCATGAGCTGCTTTGCTTTTGCGTTGCTCTGCTTGGTAAGATGCTTGGTCGGACACGAGTGAATACCACTAACTCATTTCGCCTCTTCTGGCTGCTGCATGGTAGGGAGCGGGCGTTTGCGCTAACATTGTCGATGAAGGTCGTGATGACACACAAAATGGGACGTTTGATTGCTTCGCGGACGAGATATCCAACGGTTCGGTTCCTCCAGCTTCGTTTTCTCTGCAAGACGTCCAGGCTCTGCGACATGAGGTCGACGGGACCAGGAAAGTGAAGGGTTGGTGTCGTGGTGGAAGGCATTTGGAACTCCGCAGCTCTGTCTTCGGACGTCGGGCGTTCTTTGGGATGGATCGTGTAATGCCATCGCAAAGGAAGGAATGTGGATTTGGAAATGTAAACACTTGATCGGCGACGAGCCTTTTCCCCCAGACGTGTTGGAACTTGGGAGGTGGGTAGGAGCATATAGGAGAGCTGAGATTCCTATAGAAGACACACACGAGCGCCACAGTGTGTGATGAAAAGAAATGGCCAACTCCGAGGCTGCCTGGTGCTAAGCAAGAACGCAAAGAGACGGGTTGTCTTCCAGCTCCTGGTGCGTTCAATTAAAGAGCATTCAAGTGTTTAGCCCAAGGTGTGGGACGATTTAGGACCATGCTCAGGTCGGATTTCCTTCGTCGCCGACTGTTGCGGACTTGAAATTCAGAGAGAAGTCGCGGTGGGCCGCGAAAGAATTGTCGAGTCAAAGACAGGGGGGCTTTCAGGGGTGCTTTGATACTCTCTGTATGCACGCATCTCGAATTGGTGGTTTCAAAGCTCGCCGTAGCCGCGTGCCGTGCAAGTTGAGCGATGGGTAGTCTTGAAGCTGAAAAATTCTTTGAGCGCCCACGGTCATGTTGCCGCCAAAGCAGTCGAGGTGCGGCCTGCAGTCTGCACGAGAAGGAGAGAAAGAGAAGGAACATTCAAGCGCTTGTGTCTGAATGTGCAATGACTTGAAGCAGAGCCTAGGTTGGATTTCTTTCGTCACCTACTGTGACAAGCACCATCAACAACAGCGGCGAGTCCAGCCCAGTTGACCACGACCAGCGGCGCGCCAGCCGCAGTAAAAGAGGCTCCAAAAGCGGGCGGGCGCAGGCAACGAGCAGTCAATCAATCGTCAATCACTTTGATTTGGTTGATCAACCAGAAGTTGAAATCAGGGGGCCCCACGATTTGCGGAGCCCTTCCATCTCCGAATCGAGCAAAGGCTGTGGGTGACTGTCGCAGACCCTGATATGAGTCTGATGATCCTGATCCAGCCGCTGTTTGGAGAGGGCAAGACATTTTACGCGATGATGGCGGTGGCGAACATGGACCCTGATGTTCTTCGGTTGGTAGGTGTGGGTCGGGCGGTTGACGTGACCACCACCTACCTCACCTCCTTCCTGCTCACTCACTACAGCCGTACGGTACTCACGATGCTTTTGGCGTGAAGCTCTTCTCTTTCCTTTCGTCCCTTTTCTTTTCGGTTTCTAGTCGCATCATCTCGTCGTTCATCGATCGCGTCACTCGGAGTCGGAGTAGGGAGGGGAGAAGAGGCGGTGGCTCGGCCGGTACGGTACGGTACGGTGGTGGGGTGGGGGTGAGACTGAGACAACAGGCCGAACAAAACAGTCTCTGAGATGGACGGCCGGCCGGCCGACGGGCAAGCAAAAAAACGACCTCAAGCCGTTGGCAACCTCCGCCCATGGAAGATTCTCGGCTCTTACCTCAGTCGATTCGGTCGACCGGAAGAAGACGGGACAGACGGACTCGCTACCCAGACGGAATGACGATTGACGCGCCATATTGCGGAGGCGAGGCGCTCTCCGCGCGCCAGCCAGCGGAAAAAGGGAGGTTTTACGGGGGCGGACGAGGGGAGACGATGATGTGGAGGCGATGTGGAGGCGGAGGTGGACGAGAGCGGCGCGTGCGTATATGCTTTCGTGCTTTCGATTCTATCATTGTTGTGCCAGGTGCTCGTCTCCGTGGTGCCCGCGCTGGCTGGCTGGCTGTCACCTCGCTTCCTGCTGATGAAGGAATATCTACATACATGCGGGCGGAGGAGGTGAGGTGCCGGAGCTCGCTTGCATGCTTGTCTGGCTCTCTTTGGCAAAAGACAAGTCCAGCTGCAATCAACGACTCCATGATCATGGGGACGTTTGTCGAAACAAGAGGTACGGCAATCAATCCGCCTTTTTGTGCTCTAGTCTGAGCAAGCAATGGATGTGGGAATGACAGACTGCTTTGCACATCTCATAAATGAATCCGTATTGCTTGTGCGCATCATCCAAGGGCACATGGTGACGGGGGGATTCAATGGCATCGTGTTTGTTTGGCCTGTCTGTGCCCCTGGCTCTTCGCCCGTACCGAGTTGGACACACGGTGAATACCCGGGTCTGGCAGGTGTCGTCGTGGGTGGGTCGGACCGCAGCGCGGCACCTTACGTTCGCGAGCCAGTGCAGTGCAGTGCTCGCCTCTCACATCGTCTGTCTGACATCTGTAACTGCTGCTGCTTGCCGGGGCAATCAACATCGCGTAGGTACATCGTCACAAAACGGACGGACATGATGGTGGTGGTGGGACTACTGTCTGCCTTTTCCTGCATGGTGCCTGTCTGCCTGACCACCAGCCGTCAGAGTGCACAGAATCCTACCGTTGAACATACGTGTCCAGCTCCTCCTCCGCCCACACGGCATCGCTCCGGAAGGATCATCAGCGAGCGGCAGACAGAGACACGTGTTGAGAGATCCGGGGCATGTCTTGCCCGCGTGGTTGCTTGCGTGCGTGTGGTGTCTTATCGTACACAGACGTCGGCTGGCGGCAGCGGCAGCGGCAGCGGCAACGTCTGCCCGTCCATCCAAAGGTACTTTGTCGACAAAAAGACAGAAGGGCAGATGGCTGTGCGTGCCCTGCCGGTAGCCATGGGCAAGGCGTGGCAAGCATGGGACAAGCGGAAGCGGCGACGGCACTACACCGGCAGTAGTGATGCGTGGGCAGGCACCCAAGCAAGCAAGCAAGCAGGAGGCGTGATGTGATGCGGCTGCTGCCGGGCAGATGAGGCTCCCAACGGGTCCAATCCGGGTCCTGCGCAAGGCAGATGCGGCGGCGAGCCCTGCTGGAGATGAGGACCAGGCCAGGCCCAACCAGGATGCCATGCCGCTCCCTATCCATCTCGAGAGTGCCCAAAGTGGCGAGGTACAGGACGGATGCCAGGGCAAGGGGCGACCAATTTCTTTCGTTGCGCGTGGCCAGTCGAAAAAACCAACATCAATTGTTGTTTTTCGGTGTCGGCGTGCGCATGTCAAGAATCAAAGTGTCCACGAGGCTCGCCGAGTCGTACGATATGATGATGGCCATATGGAGTTTCCGTTCCGAAGGGTTTCTGTGACAGCTGCTGTGCGCCTGACCACCGCGGCTCCTGGAGATACACGCAGATGCGGCGGCGGCGGCGGCGGCGGGGTGCCAAACGTAGTCATCAGCCAGACAAAAAACCTCACGACGGGCAGAAAACAACAAGGCTACTCGCGAGACCCGACGCTCGCCCGAGATCCGACGATAGCCACAAGGTGCGAGCGTGGTCAGCTCCGCACCGCGGCACCTGTACCCCGAATGCGTCGTCCATCCCGGGGCTTGCCCCTCGCCCGACGAAGCCATTTGTGGAGATGGAGTTTGCAACCGAAGAGAGGACGTGGATGGATTTCTCGGGGTCCCCAGTGGAGGCGCAGGCACAGGGACGACGTGAGTGGGCCCAGCGCACGCAGTCGCCACCCAGGGGCCAGCCACGCAGTCACTCGGGGGCCAACAAAAGAGGTCATATTGAGTTTGTTGCGTGCAACACCCACCACAGATGCGATGGTGCTGTGGAAACTAGCGTCGTAGGGCTGATGTGAGAAGAGGTCAGTCTGTCAGTCTGTCAAACTCTCACAGCAACGACAAATAATTTCTCAGCAGAGGAGGACGAGTTGCAAATGGAGTAGCCTTTGTGGAAAAGAGCGCAAAGCTGACGAATAAGGGTAAGCGCTGACGCCCGGCCATCCGCATCAGGCAATTGCTGGGGCATTGGTGGGCAGGTTGGAGCGATGCTGGCTGCTCGATTAGGCTGCCCGCCGCACCTGCTCCGCTGACTGTATCCTGGGGACTACAGTATCAATCGTCGTCGTCGTCGTCCTTTGGGCGTCGTGGCCATTGGTCGCCGTGTGTGACTGTGGGGTTATAGTCCAGGATAGGTACATATGTACGTCGTGACAGTCGGCATACCTACCTTGTCCTGAGACCACGAGGTGTTGGGCTGATGCGGCTCTCAGCCAACAAGGTAAACACTCAATTTTTTGCTCCATCACGCGAACGACGAAAATGACGAAGCTGGCTGGTCGCCCTACCGGCCCCGCGAGAAGAGAGAGAGAGGAGCCGCCGTGCCGGGCGTGCGGGCGCCGAGAGCAATGACGACGGTGACGAAAGCAAGAAAGCAACAAGCACAAACAACGGACGGGATGAGGGCCGCGTTGGTTTGGTGGTGCAAGGAGCGAGCTGGACAACTAGAGATGAGACCCCTTTGGAGTCGGAGTCGGAGTCGGAAATCGGAGACGTGTGGCCTTACGGAGAGGAGAGAGAAATGACGATGATGACGATTGGTGATGATGATGATGATGATGATGTGCTGGTGGTGGTGGTGTTTGACTGACTCCCGTCCTCTGCACTAGCTATCCCCAGGTTCTGGCCCCGCCAACGAGTCGCGCGCTCGGCTGGTGACGTAGTTGTCTAGTTGCCATCCTTCCATTCCTCTGCCAGCAACAACAACAACAACACTCCTCCAACTGAGATGCCCGCGCCGAGGAGCAAAGCGCCGCACATGACTCGCTCCATCTTCGTACACCTATACCTATGAAGACTCCTTGCACCCATCGGCATCGCCGCGGTCTAGACGTAGTAGTATACATCCTGATGTGCACACGAGACGATGCGCCAGCCGACACGCTGGTACATGTTAGCCATGCCATGCCATGCCACGCCACGCACTCACGCCGCATATCGACAACGACGACGACGGGAGGGCGGCGTCTCAGAGCAAAAGGGGTAAATCGGAACCAGCATCGTTGTTCGCATGATCGGGTTGCTATTTTGGCACCATATTCATTCGTTGGCCCACGGCAGCGAATAGCGGCAACGGCTGCGGCTGCCGTGGCCGCAGCGCAGCAGCCCAGCATCACCAGTGGTGGCAGTACTACCAGCTGGTAATTTGGCGTAAACGTCTGGCTCCTTAGCCCCAGGGGCAGGCGGACAGACGGGCAGGCAAAGAAGCTTTCCCCAGTTGTTGCCATTATTACATATACTGGGAGCTGAAGCGATGATGAGATGGGATGGGTGCTGCTGCTGCTGCTGTTGTGTTGGTCGCACGCACGTGTCTCTCTACAGGTCGAACAAGGAATGCCCCGACCACCCAGTCGTCGGTCTGGGGCTAGGTACCTTTGCTGCGCTGGGCGGTTGGTTGGACACAGCGCGGCGTAGTAAGTAGGGTGCGCGTGAGCAGCAAGTACGTACATCCAACAATGTCGACAAGAGGGCTGCTGAGAGGACAAAGAAAGGCACCAACCCAGCATGTAGGTAAATACACACCAAGCTTGATTGTGTTTGTTGTACGCATCAACAGCTGCTACTCGCCGCTGAGCCCCATTCTTGGATTGCAGCTTGCTTTGCTCTCGCATTATCGGAACGACGACAAACGTGTGCATCCATCTCATCTACAGTACTCTTGGGTGGGTGGGTGCGAAGCGGACCCGGGAATTTGGGACTTGGTTACCCCACTGCGGTGACCACCCCATCCACCCACACCCCCCCCCCCCCCAAAACGAGAGATGGAGCTGGAGCTGGAGCTGGATGCTGGGTGGGTTTGACGGTTACATCGATCTGACAATAGACGAGAGACAGCTGATGGGATGAGCTACGTGCGGTGCCCGCTGAGGCTGGCTGCTGGCATGGCATGATGGCAAAGGCAAGGCGGCGGTGTTTGTGAGGAGCGAGCCCTATGTGCCCTCCTCCGTTGTGTGAGCTCACCGCGCGCATGTCGACTTCATGCTGCTGCTGCCGAAAGACAAATGTTCCTCTGATGGAGGGTGTATGTATGTGTGTTTGTGGTTCAGATGGCGCAAGGGACGACAGACGGCCTTTTTGCTGCCCTAGGTCCCTCGTAACCCCATCCAGCCGTGACCATCATCATCAATCAATTGTTTTGGTCATTGCAGAGGATTGAATCGAGGCGACCAGCCAGCGGTAAGATCATGACTTGAAGTCGCGAGATCACTCTTGGTCGGGTTCGGAGGATTCCCAGACCCCCCCTTTTTCCGTCATTTGATGAAAAAAACAGACGACGTTGACAAGATGGATGTAGAGAGGGACAAATGACAAATCTGCATGCCCCGAATCCAGAATATTCTAGGGCCCAGCGAATGCTCACCTGGACAGAAACGTAGTCAGCGTACAACACAACAAGCCGCACGGTCGAACAACTCTGGGGCGTGGTAGTGGTGGTGGGTGGTGCACCAGCTCGCGATTGCGCGAGAGACAAGAGTCGAGTAAGACCTGACCGTTCAATTGGGGGGGGGGGGGGGGGGGGGGGGGGAGAGTTCAGGTCTGGTCTGGTCCCGACAGCGCGGAACCCCGGTGGGTGGGTGTGGTGCACGTGGGCGCTTCGGCTACAGAGCTCACAGGTCCGATGCTGTGACGCGGTTATATCTCTCAGCAGCGGGAGCGTGGGATGGGATGGGAGATAGGGGAGACTGGAAGGATTTGCATTATCGTGAGAGATGATGGGGACGCGACCAGCAGGGCGGCGGCGGCGGCGGCGGAGAAACCTGGAGGTCGGAGAAGATGGAGTTGCCATGTCGAGCAGGTCGCACAAACGAGTCAGCTAGGATGCCATCTCGTGTGGTGTGTGAGAGGCAGCCAGTTGTGTGTGTGGGAGCCAGCTCAGCAGCAGAGGTACCTACCTACGGTACGTATCCAGAATCTCACACAGACTGACTGCCCAGGGCATTGACGTGGTGTTGCTCGTGCATTTCCCCGCGACCTATGGAACCCAGGGTCTCTCATGCTGCCTGTGCGCTGGCTGATGCTCCTACGGTTGGGTCCATGTCTCTCGCCCCCTTTGCAAAAAGCGCATGTTGACAAACAGGAGGAAATTGCATGTCCGTCAGCCCCCCGTCCATCCAATTCTCACCATCTCTCAACCGCAAACAGGAGGTGTCGAATCGGCCGACCGAAATGGGAGTCGACGGCCCCCATTCGTCAATGCGGCGCTGCTGGCTGGCTGGTTCAAGCGTTTCCCCCCCCCCAATTTCCGGCCTTTGTATCTATGCGATGCGGGGGGCGTACCACGCGCGTGCCTCATGAGCGCACCCGAGTCGTTGGACCGCAGGAGCAGC
This sequence comes from Phyllosticta capitalensis, assembly GCF_038381095.1. Lineage (NCBI taxonomy): Eukaryota > Fungi > Ascomycota > Dothideomycetes > Botryosphaeriales > Phyllostictaceae > Phyllosticta > Phyllosticta capitalensis. The sequence goes on along the minus strand of NW_027117444.1, from coordinate 2,137,913 downwards.
AGCGGATGTGCGGAAGGCCAACTGGGAAACAACAAAAAAAAGGAGCGCGTCGTTGGAGGCAGATGACCAGCCCAGCGTGGGATGATGCATAGTCAGACCCTCTGCGCATTGGCCGGGAGTGAAACTCGTGCAGATGGGGGCGGTCTTTGCAGAAGCCAGTCGACGGGAAGTGTTCCCCGGGGACGCACGCCTACAGGTCCGGGATAGAATGGCAAGGTGGTATTTTTGTTTTTTTAAATTCTTCCCTTCCCCGTCTGCGTCATGGTGTTGTGGCGCAAGTCGAGGAGGTTGTTTTTACCGCGCTGCTGGGTCCGGCCAGAGTGCAAGTATAGTGCTCCCCCAATGCTGCTGGTACCGAATGTAGCGGAACCTGCTTAAAAGGTCCTTGTCCTTAACCCTGAAACGTCATGAGCTCGACCCGGATTGAGCGCAGGGCGCATTAGCGATGCAGCGGCACGGCGCGGTCCCGTGGTGAAGTTGAATCTGGTCCTTGGAGGACTGACGATGAAAGCAGTGGTGGAGGATTCGGCAGTTGGAAAGGTACAGGGCAGCCCAGCCAAAACAGCGGAATGCCATCAGCCGGAGCCATGCACGCGACCCTAACCATAACCCTATTCGGTTTAGCCGCCAAACCAAAAACGCCCCGTCCTGGTGCCTGGGTATCATGTCTGGCGCTGCACCTGGCTGTTGGTTCTTGTTGGTCCAGCAAATGGTCCAACAAAACAGCAAAAGGAACAACTCTCGTCACTCTCGCCCCCTGCTGCTACTGCCTTGGGTGTCTTTGATAAACATCAGACGGCCGTCGGATATGCTACGAAACCGTGTTTGTCATTCCGAACCCGTGTTGCGATTCACGCTCCCGAATCCTCCACATGTCAGCCCTGGTTCGCTGCCCAGGCGCCGCCGTTTCGAGGCAGAGGCAATGGAACAACTGGAGGACGGGCTCGCCGACGGTTGGCAGGTACCAGCTGAGAGGAAGAGGCACCGTAAACGCGGATGGCAGTGCAGTGGCAGCAGTCTCAAACCCCCAGGTCTGACTTTGACCGCCTCGAAGCCGTTGGTTGCACGGCACTCTTAAATCTCCTTGCTGGCCCATTCAGAGACGGTACCACGTCACGCTTTCAGCAAGAAACACGGCTCCGAGACAAGTGGGCATTTTGCGTGGGGAGGCTGATGTGACGTGGAGCAAATTGTTCCGGGGAAAGGTGGTGCATATGCAACGAAGCGAGTGCAATCCGGGGGAGCAGAGCAAGCAGCCGCACAAGTGCACTCATGCAACGGGGCAGCAGCGGGCGCATGGAGGGACGGTCGTTTGACAGAGCGGAGAAGAGGAGCGTTTGTTGGATCACGAGCGGGCTCCTCGGGCTGGGGTTAGTTAAAGCTCCGATTTTAGTTGTGAGATTCTGGCCCTGATCTGCGCGACACGTGAAGCGTCTGTATGGAAACGGCAGCGAGCGTGTCGGTCGGTCGTGGGCGACGCCGTGGCAACTCTCGGTTGCGGAGAGGGCGCGTTTTGTGGGGTTGAGGGAGAGGACGTCACGCAGGGTCCATGATCAGGTGAAGGACTATTGTTGCAACGCTCCTCGCAGACAAGATGAAGTCGGGGTTGTATCTTGACCGGCACTGCAGCTGCTGCGGTATCACCGACCGACTTTTGCTGCCAGACAGTCATCTGCTGCTGCATCGAAGTCTCTTTGCTGAAAGCAGCTGCGTCGTCGCACATGGGCCTGACCTGGTGAGACTCGTCAAATGACTGCCACTTCATCTTTGCAGCGGGTCCAGGAACGCGGATGACGAGAGCAAAACATTCAAAGCAGACGTCACTGTGGTAGCGCTTGACTCGCCGTGAGAGGAATCGGTCGACGAGACGAGACGAGTGGGAGAGAGTGAGAGCTGCGCGCGGAAAATTCCTCGTGGCATGTGATTCAGCTATGGATGTGTGTACTGAACAAGCCACTGTGGCGAAGCTCAGGACGGATACTCTACCGGTGAACAAGGCAAATCGGAGCGACAGAGAGATGCAAAGTCACCGCAGAGAGGCCGTTTGTATGGAGCTTCACAAAAGGCCAGACCATGGACAGGCGAGGTCCGTCGGCAAAAGTTCGTGTGTATGTTCTATACGCGCGTGGCAGGCAGGCAAGCCGCGACTGGAAGGCCGAAAAGGGCCAAGGGGCGATAAAGGTGCAAGTCGGATGCGGCAGGGGCGTGTGACTTGCAGACGTGGTGGTGAGCAGAGTGCCCGGGCAGTGAGTGCAGCAGCCCAACAAGCCCCCCAGGCCAGGCCAGTGAAGACGGCCGTCCATGCGCGCAAACGCCTCAACTTCCTTGTGCCGTTGACTTGTCAGACAAAAAGCACTGATGCTGCTTCCAACAAAACCCAGCGAGCGTCCGCTACTTCACCCCAGCTTTCCTCTCTCCACCATCATCTCAACCGCCTGCACCAGCACCGCTGCGCTGCGCCTCGCACCTTCCAACCCTACGTGCCCGACAGGCATTGGATTGGCCCGCTCCCCCCTCGCCCTCCCGTCACTCGTCCACTCAGTCGCTCACGTCGTCGCCGCCCGCCGCTGCAAGGCCGCCACTCACACTCACCTACCTCACCTCTTCCGCACCACACCCTCCCGTCGAATCCACCACAACCACCGCACCGCTGTGTCTCACCCTCCGTCTGCCACGCTGTCCGGGCATGCACCATTACTTATGAGCGCAGCGCGAACGCCTGCATTCAACCCAAACTCGCCGTTGTAGGGCCTGCCGATCAACAAGAGCCTTGACGCAATTGGAAACACCCTGTGCTTGCCAGACCGAACTCCAGTCGCCCTTTGCAATCCCTTCCATTCTCCCTTCTCCACACCCAACACGACAATCCCCCGGATACAAATCGCCAATCCCCATCGCTCCGCCAACAATCCTCTTCGCGACGGCCGACGAGTCGCCCGCCGTCACCACCACCACCACCACCACCACCACCACCATGCCCTTCAAGTCCCAGGTCCCTATACTCCAGGTCGAGTCTGCCGCCATCCACACCGTCGACACTCGCTCCCCCGAGCAATTGTTTGGTCTCTGGTCAAGTAAGCGTCATCTCCTGTCATCTTCCCCACACTCCCCGCTGACCCTTCTTTCCCAAGTCTTTGCCAAATGCTCCGATTCCCTGGACGAAGGTAAACGCCTCGAAAACCTCAGTTGGCGTCTCTGGAACCGCGAGACCTTTTGCTGCGCTCCCGACCACCCGACCCCTTCCTCGTCCCTCTTCGACACACCCAGCTGGTCATTTACCCGCAAGAGCTCCGACTCGGGCTCAATGTCCGTGCCTGCCCTCTCGTCCAGCCTCGAATCCGACGTGTCGGACGACCGTGTGAATAGCATTTCGAACCTGCAAACCACAACCTCGGCACGGCCCCAGATCCGGAGACTTGACTCGACGGAAAGCCGGAACCGAGGAACAGAAAAACACATTACTCCCATTGATCTCGAGAGCCTAGTCATTTCAATCAAAGAGAAAAAGGACCTGGAGCCTTTGGCCTCGCTCCCAATGCCCCCGCCCGTCCAGCAGATGCCGTCTGTGTGTGAAAAGGAGGAGCCTCGTATCGAGGACACAACACCGCGCTCCACTGCCCAGCCGCAGATGGTTCCCGAGTCATCAACCTCGACCGTCGCCACCGCCGTCGACAGTGATCTTTCAAAACTAAGCCCTCCCGTGGTTGGCTCTAACACTAGCACTTCCACGGACTGCTCTGCTCACAGCGTCGTCCGTGGTTTCTCACCTGGTCGCGTCTCCTCTTCCTACCGCTCAAGAACCAATCTGCAGCCACCGGCACAACCCATCCCCACACTCAAGATTGCCCCACAAAACGCACAGCCTGCCCCTGTGCAGAAGAAGAAGGGAGCCATGTTCACACTCGGCGGATCCTCAGACGAAGGTGGAGACTCCTCCCTCGAGACTCACATGCAAATGGCCCAAATGAGGAACAACACTCGCAGCTCCCTCTCCGACGGCCTGAAGAAACCCCTTGCGCGGAAGCAGCCATCCTTTGTCGAGCAAATGACATCGTCAAGGGCACTCGCCAAGGCCTACGAAAACGAGGACGTGTTTGAAAGCGATAGCGACGAAGAGGTGTCGGAGAGTGCCATCGAGGACGACGATGAAGATCAGTGGGAGGATTCGGATACAGACAGCGGACCGGCTAGTGTCGAAGAAAAGGTGTCCTTCCAACGGGTCGATTCGAAACCCAATCTGACTTCGCGTCGCTCGCTCCTCACGACCTTGATGCACGAGGGCGACCGGGCCCAAGCATTACAAAACGCCGCCTCCCAATCCACTCCTGCATTAAGACGATCGAAGAATACTTCGCCTAATGGTCCATCCATTGTCGCCTCTACTACAACCAACACTCTTCGCTACGAGCCCGCCCCAGAACCCTCCAACAACATTCCAAGATCAAAACCAATCATCATGACCACCTCAAATACGCACGCTGCACCTCCAGCATTGTCTCCTCGAACGACCAGGCGGAATATGCTCACCACCGAACTGACCGAGTCTTTGAGAAAACATCTCTTGTGGGAACGCCAACAAAAGAACTCTACCAACAATGCCGTTCTCAAGAGAAGACATACATCGACCGATGTAAAAAACCTCAAGCATTATCCAGGCGAGCCACAGCCGGCGCCTCTGCCGACGCTCAAAGAAAACGTTGCCGCAAAGGGCAACAACTCCTGGACGACAAATTACTTCGACAGCGGTCTGCAAGAGTACCATGAACGTGGATGGTAGCCTCAGTCATGTGGACGCGGACTGCAGTTGACGCTGATTGCATTTCTCACAAACATAGCGTGGCGGTGTCTGGCGACTTCGTGTGTTTCTTAACGTTTTTAATGTTTTTGTCGCTCACGCGAGGTGTTTTTGGGGCTTTGCGGCAAGGAATGGGAAGGTGAAGCTATCTCTGTGCTGAAAAATTTCCGGGATACCATGTTGCACTTGTTGGTCCAGCACGAGGATTACGAATTTTCTTTTTTTGCTTGGTTTGTCTTGTTTTGGGAGGTCTGATGAAAAGCGGAAGGGCGGCCACAAAGGGCGGCTGCAAAGCCAAACAAAGCGATTTCAGCCCAGCCAGCCAGCCAGCCAGCGAATGGTGGTGATCATCAGGGGGAAGGAAGCAGGGAGAGATTTTTCTTCACATGCCAAAAAAACGGAGCATACCGGCCGCCCGTCCGCCCGTTTTTTTGCTCAACAGCCCTGTAACATTATACGGAGCCAATTGTACTTGTACGGGTAGTCGAGCCAAGTCCTTTTTTTTTTTTTTTTTTTGTGAGAAGAGAGAGAAAGTGGATCTACGGAGTAAAGTCACACTTTTGGGCAGCAAGCGGCAGCGCAGGCAGGCGCAGCGACTCCACACCGGCCGGAAGGATACGGGACGGAGGTTTCTTGTGTAGATGGGCACGTAGTCTTAGGGTAGCGTAATGGGCGAAGAAAGTGGGCTTCTTCGACACAGACACACACCAAAAAAAAGTGGAATTTTCTGAAACGCGACTCTCCCCGAGTGCTCGACGGTTGCCGCATCTCCATTGATCGGAGGAGGAGCAGAGAGAAGACGCAAAGAACATTGGTCGAAGCATCTGCGCAGGGGCGCTGGTTGTAGCTTGCTCATCATTGACCACTGCTGGCTGTGCTGCGAGACTCTGAGACTTGGATCTGAAAAGGCGGTAAGGAAGGGGGGGTTGGGGCGGGTCGTGGGAGACAGGCTGGCTGGCTGGCTGGCTGCTGCCGACAGACAGACACACAGCTGCCTGCGTGCATGTACCGTGGCACATGCAGCAAGCACACCGGCAAGCAGACGGACGGGCGAACTAGACCGGGGGGTGGTGGTCTCTATCTTCCTTCCATCTCTCTCCTTTCTTCCAACAACATGCCAGCAGACGCCGGTGGTGTGCGCGTGGCCCCACGACTACCTACCTACATACTGTACACATGGGGGGGAGGCAACTGTGTACGGTATGTAGCTTGCTTCATGGAACAATAATGGAACATTTGCTATGCAGCGGGCACTAACTTGGACGGGCAGTTCCAACAGCAGGCAAGGCAGGCAGGCAGATGCATCCACTGCTTGCTCTCTCCACCATTTGTCAGTGTCCACAATGACGACTTGTTGCCGTCGTGTGTTCACGATATGGTGTCGGCCTTCTCCGTTTAGGTGGGGGGGGAGGGAAGAAGCAGGCGAGACGGGGTAAGGGGAAGTTGTTTGCCTTGGTTGTTGCCCGGGCACTTCTGACGATGATTCATGATGGAATATGTACATCGCAAGCATAAAAGGCCGTCGTCGTTGTGTTGTGTTGTGTTTGTGAAGGGAGGGCATGGGAAGAAAAATTTCTACCTTTTTTTTTTCATTGCACGTGTTGGTCCGAGTTCCTTCACTGGTGCATCATCATGGATCGAGGCCTGCACTGGTAGCAAAAGTCGTGGCACACATAGGAGCTTGACCACGAGAAAGCACCAAAGTAGAAGCGGCCATAGAGCAGCAGAAAGTTTCTATATTAAAAGATACGCACATATGGAGCATTCAAGCGCCTTACGCACTTGATATTGGAATTTACCAAGTCCTTTGCGTCGAGTTACAGGGAGCAGTCGTAGTTACGTGTGCCACAACTTTTGCTACCAGGCCTCGGATCACTACTTTGCCTGCCCGGAGCGCGAGCGCGCAGGGCTGGCTGGGCCCCCTTAGAGCTCGCTTTATCAGGTTGTTTAACGCAGGCCTCGGGCCGACCGAAGGTTATAGCTTTGGAGACCACGAAGACGGAGGGACGATGATACAGTGATATCATGGTGGGTGGTGAGGGTGGTAGGCTTGCGAAGAGAGGTACCTACAGACCAGAGGAAGCGGCGCGATGCGTCATCCTTGGTCAGAATGCTGCATCGTCGTCAATTCGCTGCGCAGCCTTACGACAATTGAGTCAAGGCCGCAGTTGAAAACCGCGAATGACCTCCCGTGTGATGGGGGGTTTGGCAATAAGAAACGAAGCATCAGCATCCCTTGACTGCGGAATATTGGCCTTGTGCTGTTGTACGGCCTGCTGACTGAACGGCAAACGACGAACAGCTGCGCCGGCGATCAATTTCAGCTTGACGACGGACGACGACGACAACACCAACTGCGCCCAATCCTGCTTACGCCCATCACCACTACAACCGCGGGAACACCCTTTGCCATCCGCGACCAACGACGGCCATAACCCAGAGCTGCTGCCAGCGCATCGACCTAGCCGCTGCACCCCGGGGGGTCATCTGAGCTCTCCAACCCGCTGCACCTCACTTCTTCTGCGCAAATGGCCGACAGCAACAATGAGCTGGCAAACCACCAGCCTCCAGCACCCCAACAACAACCGCCTGCCGCTGCTGCGCCACCGCAAGCTGCGAGCAAGAGGCAGCAACCGCGGGCATGCCGCTTCTACGGCTCCAAATCTGGTACGCCGAATAATGCTCTTTTTTTCGTTGCATTTTCTAGCACCCGTCCATCCGTCGCCCCGTAACCGTAAACAAGTCAAACGACCGACGAATGCAACACCAAGCATGTGGCCTAGGCAAAAGTCTTTTTTCCCCCTCCTTCGCCCACCTATGCTAGCGGGCACGTGGGTGCTTGCGATATCTCTCTTTACCTTTTTTGCCCCTTGTTGCTGCGGCCCTACGTGGGGTCCCTCGCTTTCTTGGACATCTGCCCCGATCCCTGGTTCCTTCTTTTTCAAACTTTTTTCTTCCTTCTTCTCAAGTCACCAGACTCTGTAATCCCTGATGTTTCGCCGCTAATGAGGATTCTTCTTTTCGAACTGGTGTAGGCTGCCGTGCCGGTGACAAATGCCCATACGCCCACGACGCTTCAAGCAGATCCCAGCAGCAGCAGCAAGGGTCTTCGCATGTGGCGGAACGCGGTGATGGTTCGGGACCGCAAAATCATCATCACCAACGTCCAGTCGACAGCGGCACTGCTGCTCCCGTGATGGTGGACAGCTCGCGCGTGGTGCAGCGGCCCACGCCAAAGACGCAAGCTGAGCGCCCTCGCGAGTTTCAGCTTTCGCAAATCCGCCGCAGATTTGCTCCCGTGGAACGCGAGGAAGCGAACGGATCGACCATCATGGAGTTTGGCATGAAACCTTCGGATCCAGATTTTCCCTTTGAAATTGATGCTCTGCAATGCGCCCTCACCATCCCCGCGTCCTACCCCAGCAGCACCGCGCCGCCGCGCCTGAGAGTCACCAACGCTGAGATGGATCGTGGTTTCCAGATCAATGTCGAGCGAGGTTTTGATGCCGTGCTCGCCAGCAATCCCAAAATCACACTCCTGGCGGCTGTCAATGCGTTGGATAAACGGCTCGAAACCCTGTTGACAGCTCAGCCTGCAGAAATGTTTTCCATCAAGATCGTCCCCAATGCGGCGGGCAAGGAGAAGGCTGCAGCTGCTCCCCAAGTCTCCACTCCCTCGCCCCAGCAGGTGGTCGAAAGGGGTGCTCCACCAGAGATGCTGGCACATTCGGACATGCCAGCGAAGCCAGCTGAGCCCACATACAGCACCGAGCAGCTCAATGCGGCCAGGGCCAGGCGCGAGCAGGAGCTACGCCAGTTGGAGGCCCGCCTCCAGAGGCTACCGCAATTCTCCAAGCTGGCAGATGGACTCTTGATCCTGCCCGTGGAGCCGCGCAAAAGGGCCGACTTGCCTGTCGTGCTGCAGGCCGTCAAAACGGTGGAGCTAACGGTTCCTGAAGCCTATCCGCTGCAGCCTTGTCGCGTGGAGCTGCAGGGTATCGAGAAGCAAGACGCTTCGCCCCTTGAGCTTGCCTTTGAGCGCAGAGTCAAGCAAGTGCCTGAGTGGACCTTGATGAATCACATCAACTACCTCTCGGCAAACATGCACACCATGGCGCGCGAGGCCATTCGCAAGCCCGAAGAGGCTACCGTAGCTGCAGTCGCTGATCAGATGGCAGGACTAGGAACAGCGCAAGCAAGCTCGTCTGCGCCCAAGCCTGCCGGTTTGCCAACGGCGCAGCCGATAGCTGGAGGTGCCAGCGACCAAAAGGGTCACATTATCACCATCCCGAGGCCTCCAGAGTGGCAACCGAACAACGCCGAGGACCAAGAAGACTCTGATGATTCGTATGCAGATGACGATGAAGATGAGAGCCAAGACGAGGATGCAGTAGAGGGGCCGCAAGCCGAGAGCCTGCCAGCGCCCGGTTCCGAGAGGGGCATTGCCTTGTCCTTTCCGCATCTAGGATTGTCTGGCATCGAGCTCCTAGAGTTGGTCAACTTGAGCCTCCAGGTAAAGTGCACAAGATGCAAGGACACGCGCGACGTTGCCAACATCAAAAACAACCATACGGACGTACGGAACGAGTCTTGTGAAAAATGTGCCAATGTTCTCAGTATAGGTACTGTTCAGGGCCGAGCTCATTTTATCACGGGGGTCATGAGACTGACGAGAATCAAGGCTACCGCATGGACATGATGCACGCCAATTCTGTCCGCGCCGGCCATCTGGATCTCGACGGCTGCACGCCGGTCGACATGCTCACAAGGTAAGCCGACGAGGTGCCTCACGGAAAAGCCGATAATGTATGGCGGCGGCACGCTGATGTTGGTGGCGCACATGCGCCCAACAGCTACTTCGTCCCGACGTGCTCGGGCTGCTCGACGCCGTACCCCAGTCCGGGGGTCGCGTCAGTCCGGGGCGAAAACGCAATGGCAATCTGCAGGGCGTGCCACAAGAAAATGGGTATGTGCCACCTCTCCACCTACATCATGGCAGTCACGTTGCACAAGAAAAAGGGGAAAACATTCTTTGCAAGGCCCTCAACAACGGAAACCTAACTGCGGTGGACAGGATTTCGAATTCCAGAAGTAAAGTTCTTGCTGGTTAGCGCATCGACAGGTACGTCGGAGACGAGCCGGGGGCCGCCTGGGCGGAAGGGCGCCCGGCGAGCCTATTTGCTGCGAGGTGCACCCTTACATTTGTTGACAATGTGATCACAGGTCGCGCCGCCCGACCTCTCCCTCGCAAAAAGGTTTGTCGCAGGCCCTCCCTGGGCAGCAGACGACGCCACAGTAGGTGATGAAAGAAATTCAACCTAGGAAGCTTTGCTTCAAGTCATCGCACGCTTGGATGCAAGCACTTGAATGCTCCTTACGATTATTCACTAAGAGAAAAATTCTCTCTATGTTGGAGACATCAAGCGCTTGAAGACTCCTTGTCTCTACGTGTGCTGACTTGGCGATAAAGATTCTTGGATTAGCAATTTCTTTCATCACCCACTGTGACGCGCTCGATTGGCTTACATGCTTACCACTTTTTTCGCCTGCCCAGGCCAAAGAGAATCTCGGAATCGTCGCTGGACAAGAGCTGCCCAGGCGCGGCAGGTGCACGCACTATGCAAAGAGCTTTAGGTGGTTCCGGTATGTCTAAATGTCTTGCGTGTGAGCGACAGGGGCAGCAGTAGTGTTGACTGATCGTGGCCCAGGTTCTCGTGCTGCAATCGGGTCTACCCATGCGACAGGTATCGTGTTCCGCCCCCTGGCCCAGCACAGCGCGGGCTGGCCGCTGCCATGCTGGCTTGGTCAAGCGCTGTGGTTGACTGACCTATGTTGGGCAGATGCCACGATGCAGAAGCTGGCCATCCCAACGAGCATGCGAATCGAATGATTTGGTAAGTTGTTGTCCTGAGGCCCGAGGCGGCGGGTAGCTGCCCCCACAGCGGCAAAGACGTCATCTGGCTGGCCGTTTTTCCCCAGTTTAGCTTCCCCCCGATCCCCCCGCATTGCCGCCCACCCACGTCTTTCCTTTTTTCGTCTGTTCCGTTGCCAAGTGTCTCTCATCTGCAGCCCTACTCCAAGTCTTGTCGATCATTGCTTTTCCCTTTTGCTGGCGTCACGATGCACTTTTGCTGACTTTGCTTCTCTGCAGTGGATATTGTGAGTTCGGCACCGCTGCGCGCGACAGCACCCCACGTCTAACGGCCCATCTAGGCTCACGAGAGCAAAACTTTCGCCCGGAAGATTGCGGCACATGCCACGCGATTCTCATCGGCAGGAAAGGTAGCGGATTCTGGGAAGGGGGTAAAGGTACGTACTCTCATTTCATTGCTTCTAAACTTGACCCCGTGGCGCGCTCGGCTTCCCCGTCTGGAAAGCAAATATGCCCCCTTGACCGCCATCGCCTTTTTCCCGCCCTGCCGCTCGATATCCCTGCTGCCGCGCGGCACCACGGCCGTATTGCGCTAGCGTCGATGTGCTCGACGAGTTTCGCTGCCCTTTTCCGCCCAATGACCACGCAGCGAAATCGACGACGCAGAGGGGGCGCTAGAATTTCCGGATACGTACACCCGCTTCCGGCATGACCGTTTGTATCAAGATGGACAAGCGTCCATTCCAAGCACCGGGTCTCGCACACCAGCAGACCAATTCGCGAATAACGAAGCGGACAAAGAGAGAAAAGACCTCGTGTCGCACTTGCGGGGTTGATGGCACGCACCGGGTGCTGCCAGATGCGTTGCTCTCGTCAATCAATCAACCTTTGCCGTTCGGCATCCCTTGTCCTTCCTCCTCACGCGGCTGACTCCATTGTCGAGACGGAGATTGCGGGGCGCGACCTGTTTGCAGAGCAATTCCCCGCGGCGATCAGACAGGCGCAGCGCCTCTTCGTCTTCTAGAGCAGCCTTGGAGGGCTTTGTTTCTGCTCGCATTGCCCTGTTTGAATCGCCCCGGGCGACAATGGACCGAGGTGGCTGCACCCGCGCAATGTGCCGAAGCCAAGTGCCAGGGCATGGGAAGCAAGCTTTTGGTCGCTGCTAAACAGGCTCGCGGCCACGTGCGCTTCCCCGCGCTGGGGTGAGGGAAATGGAGAAGAAAGACCAGCGTGGTTGGCTGCCCGCAACCATCCAAAACCCCCCCAAACCCTCCAACTCATCCTCCCGACCGAATCTGGGGAATCGTGGTCTCTCGCCCCCGGTCTCTGATCAGTCGTCGCCTTTCCGCTGCCTGTCGCCTGCCACTTTGGGCTATTCCATCTGTCCCTCCCCCAGGTCTCGTCTACTTCCGGGGTCGACGCCATCGACGTTTGCCTGCCTTCGTCTTTTCTTTTTCCCGCGCCCTCGGGCCCCGCTTACCGCTTTGGCTGCGGAGAGGCTTCTCTGGCAGCTGGCTGCTGCTGAAGGAATCCGCATGGCTGGGTAGACGACTCTAGCTGGGCGAAGTGCACCACGCGCGCCCTGCATCTGGCTTCGTTTGCACCTTGGCGCTGCCGCAGAAGCGGTCATGTGTGCGTCTGGCTCATCATCTGTTTGCTCTGTCGGCCTTTGATGCCTCGACGCCTGTTGGTTGGTCGGTTGGGGTTCGTGTTGGCTCGTCGGAGCTTTCTTCTCGACCTCCCCTGCTCGCTTGCCCTCATGACGATGACCCCGTCGGTTCGTCAAAAGCATGTGCTTGGATATGCCTTCGGCGTTCTGTATCCCGCACACAAACACCAAGCGCGGCGGTCGTGATGATACCGCCCCCATGGCGTCGGTTGCAATGTTGCAGCTGCTTTTTCTCGACATCACCTGCACTTGGCCTGATTCATCCGGAAACGACAGAGACGCGAAAGTTGTGGAAATGTCCCTCTTTGCTTTGCCAGAGCGCGCCAGTCCATCGGGATGATTTGCTTTTTCGCCTCGTTTTATTTGGTTGGGTAGTTGGTTGTGGCTGATTTGATGGCTGACACTTGATTGTTTTGTCGTTTGTCCGAATGCAGGTACGAGAGACCCAATCAAGATGAGCAGAAAAGGTACGTCCAACACCATCTCCTACACCCGTCGTCGCTGCTTTGCTTTTTTCTTTGCTGTTCGTTGCCCTCGGCACCATTGTCCTCTCGTTTCTTTTCTGCCGTATCATTTCCTCTTCACCTTTCTTTCACCTCGTCCCTGCCGTCCAAGAGATGAATTGTTTCTCATGTCGGCTGCACCATTGCGCTTCCCCGGCCGGTCTCAAAACAGATTCATGCACCCTCCCTCCGTCCGTCGGCCAGTCATTTGCTTTGTTCTCGTTTCCTTGGACGCTCCTTTGCACATGCCACGCTCCAGGCGCGCGCGCGCGCGCTCGCCTCATTCCGCTTCTTCAAACGCTTCCTTTTCGACTCCTTGCCCTGCCTGCCTGCCCGCGCTGCATCTCTCCTCGTCCTGGCCGCGCGCCAGGCACCACCGACGGATTCTTCTGGCCAGCCCAGCTGCATCACGACGCGTGTTGAAAGTGTCTGCGGGCGAGCGTATTCGTTCGCTCGCTCGCGACTCGTATAAGCATACAGCATTGCGAACATGGCATTGCAACAATGCAACAAGCGATGCTTCTTCACCGCACCTCCAACGAAAAAAGGCCGCAGTCCAAAAAATCCACCAGCAAAGACGCGGAGATATCAGCTTAGTCAACCGCGCTGGCTACTACTACCCCGGACCCCCGCCCCCTCCCCCAGCATCATCCGGGCGTCGTCCCGCCTGCCGCGCCCTGCACCCTGTCATTTCGTCTCGCCCCGTCCGCCGTCTCGCCCCGTCTTCCTCTCGAATTGCTCTCCGCCTTCTCGCGCGCCCCCGGTTTTCTCCTTGAGAGAGTGTCGCTCGCTCGCTACGCACGGAGGACGCTTTCACATGTCGCGCCTGGGCGTGAGAGCGCCCAGCCTGCCTACCTACCCGCCAGCCACGCGCGACCCGGCTGCGCTTACGCGAGACGAGACCGGGCGCAGAGGGACGACTGACAGGAGGAGTCGAGTCGAGCATCGTCATGCCTTGCTTGCCCTTTCGCACGCGTGCTTCACCGCAGGCGGTCGGGCATACGGGCGTTTGTGCGCGTCGTGTGCATTATACACCGCAGCGCAACGAACGCAAATGCAGCCAGGCGCGCGGGCAGGAGGAGGCTCCCCTGTCGGTCTGGGGTATTGACCTCGAGACGAGGCCTGGTCGGGGGCTCGGCTCGCGGTTCCGTCCGAAAGGAGCGTGTCACCACGCCATCATAATAATGGTTGCGGATATGCATTTGCGGCGTGGCGCGGCGGGAGGCTCTTCTGTCTGATTATTGCGTTGCCTCATAGGGGGCGACCTGCTGCCTGCGTGCGCGCCTCCTGGCTCCTGGCAGGGGGTGGATGTCTTTTCGTCGCTGCTGGTCATGCATCCAGGACCAGAGGTCGAGAGGACAACAGAGCGCGGCGCGTGGCTTGCTTGCCCCCTTTCTCTGCCCCCTCTTTTACTTTGTCTAGACTCTTTCCCGTGTTTCTCCGCATCAGTCTCCCCCCTTCCCCCGTTTTTTCACCATTCCCTCGTTTCCTTCCATGATGCCCTCTTATCCATCCACACACGAGACGCACACACTGACCCCAAAAACCCCTAGATCCCCGCAAATTCTCCAAGGCCTTCAAGCGCGGCGTCAGTGGTGCCAGCGGTGCCAGTAGCGGCGGCGTCAGTGGTGGTGGCGGGTTCGCCGGCAAGAGCAAGGGCAAGGAGAGGGAGACGAAATGAAGCAGAAGAGGTACTCCGCGGACAAGAGGAGAGAGATGGTGGGACAGGGCTGGGATTCGGAACTAGTGAGTGTGTGAGTGCTCATGATGTGGTTGCCGCGGGTGCGAGAGACAGGCACATGGGGTTGAAGCAAAAGTCAATAGGAACATCATGGCGAATGAATTTTTCGGGTTTGTATCAACCTATGAAAGCACAGCCAATCATTCTCTACCATCCTTTCAGCCACATTGACCGCGCACAAGTTCTGATAGCAGTTGGAGGTTCTTTGCCGTAGTGTCAAAGTCACTTTTGCTTCCCTTTATGAGACTTGCTACCCTCAACACATAGAAGAAAGGAGGATCTAAGACAGTCATCTTCAACACACCCATTTGTCTTTTCAGCCAATAGGAGGAACGGCACATGGGCTGGATGCACCACTGGCGAAGCTGGGTATTGCAACCCACTCCCTATACCTACCTTCTGCTTCTGTAAATCAATCCGCAAACCGACTCCTGTTGAGAACTCACCCCTACACCACCTCCTTTTCTACAACCATCCCACTGTCGCCGCCACCACCGCAAACCCCCCACGCATAATCTACGCGTTCACCGGCCGTTTGTGTGCTCCCTCCTATTTTCCCTCCTATCACCTCGACAAGCCAACCAACCACCAGCCTACTTGCATCGCTTCGCCTCGCCTCAAATACGTACCGTAAGCAAGGGCGCCACCGGGCCGCCCCCTCCGCCAAACCGACAGCCTCCCGTCGCACAAAGGCCGGCAGCCCGCAACGATGTATATGCGCAGTCAGACGGAACGGATCACGGGGATCGCGGACGAGTGGTAATCAATGTTGTGTGTGTGTCCCCTATCCACTCACCACATACGTATCCCCGCACCCTGCCTGCCCTGCCTGCCCTGTTTGGAGCTCTCTCCCTCCTGTCTCCTCTGCATGCCGGTCTGGACTCTGCCTGTCCTGACATCGGAATAGGAGTAGGAGCTGCTGTAGGAGTGCGGTGGAGCCTCCACCCCCACGCGTACGCGCAGGCGCAGGCGCACGCACGCACGCACGCGCTGCCGCCGCTCCGCCGCCTTCGACTCCTTTGCGTGCGTGTCTGTATGCTGTACCTGCCTATCGCGTCTACTTGGGCACCCTGTCCCGAACTACAGCTGGCACTCCTCTCGCACTTGGGGCACCTCTGACTTGTCACGAAGCTCCTCTGCCTGGCTGACTTCATCGCCCGCTCCTCGTCATTTGCCAATATCGACCGAATTGGGTTGAATTGGGTGCAGCCGACTCGACTCGGCCGTCCGTGGCTCACGGCGTGGAAGGGAGGGAAGGCGCAACCCCGTGCGTGCGTGCCCCCGTGAATTCCATCCCCCACATGATCGGCCGTGCCTGCCTGCCTGCCTCTCTGCTTGCTTACTTGCTTGTTGTCGACTTGCTTGGCTACCCGCTTCCCCTCTCTGTCTTCCATTCTCTTCCCCTTTTTTCTGCTTCGCGTCTTCTTGGATGGTCGGGTCCGTTGGCTGCTGCTGCTCCGCTGCTGATTGACCGCCAGCCGGCCAGCCCCCTTTCTCGTCTCCTCTCATCCTCTCATCCATCCAGGCCTGGAGAGGCTGACGCCCGCCCACACCCGTCGATCTTTCGATCTTTTCACTGCCACCGACCTCGCAGCCAGCTGTCAAGGTGGCATAATAGACAGCGCATTGCAGTGCGTCGCGTCGTGTTGTGCTGTGGTGCCGTGCCCGCTCCAACCACAAATCTCCTTCATCATCAGATGAACAACCAGAAGAGATTTCGAGCACATGCGCCCTCTTTCCCCTCTTTTCTCTTGCCCCCTTGCTTCAGCAGCCGCCAACGATTTCGGCGCGTGAGCCGCACGTGCGTGGATGCCTTTCTGCTTGCCGCTCAGTAAGGCAGTCACGGGCTCACTCACTTGCGTTCAGATGTGTATCCGGTTGAGCCATTGAGTCAGAGCTGGTGTTGTGGATTGCTCAGAGATGGAGGGGGGTGGATGGGAGCCAGCTGCGTCGGACAAGTTACACGAAGATGAAAAAAAGGTACGAGGCTTGGTAGCAAAAGTCGTGGCACACGTAGCTATGACTACTCCCTGTAACTCGACACAAAGGACTTAGTAAATTCCAACATCAAGTGCGCAAGGCGCTTGAATGCCCCCTAGACGCACGGCTTTTTGAGATAGAGAATTTCCATGCGTCCATGGTCGCTCATTTGCATACTCTCTGATCACCTTGGCTTAGTTTATTGTCTGTGTGTGCCACAGCTTTTGCTACCAAGCCTCAGTAGGGGGCAGTTGCAAGTGCAAAGCTAAACCGCACCTATCTTCTATGCACAGTAGTAGCCAACTCCCTCTACAACCCACAGCATTCTGTCACTATATGTAGAGAGGTCCAGGGGACAGCGAAATACCTCATTTGAAGCATAGCTAGTTGTCTTTCTCCATAATGAGCTTTGAAATCCCTAGGTCAAGATGCGTATATTTAGGGAGCATTCAAGCACACCTGCAGCCCCTGCCTTGGATTTGACACTTCTTTAATAGCCACTGCGACTTCCCAGATGCTTGAATGCTTCTTGTAACCATATTTTACGAGAGAAAATACTCTCCATCTTCAACGCGCCAGGAGCTCAACAACTCCTTGTCTCTTTGTCTTGTCACGCATGTTGGCGCTCATGTGTCCTTTAGGAATCTTAGCTCCATATTGCTCCTACCCGACCCAAGTTCAAAAACATCTGAGAAAAAATTCGCCCTCACCGATCTAAAGTTTGCGTTTCAAAGTCCACATTATTTTCTCCTCCTTCAACATTGCATCTCGGAAAGCGCCCGACAAAGAAACAGCTGCGAAATTTCAAATTCTTTCTATCAAGATACCAACACTTCACCTTTGTTTGGTCCCTAGGTCCTGTCAATCTCATGTCATAGCATCTGGACCTAATGCGGAGAAAATTCAGCAAGAGAAAGCTTAAGACATCTCTCTAGTCCACGAAGCTAGCAAATGACATTATGTGTGGCGTCGCAACCTCAATCGATATATAAACGCAAACGCCAGCTCCCTACCATACAGCAGCCAGAAGCCACGAAACGGGTTGGTGGTGTAGTGGTAACATGTGCCGCGGCTACAGTCGCTCCCGCGGTAAGTCTCAGGTTCGATTCCTGGCCGACCTACTATCTGGAAACTTTTTGTCTGGCCTCTTTTTGCTTGGGGTGTGTCGGGAGGTTTGGTAGCGAAGCACGGTTGGAGGGTGATCTGACGGATTTGACGGCTGGTACCGTGGTTTGGGTGCGGCTTTTTGCGACTCGAGGAGTCATTGATTGAAAATTGAAAGGCTGCGGGCTTGCTGATGGACATCCATTTTCCAAAGCACACAGAAGTATGCGGCGAGTGATGAAGCCCAGTTGAGAACAACCCAAACATCATGTGCAAAATTAGGTGTCCAAAAATGGGATACGTCGGAATCAGTCGAATCGCCAAACGACCAAGTCCAAACCATGACTATAGGGAGTATTCGAGCATTCCGTCTTGGAGTTGACACTTATTTCGCGACCCACCGTGATGCTCTCGCTCGTCGATGCTCAGGAGAAGCGGGCAACTCAAAATTTCTCGAGTTGAGTGTTTTGGCTTAAAACGACCGATTGTTGCTTGGATCATAGCCCAATGGAAGGTAATCGCGTGGTGTCGTCCACTTGTATTTGCCGACTGAGATGTTCAGAGGAAGTAACTACAGGCGCGACGAAATACACCTAACAGTTTTTAGTCTTTGGAAAGGGGACGAAGAGGCAGACACAATGTTTAAAATCCATTTATTTCTCGTCGTTTTCGGAAGAAGCATGTTCAGAAAGAGAGATGGAAATCTGAAATCCCAAGTCGTACATTGGGAATGGGTAAATGGATTTTCAGAATTGCGAGAGAACATCCTTGGCTCCGCGCGAGTTGCCAAATCGGGTAATTTCGCTTGCTTCAAAGTCTACACGAGGCGGACGACGGGCGCGCTCAAAGGACCGACGCCGACGCACGGTCGCGCAGTATCCAGTCAGACTCAATCAGCGGCACATCTGGGCCAAAAGTTCAAACATGGACATTCAAGACACTTCAGTACTATATAATTACATCGCTCCAGTTCCCCTCCAACACAGCGGCGCCATAGTCTAAGGGCTGGGAGTGTACATGTAGAGGAAAACACGTCCTGCGGACATCCACCACTCCGGGTCCGCGGGGAGTTCTAGGTTCAAATCCTAGTCAGCCCACTGCCGCTATACTTTTTGCCTCGTTGTTTTGCTGCTTGGTACCGAGATCTGGTGTTGAGTGGTAGCGAGGGATCCGTGCGAGGATGCCGGGCCCGCGATTTGAGGGAGGTGGTGTAGGTGGATGTTGTGGGATGTCTTTTTGCAATGGTTAAGAGGTTTATGCTCGATGTGGGAGAGATGTGAGAGTGAAATCCTGAGAGTGAGGAATAAGCGTCCGACAATGACCTACTTTCAACCGACCTCATTCGATGAGGGCGTGAGCAAGTCAATGGTGAAGAAATACAATAAAGGCAATGTGATTCTGAAGCTCTCCTCTCATTGAACTCTAAGAATTAATTCAACTCAAGTTAGGAGGAAAGCATCGGAAAATCTTCCAGCTAGCCCCTTTCCGCAGACACACTTTGAATCTATCACAACCTCCCGCTGCAAAGTATCTTCACGGATGGGCAGCAGGCAAGGGAGCAAAGTACCTAGAGAAGAGAAAAGTCGAGTAGACGGGCAATCAAAGCTGCTTGCATGAGCCGAAGAAAGCAAGTAGGTACTGGTACATGTGCAACCGGTCAACGAAGCTTTCGACGTCCCATCTCAAAAGGGGCGTCACCTAGGTAGGTCAACCAAAGTCTGTACAACGACACTTCTCCCCCCACGCCCCGCATCCCGCATTGCCAGTGCCGGACAGAATGTGGAGTGCCCGGCTTGCCTGCCCTTTGCACACGTATACATACACCGGTCACCCAACACCACAACCACCACCAGCTCTCGAGGTACACGACAGCCCGCTATTGCTCCCGACGACCGCCTCTGCCCCTCTTGGTAGGCCGCTCTCAACACCAGCTGATCGCTCACAGACTGCCGTGCACACCGGTCAGAGAGCATTTGGACATTCTAGAAACAGTGTCTGGCCATACGGCGAGAACCCATCCACACCGTCGACGAGTTGGCTTGCGTTGCAACATTTTCGCATTGACTTTCTTTTTGCATGTATCAATCGCTCGCACTGCTTATCTCGACTTATTTTCTTTACCCCCAACTACCAATCCATGCATGTCGTTTGTATACAATCCAGCCCGCAGCGTCGTGAGCCGCGTTCCATGTGATGGTCCATTTTGCCTGCCAGATGGCCATCTCGCCTGCCGACCATCTCCCATGGCTGCCGCCACAATGACACGACGCCAACGCATGCCGCCGATCTGCGTTTGCGCTTCCCGTCTATTTTCGTGCGATGCCAGACATCATGTCAAAAGAACCACACACGTCCATCTCCTTCTGATTGCCGCATGCAATGTGATGTGTGCTGGGTTTACGGCGGCTCAGCTCAAAACTCGTTCTCGTCGGAACCGGCGACGATGACGTTGTTGACCTAAATTAAAGATGCCGCTCGTTAGCCTTGTTCGTTGCCAACCAACAGATTAAATTCCCAGAGTAAACAAGTGAAAAAGCGGTGAGCCAGCGCATCGAAGCTCTCTGCGAATGGGAAATCTACCCCGAACCCCTGGCGCCAGCGGACCGGCCGGGGATGCGGGGATGCTGATTTCCAGTCTGGCTGACCGTTTGCGGGGGCCCAACGGCATTCGGCAATCGCCCACGACTAGGGTGTGAAAAGAGAAAGGGACAGGGAGGGTGCTCGAGGCGAGGGAAGGTTATGCGCATCAAGGCAAGGAGAAAAGCAGGGTTTGCAGTGAGGAAGAGCGTGGGTAGAAGATTCGGGGCTCCGGCGTGGCTGCAGGGGAGAGAGCGGGGATTGGCGATTGGCGATTCGCTGTGAGGGAGATGTGCGTTTTGTGTGACCTTCGCGTGGGCAACGGAACGGGACGTTTGACGTTGGATTTTCCGCCGTGGTTGGCTGGCGCAGGCTGAATGTGATGACGATGCAGAGCACCGCGCAGCGACGGGTGGGAGAGCCGCATGTGACTGCAAAGAAAATTCAAGAGGAATGCTGACGTACCTTGAGGACCATGCGGCACAACTGCGTGGCAAGCAGAAGTTGTTGTCTCTTGGAAATCAGGGGGTCGATGACAAAGTGCTCGCGCATGTCTGCATTCAAATCGTCAGCTTTGCAAATTCAAGCATGTGTAAAAGTGACAAATCCGCAAAAGGATGGTGGTGTTGAAGAAAGGTGCGAGCCGCTGCATGTGCAACTCGGGCCTCGACTCCGTGTGCCCACGGTGTGTAATGTCGGGACGCCGTGCTGCAAGCCCCGTGCAGCCGCAAAAGAGCTGGCAGCATGGGATGCAGAATGCAACGACAGGGAGCGCGGACGAGTACAAGCAAGGAACAGAGGGCAAGCATGGATATATCTGAGTGGCGCAGCGGAAACGCAGGATGGCTTACCATTGCTGCCGGACTGCATGCAGTCAACACCTAACCGGGGGTTGGTCTCCTTGACCTGTCTGGACTTGATGGATGCAAGGGTTTCGATTGGGCTCAGGCCCGAGTTCTCTGCGAGTGCCATCGGAACAGAGTCGAGCGCATCAGCGAAAGCGCGCATGGCATATTGCTCAAGGCCAGGGCTCTGTTTTCGAGGTCAGCTGCAACACCAATTCCATGTTGAGCGCAAGTCGTACCTTGACAGCCGCGTCTTCAACAGCCAGTGAGCAAGCAATCTCGGCTGCACCACCTCCGTACACGACGCGGTTGTCCCTGACAAGGTTGCGGACGACGCACAGAGCATCGTGAAGGGACCGCTTCGCCTCATCAATGATCTAGGGCCTGTCAGCACTGCTCAGACATGGCGATGGAGCTTTTTTACCATCTTGTTGCTTCCTCTCAGGAAAGCCGTGACCGCCCTCGTGTTGGCACACTCCTCGACTACGAGCATCTTGTCTCTTGTCGTGCCAAAGGTCATCTCCCTGACAACACCAGCAGTTCCGAGCTTGTCGGCACTCAGATCCTCAAAGCGGGGGACTATCCTGCCGTTGGTGGCAATGGCAATGAGTTCGATTTCCGGACCACCGACCCACCTGACGGCGGGCAGGTTGTTGGTGAGAAGCATGTGGTTGGCCTCGTCATCAAAACCCCACTGGCAAATGGCAAGGTTGGCGCCCGTAGCCTTGATTTGCTCAATCATCTCCGTGAACTTCTCCGACTCGTACTTTTGCAGCCGCTTAAACTCTTCGACGTTGGTAATGTCCAGCTTGTGCTTGGTCTTGGGCTTCGGGGGCTCAAAGGCGCATGTCAAGATCGCAATCTTTGCATCCCGGACCTCCGAGGGCATCTGCGGGTGCGAAAAGTCCTTGTCGATGACGACGCCCTTGACAAGAGCAGAGTCCTCCAGTGCGCCACCGACCTTGGTGTCAACCTTGATGAGTTCGAAATCGACATCCTTACGCTCCAAATCGGCGACGGACAGGACAGCGTCCACGGCCATCTGGGCAAACTTGTCGTGAGCCTTGGAAACGATCTTGCTGCCTAAGCTCGTTTTGGCCACCTTGAAGAGGTTCTCGGTGTTGTCACGGGAGAAGGTGATTTCGTCGCTAATCTTGTCGAGTTCGGCCACGGCAACCTCGCAAGCAGCGTCGTAACCGTCTGCGATTCTGATGGGATGAATTCCCTTGTCGATTAGATCCAAGGCTTGCTCGAGCAGTGCACCGGCGAGGACGACAACGCCGGTTGTGCCATCTCCTATTTCGTCATCCTGGGATTTGGAAAGTTCGACCAAAAGCTTCGCGACGTGGTTGGTGATTTCCATCTGCGCAAGGAGAATCAGCAATGCATTGCCGCAGTATTGACCGTGTCCATACCTGGGACAGAATGGTGGCACCATCGTTGGTGACCGTAATGTCTCCGTCAGGGGAAATCAGAATCTTGTCCAAACCCCGCGGGCCCTGTCATCCATGAGCAAGCTGCTTTGCGAGCCATGTAATATTGTGCCCTACCAACGAGGTCTTGACAATGTTTGCGACTGTCCTGGCCGCGAGAATGTGCGACTTGACTGCATCCGTGCCGTGTTGTCTCTTCTTCTTGCCCTGGCTGTACTCTTGTTACCATGTGCCCGAAGTGAAGGTACGCATCGTATGCGCGGCAGTACATACTCGCGGACAATGATGAACGGTCTGCCCGACTCGTCCTTCATCACCTGGGCTATGTGCTGGCGTTAGCAACAGTCGGAAATAGGAGCGCCCTCATGAGGGTGTCGGTGATTCGCAAGTACCGTTCGACATGTCAAGCTCTGTATTTCCAGCTCAGTCAGTATAAGGTCTCTTCTTGCCATGCTGCCAGTAGTTTTGCAGGGGTTGGCGGTGTGCATGGGGAAGCTCGAATGGACGTACGCATCGCCATCTTGTCGTGAGTCGCCCAACACAATTAAAGTGAGAACCGGAATGCCCGAAGCTTCAGACGCGTCGATAAGGTGTCAAAATGCGTAAAAGCGCTCGGACAGCAGGAGGTTTAGGGGTTGGTTGGGGGGTGAGGTGGAACAAAAATCTCGGGGAACGTGAAGTCGACGCCCGTCAACTGCGCCCGCGACCCGATGACATAGCCCGGTGTTTAGCCGGTCGCCGCTTCCTTGGAGCGGGCGCGCTCAACCCACGAACCCACCAAGCTTCGACCGCGACAAACTCTCCACCCCAACATCGATTCGCATGCCTAACCGACAATAAAGCTTGCGCACGTCACGCATCTACTATACCACCCTAAGCATCCCTCATTGGACCTCTGCTGCGCGCGTCGCATTGCACAATGCCGCGTAAGTTGCCTGCTGGAGCGCGTTCATCCACTTGAGCTAATCACGCGCCTACAGCCGCCCTCTCCGAAGATGAAGCCTCAGCGTCCGAAACCGAGATCCCTTACAAGAATGTAGACAAGCAGGCCGCCAAGAAGGCTCACGTCGAAACTAAGGAGGAAGAAAATGATGAGCCACAAAACGATGAGGAAGGAGACGGAGAGGAGTATGCGATGCGAAACCCGGGTCACCGTTGCCTGTCATCGCAAGCTTCATACTGAGTTTTCTTGCAGGTTCAAGGTGGACAAGATCATGAGCCACACGTCGGATGACCGCGATGTAGGTCACCAAGCGATTCATGTTTCGTGCGCATGCTAACCGCTTTCAAGAAAATTGTCAAGTACGAAGTGAAGTGGGTCGGCTACCCCAAGATCAGTGATCGGACATGGGAGCCGAGAGACAACCTATGGGACGAGGATCTGGATTGTCCCATCGACCAACTCCAAGCGTACTGGGACAAGCACTGCGGGGGCATAGAGCCAAAATACATGACCAAGGCGGAGCGCGCAAAAGCCAAGAAAGAAGCAGGGCTGGATAGGAAGTCTGGCGAGACGCCCAAGACTGGAGCCGGACAGAATCGCAAACTCAGCCAGACCGGTACGCCAGCCACAACAGAAAAAGGCCGCCGGAAGAGTGGCCGGGGCAACCAGAGTTCGACGCCGCAGGATGAAGACCTGCCGGCAAAAAAGACGCTACAGCTCCCGTCTGGAAGCTGGGAGAAGGAGATTTCAAGCATTGACACGATTGAGGAAGAGCGGGATCAAAAGACTGGAAACATGACCCGTTACGCCTACGTTGAGTGGGTTGACCCAAAGAGGAGCCGATCCAAGCATTCATTGGCGCTCCTAAGGATCAAGTGCCCTATGAAGGTGAGCAAACCGCATCTATTACTAAGGATCCTGGCTGACTAAAGAGTAGATGCTTGATTACTATGAGCAGCATCTGTATGTGCCAAATGTCGTTCTTCTAAACTCAGACTAATGATGGCAGGGTGTTCAACCCACAAGAGCCCAACGGAGACGGCGACATGATGGTCGGGGTAGACAGCGACATGTTCATGGAAGACTAGGAGGGAACTCGGCGATGCGCAAATGCTCCCAGCCGGCGGGTCAGGCTCCTGTAGCCAGGAAGAATGGCCTACGTTGCGCAAGGAGATTGACACTTTGGGATGAATCTTGCTGGATTCTTTGCGAGTCTGCGCGGGCTCGCTGCACTCACATATCGTATTTATGTGGTGCCTGTTCGATGGGGGGGAATAGGTAGCATGGAGCACGGCGTGATTGGTCAAAACTCTCTCTGGCGGTAATATGTTTACTTCGACTCGACATTGTTCTCGAGGCCAAGGGTTCAAAAATGTCAGAATTCTTGGATCACACTTTTACCGTTCTCATAATCTTGAGTACCCCGCTCGGCTTTTGCAGTGGATCAGTTTGAGATGTGCACTCACAGTGAGTTGCAAAAGAAATGGCAATCTAAAAGCAATGCGGGTTGCTTGAATGCTCCTTGTAGTTGTGTTATTATTAGGTGGACTTGGTCGTTACCTTTGGCAAGCTGACCTCAAGCGCCCTAATTGCAAAGTCAGATGTGTATACAGGGAGTGATCAAACACCTTGCTCCTTAAGCCCGTGAAAGAATAACGCAAGCCTACAGGGAGTGATCAAACACCTTGCTCCCTAAAGACTTGGGAATTCAAGCCCGTCAAAGAATAGTGCAAGCCTACAGGGAGCATTCAAGCACCCCATACCGCCTTGGAGTTTCCTTTTGTAACCCGCTGGACAATGCAAAAAACGGTCACATAAACAGTGCCATCTACTCGTGCTGCCACTGACCAACAGGAGCATCCGGACAGACGGGTCCGTGAGCCCGTGCCGGGATAGTTTTTCCGATCCGACGCACGGGCCCAGACGCGCAAACCTAGAAAACTCCAACCTCTGTCGCGTGTTCTTCAACACTTCCCTCTCCACATACCAACTTTTGAATTCAGAACGGCTACCGAAGACTCGCACCTTGAATGAAAGGGCTGTGTCTTTGAAGTTCCTTGCCTTTCTCTGGTTACACAAGCAAGCTCACTGTACAGCGACGACGTCATCTCCGTCTACTCAGGTATGTCAACTCTTTTTTCCACTTCCACACTACACCCTTATGAGGAGACAACAATGCATTTCACAGACCTGTTCAGAGCAAGGTGTTGAGATCAATTTCCAGAAATGGAAGGTGTTCTTAACATTTCATGCTGATGCCGCTTGGAGACCTTCTGAATTTTCAAAATCATTCCCGTTATTCTGTCTATAACTGGGTATTCAGTAAGCTAACTGATTGGCAAGGTTCTGGCACTTACGAATTTTTGGACTTGGCAAGACCTCTTGCAAATCGACGGCGTTTTGTCAGCCTCAGAGCATGACGGCAAGCCCGTCTGGACCTTCGCCTTTGAGGATCCAAATGTGGACGTCGCTCTTTGTGCGTGATGGATGTTCAACTCCAAAAGCCCTCTGGGCCTGCTTTGTTCACCAAGCATGGCGTCCTAGCCTCAGCAACAATAATAGAATTTTTCTTCAAAGAATACGCCATGTGTTGTTTGGCTGTGGTCAATGGCCAATGTTTTAAGTACCTGGATAATGTCGATGTTGATTTCTGCTCTTGATTCAGAATTTTTCCCTCCTTCCAAACTCAAAAGATTCATCGCGTGGTTGTTGATCAACACGTCCGTTCTTTACTTCGTTGTTGATCAACGCCTTCGTCTTGGTGATTACTACGTTTCAGCATCTTACATATTTTTTTACATACCTTTCCAGCAGAGATGGCGCAGGAGTCTCGACCTAGTGACACCTCGGACAATCTCGATGACTTGTTTCAGGATTGGCCGGCCGATGTGCCATTTTCTAACTTCGATACATCCTTTCTTTACGACATTCAAGAAAATCCGTCGAATGATCTCGTCTCTTTGCCGTCAGGAGACACGTCTGGCCTGTATCAGCCGCAACACTTACAAGTCACTATTCCAGAGGCCACAGCTAGTGTCGATAGCGCCAATCCCATTGCAACCCAGACCATTTCGGAACCAATCTATGATCCAAGCCTTCTTGACGACTTCGTTGGTATCGTTGATGACAACTTACCTCTGACATACGGTACAAGACAAACGCAAGCGGCTGAACCACCCCAAAGCCAATATCTCACAGCAGTCCCAGGAGCTTTGGACCCCTTCGGACTCGACAACACTTTCTATGAGCAGCCCACTTCTACGTGGGGGGAACTAAACATACAAAGCCAGCAGACAGCCCCCTACTATGCTCCTCCCACGGTTCACGCTCCTGTCGCCTCCAGCCAGGCGAATGCACCTCCCACAATCCAAACAGTCCAGGCACTTCAGTCACGTCCTCGCCTCAACAGCCCGGACTTTGCGGCTTCTACAGTCCACGCTCCTGTCGCGCCGAGCCAAGCGGCTTTACTTCCTCCCAGAAGTCAGGCTGTCCAGGCCCTTCAGTCACGTACTCGCCTCGACAGCCCCGAGTTTACCGCTCCAATCAACATTGCCGACTACAAACTCGAGCGACCAGAGCACGATTCGAAGCATTCGTGGGTCCGCATCAACAAGACTACCATGGGCTTGACGAAGCGATCTGGCAAAATCAACACGTACGACCCAGAAAAAATGTACGAGACCTTTGCTCACCCCCAGGGCCCGTGGCAGAGTACATCCTTCCAGTTCATGTATGCGCCCCACGGCGAACTGAGCATGCCCACCTACTCGGTGGAACAGATCAAGCAATTCATCTACGAGCACCCTGTCAGCGCCGACTGCAAGCTCCGTCTCTGGATCCAAAAGTGTGCAGCTGACTCGGCCAGACGCTATCCAACGAGCACGCTCAATCGTTGCCGCTTCGCCAATTGCCCCGTCCGCGACGTGCTTGGGAACGACGGCACCATGATCGCCGGTCACTACCGCGTCTGCGTCGACGAGAAGTCGTTCAAACACGACCAGCGCGTCGACCCCTACAAGACGACGGCCTACTTCCACCTGTACTGCTTCGAGAAGTTTCTGGACCTCCCGGACGTGTGCCGCCTGCCAAACGTCGAGGTGCGGGCTGACCTGCGCCAGTTCCAGAGCGAGCCCAAGTCCAAATTCAACGCATCTCTCGCGGGCGAGAGA
Source organism: Phyllosticta capitalensis (assembly GCF_038381095.1). NCBI lineage: Eukaryota > Fungi > Ascomycota > Dothideomycetes > Botryosphaeriales > Phyllostictaceae > Phyllosticta > Phyllosticta capitalensis. The sequence continues at coordinate 2,110,282 of NW_027117444.1, read as the reverse complement.
GCGGGCGCCATCGCCGAGCGCTTCATCGAATCGTGTCGCCGCCAAAAGACTGACGCAACAACAGGCCGCCCTCTCGTCAGATATCTCGGCGACTACCGCGTCTACCCGCAGCACCGCGGCAACGGCTGGTACGAAGACACGCTCAGCTACCACATGATCAAGGACAAGGAGGCCAACCGCGCCGCCTCGTCCAAGCACGCCCTCGCCGCGCGCGCCCAAAAGTTCTCCCAGATCCAGCACAACCTCGGCAACCTCGACCTGTTTGCGCGCGCCAAGCTGGCGGAGCGCAAGCCCGCGAAGCAGCCCGTCCAGCGCAAGAAGCGCAGCAGGGCTGCTGCTCTCGAAGAGGGCTACGACAGCGATGATAGCGAGGTCTTTACGCCGCCCCGCCGCCGGCGTCGCGGGTCTGAGAATACTACTTCGTCCGCGTACGCGGCGCCTGCTGCCCTGCCACACGTTGTCACGCCGTCGCAGCAGCCGGCTTTCAACTCTGCTCAGCCCATCAGTCAGAATGTTGTTCAGTCCATGCAAGCGGCCCAGCACCCGCAAACGCAGCCGCTTGCCCCATTGTACCCAGACTTCTTTGCCTCGCCCAGCACGTACACTGCGCCACCGCAGCAGCAGAATCAGCAGCAGCAACAACAGAGTCAATCCATGTACCCCACGGACTTCGACGACCTGTTCCAAGACTGACCGAAACCGTGACCATGAGACCGGTTGGTCTAGACGCTTCTTCCTCTGTTCTGGTTCTTTGATCGTAGAACGCCTCCTTCGAAGCGTTTTGGGCCAGTCTTTGCTCTTTGCACGTTTTGTGTTTTTCTTTGGCATAGCGATGGCGGCGTTCGAGGCGCAATCGAGGCGTTGGGTGAAAGAGCTTTGGACCATTTGGCCTTTCGCGTCGGATTTACTAGAGTGAAAAAAAGGTCCCTCTCTGCATTCCAACGGCGTTGGAGGTGGCGTTACATTTGTTTGTCTCTTCCTTGGTATTGGTTTTGGTTTGAGAGATACCCACTGTTCAATCTGAGACCTTCTGCACATCATTGATGTCTATTTGATCTTCTACCCTTCGGAAGCGTCTTTGACAAAAACAAAGAACTTGACCTCCGCATCTTGATTATTGATATCTTCATGATGATGCTTTCAACATACCAAATGCACCACCACAGTATGTCGCAGTTTCGCAAAAGAGACGGCAATTCCAACTCCGCGGCGGGGTGTTTGAATGCTCACCTGTATGTAGATATCCTCTCACGAGCTCAGAAATCCAAGTCCTTAGGGAATGAGCAAGGCATTCATCTGATAACTCCCTGTATACACACAATCACACATATCTTGACTTCACATTTAGCCAAGACCGTTGTAAATGCATCAGGTCAACTCGGCCAATTCACCAAGTCCAAAAACACAACTACAAGAAGCAGTCAAGCATCCCGCACGATCGCCTTGGAGTAGTTGCCATCGCTTTGGTGACCACTGTGTAAGATAGGTCTTGATGTGTTTTGCGATGTAAGCTCAGCCGCGTGCTTTCATGAAGTAGTTCTCTTTAACGTTTCTGTACTGTGTTTACATAACCAAGATCACCTGCCCAACACTGATACTGGCTGCCTGCTTATCTTCCTGCTGTCCCTATGGCGAATCAGTAAAATTTTTGGAAAATCACTCCTTAGCAGCGTCGCAGCGATGGATTTGCTCCTGTCGCGCCGGAAGTTCATGGCCTTGTGACACAGGCGCGAGCGGACTGTATGCCAAAAGGACTGCACATGAAAAGGCAGTGTGCATGTCTGTCAAAGGCTCCTCCGGCCGAGTTGGAAAAGCAGGGACACTCCGTCGACAATTGCTACGGGGAGGCTAGGAGATGGGAGCATAAATGCTGATAGGACCTTGGCACAGGAAAATCTGGAGTGCGAAGAATCATTGTTGAGAAATAAACAGGATATTGACAGGCAGTAGTGAAACGAGTAAAGTGGAATCACTGTGAAGGAACGTTTGGCGGAGGGAGTACAGCTCTACGTTTGGGTTGATGAGTCTGCTCCGAAGGCGGAAGCACGGGCGCTGGGCCAGTCGACTACGGACGTGATAAGTTGGGCATGCTAGGAGTGGAAAGCCGGAAGCCTTGACTGGCTTGCTGAGGTTGCTAATGCGAGGACCTTGGCCGAGCACTGCATGGACACAAGCGTCGCGGCGGTCTGGGTTCCGATAAAGATCAGTTGGAATAGCACAAGCAAAACCTAACCGAGTCAGAGTAGGCTGCGGGTTACGTGAGGTAGTCGTGCAATTCGTTCCACATTGACGGAGCAGCATGTGAACAGCTTGAAAGGGCCCTTTTTTTCATTTCAATGCACCTCATGACTTGCGGGGGAAAAAGGAAACCCAGGTCCACGCAAAAAACCCCATATTGTTTACCCCGAAACTAGAAAAAGTTCAGGGAAGCCCCCCCACCACCGCAGACACAGTCTACGACCATAACTTTTCGTCTCTCCCAACGTCGTCTTCTCCCTCATCAATCCATGTCCCATGACGAAACGACGACCGACCACCGACCACGAATTGCCATGTACCATGCATGCGAGAGAAAGGCGCTCGACAAGGCGCCCAAGAAACAACAAGAGCGGTTGTAAAGCAAACCGAATTTACCGGTTGGACTTGGCGACACGCTCGAGCTCGTCCTTCTTCTTGATGGCGTACGAGTTGCTGCTGCCCTTGGCGGCGTTGATGAGCTCCTCAGCAAGGCACTCGGCGATCGACTTGATGTTGCGGAACGAGGCCTCACGGGCACCGATGGTGAGGAGGGCAATGGCCTGGTTGACGCGGCGGAGGGGCGAAACATCGACGGCCTGGCGACGGACGGTACCGGCGGAACCAATGCGGGTCGAGTCTTCGCGGGGACCGCAGTTGACGATGGCGTCGACGGCGACCTGGATGGGGTTCTGGTCGGTCATGATGTGGATCTGTAGGTTTGCTGTTAGGCTCGAGTTCTATATTTTTTCCGAACACGGCACCGCGAGTGCAGTCATTGTCGCGTTTTCGCGCGCATTCGTCCCGGAATTGTTCTGGGTACATACGATCTCAAAAGCGTGGGCAACAATGCGGACGGCCATGAGCTTCTTGCCGTTGTTGCGGCCGTTCATCATCAGAGAGTTGGTCAGACGCTCAATGATGGGGCACTGCGCCTTGCGGAAGCGCTTGACGGCATAGCGACCAGCCGAGTGAGGGAGGTAGACGGGAGTGCGGATCTGGATGTAGTCGCTGCAAATCCGTCAGCTTCATGGCCTCGGTTTCGATGTAGCATCCATGGCCATGTCCCTCTGTCCATCGCCTGGCCCAAAGCGCCAATCCTTCCAATTTTTTTTTGCCGCTTGTGCTTGCGATTGTGCAGAAAAGAGAGGGAAAGAAGCGTACGTCAAGGAGATGTCCCTGATCTCGACATCCTCGAAGCTCCACTTGTTGAACAGCTTGATGCTGCCAATCTCCTCGGTGACGTCCTTGGGAAGGACGGGGTAGCCGGTGGGGCTCTCGACCTCGATTTCGCCCTCAGACATATTGACCAGGTGTGCGACGACGTGGGTGGGTTGATTGAGCGAGGATAAAGTCGTCTATCGCGGTCGTCGGTGGGGTGTGGTTGTTGTCGCCGGTACTGTCGAGAGATAATTTGAGAGTGGCCCCGATGGGCCGCTGAGTGTGCGCACAGGCCACCAGTCGCTTAGAGAAGCACGTGACACGAGCCACGACGACCTCCGCCAAAGGACTCTACATGTACCAATTCAACATCAACAGTTGCTATATTTAATAATGAGCTGGTCATGTCGATTAAGCAACCGACTAGATGGCTCAGAAACAATACGACAAGATTCAAAGACAAGCCATGGGCAAACGCGTCCTCAAGAGCACAGACACATCCGACGACGACTATCAAATTGACACAGTCTGGTACTCTGCATATGCCAAACCAACAATCTCAACAGCTCCCCTATGTGAAATAGGCCTATTGCGTCTCACTGAGCAGCAGTCAAAATCAACCACGATTGAGATGGGCAAGAACCATAATTCAAGTCTTTAAAACACGTCCTCAAGAACACAGACACGTCCAAGACAACCATCTGGCCATCTATTTGCCTCTTCCGTATGCTTACAACAGAGTCCTCTGATAGATGTCGACTCTTAATGCATCTGGATGTACTTTCAAAAAATGGTATTATGCGACGTCTACTGTGCTCCACCTAAAACCACCTCTTCCAATGCCTCGCCCAAATCCGTATATGTGATCTTGACAGCACCACTCTTCGCAGCTCTCTTCCACGCAGCCACCATCTCAGCGCGTCCAACCCTAACCACCCATCCCGACGCCGTGAGCATATCCAAAAACACATCCTCGCTCCTCCCTCTACCCACAACTCCCTCAGCCTTCAACAACCGCTCCACCCACTCCCTACCAACCTCTCCCCTCTTACCCACCCTCTCCACCACATCTTCAAGCCTGACAGCGCCCCTCTCGCGCAACCCCTCCCTCACAACCCGCACCGCCTCGCGCTGGACCCTCAGCTCGTCCTCCCTGGCCCTCCTCTCTCGCTCCCTGCGCTCCTCTCTCTCCCGCCTCGCCTTCTCCTCCAGCTGCGCCTCCGCAACCGCTCGCCTCCTCTTCTCTTCAAACGCCTCCGCCTCGCGCTCCTCCGCCCCCTCGGCATCCCGCGCTCGCTGCGCTTCGCCCTGCGCCCGCATGAACTCGTGGTATGCGCGTCGCTGGTCGCGCCTTGCTATCGACCGCGCCTTCTTCGCGCCGACCTGCCGTGAGGCGCGCGCGGCAGCGGCGGCGGCGGCGGCGTTGCCGTTTGCGTTTGCCGGGCCAGCTTGAGCGTGCTGGTCTTGCGGCGCGACATGGTCGTCGTCGTCGTCGTCGCCGTCTTCGACACCAGCGTTGAAAGGATTGTGTTGGGCGCCAACGGCCGCTTCGGCGGCAGCATCCTCCGCCTCAACATCTGCGGCGTCTTCGGCCTCCAGGAAGTCGTCTTGCAGCGCGTCCGGATCGGCGACGGCGTTGTCGTGGTCGTCTAGCCCACCAGCTCCCGTGGCGATGTATCTCTCGGCATGCCGCGCGCCGCGCGCCTCGAAGATTTGCGGCGCGAAGTAGAGGAAGATGACGAGGCAGGCCGTGTGGACGAGGTCTTGGAGGAGCGGCGTGCCGGGCGTGGTGAAGGGGAGCAGGCGGTTGAGGACGGCCTGGATGGCTCGCAGCGGGTTCATCATCTTGGGCGACGTGCAGGTGTGCGGTGCCTCATGTCCCGGGAAGAGGTAGGATTGGGATTGAGGCCAGAGAGAAACCGGGGCGCATGTTTGGTCTTGGATGCGCTGGCAATGGTGCTGTTTGCCCGGCAGAAATCATGTCCCGCGAGGTAAATGTTCGGCCGGTGACGTCTGGCCGGCCATGACTTTGTCCCACAACTGCGGACTACATGTACCTTAAGGTTCCTGCCTCCAAGCTGTTGGCATTTAGCGCCTGCTTTGCAAAGGCTATGGAAAATAAGAGAGGAGAGTTTTTATTAGCCTCAGATCGATCCAGAGACCTTGTCGGTTCCATAGATGATACCAAAAAGGCTCCGACGCTTTTTGTATCACTCCGCTCGAAATGCTTCAAAACAAAATCAAGAAACACCACCATGCCAACCATGTCTAATAGTTTGAGACAGCTCCTCTTGCTTTCAAATGGCTCTTGATCTATCATCAACTCTCCTTCCAGATCTAGTTCTCTTGAGCCTCCGGCTGCGCCTTGTTCTTGTTCTTTTGCTTCTGCTTCTGCTGCTTCTGCTTATCACCACCCTTCTTCGCCTTATTCTCGACCTCGTCCGCCTTCTCCTCCGCCTCCCCACCTTTCTCAACCGCCGCCTCCTCACTCGCATCCTCAGCAAACAGCTTCTCCATAGCGGGGACAAAGTACTCGAGCTCGGCAAACTCGCCCATCTTGATCCTCATGAGGTCGCTCGCAAAGCCGACGCGCATGTCGCCGCCGATAATAATCTTGGTCGAGGAGGGGTCGTCCGGGTCGGCCGCCCTGGCAATCTCCTTGGGGAGCACGAGGCCGCCGGCGGCTTTGACCATTTCCACGTATCCGGCTTGCGGTAGTTTTCGGGGTTTGGTGTTCACGGCCGGCGCGACGAAGCCGTCCATGGCGTCGAGGTCGCCGAAGAAGTCGTTGGCTTCGGGCGGCACGTCGTATGCTTCTGGGTCGACGTCCATGGCGTCTTCATCGTGCTCTTCCGTGGTGGCGGCGACGACATTGTCGCTGGGCTCTTCAACGATGGGCTCGTCGGCGATGGGCTCGCCGTCATTTTCTCTCGGCTCGCGCACCATGACCGGCAGCTTCTGGTAGCGCTGGCTAAAGTGCGTGAGGAGGACGCACTTGGCGCGCATGCGGGCGCCCACTCCCAACGCCTCGCTGGTCGTCGAGTGCCTCTTCGCCTTGGCGTCTTTAATCAGCCCGTCCTCAAAGGTAGCCTCGTGGATCAAGAGCGTCGAATGCATTCCGATTGCAGGAAACTTGACATAGTCCGGACGGCAGTCGCCGCTGTACGACACCTTGAACGGTTTGCTGCCATAGTACGAGTGATCCACGCGGGTAGACTCCGGCCACGTCAAGCTGACTGCTTGCGCGTTTTGGCAATGCCGGACGAAGCAGGTTTGGATATCTTGGAGGCCAAAAAGATGTTCATATCGGGACTTCGGAACCAGTGGCATCACTCCCCCTGAAGACTTCTCAGCTACCAGTTCAAGCTCGCCACCGCGGGCAAAGACTGGCCAGGTCTGAGAGTATCCAAAGTCCTCGACGCCGGAATACTCCCGGAACCAGTCATGCAATGGTTTGGAAGCAACCAGTCCCAGGCGCCGGGAAGCTATGGCGTTCGCTGGGTATTTGATGGCGTCACTCAGCGCCTTTCGAAAGTTATTATTTGATCGCTGGCCTTTGTGGACGACATTGTACCATGCTTTGACCACGGAGATTGTTCCAAGAATGTGGTCAGCGTGCGAATGACTGAGATAAATCAGGCGAAGTTCGTCCATGACCTCCAAGAACTCCGAGGGACTAAAGGCACGCTGCAGCTGGCCAAGGGTGCCTTCTCCGCAGTCCAAGAGGTAGGACCCGTATCCAGGCACGCGGATCAAGGTCGCGGAAACGTTGCGATACAATGAGGGCAAGGCGGATCCAGTTCCCAAAGGAATCACTTCGGCTTCGGGGCAGGGCATTTTCTCCCACCACTCCCTAAGCTCCGACGCAGACTCTGCTATTTTTGATTTAGCTTTACTTGAGGCCTCGATGACATCGCCGTTGAGTTTTTGCAAGGCTACTTCTGGGTTGAATGCAGGACCATTATTGTTTGGATTAACTTCGTGGAGTTTGAATGTCGGCTTCAGCAAGTACTCGTCGCAAAGCTTTATTGGCTCCGCATTGCCCGGTAGAGTAATCGATTTTTCTCGCTTCGGGCTCCCAACCCCAGATTGTGTCAAGATTGGAGTGCCTTCGAATGGCACTCTGAACCTCTTTTCGTCTGCCTTTGACAGTCGAAGTAAAGATCCGGCGCTTTTCTTGAACATGATTGGATTGGAGCTTAGGTCCTGCGAAGATACAAGGTGCTTTACGTCTGGAAGAGACTCCATGAACGACTTCAGTGCCGGGTCAGAGGCTACATTTGGACCGAGAATCCAGACGATGAGCTTTAGGTTGTCCTTGATCTCGGGCATCTGCCACTCGCTGCGGCTGATGAGCGGACCGACATAGTCAGCGGTGGGCAGATCGATGACTCCAAAAGCCAAGCCCACGCGCGTCGGTCCAATAACCATCTCGGGTGTTATCGTTTCGCCACTCTCCAGTTGGATGGACTGGCCTTGCGCGAGAACACCACGAATTTTGCCTTTTGGTACCTTCAGTTCTTCTGCTTTGGCCTTGTCAAACTTGCCTCGCATGTCGCAAGTCTTGATCAGGTACGAGACTGCCTGAGGGGCGCGCTCGACATCAGGCAGCCATTTGACCTGAGTTGCTGGCCACGGTTCTCGGACCAACACGACGGGGTCCTGAGGGGCAGCAGACCAGTCAAAAGGTTCGACCTTGTCACTGCCGGGAGCCCGCCAAAAGACTTTGGCTGGAAGTTTGACCTCGGACAATTTGCTTTCAAAAAAGGCATCCTTACTCCAAGTGGAATTGAACATGTCTGTGACCACTTTCCGGGCAACCTGATCTACAGTCTGCTTTGGATCTGACGGAGGGGATTCTGGACTCTTCGGTGGGGATGTCTGGACGTCATTCATCTCATCGTGACTCCTCTTCCTGCGCCTGGAAGTGGAGGATGCAGGTGACGACTGCTTGTCTTGGGGCGAAATCGACATGGGGTATAATTTGAGGTTATCGTCGGCAAACGTATGGAGGATCTCCTGGTCCTCTCCTCTGGGTGGATCGTCCCTAATCTCCAAAGTATTCAACGGCATCCCTCTCTTGAAAATGATCCTCCGGGTGGTGGCAATGGTGTAATTGAGATTCGGCGGCCCAAACACGTTCAATGTGATTTTCTCCAAGTTTTTGCTGTTCTTGTCCTGATTGCTCGCAATCACCTGGTCGGCCTTTGTGAGAGCCATGCCGAGCAGTCCTCCCAGATTCCTCCATTCAGAGCGGCCGGTCAAGAAGAAGTCGTGCGTCTTGACCAGGCGTACACCCAGCTCGTTCATTGTCCGCTGCACAGCCTCGCCCATGTTTCCAATCATATATTGCTTGTCATCGCAATTCAACACCACCACGGTGCTCGGTGTGTCCGCCGTCGGCGTCGAGACTACCCTCAAGGTCGCCTGCATACCGTCGCGTTGGTGTGACCGAGAGTTGTTGCTGTATCGTGTGATGGGAAGGTGCGTTTTGAAAATTATGAATGGAGGTACCGAGTCTTGTGGTTCTTCGGCGGGTTCAGCGGCGGATGGCTGGTTGATGAGCATTAGCTAACTCTCGGGGAAGGAATGACTCAGAGTGACTTACTTGTTGCCCTTGTGAGCCTTCACGAGGATTATTAAGGGGCTGAGCAATGACAGAGGCCAGTACAGAGCGCGTTGAAGGCGTTGACGCAAAGGTTCGATGTTGGCGGAGCACCCAGACTGGACGGCGGATAGGCGCAGAGGCTCTCACATTCGCGAGAGAGCGTGCGGCTTTGAAATTCAGAGCCGCCGCTAAAACGCGACGTTCTGTGAGGCCCGCTATTTTGGCGACCAGGAAAACAGGAAAGCGCAGGACTGTGGACGTAGAGCGGCGTTGACAGAAGCGCAGTCGCGTGGTGAAGCTTTCCCGCGAATTATTTCGACCGCATCCCAGTACAACGGGGCAACTTCGGCCGTCGTGCTAGATAGCACACAGGGCAAACTACGACCAGACAGAGGCAGGTAGTTAGTTAACCTTTTGACTATGCTCGGAGAACATTGAATTAACCAGATCGCAGTTGTGTCTCCGAAGCCTCGATTTCACCAAGGAGCTGACTTGACTACAGTAAAGTTCTGAACCGGACCAGAGTATTTAGTGCTTGTCATCCATGACACAAGGTTTCTTGCAAATAATGTCAAGATTGCTATCCAATCGATGCTGTCAATGCAGCTCGAGAAAATTCCTATATCCCGTTTCCCAGTCCCACAGCAAAAAGTAGCTTGTCGAGGCGCCTTTGTTCGCCGGATTCCTGCTCTATGGCAGATGTTTGAGCACAACCCGCTCATCCTGTTGAGAAAAATTGCAAAAAAGGAAAATGAAATGACAGATGCCGCTTTGATATCAAACGAGAGTCGTGCCCACCAAGTCCAGTCTCAAAAATATCCACAAATAACGAAGGAAATAAACACAACGAAAGAAGTGATTGCCTACGCCCTGCAATCCTCACTCCACTTTTGAAGGTGATGAAAGATCATGTTTACAAGCACATTGCGAGGACACGCTCACAAGCGGCATCAAGCTTGGCGGTGGCGCGGTCGAAACGTTGTTGTTGTTGCTCAGGAGTCTCGTTGTTGAGGGTGACCTCGATGCGGGCAAAAGCCTTCTCGGGGGCAATGTGACCAAAGAGAGATTCCTGGTAAGAGGCAGAAGAGGGAGCAGGCGAGTTGAAGTAGAGAGCAAAGTCCGGGTTACCATCGTCGACCTCCTCGACTTCGGCAGTCTCGGAGGCAGCCGGCTTCTCGGCGACGAACTCGGGGCGCTCGATCACCGGGAAGTCGGGCTTGACGGTCTCCTCAACGGGGGAAAAGATGGACGAGCTGCCCTTTCCGGAGAGACCCTCAAGCTCAAAGGGGTGGGTGGGACCCTCGGGAAGCTCGAGGACAGCAAAGACCTGGGGCTGGTTGAAGTTGAAACCACTGCCGGGGAAGTAGTTGACGTTGTTGTTGTTCATGTCAAAAGCCATGGACGACTGCTCGGGAATCATGGACATGCCCATTTGAGAAGTGTTCTCGTGGGAGGACTCCTTCATCATGGGAGGTGCCGTGTTGAAGTTTTGCTGGGCCGGGGCCTGCGAGACCGGAGCGGCCGGCATCTTCGCAGGCTCGGACAGAGCGGGATCGCGGCTGAGCTCGTCAAGGAAGGGCACGAAAGCTTGGTGACGGAGAAGGCGCTCGATGAAGGCGCGCGAGCGCGCGTTCTCCTCCATGAGAGCGCGGTTCTGCATAAGCAGCTCGTTGGCCTCGGTTTGCTTGGCAGCAACTTCACCCTCAAGCTGCGAGATGTATTCTAGGTTGTGTCAGTATGTAGTGTTGCAGGTGTTTTGATCGAGTCACATACCCTTTCTTCTCGAGCGGAATGCGCGGGCAGAAACCTTGTTGCGAAGTTGACGGCGCTCCTTGCTGCTGAGCTTCTTGCCCTCCTCGCTGGCGAGGAGTCTCTCATCCTCGTCCATCTCTTCCTCATCCTTCTTCATCTTGACGATGTGGGGCAGGACGCCCGAGCCGTTAGCATCCGCTTGCTGGGAGTGCAAGATGCTGTTCTGGCGGATCTGGTTGACAACGCGCGCAATGGTCTCTTCCGTGCGGGCGTCGGTGAACTGAGCAGATTTTCTTTGGGCATGGTGGCGGCCTTGTTGTTCCCTTTGCTGCTGGTGATGTTGATGTTGTTGTTGCTGTTGTTGCTGGAGCATCTGTTGTTGCCGCTGCTGCTGGGCCTGCGCCTGCGCCTTGGCCGCGAGAGCAGCTTGTTGCTGATGCATACCCGGGAAGAATCGGATGTTTTGTTGCGACTGCTGCTGGATGTTGTGGGGGTCGACGAAGTCGTCTTTTTGCTGGCCTTCGGAACCAAACATGAAGTTGGGGACAGGACCGGAGTTACCCATGTTGGTGTCCATGTCGAAATCACCCCATCCATCGTCAAAGCCGAGGCCGGAGTTGCTGAAGTTGAAAGACTCGCGCATAGGCTGGTTCATCGACGGCATCTGGATTCCCGGAAGGGAGCCGGAGGGCAGGCCAGTTTGCTGCTTGAAGAGCTCATACTCGTGGCTCGGCTTGGCCGGAGTCTGGTGGTCTTCGGCCTGGTCGAGAGGCAGGATGCTGTTGGTGGGACTTGCCATGGTCGAGGCAACTGTTGAGGGAGCCATTTGCGACGAGCTGGCGGGGGCCGGAGACTGGATGGCATTGAAGTCGATGAGGCTGTCCATGTCCGGATCGAAGCATTGGTTGGTGTTGAAGGCCTGGTAGCCCATGGGCTGGGCCGCGATGGTAGACATGACGGCGGTAGAGTTGTTGGGTGGGTGTGGAGAGAGGAGTAAAGGGCGAAAACCTTGCTAAGGCAACGGGTGTGGGTCGTGTTTTGTGGTAGCGATCAAGACGCAGTTGCTGGCGGTCGTCGGGTCCCCGGGGTCGCGGGCGCGCAGGCAGTGAGAAAGCGTCGTCAGCGTTCTATTTTGGGAACGAGCTGGCGGCTTGGCCTTGGAGCGAGGGCGGCGCGACGATGGAGGGTAACGAGCGAAGTGTTTGGAGTGCGGTGGTTGAATGCGACGGCTTGGGGGTCGTCGCAAGCGGAATTAGGAGGTTTGGTGGTTGATGTTGGGGTTGATGGGGGGAGAAATGGGAGATGGGAGAGAGAGTTGGGTGGACATGGCTGGGGGCGGGGCCCAAAGGGATTTAGCGACTCTGGCGCTTCGCTGCTGAGTTTCAGCGCTGCGCCTCTCCGAGTCCGTCGCTCTAATCATCTCCGGCTCCTCTCAGCCCGCCTTGGCCCAAAATGGCCATGCCTCCGGTGCACTGGTCCCTCTCTCGACATCTCAGCGCACGCCGGCACATTTCTCGCTCTCACCCAAATGCCGAACAATCATCACTTGGAATCTGGTCCCTAGCTTACCAGACTTCTTCTTCTTCGCCATGGCTTCAACTTCACCATGCATACGCAATCTTTGCTTACCTGCCGCCAAACTTTAACCACCCGTCCTAGACTAAGCACTCCGCAGCAGTACCGACTCTTCTTCAGGCTCGCCCGTCGACAAACATGGTCGTCTCGAGACAAAGAAGCAACGCCACGGTGATGCCCATGCTGGCCCTGGCCTGGAGCCTCCGCAGTCCACTCTCGGATCTGCTCGCCGAATTCATGTGGAGATGCAAACAAATGGACCATCTTGATCGACCATGTTCCTCTTTCATCTGCTTGCAGCACTAGACGTAGATTCTGAGGAGAGCAAGCGCGTGAAACGGCCAGCCGATTCAAGAGGGTATCGGCGCTGAGTTCAGCACTTTGCTGATTTTGTCATGATGCTTCGGCCGACATGCACTCGGCTCGGAGATAGGCTTGGAGCCAGTCAATTCTTGCAGCACGCCGACCTTGCCTTTGCACCGTCAGCGGCTCACACGGCTAGGGACCTTGGCCGGCACGAGCAAAGGAGAGCCCTGCATGCCTTGGAGGCCATATCGTCAGGTAACTGGAGCGTCATCTGTCACGCCACAGGCTCTGGCACCTGTTGAACTTTTTTTTCGCTCTTTGCCTCTTGCACTTGACAAGTACTTGGCAGTTAGAGAGGACCTCGGCCCTCACATACTTTTCTGTCAAAACAGTGAGCACTCAGCGGCCGGAATGCGGATTCACTCAAGGTTCTTGCTCGGAGTTTGTACCCGGAGCACAGAATGCGAGGACTGAGGAGACACCAATAGCGCACAGCCACATTCAAAATACTCAAGATTATTCCACCACACTGGACAAAGACGCTGGTCGCACAAGTACGCGTCCATTGTTCTGCTGCCACTGCGGCGTCACATTCTCCTACGCTTCGAGAGCTTCTCCGCCGACGACCTGAATCGTTTTTGGCCTGTCGCCCTGCAGCACAGCCGCCGCTTTCGTTGCGGCTCGGCTCGACTACTGCTTCGGGCAGTTTTCGCCATAAGGCGCCCTACAAACGGTCGTACGCTGTGGCTTTTTTGTGTTCGAGAGAGGCGCGGACAACTGTTATTGAAACCCAAGGAGACGGTATCAAGACGTCGATGCTCGAATAAAGTAGAAGGCGACGTGGCACCCCGCCTCAAAAACGAGGATCGAGTCTGTCCAGTCTGGACGAGATGCGGAGTGAGCTGGCTGAATGCAAGATGGCAAGGCGCTGATGACGAGTCTCCTCCGGGGGTGGTTCTGCTTCTCGACGACCACATCTTCACGCCTCCATCTGACAAACAACAAGCCAGTCGGTCCGGGAATAACGTCAAAGCAGTCTCGCCATCACTTTCTCTCATCTCCCACCACACAAAAACAGCCCTTCGGCGCCTTGTGCAAATTGAAAAAGCCTTTGAGCAAGAGGAACGTGCTCTACAAACTATAGGCAGGCTAAGACCCTACAGGCAGGTGCACCCACATCTATATTCTAGAACTCGAAGGCAAGCCTTTTCCTCCTTCGTCCTCCCTACGGCCCTATCGCCCCGATATGCTTCGGCAAGCGAGCCGAAGGCGCCTTACGACGAGGACGGGAATTCCGAAATCTCGTCTCGTTCCACCACCACTTCGCCATCATATGCCCCTGACAAGAGGTGTGATGAGGGAGTGAGACAACCCATCTCGCCTGCAGACCCAAGACTCGACGAACCTCACAAGAGGAAGGTTCTCCACATGCTGGCAGGACGTTGATTTGCTGGGCGCTCTTGGTTATTCCCGCCTGTGCGGCCGCCGGACGGCGGACCGCCGTGACGATCGTGCCTGGAAAGAGGGCCCCTGATTCAGATGTCGGACTGCTGCGTGCGCAGTGTCTGGTTTGGGGAAGCGGTTGTTGTCGCTCCTGCGCTGCTCTCGCGATCTCGACTCCGGTCGTCTTTTTGCCGGTGGTGGTGTGGTCGAGAAACCAGAATTCGGTAGGTGTGCGAGGGGACTTTCTCTCCGAGAGACTCTTGAGAGCATAGTAGTCACTATTATTGCAGCCATCAAAAGCACGAGAATGCTTTTTCTCACCCCACTCCCGCTACTCGAAGCCGTCTGTCGAGCTGAGCCACCTACAACATCTCAGCCACTCACCACAGCTCCCCCTAGCGTTCTTCAGCCCACCAGCCCAGCCCAGACTCGCCTCTGTGCCCCCAAAGTCCAACGAGAACGGAGTAGATATGCATCTGGATCATCCCGAGGTCCGTAACACTTTCTACATGCCTCACCACAGAGCAAACCATCCCACGCACGCACGCACGCACGCGGGGCCGGCCGACGACTAGTAGCTGCTCGTGGCCGCCAAGAGAGAAGACGCGCGCACACGTTGGATTTGGAAGAACGCTCGAAGATCTCTGATATCTGGAAAATTGTTGCGCGAGCTCAGTGGGTAACATTGGCCGACTGATCTTGCACCGGATTGAATCTTCCTGTCTGCACTTGTTGATTGGCGCTGCGCGCTGCTGATATGGGTGATGGGACTGATGAAGCGCCCGTCCTTTCAATATTATTCCAATGGAAATTTGACCTGCCAGGTGATGAGGTGCGGCGGAATTGGAATAGAGTTTGGCAGGCGAGACCCGATGAACCATCCACAAGTCAATCAAGTCCATTGTAACTATTCTCCGGCGAGTGTACTAACCACAGCGAGTGAGGCAAGAAACCTCATTTCCGAATTGATGTCAACGCCGGACGGGAGACAGCGTATGGGGAGCATTCAAGCTTCCTTGGCGGGTCTTGTCGTTACCATCTTCCTCACGGCCCACCGTGACATCGACATTGACAGACATACAGCACGTTACCTAGTAGTGCTGCCAAAAGTCGGTCGACTACGCATCCGCACGCAGCATGTGTACCGGGTTTGCGCTCAGGTACGCCGTACGCCTCTGACCAGACACCACCACGTCTCGTGGACCCTCGGACCCTGAGAGCCGTCTGTGAATCCCGTCGAACCACGGGTCCAGAGCGCGACGGCGCCGCGACCACTACCAAGGCGGCGGGGGCTGGTTCGATTCTCGATGGCGGCGCCGGACGTCTCCCACAACAACCCACGTACACCTACCAGATCACTTCAACCACCGTCCACGGCTCATCGACCGCGTTTCGTTTCGCCGGAGGATGCACCTACGCATATGCAACGCCAGTACACGGACCGGGGCGGTGACCAGAAGCTGTGGGCGCGGTTGGGTAGGTAGGTTGGCGGTTCGGGTCGACTGTCGACGCAGCGCAGCACAGCGCAGCGGCCTAGATCGTCGCGATGGCCCGTGGCCGCAGACTTCAAGGGAGCGAACATGGAGGATGTGGCCGATGTCGCTTGCGAGAAGTGTGGTGGTGTACATGGCGAGGAAAGGGTTGTGGGACTTTGGGAGGGGAGAGACGCTGGACAGCACGCGGAGATGGTTTGGCTCAAACCAGCCCCAGAGAACAGTACACGGGGAAGGCGAGCGGCGACCTGAGTTGAGGTGCTCCAATGCAAAAAGGTAGGAGGCAGAAGCTTTGTGGAAGTACACCCCCAGACGACGGGCGCTCCTTTGCTTGTTCCGTTGCAAGAATTTGACTTGGAACGGAAATTAAAGAAGACATTGGCTTGTCGTCATCCAAGAAAGGCACACTGAAGGTAAGTGGAGTATGCCAAAGAGACGGATCTCTTCTGTTTGGAGCAAAACGGGGGGTCTTTTTTTTTTTTTTTTTTTTCCCCGCTTCACAGCATCTGTCGACTTTGACATTCTTGCCCCGCGTCAGCAATTGTTCTCCTTCTCTTGGTGCAGTTGTCAGACATCCTACAACTTCAGTACGAATACGCAGGCGCTCAGCCACGAGCTTTTTGCGTCTCAACGAGAACGACACACAGTGGCCTCATCTCGTTGTCCCAATTTCAAAGGCCATGTCCGCAGAACTGCAGCTTTTCCATCAACTCGCGGAGAATTCAACCCTGAAGTCGACTCCAACGCGTTCGTTCGCCAGTGGCGGGCCGGCAAGCATCTGCAGCAATTGAGATGGCCAACCAATCCAACAACGACGGGATTGTCAACCACATACCTTGCTCGAACATCTGTCGATAACGGTTCGGTCCACGGCCACACTTCCCACTTCGTCGACTTGGCCGGTCGAGCGATGCGGAGAAGGCAGAGAGGATGGAAGCTGGGCGGCTCTGGGCATGGTCGATCAATGACGTCAGCGTAGGTCGCACCTTGCCCGTTCCCCCAGCTGTTGCTACATGAACGGATAGTTACGGTACAGCGTGCTACTAGCAGTAGCAGCAGCAGCAACATCCACTTAGCCACGCCACACTGTTGCTCAGTTGGCTGAAGGCGAAAGAGAGGCAGTGCGAGTCGGAGCACACAGCGCGTCAGAGCCTCCTGCGACGGTTGGCGCTTCGTTGCCGCCGCAGCAGAGCAGCAGCAACAACAACGTCTGAACGGCTCGACGGGTGATGTTGTCAGAGCCGTCCCGTCGGATGTGCTGTCACACCCGACAACTGGACCATTGACGGACGGACCCCGAGTAGAGTGCTCGCGCTGTCGGCTTAGGCTGTTGGGCGAGGGCCAGGGAGGCATGGGCATACGACTTGGGATCAATAGTACGTTCGACAACTGACATCTATAGTCGAGTTAGACCACATAGGCACAGTACAAGCAAAAAGGCTTGCGCGTCGCCCAGCATCAAACAAGAAGCATGAGATTCACCAACTAGCGAAAAAGGCAGGTCGATAGGGCACAAATCCATACATGTAGGCAGGGCATTGGCGGGGGGATGCTGTGCTCCAGGGGTGCGTCGAACGCCTGCTGCAGCCAATGACGCACAAAGAAAGACCAGTCTTGGGCGTCTTGGAACGGAGACGCAGAGGAGAAAAAAGCACATGGTGTAGCGCCCGTCTGCTTGGGACATGGCCGGGCGTGGTCTTGGTGAGGTGCTCTCTTGCATCACCCTGCCCAGGGCTTCCCCGTCTTGAATTCTTGCTTGCTCCCAAGGAACCCTCTTCCCATCCCATCTTCACACCATTCTCTTCCTGCTTTTTCTGGTCTAGAGACTGCACCTGCCACTGCCACTGCTGCTGCTGCTGCCATCTACTGCTTCTGACACCTGCCTGCTCCACTGCGCCTCCTCCTCATTCTTCCTTCTCAACCACCCCGCGCAGCCACTCGCCTGGCTGTCACTCTGCTGCTGCGGGATTCCTCCACACACTCACCTCACCACTCCATCAATTCCACCCACATTGGTTCGAGGGCCACTGGACACGGCGCCACGACCCCAATTGATATTGTCTCGAGCTCCATTCTCATTCGAATCTATGCATCTTTTGCTCGACCACAACTATACGACTACGACCAGCAACCATGCCTTCACGACGCTCCTCCTCCTCGACCCACCGCAGCTTGCTGTCGCTGCTGCTGCTCTCAGCCGGAGCGGCCCTGGCGCAGACGCCGCCAAACTTCTCGCCCAGCTCCTCGGAGCGCCTGCTGGCGACGTTTGACCAGAATACTACGGATCCCTTCTTCTTCGTGCTGGGCGGCGTCTTTGAGAGGAATTGTGCGTTTGCCCCCAATGCCCACCCCAGCATCTAGAGAGGGTATCGAAAGAGGAAAAAGCTCGAGTGGACATGTAAACAATGCAAGCTGACACCACGCGCCCTCTTCTCTCGCAGCAACGCAAAGCGCCCCACAAATCTACCTCCCGGCCAACCGCACCACGCTGGGCCCACCGACCAACAGCACGCTGCCAGCGACGTACCTCATCCTGATGGTGGACCCGGACGCGCCGTCGCCGCAAAACACGTCGCGCAGCGAGATCCTGCACTGGATGCAGCCGGGCGCCCGGCTGAGCCGCAGCACCGAGACGCAGACCGCCAACGACACGGCCATCTCGATGCTGTCGGCCGCGGACACGGGCACCGCCGCCGTCGTCCCCTACCAGGGCCCCGCGCCCCCCAGCGAGGCCCCCCACCGCTACATCGTCATGGTGTTCCGCCAGCCAGAGGGCTCCGACAACTTCACGCTGCCGGCCGACTATGAGGCGAGGCAGGGCGGCCAGAATCGCACGCTCTTCAATGCCACGGATTTTGTCCAAAAGGCCAACTTGGGCGATCCTGTCGCGGCGACGTATTTCCTTGTTGGCAGCATGACCCAGGGTAATGGCACCGACACGTACAATGGTACGGGTGCTGCCGCCGGCATTGGCAACTCGTCGCTCGGGAATGGGAATGCCACCAACTCGACGGGCGGCGGCGGCGGCGGCAGCAGCGGCGGCGAGGGCGGTACCACCCCGAGCGGCACGGCTCCTACCGACTCGGGATCTGGCGCGGAGAGGAGGGAGAAGCTGGGCCTGGGGGCGTTGATCGGAGCGCTTGCGGGTGCGCTGTGGTTGATTGGTTGAGGACGCAGTTGATCAGTTGAGGTGGGTTGACGTTGAGCGGCGGCAGCGGTGGTGGTAGCGGAGGGAAACGAAGTAAGGGGGAGGTGAGCGGTGGTCGTCGTTGCTCTGGAGGCATATAGGACGTTTGGGTTTTCGTCTTGCGTCCGTCTGTATTTATTTTTGCGTTCCCGCGTCCGCGGTCCTTTACTGCGGTCGGGTGAGTACCAGGGAAAGAGACGACGAGGCCTGCCGACTTGGCTGGAGTCGAGCAGAGGCATTCGTACGTGGTGGAATGGGGAAAAGATCAGACGCAGCAATGTAGCAATACTTGGGTAGCATGAAGCCAGCCTCCAAAAGGACGTTGAAATTTGAACTTTGAACTTGATGATGAGTCGAACACACGGCGGACTACGTACCAGCGAGGCCCCCCCCCCCCCCCCCCCCTCCAAGCGTCATGACAGTGAGTGGTATCGCTCTAGAAATGCTTTTTTGTGTCCACCTACCGTCCCAACCCTGAAATGCCAAAACGCCCCAATGTATAGTTATGCTGCCACTTTTCCCATCTCTTTTCTTTCGTGTCTCTTTCTCTAGTCTTCGTGCATGACGGCCATGTCAAGCACCTCAGCTCTTGCGCGCCCCTTGGTCTGCGTGGAGATGAACTCGGTCAGCGCGCGGTAGGCGCCGGGCTCGACGAAGCCGACGCACTCCCACTCGTCGCCCAGCACGTCCTGGTTCTCGACCTGCTCGACCAGCGCCAGGATGCGGTCCTTGACGGTGCCCGCCGCCGCCTTTTGCTCTTCGTCGTTGTCTTCACCGCCGCCCTTGCCTTTCTTGTTGTTGTCTTTTGCGGCGGGCGCTGCGGCAGGTGCGGGCGCTGCGCTTTTGGCTGCTTGCTTGAGGATGTTGGTCGGGCAGGTGATGCGCAGGCGCATTCGGGCGCGTGCAACGGGGATCGGTTGGTGTGCGATGAGGGCCTTCATGGCTTCGAGGGCTTGCGATTTGGCGGACTTGGTGTTGGAGACGCCGCTCCACCGCGGGAGGTCCTTTTTCGGTTGTTCAGCGCCTTCCGCGGTTGTGGGAGTCGAGGTGCCGCTGTTGTCTGTCGCGGGCGCCTTTGCGGTTTGCGAGCTCAGTTGATCCAAAGCCTTCTCGATCATTCCCGTCGTATAGACGCGCTTCGTTTTGGGGTCGACCAGACGGCCAGCCACAATGTCGACAACCTCGTTGTGGACGCGCTCGAGCTGCGCATTGCGCTCCTTCTCTCCGACCTGCAGCTCGCCCTTGTTCAGGATCTCGAGGATGATGTCGTCGAGCGGCCGGTCCTTGCCAAACGCCTTGGACAGGTCCTCCTTGTTGGCGACCTGGCCCTTGCTGACGTTGATGAAGACGTTTGGGATTTGCAGCACGTTGTCCAGGTCCTTTTCGACGCCGCTGCGCCATTCGAGCACCTTGTTCTTGTAGCATGCGATTTCGAAGCGCTTCTTGCCTGTTCGCGCGGTGTTAGGGGGGGTGGAAGGAGGCGGCGAGGTATTTTTTGATTGGCGAACCTTTTTTCATGCGAACAAGTGAAACATTGGTCAACTTGATTTGGTTGACGGGCTGGAAACATGTCAGCAGGGATTTCGAAGGAGAGAGGGACGGCAAGCATACGGTCTTGATTCCCACGGGCATTTTGGCGGTGTTGCTCGGGGTTGTGGGCAAGAGAGGAGAGAGATGTGTTGAAGTTATGGCAAGGCTCGATGAAGATTTGGAGTCAGTCTGGCTCACGGTGACGTAGAAGCTGCGCTAGAGCAGATAGGGAAGCCAAGAGGCCTTATCAGCTGCACGCGACCCATCCAACCCCAGCCTCCCGTCAGTCAGTCAGGCACACCGAAGTCGTCTCCGGGCCAGCTGCAGCTCCCGTAGCTTAGCTTAGCTTTCCACTCTTGACTCTCGTCCACACTTCACCCCAGTCTATCTTCTTCACCTCCTCTCTTCCCCTCACGAGACCACTCCATCTCGTCCATTTCACTTCCATCTGTCCATCGCGTCATCCATCCGAAGCCGACCGCTGATCATCTCTCCGAGCTGATTGCACCATGAAGGTCGCCACCTCCGCGCTCCTCGTTGGAGCTGCCACCACGGCGCTGGCCGACCAGCAGCAGATCTTTAAGATTCCCAAGCCCGTCCAGGACGCCTCCGAGGCCGTCACCAAGGCCTGGGAGAAGCCGCTCCACAACCTCGAAGATGCCCTCAAGACCATGACGGCCGAAGCTCGCCAGGTCTGGGACGAGGTCGCCATGATGTTCCCCGACGCCATGGAAAAGGCAAACTTCTTCTCCTCCCCGAAGCCGCACACCCGCAAGCATGACTCCGAGTGGGACCATGTCATCAAGGGCGCCGACGTCCAGAGCGTCTGGGTCGAAAACTCCAAGGGCGAGAAGGAGCGCGACGTTGACGGGAGGCTGGATGCCTACAGCCTCCGCACCAAGAAGGTCGACCCCAAGTCGCTCGGCGTCGACACCGTCAAGCAGTACAGCGGATACCTCGACGACGACGAGGATGATAAGCACTTGTTCTACTGTGAGTCATGCCGCTCCATTGAGATGACAGACTGGAGCTAACACAAGCTTGCCAGGGTTCTTCGAGTCCCGCAACGACCCCAAGAATGACCCCGTCATCCTCTGGCTCAACGGCGGCCCCGGCTGCTCGTCGCTGACTGGCTTGTTCATGGAGCTCGGCCCCTCGTCAATCACCAAGGAGCGCGAAGTCAAGTACAACCCGGCTTCCTGGAACAGCAATGCTTCCGTCATCTTCCTTGACCAACCCGTCAACGTTGGTTACTCTTACTCTGGTAGCTCCGTTAGCAACACGGTTGCTGCTGGCAAGGACGTCTACGCCTTGCTCACCCTCTTCTTCAAGCAATTTCCCGAGTACGCTACTCAGGACTTCCACATTGCCGGTGAATCGTACGCTGGCCACTACATTCCCGTTTTCGCGTCCGAGATTCTCTCGCACAAGAAGCGCAACATCAACCTCAAGTCCGTCTTGATCGGCAACGGTCTCACTGATGGCTTGACCCAATACGAGTACTACAGGCCCATGGCCTGCGGAAAGGGAGGTTGGCCTGCTGTGCTTGGCGAGAGCGAGTGCCAGGCCATGGACAACGCCCTGCCCCGCTGCCAGTCGCTGATCCAGAGCTGCTACAACAGCGAGAGCGTCTGGTCTTGCGTCCCCGCCTCCATCTACTGCAACAACGCCATGATTGGCCCCTACCAGCGCACCGGTCAAAACGTCTACGACGTCCGTGGCAAGTGCGAGGACAGCAGCAATCTCTGCTACTCTCAGATGGGCTGGATCTCCGACTACCTGAACAAGGACAACGTCATGTCGGCTCTTGGTGCCGAGGTTTCCAGCTACGACAGCTGCAACTTTGACATTAACCGCAACTTCTTGTTCCAGGGTGACTGGATGCAGCCCTTCCACCGCCTCGTCCCTGGCATTCTCGAGCAGATTCCCGTCTTGATCTACGCCGTAAGTTTCGTTCACAGCTCACCAAGACATGCGCTAACATTTCCATCAGGGTGACGCCGACTTCATCTGCAACTGGCTCGGCAACAAGGCCTGGAGCGAGGCGCTCGAGTGGCCCGGCCAGAAGAAGTTTGCGCCTCTGCCCCTCGAGGACCTCAAGCTCGGCGGCTCGGGCCGCAAGACGGGCCAGATCAAGAGCCACGGCAACTTTACGTTTATGCGCCTGCACGCCGGCGGCCACATGGTGCCGTTCGACCAGCCCGAGGCCTCGCTCGACATGCTCAACCGCTGGATCAGCGGCGAGTGGTTCGGCCAGGAGTTGTAAGGTGGTCTTTGGGAGTTGTGGTGGAACTTTTGAGAGGTGAATTGAAATTGTCAAGCACTCATGTCGTGAGATGATGTTGTGAGTGGGGTGAGGTGATGTAGGTGGTCATTCGATCAGCGTGGTAGATGGTAGACGGAAAGGCAAAAATCACCAGTTCATGTAGCTTGGTCCCTGCCAAATTGACAATTGAAGTTTTTGTTTGGATGATTTTGCAAACTTTGATTGAGTGATTGGTCTTTTCATCCTTGGACGAGAGTGGAAAGGTAATGTTGGAGAGTCGCCCTGCAATATCATCGGAGCCCGAATATATTCGGCTACCTGTGCGATGAGGTGGTAGGGCGGATAACGACAGCATTACTTCGAGGCTTAGACATTTTTTTGTTTCCGACTTGTTGACTGTATCTTGCGGATGACCTCGAACAGTGAGATCGAATAAGCCTTGGAAAGTATGTGTGTTGCTTTGCTTCCCCCCTCTTCCCCTGATCTGAAGCTAGTAAGTAAGGGGCAAGTGTTTGTCGACCTGCGAATCCCACCAACCCTGCCAGTTTTTTTTTTTTTTTTTTTTTTTTTGGCACCCTTCTTCGTCCTTTGGTTGCGTGATGGTCGAGAACTCTTTCAGATGGATGGATGGTTCTGAATGCGTCCAGTGATGGGGTGATTCCTTGCTGTAGGTTTAACTAGGGAGGAGGGAGGAGGAAGACGTGCGTGTATGGAGCGCTGTTTTCTTCTTTTGCTCGTGTGGATACGGTGATGTGCTACTGCTGCTGCTGCTACTAATTCAGAGAAGTGTAATTAATACAGTTGCTTTCTCTCGTGGACTTGTCCACGAGCCTCGACCCAAGTTACGCCTAGTCGCCTGTTCACCTCATTGTGCCAGACACATCAACCTTGACGCAGAACAGCGTGGACACGCGCAGCTCGTCCCGCGGGCATCGCGAGCATTTCAAGATGCCATTGTATCGTGTCCATCGTCACATATGTAGCATAGTCCAGTCCATCTTCTCTGGTTAGCCAGCATCACGCTGCGCGCAAACAAAACGCGTACATATAAGTAGCTCTCACGCGGCCAACGGCAACCGCGCTTTTTGATGCGGGAAGATGGGTCCATACCTTACATCGAGCATCGGATCACTCCGAACTCGGCTCCTCGACTCAGGTGCGAGCTGGAACGACGAAGATGCCGAGTATCCCGTCGACCTATTTGATCGATGGCACCTAGATGATCCATCCTCTCACCCTCGGATCAAAGACTGCTGGCGATTGGTTGAGTTGGTTGAGTTGCATGCAGCGTTGTTGCCCTGAGAAACGAGCCTTCTTCCGGCCTTCCCGCTCGGACAACGGATGGTCGTTTGGAATCAGGACCTGTACACTGCATTATTCAGCGGAAAAGCCCCCCTGCTGATGAGTTTGAGCCACAGAGGGGTATTGGGGCATGCCACTCGCGTGTGTACCAGTGCATGTCGAGCCCTGAGCTATCGACATTGCACCTGGTCCTTTCCACATAGAAGCAGAAACCATTGAAAACCGACACATTGAAGTCAATGGGGCCGAGCAAGAGCAGGAGTCGGTGGTAGATAAGCCAGTGTCTCGCTCTCGCTCTCACTCTCGAGCTGCACAGTTTTCCATGTCCCAGAGCGAGATTTTGAGGAGAGTGAAGTCATTAGAGTACGCGCTCATCTTTCCGCTATTATTGGTCCGCTTCGTAAAGGCTGGTGGCTGTGCCGCGCACTTTTCTGGCTAGGTCTTGACACGCTGTGACAGGGAGCAGTCGAGCAGTCGAGCAGTCGAGCAGTCGTGTGTGTCGCAACTTCTTTGAACTGACAGTGAGTGATCAGACGTCCACAGGGCAGAGATGATGGAGCGGTTGAGTGATTCACTTTGGTTGGCCACGACTGTTCTTGACGAGTTCTCATGAGATCGATTCCTCCCTTTGAGCTGAAAGCACTTGGTGCCACAGCATCACTAGTGAGCATTCTGATCTCAATTTTTCGAAATTTTTTAGATGGTCTAATCTTAAGAAGTCTTTCTTCAATTTGATCTTCTCATGTATTGCAACATTACAGTTCTGAATACAGATCTTTTTCGGATCGACAGCAGAAAGGGGGTTGTCGCATCAATTTACACTGACCAAGGAAAAGAAAAAGTGCCCATTATCAATCTTGTCAACCGACCGGAACGCCTCGCTCAGGATCTTGTATGGACAAAGGAGATGAAGTATAAATGTAAGAAGGAAAATTTGGCGGGCATATCGTGAGTTAAAGGGGTGGTAGAAAAGGAGACAAAAGGAGAAATAAATGAAAACCCAAACCCATCTATCATCTAAACATCTCCTCCCACTCATTTGCCGCCCTGCTGCTTCCTCTGCTTCTTCTGCTGGGCCTGGGCACTCAGGCCCTTGGAGCCCGTCCGGACTCTAGCGAGGTAGTAGAGCAAGGTCGCGGCGGCGATGTTGAAAAGGACAAACGCCCAACCGATGCCAAAGTTGCGCCAGCGGTCGGCCCAGTAGATCTTGCTCGACGCGAGGAACTGGTCCGCGTTGCGCAGGCTGCAGTAGCGGCAGTCGGACAGGGCGTCCGGGTTTTGCAGGAGGCCGGGTGCCGTTTGCAGGTACGGCGCCATGTACTGGCCGCAGGTCTGGTTGGCGGGCGGGTTGAAGAGCGAGATTTCGTTCGAGGCGCACTCGACGGGGCGTGCGTGCAGCTGGGATGAGACGATGCCGCTGACCCAGTAGGTGAAGGGCGACACGCGGTACATCCAGATCCAGAAGCCGGGCAGCGCGTCGGGCGTTTGCATGACACCGTTGAAGGTCAGCATCAGCGCGAAGAGCGTCGTTGAGATGGCACCGGCGGTCTCAGTGTTGGGAAGCCCCGCGATGCACATGTGCGCAAAGGACGAGGCGTAGACGAAGAACTGGATGCAGTAGAGCAGGACGAGAACCTGGCGCTCAGAAGACTGCACGCCCATGACCGGGTAGTAGTAGCAGGCGAAGACGAGGATGCCGACGAAGATCTGGTAGGGGATCTCGACGATGATGTTGGCAATGAGGAAGGCTTGCCAGGAGTAGGCCTTGGACGGGCGCTCACGGACTTCGTACAGCGACCGCTGCGTGACGAAAAGAGGCATGACCTGCTGGACCAAGGTGGAGAAAATGGTCGACACCATGAAGACGGAGAAGAGGATGTTCTGCATGCCTTGGAGCGACTTGTCGCCTTTCCAAAAGGAGAAGCCGATGAAGAGGCCGGACGAGACACCCAATGCAATCTTGGCCCAAACGTATCCGGGCATGCGCCAGTACTGCTGGAAGATGCGGTAGGAGACGTGGTAAAGCTGCGACATGAATGACAGAGCAAACTCGCCCTGGTTGTCCTCTTCGTCTTCGCCGGCCACGGGCTCGTTGATCATGTCGCGGTGGATGCGATCAAGTTCCGTTTGGACTTCTCTGGCTTCCTTCGAATTCTTCCACACCTCGTGCCAGTCTTGCACCGACTTGCCGCTCGCGCCGGCGCCCACACACTCGAGCATGTATTCGGCAGGGTTCTCGTCGTCGCTGCACTTGCGGCCACCGTTGCTCTCAAAGTAGTCGAGCATGGTCCGCGAGTTCTCGCCAATGTCGCCAAAATAGACAGTCTTGCCTCCTTTGGCGAGGAACAACAGCCGATCGAATTGCTGGAACAGGATAGCCGAAGGCTGGTGGATCGTCGAAATGACCGAGTGACCATTGTTGGCAAGCTTGCGCATGAAGGCGCAAATGGCCCACGAACTCTGCGAATCAAGACCACTGTTTTCACCATGTCAGCGTTGAAAGAGACAGGGAGTCATTGTACTTACCTAGTCGGTTCATCAAGGAACAAGAGGAGCTTTGGCTTTGCAGCAAGCTCCACACCAATGGTCAACAACTTGCGCTGCTCAACGTTCAGTCCTTCGCCGGGCACACCAACAACGGCCTCTGCAAAGTCCTCCATGTTGAGCATCTTGATGACATCTTCCACGTATGCGAGCTTCTCGGCCTCGGGGACGTGCTTGGGCTGGCGCAGCTTGGCGCTAAACTGCAGACTTTCACGAACCGTCGCAGTCTCAAGGTGCAAATCTAGACAACGTTAGGCGAATATTAAACCAAGACAAAAGCAAAAGGAAACTTACCTTGCTGCTGTACATAACCGATACTGCGTTGGAAGCTGTCGCTGAGTGGCTTGCCGTTGACAAACATGTCTCCTGTGATGACGCCCATTGAGGTACGTTGGGCCTAATTTTTTGTCAGCTTGAATATCCATAATGTTACTAGATCAGGGAGAGCTCACAAGTGCGTCGAGCAGCGTAGTTTTGCCTGCTCCTGACACTCCCATGAGAGCAGTAAGAGTGCCAGGCTTGACCCAACCCGAAACGTTGTCCAGAAGTCGACGAGGTTCCCCCTTGATCTCAATATCGTAGACGACATTGCGCCAGGTGAAGACGTCCTTTTGGGGAGCCAAGGCTTGCTCAGCATCGGCGTCGGCGCCTTCCTTGGTAACAACATCGGAAGCAGCTCCCTCCTCGTCGCCCTTGTTGTTCTCCATGTAGCTGGGAACGTGACCCCTGCGGAAAACCAGGACTTCGGCGGTCGAAGTAGTGGAAGAGTTGATCTCCGTTCCGGCAAAGTAGATGCCCATGAAGACGACGAGGAACATGCAGAGAATGCCAAAATTGCGCCAGACGTTGGAGTACGTGTAGTCGAAGGCAGCTTGGATGTAGTCGTCGCCATTGACAGTCTGCCTGCCGGCGATTGCTCCTCGGGCGCTGCAGACGAAACTCTCGCCGACTTGAGGCGAGTACGTGGGAACGAATTCGGAGCAAGTGAAGTCTTTTCCGTGATACTCGTTGGCAATGAGGATTTCAAAGGCGTAGTAAACGGGATTCAGCCACTTCAACCATTTGAACTAAAAGTGGAATTAGCATCTGTGGCATCTGGAGGAGGGATCAGGAAGAGAGGACTTACCCAATCATGCATCTTCGGCCCGGGGATGACGAAGCCAGTGTACACGACAATGACCAAGACCAAAACACCTGCGAGTGCCATGGCTTGGGAGACTGTCTTTGTAATGGCGGCCATGGTTCGGAAGACGGCGCTCATGACGAACATGGAGATGAAGACGATGAGGAAGTAGAGGAAGAAGGCATCGGCTTCTTTCCGCAACTCGGAGATGAAGTAGTAAATCACGTTGAAGGCGACCGCAATGACAAACTTGACCGGTATATCCGATACCACTCCTGCCACTGCTTCAGTGAAAGGATGGTAAAAGGCGTAGGAATTGTGCTTTTCGACGATCGGTCGCTGGGCGTAGAGACTGTTGATTTCCGAGATGGCCATGAGAGCGTTGAGCAAGACGGCGAAGAAGAGAGAAGCGTTCTTTGCGAAGAACCCTTGAGTAGCGTCCTTGGTGCCGAAGAAGATTGAACTGATAATGAGCGCCATGAAGATCTCACTGCCGACCATGGAGAGGGTTGAAGTCTTGTCGTTCCAAATTCTGTTTGACTGGTTAGAGACGCCCATTGTGGAGTAAATTACGGGCACATACCTTTGATACGCTCGCGACGTGTTGAGCTTGATTTGCATGGGTACCGAGATGAGGTACGGCGACTTGGGGTTCGTGTGCTTTGCCTGCTCGGCGCGCTTGGCCTCCTGAAAGTCGGAGACGTTTCCACCGATCGGGTACTCTCTGTCATTCTCCGCGATCTCAGCTTGGAGAGCCGCAAAAGCCTCGGAAGACCTCCAGTAACGTTCAAAGTCATCGGGAGTCCTCGGGACTCTGTCTTCGTAGCCCTCGCGCGGCTGGCGTTCGACCGGGTTGGTGACCGAGGTGAGAAAATCTCCAGTGGTTTGACGCGGCGGGCAGTACCAGCCCATGTCCTCAAAGTACTGCTTGGCCTTGCTGGTGGGTCCGTAGTAGATCTGGCGACCCTCGTAGAGCACGATGGCCTTGTCGAAGACGTCGTAGATCGCCTGACTTGCTTGGTAGATGGCGACAGCGTGGGTAGATCCGCCCAAATCCGCAGCCAGCCTGAGAGCCTTGACAAACTCAAGCGCAGTGGCTGCGTCCAAACCTCTGGTGGAATTGTCCCAGGCGCCAATGGGGGCTCCAGCGACCATCATCTCCGCAATGCTGACACGCTTCCTCTCTCCTCCAGAGACACCTCGCACGAAATCGTTGCCAACCTTGGTGTTGTAGGTGTGGCTGAGGCCAAAAACGGTCATGACGACTTGCGTAACGTACTTGGCCCAATGATCGCGAGAGGCATCGTAGATGCGGTTCGACGGCGTGCGGTAGCTAGTGGCGTACTCCAGGGTCTGACCGACGGTCAAGTGAGGAAAGTGCTTGTCGACCTCTTGGTTGTAGACCATCTCTCCCTTGAACTCCTTCATCATCTTCTTGAGCGGGATACCATTGTAGTGGATCTCGGCCTCTTCGCCCAACTGCAGACCTTCCAGCTCACCCGTTAGTGACTTGAGTAGGGTGGAGCATCCACTTCCAGGCCTTCCAAGGACAATGAGCAACTCGCCGCTCTTGACGACACCGTTAAAGTCCTTCAAGATTCGCTTCTCGGATTTCTTGCCAAAGGTCTCGCCAAGTCGAAAGGGGGCCATGAGGAGTGATCCGGCCGTCGCTTGCAGACTGAGTGAAGAGCCGGTTCCGTGAACGTTGAGGTTCTTGAAGGAAATGCCTGCGCGCTTGATCTTGACTTGTTCTTCATCCATGGCGCGGATGAACTTGCGCAGCCATTTGTAAAGGTCGAACTTGTCACTGGTCGGGTCGAAAATGGGGTCGTCCTCTGCGAGGCCGGCCAGAGTGTCTGCCGCTGAGACTGTCCTCTCTACAGGCGGCGGTGCGCCGCCACTCCTCGCGCTCCTCACGCTCATGGTAGTGCCGCGTCGAGACACACCTGGTCTCGTGCCCTGTCTGGACATGGTGGTTGCCAATCTCATCAACTCTGCTTCGTCCTCGGCGGTGAAACCATGATTGCGGTCATCATCGGATTTTTCAGACTTTTCGACATCGGTCTCGGAATTGCAAGTTTCGTTGTCGTTTGTCCGTCCAGTCGATCGGATTGGCATGAAAAGCCGGTCATCGTCTTGACCCTCTGGCCGGGGGGCCGAAATTTCTTTTTCGTCGTAAGAGTCCGCCATTGTGCTGGAGTGATATTGAGCGGGTAGCCTGGGCAGGTGAAGATGAAGGCCCGGACGGTTGAGGAGGTTGCTCCTCGAGCAAATTCGAACGCTTTTCGAGACCTCTTTGTTCAATTCAGACAGGTCTCAGCATAAAGGGTCCAGGTAATCGTTGGTTCAAGTAGTGAGTTTGTTGGTAGGTGCCGAGCATTATTTGGGCGCTTGCAGGATCCGACTATATATGTTTACGTTTCGCAGTCGTAGTGTGTGATGACGGCGGAATCTTCCATTCCACCCCGAACGCCTTTGTCCGTCCGCCTCCGCGGTATTCCTGGTCTGGAGTGATTGCTACGCGACAGGACGAACCCTCGGGCCATGTGCTGCCCGTTTCCGGATATGGTTGGCGCGGCTTCCCGCTCAACAAAGCTAGAATTCGGGAGTGACACACTCCCCGTTCCGTCTGGTCGGTGGTAGTTTTGGAAGGCTAGTCATGTCTTAATACAGTCTTGGCTGACGTAGGGTTCCCTGTCAAACTCCAGAGCCAACTGCTAAACATGAAGCCACCTATCTGCAAACCTAATCCGATTCCGCAAAGGTCGTGATGACTGTCACTTGGAGCGGCTCAGTGTGATTTTGTGTAATAACACAAGCATGGAAGACTTTGCGATTCGCCAATTTTCTTGGGGTAATCGAACGGATTACCTTGCTGATGGTTCGCTAGCCTGAGCATGTTGCCTGAAAGTGTCGACTCACGGACGACGAGCGGACTGCCACTTGGCATTGGAGCCCCCGTGGAGCCCCTCCGGAAAGCATGTCGCACATGGCCGATGCCCGGTGGAAAAAAGCAACGGGAGCTTGTGGGTGACGTTGCTAAGGCACGCATGGAGGGTGGACGTTGGTAAGCAGCGAGCGTGAATAAGATTTGGGCGTCGAGTCATGGACGGCATTGTTTAGTGAGACGAATTGGAACATTTTCTTCGGGGGCAGTGTTGTCGGGAGCCGCATACATCACTCCCGCTATCGTCCATGGGAATGGAAAGCGGACCGAAAGATCTCGGGAGCAGACGAAATGCCTTCCGGGGAGAGTTGAGATAGCAAGGGCGGAGGCCGTAGGGCGGATGGCGACGCATGTGGCTCGTGCACAGCGCTCCCGCTGGTATCCGGCGGTCTTGGTTGTCGACCAGATCCGCCAAGTCAGATAAGAATCCGCAGCTCGTCCGTAAGCTTACTGCCATACCGCAAAAGGAACTGCCGATCAGCTCGATTCCAGGGACTTGCGTCATCTTGTCAGGGTAGCGCTGATGCACGTCGCAGCGTTGGGGAGTGCCATTCAATAGTATGCTTGAACTAGTCATGATCTGACGACCGGAGTTTGTTGTATTCTTGGATCGAGATGGAGATGCGGTGCCGGACCGAGAGCGCACTTTGACTCTTAAAAGATGGTCGCCTCAGGAATGTAAAAGATTCCGCCCGCTCTAGCAATCTCCAGCCACATTGGAATAATGTAGATTGGAGCTCGCGCAGCCAAAATGGACCGCAAAAGAAATGCCGAGTTGAATGTGGAGCAGAGGTGCTTGAATGCTCCGCGTACACACGCATTTCGACTTGGCATAAGGCGATTTCTTCAAAATTCTCGAATCACCCAGTCGAAGTGCGTGCATACAGGGAGCATCCAAGCACCTGCTTCCTTCTTTGAGTTGATATTTCGTTGGCGACCCACTGTGCTGCTTCCGTAAACAGCACGTTATCGATGTTCTGTTTGGCAAACGGCATGCTATTCGGAACCAAGTCAGCGCATAGCTGCTTGATCACTTCTTGTCCTCCCGCTCAAAGACTTGGTTGACATCCACCTCTTTCTATGATTTGAAGCTCTCGGTATGCTCCAGATGCATGACTTCAGACCACTTTACTATGCGAGCTGAGGCGGCAGACGGAATTGGAGCATTGCCGTCGGCGGCGATGTAGCAAGTGTCGACTGCTCGCCCTAATCCAAACGATGATACGGCTATGCTTGAGAGCGTAGTGAGCAGTGAATGTGGGCGAGATCTGTCGAAAATGTTGAGGCAGAAAGGCTCAATAGTCGGAAACATTCAACTGTGAGAAGTTTCGTCATAATGTCATGGTCCTGGAGAACATGGTCTGCAGCGGCGAGCTCCAGAGCGTTAGGGTAGTCAATGACAACGAGACAGTGTGTGCGATGGTGTTGGATGTCGTGGAGAGATCAGTTGACGTCGTCAAATCCCTGAAAGAGATCTATCGCTTCAATTGCCCCAAACGTGCTCTCCCGCATCTTGACCGCCACAGGTCGGAGATGTGGCTTGAGTGAACTGACTAAGACTGTGGCGCTCCGCTGTCGCACTCGGAGCGGAACTCTTTTAGCGTCTTGGCGAGCCCAGCACTTTAGGCTCTCCCTCGTCCGGTCTTTTGCAAATCCCGCCGCCGCCAACCATCCAACCATCCAACCAGCCCTCGACGCGACGACAAGAAATATTCGCTCAATTGGTTCTCACACTCCTTCCAATGCTCACTGCCCCCTTCGAGAAAAGACTCCGTCAATATCCGTCGCTGTCCGGTCTTTGGTCCTCCTCTGCCGCCGCTCCGCCCCTCGAGCCACGCCACCTCCGCATCCCGTCGTGCCCTGCACTCGGACAACCTTTCGCCCTTAACGTCAAGTCCGAGGCCCGCGCATCCCTGCCGCCCTGCCACAACCTCTTGACCCTCTCGCCATGACTTGCATGCTGAGAAAAGCCAAAACAAAAAAAAACGCCCTTTGACGTTTGGGGCCTGGCAGGAGTGGCTTTTCCACAATCCCATCTCATTCCCTTCTTCCAGCCTACCATTGCGCTTCAACACGTCACCGTCCTCCCTCTCATTCTAACTGTA
The DNA here is from genome assembly GCF_038381095.1 of Phyllosticta capitalensis. Lineage (NCBI taxonomy): Eukaryota > Fungi > Ascomycota > Dothideomycetes > Botryosphaeriales > Phyllostictaceae > Phyllosticta > Phyllosticta capitalensis. The sequence continues at coordinate 2,077,705 of NW_027117444.1, read as the reverse complement.
CCACACAGTGACAACGAGAACCGGAGAGTCCACCGGCCGGAAGCGCCAATCCCGGCCCACGCATCCCAGTCACGACCTTCTTACGTTGTCGCCCGGCACATCCATCCAGCCAACCGAACTGCCATCCCTCGCATCAGCAACACCAGGCGTCCTGGCTGGCCGGCTGTCTCGTTGGCTGGTCTGCTGGTTGCTGTTTCGTTTGCTGTCCGCGGGCGGCGCATAGGCCTCGAGCCTGGCGGCTGCGGCAGCTCGTGCGCTCAGACAGCTCGTTCCCTCAGCTCAGGGCAGGCAGGGGGTGGAGCGGCGGCGAACGACGACAGGCGACGGCGAGCAAGCGGGCGGGCGAAGCCGTTTCGCGCACCACCTCTTGTTTCAACCTCTCGACCTCGTCACTACTTCGTCCGCGTCCGTCTCGTCGCGAGCACCTTCAAACAGCGCGCATGCGGGCGACGGCGGCGGACCCCGATTCGAGGCTAGCGGCGGGCCGCTCGCTGCTTCATGTTGACCAGAGACGAAATGATGGCCGAGGAGGCACGTTTCCAGGCACGCTGCTGTGGATGTGTTTGCTCTTCCTGGTTGGTCTTGCCCATGCACGGCGCTGCGGTGCAGCAGTCAGCATTCTTTTATCCGGTAGGCAGGGTGCCTGGAGTGCGTGAGACTGAGGCGCGTAGGTGAGTGAGGTAGGTGGAGTGATGTAGAGAGCCGCTAGCCCAGATTGTGCAGTAGAAAGCTGGGGTACATGTCGGCGACTGCATGCACCCCCTCTGCAGGCTGACAGACGGCGTCGACGTCGGCGCGTCGTCGTGAATAACTGACGGGCGCTACGTACAAGTGGACAAGTCCCTTGGCCGTCCACGCCGGAGGATGCGCGGAATGCGCGGACATGCGGCGACGCGCGGCGGATTGACTCCTCTAACATTCTCTCTGCGGCCAACACGTCGCAACGTGATGATCGAAGGAGTTTGAGGAGACAGTTGAGGTGCCACGCCGAGCCGACTCGAGGCATCTCAGTTGGTTTTCTGGGCAAAGTCTTGTCCACAACATACCAAGCAGAAACCAAGGCGAGGACAAAGACCGAGGTAGGAGCATGTAGTCAGCAGAAAGTTCACCAATAGGTCACAGTCAAGTCCAAGGCGTGGCCAGGGTGCTTGAATGCTCCTTGTACATAGACATGTCGTCTTGGTGATTGAGGACCAGCTCTAAGCCAACGCGGCTTTAGCACCAAATCTGGAATTGACAGTTTCTCGTCCTCTACATGTGGTACGGGGGCTCCTGAGCCTATTTGAAGGCTCTCTTTGCGTGCACAGGGCACGTTCAGCTTCCTGTAAGTTGCGAAGCAGTGAATATTCAAATTCTGGTTTGCCTTTCACGACCCAAGAAGCTCTAGTAGTATATCTATCATGTGCCCTCATTGCCAACCCTGGAAATCTCCTACCTAGATGCTCGCTCAACCTTATGCGACCAACATCATCCCCAGTGCATCCACAAACCACCCAACCAACCCCAAGCAAACCCAAATGGATCAAAACAATGCGCCTCGCGCGCGGAACAAAACCTGCGGTTGAAAGTTGTAGCGGCCGTATTCGGTGCGAAAGCACCAACAGATGTACGTACGTAGGCGACGTTTAAACGGTGCCCACACCCAGCAGCGGGGCGGGAGGCGGACCAAAAGTTTCGGACGGGAAGACGGCAAGGGGCGGAGCGTTAGTAATGTGTATGTGTTGGGGCAGGTGGGTGGGTTTGCTGTGTGATGCGTATGGCTGCGTATGTGGCTCCAAGCGAATTGATATGAGGGGAGTGAGATGAGTGAGCGGAGTCAGTCAGGGAGGCGAGGAGGGGGGGTGATTGATGACGGATAATGGATGAGGTCGTGACTCCAATCATCGTCGCTTCCAACGGATAAGCATAATCAGACGGGCCAGGATTCTTAGAGTAGGCGAATGAGGTCTTGCGACCATTTTGCATACTAGGTAAGTACCTACGCACCATATCGCAGCATTCGAGAGCAGTAGTACAACTGCGGAAACCATGAATTTGTGAACATGATATGACCGGGACCCAAAAGCCACCAACACACCACACACTCAAAAGATGCCGTCAAACTACGAAGCCAGCGCTCCATTAGTGCATTGAGACGATCGATGAAAAAACCATGCGAAGAAGCAGACAAGAAACATGTGGGGGTTTGCAATGAGCCATAGAAAAAACAAAGCGCACCAAGAAGAAGGCAGCAGCGATCAAGGACGAAGACGCAAGATGCAAAAAGGCTTGTCGTCGGTCCGCAGACACAGAGATATCATGAAGAACAGCAAGCAACCAAATTTCCTCGCCCTTGCCACACCAACAATAAGAAAAGATGACAACGACAGAAAAACGCCGCCCCAACAGTAACAAGACGGTACGTATTGGGAAATGTTGTTTGTGAAGCCGATCCGATCCAGGGGTCCCGCTCAAACGCATCTCAGAATGCAGTGCAGCTAAACGTGAGAAGAAAAGAAAAGTAGTGTAAGTGGATATAGTCATTCTCGTGTCGTGCCAGACCACGTCTGCTCCCCTTCTTCCCCATGCCCTTTTTATATTTCTTCTTCACTACTTCCAGTTCATGCGACGAGCGATTGTAAGTTCGACTGGTGGTGCTGTTCTTGCCCACTCGGTTGCTCCGAGCGCGGCTTGTTGGGTGGCCCGCCCACTTCGGGTCCGTCTCGCCGCTGGTCCTGGCCCAAGCCGTGACCGCCTTGGTGCTCAAACATCTGGGCTGTTTGGCCGTCATGCTGGTGTTGAGCGGCGCCCAGCAGCCGCTCTTCCATTCGACTATCAGAAGACGTGTCCATCCTAGTATCCCCAGGCGCTGAAGAGTGTCTCTCTTGCCTCGGGGGCTCGGCGTGTGTTGGTTGGGGTGTCGCGTGCCCCGGGTGGCTTTCCGTTCCTCCCATTCTGGCGTCTTGCCCTTGACCCACGCTCGCCACCGACGCAGAGGGGGATGCAGAAGTCGGGCTGGCCAGGCTCTGCCTCATCACTGCGCTTGGGTAGCCAGCCATCTCAACGTCTGAATGGCTTTGCTCCCCCTCGCCGGCTTGGCTCATGCGAAGCTCGGGCTCCCGAACCTCTTTCCACGAGCACTTGGCGTGCTTTTTGGTACACCCCATGCATGCTGTGAGGTTTTTGAGACAATCCATGTGCAACCTCCTGCAGCGGTCACACGGTGGCAAAATTCGTTCTCCTTTTGAGAGGCTCTCCATGCGAGCCACCATTTCAGCCTTGAAAGGACCGCCATCGTCCTTTTCGGTTGATTGGGGGAACGCGGTCCCAGCCCGCGCTCCGTACGAGAGAAGATTTGCTGGCGTGCTTGGAATAGGGATTGGGGATGCATTCGAGAGAAGCATCTGCGAGTATTCCGCCTCGGTATACGGCAGTCCATTCGAGCCAGCAGGGCCTGCGGTTGCACTAGTGGGTCTCGCTGCTTTTGCCCCTGATGAGGATTGGCCACTTGTGGAGAGCAGACTTGCCCCAGAGCCGCGGCGAAGGTGTTCACCATTCGAGCTCGGTTGGCCGCGACGATCACTAACAGTGGTAAATTTACTCATTAGATCGGTGTGGGTGGCCGGAGACGCTCCATTCCTGCTTGATTCTGGACCGTTGGACTCGGGTGGTGGCCTGGTGTTGACGGCCACGAAGCCGCCTTGGCTCGGAGACTTGTTCAGTGCGGCCAACGCAGCACTCGCATTCTGTCCGAGTCCGTTCATGAGTGCGACGTTGGAGGGGCTGGACGCGCGCACAGCGGCTGGGGTGTTGGTGGCGCGCCGATCGAGTATGGCCTGCTTTCGGCCTTTGAGACGGTGGTTAAGTTGACGCGTGCGCGCAGCAACTGCTTAATGTTAGCAGGGAAGTTGGAGCCTTGGTGCGCATAACCGACCTTGGTCCGCCAATTGGCAGACTTGGGCCAAGTTCTTCTCCAAGATTTCGAGGGTACCGAGCTCCTTTTCTTCGTCCTCGACGATTGGTTGCGGGGGAATCATCTTCTGAGGTATGCCGCTGCTGATCAAGACAAAGTCCTCCTCGCTAATCTGGACCCTGCACTGCTTGGTGTAAAATTGGCAAACGCGGAGGCCTTCGCTCATCTGGCCCAGGGTGAATTGCTCGGGTTTGTTGCGCGCAAAGTCGACGACGTCCAACCAAGTGACTGTGGCGCCATCTTTGCCGTGCGATTTGAGGACCTTGGGAGGGCCGTCGAACAAGCGCTCAAAACGCTTTATGAGGATGGGGCCGAGCGGGCGCGCGCCAAGGTTGCAAGCCATGCTCTCATGGCGGTCGAGCACGCCTTGGTACTCGCCCAGCAATGACAGGATGGAGGGCAGGTTGTCGTCGTTGGAAATAAGAGGCAGGTCTTCCTGGTACTGACGGGCGAGATAGTTGATTTGGAGGTGGTTCGAGGATTTGGCAGCCTTTGGCGGAGGAGCAGGCGCAACATGGGCGGTGTCGTGCGAGGGACTCCGCTTGCGCTTGAGCTCGGCCGTCATGGTGGTTGACGACGAGTGCGGGTGGTGGTGATGTTGTTGGTCCATGGTTTCGCGTCTGGAGCGCTACGGGATTCAGTCAGGGCTCGCTCAGGCAGAGCGGAATTGCGTTCGGAACGACTCTCGGCGGCGGTGCCAGCACAGCGCCACTGGTAGGGCGAAACACGGCGACGGAGGATGATGCGACGAGGGCGGAGTGGAGAGGAGGAGGAAAATAAGAGAAGTGAGTTGTGATGGCGAGGTTAAAGGCGAGCAGAGGAGGCGGGAGGGAGGAGGTGGAGTGCGGGAAAGGGCGTTGATGAGGGCGGAGAGACGGAGAGACGGCGCGCGGTGGGTGGCAGTGGGAGTGGGACCAAGAGGAGCTGGAGCTGGAGCTGGCCGGACACGCCAGGACGGGGTGGAACTTGGGTGCGTGCCGCGTTTCCGGCTGCGCGCACCGCTCTCTCCACACTTGCTGGCCGTTATTCACGCACCTCCGCCACAGCGAGGCAGTGTAGTAGGGTGCTCGGACGAGCTCCAATATACTCTCTATAGCCTTCCGAACATCTCGATACTCAATTTCTGCACTTTTGATGTGCAAAATGGTGGCAATCTGATTCTGCCGCTTCTCACCGCCCTGCCGCCAAGTATTCCGTAGAGCTACCTACCTTAGCCCGGCGCACATCCCACTACATCACCATCACCCTCCACTCCATCTCCCGCTCCCTGCATATCCACCCTCAAAATGTCGGAGCGAGGCCACTTTCGAGGCGGCAGAGGCGGCGCTCGCGGCGACCGTGGTGGACGTGGAGGCGCTCGCGGCGGAGCCAATGCCGGCCAGCACCAAGACCGCCCCAGGAAGGAAAACATCCTCGACCTCGCCAAGCTCATGGACAAGGAGATTTCGGTCAAGTTCAATGGCGGACGGGAGGGTATGCCCTGCCAAGTCTGTCTGTCCTTTCTTCCCAACGCTGACTTGCGGCAGTGACCGGCACTTTGAAAGGTTATGACCAGCTCATGAATCTGGTTCTCGACAATGTCAAGGAGGTTATGCGCGGTGAGCTTCCACCCCCGCCCTGCCTGTCCTCGTACGAATTGCTAAGTTTCCGCCCACAGACGAAGAAGGAAACGAATCCCATCGGTCGCTCGGCTTGATTGTTGCGCGCGGCACGCTTCTTGTTCTCATATCTCCGCTCGACGGCAGCGAGGAAATCGCAAACCCCTTTGCTACCGCCGAGGATGAGTAAACCGCAGCACAGTTGGAAGATAAAAAGGCACCGGTGACTTTATGCCGGAACGGATCTTGATTGAACCGTCCATTCAAACTTTGGCCATATCCACGCTGCATGCGCGGTCAAGTCGCACTCAGCTCCCCGAGCCGCCCCACAGGAACAATGGCATTTGGTATCTCTATTGGACCTACGCAAAATCAACGCGGCACTGCCAACTATGCAAAGGCAGCGGGTTCAAAACACATGGAATTCATTCCAGGGCGGATTTGGCTCAGTCACGACGCACCCGTAGCAACAATGCCCGGGTTGAACGACCAGAAGCTTTTCAAATCCATTGCCAATTGATTCCGGTTGTTGTCCCCAAATTCTATTCATCAATGCTACTTTTTGTTCAGTATGCTGGTGGTCCGTGCCTTTTCACACATCCGCCTGCGAGCCTCGTGTTTAGCACAGCAACAGACGGTGATCCCCGAGCTCTGACGTCGGCGAACAGTAGACGGACCTGTCGGACATCCGACGCATGGTAGCTTCCGTATTCGGCTAGCCTCGCTCCGAGTCCGCGTCAGCGTTTACAGCGGGCTGGGCGCGTTGTTTGTGCGCTGAAATCCTGATTGGCCGCAAGCCCTGAGCCATGTGACGACTAATCTTGATGTTGACGCCCAAGGAAACAAGGACATCTCTTCCTGGACTATTCTTCGCACTCCATTCCCAATTGGTACTCATCTGCGGCGCCATGGCGCCGCCGTGGCAGCGACAACCAGCTTGCATCAGCAATTCTCCCTGTTGGACCTGGAGCTTTGGCAGCAGGAATTGGCCGGTGGTCTCAAGCGTCTGGACAATCCGGAGCATTTTAAAGAAAGGCCCCACGACGCCAAAAAATAACTGTCAGAAGCGTACGTCTTCATCTGCTGTAAGAACAACTAATTCTCGACAAAATCCGAAAGTCGTACGAACGCGACAAGTAAAGACGGAGAACCAGCTATTCGTTATCAAGGCTGTCCACACCATATTCGCAGGCGATGATGCGGTATCGTCAGCATATCGGCCTTCAACTTCTTGATTATCAAAAATGGTGAGCGGAAAATCTTCCTGCCTATTTGGGCGGCGGGATCAATTGGTTTGTCTGACTAAGAGTCCGGCTGCTGACCAATGAATTTGCAACCCCGCACTGCACTTTGAGCCTCCGCCGTCGACTCACCCGGTACCAAAGACAAGACTTTCCGCTGTATATCTGCCACTTCTGGCGGACTTTAGAAGCATCTCGCCGGAAAATGTTGAACTGAACTTTATGCTCGGAATTCCTTGGCCTCACACCCCGCCCTTCAACAACGAGTGTATCGTGTCATTGACGTGATCAATTGCCAAGGACCCATCGCTCATCAAGGGATTTGTCAAAGGTGTGGCTGATGACGTAGGAGTTTGCTTCCGCTGCCTTGACTGTCCACCCGCCGGTCCAGCTGCGCGTCAACACCAAGACTTGATAGCAGAGGTCTATACCAAGGCCAGCAATCGCAGAAGACGAGAACTCCAACCTCAAAAGCGCGCGGAGAGTGATTCTTCAAGCCTGGGGGCTAAGAGAGTACAGAGCATCCAGTCCCTTGCATGGAGGCATTGGGAGCACTCAAGCTACTAAGCCTAGACCCTTAGACGTTGGTGAAAAGAGTGGGTGAGACGCAGAGATGCAGAGAACCCATCAGAACGCTATTGCTAAGCACTGTCGTCAGCTCACCCCGTATTGCCGTAAGTCCTTTTGACGTGGCTCCAGGCTCTTTTCATATATCTTCTGCCAATTCCTGAAAGAGCTGCAAATCCGAGGTCGCCACACGGCCATCTTCTCTCTTTATTCTCTAGGAACACCAACACCTGTGAAAATTGAAGGCTACAGACTGGATTAAAAATGGCACTCGTCGCAGCAATGCCCTTCTCAGAGGGCGAACGACAGATACAGCGACTCATGAACCCATCGCTGAGAGAAGACAATCCAACGGCTCCAACTCTGACACAACAGGCCGCCTTTGCGCTCAACAACTTTCCTCTGATCGCGCTCGGTGCGCTGGATTCCCACGATCGGCCATGGACAACTCTTTTTGGCGGATCGCCGCCTCTTGCACAACCACTCGGCGACTCGATAGTGGGTGTCCAGGCTAATGTCAATGCAGAATCGGACCCCGTCATCGAGGCACTGTTTGACGGAGAGCAGCTCTATGTTGATGGACAAGTCATACGGGAAGACGGACTCGGGAAGATGATTGGCGGCTTGCCAATCCATCTGGAGACGAGGAAGAGAGTGAAGGTCTTTGGCAGGATGATTGCCCGAACGCTTGTCAAAGATCCTGAAGATGGACGTATTGGAACCGCTAGGCTTTTTTTCAAAGTCGAGCAAAGTCTGGGAAACTGTCCCAAGTATCTAAATACCAAACATATCGTCCCGGCCACTCCGAATCCACAAGTCGTCTCGACTGGAAACGTCTTATCACTGGGGGCACAGGCTCTAATCCAAAAGGCAGACCTCTTTTTTATCAGCTCCTCCAATTACACAACAGACATGGACACGAACCACCGCGGCGGCCCTCCTGGATTCGTGCGACTCCTCCAACCAACAGACGCCTCAGGCAGTACCAGCATCGTCTATCCCGAGTACTCTGGAAACCGCCTTTACCAAACCCTAGGAAACCTCCAATCAACACCTCGAGCCGGCGTCTGCTTCCCAGATTTCGAGACCGGTGACGTACTGTACCTAACAGGCACCACCGAGACTTTGGTTGGAAGCGCCGCAGCAGCCATCCTCCCGCGTAGTAACCTCGCCGTCAAAATCACCATCACCGACTCTCGCTTCGTCCGGCAGGGCCTCTCCTTCCGCGGCGTCCCCGGCGAGCGCAGCCCCTACAACCCGCCCGTGAGGCCGCTCGCCTCAGAAAATGGTCTCACATCCACTCTCGCAGGCCTACAAGGAGCAGTCAAAGACGCCAACAGCGCGACACTGACGTCTGCAGAGCTCCTCGCGCCAACGGTTGGTCGCTTCACCTTCACCCTGGACCGGCCTGCCCTGATCCACCCCGGCCAGTGGGTGGCGCTCGACTTCTCGGACGAGCTGGATATAGGCTACTCGCACATGCGCGACGACGATCCGCGGTCGCTCAACGACGACTTTGTGCGCACGTTTACCGTGTCGTCGACGCCGCCTTACTCCTCCTCCGCTTCTTCCTCCGCGCAAGAAGTCGCCCCGAGTACGTCGTTCAGCATCACGGTCCGCTTGATCCCCAACGGGCCCGCGACGTCGTTTCTTTTCAGGCACATCCCGCGCGCTTCCTCTTCGACCACCTCCTCTCGCCGCCCTCGCTTGCAGTCTCTCACTCTCCCCGTCCGCGGCTTCGGCGGCTCCTTCTCACTGCTCCCTGCCCCTGTCACTGCCAGCGCCCACCTCTCCCTTTCCGCATCGAACAAGCCAGTCCAAGCCATCCCCTTCGTCGCCGCCGGCGTCGGCATCACGCCGCTGCTAGGCCAGCTGTCCGCCGTCGCCCGCGCCTCTACACCCGGTGCTCCCAGAACCGTAAACCTCTATTGGAGCCTCCACCGCGCCGACGCGCCGTTCGCCCACGCCGTCCTGCGCGAGTGGCGAGAGCACGCCGCGAAGAAGAGCGCATGGGGGCGCGTGGTGCTATTTCTGACAGGAGGCAGCGCTGTGGACGACGAGGAGCAGGATCGTGTGGGGGAGGAGGTTGCGGCGTTGCAGGCGCTGGGGGCGGTCGTGCGTATGCGGCGGATGGAGAAGTCGGATTTATTGGGGCAGAGGGGTGAGGATGGGGCCGCTGCGGGTGATATTGATGGAGACGCGGGTGAGAGTAGTAGAAGGTGGTACGTCTGCGCCAGCGGCGGCTTTAGGGGCAGAGTTCGGGCGTGGTTGGAGGGAGAGGGCCGCGAGGTTGTTAGTGAGGAGTTTGACTTCTAGGTGTCTTGCATTCTCAGCGTCTTGCGAATGAACAGAAGAGTGAGATTGTGGGAAATACTGCGAGAGTTGAGACCACTTCCTTGGGAAGAGCGCAGTTAATGCTTTTGTTTTGCAGGGGAAAGGCTGGGATTTTTTGGACGAAGCGCGGAAAGCTACGCATGATCCACTTGTTTTAGGAACAGTCATCGGCAGCATTTTGACATCTTCACGCGAAGGATTAGGGGGTTGCAAGCTGTAATTGTAAGTACCATGGTTACGATTGTATGCACAACAACAACGGCTGTCGCGTCGCATCACGAAATGACAAGCACTGACTACAGTTATCACCTAGTTTACTGGATATCTCAATCATTCCACTGATGTCTTCCCCCATGGCTCTTTGAAATCCTGCTGAAGGCAATCACTAGTGCTATCCCATATTCAATTGAAGCGTAGTACTATTCATTACCACCATACGTTCTCCCTAGAAAGTCACAGCAAAGATCAATATGGGTAGGTTGTCAGCGCTTTTTTTTTTTTGGTCAATCATTTGGTCTCCTTGTCATAAGCTTGGTCATTCCAGACTGGCCAGCCATGGTTCGAATGCTCCCTGTCACGGCGTGTCGAGACTTGGTCAAACCGATGCATGACAGAGCAACCTTACTGCTTCCGATTGAGAGGAGGTGAGGACGAAGAAGCTTCGAGAGCTGTAGTGCATCCGCATCACGCTCGAGCGGTTGGCTGCTGTCGAGGTCAAGCATGTATGGCCAGAGTCCCAGGGACAGTGACACCTCGACGCGGATGAATCGTGGTCGATTCTTTTCCGGCGATGAAGTCGAAAGTCGGGCGAAGACCTTAATTATTCCTTAAGACTACGATCTAGTACACGAATGAGCGAGTCGTACCAGAGCAGGGCCACAACAAAGCCTGCTGCCAACTCCTGCTCCTGGTCGGGCTCTTCGACTTATGTCCAATTTGCACGCCTTCAGACGCGCAGCGCACCTGCCTGTGGAAGCTGCGACCCTGGGCCAGTTCAGGTTGGGAAGTCGCCCACGCACGCGCCTGCCTGACTTGAGCCAGTCGCGCACCACGAGGGGCAAATTCGTGCTTCGATGAAGACCAACCATCCTTTTTCACTGCTTCCCTTCAGCTTTCACCCCAGTTGCTCAGTCGACACCACGCAACATGGCATATCTGGGCTGCTACGCTCTCGACGATTTGCCTATTGGCCATGTCAGGCCTGGCAATCACATGCAGCCGATGAGGCTTGAGGATGAAGAGGAGGTATGCTAGACTCATACCGAGAAGAGCAAGCTGCTAACCGAACAGATTGCCAATGCACATAAGATAGGAGACTATGCCACCGCGAGCCGCCTGGCCGAAGCAGCACTTTTGGATCGCCGTCTTCCTCTTCCTCAGAAATACAAGTACGAGACACTTCTCATGGCCCTGCCTGGTAGAAATTACGTCCGGAAACATCTGGACAATGCAAGCCACGCGCTTCGAATCGTGGAGGAGAGACTTGTGGATGTTAGTGGTGATCTGGCACCTTTTGCACTCTGAAGGTGAGAGCTGACTGCGATAGTATCCCAATGTTGCCTACAAATATGGCAAAATGATCGAGGGTATGCGCGATTACCTCGACGAGACCGAGCTTTTCACTCCCTCAGAGGATGAGGATATGGACTCGGACAGCGAGGATGGTCAGACATCTGACGGGGAAATTGAGTTGGGTTTTGGGCCAGGCCAGACATTCCTCGACGACTACTTCACACTCAGCCGCATGCCTGTCGAAGCAAAGAAGACATTGATGGAGCCGACCGTCAAGGTGAAGCTCTACCGAACGCCTTTTCTGTTCCAAACGACCATTGAGGAGCATTTCAATGTCGTGGGATTCACACGTTCGACCAAGCCCGCCCTGCGCGAAGAAGCCGCCGTCAACGCCGAGGACCTGGTTACCGAATCTGTTTCGAACAAGCGAAACATCGAGCCCGAAGAAGGCCACCACAATCGGGCAGCGAAGAGGACCAAAGTCGATGAGGAGCAGGAAATGGACAATGGCATTGCAGCTCCTCGTCGACTTGATGCAGGCCCATCGTAAATTCTTGACGCCCACGAGCAAGCCAACTTCCCTGTCCACAACAGCAATGGCGACAAGATTTCCGGCTAGCACCACCAAAAAGACACGTCCAAGATGATTGTGGAGAAATCTATCCCAAAGAGCGACGGACTTGAAATTTTCAAGACGCTTTGTCTGGACCACAACTTCGAGCATGCATCCTGCCAGCGATATGGATCAGTCACTGACATTGAAGAAGTTGAGCACCTCGGGATTTGAGTACTTTCCCTGATATCAGCCTGACCTCAGGATGATTCATGCGCATACGCAGTCTGTAAAATGCCTCCAAGTCCATCAGAAGGCGGAACAGACTCTTCTCAGACGCTGGGCCTTGATCATGGTAATCATCTCCGCGTCCCCAAGATCTTGCTGAATGTAGGAGGACTAAATTATTCCACAGTCTTTCAAACATACCGGCACTCCTTCAGTGTGAGTCTCAGTCCATCAAAGACGCCTCCGCTACACGTCCAGACGACGCGAGTACCAACAGAGGAAATTGCATGGATGAACAGACTGGCAATCATCGAAATCAGCAGCCAGCTCTTTGCTACTGCATATGAGACGGGGACTAGCTTCAAAATGAGAATTTCATACCTCAATCTCCTCAATCAGTGGCTCACTTGCTTCTCATCAATTTGATATTCTGACCCTTTTCCAAAGCTTGCATCGTGACATTAGCACATTGTCCATGTTGTTTGCCAGCCGAACGAAAATGCTGGTTATGAGTAGCAAAGAAACGAGTTTAAAGCCCCCGAAGTCTTCAAACGCTAGAAGCATGCGGAACAACTACAGAATACTTGGATGAGGTTGTGGAAAGAGTTGCCCTTTACAGACGGAGCATTTCGTCAATGGAGGAATCTGATTGGAGCGGCAACCCCGCAATGCTTGGACCCCGAACCTCGGTCTTTGCGGGGGAAATACGCACGAGAGCAACGCCTACCCGCCGTCGTCACCTGGAGCTCCGCTCAACGCCATTCTTCGCCGTCATTGTTGCCTCGATTTGTCACTCCGCTCCCCTCCTCCCTCCCACCTTCTGACCTTGTACCTCTTTCTAGCCATTGAGCGCTCTCCCAAGACTTGACCACCGAACCGCCTTCGCCCACATCCACCATAATGACCTCGATACGCATTGCACCCACGCGCGCCGCTCGCGCACTCAACCTCCTCCGAACCATCCAATACTCGCATCCGCCATCATGCCCCTGCCACGCGAACCCGTCGCACCACCACCACTCGCCCGGCTCGGCCCACAGCCTGCTGTCGTCGCTCAATGCATCTCCGGCGCGGTCCTCGCACCGCCGCAACTTTGCCACGCCCATTGACGCTTCGCAGCAGAAGGAATACGCGTTTGAGATGGCTGCCAGCTCGATACGCTTTGGGCCCGGGTGTACAAAGGAGGTTGGTATGGACGTGAAGAATTTGGGCGCTAGCAAGGTCATGGTGGTCACGGATGGCACCGTCTCCAAGCTGGATGCGATGAGGCAGGTGAGGGAGGGTTTGGATAAGGAGGGCATACAGTTTGAGGTCTTTGATGGTGTCAGGGTGGAGCCGAAGGATAGCTCGTGAGTATTTTCACTTTCCACATTTCGTCTTTTCAAGTCGATTCCAGATGGCGTAGAAGATCGGAGAGGTGCAGGAAGAATCATACATCACCTTCTCTAATAAAGGGCCCTACCGTTGCAGCTGAGAAGGTGCTTGATTTTGAGGTGGAGATGTTGTAGGGTGCCGTGTCGAGCTCGAGTAGATTCCAAACCGAAAAACAGGACATTTACAGTCCTGATTCATTTCCTGTCAAAAGTCATTGAACAGCAAACTGCAAACCTGTTGTCCAAAATTTCCCACGTCTCAACCTGTGAAGCTACCAGACTCAAGGCCGCTGACTCTATCCAGTATCAAAGAAGCCATTGAATTTGCAAAGCCTCATGCACCAGATGCCTTTGTTGCCGTGGGTGGTGGATCAGTGATAGACACAGCTAAGTTGATGAATCTCTACACATCCTTCCCCAGTATGCAAGCTCCTCTTGACCAACTAGCAAAATCTGACATTTTCCAGATGCCGACTTCCTGGACTTTGTTAACGCACCTCTCGGACGTGGCATGCCCATCACCGCCAAACTCAAACCTTTAATCGCCATCCCCACGACAGCCGGCACCGGCTCCGAAACCACTGGCACGGCCATCTTCGACCTGGTCTCGAAAAAGTCCAAGACGGGTATTGCACACCGGAATCTGAAGCCGACGCTCGGCATCTGCGACCCGCTAAACACGCGCACCATGCCGTCGGCAGTGCACGCATCATCCGGGCTCGACGTGCTCTGCCACAGCCTGGAATCATGGACGGCGATTCCGTACTACGAACGCACGCCGCGGCCGACCAACCCCATCAACCGTCCGGCGTACCAGGGCGCCAACCCCATCAGCGACATCTTCAGCCTGCAGGCGCTGCGCAGCACGGTCAAGTACCTGCCGCGGGCGGTGCGCGACCCGGACGACTACGAGGCGCAGGAGCAGATGCTGCTGGCGGCGACGCTGGCGGGCGTGGGCTTTGGAAATGCCGGCGTCCACCTCTGCCACGGCATGTCGTATCCCATCTCATCGCAGAACCCCGGCTACCAGCACAAGGGCTACGCCGTGAGCAGTCCCATCATCCCGCACGGCGTCTCTGTTGCCGTCACCGCGCCTTCCGTCTTCAATTTCACCGGCGCCAGCAACCCCGAGCGCCATCTTGCTGCCGCTGAGGCCTTTGGTGTCGACATTAGCCAGGTCAAGAAGGAGAGCGCCGGCGAGGTGCTGTCCGAGGCGCTGGCTGAGTTCCTGGCTAAGCTGGGTGACCAGCCGCGTGGACTGAAGCATTTGGGCTTTGGCCGTGGCGACATTGACACGCTTGTCGACGGCACGATTCCTCAGAAGAGAGTCTTGATGCTGGCGCCCGAGTTGGAGGTTGATGCCGTCGAGACGGAGAGGGAGCAATTGCGCACGTTGTTTGAGGATGCGATGGAGTATTAGAACGGAGCAAAGGTGCTTGCGTGCTCAATCTAGATAGGAGTGTGTATATACACACGAGTGCAAGAAGTTTGTTTCGCTGCTCTCTTTCCATTGCTGCGTGTCGTTCGCATGTGCTGTTATGTTTGCGAGCCGCAAACCAAAATACTTGCTCAGAGCAAGAGGGAGTTGGTAGAATGCCATCAAGCACGCCTATATGTCGGCAACCTCCCTCTCCCATCTCATCTTCCTGTCCAGCCCCTTTCCGTTATCTCCCGCCAGCACACCTCAAGGCACACCGCACGTCCAGCGCAACCATGCAATAATCACTCACTCGTCCTCTGCCAATCTGTCAATCAATTCAATCGCCAAAAAGGCGCCCTAGGAAGAAATCGGAACGCAGCTGCGTCTAGGGGGTCCATGCATGCCCGGTCTGCACTGTTTTCTCAGGGTCCGCCTGTGTACCGCGGAATGACGTGCGAGACGAGACAGTCGACGGGCTGGCGGTGGGTCGTGGTTATGCAGATTGACACGGACGGATGCGGTGGGGTCTCCACTTGTTGACTGCTTGCATAGGCAAGTCCGCGCGAGCAAAAGAAGGATGGGAGTGCGCCTTCGATTACTTAGACTTGCAATATGACCGTCTGCCTGTTGAATAAAACAAACACATCTATCACGTAGACATCCAAAAACGAGCATCGGCGAACCCCCAAGCTCCAACTCCTATCAATCCCAAAAGCAAGCAACTGAGCAGCAACCTTCGCGTTATGCAGGCGATCTGATACACAGATCCAGGGGATCCCAGATATGCCGCAGATAAAACTGGCTAGGAACGACAGAGAGCCGCTGATGCAAGGAACCACCGCGTCGGCCCGTTGTCCGGTGCGCTGGGTTCTGCTCGTGTGCCTTTTTTTTCTCTTCGTTTTGTAGATTACTGCCTCTTTGCTTGACGACTCGGGAAGTTTCGGAATGGGGTGCTGTGAAGTTTGCATGTGGTGACGAGGTTCATGATGGCCTAGGGCTTTGTGGTGATGCATTGACATGTCTGTGTTGTGGCAGATAGGAGGGAAGTTTGCGTATCGCTAGGGAGCCTGAGGGGTGAGCGGTCTAGTCTGACGAGCAAACAAGCAAGACAAATCCAGGAAGTCCATAGGAATAGGAGCGCCATCGTACGGGCAAAACAGAAGCCAGCATCAATGTACCGTGGAGTTGTGGACTGGACCGGTCAACCACCAAGAGGCATCCAACGAGGAGGACCCCTCGAACGCTCCGCGGACAGACGTGCGTCCTCTGAAGGTGCTCCGACTTCACGCCACCCACTCCGCTCCCCATGATTTCCTCCGCCTTTCTCTGTCTGGCATCATCCGCTTATCGATATGCCTCCCCTGACCCCTCGTGCCCCTCCCTTTACCCCGGTCCAATCCAATCGCCCGCAGGCAGTTGATAATTCGCGCTCAGCAGAGCGCCGCACCACCTCGAGCTCCCTGCCGCTGTACAGAGTGACAGAGAACGACCCATCTCACCCCACCGAGCGGCGCCGTGGCCGGCTGCCGGATGGATGCTGCATGAGGGTACGCTGGGGTAAGATTGGGATGGGGCACGAGGCAGCCACCGCACCAGAGCATGCTGCTGAGGACTGAGAGGATGTGTGTGGAGTGAGGTGAGAGGAAGGAAGCAAACAGCAGCGTTATCGACCACAGACAGCTATGACGTAGCACCACCCCCGGACGACCGACCGACAACCGAGGTACGTGCGCGGCCACAACAGCGTCACGTCCTTCATAGCGTTATCATCGTTCAGTTGCTGCTCAATGACGCTACCTGGCAGAGCGGAGCGCAGCAATGGCCGATATCTCGACTCGACTTGCGTGTTGCTCGCGTGCTCACAGTTGGTCTCTACTCTCTCCATTTGCAAATCGCCGCAACCGCCGCCCGCATCATCCGCATTCGGCACCGGCGTCGGGAGATCGCGGGACCGGGGGGTGTGAGGGAGGGGTGGGCGAAAGGGCGGACCTGACGACTTTCTGACAAGACGCTGCAACTGCTGCTGTGTGCAGACTGACTGGTACTCCTGCAGGCTCTCTGTGGGTCCGGGCCATGGGATAGGAAAACCACGGAGCGTCATATTGTGGGCAACAAGGGCGCCGGTTCAGGAGCTCAAGCAATGGAATTGCGAGACTGGCAGTTTCCGTGGGGTAACAAGGACGTGAGAGAAACATCTCTTTTGACCGGTAGTCTGGCTGTGTTGTGGGCGGGATGATGTGGATTGAATGATGATGACGCCCTTGTTCTCGACACCACGCTGCATCAGGTAGGTACGAGCTCGGGGCTCTGTCCTCCCTGGGCCTGCCTGCCTTGACGTCGGTGCAGATGTGGGTATTTGCCCCGCGGGCGTCACAGGCCCTGCCTGGGCCACAGGAGGGTCTGCCGTGGCGAATCCGACTCGAGCAAAAGTCCTTGTGGTGGTGGTGTTTTGCTGGCAGTCATTTTTTGATATAAAAGCCCTCGGCATGCGCTGGTGCTGGCGTACCACTATTGGAGAAGAAGCCTCATACCCCCCCCTTCCACATCCCTCTCGTACCTGAACCTTGTTTCGACAACTCAACTACTTTTAAAAGTCAATTCACTTTTTCCGAGCCGCCACAAACAACTCAACACCTACTTCTCATTAGCACTTGGAGTACGAAGAGCGAGGAAAGAGACAATCAAAACTACCCGTGTCCAAAACACAAAGAACCTCAACATGACTGCTACCGCTACCACGACGCTGCCCGTCGTCAACGGCACGGCCGATATCAAAAAGAGCCCCCTCGCCAACGGCGTCAACGGCCACTCCGCCCAAGGCCAAGCACCCGGAAGCTCCGAGCAAGACCTCTCATCAAGACTGCGCTTCGAGCCAGGCCCCAACTACACGGCGCGCGCCGTCAGCCAAGTGACGCTGCCGCCAGGCGCCGTCTTCGCACGCCTCACGACCCTGACGCCCTCGCCTCGCCCATCCTACGCAACAGTCCAAACCGGACCGTCGTCGCACATTAACCTCAACAGCCCGCTGCTCTACGTCAACCACTCGTGCGAGCCCAACCTGCTGTTCGACATGGAGCGCAAAGAGGTGCGCGTGACGGAGAAGGGCCTGGCCGCCGGCGACGAGCTCACCTACTTCTACCCCACCACCGAGTGGGACATGGAGCAGCCGTTTGACTGCGCTTGCGGCGAGAGCGCCTGCCTGGGCTGGATCTGCGGCGCAAAGGCCATGCAAGACCGCGTGCTGGCCCGCTACGAGGGCGTCGCCCCGTGGGTGTTGGCCGGAAAGCTCGAGCAGGCCGAGCAAAAGGAAAAGGCGCGCTTGAGCTTTGGCATTGGCTCCAAGATGACGCTGGGTGGTGGTGGACGCGTTGGTTCCTGGAGAGCCGTTGCTGGTGGTGGTGTTGTTTGAGTTTCCTTTGGGTTTGCGATTTGCATTTGGATGGCGTCTTGAAGCATCAGGGATATTGACGGCATAGACCGTCTTTTCTTTTTTCCCAGCTAAATGTTTTCTCTTAGCTGGATGGCATGGATTGGTTGAAAATCTCGGATAGCGAGGATCTGGATCTTGGGAATAATCTCAAACTTGTTCAACAACATTTGCTCAAGCCTGATGGTGAATGCAAACCTAGTGCGAAGCGAACATTGACGGAAATCCATCCGTCCAGTGGTGTGAGGTGCGACAAAATCGATTCCGATGTTCGAAAGGTCGGATTGACAGGCCAAATTGGGTGTTCAATGAGTGTAGAGCAAAGAGCACCTCTGACGGATCCAACTTGGAAAGTAGCACTGACAAAAGAAATCCAACTGACGGTGACTGAAAATTACAGTCTGTAGTTCACTCCTTGAAAAAGATTACACTTCCCAATTAGTCTCCCAGCACATCTTGACTTACATCTGTCGTCTTCCAAGACACTCTGGAAGCCTGATCTGCCCAAGCCAAACAGACCGGGCAGCATGGCGATGAGGACAATGTCACCACAATGGACAATTGTACATTGTGACTTCTCAGACATCTTCACCGCCACTCGAAAAAAGGGCGTCCATGTCTATCATACGACTTGCCTGCCAACGTATCCACGCTACGACAGAAGCCATAGTCGCACCTGGACGTGTTTTTGTTTTTCCTGTCCGCCGTCGGCCGCCGACGTTGGGTCTCATCTCAGTTGCCAGCAGCCCAGATCTACGATTCGCAAGCCACCAAGTGGCACCTTGGACGCGGATCCAGGCCTCCACGACGCTGCAATCAAACAGCGCCTCCAGAGTTGACATATGTAAGGACTCCTGCCTCATGATCGAGCAGTCATCCACGGAAAATGCGTAAATGGCAAATTTCGAGGCGTGACGAGCCCCCACCGCCCTTCAATGATAATGCGTGGTGATGATGGAAAGGCTCTGAAACAAACACAGCATGGCTAGACGACGGCAGTGGAGAGACTTGCAAGAGACATGAAATCGAGGCGCAGGAACTGCAAATGACTCCCAACAACGAGGCAATGGTAGGCGTGCGGTCAGTCCGGCGAGCGAGCGTAGCATTGCATATTCGAGTGGATGCTTGCACGACTTGGGAATATGCAAAACTGAAAGCCACTCTGTCATCAAGAGTCTTGACATTGAAGCCCGACGTGCGCCAGCTCGTGGTGCCTCATTAGCACACGATGACAATGAGGCCCATCATGAGGACTTGTGACAAGGTTGAGGCGCAATGCGGTCAGACGCAAGGGAGCAGGCAGAGTGATGAGAAAGAAGGAGGTGAGAGGTCGATGATGGAAGGCTGGAGATTGGCGATCATGGACTATTCCAGAACGGGCCACTAGCGCACCGGCATCGCCCCGTCATTCAACACCATTATTCAGCAATTATCCATTCGCCATCCGCTCCACCATCAACGCCCCTCTCCTTGCCTGCTCCCTATTCCACGAGACCAAATTCTTCAAACACATTGAGACTTCATCAATTCCACCATGCCACCGCCATCTGGCCCTCGCGATCCCATCGCCGGACCCGACGTTCCCGAGGCTCCGTTCCCGCTCTACCTCAGCGGCAAAGTGATCAAAGGCTTCGGCCGGGGCAGCAAAGAGGTACGTACGTACGCCGCGTGGGCAGACTGTCACACCTGCCTACGCGCGTCTTCTTCAAGCATCCAATCCCACGTCTCCCTCCCCTCTTTTCCCTTGTGCTGGTATCAGGAGGAGCGGGCCCAGCAGCGGCTGACCTGCCTCGCGCAACCATTTCTCTGCGGCTTCAATGCTGCTGCTGCTGCTGCTGCTACTGCTCCTCTCCCACGCTGTCATCCTGCACGCTCCCGTCTGCGGTCAATTAGCGCCGCCTTGCAAGGAAAGCAAAAGGCGTGGCAAGAAATGGGTCTCTCATGACATGCATACCGCCTCCTTTTTTCCTTCCATTTTTGCTTTCTTTTCTTTTCCCCTTTCGATTCTTTTCCAGAAACAACACACGCTCCATCCCAGACTATCGTTTCATCCTCCCGTTCCCCAGCGCTGCGGCCACATGCGGCGGCACGTGGGGCTGCCTGAGCAGCGGCGGCGGCAGCGGCTGCTGTGCAAGAGATGGGCTGGGCTGGGCTGGCTGGGCTGGCACTCTTTGCTGCTCGTCGTCTCATCATTCTGGCTTTGCGCGACAGAAGCCATGGCGGCACACGGAGCCGCCGGCGCTCGAGTCGTACAAGCTCCCAGCCGGCTGGAGCTGGAGTGGATGATGGACTACTATTTCGGGTCTGAGCAGCAGCTGCCTGCGCCGTCTTGCCAACCACCACGATGGGGGTCTGGCTAGTGGAGAGATTCCTATCAGACAGAGGCATTGGCATGTGCTTTGCTCGAGGTCGCACATGATTCCTTCTTCAGCTGTTGTCGTTTGGATGGGTAAAAAAGACCCGCGCGACTGGGACGACCAGGGGTGCGCGGTGACCGGTGCTCGCTCTGGCCATGTTGCTGTGCTGCTGCCAGAGCGAGCCTTGTGCTGCGCTGCCAGTTTCCCAGTCTTGCCCACTTTTGTGCTTGTCGACAGCATCATCCAGTGTCGTCACCCGTCGCTGCCTCGTGTTTTGTGTTCCCCGTCTTCACATTTACGATGTTTCCGTTCATCTCCGCCATTTTTTCCGTCTCTCATTTCTCTCCTTTTCTCCTTATACATGTCCAACCCATGTCACATTGCACTCTAGCCCTATCGAGATCTGAAACACACCCCCACAAATTGCATATACACTCCGATCCCAAAAAGCAACAACGACAGCATCAAATCTCCCACATCAGGACTAGACTGACATGTCGATCTCCCTAGCTCGGAATCCCCACCGCGAACATACCCATTGAGGGTCTCAGCGTGGGCGGTCACTCAGATCTCGAGTCTGGCGTCTACTACGGCTGGGCGGGGCTGGACTTCCACGACAGCAGCAACAGCAGCAGCAGCACGGGCGGAGACAACGTGCCGGCTGCGCCTTCGCACTCGGACCGTGGCGATCAGACCGCCTCCCAGCAGCAGCACAAGGACAACTCGGCCGCCACGCTCGCAGACCGCGTCAAAAATGCAGGAGGCAAAGTCGCCGGCGCCGTGGGGTCGGCGCTGTTTGGCGGCAGTGGCGGCGAGGCAGGTAGCGAGCAAGCAGCAGCAGCAACAAAACCATCATCAGACAGCCAAGAGGCAGCAACATCATCATCATCAGCAGCAGCAAACGGCGCTGCCTCCACACCAAACGATGGCCACCATGTCTACCCCATGGCCATGAGCATCGGCTGGAACCCCTTCTACAAGAACACGGTCCGCAGCGTCGAGGTGCACATCATGCACGACTTCCCGCGCGACTTTTACGGCTCGCACCTCAACCTGGTGGTGTTGGGCTTCATCCGGCCAGAGTACGACTACGTGTCCAAGGAGGCCCTCATCGACGACATTCGCACCGACATTGACGTCGCGCATCGCAGTTTGGCCCGCCCCGCCTATGCGGCTCTCAAGAAGGATCCGTATTTGTTTGACTTCCCAAAGGACGAGCATGGCAATGTGCTCAAGGATGATGTGGCCAAGTGAGGGAAGAAGGTGAAGACAGGGGGGAAGATGAGCGGGCTTCGTTTCTTCGTAGATGGGATATAGAATTGTGCACAAGGCATCCTCCCGGCTCTTTCAATCTGGAAAGGAGCAGAGACGGGATTCCCGTGCAAGAATCTGGCTATAGGGACGAGGCGAGGCAGGCAGGACCTTTAGTCGTCGAGCGTTTGGGAGCAAGCGAGCAGTTCCAAGTCATTCAATGAAATCTAGTCGCCAAAACACCGCGCTGCGAATGCTAGCCATCCGTCCATACATCGACTCAAGTCAATTTGACACATGCACGGCCCAAAAGCCAGAGGAATGGCCGATCGGCACATCATCAGTCACTTGAGCATAGAAGCTCGAAGTCAACACGCGTGCAACACAGACCACGACGGCACTCGCCGTCGAACAAATTCCCAAAGACTCTTTGATTTCTTTTTGGCCCAGGAAGGCCAAGGCCAGGAAAAATACCACACTACCTATGCCTATGTAGCTAGGCGCTATCAGGGATATATTGTCAGATGGGAAGATCAAAAAAGCAGACAAGGAAAAAAGCAAAGCAAAGGAAAAGCCAAAGCTCGCACAAAAGATACAAAAAAGCAATTATGTAGCCCTCCCCATTAGGTCGTGTACGTGTGGACAAGGAAAGATCTGGGCCCATACATGGGCTCGCGCTGGACGCAATGAGACGCACAGGAGACGGCTCCGTCCGCTCGCTCGCTCGCGTGTTGACTTGCTTGCTTGCTCCGCTCTGCTCTGCTCTGCCAGAAAAAGTATTGACAGCAGGCTCGTCCGACAACCAAACAGCAAAAACTGCCGTCGTCTCAATCGACCGTGCTCGATGCAAAAACTGGTTCCTCGTTCTTTTCTTGCCAATCAGTGTTGGCGCATTAAGTCCATCGCTGGTGTGGTGGTGGTGGTGGTGGTGGTGGTGGATTGATCCCATGATTGCTCTGTGCCCTTCCATCTTTCCCATGAAACAAGAAGCCGAAGGAAAACAAAACGGGAAACGGGGAAACGACAAGGCGAGGGGAAGACACCCCGCCTATGGTACATGCAGTTTGTAAAGCAGATCTGACATGACGGGACGAGAGGGGGTATGCAAAGAGGAAAACAACATCGTCGACGTCGAATGACTTTGGAAACCAGACAGACGGGACGTGTGGAGGATATGGTGAAGAGCAGCAGCAGCGCTTGCGACAGCGGCAGCGGCAGGTGCAAAAAGAACAGACGTTCGTGTAACTCGTATGACATCGCATCGTGTCGCCATGTATGTAACCCCAAGGGCCTGGCTAGCGACAGCAGCAGCAGCAGCATCAGGAGCAGGGCGCTGGGTCTGATGAGATGCCTTCGCTTCGCCTCGTCCATCAATCTCGACATGTGACTTTTGGAAGGTGCATACGCGAGGGTTCCTCGACAGAAGCTTTGTGAAAGGGCCGGGGGGCAGCCCTAAGGCCTCATGCTGCTGGATAATGGCAGACCGGATGCTCCAACCCGGCGCGTGCTGTGCTGCTGTCGTTGAACTCCAGGACGTGACTCGGATACGAACAGAGGAACAATGACTTTTGCCACCCATGTCTGTAGGACTGGGACCGCCCACCTATAAACAAAACTCCTGCTCCCAAAGACAAATGGCGAAGAGGAAGATTGGTGGAAAAAGTGGGCGAAATTACTTGACCTGTGCTAGATGGCACGACAGAAGCCTCTAGCGTAGCAGCCTCGAGCCTGCTGCGACGTATGACCATGGTGTCGGCTGTCTGCAGCGAGGAGCGGGGAGGAGCAGAAGCGCCCGTGATGATCCCAATTCAGATGCGAGAGACATCTGGGCCAGCCCAAGCCGCCCTGGTGCTTGCGGCCACAACATTGTGGAGCGCACACTAAGCAGGCTTGAACTGGAGCACAGCTGTGGTCACCTACCCCGGCCATAGAGCCGCGCCGGCCGCGCAAGCAGAGTTTCCAAGCTCGGTTTCGTTTCGAATGCTGGCTATGAAAACGTAAAACGTGCGCTTGTTTTGTTTCCGGTGAGCTCCGACTGTAGCAGTGCGGGGTAACCGAAGCTCTTGCTTGGCTTTCCTTGTGGGCATGGATGGCGTTCGGGTAAAGTCGGAGCGAGGATGGTGAGAGTGCGTTTGGATCGACGTTGAAAGTAGGTTGGCACCGGCGCTGCACCGCCAGAGTCCATGTACTAGTACAGTATCGGCAGGAACTAGATTGTGAGCTAGTTGTAATGAAAATGGAACCAAGGGAACTCACATTGAGAACAATCAGCATTGGCACTTCAAACACATCGCGCTTAACGCTCCAGCAAAACATGCAATCGATCAAACCATCGTCTTCTTTGGGTCTGCCCTGTCCGGAGCCTGCGCTCTCAAGCTTAATGGTGTTTCCGTTGACGAACCGGTTTCCTTGGTTGCCGTCGTAGTTTTCCTTGTTGTGACTTTCTTCCGACTTGATGTTCATTCCCTCGAGGCTTGACAAGTCGTCCTTGGTGCGATACCGTACAAGCTTGCAGTGCCTGAAAGCCGCAGTCCGCGGTGCCACAAATGCGAGCTTGGCAAAGTCCTCGTAGAATTGGCATGTTGAGTTGTCGTTCAAGAGCTCGGCGAGGTAGACTGGTTGCGGCTTTTCCATGTCGCGTGGTGTATTGACCCCTGCCCCTGTGCGGTTTCCAGATGCGACTCCTGAGTTGATAGCGCTGCCGCTCGTGCCGCCGGTGTTGACATTCAAGTTTGGCTCATGTCCAAGTAACACGTCCTTTCGCCAGCCTGTCAACATGCTGAACTCTTGAGAGACTGCGGCGACTTGACCCGTTCGGCGGCAGATGATGGTTGGGAGAGAGATGAGGTTGATAATCTCCTCATACTGGTACAGCGTCCGCTGGAAGCTCTTTTCCATAAAGATGAGGTCGTCCGTGTTGAGCGTGCTGGTACAGGCGATAAACGAGGGTCGAATAGAGGAAAGTGCTCGATGAATCCTTGAGCGTTTGGCTATGGAGAAGCGCTCTTTGAGAAGAGCACTTAGTCCATGGAAGCCTTCAGCATATGGATAGGGGCTTGTCACCGAATCGTAAATTTCGCTGGGATCTCGTCGGCGTTTTCGATTCGCAATGTTCTGTTGAGACTGCTGTTGTGGTTGTGAGCGTTGGCTTTGTATTTGTTGCTGTTGACGGTTGTAAAGTTGTTGACTGTGCTTTCGTTGATGCTCTTGTTGTTGCTGTTGCTGATTGTTGTAGTAGGCGGGAGACAATGGTTCGTAGCCAGACATGCCGTCATGAACTGAACTCGGGCTTGCACTTGTCATGCTTCCAGGCCCAGTTCCGACAGCGTAAGCTAATGGCATGCCACTTCCGTCACGACCAAGCGTATTGTCCAGCGTAACGGATGCAGGAGTATTATTTGGCGTTTGGATCTGGGCAGCGCTACCGTGTCTCGACTGTGCATTTTGCCAATCCGCCGGAGGCATACCCTCATTGAAACCAAAGCCTCCTGAAAGTGGAAGGTTCTCTGCTGACGCGGAAGCGCTAACAGGCCCACTGTAGATGCTTGCTGCCTGGTTCAAGGGGTTGTTTATGCTCTCTGGCGGAGTTTCTGCTGCACCTGATGACATGTGCCCGAGCATTCCAAACTCCAGAGCACCATAATGGTTCCCAAAATTGAGGCTGGCCAGGTCGAAGTTGAACAGTGCTGGATCACTAGGGTCGAATGCGATTTCTCCAAGGCTTTGCATGCCTTGAGGGGCCGTTTGCTGGTTTGGAGGCATGCCGCTCATATTTTGGACAGAGGGCATTGGTTGATTTGAATTTTGGCCGTATTGTGGTGATATCGGAGATTGCTGGTTATTGTACGAGTTGACGTCCTGCATCGGTGGCAACATTTGCCCCTGGCTCGAGTTGGGATACACGTTGTAGGTGGCTTGCTGGGCCTGCGGGTAGTAATTGTTCGCTTGGTTCATACTCGCAGCAGGATTGGGTCCGGCGGCCGCATGTTGGCCATTGTTGGCGATGTGTGGGTAGTGGCCGCCCACTCCAGGCATGAGAGCCTCAGGCGGGGCATCGTGGAGGTATTTTGCCTTTTTGCGAACACCATCGTGGCAAGCATCTTGGAGACCGCGCTTTATACATCTCTGGCATGGTCGTTCGTCGCCTGAAAACAATTAGCTATCAAATCCACAATATGTACAACTCGGAAGAGGGGTTTGGGAGAAAGTGATGGTCCCCCACGACCCGATCGAGAACGTACCGCAGGTAAGATGGGCCCTCTGACAGGCAAAGCAAGCCCGGCGCGCCTTCTTGCGGCGAGGTCTGAGAGGGTCTTTGGCGTTGGAAGCGGGCTTCGTAGCAGAGGAATTGGAGTTTGCCTGTAAAGGCGAGGCATCGCTCGAGGCGCGTTGTTCCTTGGAGTCGGCCATTTCGCTGCCGTCCTGATCACCGCTATAATCCGGCGAGGGAGATGCATCTTCGGCGTCTGGGGTCGCCATAATATCCCTTCCTGCGAAAGGTACTGGGCAGCCCAGTCGGCAGCCCACCCCCCTCAAGGCACAGATGTCTGGTTCTGAGCTACCGCTGCTGTAGACCCACGTTTACGCTGTGCGTATCCGCCAATGTTGCCTCGGCGGCCCCTCCCAACACTCTGGATCAACCAATCTGCACGGATCCCGCAGCTGGCGACCTCCCAGTTGGGTGTTTCGAATATTCGATCACGCGTGCCCTAAGCACTCGCGAGAGTGAGCTGCTGTGCCACCACCCCCAGCGACAAATCGTTCAGCTGGCGCTTCTGCCGTTCGGCGCAGTGTCTACAGTGTACGAAGGAGCTCCCAGCTGGTCGGGTACGGAGGGCTATCGCCACGTCGGGCGTTGGTCCAATGGAGACGACGAATGCGGTCAATCCGGTACGCAGGAATCAAGCAATTCTGAAGTTGCACAAGGCCGGGGTCTACGCAGAGATCGAGGGGGTCTTCTGGTCATGATTGTGATCACGACTGGGCAGAGCGCATGGCGGCGACGAGGAGCGTACGTGCAGGAGGAAAGCGGCGGAGAGAATGGGCTGCTTGGTGCGCCCCGGCAGGTACACGCAGGAGCGCGGGCTGGCTGGGGGGCTTTGGGATTTGGAAATGGCCGATGCAGGCAACGCTGTCGTGAGACTCCAGAAACCCTGTTTACGAGAGGGAGGGTGTGCAGCAGGCGCAGCTGCGAGGTGTGAGAGCAAAACTGCGTCTCCGGTGCCGCAGCACAGCTGCTGCGAAGTGCGGTGAAGCTGGACCGGGGAGCTCGCGAAGAAGCTACGCTATCGAGGACGACCTGACGATGACGACGTCTGCTGAGAAGCAGGGGAACCGGTCGTGGTGGAGGAGAACTGCGGTCGTTTGTGTCGTTGCGACGGTAGGGTGAGAGAGATTCGCGCGTGCCGACGACTTCCTTTTGCTGTGGAGTGGTACCAGACCCTTCTCGTCTCCAATGGGTGTATGGTATTGTATCATTGGCTGACTAAGGATACACCCGCCCGTCATCCAACCACCTCGTTCACTTCTCTCCATCTTCCAACTCTCCATCATATCAATGATTGTTTTTTCCTCTCACGATCTCCATTGAGAACTCGTCATCTAATGCACGACCCTCGTGCTCGCGACGATCTACCATCCATGTCCAACTACGATCATCCAGCCACCATCACTTGGTCTCCATCAATTCTGGATTGATTGACCGACCTTTGCTCGCCAAAGACGTACATCACACCAAAACTCGTGGCCGTCCATGGCCCATCTGAGACTGCTCCCTCGAACGACATGCCTCCCTGTCTCATAGTCCCTGTATTGTCCCTTGCCTTGCTTCTGCGGGTTCATCCGCCTATCGCAGCCTCCATTTTTTGCTTTTCATCCTTCTGGTCGACCGTCCGCTGTACGTACCCGACATCCATGCTTTCTCTCATTTTCCCCATGGAACACCCCCAGAAATCTCAACCCTTCTGCAAGTCACCTTTCCGTCGCCTATCTACTCGATTCTCTTCTTACGCAATCTCCGCATCGTGCGAAATTTCCGGTTGGTAGTATGAGGCGGCGGGCGGCGGCCACGTTTCTGAACCATGCACGAATGGATTCGAGAGAAGGAGAGACGGCGCTTTGCCCGTCCGCGGTCCACGTTGCGCTAGGACGGAGCCTCTGTCGCACCGAACAACACGATCTCTGTATCCCCACGGCCTCATGCGCCTCGCAAAACGTGCTGACAAGTCGTGTCACGTGGCGAGCACCACCAGAACCACTGTCGAGGCGAGACTGACTGTGTGGGACACGCATCAGATGGAAAGTCAAGCGGCAGTATTGGAGTACGCACGTTCGCCTCGTCTGGACCATGCTGTGCGACCCCCACTATATATAGCCGCGTGAGCCAGGATGCACAGGCTATGCAAGCAGCAAGCAGCAGCAGCAGCGGACGGGAGCAGTGCAGCGCGCTACCATATCTGCCAGCAACCAGCAACCAACCCTCCAGCACCACACCGCTGCATCTCACCTCCTCTTGGGATTTCCCAATTCAGTCTACTCTGACGCAAAGCGACTGTTGCCCCTGAGCTTCTTGCCGTACCGATAGAAAAAGTAAGGAAACCTGCCCGGGGTCACAACACTTGTTAGCCGAGTTCTTAACCATACCGCTGGGGATATGCATAATGCGGAGAGTCTTACGGTGCCATTGCCAGGGCCAGAAAGGCAAGCACCGAACTTGCCCACTGGTAGCCCAGATCTGAAAACGTCAAGCGCTTACGTCAGTTACCGCTCTTTTGACGCCCCGAGGCCTGTCGACATCATCCTGCTTGTCTCAGCGCGCACTTACTGTTGTACATTTGCACTCCGAACAGCGGGAATGCCGCGGCGAAGCTCGACCGAGCGAAGCTATTTGCCGCCAATGCACTGGCTGCATACAATGGGTACTGCGCTGCGTCAGCATGGCCAAATTTGACAATCAAGCATGGCAATCGACTCACGCAATCGACGAGGAACGTGAATATCCCAGAGTATGTCCAAATCACGCTACCAAGAAATGTCAGCCACGTCGTTCGTCCTCACAAAATCTGCTGACAGCGCGCTCCTTACCCGATGCCAAAAAAGGAGGAAAAGATTATTGGGACTGCAAAAGTCAGTACATTCTCCCCTGAATACGAGACGCACGGAGGAGCTCCTTCCGCGATTACGTACCTATCCAGTGGACCTGCAGGGACAAAGGTTAGCTACGCGCCACACCAGTTGGACGATTGACTTACGCTGGAATACGTTGTCCAGGCAAAGCCTATTGTTGAGCAACAAGGTCAGCAAAAATTACTGGTGGAATACTCAAAAGTCATCTCCACCTACCAAAGAGCGCAATGGGAACCACAATCGCTCCAAAAATTGTCGGCGGTAAACGAAACTCTGGCTCCGATCCACCTGGCTCACCCCCTTGCTCCTCTCGTTGACGCACGAGCCGCGCGTAGTTCCTTCGCCAGAAGGGATCGCTCAAAATTCCCAAGATCATGCCGACAAACAGACCCATGAAAGCCAGGCCCACCTGCGACAGGGTGAAGCCGTGGTTGTTCTCAAAGACCAGGGGGAATGCTCCGAAAAAGAGATACAGGATGCCTAGCAGGATCGCGGACAGAATGCACAAGTTCAGACACTGCGAATGGCATCAGTCAGCCTGGACGTCTAAGCGAGCGCAGAAAGTGGCTTTTCCCCACCATTGGTTCGAAGATAAGGAGTTGGAAGGGTCTGATGCAAGACCAGAGCACCGTCTTCGCAATTGACTTGTCCATTCGCTCAATCGGTGCGATCCAAGCGTCATTGCCCGTCTCCTGCCGGAGTTTACGAGCCTTGCGGCGAAGCAGCGCAGGGTGATAGGTTTCGGGCACAAACAGTGTGATCAGGCACAGCTGCACCCCGATCCATATCAACATGACATAGAATGTCCACCGGAAGCTGCTGTACTGGTTGATGAATCCTCCAACCAGTGGTCCCAATTCAGGCCTTTTACGCATGTGTTAGCAACGCTTCTCTCAGCTGCAACTTGCTCAAGCCTTGGCCGTCGACGATGTGCGCGAAGGCTGACCGAGCACTGACAAAACATGCTTCCTCCCCTTGGCGCAACGGATTTGCGCAACGCAGCTTACAACCGCGACAGCGTCTGCACCCACGGGGGCTTGGCCTTGTAGAGCAAGCGTTGTGCCAGAAGACCGGCCTTGTGGTCCAGCCCCCGCTGGCGCCGCAACTCTGATGCTCAAGCCTCGCAGATCATGGGGGAACGTGTAGGGGTCCAGGGACAGTGCTTACCCAATGAATGGAGAGGCCGTGTAAATCATCATGGGCGCCGACAGCTCGTGCCTCGCAAAGCAATCGCCTACGGTGCCACCAGCCACGCTCAGAAACGCCGAGCCAGAGAAGCCGTCCAGAAAACGCGCTACCAATATAGTAGCCATGTTCGGGGCTACAGCGCTAGGAATGACCCATATTAAGAAGAAGGTATACGAGCCCAAGTAGACCGCTCTCCTGCCATAGAACTGATGCGTCGTTAGCAAATAGACGTCTTGACCGGAAGCAGGTGCGGCGGTCAGCACGACCGCGTCGTCGTACGTACTTCAGATAGGGGGCTGAGGATCATGGGCCCTACACCAAGCCCAGCTACAAATAGTGACAGGCCTAGTGTAGCCACCTCGCGTGACGAGTGAAACTTCTTCTCGATTTGTTCGTAAGTGCTGGTGTATAGCGAGGACGTGGCTGCGCTAGAAGCAACATGGTGTTAGCTTCCTCTCACGTACTCAACAACCCACTGCAGCAATTTTTGGGTTTATTGGAATTTCGAGGAATATTTTTGGGTCTTCTGACTGCGCTCATGACTTGGCAGACATGACAGCAATTGCGCACTTACACGCAAAGCGAGCTGGTCGACACAATGATGACAATGAGCCATCGCCGGGCCAAGCTCATGGTCCGCGGATTCTGTACTTTTCTCGAAGCCTCCGAGTCAGGGAGCGTCTCCCAAGTGACCTCAAACTCCTTTTCCGGGTCGATGGCGTCTCCGCGACTACGGCTCGTACTCGTTCCAGGGGCAGCGCCCTCTTCGTCCCAGTGTGTATATCCATCGCTCGCGGCATAGGAGCGGTGCGACTGGACGGGCTGCAGGCTCGCGCGGTCGTCCCTGCCCTCAGGCTTGATGGGCGCAAAAGTCGCATCGCTGTGTTCGCGCTCACTATGCTTCTCGTCATCGATTGGCGTATTGGCGGCGGAACTCGAACTGCTCGAAGGGTCTGGTGACATCATGACGCAGAAGGTTTAAGGTTTCTTGGCGCTGACGGGTGATGTGCGTTAATGGTGTTGCGAAGGAAGTCAAAGATCCATCAACGGCGATGGGAGCAGCTGCCTTGTTGAAGCGCAGAATGGAACGACAACATCACGGTATGAGGGCAGACATGTCGTGACTGTGAGGGCGAGCGCGCGGGAAAAAGTGGCCGAGCGAGCGGCATTCGCCCTGCAATTGATTTACAAAGCGGCCGCGGTGTTTATTTCCTTCTTATCACCGACTGGACCCACAGAACGAGGCGAGGAGTCCAGATGGCTTCCATTCCACAGATCAACGCGGGGAATCTTTGCCCTTTGCCGTCGCCCATCTGCCTTTTACCCGCAAACACATTACTCAGACGACTGATGCAACAATGAGGCTCTGCAAACGTCTTGGAAACCACCATCGCGTTCAAGCTTCGCCAATGCCGTTGGTCGCGAGTGTAGTTTGGACAAGCTTTTGGGTCAAGGTTCGGCAAGCGCGCCAGGGACCTCCCCGTCGCCACCAACGCTTTCGACGTCATGTCAACCAAATTTTGACGTCCGGTCTTCTCTGCGTCCTTTCATTCTTTCAAACCGTCGCAAAGACAACGGCATCAGCGGCGAGGACAACGGCGTAGCGGCAAAGGGCTGACGTTGACACAGGAGCTTGGACACAGCGGATGAGGCCCTTTTTTTTGCAAGCCCTTTGCCGCCGTTCGGCACCGGGCGTCGTCAACGCGACGTAAAAAGATGTAAAAAGATCAACCAAGACTCGGACTCCCAGTCGAACCGTTGAACCACTCCTCTCGACCCGTCGCGCTGGCACGTCAATAGCACACCCATGTTGACGCGTCTCCATTCGCCATTATTGAAAGCTTATATCTGGCGGTGAACGCATCGCCCCTGACGTCCCTGGCAAATATTGACGTCGGCGAGTCCGCTTCGAGACGTTTGCCGGGCAACCCGTGTCTACCATTGCGTCGGTAGCCATCTCGTTTCGAAACACGCGGTGAGCTTCGTCGAACACCTGTCAAGCCGTCCCTGCGCAGTCTGAATATCTTCAGCAGCGTCGCCTGCGCGTTTCGGAATTATTGGACCCTTGCATGCCCCCCCGCTTCTCCAACAAAGGAACATGTTGGCAACTGCACTTGCGTCGTATGTCGTCAAATTCAAAGAGGATGCACGTTGCGAGGGACCCAGAGTAAAGGGGTGTACAAAGCGTGCTACGACATATGCCAGGCCCACACCACGTTGGTTGCTCCATCATGTCGGCCAAGATAAGGAAAAGAGGCACACCCGAGCTCAGAGACAATCGTATGCGACGGACCTGAATAGTATACCGCTCTTCGGCAAACGGCTTGATTAATCAAAAACGCGATCCAAGACAACGTTGGAGGATCTGTGAGGCGCTTAAGATGGCGGCAGTAGGCGCTGATATCCTACAGCACAGCGTTCGTGTTTGGTGTTTCCCTTCCCCCGCAGGCGCTGTTGATCATCTTCGCCTCCAAACGTGCGGCTCTCCATACGAGCGGCATACCCGTCGGCCACAGTTGCATGTCTTGCCAAAAGCAGAAAGCGGTGCAGTAAAAGGTTCAGCCCCATTGCAACGGCCTAACAACGGTGCAGGATACGAAGGCGCGCGGGACCCGGTAGCTTGGAGCCGAAGCAGACGACCTCCAATTTGATGTGCGCGCGCGTCCGTCGTCTGTTTCTTGGGACTATCTACGTCGACTCGCCGTTTGCCCCCCAAAACTAATCAGACCAAAAAAACGACATGTCTCCCATTCAATCCCACGGGCGGACGCACGTGTTCAGTCAACATGTACGTACGCACGCCCACTACAAGGCGGCGACGATCCCTCCGCTGCGACCGCATTGCATATACCTACATAACAGGCCTTACACACCACCACCACAACAGCCTCTACCGCAACTAACTAGTCGCAACGCGCGCACTTCCGCCGCCACGCCCATGTTGCCCTGCCCTACCATGCCATGCTATGTCATGCCATGCAATGACAGCCCAGAGAGCAGCGGCAGATCTCAAGTGCTGATACGAAAGAGCGCCGCCCAATTCGTCACTGTCGCCGACCTCAACCACCAACAAAATGATATTTTTCTCACTTGCACTCCTGACGCCGCGCCGCGCTTACTTGCTGCTGCGACTAGGCGCACTGCCGTCCGCCGTCATGACAAGGACGAAGTCCTCGAGGAGGCCCTACATGGGGCTTGGATTCTATCTGACCACCCACCCTCCTGCATACCCGCCTCAACGGCGCGCCCGTTTTATCCACTGATCCTCCGCCGCCTCCTCCGCCTGCACAGATTGCGCCAGCCAGCCAGAAACTCGCCCAGGAACGCACCAGGTCACCTCGCCCGTCGCTACGTACAGGTCACGCTGTAGACGCCCGCGCCGCAGCCGTTGCGGTGGCTGGCGGCAAGGCAGCAAGGCCGACTGGCACTCGCTCAGCCCAGGAAGCCAGCAAGCAAGCCCAGTCGTGTTGAGATCAGATCAGCGTTTGCTCAATCAACTGCTCACTGACTGAATCCTTCCTCATTCCTTCCATTCGTCCGCACAATCAACCATCCGGGTAGGCGCCCAGACGTCAGAATAGACAGACAGGTAGACTGGCCGTCCATGGCGATCTTCCCAACTTGCGTCAATCTTTACAGCTGTCAGGTGTGTAGGTACATTACATACGCAAGGTCACGTAGACGCGTGCGCACACAAGGTAGTGACATACGCAGTAGCGGACTGGGCAGGCAACCACGCCGAACATCGGCCTCGCCGTCTCCCCAGCAGCCATCGAATCAGCGAACGCGCCATGATCTGATCAACCTGCCTGCCTACCTGCCCACGTACCCCTGAGTTGAATCGAGTCGAGTCGAGTCGCATCGCCCCATGTCTCATCTGATGTATCTCATCTGACGTCGTTGCGAATCAGTCGAGTTGCGTCGAGTTGAATCGATCCCACGAGAGGGTGGCAACCATAGGGTCGATGGACTCTGCTGCTTGGGGAAGCAATCAGCATTCAAGCAGAAGGAAGTTGACTCGATCTTCGGCGCTCTCATACACGCGGAGCCGTGGTCAACCCGTCGTCTGTCATCTTCGCCACTTGGTTCACACTTTTAGCATTCGCGTCGATTGGTGCCTCTCCTGCTCTAATCTTCTCCCCTTTCACCCTGCTTCTGCTTGCCAACGGAATGGAACACGCGCTGCTTTGAAGTCATCTTCCATGGCTATCTCGTTGCATTAAATCTCATAAGTTCATTTGGGCCTGCTACACTGTGGGGAAACATAAAGCGTTCAAGAAACATCCACCGTCCAGAGGCATTTCAGTTGGTAGCAATCGAATGCTGAGGTACGCGATCACTTGTGAAAATTACGCGATTGCTGGACAATTCTTCTGAAATGAGACAGACGGACAGTCCTAGCATGCATATTCCTAAAAGACCCGCTTTCTTCTTGTAAAGCGGCCGGTCGTGCGCGACTTCATGGACGATTGATCGGGTTACTGGCCCGAATTCTTCTCTCCATCCTCGCAGATTTGTCTCATGTTATTGTCTTTGGCGATGATGGCAAAGATAAGGCTGAATGTAGGTTGGTGAGCGCAATTTGATCTGTCTGATCTCGTTTGCGGTCAGAGATGAGAGGTGACAGGAGCAGAAAAGACTGATCGCTAGGTCTGTGATAGCGGGTATCGTGCAAAAAAGAAAATCGAATGCTTTTCAGATGCCGCTTTGCTGTTGGACGAGATATTCTTGATAGAATACCAGTCTTTCAACTCATGACTCGTGTGGCTCGACTGATATGGGGAGTAGGAGAATTTGTCGTCCGAGCATCAAATGGTGACGCCCAGGTTCTGTGAGCGTTGAAAGTGTGTTTGCCATAGGAAATCAAGGCACTTTTGTAGCTCTTGGACTCACCGTCACGATGAGGAAAAAGTCTGAAATCGTCCAAAAGGTGGTGCATCATTGCGACTGTCGTTGATCTCCATCGAAGCGTGTGTACTTAAGCAAAGCATCAATTGATGAAAAGGAGACCATGCTGTTTTCGGCGGAGGCGGAAGCTCTTCGAGGCAATCGATCCAGATACGTGAGATGGGGATGCCCGTCGACGAACTCTATTCTTGTAAGCGCCGGCAAGTTAGAGAGGCACGCAGCTGCGGAAGCTTGGGCTCTGGGTTTCTCCTGTGGAGTCGTCGTTTTGGGGTGGTAGTCGGACCACTTGGCCGAGTCCTAGTGACTTGAAGACTTGGATATCCATGGTGTCGCCCAGGGAAGCGATAGTCGTTGGGCACATGATACTAGCAAGGATTGGTGGTCCATTTCCAAAGGCACGGAAGCGCAGGTCCTGAGATCACGCTCGCGCCAAAGGCTGCGGCGAATCCAAGCGTTCTGAAAATTTAGTCGTCAACGATTCGTCGCTTCTGTTGCTGCAAGTAAACGTACGTTGTGATGCCGTGGCTCGAATCACTGTTAAGCGCGTCAACTCGGACCGGTGGGCAAAACGCAGCTTGTCTCGACAGCGCTTACGCGTCACGTCATGCGATGTTCTCCGTCTTCAGATCTCCGATGCCTTTTGCTATACGCAAATTATTGCTTTGATCTCCGAATATGGGTCGGGGGACCGGAGGCTTTTGAAAAATTTCTCGTGAATGAAACGACGGTGCCAGATGTCTCCTGCGTCCGAACGGGGCAGTCGTTTCACCACAAATAGATTTCAGAGAAACGAAACATCCACTCCAAGAATTCCAAGAGCTCAGACTGCGAGAAACGGGTGGGCGTTTGGAATTCTTTCGGCTCCGCATTTGCGAAAAGGTGTGTACTTGACGGACGGAGGCGGCAAAGACCAAGCACGCAAGCTACTCATATTGAGTCGGATAGTTGAGTGTGAAATGGTGAGTCATTTACCTCCGCAGCTTGAAGTCATCTTCTGTTGAATGGCAACTATGTTAGAGGTTATCGCTCGTCTCAAAGGCTGTTGCAAAAACCTTGGGTCGTAGAAACTTCGCAGTCACAACGGCTTCTGACAGTGGGAGTCCACGCGTGACTCTTGTCAAACAAATAGGAACCAACATTTTCCAAGCCTAGGGCTCAGATTGCCGAACAGAACCTGGCCAGATGTAGTACCTTGGTTCAGGTGGGTATTGTCGCGAGAAATCGCACTGAGCCACCAGGGTCTGAAAAGACAAACCCATTCGAGAAACTACTTCTTGTTCAGGGGAGCATCAGTAATTTCAGGGCAAAGGGTCGCAAAGATGGATAGTAGCATCTGACGAAGTCGTAGCCAAGACGATGCTGCATGGGAAGGAGGCAAGCGTGCCAAGTTGGTGAAAAGACAAAGCGAAAAAGGTGAAAGACCGGGAATGCTTGTCGGTAGTAAAGTTCGCTGGCATGGTCGCGGGTAGGAGCTATGAAAGATTGATGGGCCGGAGACTGGGTGTACAGAGAAGAGGAGAGGTCAAGGAAGAATGGTGGATGGGCTGGAGTCGGGAGCGAAGCGAGGCTAACCGGCCCCGGGTATGCAGCCGCCCGCCAACCGTCTCTCCTTCCCCCCGAACCCAAGCTTTTGAGGCTCCAAGCCGACCATGAAACAACACCACTGACGACCGCTTGGGCATCTTGGAGAGATACGTGGTCGCGTCGCCACCCACACCCTTGGCTCAAACGCGCGCCCTCTCTTCGTTGGCAGCTCCAGCTGCTCAGGCCTTCCAGCCGACGCGACTGCGCCTCCCCCCAGTCTTCGTTGGCAGCATCAGCTGCCTCCGGATTGTTCTGTCCTCGACCCCAGACTTTGACCAAGCACTTGCCAAGATATTCTTCCCAGATCGGCGACTAGATCCGGGTCGCGTGCTGGCCCGACCCATATGCTTCTGCTGGAAGCGACACCCCT
The DNA here is from genome assembly GCF_038381095.1 of Phyllosticta capitalensis. Classification (NCBI taxonomy): domain Eukaryota; kingdom Fungi; phylum Ascomycota; class Dothideomycetes; order Botryosphaeriales; family Phyllostictaceae; genus Phyllosticta; species Phyllosticta capitalensis. Next base: position 2,040,717 of record NW_027117444.1, on the reverse strand, counting down.
GCTAGCGAACACCAACCTCCAACGACCAACCCCAACCAATCCTTCGTGTCGTCGCAATGTCTACAACACCGGCTGCTCTGTAGTCACCAGCCTGTTCGGACTTAGACCTCTGAGTGCTAATCACCAAGCCTGACCGTATTGTCATGGACAACTCCAAAGACGGGAAAAAGACAGCATCTTGTGGACCTTGATTATGGGAGCGCTACTGCCCATCTCCAAAAGATGTCCAGAGGCTTAGATCTCCTCCTGGACTAAAGACAGTCTGCCGAGACGAAAGAATTTTGAAACCTCAGCTAGTCCACTTCTGTCTCGTAACTGAAGGGTCACGCAGGAAATGGCCTGTACGTTTTCCTGCGGCCGCATTCTCTCGACCACTCGCCTCTCATCAAGCAAGGATACCAATTACCATTCCTTGAATCACTTGAGGGCTTGTCCTTCGTCACTGCGCCCCCTGCTGCCGCACTGCTGGGATGCTGTAGTCAAGTGATGTGCGTGCTACGTACTGGTCTTTTTGATCCAGAATTTCAGGCATGGCCACACAGGTGAGTTGGAAATGTTGGAAGCTGCGAAGTTCGTAAGGTTCGTTCGATTCTCCAGGTAATCACCTTCCAGCGTCAGTCGGATGCATTCGTCCTATTCTTCTCCCGTGGACTCGTTCATGTGGCACCCCATGCCGCTTCTAGTCAATCTCAATCTGCAACAGGTTGGGATCTAAGCGTCGACCGTATTCAACATCGGGCATGCTGAAGCCAGCATGGCAAGCCCGAATCCAGGGCCAGTCCGAAGTTGCCGCTCCTACCTTTACAGAGTACCCCAGGCGGAGGAGACACGGCTAGTGCCTTCCCTCTTATATGAACTGGTAACCCCCTTCTCCTCTGGCTTTGTTGTATGTGAAACTGCAATTCTGGCCCGTCACGATTACAACTAAATGGTAAACGTACCTCGCTGCTCCTCGGAGTGATTTCCTTTCTCCCTCACCTTATACAGCAAAATCTCTTGCTGGACAACGGCTTTGCTGGACTGGACCACCGGTACAATGGGGGACTCTCGCGGAGAACCTTCTAGCAAAAGGAGCTCTCGAGTCTTTCTCGTCCCCTCTCCTACTGAATCCGGTGGAGTAATTTATCGACCATTGAGTCCTACCGAGTCCGATCCTGCGCTCTACACCTCCAGTCAGGACAACCTCGATGGAATCACTGCCTGCGAGGATGACAGCCGGCGACACTCTCAGTACTCTCTTTCCTCGCTCGTTTCCCAATTCTATCTACCGGAGCATCCCAGACCATCCGCTGGCGGGCATTCGCATCGCGGTTCATACGTAGCCCCGTCCACACCTCTGTCAGATGGATCTACACAATGCTCCGTCTCCAGTCCCTACTCCGAGGTAATGCGCCAATTCTCTCCAGATCTGGCTGGCAAAGGATCACAATCATCTGACCAGTTTGTAGGTTCCTCTGTGCAGCAAACCTGGCAACCGGGCCTCTGCGCTTTCCATGGCAAGCACTTTCGACTTCAAACTGCCCGAGACTGCGTACACGATCGAGAGGGTCCACGTCAAGGATGATGTCGACATGTTGCCCAGGTGGAAATTCGTCCTACACAAGACTTGCCCACTCTTCACAATCGCCGCAATCGCGACATACTTTCTCTACTTTTTGTTCCGATTTGCATACACTCTTGAAGCTCAACAAAAGTTTGGGAGAGTCTACGTCATGGCATGGTTTTTCATTGCCGCAGAAATCATGGTTGTTGGTATGGATTCTCCACCCGCTTGAGGGGATGCAGCGAACTGATCATTTTGCAGTGCCGGGGATGTTTCACCACATTTACTCGCTCCTTTCCTTCAAGAACCGAAAGCGACAAAAGCTTCGCCTGTATGGAGAGGCTGCGCCGACCATCGACGTTATGATCACAACTTGCAAAGAAGACGTTGATGTCGTTCTGGACACTGTTCGCGCGGCATGCAACGTCGATTACCCCAGGGAGCGCTTTCGCGTCGTTATTCTTGACGACGGGGGCGATCAGGAATTGAAAAAGGCCATCACAGAAATGGGCATGGACTATCCGAATGTTCATTACTTTGCGAGGGTCAAGACTCCTGGGGTCCCACACCACGCAAAAGCTGGCAATCTTATCGCCGGGACGGAATTCGTCACCACCTTACCAGGTGGTGCTGGTGAATTCATTGCCGCTCTTGACGCTGATATGATACCTGAGCCGGAATGGCTCCGCGCTCTGATCGGACATCTTCTCCTCGATCCTGATATGGCTCTGGCTTGCCCGCCGCAGATGTTTTACAACGTCCCGTCCAGCGACCCCCTAGTGCAGTCTCTTGACGCCTTTATCCATGTCATGGAGGTTACAAAAGACACTTGCGGCGTTGCCTGGTGCACAGGCTCGGGCTACATTATTCGTCGATCCGCTCTCGAATCTATTGGCGGTTGGCCAACTGGAACTCTCGCCGAAGACACCTTTACCTCCAGGTTTGCTTGTCTCACATAAGCCAGACTCGTTCATCACTAATGAGAATCTAGTCTTCTTCTCGGCGCAGGCTTCAAGACTGCGTATGTCCACGAAGCTCTTCAATGGGGTACAGTGCCAGACTCTTTCGTTGGACACCTCAAACAACGCACACGCTGGACACTCGGGACGCTGCAGAGCGCTATAAAACAGCGTTTCTGTCTGTACGGTCCCCTGGTCAAAAAGATGACGCTCCTCCAGCGACTCTCAGGCCTCATGTTCGGCGTCGACGCATTCTCCAAGCTCTTCCTAATCGTTGCGCTCTTCACCATTCCTGTGGTTCTAATTTCAGGGGGAACGCTCGTCGCTTACACCAACCCAACCGAGCTGCGGCGCCAGACGCAATTGGCCTTCATCTCGCTCATGTTCTCGCTCATCCACGACTGGATTTACTTTCTGCCATCCGGGTACCGACTTGCGCAGCGTGACTCGGCGGCCATGATGTGGATGGCGCCGTACCACGCAATCACCGTGTTCCGCAGCTTCATCTTACCCAAATGGCTGGGCGGGAAGCCGATGGCGTTCTCATCGACCGGCAGCATCAAAGACGAGCTGAACGAGCGCGACGCGCTGCGCCGGGCGCCCATGTGGCGAAGGCTCAAAGTCATCGTCATCGACTCACACGCGTGGATCCACCTCCTATACGTTGCGTTCCTGCTCGCGGCCGTGGGCGTCAGCACATCGCGCGCCTTCACGCGCAACGGCGACAACTGGCACCACGCGCTCATCTACCTGCTGACGCACGCCTTCTTCCCACCCATGCTGTGGGTGGTTACGCTGACGGCCTTTATGGTGCCGCTCATGTACGCCATCTCGCCGCCGACGGTCCCCGACCGCGAGGAGCTGCTCGACCGCGACCCCAAAACGGGCGTCGCCCATCCCAAAGAGGAACGCAAGCGCCAGAAGTGGGGCCGCGGCTCCATTTGGTATGAGGCGTTGTGGGGCGTTATTACCGTGTACACAACGGCCGTCTTTTTGGGGAGTCTGTTCTTCGTCGATTGGAAAGTCGACTTTACGTCTGTTGGGGATAATCTAGGATTCTCGCCTAGTTAGACGACGGTAATTGTTGTGGCGGTTGACAGTAAAGGCAAAGGCATGCGGTGAAGACGAAGACGACATTGCAGGAGGCAAAACGCGACATGGGAGATGGACACGCGCCTCATTCCCTTTGAGGCTTCTTCCTTGGTTTGACATGTTTTACGCCATTGTCCTCTTTTGTTCTCTCTACTACGGTTGGATCGTTTTACTTCTTTTTGGTCATGGGCTCTTCTTACCTCTAATAGCTACTACAACTACATCAATCTATCGTACCAACTCCTATGACGAATGGCATGCGTGATTGGCTCTTGAGAATAGGAGGGAGTGCGGTAAATTGGATCAGCGTGTTGGGAAGAGTCCTCGGACTCTACCTGAAGGTTGCGACTTCTTGCGCCTCCTGCCAGCCGCATCTTGTTTAGAATCCAGACAAACCTGGATTTGCGTTTGAGGCAATCTAGACGCGAGGTCGCATCATGCAAGCAGGGATTGATAATCCGGGGACGCGGAGGGGGCAGGGACATGATGTGGGGAATGGCAGGCCGGAGTGATCGAAGGGTGCATGCGTGGGGTTGGACTGTGGGGAAGCAAATTCCCGGACACCATTGTGGAGCAACAAGGCACGCACTTGATGCGAGAGACAAGATGTGTGGAAAGAGATTTCCGTCCAGTGCTGGATCTTGAATGTTGATTCGATCCATCTACCTATACGTCGGGATTCCGCGCATCTCCAACCCTTCGAAGTCTTGCTATTCCAGTATGTGGTGCAGTGGTCGTCTTTTGGATGCCGCTTTGTAAAGATGTGATTACGGCTCACGAATTCGTGTTTTGGGTATGCATATGCTGATGGGGCGCCGCTTGGAGATGCGCAAGCAGGCTTATTATGCCAATATTCAACGTGAAAACCATAAACGCCCATGATGCTGCTGAAGCGAAAAGCTGGTTGGACGAGCTTCAAGAGCCTCGGAATCTCCAGTCGTCAAAGTCGTCAAAATCATCTTCATCGTCGTCCTCCTCATCCTCATCCTCTTCATGTGTTTGGGCGGGCGCAGAATCTGGCTCTGTTGTTGCATCTTCACCGCCTGGTTCAGTTGCGCGTCGCAGAGCTTCTCGCTGTTCTCGCAGCTTGCGAACTCTCTGCTCCAGCTCGTCCATCTCGTCAAACTCTTCCTCCAGATGCCGCACAGCGTCTTCCTTTTCAGCCTCAAGCTCCTCTTCCTGCTTGGTCCGCTGTTTGCTTTGCTCTTCCCGCGCCTGGGCTGCTAGCTCTTCGGCCGTCATGGGTTTGGCCTCGATGGTGGCTGCGGCGTTGATGGCGGCAAGTCGCGAGCGTTCTGGAGGAGGTGAGGCAACGTCACGCTCAAATGCAGCCCATTCATCTTCATCGATGTCTGCTGGGGCTGTTGTTTGTACGTCTTGTGGAGGAGGTTGAGGTGCGGCCGAGATTGGTGCGGGTTCAGCGGGTTTGTCGGCTTCGACGGCTGTGTCATGCTCGCCTGAGGCATCGCGTCTGCTCACGCCATCATCGAAGAACCCCTGTGGAAGCGCGTCCGATGCGGGGCCCTTCGCCCGCTTTCGGGCGGCTTCTTCGACCTGGTCGTCGGCGGGCTCGGGTTTGCGCTTTTTGCTGGCGGCGGGAGCTGGCGGAGGAGCGGGTTTTGCTGCTTTTCGAGGTTGCTGAGGCCCACTACGAGCGGCGCGCTCAGCGCGCAGCATAGATCGGACGTCTGCCATGTTGTTGTGGGAGAGAAGGGCGAAGGAAGTTAGTGAAGTTGTTCGGTAGCGCAGGGCCTCGGTTGGTTCCTTGGTTCTGCCACCAGGGCGGGGTCACGTGGAAGGCGGTGAGGGCGGGCCATGTTGCGGCAGGAGCTCTCTCCACTCTTCCCGGCTGCCGACAAGCACATTTCACCGCGCAACAACACCACCGCCAGCTCAACAACCAACACTTTACGCTCGCCTGGGACAGCTCACAACCACGCGCGCACCGGCACCGCTCCATCGACACTCGAGTCGCATCTGCCATTGACGCGACCTCTTTGCCGCTTTCGTCCACTCCAGGCCGGGAGGCGCCACTGAGCAAGGGCTTAGCTCGGGCACGCGATCGCGCTTGGTCGGCGCTGTTGCGACACGCATCACACTATCGGCCAGCTTCATTCAGTCGACTTTGGAGAGAGGAGGACGGGGACCTGTATAGCTGCGGCGACTTGCCTAGTCACCTGAAGCTCGCCGCTTGATCTTGTGTCGCATCATCGTCTTTCAGTCTTCTGTCCGTAGTAGCAACGCCGTGAAGCCCTTGAGCGAGAGACATATCTCATCTGAGCCCTCAACGACCGTCATCCTGCCCTGCTCAATCTTCAGTGACGTGTGATTGTGTCTCGCCGCATCATGACTGGTAAGCACTGCCATGGCGCGTCTCTGCTTGACACTTCCAGCGTTGTTTGCGCCTCGACAACTCCCACAACATCTGCTAACGCTGGTCCCACAGACGAGATACGTCGCTCGGGCCGTGCCACCAAAGGTCAGCACACCAAAGATCGCGACCTGCCCGACACGCCTGTTCCGAAGCGCAAAGCCACCAAAAAGAACTCCAAGCCTGCGAACAAGCCTCAGCCAGAGCCCGAGGACGAAGACGACGACGATGGCGAAGATGATGCCCTCATTAGGTGCATCTGCGGCACCGACGACGACGACGAGGGTGGTCGTATGATGATTTGCTGCGACAAATGCGACGCCTGGCAACACAATGACTGCATGGGCCTTACTGAGGACCCAAAGAAGCAGCCGGACAGCTACCTTTGCGAGCAGTGTAATCCAAATGGACACCCAGACACCGTTGAAGCCTCGAAGAAGGGCATCAAGATTTGGGATGTCAGACAGGAAGACAAGAAGGTCAAGGGCAAAAAGGGCAAGAAGTCTAGGAAATCCCGTCAAAGCGAGATTCGCGCTGCTGTGAGCGAAGAAGCCGCCAGTCCCAAACCTCAACCAACGTCTAGCCCTGCACCACCAGTGCAGGCCACTCTCATCCCCAAAGAGGAGCCCGAGGAGAAAACTGCCAATGGGAATTCGGAAGTAGGCGACGAACTCATGAGCTCATCCATTCACCAAGCTAATCATTCACAGTCCAAGAGCCCCCAGCAGACGGCCCCTGGCGGTGAGAAAAGGCGAGCGGACACCGCAAATGAGTCTGCAGCCAAGCGCCGCAAATCTACACCTCACGAAAAGAAAACACCAGAGTCCGCACCAGCTGCCAAACCGATCGCCATCGATGACCTGCCTCCTGACCGGCAAAGGGTGGCCAAAAAGTTGCGTGACGAAATTGCAAAGCAGATCAAAGATGCTTCGAAGCGAGACTACAGGGTCCCTGATGGGGAGACGCCTGATTCTCTTGGATCTCATTTCGCTCTCCAAATCGAAGGGGGACTTCTGAAGCACTTTCCGCAGGGGCCCTCTGCCTACGCACAGCAATTCCGAAACATTGCTGCCAACATTCCGCGCAATCCCCAGCTGCTGACTGGTCTTCTCGGTGGATCTTTGGCACCTGAGAATCTTGCCACCATGTCTGTGGAGGAAATGGCAAATGAAGAGCAGAAGCGTCAAGACGCTTATTTGAAAGAGCAAGCCGAAAAGCAGTCAATATTGACTAATGAGGGTGTTGTTGGTCCAAGATATCGGAAGACCCACAAAGGAGACGAGATTATTGATGAAGCGGACGTGAACCCGGGTGTTGATGACGCTAGCTTCAATCCTCCTGTCCGCCGAGAGAGTCAGGCCGAAAAGGAGAGTCGCTCGATAAGTCCTCGCGAGGGCGGGAGTCCCATGCAGGTCGAACTACCCGAGCACATGAGCAACGAGAAGCAACCTCCTCAGCTCGACACAGCGGCCCGCCGTGCTTCATCCAACTTTGACTTGAACAAGGTCTGGTCGAGCGTCCAGTCGCCAGATGAGAGCCATCAACGTGCGCCACAGTTCCGCAATCGACAGAGTTCGGCGCAACAGCAAGCACCATCTGGACCGGGCGAAGACCCTGACATCGATCGGCTCCTTCACGAGGACGAGAATGATGCCGGGGCCTTTGATGAAGACCCAAGCATAAAGTGGCGGGGCGAGATCGCGATGCCTAGCAGAAACATCTCTTTCAAATCTGTGGCGCGTTACTCTGGTGGAGGCGACGTTGGCCAGGTCATTCCCTATGCCGACTTGATACCTCAGCCGACGCAAATCAATGGACGTATCGAGATGAGCAGGACAGAAGACTATATCGTCAACATGCGGGCCAGCCAGGTGCATGACGTTGTCATTCTTTCTCTCAGTCCCACGACTCCCGAAGACAGGGCTCAGTACGAAGCAGTCTTTGATTACTTCAACAACAAAAAGGCCAAATGGGCTGTCCTCAACCGTGAGCGAGCGCGCAGCGACAAGGTTCGCGACGCTTACATCCTCCCAATCTCGGCCGGCGCAACCACTCTTCCCGCTTGCATCGAAATGTTGGACAATGTCTCCGTAGAAGTTCCACGACAAGACAACCTTTTGCTCCTTTTGCTAGTGGTCAAGACTGGCGACGCGGTCAGCTCGTCTCAGGGCACTCCTATCCAAGGAGATGCACCCAGTGCGCACGGTACGCCTGGTAGTCACCCTCCGATGCAAGGTGTTGGCGGGCCGCAGGCTCCTACGCCGCACGCCCCGACTCCTCTGAATCAACCGCAACCTCCTGCCTATTCGCCTCATCACCAGCATCAAGGCCATTCCATCTCCCCAATGAACCACGCCCCGGCATATGGCGGAATTCCGGTTTCTGGACCGCAGCAAGCGGCGCAGGCGGCCATGTACCCGCCCCAACAACACCATCAGCAGCCGTTCCCGCCTCAACAGGGCTACCAGCAATGGCCAGGCCACGGTCAACATCAATACCCTCATCCACAGCCACCGCAACCGCCAGGCTATCCTCCCCAGATGATGGCGCAGCACCAGCATCAGCAGCAACCTCAACAGCAAGTGCCGCCCCACCCACCCCAACAGCACCAGCAACATCCGCAGCAACAACAACAGGGGCAAATTGCGCCCAAGGTCCTCGAGACGGCGATGCGCGTGCTTGGCCCCTATTTTCACGCGTCTAGTACACAACGGATGTTGCGCGACGCCGGCGAGAGCGTAACCGAGGAGATGCTCGAGGGCATGCGCCAATTCCTCGAGGACGTGCCCGAGGCGCGCGAGAGCTACGAAGTCTTTTTGCGCCAGTTGGGCGAGCGCCGTGGCAGCGGAAGTAGCTAAGTGAATTCCGCGCAGTCACGCGATCGGCTTGGCTCGCTCTGTGTGGTTCGGTCTGGCCTGGCCCAGTCAGCTCGACAAAAATCGGTCTGTTCATCTGAACCTCTGATTTGTGCGAGGCATTCATGCATGCGTGGCCTAATTTCAGCCTGCTTTCGTTTGGTTCGCGTTCCTCTTCACTTTCCCCTCCTCCCTCCCCTCTCTCTGATTTCTCCCTCACTACTCTCAATGTCACGTTGGTTTGGCAAGCAATCATTGCGTGGTGGAATAGGATAGGATGGCATGGCATGGCATGGTTGGGGGCAATGCAATGCATTGGAGGCGATTGCGTCTCTCCATTCAGTCGTTCGCTTCGGAGGATCCGCATGCATGCGTGGGTGCGACTTTTTGTTTGGCTTTCTTTTTTCAAAAGTTTGCTGTTTTGCGCGCATATGTTTTTTGCGAGGCGGTGGTGCCGGCAGCGGTGGTTGAAGTCTTTCTCCCCTTTGAAGAATACAAAAGTTTCTCTCTTTTCATGTTACCTCTTGCACATTAGTGATGATGTCTCGGGCTGTGATGTGGCTCAGCTCAGTTTTGTTTGGCTGTTGTCCTTGCCAAATTTGCATGGTGTGATGATGGTTGGAAAATGGCTGGAAATCGTCGTACGGCTTCCCTATTGCACTGGTCTTGACTCGTTCTCAAATCTTCCAAAAACTAATCTGGCGCTAGATGTTGCGAGTAGGATTGGATTGTGACAATCATCGCATGGGACAACCAAATGTATCAATGCTCGCTCCCTGAGACGGCATCATAGAGCGTGAGAGTAAAACATCAACGCTAGGTTGCTTTCGTGTCCATTGGAGCACCCTGAACATTTCTCCGAGTCAAGCAACCTCGACAACAAAGACGCTATCCCGTCCCAAGTCAGTTCACCACCCTCGGCCAAGGGGAGCTGCGATTGTTCGAGCTACAGCGTTGCACTGAGGATGAGCCTTTTGGCTTTCTTCTCTGAAAACAATCAAGATTCAGCAGATTTCGCCACCCTGGCAAGAGTTTAGGCTCAAGGCTTATAAAGGGCGCGTGAGGTGTGCCAGTGACGCTTAATGTAGGACGACCTCATGATGATGAATCACGTAGTGAAGGGACAGTGAGAATACGATGTGCAAGTGGCGACAGGAACATCCAAGTGCCTTGAGCCGACGTCATCAGGAAATCTTCAAGTCCTCTGAGGTAGTCAAAACAGCCTTCAGATGCGTTCGAAATTTCCTCAAGGCGACACACAAGGGGCGTTTCGCGTAATTGCATTCGCCACGAGGTTGTACACAAGTCTCAGCCAACGGCGAAGTGGCAAGCGATTCTCGGCGACTAAGGTACCTGCTCTGGTTTCAAGATCGATGACGGCTTTGTCTCGCAAGTGAGTGCCACAAGGAGTGACCAAGGACGAAGGCGGTCTCGACCTAGCAAAATTGATGGACGGGTTCTGGAAAGAAGTGTTGACAGCGAAGAAGTCGCATGCTCTGTTTTGGTTCGTGACATGAGCGCCACGGGATTTTTGTCTTTTTTGGTTTGCAACAACAAAATCTTCTAAGCCGTGACAAGCTGCGGTATAACCAATACAGTCTAGTAGTCGCGCATTCCCTTAACACAACATGGTCGTCTCCAGAACTGAATACAAAGGAGGGAATTAAAGATGGAGTCTGAAATACAGCCGAGAAAATGGAAACGGTGAGAAGAAAACTCGTAGCAAGCAAATCGTGTTACCTCTTGATAATCGCCCCTTCGCTCACTTCTTCTTCATGTACAGGATCGCCAGTCCAATGAGCCTGTACCCAGCGATGATTCCAATCAAGATGCCGACCCACATGCCTCTCCTGTCAGTGCCGTAACCGTATTGCTCCAAAACAGCCGATCCTGCGATTTTGCACTGCTGTTCCAGAGGGCTTGGGTACATGCATCGACAACCGCTTCCGCAGGAGTACGTACGGTCCTTGAACTCGCCAACCATCATCCCTTGGAAGACCCAGCTCTGATAATCAGAGTAGTGCGCCCAGTAGCGCCAGAAGTCGTTGAGGTTTTTCGGAGGGACCATGAAGCCACCCACGCTCATCCAGAGACCGTTGGCAAATGCCGTAACAGCAAGGGCGACAACGAAGACCGGTGCGGCGGAAGCAACCAGGACGACGAGGGACTCGGCAGCTAGAAGATCCAAGAAGAGGAACAGTACCCAACTCCAGAAACTGCCGCCCGTGGGGTTGAAGTTTGAGAGCCAGTACGAAATGACCGAGAAGAGGATTGTGATGATGACTGCAATAAGTTAGCGTGGAGGCACGATAAATGAGTCTGCTGAATTGAAAGTCCCTCCCCGGCTCATTTTCGCGCAAACTGCGCGTCTTAGCGCCATCATACTGCCAACTTTGGACATCACCACGCAAAATCCGCCGTCTCATGAAGTTCCGCGCGTGCAACCTCCCGCAATCTTTGTATGCGCTTTAATAGTTGAGACAATGCTTGCACGGAACACCATGAGGCGGGTAAATCACGCCTGAGCCTGAAATTTTCGCGACCTCATTACGCAAGCACCCCCTGACCAACCACAGCGCCAGATCGCGACTTTGGGTATCGCAGATGGGTAAAGCATTGAGCAAAGGTAGATAGGGAAATAAATGCAACAGTAAACAAGGGGGCTCAAGAGACTTACATAGAAAAGGGGCTCCTGTGATGAAGTTGGAGATCATGAAGGATATTGGCCCGTACAACCCGTTCGCCCGCTCTTTTATGAACAGAGAACGATCCTCTAGGAACGAGGGGATGTATGCAACACTCATGAAACTAAGAAAGGCAGCCCCGAACTGGCCAATTAGCATCAATTTGAGCTGTTTTGATGATATAAATCACTTACGAACTATTTGAAGTTAGCCCATATCACTTGTGGGGAGATAGGGGGATGTGGGAGCACTCACGATAGCATTGGTGAAGGACTGGATGTTTTCTTGGGACGGCGCCAACCTGAGCCAAACCGTGCCCATCAGGATGGCCAAGCAAACATACATGGCAATGCGAATTCCGTATGCGATGACATCGCGGTAGGCCTTGATCAACGAGCGGTGGACGAGGGTGAACGGGACCATCAATGGATTGGCTTCGGTCTGGGCTTGGACGGCCTCGCGGGAGGATTGCTGGGAGCTGATCTCGGAGATTTTCTGGTCGATGGCTTGTTGGTGTTCGGACTTTGTCCAGCTGTCTTGAAGATGAGCAAGCCTCCGCTGAGCCTCGTCGTGATTCTGGGAAAAGTCCGTGTTGACCATGTCAATGATGAACTCGGCAGGATTCGTATACATTGGCGTTGGGTAACCCAGGTCAGCAAAATATTGGGTGACGCCGGAGACCAGGCCGTTGTACACGGTGCGGCCCTGAGAGAGAAGGAGCAGCTTGTCAAACAGCTCAAAGGTGGAAGTTGATGGCTGATGGATGGAGGCAATAACGAGCAACTGATTTCACGTCAGCTTGAAAGGATGCGATGTTGGTGTTGCAACACTTACTCTATTATTCTTGGCGACATCTCGAATGAATGACATGACTTCGTGGCTAGCGGCGCTGTCTAGACCGCTCGTGGGCTCGTCGAGAAACAGGATCTTGGGGCTTGTGATGAGTTGGCTGGCAACAGAGACACGTCTCTTCTGTCCGCCACTGATTCCTTTGCGGATCGGAGTTCCGATAAGATCACGCGCCTGTCGACGGAGGCCGAATGAAGAAATAAGGCCTTCGATGCGGGCAATGCGCTCGGCCTTGGGGATGTTTCTGGTTCAAAATCAGTTGAAATATTTCTGGACGGCGACGAGGCTTTTACCGTGGCAAGGCCAGTCTGGCGGAAAAGTAAAGCGTCTCTTCAACCGTCAGGGCACCAAGCAGAGCGTCTTCTTGCTCAACAAAGGAGGAGATTTTTCGAAAGTTTTGGTAGGAGATGGTTTTTCCGTTCACGCGCAGCGATTTCTCCACATGGGCATTCGAAGTCGCATCCCTCCCAGATAGGACATTCAGCATGGTGGTCTTGCCACTGCCTGAAGGTCCCATAAGAGCGATGATTTCTCCAGCTTGGACATAACCGGACACGTTGTCCAGGATTTTTTTGGGTTGTTTTGTTTCGCGATCCTTCACAGTGACCGTGACTTGATCCCAAGTGTACGACTGGACAGTGTCATTGTTGAGATGAGCATAGTCTCCATAGGATCCTTTTTCGACATCGTTCGTCGGTGATGGCATGCCGTTGTCGCTTTTGGACCAGTTGAAACTGCTCTCAGCCATGTTGAACTCAGGAAGTGGGGACATTCGCGTCCTTGCGATGGAATCTCTCCAGGAGATTTCTGAACAGTGACTTGACTTTTGAATTGAGGCTCGATAACAAGGCTTGTCGAAAAGTGTGCAGTAGTGGGATGTGGACTTAGGCTGCAAGACGGTTGCGGTCAGATGGCCCCCACCACGTTTTAACAGATTTCTTTATTTTGGAAGTGTTCGCTGTCAACGCCGGGCTGGACCTCGCCGTGGTGGTGCTGAGTAGCGCCGGTGGCTGATGCCCCTTCGTGAACAAGGTCGGCGACCATTTTGGCCCCAAACGATCAACATCTTGTGCCCCACGTCCCGACTCGGAACATGTCGCGGGATCTTCCCAAGGACACTGCAGGGTTGTTTGCATGGCAATCTACGTCATCTTGCCTTTTTCAGCGTGTCGTCGAGGCAAGAGCACAACAGACCGCGTAGACGTGAAACGGGTCCAACATTCTTCGCAGCACCGGGATGGGCCGGAATTTCGCTGAGCCATCAGCGGGCACTCACGACGCCGAGCAACTTGCGCGTCAGGCGTCGCCGTCCAGTGTTATCAGAAGAGATACTACCGCAAGAAAGGGCATGAAGATAGGATTCTCCGGAATGGATCAACTCCTGAAGGACAAGCAGTGTCTCGCGGATCCAAGGAGAATTAGTGAGACTATGAAGCAGAAACACATGACCTGTCGATTTCCGACCTACACTTCTCAGCAAGTTGATGGCACGTCGTATCCTCAAGATTCTCTTGGGTGTAATGGTTGGCTTGAAGGCGGTCGGAATGGCAGCTGAGCCCTAACGGTTGAATTTTGTTCCTCATCTCCCCTGACTTGCCGCATACAGCATATATTGCCGAATTTTCAAATAGGCGGTTGCGGCACGCACATTCAGCTTTGAGGAAGCGGCTTGCAAATCTTCTTCTTGTTCGGCGGGCTGCACAGTAAGTACCGAGCGGCGAGGTGTCGAGGAGGCGGAGAAGCTTGTCGTGCGACCAATGGCCGGTGTGGAGAAGTCATAGATCTATGGGGTCAAGGCCACCGTAAGGCCGGAGTCATCATTCTAGAATAACCAAGAGTGACAATTGTGAGATCGCCGGCTGCCTGCGTTTGCAAGGCGAAAGACGTGGAGTTCTCGGCAGCGCTGGGGCGAAGATATGTGAACGGCTGAACCTCGGTAGGCGATTTTAGGTCGCCGAAGCGACTTGGTCCGAGCGTCAGACCCCTTGCCGTTCGGTGTAGCGCCGTTTGATTACAACCCAACGACAAACCTTTGCACTACATGTCTGTCATCCGCCTCCACGGAAGCCTTGTCAGCTTCATCCACAGCCACTCAATATGGCGGGTCTTTCTCTTTCTGCTCAGCCGCTTCGACCGATGCTTCTCATTGGGCAGGCTGCCATCTTTTTCCCAATTCGCGAGCAAAAGCGTGGAGCTGGTTTTGATGCAGTTCACCAATTCGGCGTGTCTGACCGTTGAATGAGGCTTTTGACCATGTTTCTGGCCCCAAGATAGTCCTAATATGGCGTTGATCAGGCATTGGCATAGTCATGGACTTTTCATAGCTCCATGTTTTGGCCCTCGGAATATGCGGGACGGCTTGATGGAATAAAGCCCCAGCCAGGTCTGCTCAGGAATCCCGAGTTCATAAACTCTATTCGGACCATCAATCTCTCCATCGTTTTCTCCGTATCAGAATACACCAAGTTTTGCACTCTTTGATATCGAGCTCCTGAAAACACCATGGAGTTTAAAGCAGCGTACAAAGATCCTATTGAGAAGATCCGCGTGGAGGAGTATCCACAAATGCAAGGTAAGTTTTCATTTTGTCAATGTAGTAGCCCTTACAACTAACTCAAGTAGATGGAACGTACCTCGACCATGGGGGATCGACGGTGAGTGATAATCACCCTTGTGAACATGCCACATCTAATGCATCATCAAGCAACATGCAAAGTCTCTGATGGAGCAATTTGCCCGAGACCTGACATCAAACCTCTATGGCAACCCACACTCGGGATCTGCCCCTTCGGTTCTTTCGGGGGAGAGAATGGACCGCATCCGCGAGGGAACACTTCGATTTTTCAAGGCCGACCCCGAACACTTCGACCTAGTGTTCGTTGCGAACGCTACTGCCGCCGTGAAACTCGTCTCAGACCTCTTCAGAGACCATGCGGATCGTTCGCGAGCAAGTGCACCATGGAAAAGATCCGGATTCAGGTACTTCTACCACATGGACGTACACACCTCGATTGCAGGAGTGCGAGAGGTCGCCAATGCCGGCCACCACTGCTTCTCCAGTGACCAAGAAGTTGAAGAATGGCTTTCTGGTAGTCATGATCACTCCTCGCAGAACAAGAGAGCAGCTCAGCTCTTCGCGTACTGTGCTCAATCCAACATGACTGGCCGAAGGCTGCCTCTGAGGTGGACCGGCGACGTTCGAAAGTCGAGTCATACAAGTGGCACATTCACACTTTTGGATGCTGCCGCATTTGCTACCACAGGCTGCCTCGACCTCAGCGACCCCAGCATCGCGCCCGACTTTACCTGTCTGAGCTTCTACAAGATCTTTGGGTTTCCCCATCTCGGGGCGCTCATCATCCGCAAGTCCCCGCAAGTGACGTCGCTGATCCGGAACCGCCGGTACTTTGGAGGCGGCACCGTAGAAGTTGTCACAGCGCTGGAGGACTCCCCGTTGCACTCCAAGAAAAAGACCGACTACCACTCGGCGCTCGAAGACGGCACGCCGGCGTACCTCTCCATCCTCGCGCTAGGGCACGCCATCAAGATTTTCAACCAGCTCTTCACCAGCATGACTTGCGTCTCGCAGCATACCGCGTCGCTGACAAAACGTTTATGGGATGGCATGGTTGGCCTACGCCACACCAACGGCCGACCAATGATCCAAATCTACAACCACAACTCAGACATCTATGGCGACGCAAAGACACAAGGAGCAACCATTGCCTTCAACATCCTAGGCCCCGATGGTAGCCCCGTCGCTCCCTTCGAAGTCGAAAAGACCGCCGACAAGAACCGCATCTACCTGCGCAGCGGACGCCTCTGCAATCCGGGCGGCGTGGCACAGCACCTTGGCTGGAGCGCCGCCGAGATCAGGGGCATGTACAACTCGGGCATGCGCTGCGACCTACCTGCCGGAGTCTACAGAGGCAAGCCTCTGGGGTCTGTGAGAGTCAGCCTCGGGGCCATGAGCACTCCCGGGGACGTCGACATCTTCTTGGACTTCTTGCGCGAGGAGTACCGGGACAAGGACCCCGTGAAGTATGATGAGGCGGAGCTCTTCGCTGGTGCAGTCGTCGAGTCGAGCGAGGATGAGTCCACAGTCGCGGGTACCTCGCGGGCTGCGTCAGAAAAGGCTCAGTATTCGGCAGCCCGACCGCGGTCTCGCAGGCTCTTGCTTTGGTTCTGTCGTGGTTGAAGCAGTGGTGCGATTTCTTGAACGGTCAGGCCGGCCGCTTCTCCCCTCTCCTTCTTGAACAAAGATCTGAAAGACGTACGTAAGGTGGCGTTTCGAGTACATTATTGTCAAGGCTGAATGAATTTGTTTTGAAAATATTCATTGGTTTTCAATACTCCAAGACGGCACAAGCCCACGAATGTGCTGAGCCTACGAATGCTCCCCATCGACACTCAAGCTGCGTGTCATGAGACACAAGACGCATCCAAAAATGGCGTTGTGCCCATGACCTCAAAAGATATTTTCACCCAATGCCAGTCCAAAAAGAATGGTCTGAAAGAGCCCCCCAAACATATCTCCAGTCCACCGCGTACTGCCGACGCGGGCACATCGTAGTCCTTTTGCTACATCACGTTTGCCCAATATCCCCTTTTGGAAGGACTATCATCATTCTGATGTGTCCTTTGGGGAGGAATGGCATCCGTCACCTGCTCATCGGAAACACTGTCCTCCCTTGTTCTTAAGTCCATTCTCGATTTCGGATCGTCCCCGGCCATTCTGACACGCTCCGAAGTCTCCCGCGCCTGGTACTCCTGTGGTGATGAATCAACCTTGGACTCTGGGTCCCGTTCAGTCGTATGAGCGATGATTTCGCGCAAAGGTGGCAACTCGACAGTGGCTTGCTGTGGGATCTCCGGTGGCTCTTCATTCGTGTCGCGGCCGACTTCGCGTCGTTCTGCCAACACCATCTGATTGTCGTCCGTCACATGTTCGACCTTGACTCTCTTTTGCGGCGGGCCCATCTTGCCATCGTTAGGGCTTCGATCATACCACACCATTCTCGAGGGCTCTGGTATGCCCATTGGCGTCCCTACGTTGCTTGGTGGTGGTGGTGCGCCTGAGCTTCTCTGATGGCGCGATGGCGTTACCAAGAGGCTCGATGCCATTGGCGACCCAGTGCTCTGCTCTCGATTTATTGGAGTCCATGAGTTGCTCGACCCGGCCGCCAACTCTGATGTAGGCGGCGGGCCCATTGATGCTCCCAGGCCTCCTGGTGACCCAAGTCTGTTGTTGCTCGCGTCATTTGGTGAACTTCGAGGCGCTGGAATCGGCGGCGGGCCCATTTTGCCTCTCAGACAGTCTCGCAGCCTCTGCTCTTCTGAGGGCAACGACGCAGGCCGACCCAATCTCTCGCGCTCAGCAGCCTTCCTTTCCGCATTCCACCTCTTGACGGCGTTCGCCAGTGCCATTCCCCGCGGCCAGAGGCTGTGGTCGATCTCGCCAATCACATTTTCGGCGATTTGGACGAACGCATGCGTGTACATGGTGCGCATCTCTTTGGGCAGGCTGTCGATTTGCGCGATGATGGCGTCTTGAGTGGTGCGGAGCGGAGTAAACATTGTTGACTATCAGTCGATGATGCTGTCAGCGCTCTTCCTCTCGTCCAGGAGCTGAAGAAGAAAACAGATATACTTTTTGGTCCTCCAAGGTGCGCACTAGCGGAATTCTAGTCATCTCCGGCGCGCATGCTTGGATGCTCTCATCCCAGACTATTTGACATGATCTATATGTCTGATACAGGTGGTAGCAGCCCTTGAAAAGACCTTCGAACGCACAATAGTACGTGCAAAATGCCGCGTCGGCGAATAAGGGGTTGTTGTCCATGATAAGATGTCGCAAATTGGATGGGATCGTTCTTGGTTGAGCTGTTGTCGTTCGTCTGCACAACTTAAGACGTTCGGTGAATCTCTGCTGCTCCCGCTTTCGCCAGGCAGTCGCTTTCAGCAGGCGGTGTGATGGTTCCTTCTCCCGATACATGTTGCCTCGCATTTTGCGGGATGCATGGTAGCCTCTGGCCTCGATCGATTCGAAGGAGCCTGGCAAAAAAGGATCACGGAAGACGTCGTCGACCTGGCTGATCCTGTTTCCATGTTCTTGCATCTCCAAGCGCTCGATCGCTCCTTGTAGCCGTCTCAAAGAACTTGGCGCGAAGTTTCCTTCGACTATTGGGAGTGTCAAGTTGCTTGTAGCCTTCCTTATCGGAAAGCAGGGACCCGAGCTCACGACTTCCTTCTTATGTCACCCAGGGGCGAGCAAACTTGGCCCTCGACAATTTACGTAACGCAGCACACTCCTCGCCAAAGTCATGATTCTTCAACAAAACTCAATTCATAAATAGTACCAACGAGCATACGTCTGAGCCTGGCGGCAACATCCGACTACTCCACTGTTTGCAGGCAGACTTGCTTCCTCAATCCCGACGTCTCCAGTTCCGCTTCATTGCAGCCTTCTTTCTTTCAAAATCTTGTCTGTCCAGGAAGTTCCTTGCGTATGGCCTGAATCGATTCGAGGTTCTTAAAGATTGTCAGCGCATCAACTCACGACAGAAGGGCGCAGCAGACTCACTCGCGGCGATGTCCACGACGCTCGACGAGAGGACTATGTGGCTTTTGTGGGGAATGAGACATCAGTGCTTGATTCGAGTCATTCTGGATGGGCTGTTCGACTGTGGCATCGAAAGCTTCCGAGACCATGTCTACAGGCGATGGTGAAATTATCGTATCGAGGACCTGCAAGCGCCATTCTCTATCAATCGCAGTCTGGACAGTCGGCTCAGGCTCGGAATCTCCTTTTTCTGGGCTTGCGTATAACCACGGTGGTGGACTCGTTTCAGGAGATGGAGGCGATGACACTTGTCGCTCGAGTATATCTTGGCCAGCAGGCTCGAAGTTCGCATAACTCTTTGCCTGAAAAGCCTCTGTCGGCGGCGAGAGCTTGCGCCGACTGTGGGGAGAATCTACTTGCGGAAGAAGACCCAAAAGATCAATCCGGATGGCGCTCTTGACGTCTGCGGATGGTGATGATCCATGCGCTTCTGAGACATCTTCTGCTGAAAATGCATCTTCTGTTCTTGGGAAAATCTTTGGTGGCGGGTTTTTTGCCCACACAGACGCCGCTGGTAGTGGATTGGTCGCCCGGACAGGCTCTGCTGCTGGCTGTGATGGCTGCCTCTTGCTGGTTAGGACAAGCCGTTTCCTGTTTCCTCTTTGAACCGCTGGCTCAGATGGCCAATCATCAACTGCTGAAGCTTTCTCTAATAGCGTCGGCTCATCTGCGCTGATGTCAAACGCGTGTGCATCCGTGGAATTATCGACTTCTGTAACATCGTCTCGTTGTGGGGAGCCTTGCGTTTCTGGCTCCGTGGCTGGTGATGACGCTCTCGTCCCCGCATCAGAATCAGACCGCTGAGATGTAGAGGATGCCGAACAATCACTCGGGGGAGATGCGAAACGCGCTGCGACGGCCGCCCTGACCGCTCGCCTATTTAATCCTAGACGAGTTGCTTCCTGGAGAAAGAGATGCGGCCCGAGTTCTTTGACACAATCTTTGATGGCTGATTTGATCACCGAGAGGATGCGCAAGTCAGGCCATTGAGTATCGTCTGCTCCAAAGGTTTGTGTGATGTGATTCCAAACGCAGATAATCAGCCGGTCACCCAGACCATGAGGTACCTCGTAAAGAGCGGATGCCAAATTCGCACCGAGAGCCTCACAGGCCTCAAGGCTCTTGGTCTGAATCCTGTTTCAGTAAAGGACGAAAAAGAAGAGCTCGGCGCCTTACATGCTCATCAAATACAACGGTTGCGAGAGAGGGAACCTCGAGCATCATGTCCAAACGATTGCGTCTGTATACCAGCTCCTGCAGCGTTGATTCGCTTATGGTGACGAGTTCCCAATGGACTTTGAGGCTGCGAACCAGTCCTCGAATCGTGCGATTGTAAGCAGTTACAACGTCGGCCATCTCCATGGTGTCGTAGGTCAGCGGCTTTGGGCGTCTTTGCTGGTACTATGAGAACGATCAGCTGTCTCCTCCAAATTCGAGTTTCAACACGTACTCAGCGAATGAAAGTGCTGCTGGATATCAGCCTGCACGCGGTAAAAATGTTCGTGATGGAAATGAGACGCGGACGTGAGACAGATCAGCGATTCGCAGAAGAGCACCGGAGAGGAAGAAGAGGAGAGGCGACCATTATCCCCGGCATCGAGCATTACGACTGCCTAGTCCATCGAAGCTGCACTCGTGGGCAGTGACATGCTGACCGGAACCTTCCCATTTTTAACACACACCCCCTCCGAGATTGCCACGTCTTTATCCGTCTCTCCGCAGTCCCTCTGTCCAGCCCCCTTTCGAGATCCAACTCTTGACCGAAGGGCGATTCCAATGCACGAGGACTCCAACTTGAGCGATCAGGCCCATATGCGGTCGATCCATAGGCCGGGAGAGCCACGGGAGCGCTGGATCCTGATGGTCAGGTTGTGTACCTGGTCCGAGACTGCGACTCTCTCCTCCTTGAGTCGGAAGGGAACCTTGGCCGCGTACTCTTCCGGGGTAGTGACCGCCTGGAGCTCCTCCAAGTAGCGCAACAGGCTACGCCAGAGTGCCGTATGAGTCGGGCGAGACTTGACGATGCCCTCGTACACCTTGTTGGCGTACTCTCTCATCTGCCTCTGGATGTTGGTTCTCTTAGCTTCAAATCCATGTCATGGAAGCCTCTCAGGTTCTCCTATCTCCTTGATCTCGCAGCGACGGACCAGGGTGCACGTCAAGGGGTCCATAGGCAAACCAGCCTTCCTCTGATAATCAGTGGCGTGCCAAACCGGAAGGAACAGGGACGTCAAGGTTGCATGGTCCTGTTCGAGACGCTCAATCGTGGCCACGTGGACCTTCAAGGTCTCCATAAGCGTCAAGTAGGGGTGGTGGATTGAGTGGTAACGCGGAAGGACTTCAGGAGGACCGCCGGAGAAGAGGTGGACGTCCTGAATGGGGTTCGGGGCGGCTTCCAGGACGGAATTCAATCCAAACTGATCGTTCCAGAGGTCCTCATGCTGAGAGGAGTGGTCAATGGTCTCCGAAATACCATGCTGCGACTGTTGATAAGTGTTGCCAGAGGGCTCGTGGGCATCATTGTCGCCTGCCAGGCCGAGCATTGGGGCTTGAATCGAGCTCATGGCGAAATCTTGGTCCTTGAAGATGGAATTTCGAAGAGACTTCGAAAAGATTTCCAAAGCTTTGCGGGCAAAGTGTCAAAGTCTTCTGAGAAAGTGGTTCGCTACTGCCGTATGCCCTCAGGGGTGGCCCGTGCGTACGTGGTTGCGGTGCCAATCCAGAACAACAACATTTCTCCGGATTAACCTTATGCCGGCGTGTTTGGATATTTTCACACAGCTTTGGCAGATCACTGTTCTAATAATCACAGGTTTGGCGATGTATAGGAATCCATGGGATGATTCTGGAGTCACGGCACCACAAGGAGCATTCATATTCAGGGGGTGCGCGCAAGTTTGTTGTTCAGAAACAAACCATGTTTGTTTGCGCGTCGATACGATCACTCCATGGCATCACGCAAAGGTCTTACAAGCAGGCAATGGATCAAAGAGAAGCATGAGCTGAAACGTATCGCATTGAAGTGTTCAGTGGCTTCAAAGAAGCCGGGGTATCCTCCGAGCCGAAGCTCAACTACGCATGAAAAGAGTAGCTTGAAGAAAGAGAAAAGTCTCAACCGAATTCAGCGACCTCAGCAAACTCAGCAAATTCAGCGGCGGTGACGGCACAGCTCCTCCAGGTTGTTGACGACCTTGGACATGGTGGGGCGCATGTTCGGGCCGTGGGAAGGGGACTTCATGTTCCTGATACCCTCGACCGCGTTGGCAAGCGCCTCTTTGTTGTTGTTGACCTCGCCGGCGATGATGGCGGCAGCATAAGCGAGTTGGTTGGCAAGGGTGGCGAAGTCGCGCTGCGGTAAGTTAGCCCTTGATCGTACTTCATGGTGGCACATTGCAACTTACGGCGGTCTCAGAGGCTTCGGTGAGCTGCTTCAAGGCACGGTCGGTGTCGCTCGCGCGCGCAGTGTCGAGCTGGGCTTCCTCGAGCGCGTCGACAGGCTTGCGAACGAGGTCCTTGACGTGGAGCAGGGCGGCCTCCATGGCCAGGGAAGCAGCCTCGACCGGACCCTTGGGGCGGTGCTCAGGGCGCTCATGGTGCTCAGGGACGCGAGTGGTAGGGGTACCGGCGACATGCTGCGCATAGCCACCATCGAAGTAGAGGTACTGGGGCGTAGGTGGCTGCTGGTGGTACGAAGGCGAAGTCATGTTCATGTTCTCGTCGTTGCGACCAGCGGGAATCCTGGCGCCTTCCATGTGCTGAGGGGGAATCTCCATTCCGTAGTAGAGGTGACGGGGAGTGCTCGGCTGCTGACCGTACGAAGATGGAGACATGTTCAGGTTCTCACTACTGCGGCTAGTGGGGATCCTCATGCCTTCGATGTGATGGGGCTGGCCGGTGTCAAAGTGCATCGAATGACGCGTGCCCAGCGCCTGGCGACGCGGAGGGCTATTGCTTAATGGTCAGTCAAAGCGTGCTAGCTTCGAGATTGACGTGAATTACTTACATGGTGTACTTGTCCTTGTTCTCCATTGCGAGACGTGAGTGATCGATGTGAAGATCGACGCGACGCGATGGGGGATGGTGGTGTTGAAAGGTGGAGGAAGGATTGATTGCCCGCCCACAAACGATGCAAGCTAAATACCCTCAAGAAGGTGTGAGATCAAGTGAAGCCCTTAGAGCCGGAGTTTCATTTTTCCGGGGTGCGATCGGGGTCGCAATTGGTTGCTTGTTGTTGTTGTTGTTTCCGTCTTGCGACCATCCCCTATGACTTCCTGGGCTTGTGGCCACAACGAGCCTATGCATACTGATCATCCATTGGTCTTTGAATTCAAAGTCAGTAGATCCCATGGAATAGCTGAGAAGCCTGGCAAATGTCTCGTTTCAATCGTTGAGGAAATAATGAGTAGCCCGTTGACCGAGCGCCCTCTTTGCGCCCGTGACGCCCGTGGATGTGCCCAAAGTCCCGCCTCCTTCCCAGACTGCTGAATCACTTATCCATACTCTTGAGCTCTTTGAGAACTTTCAAAATCTCCTGCTGGTCCACCGCCCACTTGGTGTCGTCGTGGCCGTAGTTTTCCTCCGCCCAGTTCATCAGGGTCGTCAGGTACTTGATGTACTTTCCTTTTCCGCGCTCCAGAAGCTCCAGCAAGTCTGTGTGGTTGGCAAGATTCTGCTGCAACGCCCGGTTGAGCTCGCGCTGTATTCATGTCAGTCTCGTCGCTCTTCCCAAATGTAGAGTACTCACGTGGAACTCTAGCGACTTGACAAACACTTTGATTCCCTGGTAAAACTTTGGGTCGTCGGCGCTCATCTCTTGGAATTCTTTGAAGAAGGCATTGTAGTCCTTGCGGCACTCTTTGATCTGCCGTCCCTGTTCGTCGACATTGTCTTGGATTTTCTTGAGGTCCTTTGTCATGCTAGGCTGTTGTGAGCGACTTGACTGCCTTGTACGGAAATTTTCCTTTGTCTCTTACTCTTTAAGCAAATTTTTGGCTGATGTCAGAGCTCGGAATCCAAGTTTCTGCTCTTTGCGACGTCTAAAAAGAAAGAGGGGTATGCGTGGCGTTTGTTTACCCTTGCGGGAGGTCACATGTTTGCACTCCCCCGCCGGTGGAGAGACGAGTATGACGAAATCACGCTTTTCGTATCACCCCATGAAAAGAAAGACCTTCACCCCATCAATGCCTTCGACTGTTTGGAGAAGGTTCGAGTGTAAAGACATCACCAGAGGTGGCTAATGGGGCAAAGGTTTCTGGCCACGAAAGTAGCTCGCCAAAATGGAAATCAGTCAAGTTTGATTTCTCCCATTCGGGAGTCTAAATGATCCGGTATCCCTGTAAATCTTCATGTAATCGCCCGGGGGTCCACCAAGTTGCTCCAAAGTCTCCAAGGGTGGAAGATCTTGCCGGGCCGACGCATTGCGAAGCAGCCTGAGCTCCGCCTGCCCTGAAATGACCAAAAATGCCTCCGGATTTGTGTTGCCGTATCACTGCTCCAGGGTCTCAAGATCCTTCATGATATCCAGCAGCTCCCTCTTTGATTTCGGCCAGTAGTCAATGTTGGACCAATGTAATGTCGCATCCGCCATTCCTCGCAGGTCCTTCATTTGGATGGCCCAAGTATTGTGAAAAATTTCCGGATCGATCTTTGGATACTTGCTGAGCATGTTCAGGATTGCTATGCGCAAATCACCCTGCGCATGGTTAGCTATTGGGTCGACCGCTCGCAGGTCGGACGTACGAATCTGGACAGGATTTCATAGAGTCTAGCGACGTTCTCTTCGAGTAGGTCCCCTGTCTCCTCGGTATGGAACTTCTGTGGGGTTTCAAAAGAGTCTGTGGCCAGAGCAATGGCCTGGCGAAACTCTTCACGCCACTCGTCAACCTTTCCGATGAGATCCCAGAGTTGTTTGTTGGCGAGCTCGCGGCTGTGGCGGGCAGAGACATCAGTTTCGCTTCCGGAGAAGGGAGGTGTTCACGACTTGCCTGGCCGTCGTCATATCTCCCCAGTGTTGTCCTGTCCAAAGAGATTTTGGGGTGGTTGGTGGAGGATGGAGTGTGCAAATGTGAAGTCTGAGGCTCTGAGAGATTTATGTCTCCAATGGAAGTCTGTGTCTGTGTCCGATTGAAAAGGGAAGGCTCGATACGCCCGCGGGTCACTCGTCGCTGTTGCTCAAAATTGCTCCCACGTGGACATTGTTGCCTGCGCATGCGTCTTCGAATCGCGACTCGTGCGCTCTCTCCGCTCCTTCCGCACGTGTCTTGGATATCAACACCAACGTGTTATGGCTTGCCTCATCCAGCTCCAGGGCATCTTTGAGTAAGATTGATTGAGCTAGGCACAAGACAGCGCCATAACAATGCCCATCATCCGCATTGTCGCAGCCTTGGATGCGAGTCTTGATCGATTTTTGCCCGCTTCCATTTGATGGCTGCAGATAAAGCTTCAAAGCTCGGCCGCAGTGATCGCTTCGGGAAGGCAAAGGTAGTGAGGCCGTCTTTAGAGCAACGATCAAAGCGTCCTGGATGAGCACATGCGGTTAGCTTGCTGTAAGTTTGCAAGTTTCCATCAAAACCTTGTACCAACTGGGAGGGTCATGAGAGCTCGATGCGCCAAGAGAAGGCTGCGACAACTGGAGACAAATGGAGTGTGGACGTAAAATGCCAAAAAAGGTGTCCGACGGACTTTTTCTGTTATTGCACAAGTCATTCTCGGGACGTGAGTTGTGCAGCAGGCCGACAGCGTGAGAGAACGATAAAAAGCACCGCAGATGGCATTTCGGGGGCGCCATTTGGAGGGCAAGATCGTGGTGTTGAGGGTCTGGGCACATGGTTCTTTTTCGAATGCTGAATATAAGCCAATTGTGCAACCCCTTCTTTCACGTACGACCATAGCAGGTAGAAAACTCGGAACCCCGTCCGCTCTTCCATAGATAAGCTACCTTGCGGCCGATTAGTAGTTGCGTGGGTGACCAGCAGCGAATCCCGGCTGTTGTACGTTTTGCGTTTTGTTCTGCGGTTTCTCTTTTTTGCTTGGTGGGGAGAAGTGGGCCCACTCTCGCACGATCTCCCGGCTGTTCCGCCAGAGATTGCAAACCTCAAAATGCCGGACAACAGACACTCAAGACTGACGTTTGAGTCTCTGGAGACTCGCCGTCGAGAGACGCTGGGTTTATGTTTTGGCGGCTCGACAGTCGACAGTCGACAGGCACGGCTTCTGCCATCAAGGTGCGAGAATCGGCGAGGATCCGGTCGTGGGTCTGGCCAAAAGGCGGCGCCAATGGTTTGGGCTCGTGGAGAAGACTGCCCTCAAGGTACTCAAAAGCCAAAAACAGTGCTCTTGACATGGACCATGGCGAGTCGCGCCACGTTTGTCGATTGCCTTGTCATCAAGACAGCAAGCATACGCGCGACAAGACAAACGGACTCCGAACCGCGAGCAATGAGGATCAGCAGCTGACGAATGTGCTGACAATAAGCAGCAGACAATGATATCACAGCAGAGTTCAGGCCATGATGGAGAGCAGTTGTGGGGATGAGGATGGTGGTTTTGGAATCTGACGGACGGCGCGTGACGGTGGCTCGACAGCTGGCCCAAGCTCCCGGCGCGTCTCACGACTCAGCGGCTTCCCTTACCCCGAGTCTTCACCCGCAAACTCTCCTCCCCAGACTGTTTTCCGACCATTTACAAGGACCGAATGCCGCGAGGCCTCTCCGCAACTTTCCACCATGGTGCTGCGTCTTCGCCGAGGTCGAGCGTGCGATTGGACCTCTCGTCAGACGCGTCGAGTTACCTTACGGCCCTGCACCTACCGCAGTGGGGAAGGCTGCCCGTCACGCATAGCCTGATATGGTGAGAGGCAGCAGCTTGCATCCTGCCGTCCGTTACGGACACGTCGAGAAGCGCCATGACCGCATAAAGGGATTCGCACTCTGGTGCTACTCGGGACCAGTCGATTTTCCAGCATCCCTCCAAGCCCCCTCATCCCCGCAGAGCTACCCCTCGACGCAGCCATAAAAGTCCATCCCTCGCTTGTATCTTCTCCGTCCAAAACAACCCCCGTTTTTGATGCTCCCTTGTCCAAAAGATTCCTCCGAATTCGATCATGGCCTCGAATTGTTGCTCTTTCTACACACACACCGGATCAGTGACGGCATACTCTGCTGTTCCAGCCCTGCGGTTTCTCCACGGCTATCTATCCGCCCTTGATTCCAACGACCTGGACTCGTACTCACCCAAGACCTTCTACGCCGATGCTGCTCTTTACCACGGCGCCGACGGGACGACATACCGCTCTGACCAGGAGATCTGGGACGCAACCAAGACGCGATTTCAAGATTTCGAATTCATGCACCATCAGACATGCGTGACGCGTGTAATCGGCCCCAACGTTAAGAGTCTTGCCCCAGGAGAGAAGCACGTCGTCAACGCGCAAGCAATCATGCTGTACAGATTGAAAGGATGGGAAGAGGAGCGGATGTTTGAGATTCCGAGGATGTTTGAATTTGTCATCGGCAGAGTTGAAGATGCGCCCTCACAGCCGACGGAAAATGGCGACACAGAAGAAGCCGGAAACGACAACGTCGCAGATGCAGAAGATGGAGCTGCCCCGGAGCGCGAGGACATCCAGCCAGGGACCCAGGAGTCGAACGGCATCGATGAAAAGAGAGGGTACCAAGGTCTGCAAATATACGAAGCCCGCGTGTGGTGGGACTCGGGCGCGCTCGCCCGGGCTATTGAGGAGAAGGCCAAAGAAGAGTCAAAGAGAAGATTTCGAGAAATTCTCACGCTCAACAATGGCTTCCTCGGGCAGGGCCGTCGATGAAGCGCCTGGCACTTGAACACTTTTCTGCTTGTGCAATGCCTAGCTTCGACGTCAAACAGGCCTAAAGCCAGAGGAGTTTTTCAAGGAGTCTCCAAGACACGCTTTGCAAACCGTGTGCGCTGTGCGCACCAGTCTGCTTTGCAGCACTGGATTCTCTAACCTGCGAGAAACGGAAGCGTCCCTGCAAAGCCTTGCCCACCGTTTTCAACTCTGAAGATTGAGTGCTAGCATTACCTTTCATGCGCACGACTCCACCAGGCCTCGCAAACGCTCTCATCGACCTCTGCTCGGGTAGCGATACATGGCGCGGTGACCAGCACTCCGCCCTTGTGAATGGGCTGCTCCCGAATCCTCGACAAGCCGGGTACGCCGCCTTTTACTCGCTATTGTACAGCATACCACATCTTGACTGCGCCTTGGGCACTGTTAGATGTCCCAAAAAGATCCGCGGATGCCACCGCCTGGACCAAAAGTGCCGGCCTCGATGGCCTCCGACGCTGAAATGCGTCGATCCGAGCATGGCAAGATTTGGATGGTGGAGTCTTTGCCTTGTGGTCCCGTCCATCTCCAGTTGCTGCGTGCGGAGGAGATCTGATGGCGGATCACGAACACGGATGCCACATGACGGCCGGACCTTCGTTTCCGCGAGCTAGCGTCGCGGTATCATTAAACATACCATCCATCTTAGTTGATGAAATTATCCAAAACAGATTGTCTGGTCTTCTATCTTTTCCTCTTCTGTTCTCTCTTGTCACAATAATTAATTTTCACGAGGCGCGCATATCTTCCTGTCTGCCGTCGACTTTTTGACTCAAACATACTATGATTTTAACATAGTGCTCTGCAAATACATCAGCACCAAAGTCGTTTGCTCTTTCTTTCCTATACCTTCTAAAGGTGCGCAACCCACTTGCTGGAGCTGACGGCTCTGGTCCTAGCAACATGACCACTTCGCCACGATCGCACCCATCACCTCCCTCAACAAACACCCCCTTTCATCAACCTTTGTGCATCTCTTCAATGCCGTCCAATACAACTCTCAGCTCTATATCACTGCAAAACAAAAGATCTCCCATCTCTCCTTGCACACACCAACACATGAGGCGACTCTTCGGTCCCACTCGTGCACGCACACACCCTCTTTCCCCCACAACACTAAAACAAGAACAAAAATGCAAAACGTACAACAGCCGGGATTCGCTGCTGGTCACCCACGCAACTACTAATCGGCCGCAAGGTAGCTTATCTATGGAAGAGCGGACGGGGTTCCGAGTTTTCTACCTGCTATGGTCGTACGTGGAGGACTTGGCAGGGGAATAATTTTATGAAGTGTGGCGAGATCAGGGGTGAGCAAGGGGGCCAGGAAAGAGGGAGGCAGCGACAGAAGGACCAGGGAGAGGAGGAGGAGGATATTTGCAGGGGAAGGCGATGTATGGAAAAGGTCTGGTTGGGGGTGAGGCCATAGAGTCATCAACAACAGCGGGTCATCGCCAGCAGCCAGCCGTAACGGCCAACGGCCAACCGCACGACCAGAGCCCATGGACAATTGGTCAATGAGATAGCTTTGCATTGCCAACTGTGTGGTTAAGACTATTTCGCCGCGTCTTGAATGGATGTGCGCTAGAACGCTTGCAAGGTCCAGCAGCTTGGGTGTAAAAAACTCCGAGACGAACAATCCAGCGCAATTTTGGGGCTTGACGAAGCAGACTTTCCAGCGCCGCGGAACGCGACGACATTGACAGCTTGTGGGCGAAAGTAGAGAGCGAGCGGGACTGGGGAGGCGGAGGGCGAGGGGGGTTTGGGGGTCGGAGGATTAGTGTGGTCAGTGGATTTGTCTGCCAGCCAGTCAGCTGGCGATGTAGTGCTTTGGCTTCGTTTGTGGGAAGCTCGTCTGCTAGATGTCACGTTGCGCTGCTTTTTCTGGTCGTAAGTAGTCACTGTGCTAACATCAGCATGTTCTTTGTTTTCCCGTCTGTTCTCACAATCCAAGCGGCAGAGAGAAGCGCACTGGGTCGCAAAAGAAATGGCTGGCGACTCCAAGGCAGCACAAGATGCTCGAATCCTCCCTGTAGGCATCCTCTTACAAACTCAAACGTCCAAGTCTTTCGGCAGCAAGGTGTTTGATCGCTCCCTGTATACACATTGCTTGGTTCTTGGACTTGGTCGTTTGGCGAGTTGACCTCGTCCTTTTTCCCCGAATTTCAAAGTCAAGCTACACGATCGAAATCATCGAATTTCCATCAGACGGATCATTGACACAGAGAAGACCACAGCACACGGAACTAATGCAAAGGCCAATCTGGCGTACATTACCACTCGGAGAATCAGGATTCAACCGCGTCAACTAGCCCTGATCTGTTCCAATTTATTCGACACATACTCGGCGGCAAACTTCGCGTTGTTCAGCGTTGAGGGTGGCTCAACCGAGATGACTATTAACCGGCTGTCTGTTTCGTCTGGTACGTTAGGGCTTCTCTGTACATAGCTACGGCATGCATGGGGCAGAATTCTACCACCTGGCTAGATATTACCAATGTCCTCCCCTCGACCTTAGTCACATTTTCATGCACCATTCCTAGCTTCATGGTAATACCCATCTGACCACCACCTCTTCAGACATCGCAACTCCCTTACAGCCACAGTCAAGGGACTAGCCACAGCCAAGAGCTGTCATACTTCCTACACCCAAACGCCGTGCCAGTTGCACATGAAAAGCCAATGCCAGGGATCTCCGCCAGCACTTTTCGACATTCCGGCCTCAGTCCATTCTCTAGCCTCGGGAGGACTGGGGCGACGTAATGCGGCATTCAGATCTGATGATTTAAACCCTCGCCTTGCGGGGCACAACCCTAGCGTCAAGGACTTGACATTTGTGTCGCCGCTCGCCGAGCATGGGGAAAACGTGATGCAGGTACACAGGTCGTCGCATCTGACAAGTGCCCAGATCTTCCCACATGATCTTCTGCAGTCGTCCCAGAACCACGGGTCGAAGGGTGTGCGCGACACAGTGCTGATTGCAGGGTCCCAAGATGCTGGGATGGGTGGTGGGGGTTTTGGCTTTTGAGTGGCTGCCTCCTTGAGTGCCGTGGATGATGGTTGGCTTCACTTCGCGCACGAGCGAGGCGAGATCGCGTAGGCGTCTCGATGAAATGAGTGAAAGATAAGAGAGAGGAGGAGCTGAGGATGATGGGGGATGCGGTCGGGTGAGAGAGAAGAAGTGTCATCTACTTGACTACCATCATGCGCCGAGTGATTTTGCTGGTTCCTCTCCTCCATCTTCCTTTTATCTTTTCTCGAGGTGAACCGGGCAAAAGAATGGCCAAAGACTTCTAGCTGATGCTGTTTCCAGTCGAGGAATGGCTACTCTACAAAAGCAAGCGCTTCAACTTGTCTGTCTCCGTCTCCCCCTTTCCGCCCCCTCTTCCACTTCCCCGCGATCGATCCATCCCGTCTCATCACACCAATGACATGCGCAACAGACATGCACTCTCCCGATAGGGCTTTTGAGACTCAACCCCCACCTCATGGGCGCGCCTCTGCTTCGGGAGCCGTTTTCTTGGCGAGCGGGCCGTCCCGTAGCGCCGTGCCGATGTTTGGCGCTGCGAGGCGGCAGAGACAGGAGTGTAGGTTCGGCGGATGGAGAATGTGATTAAAGGTACTGTGTAGAAGAGGTGATGATGGACAGAATGTATGCGACGGAAATTGAAAGAGGCAATATGCTGTGGATAATTGCAGTCCAGGACGGAACGGGAAAAGTAGACTCTGAAGATGGACTGAAAAAACTGCGGAATGACGTGTGAGTAAATCAAGCGATGAACGCATTCAAGAAGGCGCAGAATCTCTTGGGCTGACTGCTGAGGGCAACATAGTTGTGGTTCCTACTTTCTGACGAGAGAATCTACGACATGGCAGCCACCCCCAGTTTCTCACAGCACCGCCCTGCTGTGAACCAGGGACAGTGCTTTATGTGAGTGGCACGAAGACGGGTTTCAGACATGAGAGGCCTGCGCCTCGAATCTCACGCCGTGGTCGAGGGTCGTCAAGTCGGTCTGCGCCACCGCAGGTGATGAGAGAAATTCAACCCAGGCTCAGCTTCACGTCGTCGCACACTCAGACGCAAGCGCTTGAATGCTCCTTGTGACTATGCACTAAGAGAAAAATTCTCTCTATGCCAAAAGACGTCAAGCGCTGAAATACTCCTTATGACTATCCACCAAGAGGAAAATTCTCTCTATGTCAAAAGACGTCAAGCGCTTGAACACTCCACGTCTCTACGTGTTCTGACTTGGCGAAAGAGATTCTCGGATCGGATTAGCAATTGCTTTCATCACCCACGGTGGCGCCTACTCCCAAAGCAGTACGGATACATGATGTAGGAACCAACACAGCGACGTCATGTCATCCAGAGCAGCGTACCTACATAGCAGCAGGATGAGGCGGACGCCAAGGGGCGCAGGTCAGCGCAGCGGTCGAAGGAAGAAGGACCCGCACGAGCCACAATCCTCTGAATCCTCTGGCGTGCCCTGCAGGGTCTTTGGCGCAGATGGCGCTGGTGGACGGATAAAACGGTATGTACGTATACTGGGTCGAGCAATATCACGGGTCGAGATGCATGAAATTGGTGTGGAGAAGGGCTGGCTGGCGACGGTGTTCGAGATGCTGGCTCGTTTGAGCACGCCGCAGGAGGTGCGGAGAGAGGGGTGAAGAAGCGGAATTGAGGGCGGCAGCGGGGACCGAAGTGTGGACTGATCAGATTGACGAGCCTGGAGAAGGGTGCGGGAATCCCGGGGATGGTACACCGAAGGTGTTTTGGTTGAGGGATGGATGTTTGAATGGAAAGAAAGTCATGGCGGTCGGCGGAGAGGCTAATGGCTTGGCCAGCTGCTTGGCCGGCTCGGCGGACGGCGCGGACGGACGGACAGCGGACGGCTTCCGCGTTGACCTGCCATGTCTTTGTCAACTTCAATGTCGCGACTCGAAACTTCAACGTCGACGTCAACACCAACACCATGACGGACGAAAAAGAAAAACGGCGACTCAGCTCCAGAGGATCGGTTTCGCATCAGTCGACGCTGTGCAAGTGTCGGTCAGGCCTACCGACAGAGGGCTATTTTTGGGCCCACCCATCTCGACGTCGTCCAGCACGCGCACCGCACTCGCATTTCCGCATCCGTGCTGTCAGGATTGTCATCCCTGCGGACCAACAGCAGACAGCCCGGCGACGATTCGACGCGCGACGTTGTGCAGACAGCCCAGCGCCCTTCTGAGGTCAGCCGCCTCTTGGCTTTTGAGCTCGACGGTCGAGTGATTGCATGGCGTCAAGTCGGCCGGCGAGTAGCGCGACAATGCCGACATGGACGCTGGACCTGGTACTGCGACATGCGAAATCAATACTTCATTGACGACGTCTCTGCAGCGTCCCGGGAATAATCAAACGCGACACGCCAGAAACGGCTGCATGGTGCGAGATGCCGACGCGATGCGATGAGCTGCCCGCCCTGCGATGCGTTGCGGCTCCAGGCAGGAGGCAGGCAGACACATGGAGGCAGCAGGCCGCCAGGGCCACCAGATGGTGCTGTCCAACAACAAGGTGGTCATGCAGCGGGTAGTGTTCCCTGTCGCCGGGCCTTCTCGTCGAGTCCACATTGTCCAACAAACAACAAATCGAGTCAATTAGCTTCATTTGCTCCCTCGCACTGCTGACCACGACGGGCATAGCCGAGTGACACCGATGCGACGTGCGCCGGTCATCGCGGTCATTTGCTGACAGCCTATGCCGGACTGAGGGGAAAGGGCTTTCCAGCACACCACCACTCTGGCAATCTATTCCAAGGGCGTGCGGACCACCTCATCTCCCCTCAACAACCTGAACATGTCCATGTCGAGTCAGTGAACAGTCCACCGGGGAGCCGGAATTCTGCTATCTTCTCCCCACATGGACCTGCTGGGACCGTTCTCTTGCCTGTCCGAAGGTTTGTCTCTCTCTAGGCACCACGTGGTCCCAGCGTGTTTTTTCACCAACCCAGCATGGCAACATCTCTGCAAGAACAGCTGGGGATGCACATGGCGGCGATGCCGAGTCGAGGGAGAAGAATATGGGACCATTTGCCAACCACGAGGCCCTTGTGCGTGCCGCATTCCTGGGCTGCTGCCAGCTCGCCTTCTCATAGGACGGACCGGGCCTCTGACGCTCCCCGCTAGTTGGCGAGGCGAGACAACGGCTGTCGACCGTGGAGACCACTGGGAGCTAGCAAGTAGCCGGAGACAAGAGACAGCTGCCAACCTCCCCAGGTCACCACGCCCTTGGCGCCACCACCGGGGTGGTTGTCCGTCGACATGGGTAAAGACGGCCTGCTGGAAACTGCATCGTCGAAACGTCGTCTGAGCGCCATGGTGATGAAAATAGCAGGCCATCCTTCTTGCCCATCAACTGCCCAAGTCAGGTCCCAGAGGAATGCAATTGCTGCCGGAAGCGTCCAAGCACACTCGGCACCCTCAATTCACGGTGCATGAGCTAGCCGCATGA
Source organism: Phyllosticta capitalensis (assembly GCF_038381095.1). Classification (NCBI taxonomy): domain Eukaryota; kingdom Fungi; phylum Ascomycota; class Dothideomycetes; order Botryosphaeriales; family Phyllostictaceae; genus Phyllosticta; species Phyllosticta capitalensis. The sequence continues at coordinate 2,006,392 of NW_027117444.1, read as the reverse complement.
GGAATATGCGCCTGAGGGCAAGCGAGTGAGCACATCGACCACGTCCAACACCACAACCACGACCACCCGCTGCTCCGGCCACATACCCCTCCACCATTCTTTCTTCGCGCGCTCCACACTGTCACTGCTCGACCTAGTCTTGGACCATGGCGCCCTCGTCCCGCGCCTCGCAACCGCCTCCCGTCTGGCGTGCCATGCCCTGCCCAGGATGGATGACGACAACGCATGTCAGCTTCTCTTTCGTCTCACCCTCTCTCTCAGCCCGCCATGCACGAGTTGCAGCAACCCTCCCAAAATAATTGCCCTCGCCCAAGCCTCGACGCCTGCTGCCCTAAACTGTTGCACGGGAACGGTCCGTCCGCCAGTCGTCTCGTCTGGTCTGATGTGAGGCCCCGCTGCAATAGGAGGAACTCTACGCCGCATCGCACGCCGCCGCGCCGCACGCCGCCATGGCCTCTGCCCTGCGCGCCCGGCCGCTCGCTCCTTGCCCTTCCCCTCGACTCGACCGGCTGGCGTTTGTGAGTCGTAGTACCTGCATTGTTCCATAGTTGTGGACGTGGAGCCCCCGAGTACGTACAGGATATTGCCTTTGCGACAGGTCCAGCCCTAAACACCTTCCCGACGTGATGTATTTTTGCCCTGACCCACCGCTCTGGGACCGCCGGCCACCGCTCAGTTAAAAAATGGCAGATGCCTGCCGCAGCAGAATGATGATCTGACGCGCCTCTCAGTTCCCTACCGTTCCTAGCTAGCCTGGCGAGGGCCCGCACATGCACTTAGCTGCCCTCTTCCGCTCCGCCGCTTCCAACTCTCGGTACAGCCTCCGCGACCACCCGACCCTTTACCCTATTATGTTCCCCGATCACTTCCTGCTTGGGCCAGTGTACTAAATATTTCCATTCTGGTCCTTGTATCACACTTACTTTCCCCCAATCGGGCTTGCTGTCCGCACCATCCCTCACCGTGTGCTGGCCGTCGGGCCCGCTCAGCCTACCGTCTGTGGTCTGTGCCTGGGACAAGCTTCTCACCCACACTTTCACGCATCTGCCTGCCCTCGCAATAGTCTCCCATCCCAGGTCCCTGTGGGCCCTGGAGATCTCCGCAGGCAATATCCTAGGCCACATATATACTCATTGTCGACCCCATGGAAGACCATCATCAGTCAGATTTTAAGCCATCTTCGTCGTCGCCGTCCACTACCAACCTGCTTCCTGCAACGGCCCGTCCCATCACCACTCGCCAACCCTCCTCCTCGCATGAACCACATCTTATACTAAACCACTCCAACACCTCATCCTCCTCCTCCTCTGGCCTCATTGCCCCCAAGGCCCCTCGATACCGCGACCACGGCTACTCCCGAGATACCCAGCTTCTTTCATCTGTTCCGTCCGCCATCGCTGCCAACATGCCCCGCTCCGTGAGCCCTATGGACACTGCTCCCACCAAGTACACCAAGACCGGTCGCATTAGCAAGGCGAAAAAGGGTCTCAAGGTGCATCTTTGCGAGTCGTGCGGAAAGGTTTGTGCCTACTGCTTCTTCTATTCCGTGCCCATAATTAACAGCTCGCAGTCATACACTCGTGCTGAACATCTGCGGAGACACCAACAAAACCACAGCAGCGCTGCGCTCCAATGCGACTGGCCCGGCTGCGGAAAGTCTTTCCACAGGAACGACCTTCTCGAGAGACACAAGGAGAGGCAGTCAGTAGACCACCGCCTCTGACATGGACACGAATTGATCCGCTTGCAGCAACGACCCCAATGCCAACGAAAGAGAGGCCAGGGGATCCGTCTCCGACATTGACCGGGACGACAGTGTTGGCCCTACTGTGCTCCCCTCTTCGCCCTCTACCATGCCCCACACCTCTCAGGATGTCACCCACTCGCCCTACAATGGGCCAGCAATCGCAACCTCAAGGTATTCAGAGCTTTTTCAGTCGTCTGATCTTTCTTCTCTTTCTCTTTGTGGCTTTCCTATCTCGAGTCTGAAGTGAGTTTTGAAAGAAAAACTACACATGTCCCTTTTCATTCAATCTCCTTATCTTTTCTCTTCCTTTTCCTACTCGCAGAAGACATTCGAGAAGCATACTGACAGCAACAACAGCGCCGGCGACGCATGGACGGGCAGCGGATACGTCAGGCACCCCGTTACCGACTTGATCGGCGTCGGTGATGGATTCTGCGACCAGAGCTACAGCCCCGAGCCCCAGTACCATCTCGCGAGTGACTTCTCTTCCGCGAGCAAGTACCCCGAGATTGGATACGACCTCAACCCTTACCCCGCCATCCGCCCTCGCACCCTCTCGAACGCATCCTTCATGGAGTGGTCGACGCAAATGCCTCGATCACCACCCATGAACTGCACGCAGCCGCTCTACTTTTTTGAGGACCGCGAACTCCCTCTCCAGAACCTTTCTTTCTACGACAACACGTCGGGCCCAATGTCCTACGCCACCTCCGAACAGTCTTTTTACGCAAACGAACCTCAACCGTTTTACCAGCCGCACCACCCTTACCCGACCTCCTCTTACATGACTGGTCCGAGTAGCGTAACTACTGGGTCCTACCAATCTTGGGAAGATCTGGACACACAAGAAAACCGTCTGTTGTTCCCGACACAGCCATCCGCCATCCAGAGTATTGACCCTCAACAGGTGACTGAGTCCGTTCAACTTTATTGGTCATGTGTCCATCCGAGATTCCCCATCATCCACCGACCAACATTCGATCAAAGAGCACAGCCTCCACTCGCTTTGGCAGCCATGGTGGCAGCAGGAGCGCAGTATTCCCGACGACCTGGCTCGAGGGCCGAGGGCAGAGCTCTACATGAGAGGTGTCTGCACGCAATTGAAAAGGTGAGCCTTCTTTTCCTGGCATTTTTGAGCAGCGACTGACCTGGAACAGCGAGAACACGCAGGCGTCCCAATGACTGCCCGCGTTTGCGACATGCAGGCAATATTTCTCATCGAGCTTCTGTCCCAGTTCCGCAGCAATCGCTGCCCGACCAGTCTTTCCAGACCGTTCCGGGAATTGCTCCGCATAGTAAGGATTCTCGTGCGCCCGCTCAGCCAGCCATGTCTAACCACCTGACAGCTCTCCACCGATTTTGCCCTTTCTGAGATACCCACATCCTTGTCTTTTACTTCTGACGACCGAAAACTTCATCGCCACTGGAAGGCGTGGATCCCCGTCTCTGAGAGACAACGTCTCCTGATTGCTTGCGCCATTCTCGAGTCCCAATCCAACACCTTGCTGCTACGCGCCGCCACTAAGCCGACTGTTTCAAACCCTCCTGTTCCAGCGCCCATCCAAGCGTGGGATGCCGAAACACATGTGGCCTGGCAAGAAGCTTTGGCGAGCTGGGGCAAAGAGCCTGACGCCTTTGCCAACGCACGCGCCCTCTGGACACATTCTCCCAAGTGCCCGAAACCAGTGTCCAGCGACGACAAGCAAATGTGCGCCTCCCTTTACGCCATTCGTCTTGCCTCTCAAGCACCCCTTGCCGCCCTGCTGGCCGTCCACGACCCACCGTGGTTGCTTGACCCCAGTCTCTCGCGCGAGGAACACGAAGCGGCCACCTCGAGCATCAAGAGTTGGACCCAAAGCTGCGCCCCTCGCAACGCCGTTGCCGAAGCCCTCTCCGCGCTTCGGTTCGCTCAAAGCACGGACAACCTCCCGTCCGAGACGACGCTAGGGACCGAACTCTTCCTCTTCTTTGCGGCGCTGGTCCTGTGGGTTGCCACAACTCCACTCACGGACGACGCAACCCGGCCCCGCAAGAGCCGCAACCCACAGTCGACGAATCTCGTGCGCTTCCTGCAGGAGGCCTCGCCGGACGCGATGCACACTCCAAGCTTCCGCGAGGGCGTCGCCGCCTCCGTCGCCTGGGTCGTCGACGTCCTGAAGAGTGCGGACGAGGAGGCGCTCCCCGGTGAGCCGCTGGCCAGCGCCGTGCGCGTGCTCGAGCGCCTGCAAACCTAAGACCCGATCCACGTCTCTCCCCTTTTTGCACATATCCATCATTCATACCCGCATACATACATACGTTTTAGTGCCTTTTACGCCTTTGTTTTTCTACCGCATTCGCTCTTACCAAAATTATACCCGTTCGCTGTCTGGGCTCTTTGATCAGAACACCACACTCGCTGCAACACCTCGCTCCAAAAAATACCCCTCTCCGAAAAGCTATACCCTCCGAAAAACGGAAAACGTTACGTTCGCTACTATACCCCCTCGATGACCGATTTTTGTTGGTCTCGGCATTTGCATTTGTTTTTTGACGTCTTGTTACGGCTGCTGTTTTGCATTGCGTTGCATTGCATCTCTCCCGCATCATGCACATATATACTGCTTTTTGCAAGGCATTGGAATGGCGCTTTTGGTGTTTTTTTTTTTTTTTTTTTGTTTTTGCTGTTTGTCTTGCACGTTGTCAAGTTTTTGATGGCCGGAGTTGTTGCATCGCCGTTGCGTTGCATTGCATTGCCCATTTTGTGCATACACACATACAATAGCTAGCGACGACGACCGACCTGTCTGTATACTGCTGGAAAACCCAAAGAGAAATGATTTACGTCTATCTGCTTTTTGGTCTGCTTTGCTTGTTTGTTTGTTTGTGCGCGCATGGGAAGTTTCTTGCTTTGGGGAAAAGAAGGCTAGAGGAAAGAGAGACGTTCTAGATCAATCCATCACCACCATGACTACAGTACCGTTTCCTTCTCGTGCCTGTCTACGCGCCCCCCACCACTCCATCCACTTACTACTTCATCAACCACAAAAGCTGAAATTGGCACATGCACAAAACCCGAATCGGACGGGTAAAAGCGAACGCGCCAAAAAGGGCGAATTTCGTCGGCGTCTCTACATTCCATTGGCAGCGACGGCGGCGGCAACGACGACGACGACGGCGATTTGGAATTCCAATTGGCATCGGCGAATGAGCACAGGTGGCTGGAGACCGACGGGGTGAGCAGAATGCTAAATGTGGGTGTGCAGGGTAGGTAAGCTGCAGGGCAGGGTAGGCAGACAGGCAGGCAGGCAGGTAGGTAAGTAGGTAGGGTGTATCTGGTAGTGAGCGAGTGAGTGGTGGTTGGCAATTGGAATTGGCATGCTGACGGCCAGTCAGTCTGCGCGGTTAGATCAGGCCATGTAGTCTCGGTCTGCGGTGCGGTGGTCGGGACGCGGGCAGCCGTTGGCTGACACTGCGCGGTAGGTTCAATGCGCATTTACTTGTCTCTGTCTAGCGTGCAAGATGTTTCCAACAGCGGCATTGGATGCATTTGGGTGGAGGAAGTTGGATTCGTCACTGAGTCAGTAAGTCGCGTCGAGTCGATTCGTCAATCAGCTAATTAGGTAGACAGACGCTCTTTCCCTGGCCCATTCCGGACAACAGCATGCAAACTCCTAATTGGGACGTGCGTGTGACCGGTGAGGCGGATCGCAGCGTCCATCTAGGTACGAACGCACCCAGCCTCCCTCCCTCCAGGTCGCAAAGGCATGGGCGTCGTGAGGCGGGCACTGCGGACTCGTGGTGGGGCAATGTCTTCCCCCTCAGCTACTGGAGAAAAATTGCAACGACATGCGTTTGACACCCGTCAGGAGATTGCCGTATGTACGGAGCTCCCAACAGTGCATGGCATGGCGAGCAAGCACATCACCTGTCGTGTGATGGCAGGCGCGCAGGACAAGACAGGCCTGTCGGCTGCTGCGCTGGCATGCAACATGCATGGTCCAGGAAGTTGTCGCGCCAGCCCAGCCGGCTGCGTGCCGTAAGGTGCTGCAGTGGAGATTTGATGCCACTGGCTGACCTGACAGCACATTTGCAGCGTCGCTATGTGATGTGCAGACGAGCTGGGCGGTTGGCAGGCAGGGGGGCATGAAGGTGCAAGCGCAACGACGCTTTTTTGGCAGTTGCTCAATGCAGGAGGCAGCTCCGACTGGCCGCCCTAGAGCTGCTGCGAAGAGAACCCATGTCCGTTGGCCTGGAGCAAGCGAGCGGGGCGGGACGAAACGAGAACAAAAAACCAGAGGCGACGACGACAACGACCAGGAGAAGCGAGTGAGGCGTCATCGCGACAGGAGGAGGACCGGGAGCCATTTCGCTTTCGCATCATCCCTACCACACCCACCCACCGAAAGGGATACAAAGCTCGCATGGAGATGACGGGGTTGCGGCCCGCTGTACGTGCATATCTGTCCACCCAGGACACCGGGGCGGCGGGCAGGTAACAATGCGGATATGAACACTGTTGTGTCTCTGGACAAAGCGTTCGCCATGATCGAGAGATCGATCCAACACGATGATGGCTGGGCGAGCGCAAATCAGGAGCTGGCACCGCTGATGCTGCGCGAAAAGGACGTACAGTGGACAGTGTGGTTGGAAGAATGATGCCCAATGGTCCCGCAAGTTGCAAAAAGTTGCGGGACGGGGACAGATGATGGCTGCGGGTATACCGACGAGTGGCCTGGGCTGGGCTGTGGGTGGGCGGGTCCGAGGACACGGTGGTGTGTACGACGGGTCTGGTGATCGAGATGGCGGATGGCGTTGTTGGTTTTCTTATTTTGGGCTGCTTCTTCATGGGGTGTCTCCACATTCGGGCTTCAAGGCTGTTTCGAGCATGTGCGCAGAGTGTGCTTTGCCGCGCTTCACGGCAGGGAGCGTGTGTGACCTGGCCAATGTCAAAAATGCGTGTGCTGAATTTCTTTTCCTTAGCAAATTCACCGGTGAAATTTGCTGGCGGGCTTGTCGAGAAGTGCTACTCTTCTTGCATGACGGCAATTGCACAGACCATGAGCTTCTTGATCCAAAACCATGTTTTTCCAGATGGTGATTAGTATTCGGCAGCTCAGGGTAGGTATGCAGTTGCTTGCTTTTGGTCGGCTTGAGGAGTTGCCGATTGTCGAGATTGGGAGCGACCTTTTTTGCTTTTGCACAAGGCAGTTCCGTTGCCACGGTGCTATATGGGTCCCGCACGCAATCCTCAGGACCGAATAGTCGGAGGTAAATTCTCGGAAAAGTCGCGCGGACGATCAACCTCCCGTCACACGACATGTTTTGAGAAGTTCAAAGCATTGCTAGAGAGGTGAGGTCGAGGAGCTAGTAAATTGTGATGGAACCCCGGCCATGAGCTGAGCATCTCATCCATGTCCAAGCCCCTGTCACTCAGGAGGAAAACAAGACCACCGTTGCACTTGGAAAAAGTGATTGTCTGCGAACATCATAGACAGCCCAAGAGGTATGGATATCACTGTTGTAGGTGCTCTGTACTTGGTCCGCTGAGACCGCCATGGTGGAGCACGGCATCCAAGTGTCCAAGTGCCGTACCCGACAATTTGGTTCTTGGATACAGGAGCCAAAGCAACGGGTCAGGACGTCAGAGCCCAGCAGAACGGAACAAAAAGGTCACTGATGTGCGTGCATGATTCGTCCATTCTCGACCAGGCGTAGCAGGCTGCGACGCGTCCAGTGTCGAGTGAGGCTTCCACCGCAAAGACGACTCGTTGGTCTACGCCATATATTGAAGAACAAACGCGAGTCGGTTCGCTACCGAATCTGGCGTAGGCTGGAACCGTGCAATGGCCACTGTGTTGTGCTGGTAGTCAGGCGAGTCTGATCGTGACGCAAGGGGAATTCCGTAGTCAGTGATGGGAGATTGGTCCGTTGGTGATGGTGTTCAGTCACAAGACGGCCTGATTCGAGTGTGGACTGCGAGCCACAAAGGGCAGGTGCTGCTCTGTGCTGTGACTTGGACCCCAAAATACCCCACCCAGGTCCAAAAACAGATCCGACTCTGATCTTTCGCGGCTCTTGGAACAGAGGTGGGTCTTGCGAAGAAGACGTTGCTTCTGGCCCGACGCTTTGAACCGACACCGGTGTTCTTGAAAAGATTGCCGGTCCATCTCGCTGCCAAGGGGTTGGAGAAGGACGACTGAGTCGGAGGCGTGGGTCTTGAATATAGAGTACAGAGCCGTGCTATGAAACAGGTCGGCTATGCTTAAGGGATCCAAATTTGGCCTGCAACGTCTGAGGTCAGCCAACAGCTGCCGTGCTGTAGTCGAGCCAGGAACCACGGCAAGTACCTGAGGATAGCAGGGGCCTGACTATTCTTGGGGCTGTTCCGGAGGTTCGGTTTCGGTTCCCCAGATCTCGCGCGCACGAGTAATGAAGGGCGCTTTGCGTGACCTAGTAACTGGGAGACGATCACGATATCTCAGCCTGACCTGTGCCAGGCCAAAGGTCTCATCTCCCGTCGTAGCTGTTGGATTGCGGAGAAGCCGATCGAGACGTGTGTTTGTTGATTCTCAAAAAGATTTGGTTGCAGGCGGCGTCCCCGAGTCTCTCATTTCCCTGAAAATGAATAGCGAGCCGGACCAACGGCCTGGTGCTCCCACGTGTGTAAGAAATTAGCCTGGTCGTGTGCGGCACAGCTTGTCAATTGGGACATCCCTTGGCCGTGTCTTCCTTTTGCCCTATCAACGGCCCACGGCTCCAGGTCATCTTTGGGACAGGACGCTGGGTCTGTGCCAGCGGGGGCGACTATCCAAACCGTCGAGTGCTAGCCTCGCTCAATGACGCCCGTTTGAGGTATTCTTGGGCCACCTGGACACCAGATTGCATCTGCACAGGGGTTTGGTCAAACAGTATACAAAGTCAAGCTTCGGAATCAAAACCCCGTGTCCAAACCAACGCGTGGAAACAAACATCAGACCCGAAATTTTCTTTTACCTTTGGCTTGCATTTGACGGGATCTTATCCTTTTGCTTGTGGCGTACTCAGCAAAGCTTCTTGGGCTTTACTATTACTTGCCTTTGCAATCTCCAGCGCTTCGTCCGTGGAGTCTCCAGTTGCATTAGAGGATTGACTGCGACATCCCCATTGCATTTCCAAGGTCCCCAATTTCGAGGTATGAAATAGTCTTTGAAGAAATGCGCAAACTAGGGACCATCTGACATGACCTAGCTTGACAGAATTGAGACATTGACTTCGTCGAGCTCACGATGAAATCCTCATCCCAAGAGCGTGCAGACTCGCCAATGCAGTCCACGCCAAGATTATCCCTTGACAACTTGCGAGCACACGAGGCGAGCTGTCCAACGGTAAGAGAAGCCGGGGATCGAGAGGTGAACTCCACTGACATGGGCACAGACCGATACCCACTACGCCGAATACGTGGTGTTTGGGGAACGGAACCACGAGTACTACGAGGAGCTCTGCAGAAGCTGCTGTGACGGATCACTCCCTGAAATCGGAGACGCAGTACGAGTGCCAAGCGGATTCAACGAGAGCTTGGAAATGCAACCGGGTCCGAGGTCATCGTCCGAGACACCGCTACGGAGATATGTGACGATAAGCGCCCGAGATGACCCTTTTCCATTGTACGCGAAGCAAGAGATGAAGTCGATGCACATACGGACGGGAAGCAGGAGCAGCGTCGAGCTCAGAAGAGATGCGGCACGGCGAATAGACCGGGATTTGGAGGAGATGCACGACGAAAAAGATCCTAGAAGGGGATAATGGCGCGAGGACAATGCTGAGCGGAATTAGGCCGCGTTTCTTTCAACGATCTGATACCACTGGACGGGAACCAGATGAAGGTGTCGGAGATGGATTTGAATACGGACATGATACCCAGGAAGATGGTGGAGACAAAGGAGACGTCGGGAGTGGGGAGACGAAAGGAGTTGGATTCTGCTTTGGTCGTTGAGCGACCCCGGCTTTGGACAAAGCACGTGACTATGAGGTCATTAGCAAAAGATACATACCCATCTATGATTTCATCATAACTGTCGATTCGCAGTCGACGAGTTTGCAACGTGCTGTATAGAACCTATCATGTGGAGGGGTACGGGTACATAGTTTGACAGGGACAGCAGCTGGGCGGGCGCTGGGCAGGGCGCTGAACCGTCACGCTCTGCGGTCACCTGCAGTAGCATCCAATCGAACTTTCGCTTCGGTAGCAGCTGCATCGTTCTCAACACAAACCTTTTCACTATGACTCTACTTGTTGCCCCATCAAACCTGCAATCCATGGACCGCTACGCCAGCGTCATCTCTCATCAACGTCACTTGGCCAAAACTACAATCCTCCTTCCCTTATTAATCGCCCGACAGTAGCCTACGTTCCGCCAACGTCGCCACCACTTGCACTCTGCTGCCTGAACCTCTCACCTCTCACACTTCACAACACCCTCGCAAATCGAAACATGCCGGACCTCGACCTTCGTCGCCAGGTCCTTGAGAGCGGCAAGACCGTCTCTCGCAAGGCACGCGCAAAGCAACAATCGGGTGCCACCTCCAAAGTCAGTTCTGCCGCAAACTCGCCCGCAGCCTCCAGAAATGCCAGCCGCGCCGCCAGTCGAAACGTTTCCGACGAAGAAGACGGCAATTTCAGCGATGAGACTTCGATGAGGTGAGTACTCTCCATGCGCTGCTCGTAGCAACCATTTCGCATTGCTGACAAAATTTTGTAGCATGAACTCGATCGATGACGTCGTTGCCGCCGAACTTGAATCGTCGCCAGATGCCTGGAAGGCGCTGCTCGAAGACCGCATGACAGAGATACTTGATCGCAAGCGCAGTAGTACGGACGGGCGGGCGGATACTCTGGCTGCATATTGCTACCTGCTCAAGGGTCACTATGCTTACGACGAAATCGAGCACAAAGCCCCCGAACTCATTCCAGCCATCGTCAAAAGCCTCAAGTTGGGCTCGAGCGATCGCGAAACAATCAACGCGCTGAAGGCGATCGAGGTCACGCTCATCACCGTACCTTCCGATGATCTGTACGACACCGTCGCAGGACCGATGAAGCGCGTCATCGAAAATGCCGAGTCCTCGGCCGTGAAGGTCGCCGCCATACACGCATATGGAGTTGCAACCTTCTATGGTGGCGCATCTTCCGAGGAGACAGAGGAGGTCATGGACTTTTACCTTTCCATTGCTGAATCTGACGGTTATTCGATCGAAGCAGGCGATGATGGCGCTGTCGTTACCGCCGCTCTCGAAGAGTACGGATTCCTCGCCACTCTGTCCGACGACCTCGAGCGCTCATGCGAAACCGCCATGGACGTCTTTGTCGAGCAGCTCAACTCCTCCGACTTGGATGTACAGGTTGCTGCGGGAGAAGACATTGCCCTCATGTACGAAAAGGCCCTTGGCGACATCCATCCCGAGGAGAAAAACGTCGAAGACGAGGTTGTAGATCCAGACAGGTCCCCCGGTGCACCCAGGTATCAAAAGCTATACACTGTCTACCGCCGCGAAGGCGACCTAAAGCATACGCTCTCGGCTCTGAGCGGCCTCTCTGTCGGACGAGTCGCACATTCAGATCGCAAGCGCATGCGCTCAACCTTCTCGGACATCCTGAATACCATCGAATTCCCAGGGCGCGGACCGCGCTACAACACCGCGATGTCGAGTTCAGGCCGCAGCTACGGCAGCCGGATGCACATCAAAATTGGACAGGCAGGCGAGATGAACATTGACAAGTGGTGGAAGCTGTTCCGACTCAAGGCCTTAAGACGCGCTCTACAGGGCGGATTCTTGACGCACTATGAGAAGAACGAAGTTGTGCTTGACAGCTTGCCGTAAGTTTCTGCGCCGGAAAAGGGATTCGAAGAAGCTAACAAACTATCAGAGTCATGGTTGCAAAGAGATCTCGTCGTTCCTCAACGAGCAAGAAGACAAACAGAGGAGTCAACATATGGGAAGCAGACGCTGCTCTTGGTTACGACTCGGATTAGGCGGTTCGTTCTGGCGTTGGTGGTCTTGATACTTCTCATCCTTTTGGTCCGTGGTTCTGGTTCCCTATTGAAGATTCCCCCATTATTTTGTTTTTGGCATCAAGATTTGAGAAAGACTATGCTCAAGACGTCTTGACTTTGCTCAAAGAGGCCACAGATTCGCGATCCCTTGGTCATCACTGCGCATCAATTTCCTTGAATCGTATAGATTACGGTTTCCACAATAAAACAATTCGATATTTACCTGTGTTGTTCCTGCGCACTGTTGGAAGAGAAACTGTCGGCCTACAACTGGGGATCCTTGGCATCCTACCCTGTCTCGGCTAAGAAAGCTTAACTTGCGGCTCTCTCAACCTCATCCATCGTCTTTGTACCATCGCGCTTGCTCTCGACTCCAGGACGGTGTTTTTTTTTTTTTCGCTTTCGAGATGATGGGCTTTCGGAGTTACTGTCGACAGTCGAAGGACTCCGATGAGGACCGAGGGCGGACACACGGGGTTGAGAACGCAGGCGCGTATAAAGCGTCAGCAGTTTCCCTGGCTTGGTTCAGCGAGGCATCAAAGAGAATTCATGGAAACTCATACATACTGCCACTTTTCGTCGACAATCGAATTCTGCAAAACCAAGGAGGAGCAGGCTGGTCTAGCGACGACAGACACAGGGAACCCAGAAATCAGGAGTCCACCTCCGCGGACACCCCAACGCCAAAGGACATTAGCCGACGAAGTCTCTGCCTCGGACCGCACCTCAACCTGCACTACGGTGAAGCAGTTTCGGCTGTTACAGGCGACTGCCGTTAGTTGCCGCGGGAGGCTCCCAAGGTGACAGCATAAAGCAGTGCCGCGCATGTCTCGAAACCACATGGCCAAAGCCACCCCGCTCTTCTAGGACAACACATGGTCTGGAATATGCCGGCCACCGACCGGGATGCTTCTCCTGCTCTAGCGCGAGATGGAGGCGGTTGTGATGTGCGTCGGAGCAACTTTTGCGTCCGTCTAGATGCTGCGAAAATGCGGTTCACGGAAGGGAATCATGGACACTTCCAGGCAACTTTTGTCTTGACAGTTTGGAACGAACCACTGTTCAAACTTGAATGGGGATAGTCGTGAGCTGTGAGGTGTCGCAGCTGATCAATCTCTTTCTCTGTCAAACAACTTCCTCAAAAGTTCTCTGCGCCCCACTCGACGGCTGTGCATAACCGCCGTACAAACACACTCGCTATAGGTTCTACCGAGCTGCCTCGTAGCGGCGTTTCGACTCTAAACTTCTTGGCGCGAGGCGTTCCGCCCTGCGGCGGGAAAAGATGGCTGTGGTCGAGGCATCTGTACGCGCAATCAAGTGCTACCGCTTTGACAGCTTTTGATGGGGTTGAGCGAATCAAAGGCGCTCTAATCAAGGGCACTCGCCGCAAAAGGAAGGGAATGACGCGTAGCACTGATCGCGATTACAACGGTTCCCCACGATTGGTCTTGCACCCAACGCTGGGATTCTGTCTAGTCTTGGCATTTTTGCAATGGGACTTTCCGCCCAAGAACTTTTGGTAAACACCGTCGAGCGGAATGCGACATTCCAATTTTGAGTGCTTGAGAAAGAGACGGAGATGCAATCATCAGGCCCCCAACACAGCCAAAAAGAGGAAAATGTCTGTTCGCGCAAACTCAACGCTTCTCAATCGACTGCACTCTAGATGCACCACTCGCAACGACACCATATTGTGCATCCAGATCGACGCCCAACGTGGACCTTTGCACGCCATGTCCACCAATCGGTAGCGTTGCATTCCAAATGTAAGGTCGGCGAGTTACGATTAGGGGTGGTGCACCGGCCCGAGAAGAGCCACCACGCACGGAGGCATACGACGACAAGTGGCCGGGGGGGTACGTATGGTAGGGACTGGCTGAAGCAACCAGCAAAAGAGAGGTGCGAGCAAAGCCTCCACGAACAATGTATAAAGATGGCTTTGGCAATGAGGTCTCCGTCATTCTCTCCATCAGTCGCCCAGTTTTATCGAAAATTCCCTCTTTTTTCGCTTCAGAAACGACAAAAGTCCACCACGGGCAGTGAAATCTTGTAACTTCTCACCACCATGGTCCAAATCTCCAAAATCACTGGCGCCCTCACGGCTGCCGCCCTCTTTGCATCAGCTGGTGCTCATCCTGGAGAGACGCACCAGCACGATGTTGTCAAGCGCCAAATTGCTGCTCGCGAGCACTTGGCCTCGCACTCAAAGCGCGCTCTCGACAACTGCGCGAACTCGCCCAGGTCAAAGCAACTCAAGGCTCGCTCGATTGCTCGTCGCGCCCAGGTGGCGCAGGAGCTGCGCCAGAAGCGTGGCATCACTGCCAGTATGTATTCCCACAATCATGGAAGTGAATCGAGGAGAAATGAAGAGCTGATCTGACGGCAAACAGAGCCCAAGAAGTTCCGCCGCGACTTGGCCACCCTCGAGGAGTACGAAGCCATCAACCACAACATGACCGGCATCAAGAACTACGACGCATCCACGGATGCGGCCACCATCTTCAGCGGCAACACCAGCTGCATCCTGACACCAGAGGTCACAGACGGCCCATACTACGTCGTTGGCGAGATGATTCGCAAGAACGTCAAGGAGGACGTGTACTCTGACGGTGTCGACTTGTACCTTGAGGTGCAGTACGTCGACGTTGAGACTTGCGAGGGTGTCCCGGGCGTTTTTGTCGACATTTGGAACGCCAACGCTACCGGTGTTTACTCTGGTATCTACACCAGGTAAGATTTCTTTTGGCTCTGTTGCGACGTTGCAAAGGGAAAAGGCCACTAACAGGAGCAAACAGCGGCAACTACGCGGCCGAGGGACTCAACAGCACGTACCTGCGCGGCATCCAGGAGACGGACAGGGACGGCGTCGTTTCCTTCGAGACCATCTTCCCCGGCCATTACGACGGTCGCGCGACGCACACGCACTTGCTGGCCCACATGAACGTGACGGTGCAGCCCAACAACACCATCACGGCAACCAACAACATCACGCACATTGGCCAGCTCTTCTGGAACGAGGAGCTGCGCTCGGCAGTCGAGGCCGTCTACCCCTACACGACCAACACGCAGGCCGTCACCTCCAACGCCGACGACATGTGGGACATTGTCCAGGCCGGCACCACCTACGACCCCTTCCCCGAGTACACCTACCTCGGCGACACCGTTGAGGACGGCCTCTTTGCTTGGATCCAGATTGGCATCAACACTACCGCCAACTACATTGATGACGACTACTACAGCGTTGCCGCTTACTACCAGGCTGACGGTGGCCACGAGAATGAGGACTCGGCTATTGGCGGCGGCAGCGGCGGTATGGGTGGTGGCAACGGTACTACCAACGGTACCATGCCCAGCGGCACGCCCAGTGCTATGTAAGCACTCGAGGACGTGTGATGAGACTGGGCCAGCGGGAATGGCTCATTCGGTCTGAGCTTTGGATTGATTGATGAGGAAATTCGGAGAAGTGTTTGCTTAAATCCCCTGTTTGATCCTGAACCATTACTAGACTTTGATTTTGACATTGCAAAACTTTTGTGGCTCGTTACTGATTTGCAGTGAAGCGACACTGACCCCATGATTTGTTTACTCGACTTACTAGAGCAGGCTGTAGCACAGTGCTCAAACTCGGACATGGTCGCTGCCCAGCAAACCAAGCCAACTCACCATTCTAACCTCGCCCATCAACTATGCAATGGCGCCGACATTTCTAACTCACATTACTTGTAACTTTCAGGAGAGTGCTTCAGCACGTCAACGAATGCAGAAAAGAAGACCCCTTGGCTATTTGCTCACACCAGAAACTTCTAAAGAGCCACGGAAGACGGATTGAAGACGTCCGCTGGCAGCTGAACCTTCAAGCAAAACAATTTTAATCGGCGAGCGAAACTTCTGTGGCAGCGCTAACGCCCTTTCCACTTGCGAGAACAACTAAACGTCGCGCCCCGTTGCACCTGCCTGTCTTGCTAAAGCACATCAGCCCTCAAGGGGCGACGATGGTGATAGGCTGCATGAAAGAATATCACACTTTTGTCGGCGTCATCATTTCAAAGAGATGTCCGTCGCAAAACGGTTCAGGGCCTGCGAAAAAAAGTCTTCTTTCATTCAGAAGATTGACTTTCAACTTGGAGTCTTGCTGTCGCATTCTCGGTGCGGGAAAATCTGATTGGCCAAGGGGATGACCGTGGCACTGGAAAGAGTAGACGAATTTTCCTATCATTCCGGACACGATGCCCCGAATATCCCTGAAACGGCCTTTTCGGCACCAATGGATTTAATTATCGCAGGCGGACTTCATCTACATGCTCAGACCTGGCTGATATAATTCACATCAGGGGCGCTTACTCCTGAGGCAGAACACCTTGTCCATCCATCGATACAAGCCAGAGTCCCACCGCAGCCAGACAAAAGGGGAAAAGTGGTAAAAGGCTGGACGGTCATTGCTCAGGTGAGTCAGAGGCGAACAACACATGAGTTTCCAAGGAGCAATGAGCGGGAACTCTCTTCCAACTCTTCCAATGCACCCAGTGTTGATGTCTCTAAAAGGACAAAGTCGGCCGCGGAACATCATCCTGACTCGATCCATATGCAGTCAATCAGGATTGTACACTCGGTCGTGTCGTGTCATACCATGAAATATTTTAGTCACGTTCACCCCTCACATCTGGTACGCGACAGTTCAAACGATGGTAATCCCGCGGAGGTTTCCCGGCAAGACACTTGGTCAACCAACCTTCGCTCCCTCGACCAGCGGCACCCGTTGCCTCGACGACAACGCTCTCTGAGTCACTGCAGGACTGAATAAAAGGCTTCGCTCTCCCGCCCCAGAAATTTCTTCTCCATCCCTCTGCACCCCCGAGCCCAGCCCCCAAAAGCTGCTCTCGAGGCCAGAGGTGATCAATCCCGGGCTGATGGCGTAGCCGGTAACGCATGTCGACGACTCTCGCAGTCAAGACAAGTCTCAGGTTCGATTCCTGGTCAGCTCAACGGGCATGCATTTCTATCACACCTGCTCGGGCTGGTGGTGCAGTCGGTAGCACACCCCTGCGGCGACTTCTCGTCGTCTGCGGTCGGAGGTCCCAGGTTCGAGTCCTGGCCAGTCTGTGGTGTGGTAGAAATGTATGCTCTTTTCTCTTGGGTTGGTGGTGAAGCGGTATCACATGTCTGTGGTTCCCACAGGCAAGTCTCAGGTTCAAGTCCTGATCGGCCTCAACGGGCATGCATTTTTATCATACTTTCTCGAGCTGGTGGTGCAGTCGGTAGCACGTATCTACGCTAGCAATCGCTGCTGTGGATGAAACCCAGGTTCGAGTCCTGGTCAGTTTGTGTGTGGTAGAAATGTATGCTCTTTCTTCCTTTCGTCGACGCTTTTCGCCTTGTGTGGGACGTCGAGGAAGGGATGACGGTGTCTGTGTGCTGCCGGGAGATGGAAGCGATAGGCCAGATGAGGAGGAAGTGAGAAGGTAAGTCGACGGAAGGAGAGCGAAAGACTGGTCTAATGGAAGAATTGAGAGCGAGCACAAGTTGACAAACGGACGGACGGAAAAACGACAGGAGACGCCGGAGCAAAGGAAACCCAAAGAGAGTAGAGCAAGAGGCAGCTAAGAAACGAAGCAGTCAGTCCATCAAACACAGAAGACTCCGATGCCCAAGTCGACGCTCTGGCAGTCCTTCGCTCTTGCCGCACCAGCTCAACACTCCGCTGCTGCGCCGCGCCAACGAGCCATCTTTCGCTGCCCTACAACATGATCACAAGACACAAAAACACACGCCCACCAGCAGTCCAGAATCAACATGTCTTGGATCTCGCGGCGCAAGAGTCACGTCAAGGAGCATCTCACGTCCCGCGCGCGCATCGCGCTGCTCGGAGATGAAGCGGGCGAGCGTTCGACGAAACGGCGGCCCGGCAGCCGCCCGCCTGTCTTTCTGCACCCCGCTGGAGAGGAGAGGACACGACGAGGCATTGGCATCGCGTTGAGAGGGCATCACGGTCCTCGAGGTACATGACAGGAGGAAGAGGGACTGGCTTCGTCGCGCTCGCGCATCGTGCAGGCCGACGGCTGTTCGAGCCGCGCCGAGAAAGTGAGGCGTGCGAGGACGAGTTTGGACGGACAAGACTTCGCACGCACCACGGTCTCTCAAGGCCAGAATCTTGCTGACGAGGCTCTCCAGAAGGCATTCGTTTTCGCTGCGAACACACGAGAGCGACCCCGTCGCTCTCCCGTTTTTTCCTTCCCCGGCCGAATCCCGACCCCGACTCGCCCCTTGCAGTTCTTCGCTTAGACTACCACATCCGGGCTCGGCTAGGCACTCACGACGCACTCGCTTGCTGAACGGCTGATGACCAAAAGTGAAGAGGAAAAAAAGAAGTCCGTATGAAAGTGCTGCTCGTTCGAATCGCCGTCTCCGCCGAAGTTCTCCCGACGCCCCCTTTTCGAACATCCGGGACTCCTTCCTCCCCCACGACGCTTTTCTGGGATCGAAAAAGGTTCGACATGATAGAGAAGAAGGCCCTCTACCTGCTGGAAGTCGTCTGGGAAGTCTATCTTGCTCGCGTCGCCGGCTAGGCCGAAGTTCTCCCGGTGCCCCCTTTTTTCATTCCCGAGCCTCCCTGGGCCCCAACAACACGTCCAGGACTCCCAAAAGACAAAAAAGAAAACCCTAGAGGCCTATTAAGCGACGTTGGCATGATTCGAACATGCGCTCCCGAAGGAAACAGATTTCTAGTCTGTCGCGATAACCACTCCGCCACAACGCCGATTGATGGAAGCAACCTGGCTGTTTGCGTATATATTTTATGTCTATTGGCTGCGTGGGAAGGCTATGACATAAGCCCAGGTGGCGAGACCGCTGAAAACTCTGCAGTGCTCCCCTGCCCGCACCGCTCGACGCTCGCTCGCTCGGAGGTGAAAATCAATGACTAAGACTTTTGGATTGGTGAAGATCGAATGACTCGACGAACACGAGGGGAGAGGTGAGCGTGCATGTCTCGAGAGCCAGCGAAACCGATGTCATCGCGTTTGAGGATATGCTGAGCTTGCTTTTGTGAAGTGATTGAATCTCGCAGGCCTTATGAATGATTTTGAATTTTGATTTTGAGTCCCAGGACAGAGGCATCTTTGATTGCGTATTCTGTACTTTTCACTGCCTGATGAGCGGAATGCTTCACTGGAGTCGATCTGGAGCGAGTCTGAGGACACGCTGCGGCAGCTTCTGCAAAGTGATGGAAGTTTGCGCACCTCACAAATGCACTTATTTTTATTCTGATTTTCTACCTCTTCGACACCAGGGCAGAAGTATCGTCGTGACATCTGCAACCTGATGTGCCATGAGCTTCACAACAGATTGTCGGTACCAAGTTTGAGGAGATGCTGAAGCAGCTTTTGCGAAGTGAACACATATTACACGTCTTATAGAGAAACATTGCACACTTCACAAACGCGATTATTCTTGGAGCAGCGGCACAGGAACATAGTTGAGTCTGTAATAACATTTACTACCTCATGTACTTGACACATTATTGGAAACAATCTCGAACAAGGCTTCAAGAACAAGGGGCGAGCACGAAGGTGCCACAAACGAAAGCCTACAGGCCCTGAACCAAAGGGCAAAAGCCTACTAGCACCTACCACATGGTTCCTACTTGGACTTACCAACAACGGAGATAGGCGGCAGATAGGGAAATAGGTGATCAAAGCAGCAAGACCTATGTAAGAGGCTGAAAGATCAGAAAAGGCGAGCGGATGTGGCGCCGTTGCCCGTCCCGCCGCCGGAAGGGTTCAGTAAACAAAACACGACGCTCATCACCGGGGATTGCGGAAAATTTTTGGGAGTGTGTATGACGTCGGGGTGAAGGAAGCCAAGGACAAGGACGACGTAGAGAAAGGGCCATCCGACTTTCGTCCCTGATCTCCAGATGAGGCGTGAGGCTCTCGAGTCGCCTGCCAAGGTACTGGGTACGAAAAACGTGGAATTCCGGTTCCGACAGTTGTTTCGTAACGTCAAGGCGCCTTTTCGGCATAAAAAACGTCACGATTTCCAAACTGTCGTTCTGCGCCGACCGCCCGATGCAAATCGACGAGGCCAGTCAAAAGTGGACGCAGGTTTGAGGACAACTTACCAACTGTGATTTCTGCATGTTACGACCCAATTTTGAGCCTCGTTTGAGTGCAGTAAAAATCAAGTCTTGACGGCACTTACAGACTTGCACATGCATCAGCGAAATCGGCTCCCACGTGTCAGACTTTCAAAATTTTAAAGGCGCATAGACTCCAGACCCCATGGGCGAGCGACTCCGGGAAATGGTGCCATCGTGGAGAAGTCATTTGCGGGCGTTACCCCTCGTTTGGGGAAGAAGATTGTGAGAAGCTCCGCCGAGAAGGGCATCGAGAAATCTGCAAGATCACACAACATGTTGTTGAGTGTCTCGTGTCCTCAACGGCGGTGTGCGCAGCTGCGGGCCTGTTCGAATTTTGGGACGACGACCCCGACCCTTGCGACGTGGCCGTGACCGAGAAAGGAGCGGCGCCGTCTGTCTTGCAGGAAGGCCATAGCAGCCCCCAACGTGGGTGCACGCGCAAACCCTCCGGGGGAGCCAGAGGAAATGAGAATGGGGTTGGCAAACATTGGCGTTGCCCTTCTGACGCGGAGGTGCCGGACGGCTGCCGCCTCCTGGTTTTTTGAAAGAGCGACTCGGTCAAGAGGAACGGACTGACGTCACGCGGTGGATGCGTCGGCTGAGATTGCCACCACACGGTCCAGAAGCTGTAGAGCGAATGGCTGTGTTGGCATGACAAGACAACACCTGGTGTTGACAGCGTCGACACAAGTCTCGTCTCTGCACCGCGAGACGCAGTCTTTTCTCCATGCTGCGCCCTCGGGCTGGGGAATGGGGAGATATGCGCAAAACATGGAGGAAATGAGGAGTTGCTGTGGGCTCCCCATGGGCGTCGCGAGCACAGCATCAGGCCAAAGGTCCGGAGTCGCATGGTCAGCGAGCCCCATCAGCCCACAAAAGACCCCTACAGCACTGTGCGAGAATTGGCGCGGCAGGAGACGCAGTCGTCTAGATTGCTGCCCTTGCGCTTTCGCACCTCCACAACAAGGCCGGAGAACAGTCGAGAGCGCAAATATCGACTCCAGGAAGCATCGTGACCGTCAAAATTCCTAAGCATGGCGCCTATACTTGGATCCTGGGGTAGCGAGAAGCGAGGCGCAGCCAGCGATGCCGACCGGCATCCCATTTTCAAAGCATCACACGGGCTTGTTGAATGCAGGTCGGCGGCCTCGACGCTTCCATCACGCTAGAGTCGTGCGAAGATCATGATAAGGTCGTGGTGTAAAGGCATGAACAGGCAAGGCGGTTTCCAAAACAAAAGTCGTCGACAGGGAGCGGGGGATGCAGCGACAGCACTGAGCAGCGGCACGGCGGAAGCGTCTTTTTGGACAGGCCCACTGCGCGTTTCTTGCCTTGGCACGTTCCAGGAGCGGCGTGGTCCTAAGAACAAAAGGCGTTAGCCGATGACAGAGTGTCGTTTGATGAGAGTGGGAAACAGGTGTTGCTCTTGGCTACCTTTATGTGATCGGCCTTGAGGACTCTAGACTTTGATCCTCTTGCGGCCTCGAGGGCCTGTCTCTCCTTGTAACAAGTGCGGCTCCCAACAGTTGAGACTGGGTTCGGGTGCTGCCGCCCTGCATCAGGCTCGAGATCTGGGTGGTGGATCGTCTGATCAACATGAAATGCTGGGGGACTGGTGGCTGACATAAGCTGTAAGGTGTTGAAAAGGATGCTTCGAGTTCGGCATCATCGCGGCGGACAACTGTAAGAGGCCCACCGGATTTGTCGGTGCCGAGCAGTCGCTCCACCTTCCATCCGGCGTCAGCCAATGCTTCCCGAGAAGCGTCCGCAAAGGCCAGTTTCGCGCCCGCGGCGGTGGGTACAGCGAACGCCGTTGCCGCCCCGGTTGGCAGTGACCTTCCGACTGCCACTCGAAGCTGGGACGTCATCGGGGGACCTGACCATGGCCATGGCTGTCGAATTCGATGCCCGCACGCAAAAGTCGGGAGAGCTGAGAAAGCTGGCCTCCTTCGTTTTCCGCCCTCACCTTATATATCTTCTTCCTCTTCCCAGGGAGCCTGCTCTTGGATCGTCTGATATCCTTTCCCTCAAGGCCCATCTCGTTCAATACTTAATACCATGGCGCCTCAGAACAAGGCCGAACCAAACAACGGCAACGAAGTGTCCTGGGTGGAACAACACAACGCCGATACCTCCCAGACCTCGAGCGACAACGGAATGCCGGCAACCAAGGGCCACGGGAAAGTCAAGGGCCGCGTCGCTGGCGGTGTCTACCTCCAGGCCGTCAACGCGGAGGCGACGACGGGGACCGGCCATGGTCCCCTGCAAGAGGTGGAATGCGACATGCCTCTGACCTACACCGAGATCGTCCACAAGGATGGCGAAGAGTTTATTCTCCTGACGTTCGCTCCTGGCGACAAGGAGAACCCGTTCAACTGGCCCAACGCGAAGAAGTGGTTCATGTCGTGGCTGCTCTGTCTCATGACTCTGACTATTGGTCTGGCAACGACGGCGTACAGTTCCGGTATCAGCAGCATGTGCGAGGACTTTGGCGTCTCGTCCGAACTCGGCCAGCTTGGTCTGTTCTTCTTCAACTTCATCTGCGCCATGTCCCCCATGTTCCTGGCTCCTTTCTGTGAGCTGGTTGGTCGCAAGGTCATTTACGTCGGAGCTTACTGCTGCTTCTGCATCACCTTCATCGGTCTGGCTCTCGGAAAGAACATTGGAACGATCCTGGTCATGCGTGCCTTCTTGGGTCTGTTTGGCTGCGTCGGCACCATCCTGGTCGGCGGAACTTTCGACGACATGTTCGAGCCCAGGGAGCGCTCGCGCGCCATGGCTCTCTTCTCTTTCGTCGCCATTCTCGGTACGGTCGGCGCTCCCATCTACGCCGGCTTCATCGACGAGACCATCGGCTGGCGCTGGATCGAGGGTATCCAGGGTCTGTCCTGCATTCCCCTCCTCATCGTCCTGGTCATCTTCTTCCGGGAGACTCGCGGCGGCGTCACTCTGGCCGCGCGTGCCAAGCAACTCCGCGCAACGACCAACGACCAGCGCTACAAGGCCGAGCAGGAGCTGATTGCCAAGGACATCAAGCAGATGCTCAACGCTTCGTCGGTCAAGGCCGTCAAGATGTTGGCGTCTGAGGGTGTCGTCCTGGCCTTTGGTCTCTGGATCTCTTTCGCTTGGTTCCTGACCTTCCTGTTCTTGTCGGTTATTCCCATCACCTTCCAGGAGAACCACGGATGGAGCGAGGGTGTTGGTAAGTTGAGCCACTTACATTTTGAAATTCATCGCTAACGATGCGCAGCTGGTCTTCCCTACATCGCGCTCTGCCTCGGCACGACCATCGGATACGGCGCCAACTTCTTCCAGATCAAGAGATACGAGGGTCTTGTCAAGGCCAACCACGGCCGTGTCGAGCCTGAGGCCCGTCTTTTCGGTGCTCTGTTCGGCGCTCCCTTCCTGCCCATCGGTCTCTTCATCTACACGTACACTCAGTACGCTTTCGTCCACTGGATGGGTCCCGTCGTTGGTCTGGTGCTCATCGCCATCGGCATCTTCTTCATCTTCGAGTCGTGCTACTCTTTCACCGCCGACTGCTACGGCACCAACTCTTCGTCTGCCATTGCCGGACAGGGTCTCATGCGTAACACTCTCGGTGCCGTTTCGCCGCTGTTCGGATCCCAGTTCTTCCACAACCTGGGTTCTCAGTGGGCCGGTCTCCTGCTCTCTCTCGTCGCGGTCCTCCTGACCTTCATCCCCTTTGTTGTGTACAAGTACGGCCCTGCCATTCGTGCCAGGTCCAAGCTTGCTCAGAGCACTGCCGTCATTGAGGAGCCGTCCGACGAGGAGGTCAGCGAGATTGAGGACGAGAAGGCGGGTGCTGAGCTGTCTACGCCCCAGCACTAAGGTTGTTGATGGTCGGTTTGGAAATGTTGGTCAAGTTTTGCTTTGTTGGCGAGGCGTTTCGAGGCGCGGTCGCCCGATTTCTTTTATTTGCATGAATTTTGGAGCACCATCTTCTCGGCGTGGTAGTCTGGGTTGCATACTTCAGCATCGCGTTTGGATTTAATGAGTTTATGTTGTTTGTACGCATTGTACGAAGGGGCTTCTTGAAAAGTCTGGGATAGGAGTGATGAAAAATCAAAAAAGACACTCACCTCAACAACCAACGCAACTCCATGACCGTGAAGAGATTCTTGAAGAGTGCAACGGCGAGACAGTCACACCACGCGTGCGTGCGCGCCCGAAGCAGCTGGCCGGCAGTCTTTAGTATTTTGCAGGGCGCAACGCCCGAGCGCGCGTGCGGAATCAGTCTTCCACCCCCGGATTCCCAAAAGCAGGATGCCGCCAGGCGTCATTACTCACGAGACGTCGGCAATGGGGAAATTTTGGGGGGAGACGGGGGGCCAGGCCAGCCCCGTGGGGATTGTGCGCGGTGCTCCACCCAAAATCGGCTGCCAAGACCGCACTGGATGGCCACGACAGGCCGGCAAAGACAGCCGCTCACCATCAAAACCTGCCTTTTCTGCCGGAAGGCCCAGTATGGCGTCGAGTCGGGTCGTAGGAGGCCCTTTTGCCCGGCCGCTTCGTGGTTTTTTTGCGCCGAGACGCCGCAGCCGGCGGCACTAGAACCACCACCTCGAGTGAGAGGCCGCCGGTGATACGAGTCGGCCGGCAGACAGTTGAGCGGTGAGCCGAGACAGATGCCGAGTCCTCAAGATGCATTGTTGATGATGGAAGGCAGGCTATAAATTCGAAATGCGCAACACTCTGTTCTGTTCAGTTGACGAGTTGACGGTGGTTGAAGAGCGGGAGGTGTTTGTCCGGCTGCGTTTGCGCAAGGGGTAGCCTACCCGCCTGGCGGCAGTTTCCGCACGACGACTGCCGCCGCCGACCCAACCACCGCCTCTGTCGTTCCAAGGACCTGACAGCTGACCGTTGCGCACTGTCTTTTCGGTGCAATCCTTTGGACATTTGCTTCGGATTTGTTCCAAGGACCGGGAGGCCACAGCAAGTCCGACGCTCGATCATCGAACAACAAGTTGGGCAGGAGGCCTTGAGATTGCTTCCTTGATTTTGTGTGCTCTGATGAAGTGCGCCGTCAAGATCCCTTTTTCTTTGAGCGCTCACGGCTTCCTCAATGGGGGCTGGCCGGCATCTCTGCTCCGGCTACTGGCCCGGTGTCGCTTATGCATCTTCAACACAGGGCATGATCTCGAGGCTCGTCAAGACTTGCTTGCTGTGCCACACCTACCACGGAACTGTCGCGTGTCCGGTTGAATTCACGTCACTGACGATGGCCAGAACGGTCGAATGGAATCCCTTGCCCTTTGCCTTCGCGACGAAGCGTTTGATCGAAGACAAATCGATTCTGCGCAAACCAACGCCGGGGTAAATGTCATGTCAGAAGAGGCAAACACTGTCAAGTTTGAAGGGTGTCGGCTGTGGAATTATCCCATCACTGTCCGTCACTATCTGCTCCCTCTCGAAGTGCACGGATGTCTCTCACTATCAGAACCAACTGCCAAAGATTCAGGTCGCTTTTATTGAAGATTCCACTGTGAAGAGAATGCAAGGGGAAACTTACAATCTTAGTCGCAGTGCACTCTGGAGTTCCAACAGGGCGGGCCCTCCTGTCTGCACTATCCAGAAATAGGACGTCTCCCGAAGTCGGGTCTCAAAGCATCAGCCTTGGACAAGCCAGATGCCAAAATCTGCCAATAAGGCTGAACGTTGAGAGTCTGGCTCTTCGTACAATTTCACATGTCTATCTGCCTTCCATGGCCGAATGGCGTAATTGCGCCTTTACCGAACAACTTCGAACGTCTGAAAAGGTGCTTGGCATCTCGTCACTGCCAAATGGCGTAAGTCTGACCCATCAATCAACATTGAACGTCTTGGAGATGCTTGGCACCAAAGAATTTCATCTGGCATGATTTGAACATACGCTCCTGCGTCTTTAGTCCTCAAAGCTCCAATTTGAATTACCAGATGACATTCATGCCAACACCAGGCTTTGTCACAATTCACGAAAGAAAATTGAGAAATACTTAGACACAGGGAGGTCTCTCTGAATCCTGGACACTGTTTCTTATTTTCATTGTTTTATCTTCATCTGACACAATTCTAACCTACGCTCCTGCACGCTTAGTTCACAAAGTTCACATCCCTGATACCGGATGGCATTGCAAAAATCATGTTCATTTGTATTTCCTGCATCTGGCTGGCATGATCCGAACATATGCTCCTACAATTTTACATCTCAAGTTCGCATCATCAATCGTACCAGATTCCATTCATGCAGAAGCTGCGCTCCCTTGCTCTACCTTTATCTGGCATGATTCCAACTTACGCTCCTCTATTTCTGGTTCCTTCGCTCATTTCGTCAATTATACTAGATGACATTCATCCAAAAGTTTGGCTCCCTCATGTGGCATGATCCGAACGTACGCTCTTCCATTTTTGGTTCTTAAAGTTCCCGTTCTCAATTATACCAGATGTCCACCACCTTTATCTGGCATGCCTCGAACGCACGCTCCTGCATCTTTGGTTCTTCAAGTTCGCATCCTCAATCATCTCAGACGGCATTCTTGCCAGAGACCCGGCCGGCTCCCTCACCAAAACAGTCACGTTGAAAAGCCGATGTGGGAGGAAATCCTCTCAACGCGGTCGAATGAACACTCTGTAGCACTTGAAGTATGGAGCGGGCTTTCCACTTGCAATGCAGCAAACCCCTCCATTTGAACAGGTCGCTTGGAAACACCACTGGCCAAGGCCAGAGAAAGAGGATAGAGATATGGACATCGAACCAACGTATCGGGAGCGTGTGTTCGAATCATGTCAGATGAAGTCTAGGTCATGATCCATTCCCCTCTTCCCACATGCAGAGCAGTGCACAGTCTCAACATCGGAGCCAGTCTTGATGTATATCGCAGATTCCAAACTTCGCCTCCGGGAGACAAAGAACCTTCAATCAACGACTCGTCGCGTCATCTCGCTGCAACGCCAACACCCTCCCGTCCGCTCCATGCCACCATCCCCTCCCCATCACTTTGCCTCACTCGGCACCTCCAGCGGCAGCCCATTACACTCGCCGACATCCAACGCCACCAGCACGCGACTGACACCACAATACATGCTCACAGCCACCGTCAACTCGACACACTGCCGCTCATCCAAGACCGCCCTCAACCGCTCCCACACCTCATCACTCACGCCCCGCCCACTCCCAATCCGCACCACCTCATCCGTATACGCCAGCACTGCCTTCTCCTTCTCACCCATCCCCTCAACTTCCTCCCTTCCCTCCCCCTCCAAACTCCCCACACTTTGCTTTGTCAACACCCACGCCAAGACGGCCTTCCGCACGCCCGCCAGCGCCGCCAGCCGCGCATGCGCGCGCCACTCCCAAACCGCGTCGGTGAGGGCGCCGACGCGCGCAACCGCCAGCTCCAGCAGCGCCGGCGAGAGCGTCGTGTCGCTGCGGATGGCGCCGAGGAAGTGGTTCCAGCCGGCGGCCAGCGGCGGCGAGTGCAGCAGGGCGAGGTCGAGCGGGATCAGCGGGCGCGGGCGCCGCCGCGCGGCGATGGCCGCGTACGTGTCGTGGGTGGATTGAGGCGCAGAAGCCGGAGGAGTGCTGGGCGCGTAGGGGAGGCGCATTTTGGCGGCGGGGGAGGTGTGGATGTGGCCTGGTTGACGGAGGACAAGTTGTGGTGCTGCTGTGGAGGCGAGCATGTTAGTTCTGGTGGTGCGTGGTTGAGGCGTGAGGTGGGATGACCTGCCTTGAACGCGGCGCAGGGAGTGACTTGGGCTGCGCCAATTGAAGCGAGAAATGGACGGTGGGTGCAATTGCGCAAACCTGGTGAGCAATCGATGTGTAGGCATGCAACGCAGTCCAGTCGAGAATCGGCACACGACTTTATCAACACAAAAGGCGGGGCAGGAAGCAGTACGTACCTTAGATTGCGGGGCATCGCAGGCAAGCTGCAGGAACCGGGCATGACGCTACCTCCGCACAGGGTCCACAGCACGGCTGGCTGCTCGAGTCGCGGCAGCTGGGCGCGGCAAAAGAAATACCCAGACAAGTTGGCCAGGGGAGAGTGTTTTGTTCCTCTGCTGATTGCTCCTCACTGACTACCCCCTGGCGATGCATGCATAGGCAGCGGGCCTGATTCAACCAACCACATCGAATGCAATCAAAGCGACGAGATACGTTAATGATGTAATTCATTCAAGACGCTACATGCGTGCACATACAAGACAAACCCATCCCAAAATATTCACCAAAGATCCAACGAAACGCCGCACCAATCCGCCCAAACAATCGTCATCTTTCATCCTCTACAACGCACAAAGTCTACAACTGCGCCTTTTGTGCAGAGTCCTTTGGTGCCAGCTTGACGTTGTACTCGAGGTCCAGCTCGGCCTTGGGGTCGTTCTCGCGCGGCTTGAACGAAACGACCAGGTCGTCCTTGACGGCAAACACCGAGTCGTCAACCAGGTGCGGGTCGTCGTCGGGGTAGAGCTGCGTGACGACGGGCTTGTAGTCGGGGTGGCTGACCATCAGGTGGATGTGGGCGGGCCTCCAGGGGCTGCGGTCAAAGAGGCGGAGGAGTACGCCGGCGGGGCCTGATGAATAGTAATTAGCGACTGACCATTTTGTTTGACTTCATGTAGTTGCAACTTACCGTCGGTGGGCAGCGAGTATGCGGTAGGCTTCAGGCAGTAGTAGTGGTATTCGCCGTTCTCGTTTGTCCTAAACTTTCCGCGCAGGTTCATGTCCGTCTGGCCTTCGGGGTCTTGGAAGTCGTATTTGCCGTTTGAGCTCGCTTGCCAGATGTCGACAATGGCGTTGGCAATGGGCTTCTTGGTGTCGAGGTCAATAACACGGCCGTGCATGAGCGAGACGTGACCATTGTGGGGGCAATCGATGATACTGGCGCCGTTGTCGCGGAAGGGGGCCCTGGGACTCCAGAAAGGACCGAGAATCGTTGACGAGGTGGGGGTTTCGCCAGTTTCCGAAATGTGCTTGTTGGCGATTTCATCGACCAGACTGGGGGGAATTAAATTAGAATTGAAGTGGCTGATTGGTGGGTTGGTCCTTACGATTCAAGACCAATGACGTCGCAGATGCGGTGCGTCTCGTTCCTCTTCTCGTCGCTCATCTGTCCGCAGGCGTTGACAAAGGCCACGCCGGCCATCCACTCGTCATTGGTAAGTTCGACCTCGCGAGCAAAGTCGTGAATGTGCTTGAGCATGGCGCTCAGGACGAACCTGGCCCGGGGAGGGCAGGCAGGACCAATGGCGTTGATGACATTGCTGGTGAAGTTGGGGTCAAAGCGGTCTTGCGGCGAAGGCATGGTGAGCGATGTGATAGCAATGTGTAGTTTGAATTGGCGAGGAGTAGGCGGGTGGATGATGTCGGATCCATCTTGAAGGCCATAGGATCTTATACAAAGCAGCAGAGGAGCGTGGCTAGCCAACGGCAGATGGGTCGGCTGATGGTTCAGTCGAGGCTGGAGTTTAGGTTGCCGTTGGAGTTCCCGGGAGTCGGCAGCGCCCCGCACTCTGCTGCCCCACGGGCGCCCCCGGATTCGACAAATGGGCGGACGTGATTGGCTGGAGAGGGCCCCTCGAACAACCGATGGCAGCTCCCGTCTCCGGGATAATGTCTCTTCCTGCTAGCGCTCCTCAGAAAGTGGCCTATAGTAGTGGCCGTTTTCACGATGCATCATCTCGTCTGCCGCATGCGCCTCTCACGATTCCTCCAAAACGCCTTCTCCCTCTCTCCAGCTCTAGCCAAGATGCCAAAACATCACCTGATGGTCGGGACGTGGACCCGACCGGGAGCCATCTTCACCTTTGAATTCGACGACGAGGCCCTGACCTTGAAGCTCATCAAGCGGTCTGAGATCCCGCACCATGAACCCATCTCCTGGATGACGTTCAGCGTAGGTTGCCACGCCCCTCAACCCTGCAAATCTCTCCTGATATTTTCGTGTCACGGTCCCTGATGTTCCCTTTTTGGCAATCAGCACGACAGGAAGCAAATCTACGGCGCTTCCATGAAGACTTGGTCCAGCTACGCGGTTAAGAGTCCCACCGACATTGTCCAAAGTGCTTCCCATCCCGTTGCCGGCCACCGTATGTTTATCCACACCATCTTTTGTTGACTTTGTTCTCAACTCTTGCACAGCCCTGGCTGCCAACAACGACACCAACACTCGTGCCATTTTTGTCCTTGCTGCCCAGAAGCCGCCGTACAATGTCTACGGCAATCCCTTTTACGACTATGCCGGCTATGGCAACGTCTTTTCTGTCAAGGACGACGGTGCTCTGAAGGAGAATTGCCAGAATTACGAGTATGAGCCCAAGACTGGCATCCACGGCATGGTGTTTGACCCTACCGAGACGTACTTGTACTCGGCCGACTTGCGCGCCAACAAAATCTGGACGCACAAGAAAGACGCCCAAACAGGCCAATTGACCTTGGTGGGCTCGTTGGATGCTCCCGACCCCGGGGACCATCCGCGATGGGTAGAGATGCACCCCAGCGGCAACTACCTCTACGCCTTGATGGAGGCTGGCAACAATGTCGCCGAGTACGTGATTGACCCGCAAACACACCTGCCAGTCTTTACGCACCGCACGTGGCCGCTCATCCCGCCAGGTATGTTGAATGCAACCGCCAACTTGGGCAGGAGCTCACAAGCGCAGGTCTCAAGTACAACATCAAAAACTATCGCGGCGACGTGGTCTTCCTCTCGCAAAGCGGCGACACGCTGTTTGCGACAACCCGCTCCAACACGATAGGAGTGCCGGGCTACATTAGCGCCTTTAGCCTGTCAAAGAATGGCCACGTTGAGAGACAGCTGCTGCTGAATCCCACTTCGTCCAGCGGAGGACACTCAAATGCTGTAGCGCCGTGTCCATGGACAGACGAATATCTGGCCATCACCGACGACACAGTCGGCTTCATTGAGATTTATCGCTGGACAGAGGGATGGCTGGGGCGCGTCGCGAGGTGTGAGGTAACGGAGCCTGGGTTTGGCATGAATGCCATCTGGTATGACTGAGGATGCGGCTGAAAGAGCCAAACACTGGAGGAGCGCACGTTGGAATCATGTCAGAGAAAGGTGAAACAAGGGACATGCGGTGTAGCTCGTGGCGGTGCTGTGGTGCGGCGGCTGAATGCAAACCCGCCTCGTGGCGGAGACGCCAACACCCGACCCCTCTGCCGGCCGCGGGGCTCCACTGGATGAGGTAGCTCCAGAGCCCAAGACAACGTAAGCTAGGAAGCCATTTCGGTTGCGATGGATGCCATCTCATAGTCAATGCTTGGTGATGCTCATGTCTGCCCTCTTTTCTTCCAAACCACCACCTTCCAGACTGTTCAACCATTGTCGCTCCCCTAATTTCAGCCATCAACTCCTACCCCGCTCATCATGGCGCCCACTCCCGGCATTTTGTATGTTACCATGAATCCTCATGACGACCTCTCCCCCGACCAATTTCATGACTGGTACAACAACGAGCATGGCCCGACTCGCCTCCGCATCCCCTACTTCCTCACGGGGTTCCGCTACCAGGCCACTGACCTGGCAGCAGACGGCGCCGCCGGCAGCAAAGAGAAGCCCGAGTGGATGGCCGTGTACGACATGGACGACATGAACCAGCTCAACAGCGAGTCGTACCTGTCTTTGCGGGGGCCGCCGCTGAAGAGCGAGCGCGAGGCGACAACCATGAAGAAGATTGACGTCAACCGCAAATCGTACGACTTGATTTTCGAGAGCAGGAAGGACGGCTACAAAAGTGCGGCAGAGGTGCAGAGCGAAGGCCAACAGCCGCCGCCCGCCTTGATTAGCGCACTCATCACGCTCAAGTCTGACGCCGACGTGGACGACTTTCACAAGTGGTACAATGAGGAGCACATTCCGCTGCTCACCAAAGTCCCCGGTTGGCGCCAGACAAGGCGGTTCAAGTCGTCTGCCGTGGTCAAGCCATTGGGTCCGCAGGACGAAATCAAAGAGGTCGAATACGTCGCTCTCCACGAATTCGACGGCCAAAATGGCATTGGAGGGGAGGAATGGACGGCCTGCATCTCCACAGACTGGACCAAGAAGGTCATGACCGAATACTTTGGCAGCTTCACCAGTCGCTTCTACAAGCTAAGCTACACTTTTGGCCCAGCACCGCGCCATCTCTCGTCGCTCACTACGGGCTCCGTCGCGCCCTTTACGTCGCCAGATGGCCTCACGAAAGAGATTCCCGCCACGCCCACTACTCCGGGCGCCATTGAGTCGTACATTACGACCCGGGACGGCATCATTCTCCCCTACCGGCTCGAGGGCTCTCCGGACCCCAATGCGCCGCTTATCATCCTCTCCACGTCCGTCATGGTCAACTGGCACATCTACGATGCCTTCCTCGCATCCTTCATGTCGCAGCGCTCAAACCAAAACTACCGCGTGCTGCGATACCACACGCGGGGCCGAGGCGCCGCGGCCGGGACGCAGCCCATCACGATTGATGTCCTTGCCGACGACATGGTCGACCTCCTCGACGCGCTCCGCGTGCCGCGCGCGGCCGCTGCCATTGGCGTGTCCCTCGGCGGCGTGTCTGTCCTCAACCTCGCCCTCAAGCACCCATCGCGCGTCGCCGCGTTTGTCGCCTGCGACACCAACGCTGCGGCTCCGCCCACCAACGCAGCCGCGTGGGACAAGCGCGTCGCCGTTGCCGAGGCGCAAGGCTCAACGGCAGCCGAGTACGGCGGCGCCGCAGGCATCCCGGAGCCGTGGCGGTGGACAAGCGTGGGCGGCGTATCCACCGAGAGCGAGGCGGACAAGGTAATCGGCGAGAACCTGGCGGACGAGACGGTGAAGCGGTGGTTCGTAGACGAGTCGTTCGACAAGGGCGAGGTCGAGAGCCGCATCGAGGACGTCAAGCGCGGCGTCGCGACCAACAGCCTCGAGGGCTTCAAGAAGGTGGTGCGCGCGCTGCACGCCTACGACGTGGCCGACGAGATGAAGGCCAGCAAGGTGCCCGGCGCGTTTCTGGCGGGCGCTGGCGACGGCGCGGTGCCCAAGGGCATGCGCAAGATGGCGGAGACGTATGGTGGTGGGAAGGGCGTTTACTTTGAGGTTGAGCAGGCGGGCCATTTGCCCATGGTCGAGAAGCCCGACATTGTGGCTGGGTTCGTGACGGAGTTTTTGGAAAAGGTGCGCGAGGCTTAGCTGGCTTGAGCAGGATTAGACATGACGAGTAAATACAGGCTTCACGATGTGATTTGTTTTGATGGGCTTGTCCAAGCAAATGTTCCGTCACGTCGCATCCGGACGGGGGTGGAGGACGGGAGCGGAGGTCGGAAGGATTACCCGAAGCTCGCTTGCACTTTGCAGCGGGACGAAGCCCCGAAACTGGCGGGCCTGTCCAGCCGTTTTCTCTCTGCGCGGCCTCCCGACCTCCCCCACCAACAGTGCCACCCACGTCGTTGTTGTGTCGTCGCCTTTTCATTCCCCACTGCCTTCCTCTTTCGATGGATTCGAAACTGCCGTGGCTGTCATGGACGCTACCCGAGCAGAGAAAATTGATGCGGCATGAGGCAAGCAGAGCCCGGGTGAAGACGACGACGGCGTCGACACAAATGCTGTGGTCCATGCCAACCACGCTTTCTTTTTTTACAACCCACCACAGCCCTTTCGCCCACCTTGCGCACGGTAGTGAGGATCAACTGCTGTGACCACTACCTTTTACAGCGGCTGGCGTGTCTCTTCCGCTCGAGGGGGGAAAAAGATTGACGTCCAAGCACCCGCGGAGACCCGACGAGTCAACGACGACTCGTAAAGTCTCTCACCTGCCTGGATGGTTCAATGTCGACTCGCGCCTCTGGCTGCTGGTGGGGCACGTCCTGCTTGGAAGCAGCAGCTTGTCGCATGCCATGCTGGATCGTCTGCTTGCAGCTACTCGCTCCGAGAAACTTTGATTGCGGCGACTCGGCAGGTCCGCAGGCTTGGGTCTTGATGGACACAGACACAGCTCTGGAATCTGCTCAAGAGATGCAACCTTTGGCAGACCCCACGGTCTTCTCCACTGATCATTTCGCCGGATCAGTTGATGTCTGAGAATGCTGGCTGGCCATCGCGATGGCTGTGATGCACGATGATCCCATCAGGCTTCAACTCCACCATTATGCAGACAATGCACAGCGAGTGTGCAACCGACGACGCAAGCTCGACGGGCGTCGAGACGGACGGGCGGCCTGCGGCCGAAAAGACCGAGTCACATCCTGAAAGAGCCTTGCGACATGGCACCGTATGGTCGACATGAGTGGCTTACACCTCTTGACCCCGTGCTATAGTCCGCGTCTAGATGGCAAACTCTGACCATCGGGGAGAGCGAAGTCAGAATCCACATTGTTCGAAAAGACTGCAGCGGCCAGCGCGGTCCCTCGGTGAGGCTTCCCATGGGCTACACCTCTGCGCGCAGATGATTGGATACCATGTTGTTTCTAGGTCGGGTTTCTCTCTTGTCATCTTGCATAACCCCTTCGCCACGAGCTATCCCAGACGCAACTTGAATCATTTACCCGTCGCTGTGTAGATGCGGTCCCCCCAGTGTTTTTCAGGCTGGCCCTAGTCGCGGCCACATGTCCACAGTGGCCAAATCCGGACGAGCACTGTCCCGATTCCAACCTCCGTCGTGACAATCCAAAACTCAAAATGCTACATACGCCTTGTGGCCATTGCTGGACATGCGAAATGACAAGCAACAACAAGACCTTGTTGTCAGGAACCAAGCATTGGCAAGGAACGGCACGGCGGCCCTCCCGTTCTGAGACTGTGACGAGCCCACTTGGAACCAGGAAACCAGGGACCATGCGCATCTCTGTTGCATTGGGAAAGGGATCCTTGATTTGCCATAGGCAGAGACGCCTCTCACATTGTCACCTTTTTTGTTTTTCTTTCCATCTCCTGTCTCTGTCCCGAACTTTGCTGTGGTTTGACGCCGGCCGCGGACACAGTATGAGATCACACCTTTCGACCCTCCTCCTCCCGCCATTATCTATCCGCTGCTGCATCTAATCTCGTAAAACCCCACATACCATCGCCGCTGGATGCCCAGGCAGTAGATTCTGGGGTACACGACGAGATACGGCGTGCCTTCCGAAGAGCTTGGTGGTCTTGTTTGGCAGACCCCAACTGAGACCTCTTGTTCCACCAGCGTCTTGTACTTTTGCACAACATGGCGGCCGCGGAGCCCGAGTCTCAAGGCCCGACGGTGAATGCCATTTCCATTGTGTTTGCCATCATCACGGCGGTGGTGATGCTGGCGCGGTTGTATGCCAGAGTCTTTTTGGTGCAAAAGTTGGGGCTGGATGATGGTGAGTTTACAACATGCTTCCTGGTTGATACATGTTTTGACTGAAATTTTGTAGTTTTGATCAGCATTGGAGCAGTAAGTCGTCTACAACGTGGTGTCTGAGAAAGGGAAGCCAATGATATGATAGTTGCTTGCTTGGGCATTCATTGCTGCGACCATTCTTGGTAAGTCACTGATCTGCTGTCGTCAGACCGTTTGCTAACAACCAAGTAGCCGTGAGCCATGGTTTAGGGTAAGCTAGAGAACTCAAAATCAACCGTTGAAGCGTATGTTGACCATCTGGATAGGAGTCACTATGCCGACGTCGCCAAGCGTGGCGAGGACAACCTCATCCAATACGCAAAGGTACTCGAACGTTATTGACACTGCATTACACAAAGCTAATCCGCCTCAGATTGTATGGCTGAGTTCCATCTTTTACAACGCGTGTCTCGGCTTCATCAAAACCAGCGTCCTCGCCCTCTACATGCGCCTGGGAGACCGCGGTCTTAGAAAACTGGCCATCTTCATGTTCGTCTTGGTCGCTTGCCAGGCCACTGGAAACTCGCTCGCTGCGCTGTTTGAATGCTCGCCCATCAAGGCGGCTTACGATACGACGGTGAAGAACAAAAAATGCATCAACATCAATGCCTTTTACCTGGCGAACGCGGCCGTCAACATTAGCACCGACGTCTTGACGTACACGCTCCCCATCAGACTCGTCATCCACCTCCAAGTCCCGCGTAACCAAAAGATTGGCCTGGGCATCATGCTCTCTCTTGGACTTTTGTAAGTCGACGCTCAAAACCAACCAACCGCCTGTCAGCTGCTAACAGGAAAAAGCTCCTGCATATCCTCCATCATCCGCATCACATTCATCCCGGACATGCTTACCAGCGTCGACCAAACCTGGGTCATCGCCAGCCCCATGTACTGGAGCGTCATCGAAACAAACGTCGGCATCCTCGCCGCCAGCATCCCGTCCTTCAAGGTCATCGCCAAACGCCACATCCCGCGTCTCCTGGGGTCGTACTACGAAACCGACCGCTACGGCACCGGCGGCCAAAACGGCAACCACAAGTCGCAGCCCTCGCGCGCCACTTTTCAGAACCTCGGCAGCCAAAAGGGCGGCACCTCTTCGTCGACCAACAATGGCAGCGTTTGCCTTCGCAGCCTGGATAAAGATGGCCTCGCGACGAATCCGTACACCCGCGACAAGGGCGGCATCTCGACCCGCATTGAGCAGGACGCGGCGTCGAACAGCAGCGAGGAGGCGCTGAATCTGCCCAATGGCCGCATTGGCGTCCGCACCCAGATTGTCACCCAGTATGAGGAGAACGCGCCGCATGCTGTGACGCGCTACAGCAACAGCTTGGATGAGGGCATCGAGCAGCACTCGCGGCCGTCGTATAGCCATGGCGTGTAATCAAGAGTTGTTTGGCCCCGCGGTACGGGACAGGATTGGGATCGGATTGGACTTGGGTTTTGGGATTGGAATGAATACACACATACGGCTTATTTGGGCGGTTTGGGATTTGGAAGATGAGAGAAGACCTAAAGCCCCCTGTTTCCTTTGTTTGATTTGATTGTTTCTACGCATGATACCGAAGAGCGCAGTCCTCGTTTGGAGCAAGCAGGCGTCGATCTTCCTTGCCCATGAAATACTTTACCTTTTCTTTCTCGTTTCAACACTTGTCTCTTCATCCACCACACGTCCAACAAATGACGACAACCTCCGGCTCCTCATTCGACAATGAGGCCCGCCATACCCGTCCATCTATCTGACTCCATCGCGGACCCAAGCGAGCGGCTAAAAAGAGAGAACCAGCCTCCATCTCTCAACCGCCGCCATCATGCTTCACGGCACCCCAAGCAGCGCGCAAGCGAGCATCGCTGCTGTTCCAAGTAAGACGCTGTCCACGACTCGCAACCCACGCCACAAAGTCGCGCAGACGCAGCGTTCATCAGCACGAAAAGAGACATCATGGTGAAGTCTTTGACTTAATGCGTCGCTCGACGTGCCTCGTACCGAGGACAGTAGTGATGGACGGCATGGCGAGAGAATGAGTAGAGCATGTGCATGAGGCAGAGAGCACGGCCCGTGGATCAGCAATGCCAAACCCCAAGTCTCTCGGCGCCGTTGTTGTGAACCATCACCCGGCGCGCGGCAGAGACGACTTTTCCAAATAAAATGCTTTCCTACATCGAAAACTTTCCCCCTTCCCCCCCCCTCCCCCGACCCACACCCCCTTCCTGCCATATGGATACCGCAGGGCCACCACCGGCCAAGCACCCACGGCTCCACCCTGGCCAATATGGACGGGATCACCTTCTCCTTCCGGGCCGTGCCTGGCGATCCGCGAAACCGGACCATTTCCCGCCGGCCGGCTCCACGCCACGGAGGTCACCGCGGCTTTCGAAAATTATTGGGGGCAACGTAATAATGCGCAACCCAACCAACCTCACATGCTGCAACATGTCATCAACCGACCGGCAGCCGCCATTCGCTGAGCCAAGGAGAAGTTGGCCAAGCGGGAGAAAAATCCGGCTTGTTGCGCAAGCAACGGCGTCCGTGTCCGCGCAGTTGCCTGCTGATTTTTCCCTATACCATGTGTGGGCAAGAATGGACGGTGGTGGTGGGTATGGTTGTGATGTTGCCAAGGACGACCATCTGATGTGGATGATGATGGGCTCTCAACCTCACAATTGCTAGTCAGTAGTAGTCCTTCACGTCTGGCTGTCGACTACTCGGGAGAGAGCGACACAGAAAAGTCATGATCCATGTACGGATACCGTCGTGGCCGCGCCAACCGTACCGCACGAGTCGTGCTGGCTGGCCGGCCTTGGGGGGTTGCTCGAAATACCGGTAGGTCCCCCCACGGCTCTCTAACTAGGCATGGTGGCATCAGGCAGACTACTGCCATCGCGACTGCCGATTCAAAGAGGACCTGAACCGGAGACGCCGTATCCAGCGCTTCGCTTCGGTTCGCTTGCCCCTCGTCTCGTCTCGTGCCGGCCCTGTTGTTGGTTGACCTGCCTGATTTCATGCGGCCCAGACTGCGGTAATCGAGTCGGTTCGACTCCAAGGGAGATGGATGGCTGTTGAGGTGGTTACCTCATCAATCCCTTCTGCTAGTGCAAGTCCACCAATGGGGTATCATGCAGGTACTGTACTTGTACATGATCTCCACTACATGCATGCCTATGCAGTCAACACCTACTTTTCTCGGACAGGTAAAACAATACCCTCCGACCACCTGCCGCAAGCGTGCGAAATTTCCGGCGGCGTAGTCGTTAGTGGACTTTGAGATGCATAGTACATCGGACTCTAGACTTCTGCAATATGCATGTCGGGCTTCGAGAAAGAAAGCCGCACTGCACTCTCACTCTTCGGTTCCTGCATTCGGCAGAGCAGAGGCGAGGAAGGGAGAGAGAGAGAGAGAGAGAGATCTGCCAATGCCTTGCTCCCTTGGCTCGGATATCACGAACGACAAACGACGCATTATTATCGACGGCTCTCGCGTGGAAACATGGAATGCAACAACGTGGCAGCAGTCACTTTGGAGCTCTGAGAGTTCGAGAACACAAGATCGCCATCACCAACTTGCCCCATCCATACGCAAATGGCCAAGTCCAAAGTCAAAGGGCCACTTATCCTGCACTCGCAGACCACCATTGATTAGGAGGGATACTGAGCCATGCCATGCCACGCAACGCCACGCTCAAAGATCTCCAGCCCGCACCCATGGAAGATGAGCAACGTATGCAACGGACATTACAACGTCGCCTTCTCGTCCTGCGCGATCCCATCGGGTGCAAAAAACAGGAAGGAGCATGGACCCCCAAAGTCTATTTTGCACGAACCTCCCCTCTCTCGTGATGATCGTCGAACCACCCCGGCACCTCACACGCTGTGTTTTGGTTTGGGATTTTATGCCGCGCCGTTGCGCTTGCATAGATACATGCAGGGTCAAGGGGCTGCGTAAAACGTGGGTTGGGTTGGCTGTGGGGGACCGGAAATGATGCTGGCTATACACACGTGGTGGGAGTGGCATGGCTTGTCGTCGCTGCCATAAGCGTGTGTGCAAGTCATGGCGAATGATGATTGATGTTGTTGATCGGGGGGCGGCGGTGCTGGAGGTGAAGGAAAGGTGATGCTGGGATTGCGAGGGCGTCGCATCTGCTCCGCTGACAAGCATGACCATGTCGTCCAAGAGGCGCATCTTGAATGCTTCCAGGTCAGTCGTCACCAAAAGTGCGGGCTTTCCACTCCTCTCCAGACTTCTTCTGGCCCCGAATTCCAATGTTTGGAAGCGACTGGAAACTCCGACACATCATCAAACATGTGCTATTAAGTACACAAAAGGCAAGTATCTGTAAAGCCTGGTATCAAACAAAAGGTACTTCTCCCATCTCCCCCAATCGACAAACACTCAAGCAACGACCTTTGGCCTGCGGTCAATGTTGATCCACATATCAGTAAAGTAGCTGACGCCGCCCTTGACGTGATACTTCCCCGGCTCCTCGGGGTTCAGAATGGTCGGCTTAAAAGTGCGGAAGAACTGCAGGGGCGCCTTGTACAGCTCCATGTTTGCAATCTCGCGGCCGAGGCAGACGCGCGCGCCGTAGCCAAAGCCCATGCTGTACTTGTTCATGTCCTTTGTCTTCTCCTCGCTCTCCAGCCAGCGCTCGGGCCGGAACGAGTCGGCGTCGGCGCCGTAGATGTTGGGGTCGCGGTGGACGAGCCACGGGTTGCACGTCAGCTCGGTGCCCTCGGGGACGTACTTGCCAAACAGCTCCATGCCGCCGCGGCCGGCGAGGCGCGGGAAGATGTTGGGCGCGGAGGGGTTCAGGCGCATGCTCTCCTTCAGGCAGGCAACGTAGTACGGGCAGTGCTCGACCACTTCCATGTACTGTGGCATGTCCGAGAGCTTGCCCTCGCGAGACACGCGGTCGATTTCTTCCATGAGCTTGGCGTAGACTTGCGGAGAACCCATAATGTGGACCATCATGGCTTGGAATGCGGTTCCAGTCGTGTCGGCGCCGGCGAGGAGAACCAGGAGAATTTCGGCCTTGATGTAGTCCATGTCGAGCGGATTGCCGTTTTCGTCCCGCGCGTCAATGAATCTGGGCTTGTCAGCAAAATCCTCAAACCTGCGGTCGACGGCTTACGTTTGGAGCAGATCGATGCGTCCGTCAGTCTTTCCCTCTTCAATGTCCCTGAAGCGCTGCTCAATGAGCTTGTCGCGGAAGCGCATCAAAGTTCCAATTCCAGACTCTTGCTCAGGACTCGCGACGAGGTACTTGTCGCCAACCCACGTGCTCTTGACCCAATTGGTAAAAGGATACAAACGCGCCATGATTCCAAAAGGCACAAGACCGTCGTGGAAGCCCTGGATGAGATCTCCAACGTCCTTGCCCTGCTCAATGAAGCCAAAGGGCGCGCCGAATCCAACCTCGGAGATGATGTCGTAAGCCATAAAGACTGCCCAAGGCGAAAAGTCAAACTTGGCGCCCGTTTGCGCAAAGAGCTCGTCAATCTTGTTGATCCACTCGTGCATCCGCGCGTCAATCAAGGGCTCCATCTTCTTGACGTTGCTGAAGCTGTAGGGCGCGGCGGCGATTTTCCGGAAGCGCGAATGCACCTTGTGGTCCTGCATGTTGAACAGGCTCTCGGTCTTTCCAAAGGATCCGGTGATGTAGTGCTTCGACTTGTCGACATTCCGCGCGTAGATTTCAGGAAGCTTCGTCGCATCGCTCACAAGCAACATTGTCGGTGTGATGCGAATGACGGGACCTGTTTCCTATTAGAGCGGGCCAGCATTTCATGGACGAGTCTTCTTACCAAATTTCTCATGGAGAGCTTTGTTCGTCTGGCACTCGTCCTCCTTGACATTGTGGTAGGCAATCCATAATCTGGTTACGCTCCCCCAGAACGGTCCAGGGAACTTGGCCAAAGGATGGAAGAAGCGATAGTAGACTATCTGGTAGAGGACCTTGAATGCAACATAAGCGAGCCCCAGGAGTATGACATTGCCCAGGGTCAGCTTTGAAATAATGCCAGAGCTGCCAACAAGCTCCTGGGAAGACGCCATTGTAGCGGATTAGGTGTCCAAGAGGGACAGACAGGCAAGTCAGATAATAAAAAGGGTCCCCAGAAAGCACAAGGGCGAATGGCGAGCCACGCGTTTCGTGTAGCTCAGCAACGAGCTCCTGATGCTCGCATTACAAAAAATTGGGGACTTCGTCCGCGCATGGGTCCTCATTGCTCCGACGCCTTTTGTTGGACGACCATCAGCAGTCGACCAGAAGCGTCGCATCGTCTGCTGTCGAGGCAGCACGTCCCACAAGGCGCCCGGCCGCCAATGTTTCCGGAGTGGGGATGGGAGAGACTGCGGGTGTCGACTGAATCAGGTTGCTGCGATGTGGATCGGGGCCTCATCGTTTAGGCAAAGCTGACGGCGCTGTCAAAGGATGACGGATGCAGACGATGACAGCTGGTGGACTTGGCCCCGAGCGTTGGCTCGATGGTCGTCATGCAGCGTTTGCTTTGTCGCAACGGTGTTCCCAGAATTGTGGATAGGCCCAGTTGCGCCGTATAAAACGGAAAAATCCAATGTCGGTTGCGCACGTCGGGCGGGCTGGGGAATGACGACCAGCCAGGAACATGTCTTGTGAATAATGGTGTTGTGCTCGAGGCCTTGAGGCAAAGAGACGAGTCGGACAGTGCGTCTTTGCATTCGCAAGCGGAAAGAGGCCCGAACAAACCCTTGAACCTTGTTTCGACCACGACCCTGCAACTCCACCTCATCCGAGTCCCCGTCGGCTGGTCCACTGGCCATCCACACCTGTTCAAGTGCCGTTGCTGCTCGATGACCCTGGATGTGACTTCCAATCATTCCACTGCTCCTCGTCCCTTTCAACAAGCACACGAGTCACACTCGACTCTTCTGGCAACAACGAAAGGGGTCAGTGGGGATCAGTATCAATCGACTCGTCTGCCATTGACCAGTCACGAAAGAGCTTGGGAGCCGAACCTCGGTGGCTGCTGCGGATCTTATACATCTATTTCCATCACTATACTGCAAGAAGGCAGGTCGTTCTACTCGAGCACCACGAGCCGACGACCCCATCCCAGCGAGTGGCGCAAGCAAAATCAGTCGTACGACCGACCAAATGCTTCCAGATCGTGGTCTTCCACGTGTCTCGCCTCCAGAGTCGAGGAACTTTTACCCAACCGTTGTCGGGCTTTCGGAGGGGCTTCCGCAAAGGTTCTTTGTGGACGAGAATGAAAGTCGTCCATAACATTGCGGCGCAACAAGATGGTGACGATCTTCTGCTTGTTCTTGATATTGTCTCCATAGTAGGTGAAGCGGAAAATTTCTCAAGGTGCCTGCATGACGGGCTGAGGTAGGGGGAGTCATGGTCGCTCAGTTGTTCATATTTGGTGTAGGCCCTGGTTTGAGTTGCTCTGTTGTCTTGTCCTGAAAGACCCAATCCTGCCTTTTTGCCCTCACTTTTGTCAAGATGGTGCTCGAAGGAGAGGCTCTCTACCGCAATGCGGTCACCGCTGGTGCTCTCGGCTTCATCACCTTCGGGTGGGATGCTGGAGTTCTCGGTGGTGTGCTGCTGACGACTCCTTTCCAGGAGGCCGTTGGTGTATGTCTCAAAATTGTTTGTGAGATGCTCAAGCTGATGGAAGCAGTACCCAAACACAACCATCACCTCCATGATTACTTCGGCGTTTCTGCTGGCTTCATGGCTAGGTTGTATTACCATCACCGTCTTTGGCATGAATATGGGTAGGAAAAACTGGATCATTGCCGGCGAGGTTGTCCAGATGATTGGAACCATCATCTCTGCAACCAGCTACAGCTATGGCCAGTTGATTGCTGGGCGTGTTCTCATTGTAAGTCATGCATTCTTTTTTTCAATCCACACTAGGCTCGGCGAGCGTCTAGGTTAATTCCGCACGACTTCTTCTCGCCCCCTTTCTGCCCTTTTTTTGCTGAAGTGGCATCCTACCATCGAGCTTGACATCCCTTAGAAATGCTGACCGAGAAAAGGGAGTCGGCAACGGCTTCTGCACCTCACTGATCCCCGTCTACGTCGCCGAAATGGCCATCAGCGTCCCCAAGCGCGGCGCAGCCGTAAACCTGATGATTTGCAGCGCGGCTGGCGGAATCGCTCTGGCCTACTGGGTGTAAGCTCGACTCCAAACAACCTCGAGGCCTCGAGGTTACGATAGCAACTAACGGCAATATCAGTGACTTTGGCATGACGTTCGCCACCGGCCAAGCCGTCTGGCGCTTCCCGGTCGCCTTCCAGATCTTTTGGTCGCTCGTCACCATAGCGTTCCTGCTTCCCAACCCTGGTAAGTCTGCTGGCTTCGACAAGATTTGGCAGGCGTTGGTTGTCTGATACCAGGAAATCAAGATACACCCCGCTACTACTACGCCACGGGGCGCTCAGCCGAAGGCGACGCCACGCTGTCGCGGCTGTACGCAAGACCGCTGTCAGACGCGGCCGTCGCGCGCTCCAAGGGCGACATTCTGGCGTCGATCGAGCTGGAAAAGGTGGCCACGGCGTCGCTGCGGCTCAAGGACTTTTTCTACGACACGTCGGACCTGCAGGCGGCGCGGCGCATCCGGACGGGCGTGTTTCTGGTCGGCATTGGCTACATGATCGGCACCGACATGATTTATTATTACTTGTCGACTATATTTCAGGCGTATATTGGCCTGCCGGCCACCACGGCGTCGGCCATGTCGGCGGTTGCGACGACGGTGTTGACGGTGACGAATTTTTTGGGCGCGACGTTTATGGAGAGGTTTGGGAGGCGGACTTGGTTGATTGGTAAGTTGGATGAGGGAGGGTGGTGGGTTGCGCGAGGTTGTGGCCTGGGCAGCCCAGCCGCCGACTTGGGGACCTTGGTGCCCCTGAGACGGGTTGGAGAGACGAAAGAATCCGCCCACCCTCTCGCAGGAACAAAAGTTGCTTCTGCCATAGCCTTTTACTCACCTCCCCCTCCCTTTCCGCATCTCACCAGCTAACACCACACAGCCGGCGCCATCGGGCAATCCATCTTCATGGCAACCTTCACCGGCCTCATGTCCTCGCCGGGCGCGCAAACGGGCGCCGCCGCCGCCAGCATGCTCTTCGGGTGGATCGCCGTCTTCGGGCCCACGTGGGGTCCGGTGCCCTACGTGTACGCCTCAGAAGTGATGCCGCTGCGCTACCGCCACATCGGCTTCGCCCTGTCCGTCTCAGCGCAGTGGCTCAGCGCCTTCCTGACGACCTTCGCGGGGCCCATTGCCATCGCCGACGCCAGCGTCGGCTGGAAGACGTGGATCTGGTTTTTGGTGTTTAACGTCGTTGCCGGGCCGTATGTGTATTTTTGCTGTCCCGAGACGCGGGGCAGGACGCTCGAGGAGGTCGACTTGCTGTTTATGAGTCAGAGGTTGCAGGGCACGAGCGCGGCCAAGCAGCTCGAGCATACGGCGAGTTTGTCGAGTGCGAGCAGGAGTAGTGGTGATGTTGAGGATGTGGGGGCGGAGGTTCCGAAGGGGGAGAAGACGGGTGAGTGATTGGTTGGAGGGTTTGTGTGCGACTACTGAAGTGGTCGGCACCGTTGGCAGGGGATTTCTAACAAAGAGACATTGAGTAACGACAGGGCATTGCCCATTAGCAGTCGGCAGGTGAGCGGGAAAGAGACCGACATGGACAATTTCGGCGCGTGGAAGCACGCTTCAAGAGTTCGAACAAGGG
The DNA here is from genome assembly GCF_038381095.1 of Phyllosticta capitalensis. Taxonomy (NCBI): domain Eukaryota; kingdom Fungi; phylum Ascomycota; class Dothideomycetes; order Botryosphaeriales; family Phyllostictaceae; genus Phyllosticta; species Phyllosticta capitalensis. The sequence goes on along the minus strand of NW_027117444.1, from coordinate 1,961,427 downwards.
CATTGGAGGATTGGAAGCGGAGCATCGTAGAAGAAAGCCTGGACAGGCAGGCAGCCCATGCAAAACTAGAAAACGAAAAAAACAGACAGCAACGCAACGATTCCATCCTTTTCAAAGGTGATTGTTAACAAAAGGTTATGCCATTAAAAGGAGCAATACTGAAAAGGCTCGTCTGTCTAGCCGAAGCCGGATGCCGCGAAGTGAAAACAATCTCTCCTCTCCTCTCAGCTCATCTCTTGCACTGCCCTTCCCATCTTCCTCTTCTTCTCCTCTTCCCATCCTGTTGCCAGCCCAGCCGGTCAAGCACCCGTAGCACGCGGCAAAACTGAAACGAAAAGACTAAAAGGCATATCGTGTCCAAAAATTGAATCGAAAGGGAGAAAGAGAACGAAACCGCAAGGGGTGACCACCCAAAAGGTACAAATGCACGCCGCAACTCCATCCGATCCCATCCCATCGGATCCAATCCATGCAGAGCAAACCATGCCTTCACTTTTCCCTATCCCTATCCCTATCCCTATCCCTAAAGAACAAAAGGAGAAGAAGAACATGCGGCGAAAAAGGCGGGTGTTGAAGTCGAAGAAGAAAGATCAAGAAGCTGAGCGTCCACGTACTACTGCGTTAGTGATGGCGAGCAACTAAAGCAGCGGAGACAGCGTCGCTGGAAAGTTGAGTTTCCCGGAGCATGCAGGCCACTGGATATGCTAGCAGCAGCGCAATCGCGGTGCTACACCAAACATGGCAATGGCAAGCGGCGAAGCTTGGCTAGGAATCCGCAAGCCAAGTTGGTGATGCTCGCTTAGATTCGCCGCGAAGGGGAAGACGCATCTCGCATCCCTTGCAGCGTCAGATCGCCAGCGCGATCCGCAGAATCGCATCAACGCGTCGCTGACGCGTTTACCGAAAACGTATAACCACCACACACATCTCCCTATTGCGGGCATGTCAAGCTGCGCCGCCTCTTGTCCAAATCTGATTCGGACGCCTGCGCGCTCTCGCGGCTCGCCCGCTCCGCCCGCACGTATGCCCTGTCCCTGCCACCGGGTATCGCGCCCGTCAGTGCGGCCTTGCCCCAGCACTGCACGACGAGTTTTTGGAGGATGGCCTGCTCTTCCATGCGCAGGCGTTGTTGCCTTCTTGCCAGACGCGAGGGCTTCACGGCGGGCAGCTTGCCGCAGTCGGGGGAGCCATGACGCTGGAGGAGCGGCGAGGCGGGTGTGCGGAGAGGAAAGGTGCGGGCGGTTTTGAGGGCTGGCCGCAGAGATTGGACAGACGGGGCGGTAGTAGAGGTGGAGGCGGCGTAATCAGCGACGAGGGACTCGATTTCGGCGCATTGGGAGACAAGAGCGTGGATGTGGGAGGTGAGCTTTTCGGCGGAGGCTTCGACCGACGAGCTGGTGCCATGGAAGGGTGCCCAGAAGGGATCCGTCTCCAGCGCGGTGCGCAGGGCGTCGGCGAAGAAGGAAAAGGATGGTAGGTCGTCGTTTGAGGTGCACGAGCTAGGCTTGTTGGCGGCGAGTTTGAGGGCCGTAAACGTCATGCGGAGGTGAGGTTCGGTCGACAATGTCGTGGTCACGACGCAAGCTATTGAGCCGTTAGCAGGTGTTGGACAGGGTTGCGCCCGGCAGAGGCTGTATGGGAGGCGGGTGGATGCAGAAAAAACGCAGAGGGACTGGGATTGGAGCCGGGTCAGCGGTTGGGAGGTAATTATGGTACCTGGACAGCCAATAGAGTGGCACCAGGCCTCCTCGTCGGCGATGAAGCATTGGAGCCAGAGAAAGCCGCTGCGGGCGTCGGCAGTAAAGGCCATTTCCAGGTCCTCTGGCTTGGAGCTGCACAGGGCGGCCTCTGCCAGGGACGAGGCGCGGCGGAACAGCTGGACGATGGGGAAGACGAGGGCGTGGAGAATGTCTCGGTGGAGGGTCCATGTGGATTGTGCTTGGCTGGAGCAAGCAGCGTGCTCGGAGCAGAAGCTTGGTAGCAATGGTCAGCTCGAGCTCTGGTCTGAATATTGCCGTATCTGGAGCAAAAGTGGGGCGTGCGACGGTGGAGGTATAACGTACTTTTTGGTGGCATTCAGCGCGAGATACTTGCGAAGAATCTGAAAAGAGTCGGAGCGGTGGAGCGATTGGAGGCTCTCAGGGGATATGCGAAAGGGAGACTCGAGAGTTGAGGAGTCCATTCTGGCGGTGAATGATTGAAGATGGGTGGTCCAGACGGGGAGATTCGCGGCGGAATTGGGGTAGAGTGGCAGATGGTATAAGAGGGCCAGCGGATCGAGGGAGCGAGGGACGATGGAAACGAGTGGAAAGAAGGGCAGCTGGGCTTTTGGATCAGGAAGTAAGGTTGAGGAAGAGTCGGTAGGTGGTGGAGGAAATTGCAACCTTCAGTTCACGCATCGACGGGTCCTAGTCCAATTTCGTCATGGGGCTATTAATGGCGCAGGGAGACCAAGGCGGGCAGGGCAGGACGAGACAGGGCAGCGACGCTGAAACGCGGGAAGCCGAGACGATATTTCTACTGAATATTCTTCCTCTCTCGTATACACGTATTTTGGTCTGGTCCAGCCTTTTAGCTGCTCGTCTATGGTTGTCGCCACGCGCCGCGTCAAGCCACCACCACGACTTTGACCGCGTCGGACCGAGATAACTATTCTCACCTGTCACCGCTCGACTCGACACTTCAGACGCGGCGCCTCTCCCGTCGCTTCACCATCGAGAGACGACCAGGGCCTGCCGGGTCATCTGAACGGGCTTGCAGCTGTTCGAGTCTCACAACATGGCAAACTTAGCTCGAGCTCCAGCGCATTTTCTAGAATCGGGGGCGCCCGCTCGACGTCTACGGCATCGATAACGACGCTCGGTTGGCGTCATGGCGCTGCAAACACACCCAAGCTAATCCAGCAAAGGCGCGGCTTGGATAGACGACGTATTGCGTACCGATAAGCCTCGCTGCTGCTGTGGCGACCTGGTGTTTACGAGCTACCAATCGGCATGCTAGCCACTGCTCGACGGGCCTCGTGGTCGACCAGAGGGAGACTACTGCAACTGCCGGCAGCCATGCCCAAGTCTAGAGGGGAATCTTGAACCAGTCCGCGCGCCACCGTCTGCTGTCACTCCATCTAGACCCAAACCAGGCGTGAATTCGACCAACCGTAGTCTTGCCTTTTCAGCTGCCGACTCGCACGCCTGCCCGGCTCCCTCCGCATACAACAAGTGGGTGCTGAGACAGACCCTTTCTTTGGATACCAGGAATCAACGCAACCCACGGAAAAGAAACACCACCCTAACCACTGGTTGCTCGATCCCCGGGCCACAGCTTTTGTTTGAGAGGCACGCATGATGGTTGCTCCTGATGCCGATTCTCCGCGGCCATTTTGATTGCATGCTGCACCTCATCAACCCATCCATCCCTTTGAGCCTGAATGCCTCTGCTTCCCCTCTCATCTGCCTCGCCTTGCCTTTGCAGTGCCTAGATACACTCCACAACACCGTCGCCCTATCATGGCCATGGTATTTTTGCAACAAGCCGCACCCACCCACACACCGCCAACCGCCTAGGTGCCAGTGCCATCAACCGGCCGTCCATCGCAACGACCTACGACCAGCCACCACACGTGTCTCTGCCTTGCCAACCATTCTTCCAGTCTCTCGTCAGTTGGGCCATCCAGTCCACGGCAAGGCTGGCCTGGATGCCTCGACCCAAACACCACCGTCCACCGTCCACCACCCGTCGGTCGGCCGTCCCCGAAAACGCCCGCTCGCGCGCATACTAGGAGCACACCTACTAGACGTGCCTCCATGCCTCCTCACTATGTCTCTCTCTCGTGCCTGTCCCACTCTAGCATCACCGCTAGTCACTCACCTCATGCAACCTTATCTTTCCATTTGCTTTTAGTCTGTCTTGCCCTCTGCTCGCTGCTCGCTCCTGCGGCCGCTACGAGTAGCTCCCGACGACTTGACTGCAACCCAATAACGTCGGAGTTTGACGGGAGCCACCAAGGGGAAGCGCATGTAGGAAGCCGTTTGGTATTGGCTGGCTGGCTGGCGGGCTATGACTGCGCTTTCTTTCTTCTGCCAGGTCCGCTGCCGCCCGCCGCCTTGGTGATCAACAAGGAATCGATGGTTATTGAATCGTCGACGAGAGTTTTCAGCTTCAATTTGACCACCAACCACGTCGATGGGACCAAGTGAGGCAGGCCGCTCGACCCCTTTTGCGGCACGCCTGTCTTTCCAGCGCACAGCTCAATTGTTGCTTGCCATTGCTGGCTGGATGGATAGACTGACTGCCAAGGTTGTGCGTATTCTCGTCGCATCACCATCATCATCTCTCGTCGTCGTCTCGCACCCACCACCCACCCAATTCTCGCCCGTCTCTCCACCCCCATCTCAGTCTCTAGAATGCCTGTGTGTCCAAATCCAAACAAGTAGCCGCTTCGTAATTGCTCGCTCTCCATCGTCAATCCCCTTCTTCCCAAGGTCCCATATGTAGATGACGAACCGGGCACGAAGAGCGCACCTAGAGCATCACAGAAAGCGCATGTGGCCTCCACTTCCATGGGTTGCTGGTTGAGCACGCGCTCCGTCTCACCCCCTCCCTCCCTCGCTCACCACTCCACCGTCAGCCTGTCCTCTTGGCTGCTTGCTCTCACTCTCTCTCTCTCTCCACCTACCTGCCCGACAACAGCAGCAGCACAGGAAGAAGCCCGAGCCGTCTGTCACGCACGCCGCTAGATACTGCTGCCAGTCGTGCCCATCATCCCCATCTCACGTCGACAAGCCGATGCTCAGCTCACTCGTCCCCGTCGTAGCTAAGGTACGGAAAGCTCGTTCACACCACCACTGGACCCCATCCCTCTCTCACTCCCACTGGCCTCAGCTGCCGCTCGCTCTCGTCGGTCTGTCTGTCGCTCGCTCACGTCTGCTGGCGCAATAATCGATGAGCATGACGACGGAATGGGCATGGCGATGTCAGTGTGGGGAAACGCTGCCGTCACCCGGTGGGGAAGACATCTCCACTTGCCCGAGTAGTGGAGGCAGGCAGTGGAGAACAGACGCTCATCACCCATGACAACCTCAGCTCGTCACATCGCAGCGACGATGTGGGAAGCAAGAAGCGACCAACGACGTGAGCTCAGAAATTGTTGGTGAGTTGCGCAGAGTGGGAGGCGGCTGAGAGTGAACACTCACCTACCTGCTAGGCGAGCCGCGCGGGGCGGGCGGGCAGCAGGCGGGCGGGCGAGCGCGAAGAGATTGGCTTCCGGGCCGGCCGGCCGGCCATGGCCGCCGCCCTTCCGTCCGCTGGCTGGCTGGCTGGGCTCCTTTATTCCAATCCATCCACTCTCAGATTAAATTCATCGTTACTGGGCAGTGATGCGACTATTCCCACATGAGGAAAGCAGAAGCAGTGGTAGCAGCAAGAAACTTTTGTATTTTTGTCAAGCTTTTCTCTCTTGTAGCGTAAGTAGTACCTACGTTAGCTGGCTGGATGTAGGTTCTTCTTGATCGTTCTTGATCTTCTTCTTCTGTCTTGTTCAGTTCGGCATTACTTTTTCCTTTTCTTCTTCGTGTCCGCCGCTTTCTCGTACAAGTAGCAGCGGTGGCGGCGCATACGTCGGACGCCGAGCCACAGAGCAACCAAAGGCCGAGTGTGTGTTGCTGCTTCGCGTGCGCCTCGAGTCGGGGGAGATGCTAAAATACATGCACGCGCGGGGGTTCGTCGATGCGTTGTTGGTGTAGTGATGGGAAAAGGGGGGGGCACCACCGAAAAAGCAAGAATATGGAAAAAAAGCAAAAAGGAGTAAGCAGCAAAGGAAATTTCAAACTCCATCCAAGCAAGACCGGGAAAACGTCCTTCCAAAGTACCCATGGGCCGCCGTTGCTCGTCGGCCAGGCCGAAGCCCATAAACGCCAGGTTCAAAAATAGATGGATTGCAAAGCTCGAGAGTGGTTGAAGCAAGAGGCATGGAGAGTGGTAAATGTCGTGTGGGAATCGTGTTGAGACTGTGCGCCAGAAGCGAAATTGAAGCCAGGCGCGTCGAGCGCACATGATATTGGGAGAGCTCACATCTCCATGGCCGTGTCGAGCAGTTGAGTCTGCGCCTGGGCGGGGTTCGCATCGATGCTCATCTCGGCGTTGATGGGAGCCGATGAGGCTGGCGACGAGACGGGTGAGGCCGAGAGGTCCCGCGCATTGACCACGTCGCTCTCAAAAACGATTGGGTGCTGGGTGAGGTTGCGAACGACACCTTCTAGCGAGGTGCTGATGAGGCGGCAAGAGCGCAGGTCCTGGCTGAAGAGAAAGAACTTTTCAAGCTCGTCGGTTTCGTCGCGGGCAAAGACGAGGTATGCGTCGTGAGCCTCACTCTCGTGGAGGACCTGCGGGCAAGACAATGGATAATGCCTGCTGATGAATCTTGCCCAGCCTTTTGCGCCTTGAGCCTTTGCTGGGTTGAAGACAATCTCCTTCCAGCCGATGCCGAGAGCCATGGTCAGGTCGTGGATGGTGTGGCCTTCGTCGTCGATGCGCATAGTGGTCGCCTTGTAGGCTTGAGAAGACTGATCGAACCCGACAGTGTCCGTCTTGATTGACTTGACGGGAGAGATGGACGCAGCGTTGATGATGCTGTCGGTGCGTTGCGACTTGCGTGAGACGGCAATGGGTCGCTCGGCGGGCTTGTTGGCTTCTTCGACTTCATGTCTGACCTCAGCCCAGGTGCCGGTCTGAGATTCAGCAGCGAGGGTGAAGCCAGGCTCGCCAGGGTAGATCAGGGTCATGCCAGGTCCCATGATGGGCTCCGGCTTGGGCTTGGTGATGATCTTGGAGCCGTCTGCGGCAGCTTCAGAGTCCACATCGTCGAGCGAGCGCTTGCGGCCAGCCACGGCGTGACTGGGAGCGGCTTGGTAGTTGAGCGAAGGAGGCGTAGGGTACTTTGGAGCCCGTCTTGGTTTGCTGGAGGAGCCGAGGGTCGCATGGGTGGGAGGGTGCTGCGCGTTGAAGCGCTGCTCAAAGGGATATGATGGGGGCTGTTGAGGCGGCAGAACCACCGTGGGCGACGAGGCGTAGTAGTTGAGACCCATGACGGCTGTGTGGTAAGTAGGTCAAGCAAGAGCAAGAGAAACTGAGATACTGTCAATGTTCAGACGGGTCACGCGCAGCGCGGTAGAGTGAAGCGCGTCCGGACGCGATGGTCGAAGGTGAAGGGCGATAGGACGGCGATAGGAAGGTGATGGAGCTAGGCGGTGGTGGTATAATAGACGAGAGGTTGGAAGATGGTAGAGATGGAGGACGAGAGGAGTGAGAGGAAAGAGGCGGACGAGGATCAAAGAGGCAATGGGTAGCAGACGGAGCTGAGACAGCGGCGAAAGGTAAGGGTAGATGGAAGAGAGAAGGACGGCGGACGGGAAGCGCGAGCTTTTGAAGATGGTTGATCGCAGTCGAGGACCCCGGACCTTGATTGTGCCGTTTGCAGTTAAGCCTCTGTGCGTATTGTAAGCGCTAGAATTCGCCGTTTGTGTACGGGGCATGATTGGGTGGCGGGACCGAGGCTAGCCCGATGCAGAGTTTTATTCGGCGTAATGAATTTGGTTTTGCAGCCATGTCTTGGTGCGCTTGGATTACTTGGTGCTCCATGCCAGGGCCTTGGTTGGTTGGGGCCGGCCGACAAGTGACGACTGACGACCTGCCGCCTTCCTTTTTGCCGCCATTTGACCGATGGCTGCTTAGTCACCGTGTCACGTGTGCCTCCGCTCGCTCACCCGCATTCTCAAACCATGACTGCCCAATCCGACCGGCCAAGCCGTCTGATCCTGCCTGTCCTTGTTTGTGCTTCGACTTACACCACCGTTGTCCGTATCGTGGCTGGATGCCTTGTCCGACCGTCCGTCGTCACCAGCAATCGTGCCTCACCGCTGGAGTTGGGTACTCTTTTCTACAAACGAGGGGGCTGCTCTGTCTCAGGCCACGCCTAGCTGCCGTTCAGACACCGTTCAGTGAAGGGACTTTTTTCGAAACGGGCCAAAGCCGTTTAGTGCCAACAACTAGACCAAAGTTTCTCGGTTTACACATGAAGCAGGACTTGCGAGGGACGCTTGCATGTACAACGGAACGGCCACAATTTAGTGCCCAACCCACTCAACATCCGCTTTGATTTCAGGTTGTTTGTCATTGGCGTGCAGATTGTGTACGCAAGAGCCGTAGGGTTGTGATGCAAGGAGGGTCGACGGGAATTCGCAGATGCCACAGTTTGCGTGCCTCTTGCATGCTGCCATTTCACTCACTCCTGACTGTAGCTCTGGATCATGGTGCAGTGAGCATTTCAAGCTTCTCGGATCGCATCGAGACTCAAAGGAACATGTCGTTCGCTTGTAGAGATATTGCTGAGTTGACTTCGTCGGCACCCGTCAGTCGGTCGACGCGCACGTGACTTCCCCGCGAGCTCTTGGCGTGTTTGCGCATTTTGTCAACGGGGGTTCGGAAAATCGTCGCGCCAAAACGCGCTGTTGTCAAGTCCGCGAAACCAGCGACTTGACCCCATAACCCCTCCGCCCCGCCAAAAGAAAGGAGTTCCGACAAAGCATCACCACAGCAAGCAAAGATGCAGGCCCCCGTCGTGGTTATGAGTATGTATTGCCTAGCATTCGCCTCAAGTCAAGCTAACACAAGCTCCGCTAGACACCCAAACTGGGGAGAGGCAGTTTGGCCGCAAAGCTCAACTCTCCAACATCACTGCCGCAAAGACGTGAGTGCGCCTTCGAATCCAGCGGCAGTTTCAGCTGACCCTTCGCAGCGTCGCCGACATTATTCGATCATGTCTCGGTCCCAAGGCCATGCTGAAGATGCTCCTCGACCCCATGGGCGGTATTGTCCTTACCAACGACGGCCACGCCATCCTGAGAGAAATCGAAGTCGCTCACCCCGCCGCAAAGAGCATGATTGAGCTCAGCAGAACCCAAGATGAGGAGGTTGGTGACGGAACCACGAGCGTCATCATATTAGGTTTGTCGACACTTGGCTTGGGTTCAGGAGAGCTTCACTGACGTCGGCACAATTTCAGCGGGTGAGATGCTCGCGCAATCTCTCCCCCAACTCGAGCGCAACATTCATCCCGTCGTCATAATAAACGCCTTCAAGCGCGCCCTCGCCGACGCCATTGCCATCATCGAGGAGGTTTCGATACCCGTTGACATCAATGACGACAAGGCCATGTACACGCTGGTTTCTTCTTCCATCGGCACCAAGTTTGTGTCGAGATGGTCCGAGTTGATGTGCAACTTGGCTTTGCAGGCAGTGCGGACAGTTTCTTTTGACGCTGGTGGCGGAAAGAAGGAGGTTGACATCAAGAGGTACGCCAGAGTAGAGAAGATTCCCGGTGGCGAGATTGAGGAGAGCAAGGTCCTGGACGGTGTCATGCTCAACAAGGACGTCACCCACCCCAAGATGAGGAGGCGGATCGAGAACCCCAGGATTGTCCTCCTGGACTGCCCCCTGGAGTACAAGAAGGGCGAGTCGCAGACAAACATTGAAATCACCAAGGAGGAGGACTGGAATAGGATACTGCAGATTGAGGAGGAGCAGGTCAAGGCCATGTGCGACGCCATCATCGCAGTGAAGCCCGACTTGGTCATCACCGAGAAGGGTGTCAGCGGTAAGTAATTCGCCGGCTTGACGCGATATGCATCTAACAATTCTAGACCTCGCTCAACATTTCCTCGTCAAGAACAACATCACGGCTCTCCGCCGTACCCGCAAGACGGACAACAACCGTATCGCCCGCGCGACCGGCGCCACGATTGTCAACAACGTCCACTCCCTCCAGGCTTCTGACGTCGGAACCCAGTGCGGCCTGTTCGAAATCTCCAAGATTGGCGACGAGTACTTTACGTTCCTTACAAAGTGCAAGGACCCCAAGGCTTGCACCATTCTGCTGCGCGGTCCCTCCAAGGACATCCTGAACGAGGTCGAGCGCAACCTGCAAGACGCCATGGGCGTCGCGCGCAACGTCATCTGGAACCCGCGTCTCTCCCCCGGTGGTGGTGCAACCGAGATGGCCGTCGCTGTTGGCCTCGAGAAGAAGGCCAAGTCGGTCGAGGGCGTGATGCAGTGGCCATACCGTGCCGTCGCCGAGGCCATGGAAGTCATTCCTCGCACCCTCATCCAAAACGCAGGATCCTCGCCCATCAGGATCCTGACTCAGCTGCGGGCCAAGCACGCAGACCAGGACACCGGCAGCAGCTGGGGTATCGACGGCGACGGCGGAAAGATTGTTGACATGAAGGAATACGGCGTGTGGGAGCCCATGGCCGTCAAGGAGCAGAGCGTCAAGACGGCCATTGAGAGCGCCTGCCTGCTGCTGAGGGTGGACGACATTGTCGCGGCCAAGGCGGCCAAGATGCCCAGCGGCCCCATTGGCCAGGGCGGCGAGGAGTAGACAAAAGTGGTAGAAGGTGTACAAAAGAACACACGTCTGGCGTTAATGGTTGCATGATGGTCGGGGAACTCAATAATGTAGCATAGAAAGGTTACGTCCAAGAAATCAAGCGTCAGAGATGGAGTGTTGGAAGCGTGCAACGAGAAAAAATGCATCTGATATATTAACCTACGACTTGCAATTTAAGTGTCGATTGGGGCTTGAGAGCGTGAAGTATTACTATTAACTTTTGGTCTACAAGCGATTGAATGCATATTCTGATTTACAACATTACGACGGAGCCTTGCAACAAGGCCTGTCCGTTTCGTAGAGATCGTAACCTGCTCGCGGGTGTCTTGGAACAAGACTGCTGACACTGCTATGTAACAGCACGCAACATCGTCGTACCTAGCCCAAAAAGCTCCCACCGCCAGAGTACACCCACCGCCAACATGTACACCCACCGCCAACATGACCACGACAACTGCCAACAGTGCTGACCGCTGCTACCACCTCCTCCTGGCCTGCTCCTGTCTGCCTGCTCCTGCCACTCACTCGCGTCAATGGACAACAAGAACTTCACGCTCACCTCGGCCTCCTCTTCCTCAAACTCAAACCCAAACTCGCACTCAACCTTCAACGCGCGCTCCGAGCCCAACGACCCGTGGCCCAAAGACCCAGGCAATTAGATATGGCGACCGACGAACCAGTCGATGTGTCTGAAGGCTGTGATTGAGTGAGTGAGTGAGTGAGTGAATGAGTGCTCGCGCTCGTTTGGTTAGATTTGTTTTGTTTGATTATTGCTGACGTGCCGTCTGGACGCAGGTAATGGGCGAGATGGAGGAGGGTGTGGGGGGGTGGTGAGGGGGTGGTGGGCTGGCGCAGCCAAGGGGTCTTCTCGTCTTGTCTAGGTTATTCGAGGGAGAAGGGTGTCAGAAATCTAAAAAGGGGGGGTGCTCAGAAATACGATCGGCCTTCCTTCACAGCATGCACAGCTTTCTGACGCTCTCAGCCGATTGTGTAACTGAAGAATCTTTGAGGCATCGTCAATTTGACTGCATCTTCGCAGTGCGGAGCCAACTCAAGAATGGAACAGCGAAACCTCCCATCAATAACCACGCAAGAAGAACCATCGGAACCAGTCACTGAGGCTGAGGAAAAACCCCTTCTCGACAGCCCTCAACAACAACGGTGGTGTTGCCTCTCACGGCTAGGTACCGCACTCCTCCCACGAAATCGGACTCAACGATGACGCTCTCCGGCAATTTCTGAACGCAGCCAGCCCCTGAATGACGGCGTCGTCAGTATGCGGCTGTTGTCTGTTGTTGGACCGAAGAAACCTGTGCCTAGGTACGTTGTCAGGAGGTGATGAGAAGGCAGGAGAGAGAGCAAATGAGGGAAGGCAGGCAGGCCATTATTCGTACCTACCGGTACGCTGGTAGGTCGTGTGCAAGACCGTTTTATTTAATTGATTGGTTTTATTTTCTCGCCTCCATCTCTGGGCCAGCCGCCCGGGCCCGGGGGCTCATGGCTTCGCTTGGTGCTGCTGCCCATTCTTTCTTGATTGCTAGTGGTAATGGTGGTGGTGACAACTCAGGAGCAGGAGCAGGGAAACAGGGGAACAAAATAGTGGAAGGGACTGAGAGAAGGGAGATGGATGTGTTGTCAGAAGCGATGGGATCAACAGAAGTAAGTGATGATGGATGGCAGCTGACGGCCGAGTTTTGTCTACCCTTTTTTCTCACTTGAATACTTAAAAGCGTGTGCTGAGAAAGAGACCCAAAGATGACCGGCTGCTTGCGTCCTTGCTCAATCGCCGCCATGCCTACTTCTCTCCCTTTCTCATCCGCACCCCGCTTCTGCTATCCAGCTGGCTAGCAGCGACAGTAAGCAAGCCAGTAAGCAAGCTGTTTATTTCGGTCAGCTGTTCGACTGTGCTATGGCGCAAAAGAAAGATAGATATATGGCTGCAAGGAAGGGGAGTTCCTTTTGACTTGCTGTGGCATGGGTTAGCTGTATGTAGTACGTCTGTGTAGCTGGTTTTGTCCTGTTTGATTAGAACGCTGCGTTAGCGTTAGCATGGGAATTGCGACATCACGTCACTTTTGCATCGCCGTCTCGTTCTACCTGCGCGCTACCTGGGCTACCTGGGCTAGGTACATCATGAGCTCCCTGAGTATTTGGTTCTGCTATCTGCCCCGTCATCCGCCGCCGCACCCGCCGTCCATTGTCCACTGTCCGATGGGGTATGGTATATTCTTTTTGTAGTTGCGTTCGGTAGGGCGACGGCGTGGTCGGGTGCGCGTCTGCCGCATGATATGGTTGTGGTGGTTGTGGTTGCCGGCGTGGGCGTGACTCTGCTGATGCGAGGTCGAGTCAAGTCGCCGCGTTGAGGGTTTGTGGACGAGTGAGTCTATTTAGTTTGTCTGTGGCTGTCAGTGGGTTGGTGCTGTTGTTGATGTGTTTTTGAGGGTAGAAGGCAAGAGGGAAGGGGGAGAATGTGATTGTGGCGGCTGGATGGTTGAAGATTGATACTTGAGAGGGGATGAGGGAGGACATACCGTCCACGTGTGTCTACGTTGACTCCCTACGCCACATCGCGTGGCCACCCGGTGCCGGTGCCACTGGTGGTAGTGGTGGTAATGGTAGTGGTTGATGTGGTGCCGGTCCCAGTTGTCGTTGTCGTTGTGGTTGTAGTGGCTGAGCCAGAGCCAGAAGAGCCAGAGCCAGAGCCCTTGGTGTTGTTGTCTCCTTTCTTGCCCATGATTGATACTTCTTGAGAAGGGTAGAGTTGGCTTTCTGGTTGTTCTTGAAAGAAGAGCTGGTTGCGCTGGCGCTTGCGGTCGTTGTTTGTCCTTGGTAGAGCTGCTGAGTCTGGAAAAGGGTGGAAAGAGGAGAATTGCTTTGCTTTGGTTGCTTGGGAATAGGAATATATGATTCTGAGGGTGAACGATGCTGAAGAAGTCCAACTCTCTCTCCGCCAGTTTGCCCCCTTAAATACTCGAGACAAAGGTACACAGTGACATCTCGTCGTCCAATCGCCCAAATCCCCTCTCACCTCACTGCCAGAGCAAGAAGTGTCTCAGAACCTCCGCCTCATGATCCAAGAGTGGTCAAACCAGTGAGTGCCAGCGCAGCAGAAGACGAGATGCCAGCTTCCCCAGCTTGCTTGCGTCCAAGCCACTCCCAGTGCCCAAAGGCACACCATTGACTGATCCTTCGCGATTCAGACCAGCCGTCTGATTGATGGACTCCAAGGGAAAAGTGTGAAAGCAGAAGAGCATTTGCATGTTGGTTCCAGGCATTCCACGACGCAGCGTGCGAAGCATAAGCACAGGGCAACCACCTGGCAGGCGAGCCAGAAGAGGACAAGCAGCTGAACGAGGACCAAGGGACAGCGTAGCCGGAGACTCGGAACGAGGCATTGCTCGTAGACGAGACACTGCTTTCCGCCTCCCCAAAGTTGCTTTCCATCTCCGTGCGGAGAGAGTGTATTGGTAGAATCACCACACCAAGTCAGACCATTCGAATGGCCGCAGAAACGGTTGACGATCAGCCAGGCTACAGTGCCCTTTCGCTCGTGGAGGACCGTTGAGAAGCGCGGGATTTGGGTGGGTCTGCATGCTGTCCAGGTGGAAAACCGGCCTAGCGTCGACGAGGCAGAAATAGAGACGACCAAAGTCTGGTGGTCTTCGAGAACGACACGTAGTGGAGGACTTGGGCCAGGACGCCACCAACATCTGGAGTGCAGACAAATCCCTGTAGGGTGTGGTAGCGGCGCAGGACTGTCAAGCAGTGCGGTGCAGTGTTTTGGTGCGGTATCTTGAGAGCAGGGGGCAACGCTTCGCGCCGGCGCGACCCGCGTCTTGTCTCTTTGCACTGGAGTGAAGCGAGTGAGTTGGACTTCAAAGTGTGAAGAAATGACTTCGATTTTGGAAAAAGGAAATCCGGCCAGTCTGTAGAGAATTAAGAGTCTCTCAGCCTGAACTGCTAGACTGGACCAGTGAGACAGTGCAGAGAGGCTCTGTCTGTAAGGCAGAGACAGGCCAGGGAGCACAACTGCCCCGTCAGTTTCACGGCATAATGTGATGGCAGCAGCTCAACTTGCATATCTGCAGAAAGAAGGAAAGTGGGTCACGGACGGCGTCTGCACTGTCGAGCCCTCGAACCCTTGTCTTTCAGTCAGTCCTCAGTGTCCACCAAAGAGGATGTGGTCGGCACTCACGCGCCTGGCTGTGTGTGTCAGCACTGGCGAAGCCATGGACACTTTCCCCGGCTCATGAAAAGCCACATCTGGCCAGCATCAATGCCTGCCTGCCGTCCTGCAGGCTACCTGTGTCAGTGAGGCAACCAAGTCGGACTGGCGGTGCTCGCTGATCCACTCACGATTCGACGTCCGGATCAAGACACGGAGAAGCTACCGGCCGGAGCATGAGCGTCCGCATCCTCACCCTAGGTCAAGAATGGAGACTCTCCGATGTCCGGGGTCAAGCGAGTGGCTTATTGCTGGAGTCGCCAGTGCATTGGTGAGGCTACCGGTGCTCAGCTAGTGTCGTCGACGGTATCCTTCAGTGACCTGTTAGTCTACGTGGTTGCACTCCACAGGCATATTTGGGCCCGAGGGAAGAAAGGAAGATAGTCAGGCGTACAAAGAATCCTCGGCAAGATGAGGCGAAGCGTCGGGGTGGCATTGGGAACTTGCTTAGCCCTGCCATTTCCCGGAACAGAGCATCCGCGTCATGTCGTTCAGCTGATCGCGCTCGACCGGGCGCGTACTTGATTGTCCGGAGCAGAGCCGGTTCCCTCCTCCTTCTTCGGTAACTCCCTCTTGCCCATGGCAGACTTGAGAGCGTAGGGTATATTGATTTCTCATTGGCCAGCCGTCAAGTGTTGCTAACTGTGCCAAAATCAGTGACCCATTCGCGCAAATGAACGAAACGACTTCTCTGTACCTGCTGCCCATTGCTGCAAGCCTAAGCGCTGCGGCACCGATCATACCCTTTGGAGCCGACGAAAACGCGCCCTGGGCGCTTGCGTGGGCAAGGCTGAAAAGAAGCGACGGAAAAACGAGGGGGACTTGGAAATGAAGCAACTGAGAAAAAGCGCAATCCGAAGAAGCAACACTACGCACGTTATATACGAACCTAAGGAAGGATGCTTCGCTGTCTTGCGGCTGATCATTCGTCTTACCATGCCGCAAAGGCACCAATACTTTGCGCAAAAACGCAGAATGTCCGTTCACAGGCGTCATGTAATCCCTGTGTAGCTGCTGCACGGAGGGTCTAGGACTCGAGATGAGCGCTCGCACTCGGCTGATTGAGGGGCGGTTAGCGATCGCAGCCCCCCCATTTTTGACATGGAGGGGCTTTCTCTTGTTTTGGAAAAGGCGAATGACTGGACGACACGATGCTTGCGGTGGAAACGTCAATGCAGTCCTCGCTCAATATATTGACTTGCTTGGGCATCGTCATGTAAGTTAGTAGCACAACGGCCATTGCCTCGAAAGGGTCAAAATCTTTTTGGGCGTGAGAAACGGACCCGATTGACAATGTTCAACAGGTCCTGCATGTTGCAAGCCGCCTGGAACCCAAGCCGTCTGGAATCAAAGCTCTGTCGACAGCTCATGACATACCAAGAAACTGGACGCTAGGATCACGTCTCCAAATCGCGGGCGACGGAATGAAGATACAATCCTTTCAGACACCCGGCGTCTCCTCTTGTGCAGACCCACACAGAAATTTGGCTTGAGGCATGGAAAAATTTTGGGAAATCAGCCATGGAAAGGTGGCTTAGATATGGACAAGCGGGATCTCGTTCTCGAGTCGGGGAGCTTTGCCATGCTTCCTCCGCCGAGAAAAGGAAACTTGAGTACCAGCGCTCAAAAGGCGTCAGCAAGTCGTTGCCGTCGATTGTCTGAAGGCTCCTACCTCAAGCTTGGGCATGACGAGAGAATCTCAAGACTTCTTCGAAAAGCCAATGGTCTCTCGGCCAATGGTCTCTCGGCCAATACGTGAATGCGCCCTTCAGCGTCAGTAGAGCTCGTCCCAAGATGGTTGGGCCAAGATTCTTGGGAAACGAATGTCGCCTGGAGGTTGAATATCGTCTGGAGGTTGAATATCGTCTGGAGTTGTTCAGTCACACAAGAAGACAATGGACAGCACACAGCGATTGGCTCAGGGCTGCCAACAAGAACATTGCGCCAACATTGTTCCATCAGCAAGGCTACGATTGAGTGTTCGTGCACTTCTGCTGCCCAAAAATAAAGCAACCACCAAGCAATTCAATAAACTCATACAGGCTCGCGACTTTCCGTGTTTCCCCTTCAAACCAATGGCAGCGATAGGTTGTTGACTCAATCCTCTGCCGGCCACTCGCCGCTCCACCATGCTAGAGAGGCACGGAAAATTCCACACTTCGATCTAGCAAGACGGATTAGCTTAGAGGTCATCTTCAAGGAATTTGTAAGCAAACTTGAAGTCTGCCTTTCTGCGGTTCATCCTGTAGACCTGTCAGTAAATGCAAGATTTAGGCGACATAAAGGGGCGGGATCCCGACTAGCCGGAGCGGGTGATGGGACAACTTACCAAGTGCTCTCGTAGTCGAAGAACCGGTACGTGCCCTGCTCATAGTCTTCAGTGATGGACTTGGGTTCTTCATGTCGTTGGAACCAAGTCTGGTATTGCTTGTGAAACCGCCAGCTTTGAGACTTGAGCGCCTTTGCCGCGAGAAACTGCTCGTAGGTGCCTTGACGATAGTAGAAAGCGTAGAACAGAGAATCCGTGTCGAGGCGTTGATACAGCCTTGGGTCGTCAAAGATGGCGAGCGGTTCTTGCGGGTAGTGATTCGGCGTGTACGGGTACGGGTTCTGAGGCTTGTAGTGGCGGGGCTTGTCCACCTCGTTGGAACTGGGCATTTGGTCGGCCGACACAGCCAAGGATCGCTCGTCAATTGGCGGATACGTGGTGAAATCGCCCTTCGTGGCCTCGAACGACTCGAGAAGATCTTGTAAGCTCGACGGCAAGTGGAACACCGATTCCTCCTCTTCCTGCTGCGGGTGCTTTTCTCCATTCGTGATGCGATCCAATGGTTCTGCTTGCTTGGCGGCCTTCGCTGGTGTTGCAACTCTCTTTTCCTGTGCTGGTGTCGGCGGTACGCTGTTGGATTCAGCGCTTGGTGCAGCGGCGCTGGAGTGACTGAGTGCGGGTGACTTGGCCGAGATGGGACCACTTGAGGTGCCGTCGTGGCTCGGGGCGCTTGCAACGGGGGGCCGGTGGCTCGTCTGCGCAACTGTTGCTGGATGGGCGTGGGACACCGCAGGAGATGGTGCAGCACTTGACTTTGCGGCGGTGGCATGTGTAAGGGATGGCGTGGTTTGGACTCCTGGCGGCGGTGGTAATGGTGCTATACCCACGTTGTTCTTGTCGCTTGCAGCCGCCGCCGCCGCTGCTGATGCATACTTCAGAGGTTCTCCGGGGGCTCTCGTCGGAAGTGGCGCGGGTTTCATGTTGGAAGTGTTGACGCCATTTGAATTACTCGGTGCCGGTGTATGCAGCGTCGATAACGTTGGCAGAGGCGACTTGAGCTGTGTTGACGGCCTTCTCGGAGCCGCTGCTGCAGCCTCTCCAGTAGCCTTGCCTTTTCCTGCTGGTGCTGCTGTACCTCTTGGTCCCTCGTCTTGCTCATTGTCTTGCACTGATTGTGTATCTTGCGAAGAGACCTTGTCCGCATCGGCTGCCATGCCGAAGAGGTCCTCTCCATCCGCCAGGTTGAGGTCGTCGTAGAGTTCCTCGTCCTCCATGAAGTCGACCTCTTGGTTGTTTTCGACGTAGTAACGGATGCTCTCCTCCAGCTCTTTGACCTGTTCCACCTCGAGGCCATCGTTTTCTAACGACCGGCGCACCAGTTCCAGCTTGCCTATATGCCATTGATGCCTCTCAGTCGTACGCTCAAGCTCCGCTATTCTTTCCGATTTTGCGGTGTCCTTCTTGCCCTTCTTGAGGTTTGCTGACAGATGTGCCGATTCGGCCTCGGTGGTTTCGATTTGTCGCTCGAGCTCCTCGACCATGTTTGATAAGAAGTCGCATACCTCCATCTTCTCCTTCTCCTTGGGATCCAGCTTGGAGGCAGCCGAGAGACCTTCTTTCGAGTATGCCTTGGTCTTCATCTCCTTTTCCACCGCCTTGAACTTCTCCATTTGCTATATCATTGTCAGTAGCATGTTCCATTGGCTGGCCGACGCGTCCGGGAGCCGGGACGTACCGTCTCAATCAGCTTCCGCTGATCGAGCAGCGGCTTCTTGTCCTTGATATCATTTGAAGCTGCCCATGCCTTGATCTGGTCTCGCGACCGTTGCAGCTTCTTGATTTCCTTCTTGAGAGCATCCTCCAATTTTTCCTTTTGGGCGGGATTTGATGATTGTTGAAGCTTCTCGTAAATGTTTTCAAAGGCCGCGACGCCCTCGGCGACCTTCTTGAAGCATCGGTCGATCTCTTGTGCGAGTTTCCTGGCTGCCATGGTCGCAAAGGGCAGCCTCGTGGGGCAAGCGCGTGGGATGGGACGTAGCGACGCGGTGGAGCGAGGCCAGGTGAGGCAGAGGACGTCGGAATGAATCGGGCGCGCGGCGGAGCGTGAATATCGGTCACTCTTCCAAGTGGTCGACAGCAGAGGCTGTTGTATCGAAGGTCTGGGGAGACAAACGCAATGGGGACGCAAGGTATCGGGATCGGCGAAATGCCGGCGCGTTTGCAGCCCGAGCGCTTGTGAGGATCCCGGCC
The DNA here is from genome assembly GCF_038381095.1 of Phyllosticta capitalensis. Classification (NCBI taxonomy): domain Eukaryota; kingdom Fungi; phylum Ascomycota; class Dothideomycetes; order Botryosphaeriales; family Phyllostictaceae; genus Phyllosticta; species Phyllosticta capitalensis. The sequence continues at coordinate 1,942,245 of NW_027117444.1, read as the reverse complement.
AATGCTCCTGCCAGACAAACACCATCACCAATTCCATCCACGTCCTGCAACCGCCCTATACCACTACCTGTACCTTGACGCGCCCGGGCAGCTTGCCGCTCCAAATTCTGACTGCGCGCCCATCCGCCCGGTCCCGTCGTGTGCTTCTCTGAAGAGACACTGCGCTACACGTGACACAATCAAGATTCCGCCGGGCAAATCAACCTATCTGCTACCATGAAGGGTGAGCGTTGCAGCCGGAGCTTTATGCGCCTGCAGCTAACCCTACCTCAGCTGTTTTGCAGCGCGTCAAGAGTGCCTCTGTCACCGTTGATGGCAAGCTGGTCTCGAGCATAGGAAAGGGCATTCTCGTTTTCGCCGCCGTAGCCAAGGATGACACGCAAAAAGAATGTGAGAAGATGGCCGATAAGGTTTTGAAGCTGAATATGTGGGACGATGAGACCGCCGATGAGAAAAAGCGCAAGGTATGAGCATATTTGTCCAGTTGAAATTTCCTCCATTGATTTTCCTCTTGCAGTGGAAGAAGAATGTTCGTGATGTTGGCGGAGAGGTCCTCTGCGTTTCACAATTCACACTTCTTGCATCTACAAAGAAAGGCAGTAAGCCCAGCTTCCACAGGTCCGCGGGAGAGGATCAGGCACGGGAGCTGTACAGCTCTTTTTTCAAAAAGGTCCAGGATCTTTACGACAAGGACAAGGTGAAAGATGGCATCTTCCAAGCTATGATGGACGTCGCCCTAGTCAACGATGGTCCGGTAGGTGTTGATTATAACTGCGAGGATGAAGCGGTATATATCTCCAGCGCTTTCACCCGTGTCGTAACACGCTCGGCATTCTTTGCTGACGTTTTTACTTCTGCAGGTGACGTTGGAAATCGACACCGATCCACCCAAAATGGAACCGCCTGGGGAAAAGGACCCTTCGACGAACCCCGATCGCATCAAGCTGGAGGAGCTGATGACCAAGATCGGAAGGATCCAAAAGGAGTTCCACATCCCGGCTGAATTACTTGAGTGAACCATCAGGAACTTTTGCCGATGAGCAGAGAGACGAGGTCGCGCTTCTCGAAACCGGCCTCTGCTACCTATCCAGTGTACACATAACCAGGTCGAATTGGCTTCTTATCCGAGGACAACTTTTGGGTCCGGAAGTCGAGCTTCCTATACGTCATCTGTATCACAAACTCGAGGGTTGCCGACCTTCTGCGGCTAGGCGCATACAGTCTCCCATGCCGTGCCGCAGTCTACGAGAAGCAGGCCGCTACCTCTGATAGCCTTAGGAATATGCCCTCCTGTCCTTCTGCGTGGCCTTACCTTTTTCTCACCTGATTCGAGTGGAATTTGTGGCTCACCGCTCTGTCGGGAACCTGCATGGTTCAATATGAGCGAGTTGTCGAGCGCCGTTGCTGGGTACACAACATCGGTACGGGACGCCTACCTCTGTTTGATTCCGAAGATCCTTCTTGTCTGGGAAAACGCCACAGCAGTGTCGAAAGTGATGGTTCAAAATCCCTCATCCAGAGGTATCGTGGCCAAGCTTTTGATCTCTTGCGCCAGGAGTCCCAGGAGTCCGGCGTCGTCATGTTGTATCTGGATGCAGTTGGAGACAGAGTGGCCATGTGCGCCCGCTTTTAGCTGGAGCTCAATTTCCAATACCGTCGAATACATGGACATGCGGGAGCCAACTGCTTCCAGGCTCGACTGCAGCAAAATGCAATGCTGAAAACATGCGCATGTACCATCTTACTAATCGATTGCGTAGCTCATAACCTGTCGTTATGTCGCACAGAAGCGAGAGAAATGGAAGCCGTCCTTTCCAATAGGCCGTCCCCCCTCGGGCCGGCGGATCTGCCTGACCGCAAGCCCTCCCAACTCTGATCTTGGAGTTGTATCACACCGACTAAAATCATGCGCTGCAGAATCGTTTCAGCCGCCACGCTCTGCATTTCCCTACTGCGGAAGGAACCAAAAAGCGTAAAAAATTGATCATGACATTGCAAATCTGGACCTGGGCGACGAATTGGCTTATTCTTGGTTTTTCAATCTGGTCAATAAAACGCAGTGGGGTCGTAACACAAGTATCACCATGTCGTAACGGCGCTGGAGGGTGCTCGGAGCCCGACTCCAACCCGGCCATGTGCTCTGGTCTGCCGACTTCTCCCTACAGCACTATCGTGCTTACTCAAGGCACCACTTCTCAGCTGCCACAGGGCACCAAGCAGCACGGCGGCAAAGGCTCGTGTCGAAAGATATGACACTTCGACTCCTGTGTCCCAGGCCTTGGTCTCCTATTCGTCCAGAACATCGTGATATACTTTACTATGACGGCCACTACCAACCACTGGATCCAGCACTTGAGAAAAAGTTGTCAACGAATCTGCAAAACTTCCAGACACCGCAGCAGCGCTGTCCACATGACGCATACTGCTGATCTTGCACTTACGTCCGAGGATTCGACGTAGCCGCTGTCCGTCCTTGACACCGCTTCATCATCAGTCTGTGGTTCAGAGACTTCATCATACATGCTCTAGCGGGCCTGCAACACCGTTCAATGGGCATTAGGGCGATGCAGCATCCTATAAAAGGAGTATGCACCTACACCCCCTACTCCTACCACACCTGCATCAAGACCTCGACGTCTAAGCGATACCAAACTGTCAAGAATAAAACCATCAAGCGAATCCTTCCTTCTCGGATACTCAGCGTCCACCAGCCAATCCACCTACACACCACAGTCCCCGTGCACGAACAATTTCCAACATGTCCAACTCTTGGGCGAGCAACGCCCGGTCTCAACCGGATCCTCAACCAAACACAACCTCAAACCTCCATGCTTGTGTCGGCGGTCTTTTGATCTCGACTTGTCCCACCTGTGCAGGACATCCGCAGGGGTAGCGCTCCAAAGTCGTCTGATAACGAATTGTGTTCTAATTCCACTTTACCAGATATCGCAATCCGATTTGCAATCACTGCAAAGGAATGGGAGTAGTAACAGAGATGTGTCGGCAGTGCCCGAGTAAATCATCCAACACCTCAGCAACTACTTCCTTGGCCGGCTCTCCCAACTCATACGGAGGGTACGGTGGCTACAGTGGCTACGGATCTTCGCTCGACCAAAGACTCGGCGACAAGCAAAAAGACGTCAAGAGAGAAGACAAGAACCAGAAAGGCGGCGGGACCTGAAAACTCATCGTCCTTTTTTTTCTGGACTGTTGCACGAAACTCAGACCCGCAATTTGCATTTTTGCCAAAAGCGATCTCACTCTGAATTTGCCAACGGACGGCGCAACATGCATTTGGAGCATTTTATTCTTTCTGCTCAAAGGTCTATTCGGATTTGAACGAGCCATTCATGTGGATATTTGTTGCGGACTTCGTTCGCCTTCCTCTCCTTGATCCATCCAAGCAATGTGCGTCTAGCATCGTGGCTTTCGCACCGCCTTTCCAGCAACTCTGCTCTGGTAGCATGAAGGATTTGCACCTACATTATGCAACTGCTGTACTTCTACTTAGCAATCTCAATATTTCAGCCATCCTGTCGAGCCGCAGTTCGAATTACCAGACATCTCCATGTAATATCGGGGGTGTAACCAAATTCTCCGGGCGCGAGCACGCAGGGCCAGTCGGTTTCTTTGGGACCTCTGATTCGCCTCGGAGATATCCATGCAAAGCATACTCGTACCCAGGCGTCAAGATGTGCGACGGCAACATCTACGTAGCCACGGCTTTATCCCATCTCGCCGTGCCAGTGGTTCATTAGCGCAGGCACCGTGGCTTGCGACGCCCGCCATTCCACCTCACTTCAAAACGCAAGTGCCCTGCTTGACCCGGACGGAAAGAGGCATGTGACTGTAAACGAAGGGGGCACGACAGGAATTGCCCACGCTGACGATAGCAACTCTGGCCTCCTGTTCCTTGGAAATGCATTCGTGCGTCACTATGGGCCCAAGCCACGGAAGAAGAGCCCGATTTCGGCAAAAAAGAGAGTTTAATCTTTGTCCCACAGGATACCAAACACCGTGTCCACGGTCGCCAAGGCTGGATCTCACTTGTTTGATACGGGGCAACATCACATCACATGCCGAGGATGTGTTCTGCGCGAGGAGTTTGGGCTCCTTCTTCGCGTCAAGCAAACCAATCAGTTGACCATTTTGTCGAAGGTGATCCGGCGAGAGTGTCCTTTCGTGGCACAGAGATTTGGCTGGACCACGCGGCGCTCGAAAACACCATGGGACACGCGAGAAACCTTGCCGTAAGACCCCCATGCATTGAGTTGCGACTGCTCATCAGCCACCATCTTCGCGGCTGAAGATTTCCAAAGATTGTACCTCAAACGCCCTTGAGGCACAAACCCGACAGACTGGGCCGGGGAAAGCCTGAAGTTTGCCGTGTGGAGTGACTCTCTTTCTTCGTCCCGGACCATTGCAGTCGCACTGCGCAGAATCACACCTACGCCCTTCTGGGATCTCCCGTCCGAGCAGTGCTTCGCTGGCGTTGATCTTGCATCGCTCGGCAAGAAAATGATTCGGATCTGTTCGCCACCACTTTTCATTTGTCGGATTGCAGACCGTCTGGCAAACTCCTGGCGCTGCACATTCGGGACTCACCGTCTGGATCACGGCTCGCAAGATCATGGATGCTTCCTCCGACTGGCCATACCTACGTCACCAGCACTCTCACTGTGGCTTTCATCAAAACAGACAAGTTCCTCCCCAACAAGGCACATTTTGGATTGCTCTTTTCGAAAGGCTTTCTCCAAACTTTCGCATGAGGATACGTCAAGAATAGAATGGAATGCTCAACAAGGAATGAGAAGTTCCCATGTTTTTCAGTTTCCAAGCTCTTCCTGGCGAAACCTGGCTACTCAAGCGAGCTCCGATTCGGCTTAAGACATAGAATATTGCCAGGAACAACTCAGCTGGTAGTACATCGTGAAGAAGCAGTCTATCTGCCCTGTCGCATGGTGTCTCCACATGGCCTTGGATCTAAAAGTGGCATGTACTGGCGAAGTACCGAGGCTGGCGACGGCAGTTCCCAGATGTTTTGGTCTGACGCAATACTATCCAGCACGGTGCGCATAACTACTTCCTTGGCAAAAACGTGATACCATCGCTGGTGGAAAAAGAAGGGAGGAGGTTCGGGCGTCCATGACGAGGAAAAGATCAGGACGGTAGCATGCCACTGTAGATCCAAAGAAAGCCCAGGTTTCTAGAAGGTCAAGTCGCTTGTCTGCAAAAGGAAGGACACTGGTTACTTGTCCCCGCAAAAACGAGGTCCGGGCCGAGCGGAGAGACGGGCCTGAGCTTGGCCACGCTACGGGCGAGAAACGCGGCGCATGAGCAAATCACAACCAACGCACGCCTCTCCCTATCCGTCACGCGTCGCGAGCTGACTCCACCGTCCTCCACCTGACCTGCCAACTCCAGCGAAGCTGCCGTACAAACACCTTAACTCTGGTCACGGAAAAACTACTCTCGCTCTGAAATTCAAGCCAGTTCCGCCGATGGACATGCCCAACGGAGTCGACGCCTAAAAGACGTCTTTTGAAAACATGCCGACTTTGGCGAAAGACCCACTTCCTCCACTCGGGCGAGACTTGAAATCATCCTGGGGCCAGCTGAGTGCAAGAGTATGACCAGTGGCTTGTGATTTGGATGTCGAAGCAACGTGCAACATTGGGGGCCACATAAAAAGGAGATTGCGCTCTAATTCGGCCCCAGCCAAAGGAAGACGCCAAAGACTGCTTCGCTCGGATCCCGTCGACAAGGGCCCTGCTGCCTTGCGCGCCTCGGAGCTTGCGTCGCCTCTGTATATGACCTGAACAGCTGCACACTTCATACCTTACTAGATCTTTGAATTTTTGTCGTTTTGGGATAGAGCGCTGCATTTGCATTTTTCGACAGCGCCGGCTTGCTGCAGGTCATCAACAATGAAGATACCCCTGTTCCTTGCCGCTGCAGCTTTCGGGTGTACCGCTTCCGCGGCCACGCCTGCGGAATGGCGCTCAAAGATCATTTACCAGGTGCTTACGGATAGGTCAGTCAGTGGGGGGTCTCGACAATCAGCGTTTTTATTGACGACTCTAGATTTGCTCGCGCAGACAATAGTACCACAGCTGGCTGCGATGCCTCCGCACGACAGTATGTTCTGGGAGTCCTCGTCTACACGGTGAAATCAAATCTGATCATGATGCAGGTATTGTGGCGGCTCTTACCAGGGCATCATCAATCAACTGGACTACATACAGGGCATGGGATTTACTGCTGTACGTATTGTAATTTGCACCAGTCTCCTTACACGTGCTCACAACGACCCGCAGATTTGGATTTCTCCCATCACATACAATCTGGAAGGTGACACCGGAGTCGGAGAGGCCTACCACGGGTACTGGCAGCAGGATTTGTATAGACTCAATGAGAACTTCGGCACGGCTGAAGAATTGAAAGCGCTTTCTACCGCACTCCATGATCGCGACATGGTACGTCATTACAGTTTCGCTTGCATACTGCAGGTACTAACCGATTCTCCAGTACCTTATGGTGGACGTCGTGACGAATCACAATGGCTGGGCAGGCAATTACACAACGGTCGACTACAGCAAATTCAACCCGTTCAACTCGCAGGACGACTACCATTCGTACTGCGAAATCACCAACTACGACGACCAAGACAACGTCGAGGACTGCTGGCTCGGCGACTCGAACGTCGAACTAGTCGATCTCAAGACAGAGAGCTCGACGGTCAGTTCAGGCTACAACTCCTGGATCAAGGAACTCGTGTCGAACTATTCTAGTGAGTCCTAACAACTTCTGAGCGGACAAGGAAACTAATCGAAAACAGTCGACGGGTTGCGAATCGATACGGCCAAACACGTCGACAAATCATTTTGGCCTGACTTCAATACTGCCGCTGGCGTCTTTTGTACCGGTGAAGTTTTTGACGGCGACCCAGCCTACACTTGTCCGTACCAAGAGGTGCTGGACAGTGTGCTCAACTATCCGATGTAAGATTCCCCTTTTTTCGCGGCGTCGCATCTGCCACTCTCCTATCAAAATGCTCTCGTGTCCACAAAATTGACCCCTATCACGCAGCTACTACCCCCTTACCCGCACTTTCACATCCTCCTCAGGCTCCATCTCCGACCTCGCTTCCGAAATCAACACAGTCAAATCCACATGCAAAGACTCGACGCTCCTCGGCACCTTCTCCGAAAACCACGACGTGACACGCTTCGCATCGCTCACATCAGATCTGTCGCAAGCGCGCAACGTCATGACCTTCACGCTGCTCCACGACGGCGTCCCCATCCTCTACCAGGGCCAGGAGCAGCACTACGCCGGCACCAGCGACCCGGATAACCGCGCCGCCATCTGGCTGAGCGGCTACAACACCAGCTCCCCGCTGTACCGCCTCGCCGCCTCGGTGAACCAGATCCGCAACCACGCCATGTATGTTGATGCCGACTATTTGACGTACATGAACTACCCGATCTACAACGACACCAACACGTTGGCGCTGCGCAAGGGCTATGATGGTATGCAGGTCATTACTGTTCTGAGCAATTTAGGCGCGGGCGGCGCCGCGTACACCCTGAATCTGGGGAGCACGGGATGGAACAATGGCACCCAGGTAGTCGAGGTGTTGACGTGTACGACGCTGACCACGGCGAGCGATGGCACGGTACCAGTCGCAATGCAAAGTGGGTTGCCGCGGGTGCTATACCCCAAGGACAAGTTGAGTGAGAGCGGTATTTGTGGGCTATGAGGTGGATGAATGACGGCTATTATCCAAATTTTGAAATCAAGATATGCATAGGGAGTGATCAAACACCTTGCTCCCTAAAGACTTGGATGTTTAAGCTTATGAAAGGGTAGCTACAGGGAGCATTCAAGCACCCCATACCGCCTTGGAGTCGCCATTTCTTTCGCGACGCACCATAATACGACCAGCGATTCTCTTGGCTACATATCAACGAGCGACAGCCTGCTTTCCAAAACCAAACCCGAGCGCCGCAAAAACGCTACATCCCATCCACCTCTTTCCACCACGCCTCTCAAGACGCCATATGCGCACCACCGCTCACATGGAACGTCTGACCTGTCAACCACTGGGCTTCTGGGCTTGACAGCAGAGCAACGACGCCGGCCACATCGTCCGGGTAGCCCGGTCGACCGAGAGGGCTCCACTTGGAAATGCGCGCATTGATTTCCTCCATGCTCATGTCGGCGCCTCCCGGGATATAGTTCTTGGATTGCTGCTCATACATTTCAGTCACAACACCCCCGGGGGCTATGCAATTGACGGTGATGCCACGGCTTCCAAAATCCCATGCGAGACATTTGGTCATGCCGATGATGGCGGCTTTGCTGGCGGCGTAGATGGCGTGGCGGGGGACGCCCTAGTGGAAGATCAGTCCTGTGACAAGCGAATCTTGTGCAGAAGTTTGTGGGATTGCTCAGGCAAACGATGACAAGAGAGAAGAAGAGAGGGGGAAAAAAAAAGAGAAAAGGGCGGACCTACCATGACAGCCGAGACGCTACTGATGAGCATCAACCTCCCACCATCCTCCATATGCTTCTCCGCCATCTGCGCAACAAAGTACTGCGCCTTGACATTGACCGCAAAGACAGCATCGATCTCGTCCTCCTTGACATCGCTCAAGCTGCCAAAGTGCTCGATGCCCGAGTTGCTCATGACAATATCGACCCTTCCGAGCTCCTTCTTCGTCCGCTCAAAGAGCTGCGCCAGCTCCTCCTTCTTCGTCACATCGGCCTTGACGGTGATGGCTTTGACGCCGAGCGAGCGTGCCTTCTCTGCAACCTCTTCGGCGCGCGAGGCTGATGAGACGTAGTTGATGGTGACCGAGGCGCCGTGTTGGGCCAGGCGCAGGGCGACGCTGGCGCCAATGCCGCGGCTGGAGCCTGTGACTATGAGGAGAAGGTGTGAGGTTAGTTGTTTCCTTGCGCGAAAGGCGTTGCGAGGGGAAGTGCCGACAGCTTCGCAAACAACGTAAAGGGGCAAAAGTTTTGAAGTCTCCCTGCCGCAATGTACGTACCAATGGCAACCTTGTCGCTCAGGGTCTTGCTGAGGAGACCAAGGGGACTCTCCGAAGTTGACGTCATTGTTGCAGAAACGGGAAGGAAGTCGTGCACTCTTCCAGCGTTTGCAAAAAATCGCAAAGCCAAAGCTGCAACCAGCCAGCTTTTCCAGCCAGCCGGGCAGCGATACTTATGCGGTGAGCATCAACGCAGAAGCGCCGTCAACAAACAAACACAGCTGAAAGAAAAAGTGCGTCGAGCTACCGCGGGATGAGGGGTTGACGTGTTCGCCAACGCGCGCTGCCGCGCCGTCCCTGCAAGTACTATCCCGGCAAGGCAGCTGGAGGAACCGGCGCGCGCGACAACGACATGGCGGTGTACTTCGGTTGGCCAGACAAGCGCGCTGCCTGATCAGAAGGGTTGGGTATGTAGTTGGGTTGATGCGGAAATCGTGACGTCCACATGCTGGATTCTTGTCGGGGAAAGACCGGATCGTCAAGAAGCATTCGATGCCATTTTTAGCTGATGACCGAAGCCATGGGCAACCGTTCGCAAAGGCAGCCAATCGACGTGTTCAGCTGCTCACGATCTTCTCGTAAGCTACGGTGGTGGCTTTCCGTTGCTCAGAGATTGGCATCGCTAGCGTTTGGCCGCCGGATCGGGCCGCGAACGAACGGAGATTTTGTTGTCCATCGTGTCCGGTCCGAGTTGCAGCTTGGAGGGAAGGCGCCGGATGCTTCGAGGTGGATGGTGGTCGATCTTGTTGCGGTAGGGGCGACATTAAGCGTAAATCCGAAGCCAGTTAAATGTAGATCTCTTAGATACCTAAGGAGAGTTTTTGATGGAAGCCCATTCAGGCGATGGTCTTGCAGAGAAAGTATGATACAGGGTGCTGTCCAACCGACATGGACTCGACATGAACAAATGCGCTGAACATGTTGCTAGCAGGGCTCCCGTGAACTTCCAATCAAGGTCTCCGCGTAAAAGACCACTGGAAAATGCCGGGAAACAGTTGTTGAAAACGCAAGCTGCCAACAAGCCGGCACGCGAAAAGATACTGGGTATCAATACAAAAGGTTTGGATGGATATCTCGGGAAAAATCAAAAACGCTCGTCAAAAGAAGTGCTTTTCGTGCTCGTCAAGTCGTCTCATGCCGGGAGCCTCAAAACTCCGAATGACCCAAATGCCTTCGCGAGATGAGGGAAAGCTGCCCGAACCGAAGCCTGTTGTAAAAGACCAAATCAAAAGAAAACGCGCCAATGGGGGGTATAACGTCAAATGATTACTTTCCGTCCTGGATGAGGATCCTCCCAACTGTAGCCAAAATCCACCTCTTTAAATTCCCACGAGGGTCTCCGTATGCTTGGTGCTCTGCCGACGCTGTAGTTGGCGCTATTGGAACTCATTCCTCGGCTCAGTTGGAGCCGTTCTTGGACGCTTTGCATGCTGAGACCCCTTTGTACCGATGGTCTTCCCCCCATGTCCACGTATTGTTGTCGCAGACTAGACCCACGCTGCAGTCCATAAATTCTCTCAAAATATGACGAGTCCGTCGTGTCGAATCTTCGTGGCGCCGGCCTGTGTGATGGCTCCGCTATCGGCTCTGGTGTTTCGTGGACTGGGGACGTGGCTTCAGAACTCCTGTCTTCCGGAGTCTTCCCTTTCAGTGAATTCAATTCGATATAGTCTCCTTCACGTTGCGACGTCAAGGTCTTGCTGCCAGTCGATGACCATCCAAAGGGTGTATCGGTAGTCTTTCGGCCGGCAAGCGAGCTGCTGGTGCCTTCTTGAGTTGTGCCGTCAATGTCGTCCTCTGAGTCACGCGGAGATCTCTGGCTGTTGAACCAACGGAAGCGCGGACAGATATTTACCAAGATTGGATGACAGCAAGGAAGACAGCCGCATATTACGCCCAGGTTCGTTTCGATGCATAGTATTGTATAGTTATGGACACCGGTCCAGTAGATGTCGTTTGATTTGAAGAATACCGAGGAGTACCATAATCGACAGATTCCGGCGACGCTGACTCTATGTGTTCATGTCAGTACGGGCTAGAATGTGGGGTTGGAAAATGGGCCAAAAAACATCAAAACATGTTCCCTGGTTGGGAGCGCGTCGTCTTACATTAGGCCAAGCGAAAACAGGATCATCAGCCCGAATCGTTTTTCCTTTGGCAGCTTCAAGCCCAACACGAATCGCAGAGGCCATAAGAAAATCCAAAGGTCACTGAAAGTGTTGAGAGCGCCTCCAGCGAGGACGAAGTCGTGATGTTTGAGACACGATTTGGTCCTGAACTGTGGCGAATGCGGGTCGCGCGAGGCAAAGCACATGATGAATTGCAGGATCATCACGGCCAACAGAGAGACCATCCAGAGAAGTGTATATGCGATGGCGCATCGACAAAACCATAAGTTGCCTTTTTCCGGTGGGAAGACGCGAAGGTAACCTAAGCAGACTGAGGTTTTGGTAAAGCCGACACCAAGAACGAACGCGATCTCGAACGCAAGTTTAACCTAGGTAGAGAATAAGTATTTGCGCAACAGGCGGTGGACTAATAAAACTTGATTGAGCAGGAGAGAAGAGCCGATGTTGTACCCTTGTAATGACTGTGAACCAGTGCGGTTTGATATCCCATAGGTGTCTTGCGAGACCCCATCGTGTACAGACCATGATGGTGATTGCCCAGGCCAGCGTGAAGAACTTTCGTCGCAATCAATGTTACCATTTGTCGACATTAATAAAAACCGTCAATGATTTCACTTACCCATCCGATTGCCATCAGCCAGTCATCGAGTCCAAAAATGCGCTTGACGTATCCGCGACTGTAGAAACGACCGGCTACGACCATTGTCATCACTACCGCAAAAGGTATGAGTACCCCAAAGAGCAAGCCCCTCCGCGTTTCTGGATTGTCATAATTGGGCGGTCGGGATCGATACGTCTCCTCAAAGTCGGCAGGCAGAGGCATGGTTGCGTCGCCCACGACGCTCAGCGAATCGCGACCGACCAACAACTGAAGTGAGTGAGCGTACGGAGGAGTTTGAGAGTGGTAGATAGGGCGAGGACTAGACGTTGCCCTCGGGGCGTGTTAAGGTTCGACTGCCGGAGTTCTCGGTTACAATAACCTTATTCTCCCTTGAAGAATCAACGGCGCGAAGGATAAGCCGTTGCTGTCATTTTAAAAGAGAGCACTGGCATGGACCTCTCTCATTCGCAGACAGGCTGTGAGTAAGCTTGCAAAAGAGTTGTCGCGCACGCAGAACTGGTGACTAAGATGCTTGATGGAGGCAGGACATGGTGTGAAAGACCTACGGCCCCACATGCTCAGTACAACCACAACAGAATTTACGTGAGACTATCAGGAACCTTGCTCAAACCAGAATTCATCGGCTTTGTCCAGAAAAGCTTCCTGCTGCTTTCAGAAGAGGCGACCGTTCTTGTCTGATTGGCGGTGTTCAGGGTGTTTTTGCAAGGTTGGGAACAGTTTCACATGTGGGCGAAGATTTCGCAAGGCTTGAAAGACTGATCAGCCAGACAGGACGGTGCCTGATGGAAAAGCTTCCAGAAGCGAAGCGGCGCCCGGGTCGACCAGAAGGACGGGGGTGAAGTCGCGGCAGATGTTCAAGCTCGGATATATATTAGCAGTGCCCGAACGCAACTTATCTGGCTTCTTCTAGTAGTCCTCGGCTTCGGGGCTGTTTCTCGCGAAGTTTTGAGCAAGAGGCGTTTGTCGTTGGCGTTTTGCTCCTGAGCTTTACTGCGCATCGACCATGACCAAGAGCGTCTTGAACGCGTGCATGAACGCCCTGACTGTCTAGGAGCATCCCAGCACAGCATGAGGAGATTCAGGGAACATCAAGTATGCGGACAGTTGACTTCCTCCTGAGCTGTTGGGAAGCGAGGTCGTGCTCTGGCGGAGAAAGACCAGTCGTGTGCTCATGGAAATGCCTCCGGGTAGACTAGCTGGAGGTGACCTGACACGGGACGGGACAGCCACACCTTTCAACAAATCCCTGACTGACACGCCCGGGCTTTGCAGGCGAGCGCGCGAGGTGTGAAGCATGACTGTACCGGGGATTAGGAGTTTGGAGATTCAGCCAGCTAAGAATAGACCAGAAAGAGCGTTTTGCTGCCCAATAGCATGGTGTTTGTCTCCAAGGACCACCTGTGACAAGTTCTTGTCGACTAGACTGTATCGCGATAGCAGCGTGTCCGAGAATCCATCGGTCGAGGCAGACGACGAAGGCATTGACGAGCTGATAGCCAGGTCGCAATGTGTGGTCGGCTGGGGTTGACAGCTAAGTAGGACTGCCAAGTAGTTTTGAGCTTCCTGAATGACCTCTGAATTTGACGAGCTTTTTTTTTTTGGGACGATCGAGAGATTGCAGCATAAGAAAAAGCTGTGCCAGCCGTCAAGTTGGGCGGATGAAGGACGAAGGAAAGTAAGTTGTGGGCGCGTGCGATATCCGCGAGCGGTCCGAGGACTGGAAGAACTTCGGGCTATCCCGTCTCTCAGCGCCCTTAAGGAAGCCGACCGACGCGTCTCCTCTCCTCCGCGCGCGTCTTCGTATCCACCAACAACACATTTCGGAACTCCTCTGTCATTGCTGTCCTCGGCTTGGACTTGCGCAACATGTCGGATATGTGTCATGCGTTACCATCTCTGCGGACGCCCGCCATTGCAAACCTCTTCTGCGTCGAGCGACGGGAACGACATCTGCAATTGACCAGACAGGAAACGGATGAGAAATGTCCCGAGCGTCTTCGCATCTTCCTTCCTCTCCAAGCTCTCCTACGTCGGTGTCGTCACGGCCCTCCCGTCGCCGAAAGTCTGTACTCCACCTTTGATCTCATCAAATCGAGCCATCGAGAAGAACAATACCGCCTGGTGACGGTTGAACGGGACATGACGACTGGAAGAGGCTCAGATTCCGGTCGTCTATCGTTACTGCGGGCTCGGGGTAGCCAGTAAGGGAGGAGGTGTTGGTCAGCGGCTCATATGTACCGACGGACTTCAACAACACCGGTCAATCGCATGCCAGAGACTCCAAACGTGCGTCGACTGTTACCCGGCTTTGTTGTATGCATGATGTTTCGACCTCCGCAGTATGGCCCGTGTTTCCATCAACTACCTGGTAAACGCTAGCTCTAGCAGCCGACCCCGCGCCTTTCGTCTGCCCAAAAATTGACACCATTGAAGACACCAACTGGGATAGCAAGCTCAACTAGCCGTTGTGCGCGCAGGCGTGTCAAATCCTCATCGTCTCATTCGCTTGCTGCCGGGACGAGTGCCCTTGAACCTTGCTAGCCATCGCGGGCATGCCCACCCTCCCGCTTTGTTCAGCCGCCCTCACGGAAAACTCGCAGGCTGTCAAACGACATAAGTATCATTGATCGCGTCTGGAACCTCTCTTGCATCTGCACTGGCTCGTGATTCACGTTGAAAACATGAAGTTCTCTGCGGTCACACTCGCTATCGTTGCCGGAATCTCATCTGCCTCGTACATAAACAACCTTGGCTATGGCAGCCCATCAGGCCATCATCCTTTTCTTGGTCTACCAATCTACAAGATTGTTAAACGTCACGACCCAAGCTTACGATTTGTCGATGAAGCGCATCTGAATTGGACACATGGTGTTGCTTCAGGCGATCCGTATCCAAACTCGGTGATTCTGTGGACTCGCTGTTCGCCCAAGTACGACAACGCAAAGCAGAAGGGTATGTCACGAGACCACTATCAGGAAATTCTGCTGAAGAAGGCCACAGTCACAGCTCCCGGTTTCACTCAACTTTACGACCATCACCAACAGGAAACCATCCCCGTGTCTACTGCTCCAATTTGTGTCGAGTACAGAGTGTCTACGGATGAGAATATTGAAAATGTAGTGACCTCGGGAACTGCATATACGTCTTCCGACATCGACTACACGGTCAAAGTTGAGGCGTGTGGTCTTGAATCATTCACGCGATATTACTACCAATTCCGCGTGTGCGGAACGAACTACACAAGCCCCACTGGTAGGACCAAGACAGCCCCAGGCGCCAATGATGAGGTACCGGACATAGCCTTGGCAGTGTACTCGTGCTCGAACTATCGTATGTATTGATCTGCGATTTTGACTGCAGGATGATCTGACTTGCGTGGCAGCATTTGGATACTTCACCGCATTTGGGAATGTTGCTCGCAAAGACTCCGTGGATTACGTCCTTCATCTTGGAGACTTCTTGTACGAGTACGCCGAAGGCGGTTACGGTTATGGATGGAAAGTCGGACGCAGCGTGCTTCCAGACAAGGAAATTCGGACGTTGTATGACTATCGAAGACGTCACTCGCAGTACAGGTCGGATCTTGATGCAGTTGAGAATTTTGCCATGTTTCCCTGGATCCCGGTGTGGGATGATCACGGTGAGTTTGAGGGCATGCAGCCGTCACACAATGATCTAATTTTTGCGGTCAGAGGTCGGAGACAACACGTACCGAGATGGGATGGCGGACCAAAACAACACCAGGGCTTCGTTTCTCATGAACGATATTTCTACCGGCTTTGGAGGTGACCGCATTGCCTTTGACCAACGGAAAATGAATGCTGTCAGAGCTGTAAGTGCAAACTGCGGTTGTAGCGCGGATGTTTCAGTTTTTGTTGACATGAAAAAGTACTTTGAATGGATGCCAATCCGTCAGGTCGAAATGGACGACAACCTGCGCATCTGGCGAACATTCTCCCTCGGTTCCCTCATGGACATCTTCATGCTGGACACTCGACAGTACGACCGATCGATAACAGACCTTTATTGGAATACTGACTACATCCACGAAATCTCCAACGACGTTGGCAGGACCATGATGGGTAGTCGGCAGGAGAATTGGTTTTACCGAAAGCTCAGCGCATCCCATGCCAGGGGAGCCGCTTGGCGATTGATTGGGTCTCAAACAGTCTTTTCTCGGATCAACGAATCTATCTCCCAGGGCCCGGAAAATCCGCTCGACTATGACGCATGGGACGGCTATCAGGCGAATCGGAACCGGACTTTTGCACATCTTTACGAGAATGGAATCAACAACAACATTGTCATGGCCGGGGACAGCCACATGTCATGGGCAAGCGATCTCGTCTGGTTGGACGAGCATGATTATGATCAAAAGACTGGAGCCGGTGCGATTGGTGTCGAATTTGCCGGGACCGCTGTCAGCAGTCCTTCTCCTATTGGTCAGAATGTCACCATGCGGGAAGCCAAGAACACCAGCGAGTGGCTCGTGGAGGCCAACCGAGAGCTTCAATGGCAGGATTCTTATTATCGTGGGTACTACGAGCTTCATGTCAGGTATGTCAACCATCCAGCAGTCCGCGAAGCAGCCCCGGAGGTCTTGAAGCTGACTTACAATCCTGAAGCTACGACGCTGTAAAAGCCAAATATTACGGCATTCCGACCTTGGTCCAACGCACAGCACTCGAAGTCAGTCTCGCGAATTTCACCGTCCTGCGCGACGCCAACGCTCTTTCAAGACCTGTGGCTGGTGGGGTCGTCGCCAGCGGAACGCTGAAGAACGGAAGGACAGTGCAAACCAACATCACGAACAACACCTTGACAGGCCGATACACTGTCCAAAGCCTGGCAACATTCGGCTACAATCAGACCGTTGACAATGAGTTCTTGATTTAGAAGAGAAGACTCCTAGATGAAGCTTTGTGTTTAATGTTAATGGATTTTAGTTCAAACAGCAGCAGAGCTAGTCCGTGAAACGATGTAGGAGCAGCGAGCCGAGTTGAGGCATCGAGATCGAATCAATAGTTCGACTTTGCCCTTTGCTGCTTGCCGACATTGTCCCGCCATTACCTGCATACTCTCTGTCACCTCAGCCCAATTCTGGTAGAGATCAAAGTGATGGACCTCATTGGAGCGGCAGGCCTTGGTCGACACCTCGCGCAATTCCGACATTTGCATTGGATGATGCCAAGCAGAAACATGTCCTTGATATCACAGCTTTTTGGACTCTAGCTAACAATTGTTTCATGGGTGTGTTACTATAATTTGCCATCGCCCTATATCAACTCCATTTGCCATGGATATGTATACCAATCGCTGAACCTGTAGCCAATAGGAGGCTTTTGTGTCAGCGTTTCGCCTTATCCTGCATGGTCCCTGGTACCTTAGTTCTGTGGGAACACTGGATAAGCACAAAGTGATGCTCTGTATTCCGGCCTATCCCACGCGTCCCGGATGCAACGCGAGTCTACTCGCATCTCAGCTCCTGCCTCGGTCCCTATGCGAACTAGCTCGGGTTGCCGGAAAATCCGGCAGTAAGTTTTGTGACTCTCACGGGTGAGAACATTTCTTTTAAAGAGTTCAGGGAGATAAATTGGGACATTTCAGCCGATGACGTACGCTCGAATGACGTTCACTTTGGGCTATGCTAAACTCGTGTTCTGATCTTCAAAATCGGAGAGCGCAGGCACAGAGTTGTTGGTCGAGTCAAGCTGGTGGGACGGGAGAGCTAACAGCTGCAGAGTCAATGCCGCGTGGAAGATTCCTCCCGAGACCACTCGACAGCTACAACGACTCGTCATACTCCGTATAGGGAGAACTGTGATTCGGCTCAGAGGCGCCTCTAGCGCCCCGCAAAATTCTTTGCAGCAGGGCAGCCCCGCAACGGGCCACCCTAATCGACGACTTGACCCCGCGATGCTCCAAGCCACAGCAACACTGTTCGCCGCAACAAACCACCTAAACCCCCTCCACAGAATTTTCATCCTCCAACCATTGCTTCTTGAAACCTGGTCGTAAGGATGGATCCCATGGCTTCACTTCCGATCTGCATGACACAGAACCGCTTCCGGAGGTTTTCTACAGGCCTCATCGGACCCTTTTCGACGGACAACAGAAGTTACAGTGGGTAGGAATTATGAAGCAAGGCTTAGCCAAGAATTTGTCCACAAATATCCGACGGGGTTGAAAGGCGTGCTTGGTGGTATATCATAAGACTGCTTGGATCCTCCCTCTCAACTCTTGGAAGTCTTCGCTAGTCGCCTTCTCGACCCAAGTCGGCACCACTACTGCTTCAGTGGCTTTGACGTTTTGCATGATCGACTCCAAGCGACGGCTATTCGGCCAATCAGATCCCTTGCGAAGACGACCTTCGCGAATGTTTTGCCCTGTTTCGCAAAAGTAGCGAAGGCACCCTGGTTCGACTGACCGCCTGCATAAACGGTGTGGACGAAGACATCACGATAGCGGTGAGTGACATGCAGGTTGTGTTTATTCCCGACCCTTGGTCTATCGCGCATCTACATGCACATGTGAAAACATGTCACTGAAACTTGGCACTAAACATTCTATACTTCTGAAACTGATAAAACGTCGTCAAGGAGAATTCGTCCACTCCCGCAACTTGAATCCACGCGATTGCTAACAATGGCGACTGTCAATGACGAGTGGGTTACCCGCAGAGAGATCTTTCCTCAATGCTGACCATCACACAGAAAGCACACCGACAATGGCGGAGTCCACGCTGAAGACGTTGGGAAAATGGACCCGGGGAGACACAAGAGCACCGCCAAAGAATTCGCGGAAAATGTCACGGGAGAGTGAGTAACAAAGCCCACCATGACGTCCGACCTCAGAATTTGAAGTTGAAGAGTTTCGGATGGATGTCTGAGGACTCCCTACGCACCCGCATTTGGACTTTGAATTCTCAACTTGACGAGTTCGAACGGATGCCTGAGACTCCTTGTTCGTGTACATTTGGAGTCCACTTGCTGACTTGATAATACAGGGTCCGGAACCCTCTCGCAGACATTCCCGTCCCGCAACTGATGAAGGACGTTGATACCTTTGCGAAGGAGAACGGCATGACGGACATTCTACCACTCCTTCGAAAGGGAGCTTTGATCTCGCGTGACCCGAAGAACTTTGAGAGTGTCGAGGAGCTGGAAGAAGCGGACAAGGAAATCATACGCTTCGAGCGGACTCATCGTTGGAACCATCCTTGGTCTCTCTACTTTACCATCATCTTGAACTCCATTGCGGCTGCCATTCAAGGTAGGTGACCTTCTCCTTCGCGACTGTTCTATGCCTAACCATGCGCAGGCTGGGACCAGACTGGCTCAAATGGAGCAAACCTGTCGTTCCCGGATGACTTTGGCATTTCGACCACGGAAGAAGTCTGCGGCCCCAAAGGCACCTGCAACAGGGACGAGTGGATCGTTGGTCTCGTCAATTCCTTCCCATACATTGCCATTTGCATGTTGTAAGTACAGAATGCCCCCAGGCCTCGAAATTGCCGCCTTGACAAGACACCCACAGTGCGGCCTGGCTGTCCGATCCTATGAACGATCTCATCGGGCGTCGTGGGACGATTTTCATCGCCGCCATTTTTTCCCTGCTCGCACCCATCGGCTCCGCTCTCACTCAACACTGGGGTCAACTCTGCGCTACACGCATCCTGCTTGGAATAGGGATGGGTCTGAAGGAAGTTACCGTGCCTGTGTTTTCAGCAGAGACGGCCCCGGCTGTTATTCGAGGCGGTTTGGTCATGAGCTGGCAGCTTTGGACCGCATTTGGTATTTTTCTTGGAACTTGTGCCAACCTAGCAATGTACAAGGTTGGCGACGTTGCATGGCGACTCCAGATTGGGAGTGCTTTTATTCCCGCGGTTCCCTTGGTCATCGGCATTTACTTCTGCCCCGAATCTCCTCGTGAGTATTCGACACATTTCGTGGTCCTTCCGCTGACAAACTCTCCAGGTTGGTACATGAAGAAGGGAAGATTCCTCGATGCGTACAAGTCCCTCCTCCGCCTTCGGAATGCTCCCCTGCTGGCTGCTCGTGACTTGTACTACATCAATGCTCAGCTCATTGATGAAGTCCGGCTCATCGAAGAAGCGGGCTTGTCGACCAAGAGCAACATGTTCGTCCGCTTTGGCGAGCTCTTCACCATACCTCGGATCAGGAGAGCCACTCAGGCGTCTGGCATTGTCATGATTGCACAACAGATGTATGTTCTCTATCCCGGTTGAATCTCCGGTTTGCTGACTTTGAATAGGTGCGGCATCAACATTATGAGTTTGTCAGTGTCCCCATATTCGACCCCCGCAGTTCGACCCCCGTCTTGTTGAACATGTATAGGGTCTGACTTTGAGTACATGTAGCTACTCGAGCACCATTTTCGAAAACGCCGGAGCGTCTACTCTCGAGTCTTTGTTCGCAACGTTCGGATTTGGCCTGGTACGTCAATTTCGCCCCCAATTGCTCCCACGCTGATGCCTTTCAGGTCAACTTCACCTTCGCCTGGCCGGCCGTTTGGACCATCGATACCTTTGGACGGCGCAATCTGCTTAACTTTACCTTCCCAAATATGCGAGTCTCCAATAACTCCTCAATTCGAACATGAAAAAAGCTGACTAAAGTAGGTTCTGGACCCTGCTGGCCGCTGGATTCTGCTTCTGGATTCCCGAATCAAACAACGCGCATTTGGGGCTTATTGCCTTCTTCATCTACCTTTTCGCGGCGTTCTACTCTCCAGGAGAAGGACCCGTCCCGTTTACGTACTCGGCTGAGTGCTTCCCCCTTTCCCACAGAGAAATGGGGATGTCGTGGGCGGTGGCGACGAACAATTTTTGGGCAAGCGTCCTTTCCCTCACGTTCCCAAGAATGCTGCGAGCATTCAAGCCACAGGGAGCGTTCGGATTTTACGCTGGACTGAATATCTTGGCGTTGTTGATGAGTAAGTCCCTCTTCCGGCAACAGCAGGTGACGAAGGGAATTCAACTTGAGCATGATCCAAAGTCGTCGCACACTGGGCACAAGCATTTGAATGCTCCTTGTGACGGTGCTACAAAAGAAAAACATCTCTTTCTTCAGCTCATCGGGAGTTTGAAGACTCCTTGTCTCTACTCATAATCATCATGAAGCCTTGCACTTGGCAATTTCTCTCGTCACCCACTCTGCGGCTACGTTGAAAAGTTATCGGTCACTGACGTTGGTTCACAGTCTTCCATTTCGTCCCTGAGACCAAGCAGCGAACGTTGGAGGAGCTCGACTACGTCTTCGCGGTGCCGACTCGCACTCACGCCTCATTCCAGCTATATCAGATGCTGCCCTATTTCGTCAAGAGATACATTCTCCGGCGCAAGGGCCTGGTCAAGCCGCAACTGTACCACTTTGAGAAAATCGACGCGCCGGCTTCGCAGTCGGAAGAGAATTCAGTTGGTGTCAGCGATCCGGACCTGGAGGGAGCGCGTACGGAGACGGTCAAGGCCGCTCCTTGATTGCGGAGTTATTGTTTGCTGGAGCAAGTGAGGATGGTTCGATTTGCGGCGTCTTCCGTGAGCTGTCGCTACTGAGTTGTGTCTTGATTGTTCTTCCCCTTGGACTGAGGTTTGGTCGGTGAACGGATGGGCTTGAACGAAGAGACTTTGATATCTAATTCCTCCCATTTGTTTTCGTTCCAGAAGGAAAGTAATGAGTAATGACCAAACATGGAATTTTGCAAGGACCTTGTTCGCTGTGAAATTCATACGTTTGCGAAGTCACTCTCTCCGCTCTCGTCAAGGCCGAGGCAATTGAATTCGCCAAAAACTGATTCCATGGCATTCTGCACTGAGTTTGACAAATGGTTGCTTCTACCGGGGGGAGTACGAGTACGATGCCTCCTGGTCTATACCCCTTAAGGCAACCGAAGCGAGTGAGGCGACTGTCCTGCTCGCTTCACGCCGCGTCTCTCACGCTTCGCTCTTTCCACGCTATTGCCGGTACCTTCAGGTTTTTTCGAGTTTTTGTCTTTCGGATACCCCTGCTTCCAGCAAACAGAATGCTTCAACGTTTACGTCGCTCACAATCCTTCTCTTTCTAGCAGGTGTCACAGGTACCGTCCGCGCTGCCGCTTACCTGCGTTGACTCAGGTTGCATGCGCGCGATCATCGCATGAGGCTCCAGGGTCGAATTCTCCGATGGCCTCCAGATGCTGACTGCAGCTTGGTTGCTGCAGTTCAAGAGTCGCCATTTACTCCACACGTGTCGCCGGACAAGGCTTGAATTTTTGGCACCAAGGCCCTTTTCCGTAGGCTTTGCGACTTCGCGATGCCTCATCTTGATCTTTCCCGGATTTCGGCAATTCGGATTGCCTCCTTCCTTTTTTGAGCGGCGTTCTCGCAAAGACTTCCGACGCCGCTGGCAGCAACGCACTTTCCTTTTCTCAAGCCAGCTTACCATGAGAATGTTTGACATGCGGCAATTTGCGACACGGTCTCCAGAGGTTACAGTGGAAGCGACACCAATTATATCCACGTGCCCCCCGACTGTGTATCGCTGCTGCGACTCGCGCCGAGCGATTGGTCGGCTGCGTGACGCAACCGTGAGACTAGCCTCTCTCCGAAGTGAGGAGTGCTAATCGGTAGCGTGCTAGACATGCACAAAACAGCAGCAAGTCCGAGCCGGCGAGACAGGGGAGGCGCACCGAGCACGCCCGCGCGACATCTAGATAAGCTACTATACCGGTTTATCGCAACGCAGGTCGCAGAGGCTAGCGGGGCACCTGCAGTGGACGCCGCATCGTTTTATCGAGTATTTGGAGGCTGGTGCGTCGCCTTTTCTCCGGATGGTCGTGGACGACCCTTTGTCCAGTACGAGGTTGCTGGACGGCGACGCGTTGGGCATCGAGATGGACGACTTTGAGAAGAACAGGATCCCGATCGATGAGGTCGTGGGAGACGGCCTCTGGGGCGACATGCACCACGATGCGCGGGACATGCAGCGGCTGGGCAAGAAGCAGCAGTTCAAGGTATCTGACTCCAGAGAATCCAGGATGCCGGGTCTCGAGCTGACTGTCGACGCAGAGAAACTTCAGCTTCCTCTCCACACTGGGGTTTGTGTCGATTTACATGGCAACATGGGAATTCGTCCTGGTGTATGATGCCTCCAATGTCCCATGCGCCGGATGCGTAGAACGATGAATGGAGCATCAGAGTAACGCAGCGCAGGTCTCTCTCAGCCGGCTTTATCAATGGCGGCTTTGCTGGCCTGTTCTGGACGTTCATCGGCACCGTCATCTGCTACGCGTCCATTGTAGCCTCGCTCGCAGAGATGACCTCCATGGCCCCGACGAGCGGCGGGCAGTATCACTGGGTCTCAGAGTTTGCACCACCGCGGTACCAAAAATTCCTCAGCTATTCGGCAGGATGGATGTCCACCCTTGGATGGCTCTCAAGCTACGCATCCAGCGCTTTTGTGTGCGCGACTTTGATTGAGATTTGCGCTGAAATTATGCGCCCAGAGTTTGGCTTCAACAACTGGCAGTATACGCTGCTGATGCTTGCGCTCATATTTGTCACCGTTGGATTCAATACCGTGGGGTCGTCATTTCTCCCAGCGCTGGAGACGACGTCTTTGTTTGGGCACTTTTTGGGGTGGCTCTTGGTCGTCATCATCTGCTGGGCCATGTGCAGACCGTTGAATGCTCCAAGTGAGGTCTTTACCAGCTTCGTCAACAGCGGTGGCTGGAGCAACATGGGGACAGCCTGTCTTGTCAGTCAAGTGACGGTCATGTACTGCAACCTGGGCTCTGATAGCATTGTCCACATCTGTGAGTTTGTGAGATTGAGATTGTTTGGGTGATGCTAACGTGTTGGCCTGCAGCAGAGGAAGTGGAAGACGCATCGCTCGTCGTGCCCCGAGCCATGTGGTGGTCCTATGTCGTCAATGTCTTGCTCGGAATCGTCACCTTGATTACCATGCTCTTTTGCATTGGGTCACTCGACGCAACCTTGGAGGCTGATGCCCCCTATCTCAACCTCTTCCAAAATACCGGGTCATCCGGAATGGCACTCTTCTTGACCATTTTGGTCCTTGTGCTGGTGTTTTCTGGCAACATCACCACCCTTGCCACGGTCTCGAGGGAGCTGTGGGCCTTTTCACGCGACCACGGGTTTCCATTCTCGAATTGGATTTCTCACGTATGCCAGCAATTCCTGAACAATGCAAGTCTGGAAATTGACGAGTGAGCAGATGAACGCAAAATACGACATCCCCTTCAACTCGGTCTACCTCTCCTCAGTCCTCACCAGCATCCTATGCCTGGTCAATCTCGGCTCCACCTTCGCCTTCAATCTCATCGTCTCCCTCTCTCTGCTCGCCCTCCTCTCCACCTACATGATCTCCATCGGCTGCATCCTGCTCCGCCGCATCCAGGGCCAGCCGCTCCCACCCGCCCGCTGGAGCCTTGGACGATGGGGTCTTCCAGTCAACGCGTTTGCGTTTTTGTACTCGGCCTTTGTAATCGTATTTGCCAGTTTTCCCACTTCGGTGCCAGTGAGTCTAGGCGATGCGAATTGGGCGCCGGCGATTTGGGCGGGTGTGCTGCTCTTGAGTGTTGTGGTGTACTGGATTCATGGAAAGAGGCATTTTACTCCGCCGGTCATGTTCGTCGAAGGAAGGAGGACGGAGGGGGTGGGCATCCAGGCGACTTCTTAGATGAGACATGAGTTGAACGCAAAAGAATCGAAGATTTCCTTCCAATTGGCGCAGGAATGTCGCTCGCGGAACGACAGGCGTAACGCCATGAGCCGAGTATTGCGGGGCCAAGAAGCGCATCAGCACCTCTCTCCTGGCGTCATTGTCTCGGATGGGTTGGAAAAAGACTGGGAGCTGGTGAAGGCAACGGACTGGATGGACCGCGAAGACTACCCACCCCAATGACACCTGAGGCGAGCACAAAACGACACGAGCCTACAGAGGTGGGCAAGAGGCTCAATATTCCATCCAAGAGGGCTGTTCTCTGAGGTGACTTCCCAACTCCAGGAGCAAGAGCCCCTGACCGTGCTTCCTATACTTTTCAGAGGCGGACGGAGCACGCACCTTTTCCATCTCTTCTAAGGATCATGAGACGTGGGAAACAAAGGTGCCTGTCGAATTTTCGATTTAGAATCGTAGCAAAAGCCGTGGCACACGTAGGAGCTCGACAAAGAGAGAGCAACCAAGTAGCAACGGCTAGAGGCGTGGAAAATTTCCATGTTAAAATGTGCGTATACAGGGGGCGTTCAAGCGCCTAGCGCACTTGATACTGGAATTCACCTAGTCCTCTGCGAAGTGTAGTTACAGTGAGTTGTCGTAGCTATATGCGCCACGACTTTTACTGCCATCTGCACGACGTGTTGGCATCTCGCGATGCAAAAACGGCAGAGCGGCCTGTCGGATCGAGGAGATGATGATGTGAGCTCTGAACACTACAAGACTTGCGCTGACCCGAGTGATGTCGGTGATTGATGGTTCGAGAAATTGGAGATCCGGACTGCGGCAACGATGATGAAGGTTTCCATGGCACGGAAAGTCGGGCAAAGTGCTTGCTTCTTGCCCCGAGTTGCACCCGCACATGTTGATCGTTGAATCGAGAAGATCTGCATGCGTCCGAATGCTGCGACATTTCGATGATTCTCCGCCCTCCCTCTCAGCCAGAGAAAAGATGTCTGACAACGTCTCTTCTAATCCGCGCTCTTTTGCTGCTCCAGACGCTGCGTGCTCTCTCCCTTGCGCTCCTCCTCGTGCGTGTCTTTATAATCGGAGCTGAATATCTGAGTCCCCGCTGAAGCGAATCGGGGCGGAAGACTGATGCGGTTGGACTGGGTTTGATAGCACTGGACAGGACTGACTGCAGAAGGTTGAGCGATGAAGAGAAAAGGGGCGAAGCTGCCTTATGATAACAAAGATCCAAGACAGAAAATGAAGACGAAGGAAACCCCCCAACACCATCCCCCCACCCCCCACCAACCCAGCCAATCGCGATAGGGCGACTGCGAGCCCCCTCGCAAGTCGCACCGCAAAAACGAAAAAGCTTCGAGAGGCTGAATGCGGCAGGGCGGAATTGCCGACTAAGAGGCAACATTGGCAAGACACTCCATCGCCATTGGTCCGTCCACGATTAAACCGCTGGCTCGCCATTGCGGGCTGGGGGGCGGACCGACGGACTGGCTTTGATCCGGGCGACCTCCTCCGTGGCAGCGGGGGGCTTCCCGGCAGCGCGATACGAGAAAAGGCTTGTTTGGAGATGTCGTGATGGGGAGAGGAGAGGGTTACATGATCTTCTTCTGGGAGGGGAATTGGTGGAAGAGGGGGAGAGGGGACTGGCGAGCGGATGTGACATTGCTGATCATGGCGAGGGAGGAGGGGGTGGTTCATGTGTACGTACCATTCTTCGCGAATTGAAGACTACATGGTATATTACTCGAGCGACAACGCTACACGGATTTTTTTTTACAAAGACCGACTCTGCTGTCTCTCTTTCTCGCTCGCGCCCCTTTGTCGAGACGAGGCAAGATGATTACTCAACGTCCAGCACGAGCAAATCCACCTCTAAGCCCTGGAGCCCTGTCTTGAACAGCGTCGTCCCGCTAACCGTCCACCCGCCTGGTCCATACTTCACGCTGCTTGCGCCCGCCGCTTTGGGCAGCGCGACGGTAATGTTCTCTGTCGTGTCGACGTACTCGAGACTGACGACGCTGACGAGCATCTTGCTGCCCACGACCCACGCAGCAGCGTCGACGCGGCTCCTGCCCTCCACGACCAGCGATGTCGTCGGCGCCGCAAGCAGCAAGCCCGCCACGTCGGCGGCCGTCATCACCTTTGCCAGGCTGGCTGTCACGTCGGCGAGGTCGGGCTGCGTGGGCCAGTCCCAGGCCACAATGCCTTTGGCGCCGTGGTTGATGCTCAGGACGGCCATGACGGCCTCCTCCTCGGCCGTCGGGTAGCGGCTCCAAAACGTCTCGTTGCCAAACGCCTGCGGCACGCCCCAGAAGCCCTTTGGCTCCTGGCCCAGCCACGTCTGGTAGTCGCGGAACAGGTCGAGGCGCAGCGAGATGTCTTCGAAGTTGCCGTTGCAGTCGTCGCAGCCGCAGCAGCCGTAGGTCGTGTTGCACGGCGTGAAGTAGACTTCGCTGTAGGACGTGTTGACGGCGATGGGGTAGACGTCGCTGAGGATGATGTCGGCGCCTGCCGAGTAGTTGGCGTAATAGAAGTTGTAGCAATTGAGGCAGAGCGAGACGGGGTGGTACGGGTCCAGCGATTTAATCAGGTCGTACGTGTCCTTGGTCGCGTTGAGAGTGTCGCTTTGGCCATCGGGCTCGTCCCCCTGTTGGTGTTTAGGTTGGTGTTTTCCTACTTGGCACGTCTTCTCTCATGGGGGGATGCTTACCGTATACCACAAGAGCATGGACTTGCGGGCTTTGTATCGATTCACCTGTTCGGTGACTGACGAAAGATTTTTGTACGTCCACCTCATGTCGAACATGACCCAGAGACCAATTTCATCGCAGGTGTCCATGAAAAGGTCAAACTCGGTAAAGTTAAAGGCCTTGTTGTCGAGGGCTGCGTCGGGAACCACGTGGACAATATTGTATCCATATTCCTTATAAGTGCGGGCGTTTTCGACGATTGCTTTTTGGAAGTATCCGTCCCAGGAGCCGTAAAAGGAGTACGGTAGGAGCGGAGTGAAGGAAGTGCTTTTGGAAAGATAGTCTTGAACTTGCAGGCCGCCGTACAGTTTGTCCAGTTTCGTAACACTTCCGCCGTCGGCGCGCGCGGGGAGCTTGAAGAGCTGCGTGTTTACCTCGTACGACTGGTTGCCGTCGATCGATGCTGCTACGATGGTGATGTTGTATGGCTCGTTTTGCGCCTTGATTTTTTCGAGAGAAAACTGGAATTCATTGCCGGTCGTGTTGACAGAAACATTCCTATCTGCCACCAAGGAGAGGCCGTTGTCCGAAATGGAAATGTCAATGTACAGAAAGTCGAAAGCCGATGTTGTTTGAGTGTCTTTGTGGTAGACGCTGTTGAAGAATGGCTCGCCGATGACCTCGGACAGTCTGGCATCAACTATGAAACTGGCAGTCGTGTCACTTTCGAGGTACAAATTCATCCGTGGATACGCCTGGACATCCAAGCGCGGTTCAGCTGAACGGGCGGGCTCGTAGAGCCAGCCGCCCGGCTCGAAGGAAGCATTTCTGCATGCATGTCAACATGGATGATTTGGGACTGGACTTGCAGACACCATACGCGGGGCGGTAGGCCTTTCCACACCATACTGTGTTCCTGCGTCAGAAACGTGGCGTAGTGGAGGAAGGAGGGTTTCACGCACTATCAACGCCAGGCGGCGCATTAAATAGGGCATCTGCAGCTTTTGCGACTGGCAGGTCAAACAAAAATAGAAAATCAAACGTCAGGTAAGCAAGCGCGAGGAGAGCGGCCATTATCAAGGTACCCGAGCCAGGGCTTGCAGAGCAATCGAGGGGAACGCAGAGCTCGTGGCGTACCAGACGACGCCGCTAAAATGGCGAATCAGCATTTATACAGAGAGAGGACACTGGGTGTGATTGCAAAGGTGACATGCAGGGCACCCGTCGGAACTCTCACCGAATACCGCCCTTTGAAATGGAACTGCGGGGTCGTCGCGCCCCAGCGTCACATCGTGAAGGTACTCTAGATAAGAGAGACGTGCGGACGCAATGTTGTTTTTGAAGAGTGGGAGACTGAGAGGGGCTCACCCTCGCCCGCGCTGGCGGTGCAGACATGGCTATGCCAAAGTTGCGCTCGAGGCGGTCCATGGTTCTCGACGACATGGACGTAGGCTGGAATAGGAAGGTCATTTTGGAGTGGAATGTCCAACTCCACGACAAACGTGGCGGCACGGCGTGGCGTAGGTACGAACAGGGTTTGCTTATGTCATGCATAGACATACTCCAAGACTCCAAGAGGCCAAGGAAGCCCTGCCCGTCGCATCACGGGTCAATCTTCCTGCGAGAACCCGCTGACCATCTCACACATCGCCGCTCGCCTTTTCCTCCATCGACGTTGGATATAGTTCCGCCGCCCACGTTGCGCAGACTCAGCCAAGATGAGCCTCTTCCATCATGCCGCTCACTCCCACCACGTGCATTAGCCAAACCTGCGCAGTCGCGATGCTCTCCGGCGGCCATCTCCCACGCCTCGTTGTAGGTGTTGACTGAATCGGCTTTTTGCCCAGCTCAATAACGCCAACGACGGCTGCGCGTGTCGCTCCTTCCTTTCTTCTCACGCTGCCACTACCCTCAGCTGTCAGTCGGTGCCATCTGACTGCAAAAATGGCCTCTTCTACATTACCATGGCCTGACGGTCTCTCCCCTATGTTGTTTTCATTCTCCAGCTCCTCGTCCTACCTCCTGCAAAAAGCAAGCAGCAGCCTGCAGCCAAAACAGAGAGATCGACGTTGTTGTGAAACGCGACAGCGCTATGAAACGCAGCCTTTTCTCCGCCATGTCCAAGGTCACCTCTCTCCTTGGAAACAAAAACCCCTTTGCGCAGCCCATGGATCCAAACGAGCATACCGTCTGGCTGCAAGATAACACGGCCTATAGGCCCAAAGGTGGCAATGGCAACTCCTGGGAGGCCGAGTTCGTGGCCGCCTTTTTCGCCAAAAATCCAAACCGCACCAGAATCACTGAGATGGTTGCCGACGTTGCCGACAAGCTGAATCTGGGGCACGGCGATGCCTCAGAAGAGACGATAGCAAAGCGCCTCGAGCCGTGGACGACGGAGATCCTGCCCGGGCACACCGTCCGCATCAGCATCGGGGGCAGGCAGGAAGCGAAATTGGGGCCCGGAGGCAGCAGCGGCGTCAGCAAGAACGTGATCCCCATGGCAGCAGCAGGCAAGGAGACGGAAGACGGCGACACGGTCGACTCTCACGCCGTGGGCGTCGACACGCACCCCATGACGACGACGTACGCCGAAGCGAAGGGTTGGGCCGTCATTTCCGACATTGACGACACTATCAAGATCACGGGCACGGGCGACATTCCCGCCGTCCTGCGGAGCACCTTTGTCGACGACCCCACGCCCGTCGATGGCATGCCAGCCTTGTACGCCCATCTGCACCGCGCCCTCAATAAGGCTCCGTTCTGGTACCTGTCAGCCTCGCCCTACAACCTGTATCCGTTCCTGCATGAATTCCGCAACGCGCATTACCCCCCTGGCCCACTGCTGCTCTGGAATGCGTCGTGGATGGACGTGTCGGCCTTCGTGCTCGCCCTGACCAAGGAGCCCGAAAAGTACAAGTGCGACAAGATGCGCGAGCTGCACCGCAACTTTCCCTCGCGCGCCTTTGTCTGCATCGGCGACAGCACGCAGCGCGACCCCGAAGCGTATGCCCAAATGGCGCGCGAGTTCCCCCACTGGGTGCGCGCCATCTTCATCCGCCGCGTCACGGGCCCGAGCAACGACGAAAGCAAGACGGGGCCTGACCGGTTCGAGAAGGCGTTCAAGGGCCTCGATCGCGGCCTCTGGCACGTCTTTGACGACCCGACCGAGTTGTATGCCCGCGTCGATGCCTTGGTGGCTGGGGACCCGTTGGGCACGGGTAGCGGCACTGGCGATGCGCCGCCAACGGAGCCTGAGAGTTCGCAGAAGCGAGGCTGCGTCGTGCTTTGACTTTCCTCTTCTCAATGTGATGGGCATTATCCATAGCGGTTGCTGTTCATTGTGTACCTGATATTCCTGTTCATCCTTGCTAGCGTTATTACCGTGGCCGGGCAGGCATGGATCTCGCGAAGGAAGGTTTCGAAAGGAGATGTTCGTAGAGAGAAGGTTGAGCATTGCTTGTTCCCAAGGAGTTTGAATTCTCTTCGTTAACTTGTCCCTTTGCAAATTGTCTTCTCTTCATGTCTCTAGCCAACGATTGCTCCACGTGCAACGTGTTCTTCGTTTGTTGCTCTTTGCATTGCGTCGCTATATACCCTATCCCGTCAATGTCAACCGACAAGACAATTGTACAATCTCGTAGTGTCCACAGATCAGCTCAAGTTCCAGCTCCAGCTCCAATCCAAATCAACACCAAAGACGTGAACGCCAGCCAAAATCCAATCCAAACGTGACTCCGCCTAGCCCAGTCGAGCGCCCTTCCAATCTAGAACAGACAGAAACAACAATCTTTTTCTACATCAACGCAACCGCAACGCCAATTCCCAACGACAAGGTCAACCCGCCCATGACCAGCCCCACGCCCACCATCGCGCGCTGTACGGCGCGTTTCTGCTGCGGGCTGGCCTCGTACCTCCTCTTCCCACCGCCAAACTCCCCTTCCTCTTCCTCCTCACTTTCCTCGCTCAACTCGGGCTCCGCCTCCCCACCCAAAACCTTACGTACCGCCTCCCTATCCCTCCGCGCCTGCTCCGCCATCCACTCGTCAACGATGCCGCTGTACTCGGCAGCGCCGTAGTGGCCAGTGGCCTCGCGGAGCCAGCTGCCGCCCTTGCGCGCGGTCGGCAGGCCTAGGTCACGCAGCATCAGGTCGAGCAGCGGCAGGCTGTCGAAGAAGAGATCCGCCATGACGGCGCCGAAGCCGTGCGGATAGCGCCAGCGGCCGTAGCGCGCGTGCAGGATCGTCTCGAAGGTGGCGTGGGCTTGAACTTCGTCGGCTGCCTGCGCGTCGGCAGATTTTTCGACTTCGAGGGCGTCGCCGTCTTCCTCTTTCAGCTCCTTGAGCGAGGACGAGGGCTTGCGGCTTGCGGGTGACGGGAAGGGGAACGAGAAGGCGACGGCGCTGTCGGGCGTGTGCACGCGCTCGAGCTCGTACGTGGAAGACGAGAGGCGCGAGGACGAGGGCGAGCTGCCCGGCGTGCGCCCTGGAGACGACGGAGGCGTCTGCTCCGGGGTCGACGGGAGATCGGCAGCGCTGGTGCTACTGGCGTTGCCGTTGCCGTTGCTAGTGCTCCCGACACTGGTGCTGCTAGGCTCTAGAGATGCAATGCGATGCTCGAAGAAGGCCGTGATCCAAAGCGCCTGAATCTGCGCCAGAAGCGCCGTGATGGGCGTGCGAGTGGCACCCGAAAAAGCCAGCGTGCGGTTCGCCGTGATGCGCGAGGGCGGCGCCATGAAGCGGTGCAGCAGGTAGGCGTGGTCGAGCGTGCCTGACGCCGGGTCGATGGGATCCCGGGGTTGCTGATGTCGCAGGTGAGGCGGTGCAGCAGCCTCCGGTTGGGATGTGAGGCACGGCAATTTGCTCTTGATCTGGGCATCAGCCTCGGCCACCATAGGCTTGTACAGTTCGTTTTCCTTGGCGCTGAGAATGTGTGGTAGTCCCAGTTCAGCCCCAATGTCGATGCCGTTACGGGTAAACTTCATCGTCGGGCCATGCTTCCAACCGGAGCAGCAGACCATGGCATCAATGTTTTTCAGACTTGTTCCATTCGAGAGGTGAATCTCGCGGTCTCCAAGCTCATCCACGTCCGCCACGTGTATATTGACCATGCCCTTGCGGATAAACTCGTATACGTCCGAGTCGTAATTCAACAGTCCTCGGCCGGTGGCTACCCACCAAAGGTCATACCACGGTCTCAGCTTTTCAATCTCTTCGTGTTCCTCGAAACGGGTGTTCTTTTCCAGAGTGTGTTGCATGACGTTTTTGGCGAACCACTTAACAAACGCGCGTCCTCTCTCTGTCCGCTGGAGGAAATTTCTGGGGCCGTCCCAACCGTCGGCGTCGCCCCAGATGCAAGGGAACAGCCAAGTTACCATGCGTGTCATGATAAGGCTCTCGGCGAGAACTTTGAATGGCGTCATTCCTATAAGAGAGTATTAGCATAGACCCTTTTCCTATATTTGCCAAGGTTATATTTACGTGTCGGTCCCATCCAACAAGCTCCGTGGCCGCTTTCTCTCAGAATCCACTGCACCTTGACGCCAGCATTCGCAAATGCCCAGACGACATCATAGGCTGATTTGTTGCCAGCAAAGACAGCAACTGATCTCGTCTTTTGTGGATCCAGCAAATGTTTCTTGGGGCCAAAGTCTCGGCTGTGGAAAAGGGATCCAGTGTACTTGTCTTGTCCTGGGAAACTTGGTAGTTTCGGCTCTGAAGTGACGCCAATGCAGACGGTCATTTTCGAGGCGTGGATAAAACACGTTTCTTTCGTATCCGACCCTTCAGGTCCCGCAGCGATCTTGAGAAGCCATCCGTCCTCCTGGAGATCTTCTGCTTCCTCAAGCTTTTGGTTGAAACGGCATCGGCGAGCCAGGTCGTAGTGATTTGCAAAATCCTCGAGGTATCGCCGCACAACATCTCCGGGAATATGCTTCCCCAATTCGACGCCGTAGATTTCCGGTGTCATTGGGAAATCGCTGAATTCAAAGTAGCCCATGACGGAGTTTGTCTTCAGATGTGGGTACAGCCTGTCGCGAGCCCATACTCCTCCAATTGATGTACCGGCTTCGAGTATAATCAAGGATGCGTCTGGGTTCACTGAAAGATAGGTACGGGCCATGGCGAGGCCGTGGAAGCCTGCAAAGCAAGTTAGACGCCATTGACTTGAAGGTTGTCATTTTCCTTACCTGCCCCGACAATCACCATGTCACAATGCTCTGCTGTATCCATTTTGCCAGTCCGAAGCTCAGGGTGCCAAATAGGCTCTTTGTGTAGCACAACGCCAGAACGAGACGCAAAAGGGCGAGATGGGGTACACGCAAGTATTTAACTCAATCTCAAAGTCTTGGGATTTAACTGGACAATGAGCCGCAATGTTCCGGACGGAACATAGATTAAGTAGATTTTGCCTTGGCAGCAACACTTGCAGAAGCAAAACCCAAGATTGAAACTCTGCTTGGCTTGTTCTAGGCTGTCCCCCGCCACTCCACATCTTGACTTGAGGTTTGCGCCCAATGATGAGATTCACGATGGGTGCTGATGGTAGTTCTGACAAGGCTGTGGTCAAGTCTGGTTCATGCTATCGGTAGACGTAGGGCGGCGCATAGTGCCGGACCCTGTAACAGGACGATGTGAAGCGCCACTAGGGTACGCCTAGACCTCGTGGGAAAGTCGGACATCCCGGTCCATCACTAGATTCTTATTAGTTTTGCTCGTAGCCGGCCAGAACGTCTTCTCAATTGGCGCCTCATTCTGCTTCAGATTCAGCTTTGCTTCAAAAGCTGTTCGACGGCATTTCCACGTGCCGCTGTTGCAGACTGCATTGCTTGGCTCGTGGCTTGCATCGCCCCAATCAACCCCAATCATTACGCTGGCTCTGAATAGACCGGGATATACTTGGAAAAGTGTGGCTATAGCGCCCAGTCATTCTGAGCATCAAGAATCCGGGCGTTAGGTCAAAATAAGGTTGAGCGCAGATCAAAGATTGGGCGGAGAGCGGGATGGTTTTAGCGGGAACCAATCAAGCTGTTCGGAGAACAGCGCGCCGGGCTCTATCGTCCCATTCCTGCCCTTCCGAGTCGTTATACATTTTTCAAATGCTTCTCATGACGCAAGGTGTCCACGCCAGTCTTTCCAAGACAGTGTACAGTTGGACAGCCGAGCTTATCGTGGGAGCTGCGAACTGTTCGGAAACGAAACGGACAGAGGTGCGATTGAAGGGCCGACGATGCTGATTCAAATTGCTATCTGCTTTGCGCGGTAGGATGGTTCATTCGTCGAGCTTGACAAGAGTCAGGAACCGGGTGGTCGGGTAGCAGTGCAGTCGAGCGCTGACCGGTCCAGCAGGTGTGCACGCGGAAATCATCACGTCGTGGGAAGAACGTCTTGGGCGATGAGGGTTCGTGTCATGGTCCGCAATCAGGTACTGCTGGTGATAGGCCGTTGATACCCGGGTGTTCTTCATTGGAAGAGGAGGCTGGTGTGGGCGCTGAGTATGTTCGGCAATCGCAAGCTGGGCGCGAAGACGAGTGAGTGACGACAGTGAGGTGTCGGTGATGACGATGTTCGAAGATGGACGTCGAGAGAAGCGTAAGAGTCTGGGGAGAGGTGCTTGGCGGGCTGCAAGGGCGCTAGTCCGTACCTGGCTGCTGGCAAGCGAGGCAGCTCCATTATTCGGAACGGGACGCCCAACCCATAACATCTCCACTCGCAATTACAACCTCAGCTCCAACACCTTTTGCTTCTCGACGCTGACCTCATGAACCCCGTCGTCGACCTTCTCCGTGAGCTTGACCACAAGATGATTTCCGCTTCCGGCCAATCCGACCATTGTCTATACACACTCCAAATCCCCTCTGATGGACTACAATGGCTGGAGACAACAACACGGACCCAATGGCCTGTTTGAAGCTGGTGGAGACATGTCACCTGCCACATCAGTCATGATGCGCCGACTAGAATGCCGTCTCGCGTTCATCCATCCCGTGTTCGGAATAGGTGACGAGCACTTGCTTAAGGTTCCTCCCAAGCTTTCCAGTTGACTCAAGCTCGCCGACACCTTCACGGCAGTTCAGAGACACGGAGGCCAACCTGGAATGTCGGGCCGTGTGTCTATCCAAAAGAGCAATCTTCCGTGCAAGCGAGGGGAAGGCCGCCCGGCATTTGCCCAGGTGAAACGCACAAATGGCTCCACTCGACGACTTGAACTTGTTCCTGTGCATCCAGTCGGACGGCCGCGCACGCTTTGCAAATCTATCCATCGCCGAGTGTCTCGTTTCAACAGACGCTGTTGTTTCGTGGCTCCTTGGCAAGGTCTGCCTGGGGCTGGATTTTCCCGCCAAACAACGGTCGAAGCCCCAAACAAACTGCTCTCGAGCTGCGGAAGAGCCCGCCCCGAGTGCACTTCGCGCTCCGCGACCGCCCGCCAAAGCTCCAGGTTGCGTTGAAGACGGAGAGCCGCATGTTCCACCATCCATGTTTACTATTTCCTATAGGGAAGTTTCAAAAGCCTGCCCGTTCCATCCATGTTCTTCTCCGGGTGACTGCTCCGCCCCGGTTCTCCTGCAATGCTCGACGACGGCCCGTAATCTGTCGATTGCCCCTGCTCTAGTTATAGGACAGCCCAGTCTGTGCTCCGTCCAGGGATTGCTTTTACCCTGTAGCAGCTCGTCTGCCTCGCATCTATAAAATCGAAACGCTGCTGTTCCCTGCCCGTTCGACAGGAGATCCCTCGCCCAACACCACCTACCTTCCTTCCTTTGCATCCACAGTCAATCGTTGGAGTCTTTCAAAATGTTCAAATCTCTTCTTTCTGCAGCTGCCCTGGTTGGCAGTGCTCTCGCTCTTAGCTCTCCTCCTTCGGGTGCCCTGACCGTTGGTTCCAGCGGCAAATACTCCAAGATCCAGGATGCCGTCGACGCCCTCGACACGAGCTCCAGCTCCGACCAAACCATCTTCATCTACAAGGGCACCTATGAGGAGCAGGTTGTCGTCCCTGAGCTGAAGGGCTCTCTTACTGTCTACGGTTCCTCCGACTCCGAGACCGACTACAGCTCCAACACCGTCACCATCACGGCCGGCAAGAGCCAGGACGACGGCCTCGACAATGACGGCACGGCCACTCTTGCCGTCCACACTGGAAACTTTTTCATGTACAACGTCAACGTCGCCAACTCCCACGGCGAGGGCAGCCAGGCGGTAGCCCTTTCTGCCTACGCCGACGGCAACATGGGCTTTTACGCTTGCCAATTCACTGGTTACCAAGACACTCTCCTCGCTCAGGAGGGTAACCAGATCTACAGCAAGTGCTACATTGAAGGCGCCACCGAGTAAGTGACCTAGTTCAGGGCCGCCAGATGCCTCGTTGTTGCGGCTGCTAACCGGTTCAGCTTTATTTTTGGCCAAGAAGCCGTTGCGTGGTTCGAGGGTTGCACGATTGGCGTGTTGGCCGCAAAGTCCGGATACGTCACCGCCAACGGTCGCAAATCAGACTCGAGCGCCTCGTACTACGTCATCAACAACAGCAAAGTCCAGGCTGGCAGCGGCCAATCCGTCTCCTCCGGCGCCTACTACCTCGGCCGCCCCTGGGGCGAGTACGCGCGCGTCGTCTTCCAGAACAGCGAGCTCAGCGACGTCATCAACGCAGCCGGCTGGTCCGTCTGGAACGACGACGAGCCGCGCACGTCGGGCGTCACGTTTGCCGAGTACAAGAACACGGGCGACGGCGCCTCGACCAGCTCGCGCGCCTCGTTCTCCAAGCAGCTCAGCTCCGCCGTCAAGCTGTCCGACCTCATCTCCGACTACTCGAGCTGGGCCGACAGCACCTTCATTTCGTAAACCACTCGCTGCTCGTACGAGCTGGCTGTGTTTGCGGTTTTGCGCTTGCCTGTATCTACTTCACCCCCTTTTTGCATCTTGCATCGGGCCTGCGGCGTTGTTGCTTCGTATACCGCGTCATCGTCACCAATTGAATAAAAGCGCAAATGCTTGAGCTGGTAGAGCTTGCAATGTATCCGTCGATCAACATTTTTCCGTATTCGACGTGGTGGTTGTGAGGGCAGGGGTCCTCCCAGTCCGCTGCTCTGCTCAGGGTCTTGTACCCGGAACTGGGGCCAAACTCTGTTGTACATACTGCAAAAGCTTAATTGCATATACTGAAGGGAGAGATTTACAGCGCGTTCTTGATGTCCACTGGTGTCTTCGCAGCTTCGAAGCTCGAACGGCTCGACCGTTGTGTCTTCGTCTCTCCATTGCATGTTCGTATCCGGTGGGTAAAACGTGCTCCCACTAGTCTAGCCGCCGTTCCATCAAACAACCGTCGCAGCCGTATCCGTACGGCTATCGCCATCCCGTTTGCTGCCGTCCGTCTCGCTCGTGTCCGCCCGCCTCGCACGGCAAAGTAAATCAGACCACTCGGACCTCGCATCTTCCCAGTCTTTGCGTCCAAATTGAGCAATCAGCTAGAGCTTGATACCATGCAAGCACTCTTAAGCATCACTGCGGAAGCGCCAAGGGACGCGATTTGCTCAACCTAATCAACGCCCGTCAAGCCACACGCGGATGCGGCGGGGAAGTTGCTGGTGCCGATCTCATGCAAGTCATGCGAGTGATGTCTAAAAATTGCGACCGTGCTACATGTCTATCGTGATGGGTTGGTATTTTGGGCGAGTGCTTCGCGTGGTATTGCATGTAGGCAAAGACGCGCTTTACTGTATCGCCACATGCTGATGGGCGTGAGTTGTTAGCATTTGGATTTGCGTTTGTCCGTATCGGTTGAACCTTTGGCGGAGGAGAGCTGAATACAACATAATGAAGGGACTGGGGAAGCGCATTTAGAGCAGCGAGGCAAAAGATGGGAGCTGGACAATAAATAGGTGCGCCAGGTACGTAGATGGGAGGAGCGTGCGTCGGCGGCGGAGGCGCCGTCGGATACCTCAGGCAAGCGGCGGAACAGAGGCTTCTTGGGTTGTTTGAAGTTCTTGAGTATGTGCTTGGACACTGGACAGCTCCTTACATTCATGATCTAGAAGGTCAAAGTTATCTGCGTGACAGCTATCAGAAGCTTCAATGCTCCCCGTCTGCCTGTAGTATACCTTGAATGTTAGTGCTGAAGAGCACGGAAAATCTATCTCATAGCCATGCGACGCTTGAATGCCCTCATCTGAACGCGATCTACCTTCGCTGGGGTGGAATCTTGAACTGCGAAGTTCCTTTTATCTGCTCTTGTAATGAAAAAGCGATGACTACTCGAAATGGCAGCGATGCGAAAATCTGAAATGCTCTCTATGCCCTCCCTATTCCTAGAACGATTTACCCCCCGTCCCACTGCAATCTACTCTAGCTAATGGGATATCTCGATGCCAGAGTCAAATGCTAAGATGTAGTCTTGGAAAAGACAAACTTCACACGCGAGCCCTCCTCTTTCAGCACATGCAGCAATGCTTCATCTTGGAGCATGTCCTCACAGTCAACAGCTTCCTCAGCCACGCGCTCATTCTCGTCTTCGTCCTCATCATCGTTCATGTCCAGGCGCGCGATGGCCTTTTTTGGCGCAGTCTTGCTCAGCAACGAGGTGTCGATATGCGCGTATTGCATCAGCGCCATCATGTCGCCACCCTTGGACTTTCTCAGTGAGTCGCGCTTGTCCTTGAGGGCCTTCTCCTGCGCCGTCACGTCGACTTGGCTCGCCTTGAGCAAGGTCGGGAGATCCTGCCACTCGTCATCTTCGTTATCGGTATCCTCGACGACCGCAGGGCTTTGGTCCGCTTGCTCCTCGATTGTGTCGTCCGAAGGAATCACGCCACCACCGTTGCCTTTACCTTCGCAAGGACAGGCAATGAGCTCGTGCGTCTGGCATCTGCCGCTCTCATCAAGCGTGAAGAGGTCGCGGAGGTCCTCTTTAGTGAAGCCAGATCCCGAGCTCTTGTTGTCGATGACGCTGTCGGCGAGGCTCTGCTTGCTCAATTGGCGCTGGTAAATCTTCTCGTCGAGTGCACCCATGGTGAGGAGGCGGTAGATCTTGCATGGACGCTTCTGTCCATCACGGTGGATGCGCGCCATGGCCTGCAGCTCGTGAGCAGGGTTCCAGTCGACATCGTAGAGAATCAATCGAGATGCTCCGATTAGGTTGATACCCACGCCGCCCGCCTTGGTCGACAGGAGAAAGGCAAATGTGGAAGAGGCAGGGGTGTTGTTGAATTTGTTGATCAAGTCCTGTCGCTTGTTTGCTGCCACGGAGCCGTCGATTCTGAGATACGAGTATGAAAGTGACGTAAGGAGGGTTCCTATCGTGTCTAATGTACTCGTATAGTGCGACACAATGACCACCTTCTCATCTGTATCGGTGCGGATCCGGTGTAGAAGACTGTCGAGGACCTGCAACTTCGCACTGGTGCCCGGACTCTTGAGGAGCTTCGGAGGGACGGCCTCCAGAACGGCTTTGGTTGTGCTATTGACGGCTTCCGGCTCAGGCGTATCATTCGGCGAGGTCAGAGACTTGGGATTGTTCAAGAGCTTTGGGTTGTTGCAGGCATGTTTCAGAATATTGATGAGCTGGAAAGCACTCTCACTGCTGCCTCCGAGGGCGCCCCTGAACACCGACGAAGCGACAATGTTGCGGTAGATCTCGGCCTGAGCATTGGTGGGCTGGCAAAGGAGGATGTGTTCTGTCTTCGGAGGCAAGTATTTGGAGAGGACGTCTGCCTTGCGTCGGAGCATGAATTGTTCCACCAACCTGTCCAGCTCCTCTTGCCGAGCTTGTCCCTTTTCTCTGTCTTTGGCAGTCGCTTCGGGCTGTGAGGCTTTCACAATCGGACCCTCAAATTCTCTCTTGAATGTTGAGAGCTTGCCGAGGCAGCCAGGATTGACCAAGTCGGCCACAGCATGAAATTCCAGGAGGTTGTTTGAAAAAGGCGTACCAGAGAGTGACACTATCTTGTCACAGTTGAGCGAGCGGATTGCGGCTGAGGATTTGTTCTTTGCTGTCTTGAGGCGATGGCTCTCGTCGAGAACAATGAGGCCAATCTGGCAATCTCTGCTGATCTCTTCGTAGGACTTTTGCAGCTTCTCGTAGCCAATGATCATGACGTGGTAGCATTTCCCCTTGGTGAAGTCTCTCAGGCGCTTCTTCTGATCATCGGCAACAAACACACCTATTCTCTCTCTGCCCAGCCACTTGCGGAACTCTTTACGCCAGTTCTGAACGGTTCCAGCAGGGCAAACGACCAGGGCCTTTTTGACAACGGGCGGCTCCTCATAGATTGGACTCTGCTTTAAAAGCGTCCATATCAAGGTTATTGACTGTAAAGTCTTGCCGAGACCCATTTCGTCAGCGAGGATGGCGCCCTGTCCGTGTGGAGACCCCAATCCCATGACACACTCGTACAAGAACGAGACACCTTCTCGCTGGTGCTCTCGGAGATGCTTCGACAGGATTGGGTCAATCACGACGTCGACCACCTGCTTCCCCTTGGGTACATCCGCAGATGGGGGTCTCTTCATCACGAGCGCACCAGGAGCATTCGGGTCGTGTCGCGGTTGAGGCACAGCTGTTTTGGCCACCAAGGGCAGGGCGCTCTTGTCCAGCAGAGGATTTTTGAACTTCCCGTTTGTGGCCTGACTGCTTCCTGTAGCCGCAACATTGACATGGTCAACTTGCTTGGCCTCAAGCTTGTCCTGTTTGGTACGCGATTTCAAGCTGAGGAGAGGCTTCTTCCCATCTCGTGTCTTTGCCGCCGGTGCTGGTGCTTTGAATGCCGGAGCAGGCGTGGGATTCAGAAACGGCTTGCCGGCAAGATAGTCCTTTTTCGCAATAATGGTATCCACCTCAATTTCCTTGCCTCCAACCGACATGGTCGAGCCAGGCAGCAGCGGCATACTGCAATTCGATTTTCCCATTTCGCGTCCATCGATATCTTGCAGGTATGCGTAGCCACCCCTAACAGAAAGTACGCCATCACCATCCCAAGTTTTGTTCTTCTTCGTGGTAAACTTGCGCCATAGAACTGTGTAGTAGGCCTCGGCGTCGTCGCCGCCACCACCACCGTTTTCTGGGGTCGCCACTGGATTCACGATCGAGAGAAGCGGTTTGCGGACAGCATGAGGAGGTGTTGGGTCATTGCTGACGGTGCTTTGAGGAATCGAGTCATGATTGCTGGCGGTACGTGGAGGTAGCGGGTCAAGGCCTTCGGAAACGCGTCTTCGCTTCGGGGGCGGTGGGCCGGCTGATTCCGATGTCTGAGATGCAGGCTGGTTGGCAGATGGTCTTCGGGTGAGTAGAGGAGATTTGAAAGGCTTCATGTTTACACGGAGAGAGAGTGAGGTGTGCGGTGTTTGTAGGTGGCCAGCAAGCAACGCGACGCGTCGACTTAGACGCGATCCTCCGACGCTTCGGGAAGAGCTTCATCCACGTCATCACCTGCCAACTCCGCCACTTTCTTTCCCGTTTCACCACCCTATACGAATACGGCTGCCCTACATTGCGATTTCAGGAAGCGACTCAAAGTCCTCGGCCATCTCTTATTTCCGTCGTGCATGGCGAAGCGTCTTGAAAGCTCTTTTGTGCTTGTTGGCCTGTGGTAGCTCCCAGCAAGTGTGCTACGACAATCCATCACGCCAAACTCTCCGGAATCTCCCAGGCTCTCGCCCCTTAGTCGACCATAGGCTGCAGTGCGATGGGTGTTGAGAGTCAAGATGGCGACAGCTTCGACGTCTCGGAAAATCGTGAACGGCAACGCAATGAGATCGCCTTGCTCGAGAGCATGTATCCTGAAGAGTTTATTTTGATCAAAGATGCGAAAGCGCTTGATGAGGATATCGAGATTGAAATCAAAGTCGACGAGTCTCACACCCTCTCGTTCGTCTTGCCTGCTTCCTACCCCGGGACATCACATCCACAGGTTTTTCTCGGTTTTGGTCTGGATATTGCAAATGATGAGAGAAAGCATCTCCGAGCGACACTGAGAGACATTGTCCAAAAGCAAGAGCTTGGGATTGAGTGCGTCGACCTGATCATTAGCGACCTCAGGATGGCTTTAGAAGACGTCAGGGATGCGAGAAAAAGTGCTCCTGAGCCCGCTTCTCAGAATGCCACAACTGGTCGCGATTCACATGAATCACAAGGTCTGAGGGTCGTCCTGTGGATGCATCACCTCCTAGCAACGAGCAAGCGACGTGCCATTGTGCAAATGTCGAAGGAGCTTGGACTTGCTGGTTTTTCGCGACCTGGGTACCCTGGCTCCCTCTACGTTGAGGGCGAAGCGGGCAACGTCAGATCGTTTGTCGATGAACTCAAGGTAAGTTTAGCATTGGATCTTCCGATTGAGATCTGAAAATGACCATGCAAAGACTATGCGCTGGCAGGCTATCCAGGAACGAGCTGCTGAGAACTGTCCCATGTCAAGCTTGACTCTGATTTCATCTGATGCCAAAGGCGTCGAGGAAGTTCAGGGACTCGGTGAGATTGCTGAAGGTCTCAGATCTTATGGAAAAAACGGCGCAGAGGTCGCGAACTTCTTCCTTGAGAGCCTGAAAATCAAGTAGTGGTCCGGCGCTGGCCCCGGGTACAAACTACGGCACTCGAGTCCAACCCCTCCAAGTAAGCTGGAGACTTCCGGTCTGCTCTTTTTGGGACGTAACGAGTCTTCTATTAGTCTAAACCGTAAACTCCACTTTCACGCCAAGCCTCATCGTCCTGTCAACTCGCACTTGGTCAACCTTAACTGGACTGTCGGCCGTATCTACGGTCATGATCAACGGGTAGTTCCATTAGTCGCTAATCATTTCAACCAGACGTAAGCGAAACAAAAACTCCCGAGATGATGAGTAAGATCCGTTTCTTGTTCTCGCCTCTGTCCCGGACTTTCTGGGCCCTCCCGGACTGATCGGAGGATGACTCAAAATGACGCAAATGGCTCGCTCAATGTTATTTCTACCGCAAGTCTTGAACGTCTACCGAGAAGTGTCATGCATGCCAAGCGTGATGAATAGCTTGCTTGCCCTAAAAGGTTAAGCTATTGGGCCTTCTTTAGCAACCTAATCCGTCCTACTTTACCCCACAAATCAGCGTCGACACCATGTGGTGCAAACTGCGGAGTTGAAAAGATCCATTATTCCAAACGGCACCACCCGCACAATCCCCGCAGTCTGGAGTACCGTCGGGTTCAGATTGCGGGGTGCGGCGACGAGGCTCATGACGAGATGACCGCCGCATTCGACATGTCGGTGTATCTTTGAAACGAAGGTTATACGACTACTAAAGCACCACAGCAGCTTTCGATTATTATGATGGAAGACTCAGGAAGCTCTCCGGGTTGTGCGACTCACACTTTG
This sequence comes from Phyllosticta capitalensis, assembly GCF_038381095.1. NCBI lineage: Eukaryota > Fungi > Ascomycota > Dothideomycetes > Botryosphaeriales > Phyllostictaceae > Phyllosticta > Phyllosticta capitalensis. Next base: position 1,898,722 of record NW_027117444.1, on the reverse strand, counting down.
CAAAATGAGGATGCCTTGGAGCCTTCGTTCGGCTCTGACTGCCTATTTTGGAATCCTTGCACTTTTCGGACAAGCAAAAAGCTTCGAAACAACCGTCACTCTCTCGCTGCAAGGTACGTCATCATTGTTCTTCAGAGATCGTTGTGAGAGCAGAATCTCTTCAGCACATTCGTCAAAGACAACCAATCATCCTTTTTCTCTCGTACTCGCATAGAAGTGTCGACACCAAGCGAGCATCCTCTTTTCGGCGGAAAGGGCATTTCAGGACAAGCTAACCAGTGCGAAGAATACTGGAACGAATATGTTGGTCCAATCGAGGTCGCAGACATCAACACGACTGTCGAGGCAACTCCCATCCCGCCGAGGGAGTTGATTCCACCTCCTGGTCTTTACTACCCCTCGTATCCTACCGGTCAACAAGTTCCCATTCAGAAGAAAAATGAGAGTTGGTCATTCCCAAAAGACTTTATGTTCGGTGTTGCAAGCGCCGCATATCAAGTTGAGGGTGCAGCAAAAGATGAAGGCAAGGGACCATCGATATGGGACGCATTGTCGCATCGCAAACCTGGATTTATCACAACGAACGAGACGGCCGATGTAGCCGATAATCAGTACTACTTGTACAAGCAAGGTAAGAAGCGGAAGCTCAATGACTGCCGCCATCTCTGACACTCCATAGACATTGCACGAATCGCCGCCATGGGAGTCAAGGTGTACGCCTTTTCCATTGCTTGGTCCCGTATCTTTCCATTTGGGTCCGGTCAAGTCAACGAGCAGGGCCTTGCACATTACGAAGACATGATCAACACTTGTCTGCAATATGGCGTAAAACCTGCAGTGACGCTCTACCACTGGGACATGCCTCTCGCTCTGCAAAACTCGTACGGTGGACTGCTTTCTCCCAACTTCATACCCGACTTTGTCGAATACGCCCGCGTCATCTTCACCAGGTTCGGCGACAAGGTCGACTTCTTCACCACGTTCAACGAGCCTTCGGTCTTTTGCGCCACGTTCCCTTACCCGGAAGGCTTCTTCAAACCAACCACCATCCCGGACAAGCAGCAGCAATTCTTCTGCTCCCAGCACGTCCTCCTCGCCCACAGCCAGGCCTACCATCTTGCCAAATCGGAGCTCAACCTGACGGCCAAGATAACCATTAAGCTGAACGGCGGCTACAAGATCCCACTGACCAACTCGACCGCCGACGCCGAGGCGACGCAGCGCTCATGGGACTTTTACGAAGGCCTCTTCGCCAACCCCGTCTTCCTGGACGGCGACTACCCCGCCTCCGTCAAGGAGCACGTGTCGTCATTCCTGCCGCCGCTGACGGACGACCAAAAGGCCCTGATCAAGGGCTCCGCCGACGTCTTCGCGCACGACTCGTACACGTCGCAGTTCAACATGGCTCCCGAGGGCGGCATCGCAGCCTGTCTGGCCAACGTCTCCGACCCGCTCTACCCGACCTGCGCCAACAGCAGCTACACGTACGCCGCAGCCGACGGCGGATGGAATATCGGTCCGGCGGCCGACCCTGGCGTGGCCTGGCTTCACAAGGCGACGGACTGGGTGCCGCGCCTCATGTCGTACATCCAGGAGACGTGGAAGCCGCGCGATGGCATCGTGATTGCCGAGTTTGGCTTCGCCGAGCCGTTTGAGCAGCAGAAGACGGTGTTGGGCGACATTCTGTTCGACCAGGCGCGGCAGGCGTACTATCGCGATTACATGGAGGCGGTGCTCATTGCGCTGGCCGAGGGAACCAATGTCATTGGCACGTTTGCGTGGAGTCTAATCGACAACCTCGAGTGGAATAGTGGGAATAGCATCAAGTTTGGGTTGCAGGTGAGTCCTTCGCATTCGAATTCGCGTTTCCTCTGTCTCGCAGCGGCTTGTGGGTAGAGATGATATTTTTGCTGACGACCCGCGCAGTACGTCAACCTGACGACGCAGCAGCGCTACTACAAGGCCAGCTTCTTTGAGTACGCAAATGCGTTCAAGGTGTATCAGGAGCAATGAGAGGAGACATCCATACTCCACAATCCCTTGATCGAAGGGAGCAAGCGGCGGGAACATCAAACGGAGCGATGTAATCTGCAAGACAAGCATAATATAATCGAGATGTGTAACCCTCTCATTGACACTGGTGCTTGACATCTTTCACGTTCAAGTGCCCGCCCCATCGACCTGGACAGGCTATGCAGAAATGTCATGGGAAGCGTTTATGGTCGGACCACCGCTATTTTACATTGACCGTGCACCTATTCATCAGTGATTGGACAAAATGGTCAATCGGCCGTCGGCGCATTCCCTGTTCACAACCTTCTTTTGTGGCTTCGGGAAATTCGGTTTACTCCGTGAGGTCAACCTCTTGCCTAGCAGGGTAATTGCGCTTGAGTTTATTGACTTTTTCTGCCAAGGGGCCCGCCGGCCGATCGCTCGTGTCCAACCACTATACAGTGGCGGCTAACAACAAGCTTTAGACACTATTGTGCCTCACGGGTTGAGTCATCATTGGTCGTATAATAATAATGCTGCTCATTTAGTCTTTTCGCTGGCTGGCTTCGGGGCAAGATATATCGAGCAAAACTATTTCCGCACGAGAACTCCCCGTACCGCGTCCAAGTTGCTCCTCGGGTAAAGACACAGCTCCACTCGAGAACTCACATAGCCGTGGCGGGAAAGGCCTGCGAAGCCCGATCCAGCAAGTCTTCTCGCGCGCACAGAAGATACATTCCAGGGCGGGGGTTGACGAGTCTTGCGAGCCCTGGCAACCAGGTTCTCGATGAGCATAAGCAAGAGCTGTGCTTGAGGGCGCGTCGTCAACTCGTTCGAGCGGCCGAGTTTCCAACGGACTTGCAAATACTTTCCGGAGACAGGAAACGAGGCGAAAGACAGCTCGGTCGATGAACGTGTAGACTCCAGAAACAGAAAACGCGACACGGACGACGGGCCCCGCTTAGCGGGCATCTTACAACCTCAAACGTCGCAAGAGCTCGAGAGATGCAAAAAGCCAAGAATCCAAATTCTGCGCCAGCGCCGGCCTGGACTGTTTTGGGCACTGTGGCATTTTGCTCGCGAAGCTCTGGCGAGCAAAATGAGATCAAAATGGAAGAAAAAGGAAGAGAGAAGGTTTTTTGGTGATCGGCTAGGGGGGCCGAGCGAGGGCATGGGGTTTGTGGGAGGGGAGTGAGGAAGAATCAGGGGGTCAGACGAGGTTTAGCTGGGCTGGGTGACTGGCATGCGGCTCAGGCGCCTGATGCGGTGCGCTCATCAGCTACTTGTTGGGCTGCATCCGACTCGATGACCGACAGAGCGGGGGCGAGAGAAATGTCAACGCAACCTCCAAATATTCGGACCCTCGCCGCATGCAGCCGCGCCACTTTTGGTTCCAACAAGTCGAGATGTGTATACAGAGAGGGAGCATTCAAGTGCTTTGCTGCTCACACACTTGGATATTTGAAGGGACACACCGCAGATACACCTGATTAGGAATTATACGAGGGATAGGTGGATTTATTTTATGTGGGTGGATTTTGTATGTAACAGATATTTTAACTAGCAGAATGGATCACAGGGAGCATTCAAGCTGCTGTGCCTTCCTAACTTGGAGTTGAAATTCCTTTTGCGACCAGTTGTGGACCGACCCAGAGAGGCGACTTGCCTGGCATCTGCGACCGGCACCTTCCAACTACGCCAGCGGGCTCGGGCTATCCCAGCTTGAGGCCGGCGCGGGAAGGGGCATTGGAAGTAGAGTAGCGTTTTGGGATTATACTTGGCATGCTGGTGATTGAGCCCCAGCTGTGGTATTGGTGGCGGCTATCTTGACGACTGCCATCGTTGGTGTATCATCGAGTGTGCGTCGCGTGGTGTTGAGTTTGCTCAGCGCCTCAGGCCTCAGGCACGTCGACACATTCACCTCAATAGAGTAATTGGTGGGCTCTGCGCGACAGCCCGACTCACTCACTCCCTCCTCACCTTCCTATAAACAACCACCCTCGTGCCATCCTTCAACTTCTCGTGCACAGGCTCCAGACTATACCTTCCCAACCAGGGCAGCACCTTGCGCCACACAGCCCAATAAACAACCGCCGAACACAAGACCGCGATGCCAACAACGGGGTAGAGCCAGTAGGGTAGACTGGTGTCGCCTTTGCCGCCGGGAGGGCGCAGGAAGGGCGCGATGAGCAAGAAGCACTGCGCGGCGAGGTAGAACACGGCGACGGGCCACCAGACGCGGAAGGGGCGCGCGACGTGCGGCGCGCTGTGGCGCAGCCAGAAGAAGCCGATGACGACGAAGAGGTTGATGACGCTCGAGGGGTAGCCCTGTTGGTTGTTAGCTCGGACTTTGAGGTGTGGGAAAAAGAGGGAAGGAGAGCTTACCTCAACATCCAAAATAAAATCATACGCATCCCCAAACGGAATGGCAACAATGACGATGAAGCTCGGAATGAAATGCAGCAGCAGCCCGGCCGAGGGGGAGCCAAACGGCCACGACGAGGCCCAGAAACGCGGGAAGGGAATGACGCCTTCCTTTGCAAGTTCCTGGTTGACACGGGCCTGGGCAAAGGTGACGGTCATGACGTTTCCCAGCGCCGAGATGGCGACCAGAACGCTTAGCGCGCGCGAGCCCGCGTCGTTGAACACTTTGGACATGAAGTAGGATCCGACGGTTATGCCCGAGTTGGCCAGTTGTTCTGGCGTCCCGACGGCGAAGTAAGCCACGTTGGCGAGGAGGTAGAGCACGCCGCAGATACCGAGACCGAGAGGTCCGGCGATTTTCAGTGTGCGTACGGGATTGCGTACCTCGTTCAAGATGTTGGCAGCATTGCTCCAGCCCGTGTAGCTGTTGAGCACCTTGAACAGTGCCGTTGCATACAGATTGCCACTGGTAGCGCTGCCAGCGAAAGCATTCCGGAAGCTAGCATTCGGATCAGGGACTTTGGAGCTGGCGCCTCCAAGGACAGCCCAGCCGGTGACAACGATGAAGCAAAGAGTAAAGATCTTAATCAGGCCGATGACGTTCATGCCACGGACGCCCGTGTTAGGGAAGAAAGTGTGCAGCAGCGTCACGAATGTGATCACCGCAATTGCTATCCCGCGCTCTTGCCATTCGGTGGCGGTGTGGCCCGCTGCCACGATGATGTTGGAGGCAAAGACTATGCACCCAGATGCTAGAGGCTTGGTGAGCATGTTTTGTCTATGGAAGCCCCTTGGCACGACATACCGGTGAAACCAAGGAACACAGCTTGCGTTGCAAAGACGGTTGTTGCGAGCAATCTCGGGTGCTTGTATGCTGCCTCAAGATACGGCTTTTCTCCGCCGCTTCGTGGGATCATGCATCCGAGCTCCAGCCAGATGAACAATCCAGCAAAACTGAGAAGCAGGCCCAGAACCCATAGCAGCAGAGCAGCCCCGACGGACCCTACGCTCTCGGTAATGGATGACGGGGTTGAGAAGATGCCAGTTCCTATTATGCGGCCGATACTGTGGAGCATTTATCAGCATCGAGTATCTTGCAGAGGCGAGGAAAAATAGCGGACATTAAAAAGGTTGTACTGAATAAACCCAGATGGCGTCCAAGACCGCCTGCTGCCGTCTCGGACAGCGCAAGCTCCCCGACATGAGGACTATGTTCTTCGTTGGGGATATCTGATGGCTCCTCAGCCGACGAGGTGTCCGTAGCCGTCCTGGAATTGGCAAAGGGTCGTTTGAGCGTCTCCAGGAGGGTCGTCATGGCTGTTTGCCGCGACAAAGGCAAGCAGTCGAGCTCCCACGGCAAGGTGCCTTTTTGAGGTTAAACTTTCGACGGTTGCACCTAGCCCAAAGCTTGATAATGGCCAACGGCTAACGGGCGAGCCAAAACCTTAGTTCATGGAGCCATGGTAGAGGGAGCGGCGGGTCCTTAAAAGAGACAATGCTTGTGGATATCAACAGCAGTACACGCGGCTTGCGGCTTACGGCAACGCGAGCAAGGGAAAGGAGAAAAAAGAAGCAGAAACTCCGGAAGCCCTCTTATCGCCATGTGAGTGGGAGATTGCGAATATGGCAGGACTCGTTTGTCGGGGGCTTTTTTTAAGCATGACGTGCTAGCTGCCGGAGCTTGCGCATACATAGTGTTTGCGACTGTTCCCTTCTGGTGTCTAGCGGATGGTTGAATCTCGTGTTGTTGGTCATGTTCGAAACGGGACGTGTGCGATTGGAGAGAGGCGGATGGTCATTTCTGGAGTCGTGAATGAAGCAAGGGCCCGGAGACCGAGGTGCGTGGTGGAGTGGTGGTTATCGCCAGGCACAGTCCATGCTGGACCGTCTTTCGCCAGACCCTGGCGCCGTTGTGCCGCATCCCGCCGCCCTCCACGACACCATCTATCTTTTCGGGGGCCAACTTGGTTGGACTTGCTCTTTTGGTTGGTTCAGGTCGACGATAAAGGTCGCGTCTCGATGGGTCGGCGGGTGGGCCCTGCGCCGCCAAAAAGCTTGTGAAAGCTTCTTCTCCGTAGCCCTGCAGCACATCAATGCTCCATCCTCTCCATCTCCGTATCTTGTCGTCGTCGTTGCGATCCGGATTGATTCCTCGAGAGAACAGGCTAATCATTGCAGAGATAAGACTGTGCCAGCGTCTGATTGCCGCGGTCGATTCTGATCTTGCTGAGTGTGGGGCGGGCACAACCAAAGTCAGCCGGGAGGGCGACAGACAAAAGAGCTCGGGACGGCAATTAGTTCATTATCGTCAAATACTGCCGTGCGGTGTGACAAGCCAGGGCCATATTTGAGGCGCACCGGCCTGCAGAGTCGTTTTCAAGAGCATGGGCCTGATGACATGCCTTGCCAAGATCAGGGGCGAGCGAGTGGGCGGCCCTGATGAGGAGATGGGCAATTGCAAAATGTGATGGCACGATGGATCGAGATGTCATCGAAGATCGACCAACATTTCCATGTCTTTGACTGGAGAAGTTGGCGGCTGACGGGTCCCCAACCGCAGCATGATGTCATGGTGAGGACATGCCAAACCTGGAGCAAACAACAATTTTGTCTCTTTCTTACATCATTGTGCTTGCGTCGCTGATGTGAAGAGGTACAAGAGAGCCGCTTCTTTCTGCTACTGCAGGCACCATCTTTCTTCACACATCTCTCGTCCTCACACACACAATCAAATCAACTCTCTACCTCTTTCTTGACACCAAAACTTTACAACCCAACCTCCAAACACCAATCAAAATCATGTCTACCACCACGTCTGAAGACGCAGTCAAGAGCGTCAGCAACCAGCCCGGCGAGTTCCACTCGCGTGTCCCTCCTTCTGAGCCCCTCGAGACAGGCGGCGTAAGCACTCTCACTTCACCCTGCCTCTCAACACCCAATCTAACACCAAACATAGCACAAGCCCGGCGTCCTCGCCTCAGAGGCTGACCGCGCCCCCGAATTCCACGCCGAAGCGCACCCTGCAGGCACCGCACCCTCCAACTCAACCTACACTCCCAACCCTGATCCCACCTCGACAGCAACCGGTCCCGCGCACGCATCCGCCGCCGACACGATCCCCGGCGCCACCAGCGCGTCCGTCCACACGGGTCTCGGACACCCGGGCCAAGGCCAGACGAGCGCGGAGCTCCACCATGACGGCCAAGCGCACCGCGAGCACCAGCGCGGCGGCCTGGCGGGTCTGGCGCAGGGCGGTCTTGTGGGCAACAAGGGCGAGGTAGTCAGCGACAAGGTGCCCGGCTTCGAGAGTCAGAGGGGTCTCGTCAAGGAGCTTGGTGACGGTGCTGCCAGTGTCGGACAGAGGGGCAACGTCGGTGGCCCGGCAGCGGAGGAGAGACTGCCCGCATCGAGCGAGCAGGTTGCTGCTGAGAGGAAGTGAGGTCATGACTTGACATGGAAGTGAGATGACGGGATAAGTGAGAGGATGGATGGATGACGGATGATAGACGGAAGGCACGAAGGCCACTCGCCTACGAGATATGAATGCATGAATTTCATCTGCCGAAGACCAAATCTTCAACTGTTTGACGTCATTGTAGCTTGTGCTTCAACCATGCAACACCCACTGTATTCAAGCAATCGTCAATCGATCAATCTAAAGCTCTCATATTCGTTTGCCTTCCCAAGACTCGCAAATACCGCTCCATAGCATAACCCGTGACGCCATATGACCCTGACCGGATAATTGAAGGCTCTCAGACAACAAAAAATTGCAACAAAGCAGTAAGGTATCAAAACCAAAAGTCAGCACGAAGCCATCTCGTCAACGAGGGGGCTCCGTTGGCATCACAAACTTTCTGTACTATCCACCGGGACCTTTGGGGTTTCGGCGGAACTATTCCCTTCGACTCGGCTCGGCGGGCTCGTGTGTTCGTGTCCGTCTCTTCTCAATACTTGGACTTGCGCGGGCGTATTCTCCTCCAGCGACGTAGCGATTTCGAAAACCTAGAGTATGCCGCGCGAGCGAAGCGCACGATTGTCAGCCATCGAGCCTTTTCCGCTTGTGTCCGTTGGTCGTGAGCAGAGCAGGAGTGCGCGGAGGAAGGTTGAAGAGGCCAGCAGTGTGTCTGCGCATGCCAATGATCATGTGTCGTGAGGTGGTGGTTACGATGATGGAGATACAGCGTCGACAAGCAAACCAAGCGAGAAGTATCGAAAGCAGCAACGACTGAGCAGCGACTGTATAGGCGGCCGTCAAACGCAACAGGAGCAGCAACACCACCAAGCACGCAACAAGCAAGCAACCTAATACCTCGACGGAGCCATGGATCTCAGCGGCTGCACCGAGACGGTGGTGGGGACGCCGCGCTCCTCGTCCTTCATGGCCAAGGAGGGGGCGGCGTTGGCGGTGCTGGTGTCGGTGTCGGAGCGCTCGCCCAGGTGCATGTTCATCTCGACGACGGAGCTCGTCTCCTGCCACTGTTGCTTCTTCTGCTTGTGCGCGTGCCACTTGTCCACCACCCACCCGAACACGGCGCCCACCAGCATCATGGCTTGCAGCAGGAACACGACGAGGGACGTGTAGTGTGCGAATTTCTGCTCGAGGGGTCAGCATCTGTCCAAGGATGGAAGGGGGTGGGACGACAGCACATACCGACTCGGCGCACAGGCGCGAAAACTGGTGATTGCTCACGCCGTCAGACACGGCAGCGCTGGCGTTGAGGGGCGTGGCGTTCTTGAGCTTGCAGGTCCAGGTCTGGATGGTTTCGGAGGCGGGGCTCTGGTAGTTGAGGACGTGGACGTAGACGACGATGGAGAGGGTGACGGAGGCGGATGGCAGCGTCAGCAGAATGCTTATAAAAGCAAAATGCGTCGGATGGTTGGCAAGATTGAGCTGCACATGAGAGATGAGGCGCAGCACCGGTTAGCTATACTGATTCTGGCGTCTTGGTGTTTCGGACCATGGTGGTGGTGAGACTGCAGAGTGTCGCATCACCCCCATCTTTTTCTTCTTTTTGGTGGTGTGCGTTGCTTACCTTGGGCACGAAGCATAAAGCAATAAAGACCAGTGTCGTCACAGTCGAAAATGCGGATGAGCCGATCAGCGAGTTTGTTCCCCGCACGTTGAAGTGTTGGTTCCATAGTGGCAGCCACCATGGATTGGTGCTAGATTGCCCGCGGTACACTTGGAGCGAGTGCCCTGCCGTGCCCATGATGGCGACGCTTAGGCAGAAGACGAGCGCTGCGACGGCAACTTGCGCCATCTGGACCTTCGATAGTTTCTGCATTTTGTCGGTGTCGGAGTTGAATCGAATGAAGAATAAACAGTATATGGTAAATATCCCGAGGAGACCTGAATTGAAATGAAACGACACAGAGTCAACAGTGCCTGATTCGACAAAAAAGGAGAGTGTTTGGGAAGCGAATGCTCAGCACAGCGATGAGGGCCCTCAATGGCCGCTGGGGTTTCCGTCAAATTATACGGCTCCCGTCGTCTGTCGACCTCTCCATCGCCCACCCCGCTCTCACACCAGCGGCTAACAGACGTGAGAAGGGGCATGGGGATGCGCCACAACACCTGCAGGTCCGAGCTCTTTTGACAGGGCGCCAAAACAAAAAGACCGCATTCAGAGGCCTAGAATAGATTATGTCACTTTCCAGTGGACAGTTCTGGTGGAAAAGTGCGCCAAATTGTTGGGGTTGCCCACAAGCTTTGTGCCGAGCGCCAAATGCTCCTCTTGTCCTCGAATCAGCCGTCAGGAGCGCGGGATGACAGCATTCGCGAGCTGCAGGGGCTTCATGCGAAACGGACGCGAGCCATTGCATCCAAGGGCGACTGCTTTCCTGCGCTGCTATTTGAAGAACGCAATCCCGACCGAGCGCTTGCGCGAACGTGATACGAGGCTCTGATTGGTTGGTGATGGCTCTGAGCAGGCGCTTATCCAGAGTCGTGTGCAACCAATGTGGTTGGTCTCGTACATGGCGAGCCACAAGACGGAAGACTGTTCGAGAGATCCGAGCGCTGCTTGAACGATGACTAGGCCAAGAGACATAGGGCTGACTTGAACATATGGAGTGTGTCGAATGCGCCTGGAGCGCCAGCAACCGAGGATTGAGAAGTCATGACTTCCAACATACCGTGTTAGATGACGTTCTTCTTTCCGTGAAAGCCCGGTCAATCGAAACACTCGACGTTTAAACCACTAGGACTGACAAATGTCAAAAGATCCATTCCTTGCACAATCTACAGCTGGCCGGCAAGGCTTCCTCCGAACGCCCATTTGCTTCGTCCAGGAGCAGCTTGATTCTTTCCCTTGTGCAGTGGGTGTTCCTTCTCCCATCGTTCGTCTTCCTTGAATGCTTCTATGGCGGCGTCCAGGTTGTAGTCATTTTGCTTGAGATAGAGTACTGCAATGTCGTACCTGTACAGATGGTGAGCACTCTTCGTCTTCATCCGTGAAATTACTTACTCTGCAACTTTACACGCCACCATCCACCGTCGTACTTTTGCTTTCCGGGCTTCCTCTTCTTCGCCCTCGACCGGGCGCGGGCTCAAACTGACGCCGCCCCTGTAGTATTTCCCTGGTATCAGAATGGTGCGTCTCCCAACCAGCAAGTGGTCTGCGAAAATGTTGTTTGTCTTCCTCAGTGCATCTACAGGCACGCCGTACGCCAGAGACAGAGAGGCAATAGTGTCCTTGTCCGGATCTACAAAGTGGAGAACATCAGGCGCGTGGTCTTCGCCAGGTTTGTCCTGTGGCGGGTCCATGTAATCACTCGGCGAGTACGGAGGAGGCCTCTCATTCACTTCTACGGGAGCCAGAGTCGCATGAGAGGGCCTGGGCGACGCGGGTGGCGAGTATGCTGGCGGATCTCGTAGGCCTTGAGGAAGCGAAGATGGTTGTGATGACACTTGACAGAATGGACAGTACGTAGCAAAGCGCGGGTTGTCCGTCATGCAGCGCGCGCAGATGGCGCGTCCACAGCAGTCGAGTCGGCGCTCATGCTGAGCGGGTTTCTCGGTCTTCTCGTCGTAGGTGGGAGGGATAGTGGAGAGGAGGGCAGCGCATGTGCAACAAGCTTCAGAAGACGACGACATTTGGAGGTTGATCAAGCGATGTTGAGAGTGGAGATGGATCGGAGTCGACGAGGGAAGGTTCAGGAGATGCACTGCGACACATTAAAGCGATGGACCCTCGTCCGAGGACCAGGAAGTGTTGACATCACTAGTAGATGCGGGATGGATTGGTAGCCACGAGGTTGTGGCCGGTGACCATTTGGGAAGGGTAGCCATATGGAGCTCAAAGCACTTCTGTTCTACTTTGGAGCTGACGATCCTTCTGTGACACTGTGATGGAGTCACTTGGAAGCTCCAAAAACTCGAACATGAAGATATGCAAAGCAACTTTCCGTCGTTTCAACATGGTGGTGAAGGGTGTCGTGCGGTCGATTCGGCCATGTCTTTCCCCGGGTGGGCAGCCCGATGGGGAAGCTTGGCAGATCTCTTATCGTTATCTTAGCGCGGCACCCGGGCACGGGCCTCGCTTAGCGAGCGCACGGCAAAATCGAATTCCCCGTTCGCGATCAAACTTTTGACCTCGCGACGCCGACAACCAACGACCAGCACGCTTCGACAATCCATCCCGTCCTCCTCGAGGTATGTTCGAATATGACATGCGAGTGCCCTTCAGGTAGCCAGGAGGAAGCAATCATTGCCGGCTGGGCTGAAAATGCCCGGATGCGCGCAATGATACGCTTCCCCCTACGCGACACGAGCTGAAGAACCCTCTTGGTCTTGCTACCTGAGGGCACTCTTTACGCTCTGAGGCTCTTGGAGGCTAACGTTTCCTGTGCTTGCAGATACCTCAGTTAGCCACAAGCCACTCGAGAATCTCTAGCAACCGCCAAAATGGTCAAGACTTCCGTGCTCAACGACGCTCTCAACGCCATCAACAATGCCGAGAAGGCCGGCAAGCGCCAGGTCCTGATCAGGCCTTCCTCCAAGGTCATCGTCAAGTTCCTCCAGGTCATGCAGAAGCACGGTACGTCCAAAACTCTTCACGCTTGAGTCTGCATTTCCTTTTTACAATCGGGTTGATAACTAGCCACTGGTTGAAACTCCCACAGCCATTGGTCTTTAAGTGCCCGAAAGATTGGATTTGCGAAGATCTTACACGTTCTCTGATTCTCTGTGATTTACAACGTTTAATCTTTCGCAACAAACAGCTAACAATTGCTTTTACAGGTTACATCGGAGAGTTCGAGGAGGTCGATGACCACCGCAACGGCAAGATCGTCGTCCAGCTCAACGGCCGCCTCAACAAGACCGGCGTCATCAGCCCCCGCTACAACGTCCAGCTCCGCGACCTCGAGAAGTGGGTCGTCAAGCTCCTCCCCTCGCGTCAGTTCGGCTGCATCGTCCTCACCACCTCCGCCGGCATCATGGACCACGAGGAGGCCAGGAGGAAGCACGTCGCTGGCAAGATCCTCGGCTTCTTCTACTAGAAAGTTTTCGCTAGCAGTGTTGGCTAGCGCAGGAGGACTGGGAAAAAGGATACCACGGGCGTCAAAAAAGTCAAATGGTCGGTGAACGCGTGCTCGCATTGCGTCAAACGCACCAGTTTCTGAAATAGAAATGCAACCCACATTACGACCGAATATCAGGCCGTACACTCCATTAATTTCAAGTTCCCGTGAATTCTCTGATCAAGTGACGTCAAGCCTTATACGGCTGGCCTAAAACCCCAAAGTCATTCACTCGCCAGGCGTTGCTCAAGTGTCAAGCCATCCGAACTCGTTCACTCAAATATAACTGGTCCAGTTCAAAACGTGCTTGTTGAACCGAGGCACCGTTGTGTCCCTCTCCTTTTGCATTAGCCGGAATACCATTCGCGGACCCCGCCGACAGAACAATCCTCAACACCAAGACAGAGCCTCGACAATCGCAAAATGGTCCTGGAAACCATATACGTCGTGCGGCATGGAGTAAGTCCAACCATGCCAATTTAATACGCTTCAGCCCTACAGAACCAGCAGATCGACAGGGCCCTAGTCCCCGCACTCCAACCCAGGGAAGCGGACTCGCGATGCCTGCTCGCTGCGAGTCTATTTTCCTGGGGCCTTGCTACAACGAGCACGCGATACTAATCCGCATCCTCTCCCGCAGTTTCGCATGAACTGGGTCGTCAACCCCAACACCGGCGAATACAAATCCAACATCACAACGACGCCGACGGGCATCCCCTCGGACCCAGCATTAGCCAGCTATGGCGAGCAGCAGGCGGCGCAGTTGGCCGAGAAGCTGCTGTCGTTAGACCCGCCGATTGACGCCGTCTACTCGAGTCCCTTCTACCGCTGCCTCCAGACGCTAAAGCCCGCCGCCGAGAAGCTGTTCAGTGAGGGGGGTAGGCTGGAGGGCCAGAGCATCAGAGTCGAGAATGGCCTTGGGTACGCCGAAGCCCCTCTCCAACACCAAACCCCACGCGCGAACAAACAGGACTGAGAATCGGATACGTGTGTGGGAAATGTGAAGACGCATGCTAACCAGTACCGCGTCCAACAGCGAATTCTACGGCCTCGCCCGTTTCGACCACCCGTCGCCGGCGCCGCTCGCGGTGCTAGAAACGCACTTCCCCTCGCTGCTGGCCTCGGAATACGAGCCTCTGCTCGTGCCGTCGACCAACGGCGAATCGATCCCCGACCTGCACGACCGCATCGCGTACACGCTGCACCGGATCATCGAGGCGCTGGACGCAGACCCGCGGGGCCCGCGCACGCTGCTCATCTGCACGCACGCGGCGTCCATGATTGCCATCGGCCGCACCCTCACCGGCCGCATGCCCCCCGACGAGGGCGAGGAGGACTTCAAGTGCTTCACGTGTGCGCTGAGCCGCTTCGACCGCCGCGGCACCGCTGGCCAGGTTGATGTCGAGAGGTGGGATACCAGTCGGCCGCATGACATTCCCCGCGTGCCGTGGAGAGATGGGAGGGGCGTTGGTGGCGGATGGGACTGCACCGTCAATGGTGACTGCAGCTTCTTGAGCGGCGGCGAGGAGAGAGGATGGTGAGTTTGCTACCCCGTGGCTCCTGTCTGCGGTGCCAGCACCGGAGAGCGTTTGCTGATTGCGTCATAGGAAATTCTCCGGCGACGAGGCTTTCTTGACGGACCCTAATGCGTTCAACGACAAGATAAATACGGGGGAGCCGGTCCCGTCTACCAGCTCTGCGGCAGATCCATCCAAATTGTAGGCAAGGGATTGGTCTTGAGGCGTTGGAAATTGGCATGTGTTGTTCACTCTTTGGCAATTATGGAGATACCTCACTTGTTTGGGAGCGTGCAGAGAATAGAAGGTTCTGGGGCATAGACTTGTCTTCGATTCGATTGTATATAGGCTTGATACCAAGCCGCAGAGGCCGAGGGTCTACCTGCAAATGCACTTCCTTTCTACCCCTAGTCTGCGCGGGACTTGGTTTCTTGGGTGTGAGCAGCTCGTCACTACTGGCGCTGGATCGCAGAGCCCAATTGGTCGAATCGATTTTTAGCAACATTGATATCGTAGACCTCGATTGAATTGAGGAGAAAAAAGCGCATGTGTTGCCCATGCATCCATCCGGCCTCAAAAGACTCTCGAAAACACCGACAAGGTCCCGTAAACCCCATGATTTTGTCCGTTCCATTTCATCCCGTACCACCCACGAAAACCGTTTAAGCAGTGATGGCCTGGCGGACGCGGAGACCACGCTGCCTGGAGTTGAGGCGGGCCTCCTCGCGGGCGACGACCTGAGGAGCCTTCTGGACGACCTCCTCGCCCTCGGTGAGGATCAGCTCGATGTGGCAGGGGTTGGACATGTAGGGGTTGATCTGGTCATGGTCGTCAGTTTCCTCGCCTTCATTTGCCCCAGATTGTTGCCAAACATACGCGACCGTGCGCACGGTAAGTGCGCCTCCTCTGCTTAGGGGCCTGGTTGACCTGGATGTGCTTGACGATGAGGTTGCTGGTGTCGAGGCCCTTGGTGTCGGCGTTGGCCTCAGCGTTCTTGAGGAGACCGAGAAGGAACTCGGCGGACTTGACGGGCCAGCGGGCCTTGGAGACACCGAACTGCTTGCCTGTGGTTGCGCCTGCTCAGCTTGTGCCCAGATTTGATCTTGGTCCATCTCTTGTTTTCCAAGGGTCTTTGGCAGCATCCCAACTGCAAAGTCTTCAATTCCTCAACCAGGCTTCACTCACCCTGAGAGCAGCGACCAGTGCTGCCAGCGTACCTCCTCATGGGGACGGCCTCGACCTTCTCGGTGACATTCTCGAGGTACTTGGTGGCACGGTCGAGCTTCCAGCCGTTGATGGCCTGGGCGGTCTCGCGGGTGTTCTTGAAGGAGACACGGAGGTAGGAGCCACGAGCGCGAGCGCTCTTCGCGGAGTCGATGTGGGTGGCAGCGTAGCGGACCTAGAAATCAAGAGCCTGCGTCAGCCCTTGTGCGCTCGTATGGGTCGTCGCTCAGACGCTTCGAGAGCCAGAAAAAAATTGGCAGCTCTGTCGATGCAGCGATACGCGCGGGCCGGGAATGCTCACCATCGTGGCGGTCGGGTGTCGATAGGTCCTGTGGGATTGTCGGGGTGGTTGGTCGTCTCGCTGGGCAGAGGCGAGGTAGGTCGGTGTTGCGATTTTTGCCCGGCGGACCGTGGGCGCGCTTGGGCCAAGCACTCGCTTAGGCTAGCACGGCGGGCAGGAGCTGCGGCTCCGTCAAGAACTTTTTCCATTCGCCAAGTCGACCATCGCGACCACTCAACATCCGACTGTTGCTCGCTCGCTCCCCGCCCCAGAGCCTTTTCGACGCGAGTCTACTCATTCCCTATCAAAAAATGGCATTTACCCCCAGAGGCGGTCGTGGTGGCCCTCCCCGCGGTGGAGCCCGTGGAGGTCGCGGTGCTCCGCGTGGAGGTGGTCGCGGCGGTGCTAGAGGTACGAATTCTTCCTCTCGTTGAATTTCCTCGTCTTTTTTGTACTCTGAGCATTTTTGTCGACGGCTCTCCATCATGATCTCATCTGATATCGCTTTTACTCACTAATTTACAGGCGGTTTCGGCGGTGGACGCGGAGCCCCCAGAGGTGGTGGACGTGGAGGCCCCAGAGGCGGCGCGCGCGGTGGACGCGGTGGCGGCAAGCCTGGTGCCAAGGGTGAGTCTACTTCATATCTACGAGAACTGGAACAGTGCTAATTGTTCCTCAGGTGGTGCCAAGGTCATCGTCGAGCCCCACAGGCACGAGGGTGTCTTCGTCGGACGCGGCAAGGAAGATTTGCTCCTCACCAAGAACCTGACTCCCGGCGAGAGCGTCTACGGCGAGAAGCGCATTCAAATTCCCAACGCTGGTGCTGAGAACGCCACCGGTGCCAACGGCGAGGCGAGCTCGACCGAGTACAGAGTGTGGAACCCTTTCAGGTCAAAGTTGGCGGCCGGTATCCTCGGTGGAATGGCTGGTAAGGGACACTTCAGACGAGAGGACAGGAGCGAAGCTAATGGTTACAGATATCTACATGAAGCCTGGCAGCAAGGTGCTTTACCTTGGTGCTGCCTCCGGAACCAGTGTTTCGCACGTTGCTGACATTGTTGGCCCTACTGGTAAATACGCATGTGCCTTTTCGACCTCCCAAATATTGACCTTGACCAGGCACCGTTTACGCTGTCGAGTTCTCCCACCGTTCCGGCCGTGACCTTGTCAACATGGCCACTCACCGCACCAACGTCATCCCCATTGTCGAGGACGCCCGTCACCCGCTCAAGTACCGTATGCTTGTCTCCATGGTCGACGCCATCTTCGCCGACGTTGCCCAGCCTGACCAGGCCCGTATCGTCGCTCTCAACGCCCACTTGTTCCTCAAGCAGGGTGGTGGTGTCATGGTCTCGATCAAGGCCAACTGTATCGACTCGACCGCACCCGCCGAGCAAGTCTTTGCCCGCGAGGTCCAAAAGCTTCGCGAGGAGCGCATCAAGCCCAAGGAGCAGCTTACCCTCGAGCCCTTCGAGAGAGATCACGCCATGGTCAGCGCCGTGTACCAGCGCCACGGTTGATTGCGGTAATTGATTCATCTTCTTGGGTATGGGATTTCATTTAAAAGGGCTAGTCGGCATGACGCATTGAAAAAGTGTCGTACTCGGAGGCTGCGGCTTCCTGGCCATGGGGCATTGATTTTCGTTTTCTCACAAAGGGTGTAAAGTTGGCTCTAGGAGTTCATGGCGTTAGAGTGGTGAATGAGCTACGCGGCTGTCTCGATCTAAAGCCAATTTCTTCTGCCAGTTCATGATGCTCCTGTCTCGTTATGTGAGGTGTTCAGATGCCATCCACGCGTGATGATTGCAGACGATTCCATTCATACCAGCCTAATCAAGCTAATTCCAGAACCAGTTTGGCACGCCCACTTTGGCGTCATCCGTTGTGTTCATAATCCGGGGATGTCAAGATGTAACCCTGACCAAGGTATTCTCCCAAGGTATCCATATCGACCCCCAAGTCTCATAGCCTCGATCCACGTATCCGCAAAGTAAGCAATTCCAACCGGCTGTTCCATGAGCAGTCGCAATCATTCGTACTTTTCGAGCAACGCCAATCGTCAAACGAAATCAAAAGGGCAAGGGAAAGGCAGTCAGGATGGGGGTAGTAGTGCAAGGATATTCTGCCAGAGAAGCCGCACCAATCCGAGACTGCTATGATGAGATTGGGTATCGTTTGAAGCAAGATCCACGCCGGAGTGTCCGATGAAGAGAAAGTTGAAGTGCTGTCCGATCGAGGGCAGGAGATGTAACCGCCGTCGAGCTGTGCAGCATTCGCGTGGGGACGGATGCTCCTCAACTTCGTGAGATCGCCTTGCAAGAGTCGCTCGCTGATAGTGGATAGATGGCGCTCCCGAAGTGTGGTGGTGGTGTTTCGAGTTGTGGAACCAAAGAGTCATTCTCTCGATGCCGTTTTGCTCGACGCTGTCGCTGAGCGGGTGCAACTCAACCGGCCCTCCTCCTTCCTCTGGACGCTCTCGGAGAGGACGTGTCCGCCTCCAGGTCCCACGAAGAGGTACTACCACTCCTCCTGGAATCGCGGATGAGCTTCTTGGCACCGTTGACCTTGATCTTTGCGCTGGCAGAGCGCGAGTGGGAGCCGAGCTTGATTTGGCGGTGCAGCGGCTCCAGGGTCGCAAGCTTCGCCTCCTTCGCCTCTTCCTCGAAAAGGTGCGGATAGTTTTGGTGCGCCGCGTCTTCTGCTATGAACCACGCTGGTGGCGGGCGCGTCTCTGGCGTCGTCCAGCCCGCTGGCGGCTTCCAACCTGCAGGACGCGGGCGATCGTCCCGCCAATGCTGCGAAGAAGATCACGGTCAGTATTTACGAATATGTTTGGATGGAGGAGCGTGACGGTCGACTGACAAAGAAATCGGCTGCGAGACAGCTGTCTTCGTTGTGGCCTTCGAACGGCTCCCAGGTGGGCTCGTCCTGGCAGTCCAATTGGAAGAGTAGGAGCGTCTTGGAACCGGGCTTGTTCCACGAGTCCAGACACCACGTCGCGTGCCACATCTGGTCGTCGCCGTCGTTGAACTCGTAGTCGCGATTGACTTTGGGTTGCTTTGCCGCCGCCGTCGTCTTCTTCAGAGGTGCGGGAGGTGGAGTAGGCGCGCTGGTGGTGGCTTCTTTCTTCTGGTCGCTCTTCTGTTGGACTCGTGCCTTGACCTCTTTGACGCGCACCATCTTTTCGACTTTGAAAGGTTTGTAGGATATGGTGGACGAGGAGGAGGGGAGTCTGAGGGTTGCGGGTTTGTGGGAGAGGGTGGATTTCAGCGGTTGCGTGCGAGGATTCCAGCCGTCTAAAGACATGTTGTCGCCCAAGTTTTGGCTCCTGCCCCGCGCGCGCGATGGTCGTGAAGTGAATGCGATGCGCACGTGAGGCGCGCGGGCAACGTGATTTCCGGATTGAGATAATGGTGCGATGTGCAGCGCAGTTTGGGCGTTCTCCGCGCGCCTTCTGACAATGTTTGACTAGAATTGAATCTGTCTTGGTAGACGGGAATTACAGCGAAGAACAATGACGGGTAAACGCGTTGCGGAAGGACGTCTTGATGCAAACTGTATCCAAACAATTGCGAAAGGTTGTAGGCTAGGAGAAACATTTTGCCGTTGCAGGAGTTACTTCCGCAGCAACGATCTTGGAGACCTCCATCTTCACGCGGATTTGTAGAAATGATCCGTCAACACATTTCTCAGAGCTCTCTGTGATTGTTGTTTTTGTAATATGCAGATGTTCAACTGAAGCGTCACCGCTTGTTTGCCTTCTAATCTCGTGTCGGGACCCCACGGCCATCCACATTTCTGTCTAATGGCTACATGTATATACCCGAGCCCCTCGCCTGCTGTCTCTTTATTTTAAACACTCTCATATGGGGCCAGCTTGCTGCATGCTCCTGCCGCGAAGAGTGGAGTCTTTCCGGATCGACCTTCTTGTGCGTTATCTCCGCTCTGATCCGCCAGACCTGAGCCTCACTCTTTACATCTGGAGCAGTCTGGGGTCAACCTGCAGGCAGATGTCAACCACTAGCACGCGGACACGGTTGGAGAGACCACGACACCATGCTCTCCTGCTCCGCATGTGGCTATTTCGGACCGCACTCTGCCCACTTCGGCTTATTTTGCACCTCTGAATGCACACGAGATGCGTGCAGCCAGCCAGCAGTACCCAAGTGGAGCACAATTAATCCCTCCGAAGCTCCAGTAATTGCGGCATCGAGCTCGATTGGCGCACGGTGAACGTCTTCTTGACGTTTTGGGAAATTTCGCCGGCAGCGTGGTGATGCTAGACAGCGTCGATCAGCCAGTACTTCGCGACTTCGCCATGGCCGCATCAACGGCACCTTAGTCTCTCTAGTCCCATTCTAGAAACGACAAAGACTCCACTGCGTTCAGCCCCCATCGACTTGCGAATCTTGACAGCTCAGTTGTCAGTGAAGCAGCATCCGTCCCAGCTGCACACCCCTGCTGCGTCGGTCCGCGGACCCTGGATGGATGCTCTGGGGTCCGCCAGCATGGCATTCAAAATCCGACGACCACGACACTCTGCAGCGGCTCGTGAATGCAAGCGGTGTGCGTCTGATTGGGAAGCTCCAGATTTTCAAACAGTCAATCTCGCTGCCCAACGGTCAATTCAACGGGAGCAGCAAGAAGAGAGAGGATCAATGGCAGCGCTTCCCTCTTAGCGAGGGTCCATAATCGTAACATCGTTGTTGCTGTCTGCAGCAAGGTGGAGGAGGCAAGCTAGGAAAGCTACCGAAAAAGCCCGGGGCGCCCACATGTGGGAGTTGCAAAACGAGCGAAGCAAAGCAGAGGTACCCACCCAACAAACGATGGCTCTTCAACTGTCGTGGTCGATCAAGCTCCAGTCAAATCTGCGCCGTCATGCAAGCGAACAAACAACAAGCAAACAGATGGCAAGCAAATGAAGGCAATCCAAAAAAGTCCAAAGTCAGTCCGTTCCTGACAACCAAAAAATGGGAAACGATCCAATCGCGCAGTGTCGTGTCGTCGTAAAGCAAAGCAGGTGCGGGACCTGAATGGATGAGGGCGAATGAACCCTCTTCCCGCATGGCCATCCAATGGCTCATCATCAAAACTTTTCCCAAGGCGTGCTCCTGCACCTCCTCCGCTTGGGAGATGCAGGCGGCCAGATTCGTGGCTCGAGTGGTAGCTGGTGATTCAATTCGCCACCAGGCAATGCCGTTGAAAGGTCCCGGTCCAGATCGTGGAGGGCCCTCCCTCTAATCCCACCACATGGTCCTCTGGACCCTTCCGTGCTGTTGTAAAATGAAGAGGACGCCGGCACTGGTCACCTCAAGACCGTAGACTCTCTGCAAAGGCTCGGCAATCATCATCCAGTCCATTCTTTGCTCGTCAAACAACTGGAGGACAATCTTTTCCAAGACTGTGCGTGGCTCCGGGGCGAATGGTGCTGGTGGGGGAACGTGACCGTCCTCGAAGTTTCTGAGGCGTTGGAGTCGGCGTCGCTTTGACGCTGCCAGGTCTGGAGTAAAGTTGAGGATGGAGCCAGAGGAAGTCGAAGAGCCGCACGTCGACGGCGCCGGGCTGGAAGGAACGACGTGGTCGTAAGGGGTTTCCGGAGGGAGGGGTGCCGTCGGCACTGGCATAATGTCCCGGTCCATTTGGTTGTTGATTCTGCCGTTGGTCGAAGCAGTCGGTGCAGTTGATGACAGCTGCGATTGTGCGGACGACGGCCTCAAAAGCCGTGACACAGCGTCCAACACTGGAGACAACGGCCGAAAGATTTGGGACCGCGACTTGCGTGCGCCAAGTCTCCTTGGATGCAGTGGAAGCATGACGCTCGAGTGCAAAAGATTACATGTATGAAGTGAAGATGCTGAAGTGGTACGAGGAGAGCCTGTCTGAAGATGCAAACGAGAGCCCAACGGGCAGCTGCACCTTACTTATTGTCACTGCATCCTGTGTCTCAGGCGATGGACATACCGAAACAGACCATGCACAGGTGAGCCAGCAAACAGCAGACCCGACGCATGCAGCCATGAAATTTTGAAGAGGGGCGTAAGACGGTCAAACACTCTGGCAAACCAATCACTAGAGTCGCGGTATCGGGGAGCGGTAAGCCTGCATCGTTAAATTGTTGTTGGGATGGAGGTCGTGGTCGCCGCCTCTTGAATGCACACTGCACTGTATATTGACGCCGGACCAGGGGGTGACGTGGTGCTGCGATTCCCAGAGGCCAAGCGCCCTGGGCCACTTCTGCGGCCTCTGGAAGCCGAGCCGTGATTCTATTTGAAAGTCAAAAGTAGGTACCCTGCAGGACTCGGTAAATCTGAGATTGACAAGAGATGGCCGTTTGACTCTGGGAAAATCGCAAAGTAGAGCGCACAGATGGGTAACTTGTGAAATGTGATTTTTTGAGAGATTCTGCACGCCGTGCATGGTACGTTTCCAGCCGATTTTTAAACGACTGACCAGCTCTCATTTTTGGTCGTAGGAACATTGCAGACCCGACAAAACCGTTGTAGCCATGCTCCGTAAAGACATAGCAAATCCCCACCAGAGACCCACGCACTCGCCCAAAACCCCGGGAGATCCAGCACACCACTAACCCTTCTTCTTGGAGACACCGACGGTACGGCCCCTGCGGCCGGTCGTCTTGGTGTGCTGTCCACGGACGCGAAGGCCCCAGTAGTGACGGAGACCACGGTGGGAGCGGATCTTCTTCAAGCGCTCAAGGTCCTCACGGAGCTTGGAGTCGACGCCGTTTGCGAGAACCTGGCCATCCTTGCCGTCGATGATGTCGCGTTGCCTGTTGAGGAACCACGTGGGGATCTTGTACTGCGTAGGGTTCTGGAGGATCGTGACGATACGCTCGAGCTCTTCGGTGGTGAGCTCGCCGGCACTGTGTTTTGACGTTAGTCCCTCGCGCTCTCGTCGTCGATCCGGGCGCTCCGTGTGAATTACCGCTTGTTGAGGTCGACGTCGGCCTTCTTGCAGACCAAGTTGGAGTAGCGGCGACCAACACCCTTGATCTTGGTCAGGGCGTACATGATCTTCTGCTTGCCATCAACGTTGGTGTTGAGCAGACGCAGAATGTACTGGAAGTTGCTCTTCTCTCCGGAGACGAGCGCTGTATCGGATTGTCAGCGAGGCGCCATTGCGATGGAGACGCCGCAATACATACACATGATGGGCAACTTGTCGTGGGTCGTTCGTCCGTTGGAGCTGTCGTCGATGTCGCGGACGCGAGGTGTGTAGGTCGAGGGCTTTTTGGCAGTGTGGGCGCCTTCGCCTTTTTTCCGAAGTTTCGCCCCAGCCGCGCTAAGCCATTTTGAGCCGGCGACTACCAAAAGGCAGTCGCAACACCATTTCTCCCCGTCGACAGACAGAATGTCGAGACTCTTTCCGCATGTGCGCGACAATAGAAACGCCAAATCCAAGAATTTTGCGTTGTTTGTTCATTAACATGGCTCTTTGTCCGCAAGATTCACACTTGTCGTCTGCGGACCATTTTCTTGGCATTTTACTATTGAAAATCCCGTGCACTTTGCTCTCAAAAGAACCTTTCAATTACTGCTTGGAAGAACTCGTGTCCGTAAAATCAAGACTATAATACGTAAAATCATTGGTAGATAGCTTTGATGGCCCGGCGGTCTTTACACTGAAGAGGTCTGAACGCTCGCGGTCTACAACATTGCATTACTTGGGCATTTACCACTTCTACAAATCTATGAGACTTGAATACTGACATTTGCATACTTAATGAGATAGAAATTTGATACGCGAATGCAGTCAACTTTTTTTTTTTTTTTTTTCATGTGTTACGACTTTTGCTTTAAAGAGTCCGTCGGACGTTCTCAGCGCGGCCATGCTGGTGGCTGAGTCAGCACAGACTTCCACCGCTGCGGCCCGCGGCGCGCAAGACACCTGTTCATTTGGTGCAATGAAAGCGCAGCTTTCCCGCTACCCTGCTCCTTCGCGACAAACGATGCCAACCGTTGAGGCAAAGGCCTTCTGAACTTTTTGAGCCATCCCTAGGTCTACCAGCGCAACGTTGCCACCAAATCTCCACAAGCCCGAGGATCTCAGAAAGTTCGCGGCGTCCCGCTGGGACATTCACGGTCCACCATGTCTACCGACTACACGTACGACGAGCAGGTACGAATAAAGGCGCGCAGCCTCTGCAAGTGAATGGCAAATGACTCTATATCCAGGGACAATTCTTCCCCTACTTCGTCACAACGATCACTGGCCTAGTTACCATTCCGATCACCATCTCCCTCCTCACTCGCGGCAAGGAGCTTGAGAACACTGCGCCGAGAATAAAGTCGGACTACGCACCAGAGAATGCGGACCTTATCGATGCGCAGCGGAGGAAGCTATGGAGGAAAGAGCGCAGACTTGGAAGAATTATACTTGCTGTCGGCGGCTGGGCCGTGATGGCGTGGATGGTTTACCTCATGGTCGTCACTGCGCGGACTGTTCCCAAGATATGGGATCCTTATGATGTTCTCGGTGTCTCGCGGGTATGTTTGCGCATAAGTTCACCGGAAAGACAGTTACTAATGTTCGCAGTCTGCCAACGAGAAGCAAATCAAGTCCCACTACCGCAAGCTCTCTCTCACTCTTCACCCCGACAAGATACAACCCGACCCCGAAAGGAACCTTACAGTCGAGTCTATCAATGACCACTGGGTCGAAGTCACCAAGGCTTTCAAGACGCTCACCGACGAGGAGATCCGCAACAACTACCTGCAATACGGCCACCCGGACGGCAAACAGAGTTTCAGCATCGGCATCGCCCTGCCAAAGTGGATCGTTACCGAAGGAAACGGAAAATACGTCTTGCTCGCCTACGGTATTGTTTTGGGAGTTGTGCTTCCCTACCTGGTTGGCAAGTGGTGGTATGGAACCCAGCGTGTTACGAAAGAAAAGGTCCTGGTTTCCAGCGCTGGCAAGATCTTCAAGGAATACAAGCCGGAAATGACCCCTGGAAGCATCTTGCACGCGCTTAGCACTGGCACCGAGTTTGAAGAGGCGCTCAAGGGCAACAAAGCCGAATCGGGTCTTTCAAAAATCGAGTCGAGCATCTTCAAGGAGGGTGAGCTTTCGCCGCTTGCTGGAGGTCTGTCAATCAAGGATCGGGAATACTTGGAGAATCTGGACGAAGGCGCGCGCCGCAAAGCATTGGCTCTGCTATGGGCGTACCTTGGACGGGCAGACCTGGGTGATGCAACGCTCAACGCCGGTATGCTTCAACCTCCATCTCCTCTTCCAGCAAAGACAAAGCGCTAATGAGGTCTAGAAAAATACGAGGCTGCACCAATTGCTCTCGCCCTGAACGAGTCCTTGCTTGCAATCGCGCTTGCGTATGGCAACATTGTTCCCATTCTGGCTTCTTACCGTTCATCACAGTGTTTGATCCAAGCCATAGCGCCTGGCTCATCGCCGCTGCTGCAACTTCCCCACTTCACTCCTGCTGTGGTCCGCTCGATTGAGGGATCCAGCGCAAGATCCCATATGAGTGTTCAAGAGTACATGGCTCTGGCGGTGCAGGAGAGGCGCAAGCGCTCAATTGGATCTGGTCTTCTCAACGACAGTCAATTCACTGCGGCAGAGAAGGTTGCCACGCAGCTTCCATTCCTCCGTGTGGACAGGGCATTCTTCAAGGTTGTCGGCGAAAAGTTCATTACTCCCGGCAGTTTGGTTCAATTCGTCATCAAGGCCCGCATCATTCCCCCTGGCGCCACCAACGTGCCGGAGCTTACCGAGAAGGATCTTGCGGATATCGACCCCAAGGAAGGCGACCTGGATGCCCTGCATGGCCGAAAGAAGGGTGTCGAGGCTGAGGAGGCCAAGAAGGCCGAGATCGCTGGCCAGCCCCCTCTTGCCCACGCGCCGTACCTCGCTCGCGACCACTCTCCCAGATGGCACATCTTCCTCGGCGACAACAGGCAGGGCAAGATTGTCGTCCCGCCCTTCACCTTCACCAAGTTCGACAAGCCCCTTTTCGACGAGTCAGGCAACCCCACCTACAATGTCCAAACGCTCAAGATGCAATTCGGCGCGCCGCCGCAAGCCGGCCAGTACCGCTTCACCATGTTCATGGTGTGCGACAGCTACGTGGGCATGGACACCAAGATGGACGTGACGCTGAGTGTGGATGAAGCGACCAAGGCCGCCGAGATTGAGGAGGAGGAAGAGATCAGCGAGCCGGAAGAGGGTAAGACTTCACCACGCCCTAATTATTCCTTCCCACGCACACACTCGCGCGCGAAAACAGCCATTCTGACATTCATTCGCAGATTCTCTAGCAGGCCAGATGAACGCGCTCAAGGGCGGCGAGACCAAGAAGCGCAAGCCCGCCGCTGCCGTCGACGACTCGGACGAGAGCGAGACGGACGAGGACGAGACGGACACGAGCGAAACGGACACGGAGACGGACACGGACGAGGAGTAGACGTCTTTTCTAGTTTCAACTTTTCACCTCCCCGCCTTGTACTAGCATGATGCATGGCAAGCATGGTGGTGTGTGCGCTCAGCCGTTGTTGGTCAGTCAGTGTTGATGTAACCCGTTGTCGTCGTCGCTTGCTTCCTTCTCTTTTTCGGGACTAGCTGGCTTTGAGAGACGGAAATGGGAAAAGGAAAGGCGAAAGAAAGCACCTCCTTGTACGAGTGTATGGAATGAGCATTATCAGGCGTTTGCGGTGGTAAAGAAGGGCTCTCTTCTTCTTCTTCTTCTTCTCTTTTCTTTGTTATAAACCCTTTTTCTCGTTATTTGCCAGACGTGGTGGGTCGGTCTACGGTTTTGTAGATACGTAGTTGAAAGAGGGCGGAGTTACCCCTCTCCTGTCTGTCTGTTTGCCCGGATCTCTCTGAGTGAAGCATCCTTATGGAAACATGATGTGCACAGTCTTCTATTCCGTTGAGACCGCCACACAGACATGACTTAATCGCAATGCAACAGAGGATGAGAGTTCGTCAGAGTACGTTTACTACCTTCAGTCTTTTGGTTCGAGAGCCCGGAATCGACTCAATTCGAGCCTCTGTCATTTGTCGTGATGAACACAACATATTTAGGTAGACCTAGATCTCCAACCAGTCCGGCTGGTGTTCATAACATCATGAGCCCTCTCTGCTCGCTTCGTGCTTCATACCGCCACCACCACGGCCCACCTCTCGTAAACAAGACGCTAGAGACGACTTTTGTACCCTCCCAGAAAAAATCAAAAGATCCCCGAAACTTCATCGACAAGTCCCATTTGCCTTCACAAAAACGGACCAAGAAAGATCAGAGCTTATTGCTTAAGAAGCTGGGCCAGCTCGGCAGCGACGGCGTCACCGACCTCCGAGGTCGAGTTGGAGCCGCCAATGTCGGGGGTGCGGATGTTCTTGTCGATGACGGTCTTGACGGCCGCGTCGACCACCTTGGCCAGCTCGGGCAGGCACAGCGAGTACTTGAGCATCATGCTGATGGAGAGGATGGAGGCGATGGGGTTGACGATGCCCTTGCCGGAAATGTCGGGGGCAGAGCCTATGATATGTCAGTGGTGTCGCTATGCGGTGATTGTTGCGGGATCCCTTACCGTGGATGGGCTCGTAGATGCCGTTGACCTTGGTCTTGCCATCGGGGATGGCGCCGACACTGGCGCTGGGAAGGAGACCCAAGCTGCCGGGGATGACGCTGGCCTCGTCGGAGATGATGTCGCCAAAGAGGTTGCTGGTGACGACGACGCCGTTGAGGGCCTTGGGGTTCTTGACCATCAACATGGCGGCCGAGTCGATGAGATGGTGGCCAAACTTGAGCTGCGGGAACTCCTTCTCCATGACCTCAGTAAAGACCTTCCTCCACAGACGGCTGGTCGCCAGGACGTTGGCCTTGTCAAGACTCCAGACGGGCGCCGGCGGGTTCTCCTGCAGCGCCAGGTTGGCGGCTAACCGGGTGACGCGCTCGATCTCGGCGCGCGAGTAGGGCTCCGTGTCCATGGCAAATCCGCTGCCGTCGTCCTCCTTGCGGTCGCCGAAGTAGATGCCACCCGTCAGTTCACGGATGATGTTGAAGTTGGTGCCGGCAGCAACGGAAGCCTTGAGCGGCGAGATTTCGACGAGGGACTCGGACGCGAAAAAGCAGGGGCGGAGGTTGCCAAAGGTGCCCATCTCCTTGCGGAGCTTGAGGATACCCTGCTCCGGACGAACCTTGCCTGTGCCCCATTTCTGTACGCTTGATCAGCCCACCTGTACTATATGCCCAGAGGTCGCGCGGAACTCACGGGTCCACCAATGGCTCCAAGGAAGACGGCGTCTGCGGATTTGGCGGCCGCGAGAGCCTCGTCGGTCAGAGGGCTGCCAGTGGCATCAATTGAGGCCTGCGTTTGGGTTAGCCAGGGCTGGCGCAAATTTGGGAGCTCAATGTCTTACACCTCCAAGCAGCTGGTCGTTGAAGTTGAATTGGATTTCCGGCTTGGCCTGCTGGATGGTTTTGAGGATCTGGTCGTATGAGCAAGAGCATCTGATGTCCTATCGTGAGTCCAATGGTACCTTGAGGGCCTCGGTGGTGACCTATAGAACAATTAGCATTTGTAAATAAGGTGCGGAGACGCAAAGAGCTTACTTCGGGACCGCAGTGGTCACCTTTGGACTATGTTAGTTGGGCTTTCTTGACAAGGCGTGTACGCGACTCACCGGCAAAGACAACAATGTTGAACGAAGGCATTTTGGCAGTCTGTGGTGGTGTAGAGTTGGAGATGTGGTGTATCCGAAATATTGTGACAAGACGAGGTGGGGAGAGAGAGGGACACTCCGAAGTCGGCGAGCGGCATGAGAGGAGC
Source organism: Phyllosticta capitalensis (assembly GCF_038381095.1). NCBI lineage: Eukaryota > Fungi > Ascomycota > Dothideomycetes > Botryosphaeriales > Phyllostictaceae > Phyllosticta > Phyllosticta capitalensis. Next base: position 1,869,953 of record NW_027117444.1, on the reverse strand, counting down.
ACGCGGTCTCGGCGTTGCGGGGTTCGGCAGGTTGGAGCCTCTCACGCATCTCTCCATCATCTCTCTCATCCCCCCATCGACTCCCATTGTCGTGATGTTTCCGACACGTCGCCTGCATCTGTGCCTGTCCATCGGTACAAGTCGGCCGAAGCCTGGACGATGGACATATTCAGACCCCAGTTTCGAGCGAAGCCAAAATCCGCGGCCCGCGCACTCTACCTGGACGTCTCTCCCACGTTTTCCTCCGCAAAAACATCATGTTACGAACCAGGCACAATCACTACAATGATACAACCGAGACCCACCTGGAATGGTCGTTCTTTGGTGGTAGGGCTGGCCACAAATAGTCGTTGCTGAGGTCAGACCGAATCATTTGGCCCCAGCCTCGCCGCTGAGCATCTTGCGCACCGCCTCTGTCAACGTTGCTTCTACCAGACCATACCGAGGCTTCCCACACCTCTGGCGGTCAATATTGATTCCTTGTTCTTTCTATTCGCTCGGATGATCTCATCACTTCTTCTGAGGTCAGCCATTCAAAGCCCCGAAGCTGCTTTCCAGTGAGTGCTCCCATGTTCAAGGGACTCGTCAAGTCGCAAATGTGCCATGATGTAATGGCTCTTAAAAAAGCAGCCATTCCAGCCCCCATCTGCGGATGTGTATCCGCTCCAATTCTCAAAGCAGACAATGGACAGCTCTGTCCAAGTTGGACCGATGATGAATTCCAGCATGAACCAAGATCGAGACCTTTGTGATCTACGTCTGTTGGGGTCTCAGGCTCAAAATTAGCCCTTACGTTCGAGGCCCGAGTTTTGTCGACCGTCATCCAGGCGCCGGCCGAGCGGTGCGGCCCTTGGTAATAGCCGCCTTGACGCAGCTCACGAGAGCGGAAGAAAGTGTGGCGCACCGCCGTGGGCTGCGGGGGATCGGGAGTCTCTGAAATCCCCCCGAATGCGACCAGGCGGTCATTTTTTATGTTGTTCATGTGCTAATCATGGGCCGTTCCTTTGCAGCCTAACAGGCGTTTGAAAGAAACTTACTCCGGCAAAACTGACCTGCGTCAAAGATCCATGGATTACATGTGTTTGCGATGCAGGCAACAAGAAATCGACGTCTTTCTCACTGCATGAGTCGTGGCGGTGCGAATCTGTCTGCCTTTTCTGAGGCTCTCGTTTTGGCAGTGCCACACCCAGCCCCGGACCGAAGCGGGTTGCAAGGCTGCCTTGGAGAGAGCCTCACTGCCCGTGGGGGCAGTCGACGCATGCATTATTTATACATTTCTCCTTCGTCATAGTCTTGCGCGCGTGCTTCTTCCCCACTATCATGTTCAAGATTTACATCCATGCCTCTTCATTTCTCTCTCAGCTGTTTTGCTAGCATGCGCGCAAAAAGCCCAGTCTTTGATTTTTGCTGACCTCTTTGGGAAGACCTTCATTGCTGTCGCCTTCCCAGCAACTTCTCTTGTTCTCTCCTTCCTCTCTCCCTCTCTTTCTCTTGGACTTTTCCTACGCCAAATCCATCATGGACCGCACCGCTAGAAATCAATCCCTTCCACAGTTGAATGTCGAACAAGCAAGCACACCTCTCGCATTTGACGGACTTTCTGTCGCAAGCCTACCATCTGGAACCTGGGACGCGGATTTTCGCGGAAGTTGCCCCCGTTGTCACCAATGGCATAATAAGATGGTCCTGAGACTTTCCCGTCTACCCGGAGTTTGGAACGGAGTACGATGCCAGAAGTGCGGCCACAAGTGGTTCGGCCTAAGCGGAGACTCCAAGCAGATAACTCTGGTTTCTCACCAAATGGTGAAGCTGAGCCCCGCACACATCATTGCTCAAACAGAGTCTGGGGATCGAGAAAGCTTTCAGGATCCATTCATAGACCAGTGGCATGCTATCAGCGCAATGGATGGCCCGGTGCTTGCCAGCACTGGTCCCCCAAAATCTCTGCAAGACCATCCTACTCGCGTTCAGCCTATGCGCAAGTTTACGATTCCCGAGGCTCTGGATTCCAGTCAACTAGCCAGGAGAGGGTCTATTCAGCCCATGGACCTGGATGGAGCCACGGAAAATAACAGCAGGCAAACTTCGCGCGGTCAAGTACCCACGCTGTCAATTCGGAAAGGAGTTAGATCGAGCACAAGCCAATCTCATGTCCAACCAAGGGACGGGAGGGAGACAAAAGAATCAAAAGTAAAAGGAAAGATGAAGACGAGGCTACGAAAAGCCATCAGCTTACTGCGTGGAGAGGGAAACCTGAAGCGGGAACAAAAGCCACGAAAGTCCACCAACGAGAACCCTGCAATCACTGTTCAAGAGCAAGCCGCAACACCCATCCTCCGAGATGGCCCAAAAGTGGAGAGGGCAAAAATTCGAAAGCCTGCTCCCGCAGCAGTTTCGCGATCAGCCACGATCAAACACACGCGCTGTCAAAGTGCTCCAGAGGAAACACGGCACGGAATCGAGGATGAGGGATTCCAATCGATATTTCTCAGGAGCACTCCAATGGGACCTGCCTGCCATAATATCTTCCCTCAAGATATGTCAGAACTTAGACGTCCACGGTCACTTGTAGCGAGGCCGCTTCTCTGCAGCTGCGACCCTGACTGTCATTGCAAGCGCCCAAGCAGTTCTCTCATCCCTGAGCGCGCTCTCACCGACCGAGCCTCACTCTATGGCCTCGACCTTGCTCAATCAGAAACCCAAATACGGCCTTCACGACGCTCCCAAGAGCTTGCCTTTATCGGCACTGGTTTTGGCGGCGAGTCCAACATAAGCATTCAAAGTAGCATTCTCGGTCCTCAACAAGAGCGCAGTCCAAGTCGCAGGCGGCCGACGTCGCTCCATTTCGGCAGCAGTGCTATGGCGTACGAGAGCCAGGCCACAACGGCATACGCACAGTCCGAAGGCGGCACAGTTAGCGACATCAGCGTGCCCACGCCTCGCACATCAGTCTTTCAACAGCAGCAGCGCGACCTTTTCCTCCTCGCGCCACCAGCAAATTCACCGCGGACTCGGATACCCTCGCCAAGTGCGACGCCCAGATCCTCCGTCCCCTATCCTCACCAACACGGTGACCGCGACCGCGACTCCGCCAACCACCTCGCGCACAACCGCAACTTCTTCGAGCACCTAGCCACCGAAAGCAGCACCGGGCGCGCCCCCTCCGTCTCGCCGATCCAGGAGGCCTTTGACGGCGGCAGCGGCCGCGTTTCCAGCCTGTCGGCCGACGACGCCGAAGACCGCGAGCGCCATCATGGCCGCAATGGCGGCAGCCCAAGGGTCTCCTACGACGACAGCCAGAGTCACCCTGGTCATGGTCACAGTCAATACTACGAGTATTGGCGCGGCCAAGATGACTCTCTCGAGCAGCGTGGTAGCCGCAGTCCGGGGGCGTTGAATGTGCAGCCTGTCACTTGACGTTTCTGCAGTAGGTTTTTGATCTTGTTTTGCAAGCTAGTCTCTCCACCTGTTCATACTTTCTTGCTTCTGTCTTGCATTCTTTCGCTTTTCAGTCCTTGCATGATCGAAATAGAGCGCGTAGATCCAGGACGGGCTAGGTTAGGCAACTAAGCGGCGGCGCGATAGAGGCGGGGAAAGGGGATAGGAAGCATGGACGTATATAAGCATTGTACAGCGACGGAGCTGTGCGCATACGGCATCGAGGGAGTTGGTGCTGGGTATGTATCTTGATCCATCTTGGGCTGATGATTGTTGGAACCGGGCTAGAGGTTTGAGCGCAAACTTGGTCATTCTTGTTTTTTTTTCTTGTCGTCTTTGATACCCACTCTCGCTTTTTTGTTACGGCATCATGTTGGTACGCACATATGTATCATGATTTCTTGCGCTTTCGTCAACACTTGCTTCTGATTTGGTTTTTCCTTTTTCGAATTAGGTGTCTGTACATGAACTTTGATTGTAGATCCTAGTACACTGCGCTACATGCAAGTCAGTCCGTCGGGCAGGTTCCCGTGGAACAGAATAATCAAGCGAGAAAAATTGAATTGGCAGAAAGTGCAGATGTGTCATTTTGGGAAGGGGATGCGAGGAAATGCCAGAGAAGAGTCAAGAAAGTCGGAAGTCTTTTTAGGGCTTTCTTTTGGTGGTGGAGTTGATCCTATAACCAGAATCACACTGCAAATGGGCTCCTTCTAGCCGTCCTATATTAGCAATTTGGCGCAATTGTTGAGACTGAGCAGTATCTCTACGAACAGGCAGACGTTCAATGCCTCCTCATCGTCCTCTCGTGAGTTGAAATGCTCCTTCCTGGTACATATTGGCACATTGCTTACTGACCCCTTTCCCATTCATCCGCCATATCTCACATATAATCAGTGAGTGATTCCCCAACTGTCTCCTCTAGAGTACCATGTCCCTGTCTCTGATTTTTCTCCCCGTGTCCGCCCCAGTCGTAAAGACAAACGCGCGCGACACATCAACCCTCAGATCCCACTCACCACACCAAAATCGGCTTCACAACCTCACCCTTACCCATCTCCGCCACAGCCTTCTCAAAGTCCTTGACATCCCAAAACCGGACGAGCTTCTCGACGGGAAAGACGCCCTCGCGCCACCACTTGACCATCTGCGGGACCGACTCGCCCGTCCGGCAGTGTCCCTGCACCGCGCCGCGGTACGTCTTGCCGCTGACCATAAACGACTGCATGTGCAGGCTCAGTCGCGCCTCGGGCATGCCCGTGCCGACCTGAATCACGCTGCCCATGTAGCGCGTGCCGTCGAGCAGCGCGGCGACGAGCGCGGGCGACGCCGACGTGTCGATGGCGACGGTGACGCCCAGGCCGCCGGGAGACGCTTCACGTATCGCCGCCGAGACTTGCTCCGGCGACATGCCGCTCGTGTCGATGGTGTGTGTGGCGCCCAGGGATTTCGCGAGCGCGAGGCGCGAAGGCACGCGATCAATGCCCACGATGGCTTCGCAGCCGCGCAGTTTGGCGGCCATGACGGCAGCCAGTCCCACGCCGCCCATGCCCAGAATCGCGATGCTGTCGCCCGGCCCGGCTTGCGCGACGTTGGTGACGGTGCCGCTGCCGGTTTGCAGGCCGCAGCCCAGCGGCGCCAGCAGCTGGAGGTCGGCGCGCGAGAGGTTGAGTGGCGAGACGTTGACGACGCTTTTGGAAGATACAACGGTGTGCTTTGCGAAGCTCGATTGGCCGAAGAAGCGGCCATGGATGCTGTTGCTGCTGCTGGAGTCGCCGCCGGCAGGGGAGAAGACGGGCTCGCCGACAAAGTTGACTTCGAAAAAGCGCGTGCAGTGCGATGGTGGTCCAGTCTGGCAGACGTGACAGGTGCCGCAGTAGGTGAATGAGAGGAGCACGGCGTCTCCTGGGCGAACACTCGTGACGGCACTCCCGACCTGAGTCACATATCCGGATCCTGTGAAGAGGTGGTGAGCGGTGGTTCTCAGGGGTCATTCTTCTATTTTTGACGGACGTACCTTCATGCCCAAGGACACGGGGGTAAAAGACTGCGGGAACACCTTTGTCGTCTCTTGTGTCCTAGTAAGGTCGTCAGTGATGCGGGTCATATTGGAGATATCTCTGTTCTAGAATGAGGTACTGCACTTACACCGCAGTGGAGGTCGGTATGGCAAATCCCAGATGCCACAATTTCGACGACGACTTCATTCTCTCTGGGTTCCCTAAGCGTCACGTCTTCAATGGCCCATTTGCCCTCGGAGAACGGCCCTCGCGAGACGAGAGCTTGCGTCTTCATTATTTAATCCCGTCGTCGACTAGTATGCGCAATTGGACACTTTGGAAGCCTTGGCGCGCGTCTTTAGACAAGTCTAGCGGCGTTCTTTTGCTGCGAGGCATTTTGAGAAGTCGTTCGCTGCGGCCGGTGGCATGCGATGCGGTAGTGGGGTTGAGCCTTATCTGCGGCTCTGTTCGCGCGTGGAGCAAGTGCGGGGATGCCCGCTCTCCGCGCCGTCGGCCAGATGTGCCTGGATTCGGACATCTTTCTCTGCTTGGGCCATTAGCAAGTCAGCTTCAAATCCCACAGGAAACCTGACAAGACTTTTCCTCGGCAACAGTGATGATCCAGAAGCAGGGTTGACATTCGCGAAGATGTTCTTCGAATACAATGCTCGAATCGATTGTTTGATTTCTCCTGTCAGGGGGTAAATATTAATTCGGAATGTAAAGTCGAACCGATGGTAATGGCAGGCCCCATACCCGCTGCTTGCCCCAATAACGCCCTGCATGCAAATCTGGATATAGGAACCAAAAGAGCTCACTTTTTGTCTGCACCAACCTCCTCTCCGTCTAACGCAATGACGTGTCGCATCGAGCTCAATACGGTCTCGGGCGTCCGCGTCCCCTTCCATACGGCGCTGGTTCGCCTCTGGGAATCTCGCCTCTCCTCCACTCGCCCATAGGGACACCTCCTCCCATCCTGCCCCCATCGTATCTTGGCCCGCCGCCCCTGCGGCCATATCCACCACCACCTCCATACCTGTCCCCGAACCCGTTCTCCCTGCCTCCTGGTCCTCTTCCACCATACTCCCGTGAAGGCGGCGGACCATATCCCCTGCTCGCGGGCACTGGTGGCGGGCCCGTCGCGACGCTTCCATCCGGTCCGGGAGGGAGGATACAGCATGATACGTAGTCGCCAATGACGAAGCGCGCGTCAGCCAGGGTCTTGTCCGCGTCGCCTTCGAGTCGATCGAGCGCTGCTGCCGCGGCGGCGCGAGGGTTCGCTGGCGGCGCAACGTCGTCCTCTTCAACACCAGGGCCTCCGCCTCCAATGATGACGCTTCCCAGCTCCTTGCTCAGATACCGTCCCGGCGGAACGTTACCGTTATCTGCGCCGCGTCCGCCGCCTCCAGACATGGCCATCGCAGCGCCTTTGGTGTCGGGGAATATGAGGCGGAACGAGAGGCGCGTTCCGATGGCCGGCGAGGGAAGGAGTGAGGGTAGAGCGGTGACGAGCAAATGCGTCAGTTCGCGCAAGGTACATGACGGCCAAGTGTAGATTTGCAGGTGAGGCGGAGGAGGGCTGTTCGCGTAAGGGCTGAATTCGTCGAGACGATGGAAAGCGCTCTGGCGATAGAACAGTTTGAGAAGGAAGGGCGTCGTCGTTTGACGGTCGATCTTAGCGGCCGCTGTGGTCGTCGCCATCGTTCCGGAAGTAGCAGACTCTCGATTCGGTTTGATGTTGAGCGGGGATGAGGTTCGCGCAGCGAGAGGTTGAGACTAGCGCATTGGGTGGTGACGGCAGGATGTCTAAGCACGAAGACGTCGAGTAGATGGTTAGGGAACGACGCGCGATTTGATGTACAATGGCTGGTGATGTTGTTGGAAAAAGAGGGCATCATCGCGCGACGCGGCGCGGGCAGACGTAGCTAATTAACCGGGGGTTTGCCGGCGGTTGTGCCTGCCGGACTGTAGCTCCCTCCGCTGTCTCTTCAACACAACCACTTCTCTAGACACAACTCTCCTCCTAATAAAATCACCGCTTGACAACATCAACATGGATTTCGCCAAGCTCATGTCTGCGCAAATCGAAAAGGGAAATTCCAAAACCCCACCCAACGCCGCCGCAAACGAAAACAAAAAGTACCTCAAGCGCTCAGAGATCGAAGCCCAACGACAAGCCGCTTACCTCGCCGAACAGAAAGCTGTCGAGCAAGCGCGGATAGAGAAGCTCGAGAAGAAGCGCAAACTTGAGGAAGAAGAAGCAGAACGCGAACATGAACGCCAGGAAAAGAAGCGCCGGCTGGCCGAACACTCGCGCAAGCTGAGAGAAGAAGAGGAAGAGGCAGAAGAGAGGGCGCGCCGAAAGCGACTAGGCTTGCCAGATCTGCCACCAAAGAAGAGTGACAAGGATGAGACGCCGGTGCCCGAGGGCGAGGAGGACCTGTCAGAAGAGGACCTGATCGAGAGATTGCGCAAGCTGGCGGAGCCCGCGCGACTATTTGGCGAGACACACAGGCAGCGGTTGAAGCGCTACAAGAGATTGACGGGACAAGCGCTGGCACCAAAGCTCACAGACGGCCCCATTCCCACGACCCTCGAACCTGTCCGCGGCGGAGAAATGATTGTGGGCGGGAAACTGCCAAAAGACGAAGCAGGTCGCAAACTTCTGCCACGTCAACTGGCGTCTTACTTCAACATGGTTCTGAGCGAGTGGGAACTTGCGCTTGCGCAGCGGCCTGAAGAAGTTCAGAGCAGCTACCAGGGCAAGCAGGCGTACAACGCCATGGTACAAGCCAAGGAAAACCTTCGCCCGTTCTTCAGAAAGTTGGAAAAGAATGAGATTGAAGATGGTGTTCTCGAGCCGGTGCTAGAAATTGTCAAGGCGGCACAAGAGAGGCGCTACGTTGACGCCAACGACGGCTACCTGCGATTGAGTATCGGAAAAGCGTAAGTCAAGCCGTGTCCTTGAAAACTGAGCCAAACTGACTGTTCTAGTGCCTGGCCAATTGGTGTCACCATGGTTGGTATCCACGAGCGTTCGGCTCGAGAGAAGCTTCACGAGAGCGACAAGGCGACTGCTCACATCATGAGTGATGAGACTACGCGAAAGTATCTACAGAGCATCAAGAGATGCTTGAGCTTTTGCCAAACTAGATGGCCGCCGGAGGATCAGTTGCAGCTTATGGGTTGAGAAGGAGGGTAGATCAGTAGCATAGCGGCAACCAATTTCTAGACAACCCTGCAAACTTGATGCACAATCAAATATCATGGCCTTTGCTACCCAACGGTTTAGAGCGAGCATTGAGCGAGCTGAGACAAAAAGAGAGAAATCAATTTAGAATCTTGAAAAATTTCGTCGCACTTGTTGTCCTTGAAGGTCGTCCACATACCAAATTCGTCGCCACCGTTGCAGAACTGCGGCCAGACAAAACCTCCGCACCAGCCAGCCGTCAACCCAACGACAACCATGCACGAAATCGTAACCCTACAATTCGGCAACCAGGCCAACTATCTTGGAACACACTTTTGGAATACCCAAGTCAGTCAACTTTCTCTTCTTCCTCATCCAGCCCGTTGGTGTGGCTAGATCACACATTGCCACGCAGACCGCTACCCAATGACTATCATCTCCACCGCGTCTGCCACATGGCCACCGTCCTTCTCACAACACGACATCTTTGCACAACTAACGTATTGGTCGCTATTAGGAATCGTACTTTACCTATGGTGATGGGGCGGGAGAGTCGCTGGTAAATCACGATGTGCTCTTCCGGCCGGGCGTGGGCGTCGATGGCTCCGACACGTTCATGCCGCGGACCGTCATCTACGATCTCAAGGGCGCGTTTGGCAGCTTGAAGAAGGTGAATGCCTTGTATGAGCTGGAAGAGAATGAGGATGAGAGGGAGATTCTGTGGTAGGTCGAGATTTCCATTGCCGTTTCATTTTTTCATTTTCCGGTTTTTTTGTTCGGACTCCGAAGATGTTCATCTTCTCGTGTCAAGCCCGGTACTTTCGTGGGCTCCATCATCGACAACATCCCCTCTTTTGAAAGAGACGGGAAGTTGGTGCCGAGGGCGATATCCCATTGTCTCTACTCTCGCAGGGACGACGTCTCTTCTCCCTTTTCACATTTCAACCTCCATGCCCTGCTCGTTTAAGAGAGGCCAAAAGACCAACAGACTTCCTCTCGAACCCACCATTCTCCTTCAAACACAACACCAGGGCATCTAACACGTCTCTCTCAACCCAGGAATAACGGCACCACGCCCATCAAAGCCGAGCCCATCCTCCCCAGCCCATATACGCAAGCTCTCGATGCAGGCGTCGACCCGCCCGCTCTGACGCCCGAGACGGTCCGCTACTGGTCCGACTACAGCCGCGTCTACTACCACCCGCGCTCGCTGGTCCAGCTGCACGAGTATGAGCTGCAGTCGCAGCTGCAACCCTTTGAGTCTTGGAGCGTCGGCGAGGAGCTGTTCAGGGGCTTGGATCGCGAGCATGACTTGTTGGATCGGTGAGTTGATGGTTTAAATCAATCACTCTTATAAAAGGAGATGGATTTCTGACTGACGAGAACGTAACAGAGACCTCCGTCCGTTCGTCGAAGAATGTGATCAACTCCAAGGCCTCCAGGTGCTGAGCAGCGTCGACGATGCATGGGGTGGTTTCTCAGCGCGCTATGTCGAGCGTCTGCGCGACGAGTTTGGCAAGCTCAGCATCTGGAACTGGGCACTTGAAGACGAGGAGAAGCAGCAGCGGGTACGTTGCGTTCTAGTCTACACCACACTCCGACATTCATCTATATCTCCACGTAGTCGAAGCAGATACAAAAAGCTGACCCACGCTCTAGGACAAACAACGCCTTCAGCTCCTCAACCGCGCCCTCTCCCTAACCTCGCTCATCCCCACCGCCTCAACTTACATCCCCCTGCCCACGCGGCCCTCCCCCTCAACCACGCCGCCCTACCTCCGCCTCCCCAGCTCGCCGCATCCCTGGCACACGGCAGCCCTCCGCGCCACGGTCCTAGAAACGGCGACGCTGCCCAGCCGGCTGCGCGCACAGCCCGCCGCCTCCTCCCTCGCCGCCATGGAGTCCTTCTTCAACGGCGACGGCAACCGCCGCGTCGTCGAGGCGCGCATGCAAGTCGCGCGTCCGCACACTGTGGCCAGACAGGCGGACGAGCGGCGCGACGCGCGCGTGGCGCGCAAGAGCAAGAGCAGGAATGCCAGGGGCGAGAGCGAGTCCACTTCCTACGACTTCGACCACGAGGACCTGCAGGACGAGGAGCACGACCTCGACGGCTTCGACATAGCCCTGTCTGGGATCGGCCGCGCCGAGGGCGAAGACGAGTATCCGCGCCGGGGCACAATCACCACCAAGCCCTCGCACGTCTTCGGCCGCGTGGAGACGCTGCGCGGCGCGTGGGCGGCCGACGACGAGCTGGCGGCGCGCAACGCGGCGGTGCAGGACAGACGCTGGGCCAGCGCCATGCCGCGCGCGCACCGGTACGGCACGGGGCTGCTGTTCCCCGTGCTGGACAGCTTCCCGGGGATTTATGAGTTTGACGGCGATGAGGTGGAGAAGGAGGAGGAGCAAGGCAAAGTGGCAGTGCGCACGGCGCTGGCGACAACGTCGGCGCTGTCGAGCCGGCTGCGGCGCATGGGCGGCGTCGTGGGGCGCATGGTTGGTGTCGAGGATAGGGAGGCGCTGTATGACGGGCTCAAGGGGCTGGCGGATGAGTACGAGGAGGGGTGGGATGGGGATCTGGAGAGTGACGATGGCGACAGTGACTGAGATGATGATGACGACGCTGAAGTGGAATTGAAGCTTGTTGAGACTTCCATTGATTGGACTGCACCTTTGACGCAGCGGCAACATGGCATCCTGTAGACACGCTCCATTAAGACTTCGGAGACCAACTCGCAAAGCGCGCTCTCACACACATTGTCAAAAATTCATTGATTTGCTCATCGATTCCTTGGTCGACGTCCAGCCCCCCCTTTTCTTGCCCCAGAGAGCAAAGAAATCGACCGCAATCTTTCCTTCTTCACGCACCATATGGTACGCCCCTGTTTTCCCATCTTTCAGACTGGCGACACCCACCAGGAATATCGGCCGACTCTGACTGACTGCCCAAAACGCCAGCAATGTACAATGACGGCGGCGGCGGGGGGTTCGATGGACATTATTACAAAGGAATGCACGCAGCCCAGCCCGATCCATATTCTACACGGTCCCCGTCGACGGCGTCCTCCCGTTCCCATCTCTTTCTCTCTTTCGTCATTCGATCCCAAAGACCGGGCAATTGCGACATGGCACAAGAGGTCATTGTGTTAACCACGGCTCCTTGCCGACGCCCAAACCATTCATCGCGGGAAAATAGGAGCAGGTGTAGCCCAAGCGTGACGAGGCAGCAGGCAAATCAAACAGCGCTGTAACCGCCTCTCGAGTCGCCGCCCTGGAACGTGTTGACGACGCGGCGACCAATGTCCTTTGCGATGTAGGGGATGTCGCGGATGGTGTCGCCGTGCGGGAGGAGATCCCAGCCGCGGGCGCCGTAGCGGTTGTAGTTGAGCCAGCTGCCGAAGATGAGGTATGCGGCAACGCAGAGGAAGATGCTGCAACATTGGACTTAGTAAATTGCGAATAGGCAACCCATGCAGCCGTCTTGTAGGTACTCACATGATGATGAGCCAGGTGAAGAAGCCCCAGTGGTCCGACTTTTCCCTCGAGCCGCCGTCCGACGACGACTCGCACGCGTACTTGGTCAGCCACTCGAGCCGCAGCACCTTGACGTCGCCCTCGTCCTTATAGCTCTGGAACCGCAGGCTGCGCTTCTCGTCGTCGGCATCGTCGCCATCATCTTCTTCCTCCTCCGGCGCGTCCTCACCCTCGGCCCTTACCCTCAGCCTCTTCATCATCTTCTCAGCACCCTCCTCGCCCGTTCCCTCGTCCTCACCATCCTCCGTCTCCCGCTCATCCAACGGATCATCCAGCCCCTCGAGGCCGGTCCGCGAAGGGTCGCAGATGAATTCGAGCAGCGCCTTTTGCTCCTGGCCCTTCTTCTTGTTGAAGGGGTATTTGCCGCCGCGCAGCTCGATGCGTAGGCCGTCCTTGTCCTTGTCCGAGCTGGAGTCGGAGTTCTTGAGGCGCGTGAACTTGGGGTCCAGCCCTTTGCCCCGGTGCAGCGTGTAGTCGCCCGCAATCGGCACCACTTGGTTGATGAGCGTCGTGTTGTCGGCCGTGTTGGTGATGAATTCTGTCCCGCATACTGGTGGTAATGGAGTCAGCTCGGTTCCGGACTACTCGGGCGCGTCATCGGGAGGGACAGGGGCGGTGGCTGGCTGCGGTGTGCATGGTGACACCGTGGATGGGGAGCTGAGAGAAACGGGACAGACGAAGAGCACACATACCTCTTGTTCCCTGCGGACACTGGTCGTCCTTATCCACGCCCTTGAGCGGCTTCAGAGACTGGCAAATGTCGACGGTAAAGGTAAAGTTGGAGATTGACGGCGGGTGTTCTTGTATCCAATGTACCGAGTGCGGCCCGCCCAGCTTCTCGAGGTTGTAGTCTTGCCCATCGACGACAATGTCCTTGCAGTTCAGATTGACGGCATTCGCCAGCAGCGGGAGCGAGAGAATCGCCGACACGGCGGCCGCCGACGCGGAGGATATTTGAGGTCGTCGCATTTTAGGCGGAGAACTCCTTGGGCAGCGGCGGTGGAGGGACCTGTTGAGAGGAGAGATTCCGAGGACAGTCTCTCGGGGAAATGATGTGGATCGAGGGTCTGCCCGGTTTTGGGTTTGGTTGGCACTGCAGTCTGCGCTTGGTCGCGTGTGAGTTGGTAGAGGTGCGATGACGGTCTAGGTGCAGGTAGACAGGTAGGGTATAGGTTGAGCTGGGGTGCTTTGCCAACCCAGACCGTTGGCCGACTGCCGACGCTAAGGCCAGGGCAGCAACAGAAGTGCGGCGAACCGGCGCAACACTACGTCGCCGATGGCGACCACTTTCCACTATCACATGGCGTACGCAGACTGTACATGAGGATTCATAATACATGCGTGGTGTAGGTGCTCTAATCGTTACAACGCTGCCGTTATCGCGACCACAACACAGCGATGCTGCGCCAATCCAAGACATAATGTTGTACACCAACTCTATCCCGTCATGATCCATCTTCCATCAAAAGCTGCGCCAGTAATCCGATCATGAACCATTGACCTGGTTCTCCACCTCATCCGTCTTCCTATTCGTACACTCCGTCTTGGACGTCGCCGTCTTCTTTTGTCTCTTAAACTCAGGGCCCTTGCCCACGCCGGCCTTCCTCGCGGCCACCACTCCTGCCAGGCACCTTCCTATGGCCTCCAAATCTCCCAGTAGTGTAACGTGGCCGCGATCGCTGCTGACGACGCCTCCTCTTACAACCGCATAGCCAGGCGGCAGCATGGCTGCGCGCGCGAGGACGACTCCGTCGCCGCTCGCAAAAGCGAGCTCGTCGTATGAGTCTGCGTGCTTGATGCCCTCGCGTCCAACGACCTTGGCACCATAAACCGTTGGGATACTCTTGCCATAAATGACAGATGCTGGTGGGTAAAGGTTGGCGTCACCATGCTCCGGACGGTAGTCGAGCTCTTGCTTCCACTTTTTGGTTTCGGCCAACGTGCGCGTCAAGTATTCAATCGCCTTTTCGCGAGGAATTGTGACGGCCGTGGCTGGGTTGCTGTTTTGCGACGCGTTATGCTCGGCCGGGTTTTCGCCTTGGTGTGCGCCCATTTGCACGCCAATGCCTCTGTTCGGCCGGCCTCCTTGTGCACCTTCTGCTATTGCGGTGTTGGCGGCAGAAGCATCCTTGGCCGTCTCGTCTTTGACAGTTCCAGAAAGTGAAAATGTGCTGCTTCTGGGCGACTTTGAAATGGAACTTTTGCGACCTATTGTAGGAAGAACGCTGGACATGGATCTCATAATTCCATCAAATCCAGTATTATTGAGTTGATTTTTGAGCGGTGGCAGAGCGGGCGCGATACACGGTGATAAGCGCCCGTCAATCCATGTCTGGACGTCAAAAAAATCGACGGGGTACTCCTCCTTGGTGTATTTATCAATGAAGCACTTGCCACTGAGGGGAAGTAACGCAAAGCTTGTACGAATCGAGAAATTGACTTGAGCAGTTAGTACTCGCGAGCTTAGGAGCACATCGTCACCGTTGCGCAGCGGCCCAAGAATGTTTACGCAGGTCGTTGGAACGCCAGCATAAACGACGCCCGAAAAGAGATCCGGTCGCTCATTGATGGCGTGGCGTGTGATGAGCCCTCCTAGGCTGTGGGCAATCACCACCGCACCCTTTTGATCTGGCGGTGCATCGGGCCGGTTGCAAGGCAAAGACTCGAGGAACTTTATAAGTCTGCTGCTGAGAAGGCGCGGACTCAACCTCCAATCGTAGCCATAGTCGTGCACGCGCAACTCGCCATTTTGGGCGTTTTCCGAAGCCCGAAGACGTTTGAACAGACGTCGCGCGATGTCTACTGGACCAATGTGAGTGAGCATGCCACCCGGAATCACCCTCTCTTCCATTGTTTCTTCATCTTCGGGGTCCAAGCCAACTTCCAAATCAACTTTGCGGAGATTCAGGCCAACTTTGATTGGCACCCACAATTGCCGATGTGGAGGCTCTGCGGAACGAAGTACTGATCCGCGGTAGCCGCCAAGGATCACAACGTCGCCCTTCAAGTCCCCAACCGCCTGGGTGAAGAATGGGTGATGAGCAGCATTGCTAGAGGATATGCCTGCAGTGCTGCTTTTAGGACTTTTCTTCGGACCCTCGACGGGCGTTTTGCTAATCTTCAATGGACTCGGCGTGCCTTTACGAGGGCTCCCGGAGGAGTTTTTCATCGACAAAGACCCTGGACGACCACGAGTGAGATCAGTAAAAGACATTGCCAAATTGTTGAAGTTCGGCATCGAAGGGATACCGCGAATCTTAAAGTTGGCATCCTGAAAACTGTCTTTAATCGCCTTTATACGACTGTTGACCTGCTCTTGCACGTGCTCAAATCGCGTGTCGTCGCCGAGAGACGATGCTTTTGAGAGAGAGCGGTAAAGCACCAAAGACTCGTCTGAAGCCGACCTTCGCATGAAGGACTCTCGCGTCAGTGTGCGACTCGGCGCCGGTCTCTGACTGGCACTGTCAGGACGCTGGTATCTCGAAGCGCTCGATCCATCAAGGTGAACAGTGGAACGGCGCGAATGCGATGCAGCAAGGGAGCTGGACTGTTGCGGGGCATTCTGAAAGGAAGCCCTCTTTGGACTCGGACTGCTTGATTTACTCGCTCCGTCCTGACTAGACCGGCGGTCATGGCCACTTGAGAATCCGGGAATGGAGAAGTTGAGTAGATTAGGGCTCTTGGGTAGCGAGGGCAGATTGAACGGCAGCAGCTTCTTAGTGGTAGAGCCTCCGGACGACGCGCGTCGCCTGTGTCCAGTCAAGCTTTCTCGCAGTGACGCCTTCAAGTCCTCGGATCGCTGGTGCCTTTTTGGTCGCGTGGGCGACACCTTTCGAGGTTCCGTCTCTTGCTGGGCCGCCGTGTCTCGCGGCGGTGGCGCAGTGTCTTGTGTAACTGGTGTTGATGACCCAGACGAGCCAACCGTTTGCGGCTCTTTTGCCCCCTCGAGTCCATATATGTCGGCATCACCAAAAGGGCCTCCCGGCATATCCTCCATGGCGGCAGCCTTCTCGGCAGCGGGCGTAGTAGGAGAGGCATAGTGCGTCTGGGCATGGCCAATACTGAAGCCAACGAGAAATCGCGGGTCCTGAGAGGAGTCCTGGGGGGCGGGCGACTCCTCGTCCGAGGGAGTGCTGGGGTCGGGAGAAGGGGCAACGATGTCGCCGTCGGTTGGTATGGCGTGCGGCATTGTCGGATGGCTCCGGGAGTCGTCACGAGCAGGGCGAGCTGCCGTTATAGATTGAGCCATGTTTGCGCGAGAGGGAGAGGTGGACGGAGAGGACGGAGCTGTTCGCTGACGCCTAGGCGCAATGGGGCCCTTTGGCCATCACCAATTGCAAATCAGAACGAAGACGAGGTGGGATCCGCTGGGGCAGTGCATCACCTCGGTGAGCAGGCGCTGTTGTGGATGTTCACGGTTTGGGGTGTGGCTTGAGCTGGCTGCTGGGGCGATTGATTTGGCGGCGGATCCTGTGTGTGTTGCTCAGCGTCAAAGGATGAAGCAGCGGTGCAGATGCAGACTCTGGAGACTGCAGGACAAGTGGAAGCCATGATGTAGCAATGAATAATGACTCGTTGGACAGAGATGGAAGGCGCGTATCCCAGCAGCGGAGCGGTGATGAAGCGCTGGCCTGCGGGTCTCCGGAAGGAATCATGGCGGCGGCCGTAGTACCGGACCTGACGGGAGCGGGCACAAAAACACAACGTCGGATACAATCGCGCCCGAACTCCGTCATCCACCTCTTTCAAAGGACTTTGCTCGGCCTATACCTCGTCGATACGGCCCGTAAAGTCTTGACAATCAACCACTTCGAAAAATCCAACATGCACATCATCCGCCGCCATCGAGATGCTTGACGCCATCTTGCAGCCAGCCAAGCGTCTAGAAAGCTTCGCCTGAACCACAGGTCCACACTCGGTGCGACACCACTGACGTAATTGTCCAAACGTCAAAGTTCGTGGCACAAGACAACGAGAAGCGGTGCGAAAAAACGTTGGCAGAGAGAAGTCGGGCAAAAGCCCTATGAGGCAAGACCACGACCATCCCGTTCTCGAAGCGGAAGAGAAAAAACGTTCAATGGCCAGTGTACATACGAGATGTACTGCTCCTCAGCCACTGCTTCTCCACCCTCAGACGCTCGTTTCGAATATCCCGCGGGATGCACCCACAGCTTCTTGAAACCAGCGCATCGCATCACATCACACACGTCAAAAAAGTGGCATGTTTCTGGTTAGGCTGACACATGTCGTCATGGCATTAAAAAATAACCCTCCCGGGTGGCTGGCGCGTGCAGCCGCCAACCTTGAAAGCTTCAAGTTATTTACAGTTCAGAATTTACAAGAGTCGCAGCAAAAAGCATTTTTCCTTTTCCCCTTCTGTCCACCATCCCGCGTCGAGCCGCCGCACGTCTCTGTTTAGGCGCGCGCTGCTTAGTTGGTGTAGTAGCAGCCGACGGGGTCGGTCGTCTCAATCTCCTTGGCGATGAAGCCGGTGCAGTTCCTGGGGTTGTAGCCGGGGTTGGTGAGGCCAACGTCAATCCAGACGGTGTACTCGGTCTCCGAGTCGCCGTAGGGGCACGCGACAAAGTCGTCGCCGTCGAATTGCAGAACGCTGTTGTCGTTGATGGCGAAGCCCTTGGTTTCAAGGCGGGCGCCCGTCGTCGACGACTCGCCGTTGGAGTACTGGAGGACGCCCTGGCCCATGCCGGAACGGTCGCAGTAGACTGTTGTTGCGATGCAGGGTTAGCGCTGCCTCGGGCTCGGCTAAATTGGGAAGTAGCTTTTTAAGGTGGCTCCAACTTACACTGCTGCTTGCTGATCTCGGTGGTGTTGTACAAGAACATTTCTTGGCTGGTCGTGTTGAGCAGGAAGGTCGCAAAGTCGGATGTCTTCTCGAAGCAGTTGGCGTCCTGCTTGTGGCCGATCCAGAGGCTGCCCTTGCTGGCAGTGAGGCCCTGGTTCTGGAGAGGCGAGCCGGAGCGGATGGCAATCAAGCCAAAGGTCTTGAGGTCGGAGGGAACCTCGACGGCCTCGTTGGGGTTGACGGTCTCGGCGACGAGGCCGGCGGCCGTGTCAACAATCTTGACGGTGTTGTCCTGAGCAGCAGGGAGGGCGGAGGCGGAGGCGGCAAGGGCCGCGGCGGCAACAATGTTCTTGAACTGCATGATGGCGGTTGTTGGTGGTTTGGAGAAGAGGAGTTTGGAAGGTGAGAAGAAGTTTTTGTTCGGGAGTGATGTGCTTGTGTTGGATGCTTGGCTTGTTGATGGTCAGGAAGGCTGGGATCTACCCGTCCCTTTATAAGATTTATCCAGGCTGTGGTGGTGGAGTCAAGCAACAATACGAGCAGCGCAGTCTTGGCCACTTTTTTCGACGATGATGTCCAAGCACCATACGGGTCTCTCGTCCACGGTCCGTGGTGTTCCCAGCAGCCCAGGCTTCCTCCTCCGCCGGCCTGACCGAACCACCCAAGAAGCAGGAGCCTCCTTCTGGAAGTGCATGACCACTCGTATTCTCCCCTCACCGGTTTAGTCACAGGTTCGCTCGCCAAAGTCTATTCGAAAACCAGCTGGCGACTACGATGGAAGGGGGCTCTGTGAACTACGTGGGCCAAGCAACTGCGGTGCTACACTGTGGCGATGCCGGATGGGGGAGCAGAATGCTACCTACACTCGTCCGTATGCTACCGAGAGCAGCACCAGGCAAGCCATATCCAGATTCGGCGCACCACCAAAGCGGCCAAGATGAGCGTCTAAGAAATTAGCACGGAGTGCGAGTAGGTAGTAGGGCTGACTACTGATGGGAGTAGGTATCATCGGCCGCCACCACCGTCGTCCGTCCGTTCGTCGGTCGTCCAGTCCACACTCAGCAAGTGAGCGACAGGGCTGGCAGCGGTCTCGCGGGGTCGCTGCCACACCTGCTGCAGTAATCTGTAGCGGTAGGGGAGAACAGAGAACACAGAGAGGCCCTTGGGGAGATCTCTCCGGTTGCGCCTCCCCCTTCTGCACAGCACACGCGCTGCGCGTCCCTTTTTCTGGCACCTACGTTCGTATTTTGGCCAGCAAACAATTATGGTTATGCGGAAGCGAGCTTGGCCGTGTCTTGAGCGATCCAACTCTATTCGAGGTTCCCCAGCGCAACGACCGAGGCTGGCGGCGGGTGGCCGGGGGGGCTTGCGCTGGTTGCCAAAATCAAAGTCGTGCCACTTACACGGTGGTTCGTAGGGAGGCGCTGTTGCTTCGCAGTGGTTCCCGGTTCTGCCATGCGGCTACTGCTGCTGCTGCTGCTACGTCTTCTTTGCTACTGATGGCAGATGCAGAGTTCGTCTCCGTCGTGCAGGCTGTAATAGTAGGGATAGTGCTTTGATGCACCATATCCGCGAATTCTTCAGCCCTTCCAGAAAGATGGAGAGAGGGGTCAGCAGCGTGGCACG
Source organism: Phyllosticta capitalensis (assembly GCF_038381095.1). Taxonomy (NCBI): domain Eukaryota; kingdom Fungi; phylum Ascomycota; class Dothideomycetes; order Botryosphaeriales; family Phyllostictaceae; genus Phyllosticta; species Phyllosticta capitalensis. The sequence goes on along the minus strand of NW_027117444.1, from coordinate 1,850,368 downwards.
ACTGAGAGGGTACCCAACGCGCCCGCTGCCTCGTGTGGGGTTGGGTGACATTCTCGGCCCGTCCCATCAAAAAGCGTCCAGTAGTCAAGAAGCGGGCGGTACAGCCGACCAAAAATAGTCAGCCCAGGCTATCCCGTATTCGCTCCAAATGTTCAGAAGCCCAGGGCGAACCGACGACGGACGATACGTACTCGGTACTGGCTGGCACTACTGGGCCAACAAGCCCCTTTTCGTTTCGACTTGAAGTCGCCTCCCATAATTGCTGGCCGCTATAGGTTGCTGTAAGTATCTCCCCACTGCGGGCTGTGACGTGAATGGCTGCGCTGCAGCGTTTGGCTGTGCGGGCTGTCTGTTCCCCCAAGAATACGGCCACACGGTCGTCGTCTGGTAACGGATACTATATTCCTAGCTGCTGGTTGGCTGGTCACTGCACCGCCTCTCGCTCTCGCCTCCTTCTATAAACCGCACCGCTCCGCTTCTACGGCCGCCGTCGGGACGTGAGCCCAGAGCGGTCTGCTGGTAGGTGGTCTCGAGATGCTACTCGTCGGGTCGCCAAGCTCCATTTCTATAATCGGTCGGCTCTTCGTGATCATGGTATTGATGATGGCATTGGCCTGGGCGGAGGCGTTCGGATGATGGGAGGGCTTCATCGACTGTTTCCTCGGCATGTTGTCACGACCTGCGCTGCCGGTATCCGGACAGCCAGTCAGTCCACTCAGTTTCATCCGGCCTGAGGGAGGGCTGGCTGAAGTGACATCGATAGTGTCGTGCAGGTTGCCGAAACATCTTAGGTAGGCTGCGGGCAGGAGTGAAGCTGCACGTTTGTTTGAATAGAAAGAAGATTCAAGAAAGCTGCGAGGCGTTGGAGTCAGGTCATGGCATGCACGAGTGCAATTGGTCCATGTGTCTATTCTCTGAGGGCGGCTGGCTGACTCTGGATATTCCCTCCTATGCCTCGAGCTTCTTTTCCAATATTTGCCCGTATTCCTCATCTGCTTGGCCGTCAGGGCGTCAGGGGTCAGTGTTCGCTGGAGCTCTTGCAGAACCAGTGTAATGAGAGGATTGGTGGTTCCTCATCACAGCAGGTGACGAAAAAAAAAAATTCAACCTGGGAACAGTTCCAGATCGTCGCACACTCACGCGCAAGCGCTTGAATGCTTCTTGCAACCATCCTTCAAGAGAGAAAATATTCTCTATCTTCAATCCACCAGAAGCTTGAAGACTCCCCGTCTCCATGCGCTCTTACTTCATACTACGAAGTCTCGGGGTTGGCAGTTTACTTCGTCGTCCACTGCGGTATTTCCCTTCCCTCAATCATCTTGAACTCTTTCTTCACCTCTGCGCCCAAAGTCGCAAGGGGTTGAGATCCCTCCTCTACCCATGTCCTTTGTGTGACCGCTTTCTGCATCAAATCTGGCTCGCTGACGTGGGACATGTTTAGAGATGTCTTGGATTTCCCGAACCCAATGCAAATATGACGGCACGGCAAATGGCAACGCAAGACTACAATGCCGTACATGTATTCCGCCTGCCGCCATCGTTCGAGACGAAGAATGAGCTTTCATCCAGTGGAATTTGCAACCACGAAACCCAGAAAGGTGGCCTGCCATTGCCCAGCTGCCCGGCTGCCGGCACACGGTGGCCACTTCGAGGAAGCTTCACCAGTGACGCGACTCTTGAACAAGGCTCGACGCGTCAAACAACACAATAACTTTGCATCCGAAAGTCTTGCCACGTCTTGGTCTCGGCCTAGATCAGTTGAGTTTTGGGGGGGAAAGCGACAAGCCAATTGTATCAGGAATGAAGGATGCGCACAAGGCATTGCCAATCGGGGCCAGGCCCTCTTGGGAGGAGAATGTCGTTCGGGCAGCTAGCACGTCGATAAAAAATCGTTGGACAATTCAGAAAGACTTCGTGCCACATGGGCAAGAATGAGAGGAGCGGGGCTCTGGTGCAACACGTTCCTACCAGAAACGGTTGAACCAAGAAGGCAACGTTCCTTCTTGACGTGTTATGTTTTGAGTTCGTTCCTGTATAAAAGGGCTACCTGCGATCCCCTTCGCGCGTTAGTTACCCAGCTCCGTTTCCTGACGAAGGGGCCCCAGCCTTTTGTTGACAATGGATTCGAGGTGGCAACATGCGCTGCTGGAGCGACTGGGCCGGGTGACCGTCGTCCCTGCCCTGGCGGAGCGAGCGCCGTTGCCCGTGTGGTTCCTCCCTTGCTTTTTCTTCGCGATTCTGTTCTCCATCGCGCTTCCCCGAGGTAAGGCTGCTGCTCCCAAACTTGGCTGATTTCGCACCGCTTGCTCACCAAGTCGCCAGGTCTCCTCCGCACAGCCTTTACGCTGCCCGTCATTGCCTACTTGACGTGGAAATATGGCCAGTACACCTTTGGCGAGGCCTTCCCCGACCGCTACCCATTCGGCTGCCTCGTCGTCGCCAACCTCTTCAAATACATCGATTTCGTGCTGCTGGGCAATGCCGACCGCGAAACGATTCGGCCCAAGGGCTCCACGTACGCGGCCGGCATCGGGTCGCCGCCGCCGCCGTTGACGACTTTCCCGCGAAACTTCCGCGAGCGCTTCGTCTGGGCCTTCAAGCTGGTGTGGGTGTACCAGCGCGGTTATGGATGGACGCACCAGGTCAAGAGCATCCCGGCGCCAGAGTCCAAAGGAATCGGGCGGTGGAATTTCGTCGCGCAGCAGATCAGTCGAGCTTGCTTTTCGCTCTTGGTCATCAATGCCGTCAAGGCGTACATGGCTTCGACGCGCTTTGGGAGCAATGATGCGCTTCCTCGGTCCTACTTCTTTTCTGAACCACTGTGGTATCAGTTCTTCATGAGCTTTTGCGTTCTGTGGTTCACTTGGGCGCCGTTCACTTTGCAGGCCTCTGCAATTTACTCCTTGGCCGTCGCTCTTGGAATCTGGCGGCCCGAGGATTGTCCTCCGATTTGGGGACCGTGGAGCGAAAGCTACACCGTCCGAAAGCTGTGGGGAACGACCTGGCATCAGTGTCTGAGGAGAATTGCCAACTCGAGCGGGCGCTTCGTGGCCAAGGACTTTCTCAGGTTGAAGAGGGGGTCTTTTGCGTCAAAGTACACTCAATTGTTTGTGGGCTTTCTTGCAAGGTGAGTGTGATTGCTGTCTGTCAAAGTCTCTGTTCTGATCAGTCTAGCGCCATGATACACTCCGGTGCGGCCATCTACACGGTTGGCCATGACACGGGAGACATCAAATACTTCATGGCACAACCGGCCATCATCTTGATCGAGGACCACGTCATTGCGGCCGGTCGCAAGCTGGGGATCAAGGAGCATCCTGCCTGGAAGCACGCCGGGTACTTGTGGGCGTGGACCTGGCTGTTTTTCTCAATGAGGTGGTGGTGCGGTCCGCAGCTCGAGGAGGGCCTGGTCAATTTCCCAAAGACGAACAATCCTCTGGGGTTCTTGGTGGACAGGACTCGCGGCTGATGATGCATTTCCCCCCACTCACCAGTAGCCAGTTCGTGCATGAAGAATGTAAATCTTACCAACGCAGAACCGAAACGTGTCCAATTGACAGCCAGACAGTGGAAATGTCGTGTAAAACTGACAAACTACCAGGGAATCATAGTGATGAAAAGGACACCGGCAGTCGGCAGGGACGGGCCGCGGCGAGGAGTGGTAAGACGGGATAGCGGCCGAGGATGACGAGTTGTTGCAGAAGATGCAAGGTCCATGATCCATGACTTCAGAGCAGGTAGACGCCCGACGTTGACCCGGCAGCGGGTATTCTACGGGCAGTGCTGGTATCTGTAAACACGGTGTTTGAGGATGGGAACGAGCCAACAGGGTTTCGAGACGTCAGGTCGGCGACTCCGCTTCCTGGAGCCTGCATCGCGAGGATGCCCCGACGAGACAAGATCTTCAACCTGCTCCATGCCCGCGCAGGGCCTGATGGGCCTCCGAACTGAACCCAGCGGCTATTCTGCGGCAGCCGTTGCTGCAAAGTCGCCAGATAAGACGTCAGCCTTCTCCATGGCGATGTTGTTTCGTTGTTGTCGTTCTCGTTTTTTTTTTTTTTTTCCCCTCCAATCATTGAATCGGCCTCGAGATTTTTTGTGACTTCAAGAGCTTGGAAAATATGGCGCCTCTGGATGTTGACAAGGTTCTTGCCGAGCTCGATCTCAACGAGAAGATTGATTTGCTCTCTGGTAGGTTGAATATATCTGTGAGGTGCAGTCTGGCTGACGAGAGACACGAAACTAGGCATTGACTTTTGGCACACCAAACCGATCAAGAGGCTGGGCGTGCCGTCCATTCGCACATCGGATGGCCCCAACGGCGTCCGGGGCACGCAATTCTTCAATGGCGTACCTGCTGCTTGTTTCCCGTGCGGCACCGGTCTTGCGGCAACGTGGGACACGGCCCTGCTCGAGGATGGTGGTCGTTTGATGGGCCGCGAAGCCATTGCCAAAGGCGCCCACGTGATTCTGGGTCCAACTGTGAACATGCAACGGAGCCCGCTGGGCGGTCGTGGCTTCGAGTCCTTTAGCGAAGATCCATACCTCGCGGGGGCCATGGGAGCAGCCGTTGTCAGCGGGATTCAGGATACAGGAGTTGCAGCTACCATTAAGCACTTTGTCTGCAACGACCAGGAGCATGAGCGACAGGCCATGGACGCAATCGTGAGCCAGAGAGCTTTGCGGGAGATTTATCTCATGCCGTTTCAGATTGCTCAGAGGGACGCAAAGCCCTTGGCTTACATGACTGCCTACAACAGAGTCAACGGCACTCACATGAGCGACAACAAGAAGATTCTCCACGACATCTTGAGAGATGAATGGGGCTTTGATGGACTCGTGATGAGTGACTGGCAAGTTTGAGCATGATTTCGAGGCACCTCAGCTAATCAGTCGACAGGTTTGGCACCTACACTTCTGCCGACTCGATCAATGCTGGGTTGGACTTGGAGATGCCTGGGCCGCCGCGCGTGCGAGGAAGTCAGACTGCGATAGACGTTGGACTTCGCAAGGTCTACGAACGCACCATCGATGAGCGTGTGCGCAAGTTGCTGGAACTGATCAACAAAGTCGACAAACTAAACATACCCGAAAACGCCCCGGAGAGAACAATCGACTGCAAGGAGACCTCCGAAGCTCTGAGGCTGATTGGGACGAACAGCCATGTCTTGTTGAAGAATGATGGACAAGTCCTTCCTTTCAAGAAAGACAAGAGTGTCGCTGTCATCGGACCAAATGCAAAGATAGCCTGCTATGCCGGAGGTGGATCTGCGAACCTGCGCCCCTATTATGCTGTAACTCCCTTTGAAGGCATCGAGGTCCAAGGCAATGATGTCAGATACGCTCTTGGAGCGGCCGGCTACAGGAGACTTCCCGACCTGGGATCCACCATCAAGACTGCGGATGGAAAACCTGGGCTGACGGCAAAATTCTTCATCAACCCACCTTCAGAAAAGGAGAGGAAGCAAGTGGACCAGGTCCACGTCGACACTTCGGACATTTTGCTTTCGGACTACAAGAACCCGCAGATCACCAGTGAATACTTTTGGGTGGACTTGGAAGGAACCTTGACACCAGCTGAGACTCGAGAGTGGTTGTTTGGCGTCTCAGTCTCCGGAACCGCAAAACTCTTTATCGGCGGACAACTCGTTGTCGACAACACTGAGAACCAGAGGCAGGGAGACTCCTTCTTTGGCTCGGGAACCGTTGAAGAAGTAGGATCGATTAATTTGGACGCAGGAAAGACGTACCAGGTCTTGGTTCAGTTTGGATCCAGCGCAACGTCCAACATGAAGACTACCGGCGCGACTGTCATGGCCGGCGGTGGTGTCCGCGTTGGAGGCACAGTCAAGACCGAGGCACAGGATGAAATCGACAAGGCAGTGAAGCTCGCCAAGGAAGTCGACCAAGTTGTAATCATCGCTGGACTGAGTGTAGGTTGAATGCTCCCTGTGCACGTTTCCAGACTAACGGTGACAGGCCGACTGGGAGTCTGAGGGCTACGACCGAAAGCACATGGAGCTTCCTGGTGCCGCAAACGAGATGATTGCCGCAGTTGCAGCGGCTAATCCCAATACGGCCGTCTTCATGCAATCTGGCACTCCCGTCGGCATGCCCTGGGCTTCTTCTGTCCCTGCCATCATCCAAGCGTGGTATGGAGGCAACGAGACTGGAAACGCAGTGGCCGACGTGCTCTTTGGAAAGGCCAATCCAAGCGGAAAGCTGCCGCTCTCTTTTCCCGTCAGAAATGAGGACAACCCGGCCTTTTTGAACTACCGGAGCGAGCGGGGAAGGACTCTGTATGGTGAGGATGTTTACGTAGGGTACAGATTCTACGAAAAGGTGCAGAGAGAGGTCCTCTTCCCATTCGGATGGGGTTTGAGCTACACGACGTTTGAAATGAGCAACCTCCGGGTAGAGGACAGCACGAGCGGAAAGCTGGTTGTCAGGGTAGACGTCAAAAACACGGGGTCGCAACGTGGAGCGCAGGTTGTGCAAGTTTACGTCTCGCAGGAGGCGCCGTCAATCAATCGGCCTGTCAAGGAGCTCAAGGGCTTTAGCAAGGTCTGGCTGGACCCCGGCGAACAGAAGGAGGTCAGGGTCGAGTTGGACAAGAAGTACGCCACGAGCTTCTGGGATGAGGGTGCTGAGGCGTGGACAAGCGAGGCGGACGAGTACTCGATCCTGGTTGGCGACAGCAGCGTGTCGACGCCGCTCCGGGCGGGTTTTGGCGTGGCGAAGACGTCGTGGTGGAAGGGATTGTAAAGCGAGAGTGAGGCAAGGGACCGGCGACGACATTTGTAGTTAGACGCGTCGCGCCTAGTTTTGTGTCGCGCCTCGAGTCAGGAATACATGCCAAGACCACCGCTGGGCCCTTGCTCTGTGTTTGCAAAGGAATTCGCTCCCCGCTTGATGCTCCTTCCGCACCTCCATCTCGGTCGAGTCGCTGCTCAATTCGTCTCTCTGGCCTCCCGTCGTCTTGTCTCACTTCCATTGGCTTTTCTTTTGAGCCTTTCCCTCGCTCTCCGCCTCTGCCGGCCTGATCCTGCTGCCCTGGTCGCACCACCACGCGTCTGCCTCAAATTCCAATCAACATGATTGGTGGGGACTTGGCGCTGGATGCCATGGAGCACCAAGTGCGATCTTTTCGCATTGCTGACACCAGCCATCACGATCAAATGCAGGATCTGTTGCGCAAGTACGAGACCCTGATCCAGGATTACCGTCGCCTGAGAAGCGACTTTGAGGAAGAAAGAGAAGGCCGCGAAAGATACAAAAAACAGGCCCGCGGTCACGAAAAGAATCCTTTTGCTCTGGTCTTGATTGACGGCGACGGCTATCTATTTACCGAAGAATTAATTGCTGCCGGTCCCGATGGAGGTGCTCATGCTGCCCATTCGCTGAGGGCTGAGCTCGCGAGGGTCGTTGCCAAGATTGGTCACCTCGACCATGTCGAGCTGCTTGTCCGCATTTACTGCAATGTCGACGGACTCTATGGCAAACTTGGCGATTCAGCTGCACAAATTACGCCTTTTATCTCTGCCTTCAATGGTGCTGAACCATTCTTCGAATTCGTCGACGTCTACGATGGCACTCCTGAAAGTGCAACGAGAAAAGTCGAAGGTGAGCTCCAACTTTTCGAGACCTAGAACCAAACTCATTTTGTAGAAACCTTCTTCTTGTTCGCCGAGAGCACCCAATGCAGGCACATTCTGTTTGCTGGCTGTCATGACGCCCGCTACCTTCCGCTATTGGAGCCCCACACTGGCAGATCTGACAGAGTTACGCTGCTTACTGCCGGTAAATGTGCACCTGAATATCAAGCTCTCGAACTCGCATCAATAGAGCTGGCCCCCATCTTCCGTGGTGGAATTTCTTTGCCAGCCCTCAATGGCAATGGCATGGCTATCAAGGGCGCTGCAACCAGGAGGACGCAGTCGTCAAGCAGCCCCAGTCGTCCCTCTGTGACTGTGGCACCACCAGCGATCAGCAGCACTGCCATCACGAGCACCACTACCAGTGTTGCTGGGGATCCTACTGAACGTGATCCCAGACAAGGTGTCTGCACCAGATTCATGCAAAAGGTATGTCGCCTTGGGACCATGTTTATCGTTGCTAACCACAATAGGGCTCCTGCAAATTCGGTAACAAGTGCAAATATGCACATCCTCGCCGTGACAGCGCAGCTGACGGTAATGCTAATTCTTTTGCTGGTGACTTGGGCAACTCTGCTCCTGCGTCTACTGCTGCCGACAACAAATATGCCACCTGGAGCCCTACCAAGGCTCCTGAGAGCAGGCTGGCCAAGAAGCCTCAACGCAAGACTGCGCAGTCCGCGTTTGCAAATGACTGGAACAACGGCTCCCAGCCAGCATTCGCCGACGACTGGAGCTCGGCTCCTACCAACTCGCAGCCTACATTTGCTGGTGACTGGGAAGCAGCTGCACCAATTAAGCCAAAGGCCCATCAAAAGACTGGCTCTTCAAATGACTTGTCTGGCACCACACACAATCCATCCTCTCCCTCGTCTTGGGCTCAGGATTGGGACAGCACACCACGTGCTGGTCGCGGCAAGCCCACTATGGGACTCCAGACAAGCAGTTGGGCTCCTCAAGTGAACACTGTCCAGCTCAAGCCCGCAGATGAAGAATTACCGGCCAACGGCGCCTTTGCGACTGCCGCCCACTTGCCTCGTCCGTCTCCTGAGACCGAGGGCTTGATTGCCGTGAACAAGGATGGCCACCGCCTTGACTTTTACATCCCGCGCCCAACCCACATTGAGATGCAACAGTACCATGACTCCGTCACCGCCCGCAGCGGTAAAAAGCACTGCAACGAATTCCAACTCCGGGGTACATGCTCCAACACCAATGCTGGCAAGGAGTGCAAGTACGACCACAGCCCCTTGAAGCAAGAATTCTTCCACATTCTCAAGTACATCGTTTCGACTCGCCCATGTTCCCATGGTGCAGAGTGCCGAATCGGGCCGTGCTTCTACGGGCACATTTGCCAGCGTCCAAACTGCGACAATAGCAAGGTGTGCCGGTTCAAGCGCCAACAGCACCCGTCCCAGCTCGACATCAAGGTAGCGAAATGGGTGAAGCCAAGTCCCGAAAATGACGAGGAGCCCCTGCTCTGGATGGACGAAGACATTGACGCGTTGTACTCGGACACGAACGAGTGGAAGCCAAACGCCGAATGGGAGCCTCAGAGCGCCGACGAGCAGAACGGCGCAAACGGCGAAGACGCCAATGGCGGCAGTTTGGACAGCGACCAAGAGGAGGCGCCCGAGAAGGAAGTCATCCAGCTCGGCGCCGAAGAGGAAATGACGACCAAGGAGGACTTTGACATTGGCGCCGACGACGTGTCGCCTATGGGCAACAACGAGGAACTGATCAAGCTAGGCGAGCCCGTCGAGGAGCCGTCGCCCGTAGACAGCCTCGCCCCGGAGGTTGAGGGCGACACCACCGCCGCGGCGGCGCCCATCGACTTTAATGCCGACTGGGACCAGCCTGGCGACGACGCTGGCGCTGCCGCGCAGCCGGATTTCGCCGACGAATGGGGCAAGGCGGGAGATGCGCCGCCGGATTTTGCGGACGACTGGGGCACCAGTAACAACAATAACTCCTCCCAGCGCAACCAGCGCAACGCAACCATGGGAGGAGCTGAGAGGCGGCGGCAGAGCCCGCCGGGTCCTGCATGGTAAGATAGACCAATACGTACCGTACCACCTTTGAGTGTTGGGGGTTGGGGCGTGTTGTTGCAGCAGCAGCAGCAACAACAATGGGAATTCTCCTTATCTTTATCTTGTTCTTGAGTGTTTCTGAATTTCTTGGCCGTATCTTTCTGACCCGCCATCTGACGATTGCGTAACAGGCCCTCTGAGATTATGAGAAGAGAGAAGGAAAGACAGCGCAAAAACTACGACCATTTGCGGTGGGTCATTGATGTGGATTAGACGTGTGATGAGATGAGAGCGCCGAGATGAAGAGATGAGAGATGAGGGATACGACGAGCGAGATGAGCAAGACGAGATGGTTTATTTCCTTTCACGGCGAAGAACAGACAAGAGATGAGAGACGACAAGGAGAAACGAGACGAGACTCGCGAGACAGGAGCAGCATCGAGCGACGACTCGAGAAGCAAGAGCCGACGAGAAGAGACTACAGAGACAAACGACGCTGGCTGCAACAGCAGCGAGCGACCTGCCCGTCTGCCACCAACCAATCGACCAACCCCAACAACACCCACCCCGAACATACAGTACACAAACCACCCACCGCAGACACCAGAAGCCGGACACGCCACCACAAAAGCGGACAGACGACCACCCTAATCTTCAACCTGTCACCACACATACAGGCAGACAGACGGACCAGGCCATTCAAAGCAATGCAAGCAACATATCCGAATCCATGGCCACATTATCACAACAACAAAAATTCTTCCATCTCTTTCAGACCTTTTTCTTTCCTTTCGTCTCCTTTTCCCCTCTTGATGTAACACGACACAGATTGGACACTCTTGGACATTGGTCGTCACTCTTATGGCAACGAAGATATCTTTTGTATCTGGTTTTGATTTTGTGTTTATGGCGTACCTAGGTAGGCTGGACGGACGGGACTAGGCAGGGGGAGGGCGAGGGGGAACAGCGCAGGCGGACAGGGGTTATAGACGAAAAGAAATTTCGAAAAACGAGACTTCTCTGTCCTCGTCTTTTTTCCCAGAATCTGAAAAAGGAGATTGTTTTTTTTTTTTTTTTCCGGAAACAGGGTTGCGGCTCCATCTCACTCTTCTTGCAACTTGCGTCTGAATTCCGATCTCTCTTCATCTGATTATCTGACAGGCTGCAAAAACTCGCCTTACCGCTACTGACTGACTGACTACTTCTTCAATGATCTCTCTCTATCTGGTATCAAAATCATCAACAACATCCATCTCGACCATCCAACATGGCTATCCAACATGTTCCTCATCCTGCCTGCCCCTGCCTGTCCTCTAACAACCAAACCCCATCTTGATCCGCAACCTAAGTCCCATCTCACACAATCGATTTGTTGGTTTGGTCCGTTCCCGACCAATCCAGTAGTCTTTCCCTTCTCCATCCTCCACCTCCTTCCCTTACCGACCGTCCATCCCCATCACTAGTCACTTGCTTGTCCACACACAGACCGACGCCTCCTACGCCCTCCCGCTATGCGAAAACGACTGTGCCTGACCGAACTGCACCAACCAAATGCGCGCTCCCACACACCCACACACATACAAATGCATCCGTCTCATCTCACACCCCCTTTCTCTCTATCATTCTACAAGACGCATCAATATCAATCAACCTACGACGCACTAAGCGGCGGCCGCCGAACCAGGCGCCGACGCAGGCGGGGTGGTAGCAAAAACCGGCGCCTTGACGAGGACATTGCGGCCCCAGATGCGCACGCCCAGACCGACCGCCATGCGTACGCGGGGCGGCTGCTGCTGCGGCGGTGGTTGTGCTTGTGCTTGTGCCTGTTGGTCACCACCTTCTTTCGCGGCGAGGCTGACTTGGCTGCCCGCGGCGGCACCAACGAGCGACGACTCGCGCGGCGGCGGCGGCGGCTGCGAGGCTTGCTGCTTCTTGCTGCTGCCGCCCATCAGGCCGCGTAGCATGCCGCCCGTGCCGCCGCTGCTGCGCTGTTTCTGCTCGGGCGGCGGGGGCGGCGGGGCGTGATGTTGCTGCTGCTGCTGCTGCTGCTGCTGCTGTTGCGCGGTCGTCGTCGCCGACGAAGGCGAGCTCTGCGTCGCCGGCGTCTGCGGCGTGGCTTCTGAGCTGTTGGGGTCGCTGTGGTCGGCGTCTGGTTCCGGCACGCTGCTGGCGCCCTCGACACCCGAGTTGGGGCTGTCGGCGTTCTGGAGGACGCCTTCAGCAACAGGCGTCGACAGCGCAGGGACCGCGCCGCCCGTCTCGACGCGCATGAACTCGCTCACGATGCCGTGGCCGGGCGGGAAGTACTCGATGCAAATGTCGCGGGATTCGAGCGGGAGGTGCGACAGGATGCTGACCGACAGCTCGATGATCATGGGAATGCTACTCTTCAGATCCGGCTGCGCCGACGGCTCCATGAACTTTTCGAGGTGATGGAGCATGGCCTCATTGAGCGTCTCGATGAAGCGTTCGCGGTTGGTCGTGGCCTGCGGGCTGCGAAGCTGCTCCGAGAGACCCTCGAGCGTGGCGAGACGCCAAGTGATGATTTTCGACGTCAAGCTTTCTTCCTCTTCCTGGTTCTGGGAAAACGGCGCAAAGCGACGGAGGTTGATTTGGATGGATTTGAGTTGGGCGGAAAATTCTTGGTCGAGGTCGGGATGGAAATATTTGTTAAAGACTTCGTCAATCAACCACGCACTGATAAAGGCACGGCCAACGGCCGTCATTTCCTGCTTGCCAGTCGCGCAAGCCTCACGGTTCACAGCGGTTTGGAGCCACAGCGGGATCGAATTCCACTCTTTGCGGACGTTGAAAGCAAGTTGGGAGATGAGTCCCTCCAAGCGGTTAAAGCGCGCACCGTACTCTCCATCGTCGAGTGAAGAACGCGATTGGGAAATGCGCTGGCTTGCCAAGGTGTTCTGCAGCTGGTGGACTTGGTTTTGTTGCTCGAAAAAGTAGCGCTTGACTTTTTGGTATTTTTCGCCTGCAAAATATAAATCAACGTGAGTCTCCACGTGTTGAGCTCAACTTACGCAAGATGTCATGGTCTTTGAGGATGTTGCGCAATTCGTCTTCGCTCAGGTCGGAAACGGCACGCGAAGGAGACGGTGTTCCCCTTCCGACTTCAGTGTCTGGTCCATTTCCTGGTCGGGCGCTGCGGGTCGGTTGCCCTTGTGATGCTGCTGGGACAACATCAGCGCCAAATGTCGAGTGGCCTGACGTCGACTGCTTACCCTGTTGATCTGGTCAGTTTTTGATTGTCACTGACATGGGATCCTTTACTTACTTCGGATCTGCGACCGTGTTGCGCCGCGGGAGCCATGGCTGGTAGAGAAGCGCGTTCCTGGCTAGGAGTGATGGGCACTTCTTGGCGAGTTGGTACTATGGGGCCAGGAGAATACGAGCTGGATTGCTGCGGTGAAGCTAACTGAAGCTGTATTGGGGGCTGTTGCGGCTTTTGCGACTGGTTTGGCACTGGCACGCGAGTTATTTGCGGACGGTAAACGTCAGCTTGCGGTGCGTTCTGCTCCGGCTTTGGCGGTGGTATGAACTGGAGATCTTGCTGCTGCTGCTGTCGTGAACCCGGGCGGGGCTCGTTGTTTTGTGGATGCTGCTGTTCGAGTTGTTGAAAGGCGTAAAAGTCGTTTGGATTCGCCCACGTCGTCGAGTGTTGTTGCTGATGTTGTTGCGGAGAGTAGATGTCGTTCGACTGCGGATGGCTCTGCTGAAGGAGTTGATGATTGTGCTGCGTTTGCACCTGCGGGGGCTGCGCGTACTTTTGGTACGGCGGTGGCTGAGGGTTTGCGCTGAAGCCACTTATACTGGCCTGGTGGGGGTGGGGGCTGAACTGGTATTCGCCCGCGTTACCACCCCGGTAGCTCTGGTCGACGCTGACTCTGGCGACTGATGGACGACGATGTTGGTCGGAGCCCTGCAGCGCACCAATTGCTTGAGGAGCAAAGCGTTGGTCCTTTATTGGAGGAGGTGGAGCAGTGTCGGGTTGGAGCTGGAGGAAGGGGTCAGGATGTGAATAAGGGTCCTCGTTGGCCTCGTGCGCAGTCTGCAGATGCTGAGAATTATGCCTCGACGTTGGCCAGGGTTTGTGGTCTCCAGGTCTTGAGGATGTGGTTTCCTTTTTCCTGACCGAGACGCGTCTTCCCAAGGCTGTATTGGAGGACTTGTCGACGCTCTCTTTGGACGAGTGGCCCAAGCCCAGCCTGCTGCGGAGCGAGCGCTTCTCCTCTTTTTGTTGACCCGGGCTCAGGGGGTCTGCTGGAGGAGTGTTGTTGTAACTGGCATAGAGTTGGTCGTGAGGAGGAGGGTGGGCGATGGCGGGGCTCGTGGCGGCGTTGGAGGGGCGGCGATGGAGCGAGGAGATTGAGGAGGGTCTCGGGGCGTGTTGGTTCTCGAGGTGGGCAGGGTGAGACGCCTGGGAATGGTGCTGATCGTCTTGTGCAGCGTAGCGGTCGAAGTGGTCTTGGACAGGGCCGCAGGGTAAGCTTCCAGCAGTAGCAGGAGCAGCAGCGGCGGCGGCGGCGGGACGGGGGTACATTGTTTGACGGCTTGGCTGCAGGAGGGTCGTGAAAGAAACTCACCAGAGGAGGAGCCGGCGACGGGAGCCTGAGGAGTCTTGATCAAGAACGAGGGCTTCAAGTTGGATGGCATGGCCGTCACGCTGTCTTGCAAGCACTGGACAGAACCAAACGCAAGAGCGGCGCCGACTGGACAGTGGACCTGGCTGGTGCTGCGGGGCTCCAAAGGGATCAGCAGCAGGGCTACCACGGACCGAGTTGGGAAAAGGCCGCCAGCACCAACACTGCCTTGCAACTATACACGATGATGGGATTTGGTGTTGTGGACATTTGCTTGTTGCGGCCGGCCGATACGACGACTGACAGCCTGACTGACACCTTGGATGTGAGGTAAGCCGCGCACGTGTGCAGTAGGTACCTAGCAAGTAGCAGAGCCGCAACAAAGGGAAGATGATTAATCACGGAGAAACAGAACGGTGCGGTGGATAGCGGTCGCCATGGCGCGCGCCAGTGCGTTGGCGGTGGCGGTGTTGGCTAGAGGGAGAATTGAGAAGAGAACATCTGAAGATGATGTTCTACAAACACCAAACACGTCTTAATCGGAGCGTCGCGGGCAGTCATCGGTACTAGTACCTACCTACCTAACCGTGTACCTTTTTGCCGTACGGGCCGGACGCTGTTTATACCTGACAGGCCTGGTCCTTGCTAGCACTCGACGCTAGTTTTCTCTATTTTTACCTCTCAAGCATCACAGGCCAAGCCGCGCCCTCCCGCTGTCTGCAAACTCTCTACACGGACTGACCGCCGTATAGCAACACGCGATGAATTGGCACGTAGCATTCTCTATACCTTAGCCCAGGCAAGGAGCGTCGTCGTTGTAGTCGGCGTCGCCGAATCAAGTCACCACTCCCTCCGTGGCAGCTGGATGTCTTGCTGACCGGTGAGCATTGGCGAGAGAGACAGCCAACATCATGGTCGCACCCCAGCCTCACGGTCGTCGCTCTACAAGTCACACAACCTGGTGGAATCGTCCCGAAAAGAGAGCCCTTGCACCGCCGGGGCACCTCGGCCCGTCACTTTTGCCCATCTGGGAACACTCCTTCTGGGGTCCGAGGAGGGGTTGTTGTCTGCGTCAATGGCCCAACCTGGACTGGATGGCACGCACAGCCATCCATCCCCATCCATCACACCCCATCCGTACATGGTCAAGGTCTACAACCTTTTTCCTCGTGCTCCCACGCCTGTCCATACCCGCGGCGTGCCATCCGCAGTTGACCGGGTTCTTGTATCCATCGCACTCTTTGTGACATCCCATCCGCTGGTACAGATATATAAAGTGTGCATGCTCCCACTACCAACCACTCTTCTTTCATCGCATCACCTTGCTCGAGCAACAGTACCTGCATACACCTGCATACCCAATCCTATTTCCCTGCATCTCTCAAAATGCTCTTCTCCACCGTCTTGCTGGCTTCCTCTGCCGCACTTGCCGCCGCACAGGACTTCAACGCAATCTGTGCAACCCCCGGAGCTTGCTTGAGGATCAAGCAATTCTTTGCCATTGAGCCTGCCGACCCAAAGTCGGCCGATCATACCGCCATTGAGTTCAACATTCTGAACGACAATGCCAACTTCGGCGCAAGTGCCGAATGCGAGGCGGATTGGCCGTACGGCACGGAAGATTGGCCCAAGCAGCGTGTAAGTTTTCTGGTTCGGTAACACCGACTTTCCATGGTAACACAAAGGAATGTAGAAAGACTGCAGCATCCCCGACTTCTCCTTCTACTTCAACGGCTTCAACGGAGACATTGACACCGACTTTGTCATTGAGGCAACGGCTGGCTACCGGGATCCAGCGTGAGCATCACCCCGAGCATTTTCAAGTGTCTGCGTTAACAAGTCATAGTGTCGCTGGACCACCGACGCCTGGCAGAGCTCCTCAAGATTACGTCACCAACTTCGCCAGAGGCAATGTGACCAAAGACGTCGTCGCCTGCGAGACGTTTGGCGTGAGCTACAAGTTCTGCTACCTCAAGGAAGACAAGGAGATCCTGATGCCCATATACGCCAAAACGGCCTAAGCTGGCGTCGACGAGGCGGCGGCCTTGACTCACCACCACTGTGAGCCATCAGCGGCTGCCTTGGATCTTTTGCTCCCAGCGACAACACAGCACTCGACTGGGGGCCTGAATAACGAAACTCATGACAAAAAAGACGACAACGATAAAGAGGCGGTTACGAGGGGCAAAGTTTAATGTATAGTAGTCGACACGGCGGAAGACGCTCGTTTGACAGCTTGGTCTTGGTCCGTAATGTCTCATTCGCACGATGGGGAAGAGCAAGCTGCAAGGCGGTGCCCAACAAGAGTCGAGGCGGGAGCTGTACGTACAGACGAGACGGGAGGCAGTTTGATACCCCGCATGTCGCTACAGCAGCAATACCTAAAGATTCGTTTCCTGGTCCGTCCCGTGCAAGTGCCTACTGTGAAGGGTTAGCCTTTGGGTGCAGGGGAGGCCTGAGGCCGATTGATCGGCGCCGATTCCAACAGAGTTACCGTGGCAGCCGCGGGAAGACGGTCGTGGAAAACTCTTTTTAAACTTCACGAACGGACAAGGCTTTGCTTTCTCGGGCACCGTCTAAAAATGTGTGTTTTGCTGTGGCCATGGCCTGACGTGGGGAAATATTGAATATTGATAATGGAGTCAGTGCCAGACCTGGCTATTGGATGATTCGAAGAGGAAGTGGGATCCGTTTGACTGGCGCTGCCCGCGGAGCGATATATTAACAATGACGCAGAGGCATGGATGGCGCGCATTCGAAGTCGACCCGAGCCGCAACGCGAGACTCAGACAAACAAGGCAGCCTGGCTGTGGCTGAGGTGGCGAAGCAGCACCAGCCACAGAAATCTCTGATCGACAGCTGGGGTCTCCCGAAATACTCTCTTCCCCCCCTCGACTCTGCCCCCAACGCCCGTCACCACTGTCCGGGCCTTGCTTCATCCGCTGATGTCGCCTTTTCTCAGTCAGCAGCTCATGGCTCTTCCACATCTCTTGACGAATCACTCCATATCCATAGTCACCAACACCTCGCCGCACCCCTGTGACTCACAGCTCACGTGAGGAGGTCCGTTCTAGTCACATCGTCACCACTCACCACTTTTGCCATCGGCCGGTCTCGGACCACACCGCGAGTCTGGACGCTTTGGGCATATATAGAAAGTCATGGATACATCTACAACTCTCAAGATCCCTTTGCGCCTCTACTATTTCTCCAACAAGTGAAGCTTTCTGCCAACCCCCATCCTCCAAAGCTTCATCAGCCATGGGTCAACGCCACAACCGCCGCCGCACCAGAAGTCGTCCTCGCAACAGGACGCCTTCTCAAAACAACATCCAGTTTCCTCAAATGGCCCAGATCTTCTCGAGTCCGCCTGCGTTTCCGCCAACAGCCTCCGCTTACTTTCGACCTTTTCATCCTCTTGCCTCGACTTGGTCCACCTATCCGGCCACGCTGCAAAGATATCATCACTATCCCAAGGCCATCGACAACCTCGAGACGCAGACACTGCGCATGTTTGGTGGAGAAGCCGGGGACGGACAGAGCCTCTGCGCACCCATGCTCAAAGTCGTCATGGACCTGTTCAATGATATCGATTATGTCGACCCCTGAGCTGAGCTCCATGTATTGCTGCGGAACCTCAACCTCCTGACCTGGGTCGGCTTGACGAGAAAGACGCATCTCCGCAGTGGCTTTTTGGGTGGCGGAACCTTCATGCCTCCCACGATAAGCGCATTTACGCCTGACCGAAAGACTTTCATTCGCGCCGCCCCCCACCGTTCATGTCGGTATGGCGGGCAAACACCAATCAACGGCCGTCGTCAAAGACAGTCGTTACTGCACGAACTGCGGTCGTCTTCACACGTCAGGAAATACGCCCAATGGCCAATAGACTAATCCTTGTCAGCCTGACAGGCCCGTGGTATCACAAACCTCGCCGCAGGCGCGGGCATAAGCCGAGCTGTCAATACATGCAAAGCGAACATGCATGGCGTTATATATATCTGCTGGTCCATTTGCCCTTTTATTTTTACGGCATTGTCCCTGGCGCAAATCTCCATTCTTGTTCAGTTTTGCCTTTGGGATTTCAACTTTGTCGAGACGCCATGTTTTTTGCCATCAAGGCCATCATCGTTTGCTGGGTATGCTTATTTCCCCGAGCAAATTGAACCCCTGTCTTGGATCTAACTCGCTTAGCTCGTTTACCGCATTTGGCGAGTCTTTTACAACTTCTTCCTCCATCCGCTTCGTCGTTATCCTGGCCCGATTCTGTATCGAGCAACATGTCTGCCTCGGTTTTACGATGTCATGAGCGGTCGTTCTGCTCCTCGGATGACGGAGCTGCATGAGAAATATGGAACTGTACGCAAGATCTTTCTGATTTGGAGCAATTCTCACGTATCAAGGTGGTCCGATACTCGCCGGACGAATTGAGCTTCATCGACGGCGACGCATGGAAAACGATATATGTCAACGGCAACAACAAGGCGCCGTTTGCCAAAGAACCAGCGCACTATCCCCTCCCACCGGACATGCCTGCCGGTCTTCTCCAAGACCTCGACGACGCAAGTCACCGTCGACAACGCCAAGTATTCTCCTCTGCCTTTTCAGAGAGGGCGCTCAAGGACCAGGAACCGCTGCTGCGGACGCACGTGGAGCGCTTGACCGCGAAGCTGACGGAACTGTCCAACCAAGACGTCGACATCACCGACTACCTCAACTACGTCGCCTTCGACATCATGGGCGACCTGGCCATGGGCGCATCGCTCGGCCTGCTGGTCGACAAGGACTCCAAGTTCGCCTCGTGGGTGCGCACCGCCGTCGGGTCGATCAAGCTGCTCATCATCCGGTCGGCCCTGGGCTTCTACGCGCCCGTCCTGGCCAAGGTGCTGCTCAGCATCCTGGCCAAGCCGCTCAAGAAGAAGCGCGAGGAGCACGGCAAGCATACCAAGGCGGCCGTCAGCAAGCGGCTGGCCACGCACACCGACCGGCCGGACTTTTGGACGCTCGTCCTCGACGGCAAGAAGCAGGGCGCCGACGGGGGCCTGCCGCTCAGCCTGGGCGAGATGCACGCGAATGCCAGCCTGTTTATGATTGGGGGCACCGAGACGAGCGCGACCCTGCTCAGCGGCGCCCTGTATCTGCTTCTCACGAACCCCGAGTGCTTGCGCCGGCTGACGGACGAGGTGCGCGGAGCGTTCAAGTCGCAGGCCGACATTTCCCTCGAGGCGCTGCCCCGCTGCCAGTATCTGAACGCCGTGTTGGATGAGGCGCTCAGGGTGTATCCGCCCGTTGCGGAGGGATTGCATCGTGTGGCGCCTGCGGGCGGCGCGGTCGTCTGCGGTCATTTTGTGCCAGAGGGGGTGAGTCTGATCTCTTTACCAATCAATCAACACACACACACACACATACATTGCCACCAACGAACAAACCAACCAACCAAGCAAGCCCCCCTGTCCGCTCCCTCATCACCACCATCTCATCACATCCGCCGCCCTCCGCACCAATCCAACCAACTAACCCCTCTCTCCCTCCTCTAGACAACCGTCCAAATCCCGCACTACGCCACCTACCACTCCTCGCGCAACTTCCACCTCCCGCACAGCTTCATCCCCTCGCGCCACCTCCCCCCCGCCACAACCGACCCCTCCTCCCCCTTCTACGCCGACAAGCGCAAAGCGCTCCAGCCCTTCGGCGTCGGCCCGCGCAACTGCATCGGCCGCAACCTCGCCTACCACGAGATGCGCCTGGTGCTGGCGAGCCTGGTCTGGTGTTTTGAGCTGGAGCTGGCGCCGCGCATGCAAGGGGTGAGGGGGGCGGGCGTGGGACGAGGCGTGGGCATGGGCGAGGGGTGGTTGGACCAGAAGGCGTGGGCCGTGTGGGAGAAGGGGCCGTTGTGGTTGAGGTTTGCGCCGCGGAGGGAGGGGTAGGGGGGAGGAGTGTTTGGAATGTTGGTCTTTTGCGTTGGTGTTTTTGTGTTTGTGTTGGGTTGGTCTTCCCTATTGGGATTGGATGGGATGGAGATGGGATGGAGATGGGATGCACATATAGGGCGTTTCTTTTTTTTTTGGGCTTGCACATACTACTACCAATCTCAGCGCATAGTTTGTTGATACCAGCTGGCATTCGTCTACCACTGTTGCTTGTTGCCTTGTGTGTTGAAAGACGGCGGCAATTTCTTGTTTTCGCTGCTCATCATGACAGTATCGTAATTCGTTGGTAGGGGTTTCAGTCAACACACACACACACACGCGCGACACTGCATCTTCACGCGGATAACAACGCCAAAATGTACACGGACAGAATGGTCTTACAATCAATGTTTTTGGATTTGCTATCTCGACTGGCGCAGTCAGGGCTACCTTCTCTCCCGAGATGAGACCAGAGTTTGGGATTTCTTCGGTCCGCGCCTTCTCTCTCCCCTACATGCATGACGTCGTAGCTTAGTATATCGATGTTTTAAACGCCTCAACTATGCCGCCCTGTCTGGTTCTGGTGGTGGTATCGATTCGTCTCTCTTACTCGGTGATGAGCTTGGTAATCTTGCCAATCGCAATGGTTTGGCCCTGTGAAGAACATGTCAGTCACGGCATCAATTGGTTGGTTGGGGTTGGTGGCCGGTCTTACCTGATCTCTCAGTGTGAAACGACCCATTTGGGGGTAATCCTCAAATCTCTCGACGCAGACGCTGCCGGCGCCGCCGGTGACTGACAGGCGGGCAATGATGCTCATACCCTTGGTGGCGAATCCCGGGGGCTTCTTGCTCTTGCGGCCGGTGCCCTTCTCGAGCTTGTGCAGCAGGGCGTCAAAGGTGACTTCTTCAGTGGCAGAGTGCACGTGGAG
The DNA here is from genome assembly GCF_038381095.1 of Phyllosticta capitalensis. Lineage (NCBI taxonomy): Eukaryota > Fungi > Ascomycota > Dothideomycetes > Botryosphaeriales > Phyllostictaceae > Phyllosticta > Phyllosticta capitalensis. The sequence continues at coordinate 1,829,251 of NW_027117444.1, read as the reverse complement.
CACGCAGTTGAAGCCGGCCGACAGAATCGACTTGAGGTCGAGCAGCACGATTTGTGCCTCGAACTTGGAGACGCAGTGGACAGGGCGCTTGGGGGAGCAGATGACGAAGCCGGGGAGGATGTCTTCTTCTTCGATGCCACGCAGGCGGATGCGGACTTGTTCACCGCAGGTGGCGGCTTGGATTTCGTCTTCGGTCTCGCCGTATAGAGCGGCAATGTCCACTTGCTCGCGGTTAGGCATCATGAGGTATTTGACGCCCTTCTTGACAACACCGGCCTCGATCTTGCCCTCGACCATGGTTCCCAAGTCCTTGTACTTGGCCGAGATGGGCATCATAAAAGGGGCGTTGAGCTTGCGCTCCAAAGTCTTCATGTTGTCGAGGAACTCCAGCAGCGAAGGTCCGTCGAACCAGGGGCAGATTTCCTTGGGAACCCTGTCCTTGATGCCCACGGTCGTCTGGGCGGAGACGGGCATAAAGGTAAGGTCTACGAATGAATGGTTAGCATAGAATCATATGTGATCTAAACAACTCTTACCAGTCTTGGGGTTGTAGCCGACACCCTTCAAGAATTGCGCGAGCTTGGAGGTACACTCCTTGTAGCGCTCCTCGCTCCACTCGACAGTCGGGTCATCCATCTTGTTGACGACCACGCAGAGCTTGTTAACACCCTGGGTCTTGGCAAGCACTGCGTGCTCTCTCGTCTGGCCACCCTTTTCGAAACCAGTCTCGTACTCACCCTTACGGGCGGAAATGACAAGCACACCAACATCGGCCTGCGAAGCACCTCCAATCATGTTGGGCACATACGTCTTGTGGCCAGGTGCGTCCAGAATCGAGTAGCGGCGCTTCTCAGTCTCGAAGAAGCCTCTGCCGACCTCCACGGTCTTTCCCTTGGAACGTTCCTCCTTGGTCAGATCCAGGGCCCATGACAGGTACCAGGTCTCACGACCTTGCTCCTTGGCCTCCCTCTTGTACTTTTCCATGGTCCGCTCGTCGACCATGCCTGTAGCGTAAAGAATAGAACCTCCAAGAGTCGACTTTCCCGCATCGACGTGACCCAAGAAAATGACATTGACGTGCTCCTTGCCGTACATGTCGGCCAAAGTCTCCTCGTCAACATCGGCAGACTGCTCCTGAGCAACCATGTCGGCTTGCTGCTTTGCGGCCTTGATCTCGGCTCTGGTAGGACTGCTCCTACCGGTCGATGGGGTAGGCGATGTCTTTCCAGAAGAGGCCTTCTCCGCGGCGGCAGCGGGACCAGCAGCCTCACCAGTCTTTTCAATGGCCTTGGCGGCAGTGACCTTCTTGCCGGCCTCGGGGGCGCCCTTGTCCTTGTCCGCGGCAGCCTTTGCGGCCGACTTGTTGTCGCTGGGGGCGGGAGTTCCAATGCTGAGCACCTTGGTAGCGCCAGCCTTTTCGAGCTTGGGGGACTCGCCGCCCACGCTGAGAACCTTGGTGCCGCCGGCCGATTCAACCTTTGTGCTGCCGTCGCCGCCAATGGAGAGCGTCTTGGGCTGCTTGGGCGCCTCCGCCGCGGGTGCGGGTGCAGCCTTGGGCGCGGCGGGGGCGGCCTTCAAGTCATCGCCCCTCTTTGCGATCTTCGGAGCCTGGCTTTGTTGTTGAGGCTGGAAGTTTTGCTGCTGGTATCCGCCGTGCTGCTGTCCATAGCCATAGCCCTGCTGCTGCTGGCCATAACCGTACTGACCGTACTGTTGCTGCTGTTGGCCGTATTGTGGGTATCCGTAACCTTGCTGTCCGCCATAGTATTGTCCGTACTGCTGCTGGTAGCCGCCGTAAGATTGGTAGGCCTGGCCAGGCGTGAAAGAAGCCGCGCCGGGAGTAAACGAGGCAGCGCCAGGCGTAAAAGAGGGCGCGCGAGCGGCGGCGTTGAGGTTCATCTGCTGCTGCGTCTGTTGGGCAAGGCTCTCATCCTGAGCGTCCTTGTCGTCTTCCCATGAGTTGAGGTCAGCCATTTTGGCGGGTAATGTGGGGGAATAAAAAAAAAGAGTATGCAAGGATAGAAAGAAGTGCAAGTCACTGGGGGAAGAGGCAGTGACAGAAGGAAGAAGCCCGCCTATAAGTGAGTCGAATGGCAAAGCCTGGAGACCAAGTTTGAATGGCTGGGTGATGCGCCTGTCCTTGAGAAGTGCAAGCTTTGGGCTGCAAATGGTGGGGCTTGGTCGTCCATTGCGCGTGCACGTTCGCTACAACCATCGGAAAAATCCCGGAAGACTGGACCTGACTCATTCTCCGACTTAAACCACGCTAAGCCGATTCGGTCGTTTGCCATCACCGCTCTCCAAACACTCTTCGCCCATGCAACGCTTCGACACGTTCGTCTGAGCCTGGTGCTCTCTTTCTCATACCGGCGACACACCTACCGATGATCCAGGCTCCAGAGAGATTCAAAAAGTCAAATCCTTCGGCCATTCTCCCAATCAGCGCCATCTTCTCTTATTGCATCCTACCCTTCCGCCTTGTCCTGAAGCTTCACTGTCAATATGGATCTGCTGCTCTCCAAGGTCCGTGATATCTTCAATGACCTCCATGCCTAGAGCAAAAAGATGCTTGATTTTCACGCAAATCTCATTTCCAGCTGATCCGGCCTCTGTTCTAATCCGAGCTTACTTTTTCCAGGTCACGCAGCAGGCGATGAATTATGCCATCCGCTCTGGAATAGTCATCACCAGTAGCTATGCCATGAAGCAGTGCTCCCGTCTGCTCAAATCGGTCGGCAATGTAGAGGAAAAACAGGAGTTGGCAACACTCCAACGCCGGCTACAGTCAAAGATCCAAATCATTTCACCGGCTATTGACATGATCGAACTGATATCAGCCCGTGGCAACACATCTTTGGAATCTGCCGTCAGTCTGACAAAGGCCCTCCGATGGGAGATTCAAGCCCTAGGTCAGCGTCTCGCCAGGGCGGCTGGCGAGGAGGAACTACAGCGTCGAGGCAGCTCCCGTGCACAGTCAAAAGCCCACAATGAGATGGAGCTGAAATTGATCATATCGGACATCAGAAAGCTCCTTGAACGCATCGAAGACGCAGTGCCATTGATCAATCTTGCCATAACAACTTCTGGGGCGAATCTTTCAACCTCATTGCCAGCTACGGTGTCTCCGTCAAGATTATTGCAAGCCAGTACATTCCTTACCGCAGGAGATTCACAATACTCGGCTCTGGCCTCTAGTGCTGTTCAGATCGGTCCAGTCTTCACGCTGTCAATGTATATGCTGTTCTCAGGTCACATTCGCCCACACGATGAGGAGGGAATCAGAGAGACCACTTGGAAAGAAGTCATCCACAAGGCTCGCGTCAAGCTCATGAGGGTGCCATTGGACAGGCTCTATGACTTTCCATCATCTCCCACTCAAACTCGCAGAACGACGCATCCATATGGCGACATCAGAGCCGCGGAAGGAAAAGCCTTCGAATTCGCATATCAGCTTATCGTAATTGAAGACCTTGACGACGATCGAGTGCACACCTTTGAGGAGAATGAACCACAACCAGGTCCTTTCGAAGATGTGGCTCAGGCTGGCATCAGAGAGGTCATTCCTATTCACGAGGTGTCAAAGATCTTCTACGCAGATACCGGCAAGATTCTGAACATCGGCACCGAGGGAGAAACCAACAATCCTATTCTCCTCCTGAAACGCGACATACATGCAGTGCCACCAAGACGGATGATGGAGAGACAAGCTTCAGAAAATGCTTGGTTCGAGGAGAATGAGCCAGAAGGCGCAGGGGACGAGCCTCAAAGCACAGCGGACGACGAGCAGTCAGAAATAGACGCACAACTCTTCCGGGAGTCTAGAGCCCCTGAATCAGTGCCTCCACAGGAGCAAACTGCACCAAACCTCGAGCACTGGCGTCTACCACCGGACCTCGACCTCGAATGGATGGCCTTTGAAGTCTACACCGAGGAGCCGGACTCCGACGATGAAGACTTGGACGACACCGAAATCCCGTCCTCTAGCACAGATACCCCCGAACCCAATCGCGCTTCCTCTCTCGACCCACGCCTGACGGCTGGCATGTCCCACATGAACTTGCGCACTCCTTCGCCCAGCCCGGGAAGGCCCACGCAGTCCTCACCACCACCAACTGCCATGGCCAAACGGCGGCCCACCGCGTCACCGTACCCTCAACAATCATCGTCGACCGCCGCGCCCGGTCTTCCACCCATCAAGACATCACTCTCCCTCCTCGAAATGCTGATCCGTTTGACGGCGCTCCAGCAATTCCAACAAAGCAGCCACCTCTCAATACCCGACGAACTTCTTACCTTCTTCCTTTCGGAAAGCAGCACCGTTGGCGCCGGCAACGACACGGACCTGCGAAAGCGCGTCCGCCGCGAAGCCACGCGCCGCGTCGGCTTTGATCCTTACGATGAGAGCCCCATCAAGCGCCGCGGCGAAGAGTACCTCGTCGAGCACGCTGTGGGCGACTACGACGGCAGTGAGTCGCCGGGACGCGCTTCGCGCCAGACGACGCCTTATGGAGCCGAAATCGCATCTGACCCGTCCTACCCGTACCCAAGTAGTGCAGCAGCGTCCCGGCCGAGCCCTTCGCCACGTCGTTCAGCCGGTGGTGTTGGAGGCTCTTCTGTCTCTGTGTCGTCCAACTCATCTCTGCCACACCGAGACGTGCCATTGCCGAGCAGGGAGCGCGATCTAGGACATGGAGGCAGTCCAAGCCCTTTGCTGCGCAAGGCGACGCGGCCGGTTGTTGGTGCGCGTGGTGGCCATGGACGCTTTCCTGAGACTCCTCCAGAGTCGCGATCGGGATGAGAGCAAGAGACGCATCATGGCGGCGCAGCGTCATCCAGAATGGTAATCATAGAGATGGAGGGCTTGTTGTGTTGATTGAGCATGTGCGTTTGCATCGTCCGGCGTTTTTGAGTAGCCCGCTTGCTTTTCGAGCTCCATTGTAGGTAGAAGTACAGGTAAAAGAAGGGGTCAGATTGATAATCGACTGCAAATTACTCTAAAGTCAGCCTGAAGTGAAGTCATGCACCACTTCTTAATATTCTTCGGCGCCCAGTCTCCACTCACCTACACCAGATCCCGCAGGTAGCTTCTACGCAACTTCAAACGTAGCAAGTCAATAGAGAGGAGTCCCGATTCGGGAATTTTCCGACAGAAGCCCCCTCGCAGCTTCCACCTCTCTCCACACCCTCCAAACTTCCCCTTTCGGGCACGATTCCTCAATAGCTCCTACGTTCGAAGTTGGTCATGATGCCCAATCAGCTGCCAGACGAAAATTTTTTTTTTTGGCGTCCTCTATTGAAACGCGACGTTTGAAGTTGCGCAGACCTCACCCTCCTTTCTCAATATGAAAATTGCCTCATTGGGCGCTTTCCCTCAATAATTTCTACGTTTGAAGTTGCGTAGACCTGCCAATCAGGAGCTGGAGCAAAAGTTAGCTGTTCAGGCGCCGTTCCTCAATAGATGCTGCGTTTGAAGTTGCGCGGACATATGCCGGGTCAACTTCACTGCGCTTGGGCTGATGTCGAGCAGGGCACTCACGGCAGGCACCATTCCCTTTGCTGTGGGCATGCTCCTGCCGCCATGATGGTGGCGGCTCTGGCAACAACATCGGACGTAGCAAGTCTATTGGGGTCTCACTTGGACAATGTCGTCTCAGACACTGATTTCACCTGCATAAAGCAAATCTTAGACCACTGATAGATCGGCAAGAGGCGTACTGCATACATGGCTTGTTTCACTATACTGTCTCTGCAATTCAGTCACGGCGGCAACGAAAGACGTTGGAAGTTTCTTGCATCGCATTCGTTGACGTTGCTCATAGGTACTGAACAGACAACACCAGCAAACAAGCCTCGAATCCAAGAGGACGGATTCCCACTACTATCTCGCGAAGCCCACTCCTGTTGCCTCCCTGCTTAAACACGCAGGATGCGTCCTTGGCGGCCAATCAAGCAGCATCATCTTCTGTGACCCATCCGTCCGTCCATGATCATCCATCACTCCCAAAAGAACGCCGCCCCGCATGTTGATGACCGAGCACTACGAAAACAGTCTCGTAGAAGCGAAATCTCAAAACCTGACCAGTGAGTTTCCAAAAAGAGAAAAACAGGAAAGTAGAAACGACAGTCCAGCTCGTTTTGGTTACAAATGATGCCGACTCAGTAGGCATCTCCTACTCCCAGTCCTCCTCGTCGCTCTCCTCGGCCGCAGTGCGCTTGGCCTCCTTAGGGCTGCCAGGTCCGCGGCTCGTGGCTCCACTGACGACGTCATAGCTGGCATCACTGTCGGGCTGGGAGCGTTCGTCGCTGAGTTTGCGCGGATCCTTGGATGCCGTCTCGGCCGCCGAGGGCTTGAGCGTGTCCTTGGAGTTGGAGAGACCGGCTTCGGGAGACGAGGTCTTGTTTGTTGATTTTTCGGCCTCGTCGTCCGAGTCGTCGTCCCATCCGACCTCTTCTTCATCCACACCAGTAGCAGATGCTGTAGCAAAATTAGCGATGCCGACTTGAGCAAAAGAGTCCCATGGCTGCTCACCCTTCAGCATCTCCCTACGACGCTGCTCCTCGCTCTCAATAACATGTCTCAGGAAGTAGTACCGAGTCCAGAATGGCTTGTACTCGACTTTGTCCGGAACCAAGGCCTCCATAGATTTCCGCAGCTCAGGATACTTTTCCAGATCCTTTGAAATTTCCGCCGTTTTCTTGTCGATGTCGAAGTTCTTGGTCCATCCATCCCATTCCGGACTGTCAGGGTCCTTTGTAAAGCCATCCAGGTTGGAGTGTATCACGTGCAGTTGCGCATCGAAACGAGTGGTGTGGATGATGCGCTTGCCATCCGCGTCTTTACTCTCGAACAGCACCTTTGATTGCGATCCGTCCGCGCCGCTACCCTCTTCTGGTGGCGCAATGGTAACAGCATCGCGCAGGAAATTGCGAATGTTGGTGCCAAATTTCAGGAGAGCCTCGTCCGCCGCGTCCTCAGCCTTTTGAATATCCTTGAGCCTCTCGGCGCCCACTAGACGAAGGCGAGAGAGCATGCCCTCAGCCTCCTTGACGATGTCGGCGGGGAGAGATTCTGAGCGTTCGGCATTTTCTGTCGCAGGATTCGCGGTCGAGGCGGCGCTGACTTCAACGGTGTTCCCGTCCTTGTCGGTGACGGTGGTCTTGGAGGACGAGTCGGCCTCGGGGAGCTGGACTTGAGGCAAAGAGATGTTGCGAGTGTGTGTGGAAATGGTTGAGCGGAGACCAGTGAGACCTTGGTTGGCCTGTTCTACCAAGGGTGCCGATTGCTGGCGCGCAGTTTCGTAATATGTCTCTCCCTGTTGAGGACGACAGTCAGTACGTGGTTTGTTAGAGGACACGCATTGCTTGCCTGCTTCTTCACAGTGCCCCAGAAGCCGCCGATTCGCGCAGCCCACGGGCTGTTGGAAATGGCCTTGTACGCCTCTTGAACCTCGGTATTGAAGTCATTCTGCTTGGGCTTTTCCTTGCCCTCCTCCTCTTTCTTAGGGCGCTCGTCGTCGGGGAAGCTCTCCTCCTGGATGTGGTCGTATGCGACGTCCATGTTGAAGCGCGGGGCAGTGGAAACCGCTGCAGGAGTCGGGATGGGAGAGGTGATGAAGGCGATTCGTATGTAGTGCGGACGAGGGTATGTTTCCAGGTATTGGGGCGACTAGCTGGTCGGTTGCGTCTCTGCGGGCGGTGGTGGTAACGGATCGGAGACGGGTTGCTCGGCGGGCTATGGTTCCTGGTTGGTGAGTCGGCGGCGGCGGGGGCTCCCGCTTCGTAGCAGCCGCATTCGGCCAACCGATCTGACGACACAGTTGCGAAACGCATCCCTTGCCCAGGTATTTGAAAGATATGTACGTGTTTGAATTTCAACGGTCAAGAATTATCTAGTCATTGGCGACTCTCTTCAAAGCAAAACTCCCTTTTCTTCCGTCTATAGCGCCCCAAAGAAGCCACAGCCACACCAATCATGTCGTATGACTCCGGAAACGCCTTGCCTATTCAGATGGATGCAGAAATGCAGAAATGCGGCACGTCCTGTGGTCCCACATTCAACGCTTCTTCTTTCCCACCACCTTGGTGAAGCCGTCCTCGTCGACTTCGGGCTCGGGTTTCTCCTTGGGCGCTGCTGGCACGAGCTGGGGCGCGTCGTCCATGGTCGCGTCTTCGTCCTCGTAGTCGTCGCTGTCGTCGCTGTCGCCCTCGCCAACTCCGCCCTCTTGGACAACTTGAATGTTTCCTAGGTTTGGTCCCTTGCCCCTCCTCTCTCGCCACCTGCGCTCCATGGCGTCGATGGTGTCGAACTTGCCCTGGGTAATTTCGTCTTTTAATTTGACAATGGTGGCGGCGACGAAGACTTCGCTCTCGTCTTCCAGGCGGACGTCGAATTCATCCTCCATAACCTGGAGCAGTACGGTCTCGATGTCGAGCTGGTCGGTCTGGGGGTCGTTCTCAAATATGTCTTGAATGGCGCCAGCGAGCCAGTCACGCTTGTCGGCGCCATCGGGCCCTCCGAATTGGCTCTGAATTGCGACGGTGAGAGCAGGCCATGCCTGCAGAGCGAACCAAATTCCCTGGCCGAAGCGCTCGGACTTGAGTTGCGCTGCGAGGAGATCAGACGACCGTGCGCGTCGAGGTTGCGGAAACGGGACGGGACATACGGGATGAATTCTGGTTGTTGGAGACAGAAACGGGAGCCTGGGGGTTGTTGGCCGACATGGCAAAGGCCGCGGTGGTGGTGGGGCGAGCGTGTTGTCGTGGTGCAAATTGAATGTTGGGCACAGAGATTTCCCACCTCACCACGGGACCACCAGGACACCGCGGGCGATGACGTCGGCTTCCGCTAGCGCTGGACCCTCGCCGCGTCGCTTGTCGCCAAAGGAAATGGAACTTCCCCAGACTGCGCGCTCGACCCTCAGACCCCCTATCTCATTCTGCCTCTACTACTCACTCCCGTCCACCTCTATCTTCTCACCTTCCATTCTCGACGCTCCTTTGCCTTTTCTGTTGCTTCTATTTCACCCTCGGCCATGATCGCGGCCTGACACCAAAACCTGCCCTCTCGCTGCCCTACTTCTTTCCTTCTTCTCCCTTGATTCCTGAGACATCATGGTCCTAAACACGCTGACAGTTGCCGCTGCTGTCACACCGACTGTGATTGAAACCTACTTTTCTCACGTAAGCTGCATAGCTGCAAGCAGATGCTGCCCCTTGAACTGACGGAGCCTCTCAGTATTTCAATAAGCGCAACCTTCAGGGCAAGCCGACAGCATACATCGGGTATCACGAGGGCCTGCAGCTCGTGCGTCAGTTCCTGGCATATGCCGCCGATCACACAGTCGAGGAAGTCCAGGCCTTTACCCAACAATGGGTGCCCGTACCCGCCTGGGTCAAGGCAGACGATGTCACTGTGCCAATCGATTTCCTGACTAAAGCTGCCGACCTGCTTCAGGCGCAATTGGGCGCCGAAGGCATAGAGAGGGTCGGCGGAAAGACTTGGTGGCAGTGGCGCGGCGAAAACACTGAATTCAAGGCCGAATGGATTGAGATGCGAAAAGACTATTCCGAGCGCAAGGCCGCGCAAGATCCCAAAGGACAGCGAACTATTCTTTACATCCACGGAGGCGCATATTATTTTGGAAGCGTTGACGAGCACCGCTATCAAATGCAAAGACACGCACGGAAGTTGAAGGCCCGCGTTTTCGCTCCACGATACCGACTATCGCCTCAATTCCCGTTTCCTTGCGGCTTGCACGACGCCATCGCGGCTTATCTTTACCTGCTCGAAGATCATGATCCTTCCACGATTCTCGTAGCCGGCGATTCAGCTGGTGGTGGAATGGCAGTGTCTCTTCTTGTCACACTCCGTGATCAGGGGATCCCGCTCCCAGCCGGCGGAATTCTACTTTCTCCTTGGGTCGACCTCACGCACTCTTTTCCGAGTCTTCTCGGCGACGGAAAGCTCGACTACATTCCATCCCATGGTTTCTCTCACAAGCCATCAGTGGCTTGGCCCCCTCCCAACGCGGACGACCTGGAAGCCATTAAGAAAGGTTCCATTGAAATGATTGCATCTTCCCGCAAAAGCAAAAATGCAACGGTCAAAGACACAAAAGAAGAAGGGGAGAACCGCGCTCGAGGCTTCTCTATTGAAAAACAAGTGGACGGGGAGACTCCAGGACCGCTCGACTCCAACACCAAAGAAGCTGATGGGGAGGCTCCGGAACCGCTCAACTCCAACGCCAAGGCAGCCGGATCGTCTTTTGCCCTGCCCCCGCCGAATCTTACCGTCACCATCGACGGCAAGTCTGTTACTATCAAGGATCAGATCCAAATTTACGCCGCAAATCATTTGCTTAACCATCCGCTCGTTTCTCCTGTTCTTCAGCCGACTTTGGGTGGTCTTCCACCACTTTTGATTCAAGTAGGTGGCGGAGAGCTTCTGCACGACGAACAAGTCTACCTTGCGCACAAGGCTGCTGCGCCTATGAGCTACTTGCCCGATCTATCGCATTTGACGCCAGAAGAGCAAGAGCACGTCAAAGAAGCGGCCGACAAGTATCCGCCAACTGATGTCAAGCTTGAGGTCTGGGACGACCTCTGCCACGTGGCACACACTCTCAGCTTTACACGCCCTGCAAAGTTGATGTACCGAGGAGTTGCTCAATTTGGCGCGTGGGCTCTGGCGAGGGCTCAAAAGAAGCCCATTGACATCTTGGACGACGACGATGTGAGCCAGATTGGCGACACACCCGAGGCTAGTCCTGAGAGGCCCGCAGCAAGCAGTTCTGCTGAGCCGCTGCAACACTCTGCTAGCACCAGTCTGGATGGCAAGCTTGATATTATCGGCCGTGCGGGCGATTCTATCCCACAGTTCGAGCACCACATGATTCGGCAGCGGGTCGATAGACAAGGCCGGACGCGAGCAATGGAGCCACCTGAGGAAATCCCTCTTCTCCACATTCCCCCTTCGGAGATTGGAATCATCAAAGAAGGGCCTGTTAGGAAGTGGATGACGGTACAAGAGCGCTGGGCAAAAAAGTTTGAGAAAGAGAAGCGCGCAGTTCAAAGTCGGAGGATCGAAGAAATGGCTGCCGGTTACGAGGGGTTTGACGGAGAAATTCCCCCACCCACAGCCCTTGCAGGGCGCCGGCTGAAGGATAAGGACCTTCCTAGGATGAAGAAAGTCAAGGGTTGGGGTCTTGCAATGTGGAGCGGCTGGGGCAGTAAGCACGACCAGGCTACAATCCGACGCGAAACGCGCGCCGACTCGACCGGGGAAGACATTGTCGCTCCTGATGGTGCCGCCGATTCCAAAACCAGACCGAGATCAGTCAGCACGAGCAGCAAGAAGAAGGACAGGCGCTTGACTGTTAGTCGTCCACGCTCGCGTCGTCGTACCGTCACGGACGAGGGCCAGACAGAAACCTGGCATCCAGCATCGACCGAAGGGATGCTGTCTGACCAGCTTCCCACAACATCTTCTCCTCCCCCTTTCCTCTCCCTCCCAGTGTCGTCGTCGTACCCTGAGACGGGTTCGATCGCTGCCACAATCTCCACTCGTGCACCTGATCCCGACACTGCTTTCTCATCTCCTATTCCCAGCCCAAGACTCAGTACATCGGATGCCCAGCAGCCTCTGATAGTCATGTCTGAGCATGCTGATGGCTCCCCAACAATCATTCCTCCTAGCAATAACACTAGCACCCGACCGACTTGCGAAGGCATCGCCTACCCCTTCAAGCTACAAGTGGGGAATCACAAGCCAAATCCAAGCACGACAACTCTCATGAGCTTCCAAAGCAGCATGCGGGAGAAGGAGGCCGACGGGACTGGTGTGGAGACGAAGACTAATGGCACTGGTAACTCGGTCCTCAAAGAAGACGGACCAAAAGAGGCAGCTGAGGAGGAGAAGGACAGAGAGACCCATGAGGCGGCGCACGGTGAAGAGACCGAGAAGAAGGACGCTCGCCCGGCGCCCGAGCGCTTTGTTACCGCTGCCGAGTTTTGAGGCGACGTATAGGTTTTGCGCATAGCGATGGCGCCCATGTTTCTTTTGACTTGAACATAATATGTCTGTTTTCCTTTTGTTGGAGCATATCCACTGTCTGCATCTGCTGCTTGTCTCACTATACCCTCTGAGTTCTCTTGTTGATATTGTTCGTTGAAACCTTTTGTTTTAGAGTTGGCATTATTATCATCTGGATTGAAATACATTGATGTCGCGATCAAGTTACCCTGTTTGCCCCCGGTTTCTACGCTAGCGAAAGAGTCAAGAGGAACCAACATGGAGTAATAACGCGGAGCGGATGTTTTCACTCCAGCATTTAAAGGCGAAAGTGGTATGTATTCTTTTCTAGATTGTCCTCTCTAATCTCGCCATCCTCTTCCATGGAATAGCGAACCCCGTTTTTCTTTGAGGGACAAGTGGGCACAGGGAGGGCAATCCACGGGACAGCATCGCCACACACCCTTTCCAACCACCCTTTCTGCCACTCCACGGCCAATGGCAGTTGTTTTTTCTACAACTTCAAACGTCGCAAGACAACGTGGCTTCTAGAAGAACTGGCATCACGCGCCTCCTTTGATGGATAGCCGCTTAGTAAGAAATCTGCAACATCACCCCCTCTTTGCAAACACATCTTGGGGAGATTGAATACCCTCTATCCTCTTGCTATGGGAGATTTGACGCTTCCCAATGCTCCAATTCAATGCTTCTCGTTTCCATCGATTGTTCCAAAAGCCTTTAATCATGGTGTCGACATCTTTCTGCGAATCCTCCTGCTCCAGCACCAAAAAGAAGCACTCGCGTAAAACTTTCATCACCAGCCCTCTGCTCGCCCCTTGCAAACTCTTAGCAACCAATCGCCGCAGCAGTTTCTTGCAACTTCAAACGTCGCATCCCAATGCGTTCGCAAAGGGGCGGACGTCAAGCGCAATTTTGGCTGGGTGGGCTGGTCGGCTGACGATGAAATCGACGGACTGCGTTGTTCCTCGCCAATTCCAAAGTCGATTGTAGCCAATGGCTGTTGTGGTCTCCGGGTTGAAGTGGGGAGCTTCGCGTGGACTGCTTGATGCTGCCGTGCGGCCTTTGGAGGCTTGAAGGGGGTTATCAGAAATAATTACAGCGACGGAGATTCGCAAGTGGAGGCCACATTCGACGAAAGGGAAATTCTGTGACTCGTGATGGCGTAGAGCGAGCAAGTAATCGATGCTCTGCCATCACTTTTTCCGGCAGGACTGCTCACCGGCTTTTTCGAAGACGGGCGCACGCTCTAAAACTGGGCACATGCAGCGATGATGAAAGTGGTCCGGCAGTGGTTGCTTTAGGTTGCGTGGGTAGGCAAAAGGTGGCAGGCCGTCAATGCAAAAGGCAGTCACCATCGACGCAACTTCCTCGTGTGTTCTCACGCTCTTCACCTCATCGAATCCAAGTTCAACACTCTGCTATCTCATCTCTTCAACTTCCATCTCCTTACCCTCTCTCTGCAGCTTCCACCTGTTCTGCGAACAACGCTCCTTGGTCACGGTGCATTGAGTTCTATTGTTTGCTGCAGCGCTGCCCATAGTCCCTTGCAGCACAACAAAGCTCATCTTCGACCGCGCGCAGCGCTCCCCTCCCTGCAATCTCGTACGACCCTTTTGGCCATGTCGTCCCACGCTTCAGTGGAGATGCTGTAGTCAATCTCGCCGAAAGTTCAAGTCCTTCGAGACACTTTCACTGAAAGGGCTATCATTGCGCTCCCCCCATACCTACGCATGGTCAGGCTCTTCTCTGACCCGACCCCAAATCACACTGTGACGAACGAATCTGCGAAACAACTTAATTTACAAGCCGTCCTGCCTCCCGGCGTCCTCTTACCTGGATAACGTCCGAGCATCTCGAGACCCGTCTTGCACACCTTCGACCCAAACGTCCTGATTGGCTGGTGGATGACGTTCAGTCTGGGTAGAAAGCAAGAGTAGAGGGAACCAGGGAGTGGCGGGGCACAGTCTGACCTGTCTCGGAATATCGGAAAAGACCTTTCACGGATCTGCTGGCAGTATCCCAATCGACCACTGACGATTTAGAAAATGAAAAATCCGCCGCGGCTCATCGGACTGATGCTCTTTGAAGTCATCTTGATTCTCACCCTCCCGGCAAACAGTGAGATCGAATCCCACTTTGAAAATGACAGAGTGATTTGTATGACTGACCATAGAGCCTGACACAGCATGTCTATCGTATATTGCAAAGGTCTTGTGACCATTGCCGTCCTGAGATCGGAAAAAGGATTCCACATTTTGGAAGAGTTGGCATCCTTCCTACTTCTCTTATTGATGCACTTCAATGCTTCAAGTGCTCCTAGTAGACGAGCCTGCATTCTCCTGGATTTCCAGTAAGTGGGCTTGGATGCTTCTCTGCTTTTTCTGACAGAAGGACTTAACCAGAAACTTCCTGTTTCCTTCAAAAGAAGGGTCTCTAATGCTCCATACCCCCTGAATCAAGGGGCTTGAATGATTCATGCCTGCAATCCGTCAATCGGGAGCTCAATGCTCCAAGGTCACTTCCCAAAGCCACATTCTGATGTCGATGGTTGCGGTACATGACGACAAAAAGTAAATGATGTACCCATGGACATATGACACAAAATGAGGATTGCGCAACAAATCCAGATCAAGCATCAACATGTAGAGCAATAAGTACTCCCTCCACACTCTGGCTCCAATCACCAGCCAAGCATGGAAACCCGCTAATCTCTTCTTGGCGCCCTCATCTATGCGAAAATCATCCACTCACAAACGAGAATCACTTTCCGCGGCGATCATCGCGCCAAGTCTCGGAGCTCCTGGGGACCTTGTTCGGGGGATGGACGATTTGGGATGATGAATGCAAGCAAAACAAGCGCCCAGCCAAGATGTCAATCGTGAAGGTCCCGTTCTCCTCCTGTTCTTCAAGGGTGGCAAGCATGCCCAAGACGAGGCGATCAAGAACTGTGCGAATGCCCAACTTGAAGATCGTTGACGCAGGGATTCGAAGAGAAAAAGTATGCGGATGTGGCATGTGGATATAGAGAGCGGCATGGCGGCCATAGCGGTGATTCACTTGCCTACGTTTACTCATTGCTGAGGTCTGTGACCATCCAACTGACTAGCGCGCCACGTCGCTACATGTTCATCGACGCGTCTCACAGCTAGTGGCTCAGCATAGACTGCCATCTCATCAGCCTTGCCAAACTACCTGAACTAGCAAAAACCCATTCCAAAGCGGAGGAAGGGAAGGTCCGTCCTCCCCGGCGGACGGACATTTGCTCCACCACAACCCCGATAACGCCGGCCCATCGAACGGCAAGGCGAGGCGGACGGACGAAACAAGGGCGATTCAGAACGACTGCCCAGCAAGACAAGGCTGCTTGGGATCTCAAACTGCCCTACCGACCGCCAATGACTCGGCATCGTGACCTTTTTCCCCGTTTTGGCAACGGGGAAAGGGGAGACTCGCAGGATCGACCAGCGGAGGCGCGGAAGAACCGGGCCGCTGCGATGGAGTGGACTGATTTTTGACAAGGCTGGGGTGGTTTAGGATGATGGGTGTAGGGGAGTGGTTTTGGGGGAGGTGGAGTTGTGCGTGCGGAAATGGGTCCGGTGATGTTGGATTTCAGCGGGACATTGGGTTACGAAATTTAAACAATTGTCGACTTGTAGCATGCTGAAGGAGTCTGTCTTGTGTCCAGACTGTTTGACAAAGGATATTTGCGAAGAAGTTGTTGAAATTATGGAGTTGGAAAATATTTAAGCAGCAGTCCCGATATCGGCGAACCGGTGGACGTCCGCGCAGAGCGTGTTGACGAACTTGCGATGGTAACAGCCCAAGGAGCATTCGACAGGAGCTATTGGCCCTGCCGATTTGGACCATAGCCTTCAAAGTGGTTCATGTCGCTCTTCCATGCAGTCGAAATAAACATGGCCCCCAGAGCAATCCTCAATCCTTCGGCCGCCTCCTGTCCCCTATCTGCAAGTCGACCGACAATCCCCCGCATCTCCATCTCCACAACCTTCCCTTTACAAGCTGGACCCCGCGGTTTTGGCCCCGGGGTACTTGTCCTGAATGGCATCCCACAAACTCTGGCCGCCAACCTCCATGTCCTTGAAAGCCGGGCAGGCCAAGCTCAGGAGCGGCGCGGAAAGGGCGTCGGTGACCATCTCGATCGGCTTTTCGAGCGTGCTCATCAGGGGTGACAGCGAGTTGGGCATGAAGGTCTTGAGAACCTCGAAGACGAAGCAGAGCAGGTTGTTGCTTTCGAGGAGCGATGCCGAGTTGAGGACGCCGCCAGTGATGTTGGAGAGTTCGAGGCCGCTGAAGGAGTTGACGGTGCCGGTGTTGCCGCCGACGCTGCAATGGTGAGTGCCGTGAATACTAGGGGTCGTGTGAAAATGTAGCTTACCTGCCAAGAACGGGGTGCTTGAGGACCCAGCCAACAATGTCGAGGTTCAACGGAACGAGGCCATATTCAATCGGCTTGCGGTACCAGTTGTCGGGGAAAGTCTCGTGGCCCTTCTTGTATTCCATAGTGCCATCTTCCTTATCGACCACGGCAAAGAACTTCTTGAAAATGTCCTGTGCTGCGTAATTGTCAGCAAGAAAAGCAAAACCCTCGGTTTTTGATGCACGCACTCAAGATTCCCTCGGGGTGCTCCTCGGTGTGGTTGGCCAGCAGACGTCCCAGGAAAAAGTAACCAGCATTGCGCGCAATCATTCCAGTGATGGGACCGTAGTAGAAGTTGGGGTTGTGCGCAACGGCGTACTCGAAACGGTTGGCAGCCTGCTGGGCGAGAGTGTCCATGGAAAGCACACCATCCTCGTCGGCCATGTTGTAGAATTCTTCGAAAAGCGTCATGTTCATGGTCCAGGAGTCGCCAGTCATGTACAGGTCATTGCGAGTCAAAGATGCGTCCGACTCGATCCAGTTGTGCGAGCCTTGGAGACCACGGGGCGTGCCTGAAAGACGTGTCAATTCAAATTCCTCGGTCTTTAATTGGTGGGCTGGACGCACCCAAAAGGCCTCCGAGGTTGTCCAAGAGATTGTCGGTTTCGCTGTTTGGTCCACCAATGGAGAATCCGGGGTTTAGCGAAAGCGGATTACCAGTCCAAACCGTGCCCATGACACCAAGGACAGTAGCGAGCTCGATTCCCATGCCCAAAACTTCGTTTATCGTCGTAACGACCTCAAGAAACTGTGCTTCGCGTAAGCCCCTGTTTCTTGCTAATCCGGGGTCAAGCGACATACGCTTGTGACACCATCGCGGGCGATGTATCCGTGATTGGCCAACACGTTCAATCCAGGGCAGGGTCCTCTCTGGTCTCCGGCGTCAAAGTCTGGTGCCTGGAATGCATGGTCACCGGTGGTCTCAACCGGCGAAGTAAGATTGGCCAGTAGTGATGCGCGCTTGGTGTTACGGTGTTTCTTCACAAGCTCGAGAGCTTCCGTAAAAGTGTCGGGATGGATTTGAGAGAGAGCGCGGGGGTCCAATGTGGGAAAGGCGTTGGCGACGAGAGACGCCGTCGGGAGAAGCGAGGAAAGGAGGAAAAGAGAGTTGGTAAACTTCATCTTAGACAAGGAGTATTAAATAAACAATAAAACCAAACACGCCTCCGATGCCGCAGAAGATCAAGGAATGACTAAAGCGAGTGCAATTGGTGGTCCCCAAAGGCCAGGGAAAAGAGAGACAATGATCGGTGAATGTGATGGGGACTCAACACAGGAGCGACATCAAAGTATGGCAGCCAGCATAGGAGGTAGGGGCACTTGTGACAGCTGCAGCTAACAAATAAGAGACGACTTAATTACGGGAGCATATCTGCAAGATATTCTTGCAGAGGTCCATCAACCGGGGGACCGAGGGACAAGAGACGCGAAAGCATCCACCGAGGCTCTGGATACCGTAGGGCCAACCAGGATCTTTGGATTCCTGGCAAGTCAGCAGGAAGGTATAGCCGCGGAGCCACGCGGGTGGCACGTGGGGAGGAAGCCTTGTAAGCCTAGCCTTTGTGGGCCAATGCCGAGTCATAATAAATTTTGATCATCTCCTAATCGAGCTGCTTCCAGAAGGGCAGAAGATGAGCGAGTCTGGAGCTGAGTCGGGTGTCGTCCTCAGAGGGCAAGAAATCGGCAACGGAGTCTTCCGCGATTCGCGAGCAGGAGGACTGCCAAGTTGCCCGTTCATCATTGATGGCACCTGCGGCAGACCTCGAGTTGGGCGCGAAAAGGAGTTGGAGCGTGTTTGGTCGGTCCCCTTCGTCGGCAGATGCTTGTGAGGTCCTGCCGGCTCGGGACGAGCCAGCCGAGCTGCGGCGTAGACAACAAAAGTGAAAACAAAGTTTTGCAAGGATACCCAAATTTCCAAAGGACTGGGAAGACCGTCCAGTTTGGATTGCCCGTCAAGGAAGAGTGGCTTCGACAGTCGTCATGGACCTCTGCAGGCAACAAGCCCAAAAGTCGACCAGACCGGATGTATGCCGCACGAGTCCGGACGCGGCTAGAGGATGGCGGGAGGTCGAGTCAGGCTGTGAGAAGAGGTGACGTTGGAGAGAGAGAGGGGAGTGAAGAAGTTGGAGGCACGAGCTGCGGTTCGAACAAGGCCGACGCTCGGGCCGCATGGGCGCAGCAGATGGTGCTCAGACCCTGCAAACGTCCAAGTTCCATCGACACAAGGGTGCATCCCTGACCCGTGATTCCATATGGCTCGTTGACGGTTGACTTTACGGTTACGGATTCAAGAGCCTTCCGGCAACCTGTGTTTGAGTGGTTCTACCATGGTGGAAACCGTCCTCCATGAACGTGCCATCTTGACCCAATTCAAGAGAAACCACGAGCCGACTATAGATCCTCAAAGGGCGCGCTCGATTAATCACCTGTTGTCCCAATCCCCACGTGTGCTTTGATGAGCAAACTCCGCACGGTGCCACGAATCTCCGGATGAAGGTTTTCCCTCCCAACTTTTGCACCAGCATTCCATCAGATGGGGAAAAGCATGACAAAGAGGAGAAGGGTGGCAACACTGAAAGATGCGAAGATCCAGAAGAAATTGGGAGTAGCTGTTGGAGCAACTAAAGAAGGATCGCATTTGAATGTAGCTCCAGAATCAAGAATCCAAGCGGTAGAGGCTAAGTCGAGGCCTCTGGGTATTGCCTAGAAGAGTTAAAAATTAAACCAATATACCGAATAACCCAGTCGAATTTTCAAGCGCCCGCATCATACGTCCAGTTCATCCCTTAAACATGTTCTCTGCCTTGCGTGCCTTGGCCCATAGTCCAGCTGTCAGGCCTCGAGTCAGCGGTGACTGACGTGTGGACCTGGTGTGAAGTAACGGTCCAGGACTCCTTGTGGCCCTCGGAAGTGGTTTGGCCACCGCGACTCTCCACGTCGACGAGGGGAACGAAGTCGGTCTCATCCCCCTTGTTGGGCTTGACGGAGATCTGCGTTGCAGTCCTGCTGGTCGAGCTAGTGCCGTAGCTCTTGCCGGTGCTCTTGCCGGAGCTGCTGTTGACCGTGTCCTTGATCTTGGGCCAGAACTTGGCAAACAGGAAGCGGTGGGCAGGCATGCAACCGCAAATGATCGAGACGTAGACCTCAATCAAACTCCAGTATCCGGCCTCAAAGTAGTCCCAGGTAATGTTTTGAGAGTTGGCAAAGTGGACCAGGGATGCAAGACGGATGATCGACGTCAGGACGATGAAGATACCAACACTGAACATGGCCATTACCATGAGCTTCTTCTTGAGACCCATGTTTAAGCCGGCAAGATGCTTCAAAGGCAGAATCATGACAATGGCGTCGAGAACGATGTTGACGGCGGCGGCGACGTAACCTTGGATATGAATGTCGTTGCACTTGCCCTCGTGGAGACCGTCCCACTGCGTCCAGGCGTAGCTGATCGGAGTGCATTGCATTGCGGTAACAATGCCAAAGACGATGCAGTAAACTACGCAGACACCCATGACGACGTAGATGATCATGCGGAAGTCCTTCGCCGGGAACACTCGGAGATAGAAGAATAAGACGGATATTTTCGATACTCCAAGGGCAACCACGTAGAAGATTTCACCGAAGAAATAGTACTGGAAGTGTTAGAAAACGAACGACAGGTGTTGTACATGGTTTACTAACGTGGAGCACATTGGTGATTTGTTCTGAAGTCAGAGTCCAGATGTCTCTCCCCATACCGTTGTCGGCAAGAATAGGAGCAAAGACGGCCGGGGGAATAGCCAGGATAACCAGCAAAAGCATCGTCCAGTCATCCCAACTGACTTGACGGCCGGTCTTGCCAAGACTTGCAGCCATGCGGAGGAGAAAGGCGAGGAAGGCAATAACCATGCCTGTAATACCAATGGCGGTGAATGAGGAGCTGATATCACGGACTTCAGCGCCACATGCTGTGAGTGAGACGTTTTTGGTCGCTGAAAGCCTGTTAGCGGCAAGTCAATCGAGTGATTGGAGTACACTTACTGAGACCCTCAGGAATGGTACAGTTGGCCGCGACACAGACGGTCAGCGCCGCGTTCAATTGGACATCTGTACAGAGACAGGTCGATGTGAGGTCTGTAGCACAATTGGACGTTGGGAGGGCACCCTCGAGACATGCCAACTATGAAACATCAGATTAGATTGTCCTGACTCGAATATATAGGGTGACATACAGCACAAGTTGGCATAGCCTTTGCAAGGGCAACCAGTGCAGCGGACTGGGCGGCTACCGGCTGTACGGCCGAAGCAAAGATGGCGGCCGTCATGCCCAACGTGGTCCACAACCTCATGATTGGCGCGGAGCAAGAAAAATGTCCTCGAGAAAAGAAAGTACGGGGTCGGAGGAGGACAATAATGAACGACGTAGAGTGAGATGGATGGTTCCTTGATCAAGGGACCACGCGGACTATTTCAACTATGCGCGCATCTCTTCAACAAGTGCACTAAAGTCAAGATTGACCGCCGGCAATACGACTGGCGGCCTAGGCACGACCATCTTGGCTCTGGGGAGAAGATTCCGCAGCGAAGAGCCCGTGATTAGCCCGAGTAGAGCGCAGACGCCGCATAGTCATGGAAGGCTCATATCTTATGCTTGCGTCTCCTCCAGGGGGATTTTCAGCGGTGTGGCCAGGACGGGGGCCCGGGTAGGACAAGATTTCCCGCAAGGCGACAGGATCAGCGGCGGAGAGGAATTGCAGCAAAAGTTGGCGTGCTCAGGCCTGCGATGCCGACGAAGGGTGGTGTTGATGGTGTTGTGGACCGACGAGTCGTGGTCGGCGCGACGGACCAATCCAATCGGAGTCGCTGGGATCATCCTGGTGCGGCTGACTTAGTTAGTCCGGCCCGCGCCCCAAGCTTTCAACGTCGTGAACGTCCCTTCGCACGCCGCGACCACCTGTGCTACGGGCACCTGTGCCACGAGCACCTGTGCCACCAGTCAACACACGTCCTGCCTTCGTCACCTCGACGCTCGCCTTCTCTTTCGACGCTTCCCGCAACGGGTACCTTTGCCGCTCCCGCCCTGCCGTCAAGTGCTCCCTGACGCTCACCTCGCCGGCTAGGCTTATCTTAGTATGGCTCGGCAAATTACTGATCCGCCTCCCCATACTCCCACAACGACTTTATGTCGTGTTCCCTGTCGGCGAGAACTCGCGGCGTCTCGCGTCTGCTGATGATGCTCTCTCCATACGATGATCCCAATCACTATCCACGAACCCCTTGAAGCGTTCCGGATGACGGCTCGCCAGTATCCACTGCACAGCCGTGCAGAAACCACCATGTCGACTGTATAAAACACTTTGCCAGCTCCTTTCTTGCCTAACTCGCCAGCGCCAGTCACTCGTTCATCTGGGCTCTGTCGGTTCTTCTCACTACTGTCCTTCTTTTTATCCCGACCCTTGTTTTTAGCAAGTCAAGACTGGGCGCACCAATTTAGCCATCATGATCGTCCTCAAGGCTTTGTCCGTTCTTTCGCTCTTGAGCAGCTTTGCCTCCGCCCGCTACATGTACGATATCCCTTACGAGTCAAGTCATGAATCTCCTTTCTGACCGTTCAATTGCAGTGACGGAGCTCAACACACTCCTTACCGTGGTGCCAATGTGAAGCGCGACTACATCAATGGCGCTAACGCCACCACGACCACTCTCGAGGACTACGAGTATGTCATTGTTGGCTCGGGTCCCGGTGGTGCTCCTCTGGCTGCCAGGCTCGCCATTGCTGGCCACAAGGTCCTTCTCCTTGAGGCCGGTAACGACCAGCACAACACCACCGAGTACAACGTTCCCGCGTTGAGCTGTCTTGCTGTTGAGAAGGAGGAGATGAGGTGGGACTTCTTTGTCAACCACTACAGCAACCAGACGCAAAATGAGCGGGACAGCAAGCTCGTCTACACTACCGCTGACGGCGGCCGCTACACTGGCCCCAACCCTCCCGAGGGCGCCACTCCTCTTGGTATTCTGTACCCCCGTGTCGGTTCCCTTGGTGGCTGCGCCTCTCACAACGCCCTGATCACCGTCTACCCTCACGAGAGCGACTGGACCACCATCCAGGAAATCACTGGCGACGACAGCTGGGCCCCCGACAACATGCGCAAGTACTTTGAGCGTCTTGAGAAGGTCCGCTACCTTCCCAACAGCATCACTGGTCACGGCTTCAGCGGTTGGCTTGAGACCTCCGTCACCGACCTCACCCTGATCGCCCAGGACTTCAAGGTTCTTTCCCTTGTCCTGGCTGCTGCCTCGGGCATGGGTCAGAGCATCCTCGAGTCGGTCGTCACCACCGTCACCGGTCTGGCCCAGGTTCTGCTCCGCGACCTCAACAACGATGGTCCTACCCGTGACTCGGATGAGGGTCTGTACCAGGTTCCCCTTGCCATGAAGGTTCCCGAGTACAAGCGTGCCAGCCCCATTGACTTCCTCAATGAGGTCATGAACGCTGTCAACGACGATGGCACTCCCAAGTACCAGCTCGACGTTCAGCTCAACACCTTTGTCACCAACGTCAAGTTCGAGAACAGCACCTCTGGCAAGCCCAAGGCTGTCGGTGTGGACTTCCGCACCGGTCTTGGTCTGTATGGCGCGGACCCCCGTCGCCAGGCTGGCACCATCACCACCAACGGAACCACTGGAACTGTCAAGGCTACTCGTGAAGTTATTCTCTCTGCTGGTACTTTCAACACTCCTCAGCTGCTCAAGCTTTCTGGTGTTGGCCCCAAGGACGAGCTCGAGAAGTTTGGCATCGACGTCAAGGTCGACCTTCCCGGTGTCGGAAAGAACCTTCAGGACCGTTACGAAATCCCCATCATCGGCGAGGCCCCCACTAAGCTGGATCTCCTCAAGAAGTGCACTTTCTTGGAGGGTGAGGATCCTTGCCTTGAGCAGTGGGAGAACAGCGCCTACAAGGGTGCCTACGGTACCAACGGTGTTGCCCTCGCCATTATCAAGAAGTCCCAGGTCGCCGAGAACAACGACGCCGATCTCTTTGTCGCCGGATGGCCCGCCTACTTCAACGGATACTACCCTGACTTCTTCACCAACGCCACCGCGAGCGGCAAGGCCTGGACCTGGTTGACTCTCAAGGCCCACTCGCGCAACGCTGCCGGCGAGGTCACCCTCAGGTCGGCCGACCCGCTCGAGGTCCCCGACATCACCATGAACAACTTCCAAGAGGGCGGCGACGAGGACCTCGAGGCCATCCTCGAGGGTCTCAAGTACAGCCGCAACGCCTTCAACGACCTGATCCCTCTCGACGGCGACTTCACCGAGGTCTGGCCCGGCCCGTCCGTGTCGACCGACGAGGAGCTCAAGCAGTTCACCCGCGACGAGGCCTGGGGCCACCACGCCTCGTGCACGTGCCCCATCGGCGCCGACGACGACGAGAACGCTGTGCTTGACGGCGACTTCCAGGTCCGTGGCGTCGAGGGCCTGCGCGTCGTCGACGCCTCCGTCTTCCCCAAGATCCCTGGCTACTACATTGCCCTGCCCATCTACATGCTGTCCGAGAAGGCGGCCGACGTCATCACCGCTGCGGCCAAGTCGTCGT
Organism: Phyllosticta capitalensis; assembly: GCF_038381095.1. Lineage (NCBI taxonomy): Eukaryota > Fungi > Ascomycota > Dothideomycetes > Botryosphaeriales > Phyllostictaceae > Phyllosticta > Phyllosticta capitalensis. Next base: position 1,805,203 of record NW_027117444.1, on the reverse strand, counting down.
AAGGGAAGGGGGTTTGTGGAGTATAGTTGAATCGTTGTTGCAAAACCTGTTGTCATGTGGTTGTAGATACCTTGGTACGAGTAAGGAGTGTACGTTTTTTAGCTCTCAAGAGTGTTTTTCTCTTTACCCTATCTATCCACGGATAGTTCTTGTACATATTGTACGGCGAATAATGTGTTAACAATAATTCCCACCAACCACTCTTGAATTTTGTCCTCGCTTCGCCGTTGCCATATGCTATAGAGGCTCACGTCGCCTACCTACTTCCCCCGCTTCTTCGTATCGAGAAATCACTCGCTCGCTTCATGGAGCAGCTTGATTTTCATGCTCCTACATGCCGCCTCCCTGCTGCTGCTCCTGGTCTCGATCCTGAACTTGCTGACGTGCCCGCCTGCCTCGACGCTACTCTGTCTGCTCCCCCTTGTCAAAACCTTCCCCTCCAACCCCTCTCAAAACGCTACTCAGCGCGCAACGGCAAATGCTCCGAACAACTCAGCTCGCCCACTTCCACTCTGACTCGGGCCCGATCGAGTCGGGCCAGAGACAGCGCGACCTTCTGGGCCAGCAGACGGCATGCCTGAGCCATGCAGACCCGTTTCGATCCAGCAAGTCGTGCCGCAAATCGTGCGCCTACCTACACTACCCCTGTTTATCCCTGACCATGTTCACCCCTGTGTGTCCCTGACTCTGCACATGTATCCCCGCCCCTGAGTGGTCCCAACTCCGTCTCATCGGACCCCCTACCAGGAACCTGCCGAACGACAGATACCCACATGCGCCTTGTCCACGCTAGCTGGGTAGGTAGGTACATGTGCTCTCTGATCATTGCGTACCTTGGCCCCCTACCCTGATCCTGCCCTGCCCTGCCCTGCCTATACAACGTCGGTATGCCTTACATGCTCACTTGCTTGCTTGCGCAATCCCCCAGCATCGGCACCCGCATCAACGTCGGCATCAGCATCGGCCACAGCCACAGTAGTGCCCAGCGACTCGCCGCCGCCGCCGCCGCCGTGCCTGTCTCGCCTCATTTCCTCTCAAAGAAGAGAGAGAGCGGGCGGGCCGATCCAGTGTAAGCGACATAGGCGATGGCGTAGTCGAGATTGGCGATTTGCCGTCTGTTCGGGTACGGAGACGAGGGGGGTTTGGTGGTGGGATGTAGGTTTTAGCGTATGTGGATGGATGGGCGACGATGGCATAAACACACAGGTGCTCGCTGGCGTCCAGCGTTCTGCGTACGTGAGCCGGCTGGCTGGCTGGCCGCCATAAGAGCGAGGCTGTGTGAGACAGGCAGAGGATGCCGTACCTGTTACCACAACCCTCGTCCCTCGTCCATGCCGGACACTCTGATATACGGCGTCCCGTCTGCAGGGCGCCAATGAGATGGCCACGGCTTGCATATAGGCAGGGCAAAGACGAGGCATCCAGGCACGCGCGAACAATATCGCAGGAACTACTAGTCAGAATGTCTCACTCAGCCTTGGCACGACGCCTTGCACCTTAGTCGTGTGGAGAGGAGCTGGCCGCGCTGTGCGCTTTGCTTTTCGGGTGTCGAAACGTGTGGGGGTGGACGCCCTGTGAGGCAGGGACCGGGTGAGTGAAAAGGTCGAGAGAACAGGTCGGAGAAGGTCAAGGTGGCTGTGATGGTGAGGCTTGGGTTGACTGTGACGTTGTTGGCCTGAGTGAGTGTAGGCCAGACGAAGGGGCCGAGCTGGTTGCTCGGAGATATCGGGCTACGAAGGCAGTTGTGTTTGGACATTGCGAAGAAGTCTTTGGAAGCGTGAGAAAGACAGTCGATAAAGTGGAGAGGTATCTACACATGATTGAAAATGTGATATACAGTCATATTTGAAAGGTCTTTTTGAAACAGGAAACCGCCGCACAAAACGCCAACCACAATGCTTCGTTAGGTCCAGAAGCAAATAACGTGTTACCTCTTCAGATTTTGTTGTCCGAGACTCGGGGTCGCCTTGCTGGCCGAAGAAGTGGCAGCAGCGGCACTCCTCATCCTGACCATTTGGACGAGCTTGCCAGGCGTCCGCAGCCTACTCCACAGCAGCACAGACGTGGTGAGCAGAGCCAGCGCGCCAGCCTGGTGCGTCGCAGCAAGGTGCGTCGGGACCATGTAGATGAGCGTGCTGATACCTAGGGCGACCTGAACCCACGCCATGTGCACGACGCCAGTGAGACCCTTCTTGGCGCCGGCGGGAAGCGCAGCGCGAGCGCGCGGGTTGAAGCGAGAGTACGCAAACAGCGCCATGATGGCTGTGAAGGTGGTCATGGCGAGACAGCGGTGATCCAGCTGAACGAGAGACGGGTTCTCGAGGACGTTCCTCCACCACAGGTCGGAACGGTCAGACTTGCGGCTGTAGAATTCATCAAAGAGCTCCTTCTTTGGCGGAGTGAGGCCAAGACCCATCCATGGAAACTCGTTGTAAATGAGACCAGCATCGAGGCCAGCAACAAGCGCTCCAGACATGGCCGTGACGAAGACAAGACAGGTAAGCGCGGTGACAAAACGCCTAAATGGGCGCAAGTTCGGGTGCTGCAGAGTAGCAATGACCTTTTCCGCAGCAGCGGGATCAGACAGCCAGCGGCGTTCCCGAAGAATAGAGAGACCAGTAGTAATCATGGAGCAGTAGACCAAAAAGGCAGCGCCAAGGTGGGCAGTCAGGCGGTATTGGGAGACACGTGGGTGGCTTCCAGGCGCAAAGAGGTCATCTTTCAGACCGCTTGCAACCATCCACCAGCCGATGACGCCTTGGAAGCCGATCATACCACAAATACCGACGAGTTTCCACGCCATGGGCTTCGTGACCTTGCGACGCGCAATAAAGTATGTGGTGGGCAGAAGCATGGTGATGCCAATGAAGCGTCCCCAAAGCCGGTGTGTCCATTCCATCCAGTATATCTTTTTGAATTCTTCGAGGGTCATGCGGGGGTTGAGGAGCTTGAATTCGGGCGATGCGCGGTACTTTTCAAATTCGGAATCCCAGTCTTCTTGGGACATGGGAGGACGGGAACCGGTGACGGGGCGCCATTCAGTGATGCTCAACCTGTCGAGTGTCAGAGTAGCGATGTTCAAGGAGCAGGCAAATGTAGAGGGAGCTGTACCCAGACTCGGTCAGCCTGGTCAAGCCTCCAAAGACGACGATGCCAAAAACGCTGACTGCGCTTCCGAGCAGCCAGTATGCGACGCTCTTGTCGCTGGTCTCGGGGAAGCTGCTCTTCTTGACGTTTCCGACGGGCTTAGCAGGGGCTTTGGTTTGCAGCTCCTGAGCCAATGCGCCCAGCGGACTTTGTCCGCCCTTGAGGGCATGAGACGATTGCCATCTCAGAGCGCGAAGTACGGGACCTTGCGGGAACGGTTTGGCCAACGGCGCGGAAACGGGAGCTAGCCTGGCGGAGCAGGTGAAGAACTCCTGTGAGAGGCGCGGAGCAGCGCGCCTCAGCGCGGGAAAGGCCTGGTGGAGTAATGAGGCCATGCAGGTGGTGATGGTGTGAGTGACATGGACGACGACGAGAGAAATGGAGCGGCGGCGATTGGTGGTACGAGTCCAGAAAATGTAGCAGGGGTCATGGACGCCACAGTGCTGGCTTGGCGACTAGAAACTTGGGTTTTTATCTTATCAATCTCTCCCACCTCAATATCCGTATCCTCACCTGCACTGCACTCACGCTACGTCCAACGCTTCACAATTGCATCTCCCGCCTCGCCTCCGTTTGGCGCTGCACCGACCACAAAAAGCAAAGAGGAGGCAATCCATCCCGTGCCGTCGTCGGCGTTGCACTGCTGCTGCACCTGATTCCACGCGCCGCCGCCTCGCAACGGGCCGCAAAACGCAGCGGAACCCACGAGCGATGGGCTCTGCATATCGGCCAAATCCTTGTGACTTGTCGAGTCTACAGGAGGACTGCTGGTCTACTGGTCAAATATAGGGCACTGAGGCGGTGGCGAAAGCGGGGGCTGAGGTGCCTTCCTGTCACCTGCGACGTCACTGCAGCTGTTTGTCGCATCGCTACGCTACAAGGTCCTGAAAGATCCATCGATAATCTCACACACCGACTCTCGTCCGCTTCCACACACATCACGTCGACCTTTGTTCAAAAACATCGCTCTATCCCTCCACATGATTCATCTCGTCTTCTCGCGCTACCCTCAACTGCGCCTTCATCTGTAGCCCGACGCCATCCTGCAGCCCGCCAGCCAACTTCGTGATATGGACTCAGCAACCAACGCCCCCCACGACCTCAACCACCTGAACCAAGAGACATCTGTTCACCAGTCATCAGTCACTGACGGTCAAACTACCTCAGCGTCACAACCGTCTGACGCTTCCCGGCCGCAGAGCCTCTTTGCGGGCCCCATGGATCCTCAACCTCAAAACACCTTTGCTGGTGCCTCAACTTCGTTGTTTGCTTCTGCTTCTGAACCTACCCCCTATTCCTTTCCCCCGTCTACATCTTTGAACCCTGGTCCGTCTGCATCGTGGAATTCAACTTTCGATACCTCTCATCCCGGCCCCTCGACCCCAGTTGCAAGTGCCGAAAAATCCGTCGATGATCCAAGTGTTCCGCCAGGATATCTGAACAGGAACTCAAACATACGCCCCGATTATGACACCCCCGCTCATTTGAGTCGTATGTTCTCTGGTGCTGTCTCGACTTCTAAAATGGATTCTTCGCATATTCGCTCTTCTTGTAGAGTCTCCCTGTCGTCTCTCTCGTCGACTTGCTAATGGACTTGTAGCGGCAAACCCAGCGGTCCCAGGCCCTCTTCCGCGTCATCTCCTCGACCGCGGACTCATGGAAGGTCTTCATTCCGACATTACCATCGTCGCCTTTTCAAAAAGCTACCGGCTCCATCGTCTCATCCTTGACCAAGCGCCGTACTTCAGATCGATGCTCACTGGACCTTGGCGTGAAAGCCGCTCCGAGCAGGTCGAGCTTCATCCGGAGAAGATCGACACGTGCATTACCGAGCGCGGATTCGAGCTCACAATCAAAAGACTCTACGGAGGTGATATTTCTCAAGAAGAAGATGCGGAATGCTTGGGCCTTTTTGCTACAGCCTGCTGGCTAGACATCACAGACTTTGTCGAATCCAGCATCGACGCCATTTTACGGCAGATGCATCCTGATAGCCTTGGTCCGCTCATCAGACTCGTCACCCTCCAATACTATGGCTCAGCTGGCGAAAGGCTGCTGGCATCTGCCAAGGCCATGCTCTGTCGTGACGGAGCAGAAATGCGGACCAAGAACTGGGATGGAATTCCTGGGGAGGTCGTCCGCGAGATTGTGGGTGGTGACGGCTTTTATGTCCGGGACGAATGGGAGAGATGGTCTTTGGCCAAGAGTTTGCTTGATCGCAGACTCAAGAAGACTGCGATAGAGCTGGGTCTCATTGTCAAAGGCGTCAAAGCTATTCCTGTGGCTCCAGACGCACTCGGTCTGATGGCAGTACGCTTTGACAGTGTCTACCGACAAAACTTCATCACTACCGTCTCTCGTCAAGATCAGGCGCTTGGTATGCAACAAAAGTGGCTCTCGCTCTACACTCACCACGAGATCGAGCCACTGCTTGTGCTCCTCGACGAAGGAATCCACTACATCCACCTTGATTTCGAGCAGCTACAGCTTATCCGACGATCACGCGACGTTTTTGATTTACCCGTTGTCTCCGAAAAGGCCATCACCAATGCTCTTTGGCAACAGATGGAGCTTCGACAGCGCGTCGTTTCTGCACAATCGGGAGACTTGGAGCTAGGTCTGAGCCACGTTGCAGACCAGAACGCCGCAAACCTTGCCGCCAGCATGACGGCATCGCAGTTGAGCACGAGTTCTGCAAAAGGCAAGGCCCCAGCGAGAGATGCTGCCGAAATGGAGGAGGACGAAGACATGGACTCGGGCAGTTGGGACGCAAACGGCAAGCCTCGAAAGTTTTGGATCCCGAACAACGACTGCAACATTGTCGTGGGTGCCTCAGCCGAGCCAATGGTTTCAGCTTCTCTCCACAGCAACTCTTCACGTCTTTCAGCCACACTCCAACCAGAAGATGTGCAGTGGGCAAACGACTTTTCAGCGCCCCCCGATGCCAATCGAGTTCACACTCCGCTCCGCTCTGGAGCCAATGCGAGGGATAGCAGTCCCCAGACTCGCCCAAAGCCCATCACCTACACACACTTCCCGCCATTTCGCTTTGCAGCAGAGTTTCCAAACCCTCGTCTGCTAAAGGAGAAGAAGCGAGTCTACTCCCGCAGCGTGTTTTATGCTGGATCGCTCTGGAATATTTACATCCAAAAAGTCAAGACCAACAAGGGCAATCAGCTTGGTGTTTACCTCCATCGCGTCAAAGACACCGAGTCCGCTAGGGATGGATTCAACTGGTCTCAATATCGCCCAAGAACTCCGGCCGAAGAGGTGGCCGTGTATCGAGAATACCATCGGTATTTGCATGGTTCGAGTACGGCCCGCAACTCGCAGCGCGGTATGCAAGCCGAGCAAATTGCCACAGCCATGATTGGAGTTGGTCAAGGAACCGAAGACGACAATGCGTCGAGCAGCAATGGCGACGGCGACGCAGGGCTAGCATCATCCAACCAAAGCCGCCCTCCAAGCCTCGACGAAACGCAGGAACGCTGGCAGGCTTACAACCTCCACCGGGCCCTCCGCGCCAACCAGACCGATAGCGAAGACGACGAGGAAGTCGAGAGATTCAGGAACCCGGGCGACCCCAAAGCCATGGAGGGCAAAAGGGCCTTCGGGGCCAAAGTCATCCCGCCCTACATCGACAGGAGGCCTACAATCAAGACGTACTTCAAGATATACAGCCCATCCAAGGGCGGCCGACTCCTGTCCGTCTACGAGAGCGCGCCCGACAAGTTCAACTTTAGCCAGAGCTGGGGCTGGAAGAGCAGCACGCTGATGTTGGACGACGCCGCATCGGTTGCCGGCACCGAGAATAGTGGCCACGGTCGCCCTCCTCCCAGCTCGTCTGCTGGGTTCGCTCAGGTTCCGCGTCCGCAACCAGACATGGAGGCTGAGACTGGGATTGCCCCTGTCGATGCCATGGATGTTGACGGCGCCGAAGCGGCGGCTGGGTCGTCGCGGAGGAGTGCCAACTGGAAGGAGCGTGGCGTCAGGAAGAAGGGTGACGGATTGTTGCGCTTCATGGTCGTCATTGGCAATTTGTAAACGTTTGAACGATGTGGGCTCAAGCTTGTTGGCGGCGTTCGTTCTTTTGGTTGGCACCTCTCGCGAGATCATCGTCAGTTTCGTTGGCTTTCTGCTTTGGCGCTTGGGTGGTTGAGGTGCTCGCTCGATAACTTTGGTCGTGTTTGGCCATGAAGAGGTACAGACAGCCTGCTGGTAGTGGCTTTGGTTAGATTGTATCGGCTTCCGCAGCCAGATGGCGCTCTCTTCTTCCCTCTCTCTCTCCCTATCTTCTTGTCAGGTTGCTCTTCTGTCTATGTGTATGTTTGCTCACCGTCTTCAGGGCGCTTCCTATACCCCCGCCCGTCTGTCACTCTGCCTGTACTTGCTTAGTTGCATGACGCACGCACTACCTATCTATGTAGCGATCCACGTCCACATACCTGTATCCATTTCACAGAATCATTTCCCTTTTGCCTGCTCATTCGTCCTGCCTCGCATCTTATATCTGTTCCTCGTTCCATTCTCGTGGCAACGAGGCGATCGCTGACTCACTCACGTATTTTACCGAAAGAGCGGGGACACTTGGGGGCGACGACAAGGGGTGGGTCGCAGGGGTAAGACCTACTGAAAGGGGGAGGGGACCAAAACATAACCAGGTGGCTGGGACAACTCACTTGCTGGTGTGGGTGCGGCACAGCAACCACGCACCCACACCCACCCACACGTTCTCGGCTGTCATCCTTCCCGGCACAGCACGCACATCCCTCCCCATCGCGTCCATCCCATCTCGTCACCATCAACGCCGCACCCGCAGCAACCACGCCATCACGCGGGTCGAGTTGCTCAAACGCGGTAGGCGCCCCGTGGACACTTGCAGCCTGTGCATTATTTCTTGCGATTCCCTTCCGCGGAGGCGTCGCTTTTAGGTCACCAATTCTCCGATCGGGGATTTTGTTATGGATGAGAAAGGAACCGGAGATGATGGGAGAAAGAGGTGGAAGTGGCACAGCGGGCTTGCGAGAGGAAAAGAGGTGGTCCTTGGTTGTGTTCGACCCAGAGATTCGGTGTCGTCGCCACGCGACCTCGGAGGCGGTGCGGTACATTTCTCTGCTGGTGGTCGCCTCCAGTCTGTATAAGAAAACCACCCGACGTCGTGCATAGCGAGCATCGACCATCCATCTCGTCCACGGGAGAGCTCTCGCTTGCATCCCATGCATCACAACCAGCACACCCCTCCGTCCACCCTTTTCTGGCATGCAGTCGCTCGTGTCTCCTGTGTTGCATGCGGCGAGCACACAATTGCGATGTTCGCGCCGTGCGCAAGTCACTTCGAGTCGTGTTGTTGCACTGTGCGGCGCAGCAGCAGCAAAATGAATCGCGGCCAAGAAAAGCGGCCAAGAAAAGCAGTGGGCCGACGAGTCGTGGTGTTTGACTAAGGCGAACCACGACGGAACACGGGAGGCCCCTTTTGCCGATTTTTTTGGTCCTTGGCGTTTGCAAAAGAGCAGAGGATGTTGTGACTTTGGTGAAATTGCTCGGAGTGGTGAAGTATTGAGGAAGTGGTTGTGGTCGACCTTTGGTGATGGTGATTGCGAACCACCACCACCGTCAGTGAGCCATGGGGCCAGCCAACACAGCAACAGAGGTCTCACTGGAACAGGTGGGACGTGTTGAAGATCATCTTCGGAGCCATTTCCAGCGCGAGTCGTGAGAGACAACTTTACATGAAGGCATGGGCGCCGGCCCGCGTTCATTCCGTTCCGTGACGATGATGAAGTGGTGTTTGCACACTGATGGATTGCGGAAGCAGTAATCTCGCTGCTCGTGGTATCTGCTGCGGCGTCACTGAGAGCGGGATTGGGCGAGGGCCATGGAAAGAGCTGTGGTGAGTATAGGGACGGCGGGGAGGCTTCCGCTATGGTGATTGATGAATGCGGATGGATAGGTAGGTGGTAGGTGGTAAGTGAGTGGTATGGACTTGTGGTCTGGTCGTCTTGACCCTGGCATTCATCTCGCCGCGTAAGTCGTACGAGTATGAGTCGTTGCAAGGCGAGCCACTGAATTCCCTTGTGGATGAACTGTGTTGGCAGTGAGTTCAATATGTGCAAGTGTTTAGAGAGGGTATCTTGGAGGAGAGCATCTTCTTATGTGTATGCTGCCTCCTCGCCCTAACCACCAGGCCAGCATCCAGGCCAGCCAAATGGTGGGATCAGGGACAGGGAAGAGACGGCACAACGGGTGTGGAGCCGGGCAGTCACTTGCATGAACGACGCCACAGCAGCATACCCTGGCCCTGGGGCCACTATTATTGCGATGTTCACGCCGCAGCGGCCGGGTCTAAGTCGTGGGGAAATTCCAACTTCACTTCCCCCTTCCGGCCTACCCACGCGGTTCCCTTCCGTACATATACCTGCTTCCGTGTGGTAGGCGTCCGCTTTCCAAGGGGATTCCATACTTTTTCCCATATATCCACATTTCTCCATGTTGTATCTTTGATCTGTCTGTCTGCTTTTGGCGCAAACCCTAGTCACTCGTTTTATATCACGTCCTTCTTTCCTTTGTGAGTGGTCCCAGAACTCTGGGCACGAATGATCCTACTAAACAGTCCACAGTTACGGCAGTAATGCGCATCTCTACTGCGGCAAGTTTACTCGTCGGGTCCGCGGCGGCGGTGCCAATCCTCGATTCCATTTTGGATCCCATTACCAACAGCATCTGGACCGACGCTTCAAGTCTAATCGAGACGTCAATTGGTACTCTTGAAGGCGTTCTGGGAGACACACAGTCCTTCGACTATGTAGTCGTTGGAGGAGGAACCGCTGGCAACACTGTGGCCTACCGTCTGGCCGAAGCTGGGCACTCGGTAGCCGTTATCGAGACGGGAGGATCATTCGAGGTCGGCAAGCCGGTCGTCGGTCCCGCCCCATTGGGAGGCATCATTGGTATCGGGTCGAATCCGCTTGACTCCATCCCTACCGTCGATTATGTCTTCACAACCACACCACAACCAGGCGCAGCCGGGAGAGAGATGCATTACCCCCAGGGCAAATGCCTTGGCGGATCGAGCGCTCTGAACTTCATGATACATCACCGACCCACCAAGGGCTCTATGGACAAGTGGGCCGAAGCTGTTGGCGATGACAGCTACACGTTCGACTTGATGCTGCCGTACTTCAAGAAGAGCATGAACTTCACGCCGCCAAACACTTCGACGCGCCCCGCGAACGCCACGGCTCTGTACTCGGAGAGCGATTTTATCGAAAACAACGACAACGGCGCCATCCAAGTCACATACCCCAACTACTCGTGGTCGTGGCAGACGTATGCGGCCGGCGGACTCGAGGCGCTGGGCCTCAACATCACCGGAACCTACGACCAGGGCGAGCTCGACGGCATCCACTACGCGCAGCTGACGGTCAACCCCGAGACGCAGGCGCGCTCGACGTCGGCGGAGTGGATCTACAAGGCGCGCGATGGTAACCTGAAGGGCAAGCTTTCCGTCTTCCTCGCTACGCAGGCGACCAAGATTCTCTTTGACGACGACAAGAAGGCGTACGGCGTCGAGGTCCAGCCCGCCACGCCCGTCGATGGTCTCCTTCAGTACCAGATCAACGCGACCAAGGAGGTCATTTTGTCTGCTGGTGCCCTGCACTCGCCCCAGCTGCTCATGCTGTCGGGCATTGGCCCCGCCGAGCACCTCCAGGAGCACGGGATCGACGTCCTGGTCGACCGTCCCGGAGTTGGGCAAAACGTCTCGGACCACCTCATCTTCGGGCCCGCCTACGAAGTCACCATCGACACGCTCGACGCCGTGCTTGCGAACCCGGTCAAGCTGGCCGCCGTCGTCGCCGAATACGCCGCCAGCGCCACCGGTCCTCTGACCAACAACGTCGCCGAGATGCTGGCCTGGGAGCGCTTCCCCTCGTCGACCAACCTGTCGCAGTCGACCTGGGACCGCCTGAACGCATACCCCGAAGACTGGCCGCAAATCGAGTACTTCCCGGCGGCGGGCTACATTGGCGACTTCAACATCCCGTGGGCGCAGCAGCCCAAGGACGGCAAGCAGTACGCGTCGATGCTGGCGACGCTGCTGATGCCGCTGTCGCGCGGCAACGTGAGCCTGGCCAGCGCGACGGCCACCGACAAGCCCCTGTTCAACCCCATGTGGCTGACGGACCCCGGCGACCAGGAGATGGTCGTCGCCATCTACCGCCGCATGCGCGAGGTCATGAACACCGACATTGTCAAGAGCATCCGCGCCTCGGAGGACGAGTACTGGCCCGGCCCCGACGTCGACTCGTACGAGGAGATTCTGGAGAACTTGCAGACTTCGGTCATGGCCATCATGCACGCGTCGTGTACGTGCCGCATGGGCAAGCCGGAGGAGGAAACGGCTGTCGTTGATACCAAGGCGCGCGTCATTGGCGTTGAAAATCTGAGGGTTGTCGATGCCAGCATGTTTGCTTTCCTGCCCCCTGGTCATCCGTCAGCTCTCATTTACGCGCTTGCGGAGAAGATTTCGGAGGACATCATCAACGGTAGCTGAGTCGATGCGACGTGATTCTTTTTCTTTCTTGTATTATTACCTCCATCCACTGTTGTAGTTTCACATGACGAGGTTAGGCACGGCATACTAGTCGAAAATGTATAATTGATCCACGAAGTCATTTTCATGCTTATTTTTGTGATGTAGTCCTGGAGAATTCATCAGAGATTGACTTGGTCCCGCCTGATTGGCAGCACCTACAGCAAGTCTCGCTTTTCCATGGCGTCCCCAAGAACGACCATTCCTTCCCGTCTATCGACAGCTCCTTGTGCCTTTGTAGCACTCAAGCAAGCACCTACCACTCCATCCAACCCTACTCGATCTTGATTATCCATCCATCCCCCTCGACCACTCCTCTGGCGTCAACACCTCCCCACACAATGACCGTCTTGTCGTCGACGTTGGCACACGCAAAGTTTGCCCTCGGGCCTGGGTGTGCCTTGCCTTGGTGGGCGTGCTCCTCACTCGGCAGCACGATTTCGACATCTGACCACGCCGCAGCACCACTATCGAGTCCAACAGCGTCACGTGCACCGTCCTTGGCCGCGGCCAGCGACGCATTGTTCGAGGGAAGCTGGAAAGTGTGGAGGAGGGACGAGTTTGGAGGGTCCGGATTGGCAAAGGAAGTCGAGTCCACGTGTTCAGAAGAGGGTGATGCGCTAGGTTGTGCGAGGGATGGACTGGTCGTGTCGGTGTTGCTGGCGGCCTGGCCAAATAGGTAGAGCAGGTAGTGGCGGCCAAGACCAGTGGATATGGGGAGCAGTCCGGCACCTGAACGAGGCGTTGATGGGCTTTCGACGAGCGGGTTCGCTGGTACTTGGATAGTCGTCCATGTGGCCGATGCAATGCCGTTGTTTGCAGTGGATGCCAGGTCGTACACATGTACAGGCGACTGGAAGCGATCACCTCCTCCAACGGTATAAACCTTGTCTCCGACAACAGAAATCGCAGATGGAGGCGTGATTGGAGATAGCGTCTGATCAGCATGCAACTGCCAGCCGCCTGTGTTGATGTCAATGGTGCTGAGACTGGGCAGAGTGCGCAGGTCTGCCGCATCCGCCGGCTTGCTGAATCCCCCGTAGACAACGAGCTGGTCACCGCGCCAAAGCGCTGCACCGTGATGGAACTGAGAGTCTCTGGGACCGTCTGGCACCGGTATCCGGCTCCATCGTAAGGTCGTCGTGTCAAAGGTCCAGAGTTGCGGCGCTTCTCCAGCCAGGGAATTGCCTCGCTCGTCGCGGCCGCCCCAGATGATGATCTTGTTTCCTGCCACCACGGCGGAATGGCCAGCGCGAGGTGAAGGGACCAGAGACTCGTCAGTGCTGCCGATTGCGGGTATCGCGTGGTAATCGACACCGTCTGTGTGCTTGGCTCCGGGCAGCGATATCTGGTGCATTTCATTGCCAGCGAGGACCCCGTCTTGAGTGATGCCGCCAAATACGTAGGCTTTGCCGTCGATGACGTTGATACTGTGCCATTGGCGACGAATCAGCTCGCTAACTGCTATTCTCGTCAAAGTGGCCTTGAGCGGGACCGTGGGTTGGGCAATAGCATAGCCAGCGACGAGGCCGCCTTCAACGGTCGTGGAGATGACTTGCTCGGCGACTACTGCACCTGCTGCGATTTCGGCCATGGTTAATGCTTTTGATAGTGGAGATTGGGAATGGTGGATGAGGAGTTGGTCGAGCTCAGTCGTGGGCTTTATGGCGGATTGTCGTATGCTGCATTCCAGGGGGTTGACGTCATTGGTGCAACTTTGGGAAGGCGCTAGGACAGTGCCGACATCATCGTCCTAACCTGGAAATGTTTCTGACTTTTGATGCCTTTCATCTCTATCTTGTCTCAGACACCGTCTTGCAGGACAAAGACTACTTTTCTTGATGGAGTGAATGGTTCAAGGTATATCAGACCATGGAGTAGTCGGAAAGACGATGAGTATTCTTGGCTGTCGCCTTTGGGCTGTGACCCGGCCGTGATTCTCCATGATGACTGACGGTGATAGCAGTTGTTGGGGACGTTTGGTGTTGAGTCACAAAATACGGAGTACCTACTTTGGGCCGCCTTCCAAGCGCCAAGGCCGGGGCGGGTATTTGATCCGATGCCCCGACCGACCGCCTTGCACCGCTGCACGCTCATTCCTCCATGCGGTGATCCTCAAGCTACCTCACCATCAACACCATCCCCGTCCATCACATTATTTCGCCCTCATCGCCTTTGAAACTCCCCACGTCTTGGTCGCGTCTCCTCACGCTCTCTCCCCGCGCTTCTTTGATACCGATTGACCGACTGCCCATCGCAAGCGGATTATGTGAGCGGGACCACATCGCAACTCAACCACCATCTTTCCCACGCGACATAGTCGCGCAACTCTCCAACTTTTCGCAGACCGCCAACTGTTCTTTACCGTCAACCACCATGACAACCATGGGACCGATTCGCCCCAGCCAGGGACTTCGCCAGCGCCGCGAGTCAACGCGCCCTTCACAGCTTCGCAGCAGCACCCGCATCGCGCACAATGAGGCCGACGACATGGCTGCTGCGGGCAAGGTGCCAGAGAAGCCTCCAGGTATGCTATTCAAATACAATGCTTCCAACATGCGCTTACTAGTCTCAGTCTTTACCGAGGAGTACATCCTAAAAAAGTTCTTCGGCCACAAACCGTCTCTCAAACTCCATCTCTACGACCACTACTTTCGCTTCGAGCACCAGGACGGCAACTGGTCATACAACTCGCCCATGAAATCTGCGATAAACCATATCAGAGAGAGGACTGTGCCACACGAAATGGTCGATGAGATGAACAGGATGGGGGTGCCATGGTATGACGGGTGCTTGATAGTGAGAACGTACAACTACCGCTCAATGGGCAACAAGGCCCCGGCTCAAAGCTCCGCAAAGAAGGACAACGTGGTTCCTGGGTCTATTCATAACTGGAACGACCATCTCACTCCATCTCCATTCGTACCTTTTCCCTCTCAGTCTTCAAATTCTCCCAAAGACAAGCGGCCAAGCTCTTCGGGAAGCCAGCAAGGCAAAGAGAAGACAGAAGCGTTGCAGGGTGCTCGACAGGCTGGTACCAAAGGCCCTGTAGAGAACACACTCGTCCTGTTCCCGACAGAACTCTCAAAACAAGCCGAACGTCTAACCATGGCCACCACCCCAATGCCTGACTTAAGTCGGAGACAAGCACGGACAGCGCAGACTCCAATATCGGCACATCCGCCTACGCCCATCAATTCCATACCGCCAACACCTTCCATAGGGCGCCCTGCCAAACGGCAAAGAATGATTCTGGATGAGACCAATATCCACGACTTCGAGGCCGGCGTCATCAACAGCACTGCACCTGCGCTTTACCTGGAGCCAGCCCACAGCATGGGAGAGAGCCTGGATATCATCGAAGCTACAACACACCCGATGAACAAGAATCCGCCACCGGCGCTCAAGACCCGGAAACGTACGACGGCGGAACTGGCCGCAGATGAAGCCCAATTCAATGCAGATCAAAGCTTCATGCTCTTTGGTGACTCCTCGGGAGTAGGGGCAGGAGCTGCCCAGATGAATGGCGAGGGTGAAGGCCTTCGTGGTGGAGGGTCCACTTTTGACGTGCAGTTCTCCCGCTTTAGGGTTTTGGAAACCATCAAGATTGAACATGAGGAGGCTGAGAGGGCCAAGAAGGAAGAAGAAGCCCGGCAGGCCCAACTCAAGCGCGAACAGGCCGCCAACGAAGCGCGCATGAGAGAGAGGGAGGCTGCAAACCAGCAGCAAGCCGAACACAACAGGCTCATGGCCCAGCAGGAGCAACAGCGGCAGCAAGCTCTACAGCAAGAACAGATGCGCCGTGCTCAAGCCGCAGCTGCGCAAGCTTCTGGAAACATGATGGGATCACAACAACACCACATGCAAATGACCCAGCCTCAACAAAACTCCCCAATGGTCCGACATCAGACTCCCATGCAGGCTTCTCCAGTCATGAATGCGAATGCCGTCGCAACGCATGCCATGGGAGGAGTTCCAATGGCCCCTACATCATCGAGCCAGGCTGGCAGTCCACCACGCCCGTCTTCTGCTATTCAACATTCTGCTGGCACGCAGCACATGGCTCGCCAAATGTCACGCCAACAGAGCAGTCAACATCCAGGCAGCACTCATGGAACACCACAGATGGTACAAGGCACACCGCAACTGGGCCAAGCAGTCCCCGTCACTCGCCACATGACGCCTCAACCCGGCCGAGTAAATCAGCATGGCAGCCCCGTCGGCATGCAGGGAACGCCGATGATGATGAATACTCCGCAGATGCAGGTTTCGGGCATGTCGCAGGAGCAGCAAATGATCAGGCTCCAGCAAATGCGACGCCTGCAACAACAAAATGCAATGGCCAACGGATCGCCCCAAAACATGAGCCAGGAGCAGATGCAGATACTCCGGCAGCAGCATTTGGCCCAGGTGCAGGCCCAGAACCAAATGGCACAGCATCAACAAGGGTCAAATGTTGGGACTCCCCAACAATACAACGCCCAGTTGCAGCAGCAAATGCGCTCTCAAATGAGCCAGCTTGCCGGAGGCACACCCAACGGCGTCCAGCAGCGTCCACCTGGCCAAGGAAATCCGATGATGGGAAACACGAACAACGTCAACATGGCCAACATGACGCCCCAGCAACAGCAAGCGCTCCGCATGAAGCAACGCCGAGAACAAATGATCCTCCGCATGGTCCACGCTTTTGGCGGCTCACTGCCTCCGCAGATTCAGCACTTGATTCAGACCGGCGGAAACGAAGGCTTCATGAGAGCCTGGCAGCTTACTCTGCAGCACCAGGCTTCACAACAACAGAACCAAGGCCAGCAGCAGAATCCAAATCAACAGGGTGGCGTCGGCCAAGGAATGAACATGGGCGGTATGGGCAACATGGGCCAGATGGGCCAGATGAACATGGGCGGCATGAACATGGGAAACATGAACATGGGCACGGTCACGACAGGCACCGGCCAGAACGGTGCCACCCAGGCCAGTCAAATGCCCGTCGGCAACGGTGGCAACATGCACCAGATGGAAATGATGCGGCAGATGCAGATCCGACATCAACAGCAGCAAGCAGCCCAGGCCGTTGCAAATCAACAGCACGCGCAGCAGCAAGTCCAAAACGGCGGACAAGGCGGCGGACAAGGCGGCGGTCCTGGCGGCATGCCAGGCGGTGGAGACATGAACCAGCAGCAAGTTGCGCAGCAACAATACATGGCACGCTTGATCCGGCAGCAGCAGATCCTGTCGCAGCGCAATCAGATGCAGGCTCAGCAACAACAGCAGGGCCAGCAGCAGGGCGGCGTCCCGCAGCAGCAAATGATGGGCCAGATGAACGGCATGGGCGGCATGTGGCAGCAGGGCGGCGGGATGAGACCAGGACAGCCGGGCAGCATGGGCTAGCAGCACAGGCAGTCGCAACCAGGCATCGGTGGACCTGGCAATCTGTTCACCAGCAGCAGATCATGTCGCAGCAGCATTACCATGTGCCGGCGTGGCAGCAATCAGCACCCACACAACTACCATCGCCGCCGCCGACACCGACCTGAGTGAATCAGCATTGGAAGAGGCGTATTCGTGGTGGGCAGAGACACTCTTACACCCGAGCAGCAGGGCAAGAGTTTGTTCAATGAGGCAAAACATTGGACATATATTGGCATCATCGCTGGTGCTACTGCTGCTGCTGCTGGGGCATATTGTTTTGCATGGAGTTGGTGGTTATATACCCCTCCGCGATTGAATTATTTCCTTTTTTTCCTTTTCTCCTTTTGCGTTCTTCTCTTCTTTGGGCTTGGGTTTTGCTTTTTACTTCAATTGGTCTTTCTTGCTTCCCAGCTGCGAAAGCACAAGCACAACATAGGGTTCAGGGCCCAGGGCTACTGGGCTGGTGGGTTGGTTGGTTGGTTTACTAGGGACGTTCGGGGCTGGTTTACCTTTCATGTTCATTGAGACTCATTCTTTCAGTTCTTCGCGCTTGCATGTATGTATGAATGTATGCTTGTTGGCGGGGATGGGGGGGAAGTATCTATACAGGTGGGATAGGTCCTGTCAATTTGAGAGAGGACCAGGCGGGAGGACATAGGTAGGGAGGGGGGTTAGTGGGGTGGGAGGGGGAGAAGAATGAAATAAATGCAAAGATTCTTGCTCTCAATCCAACTCTGATCAGTCAATAGGTGGTCATGCTTCATGCTCCACTACTAGTCTCTTGAGAAGTGACAATGACGGAAGTGATGCCGAAAGTTTGGCAGTCGCAACTCTTCTGGACCCAAAGTTCGAATTTCAAGCTCAAAGAAGGACAAGCCGCTAGGAGCATTCATTTAGCACTCTTTTGTTGAAGTTGACATTTCTTTTGTCGCATACTGATGCTATCATCATGGCCATCTAGGCAGACTAGATTCTCCAGAGAGAAAAGTCGCAGCAAATGCTTCTGGCTCGGAAATGCGGCCGCCCTCAACGGCCGCTCTCGTATGCGCTCACACAAGGACAGACGACTCCAAGACCCTCTCTCATCCTCACCGTCCGCCGCTGACTTTCACATGCTTCCCTCGGAACGCCCAACAGGGCAGCGCCCTCACTTCCAGACCTGCGTCACAAAGTCGGTCACATCCTTCAACAACTCGTCCGGCTTCTCCATCGCCGCAAAATGACCTCCCCTCTCATGCTGCCTCCAAAACACCAAGTCGCCATTCGTCTGGACCCACGCCTTGGGCATGGCCATCAACTCGTACGGGAAAAAGCTGTACCCAAACGGCTTGTTCAGCCTAAACTTGGCATTGCCGTGCACGCCGCCGGGGATGGGGTTGGGGCCGTAGTGCTGGCGGTACGACCAGATGCTGGTGGGGAAGGAGTCGGTGAGCCAGTAGAGCGAGATGGACTCGAGAATGGCCGAGACGGGCGGGTCGGCGTCGGTCCAGGTCAGGAACTTCTCGCCGATCCAGGCGAGCAGGGCGATGGGGGAGGAGCTGAGGACGAGCCCGATGGTTGCGGGACGCGTGCCGTGCTCCATGGCGTAGGCGAAGCCGGTGCGTTGGAATTCGGCGCCGCGCTTGAGAGCGAAGGCTTCGAGCTCGTTGATGTCGCTGTCGCAGGCGGAGTCGGGCTTTTGCATGGGGCTGAAGTTGACTGTTGTGGCCAGCGAGTCAGCGTTGTGTCTACTGGCTTCGATACTGGGGGCTGGGTTCGTGTGGGGTACTTACGGTGGACAGCTTTACACGCCTCGTTCTCTGCTCCCATAATTCTGGCGATGAAGCTGCCAATGTCGCCGCCTTGGGTCACATAGCCCTTTTCAAAACCCAGCTCGCACATGAATTTGTGCATAATGCGTGCCTCATCCTGCATGGTCCAGTCTTTGTCCTTGGGCGGGTGTCCACTGAACGTGTACCCTGACAGCGACGGCACGATTACATGGAAGGGTAATTGGTCTGGCGCATACTGCGATTTGAGCAGCGAGAGAATCGGCAGAAATTCAAGAAACGAGCCAGGCCAGCCGTGGAAGAAGGCGACGGGAGCAGCAGATGGGTTTGTGGAAAAGAGCGCTACGAAATGGACTGAATGCTTGCGGCCATCGTCGTCGGTGACAGGCAGGGTGAAATGAGGGAAAGAGTTGATGTGAGCCTCGTGGGAGCGCCTAGTAATTGGTCAGAATGATTTCCTCTCTGAAGCGCCGTCGGTTGATCTCCTGATGTGCGGGGGAGGGGTATGAAGAAGTGGAGACGCTGTTTGTGTTACGCACCAGTCAAAGCTTTCCCACTCTTTCTTCGCACTCTCCAACCATGAGCGTGAGACGCCGAGTTTGCGGTCTTCAAACAGGTTCTCGTACGTCTCGGGGCCAATGGGTGAGAGCTTGACAAGCTGCTCGAGCTGATGCAGTTTCTCCTGTGGAATGTTGACCTTGAAAGGCGTGGGCTGGGTCTTGGCCGTGGATGGAATGGTGTCGTAGGAAGCCATGATGACCAATGTCCCTAGCTCTTGATTGGAGAATTGTTTTGCTTGATGAGGAGAATTTCTGGATTGGATTGAGAAGATGATGAGACATCAAGAGCGTGTGGAGAAATATATATGCAATTTCCTGATGAGTAATGGGGGCCTTCCCTCAGACGGTTAACTCCGGTCGTAGCCTAGTGGTGCTGTTCGTTTGCACATGGCGTTCAGGTTGTACCTGCCGTGATGTGCATCCTGTGACGTTATCAAAGCAGCGGGGATCCTGACCCACTAGTCCGAATTAGGCAATCACGTATAGGGCGAACGGCAAACTGGCTCTTGTTTGACCAGGAACCTCGGGATGCAAGCCACCAGACAAGCTCTTCGGATGAGGCGGTAACGAGCAATGCCTTCGGTCTACGCTTCGGTCTCAAATCTCGGTCGGCCGAAGGGTTGGCTTCTCTGCCCCGGGTTCCCACGACTTTTTTTTTTGAACGGAATACGGATCCTGCGCGTTCCTTCGGCTCATGAGAGCCGATCTGCACAACAGCTCAATTGAGCTGGTAGCAAACAATTTTTCCACCCATTGACTGGGATTTCAATGATTGGGTGAGTCACGACGCGAATTTCTAATGAAGAGGGGAAGTCATCAGTATGACAACACGAAGTCAGGTGATTGGGCGTTGACCTCCAAGCATCAATTTGTAATCGGCGAGGTCTAAGGCTCGAGCCGCTTGGAGCACATGCAAGGAGGCTTGCAGGCGAAGAAGGAGCTCCCGAAGTATCACGAGAGGGCTGAGAAACCTCAAGCAGTCATGTACGCCATAACTTTTTCTGCGTAATTGAAGCTGCCGAAAGCACTCAAGCTTCGAAGTTGATTCCAAGCCCAAGGATATGTATGTAGAACTGCGTTGCGCGGCGTCACTTTTTGTATCAAGTATCCTCCAACACCATCGTTGAGCCACAGCACATCCAACCAATCCCTACAAGCTGACAACACCCGCCTCCAAAACACCCTGCTCACCAATGAGACCACTCACAACATCCTCGCCAATCATGCGATCAATCCCCAAAATCATGAGTGCCTCATGCGAATCCTTGCCACTGGCCGCCTCCTCGTAGCTCTGCATGAGGGGTGCGACAGTCATGGAGCTAATGTTGACGCCCGCAGCGCCAAGGCGGTTGCCCACGAAGCCAATCTTGCCGCAGCTGTCGAAATTGCGGCAGATGAGGAGCGTGCCCTCGGGAACAAAGTTGGCCGTGAAGCGGTCTAACCGCGAGATGTACGGCGTGTTGGCCGACACGAAGCCCTGGATGACTTGCTCCGCGTGGAATGGACCGCCGTCTGCGTCAGAGCTGTTGCGAGGGCTCGCAGGGCTGAGCGGCGCCCCACCGATGCTGCCGCTTCGCGTGAAGCTGGGTCGAGGGTCACCGCCCCGAGAAGCGGACGTCGATCGTGAAGGACGCGCGCGCAGGGTGACGGAGCTGGCGTAGCCTTTTTCTTCGGCGTCTTCGCGAGAGCGTTGTTCGTTGACAAGGATGCCGCGCTCTTGAGCCACTAGTTCTGCGTTGACGATGTTGACGTTGAGACCCTCTGGAGAGCTGATTGGCGCCAGTAGACCCTTGATCAGCGCGGCGAAAAGTGGCTTGGTTGTGTTGAGCGTAGCGAGCTGGCCTTGGAGCGTCAAGTCAAAGGTCGTGCGGAAGTTGGTCGCGGCCGATCTGGCTTTGGGACTGTAATGCTGCGTGTATAGTGACCCCATGCGCTCTATCAGGTTGACGTATGGCTGGAGGGTACGGTATTCCTCGGGCAGAATCAGGGGTGCGTTAACGGCACTTCGAGGCAGATCGCCGGAGAGGATTGACACAACTTGCTGGCAGACATCTATCGAGACGTTCTCCTGGGCTTCGACCGTACTGGCTCCGAGATGGGGAGTCGCCACCACCTTTTGATGCGCAACCAGTCGAGAGGCGGAAGAATTTGGCTGCGGAGGCTCAGATGTAAAGACATCGATTCCAGCGCCTCCGATCTTGCCGGCCTCGAGCGCCTCAAGCAAGGCGTCTTCGTCAATGACTCCTCCTCGTGCAACGTTCAGAACTCTTGCAGTTGGCTTCATTTTGGCAAGCTCAGCTTTGCCAATCATTCCTTTGGTTGACGCGATCAACGGAGTATGAATGGTAAAAAAGTCGGCTGCAGTTAACAGATCATCGAGACTGTCCTTGAGCTCCACAGATGCTGCTGCGGCAAGTTGCGGGTTGGCATAAGGATCAAAGGCAATGACCCTCATCCCAAAGCCATTGGCAATGCGTGCAACCGTGAGACCGACTATCGCGTGTTAGATGTGAATAATAGTCAAATTGAATCCTCACCTTTTCCTGCTCCAACGATGGCGAGACATTTGCCTTTGACTTCAACGCCAACGAGTCGACTTCTTTCCCACTTGCCCTGCTTGACACTGGCATATGCATCGCCAATATTTCTTGCGACCGCCATGATCAATGCGATAGTGTGCTCCGCAGCAGCATTGATGTTGCCAACTGGACTGTTGACCACAATCACACCCAGCTGAGTGGCACTTTTGACGTCGACCTAGGTGCAAATCAGTCCAATCCCTAGTCGATACACAGTGGTACAAGTTACATTGTCAACGCCGACACCGGCTCTAGCAACAACTTTCAATTTCTTGGCCGCAGAGAGTAAATCTGCCGTCACTTTGGTTTCGGAGCGGACAATCAAGGCCTCGTAGTCATGTATGATGCTCTTGAGTTCGTCTGGCGACAAGCCTTTGCGCTCATGCACCTCGAATGCTTCTTTGAGCAAAGCGAGCCCATCCGGTGACACCTTTTCTGGAATCAGAACTTTTGGTCGGAGAGCGGAAGAGCCGTTGGAGCCGTTGCTGTGTGCTTGGGTCGGCATCTTGGGCTAGCAATGGAAATATCAGACTGCAATCAAAAATTCGGGAAGCTTTGGAAAAAGTTCGAACAAGTAGAGGAGACCTGTCTAGACTCAGGTATCCCGGATTCAAAGGTAGATCTGTCAGCTGAGAAAAGGCGTGCATCAAACTAAGGATGCGGGAGGAGGCGCACCCAAGCAGTCTTGCCCAATTGAGGGGGCCAGCTGTGTTCCCCGCTCCCGAGCCCCACGTCTTAGGTGTCGGCGACTGGTTGTCAGGTACATCGTAGCTCCGATGGCGCAGTCCAAACGTGTGCATGCATCATAGTCCTAATCACTAACGCACAAGAAGAGTGAAGACTCCCAGTCACTGCTCAGGTTTGAGAAAATCGCAGAGGCTGTGTGAAGTGTGGCGCAAATCAGTCGCATTGAAATTCGTGTGCAGGGGTTATACACTGGTCATGCCACCCCTACAGCTTTTTGTCCTAACGAGTTACCAGTTGGAGCGCTGTTTCAACTTCTCGTTCTGAACAATCTCGATCCAGTAGTTATCCGGGTCTGCCGCAAAAATTAGTACACTGCCATTGGCGAAAATCCAGAAGGAAAACTCACCAAGAACAAAAGCAATGTTCTTCATGCGGCCGTCGGTCAGCCTCTTCTTCCAGTTGACCCCCTTTTCTTCAAATCTCGAACAAGCAGCATCCAAGTCGTCGACTGTCATGCAAATGTGACCGAAGCCTTGCGGTTGGTCGTTGCCGTTGTGATACTTGAAGTTGGGGTCCGTCTCTGTGCCATAGTTCCACGTCAACTCGAGAAGGCCCTCGCGGTCGGCAATGGGGTTGACGCCATTAGCAGTCTGCTTGGGGGCATCCGGTCCATATCCCAGGAAGTAGAGGTTGAATTTGGCATCCTTGTTTTCCGAGATTCTGTGCAGCTTCATGCCCATGACGTCTTGGTAGAACTTGAGCGACTTTTCAGGGTCCTTGACGCGGATCATGGTGTGGTTCTGCTCCTCAATCAGCAGACGCCCGATTGCATACGAGCAGTGCTCAACTTACCATGCGATAAGTCTCCACGTCCGTCTCCTTGATGTTTTCCGTCGCCTCGACTGGGTTCTGCGAGATGAGCTCGACCCAGTAGCCATCAGGGTCCAGCGCAAAGGCAATGCTCCTCATGCGACCATCTGTGAGCTTCTTCTGGAACTTGTATCCAGCATCCTCCAGTCTTTGGCACGCAGCTTGGATGTTGTCGACCGAAACGCAAAGATGACCAAAGCCCTTGTATGGCTCCGTGTTGCCGTTGACAATCTTGTACTCGGGATCGCTCTCGGTGCCGTAGTTGTGGGTGAGCTCGACGATGCCCTCGCGGTCGGTCCAGTGGTTGGCATGGGAGGCGGCCTTGGGGCTGTCGTATGCGAGGAAATAGAGGTCGAACTTGGCATCGGGGTTCTTGATGGTGTTGATGAGCTTCATTCCGAGGAACTCGTAGAATTTGACCGATTGCTTGGGGTCTTTGACCCGAATCCTGCGATCAAGATTAGCATTGAGGGTAGCTAGAGCTCTCAGAGATCATACATGGAGTGATTCAACTTGTACTTGGCGGGATCGGTAGCCATTGTCGCAAAAGCTTTGATGAAGGCTGGTTTGGCGAATGCTGATTGAGGGTATCTGGGCTGCTTCAGAGTGCGGAGAAGGAAGCGGGGTGTTGACAGCATGGGCGAAGAGTGAAGTAAAAGAAAGAAGTTTGCGCGGATAGGTCAGCAAGACGGAGCTGTCCATGGCCTCTATGACGTGGGGCGCTGCCCCTCTTCAGCCGGACGGCCCATGCGCAAGGGAAGACGGGGACCGAAGGATAAAACCGAGGGAGATAGAATTGTCTTGGAGAGCATGTCGATGGATGGAAGAGGACTGGGATGCAGTAGATGGTGTTGAAATGATGAATTGAGATGCCATTGCAAATAAAATGCACCTTGAGGGAGAGCCACCAGTACACAGCAACTTGGCCAGGGAGAGGTTCAACGGCGCAGGAAGAACCTGGAAAAAATATACGCCAGGTCACGTTCTCTAAGCGAGCGGCTAATGGCGGCTACTGAAGCAGTCCTCATGTCGAACAAGTCATCTTGTCCTGTTGTTGTTGTCAATGCCGTTGGAGGCTGTTGTCAACCATGAGCCTGATCCCTGTGCCAATCATACAACACCCACTTACAGCTTGGCGACGTCTCCGACGTCTTCCTCACAACATTCCATCGCACTATCTTGATGCACTACATCAGCCACTCATCCTCGCCCAACACTCGCTGACGCCGCCACCTGCAAGCCCCTGGAAACCCCCGTCGATTCCGCCCCCTATCTGATCAAGAGACCTTGCGCAACCTCACCTCCGTCGCCGACTCTCGGAGCCATGTATGTCCAGAGCCCAATCGTCTTCTCCTCAGACTGGATGTGCATGTATTTTGTGCGACCTACCAACTTCAATTCTTGGTCTCGCTTCCAAGATCCTGCACGTGTCTGCTGACCTGGGGAAAAATAAGGACGGGTCCTGGTCGCCATCATTGTTCAGGCCGCGTGCTGACTCGACATGCCTCTTTCAGATCGCACCCGCCGGGGCTCTTTGCCCACCATGCTCAACGTAAAGAAGCTCAGCGATCTCTTGGCCAGCAATGTCGATCCAAACCTGTACCCTCGCATGTTGTGAGTGCCTCTACTGCCGAATCTAGAAGCCTATTCCTGACCGATGCCCCAGCGTCATGTCTCCCAACGGAACCTTGTTGGCCTATAGCAGGCCTGCCAACATCAAGGAACTCCGCGACCAAGCCGCATTGGTGTCAATGGCCTGGAAGGAACACGAGAACTCGATAAAATCCGAGTCGGAAAACCACGACCCATCAGCCGCATCACGTGCCTCTCTCGAGACCCTGACCATTGAATTCGACAATGGCAACCTAATCGTCCGCGCCATTCAACCGAAGCTGCTCTTGGTTCTCGTTGGCGGCGTGCCTCCAGGACGAAAGCAATCTTTCAAGGTCACGCCCGAAGTCCACGGAAGTCCTCGTTATCCCCCAGAGGCCTCAGACTCGTCTGGCAACAGACATGACAGAGTCGCCCCTCCCGTTTCGACAGATTCTCCCAATTCGTCCCAAGACCCCACCAGCATTGGATCTCCCGACGCTCCTTCTTCAGTATCCGTCGCAGAGAGCCACATGAGCCAGCGGGAAAAGGACACCAAGTTGGGACCGCTTTTCATCCAACGCAAAAAGGTCGACGCCATGACGAATTTCATTCGACAAGATTTTGATCGCAGAGGCTTCGTCATGCCTGACGACGTCGGATTCCCCTAATTGATGCTGAGACCAACTCTTTGGGCCCGTTGACGATGGATTGACGCTTGGAAACCCCTTTTCTTCTGTCTTCAAAATCGCTGGGCAAATTTCCGAGTGGCTTGGCTTTGAAAGCTACCTTGTAGGGCGTTCGGACTTGCTTTTCAATATCCCCATAGTCGTTGATTCCGGTCATCTTTTTCCTTGCACGTCTCGGTCGGCCTGCCTTGTGCAACCTGACGGCCACTTATTCCCTTCCTGCGCAAACATTGCGCTCGCTGTATATAGTACGTACAGTGGTGTTGCACCTGTCCAAAGCTGCTCACTGTAATCCAGCATTTGCAAAACCTCTCGAGGCTTTAGTTTCATAAGCGTTCTGATTGGCGTGGTCTGAGCGAACCCCCCGGCTGGGGTCTCGGTTATTTGTGTGCAGTCTGGGGTAACAAGAGCCTCGACTTGCCCTGTCCAGTTCAATAGTCACAATGACGTCACTTGCATCCCAGGGCATCCATCACCGTGCAGCCAGGAACCTCCTCGAAAACGCACACTTCGTCTGCACACTTTTCTTCCTGCACCGCTATCATACCACCAAATTTTCAATTCATTCAGGTATCGAGTTTCTATCTCTTATCGCAAATCACCTGCTAATTCCACAGCAGAACCTCACTTCTAAACACTCCCTCGATAAACTCAATTCCTCCTCGCCCCACCCCCACCTCACACAAACACACCACCATGCTTTCCATCCGCTCCTCCAGATTCATCACCTCGGCCACACGGCGCGTCGCTCCACTCCCCTCCCACCGAGCAGCCATCACTGTCCAACCGACCCACCGCACCCTTTCCTCGACCGCACGCAACCTCCTCCCGACCAAGGACGCCCAAGACAAAGACAGCCTCAACCCAACAAGCACGGAGTACAGCAAGAGCGGCGGCGACAACGCGGCCGCGCACACGCCCGACGCCGCCTTCAACCCGAACAAGACGAGCCCGGAGGAGGCTACCAAGACGGCGGAACGCGAGAGCGGGGAGGTAGGGTCATCCAAATCCGGTGCCAGCGTACGTGGTTTAGCTTTTTAGAGCTTGGGGAGTCCGTCCACGGCTGTGCGTCGGGGCGGGCCACACGACGTTGTGTTTTTCCTTTTTGGGGGAGTTTTGGTATATCTGTTTGGGGGGTGGGTTCTTGCTAACGAGACTCGATTGCGCTGCAGGACACCAATCCCCTCGACGCCAGCCCGGGCAACCCGGACATCAGCAAGCCGCGCGACCCCACCGAGGGAGGCGCGGAGAAGGGCGCGAGGAACGAGAGAGCGAGGACGAGCGGCGGCGGCAGCCCGAAGAAGGCTGGCGGTGGAAAGTCGGGTTGATACTTTTTGGTCTCATGAGGGTGAGACCTGGAGATGATTCCGGTTCGAAGAGTGTGCGAAGAAATCACTTCTTGACTATTTTGTGGGTGGAGAAGAAATTGATGAACAGATGATAATTTGCATACGCCGTTGTGTCTAGCTGCGCCTTGGCTGAGCGGCATATTTGTTTCCAGTCCGCCGTTCCATTGACGTGATTCATGTGCTGAGACAGACTACATGTACAATTGTTTTGTCCACTCCATTGCAGACCCCGTTCTGCACACATGCGAATGACCTACCAAGGCAGAATCTATCCGTTCGCCAACCCGACTCCACCAATAAACACCGAAATTCAAGAAATGAAGGGCAAGAAAGTGGGAAGAGAAAGACAAAAAAGAAGGGAAGAGAAATAAGTCACAACCAAACCATCCCACCCATACACCCACCTCCCGCCCTGCCTCAAAAGATACCGCCCACAACGCCTGTCCCATCCCACCTCCTCACACCCCTTCCCTCCATCCACCTCAATGCCTTCCCATATCCCCATGAACACCATGATACCCCGTATCATATCCAGTCGTTGCGTAGTCATCCAACATCCTGCCGGCCTCAGGGGCATCCCTCTTGCCCCTCCTCCCGCCAAACCTCCTGGCCCCCTCATCCTCGTCCTCGCTATCATCAAAATGGCTCTCCATATTGGCATCAAACGGATTGCTATTGCTGCGGGCATGCGCCAACCCGCCATCCAGCTGATGAATCGGCACCGCGTCGCGCTTGATCTCGTAGTCCAGCATCTGGTTGTAGCTGCCGCGCTGGGTGGCGCGCTTGAAGACGTGCAGGTCGAGCAGCAGCGCGGCGAGCGTGGCCAGCAGGCCGAAGAGCGCGAAGGCGAACAGCGCCTTGTAGACGCGGCACACCATGACGCCGTCGTCGTCGCCCCAGCGCTCGACGCTGCACGTGTGCCCCAGCGTGCTGCTGCTCCACCAGGCGAGTAGGCTGAAGCCGAGCAGCCAGAGGATGGAGAGGAGCCCGTTGATGGCGAGGTTGAGCCGCGGGTTTAGCCCGGAGAAGCAGTGCGCTAGGATGGTGAGGGAGAGGGAGAGCAGCGTCAGGATGGAGACGGCGGTGAGCTAAGGGGAGAGGGGGGTGTGTGTTAGCGTTCATTCTACTTGGGCTTTGCGATGACAAGCATAGGCGCTCCTCCTGCTCGTCCGTCTCTTTCTCCCATCACACACATCTCGATCTGCCATCCGATGGGTGCCGATTGCACAACAACATTCCTTCAGACCGCCACCGTCTGTTCTCAAAGCTCTTGTCGCAGGAGACAGAAAAGAAATAGCCAATCCACATCCCCAGAAAAATCAAAAGACTCACCACCATAAAAGTCCACGGCACATAGAAACCATCCCACGCCAACTGGCCAATGAAATAGGCCATGACGGCAACCACAACGGCCGACGACACCATCTGCGCGCTGCGTATCATGTGGAACGGCACCCGCGGGTACGCCGTAGGCTGCACCCTGTTCTTGCCGCGGGCCATGATAATGTAGGTTTGGCTTGTTGGTGTTGTTGGTGTGAGAGGGTTGGGTTTTGCTTTTGCGACAAATTTTGATCTTTTTTCTTCTCGGGAGGATCTGGAGGAAGGGCGTGGACGTGGACCCTGGCCGGTGGGATGGATGGATGGACGCGACGGGGGCGAGGGGGGACTGCGAGATGAGATGAGACGAAAACGCGCTGCGTCGTCTGCGAATGCTCGAGCAACAGCGAGCGAGCGCGAGCGTCGTAAACTATAGAAGAGCTGGACCAGCAGGCAAAAGGAATAACGTAGGCAAAGTAGGTAGGTAGGTAAATAGGTCCAAGTCGCACTCTAGCCTCGCAGGGTCCACCACCGTCTAAGTATTTGGCAGGCGAAATGGAGAGCCGAAAGGCTGCACTGGAGGTGCTTCAGCTGGGCAGCCCTGATGGTCCCCCTTTCCTCGCCCCCAATTTCGATAAGCCACTCGCTCGCAGCTAACCGGAGCCTCGTGCAACGCATGGTAGGCCGACTGGCCTAGCTGGGATTAGCTGCGCTGCTTAGCCGCCGTTGTGTGGAGAGGACGGCGCGCGTAGGTGCGCGCCTGTCAGATTTCGGGCTGGGCCCCGACGAGTTCTCTCCAGAGGCGTCTTTTCGGGATCAAGATCATCCCAAATTCCAATCGCTGGTGACTTGGCAAAGACTTTTCACCTTCAAGTTGGGGGTCAGCAATGTTCGTGTAAATCATTTCATTCGATGACAGGAAAGTTTTTGGGCTGGTTGCCCTTTTCTCTATCAGCTAAAGCATTCGTTCCATATGGCAGCAACCACGCGATGCATCTTCTAAATCCAAGGTCGGATAATTTGGCATCTCTTCTACCTACCCGGCGCTTGGCGGTGTCTAGCTGGCAACACATCACCAGCCTTTCCTGATCCTAGGCGAAACTTTTTTGATTCTTGCTCATTCGTTGGGAGCTTATTTGTGGGCTGCAGGTACTGAGTTAGCCAAAGTGGTAAAACACAGGGACAAGTCGAACTCACCAATGCCCTCCTCAGGCAGGGGCTCAACGCCGGCGACCTCGGCGGCCTTGGGCTGGTGCTGTGCCGACTTGTCTTCCTTCATCATGGGGAAGGTAAGGACCTCCTTGATGGAGTAGTTGTCAGTCAGGAACATGACCATGCGGTCGATACCCATGCCCCAGCCGCCGGTCGGGGGCAGACCGTACTCGAGCGAGGTGCAGAAGGTCTCGTCGATGATCTGGGCCTCGTCGTCACCCTGGGCCTTCTGGTTGGCCTGCTCCTCGAAGCGCATGCGCTGGTCGAAGGGGTCGTTCAACTCGGTGTAGGCGTTGACGATTTCCTTCTTGCAGACGAACGCCTCGAAGCGCTCGCACAGACCCTTGTGCTGGCGGTGGTACTTGGCCAGCGGCGACATCATCTGCGGGTGGCCCGTGATCATGGTCGGGTTGATGCACTTCTCCTCGATGAACTCGCCCACCAGACCGTCAAGCATGCGCGCGTTGGTCAGCGGCGGCGAGACGTCAACCTTGGCCTTGACAATCATGCGCTTGAGGAACTCGTTGGTCTCTTGCGTGTGCAGCTCGTCGCCAGGAGGGAACTTCTCGCCGAGCGCCTCCTCGAGGGCCGGAATCATCTCTATCCTCTTCCACGGACGCGACCAGTCAACCTCGTACTCCTCGCCGTGCTGAGTGTGGAACTTGGTCTTGTAGCCACCCGTGACGTGCTTGACAAGGCCGGAGACCAGCTCCTCGGTCAAGTCCATAATGTCGTACATGTCGGCGAATGCCTGGTAGAACTCGCACGTCGTAAACTCGGGGTTGTGCGTCAGGTCAATGTCCTCGTTGCGGAACTGGCGACCAATCTCGTAGACACGCTCCATACCACCCACAATCAGCATCTTGAGGTACAGCTCGGGTGCAATACGCATGAACATGTCCATCTTGAGGTCGTTGTGGTAGGTCTTGAAAGGCTTGGCAGTAGCACCGCCAGCAATCGAGTTCATCATGGGCGTCTCCACCTCGGTGAAGTCCTTGTCGTCAAAGAACTTGCGGATGTAGGTAATCATGCGAGCCCTGGTGACAAAGGTGTTGCGGGTGGAGTCGTTCATGATCAAGTCGAGATATCTCCTCCTGTGGCGCTGCTCCTTGTCCTTGAAGCCGTAGTGCTCACCCGGCAGCTGGTGCAGGCAGGGAGCGAGCAGAACCATCTCCTTGGCGAAGATACTGAGCTCTCCCTCGGCCCTATTCTTGGGGTTCGTCCGGCCCGGGAATCCAACGATACCAACGATATCACCTCTCCTCAGGTTCTCGTGCTGGACAGGGAAAGGCACAGAGCTCGTCGACTCTTGGGCCTGGCACATGACCTGCACGCGAGCACCCTCCGCGCGCACATCGTAGAAGCACAGGTTTTGTCCCGACGAACGCTTCGTGTAGATTCTCGCGCCAATCCTGACCTCGACGTCCTTGCGCATCTCGCCAGTCTTGAGGCCCTCATACTCCTTGAGGAATTCGCGTAGGTCCGTTGTGACCTGGAACTTGTGGGGGTATGGGTTCGGTTCGTGGGTCTCACGGAACTTGTTGATAGTCCTGCTGCGGATCTCGAAGTATTGGTTGGGCGTCAATTCTTTCTCTGCGTCCTCAGCGCTCGTCTTCTTCTCCTTCTGGGCCTTTGGCGGGGCAGCGGCGGCCTTCTCGGCCTTCTTCGCGTCCTTCTCACGCTGCTTCTGGCGGCGCTTCACTACGATACTGTCAGTGCGCAATTTGGGAGAGCTGGCAGAATTTGCTAACGCTCAGTCTTGGAGACACGCTCTCCAGTGACTTCGTCAAGAAGCAGGTTGGCGGCGTCGCCCTGGGGCTTGTCGGCTCCCGAGGACTGGCCGGTGACCTTTTCGACAATGGGAACGACGACGTCCTTGACCTTGTCCGCCATGGTTGCGATTTACGCGATTGAGGAGGGGATTTGGGCGAGTTGGATGGAGTGGTAGCTTTTTGAGCGGCGCCCAAGAAGAGTCATGATGCAGGCACGCCTCAAATATTTTTCCGTTCTTTGCCCCGCCACACCCCGCGCCCAGCCACACCGCCGCTTCTTCATCCATCAACGATCTGTTAGGCAGGTAAACGTAGACAATCAGTTGCTCGTACAGATGATATCGACAGAATTCTGAGTTTCTTCTGGTTGCAATCATCTTAAATTCTCTTTGTTCAGAGTTAAATTTTGGTTCTTTCTCCGCTCGCCAACAAAAGCGACGTCGATCTTCCTTATTCAGGGCCAAATCTACTCTAGGGTATGGATGCCGCCTCACAAACCAATGCCATCCACGACTCCCAAGAACTCTCCTCTTCCAGTCTCTTTGTTTTGGAGGAGAGCATCCATATCCACACCACCAGATGTCAAATACCTCTCGCTGACGCCAATATTGACCCTCTGGTTCAAAAGCGCCTTCAGCTCAGCCCTCATGGCCTGAACCTCATCTTTGGACAGACTCTTTGCCTCACGCTCCTTGATCTTTCGCCCACCACCTCTTCCCCTACCCATCGGCTTATCCAATTCCTCGGAGTCATACTCTACACCCAAGTCCTCGGCAGCCTGTCTCAACAAATCGTTCTCCGATGAGTTGGATTTGGCTTGCGCAACGGTCGTGTCTGCAAGTTTCTTGGCCAGAGTGGCTCGGGGCTTGAGTCTGCTGACGATTCGCCGGTCGATGTCGAGACTTCGCATGTAGTAGTTTCCTCGAGGTCCGTCGTTGTCTTTGTGAACCTTGGCTACCAATCTCCTGACGCCGGCAACCTCTTCAGGCGCACAAATCAAGATACTTGAGCCCGTCTCCGTTCCTCTTGCCGTTCTTCCCGAGCGATGAACGTACATGTCTGCGGCCCGGGGAAGATGATAGTGGATGACCAGTTGCACGCCCTTGATGTCGAGACCACGAGCCGCCACGTCAGTGGCAATCAGGATGGAATCAGGCTGAGACGAGAATCGCTCTACAGAGCGCAGACGAGCCTTTTGTGCCATGTGCGAATGCAAAGATAATGTAGGAAGGTTCAAGTTGGTCAAGAATGGATGAAGGCGCTTCACAGCGGAAACGCTGTTTGTAAAGATCAACGTCCTCGTCTTTGGGTGAAGCAAAAGGAGAGCGTAGAGGTAGAGATCCTGTTTATGGTCAGTTGATGCTAGCTGAAAACGGCAGGACATTCTCACCTTCTCCATGGCACCACACTCGACGAGTCCTTCCTTCAGACCTTCTGCCATTTGGGTGATTGGATTGACATCAACAAACTTGGGCTTCTCCTTGAACTTGAGCTTTTTCAGGAGATACTCCATGGATTCCTGATTTGACAGCAGGTCGCCGTGCCACTTTGCCTTGCCCGTAAGCTTCTGCTGGAGCCCCTTGTTAAAGGTCGCTGAAAACACGAGCGTTTGACGCTCGGCCTTCTCCTCCACTTTGTCGGCTTCATCAGAGGGCTCCTCGTCTTCATCTTCGACCTCCTCTGGTTTGTCGGGGCGGTCAAGGACGTTCATAATTTCTTCCACCTCTTTGAAGTGACCCTCACTGAGCAAGCGGTCAGCCTCATCCACCACCAAAAATCTAATCTTCTTGAATCGCTTCAGCAGACCACGACCTTGGCCGATGACTTCCCACAAACGTCCGGGTGTGCCAATGACAATGTCCGCGTATTCCAGGGTGCGCTGCTGCTTTTGAAGCGAAAGACCTCCTGTAATAGTCGCAATGGAGGGGCTGTCAAATGCTCCGGCAGAGTAGAAATTGGTCAAATGCTTGGAAATTTGATGTGCCAATTCGCGAGTAGGACTCAGAATGAGCGCCATGGGCGCCTTCTCCTCAGACTTGGAAGCCTTTTTATTTCCATTTTCCAGGAAGCTCTCTAGGATCGGAATGCCATAAGCCAGCGTTTTACCGGATCCAGTGGCGGCTTTGCCAATGACATCGTGGCCAGCGAGGACCTGGGGTATCGAGGTAGATTGAATGGCGGTTGGTTTTGAGAATTTGAGCTTTGAGAGAGCAATCATGGTCTCGTCGGACAGTCTGAGCGGATTCCATGCAGATGTGTCCACCTCATCATCCTCGCCCTCGTCGAGCAGCCCCGCAAAAGGTACCGTGCCAATAGGTCCAGCACTGACAGTCTTTCCTTCGGCGGATTTGCTCTGACTTTGCTGCTTGATCTTGGTCTTGACCTCCTCGTTCAGTTGCTGTTTCTTGTTCTTCTTGCTTTTCTCCTTCTTGTCCTGCTTCTGAGGTTTTGACGCTTCAGCAGTGTCCTTCACAGCTGGCGTCTCAGCAGCCTCCTCAGCAGGCGCGGGCTCATCGTCGCTGAACCCAGACCACTCCGCTTCCTCTTCGTCTACCTCATCAGATTGTTCGTCCACTTCTTGTGCCTTGCGCTTGTCGCCAGCCTTCTTTTCCTGTCCATTTTTGGCCTTGGAGTCCGGCTTCTCCACCCTTGAAAACGAGACTACATCGCCTTCCCGCACGACGTCGACGTCGTCAACTTCTTCCAGTCCATAAAATCCTTCGAAGTCGTCCAGGCGATCAGGCATGTCCACCTCCTTCCAGTCCAACGAATCGAGGCGGACCTTGCCGCCTTTGGCAGCAGGCTTGGGCTTGGGAGTAGGAGCGGAAGCAGCGTCGCCGGTTTTCGACTCGGTCTTTTGACGTTTGCGCGACTTCATGGCAGCAATCTTTGGGGGCAGCTGCCTCTTTCCTTCGGCCGGCATGTTTGCGGTTGTGTTGTCGGAGATTGTGGTAGGTGTGCTCGAGGTTGTTTGGTTCAGGCCAAGCAGGCGCGCGCGACCCGAACTTTTTTCTGACCAGCGGAAAACCCCCGCGTCCTCCGCAACACCACCGCCTCGAGAACCACCTCAACAACCACCGGCCAAGTCTCGCGATC
This sequence comes from Phyllosticta capitalensis, assembly GCF_038381095.1. NCBI lineage: Eukaryota > Fungi > Ascomycota > Dothideomycetes > Botryosphaeriales > Phyllostictaceae > Phyllosticta > Phyllosticta capitalensis. The sequence goes on along the minus strand of NW_027117444.1, from coordinate 1,770,567 downwards.
GTGTAACCTCCGGTTTTCCCAGGTACATACGACCTAGTCCTCAAGTATCCTTCTGGAGCGCAAACTATCGTCCTCATCGCAAAATGGGCAAATCATCCAAGGACAAGCGCGACGCCTACTACCGTCTGGCCAAAGAGCAAGGATGGCGCGCTCGCTCCGCCTACAAGCTGCTCCAGCTCGACGAGGAATTCGACCTGTTCTCTGGAGTCTCCCGGGTCGTCGATTTGTGCGCTGCGCCAGGAAGCTGGAGCCAAGTACTGTCACGCATCCTAATCAAAGGCGAGAAGTTTGGACGCGCTGGATGGGAAGACAAAATGGTGCGGGAACAGCAAGCTGTATACGGTCAAGATGCAGACCTTAAGATGGTTGATGCGCCACAAGAGGAGGCAAAACAGGCCCCAGAGTCAGAGGAGACGGCAGCGCCGCGGAAAGATGTCAAGATTGTGTCGATTGACCTCCAACCCATGGCGCCATTGGAGGGCATTACCACGTTGCGGGCGGATATAACACATCCCAGCACGGTACCACTGCTCCTAAAAGCGCTGGACCCCGAAACATACGACGAAAACAACCCATCAACATCGGCATCGCATCCGGTGGACCTCGTCATCAGTGACGGCGCGCCAGACGTAACGGGCCTCCACGACCTTGACATTTACGTTCAATCACAGCTCCTCTGGGCAGCGCTGAATCTGGCTCTTTGTGTGCTCAAGCCTGGCGGCAAGTTTGTGGCCAAAATTTTCCGCGGCAAAGACGTCGATCTGCTGTACGCACAACTCAAAGTCGTCTTTGAGCGGGTGCGCGTGGCCAAGCCACGCAGCAGTCGCGCCAGCAGTATTGAAGCATTCGTCGTGTGCGAGGGCTTCCGGCCACCCAAGGGCTTCAAGGCCTCACTCGCAAATCCGCTGGGCGCGATGCATGAGCCCGAAAGTCCATCAATTAGCCAGGCAACGACGGTGGTGGCCGGGGAAGAGTCCGATACAATCCTCCCGCCCATGCGAATTCGGCGAGACGACGGCACTGAAGTATTCATGCAACCCAGGGAAAATGACGACGTTGGAAATCGCTGGATCCCGCCATTTCTGGCATGCGGGGACCTGTCTGCCTACGATTCCGATGCTACCTACCACCTACCCCATGACAGAGTCACGCTGGATCCCGTTCAGCCACCTACCGCACCACCGTACAAGCGGGCGTTGGAGATGCGCAAGAAGATGGGTGGCCATTATGGAAAGACGAGAATGTTTAACGGAGCTAGTCCGTCCGCGTAGTGAGCTGTCAGGAACATACGCATCTTGTTTCTCCAAGAGCTCGACGCGAAAAGCGTTGCATCCATTACTCTGTTGCATTTGCCAGAGCCAAGCGGAATCTTATGCCCTCATTTGGGTATTATCAAAACACTAGAGTAGCTATACCCTCCAACTCTGCTGCGAGGCCATGTTTGGCTGAGCCAATGTTTGGTTTTCACACGAAGTTGAAGAGCATCATGATCAGAGCACGAGTGGGAATGAATACTGCAAGTATCCAGGAGCGGGTCTTCACAAAAGCATCCATCTTTAATCACGGAGGATCCAGCGAGCCTCAGACATGACTCTTCACTGTAGAGGCAAGAAGAATAGATTTTAGAGGCAAAAGTCTCGAGACTTTGAGCCATTCAATCCCAGCCAGTCGACATGAGACTACATCTTCCGCACGGAACGTTTTGTATCCATCCACCTCAAGCCCCAACTCCTTGCCTGTCACCAACCTCTAGATCTCACGAACTGGGAAGTCCAAAATCACAGTGGGAGACCCCCCATGTCAATTCCAAGGCCCATCAGGATGATTCAAAGCGCCAAACAAGGCTTCTGCAGGAACGAAGCATCCAAGTCTCGGACAGTCAAGAGCACATTCATGTCACCGAGTCTCTCTAGATGTGTGTATATTCCGGTTCAGCCAGCCAACGGGTCACGGCTTCCTTGGCTGCATTGATTAATTTGGTTCACAACTTTCCTTCCCTCCAAACCACCACCTCCATCTAAACTCCTTCTCATCCCTGTGACTTGACCAATGTCCAGGCCTCTGGGAGTGGCGGTGGCTCGCCCTTTTTTGCTTCCCTTGGGTCCAAGTTCGATTCCCGCCGTCTGCCTGCCTGCCTGCCACCTTTTTTTCTTCTCGTCTCGATTTTGCCAAATTGGGAGACCCAGCAGCTCAAGCCCACTTGAACGGCCATTCCTTTGTGGGGATCTTGGCGTAGTCCTGTTGCATTTTGGCTACGGTCCGGACCGGTCAGTAAATAAATCTCTTGCAGACGAACGCTCCCCGACGCCACCCAAACATACCGTCGAAAATGAACGCCGGCCACGTGATGGAGCAAACCGCCGCAAACATCGAGATCATTCCATAGACAAAGCGCTTATCGTTAGGATCCCGATTGGCCGGGCGGGTCAGCGTCAGGATGACCATGTTGAGCGCGTTGAGCGCCATCGACACGACGGCGACGACGGCCATGCGGTCCGTGAAGCTGATGGGCGCGTACTCGCGGATGAAGAAGGGGATGATGACCCAGGCGACGTTGATGGCAATCATGACGACGTAGACAAGATTGGTGCTGCTGCTGCTGCTCTTGCGCGTCTTCTTGTCCACGCCCATTTTGGCGTTTCGACTGCGTCGTCCCTTTTCGATGTCTTCGATGTGGGCGCGGGGGCTGGGCTTCTCGGACTTTGAGGTGGTGGCCATTTTGGAAAGTTCGTGGAATGAGATATGGAAGGACGTGTGGTAAAAAGCAGGAAGATGGCGGCACGGCATCTTTTATCCCCCCCGTGGCGGTGGTAATGTTGGGGAGGAGGAGGCTTAGCATCAACAACAACCATACACTGTGCGCTCCCTTCGTCCACTCTCCTCCCCCTTTCCCTCCTCAACGCCTGAAAGTCGGTTCTCGCCCTTCCTCTACTGACTGCGCCACACAACTTCTCCCCGACACAAAACTGGACGCGCAAGGTCATGTACAGCCTTGGCGGCATCCGGTTTCTAGAAACAAGAAACAAATCATGAGGAAACATGTCCCTCCAAGAAATCAGGGCAAAGGTCTGTATTCAGAGTGTGCCGTGTCTCCGAGACATCGAACATGGAGACGAAGGGGCAGCGAGACGGCAACTCAATATGAAAGTTTTGATTTCTTCGGTCTGCTTTGCAGCTTTCGCCACCTCTACCCTTACCCTTGCTCATCCACTCGTTGAACAGCCTCCTGCGAAATCAACATCAGCCACACACACAATGAGAGCCAACACCGGTGGGTGGAACATCCAAAAAGAAAATAATGATGACTGTCGTCTCGCCGCGTTCTCTTGCCCCGATGTCCGTCATATCCGCCGTCGGAGCGAAATGTGCGCCCTCGAAAGTATCCCGTCCCTCTTCAAGTGAGGTAAAGCGTTTCCCCGCCTCTACGTCTTCAGTGGACTCGGAATTCGACGTAAAGGAAGAAGGACGATAGCAAGAGAGTGAGGGACTTGCGGACAGCAGGATCCTAGAAAGAAGAGACTGATGGTCGAGAAATGTGGAAGAGTGAAAACAGGCAATCAATGCAAAAAGACAAAATGAAGAAACAGGAAAAACAAAGGCGCCCCTGCCATGCTGCTACATCACACGCAAGTAACAAAAATGGATAATAGTGCTGATGAAAAGACAGAATGGCAAACTCGCATCTGGTGTCTCAATTCCTCTATCTTTTCCCTTTTCCCATTTCCCATAGTAATGGAGAGAGCTTGCTTGGTTGCTCTTCTAGTGCACAGTCGGATGACGATAAATCGAATCTGGCACTTTTAGGACATGGTTTTACATGTGGTTTCGTCTACCGTAAGCTCTCGCGGCTTGGGTCTTCTCATTCTCAAGATCTTAGATTCCTCGGGGTGGATGCGGAAGTGGAGTCGTCGGCGGCGGTGCTGGGCGAATCGGCAATTGCATCGATTGGCCACCACTCAATGCACTTGAACTACTGGCGCGTACGGGATAGGAGGGGCGATCAAACCTGTCTCCATTTCTCATGCCAGATGATTCCTGACTGGTGGCCGAGCGCGGTGTCTGGCCAGAGCTTGAGGCGCCGTGGTTGCGTTCGTGGTGGTTTCCAGATGCTGATGATGGTGGGCTATGGTTTGGTGATGAGCGCAGCATTTCGCGGGTTTTTGCGCTGTGGGGGCGTGGTGCCAGATGTGACTTGCGGTTCTGGCGCTCCATCATGCTCACGGCCCAGGCGGCGAGGTCGACAGGGGTGCGTTTGGCGGCGAGGATGAACGCGTCGGATTCCTGATGACATGTTAGTAGACTCAACTTCATTCGGGGAAGAGGCACGCACGTAGAGTTCTTGAGGAGTGGGGCGCTGCTCTGGGTCTTTCATCAGGCAGCGCGCTATCATGTCCTCCAAGATGGTGGGGAAAGCGTCACTCTTGGGGAGCTTTGGGGCTGGTTCCAGGACAATTTGTTGCAACAGGTCCAAAATTCCCTGAGGTCCGCCAGTCTCGTCGTCATTGTCGCTGTTGTTGAACGGGAATTTTCCGATTGCGAGTTCCATCAGCGTCAGACCAACGCTCCATACGTCAGACTTGACCGTATACTTTGCACCCTGTATCCTCTCGGGCGCCATGTACGTGCCTGTGCCGACGAATGTCTCGGCCACAGAGCCTTCCAGCTCGCTTGACACGCCAAAGTCGCAGATCTTGATTTGTCCTCTGGAGTTGACTAGTATGTTTGAGGGCTTCATGTCGCGATGCATGATGCGGTGTTGTTTGTAGAGATAGGTCAAGCCGCCGAGGACTGCTTCCGCAATCTTTCCGAGAACGTCGACGCGGACAGGGCCAAAGTTTTTGGATATGGAGTCGAGAGAGCTAATGCCAGGTTAGCGTCGCAACCAAGCCCGAGGTATCAGATGGAGCATACCCGCAATCCATGTACTCCATGCACATGACGACATCTCCAGAATCATTCTGAAAAGCGCCGTAGAAGGACACAATGTAGGGACAGGCGCAGTCGTGCATGATGCGCAGCTCGCGGACAATTCTTTTTCGGACCTCGTTTTTGGCTTCGACATGGATAATCTAGATGGCGCATTAACCAACGGCGCAGCGGCCAACGTCTCGTCTCCAGAAACGCACCTTGCGCGCCATTATGGCCTTTGTCGCGGAATGCTGCACCTTGCTGACAGTGCCGCCATTGCCGTGGCCGAGCTCCTTGAGTACGATGAGGTCTTCGGCTCGCAGGTCCAGCCTGAATTCGACGCCGATTTCGAGCTGGCCGGCGGCTCTGTCGTCGTCGTCTCTGCGGGAGCCGGGCATCTGAGCGTCGGCGCCGGACTGAACAGTCCTAGGCTGAGGCGCATTCAGGGCCAGGCCCTTGACATTCTTCCTCTTCATGGTCCTCGTCTTGAACTGGTCGGCCATATCGGGCATTATGCGCGCGGGGGGACGGCGGCGGCGTCGTCTAGGTCGGGAGAGTCGAGCGAGTGGAGAGGGCGAGGGTGAGAGAGCGTAAGGAGGAGAAAGAAAGTGAGGGCGATTTGGGCCGCAGAATAGGCCTGTTGGTTGCGGCGGTTATGAGCAAGTTCGGCGTGGGTGCGAGGAGTCGGCGGGATGTGCCAATCGGCAGGGTGCAGGCGACAGGAGGTGGTGGCCGTTCTGCAGTGCGGCGGGTACGACTATTGGATTGCCGCTTTGGGGGGCGCGAGTGGGTCTGATGGTGGGAGGCAAAGATTGCGAGGGCGTCGTCAGGTCAGCAGAGGGAGAGCGACGATTTGTATGCAGCAGCGAGGGTGAGGTTGTCAACTAGTGGTTGACGAAAGAAGCGGTGGTGGCTGCTCGCGGGGCTTGGGCTAGACCAAATGGTGGATGACGTTGGTTCCGTCGGCGGCGGGGGACTGCACTGAGGTGGACCAGGACGGACAAGGAGTGTGAGGTGGTGAAGCTGTCCAACATGCGGACAAGTGGTATTTCTATGGAATACTAGCCATGACGGCTTCATTGTCTGCGACAGCGGGTCTTGTTTCACTCTCGTGGCTGCGGAGTAGAGGATGCGTGATCCGCATCAATCACGGCCGACGACAACGAAGCCCGGGTCGCCTGGGCTCCAGCGCACCCAGACGCGAGTTTCACAGGGAACCAGCGCGCCAACGATCAGCATGCAGACTGATTTGAAGGGACATGAGACGTCTATACCAGTGGATATGGTGTTGGAGCAGCTCATGTACTGTAGACGCTAAGTCATTCCAGACTTCTTCCCTCTTTCTGTCACCAATCCCTGTTTGGGGAGGGATGTTCCAAATTCGGAACAACGCTTCACATGATCTCCGCTCCAACTGGAACCTAAGCGAGCTTCACCCGGGCTTGGCCAAGCGGAGCGGAGCGGAGCGGACACCCGCCGCGCCGCCGCCGCCTTCGGCATTTCACCGGCACCACCCTCTCACCGCCTTCACTAGCGCCTCCCGTCTTGGCTGCGAGCTCAAGTCTGCCAACATGCTGGTGCTAGGTACGAGACATCCACACTTTATCAACACCACCCTTTGGTTCACCGCGCCACCCACCCTTCTCTCATCGTCGCCACCGCCGACGCGCTTCACCTCCGTCCACTCAATCCTTGCCAATTCCCGCTGCCGCGTCTGTTTTCCAACATGGCTGCCTCCCTGCTTGACGTCGCTGCTGAGCTGGGCAGTGAGTCGGATGACGGCGACTACGACGGGGAGAACGGTGAGCAGAAGCAGCGCAACGGCAATGGTGTTCCTGGAGTCGATGACTCTAGCGAGGAAGAAGACGACGATGACGACGAGGAGGCAGCCCGCGCCGTAAGTGCCTGTGCGCGCGCCTACCACGCCTCAATTGTTGACTTGGCTACAGGTTCGCGAGGGCTTCATCGTGGATGAAGATGAGGATGATGAAGAGGAGCGCAAGGCTCGCAGACGCGAAAAGCGCAAGAGAAGACGCGAGCAACGCGAAGAGGAGGAGGCCGCCCTTGACGAGGAAGACCTTGATCTCATCGGCGAGACAGTCCCGCGCGAGGAACCCGCCCCGGTTTGTCTTTCTCGGCCAGCAGCTTTGATAACATCTGACTTTGAACCAGTCCAAGTTTAAGCGACTCAAGCGCGGCCACAGAGAAGAACGCTCACCCAGGGCACCCCGCGGCGTAGACGAAATTTTCTCCGACGAAGACGACGATCTCGGCGATGGATATGACGAGCGCCCTTCGCGTCGTGAGCCTAGAGGTGGCATCAACGACGAATTCGCCGACTTCATTGAAGAAGATGTGTTCGAGGACGAGGAAGGCCTGCAAGATGAAGAGGACCGCGAAGTGGCCAGACCTGGCAAGCGAATGCCGGGTGTGGTTGGCTTTCCCGAAGCTGGCTTGGACGAGGCGGAAATGGAGGATTACCGCAACGCTTTTGGTGACGGCACAGAATATGACTGGGCGCTGCAGCTGCAGGAAGAGATGGATGAAGAGGACCGCGGCAACGACAAGCCGCTGGAGCTCAAGGATGTCTTCGAGCCGGCCCAGCTTGCTGAAAAGATGATGACGGAGGAAGACGACGTGATTCGCTTCACCGACGTGCCTGAACGATTCCAGATTGCCCGGAAACCGTTCAAGGCCCTCGAGCTGACCGAAGAGGAGATGGCGGCGAGACTGAACACGGAATACGTCTGGATTTCGAAACTCCTGTGGCCCAAGACGCGACTCAGCCCTTCCCTCCATGAGCCCTTCCAGCAGGCCGTACGAAAGGTGCTCGAATTCATGAACATCGATGACCTTGAAGTTCCCTTCATCTTCAACCACAGGAAGGACTACCTCATCCACTCTAGTACAGACCACGATGAGGACGATGCCGATGCCAATGCGGGGCCCCAGCGACTCTTGACCCAAGGTCATCTGTGGGAAATCTTTGAGCTCGACCTCAAGTTCCGGGCCTATGTCGAAAAGGTCGAGGCCTTGCAGCGGACCCGCGACAACCTCGACAGCTTCTCATCGATCAAAGACGGTGTTCTGGAGAATTTGCTTGACAAGGCCGAGACCATTGAGGAGATTCAGGATATTCAGGACTACGTGCACTTTCAATACTCGGCCCAGCTCAAGGACGTGGAAATCGCCGAGTCGGAGTCGATCGGACTGCAAAAGAAGGCTCGTGCCAGCTCGACGCGATGGGAAAGGATGCGTGCCAGCAAGGCCTACAACCTTGTACGCGCTGTTGGCATTACACCGGATGACCTGGCACACAACCTCAACAGGGACGGTCATCGGGTGTACACTGAAGACTCCCAGGAAGCGCCCGATGACATGGCCGACACCCTGATTGACGATGAATACAACACTGGAAAGAACGTTCTTCGCGCAGCCAAGACGACTTTTGCCGAGGAGCTTGTCATGAGCCCTCGAATGCGGCACGTCATGCGGCGTCTTTACTACGAGAATGGTCTTCTGGACGTTTATCGTACCGAAAAAGGCTTGCGAAAGATCACCGACGACCATCCGTACTACGAATTCAAGTATCTCCGCAACCAAGGCTATTCGGCCGTGGCGCGCAGACCTGAACTCTATCTTCGCATGCTCAAAGCCGAGGACGAGGGGATGGTCGATGTCAAGATTCGCCTGCAAGATCAGGACCGCATTAGGCAAGAATTCGAAGACATCTTCTGCACGGACAACCGGAGTGATGTCGCGCAAGCTTGGAATGACCTGCGCCGGGAAATTCTGGGTATTGCTCTGCCGCGTCTCGACCGCATCATTTCCAAGGGTGTCAAGGAGTCTCTGCGGAACGAGTGCGAGAATTCCTTGGCCAAGTCCTGCAGGGACAAGTTCACCGAGAAGCTGGATCAGGCTCCATACAAACCAAAGGGAATGGCACTCGGCACGATCCCTCGTGTCATTGCGCTCTCAAATGGCAGCGGCATACCTGGACGGGATGCAATCTGCTACGCGTGCGTCAATGAGGATGGTGTCATGACAGACTCTGGCAAATTCGTCGACCTTCATCCCGGCAACAAGGAAAAATACATCGCCGACGCCAAAGAGATTGAGGACCTGAAGGCGAAGATTTGGCAGTTCCGACCCGACGTGTTGGCCGTCTCGGGCTTTTCTGCCGAAACTCGCAAGCTTTTCAAGGACCTGCAACAGATTGTCGACGACCATGATCTCCGCGGTGCCGACTACGAAGACGAGGACGGACAAGAAAAGAACGACAAGCTGGAGGTGATTATTGTCAACGACGAGGTTGCAAGGCTCTACCACACGAGCGACAGGTCAAACACCGAGCACCCGGGTGTACCGTCTCTTGTCAAGTACTGTATTGCCCTTGCGCACTACGTCCAGAGCCCACTTAAGGAGTACGCGGCTCTTGGCAAAGACATCATCTCCATCTCCTTTGACCCGAATCAAAATCTCCTCTCCCAAGAAAAGCTTCAGAAATACCTGGAAATGGCGTTGGTTGACATTGTCAACTTGGTGGGTGTTGACATTAACGAAGCCATGGGAGATCCGACCCTGGCATCGCTTTTGCCGCATGTATGCGGTCTCGGTCCAAGAAAGGCAGCACAACTGCTGAAGGTCATCAACCTCAACGGGGGCGTGGTCAACAAACGAGATGAGCTGGTCGGTGACCTAGACAACAGAATCATGCCTGCCGTCGGCCCCAAGGTATGGACAAACTGTGCCAGTTTCCTCTACATCCCGCACGAACCTACCGATCCCGAATCCGAGTACCTCGATGGCACTCGAGTGCATCCCGAGGATTACGACCTTGGTCGCAAGATGGCTGCCGATGCTCTCGAGATGGACGAGGAAGACATCAAGGCAGAGCAGGACGAGAACGGACCTGCTGCGGTTGTCAAGCGTCTCGTGCGTGATGAGGCTCAAGATAAGGTCAATGATCTTGTCTTGGAAGAGTATGCCGAACAACTGGAGAAGAAATTCAACCAGAAGAAGCGCGCCACCCTCGAGACTATTCGCGCCGAGTTGCAAGTACCCTACGAAGAGCTGCGCAACAAATACAGCTACCTCAACTCAGACGAAGTCTTTACCATGCTGACAGGTGAGACTCGCGAATCCCTGACAGAAGGCATGATCATCCCCGTCAAGATTCGCCGCGTGTTCCCCGACCGTGTCGAAGCACGTCTGGACTGCGGTGTCGAAGCTACCGCAGATGAGCACAACATGCCGCGCAGCGTTGGTGGCGACCGTGGAATGGACCCACGTCAAGTATTCCAATCGAATCAGACTGTTCAGGCAAAACTTCTTTTCCTGAACCGCAAGGGTTTCACCGCAACTATTTCGCTCGACGAACAAGCCCTCAAGACTGGATTCGAGAGGCATGTAGAGCGGCAACAGGGCGAGTGGGACTTTGATCAAGAGCGGGACGACAAGGATGCCGAGGCCAAGGAGAAGGAGAGCAAAACGGGTCGTGCCCAGCGCGTCATCAAGCACCCACTGTTCCGTCCCTTCAACGCTGCTCAGGCGGAAGAGTTTCTGGGCAGTCACAGCCGCGGAGATGTCGTGATCCGGCCGTCAGGCAGGGGTCTGGACCATCTCGCTGTGACTTGGAAGGTTGCTGATGGCGTCTACCAGCACATTGACGTGCTGGAGCTGGACAAGGAGAATGAGTTTTCATTGGGCCGCACACTGAAGATTGGTGGCAAGTACACCTACTCGGATCTTGACGAGTTGATTGTCGGCCATGTCAAGGCTATGGCCAAGAAGGTGGAGGAGATGATGGGCGACGAGAAGTACAATAATGGCACGAGGGCGCAGACTGGTAAGCATTCTCCAGAAACACGCAAAGCGCTGAGACTAACCCACCAAACAGAAGCATGGCTCTCGACATACACCGAGGCCAATCCCAAGCGCAGCATGTACGCCTTCTGCCTGTGCCCGCAATACCCGGGCTACTTCTACCTCTGCTTCAAAGCCGGCCGTGATGCGCCCTTCCAAGCGTGGCCCGTCAAGATTATCCCCAACGCCTTCGAGCTGCAAAAGAACATGTACCCGGATATGCGTTCTCTCAAGAACGGTTTCAAGTTGCTCTACGCCAACACCAAGGCTAGGGGCCGTTGAAGTGTTCTCAACTCGAATTCTGAGTTGGGTTTTGGCTTTTGGAAGCTCTCCAAGGGGATTCAATCGCGCGTGCTGTTCTTGTTCCCGTATATCCCTTTTCCTTTTTCTTCCCTCACTCTTCTCACTCTCCTCTAGGACAACCAGATGGTCGGATGCATGTTCTTACAGAGGGTCGGTCAAATGTGGCCTCACTAGGCCTCGGACTGCAGGCAGTGGTAGCCAAGGATTCTCAGGTCCAATTCAAATGATTTCAGTATTTCAGTTGGAACGCAGAGCGTGCGTGGGTTGACAGTCGGAGCGGCACTGGCCCTAGGCACTTTCAAGTAGGTAGCTAGATCAAAAGTTCTGATTGACGGACGAGGTAGTTGCATTCTTACAGCATGGATGACCAGGTGCACGGAAGGTAGCGCAAGTGCGCATGAATAGATATGTAAAAGTTGGTTTGTGACTGGATGGTTGGGATGTTTGGCTATGTGTAAAAGTTCTTTGGAGCATGTTGATTTGTCTAGAGACTGTATGACAGACATTGATTTATATCGTGGGAATTGCATGTGTCACTGGCATGTGGTGGGCGGGACCGATAGCGCGGCCAGGGACAGGGTCCGAGGGGTCTTCTGCACTGACGTTGTGCCTCCGAAGATCGGACTCTGACGAAAGCTTAATTATTTTCGGGAACCAAGCAGTCAAAACACCATCGCCCGCTCGACCTGCGTTCCTGAGGAACACTTTGCGACTCTCGGTGCCTTTTTTATCAATCAATTCTCTCTCAGTCGGGAAGAAGCCCTATCCATCGGACCTCGGTCGACCTGCGGCGCCCTCTCCGTTTACCCGCCTGCTGTGTACTGTCACACAGTATAGCTCCGTTACCGTTACCTACCCGCGCGTCGTGCAGCAAGCAGCCACCAGAAGCAACACCTCGTGGTGTGATTGTCTCGCGCCAATCCCCTTTGGCCAGTCGCTATACCTTCCGGCCCTCCTTCTCCTCTCTCTCACCTCGCCTCTCACGGCTAAGCAACTCCCCAATCCCGGAAAATCTGCCAAAATACCCCCGCGCTCTCGTCATTATTTACCCCCACAATGTTCGCCGCTAGGACTGCCTCGAGAGCTTCTTATCGTTGCTCCTCCGCAACCTCTGCCAGGTCTTTTGCTTCCCTGACCTCCGCCGCTGCCAGACCTCAGTTCCGTGCTGCTACAGCTTCGGCGCCGAGCTCTCGCGTTTCCGCCGTTTTCGCCGCTCAAAAAACCAACCTCGTTGCGCCAAGCGCTCTCGGTTTTGCTAGCCAAGCCAGGGGAATGGCGAGCGCTCAGAAGATTAGGGTCAAGAACCCGGTGGTGGAGCTGGACGGTGATGAGATGACTCGCATCATCTGGCAAGACATCAAGGACAGGGTAAGCTCCGTTGCACATGCGCTGATTTCCTCGACGAAGACTAATTTTCTTACTCTTGCAGTTCATCCACCCGTGAGTACCAGCTAGACCAGAGCTTCAAATCACACCACCTGACCAGTTTCAAGCTACCTCGATGTCGACCTCAAGTACTACGACCTGGTGGGTAAACGTTTTAAGATTGGGGTGGAGAGTGCAAGTCTGATTGTGTCATAGGGTCTCGAGCACCGTGATGCTACCAATGACAAGGTTACTGTCGACGCCGCGGAAGCTATCAAGCAGCACTCAGTTGGTGTCAAGTGCGCCACCATCACTCCCGACGAGGCGCGCGTCAAGGAGTTCAACCTGAAGCAGAGTACGTCGACCGGACAGCGAGCCAACGAACCGACTTACTGAATGCTTCATAGTGTGGCTGTCTCCCAACGGTACCATCAGGAACCACCTGTAAGGACGATCCATCCGGTTGGAAAGGAATGAGACTAAACTTTACCCAGCGGCGGTACCGTCTTCCGTGAGCCTATCGTCATTCCCCGCATTCCTCGTCTTGTACAGGGCTGGAAGCAGCCCATCATCATCGGTCGTCACGCTTTCGGTGACCAGTACCGTGCCAAGGACCGCGTCATCGAGGGTGAGGGTACCCTGGAGATGGTCTTCACCCCTAAGGGCGGCAAGCCCGAGACCATCAAGGTCTTTGACTACCCTGCCACTGGTGGCGTTGCACAGACTCAATACAACACCGCCGAGTCCATCACCGGCTTTGCGCACTCTTGCTTCAAGTATGCGCTCGACAAGAAGATGCCCCTGTACATGAGCACCAAGAACACCATCTTGAAGAAGTACGACGGCCGCTTCAAGGACATTTTCCAGGAGATCTACGAGACCACCTACAAGCAGGAGTTCGAGGCCAAGAAGATCTGGTACGAGCACCGCCTCATTGACGACATGGTCGCCCAGATGGTCAAGAGCGAGGGTGGTTTCGTCTGCGCTTTGAAGAGTATGCCTCGTCCATTTGTCTGATTGGTTCTCTCGCTGACTTGAACTAGACTACGACGGTGATGTCCAGTCGGACATTGTCGCTCAAGGCTTCGGCTCTCTTGGTCTCATGACCTCGGTTCTCATCACCCCTGACGGCAAGACTTTCGAGTCTGAGGCTGCCCACGGCACCGTCACCCGCCACTACCGCGAGCACCAGAAGGGCAACGAGACCTCGACCAACCCCATTGCATCCATCTTCGCCTGGACTCGCGGTCTGGCCAAGCGTGGTGAGCTCGACGGCACCCCGGAGGTCACCACCTTTGCCGAGTCGCTGGAGAAGGCCTGTGTCGACACGGTCGACATTGACGGCATCATGACCAAGGACCTTGCTCTTGCCTGCGGCAACAAGAACAGGGACGCCTACGTCACGACCAAGGGCTTCTTGGAGGCTGTCGAGAGGAGGCTGAAGCAGAGCTTGAAGGAGAAGTTGTAAATGATGTGAAAAAGTAAGAAAGAGTGGAGTCGATTTGCATTTGCATCTAGCAGGCGTGAGAGCAATGTGTATGTATGCTAAGAAGCGGGATTTTCTTTCTTCTTTTGCTTGGGAGTGGATAATGTGCATACCACGAGCGGTTCTGAAATTCAATGAACTTGCCAATCTCATGAAAGTCGAAATCCCATTGTCGTAAATCCTTTGCTTGGTGCAACATGAATCATATCGCCGCATTCGGAAAGTTGGAGGCTCGCTTGGCTGAAGCTGTGCTGATTAGATAAGATCTTGAGCACGCACGGACGGCGAAATCCCACTTCGGCGTTGTCGACATTTCGCGGCGAGCAGCAGCTGGACAACGAACCCCCAGATCGCCCACCATGAGACCCATCCTGCTCTCCGGCCACGTAAGGACCCTCCTGCAGCTCCATACGGCCTCTTACTGACGCACATCTCCAGGAACGTGCCTTGACTCAAGTGAAGTACGCTCCCACAATTTCCGGCCTCGATTCCTACCGCGCGTTCTGACTCCCACAAGGTACAATGCCGATGGCGACCTGATCTTCTCCGTCTCCAAGGACCATGTCGTGTGCGCGTGGTACAGCGCCAACGGCGAGCGCCTGGGAACCTACCACGGCCACATCGGAGCCCTCTGGACCGTCGATGTCGACCCCACGACGACGCTGCTCGCCACCGGTGGCGCCGACAACACGATGCGCCTGTGGGAGGTCAAGACTGGCAAGCTGCTGAAGACTTGGGAGTTTGAGACGTCGATCAAGCGGTGCGAGTTCAGCCCGGATGGAAAGCAACTTTTGGGTGTGACGGAGAAGCGGAGCGGTCACCTCGGTACCATTTGCGTCTTCGACATCAACGTGGACCCGGAGGCGGAACAGACCGACGAGCGCAGGCTGCGGATTGTGTGCGAGGACGCAAAGCCTACTGTCGCGGGCTTCAGCTACGGCGCCAAGTACATTGTGTCTGGCCACGAAGACGGCACCGTCACCCAGTGGGATGCCAAGGTATATTTTGGACGCACTTGGCTGGCGACCTTTGCGCTGACATTTTTGACAGACTGGCGAGATGCTCAACCTGGTCGAAGTCCATGAAATCGACACGCAAATTACCGATCTGCAATGGTCTGCCGACAGGACCTATTTCATCACTGCTGGCAAGGACAAGACTGCCAGAGTAAGTCACGCGACTTTCTTTGTTCTGGAGCGGAAGGTTGACATTTGCATCGCAGCTCGTTTCCACCGACGACCTCCAAATCCTCCACACCTACGTCACCGACACTCCCCTCAACAGCGCTGCCATTACGCCCGTCAAGGACTTTGTCATTCTCGGTGGTGGTCAAGCCGCCATGGATGTCACGACCACCTCGGCTCGCCAGGGTAAATTCGAGGCCCGTTTCTACCACAAGATCTTCGAGGAGGAGATTGGCCGTGTCCGTGGCCACTTCGGACCCCTCAACTACGTCGCGGTTCACCCCAAGGGTACGGGATACTGCTCTGGTGGTGAGGACGGTTATGTCCGCGTGCACCACTTTGACAAGCCGTACTTCGACTTCTTGTACGAGGTGGAGAGGGAGCAGCTGTCGTCGAACTTGTGAGCGGGAAGTCTAGGGTGAAATGTGCGAGGTTTAAGCGATTTCCAAAGGAGAGGCTTTTGCAGGTTTTTGGTTCCTTTTCACGAAAGCATGTCTGGCGTTTGTCGGGGGGATCGGGCTCCAAACGAAGCCCGGCGCGAGTACCCAAAAGTGACGAAGAGGAGAAAAGCGGGCTCTCGGTCGTGGGGAGGATAGCTATTTCTTGTGTAGCGACAGTAGAGCACAAACAAGCGGCATGCCGATAACGAGAATGAGGCTCCTTGCGCTGTGGCTGTTGCGGCTCCGGACCCTTGCCCAATGTGGCTTACCAGCTGCCGTCACGTTCTGTGATGATTGGGCTGTGGCGTCCCCGCAAACCGAGGCCCACTCCTCTACAACATCCATCCATCGGCGACTTGACGGACATGTCGCCCATCTCGTACCATGCTCTACTCGCGTAGTGGTCCTCACGGCAGGCAGTGGGGTCTCGCTTGGACAATTAGGAAAGTCGTGTAAGTGGCCCGTCTCTGCTTTATAATGTGCGTCTTCTGCCCGACCGTCATTTTCATTTGTTTGCTATTTATTCCTCCTTGCCTCTTGGTCGACTTGGTTGAACGCATCTCGGCGTGAGCATCAATCACTTTCTTACAGCCATGGGCAGTCCGGTCCTTTTTGCAACGACAGTGCTGCTGGCTTTGCTCTTCAGCATGGGCGAGTCTACGCGGGCCGCCTACACTTCCTCCAACTCTTCTTATTTGAAGTACACCACTGTCACTGGCTTTTTCCTTCAAGATGACAATTCGACCGATGCCAAGACTTTTGACTATGTATGTTTTCACTCTTTTGGGGTCCCGAATATATCTTCCAAGTCTCACACTCCGCAGACCGAGGTCAATCTGGGCCTCATAAACCGCACTTACCCCACAGACGACTCATTTGATCCCTCGGGTAAAAAGACGCAGTGGGAGCGCTTCGCAAACTATGTGTCCAGCCTCAATTCCAATGCCGCGTCCAATGAGCAGTACAAAGTGCTCATCATGGGACGGCATGGAGAGGGCTTTCACAACGTAGCTGAGAGCTACTACGGAACGCCCGCATGGGACTGCTACTGGTCTTTGTTGGATGGCAACGGCACCATCACCTGGGCCGACGCCCATTTGACACCAACGGGCATCCAGCAAGCTCTCGTCGCCAACAGCTTCTGGTCCAACGCGCTCGCTACGGCTGGCATCCCCGCTCCAGAGTCGTACTACGTCTCTCCATTGGCACGCTGCCTCGCGACGGCCAACTACACCTTCAGCAACCTGTCGCTCCCCGAATCCCGCCCCTTCGCCCCTGTCATCAAGGAGCTGCTCCGCGAAAGCCTCGGCCTGCACACGTGCGACCGCCGCAGCTCCAAGACGTGGATCCACTCCGAGTACCCGCCGTGGGCGTTCGAGCCCGGCTTTTCTGAAGACGACCCCCTCTGGGACGCGAACACGCGCGAGTCGAGCAGCCACCAGGTCGCCCGCCTCAAGACGCTGCTCGACGACATCTTTTCCTCGGACAACAACACCTTCATCTCGCTGACCAGCCACTCGGGCAGCATCGGTGCGGCGCTCAAGGCCCTCGGCCACCGCACTTTCAGCCTCGTCACTGGCGCAGTCATTCCCGTGCTCGTCAAGGCGGAGCGCTTGAGTGGACAGGCCCCGTACACGAGTATTGAGCCTAGCACGACGGGAGCCCCGTCATGCACGGCCAATCCGACGCCCACGACGGCTGCGGTGTCGGCGGCTGCGAGTGTGAGTGCGACGCCGACGTCGACGTCTTTGTAAGATGGGGTGTTGTTGATAGATTCTTGTTGAATATTACCAAGTCATACTGCGCCAAAACTATTCCCTCTATTTCTGACTTTCCATGGATGTGCCCCTCATTTCCGTACCACATTTTGGAGCTGCTCCTGCATTGACTCCCGGTATCTCAACGTGTTCCACAAATGTCGAGTTTCCAAGGACGACCCCACATGAAGACGGGCTCATGTCAGGAGTCAATGAGCCCTCTCCCCCAGTTTCCGCTTCTTGTCCCTCTCCAAGAGCGAGCGCATGCCCGCTGCCATCGTCGCTTCGGGACATTTTTTGATGGCGTCTCGGCCTTGCCTTTGCTCAAGACGTTTGTAGTCCAGAAATATCGGGAATCAAGGGGCATCCAGTTTACTTTGCCTCTTGTGTTCTCCAAGCCCGCATTGCTACATCGTCCTCCCAGTGCTGTCGACTCCTGGTATGTGCTGCTCGAACATAGCTGGCATTGCTTTTCATTGTTCTTCCCCTTCCTGATCCTTTCTAATTACAGTGAGTGCATCAATGCCATGGCTCCGCTCGCTCTCAATCATCTCATATGCCCGGTGTATCTTCCTTCGATCACATGTTCTCATCGCTCCCAACAAGTCGATCATGTGGTACATTTACGTCTCCTTTCGCCAAACCGCGCGCAGAGGACCTATAGCTTGACATGCCGCTAAAACCACGACGTTTGAAGTTGTTTTCTTGCACGTCCTCCGATCCCTCCACAACCAGATCTCCAGGATCGTCTTTGCCCCTTGCAACGTGATTGAGAGTTCTACTTCCTTAGTACCACTGTCTCTGTTCAACAATTTGCATCATTTTAGCTGAGTACATCTCCCTTAACATGTCAGCTCGCTCACGCTGTTGGATGCTGGACATGGCAGGTCGAGCAATCTTTCTTTTCTTCTTGATCTCTGGTTCATGGTATCGATGACTCTAGAGGCACGGTAGCCCCCTTCGATGGTGTCGTCAGAACTGGCAGAGTGTCATTTAACACGTACTCCACGTGTCAGTTTTCATACGACGTTATCGAAGTTTTCGGTTCTGGTTGATTGATGATCCTCGTTTTCCTTGGTTCTGGCACCATGTTCATCCGAATTTGAAGTCATGGCTTCACGTGCCTTTTGCGGCTTTTTTGGACGACTTGTGGGTTCCTGGGGGCTGTTCTCACATGTCAGCTTGTTCACAATGTCTGAAGTTGATCATGGACAGTGGGCAGTGGAAAAGGTGTTGAGGCGTGAAGGTAGCCAGGAGTTCGTGCGTGCTATGGCGACGTCGAGTGTGCAATTTCTATCTGCTCTTTCTCTCCTCGGTTCCTTCTTCTTGTTTCTTTCTCCCTCTACTTCCTGTTGTGTTTCTGTTTGCTTCAAATACCGCAAGGTTCAAAGTCCTAGAATCGGGAATCCTGTGTTTTGGCTCCTGACGTCGATCAATCTTGTCTCCTTCGGTCCACCCGTTTTCCATGGACAAGAACCTGATGCCGTCGTCCTTTCTCCTCGCGAGCCCTCCTCTGACGCACCAACTCTGGCTCATCTTCGTCCCTTTGCCCATCTTACATTTCCAAAGATGGCAGTCTCACATGTCAACTAGCGCACGGCGTTTGAAGTTGATCTCGTTGCTCTTGCTGACGTTGTTCTGTTGAGGGTTGCTCCCCCTTCCAATCTTCAACAAAACAGGCAAATTGATGGTGAGGAAGACACAGAGACTTCGATTCCTGGGGTCAAAATCATCGTCAAATTGCGAACTGGTAGCATAATTCCATATACGCATGGAGAAGAGTCCTCAAGGCAAAGGAGCGGCAGTGAATGTATACCTGTGAGGCAGACCTCAGTGCCCGGCCCAGGGAATTTCAATTGGTCCACAGCTTTTTCTCCTTGGCCTGGAACCATGGACGAATGGATAATCGCCACAACTTCGAACGTCGCAAATCCGTAGCGCAGTCTAGAACTCAAAAGAAACACATCGAAGAACGAGTTGAACTTTGGAACCAGGGAAACAGAACCAGCGCTGAACCAGATCAAAATCCACATTTGGCCAATGGGAAGGCACCTTGTGTGCAACTTCAAACGTAGCGGGCAACGTGGCTGCTTCCGTGGCGGGCAGTGGAAGTAGCGAGAAGGGCAGGTGCGAAGGATAGGAAGTCTCGTGGCCCTTTCCCACCATTTCGATGCCATGGGAGCTGCAAGCTAAGTTCCTCAATCGACTAGAAGAATTGGACAGGAAGTCCCGAAGTGGTTTGGTAGCTTGACGCTCAGTTTTGTGCTGTTACCTCTATCCAGCCTCAGGTCAAAGGTCGCTTTCACGCACGGTCGCTGGAAGTTACCAGCATCCGCGACGTTCGAAGTTGAAG
Source organism: Phyllosticta capitalensis (assembly GCF_038381095.1). NCBI lineage: Eukaryota > Fungi > Ascomycota > Dothideomycetes > Botryosphaeriales > Phyllostictaceae > Phyllosticta > Phyllosticta capitalensis. Next base: position 1,750,906 of record NW_027117444.1, on the reverse strand, counting down.
AATTTGGTGGTTCTACCAATCGCCTGCAGCGTCGTAGTTTGGCACAGGGATGTTTGAAATCCAGTGGGGAGAATTCAGTGGTTGATGCTCTCTGGGAGCGATCAGTACGCCTCCTGGATGTTGCTCCATGGCTTCTGCGTTCTTTTGGAAATGGCCCATCATCGCACCTGCTTCTATGATCTCTTTGCGGCCTTTCTAATAGATATCAGGTATGCACAACGTAAATTGATGTGCTTTCCAATTTTTCGAATGGCTGACAGCCCTTTCCCAATCGACCGTGATTGCGGTAGCGAGCCGCTGCTACCACGTTCGGCACACCTCCTGGGTTCTATTTTGAGGATAAAGCATTAGTTTAGGCAAGTGCAAACGTTGCGACGTTTAAAGTTGATGTTACAGTAGTGTCCATTGGCTGCCTCCATTTGATAGCCTTCTTGGACTGGATGGAAAAGCAGTAACGGCACCGCGACTTGCTTCGTGCTCTGTCCGTTATCGTCACGCAGCCATCTGTCGTGAGGTGATTAGAAAATGTTGTCCGAGTGGCTCCTTCTTTTATTGACATATCAGGATGTGGGCGAAAAACAATTAGAAAAGTAGCAAGCAGTCTGATCTCTACAGATGCACAGAAGCCTACGCGCGTTGCACCTAGAGAGAATTGTCGGCATGCAGGTGTGGAGAGAGCAACAGCCCCTCATGATGCTGACGCTCATCTGCCTTCGACCTATGATTGAGGTTGGTGGAAAAGTGGTTGCAGAGGAGCGTGTTGTTCCCGATGCGTCAGCTAGCCCAAACCACCTTGCCCCCTTGGGCCAAATGAACCAAACTAGTGGCACATTCTTGGTTTCGACGTTTGAAGTTGCGCGAAAAGCTTCCTTTGGATTCGTGGAGTCGGTTTGAAGAAACGGCGGTTTCTGGTAACGGACAGCCGGCATTAGCACCGGCAGTCATCCAACCTTCCTCGCGCTGGAACATGGCCCCTGAAAGCATTTCTGCAGCATTTTCCAGACAACCGTCGACAAGATGCCAGTCATAGTCCTCCCGGAAAATCTGTGTACTCTTTGAGTCATTTTGCAGTTGGTTCAGATAAAAGACGTCCTTTCCCCACCCTGGAGCTTCTTCTCCATCACCTTTTCACGTCCAAGGCCTCGTCCTCGGAGTGAGGGTGACCAAGAACCCAGCAGGTTGGTGGTGTAGCGGTAACACATGTTTGCAGTCTCAGTCGCTCTGATTGGGCTGCGGTCAAGTCCTAGGTTCGAGTTCGAGTCCCAGCCAACTTAATGGGCGGAGTCATGTCGCCCATGTCAGGGTTGGGGGTGTGGTGGTAACATATATCTGTAGATTCAGTCGTTCCTGCAGGTAAGTCCCAGGTTCAAGTCCTAGTCAACTCACTTGGCGGCATTACTTCGTCTTTTCATTAACAGTTTCGCCTTGTGCGGGACGTTGAAGAAAGTCGATCGAAGGCTGGAGCCAACCTAGTCGCTGAATCCCTCCCACTCATCCTCTCCATTCTCAACGTCTGGAGCTCCAGCCTCGGCATCTCCGATTCCATCCATGTCCACATCATCCTCTCCATCCTCTCCTTCTCTTGTAAAACCAACCACGAAAAAGCCCATGGTTCCCTCCTCCGTCCCCTTTTCGCATCGAATGCAGGCATCTGCAACAACGTCCAAATCTTCATCATGGCCTACGCTTTCCAAGCTCGCACATGCCGCCTTTGTCCCGCGCACGTTCCACCTCTTCATGCCGTCCACCTGCTCGTCGCGGCGCAAGACGCGCCATCCGCGGCGTCGCGCAATTCCAGACGCCAACGCGCGCAGGGTGACGTGCTCGTTCTCTTCGGCATGAATCGAGCAGGTTGAGTACGTGATCTTGCGCGCGCGCGGAAACGCCATGGCATGCGTGACAATCTTGAGCTGGAACGCAGCGAGCGAGGCAAGACGTTTCTGGAGGTCGGCGGCCGAGGATGCTGGGTCATCTTGCTCTTCTTCGGTGATGCTTACGGCGGTGGTAGCAGAGGCGGCAGGGGTGCTAGACTCTGGATCATTGATATTTGCGGCTTTGCGTTTACGCTTTTTGCCGCGGGCCTGCTCCTTTGACGTGTTGCTGACGGCGCTTGGGAGAACAATCTTGATTGTATCGTCTCGACCGACGATGCCGCTGCCGGAGCAGCTTGGGTCGAGGAGGAGAGCACCGACGTTGCTCACTTCGTCAGATTTCTGAGGGTTGATGCGCGTAAAGTCTTGATTAGACTTGACAGTGATAAGTTTTGTAGCGTGAGCTGTCTCAATCATCCGCTGCAGAATCTTCGAGCGCTCCTTGTCGCGCTCGCAGGCGAAGATGTGCTGCTTTGGCTTTTGACTCTTTGCTTTTGCGGCCTTTGAAACTAGAGCAGCCAGGTGTGTTGTTTTGTTGCCCGGTGCGGCGCAGGCATCTATTATGTCGCCATCCTCTTGCTGGACATCGAGTAAGTAGGCCGGGAAGCAAGATGCCTTGTCTTGGATAATGAGTTGCCCCTTTTGATACGCCGGATTTTTGGTCAAGTCTGCTCGTGGGGGCAATGCGATCAAGTCTGGAATGTGCTCATCAATGTGAAGCACTTTTGCGCTGGCTGGAGAAGACATGACATCGCGGAGGCTTTGCTTCTGCTCGTACGAGGAAAAAGTCGATGTGAGTTGCTCTTCCAGAGTAGTCTTCACGGTGTTGACGCGAACCCAACGTGGGTGCTCCGGTTCTCTTGTCTCGCCATCCGCATTTTGTTCAAGAGCTTCGTTGATGTACGCTCTGAATGCATCAACTGATGCAAAGCCACGCGTTACGCGAATCTTGGTGAACTCGGCGTTTAGACGTGCCTTGTGCCGCGTGATGGCAAGCTTCAAAGCATGGTCTGCATGTGCTGCTACACCTCTTTTTGAGAGCAGAAGATCATGTGTGAGGAGAATAGCAAGGAGAGGAGTCAGCTGCTACAAGTCAGTACTGGCTTGATGTCCCGGCCGGTTCAATGAAGATGTGAGGGAGGAATAAATGCGTCCAAACGAACGATGACTGCGACGTTGTGGATGATGATGGATGCCGACCTTTTTTTCCAGTTTCAATATTCCACTCTTTTCCACGACATCCTTGAGAACTGGTGACCATTTTGTCGACTCGGTGACCAACGCGAATATCGCCGCCTTGTTGCTTTTCAAGGTCTTGCTTCCGAATACTCGAGACTTGAGGGAGCCACCCTTCTTGTCGGGATTTTCGATTAGTCCTGCCGCTTCATAGTACAGGGACATGTTGAGCTTCCTGGCGAAGGGAATAGCCAGTGAGGTTTTTCATCGGACTCCGAACGAAATAGCTGTGGCGCGCGGGGTTGAAGACGTGGCCGGTGTGGCTGGGTGACTTTAACAGCCACACTACACCCAGCTTTCGACGCGCTCTTTAACCTGTCTAACACCATGGCCGGACTCCATGGGAAATGGCTAGCAAACCTGTCATCTTGTCGCCATTCCTTGTTCCCCAAGAGGTGGTGTAACGGGAGGTTGAATTGAGCGGCCCGCCATGCAGAAGGCTAGACAGCCCGCCTCCACGACAAACTAAATTATATGAATTTCGCCAGGTGGCTTTACTTTGTTTGTGCTCCTCATTTTTGAGAATAAAGAGTCAATCATTCCACTATCTCGAAGTGGTCCATCTGCAGTCGTTCTTCTTTGCGGCCCAATTTCGCTGTGTCCCTCCCTGTCGTTGGCCGTTGCCCGGGTGATCTTGGCGTACACAGACCGCTGCATCTGTAAGCCGTCGCCTCCGCACAAAACTCTCGCAACTCAACACCACTTTCCAGACGCGCCCCCGCATAACCACTGCTCATTACAATCACTCGCAAGTGCTTGAGACCAGGGTTCCAATGGACCAGAAAGGCCTCAAATTGGCTGCCTCCCCCGCGGGCACGCCGCTCTACGCTCTCTCCCCCGAACGACTTAATGGCATCCGCTCGCCCCAGACCGGCAGCCCGAATGGCCGCGAAAACTACTCCCGAGGCAGCCTGCCCGCCTCCCCCGCTGAAATGAAGCTCGGCAGTCCTCCAAGAATGTCTCCCACCCGTAACTCCGATGTCCACGTTCAAGGCATGGTTGCCCGCTTCAACCACCTAGACATTCGCGACCCCAAGCGCGATGACGCAGCATTGAAGCGTATGGAAATGGCGAGGGAAATGGCCGAAAATGATGCAAGAAAGACAAAAGAGCAGAAGGAGGAGGTTGAACGTCAAGCATACAAAGTTCGAGAGGAGGCCCGCAAGATGCGCAAGGAGATGGAGGAATCTAGAGATCGCGAAAAGAAGGTGTCTAAGAGGCTAGAGGGCGTCATGGTACGAATACTTGAGGTGGTCCTCTGGAAAGCTATTGCAAGGCTAACAATTATCAGGAGGAGCTACACCGCGCAAAGGAAACCCACAGCCATGCCCAAGGCCTATACGAGAAAGAAATTCGAAAGGCCCGCAAAGAGGCTTTCAAATCCTCATCCGCACTGGTCAAACTTCAAGAAGAGCTCAAGGGCACCCGCAACTCGCTCCGCATCACACAAACTGGCTTCGAATCGGAAAAGGCAAAAGCAGAGAAGCGAGAAAAGGAGGCCTTTGATGCGCAGTACAAGCTTGTCGGTGTTCAAGAAGAGCTACAAAAGATGCGCGAGCAATTCAAGGTGCTCCAAGAGGAGCGCGATGCACTCAAGACAAGTCTCAAGGAGGAAGAGGTTGCCAGGATCGCTGCGGAGGGCATGATTGCCCTTCCACCTGCGCACAATGACGAAGAGGACGAGTTTGCATCGCCCAAGCGCTCGCCTAGAAAGGTCCCTCAATCTGAAGCCTCTGGAAACGACATTTTCGTCCTACCTGCCCGCGACATTGAGCTCGACGCCATGCAAGAACAGCTGAACGACGAGCGCCGTCGGAGGGCACAGGCGGAGGATACGGTGGAATACATGAAGATGGAATGTCAGTTCCAGTGCTGCTCATGCCGGGTCGCCGAGATGAGTGGTGGAAATTACATTCATGACGACACTTTTGAGCAAGAGATGGCCAAGATCAGGGCAAGCGTTCCTGCAACTCTCACTCCACCACCAACTGGCGACGACACCCAAATGAAGGATGCCGTCGACCAACCGACTCTGCCAGTCGAGAAGCCAGCGACTCCGCCAGCCGACGAAGTCCAATACTGTCCAGTCACTGGCACCTTCCGCACATCGCCATCAAAGGCAGAGTCTGCAGAGGAGAAGACCATGATGGAGGACTCGATAACGACGTCCGCGGACGCCTCTGCCGTCACCGCACACGAGGTATTACCACCCGCCGCGCCTGTTCCTCCTCCATCCTCGTCCACCAGCTTACCACAGCGCTCCCGCTCAGCTACTCCCTCCTCCTACGAGCCCGCCAACAACCAACACTACCGCCGTCAACGACCCGGTCAAGCAGCAAACCCTCCTCGCACCCCTTCCGTCTCCCGACGCAATCTCAGCTCCCAGCACCACCACAATTACAGCCAACAGCCCCAATCCCACCACCACCACCACCAACCCCCTGCCACCCCCGGAGACCATTACGTCCGCACCATAACGACCACAACGACGATCCCCCTAGTCCTCGACTCGCCTGAGAAGAAGACTGTGGATGATGACATGGCAACCCCCTCGCTTAGCCGTACTCCTTCGCTTAAGGAGCGCCCATTTGACCGCGAAGCGGCGCTCGAGCAAATTCGCCAGCGCCGTATGCGCTCGCGCAGTGTGGCGGAGGGCCGTGCGACGCCTAGGAGGCAGATGGTCGAGCGCCGTGATTGGAGTGCACCAGCGGCGACGCAGTAATTGACGTAGAGGAGATGCGAACGCATTGTCGGCGATGCGCTTTTGGATGTCGTCAGTGTGTCGTGGATTTCTTTCTGCTTTGGTCCTCTTTTGTTCCTCTATTTGCTATGCTTTCTCTGGGCCGGTCTATTGCTAGGTTGGCTGGTCGTCTAGTTACTGCGATAAATGAGCGGATTGGTGTTGGATGCATGGGTAGCGGGATGGATGGGAGACGTAAACGGTCGTTGTGCTTTCCTTAGACACCAATGGGCAGGCAGGCAGGCAGGCGTTCAAAGGCGTCGATACCCCTTGATAGCCAGATATCAATTCTTTTCCTAATCCTTCGTTTTGTCTTTTATGATCAGCAATTGATTTGTGTGTCCAGTTTTTGACCAAGGGGCGTTTCTTTCCGTCTATCCTCATACCAACAATGGGAGCACGTTGAATCAATAGGAGGATTCTTGTATCGATTGGATTCATTCGATGCGAGTTGATATGAATCAGACACAGCACCAATCATAGACTCGATAGTTATGAAAACACCATGAAGCTGGTCATCAGCTTGACCTAATCCACTGGAGGTCATGTGTCCCATCTCAGTCGATAGTTGACGACAGGGTGGTGTGAGTTTTGTGGCCGCTCTTCCGCTTTCCGCTTTCCGCGTTTTCCCCTGATTTCTTGATTTGACAATTTTGGTCTTGGGCGACCAAGAAAATTCGAGACTCTTCTTTTCATCGGCACGGAATTCCAGCATTGGAAAAAGCTTGGATCACGTATGGCTGGGAGCTTGCAGTGTGCATTAATAAAGGTTGGTATATGAGATGTGGTGCGCGCAACATCAACACCACGGAGAGCCATCGTGACGTGAGTGAGCGAGCGAGCGAGGAAACAAAGATCAAAAGCGCAAGTCAAGGCCGACGACACATCAAAACCCCATCAAACCCAACCAAAGAACCAGTTCCAGCGCCCTACTTTGCGACATCGAACATCACAAAACCGAAACCAATTTTCGCACTATATAAAAACGCTCCGCCAGTCCCCTACCAACACAGCAGCGCGCTTAGTCTAAGGGCTGGGAGTGTACATGTAGAGGAAAACACGTGTCGACGGACATCCACCACTTCGGGTCCGCGGCAAGTTCTAGGTTCAAATCCTAGTCAGCCCAACTGCTGCTATACTTTTTGCTTGCTGTTTTGTTGCGTGGTAGCGAGGTGGTGTGTGTTGTGGTAGCGAGATCGCGGTGACGGGGTTGAGATGTCGTGTGGGAGATGTCCGGGGAGGGGAGGGGATTCAGCGAGTGCTGCGCGGAGTGCCTGCCTCCTTTTTTTGTCTTTCTTTTCTTTTCTTTTGCTTTCGGCGATTTCCTGCACATTCATGTAAAAAGGAAAGGCAAAGGCAGGAGAGTCAGTGGGCTTCAGGCTTCGCAGCGGTTTCGTGGGAAGGAGGGTTGCAGAAAAGTGCTGCAATGGACTAAAGTGCTCCAATTGCTGTGGAAATGTATGTCGTACCTATCCATACGTGAATCTAATACTCTATCCGCAAATAACGGTGCTCCCAAGCGATGTCAATCCCATCTATCGTGATGCTGCTCTCTTCTCGGGCTTCTCCACCAAGTCACTTTCCCCTAATGATGACTCAAAACCGTGTTTCGTGCCGTGCATTTAGAGGATTCTCATTCTTCGCGGGCCCAGTCTGTCCAAATCACGGGACGTCCCCTCTTTGCAATGCTTTACTCATAGCATCTTTTCCGGTCCAAGTTAGTCCCGCCGGCTCCATTCGACATGACGATAAATCCAACGTCTGCGTCCGGCTTGGCGTCTCCCATGACCAAGATGACATCTTTGAGCCAGCGCATTCTCTCATCGCCGTCCATCCATGTGCCACCTTTCGGCACATCGATCATGTTGTCTCGTGTGAGCGAGGAGATGATGTCGAGGACGTCGGGACCGTGGCTCAGAGCGCTGCAGATTGCTGAGACGAGGCAAGCCACCATAAGAAAGACACTGCAGATGATGAGGATTTCTGCCCACGGGTGGTTGCATACCAAGGAGTCCTCTGGGATGTGGTAGGAGGCGTTGGCAGAGGGTATAAGAGGCAGGTAAGACTTCATGAAAGGGTTGATCTCACCCATGGCATCTGTTGACGTGGCGCATGCCATCCAGTACGTGTTGAGAAGTTGAGCCAATCGAAGACAGAATTGGTCCGCAGAGATGGCTGTGAAGTTGGGGTGGATACCCATCGAATTGAAAGGATCAGACGGGTTGTTAAGATAGTATTCGAAAATGCCGGATTTAGTATCAATGATGCTGATATCCACGAGGCCCAGAAAGAAACTGGAGAATGAAGATTCATCTCTCAGGGGGGTGTAGTGTGGATCTACACTTGTCGTGTTCTTCAATCTGCGTACTGCGGTCATATGCCAGGGTTTGGTTGAAGATGCAGCGTCCCAGGTCATCTGTACTTCAACGAAACTCCATGACAAGATGAGATCTGCATGTATGTATACAGATCCGCCGTCGGAAAAGATTTCATCATCAACAAAAATTGTCTGTGGTCCCTTCGGAGATTCCACAGTGTGCTCATTGGTGGTTTCGAACCAGCCGGAAAACGCGATATTCGTGGTTCCATTGATAGTGAAGTTTCCTGGAGTCGAGTTGTTGCGATAGCTATCGAGACTCCTCCCAACGTAATACTTCAGTGGTGAAAGATGAAAGTAGGACGCGACGAATGCAAAGGAAGCGCTGTAAGGCAAGTGTTCTGGAGTAAAAGGGATCCCGAGTAATGACGCATGTGGTACTGTATCCAAATCGGTCTTGCGATACCAGCCTTCGGAGTCATGATTTGAGGCCTTTTCGATTTCCTCGATGACCGGAACAAAGAGATTTGACCATGAATCAACGCTGGAATTCCGCGTCGTGTTGCTGGCAGCCAACGCCGCCGAAAAGGCCAAGTCACGACCCTCATCTGCCGTAAAGGACCCAGTGGTGGGTAGGTCCGTAATGGATAGGTTGGTCTGAAATGTCTCGATGATGAAATTTGAGTTGCGAGTGCGCGGCGCTGTAGATATGATCCGGAGGGAAGCTTGACTTCCGAGCGGTGACAACGTCCACCCCAAGAGGAGCGCCAACATGAGCGGGCTGATCGACCGTAGTCTCCAGGGCATCATAGCAGTGTTGCTGATGGTGGTGCTGCTGAGCAATTGGGCCATAGTTCCCACGGTGAGCCCTCCCTCGGTGCGCCATTTCGCAACATTTTTCAGACAGCGGGCAATGGTGGCAGCGAAGAGGTAAGGATATATTGTGGGGGTCTCAAGAATCAGTTACGTATCGAATCGCAACTCTAGAGGAGCTTACAAATTTGGAGACCCGTAAAAGTATGGACCCGGTTGTCCATTTCTGCTCTGGATGGAGCGTCCCCCCCGCGGTATAGAGACAAATAATTCCGTATGTAAAGTACGCCAAGGCAACAAGGCCGAAGACGATATCTGGTAGACACTGGAGCCATATCGATGTGATGCTCTTTAAAGGCCGAGGAGCGGGCCATGCAGTCGTCTCAGTTGCGTCGGTTTCCTCTGCGTTCGAAGTAGTGCGGATGGTTTCGATGGAGGGCTTTTTTCGAAGAGGCGCCAGCTCGACCTCGCTTGTAGATTCAGGAGTGCTGGCCATGGTGCTTGCAAGGAGAGTTTGATGGTCCTTCTATACTGCGAGAGTAAGCAAGGCTGCGCGGTTGCGATTGTCCAGCCTCGCTCTGTGTGCTTTGGATGCCCGCTCCTGTACAACCAATGGAATCCAACTATTCATCAAGAACTTGAGTGCAGTCCTCTGTGAGAGTCGCGAAAAGCTGGTCATGTTGCCCCACTGGATCACACAAAGTGGTAGGGACTGCATCTTTGTGTCGCTAGTTGGGCATTTCATGCAGACCATGTTTGCAAGTTGCGATCTCGAGTCAGATCGCAGCCTCTTGCGCGTGGGACAATTAAGATGACGCGCCATTCACTACGTCTGAGAAAAGTGGCCAGTAGCCAGGCAACTGCAAACGGATGAGCCCATCATGAAAACCGAAGGCAAATGAAGCTTAGCATCAAGCCTGTATTGGCATTTGAACTACAAGACTGATAGGGTCTGACGGATGATTTGTGAATGATGCAGTAGGATATGAGGATAGGCCTTGACTGTGAGGCTTGGGCGTCCCATCAAGGGCCGTTCAGAAAACCTACCAATATCCCTGAAGAGCCCTTGTGATGGTCCACACCCCACATATCGTGCCACCAGAAGGGCGCTTATTCGCTATGACTTCAGAAACTGGTACTGCATCCCGTCGAAGCGCGGCATGTTTAAGGCCGAAGGTCTCTGGTGCCTATTCACCGCGCTGACCTGAGCAACGACCAATGCCGGTCATCAGTGTCTACTCCACGCCAGCAGAAGATGTTTCCACATGTCAGGGAGTATTGCCGGCACAGTCAAGTTGCCATAGACCGACCTCATGGGGATAGTCAAATGTATAATGGGTAGCCGAACCGGGCACAAGTCTTCTTTCTTTTTAGGGGACATGAAGCGAAAAGGAGCTAAATCAGGCCAATGGCACGACAAGGCTGAGAGCTGACATGTCCAGAAAGCGTGCGACTGGTCGGCTCCAAGTGCCAAATCCATGTTCACCAGTCGGAAACTAAGCGGCTCGAGGTGGAAGAGCGGGACTAACCCGTGTTGGTAATATGATGGCGCATATCGTGTAGGCTAAATTGGGCTGTGCTCACTTGACCGGGAATAGCTGGAGAGACCTCATGATGAAAAAGAAGACGGCTTGGAGCTGGTAGGCAAGGCGATGTTTGCTTTTCGACAATGGTGTTGCGCAGGGCCGAGGCTACGATGCAGAGTAAGCACAGCGACAGGTCGGATTTGGCCAGCCACCGGAAGGCTGTATTCGGATCGTGATAACACGCATCGACATGAGGGGAATGACGGCCGAGATCAACAGTCGACGAGATGCAGGGAAAGCAGTGGTGTGGTGGCGAAGAGAACGAGTTTTCAGATCCACGGGTCGCGTTTGATAAGTGAGCGGCATGACGTATTGTAGTGCTGGACCCTTGGGCCAAGGTGATAGGTCGAGGGGCAAAGATATGATGAAAGGCTCCGAATTTTTACATCGGGCCAGGCGGACATGGCGTCGTCAAAGGAGGTACGAGTACGGGAATGGCAGGTCGCGGGGTCGAATGGAGAGCTGCCAGCGCGGGAAATGGCGTGGCCATGTGCAGCTGCAGCGACTTGACGGCGGGTGTAGGTACATGAGGTGGTGGTTGAGGGTGTGGGGGGAACAAAGATGCCATGTCGAGAGGTCGTTCCTGTCCCGCGGGCGTCGGTGGATCACTCGCAGCTGCTGCCCCTCCATTACGTTGCTGCTCTGCTCTGCGGTACACCAGCTCGATACAAGACTCCCTCCTCCTCTGCCCTTGCCATCCTACTTCTTCTCCATCGTCTTTAACCTCAATCCTCACGACCTACAGCACCTAATACTCCTACAGCCTGAATTCCATCCTTTTATCGCCCTGTCGCTTTGCAGGATCCAAACGATTTGCGCCTGACTCGTTCCGGTCCATTCTTAAATACCCTGCTCTCGCTCGCAGTACTACAGCTACCGGTACCACTCACTCTCTGGAATCTTCGACTGCTACACAAGCTCCTCTCTACGTACACCCTCGATTGCATACTGCTTCCTCAGCTGTGAAATGAGCTCGCAATCTTCCCACACCCCGCACCACCACCGAACCTCCACCAACGAGCTTGACCCCTTGTCGAGCGACAAGGTCTACTATGGCCAGTCGCACAAGAAGAACTCAAAGACTCGTACATACTCGGCGGTACGCTCCCAAACCCCACGTGCCACTTCGAATCGGCGCTAAAACGAATCTGCAGGTCGTCGATGTGTCCAGGTCCCATGAAGCCCTCATGGCTGGGCTGAAGCAGCCGGGGAGGAGATCCAGCCATGGTACGAAACCCCACCAATGATTTGCATTTCGCACTCCTCACATGCGCAGATGAACCCTCCTCTGTCCCTCGCAAGTTCTTGATTCCTGTCGACGAGACTCTCAAGACGCTGCTCGACCGCGAAGACACCGACCAAAACTACCAAATCACTATCGACGACCATGGCCCAAAGGTACGGACCACCGGCGCGGATATTGGACAATGAAGGATATGATGGCTCACACAGTGGCAGGTTCTGTCTTTGGGCACCGCAGCCTCCAACGGCCTCAACCGCTTCGACGTTCGCGGCACCTACATGCTCTCGAACCTTCTACAGGAACTCACGCTCGCCAAAGACTACGGCCGGAAGACGATTGTTCTTGATGAAGCTCGCCTGAATGAAAATCCGGTCAACCGCCTTTCTCGCTTGATAAAGGACTCGTTCTGGAACAATTTGACTCGCAAAACCGACGCCTCCAACATTGCCCGCATTGCCCGCGACCCCAAGGATTGGACCCCGAACCCACACCCTCGAGTCTACATTCCCCGCGGAGCCCCGGAGCAGTACGAATACTACCAGAAGCACGCCAATGAGCACCCTGAAGAGAATCTCGAGGTCATTTGGCTCGCAGAGGATTGCGCCAATGACGACTATGTCAGGGACTTGAACGACGCACCTGGTCTGTTGGCGCTCGATATGGAAGAGTACATTAACGAGAAGGGAGAGAAAGACTTCCGCGGCCTACCCTTTGTGGTACCTGGTGGCAGATTCAATGAGCTGTACGGCTGGGACAGCTACATGGAGTCGTTGGGCTTGCTGGTGAATGACCGCGTGGACCTGGTGAAGTCCATGGTGCAAAACTTTTGCTTCTGCATCAAGCACTATGGCAAGATTCTCAACGGAAACCGAACCTACTACCTCGGTCGCTCCCAACCCCCTTTCTTGACCGACATGTCTCTGCGTGTATTTGAGCGCATTAAGCACGAACCTGGCTCGATCGATTTCCTGCGAACTTCGATCTTGGCTGCAATCAAGGAGTACTACAGCGTGTGGATGGCTCAGCCGAGATATGATCAGGAGAGCGGCCTTTCGAGGTACCGTCCCCAAGGAATTGGCGTACCTCCTGAGACTGAGGCGACGCACTTCGTCCACATCCTCGACCCGTATGCCAAGAAGCACGGCATGACGTTTGAGGAATTTGTTCAAGCCTACAATCATCGCAAGGTCATTGAGCCTGAGCTCGACGACTACTTCTTGCATGATCGCGCAGTTCGAGAGTCGGGTCACGATACCTCGTACCGCTTGGAGCGTGTCGCGGCAAACCTGGCGACGGTCGACCTCAACTCGCTACTGTACAAGTACGAGACGGACATTGCACGTGTCATCCGTGGCCACTTCAATGACCGTCTTCCTATCCCCAAGGAGTTTTGTCTTCCCGGACAAGAACCTTATGTCGAGACTTCGGCCACCTGGGACCGCCGCGCCAAGAGGAGAAAGGCCCTCATGGACAAGTACATGTGGAACGAAGAGGAAGGCATGTACTTTGACTACAACACGGTCGAGAAGAAGCAGACTGGTTATGAGAGTGCCACGACCTTCTGGCCCATGTGGTCCGGTGTTGCGGCGCCGCGCCAGGCTGCTGCCCTCGTCTCCAAGGCACTGCCCAAGCTGGAGGAGTACGGCGGACTTGCATCGGGAACCGAAAAGTCTCGCGGTGAGGTTGGACTCGAGAGGCCCAACCGTCAATGGGACTACCCATTTGGATGGGCACCACAGCAAATGCTTGCGTGGGTTGGTTTCCAGCGCTATGGCTACGAAACAGAGGCGCAGCGCCTGGCCTACAAGTGGTGCTACATGGTAACCAAGGCCTTTGTCGACTTCAATGGCGTCGTGGTGGAGAAGTACGACGTGACCAGACCAATCGATCCTCACAAGGTGGAGGCCGAGTATGGCAACCAAGGCAGCGACTTCAAGGGCGTGCCACGCGAAGGGTAAGTCTTCCTGCTTATTCTCCTAAAATTCAATGCTAACTTGAGCAGATTTGGCTGGGTCAATGCAAGCTACGTCTATGGCCTGCAAATCCTCAATGCCCACATGAGACGTGCTCTGGGTGCCTTGACCGAGTACAACGCCTTCATCAAGGCCACAGAAGCACTGGGCATTTGATTTGGACCTTGGCATTTCCTTCTGTACGCCGCATTGTGCTTTGGTCCGCCGATTCTAGCGCGTTGGTAGCAAGCCGTTGTACGACCTGGCATTTTCCATCAGTTGAAATTTTTGTCCGTGGTGAGCCGAGAGCATTGTAGCTGAGAACTGAGTTTGTTTGGGTACGGTGTTTATAAACGGAGCGATGTTTGAGACGGGATGATGGAACGAGTTAGCGGTCAGCATCAAATGATTTCACGCGGTGTCCAAAGACAACAACGGTCTTAAGCGGTGATGTGAGATGGCACTGCCACAGCTGATTGGTGGCGACATTGAGGCTGAGAACCCAAGGGAATCGAAGAGAGCTCGGCGGATGACTAAGAGCCGGTGACTGAACATGACTCTGTGCACGGACACTTCTGTCGTCGCTCACACTCGTCATAAAACGCATTCCCTTCCCCACCACCATCACCAATCTCACACATCCCCCCATCATCCTCACCACATTCTCAAGCGCAACCACAACTACCACCTCACATCTACCTTTGACTACACCTTCGAAAACCACAAACATGGACGACTGGGAGACTTCCACCAAGATTGGTTCTCGCGTGCGCGGTGGCCCCGCTGCTCCTCGCGAGACCGTCATTCGTGGCAAGAGCGCACTGAATGCTGCTCAGCGCAGTGGTGGCGTCGTTTCGACAGAGAAGAAGTACGCTTCGACCAACGCGGTAAGTCTACTTGGGCCGTTGAGCCTCGTCTGACACCTGTCACTTCACTCTGCCTGGGGCCCAGTGCTTGTCCAAAGTCGCGAGAAGCCCTGGCTTTTGCAAGTGTACCCTGTTCACTGACACTTTTCATAGCGCGGCGGTGTCGAGGGACAGCACCTGACCAAGGTCGACCGCTCCGACGACATTGTCAAGCCCAAGACGGTGGGCGTCAAGGTTGGTGACGCCATCAAGAAGGCGCGCTCCGAGGCCAAGAACGACAAGGGCACGACCATGACGCAAAAGGACCTGGCGACCAAGTGCAACAGCACGCCGACCATCGTCGCCGACTTCGAGCGCGGCACCGCGGCGCCCGACCAGAAGCTGCTCGCCAACATGGAGCGCGTGCTCAACGTCATTCTGCGCGGCGACAAGATTGGCCAGCCCAAGTTTCCGAACAAGAAGAAATAGATGAGGGGAGATCTTGCGGAGGGGAGAGATTGCTTGCTCCTGTTGGCTCGGTCGAAGCAGTGCGCGGTTGACGTGCCATCCATTCTCATCTGAGGAGGTGAGCACTTCGACTGCTACGGGCCGAAGAGTTCGAGAGGGCTCATCATCGGCCTACCATGCGGACCCGCAACAGCAGCAAGCCGCCCTGCGGTGGACGAGGGCTCTTTGGTTTTAGCGGGCGTTTAGAAATCCGGGACGGAACAACACCCAATTCCCTCGGTCTCTTTTTCATCTACTATTACTACCTACTTTACTTTACACGACGGACGAATGAAAGGAAAACACACCCACTCCCCTTCATGTTGGGGTTTTTTCTTCTTTCGACGCCAAATCAAGTTCATGAAACCACCACGACACTTTTCTCATTCGGATTGCTTGTTACAAGGCTTTGATTCTCTGCTTGGCTTCCATGGGTTTTCGACTGACGCTCGTCATGTCGCGACACTACTGCGCTCTCTTGCTCTCTCGGTAGAAAGATTTTCTTTTTCCTGTTTGTTTGCTTTGGCACACACACCAAGCAGAAAACAACAAAATAGATCAAATCGAGTTTTGGAGTTGCCGAACCTTACTTGACCGGGAGGTGGCTACACATTTTGCAATGAGTGAACATGTCCTTTTCACCTTCCGTACATGCTTCACCACTCGAGAGACCATGCGCGCGATTTGACAGAGGTGAGAGCCTGAAATGAGCCAGGGTACACATTGCGCGGGGGAGCTCACTCTTCCATTCTCATTCTCCGGGCTGCCGCCCGCCGCGTTCCACCTGCCTGCCCCATCTAGCCCTGGTGGCTACTACTACTACTACTCATCACTTGGTCCCACCGCCAATCTGCTGCATACGCAACCCAAGCATTGCAGGCGGCGAGGAAGAATGGAAGGAAGGAAAAGCAAAGCCGCGCCCCTCCCGTCTCCCTCCTGATCCAACAACTTGGGCAATGGATCGATCCCACTTCTCTTCTGCGCGAGCCAAGGACTAGTGTGTATCCACCACATCCATCGACCCCTACCTAGCTACGTACTGATCTGACCCCCAAGTCCCAAACCTATGTACATAGTCAGGTACGTGTAGATGTCGGACCCATCTTTCCCTGAATCTACAGACGTTCGGTCGCGAAAGCCCAACGACGCCACAGAAGCTAGGACCGAGATGAAAGCCTACAGGAAGTAAGGTAGAGACAAGAGGGTAGTGGGGGGAGTGCGGCGCTTTGCCATGACTAGTGTGTTTAAATCAGGTCAGGACGGTAGATGAGAGATGGGTAGGAGGGACTACCTTAGGGCCGTGTCGTGGAGTCGAGTCGAGTGGAGGAGGCGGCAAAGAGCAAGCGACCGAGGTCCTAGGATTGTGGATCAGTTTGATGGCGGGAGGATGGCAGGCGAGAGGGAGGCGTGCACGAGGGACACTGGAAGGGGGAGCGAAGGTAGGATGATGGGATGTGTGTGTGTTGAGCATTTATATGTACAGCTACATGGTCGAGGGGGGACGAGAGAGGCAAGTATCGAACGTCAAGTCATGATTGCAGAGTGGATAAAAAGCATCTTCACCCACACAAAGAAAGACACAGACTCGCGAGAAGTAGCGACTTTCAATTTTTTTTTGATTCATTCGCCATTGGTGTCTGTCTTCTAGCTCGACGACTGGCCTCGACTCATCCTCATGCTTGCCAAGCAAAGTCAATCAAGAAAACGACGACAAGGACAAAAGCGTCATCGCTTGCTTCACTCCGATCCCAGCTAGGAAGCGTAGCCAGCAATAAGTCGACAATGCTCTCGCCTGCGCCTGCTGAATAGACGACTGACAGTCCGCCCTTCATTCGAACAAGAATTACAATATACACCCATTTGCCTGTATCCACACACGACAGAGCAAACCACGGAGCCGAAAAGTACAAGGCAACCAGAAGAATCAGTCGCTTGTCTGTGCCAACTGAATGATGAGCCGACTCGCCACGTCCAAGAAGGGAAACGGGCTTGTCGCCCTCTTCTCGTCGCGGGCACGCCCCGCGCCGACGAGCTCGACCCTTTCTCTGACCGAGGGGGCCGGGGCAGCAGTCGCAGCATCGTCTCCCTCGTCGCCTCCCCGCATTGCCGCCACGCCGGGGCTGTTCTTGCCCGACATCGAAGGCAGGTCCTCGTCTGGGCCGAGGGCGCGCCACTGCTCGTTGCCGTCTTTCGACGAGACGCGGATTTCGCGGATGAGGTGATGCACGAGGCGCTCGTAGCCGGCGCACTTGAAGTCGACGAGGAAGAAGCCCACGTCAATGTTGTACAGCTGGATCGTGAGGTAAACGTAGCAGGCGTCGTCATCAGCGAGGATGTGGTGCTTGGGGTGGTTTCCAGCGGCGGCTGCGCCTGCTGACGATGGCGAGTGGTAGTCTGGGTGATCTCTGTTGCTCGAACTGCTATGCGGGACTGAGGTCGAGTGGCTGCTGTGTCCGTCGTCACCGTGGTGTTGCGACATGCCTGCGATGCTCGACGACCGACTTCGCATCTGAGAGCTTGGACGCTCATGGAGATCGATCCGCGACGAGTGCGAGGATGAAGGGTGGTGGGCGCCCGGTGGAAACATGCCTTCCTTCTTGAAGCGTGCGTTGATAACCCATGGGTCCTCTGGGATCGCGTAGCCCCAGTCATCCCATGGGCCATGATTGCGGCGTGCACGTCCACGCTCTCGCGATGTCGACTGTGAACCGTCCTTAGGGACTCCCTCCATCTCACCAGGACCGTCGAAGTCCGACTCGGACTCAACGATGCCACCTTCTTTGAGCCGCTGGGCTAGCGAGTCAGTCGATCCACCTCGGGAACCAGAGCTGCTACGGTCAGGACTGTCGTTGTGACCTCCGCCGGGCTTGCGGATCGTTGGGACTTCCCAATCTGCGCCCATGGCCTTCAATGCCTTGTAAATGGCGAGCATGGCTTCTGCCGGCTGATTTCTACTCCTAATACCGAATTGCCATTTTGTAGGCTTGGGCTTCTTGACCTTTTCTTTCTCGGGGATGGGCGTGAGGGCTTCTGGCTTCATCGAAGATTTTTCCGCATCTGCGCGTGGGCGGCTATGTGGTTTGAGGCGTCGCGCAGTAGTGGCCTGCTGTTTGGCTGACTGTTCCGTTGGAGACCCCAGGGATTCGTACTGCTGTTCGGGATGGCCTGGCTTGGGGTAGCCCTTCATGTAGGCCCGGTGGAAATCCGGCAGACTGCTTGGTAGGACTGCAATAGTACTGACAGGACTACGGTGGTCTTGAAGTTGTTGCTGGCTCGCGTTTGAGCCGTTTCTTGGCCGCTCGAGATCGTTGGTCTGAACTTTGGGGAGTGGTTGCCCAAGTTGCGCAGCCATGGGAGATGCCCCATGTCTGTGATCGTAGCTGGGAGGAGAGGTAGCCAAAAAGGGCTGCAAGCTTTTTTCCTGGGATAGTAAAGCTATCTACTGTCAGCCAATCTTCTTTCAGTAAACTTGTGAGACATACGGTTCGCCTTCATGATTTGGTTTTCTCGAACAATCAGGTACGCATCCTTGATGGCGCTCGGTTCGTCCTTGGCCAGCGCCTCCTGAACATCTTCTTTGGCATAACCCATTGTCTTGCCGAGCTTTCCAACGACGGTCTCGTGGAGCTGCTGAACCTGAGGAGCCGGACGAGTAGGTCCCAGCTTATCGGGGTCGATGGCCTTGTTTGGATCCACACCCGTATCGAAGAACTCCTCAGCGGGCAATTGCAGGTACGGCGCGAGATCTTTCTTGAACCAAGGGTCTTGTCGTATTTCGGCAATTGTGATTCGGTGCACCGGGTTGACCACAAGCATCTTCTTAATCAAACGGACGGCTCCGGAGGACAAGTAATTCGGGATCGTGTAGCTTCCTTGCGCAATCTTTTTGAAGAGCGAAGGAATGTAGTCGTCGTCGAACGGCAGTCTACCGACCAGCAAGACATACAAAATCACACCACAGCTCCACACGTCGACCTCGGGTCCGGCATAGAGTTTTCCGGATATCACCTCTGGAGCGGCATAATTGGGGCTTCCACAGCTAGTCTTGAGAAAGTTTCCATCTGTCATGATGTTGCTGAGACCGAAATCCGCAATCTTGACATTGAGGTTCTCGTCCAGGAGCAAATTCTCGGGCTTGAGATCGCGGTGGACAATTTTGTGGCGATGGCAATATTCAACCGCGCACACGATTTGCTGAAAGAACTTGCGAGCTTTGTCTTCGGACATTTTGCCATGGGCGACGATGTGGTCGAACAACTCGATCCCGGCGTATTCTAGAACCATGATAATCTCGCTCGGAGTGGTGATGACCGTGTAGCTACACGCCTGATCAGCTAAAGCCCACAAGCTCGTGTCCTCTGCGACTTACAGCTTGATGATGTGCGGATGTCTTAGGAGCTGGAGGTATTGGATTTCGCGCTCGATGCGACCAGCCATGTCCCTGGTGATCAACTTTTTGCGCGATATAATCTTCAGAGCCACCTTTTGGCCGCTGACGACATGCACAGCCAGCTTGACCTTTCCAAAGGAGCCCTCGCCCAAAGTCTTGACAAGCTGGTACTGGCCCAGGCGCTGGTTGACCTTTGTGATGGAGGCACTGTCTGTGCGCGCGGTGATGGTCGGGTTGGCTCTGACATCTTGCGGCGAATCGTGGGGTCTGACCGTGTTGGAGCTGCGGCGAGTGTTGGTGGTGGATATGGACAGCGAGAGGTCCTCGTCTTCGAAGGCGGACGACATGGCGAACGGGTGGAGAGAGCCAGGTGGGAGCCAGACGGCGGCTCAAGACCCTTTTCGCTCAGAGAAGCCAAGCGAGGAATCGGATGGGGACGACAAAACAGGACTGCAGACAGGATTAACAGAGGACCGGAGGCAGGCTGAGGCGGGGAAGCATACAAGAGGCGCGCGAACAAGGTTGTGCAGTCACAAGTCAGCCGGAGCCGGGACGCGCTCGTCTCTGGCCAGGGTACGGCGACGGCGACGGCGCGACGTGTTGGTTTGGGTCAGCGAGGTACGACGGATGACGCTGGCGCTTTTGGACAAGGCGACTGGACGAAGGGCGCAGAGAAGGCTCTGGATTCTGGAAGCGGCGAAGAGCGGTAGCGGAGGAGATCAGGCGAAGACGGCAGCCGTGGAACCTTCAGGGCACGAGGAGGGTTGGCGAGATGGAATTGGACAAGACAAAGACAAAAAGCAGTGAGGTACGCATAAGTTGAGAGGCAGGGCAATGACGTTGGAGCGCAGCAGCTCCTCGGCAGGGCAGGGCAGGGGACAGGGCGAGGCGAGAGAGGAAGAGAAGGGGATTAGGGGAAACGACGCGGGAGAGTGTGAGACTGTCGACGGGCGTGGAAGCCAAGAGAGGGAATGGAAGCGGCGGCGAAGATGGGGAAGAGTCGGGGTGGGAGGCGAGCTGGGGATGGTGTTGGTTTTGTGTGGGTGGAGGAGAGAGTCAAGACTCCTGGCCTGCGCGCTGAAGCTTGCTCTCTGGCTGCTTGCTTGCTTGCTGCTGGGTAGCGGGGCTGCGAAGTTGGAGATCGCCGTAGCCCCACGGCGCCAGACATCAGTTCATCAGCAAACGGGGCGCGCCAGGCCGAAAGCGACGGCAAACTTCTCCCACTTTCAAATTCTTCTCTTTCGTCTTCTCGCAACAGATCCTGCACCCTCTCAACACGGTTCGCTCTGTTCCTTGTGCCTACTTGGCCAGCGGAGCCTCCCCATGCACGGCCAGCCATGGCGTCACTTGCTCTGGGGGATCATCGCCAGCCCAGGCGTCGAATTGCTTGCTTGTCATTATTATCACCAAGTCGCATACACGCGACATGTGAAGATCGAAAAAAGTGCCGCCACCGCCGAGTCCAAGTCATTGGCCAACGGTTCTCACGACTCAGAGAACAACACCGCGCTCGCCATCTTAGTGCCACGACTTTGAGGCTCGGGCGGATGCAGGTTCAAGCGGCCTAGGGTACATGTATTGTACATGTTTCACTCTCGCTGGCCTCTTTTCCTCGAGGGTCCATAGTTGCCCGCATCTAATTCCGCTCATCGGCCACCAAATCCGGTTGACGCATCCCGCTACAGGAAATAATGGCCGCCGTTATGCATCCCGCCGGCCCGTACCAAAACCTTTGCTGGGAACCCGGTACATGTGCCTTTGATCCTGTCCCGAATCCCGACTGCTCCATCAACAAAGCCATATACCGGTGCACAACCTACCGAGTGCTTCTCGTCAATACTTTTCAAACTAGGAAAGTTCTAGCCTCTTCTACGGTCAGATGCTCCCTGCTTGCCCAACTTCATCGCATATGCCGTAAATTTTGGCTTTGGGCGTCGACTTCGACCTTTTCATTGCTTTCAACGTCCAGAGGGAACTTGTTGGGACCACCGTCATCACTGTGTTGTTCTACCCGAGTACTACACCTCAACAAAGAACTGTCAAGGGCTCACGCTTACTGACCACGGCTTGTCCACCTTGTGAAGCACAATCTCAGACCACCTCGGCCTCCAGTCGTTTGTTTGGTTCTCCTCTCTGCTGGCTTGCCATTGACCCAAAGTTCCGACTTGTACGCCACAGCAAAGCAAAGGTAAAGGCGATAAGGAGACTCAAAGCCAGGAGGGGCATCCGCCTGTCGCATTACGCCGTGGCGCATACTTGGACATGCCGAATTGTTGACGACCCTCGACCAGTCGGGCACGTTGCATCGTGAGGCGCTTTTCTCAAAACCAAGAGGTGGCGCGCATCTCGCATGTCTTGTACGCTTCGGCTCTGTGCGCCAGGTGGCGGCGGCATATTTTCCTTGCGACGCCTTGCCTTGTGCCTGGCATGCTCACATCGAGTCTACATCAAGGGGAGTCGAACGTTGCAAGATCAGTGGACACCAGAAAAGACGCCAAGTGCTGCGCCGCCACAGCCCAGATTCGGCCGACGGCAACGGCGCGCTCTACCGTACCGTGCCAAAAGACTTGGGGGTCGTGGCAGGGTCAACGTTGAAGGATGGCGCAAAAGCCGGTGAGGGCGCCCGCGATGACGAACGTCTGCTTCCACCACTCGACGCCTCCTGCCTGTTGCCATTGAGACCAGACGCCACGCCCGTGACGAGGCCGCCAAAGTCGCCGGTGGATTTTGCGCCACAACGGCAGCAGGTCGCTCAAAGTGAGGCTTTCTCTGGTCGGCTTGTCTTGGGACGCGCGGTGACGGTAAGAGACATGTGAGTGTTGATAACGAAGCAAGACAAGAAGAGGAAGAGCATGGCGATGAATCGGGAAATGCGTAAACACGGTTGCAGACCACTGGGATGAAGATAAAGTGTACAAGCCGTCGAGATGACTGATGTACTTCGGCCTCGCACAGCAAACAGTCGATTGCCGACGGGGCTCGTTTGTCGACTCGGGCTTGCACAAGTACTCTGTGCCCCTATATATCGTGGCCAGCCTAAAGCCAGAGGACTCCAACGCCCCACATACACCTGTATGCATCATGAGTTGTGTGTGCCTGCAGCATGGGCTAGTCTGTTTGCTTGCACAGCAGGATGCAAGACTTGTACACTTTCATCCAGATTAATCAATGCCAGGGACAGGCACAGGCACAGGCACCCGCAAACGCGGCGGGTAGGGTTTGGATGGAGAGAGGGAGTGGGTCCTCTGCGCGGGAGGTGGGTGGCTGGTGTTGCACGAGGTTGACCAAGGAGGGACACGATCTGTGGCTCTTTCCCCGTCGCTGCAGCTAAAAATGGTGCAAAAAATAACGAGGGTAGTCGACGAGGAAAAGAGAGACAAGGGCATGGACATGGATGAAAAAGCGCTGGTGGATGGGACATGTTCTGGGTGGTCGGGTAGACGGTGCGGAAACTTGTTTCAGGGTAAAAATACACCACCACTTATTCACGCGTTGGACGTGTGGCGAAGTTGGCTGGTGAATGTGCTGCAGCGCAGAGTGACGACGAGGTGCAGGCAGCGCAGGACGCCAGAGCGACATGCGGTTAGAATAGACTTTTGATGGCTTTGAGGGAAAACTCTTGGTGTATCAAGGCCGGGATTTTGATGTTGCCAGAGGTCGACATGGAACCTGGAGATACCAAGACGTATATGTATCTCTCGTCTTGGAGTGTCACTGGCCCATTGCGCCAAAGACGATGGAGTCTTGGGAAGACGCGTCTCGGACACGACGACGGACAGCAGATATAGGTACGGTTCTTGGGTTACACGTCGAGTGAGAGAAAATGGAAAAGCTCCGGCGGCGGGCGGATGCGATGCGATGCGCTGCGATGCAATGCGAGGAAAGCGGTAGGAGGACAGGCAGAATAGAATGGCATAGCGGCGGCGAATATACGTTGCAGACTGACAGGCGCAGAAACACCAATGGGCGGTTGCGGGCGCAAGAGCGGGAAAACGCCACGGTAACGGCGCATATGCATTTGATCGTTTTGCGCGGGTGCCGCTGAAAGTGGTCCAATTGGTAGAGGTGAAGAGTGTGCGTTGGCGGTGCTGATGCAGTGTCCGAGTAGTGGGTGGGGGCCTCTGCCTAGGTGTGGGATTCGCGCAACGAGGCCTCTGCCCGATCCGAGCGTGCGGGAGACCACCGTTGCTCCAGTCGTCGCGCGTTGCTGCTGGTGATGATCGTCATCCACCCTCTGCTGCCTCCCAGCCTCTCTCCAACCTCTTCTCTAAACCGCCTCTTCAAGGAACACCTGTCTTCTGCTACGACCTCTACCCTTGCCGCCAGTGAGCAGCAAGAAAAAAAAAAAAAAAGTCACATTCTGTCAGGCCGCCACACTCCTGAGCCGCACCTCTACCAAGTCTGCCGCTCACCGCGATTAGCCTGCGACTGCGACGCCGACTGCGCCTTGCCAGCGTCTTCCCAGTCCTGAAGCTCTCTCCTCACCTAGCGACCGACTCGCGCCCGCATGTCGCACTCGTCCTCTGTGCTACGACTCCAGCTGAAGTGACACACGCCTGTCCCGAAGCCTTCAGCTGTCCAAACGCCCTCCTACTCACCTCTCTCCTCCTCAAGTCACTCGCTCACTTTGCGACTCCATTGCTGGACGCTGCGCTGTCCGCCCAATTGGAGCGACCTAGTCTTTGGCTGGTCCCAGAACCCAGACTGAGAACCCCCGTCCATCCTGTTGAAACCCCCGGGATCCAAAGCGAAACCACCGCCGGACCCTCACTACTCGCTACTCCCGCCGACCCAACTTCCGGTTCTGCTCTTGCCGCCGGCCTGCTGCTGTTCATGATTTGACGCTCGCCCAACCGTTTCCATCTCCACGTTGCTCATCATCGACAATGGGTGTAGACACGCAGAGACCGCCCCCGCTGCCTGCGCCCACCGAGAGCTCCGCCTTGGAGGACAGCAGTCGCGCCGACGACCTGGCCACTGACATCTCCCGCCGCACCGACCGCTCCCACTACTCGATCCCGGATGACGGCACTCCAGTGACCATTGCCACCAAGGAAAAGGGCCTCCATCATCGTCACCAGTCCCAGACGTCGCTCTTGATAGAGTACTTTGAAGCTGGCAAGACCGGCGACAAGGTGCACTCTCGACCAAGTGTGCGCGTCAGAGTGACACCTTCGTCCAAGCATCGCAAATCCAAAAATTCCGACCATGTCGACATCACACACACCGACAAGGACCGAAAACCTGCATACACTCGACGTGTGGTGCTGCCTGCCGGAGCCAAGCCTTCGGAAGGCAAAGCCACCGATACGAGCGAGCTCTCATACTCCTCCGAGTCCAGCGTCAGTGGAAGACCTCCTGTCGAGGTTGAGGTCATGAATAATGTCAGCGACTTGTCGCGCTCCGATTTGTCCCAGGGTCGCTACGTCCCTGCGCCGTCTGACATATCCTCAATGCCTCCAGACAGCTTGTTGGATGCACCAGCTCTTACCGCCGCTGCCGCTGGTCTGGCAGCGAGTCAACACCTCAAGGCTCCCGAGCGACGGAGGAGCCGCAGCTTGAGCAGAGAGCGTATCATGACCCAAAAGATTATGGAAAAGCTCAAGGACCAGCCCGAGTCGAGCAGCAAGAGCAAGCATAGACGTGAAAAGAGCACCACCAGTGAAAAGTCGAAAGATGAAAAATCCCGGCGCAGAGCATCGCGCTCTCGACGGGAAGAGGCACTCATCAGCGGGACTACCGAGTCCAGCCTTCTTGCGTCGGATGTGAGCCGCAGATCGGCAGACACCCACTCTGTCCGGTCCGGCGTCTCGACAACATCGTCCATCAACAACCCCAAGCTCCTGGCTACAGTTGAAGATGCCATCAAGCGACTAATTTTGCCCGAGATCAATGCGCTCAAGGAAAATCAGAACCGCGTCAACCAACCCGCTTCCTCAACCACTACTAGTGAAAGGCGTGTCTCCAAGTCCACCAGTGCTCCAGATGTCAAGGTCGTGTCAGGCGATGAACGGAGCTCTCTTTTGTCGGGTGAGTCTGTCTCTACAAAGGGCAAGAAGACTCGACGATCGAGCCGGTCAGGATCCGAGAGGAGCTACGACCGCCATTCCGAGGATACCGTTAGAGCTGATGACAGGTCTCACCGCCGGAAGAGCAGAGAGAGGCACCGTGTCAGGGATGCTGCTCTGATTGGTGGTGCGGCAGCTGGTCTCACAGCCGCTGCGTTGAGACATCACGACTCCCACACTAGCATGGACAAGAAGGAAAGAAGAAAAAGAAGGAGTCGGCGAGAGAGCCAGGCTACCAGCATGTCTGAGAGCATCGAGGACGAGGAAGAGGTGGTTGAGCAATCTGTACCGCCGTTGCCCATGGCCAGTGAATTTCAGAGCTCTGAAGTCACTCGCGCCTCGCTCTTGTCAGAGAATACCGTGGGACCTCATTCGGTTTCATCGAGGGGCGCCACACCGGTCAAGGAAGTTTCTCGCGGAACTCCCCGCCCAGTTGTATCGCCTGGTACTCGTAGTCCGGCAAGAACACCCGCCGACCTTCGAAAGGACACGAGCAGCTTCGGCTCTCTCATTGACCACGCATTTCAGACATCCCAGGGTGAACATGGCCTCCCACCGGGCGCCCAACCAACTGCTCTTGCTGCTGCTGGCGCAGCTACTGCGGCCATGGCTTCTTCGAGTAAGGGAAAGGAGCGTGACGGATCCGTCACTCCCACCCGGGACTTTTACAGCAGTCAACGCCACGAAGAGACCAAAGAAAACCAGACGCCGCGGTCTCGACCGATGAGCGCTGCCTCTAGCCGTGGCATGGACAGGAAATTGTCAGAGCTTTCGCTCGACTCGGCATCAAACTCGCCCAGCACAAACGCTGCTCGCTCGCGCAAGCGTCCTCGAGGGACGTTTGAAAGCAAAGCCAAGTCGTTTGACGCGCCGCAACGCGAAGATGCGGACGAGTTCTTTGAGCATGAGCACGAGGAGAACGATGCACTCCGCGCCGAGATGGAAGAGAAGCGCTTGACGGGCTACACTGATGACAGCCTGAAGAGTCCGAAAGGCCTGTCCGATGAACATCGCCAATCAACCTACACTGACGCCAGCCGGGAATCCATCGAGCAAAATATTCAGCATGTTGGCGAAAAGGCCGGCTACGTGTACACACCGGCAGCTGTCGAATCGGCCGTCGCCTCGCTTGTAGATCCGTCGACGGTCAGCGTACGATCTTCTCTGCGCAACTCTCAAATCGAATCCGGACACTCTGGAGAGTCCTTTGAGCAGCGCCGCCTCGCAAATGAAAACGTCTTCGTCGGCCAACAGGAGAATCCCAGTGGAGAGCGTTGGGGTGCCCTTCGGGACCGTGCTAGGAACCTGGCCCAAGCGCATGCCCGCGATCTCTCTCCTCAGCAAAGTGAAGATAGTTCGCTGCGTTCAGAGCAGGAAATTGAAATGACGGCCAATGCTATGCCGCTGGGAGAGCCGATGCCCGAGATTGGCCATGGTCTTGATGACGAATCCGACGTCACAACCAACCCCTCGGAAATTCAGGGCCCGGCCCGTACCCCTGACCGCTGGCCTTATGAGCCCACTCCCCCCATGTCGACCAAGGGTCAGCGTGTTGGAGAGGCTGCTGCGCTGGGTGGTGCAGCTGCCATTGCTGGAGTCGCCGCCGCCCACTTGCTGCGGGATGACCACGGCAGTCCTGGTGCCGAAGACCGCCAATTCCAGCCCACTGTCGAGGACGAGTATGACGAGCACCAACGAGAGCAGTATCCCGATGAGAATGACAGCTTCCATCGTCAGCACATGACCCCCACCAGTCCTGGTCACTGGAAGGATGAAGGATACATCTCGGCGGCCCAGCCTGGATACACACCTGAGCCTCACCGGGACAGATCCCAGTCATTTGACGACGGCATGCCAGACTTTACTGGAGGTCTTGACGACGATCCGTTCGTCACTGGGGGCAAGTCTGGACATGCCCGCAACTTTAGCGGCAACTCTCACGGCATGTCGTCCCCTCTGTACGACAGCGCCACCGGCAAAGGTTTGGACCGCATCCAGTCCAAGGACATTGTAGCTCTCATGGACCACCTCACTGTCCGTGACGCCCAAAGGAACGCCCGTGACACTGAGATTCTGGTCACTTTGGTTCGTAGCGCCGCTGAGATGCGTAACTCCTTTGAGGAGATGAAGAAGTTCATCGCGGAGCAAGATCAGATGATCATGAGCAACACTGATAGGGATGCCGACATGACCGTTCAGCGGAT
The DNA here is from genome assembly GCF_038381095.1 of Phyllosticta capitalensis. Classification (NCBI taxonomy): domain Eukaryota; kingdom Fungi; phylum Ascomycota; class Dothideomycetes; order Botryosphaeriales; family Phyllostictaceae; genus Phyllosticta; species Phyllosticta capitalensis. The sequence goes on along the minus strand of NW_027117444.1, from coordinate 1,723,134 downwards.
TTTGAATGGCCAGCCTCCGTCTCGCAGCGTGGGCCGCAATTCCAGCGACGACCCGGATGACATGCAGGCCAAGCGCAAGAATATCTTCAAGCGCGCCTTGCGCGGCTTGAGTATGAAGAACACGAATGACCTCAGCAAGATTGAGGACATGCTCATGCAGCTCCTTGACGACGTTGAAGGGCTCAAGGAGTCGACAACTTTTGCCCCACCTCCCAAGTCGCAAGACAGCCGAGGGCAGAGCATTGGTTCCTACGAACACCTCAGAGCCAATGACCCCGGTTACGAGCCAGAAGGTCGTGCCGGCACTGCGTCGACGCCGAACCAGTCTGGGAGCTTCTCCAACCCTTCTTCGTCTCGCCAGCTTGGCCGACACTCTGGATACGATGGTCGCCGGGGTTCTGAGCATCGCGTCAGCACGGTGCTCGAGGGTGACGAGGAGCTCGAGGAGAACCCGCCTGATGTTCTCGGACAAGACTATGACAATGAGCGACTGCTCACCCCGACCCAAGAAGCGAAGCGCAGCACTTCGATCCCGCAGGCCACGCCGCCTCAGCTCCAGGAAAGCTTCCCCACCACCCAGAGCCCTGACACGCCCAAGACCAAGTCGAAGCATCGGTCAACAGGCTCATCTTCCCTCTTTGGTCCTTTGAAGATTTCGCGCTGGTCGAGAACGACAGCCTCGACAGACAAGGACAGTGGACGCAGCAAAAAGAACAAGCCCTACTCGAATGACTCGCGCTCTGGTTCCAACGTCAATCTCACCCACTACGATGAATACATGGTACATGCGGATGACAGTCTTCCCTCGCAGACTTCGCTCCAGCGCGGTTTTGCTTACGAACAAGGCCGGTCGCCTTCGCCATTGATCCCAGAGCACGAAGAGGAAAATCCCAAGTACCATGCTCATCGCAACTCGTTGAACCTCGAGCACCCGCAGCCGCGCCCAGGGCCGACTCATCGCCATCAGACGTACCTTGAATCCAAGGCCGTGGATTTTGACGACCCGCAGTCTCCGGACTTTGACCAATGGGGTTCTGCACCAAGCCTGTCGCTTAACCGTAACCGCCTGAGCAGCAACACTGGCCACATGTCGCCTCTGTCCGACGGCGGCTACTCGAACCACTCGGCTTCGGAGCAAGTCAACAACAACCGCCACAAGGACGACGGTCCCCTCGTCCCGCAGGAGCAGCAGAACTTGCGCGCCAGCCTGCCCTTCGGTGCAAAGCCCATGCACAGCAGCCCGCTCGGCAACGGCCAGTACCTCGCGCCCCTCGCTCCCATCGAAGAGGTGCGCTACAGCCTGGAGACGGAGCGACGTAGCATGACTCCATCTTCGCCAGCGCCCGCCTCGCGCAGCGGATCTGGGCGCAAGCTCAACGGCCCACGACCCATGGGATCGCGGAGCCCGCGGCCGCTTGAGCACTCGGAGACGGTGGTTCGAAGGAAGCCGGTTGGTGACGCTCGAAGCCAGCAGAGTTTGAGTCCAAGTAGGTTTTCTCCGTCTTGAATGCTTATAAATGTATTGGTGCTGACGCAGATTCAAACAGTCTCGTACCGCTCCTCGCTTGACAGCTTTGAGCGCGACACCTTTTAAGCCCTCCCCGCCTTTTTTCCAATGATACCCCTGACTGATGCCGCCGACACTTTCTACTATCTCGAGTTGTGCTTGCTTGCTGCTCTACCCGCCCTTCTCACATTCCCCCTCACGAAGTTTCTGCTGCTCACGCTTCCCTCCTTCTTCTCCTCTCCTCATGCCTGTCTGGCTGCTGAAGGCTCTTACCACACCTTCTAATGCGGGGTCTGGTGTTGCCTGGGCTTTGCTCAAAATACCACGCAGAGGAAAAGGGGGAAGAAGGCCTCTCTTCTTCACGACTTTTCTACACTTTAATACATTACTCAATGTTAATCACCCTTTTTTCCCTCTCTTCTCTTTATCACTCTCCATTTCTACCTCTTGTGGCTTATCTCCATGTCTCCTGATGCTATGCTGCTCCCTTGCCCTCCCCCCCTTTTCCTGTCTCCCTGTCTCTCTGTTTGCTCTTCATTGTTTCTCTTTCCTCCCCTCCCCCCTTCCCTGTCGAACGGTCACGATGTCATGATGGATGCGGTGCGGTGCGGTGTGGATGCGGATGCGGAGCTGGGCATGGAGTCGACTGACGCACGGTCGATGACGGCGATGGCGCTGCATGGACTGCGACATGCGGGGGCAGCAGCAGCTGCTGCGCATGTTGCGAATGTCGCGGAAGGAGGGGATGAACGGATAGATGCGATTGTCTTGGATGAGTGAATGGCTGGGATGATGGCCGGATGCATGGCCGGATGCATGGCCGTTTGGCTCGGTGGTGGTTGGCTGTGGAGCAGATGGACGAAATGGACGAAATGGACGAAACGGCGGCCGCCGCATCGACTGGTCGATTGGTAGGCCGATGGACGATGGACGATGTGGTTTGATAGTGAGAGTGGGAGTGAGAGAGTGTGAGCGAGTGGCGGAGAAAAATGCATGGATTTCTTCTTCTTTTGACTTTGCTCCTGTGCGTGATGCGATGCGATGCCTTCCATCCTCGTGCTCCGTCTGTGTGTAGAGGGGAGGGGTCGTGTGTCCATTCCATGTGACTCCTCGAGTCGAGGGGGTCATTCGGATATAGGGGAAGTGGAGGGAGGAGGAGGTCTGGAAGGAGGCGGACACGGACACGAGTGATTGTGGTGGTTCGCTGGGTATATGGCCCCGAGTGATGGTGAACGGGCGGATGGATGGTAGGGTAGTAGTAGTAGGTCTATGGGCGAGACAGACACTAACTAGTGCTGCGGCACTTCGTTTCTCCTGTCGAGAGAGCAGCACCGTTGTCGTGGACTATGAAGATAGTCTAATCTCTTTCATACGAAACGTACGTACATACGTGAAGTGTAGAGAAGGACAGAAATTCGCTCCGCGTGTCTACCGTTCCTGCGTGATTCAAATCCGACCTTCCCTCTTCTGACTGGATTCTGACTGAACCTTTTTTTCCAATTTGCTGGCCTGGCCTGGCCAGGGAGGTGAATCAAGCACATAAACTCCACACAAAAACGGCACTCCAAGAAACGCTCTCAAGAGTCTTCAGAAATATAACGATAATGACAGAAAGATGCATCCTTCTAGCGTCGACTGCCGAGACTCGCAATCACACGTCGCCAAAATTGGCCGAAAAGACCTACTTCTGCTTGTATGCGTCCAGTCCGGGCAGCCTACTCAGATCGACGACGAGCCCTTTCGAAGGCGGCCGCTTCGCCACGCTCCCGTTGTTGATGTATTCGAGCCACCATGCCGAGTACGGGTCCATCTTGACCTCGTTTCCATTCGCATCAAAATGGCGTGCAACGTCTTGTTCCTGTGGTTCTGCTTCTTCTTTGTCCTTCTGTACGTCGATCGGATTGGGACCTTGAAGTGCTTGGTGTGACAAAGCAGCTTCATTGGGGGTTTCCTCCTTCACAACCTCTTGTACTTGGTCCTTTTGACGTTTCGGGAGGGTCATGAACTTTCTGGCCAAGTCCATCCGCTCGGGGCGGGCCGCTCCTCGTGGTGGTTTGGCGAAGGGAGGTGCGAAGGCTTGCAATTGACGCCACGCCGCCCTCTCGGCTTCTCGGGCCTCGTTCAAGCGAAGCAATGCCTGCCTCTCAACTTCTTTGGCCGCAATCACGTCGGCGTGGAGTTGCTGACTAGGCTGAGGAAGGGTGGAAGGGACGGGGCAATGCCTCGCTGGTGCGCCCTGTTTTTCAGCGCTTGCGCCTTGGTGGCTGGCGGGAACGACTCCATCGCGAAGCTTGTTGGGACGCATAGGGCCGCTCCTAGGGCGGTCGTATCGCAAGGAGCGGGAATTGAGAGCTCGGAGAGCATCTCGAGCAATTGGGCGTTCGGGCCTGGATGGAGGTGCATCGCGAGCTGACGAAGGGCGAAGGTCTGTCCCGGGTGGGAAAGAGTACATTGATCCTGGTTCAATCGAGTAAATGTCCCGTATTTGATCCCTGAGTGAGGAAATTGCCTCTGGTACAGTTCCATTGTTTTGTGGGCGACGTGGTGTGTCGTTGGTGTTGGCATGATGCTTGATGGAATCCTGGATAATCTTGAGGGCCTCTTCGCCCTTGGGTGCGGTAGTGAGATTTTCATGGCCGTTATCTGTCACCAGAATATCGTCTTCGATGCGGACGCCACCAACCGGGAAATAGCGCTCGACGACGGTCATGTTGATGTACTTGGCGTGGACAGGATTCGGAAGGTAAAGAGTACGGAGCGCGAACGCGGAGAAGTAACTAATAATCTATCAGCATCACATGTGGTATAATCGACAGGGACCATCATACATTCCAGGCTCAATAGTCACAACCATGCCCTCCTCAAGCCCGCAGGACATGGGATGGAATGGCGGAGGATTAGGGTTGGGGCCGCAAAGATCGGTATTTAATGACTTCCTACCGCAGGGTGTCATGGGGAGGTTGATGATGTCGTGGACGTCAAGGCCGACGTGGTGACCGAGGCCATGTGGGAAGAAAGCCATGGAAGTTTTGGCCTGGAAAATTTCCTCAAGGTTTCCGTGGTGTAAAATGCCTAGTTTGAGCAACCCCCAGATAGCCACTCGATGCGCCAGATTCTGCAAATCAATGAAGCGTACTCCTGGTTTGATGGCATTAATGCAAGCTGTTTGCATCGATTGGACCAGGTTGTAGATATCTTTTGCCTCTTTGGAAGGCCAGTCCCCTTTGAGTGGAAAGGTTCTTGTAACATCGCTGGCATAGCAATCCCACTCCGCTCCTGCATCAAGGCACATGAGTTCGCGTGATCCAAAGTCCTGGTTATTCTCGACGTAGTGCAAGGTAGCTGCATTCCCTCCTGAAGCCGCGATGATTTCGTAGGCTTGGTGCTTGGCATCCTCGGCTACACACGTATCCAGAAAGATGGCTTCAACCTGGGCTTCGTTGCTGAACTGGGCAATATTCTTGAGGACATTGGTGTGAGCTTTGGCGCTGATGTTGTTGGCTCTTCTGATGAGCTTAATTTCATGGGGATCCTTCCGCAGCCGCGCAACGTCCATTGCTTTCTTCAAGTCGGTGGAATTCACACGCGGGGACTTGTCAAAATCTTTGCGTGTGCCTTGGTCCGGGTGAAGGATGTAGACCTCTCCGTCTTTGCAATGGTCTAGCCATGAATCGACATGTTGAACGACAACATCCGCGTAGTCGACGTGGTCAACATCGTACTTGTCCAATGCCTCTGCTGGATTGGATCCTCGACCGTTCCAGATGACTTCTTTTGGACTGACCCGAGGCACGTAGAGTGCGAGTAAATCATAGCCAATGTCGTAGATCAAGTGGCAATCGGCCTCGTCAACGCTAGAGCTCGGTTATTAGATAGTTCATCCACAAGTACAATCAACCACGTGACAGGCCTAACAATAGCAAGTTTATCACGACAAGACATGAGAAGCGATCCAAGCACAGATGAAGCTCACCCAGAGAGATAGTAGAAGAAACGGCGTTGCCGAAATGGAATTGTTTGATCGCTGTCCTCGAGGTAGGTGGTAGGAGCACCAGGAAGATAGATGAGGCCTTTGTCGACCCCAAGAATAGAAGCAACCCGCTTGGCATGCTGCTTTGCTGGACGTCCGACGCTGTCAGCGGCCAACAAACGAGCTAGGATGATGAGAGCACCAACCTGGGTATTTGTCCAGCGAGATTGGGCTTTCGACGTTGATGCGAAGGGTGCTCATGGCATTGCTCAGCGAGGCCATGGTTGATAGCCTGATACAGGCAACAGCTGGCTCCTGGACGTCACCCAACGAGAGATGAAAGATCACTTCGGAAGTTGAGCGCTCCCGAGGTATACAATGACTACCACGTCAGATGGTAAGCAATGCAAGTCAATTGGCGGTCGTTTGGTTGTTGAATAAAGGGCGGTGGTGGTGGTAGTTGGATGTAGGTCAGCGGGGTGCCAGCCAAACAGGGTATAGCTCCTCGGGGCGTTGCATCGGCTAGCTGGGCCAAGCTGTGGTACGTCATCCACCAGCCATGCGACTCTCTGCGTCTCGCCAGCCGCCAGTCCATCGCGATTGCCCATCCACCCAGAATCTTGAATCGCCATGTCCTGCGCAGCTTGAGGCTGGTCCCTCTACTTGCGCCCTCCATTTCTTCCAACCCTCTCACCGCTCTATATCCACTACATTTTACCTCCCTCCACGCACCTCTTAGTCCTGACGCTTGCTTATCGCTCCGTTACCGCCAACCTTTCCTGAACCGTGCGTCGCGACAGACCTTGCCGGTGCATCTCCGCTCTGCATATTCTCAGCCTCGTCCCTTGGTCCAGAACTCCAGTCTGCTCCAGCAGTACTCTGCGAGCGAGCTCAGCTTGTCCACAGCAGTTCCAATGGCCTCCATCTCCCGGAAGCATGCAGAGAACACCCGCCGCCAAAAGAGACGACGCGGCAATCTCTTGCGCCGTGTCGTGCTCGCGTTTGCGCAATTGCCTTCTGCCACCGCCCTCCACCACATGAAGCAAAAGGCTCCCGAGTTGTCCAAGGCTGTCGTTAGGCAGAACACTCCTTTGATCATCACGAACCAATGTGCCGACACAATCTATGCCGCCGTCAACACCCAGTCAGGTCAAGGACCATCGAAGACGGGATTCAAGCTCGATGCTGGAGGAACTCTCAACCAGACTGTTTCGGAGGACTGGCAAGGACGAGTATGGGGCAGAACAAATTGCAGCTTCAACGCTGCGGGCACAGGGCCTGCAAATGGAGGCGCAACGGCTTGTGGAACTGGGGACTGCAACGGCAAAGTAGCCTGTGACGTATCTGTACGCGTCTGGACTGCAACTTCATTGGACAAAGCTGATTTTGTAGGGACTCAATCCAGTCACATTGGCTGAGTTCACATTGGACGCTGGCGACGGTCAGACCTACTACGACATATCCCTCGTGGACGGTTACAATTTACCACTGGCCATTGTCATGCACGCTCTCGGAAATTCGACTCTCGAAAAAATCCCGCCAAACCTCTGCAATCCGTCGTGCGAGGGCACACCCGGTCAACTCGCACCGGAGACATTCAATCCGTACAATGGTGGACAACAGGTCTTTCTTGGCACGAACAGTTCCTATCCTCTCGCGTTTGATACCAAGGTCTCGAATGGCCAAGTATCCAACTGGTGTCCGTGGAACCTTCTCGTCAGTCCACCTTCAAAGCCAGGAGACGGGGTATACCCTTATCCCGATGACAATATCAAGAGGCCAGCCTTTAGCCCTTGCCTTTCTGCTTGCGCGAAATGGAACAAGGCTGCGGATTGTTGCACAGGCAACTATAATTCTCCTGGGGCATGCTCCCCAAGTGATTATTCCAAGGCCGCCAAGAAAGTCTGTCCAGACGCGTATAGCTACGGTAAGCTCTCGGAACCTTGAGAAATTGGCAGAAGTACTGACGAGAATGCAGCCTTTGACGATCAAACCTCAACATTCATCATTCCGTCTGGAGCAGGGTTCGAAGTGGTGTTCTGCCCCGGTGGTCGTTCAACCAACATCCTCTCCGCTAATGCCGCCGAGTTGAACCAATTGACTTCGTCCGGCCACATGTCAGGCAGCGCCAACAACCACCTGCTTGGTCTGTTGATTGCCATGACTTTGAACGCCTTGTTATTTATTTTCGCCTTCTAATTGGATATTTAGGAAAAGCCTTGCGGGACAGGAACGACGAGCTCAAGATCTAAACAAGTAATGAAGCGGCGTCGGCAGAAAGATGTTAATAGGCGGAGGAGGGCCTGGCGCCTGAGTTGGTCATTCGGCGAGGATGGCACGAGCTATGCATAAGAGATACCCACACAGTATTGATGAGGCTTTGGCGTTATTCTGCTAGACAGTTATATTCCTCCTAGCAATCTGACTTTCGGAGTTGTGGTTCCGCCACGCCATGAGTTTCATGTGGGAGCTGAGTCTGGTGGTGAGACGAAGTGGGCTCGTGATGGTGAATGGCGTCACGGTTGGGGGCTGTCGGAGGCACAGCAGCTGGAGGAACCTGAGACGGCCCACAGAAAAAAGATGTCTGCAGGTGGGATATATGCTGTGTAACTGGTATCTGGCATAACCACGGGTCGGACAGGAAAATTCCCGTATCGGCAGTTGACCGAGTGCACGCCACGCGGGAAGGTGGATGCCGTCGGCCACGCAAAAGGTAAATGGAGACCAGGCACCGCGGGTCGCGGTCAAGGAGCAGCCAATCGAGGAATGTCAAAGGATTGATGGGCGGCTCGTCGGCAGGACAGAAACGTTAAGCGGGCCCGGCCCTTAGCTCACCCCGGAAATCGAGCGGCCGCCATCCCTCATTCGACACGGACGCCATCACCGTCCACGATCCCAGCTCACAACGGTCTGCTTGGCGTCTTGTCGGTTTGCACTCGTCGATGTCGTTTTCAGGGTCTACCCACTCGGTAATTGGATGCGCCAGCAGAGCGGGCTCCTCGCTTTCAAGACGTTCGACCAAAATGCCTTCGGGACGAGCGTGGCAGCCTTAAAATCAAGCATCCCGCTACCCCACGCTGCTGGTGCTCGCTGACTGCTCTTCTCCATTTGCAAAGACACGCGTCAATCATGACCATTCGGCCATTGACGAAGCAGGTCCTGGACACCGGATGGTTTTTCAGGCAAACAGATGCGCCAGATGACGAGTGGCTACCCGCTCCTACTGTGCCGTCGTGCGTGCATCAAGACCTTATAGCTAACAAGAAGTAGGGCACACCACTAGTGGTTGATCCCCAGTATCTGATTACTCTTCTAGGCTGACACAATTGACAGAATACCTGATCCGTTTCTTGGCTTCAATGAAATAGACGTCGAGTGGGTAGGCGAGAAACCCTGGACCTACAGAACATCCCTGCCAGTCGAGTCCACACTGGACAAAGATGGCCGCAAATGCGTGCTGGCGTTCGACGGTCTGGATACCTACGCCACTGTCAAACTCAACGGCGATGTCATTCTCAAAAGCGACAACATGTTCCACTCACATCGAGTGGATGTTACGCACAGACTGTCCTCGCAATCCCCCAATGTGCTCGAGGTAGATTTCTTACCAGCATTAAAAGAAGCTCAAGCAGTCAAGTCTGCGCACCCAGAGCACAAGTGGGTTGGGTTCAACGCCGACATGGCCAGACTTGCCGTCAGGAAATCTCAATATCACTTGTAGGTACGGCCCGACTAGCGACTTTCGACAAGCATACTAATGACAGGCAGCGGCTGGGATTGGGGGCCCGTCTTGATTACTAGCGGCATTTGGAAAGAAGTCAGACTGGAGACGTACCAAGCAAAATTAGAGGACGTCAGAATCGATTACGAGCTGGATCAAGATCTCAAGAAAGCTGGTGGAGTCATCACATCGAACGTGGAAGGGGGAGAGGGATGCACGGTGTCTATCAGGGGGCAGCTTGACGGCAAAAATGTCTTCAAGGTAGATGCTCCAGTCGACGACCATGGTATCGCGAGAGCCCGCTTCAGCATTGACTCGGCTGCGTTGTGGTGGCCGCACGGCTACGGCGAACAGCCTCTCTACTCTATCCAAACCACCTTACTTTCAGCAGACGGCACCGACATCGACTTGCATACGCAGCGCTTGGGTATTCGAAAAGCAGAACTTGTCCAAAAACTTGACGACATTGGAAAGACCTTTTTCTTCCGAATAAACGACACCGACATCTTTTGCGGCGGCTCCGATTGGATACCCGCGGATTCCTTCTTACCGCGCATTACAACGGAACGATATCGCTCCTGGCTGCAGACAATGGTTGACGGCAATCAAGTCATGATCCGCGTCTGGGGCGGTGGCATCTACGAGGCCGATGTTTTTTACGACGCCTGCGACGAGTTGGGAATCCTTGTGTGGCAGGACTTTATGTTTGGCTGTGGGAACTATCCGGCGTGGAAAGAGATGCGGGAATCGATCCGGTTGGAGGCCACCCAAAATGTCAAGAGGTTGCAGAAGCATACGTCGATTGTTCTGTACGCTGGCAATAACGAGGACTATCAGGTGCAGGAGCAATTTGGTTTAACTTATAATTACGCGGACAAGGACCCGGAAAGCTGGCTCAAGACTGACTTTCCCGCCAGGTACATTTATGAAAAGGTGAGCTTCAAATGCCATGCTTCTCGAAACTTCTCATGCAGGTTCGGTACTCACGGCTTTCTGAGCAGATATTACCGGAGGTTGTCGCGGCGGAGAGTCCAAGCGTGGCTTACCATCCTGGGTCGCCATGGGGAGATGGCTTGCCCACATCCGATAGGACCGTTGGAGACCTGCATCAATGGAACGTGTGGCACGGAAGCCAAGAAAAGTATCAAATCTTCGATACGCTCGGTGGTCGATTCAACAGCGAATTCGGAATGGAGGCATTTCCTCACATCGACACCATCAAGCACTATGTCACGGACGACTCGCAGCTGTATCCCCAGTCACACATGCTCGATTTCCACAACAAGGCAGACGGACACGAGCGCAGGATTGCGACGTATCTGGTCGAAAACTTTCGGACAGTTACGGACCTCGAGGTATGTCTCTATTTTGCTCACATTTTGGAATCGGGGCTGAGCGAGAAACAGGGTTTCATACACCTGACGCAGCTATCACAGGCCGAGGCCCTGATGTTCGGGTACAGGGGCTGGCGGCAGCAGTGGGGCCAGAAGCGGTTCTGCGGTGGTGCACTGGTGTGGCAGCTCAACGACTGTTGGCCCGTCGCATCTTGGTCGATTATCGACTATTTCCAACGCAAGAAGCCGGCTTACTATGCGATGCGACGGGCACTCGCGCCTGTAGCGATAGCAGTTAAGCGAGCGCATCATGACTGGAGCGTTGTGCACGCGCGTCCAGCCAAGACGAGCGCATGGGAGCTCTGGGCCTCAAGCAGCAAGACGCATGACATCCAGGGGACTATCGAACTGCGCTTCATCTCAATTCGGACTGGCCAGGAGATCAAGCAAAGCATCACCAAGTCAGGGGTCCAGATCAAGGCAAACGGCACGACCGAGCTGCTTTCTGGGACAATCGACAACGTCTTGGAGGAGGCACACGTACTGGCGGCGCGGCTCTGGATCGAAGGGCAGGCTGAAGTTGTTTCACGCGACATGGATTGGCCGCAGCCGCTCAAGTATCTGGACTTTTGCGAGCGCGGGGTCGAGGTGGTGCAGGACGGCAGCGAGATCCGGGTCACAGCGGCGCGACCGACCAAGGGTCTGGTGTTTGAGGAGCGCGAGGGGGTGTTGGTGGACGACAGCGCATTGGACGTGGCACCCGGCGACGCGCAGGTGGTGAGGGTGCGCGGCGGCGTAGGTATCCAGAATGGGCGACCGTTGAGATGGAGGTATCTCGGGCAGCCATGCCATGAATAGGTTACAGTCTCTACAGGCCAAGCCAATTGGCTGCGTGGTGTGGTCATGACCTGACGCCGGGCGTTTGCACAGCTGCCAGTCTCCCAATCCAGACAGAGAGTAGACCAAACTGCGGTTGGATCGGATGCGATGCGCTTCAGACATGGGATATGGGCAACCGCAGCGCCCAATATGTTCTCGACAAACCTCATCTCCAAGCCGCAAGGGAGAGTGGTGTCTGCAGCCTCGGCCACCTCAACCCCGCAGGCAACCCGCCGCCGCTAACGTAGATCTGGGGGAGCTTCCCAGCTTCCATACATTCTCGAACTCCAACCTTAATTTGGCCTTTGCCGTCATTACCCTCGCGAGCCCTCTTCGTCTCTTGGTCGTATTCCTGACGCCAGTCCCTTCTTATGCTCCTATCGCCGCCCCATTACCCCCAGGCCGATCCATCTTTGCTGCTGGCATTAAAATCTCTGCGCCCCACGCCTCGGTTCGCTCCGAGTCCATCCTCAGTCGCAAGCCCATCACCGCACTGGACCGCAGCCTTGGAGCACCCGCCATCATATCAAAAGCAAGGTGGGATGTTGTACCCAAGGGCGGGGTAGCACAGTGCGTTCCTGTCACCACGCACTCCGACCGTCCGTCTTCCAAAAGAGGGAAGACCAAGATTGCAAGAGCTTGGGCATTCCTCCGTGGGCCGCATGTACCACACATTTCAGGCGACGACCGCCGCCGCCCTGAAGGCGCCGGGCGAGGGCGGCGATGCCGCTGGGAGCAAGCATACACGCCCTCCAGGATCGCGGCGGATCACCACGACCAATGCCTGCGTCGAGTGTAGACGCCGCAAGATACGCTGCGACGGCGTACAGCCTTGTGGCCAGTGCCTGTGGTACCAGCATCCGGAGGCCTGCAGCTACGCGAAGCCCGCTCAGCGCGTTGTCCCCTCGAGAAAGTAAGTCGACGTTTGCTTGCATCCGCTGCCTCGCGTCACCTGCTTTCCAAATTTCCGCCTCGACGTCGCCGCCAGCGTCATTGGTCCTTGATTTTTATTTTGAAATTTGTTGGCATGGATGACCCTGCTCACATCCTCGCCAGGTTGGTAGAGAAGCTCCAAGGGACCATAGACCAACAGAGATTGATTCTCGAGCGACTTTTCCCTGGCAAAGAAATTGACAAGCTCAATTCGATTCCACGCGAAGAGTTGCTCAGCCTCGCCTTGACCCTACCAGCGCCTTCGGCTACATCGCCGTCAGACACCGTTTCCCAAGCTATGAAGACTCCGGGATCTGATGACTCGAGCAATCTAGAAGCCGCGCTCGAAGGCCCTGCTGATGGGGGCTCTGAAGATGAGGAAATCAAACGGGAAGGCGCCTTAGACCAAGCCATTGCCGACTCTGTCAATGGCCTCTCGTTTGATGACCAGAAATCAATTGCTTATGTTGGGGTATCATCAATTCCTGCAGCCATGAAAGTAATGGTCCTGTGTGCGCCGATTGCTCGGAATATGCCAAGGCCAAAAAAGAGCTCTGAACCCCCAGAGAGAGCCAGCTCCCCACCGCCCGTACTTGGAGAATATCTGCCAGACCTAGGCTACGGATTGAACTGGCTGGATCATTATTTTGAAAAAGTCCATCCCTTCTTTCCCATGGTCGACGAGGAGAAGTTGCGCAAAGAATTCACATACAACCTTCGTAGGGACTCGGCTTGGATGGCACTGATAAACATAGTCCTTGCCTTGGGCTGTCTGGCATCCTCAAAACAAAGCAATGACAACCATCTGTTTTTCTTCCAGCGAGCACGCAAGCATCTCGGCTTCGAAACCTTTGAGAGCCGGAGAATTGAAGCGTTGCAAGCCATTGGAATCATGAGTGGATACTACATGCACTGGCTCAACCGACCCGAAGAAGCTACTGCGCTGATGGGAGCCGCACTTCGAATGGCCACCGGACTTGGCCTCCACCGAGAATACTCGAGCTCTGCTAGCCACAAGCAGGGCGACGCCTCGCGGACTCGGTCTGAAAATACCAGGCCGGACAGTGAAGTTGCTGAGATGAGACGACGGACGTGGTGGAGTTTGTTCTGCCTAGACGTCTGGGCATCCACGACAACGAGTCGACCGTCCCTTGGTCGCATCAGTCCAGCAGTTTCGGTTCTTCCTCCAGGCAAGGTGTCGGAGGAGCCGGGCAACACCCCGCATAGACAGGACCTGCGAGTGCTTCCTTTGACCCACAACGTCGACTTCTGCCGCATAGCCACACGGATCCAGGACACATTAGCAACGACACCTCTTCTGGCCTACGCGGATCTCGAAACAATCGACAACGACCTTTTGGCATGGCGGAAAGGCTTGCCCGACATACTGACAAACTTTGATGAGGAATGCGAAGAGTTTCTGCGCCGTCCGCGTCTTGTAATGAAATGGCGATACCAAAATTTGCGCATCGTCTTACATCGACCGTTCCTACTCAGCACAGCGCTCAAAAGAATTCCGTTCACCATGCTGAGTGCTGAGGAAAAGGTTGCCGTTAGCAAGATACGAGTGATAGCCGCTCAGACGATCAAGGATATGAGCCAGGAGTGCACTGAAGACCTCATTCTAGGCTGGAATGCCGTGTGGTTCTGCTTCCAGGCTTGCATGGTTCCGCTCGTAAGCCTCTGCAGTGACCTCAGCAACATGGAGGAGGTTGAGAAATGGCAAGGCCAGATTGAAATGGCCCTCGAATTCTTCGAACGCATGAAGGACTACAGTGTGGCAGCGAGTGAAAGCAAGTCAGAAGTTGCACGGTGGTACCAAGCCAGTCGACTACACCTTGAGGAAGTAACAAGAGGGGCACGAAGCCGGACGGAGGCCCAGGAAGCGTGGCATCAACACGTCAAGTTCGAAGAGCAAAACTCGGAGAGTCCGGAGATCTCGCTGCTTGCCAGGGCACTCGAGGCCCCCGATCGTGGTTTTTCACAGTCGCCTTTCCAAATGGGTTCACTGTTGCAGCAGCAACATCAACAACAACAATATGCTCAGCCTGCTTTCAATGTCGGCACCTCGGCCGCGCAGTACAACCCCTACTTGGCCACAAATTTTGGCCAAGCTCTCTCTCAGCCGCATTTCGTCCCTGCCTCTACAGCTCCTGCTTCCGCCAACGCCGTGCCCGGTGGAATGGGACCCATGGGATTTTGGCCCGCACAACAGCACACAGCATCGCAACCACACCAACACCATCAATATCCACCACTGCCTATGACAGATCCAAGCGGGCCGCCAAATTTGGCCTTGTCAGAAATATGGGACACATTGCAATGGGATGGCGGCTATCAAGAGGTACCGGGCGATTCTTACAACTTCACGATGGGCGGCGTGAACGAGTATCAATCGCCAGACGCGAGCATTGGCAGTGGCGTAGGGGTTGCTCCGCCGGCTGGCACGGCGCAACGAACGAATATGGTGGTAGGAATGGGAAGCAGCCGAACAGGGGTTCAGGGGGCTTGGGGATTGGGATGATGGCACATAATGGTAAAGCTACGTGGTTGTTTATCTTTGATGTTGATGCACGCGTGTGGGATGGAAAAGGGATCAGCGTCCATGATGCATGGAGCATTTCGATTTTGTTCAACTGGATACCTACTTTCGATATCAGCAGGGACTTGATGACAGAGTTGATGGAGACACGAGAGCTTGAAAGCCTCTTGCAGCGTTTTCGACCATATGCATATTTGTCTGCCATGCGAGATGGTCAACAGATTCGCAAACATGTTGGCAGAGGAGAATCGACGTCAGATGAGTGCTACACAAACCCCTGAGGCTCTTGGACGTCCTGAAAAAAACGGTTTTTGCAACGCCCGACACCGACCGACCGACCCCGAGCCGTTGGCCGGTTGTTTACTTATTGTGCCTTGGCAGCCCCTGTGCAAACATCCCTATTACGACGAGCAAATGAGGAGGTAACGTGTAGACGACGCACAGATGCGCGCCTGAGGGACGAGCTCTATCGTGATCGTCAACATGAACACCATGCTCTCCCCCCGAACAGGTGTTGTTTGCAGACGCAGCGAGCCGTAAGCGAGATGGATGGTAGGGATGGGGCGGGTTTGATGGAAGCGGCATGCGTCACGACGCGGAAGGCCGGAAGGAGTGTACTCCGCTTTGGATGAATGATGGAGGGCGGAATGGCGCGGAGAAGAGATTCTTACAGGCCACAATCATCTATTGAAGGCCCCCACTGTTTACGTTGGATTCCAGGAAGAGCTGGGTGGTGGTGTCGGATTACTCGCGTCTTCATCCTTGGGCTGACCCATCATCATTCAACCTGGTCTTCGTTGTTATCTTATCGGCCACATTTTCTTGCCGCTGCCAATCCGACGTGCCAACCCATCAGTCGCTCCATACGCACAACCATCCGCGATTCTCTGCTCACCTCACCACCTCCCTCCATTCGCACTCCAGCTTCGCCTAACAACAGCTTACCTCGACTGCCTCGTCTTCCTCAGCATTCCATCACTTCCGCCTCCGCCCACTTGATTCGCGTCGCTTGCGTCTCTCGCCTCCGAGGCAGCTCTCCATCCACCGCGACGCGCTCCACTCGCGATTCCAACCTCGTCGATAACTCACATTCTACATCACCCTCGACTTTCAATCTTCAACATCACAATGTCCAAGGCAGACGCATTAGCAAACGGCAATGGCAGCGCGAAGCCTACCGCCGTCAAGCCACAGGAGCCTGAAGAGAACATCTTCATGTTCATTCCCAACCAAATCGGTGAGCTCTCGGCTCCGACGAGCTTCTCTTGACGAAGCTGTCCACTGACAAGACCTCCACCAGGTTACTCGCGCATTGTTCTCGCCGTTGCATCGCTCTACTACATGCCGCTGCACCCCCGCACCTGCTCCCTTCTCTACAGCATATCCTGCCTGCTCGATGCCCTCGATGGCGTGGCAGCGCGCAAGTTCCAGCAGAGCACCAAATTCGGCGCCGTGCTGGACATGGTGACTGATCGCTGCACCACGGCCTGCCTGCTCGTGTTCCTCGCCTCTGCGTTCCCCCGATGGAGCATCGTCTTCCAGGGGCTGATCAGTCTGGACCTTGCCAGCCACTACATGCACATGTACGCGACGCTGAGCATGGGCGGTAGCGGACAGAGCCACAAGAAGGTTGACGAGAGCAGAAGCTGGGTCCTCAAGATGTACTACTCCAACAACGTGAGTGCATTCGGAAACCTTATCTGATCCGCGCGCGAAGAGAGTTTCGGGAGCCAAGGCCATTGGCATCATGCGTGTGAAACGACCTGTGCTGACTTGTTGTATAGAAAGTCTTGTTCATCTTCTGCGCCTTGAATGAGCTGTTCTTCATTGCGCTTTATCTCTTGTCCTTTTCCTCGCCTCTCCTTACCCCGTCGCTGCTCAAGCAGGTCGAGACGCAAACCGTCGACCCAAGCATGCCTGCTGCGCCCAAGCCTTCGATGCTCTTCACAAGCCCTTGGTCCGCGGGCGCCATGGAGCTTGCTCGCGCCAACAAGATGGACAGCACCGTCCCTTGGATTCTTGCCGCTATTTCCTTCCCGGTCATGGCCGGCAAGCAATTCATCAACGTCGTACAATTGGTCAAGGCGAGCAAGTGGCTGGCTGAGGGCGACCGGGCGGAGAGACAGAGGCTTGGCCTTCCCAAGAAGAAGAACTAGGTCCCCGGGGTCTGTGGTCGCCGTCTCCAATTTCGAAAGAACACGGACATGTCGGCCTACCCATTTCCGCTTTGGGCTGTGAGGGGCTGCCGATGACGCGAGCCGTTGAGGAATGCTCATCATACTGGCCAGGCAGCCACTGTCACAGCCCTTGAAGCCCACCAAACGACAACCAGAAGCGAATTGTGGACGCGGTCCATCGGCGCCACCGAGTCGATTCCATCTGTCGAAATAATCAGCGGAAGAAGAGAACGAGAAGAGGAGCACGCACGTTCGCTCAATGATGGTCACTGTGAGCCAGTTCATCGAAGTCTTCGAGGACAGCTTGCTAGCCAGACACGCTCGCTACCTGATCGATCCAAGCATCTTCCCATGTATTTCTTACCAAGGCTAATGCCATGTTTGATGGCTGTTTCCATTCTCCTTGCATTCCTGTTCATCTTCTTCATCTTTGTAGCCCTTTTTCATTGCTCCGTCTTTGGCTCCATCGCATAGTTAGGCACGGGTTTGTTTTTGGGCACGGTCTTGTATGGTACGGCGGATTGGCTTTTGTGCTTTCCCTGGCGCATCTGTTTGATTTGCGACTGGTGATGATTGAGGCGATTATGTCTTTGTAAACTTTCAATTGTCCGACTGATTCTGGCGGCGCGTGCGTCGTGTCGAACAAGGAGTTGTCGTAATTACCGTCACCTGGAGTGGAATCTCGAGGATGGCGGGCTCGCTGACTCGGATTGGGAGCAGGTCAATTCAATCAAGAATTGCGGCTTACGGCTGCTGATACTCTTTTCTCTTTTTCTTCGTCCCTCGTTAATCTTTGCTCTGTCCCCTGTGTTATGGAAAGGATGGATGGTGTCGGTCCAGGAGTCGCCAGAAACGTTTGTCCCGATTGTGGACAGAGAGAAGCGGACGAAAAGGTGCGTAGGCTGGTACAGAAGTAATACTTTACAAAAGTCCTTTGCTCAAAATCAAAGGTAAGGGGGTGGTGACTCGTCAACCGGCGAAGACCACATGAAGTATACGTGTACTCGGACGCTACAAATGTACACGGTTCCTCCTCTCTCATTCATTGGACCAGCGTCCGCAATCGAACGTGCCGCGCATGGTTATGGCGCATGCAACTAAGCTTTGGATGCATGCAAGACGGCGGTCCGAGAGCTCTTGTGTCCGTTCAGAAGAGGTAAGTGGGGGAGGGGTAACGATCGTCTTCTAGCTACCAGCCTGCCGTGTTTTGGTGCTACAAACTTCTCAACCTCCTCGGTTGCCCGTCTCTCTAACTTTTGCACAGCCTCTGGGGTAATTTGCGGCGAAAGCAAATGTGGCGATTCGCGCGGCAGTTGGATGGATGAACTTGCAGCTGCTTCTTTCTTGGTATGTGTAGACGAGCCCGAAGAGTGGAGCTGAGATAAGGTTTGCTGACGCGTGGGTATCTGAAGTAGAAGCTGAGTTGTTGTGAGAGCTTTCAACAAATATAAGCAAGGTCTTGCGTGTTCCTCTCCTAGACCATACACCTCGATTGAATAGAAGAGCTTGGGAAGGTAGACTGGCCGGACATTAGGTCAAACATCTTTCACTACGCCGACAGCTTATCTCACGAAGCCAACACCCACGCAATGGCTGGTCCAAACAGCTCAAACCGTGGGATGCGCATGTCGCTGATTCACCTTCTCCTGGCACTCTCGCTATGGAAATGTTGCTGTCTTGCGGACGTCCCATCAGCACAGCAGCCGCTCGTCAGTGGTTCCGGCACGCAAGAAAGAAAGAGCTTGGATTCTTACGGCCCTTTGGACGTCGAGTTTGACGCGCTGGTCCAGAAGACGATGGATCAATTCCATGTTCCTGGCTTGTCTCTCGTGATTGTGCAAGGGGAGAAGACGTTTGCCAAGGTGTGTCTTTGAACATGTTTGATGTTTGATATCAAAGTTCTCATTCTTCTGCCACCAGGGATATGGGCACGCCGTGCTGCCCTCGACGGCCGCCACAAATCGCACTCTCTATTACATCGGCAGCATTTCCAAGTCCTTTACAGCGGCCACGCTTCTACACCTCACAGAGACAACGGCCAACACGTCCGCTCCAATCCACCTCCATACTCCCATCTCTTCCCTCATCCCTGCCGACTTTGTCCTCCAAGAGCCCTACATCACGCAACACGCCACCATTGCGGACCTTCTCTCCCACCGCACGGGTATGCCGCGGCACGACGAATCGTATGGCGGCAGTCGCCAAACCAGCCTACGTGAACATGTCCGCAATCTGCGAAACCTGCCCCTGACGGCTCCTTTCCGCGCCACCTATCAGTACTGCAACATGATGTTTAGCACGCTTGCCCATGTCATCGAGACAGTGACGGGCGGCACGCCGTTTGCAGATGTCGTTGAGCAAGCCATTTTCGAGCCGCTGGGGATGAGCCATGCATACGCGTCGCTCGACAAGGCGCTGGCGGCGGGCGAGAAGGGGGATATCGCCACGGGGTACTACTACCACGGGCAGCAGCGCAGCAAAACCGAAGACGACGAGACCGACGAGACGTGCAGACAATACACGCCACAAGCGCCGCCCACGTCCCCCATCCTCACCGGCGCGGGCTCCATCCTGCTCTCCCCCCTCTCCTTCGCGCACTACCTGCGCGCCCTGCTCACCTCCTCGCTCCCCCTGACGCCCGCCTCGCACGCCTTCCTCCGCACGCCCCTCGACATTGACAACGAAGACTCCGCCTCCCCGCCCACGGCCGCAAACTACACGCCCTACGCCAGCGCGCCGCTCTACGGCCTCGCCTGGGCCCACCAGAGCGTCGGCCGCTTCACCATGCTGTCGCACACGGGCAGCGTGACGGGCTTCGGCGCCGCGGCCGCCTGGCTGCCCGAGTTGAATTGGGGCGTTGGCGTCTTCGCAAACACCGACGTCAGCAGCAACCGCGTGAATCAGATCTTGCTGTGGCGGCTGCTGGAGGAGAGGGTTGCGCTTGAGGAGGGCGGGGACGGACGCAAGGCGCTTGGCGATGCTGCGTGGCGGTACGATTGGGCGGAGAAGTATCGGCGCGATGATGAGGCGAGGGAGGAAAAGAGACGGAATGCCAGAGCGGTCGTTTGGCCGCAGGCGCCGGATGAACGCGACAAGGCGCCGTTGCGCAGAGCCGTCGAGGAGTTTGCCGGCACGTTTGCGGATAAGGGGTATGGCGAGATTGCGATCGAAGTGTGTCCGCCTCCTACCGCCGCCGCCGCCGCCGCTGCTTCTGCTCCAGACGCGCCATTGCGATCTTTTCCCCCATCCTCCCCATCATCATTCTCCTGTCCCACCTTCCCCTCCGCCAACGCCTCCACCCCTCTCCGTCCCCTCCTCTTCGCTCACGTCCGCGACCGCACCTGGACGCACGCGTGGTACTTCACGCACGTCAACGGCGACGGCTTCTTCCTCGCGTGGATGGACTCGCTGCCGGGCGAGCCCAGCCGGCTGAGCGAGGGCGACGTGCCGCGCAAGGCCGTGTTCCAGACCGGGGTAAGCGGGCGCGTCGAGCGGCTCGGGATGGCGTATGAGCCGCGGATGGGCTTGGAGGAGGGTTTGAGGGAGGTAGGGGACGGGGCAGATGGGCTGGTGTGGTTTGAGAGGGTGGATTGATGGGTTTAGATAGAGAGCGGAGGGGATGATGTTGGCGGTTGGCGTCCTGAAGTCAGTTCAATCGCGGCAGCGCCAGGGAGAGCACGTTTGGTGGATGAAATCCATTTTCTAATTCTTAGGGGAAAAGCAAGGACTGAATCGAACCGAACCTGTGAACTGCAGGAAACCAGAAACTCAATCCGAAGACCACTCCCACACTCCTGCCGACCTCTCCTTTTGTCGGGCTTTCATTAGGGGAGACGATCGATGCACCCTTGCTTTGAAGAAACCAGAATCCAGCGCCATCGCCGTTTATGCCGGGGGGTAGTCCGCGCGCTGTGTTGAAAAAAGCAAAAAGCAGAATCTCAAAGAGCCAGGGCAAAGTAATCGGGAGAAAACAATCGAAGAAAGGAAGAAAAGGAGAAAAAGGAGGACTTTTGTGTCCATCAGGACCTCGAACCAGAAAGAAGAAAGCAGCAGGTACTCGGAGAAGACAAAAAGCAGCACTTTTGGTTCGTTCCGGATTTTGAAGGCCGCCGGTCTATGCAATCGATGAAAGCTGGGCAGATGCTGTGCCCATTCAGCGGACCTCTTCGTTCCGGATATCTTGTTTGTGGTTTTGGTTTTTTCCGTGTCTTGTTGAACGGTTCCGATGTCGTCAATCGTAGCTCTGCTGTGTTTGCAAGAGCAAAAGGTGTTGCGCCTGCTTCGATCTAGTACGCCGATCTACCCAATCTCGGAACTGAATCTTGAAACTTTCGTAGTCGGCAAACAGAGCCAACTAGTCTTTGGTGCAAAAATTCAAAGAGGATGCGATGTCTATCACCATCACGATTGGTGTCTTCAAAGGCCCAACTCCTTCTTTGGATCAATCTCAGGCGTGACCTTCGCGTGGAAGATGGCCAAGTCGACGCTGCGGACAGTCAGTAAGTATCCAATGGTTTCTGGAATGGCTGAAAAGGATGCTTACGTCTTCTTCAGCTTGATGCCAACTCCAGGCAGGTTGCCCGCCTGCTTCATGTCAAACTGAGACAGAAACTTCGAGGCGGCTTCCAGATCCTTGGGATCTCCTGAATCGTGCGGAACATTCATGACGATTGCATTGAGCCTGCGGCCGCCACCTCTCTCTGCCAATCCAGTGCCGTCTCCATAAAATTCATAGCCTTCGTAGCCATCGTAATCGGTGGTCAGCAGTTTCATGAGGCGGTCCATGAGGCACGAACCAATGCCCTTGCGCTGGAATTCGGGATCGACGAAGACTTCAATGTCGGCAGTGTAGCGGTACATGCCACCAATGCTGTGGTAGTCGGTGGCACTAGCGAAGCCAAAGACATGGTCGTACTCAACACCTCGATTGTTCCGGGCCCTCGCCACTGCGACCACCCAAGAGAAGCTGTCTCTTTTGCTCTCATTCAAGCGACCCATCATGGTCTCTTTCGTGACGGCATCTCTTTCGGCAATCTTGACGCTCGATTGGAGGATTTTGTTGTAAATGGCCGTGATCTGGAGCATGTCGCTCGGCGCGGCGAAGCGGACGTAGAAGTTGATTTTGGTGTGGATCTTGGGCAGTTGCGCATAGACCGAGGGTAACTCTGCTCTGATCGCTGCTGCTTGCTCATCAAGCTCCTGCCTACGCCTCCTCTTTTGTTCAGCCTTCCTCTTCTCCCGCGCTATGAACTGCTTGCACTTGGGCCCAGCGCCCTCGTCTTTCTCGTAAGCTTCGTGGTCGTGCTCCTTATCTTTCTCATCGACATGGCAGTCTGGAGCGTTGTGCGGGGCGAGCTGGCTAGTTCCAGGCATGAAGGTCGTCCACCACGGAACACAGTCGTCCTCGAAGTGGTGGCAGTCCATCGCCTCCTGCCACCATTCCTGCAAAGGGAGCCCGTCAATCTTGAGAGCAGCCCACGAAGTGGTGGCAATTTCGCTATCGCCTCCATTGATAGGAACAGCGGACTCGTCACCGGGCTGAGGACCACGGAGGATCCACGTCTGGATGTATTCCTTCTGCTTGGCAGGGTCGACGCTGAAGGCTTCGCGGTAGGTCCAATCGACACAAGGAAGGAAGTTCCCCTCCCAGTCTACGAGTCGATAGGCATCGTAGTTGGGGTCGTCCTCGTCAGGACCAAACACCTTGTCCCAGCCCTCGTCCTTTGCCCATTCCGAGCCGTTCACAGATGGCGCATTCTCGTAGGCTTCGCGAATCTCCTTGTTCGTGGCGAATGCCTTGCCTCGGCGTCCCTTCTTCTTTGGCGATTGAGGAATCGGCATCTTCTTTCCGGGCTTGATGGTCCAGACATCCTTGGGGACTTCAACGACCGGGCGCCTGTAAACTTCCATGAGATCACCATTTTCGCCGTTGTGCTCCGCTCCATTTTCAAAGGGCGCTTTGGCTTCAGAGGCGGTCTGTTCATTGAGCTGACCGGCCGACTTCGCATTGGAAGCGTTCTGGTTCCTCTGGCCACGGCGCCTGCCTTTGCGCTTGTGGGGTGGCACGTGGTCTTGCTTGGGTTGAGTCGCCGAATCTTCTGGGTCCCTGGGAGGAGACGCGCTCTTTCTGTTTCTCAGGTGAGGCGGCACGTACTCCGACCTTGCGTTGGGCGCAGAATCCCTCGTGTCCGCCGGAGGAGAGGTGCTCTGTCTGTTGCGCAGGTGAGGCGGCACGTAGTCCGACTTTGGCGAAGCCTGCGCCATGCTGGGCGGCTGAGGGTCTGTTTTGCGACTGTCGTCTTGCATTGGGTTTTCCTGAGGACTTGTAGACACAAAGGCGTCGTGGAGCTGTCGAAGGTTTGAAGCACCGGGTGTCAGCAGAGAGTTGTTTGGGTGGTTGTCGAGGTCGATGTTGTTTGAGGTTTGGGCTTCTACCTGGTTTCCAACGGCGGCCTGGTTGTTTGCGTCAAGGAGCCAATCCGAGCTGTCGTGTCCGTCTTTGCGCGACTCGGCCCGGATCCTTTGGTTCTGACGGCGATTGCGGCCTGCGTATGGTCGCGAGCGCGAAGAGTCCTTTGGCGCAGTGAAGTTTTGGTGATCTGGGGCGCCACCAGTAGCTTGGGGTTTGGTAGAGACGGGGACACTTTGGCGGTTACCGCGAGGAGGCTGAGGGTTGCGTTGGCGGTCACCGCGAGGTGGTGGAGGCTTGGTTTGCTGAGTCGAGCCGCGAGGAGGGATAGGCACACGTTTGCGGTTGTTGTGAGGGATCGTGGATCTGCCCTTGAAGGTGGGTCTCGGGTACTGCGGCTCCCAGCTTGACCACTCGGCTGCCTGCTTCTCTTTGTTGTTGTTGTCTACCCAGCTTTGGATGTTGTAGACCTTGTCGCCGAGGATGTCGAGGGCGATAGGTCGGTTACGTGCAGTCATGAAGAGAAGAGGGGAGGGGGTTTGTGCTGAAGGTGGGTTTTGAAAAGAGAGCGCGGCGGGTGGGAAGGCTTCAGCGTGATGCAAACGCTTTTGTGAATGTGCCTTATTCGCGCGGCCGTGATCTAGCTTTTTATGGACGATAGCCGTTGGGAAGGCAGCTACACCACGCGCGGGCTGCATTGAGGGCAGGTGAGTTGCGCGTTGGGTTGCGCGGTACCGAAGTCACCTTCACACCAAATTAACACTGTCAAAAACGGGTGCTATTTTAAAAACCACTTAGTGAGCGACGGGCGCTTAGCTTCAACCTACACCTAGCAATCACCAATTTGGGCCGACTCTTCACTGAATTGAGGAGCATCTTGCCCTTTCCAATAGCAGTCAAAAGATTAAGCTGCGATCCCTCTAACTTGCCGTGATCTCGCGCCCCTCAGACCGCCTCACACACTTCATAGCTCCACAGCCTGCACCGCTGACCAGATCAAACATTGCACAAAATCGCAGACTCGGCGATGCAGCAACAGCTCCTATACAAAACCCAGGATGACGCGTTGGTAGGAACAAAACATTCTGAGCCAATGAAAATGCTTTGAGCGCTCACAGGCACCAAACGGCACCCTCCTTGTTGGGACTAGCTTGACTGCTGCGAGACTTCACACAAAACCTCATTTAATTCATTCAAACTCTACTTGTCACTTGCATGGCTATGAGTCCTCTCGTCGTCAAATCATTAGAATTTCGTCAGGTCAAAGAGAGACAGGCAGCTTCTCATCATTATCCCCTACACAGTTCCCGCGCACTTGATTAAAGCAGAATGAAAAGACAGCCAACCCCCGCCAATGCCGCCGCCGCGGGTTTGCCATGATTGCTTGCCGCTCCCGTGAACGCTGGCGTCGAGGTTGTTGGTGAGGCAGGTGTCTCGCTCGTTGGCGCAGGGCTGACTGGTGTGCCAGTTGTTGGTGGCACGGTGCTGCTCACAGGCGTAGAAGGAGCAGAGTACGTCGTTGCCGGCGTCGTTTGGACAGGATGAGAAGAAGGCGGCGCCGAGTAGGACTCGGGAGGCGCTGGCTTTGAGCTTTCGGATGACGCTGGATAAGAAGGCTTTGGAACAATCTTTGTCGTTTCGTTCGGAGGTAGAGTTGGCGCAGGGACTTTCGTGGTGGTCTCCGGAGGTGGTGCGTACGTGTAAGACGGCGAGCTCGTGGTGCACGTTGTCCTTTCATATGGCGGTGGGACTTTCGTGGTCTCAGGGGGCGGCACGCGTGTGTAAGGGGGCGGAACTACGGTGGTAGTCTCTGGTGGTGGCACCTCGGTAGTTTTCCCGGGCGGATGAGGGTAAGTAATGACAGTGCTGATGGTAGAAATCGTGCTACTAGTAACAGGGCAGGTTGTCGTGTACGTGGTAATGGTTTCCGTTGTCGTACTGCCCCCGGAGCACTTTTTGCATGGAACGGTTTCGGTCTTGGTCTCGGTTGTCTTTGTAACCGTCGACGACGTGACAGGACAGCTTGCCTTTTGTAAGTTGCTGTATTCATCAACAGTAAACAATATTGACTTACGTTGTTGTGTACGTGGTAGTAACCTCAGTGCTGGTTGAAGGCGGTGGACTATGGCTCATCGGGGGAGGAGTATAGCTCTTGGATGGAGACGTGTGGGTTTTTGGAGGGGGGGTGTAGCTGTTTGGGGGTGTAGTGTGCGTTGTGGGCGGGGGTGTGTAAGTCTTCGACGGCTGAGTGAATGATTCAGGGGGCAAAGTATGGGTCTTCGGAGGAGGAACATAAGTCGTGTTCTGGCTCGGAGACGTGGTAGGAGGCGGGGCGTAGGTCGGAGTTTTACTACATCCTCCCTTGCAAGAAGTAACAGTGAGGGTCGAAGTCGTCAAGGATGTCCAGGTCGTGGAGCCGTGCCATGATGTGATGGGGCAGATGGTTGTGGTAACAAATGTCACCCAAGGGGGCTCAGATTCAGGCTGAGTGGGTTGGGGCCAGCTTTTGCCTGGTGTAAGACCACCCCAACTGCCCCAACCTGGGTCTCCTGCAGAGACCAAGGTGGAGCCCAGAAGCGCGGTCGAAATGAGCAAGAAACGCATCTTGTGCTGGTCTTGGAAAAGACTTTGTGTTGTGTCCGGGGAGTCAAGAGATGGATTGAGTGGCAGAAAGACTGCTGCAAACTTAACGAGAGGACGAATGCTTCAGGAGCTCAATGAAACTGAAAGTCCCAGGGGCAAAGGAATAAATGAATGGGGGAGCGCTTATTCTATATTGCTTCCACCCTTTCTTTCGGCTAGCAAGCATGTGGATTAGCATCACTGTGAGATAATTACTGAGTGGGGTCTCAACTCGATAGGCTTGACCTCATGTGGCACGATTCAGAGGTGCAGAGAGAGGAGATGGCCGACATGCTGTCAAGAATGCTCGTATAGACTGGCAGATCAGCAAAAAGCACGCTCCTTGAGTTGGAAATAGGGCCAGTGGCAACAATACTAATGCAAGCCACCCAGATATTTGACCATTGACTGCGGATCGCCGTGCAGGATACCAGGTCAGAACCATAAGCGTGTGCCTTGTTCTGACCTGTTTTTCGAGAGGGCGTAAAAGCTGGTGGTTGCTGATGGAGGGTGCCGATGGTTGGAGTACAGAGAAAACAAAGGTGCCTTTGGTTTTCTTTGCATGTAGTACGGCCCAGGCAAGCACTCGTGGTGTGCAGAATGCATTTTCGCTGCTGTGTTGCAAACAACAAACTGGTCGAAGACCGGGTGACGTGAACGCACTGACCACATGGATGATGCCCGGCAGGCAGGCCCGGTGGAGCGGCGTGGTCTATTGAATCCGACACTCAACACCACAACGTGGGATGTCCGTATCCTGCCGCCTGGCTGGCAACGCTCGTTTCTGAAGTATTCCGCCGCTTCTCTTGATTGCTTCTTGACAGCTCCGTCATCGCTCGGAATAGCAACACTCAACCGTCGCCGCCCTGGAACAGCCTGACTTTGCGACCTCGAAATGCGCCACCGGAATACCTGAGAGGTCAGCTTCATCACGGTCCGTCGACTTGCAGAGCGGGTGGCGGCCGTGTCACCATGCGAGGTAAAGGCTGCTTGCAACGACTGCAGACGATCGTGGTCGTGGCAGGGCGAAAGTCGGGGTGCAGCAACTTGACCGTCAGACGGCGCTCTCCACGTTTCTCTCCCGACGGCAACTCCATCCGCCCGCTCTGCGCGACTTGGCTGACCAAGTCCGACCTCTCTCTCGGTACCTGGCAAGACATGATCCTGGCTCATATCAGCCCATGACAGATACGTGTCGACCGCTCGTGCCCAGCACTCCACGGCTGTTTTTGCTCGTCTCCTCGCACACTATGCTCCAACGGATGATGCGAACCAAAGACACAGAGCCTGCATACCATCCTCGGACGCGATTGGTTTCTGGATAAATCCCCATGGCTGGAGGATCATCACTGCGGGGCTCGTGTTAGGCTGCTGGCCTGCCGCATTGAGGAAGGCCTCCAAGACGACCTATCGACCCAAGAGCTCATGCTCCTCCACGCTTTGCACATGCTGCTGTGAACAAGCGGGTCGCGTTGCCGCAAATCCATCTGTAGGGCCACACAATGGTCCCGAGTGACTTACATTCACATTGCTTTCCATGGCACCTGACCGATGCGTTGAGAACTTGCAGGACAGTCCGCAACGTCATCGCGAATATGATTGACAGTCTGTAGGTGTTTTCAAAACTCACTGGAAGACGAAATCATAGTCCTCCTCATTTCAAATTCTCTTGGCCACATTCTCGGAACAGGCTGCTTTACGTTCCAGAGCCCGCTCAGCGACGTTCTCCTTTTGAATCTGCGATGCAAAAATGTCCAAATGAGCGGCCGCCACCGTGAATTCAGAATGAGCCGATGGTGTTCTGAATTTCCGGCCTCTTGGCAGCTCGAGACTATTGCACTGACACGTAGAGTTTCGTCCTGGGACCACTCACAAGAGACAAGGGAAATGCGTCCAACTATGGAGTACGAAGTCTACTACTCCTCACTGGGCCTTGGGAGTGCTTCCGTGGGCGATTGATATACAATTCCTCAGAAAGCTTGAAGATTTCGTGGAGGAGATCAAAGCGCCTTGTCAAACGCTCAGACCTCTCCAACGCTACGAAAAAGGGGCTCGAGTCATTCCGCTGTCACGACATGCGCACCGTGTGGTCTTACGAAGGCTAGCAAAAGTTGCTCCGAAGCGATGTGATCAAAGACCCCGGACCCTTCCATCGCGTAGTCCCGTGATCTACATTTAGTTTCTAATTCGAGTAACCAAGTTGTGTCTTTGCGCAGCTTTTCAGATTACCGGTCGTTGGTTGGCACTTACCTCCGTCTCCCTACGACTGTTTGGGCAAGATTGCCGCATGAAGAGCCTGGAGGATCTACTTTGCAATGATCTTAACTTCTACATTTCGTACATATGCCCTTGTCTTTTGCTCTCCTTTTCTCCTTCTCGAAGTATTGACCTTTACCAAACATGGCGACCATCTTTGAACAAACGCCAGAGGGCACCGTCTACAAGTGCCCCGATTCGTGGCCTATCCCGGATCTTGATGTGCTTACTTTGCTGTTTGGTACATGAACCATCATCAGGTTAATCAGAGATTGATTGGGCGGATTTTTTCTGACGCAAAGCAGAGTCGGAGCTCAGTTATGCAAGAGACTACACTCCTGTATCGATCTCTTGCGCAAATCCAAACCACTTCATCACCAAATCTGAAGCCCGCGATTTGACAAAACGTACTGCCCACGCTCTTCGCCACAAGTACGGCATTGGCGAATCGGGACCAGGCAAAGATGTTGTCTGTGGCGTCACTACCGGCCACCATCTACTCTCAATCGCTTTGTACGGCGTCGTAGCTGCCGGTGGTGTCTTTTCCACAGCAAGCCCAGCAGGATCGCCAGCCGATGTGGCCAAGCAAATGCGTGACGGAGATGCCAAACTGCTCATTTGCAACGACGACACGAGACCTCTGGCTCTCGCCGCTGCGCAAGAGGTTGGCCTGCCCGAGGACCGCGTGCTTGTGATTCCAACTGGAGGCAACTGGGAGCTGCGGAGAGCCAATGACAAGCAAAATGTCGTCGGCGACAAGAAGATGGAGTGGCAGCGCGTCACGGACCCTGCAGAGCTCGAAAACACGACAATCGTACTCATCTACTCTAGTGGAACGACTGGCAGTCCAAAGGGCGTCAGAATCTCACACAAGAACATTGTCGCCGAAGCCGTAACTTCTCTGGACCCCTGGAAAGCCCACAACGAAAAACACCGACCGAACTTTGAGTACCGTACCATCGCTCACCTGCCACCATCGCACATCTCGGCCATCCAAGGGTATCTCATCAACCCCATGTACCTCGGCGGCACAGCCTTTTGGATGGCCAAGTTCGACTTTGGGCTCTTCCTTGAGTATTGCAAGAAGTACCGCATCACGTCGTTCTTCACGGCGCCGCCGATCTGGCTCGGAATCGCCAAGCATCCTCTGGTAACGGACCAGTTTGCAAGTCTGGAGCATGCTGTCAGTGGAGGTGCTCCGATGAGCAGGGAGCTGCAGATGGCAGCGAGCCGCAAGCTGGGCCGCGGCAACAAGACGCTGATTAGCCAGACTTGGGGATTGACGGAAACGACGGGAGCGATCACGCTCCTTCCATATGGACAAACGGATGAGACTGGTAGCGTTAGCTGTCTGACGCCCGGCCACGAGGCGAGGTGAGTAAGGAGAAAAGCGCCGCTCCAAACCTGCCACACATCTCCACCTCCAATGCCCACAGCTCACACCCTTAACAGAATCGTCGACGACGCCGGCAACGACGTCGAACCCGGCTCAGCCGGCGAGATGTGGGTCCGCGGCCCCGTCGTGTCCAAGGGCTACAACAACAACGCAGCCGCCAACGCCGAAGCCTTTGTCCCCGGCGGCTGGTTCCGCAGCGGCGACGTCATGGCCTTCCGCGACGGCAAGTTCTACATGGTCGACCGCAAAAAGGAGCTCATCAAGTACCGCACGCACACGATCCCGCCCGCCGAGCTCGAGGCCATCCTGCTGACGCATCCGAATGTTTCGGACGCTGCCGTCATTGGTGTCCCGCTGGATGATGCCGAGGGCGAGGCCGCGGGGCAGGTGCCGAGGGCGTATGTCGTTGCGAAGGGACTGGAGGGCCGTGGAAACAGCGGGGGAGACGAGATTGCGGCGTTTGTTGCCGAGAGTGTTGCCGACTACAAGAGGCTGAGGGGCGGCGTGGTGTTTGTAGACAAGATCCCGCGCGCGCCGAGTGGGAAGGTTCTGAGGAGGGAATTGAGGGCAGTGGCGATGGGCGACCGGGAGAGGTAAGCTGGTGAGTTTATCAAGGAAACCGCCCATTTGCATTGTTTTCTGTCGTCTGCTGGACACTGTATTATCTTTCAACGACATTAATACCTCAAGCAAGAAGTTGCTACTTTACAAGACCAACGACCCCATTTCCCAGAAACCAACATCTTACATGGAACCATCTATTCCGGCATCTGGCCCTTTCCAGCAAAACTTGACATTAGAACATCCAAAAGACAACGCCCATGAAGCCCCACAGCCCAAAGATAGCCATCCAAATCCCATCTACACCCGTCAACGCCGCTGTATTCTTCTTCCCTTTTCCTTTGCCCGTCTCCTTAGCCCCCTCTCCCCCCGCCGCGGTCGCCACCGCACTCCCCCCTGACCCCGTCTGCGACGCCCCGGCAAAAGTCTCAGTCGTCACGCCCGCCACGACAGCCACAGCCGCTCCCCCATTCGCGCTCTGCAGCACCACCGTCGTTCCCGGACCCAAAACAACCGTGCCGCCAGGCGTCAGAGTCACGCCGTTGATGACGAACGTGGGCCCCGCCGCTCCCCCGGCCGCCAGCGCCGTGTATGTCGAGCCGCCGATGGTCAGCTCGGCGAGTCTGTTGCCCAGGGTGGCGGACCCTGTCGCGGTTGCTGGAAAGAGGACCGTGGTGGCTCCATTGACGACGAGCGCCGTGGCTTGTGGCGCTAGTGATACGGTCGTTCCGCCGGCTAGCACGATGCTCCCACCAGCCGTTAATGTCTGGCTGCCGATGACGTATGTAGGTTGCGCGCCGCTGCTGCCGGGGAGCGCTGTGTATGTGCGGCCGCCGAGAGTGAGGAGCGGCGCATTTGTCGATGCGGATGCAGCTGCGGAATTAGGAGTCGATGGAGAAAGCGCATACGTTGCGCCGTTGATGACGACGGCCGTCGGAGTGGGTAGCAGAGAAAGCGTCGTCCCGGATACGGTGATGCGGCCGCCGGGCGTGAGTGTTTGGCCGTCGATGACGTAGCTGCGGCCGGGGCCGAGAATGGGCGAGAGAGAGGTCGAGCCGAAAGGAATGGCGGGGAGGGAGGTCAAGACGGCGGGGTTGAGGGTGGACGTCGCGCCGTTGACGAGAAGTGCGGTTGCAAAAGGGGCGAGGGAGAGTGTCGTCCCGGACACGACGATGCGGCCGCCTGGTGTCAATGTTGCGCCACCGATAACGTACGCAGGCTGGGCGCCTGCAGATGCGGCTTGTGGGGTGATCGATGTGCCCTGAAAAGTGAGGGCAGGATAGAGAGTTGAGAAGGGGTAGTTGGTCGGGATTGCAGTGGGTACACCATTGACGTAGATAGATTTGACTGATGCATCCAGTGAAA
The DNA here is from genome assembly GCF_038381095.1 of Phyllosticta capitalensis. Lineage (NCBI taxonomy): Eukaryota > Fungi > Ascomycota > Dothideomycetes > Botryosphaeriales > Phyllostictaceae > Phyllosticta > Phyllosticta capitalensis. Next base: position 1,691,462 of record NW_027117444.1, on the reverse strand, counting down.
GCGTCGTGCCACTGACAACAATCCGACCACCAGGAGTGATGGTCTGTCCTGCCACGACGAACGAGGTACCATCGGCAGCGGCATAGTTACTTCCAGCGACCGTAATCAGGGGTTGATTCGCTGCAGCTGCTCCACCCACTGCTTTGCTGTACCCGTTGATCACCAAATTGGATCCCATTGAGTCCAAAGATATCGTAGTGCCACCAAGAACGACTTTGCCGCCGGGTGCTAGGGTTTGGCCACCAACGACAAACGGACCCACTCCAGGGTTGGCTGGCGCAGCTGTAATCATGGCAGCAGGAAAAGCCTGCGTGGAGCCCCCTACTACCACATAGCTTGCGGATGGTCCAAGACTGACGACAGTCCCATCCACGCTTGCAGCTCCTCCAGGCTTCAAAGTCTGCCCGGGTCCGAGGTAGTATTGCGTTGCGGCATTGGCAGTATAGGCGCTTGAACCGATGGTTATGACTGGAGGGTTCGGAGCAGCTTGTTGGACATCGGAAAGAGGCGTGGTTGCTCCATTGACAACTACTGCTGTTGCGGATGGAGCTAGGGAGACAGTCGTCCCGCCTACTGCGATTGCAGGGCCTCCAGGCGCGAGAGTTTGCTGTCCGATCACAAAAGCCGAGGATGAGCCCATTGTGAAAGAGCTTCCACCAATTACGACGACTGGCGGACGAGAATCGGAGCCAAGCCCATTTTGACCTGGTTGTGCAGCAGTCTGAGCGCCAGGGCCGCCGTTCTGGGGGACTCCATTGCCACTATCGGCAGTAGGAGCTTGCGTCGGATTTGCTTCTGTTTCCGAGGCTTCAGTACCTATCAGAATGAGGGTAGGGGGATTGAGGCCCTGGGCAGAGGACTCGAGATGGGCGATGGCTATCGCCCAGTTCTGAAATTGTGAAAGGAGAGCGGCGAGTTCATTACCAGTAAGACCAGGATTCACAGACGCAGCAGCAGAAGGCTGCGGTTCCGGTGCCTCCACCGACGCCGATGTCTCGACGTATGCTTTTGACCGCATTTTAGGGAAGCCGGGAAGGCCAATCGCGCCGACAGAGGACTCAATGTGGACCATGTTTCCTTTTCCGACATAAGCGTATATGACGTTGACGACAATGAGGACGGTGACTGAGCCAGTATAAGTCCCCGGGACGCATGTTGATTCTGGAATTTGTGCAACAAAATTAGAAGGAATAATTCCCGTGGCAGTCGACGAGCTCTCGAGGCTGTCTCCACTGTAGTCAAAAGCCAACGGGCTGGAGAAGTTGGAAGTTATGATGGAGTGCGTGTAATATACGTTTCCAAGTGCGTCAGTCATTGGCTCAGATCTCTCGACTTCGTACTCTGTAAAATATACGAAAGGTGTTCCACTTGGAGCGACATATTGGGTATTTGATGGCCCAGTAATCGTCGCACTGGGCGGCGTGACGATATGCAAGTCCAAAGAGTCTACCAGATCTGGTTTCGTCAACGGCCCGCTGGGCAACGGTGAAAAAAGATTCACTGTCAACACCTCCGTCGTCGCTGCGATCGGTCCCGGTAAGGTCGTTGGAATGAACTCGATAAGTGAAGTGCTCATGTCCGTATTCCAGCTCATCGTTGTGACCACAGCTAGGCCGAGAGCCCAACTAAGCGCAGTGGTGACATTGAACTCACCCTGAGTTTGAACTGAATACGTCAGGGTTGAGTCAATGACCATCGATGCGAAATAGTATGTCGGCCATATGAATTCCGAAGTATACCATCTTTCGATTGTTGCTTCCCGTATATTGATGGTACAAGGGTTGCTATTGGACGCATTGTCGGCGGCCGAGTGATTTTGCGCTACCAGTCCAACAGCTCCGTGATGCGATCTGTTACTGCGGGAGACTTGGGATGGTACTGGATTAAATGCTGGGCGGAATATCCCGGTACCCAAAGGAATTGGCGATGGAGTCGGAGATACTATCGCATCTGGGGAGAGCGAAGGTGAAAGCGATCCAGTCGCAGCCGAGACAGACGAGTTCCTCCATGTCCAAGGAGTAGCTAGAAAGAAGTCAGAATTAAAGATCCGGGTCAAAATTGATGGGAGGTTACCGATGGATCCATCCCTGGCATGTCGAATGCGGTCCTCGGAGGCAAAAACTGTACAAAGAAACAGAGCAACTGTTGATGCGATTTTCAAATTTGGCATGTTGCTGCCGTGGCCATGAGATCAACCACAAGACGTGAACAAGCCCATTTGGGCGAGCAGATGGTAGAGAATGAAGCAAAAGAGCGATGAGTATTTTGAGATCCAGACCGACGTCAGAAATGTGCCTGGGGACATGACGTGCAAGGGGCCGGAGAGATTTCGAGGGCAAATTGAACTGTCCAGCCACGGGCCCTTTCTCCTTCAAGCGGTAGCAGCCGCCATCTGCGCCTTCCGTGTATGGCTCCTCAAAAAGGTCCAGAACCACGGTCAGTATACGCTGTTGCTGCACTGCTTGGCAAGTCCTGGGTCATGCTCCCTCGCAATCGCTCTCGGATTAGCCGTAGAGATCTTTCTGCGGCAGACGATTCCCTTTACTCCTCAGACTGATTTTCTGTTGTGGCCGCATTTCTGATGCCGCCAGAATTCTACGCCTCTCTTCGAGTTGCCACGTTGTTTTGATGTCGTCCAATTCGCCACGCCCAAGGCCAAGCCATTTGCATGTCTCCAGATCCAACTCGTTGGCGCAACGGAAGGGTGTCGAGGGAGCCGGCGTGGCTCAGTTGTGAGGGTCGTTGAGCCGGATGAGGCCTAGATTCAAAGAAAGTGACGCACAATGAAAACAAGCATTTCGATTTTGAAGCAGTTTTTCGTGCCAATTCTTAGTGCTGACAGGTTGGGGGCTGGCCTAGCTGGACCACAGTGTCGGTTCAGGTTAACTTGTAGTCGGCACTGAATCTGACAGGTGCAAGGGCAGCCACAAGGCTGGCCAGGGTCGCGGCGAATCCATAATGCCCACTAGTGATCCGAATCTGGAAAGATTGTCCCCTTGCTCCAGGCCTGAGTTGGGACTGGACGTAGCCATAACTAGCCGCCTTTCCCTAGTAGGCAAAGATCCACGGCAAGCTTCCACGTTCTTGTCAGCCAACGTGGACTGGCAATTTGTTTTCATGTATGTAGTGCGTCTGTCGTCGTCCAAAGGCCTGGGTGTCTGCAGACTGTCAAAGCGTCTCGATATGAAGGCTGCGAAAGTACGATGTCCTTGAAAGCCAGAAATTCGCTGCAAAGATGCTGCTACGATCTCGAAATGATGCACTGGTCCTACTTGTGCTAGTCAACACACTATTCTTCCGCAGCAGTGCCTTGGAACTCACGACTCGAGCAAGCCTTCCGGATCCTTTGGTTTTCACACCGGACCAGAACTGGGACGGTATCGACGGCCAGTGGAACTCCTTCACACTCCGCGTGGGAACGCCGCAGCAGTTTGTACGAGTGTTTCCGGCTACGTCTAGCCAGCAGACTTGGGTCGTTCAACCGGGAGGATGCGCGTACACGGATAACTTTGGCAGCTGCAACGAGCAGAGAGGTTGGACATTCAACATCTCGGCCTCGTCGAGCTGGGATTCAATCGGGAATTTTTCAACAGGCGTCGAGAGCGAATTGGGATATGACTCGGCCGCTGAGTATGGATACGAGACAGTTGGGATTGGTGGTCTGGGGGAAGGAGGTCCGACGCTGCTCAACACGACTGTGGGCGCCATGATGAGCCTGGCATATTTCATTGGGATCTTCGGCCTGCACCCAAAATCAACGAACTTTTCGTCGTTCAACGAGCCATCACCCAGCTATATGACGATGCTGAAGGACGAAAAGAAGATTCCAAGTCTTTCATATGGGTATACTGCTGGAAATCAGTATCGTATGACAAACCGTCCCAAAGTAAAGGCTGATACTTACAAGGTCAGGCCTCGACAAGGTTCTCGCAAGTCTCACTCTCGGAGGCTATGATTCGTCGAGATTCACCCCCAATGACCTGAGCTTCAGCTTTGCGCCTGACAATGAACGAGACGTGGTGGTAGGCTTGCAGGCCATCACAGCAAGCAGCACAGGTCAAGAGAATCAGACTCTGCTGGCCGAGCCAGTGACGATGTACATTGATTCAATTGTCCCCGAAATCTGGCTGCCAACAGCGGCGTGTGAGAAGTTTGAGCAGATTTTCGGGTTAGTGTATGACGTTGGGACAGACCTGTATCTGGTCAACGAGACTTTGCACCAAACGCTCTTGAGCATGGATCCCAACATAACCTTTACGCTTGGGCGAACGACGAGCGGAGGCCAAACGATCGACATTGTCCTCCCTTACGCGGCCTTTGATCTTACGGCGCAGCCACCTTACCAGGGCTTGTCCAACAGCAGCTTGTACTTTCCGTTGCGGCGGGGATTCAACTCAACCCAATATGTTTTTGGTCGCACTTTTCTCCAAGAAGCCTACCTGACAGTAGACCATGAGCGGCAGAGTTTCTCAGTGTCACAATGCGTCTTTCGGGAGGACGCTCAGCAAAAGATCCTGGCGATCAAGCCTCTGCAAGCTTCATCCAATGCGTCGGGCTCGGGCGGAGGAGATCAAGGGCTCACAAAAGGCGCAATTGCAGGCATTGCCATTGGCACGGTCGGCTTCATCTTGGCTGTGCTGGCGTTGGCTGGACTTGTTTGGCGAAATCGCCACCTCAAGGCAAAGTTGGGCCGCAGAATCAGCTCTGCAGCTGATGGTTCACATGCAGGCTCAGAGGGCATCGAGGACCAGGGTCCAAATCTGATGTCAAAGGCCGAGCTCGATGGGTCGTCGACAGGACACGAAAAGTGGCCAATGGAGTTCAAAGCACCGAATCCAGAAGAGGTTGATGCTTCGCAGACACAAATCTACGAGATGCAGGGTGACGTTCCAGAAGGGGCCGAGGTAGATGGACGGCAGCTGAGTGAGAAGGAGGGCATGCTGTACCGCGAGAGGAAATACAACGGGACAGACTTGGAGGTGTCGCCGGTGACACCGACAGCTCCGCCTGAATATCAGCGGCGAGCAGCTCCTGTCAATGGGTGCGACGTCAGACGGGTGCCTCTTCGAGACGGGGGGACGCATGGGGTGTCGCCTATTACGCCCGTGAGCGACTGCAGTTCTGGGCGTTGGACGCGGAGGAGATTCTCGTTCGAGGAAGAGGACGGCCAACATGAGCTTTAGCGACGGCGTTTGCAAATTGTTCACATGTACGTAGTAGAAACAGAGAACAAGTGTTTGGTTGGTTAGCGCGGCGGTGGAGGTGGTCGAGGGGAGGGCACAGCGGGAGTCGAAACAAAGACCTGCGACCTGGCCGTGGCCCCCATCCTTATTAACCATTGTCGTTTCACGCTCCTCCTGTTGCGTCTGTTCTCTCGACGACAATAGTCACGTCGTCGCCGTGATCCACCGCATCGTCTGCTGCCTGTGCTGCCTGCCGGTATACAAATCGACTGATTGCTGCGACTCACCTCACTCTTCGCACCCCGCGCCCACTCTTCACCAACGCCAACTCCACCTCCGACCTTCGCCACAACCTCCATTGTCTGGCCTCTTGCGTTGCGCCGTCTGCCGCGTCACTCTTTTCGTCAGATCGACTTGTCCTCGCCATCTGCGCGCACTGGCTTTGTGCTGCTGCTGCTGCCCTCTCACCTCCGCTGCTACCCCGCCATCGCCTCGACCACAGCCTCCTCCGGTTACCTGCCTCACTCTGCCTTGTCCACCTCACACGCACACGTCGCCAACATGTCCGAACTTCAGGGTCGCAAGGTCTTCAAGGTCTTCAACCAAGAGTTCATCGTCGACGAGCGATACACCGTCACAAAGGAGCTGGGTCAGGGCGCCTACGGTATAGTCTGGTACGCCCGCCATGATACTCGATCGTCTTGCACAATGACCTGACGCCTGCTAGCGCTGCTCAGAACAACACGACTGGTGAGGGCGTCGCCATCAAAAAGGTCACAAATGTCTTTAGCAAAAAGATTCTGGCCAAGCGCGCCCTCAGGGAAATCAAGCTGCTTCAGCATTTTAGAGGTGAGCCCCTAAAACAACTGCCTGAGCCGGACAGCCACTGACAATGCCTTAGGCCACCGCAATGTACGAGCTCTACAGTTCCGCCTACCACCAAGCCCGCCGTCGTATACTGACGAATCCTTCTTTGGCAGATTACCTGTCTCTACGACATGGACATTCCTCGCCCGGAGAACTTCAACGAATGTTACCTGTACGAAGGCATGTACACACTGCGTGGAACAATGGAAACGGAGACACAAAGGCTGACTATGCCTCAGAGCTCATGGAGTGCGACCTGGCTGCCATCATCCGGTCTGGCCAGCCCCTGACCGACGCGCATTTCCAGTCCTTCATCTACCAGATTCTTTGTGGTCTGAAATACATTCACTCGGCCAATGTCCTTCACCGCGACTTGAAGCCGGGCAACCTGCTCGTCAATGCCGACTGCGAGCTCAAGATCTGCGACTTTGGTCTTGCCCGAGGCTTTTCTATGGACCCTGAAGAGAATGCTGGTTACATGACGGAATATGTGGCCACCCGCTGGTACCGCGCCCCGGAAATCATGTTGAGCTTCCAGAGTTACACCAAAGCGAGTAAGTTGGCTATTGTTCCTGCGGCACCCCGGATGATGCTGATCCGTACTAGTCGACGTGTGGTCCGTGGGCTGCATTCTGGCTGAACTGCTCGGCGGAAAGCCCTTCTTCAAAGGCCGCGACTACGTGGACCAGCTCAACCAGATTCTGCACTATCTCGGCACGCCAAATGAGGAAACGCTCTCGCGGATCGGATCTCCCCGTGCCCAGGATTATGTGCGCAACCTCCCGTACATGCCCAAGGTTTCGTTCCAAACATTGTTCCGCAATGCGAACCCCGACGCCCTCGACCTCCTCGACCGCATGCTTGCCTTTGACCCGTCGCAGCGCGTCTCGGTCGAGGAAGCGCTTGAGCACCGCTACCTTCACATCTGGCATGATGCGTCCGACGAGCCGTCGTGCCCGACTACGTTCGACTTCCACTTTGAAGTCGTCGAGGACATTGGTGAGATGAAGAAGATGATCTTGGCAGAAGTTCAGCGCTTCCGACAGATGGTGCGCGTGCAGCCGTCGGCCGGTGGACAGAACGCCCAGCAGCAGCCGGCAGTGCCCATCCCGCAACACTACGATCCTCGCCAGTACGAGGACCCGAGGCCTCACGAGGCCAATTCGACATTAAACGACATGGGTCTGGAGCAGGAACTGCAGGCTGGCATGGACAGGAGGTGATTTGACTGAGCATTAATACCTCTCCTCGAATCGACTACGGCAAACGGGCACGGGCATTTCTTGGAGACAGCGACGGGGACTCTTTTGATGTCTTGGAAACCCTTCATTTCTTTCCATTGGTCAGATTGACATTCTTTGTCGTGCTGCACTTGCCAGGCGAATTTTTTCCAAAACAAAGGGCATGGGAACTAATGGAAGACTTGGGGGATCCGTGCGAAGAGACAAAGGGAAGAAGAAATGCTGCTTGCATTGACCTGCTTTGAGGAATTCGGGCGGTGCAACAGCGGCTGTTTGGAATCAATCATCATGTAGCTGTTGCTTCTGGAAAGCTTCATCCGTTAGATATCATGGCGAGTTATTTAGATCATGACTACCCTCTTGAATCAACTCTTGCGTCACCCTGGACCCTGACGCCTGTCAAGGCCGATTGATCGTGTGCGTGTCTAGTTCCCGTCAGGGTACGCCTAGCATTGGTGTTCGTAGTGATCGACAGCAGGTGTGACGTTCCCTCAGCCCTCTTGCCCGAAGCGGCGACATGGAGAACCCAAAAATCCTCGATCGCATCGACGCATGGGCAATTGCAATTGTCGATTTGCGTCCAACCGCACGATGCTTGACCCTGTCGACCGGTGGCGACGGAGTCCAAAGGCGGCCCGTCGAGGGTCCATATATGTTCTTTGGTCCGTAACGGGTAGGTGTGCAGATGACATCACCGTTGGCGCGATCATTACATCACATTTGATCAACACCGGCGCGCAAGAACTGCAGAATCGGCAGATGATGCGGATTGCCTTCTGGTTACGCATTTGGGTGGAGTAGCTGGTGGTCTCGATACCTCGATGTCTGCGCGATGGAGCTACATACGTCAGTGAGGGCGGGCGGTTGGGTGTTGGGGTGGTATATTTAAGACGGCGAGGGAAAGGGGGGGAAGAGGCTCGATATCTACAACAACTTTCATCAACTACTACTCTACAAGAGATCTTCCCCTCAAAAACCAATCTCTACGAACCTTTCTCGATTTAACTCCTCGTACTCGCACCACAAACTCGACTCTCGTCTTTTCAAAAACTCCTGTTTCCGTAAATACAACCTACGAAGAACCACCAAACACACCAACACACAATGGACTACCGCAACGCCGACCCCGCCGTCCTCGCCAAGCAGGCCGAGCAGGACCTCAACAGCTACCAAGCAAAGACGGGCGTCGACCACGGCGCCAGCATCAGCAGTACGTCTTCCACCTACTCCCCATTTCCCTGCCCCCTCCAAAGCTAACATGCCCCCTTAGCCGAAGAATCCGGCGTCAACGCCTCGAGCGCATCGCGCTTCCCCGGCGCATCAGTGACGTACGGCAGCGCGGCAACAGGACGCGAGATCCCGCCCGAGGCGGGCGGCGGCATCCAGCGCGGCACGGGCAAGACGACCAAGGACGTGGACTTTGAGGGCTACGGAGGACCCGAGGACAAGGCCGCGAGGTTCGCCGAGGAGCATGGTGGCAGTGATGACGCCGTGAGGGCGCATGTTGCGCAGGGCCCGAGGGGCGAGAGGAAGGCGTAATGTTTTTTTGGTTTTAAAAAGATGTCATGAATTATGAATGGTTTTCTGATGATTTGGTCGCTTGTTCTATCCCTGCGACTGTTGGATGGCTTGTGAGTTACATGATTAGTGCGCTTGTCTAGATCACGGAAGCTGTCGACATTGTTCTCTTCGAAACGTCGTCTTGTTGGTAGTTCTGTATATATACCTTTAAGTACGACCATAACCATGCTATGAACAATTGGTCGACGTCTGTAGCGACTGGTATCTTTGAAGCTCGCTTTTAAACATGCATGCGCTCCTCAGCCGTTCAATGATGATCCCTTGTTGAGAGAAATATACCTTGGCCATACTTACACGTACATTGTGTCCACGCCAATGATCTTCCATCCGGACTCCACGGCTGCGAATCAATCATCTACAGCAATGCGCGGGCACGCAGTTGCCGCCACCCCAGCGCCACTGGCAGGGAAAATGCTGCGTCAGCGACCATCTACTCGTTCAAGAAGCGAGAGTGGGACTGAAGGAGGGGTATATCAAATCAATCTAAGAGGGAATCAGCACTTACCGACAAAAACCAACACCACTCTGACGAGCGCAGCCTTCTTACCTCTGGCGCCCAGCGTCAGCAGCGTCCACAGCCATGCGCCCCACCCCCTCACATTGCCTTCACGGTCAAAGTCTGCCTTGGCGCCCGACATGGAGCGGTACTGGCTCTGCTTCTGGGCTGTGTAGGGCGGGTAGCGCACAGCAAGGAAGCCTTCGATCCACGATGGTGTGGTCGTCACGGGGCGGCGGTGCGTGAAAGTCTCGAAAGATGCCTTGCCCCGGTAAGCACCTTGTCCACTGGTGCCAACGCCGCCGAATTGCAGCGTCGGAATCGAAGCGTGGAAGAAGCCGTCGTTGACGGACGCGCCACCAGACAGGGTCGAATTGAGGACTGGCGAAAGAAATTAGCGGGTGCGTTATGATGCGAGGGAAGAACCTACCTTTGTTGGTTTCGGCCTTGTTGCCAAAGGGATAAATGCCGAGAGGGGTTTCGTCGACTTCATTGGCAATGCGGATGGCTTCGTCGAGATTCTCAACGGGGAGAATGGGCATTAGCGGACCAAATGACTCTTCCTGGATCAAGCTGTCGTGCATGCTGTCCACCTCGACAACAGTCGGCTCGAAGAACAAGTCGCTCTCATCCATGGTACCGCCGATCAAGATCTTGCCCGAGCTCTCATCCAGCATCTTCTTAAGCCTCTTGAATTGCCGCTCGTTGATAATACGCGCATAGTCTGGACTCTTTTGCGCGCCATGTGGGAAGAATTCTTCAAACGCCTTCTTCAGCTCTGCCACGAACAACGGCAGAATGTCCTTGTCCACCATGGTATAATTCTGGCTCACGCAGACCTGACCAGCATTGTGCATCTTGGCCCACAGCAGACGACGGGCAGCAAGACGCGGGTCTGCGTGCTTTGCCAGAATGGCTGGGTTGTTTCCACCAAGCTCCAGCGTTACCGGCGTCAGGGTTTCTGCCGCCTTCTTCGCGATTATCTTACCCACGCTCGCGCCGCCTGTGTAGAATATCTTGTCCCATTTCTGGTCCAGCAGCATCGAGCTTTCCGCAACACCACCTTGTACGACAGTATATGACTCGGGGTCGAGAGTCTCGCGAATGACTTTCTCCATGGCGGCGGCAGCGGCCGGTGCGTTCTCGCTGGGCTTGAGTACTGCGGTGCATCCTGCGGCGATGGCACCAATGAACGGTCCCAGGGACAATTGGATGGGGAAGTTGTAGGCTCTAGACCGGCACAGTCAGCTTGCGGCTTCGTTCGGACAGGCTGCCTTCTTACCCAATCACCAGAACGGCACCCAGAGGATCTTTACGAATCTTGGGGAAGACACCCTTGTTGATGAGGGGAATATCGGGCGCGCTCTCATCTTTCGACCATTTCGGAATGCCCTTCAACTGGAAGAGGATGTCACCGAGGACCCAGTTCAATTCGGCAAGGTAGGTCTCAAAATGAGCCTTGCCTAGGTCCTTCTTGCAGGCATCAAGGATGAGCTGTTCGTTGTCCTTGAGTCTGGCGTCGACGCGTTAGCTGGTGATCAGTAAACATTTACGAGAGGCGGCAAAATACCCCCAATAGAACTTGCGCAATTGCTTGAGGCGGTACTCGATTGGGCGCGTCCTTCCCGAGCGAAAGGTGCTGCGGACCGCCTTTGCAGTTCCCGGGATAGCGTCGCTTGGGGTGTATTTGAGTTCAGGCCAAGCTTCGGGCTGCTTTGAATCCATGGCGTTGCGCGCGCGAAAACGAGAGCTCTTTGACAACAGGGCAGGAGTCGCGGTGACGTGTGCTAACTAGAGCGCAAAGACGATGCGAAAGCGATTCAGGCAGGCGGCTGGAGGAATAACGTTCTTCTGGGCACTCGGTCGGTTTTTAAAAGGATCCGTCCGGTCAGATGAGGGGAATAGGGAAGCAACGAATGTGACAGTCAGGAAAATATACGTACTATCAACGTTCCTCGGTTGATGCCACGCCCACCTCCCCATCCGTGCATTCGGCCGGTCCTGTCCAGCAGCGATCCTTGCCGTCCCGTCCTCGACCTTATATCCACCGTTGGCTCTAGTTCAATCAGGATGGTCGTGTGTCCGGGCCGGCCACACTATTCGTTCTTTTACTACTCTATCCGTACATCTATGCGCGAGGCCTACACTCCAGGAGCAGCCAATCACGACGTCGATTACAGTATACTCCTAAAAAATCCCCACCACCATGTCATGAATCGAACGTTGCATTCCTTCGCTGTTTGGCACAGCATCGAGCTTGATCCAAAAAGCAACCGGCGAAGGATTGAACGATCGACAGGGTCGGACTCAATAAGGACGTCTGAAGTTCTACATGCCCTGGTTTTTGTGATGTCTCTCATCTTTGCGCAGAGATCTGCTGTCCAAAATTTCACACCGGTCTGGTCTTCGCCAATGCCATGGGCGGATGCATCGTTTTCCCAAAAATTATAAGACCTGTCAACTCTGCAGGTCGGAGATTAGAACGGCGCGTCGGAGGCACAGTCGACGCGCTTTCATTGCTTTTTCTTGACGACGCGGTGTGGGCGCTTAAACGCTTCAAACGGCCTGTTTCCTTGTTTCGTGGAGAGAAGAGTCAAGAGATGGTATGTACACGTATGTTCCCATCAACGGTCATTGAATCTCCAGCTCCGTATGTTGGCATTGCCTCGCAGCAGCGGTCTTGAGCCTGAGGAGCGGAATCGAGTTGGGTATGGCGAAATGTGTTGGCGTCACTGACGGCGAGAGGCGTGCTGGACATCGATGGCATGGTAGGTTGTAAGTCACGAAGGTCTGCTTGATATCCCAAAGACAGGGTGGGAGGGAGACCGCTTTCTAGCGGGGTTGTCTTTTTGAATTGACCATCATTTCGCAATCCATGGCATGCATCGTGTTTGAGATTTCATCTTGCTTTGAATGTTCATCATCTTTTTCCATGCTATGCACAGCGGACTGAGAAATATACACGCCCAGAATGTCCACCAACCCTCTTGCGCCACGCCAGGACCCTGACCCTGACCCCCCAAAACGCCTATAGACCCGTCGCTTTTGCAGCAGGACAAACAAGAGCAGAAAGCTCGTCAAGTGGAAAAATTAGACCCGGAGAACACGTCATTGGATGCGCGTGAGAGAAAAGGAGAGCAATCAACGATTTACTCCTTGTTCTTCTTCTTTTTCTTCTTCTCGGCCTTGTCACCATCGTCATCGTGCTTCCTCTTCTTCGACTCGCTTGCGCCAGCCGTGGCATCGGACGACTTGCTCGACTTCTTAGCTTCCTTGGCCGCCTTCTTTGCTGCCTTTGCTTGACGCTTGGCTTCGCGCTCTGCTTTCCTCGCCTTCTTGGCCTCCTTCTCAGCCTTCTTCGCAGCCTTGGAGTCGCCGTTGGCAACCTCCTTCTTGGGCTTCTCCTCTTCAGACTCGTCATCGCTCGAATCCGAGTCATCATCGGCCATTTCGACATCGCCGTTGGTCTTAGCCGAAGGAGCGGTGCCATCGCCGGTAAGACCGTCGGCGTTGATGTTGTACTTGCTGGCCTCCTTAATGTCAAACTTGGGTGCGGCAGCCTGTCCGCTGGGGCCGACGGCGGCAGCAGCAGGAAGTCTCTCGGGCTTGCCCTCAAGGAACCTGAGCCTGCGCTCAATGGCAAGGCGGGCAGAGTTTCCAAGAGCGGCCTTCTCCTCGTCGGTGGGCTCCTCCTGACCGCCCTCGCTGTTGGCACCCCACTCGGCCAAAGAGTCGACACGCAGACCCAGCGCAGCCTTGGAGGCGAGCATACGCGCAACCTTGCCCTTGTTCTTGCCAGATGCTTGTCCGATCAACGAGGCGTGGTAGATGAGACCGTACTTTGGGGTTTGGTGCTTAGTCTTGAGAGCGCGGAAAAGCGCCTTCTCGGCACCCAAAATTTGAATGGTGGAACCGGGCGACTTGGCGAGGTTCATCAAGCTACCGGAGTGGGCGATCAGACGAGCGCCGACAAGCTCGCCAACGAGGGCAGTGAGGTTGGGGGCAATGGCGTGCATACGGGCGCTGAGGTAGTTGGACAGCTGGGAACGGTATTCGGTCAACTCGACAACCTGCTCGGCGAGGAGCTGGATGTTTTGCAGGTCCACGTCGGTGATCTCGGTACCCATGGAAACCTCAGCAGCGAGCTTCAGGGCAGTCTCAATCTCCTCGGGAAGAACGTCGGAGAGGTCAGTCTTGGAGGCGTTGGACCTCATACCCATGACCAGAATGACGCGCGCGTACGCAACGTTGTCGTTGATGATCTTGGCCATCTCAGGGAAATGCCATCCATACCATTCCTTGACCCTCATGGCGTAGTTGTTAAGTTCCTTGTCGAGGTCGTCGAGAAGAGCAATGGCCTGGATGATCATAGTGTCGACCTTGTCGGTCGAGAACTTGAGCTTGTGGCGGGAGAGGGAGTGGGAGAGACCGAGCGACATGGTGTTGATGTCTTGAGGGACAAGTCCGGGGATCAAGGACGTAAGGTGGGCGCGAACGGCACGGAAGACATCCTGGGTGGAGGAGTCGGAGATGGGCGTGACGTCGAAACCGGGCAGCTTGTTGATGGAGTTTCCGAGCTTGGGGTCGGCAACGGCCAGCGACGCCTTCTTCTCGTCCTTGATGGAGTCGAGGAGCTTGGAGAGCATGGGCGAGACCTTGCCGTCGGTCAGGGCAGCGGCTTCATTGAGAGCTGCAGCAGCACTGTCGAACTTTTCAAACTTCTTGAGCTTCAACCTGCAAGCACGACGCGTTAGATTCAATTGAACACCACATATTCCGTCCCGTCTGTCTGAGCCCCAGATGCTGCCGAAAGATTCGGCGTGTCGGCGCTGAGGAATACTGACAGGTTGCAGGTGCCCTCTGCGGTCTCGGTTTCTTGGGCGAGGTCATCGCGCTTGAGGAGCTTCTTGTCCTTGGCCTTGAGGAGGGCGTAACCAGCACTGGTCTCGGTGAGGATGAAGAGGGTCATATTTGATAGAAAAGAAAGTAAATATGCCCGTCGTAGGCGATGGTGGGTTGCTGGTCGCGGCGCGTCGTCGTCCAACTTTTTCTTCGGAACGGCTCGCACTTTTCGCAGACTTGCAAATGCAAATTTCGGCGCTAGGCACAGCGTTGTTCCGGCTCCGATGTGGCTGGTGCGCACGGACGAAAGCCACTGAGGCGTTCATGGGAGCAAGTTGTGGCACACAACTCCGACTGCTCTCTGTGACCCGATGCGAAGGATTTAGCAAACTCTGGTTTTGAATTTCTGAGAGCGTGTCTTTTGGAATAGAAATTCTCCACGGGACTTTCGCCCATCATCGTTGCTCGTGCACACGACTTTTACTGCTAGGATCTCACCTCGCTCGCCAAGACCCGGCGCGTCTCGAGCCACCGCCTGGCAAACGCGTCCAGCGTGCATTCCCCATCAACTCGCCATGTCGATGCAACACCAACCAATCCACACTCCAACATGAGCGCCGGGGCTGGAGATGAGCTTCTTGGCCCTCCTCTACCCGTTGGGCGTACGCGGCCTTCTTCCGGTCAATTAGATCTCGTTCGCAAAGCTTCTGGAGAACGAGTATCGTCACGGGCCTTTTCTGGAATTTATGGATCTAGCAGCGCGAGCTTCCGCTCCGACGAGGAGCACTTGGTACTTGAGTTCGGAGCGCGATCGCTTCGTGCTGGTTTTGCAGGAGAGAGCAGGCCTCGATGCACCAAGAGTTTTGGACCTGAAGAGCAGCGCAGAGTAGGCGACTTTCGCCGATGGATGCCCGGCTACGAATTGCTCCGCAAGCAAAGAAAAAGAGACCAGGATTGGGGCCAGGAGTATGAACTTTGGAGAATGGATCTGCGAAACGCCGACATGGGTCTCGTCGAAGACAAGATTGACCGCGCCGTCCGGGATATTGTCACTCAATATTTGCTTCTTGACCACAGACCACGCCGAGCTACTGTCGTCATTCCTCCGTTGCTGCCACGGCCACTCCTCTCTGCCTTGCTCTCCTCTGTCTTTACTACGCTCCAAGCAGTCAGCATCACTGTGTTGTCTGGACCAGTGTTGAATGTTGTCTCGGCAGGTCTGAGGTCAGGCCTAATTATTGATCTCGGCTGGGCAGAGACATCAGTCACAGCGGTCTACGAGTATCGTGAAATCCACCACCGCACCAGCATCAGAGCTGGCAAATACTTGACTGAGGAGGTGGCCAACTTACTGGACGACGAATGCCACAAAACGAAAAAGGAGAAATTAGGGACACGCGAACAAGTCAGCTTCGAAGAGGCCGAGGAGGTGCTCACGCGGGTGGGATGGTGCTTCAGCCGCGATGAGGCGCAAAAACACCACGCAGGTATCGAAGAAGATTCGACGTCCAACATCACCATCCCTTTTCCAGCGGCCTCTCCTCCGATCACCATCTCTGTTCCATTCCACCGTTTCGCTGAGCCGGCCGAGTCCGCACTGTTCGCTAGCGACATGGACCTGCACGACATTGACGACCACGACCTTCCCATCCCCTTGCTGGCCTACAACGCATTACTCTCAATACCCATTGATGCGCGCAAGCTCTGCATGTCGCGCATCATCATCACCGGAGGCGTAGCCAAACTTCCCGGAATCAAGCGCCGCATCTTGGCTGAAATGGAGCACATCATCAGCGAGCGTGGCTGGGATCCAGTCAAAAACTACGGCCACGCAACATGGAGGCGAGACCTTCGCATGCCTCGAGCGACAGGCTTCAATCGCAAGCGTGCCAGCACCACTGCCGACATCGTCCCTCCTCTGCCGTCAGAGCAGCAGCAACAGGAGCTATCAAGTCCGCGCCCAACAACGGGCTCCTCGGCCACGGACACGATTCCTGGGACGCCAGAGGAAGAAGACCCTTATTCACGTGAGCATGCTCGCGTGCAAACACCAACGCCTTCGCAGTCTACAACGACGACCAACTTGGCCGCCACGCCGCACACGCCGCCGCCGGCCTCGCTCCTCCCGCAAGAGTCGGACCCCATCAGCACCAAGCTCGCCTCGCTCAGCCTCAAGCACAACGCGGCATTGCACCCCTCGCCGACAGGCGTGATTCGCGGCGTCGAATCGATGGGCGCGTGGGCTGGCGCCTCGCTCGTCACGTCGCTGCGCGTACGCGGCATTGTCGAGATCGAAAAGGATCGCTTCATGCAGCACGGGCTCGCCACGGCAACCCGCGAGCCCGGAAGCGTCGAGGTTGCTGGACAGTTGGCTCCTGGTGCGGGTGGTGCCGCTGGATCTGGCGCCGGCTCTGGTAACCCGCCTGGAAGCTCGGGCGGTGGCCAACCTGGCGAGAGGAGCAGCAAGCGGTTGAGTAGCCTGGGAAGCACAGGAGGAGCCGGCGGAAAAGGAGACAGGGGAAGTTGGTCGCTGGGCGTTTGGGCGTAGGCTGGGTTGAGAGGCCAGGCACGGGCAGGTGTCGAGTCAACTCGCGGAAAGAGTGCCTTGTTAGCGTTGGTCAACTATCCAAAGGACAGGACTTAGTGGCGACATGGGAGGGAGCTCAAATCGGAAAGCATGTGTATCACACCTTCGGAGAATGAGAACACGGAAAGCGTAGAACCGTGACCAACGTTTCCCAAAAAGTGCCATTTCATTCCCGTGACACTATTGGCCACCAACATTACCGGTAACAAATGCCCTGCTGTGCACTGAGTGAAGTCATGAGTGTTCGATTATGGCGATTGAAGGTTGCGTCAGTTCCTGCTTATGGAAGGACCAAAATATCGACTCGTGTTGGTCACTCAAAAAACTTTTGTCCAATGTTGGAAGTCTTCCTTAATCCCTCCATTCGCAGGTCATGTCGCCTACTCAGAGTCAGTAAGGCAAGGGCAAACTGCAAATTCTTTCTATGGCAGTCAAAAACATCAGTCTCTTCAACTTGATCAATCACGCTCGCTTGAATGCAAGCCACTGCTCTCATCCCAAGATCAAAACAACAAAAGGATTTTCCCTCGCTTACGCCGCCGCAATGCAATGTCTCGCCAACCAGCCCATGAAAAGTCCCAATGCAAATCAGCAACGCCGTCGAGGCCAACCGCCCATCATTCACTACCAGCTGAACAAGCCCTCAAAAGCATCGCCCTTCCTGCCAACCTCTTCCCTCTGCAAGTTCAAGCGTCGGACGACCTTGAAGCCACCGGTACCAATGCCCATGGTCTGACCGAGGATGATGCACTCCGAGACACCGTTGATTCCGTCGCTCTTGCCCCTGGCGCCGGCCTCGAAGAGGTGGTCTGGCGTCTTCTCGAACGAGGCGAGCTGTAGGACCGAGTCGCGCATCTTTGCGAGACCGAAGCGCGTGATGCCAAGAATGTCGCCCTTGTATGTCATCGTGTCGGCCAGCAGCTGCATGTGACGTGGATCGATGTCCATGTTGCCCATGACGCTGGCGATTTCGTTGATGATGGTTGTGCGCGCCGCTTCGATGCCGAGCACGCCGTAGCATTCGAGGACCGAGTTGGTCTTGCAGTGGATGCCCTTGAGACCAGGGGTACCCATGATTTGCCGCAGGCCGTAGCCTTCGACGAAGAGTCGGATTTTCTCTTCTGCGTCGTCCGACTTTTTGATGACGGCACGGGCCGCGTCGGGATAGCCGCTGACCGAGATTTCAGGGAGGGCGCGCTTGAGGAATTGGATGCGAGAGAAGTACGCATCGTCAGTAAGGGGCTTCTTGCCGGAACGAGCTGCTGCGGCCTTTCGAGCTTTGGGGGCTCCATCGCCGCCCGGGCTGGTCAGGTCAGGCACGTGAACCCGCAAGTGCAGGTGGTTGAATTCAATCGTGCCACCTTCAGAGCCAATCTTGAGCTTCTTGTCGCCAAGAATAGCCTTCTGGAGGTCATTGGTGGTCAAATCGAGACCGAGGGCGTTGACAGTGTCCAGATCAATACGCATATTCAGGTAGCAACCATTGTCGTACCAGACGTCTTCAATGTAGAAGATGATGTCTTTGAGGAAAGTCTTCTCGATACGACCCTTGACAACACGCGCGGCTAATTCGTCCTTGCCGTTTTCAAGTTCGCAGTCGATAATGGGCGTCGAAATGACCTTGGAGGCGTTGATGATTTCCTTGATACGGGGTACACCCTGAGTAATACTCATACCGGCCACACCTGCAAAGTGGAAGGTCTTGAGCGTCATTTGAGTACCCGGCTCTCCAATGGACTGTGCACCGACAGCACCGACGGCGTGGCCTGGCTGGACATGAGATTGACCATGTTTGGTCAAGCAGAGCTCGAGGAAGTAGTGAAGGCATCTTTCCGAGACCTTGGCCACACCATTGATAATGTTTGCAAAGCCATCTGCAAAGAGGGTCAGCATGTGTACACTCAAATTCAAGCACGAACTTACCGTCATCGGCAGCTCCCCTCCCCTTTTGTTCCTCTTCATTTTGGATCTTCATGAAGCGTGTAAGGAGGTTTTCCAATGTGTCTGCCATGCCGAAAATGAATTTCTGGACCTCGTCAAAGAACGCGCGCTGAGACTCTTTTTGGTCAACGGATTCGAGGTCTTCAGCATTGTACTCAAGCTGTTCGCCATTTTCAGAGAATCTCTGAATTTTGGCGCGTTCCGCGTTTAGTCTCGTTTTTGTTATGGATCGAATCTGATCAGGCTGGAGGCATGGCTCATCGTTGCTCCACGTCGTCATCCTTGCGTGGTCAAAGGAGCGGTCGAAGTTCACGGGCTTCGCTTTGCCTTCCATGTCCACGGGGTCGAGGTTGTCGTCTCCGTACCGGAATTGCACAATTTGCGAGGCCGAATTCCGTACAGTATCGTCATATTGCGAGGAGAGATCCTCAAGAGACTTCATCAACCGACGAGACATGTAACCGGTCTCGGCAGTCTTGACGGCTGTATCGACCAGACCTTCACGACCGGACATGGCGTGAAAGATGAATTCCGAGGGAGTCAGACCAGAGTAGAAGCTGTTGGCAACGAAGCCCTTTGCGTCGGGAAGACGACCTCCCTTAGCGAAATGGGGCAAACTTCGGTCTTGGAATCCGTCTTGGACACGAGCACCTCCGATAATCTGTTGACCGACACAGGCGACCATCTGGGCAACGTTGATGTTGGAACCCTTGGACCCGCATTTGGCCATGATAAGAGGTGAGTTCCAATTGGTGAGCTCCGAGAAGCAAATTTCACCGGCTTCTCCACGGACCTTGTTGAGGATACCGGAAATCATGTTTTCCATGGTCATCTCCTCGTCGCATCCCGGCGCTCTTTCCAGCTTGCCCGTGTTGTAGAGCTCGACCACCTTTTTGGCCTCGATATACGCGTCGCTGATCAACTTTGTCTTCCTTTCCACAAGCTTCCTTCCAGGAGTAACGTCGCTGACACCGATCGAGAATCCTCGGTTCGTAAGCCATCTGGCGGACAACTTGGCAAGCCGGTTCATGGCTTGCACAGCATAGTCCGGACCAAAGTCTCGCATCATGACGTAGAAGACCGAGTCCTTCTTGCCGTCACCTACTGTGGCCTTGTCCATGACACCACACATGATCTCAGAGTTGCGGATGACGAGGTAGGCGTCATCCTCGTTCAGATCCTTCTGTTTGCCCTTGTATTGCTTGCACTTGGCATCGAGGTTGACAAGAACTCTCGATGCCTTGTACGGTCGCATAAGCACGTTCCACACTTGTTTTCCAGTCCACAAGGCCTGCGGCTTGATGATAGTAGGGGGAGGAAGCTCGATCCTGTGGTATTCGCCAGTTTCCGGGTCCCTAACGGACTCGTCGTTGAACATGTAGCCGCAAACGAGAGCAAACGTCTTTCTGTCGAAAAACAAGTCTTTTCGACTGACCAAGAAAGCGCAGGTGATGAAATCTTGGATTGCTGCGATGATTGGTGTCCCGTTCTTCGGCGTCGCCAAGTTGTGCTTCACACCCATCAATTCGATGGCCTCTGTTCGAGCTTCCTCCGTTTGGGGAACGTGTAGATTCATTTCGTCTCCGTCAAAATCGGCGTTGTAAGGGTTGCAGACGCACTCGTTGAGACGGAAAGTCCGCCATGGACGGATCTTTGCTTTGTGACTGAGGATACTGAGCTTGTGCAGGGACGGTTGCCGATTGAACAGCACAACATCGCCGTCTTCAAGATGCCTTTCGACAATGTCGCCAATCTCCAACTGCTCCGCTGCTTGGCCCAGTCTTCCCAGCTTTTGCAAAACTTCCAGCACCAGTTTGCGGCCATCCTGCTTGATTACGAAATTCGCGCCGGGGTGTTTGAATTTGCCTCTTCTGATGCAATCTCGGAGTTTTTCGATGTTGTATCGTGAGACTCTCTCCGGGTAGGTCATGTTCTTTGCAACTCTCTCCGGAACCGCGACTTCTTCGATGGACAAGTTCGGATCAGGACCAATGACCGTGCGGCCCGAAAAGTCTACACGTTTACCGGACAAGTTTCCACGGAAACGTCCCTGTTTGCCCTTCAGACGCTGACAGAAACCCCTGATATGCTTCCCGACTCCTTGATTCTGAAGGCCAGGTATATCACTGTTGACATACATGGCGATTTGGAGTTGAAGAAAGTCCCACTGTTCCATAATGGTCTGGACAGGCTGTCCCTTTTCCAAGCCGGCGCGTATCAGTGAACTGATTTGGATGATGTCTCCAAGCTTGTTGGTGATATCGTCCTCGGTTGTTGCAGCCTCTTGCGCGACAGAAGGACGGATAGTGACCGGCGGCGCGGGAACGTACTGCCAAATGAACATTTCCGGCCTTCCTTTTGACATGCCAAGAAGCGGGCAATCTGTAGCTTTGACGCGCTTGAACAGATTTAGTACTCGGAGCGGATTCATGTCATCGACGGCTTTGCGTATGTGTTTCTCCAGCTCGGCATTTCCTTGCTTGGCTGCCTCGAACGACTTGTCGAACTCTGGTTTGCCGCGCGGCATCTCCTTCTTTTTCGCATTTGACTTGTTGTACGCGTCGAATTTGAAGTGCACAACCTTGAGCGGGTGGCCAGGAACTTTTCGAACGGGTCCGTTGATCGCGCCACAATAGGGGCATTTCTTCACCTTCTTGCATTCTGCCGAAATCTTTTTGCAAATGGCAGTCCGCTGGAGACTATCGATGTCGGGCCGTCGTAAGCTTTTGAGATGCTTCTGCCGCGCAGACTCGTCAAGCAGAATGTTGGAACATTCCTACATTCATGTCAGTGATTGGGCAAAGAGCATGGACTGGTTGCGCGTGCCTTGCATATGCTGTGTAGGACTTCGATGATCATCTTGAGGTATCCAATGTGGAAAGCGGGCAGTGCAAGCTTCACATGACCGAAATGACCGTTACACGCTTTGAGGTCCTCGCCGCAAGTCTCGCAAATGGCCGACTTGGAAGAAATACCCAGGCGACCGTCGAGAGGTCCATGTTTAGTGGCGTTGCGCGTGGGGCCCTGACTTCCGGCATCGTAAATGTGTCGGTCGGAGACTTCAATGACGGCTTGGTTGACGATGTCTTGGTTGGAGCTGTTATGCGATTAGAAATATTTCCAGTTGGTGGGGAGTGTGGGCTCACAGAATGCCGAATTGGAGCTCTTTTATGCGCTTGGGCACGCGGTCGACGACCTGCTCCTTGACCTCCCCTTGCGACGCCATTTTGAGGAGCTTTTGCTACCGAGGAACAGGCATGGGCGAGCTGCTGGGACAGCAGAAGAAGAGGGCAGCAGGTGCGTGGCGGGTGAAGATGTTGGGGCGTGGTAGACGTGTAGAGTCAAGTCCAGAAATTCTGCGGCGGCGCGCGATGCTTGCCAGCGTCCGTGTCCGTGTCTCAGTGGGGCGCAAACCAAGTCGCTCTTGCCGGAGATGGCCCGGCCGCTATCTTATCAGGCAGCCGCCGGACACCTTGTGGAAGGAAGGTCAGTGCTCCCCCGCGCTCTACGGGCTCTACGGGCATCCACTAGTCACCTCTCCGCTCCCACCTCTACCTAACCACCTCCTGACCTCTACTGCCCCTCTATCTCCCTTGCTTCCACCCTTCCTCCTCGGCCTACGTCGTTGTTCTGGTCTGGGACTCCTCAACCACTCTCGGATCGCTTCTGTCGCTGCTTTGTCGTGCATCGAGCCAAGGACCGTCAGCCTTTGAGCTTTGACGCCGGATCTACTTCCTGCCTGTTGCGGACACCCCGTGGGTCGCTCAATTAACTATCCGTACAAAGCTTGACGTCGTCCCCGTTCAAACTTCACCACGAACCATTATGGACCTCAAAAGAAGCACTGGTATGCTCTCTCCCCATAATCCCACCACAGTCCTGATCAGTGACTCAACACTGACTGCCTATAGCGTTGGAGGTGAAGCTTCTTGCTCTCAATGATGGCGATGCCATTCGCGAACGGACTGTTCGCCTGTCGGCCGATGGACCTCTGACCATCGGTCGGGCTTCATCGAATCGCGGGGTAACCGCTTCCTCTGACAACACGAAAATTGAGAACAAGGTTATCTCGAAGGAGCATGCATTGATTCGGACTGACAGCGCGGGAGAGGTACGTCTCACCTTGACACTTAAGTCTGCTTAGCTCAAAACCCTGCTGACACTGCACTCACAGAACGTCTTCCTCAAGGACCTAAAGTCCATGCATGGAACGAAGGTCGATGGGCTTGAGGTGCCCCGTGGTGGGGAGGTCCGAGTTGTGTCTGGCGCCGAGCTCCAGTTTGGTGTGAGCGTTGTGCGCGGTTCTGGTAAGCTCTCCCTTTACTCCTCTCAACATGCTCTCAACGGTCTTGCGGTAACACTCTCTCCAGAGACATACAAGCCCGCCATGTACCAAATGAACTACCAGTTCTGGGACTCGCGCACTCGCTCCTCAAGTCCCTACGAATACGAGCCGGCCATGGACGACAAGGTCGAATTCAAGCGCGGCTATACTGATGGCGTCAGTTCATACTCCGACGACGAAGACGACGCCTGCGCCATCGTGCACGACACGTATGAGAACTTGATCGATGGCGGCGACGACAACGGCGCAGACAATGATGAGCCATCTAGCCTTTTCGGAGAGATCTCAGAGAACTCGGAAGAGGACTCGTACTCGGAGGGTGAGCCTGAAGCCGAAGTGGACTACCCTGAAGAGAGCGAGGAGGACGATGATTCGGATTCCGACTCTGGCGAGTCTACCCAATACGAACCCGGCATGCCACGCTCCACAACTCCTCCTGGAGGACCCGTCGAAACCGACTTCGAGAACGAGATTGTCGTTATCAAGGCTCCCGAGATTCTGAAGCGGTTTCAAAACTCGATCTCAGACCTCGTTGACCAACCCCCGACTGTTCCTGAGGTTCTGGAGCGTTCTCCAGACCACAAACATGACGAGCCAATCGAGAATGCGGAATACCCCCATGATGAGAGCGTGGTTCAGTCCACTGCTGAAGCTGCTCAAGTCACTTGGTCCGATATTCCGACAGTCCGGCCAGAGCAAGAGAACTTCGTTGAAGCTCACCAGAAAGTTGACGATCTGATCGCCGATGCTCTCGCTGAGGTCAAGAAGGCGCGGGAGTCGACGAGCCTGGAGCCGAACCGCCCCCGCCCCCAAAAGAGGACGGCTGACCAGGCTGAGCTCGACAGCATGGATACACCCAACGAGAATGATGTCAAGACTACCAAGGACACCAAGGAAGACGGCACCAAAGTGCATTCGTGGCCTGCCGAGCGCCCGCGTAAGCGCACTACTGGACAGTTCCTGCGGAGCTTTGCCCGAGATACAACCATTTTTGCTGCGGGCAGTCTCGCCATGCTCGTTGGCCTGGCAAATCTGCCCAACAGCCTTGCGCCATAAGGCGAATTTCTAAAGGGAGACTTCCTCCTTTTCGTGTCGCGTTGAGTTTGAGTCTGTAAGCCTAGCATGAGCAGACCAATCCTCTCAAACACACTTCATACACGACCACCCAACAGACAGCACTCAGCGTCACACACCATCAATGGACGTCGGCAAGGCGTCATCGCTCCACAATTTCACATTTGCTTGCGCGAGAACACTCTCGAGTCTCCACAGTGGGGGAGTATGGCAGGATCAAGGGAGTCTGGAACTGGCGTTGACTTTGTGGGTCCATGAGGTGTTATCGGTCAATCGGTCAAGTCGGATGGATGGGAAATGGTTATCACTTAAGGTGTCTTGACTCGGTCCTGGGTTTTTTCTTTTGCTCTTGCTTTCAGTAGCTAGTCGACCAGTCCCCTTGTCATATTTACGAACCATTTCCTCTGGAAAGAATGGCAGCTCTCTCGATGCAGCTTATCGCGGTTATGTCATTATCCAGGAATTGAGACGCGTAACAGCTACTCCCTATTCTGGAACTGCAACCCTGTAGCTCACTCGCCAGGTAGGTATGTCGCCAACCTCGTGCCGCAGCCATAGGGTGAACATGCTCAAGAGGCATGCGAGCTACCGCTGTGTTGTCCCTTCGCTTTTCCAGGAAGAAGGAGGGCGCTGAACTTCGAAAGAGAAAGTACTTATGCTCTCCACATCTTCTTTCGCCACTGAAGGAGGGACTTCAGACCATGGCAGCCCAGATATTTCAATGTGGAGCAATGAGTTGACTTGTTCCACCTGTTCCAACATATAGATTGCAGCGGCGCCTTCGCGAAGCACCATAATTTTTCATACTTTTACAGCCCTAAGCTCCCACTCTACAATGATATCTCTCCCTTCCACATGCTGTCAATGACGCCTAGCTTCTCAACGACGTACTGCCACCGCGGTCCACCGCGCTCCTTCTTCCGCAAATATTTGAGGTGCTTTTGCCTCTTGTGCACCAACAGCCTCAGATTCCTCTTGTTCATTTTGTCCTTCCTGCCATCGCCCTCC
This sequence comes from Phyllosticta capitalensis, assembly GCF_038381095.1. Classification (NCBI taxonomy): domain Eukaryota; kingdom Fungi; phylum Ascomycota; class Dothideomycetes; order Botryosphaeriales; family Phyllostictaceae; genus Phyllosticta; species Phyllosticta capitalensis. The sequence goes on along the minus strand of NW_027117444.1, from coordinate 1,666,297 downwards.
ATGTGCCGCACCAGGGTCCTGATCTTGGCCGTCAAGATGGCGATTTGCACCTCGCTGCTGCCAGTGTCCGGTCCACCGCGCGTGAGCCCCTCAGGATTCAGGTATTGGATCTCGCCGAGGGAGTCTTCCGAGCCATCCTTGACTACAGGAACCGTGACCTTGCTGCTGGCGGCGTGGGACGACGCCGGCTTTGGTTCCAGGACACGGTCGGTGTAGTGGCGGCCAAAGGTCTCAACACATCGTCTGACGTTCGCGAGAGTCCTGTCTCTGGAGCTGCCATTTCGCAGGCTGACGATTCGTTGTATGGCGAGCTCGGCGTTGCGCTTCTTGCGCTCCGTCTCCTCAGGTGTTTCTACCATAGCAGCAATAACTTCCTGCGCATCTGTCTGCGATTCCTCTCCGGATAAGACACGCGCCGTATCCCCAGTCTTCAATCGTTCGAGTTCGTTCCGCTTTTCCTCTGAAGGCTCCGCGAGGGCTGCAGATTTCTTGAATGACTCTATGACCTGTGGCACAGAGAGAAAGTGGTTCAAGTACGGCTCGGCCGTTGCCTTGGGGCCCGGAGGAGGTTCGCTGGGATCTTTGGCGGTCGATTTGCGTGAAATCATAGAGTCGGTAATCCGCTGCTCGGGCATCGCGGTGTCGAAAGACCTCACAAATGGAGTCTCGACGCCGCGAACAGGATCACCGACGGAGTTCTTGCGCTGTTCCTGCAATTCCTTTTGCCGTGATATGTTTGCTGCCTTGGCGGCCAGCACCTGGCCTCTAATGTACGGATCGCGATATCTTGCGGCCAGACTTTGCTTCTTCTTGCCGCATAGCGACGTGGTGCTTGAGAAGCTGCGGAAAGCGGAGGTGGTGGAAGGTGATGCGGGAGATGCTGCAGCAAGTTGTCAACATGGCGCGACTCCAATGGAATGATTAACAAGTACCATTCAATGGCTTGAGCCGCAACGGTAGCAGTATTCGGGGAGGCATGTTTGTAGGTACGCGCTCGAAATGCACAGAGCTCGCAAGGTGATGCTCTCGCGGCGTCGCGACTTTCCTTCGGCCGCGGCAGAACTGATCTACCGCCCGGGCAAAGTCTTACCGAATACGGCCCGCTAAGCGAAAACTGCCCACCACAGTTTCTTCGGCTCCTGTGTTCACAACGCTTTCTTCGACCGCCAGCGACCGCCGTTCAACTCCACGACCACCAGCGCCGTTCCTCTCCACCACTCAAGTCTCTCAGGATGGCTCCCAACAACCTTCCCGCGGCCTTCGCGCCCTCCCAGCAGGACATTGAGATGCTCCTGGCTGCTCAGTGCCACCTCGGTTCCAAGAACCTCCAGGTCCACATGGAGCCTTACCTGTGGAAGACTCGCCCCGACGGCATCAACGTTGTCAACATCTCCAAGACCTGGTAAGCTTCTGGGATCAATTGCGCGTCTTTTTGCGCGCCGAGGGCCCTTCAAACGCGACAATTCGCGGGCGAAGAAGAATGGCAGCAGGCGCGCAGGCAGACGCGATTTTAAATTTCTCCCCAAGTCTAACAAAGTCTGTAGGGAGAAGATTGTCCTCGCTGCCCGCATCATCGTCGCCATTGACAACCCGGCCGACATTTGCGTCATCTCTGCCCGTCCCTACGGCCAGCGCGCTGTCCTCAAGTTCGCTGCCCACACCGGTGCCACCCCCATCGCTGGTCGCTTCACCCCCGGTAGCTTCACCAACTACATCACCCGCTCTTTCAAGGAGCCCCGCCTGATCATCGTCACCGACCCCCGCACCGACGCCCAGGCCATCAAGGAGGCTTCGTACGTCAACATTCCCGTCATCGCCCTCTGCGACACCGACTCCCCCACCGAGTACGTCGACGCTGCCATCCCCACCAACAACAAGGGTCGTCACGCCATTGGTCTGGTCTGGTGGCTCCTCGCCCGTGAGGTCCTCCGCCTCCGTGGTACCCTCGCTTCCCGCGAGACCGAGTGGGACATCATGCCCGACCTGTACTTCTACCGCGACCCCGAGGCCGAGGAGAACAAGGACTCCGCCGGTGTCGAGGAGGCCAAGGTCCCCGGTGCCGACGAGGTTGGCACCGCCCCCGTCGAGGGTGGCTTCACCAACGAGTGGGAGGTCTCTGGCGCCAACGCCTCTGCCTTCGCCGCCGCCTCTGCCACCGCTGGCGTCGCCGCTGGCGCTTCCTGGGACCAGGACGGTGCCGACTGGGCCGCCAGCTCCGCCCCCGTCGAGACTGGCAACGCTGGCTGGTCTGCTGACGCTGCCACCACTGAGACTGCTGGTCAGTGGTAAATTGCTGCGGCAGTCACCCAACGCAAAAACACACTCCCAAAAGCTTGATACCAGGAGGGGTACGAGATCGAGAATGGCGACGGCTGGCGCATCAATCGGTGGATTGTGTACGGGTATCGCAAAAAATATCAAGATTCTGAGTTGAACAACCACCCACAAAACGAGACAGCAGCAAGCACCCCCCCTACCCCCAATTACACTCAATGGCTACGGTTACACGTTTCTCCTTTTTCGTTGCAGGAACAACCTCGTCTGGCGCTTATGAGGGAAAGATATCCAACCTCCGTCCTCATCATCCATCGTTTTTGAACCCCATGGCGTGAGTCTGGAATAAAGAAAACTGGAAGGTGAGGGTGAGCCGCGGTTGGGGGAAAGCCCTGTGCTGGCGATTTGGGATGTACTTAAACGTCTCCCATTTCTGCAATGAATGCTATTCAAGCCTACATTCAACGTCTCACTGCTCGTGCCACTTGCTTGACCTGTCTGTCATTCGTATCCTGTGATGTTTGCGCTACTGCTGACGACACTATGTTTCTGCCAGCCGTGACACTTTGCCGTTTGACTGTGAATTCACTCGCAGGCACATCACACAGATAATCTCAAGTCAGATCGGAATTCGGTGTCACGTCCCATATCTACAGCATCTGCGCCGACCAAAGCCGAAATCGCTCCACTCCATTCCATTTGTCCCTGGTCGGACAGACCTAAAAGCCCCATGGCACCATCCCGGAAGCCAACCAAGCAGCAGCCCAATCCCCCTATGCTATGAGGCCGCTGTCCATGCAATTTGCCAAAAGATTAGCCAGAAAGAAATTCCCATGTACGCTCAGATCCAGCCAATTAACGCCCATGACTCCGAATCCCCTTTCCCATTTTCGAAAATTCAACCGTCCATCATTACATCCTCCGGGACTACTCTTCTTCGCTCTCTTCACTCTCCTCTTGCTCCGCCGCGCTTGCCAGCGCCTGTTCCATCTCGGCTTCGAACTCGTCTTCGAAGGCGCCGTCCTCGTCCGCGCCAGCACCGGCGGCCTCCCCGCTGTCCACGGCGTCTTCCTCGTCGTCTACCACGGACGATGCGAGGGGAACACTGCTGCCAGGTTGCGTGGGAGCTGGCTGCTGTGCCGGACTGCCTAGATTCATGGGCTCGACGTCACCGTCGATGCTGCCGTCGGCATCGGCGTCCTCGTCACCTGATGCGTCGTGATCTTCCTCGCCCGATGCGTCGTTGTCGTGGCCAAAGTGCCGTGTCTCTTCGACGTCTTCCTCTTGTTCGTCGTTGTCCTCGCCTCCAAAGTCGATGACGTCCGGCATCTCTTTGCTGCCGCGGAAGCTTGGCGTGTGAAGTCTGCTGCTCGGGCTTGCGCTGTCGGCAGCGCTGCGCAAGGAAATGGGACCGTCGCCGACGTTTTCGAACGCAAAGGCACTCGGGCGGGCGCGGCCCCGTGTCGGGGGCCCACCATCGCCAAAGTCGATTTGGAGGCCGCCCTCGTCGTCTGACTCGTCGTCCGATGGCGCAGGAGAACGCGACGTGCGCGAAGAATCCGTGGTAGATGGAATAGCTGCAGGGGCTAGTGCTGCGATTGAGGCGACTCGTTCGAGGCGGATTGAGGGGGTGTCTTTTGGTTTGGCCTTCTTTGGTGACGTAGTCGCAGGTTTCTTGGTAGTGGTCTTGCTTTTGCTCGGCGCAACAGCCTTGTTGGCTTTTGGCGCAGCGGCTTTTGGCAGTGGTTTCGTGACCTTGGGTTGTTGGGCGCTTAGAAGGGGTGTCGTTCGAGTGGTGTTGGTGGGAGGGACGCGGAGAGGTGTTCCAGCCTGGCTATTCGGGCTTGCGAAGCCATTTGTGTCGACTTGCTGGACTTGGTCCAAGAAACGCCTGAAGTCGTAGGGATTGTTCTCCTCGGGTTCTTCAAAATCGCTAGCCCCCGCGCTGCTTCCTGCAATACTCTGCGTCTCAGATGCTTCGTCAAAGAGGCCATCGTCCTCCAATGATTCCTCTGTTGCATCATCGCGCTCTTCCCGGAGCTTTATGTGCGGGTACTGTTGCTTGAGCTTTTCGCTGTCCGATTCGAGCGGGGTTGACGTAAGATTGAAAGCGTAGGCATCGTCTAGTCGTTCCAGTGTACAACTGTTCGAGTTGGGGTCGAGCACGAGTACGTAGGTCTTTTTCAATTCCTTTCTTTGGCCCTCGTACTCGTATCTTGAGCGATTGCCCTGCTCGTCCCTATCCTCAATCGCAAGTGTAACGTTTTCGCCGACCGGTTTGATTCGTGTTGTTCGCCTGGGTGCGGTTTGTTGGGGTTTGTGGTTGTCTACTTGGATGTTAGACGCAGTGCCTGAGGATTATAGGTTGTGGTCACGCACACTTGACGGTCTTATACTTCGCCGACGAGGCATGGGGGTTCGCAATTCGGTCGCTCAGTTTGATGGTGTAGCTGCCAGTCTTTGCTGGGTTTAGCGCTACCTGACCCTCAGCCGACACCTGAGGCGAGGCCATGCCGGCTAACGGACGCGGACGCGCTCAGGGAGCAAAGGAGTCAGGCGAAGGGATATCGCAGGCCGCGTGCGATGGGGGGTGGAAATGTGTTTTGCGCGGTTACTGAGCGCCCGAGTCTCCAGACGCAGATCAGCGGCCAAAAAGAGAGCGGCTTGGGGTGACGACCGGGGAGGATGTGCCGATGCAGCTGGTAACGCCAATCGAAAGAAAGGGGGTATCTTTGGAAGAAATGGCAAGACAGGCTGGAAATCAGGCCGAATGACAAGGCGTAGTGAGCTTCTGGGCTCCGAAGAGGTTGGGTAAAGTGAAAGAAGAAGTGAGTGAGGGACGGAAGTGAGGACGGTTCAGGGCAGGATGGACAAGGCATGGGCATGGGCAGGCGAACCACGGTCAAAGCGTCCCTCCCGCGTGCACGCGTCCTGCGCTAGGTAGCCCCACACACGATGTGCTTTTGCATTGCATCACCTACGCCATGTGGTAACGACAAACACTTACATGATTAATGCCGTTTGTGGAGCTGCTCGTCTATCTAAAATGAACGCTGACCAGAACCAGACGCCGACCCCAACGACTTCGCAGGCCATTCGAGAAATGCTAGGATGCCACCATAACGCCAGCAATGCGCAACTCTTCCACTTAATCACTGCCCTTGGCCCTCAGCTTCTCCATGCCATCCAGTTGCCGTTTGAGTGCAATCACTGCGCCGCCACTTATTCTCCTGAGCCCATCTCGTTTCTCACCGTCATTACCGCCTTCGCTCCGTGCGACGATGTCCTTAGCTGCATCTATAGCCTTTTCAAGTAGCTTAGGCCCGTCCTCTTGATGGTATAGCCACTTCATCTCCTCCTGAAACGGTTCGGGAACATATGTCAGTCCGTGCATCACGAAACCACGAGCGCGGAAGTATGCTTTTTCAGAATAGAATGCAGATGACAGCGCCGTCTCCGCAGTGCCCTGGCGGACCTCATAGCCAGCTTCGTCTACAAACTCGTTAGTTTTCAATGTCATATGGTTGAGGTCCAAGACTCACTGTAGTAGGGTTCTTTCACAAGCACGAGCCCCATCAACGAAACCAGAATCTGTAGAATAGTGCTCTTGGACGGACTCCAATTCTCATTTCTCTCATCCGCATGCCACGTGCCAAGCAAGCTAAGACAGATTTTGCCGTCCTCGTACAGATTCGGGTTCACAGGGCCGCTGCCATTCGTCCAACTGTGGAAGTAGGCTTCTGGGGACTGCGTGGGAAAGTTGGTGCCGAGGTGCAAGTCAATTAGGAAAGGAGCGTATTCATAAGGCGTGTCAATGGGCCCAACAATTAGTACACGGAGAAGGTCGAGGCGTGATTCCCAAGTGCGCACGAAAATCCCGGGAGGGAGTGAGCTCCGCAGGATCTTGTGCTCCTTTTGAATCCGGCGCATCCTCTGCTGTCCCAGTTCGCTCTGACTTGCCAAATATTTGTGGTCTTTTGGCGGTTCAGATTCGAGAATGTCAAAAGCTGGCGGAGCGTTGGGGTACGACGAGAAGGAGAACAGCTCTGGCGTTTGGGTGTCCGAATTTGTCTCAGGGTTTTCAGTCTTCGAAAACGCCGTTTCTGAGCCCACTTCCGACTGAGGCTGGGCTTCCGGAGTAGTCTTCGAAGTGTCGACTTCGCCAGAGCCACCAGCAGAAACATCCATGTCGTCGGCCGCTGACGAGAGATCATCTTCGTCATCCGTGGCCCACTCGTCGTCTTCGTTTTCCTCCTCGGCCGATACGCGCCTCCCATTTTGGTCCGGGTACTCGTACCACATCTCGAAGAAGTCTTGACCGTCGTCCATGCTCTCGTCGTCTTCATCATCGAAGTCGTCCTCATCGGACATGCCGTCGACCATTTGATCTTGGGCGGCGATAGCGTCGTCGACATCAGCACCATAGGCCAACATGCAGCGGTCAGGCGAGACCTTGACGTCGCGAACAGGATTTGCGGCACTCAGGCGTACGATTACCTGACCATCCAAGCCAAGATCAACGACCTCTCCAAACCAGTCCAAGTCGGAGGAAGTGTGGCTCGAGGCATCGTGGATGATGACAAAGTCGCCTCTCCGCCGGCTGAGTGCAGTAGGCGATCTGATGTCATAAAGACTGACTTTCTCTTCGGGGCCGGACGCGACGCCAGTTGTTGAGCCAGGAAGAAGGTCATTTCCTACGAATTTGACAGATGCGTCGGGAAACCACTTCACAGTCGCCATCCGTTCCGTGCCGTCAACGGTCTGGACAACGCCTACCTTTGCAGGCTCAGTGTACCAGTTCTCAGCGGATTGGTTTGCGGGGTCTTGTTCCTTTTTGTCGTTTGTGATTACGACTTCCCCTGGCCAAACTTGGTCGTCATCGTCAACCGGGTCGGGCAGAAGGTCGGTAGCCTTGTCCTCGGTGACAGAAAGGTCTTGCCATTGAACAATTGCAGAGGTTGATGTGGTCTGGACAGTGAAGACATTCGTGTCGTACCCCAAAGTTTCTGTCCTTGGCCGTTTCTTGATGTGAGGGGCATACTTTACACATGCCCCGGCGAGGTCCTTGAACCGAACGCGTTGTCCAGCTGTCAAATCCGGCGAAGTTTCTGAAATGGTGGTGGAGAGAGGAGATAAAGTTGGAAGCGGCTTCTTCATGTTGTCGTAAACCTTGACCTCTTTCTCAATCTCATCCAAGCCCAGTTCAAACGGAGGTTCAGAGGATGACGAGCCAGGAACCGCGGGGCCGCCCATACGCCGGCACAGCCATTGCACAGATATGGATACTGTGCGCACTGCTATCACCACTCCACCAGGCTCCACGTTGGGGGTGAAAGCACCAAATATCCATCTTCCCCTACGCAGGTTGCCCTTCTTTGTGCTCACGTAGTCACCCACTTCATGTCGCTCCAGACGGGGATCCACGGGCTCAAGCTCTTCGGAGTTTTCGACAGCAACCACTGTACCATTGCTCAGGCGGAGTGTGACCTCGTCATAGGCGTCGTCTATCCTTCCAATCCAGTCTTTATAGATTATCAGGGCCCCAATCGGATGCTGGCGAAAGACTTCGAGTTCTTCTGCTGGGACAAGCGACCGAGGTATGCCGTGCGTGTCGTCGCCAATGAGTCTCTCGTAAGATCCGTGGGAACGAATGCTCTCGACTTCCGGCCACATACGGATAGGTGCGATCGTGACGGAAAGCTTGGTTCCGATAACAGTGCCGCTCATGGGGCTATTTACGTCACGCTTGACAATGTCTCCTATGAAAACCGCTCGGTCTACTATGTTGAGTTGGGTTTCAGATATGAGTTCGGTGGAGGAGTCGGTCTGCCATGCTACTAAAACGGTCCCGCGTGGCGGCTTGGATGTGGGTTAGTACAACAGCGACCAAGACTAAATTCTGGAACAGACGTACAATTCCATTCTTCATGAATGTCATGAACTTGGCCTGTGGAATGTCCGCATGCTTCCTGATCTGCACAGGGTAATCGCGCTGAGGGTCTGGCTCGTGTGTGTCCACCTTGAAGAATATGTCAATAGGTATTCGCGAGAATCGGGTACAGGTAGCGCAAGGAAATATTGGCTCGATCATGCGACTGCAACTAGAAACGTACATCTTGGTTTGTCCTCTGTATTTGGTCAGCAAGCTGGTTCGAAAGTATAATCCTGGTTGAGCACTTACGTCTACGACGCCGATCAACCACGGCGTGCCCTTGAGGGAAACAGTGTCTTCGACAAAAATCTGCAAGCTTCAGTGATTATGTCGGCAAGCAGCATTATGGTGTTTGCTTACCGTAGATCCAGGCATCGTTCACGGTGAGGAGGCTCAGTGACGAACGGCAGAAGCAGCGTCGACTCACAAAGCCGAGTGGTGGGGTTATGCGCCGCGGCGCAAGCTGCAGAATGTCGCAGCGAGGATGCAGTCGGACAAAGCGGGCGACGGGTGGGAACAGCGCGTAAGGATATGTCCTGGGGATACGGTCGAGACCTGAGGGAGGGTGCGGATGTAGGTAAGAGGGTCCAGCCGCAAAAACATGAGCGGGACTTGGTAGAACAATTCCCGTCTGGGCCCAGTCACATGCGGCGCCGAAGTCTAGGTCGCACCTCCGACGTCTACCACAACCACTGACGCTTCTTGCTGACTCCATTGACTAAACACCATGGCCGACCCGCTCTACGACCTACTGGCCCCCTATTTCGACGCTCACGATGCCTCCGCCAAACCGATACCCTCACCGAATGATCCCACCACCACCGAATACCTTGGCCGCCTTTCAACATTGTCCCTCTCCTCGCTGAGCTCCTCCGAACCGCACCAGCTCGCCCAGAGCTCCGCATCCGTCGTCCGCAACCTGCAAGCCCTCTCCAAGCGTTCCCACAAATCCATAATATCCTCCTCGACGCGCCTGAACAGCCTCTCAACCAATCTCCCACAGCTAGCCAGCCACACCGCCGAGCTCCAAGATGCGCTCCCCTTGCTGGAAAACGCCAGCGAAGATTTCGAGAAGGCATATGGCCGGAGAAGCGAGAATGAAATCCTCGACAGGCGGCGAAAAGCCATGCTTCTCGCTCGCAACGTAGATCGCGTTGCCGACATACTGGAATTGCCCACGTTGCTTTCATCGGCAATATCGTCCGCAGGCGGCGCAACACAAGGCACTGGAACCGCGGGGACAAGTGGTCTCAGCAGTGCCAATTACACATCCGCGTTAGATCTCCACGCCCACATCAAGCGTCTGCATACGCTATATCCCAACGTGGACTTGGTCCGGGAAATCGCTGCGCAGGCGGAGCAAGAAATGAAAGGCATGGCCACGAACCTCGTCAACAGCCTCCAAGGACAGGGAATCAAGCTCGCGGGAGCAATGCGCACAATTGGCTGGCTCCGACGCGTCGCCCCAGAGCTTGATCAAGCCTGGAACCCGTCGGCAAAGACCAAGAGCATAGGAACGAACGAGGGTGCGCTCGGCGCCCTGTTTCTTGTTTGCCGGCTCGCCAATCTTCTTACTATGCTCGAAGCATTGGACCCGTTGCGCGAGTTAGCCGATCAGGAGACCACACGCAGGAAGAACGGCGAGAAGAGCAAGGACGCATGGGCCGGAGGTCAACAAACGGAGCGATATCTGAAAAGGTATCTTGAGATATTCCGCGAGCAGAGCTTTGCGATCATTTCAATGTACAAAAGCATCTTTCCATCTGCTCTGCCTGCGCCTGGCGCGTCGGGCGATGAGAGCAACACCACGGCCAACATTACGGGGGATGACCAACTGCAACCACTTCCTTCCGCCCTGGCAACCTTCCCGCATCATCTTGTAGAACTCCTGGGTGAGACTTTGCGCAAATATTTACCCAACGTGCAAGACAAGTCCTCGAGGGACTCGCTGCTGACGCAAGTGTTGTACTGCGCCGGTAGTCTGGGACGACTGGGCGGTGACTTTGGAATGATGCTTGCGCTAATACGGGACGACCTTGCTGAGGACGACGATACTGATGATGAAGACGAAGATGAGGAGGAGTGGGTCGAGGTCATGAAGAAGCATCGGGTCCAGGCAAGTCGATTAGAGCTGCTCGCAAGCGGCGTCGGCACTGGTAGAAGGGACTCACAGCAAAAGGAGGTAGCTGCTGCAGGATGAGCTATGGTCGCCGTCGGCATCGCTCGAAAAAATCATCGTGATTCCCCCAATTTTGGTATCTTTGATAGCTATACCGAACCCATGACGCCAATGCACGACCTCATCACCACAAGCTGTTGGAATTGAATTTGAGTGATCCACGGGTCCTGCAGACATTGTTGGCCGTGAAGCAACCCGTATGGTAGATCGCTATGTGATAGTCGCCACCATTGTCAAGGAAGACTTCACGAGGCTCTGAGAAGCAAACATCAGCCAACTGAATGCTGTTCTCGTAGACTCAAATCTCAAAGTGCTGTGACCTTCTGAAAAATGGAGAGTAGATCAAATCAAAACGAGGATTGAAAAGGCGTAGACTGAAAAGCTTTGTAATCGGCTCCAGATATCTTTGTTCAGCAGCCTCTTTCTGCCAAAATGATTTGTCATGACCCCAAACGCATCTCCCACCGCAGCCTCACGCCTGCACCCTCTGACCCGCCAAATCCACCTCCGCGCCACCAAACCTATGCCGATCATGCTTCGCATCCGTCGCCTCGCTCTCCACATCCACCGCCATGCCGCCCTCCTCGACGGGACCCAAGCACTCCTTGACAATCGCCAGCAGCTCCTCCTGCTTCTCCTCGCCGTAGCGGCTGTCCAGCTCCTCCATGATTGTGTCCAGCTCGGCCAGCGACTTGGGGCGCAGGTTGAGAATCATGAGCAGCTCGGCCTTTTCGATGGAGAAGCCTGCGTCCTTGGTGCGCGTGAAGAGCTCGCGGAACGCGGCGCTGCTGTAGCGGCCGTGCGGGTCAGACAGAGGCGAGCCCGCTGCTGTCAGTTGCGTTTCGACCTGTATGGCGTGCCGTGTGAGCGAGCCGGTGGTTGATGAGGCGCTATATGGCTGTGATAGGGCGCAGAAGGGCAATCTGCACTTACATCGTTCAGGACTCGGCTCAGGTTTGCGGGCATGGGGCGCGCGCGGCCGGTGCCGTCGGTGCCGTCGTACTCGCCCTTTTGCTCGCGGACGATGTTGAGGACTTCCCAGTTGCTGAGGACGGAGGATGACTTTTCGAGGACCTTCATGATGCTGAGGCAGGACGAGGAAGCTCAGGGGGCGTGACGGTGGCTGAACGCTTGTGTAGATGGTGGGTGGTGGTGTTTTGGGGCGTGTGACTGATGCTGAGAGATGCTGCAAAGAGTCAGCAGGTTGTTGTTTTGGCGCAAAAAAAAATGACAGAGCTCTGAAAAATAACACGCCCAAATCGAAGTTGGTTGACCAGGACCGAGCTGCTGAATAAGGAAATAGAAGAAAAAGAATGGCATAAAAAAAGTTGTGTTTAATGCATGTCCTCAAAGACTATACAGAATCAAAGAAAAAAGAGCGTAGACGATGGATTTCAGACAAGGAGTACATTTGGATTGAAGTTAGACCAGACGACCAACATACCAAAATCTCTCCTCAGATACTCCAAGCCCGCCACGGCCTGTGACGCTCCAAAATCGACCTCAATCCGAGAAGATGAAAAATCTCTCGCTGTGCGCGGCGCACAATCTCTCCAGTATCCTCGCTCTTTTTCTCCAATCGTCGGCAGCGCCGATTAGTCAAGTTAATATGATAGTGGCGGGATGAAGTTGTCAAAGAAGGACTCGAGTGTCGCAGGTCGGCGCAATGTTCTTGGTGTTGAAAGATTGGGACGGGAGGGAAAGGCGAGCCGAGCGCCACACCGGTTAGGAATTTGGAGCCGGGCTTCCCACGACACTCCCGAATGTCACTTCGACCTTTCCACTGCCATCCATCCACGCCGTCGAGGGCTCACGCCCTAGACTCGTTCTTTTCTTGATCTCTTTTAGATCTTTCATACGGACACTCCATTGATTCACTCTTATGACCCTACTCCGCGTCATTGGCTGCACATTTCGACTTGCCTGTTCAGAAAAGTCTGTTGCGCTTCTTTTATCGCAGACGCCTATCCAATTCCCGTTTCCCTCCCCGATGTCTTTTTGATCTTTCTCTTGGGTTTCAATGGGAATAAGACCGCACATTCCGGATGTACTCAAGAGCTTGGATGATATCTGCACACGCAACTGCTGATTGCACCGTAGCCATGCAGAACGCTGCACGAAGGCTTAGGATCCCGCGTGTCATGCTGCCATGAGCATACGCGCTCTTTGAGCCTTTAGTCGTGGGCTTGAAAGATCAAGGCATCTAGATGGCACCTTGGTGGCATCTTGTACCTTTCCTGACTTAGCCGCTGGGCGAGCTCTTCATGGGCCGGCATTCTGCTGAATTTTCGTAGTTGCGGTGACGCATTGGCTGCAGTTCACGGAAAGGCGACATGCATAGGGCTGGTGCGATGCCTTCAGCAGTGAAGTCGCCGGGCTGCGCGGTGCAGGGAGTAAGATGAAGATGGTGTTTGGAAGTGTGGGTTTTGGCGAGGAGCGGGTGGTGGCATGCAGTTGTCTGCAACGGTGAAATTATTCTGATGGGAACGTTGAGTGCTGACTGATATCACAGCACTGGCGACGGCGATGCGGCCTAGCGGGGCCAACACCATGAACTTGGTATGAGAAGGGCAGGGTGAAGACGAGGCCAGCCAGCGACGACAGGAGGCGCGACGACATTCAGCGCGCGGACAGCGCGACACGACCAACACCACTGCGCTCCATCGCCAGTGCTGCAACCCAAAGCCAGCGCCTCGATCAGTTTATATTTTGCGAATGGCGGTTGTACTTCAACAAGCTGGTTAGCGCAGTGGAATAGGATCCGTCTCAACGTCACTGCCACCAACACCTTAGGAATAAAACCCGCAGGTGTGTGAGCTATAGGGTGTATCGTCTAAGCCGCGGTTCGACTCCGAGTGGCCTCAAGGGAGTATGATTTCTATCAGACTCCTGGTAGCCGGGTTGTTCCAACGTATGTACATGGCGTTTCTTTTTGCTCTTTTCTAGGCTGCCACATACTCCGCCGCCTCGCCGCCTATCTACTGGTAACTATTTCGTCTTGCCCTACTTTTTTGCCTGTCTGCTGCACCTCACTTTCACCCCAGATGTGCCCACTACATTCAGAGCTCTTGGACTGCGCTCAAGAGGCCAAAGGCACACGCAGACCAGACGTCAGACGTCAGACGGCTGACTGCAGGCCACCTCTACTCTTCGGATGGCCAGAAGATTGCTGTGGGAGTAACTTTTTCCGCTTGCAATCTCTGCCCTCGTCAAAGACCGGATAGCCATGGGCTGCTTCGACAGATGCACGCGCGGTACACCAAGACACTGCATGTTTGGATTTGATGGCATTCCAATGTCATTGATGTGTGGTATCTTAGTCTAGTCTCTTCTCCGCCGTCTTCATCCCCCTGTCTCCTTCAATCCGCCATCAAAGTCTCTCCATCCTTCTACAAAGGAATCCAAAAGTCTCTCTAGATATATGTCTCGTCCAGTCTCCCTCAATGTCGCTCTTCTGCCATCCTCGCCAACTCTCGCAAACCACGTCCTCTACTTATTTCCTTGGCTCCCGCCGCTCTCGCCATCCTTGCCCTCCTTTTCCCCCTTCTCCTTGCTGTTGTCTCTCGCCGCGGCCGCCGCTGCGGACACTGTCGCGCTGGGCACCCCGCAACCCTCCCACATGGCGTACCACGCGGCCTGGAGCTCGCTGTCACCAAAGGCGACGCCTTCATCACGCTGCGCCTCTGCTTGCATGAAAAGCGCCGTGCGTGTTGCGTTCATGGAGGCGAGCATTTCGGCTGGGGAGCGAAGGTTGGGCTGTCCGCCCGATGTTGGTCCTCGCGTTGCTCCTGTAGCCGCCGGCGTAGGTCTGTGAGGACTCTGTTGCCGAGGAAGATGCGCTTGGGGAGGAGAGGCGTTCTGCTGCGTCCGCGAAGAGGCTGAGGTGGGAGGGATGTATGGCGGCGCTGATGCTGCTCCGTGGGGATGGGATCGCGGAGCGGGATGCTGATGGTGGTTGGGAGAGGGCAAGATTTGCGGGTCGATGGGCACGCCGGACGAAGATGGAGCAGCGAAGCGGCCGTTATGATGTGGTTGCGAATAGAGCGGCAGAGAACCCGGTGCTGGGTTTCCGCCGTGGCGTTGATGCGGGTAGTTTGGTTGTCCGTGGCCAACATGAGAAGGGTAGTGATGATGCTGCGACGCCGCATTTGGTGGCATCGTCGACACGGCAATGTAGTTGCTGGCATTGGGGCCGTTCGACGGGCTCTGGAAGCCGGTAGGAGCTGCTTGGTGTTGGAGGCCCGGCCTAGGAGGAGAAGCGTTGATGTTCCATGACGGCGGATGCATCATGGGGTGGTGTGCTTCCCACTTTGAATTGTTCACCAAAGAGGTAGGGTTGACAGTATGACCCTCAGTCTTGGATTGCGACATGGTGGGCGTGTGGCAGTAGGCGCATCGGATGCCGTTGTGGTCCGCCTGGGACGGCGGGCTGTCAATGTTGATGTTGGTTGGACAGTTGGTGACATTGTTGCTGGCGCCGCTGGTAGCAATTCTGGCGGAGCAGCGCTGGCCACGGCTTTGTGAACGGCCACAGGCATGGCAGGTCCAGTGATATGTTTTACACATGGCTGGCGGTGGACCAAGATAGCGATGATGCTTTGGAGAAGGCTGAGGGCAGCCATATTTGAGGCCGGAGCACATGAAAGAAAAAGAGGCAAGATTGATGGAGGCATGTTTTCCTCTTTGGGCATTGTGTAGAAATGCAAGACAAGACAGTAGAGATGGATTGATGGCAAGCAAATAATGGATTCATAGCATTTCTACAAACACGACAAGAGACAAAGGAAAAAGGAACTTGAAGCCAGTGCTCACCGACAACGTCATTTTTGCGGGTGATCTTCGAGAGATGCTGTGTTGTCGCGGGGGATCTCTTCTAGGAAGTCGTCAATCATGTCTCGCACGCGTCGCGAGCGGGTACATGTAGTCGACAGGCTCGCGTCGGGTTCGCGTCTGGGCAGTGTCATATAATAGGTCGATAATAAAAAAAACGAGTAGGGTATATTATTTTGAGAGAGTCATTTCCTAGGTGGCAGAGGCACGGGCAAAAAACTGCGCCGCGGCGGATACGACACAGCATACATGGCCTGAGTAAGCCGCCGTCAAGCGCTGCCTGTCGATGAGTTGTGCTGAGAAGACGCGGGACCATGGCACAAGCTCATCCTGGTTGCCTTTGGTCCAGACCGTTCTCCTTCCATTGCAGCTGCCCAACAACTCGACACCACCTTTTCTTCATCCTCCCCCTCTAGGCTGCCTGCACGGCTCCACTCTCTCTTTTCTCCAATAATACCATCCTCCTATCCTCCACTCACCCACCTCGCCCCCATTTCAACCACCAGCTCCAGCTCCAGCTCCATCTCGTCCGCTGGCCGGCCACCACAGGTACTCCAGTACTCCGTACCACCAGACCTCTCCCGCCGTGCCGTCTTTCTGACTCCACTGTCTCTCTTCACTTCCGTCGCACACCGCCCGTGACTTCGTCCTCTTGCGCGTCTGCTGTCATCGCGCCCTGCATCTTGGCTCATCCGGACCTCCTCCTACGGCTGTGCAGTAGCCCGCATTGGCGCCCGCTGCATCTCTTCCTCCGGACACACGCCCTGAACCGCTCGAAGCGCTCTCCAATTTTTCTCGCCTGCCTCGATGGATCAGCAGAGCGTAGCCGGATTTCCTGATGCGCTGGATCTGCGCCAGTCCCTGCCCCATGACATCGATGAGACGACCTCCAGCACTTCTCCGTCGTCGTCGCTGTTATCTCCACGAGGCCTGCACCTTGCCTCCCCTGCTCCTCCGGTGCTCGACAAGCATGGGCCATATGCTCACTCCTCCTCTTCTCCGTCCTCACCGTGCAACCTTCTCTCAGTACTCCCGCCGTCTCTTCTAGAACCCGCCGCCGACCCTTCCTCCGCTCCCGGCCTTGCCCCAGCCAACAACCCGACTCTGCTCTCACGGCCCGACTTGTCCATCGTCGACGACTCCATCGCGACAAACGAGTCCGCCCTTCTTCGCCCATCTCCACATTTCAAAGCGGGGCATGACTTACGCCTGCCTTCGTTCCAGCTCCTGGGCATAGCCACTCCACATCCTGACCGCCCGCTCGACCCCGACGACAACACGGACGGCTCCTCGCCACACCAACCATCGCCCGCAACGACTCGACACTCTGATGCCCCGAGCCCCAAGATAGCTCGTGCGCCGCCCTCGTCTGGCGACGCGCCTCCAGACCCTCTGCCCACGCCAAACGACGGCTCTGCCTCCAAGGATCCAAAATTGGGCGATCATCGTGTCGAGCTCCCCACGCCGCCTCCGGACCTGTGTACCAAGTTTTGGGCAAACAGTTCTCATGTCCGCAACACCCCAATGGACTCTCCCGCGAGGTCAGATCTCGAGAGGCCGTCGACTGGTTTTGGATTCGCCTCATCAGCCCCGGCGCAGGAGTCTACATCATCGTCGCACGGCCAATCCTTGGGCGAAACCAACAACTTCGCCTGGCTCAACGGGAGCCTGCAGGCCATCAGTAAGGCGTGCGCCATTGCTCCCATTTGCTCAAAATTGCTGACCCTGCCTCAGTGGCCGACATGGTGTCCAGCCGCTTGCCAAACAATTCGGTCAAAGTGCTCTCCCACGCCTTGCCCTGTCCCTCACCCACTGGCCAGGCATTTCCGCATATAATATACGCAATCCACGATACCATACCGCCCGCATCGACCGTATGGATCAACGTCTTCCACGCCGTGCCTGGCCGCTTCAACATGGCCGACCTTCCAATTTCGCCACCGACGACGCCAGGACCAGTCATGGGCGGCGAGGATTACTTTACCTCGAAAGTGTTTGATAGCGCCGTTCCTCTCCATGATCAAGATGGCGATGTCAAGATCCCCAGAAGTCCTCGCCCAGCCGTACCACCCGGGACAGTCGACGTGTCCATCGTCGAGCGCTTTATCCCACCGAGCACCTCTTCCGAGCTTGCTGGCCTTTTTTCCGCGACGAGCTCGCGCTCCATTTTACTTGACCGTCTCGCGGAGTTGTCTCCTGACCGAGGGACGCTTCTGTTCATCTACCCTACCAAGACCGGTGGCAGGACGTTCATGAACTCGTATCTCGGACCAATCCTGGACCCCATTTTGCGCGCCATGCACGTTGTACACAATCTTTCGGCGGATTTGGGCGCATCCCTTGGTCATATGGCAGCAGTCGAACACATGATGGAGTACGACGAAATGTTACGACGTCTTGACATCTTTACTACACAGCTCAGTGGCGAGAGCAGCACGCTAGACCGATTCAACCGAGCCCGGGCCACATTCTCGATCATTCATGCCGAGAGACAAAAGGTGCCGCTGGACAGAAAAGTTTGGGCCTCAGACTGGTGGATAAAGCAAGAGAAGCCACGAGTTCGGACCGCCGTCAGCAAGTACTTCCGCCTGGCTCAAAAGCTGCCGTCCGACGTTGAGATTATGCCGACCAATTTGATACAAGAGGTACTGGAAGGTGTTGGAACCAAGCCGTACGAAGGTGGAGGACCAGGAGAGGGAGTCGAAGTTGGCATCTTTGTGATTCGGAGATCAAGTTGATGGTCTGTGGAAAGAGGTCTTGGCCTGACCTTCAAAAAGAGGCGGATTGAGTGATGAACGCTTCCTACCTACCTTCTTGGAGCTCAGACAGACCGGCGTACTGGTTCCTGTCGGGCGTGGAAATATTTTGAGCCGAACGGGAGAGTAACACGAAAGGCCTGGATATGAGTCGCGGCGTGGCGTGGGGGCACCCAGGTTGCGGAAGGCGAGCCGCACCCGAAAAAGATTTCAAGTCTTTGCATCTCCAGGGATTTGCTGCCTTATTCTTTGAAACAAGCCGATTCATGCGGAGCCTGGCCGCCCACAGCCAAGCGGCTCCACCGAAAAGGCACGAGGGCGAGTCTTCAATTTGCTGAGGAGTCACAAGGCTTGGTGGCTGTAAGCACCACTCACCTTTTGAGGATTGTTGACACACCATACCTTCGAGTCATGAACCCGAGCAGAGCCAAGTATTCTTACCTCTTTGGCGCACGAGAGAAAACGAGATGGGAGGAGGCGGAACGAAAGTATGGAACACGCGATGCGACGACGCGTCTTGCGGGTTTGAGCGGCAGCAGCGACCACGGCAATGCCACATGCCGCCCGTCTGTTCCTGTTCGACTCGCATGTCGTGGACGAGGAGGGGCTGGGCTGGGCTGGGCCAGACCTTTACGGCGGCAGCGGTCAAACGGGACGAAGAACGCAACAGTATGTCGCAGCAGCATACGGGGACAAGGGCAAATCGGTGACGGACATAATCGGCAGCTGTCTGGCGGAGCTGTGGGCTGTAGCAAGAGCAAAACACAAAAAAGGATCCAATACCCTCTCAAGTCTCGACTTCAGCAACAAACCTAACTTTGTTTACCTTGGTCTCTCGCGCTGCCCGCTGACCGCTTCGTCGCTCGCTGGCTAAGTACTTCTGAATTGTGCATGGCGGCCCGCGGCCGGCGGCACCTAAATTTTTTTTTGTCCATCTCGTTCGTCCGTTTTGTGCACCACCGAAGCTGCCCAGGATCGTGTTGGGTTTAAGGTTACGCACGTGTTTGCCCGCCCCGGCAGTCGGCCACGGTCTAGAGGCACCACACCTGCTGGCTGGCCTGTCGCATCTCCCGCTGTCTTGCTTCGCTGGATGGGCGATCAATTCCCCGGTTCTCGCCTGTCAGCGGTTGTCATTGGATAGAAAGACTAGGAAAATCGGAGCATGCCAAAGTATAAAATCGGAGCATGAGCTTTTCGATGTCTTTTTATTTTTGCCGTGTTTGGTCGACGAGCTCTCAAGTCTCTTGACTTGTGGGTTGTGTTGTCTCGGGTTGGTGCTCAGCACAGCACTGCTCTCCCCACTTTCCATCTCTCGATCGCCCATCGTCGTGTCATGACTATCTCGCGTTCCTCCCGGCTTGCTAGTGCTTGGCTGCGACGGGCTTCCTGGCTGGGCCTCGCTGGCTTTTTGTTCTGGCCGAGGCCGTGATAGACTGCCTGCTTCAGGTTGTTGGCATGCAGGAGGAAGACACACAGACAGGCAAACGCCGGCGCTTCCGCCCGCCTCCGCTGCTGCTGCTGCGCTTCGACCTGCTGTACGGCGCTCGGCCCGTTGACTGGCGGCTCGCGTTTGTTGGCCGGTTGGGTGGCGGGAGGGTGAGCTGTTTGCTTGGCTTGTGATGGATGGGGAGACGTGGACGTGGAGTTGTCAACACTTCGATTCATCTATCGACCATGGAGATATGCTGCGATGGTCAGATTTATTGATGCAGATTGTTGATCTGCTCTATGAGTGCTTCTGATATAACAAGGCCGTTGTTCGAGTGAAGATGTCCCAAGTCAAGAATCGAGAGTTGCACTCGTGGATGCTCGTTGGCATACGGATTGTCATCTGCTGAATTGGCGGTCCAAAGTCCAAAGACCTTGTCGTCGGAAGGCTACCAGATTTTGGATAGCCGCTATGCAATTGACTCTGAGCATTTAAGCTTCACCATTTCTTCTTTCATTTTCTTGATTGGACGGGTCAATGGGGATTTATTGCGGTCTTCAAAAGCCAGCAAGCTGCCGGGAATGATTAGTCACTGGCCGCGGTTCCACTTCTGCTTTCGGCATGTGCGGCATCTCGGGCGACAAGTCCCGTCCGGCGGAGAATCTACGGCCGCGGTTCGGGCCAGGAACCGAGGAGAGCTTTGGGGTAGACAGATGAGGGTTTACTTCCCAATTCACGACACTTCTTGGTGTTTCTGCTGACAATGGCATTGCTCAAATCTCCGACGCTGCCATCTGACGACCCCGACGGACTTTAGAGCCCGGTTCTATACCGTTTTGAGAAACATGTTCTGATCTGTAGCTGCGAGCAGCACGCAATCCGGGGTTAATATGTAAGCAAGCGGAATCCCATTCGTCGGTGTGGCTTACAAACCCCCGAATGGCATCATCGCATTGTCGCCACAGGGCGCATCCTCTTTGCGGGGAGCATGAATGACGCCAGACGTGGGTTTACTCACTCGACTTCATTCCCTCGGATTGCTAATCCATCTTGTACATCCTTCTGTTGTTATATATACTGACGCGCTGCGACGCCTTCCTGTTTTATCATTCGCAAAACAGATCCATCTACATCTACTACTTTGAATACTACTTCCTAGCTCTTCAACCAATTACCACTACCAAAACGAACGCCTTCAAGATCCTCAAGACTATTCCCAGAATATCACCGCGTCTAAAGCCAGCACTTTCATCCAGAGGTTTCCAAACAGCAGCAATGGCCGTCGACACCGCCGCTCAACCAACACCAGCGCACGAGCTGCCCTCGAGCGTCAAACCCACCACCACCACCAAGTCCAACCTTGACACCATCACAAACAATGGCTTCTCCGTCCCTCGAGGCCCCGTCACCTCGACGCTCCAATTCTTCGGCGGCACCACCGACGGCGAGGAGCCCTACAACTTCGTTGAGGAGCCACCAGCAGGCAAACCGCAAAACAACCTGACCGTCGCCGAGCACGCCGTCAACATCTCAGACCTGCGCAGCCACGAGGCAGACTTCAACATCGAAACCAACGCCTTCGGCGCCCTCTCGTCCATTCCCTCGGCCATGAGCTACACCGACTGGGACGACGACGCCCGCATCCACCACAAGTACTACCCCGAAGTCGAGCAGCTCCTCCTCAACGCCGTGCCCGGCGCCCACCGCGTCCTCCTCTTCGACCACACGATCCGGCGCACGTCGCCGGGGGCCAAGCGCGCGCCCGTCAACCGCACGCACATCGACCAGACGGCCAAGAGCGCGGCGCAGCGGGTGCGCTTCCACATCACGGACGAGGCCGAAGCCGAGCAGCTGCTCGCCGGCCGCTACCGCATCATCAACGTGTGGCGCCCGCTCAACGGGCCCGTCGTCGCGCACCCGCTGGCCGTCGCCGACAGCACCACCGTCCCCGACGCCGATTTGATACCTACCCACCACATCTACCCCGACCGCACCGGCGAGACGGCCGCCGTCAGGCACAGCCCCGCCCACCGCTGGTGGTACTGGAGCGGCATGCAGAACGACGAGCGCCTGCTGCTGCAGTGCTTTGACAGCCAGGGCACCGGTGCCCGTGTCCCGCATACCGCGTTTGTGGACCCGCGGACGCCCGAGGGCGCGCCGGGCAGGGAGAGCATCGAGGTTAGGGCGCTCGTTTTTGGCTAGGACGAGCCTGTTTGTACCGATTGAGGGCGGTAGACGCTTCTGACGACTTTCTTTTCACTCATTTTGGGGCTTCTGTTTTGATTATCTGGGAAGGCAGCGTATTAGCAGGGTCATAGCGGCGTTTTTCCAAAATTTTAGGTACATCTAACTTAATTTGAATCTACACTTATCACATCTGCTCGGCTCGTTTGTGCTTTTGCAATACACCTGTCTACTCTTGCAGACAAGGGCGCGGTTCGATGTTGGACATCATTGTTTGAGGAGCAAATCCAGGGGGCCTCGACGGAATAAACGAGTGGTGGTCAAGCTCTGTTGGTTGGACGGTAGCCGTCGGGAGAGTATTCAAGCTTCGACGCAATAAAACCGCGTAGACTGCTTTGCCTTCATTCATCATGGCATCAAGAGAAACATAGGACGTTCGAAAGTAGTCTAAACAAGATATGATTCCTCTATTCTACGCTATGATGCGACGCTTGGAGGACAAGAGAAAAAAAGAAAAGAGACGACAGACAGATCATGACAGACAAGTGGTTTGCGATGCTCGCGCGCCGGTATGCCTACTCCTTTGCGGGAGCAGGGCCTTGGACAGCGGCCTGAAAGTAATGTCAGTCAAGTTGTTTAATGGAGGGACGGAATCAGACTCAACACGTACCTTTGCGCTCTCGTACAACGGCCTGATGCCGGTCCACATCTCATACTGGTAGACGCCCTGGCCGACGAGGACTTCGAGTCCGTTGACGGTGCGCCAGCCAGCGTCCGACGCCAGACGCATGAGCGCTGTGACGGGCGGCTTGTACGCCATCTCGAGCAAAGTACGCTGGGGGAGGTCGTTGGGGGTAGCGGCAGTTGCCGGGTCAGTGCCGCCAGCCTCGAAGATGCGGCAGAGGATTTCGCGCAGGTTGCTCTCGATGGGCTGGTCGGCGGGGATGGTGCCGATGGCGACCGAGGGCAGCTTGCCCTCTGCCTCGAGAGCGGCGACTTGCTCCTCGCTGGTGAGAAGCTGGCAGTTGAAGTCGGCCGGGAAAGACTGGATGAGTGCTTCGAGCTTGGCTGGCGAGCGGCCTGCGACGAAGATGGGCGAGTACTGCATCTGTGCCAGAGCGTAGATGGCGGCGCGAGCGGTGCCACCGCCGCCGATGACGAGCCCAGACTGTTGCTTGGAGCCGCCTGGTGCCCCAGCGTTGCGGAGGACGAGCATCATGCCGCTCCAGTCCGTGTTGCGGCCGATGAGGCGCTTGGTTGGTGCACCAGTGTCATCCGTTTCTTCTTCAACCACAATGGTGTTGAGAGCGCCGATGATGTCAACCTCGGGGCCGACACCATCGAGAAGAGGGCGCACGTCCTGCTTCAGGGGCATCGTGATGGATGCACCGCCAAAGTCGGGCGAGCGGATGAGGTCCTTCAGGTCGTCCACGTTTTGCGTCTCCAGGTGCCTGTACTGGTGAGGAAGACCAGTTTCCCTGAAAAGCGCATTGTGCATGGCCGGAGAACGAGATTGAGCGATGGGGTAACCCGCAACGAAGAGCTTCTTGGACTCGATTTGGCCGATCAGAGACAGACCTTGACGAATCTCAGCCGACGACAGCTGGCCAGGGGCAGAGGCTCCAGGCAAGGCGGCGTGCGTGACCGGTGTCATGAAGTTGTTGATTATGCGACTGAGCTTGCCTTGAGAGCCCATGTTGATGGCAATCAGAGGGACGGGGTGGGTTTGCGTGGCCCACGACTTGAACTCTGCCAGCTCAAAGTTGTCCTGCAGAGACTTGGCAACGCCAACAAGCTTGATCACATCACCAAACTGGAGAGCGCGGTTGTAGTGCGGGATCCAAGAGCCATTGCTCCAAGAGAGCTCGGCCTTGGGGTCGTGGTGGGACGCAATAATTTTGCTGTAGCCCTTGATCGCTGCGACTTCCTGGAGGACCTCCTCTGGGTAGGTAATCTCAACGTCAATGAACTCGAGACCCATGCGAGCTGCAAGCGTGTAGAGGCGGAGCGCATCCTCGCTGGCGCCGTCGGGGAACTTGCCTCCCTGGCTCTTGCTTCTGACAGTGAAGATGATGGGGAGCGAGACCACCGAGCGGAGCAGAGTGACCTGATCAACGATGAACTCCGTGGTCGGGATACCCTCCTTGCCATTGGGGTCTTGGAGAAGATCGACGCGAAGCTCAATTGCATCAGAGCCCACGACAATCTTGTCCAGATCATCCAAAAGGTTGTCCACCTTTGGTGCCGTAAGACAGACGAAGAAAGATTCCCTCTTCTTCTTGATGTCAGTCAGGGCGCGAGATCTGCCGCTAATGACGCCCAGGAAGCGAGCGAATTCGTCAAGGGTCCTAACGAGGCCAGCCTCTTCCACGCTACGGCTGTGGAAGTGCAGGTTGCTGCACTCATAGTACCAGCCCTTGCGGCGCTCCCAGACGCTCATCATGGGATCAACGTAGGCAGGCCTACTCTTGTCGCGGTTCAGATACTCCATGACCTTTTCAATGTCGCGGGTAATCAGGAGCACAGTGCCGTCCTTCTTCCAGTCGTTGAGCAATTTCCGAGCTTCTGGAATCTCCACGATGCCGCCACCGCAAGCGAAAATGTGGCCCGTGGGCTTTTCGATCATAGCTTGCTTCAGGGTGTTGAGCTCCTTTTCACGGAAATAGTCCCAGCCGTGTTCTCTCACGATGTCCGCGACAGACTTGCCATCGAACTGCTGCTCGAGAGCAGTGTCCAGGTCGGTCATCGGCCAGCCCAAAATGTTGGAAGCCCAGCCACTCATGGTGGTCTTGCCGGCGCCCCTCATGCCAATGACAAACATCGACTTGGTGGCCGGCTTGCTCGCCTTGCCGTGATGGGCAGGAACCTCAGGCTCGTGGCCCTCGAGGCGTGCACCAAAGAGCTGGTTCAAAATATCCCAGTAGCCGGGCCAGGTCTTGCCAGTGCACTCCTTCTCCAGGATAAGAACAGGTCCGGGGGCGACCAGAGAAAGGACACCAAAGCTCATGGCGACACGGTGGTCGTCGTAGCAGTCGATACCCTCCTTGGGAGTGTCAAGCTCGTAAGAGCGGCCGTCAATGATGATACCGTCGTCATGCTCACGG
Source organism: Phyllosticta capitalensis (assembly GCF_038381095.1). Classification (NCBI taxonomy): domain Eukaryota; kingdom Fungi; phylum Ascomycota; class Dothideomycetes; order Botryosphaeriales; family Phyllostictaceae; genus Phyllosticta; species Phyllosticta capitalensis. The sequence continues at coordinate 1,641,609 of NW_027117444.1, read as the reverse complement.
CAAACAACGCCAAACTTGGCCAGCTGGTCCTTCATCGCAGCGATTCTGTTGCACTCCTTGACACGCTGGTTAGCGATGCCGTTGATGCGGGTGGTTGCAGTGGTGCCGTTGTTCGTCGCAACGGCGGCCAGCACGGAAGCCGTCAAGAAGGCATCCGTCATGGGCTCCATGTCAACCTCGGTCAGGGCTTTAAGCTGGCCCCGAGGGGGTCCAGTCACCGTCGTAGAAGTGGCCGTCTGCTCGACGACACAGCCCATGGGCTTGAGCACATCGACAGCAAAGCGAGCGTCACCCTGGAGAGACTTGGATCCGATGTTGGGAACGGTGCAAGTAGTTCCGGTGATAGCTGCAATGGCAAGGGGGTACGTGGCAGAGCTGGCATCGCTCTCGACCTCGTAGAACTCGGGGTTCTTGTACGCTTGGCGGGGGATGTGATACGTGTTGGCCTCGGTGGTGGATCTCTCGACCTTGACTCCGAAAGACTCCATCATGGCGATTGTCATGTCAATGTAAGGCTGCGAAATGACCTTGCCGCCGACGAGACGAAGCGTGACGGGGTTTTTGGCGTAAGGAGCGGCCATCAGAATGGACGACACGTACTGCGAAGAGACATTTGCGGTCAAGGCAATGTCGCCGCCCTCGAAGCCACCAGCCGCGCCAATGCGCAGAGGCAGACTTCCCTGCTTCTCGAGATAGTCAATCTCAACACCGTTAGAGCGCAGAGATTCAACGAGAGGACCAATGGGTCTCTCCTTCATCCTAGCGTTACCAGTGAGGACCGTGGACGTCACAGAGGACTTGTTTGCCAGAGCGACTACAGTGGTCAAGAAGCGCGAGGCAGTACCAGCGTTACCAAGGTAAAGCTCGTCAGGGCTGGCCACAAGGTTGCCGCCATTGCCATTGACTACCAGCACACGACCGTCGTCCTCCCAAGTAAAGGAAGCACCGCCGAGCTTTCCAACGGCATTGAGCATAAATTGCGTGTCGTCAGAGTGCAGCAAGTTCGTGATGCGGCAGGTTCCTGAACCAAGAGCAGCAAGAACCAGAACGCGGTTGGAAACACTCTTGGATCCTGGGGGTGTGCAGGAGACCTTGAGGTCGGAGGGGACACCGGGATGCACAAAAATGCTCGGTGAAAGGACTATGCGAATGTCACGGTCAGCGACCACGCTGGCCTTTTTCTCGTGAGTCCTGCCAATGCCAGCAAGCAGAACAATCTTCTTCTTCTGGCCGTCGTTCTTCTTGTCGACGGCCATGATGGAGAGTAACTCATCCACAGGGCAATGCTTGTTGGCCGAGCGCTTGCGCACAACCTTGTCATGCAGGGTTGTTGGAAGCTCGTAGCTGGCAATGCACTTGGAGAGACGAGCGACAGCTCCAGGAGCCAGAACACCAAGGTAACGGGCAAGCTCGGCCTCCTTAACCATGCCGATGGCTACACACTCGCCGTGCAGAATCTGGGGAGTAAGAATGGCTTCCATGGCGTGTCCAATGGAGTGTCCAAAGTTGAGCAGATTGCGGAGGCCACCCTCCCTCTCGTCTGCGGAGACAACGTGGGCCTTGACACGGACGGAGCCCAGCACGATGCGCTTCAGGATGGCCGCGATATCGCCCAAGCGGTGCTTGCCTTGAGAAGGCTTCTTGCTCAATGTCTTCATGAAAAGGGAAGCATTGTCCTCGAGCGCGGCAAACTCCTCTTCGTTCCAGATGGCAGCGGTCTAAAAATATTAGCACGATCGCAAAATGTGCATGCGCCAGCTCCGACTCACCTTGATGACCTCAGCCATGCCGTTAATGACCTCTCTCCTGGGCAAAGTTTCCAAGAACTGAAGGTCAATGTAGATGCGCTCCGGTTGCCAAAAGGCGCCGACCAGGTTCTTGCCAGCGGGTGTGTCAATGGCAGTCTTGCCGCCAATTGAGGAATCAACCATGGCCAACAAGGTGGACGGAACCTGCACGAAGCGAACACCTCGCATGTAGGTGGCCGCAACGAAGCCAATCATGTCTCCGATGACACCTCCACCCAGCGCAATCATGACTGTGTCTCTTGTGCATCCTTGGCCCAGCATCCAGTCCTCCACCGTTGCCTTTGTTGATCTCGACTTTGAGGTCTCTCCAGGAGGAATGATGTGGGTGAGAAGCCTCGCAGCGGGGGCGAGTTGCGCCGCATGCACTTTGAAACTCTTCTCGAAGGAGGGTATGTAGAGCGAGCCAATGTTGGTGTCGGTGACGAGGACGTAGGTGGAAGAGGGAATGTTGGTCAAGAGATCCTTGGCCACATAGTCGTTCCAGAGGCCGTAGTCGACGATGATGGACTCTTTGCCGAGAATAGGGACCTTGGTAGGGCTACTGCCCGCGTCGACCGTGCCGTTCATGTCTGCAGACCTCGTGGTGGCCAGCTAGAGCGCAACGGCCAAGGGGTGAAAAACCGGCCAACAGCAGCGGAAAAAATGTATTGGCCGTGGAAGAGCAAAAAGAATTGGCGATTGATAAGGTCAGAAAATAGTTGTGAGGGTTGAGAGGTTATACAGAGAGAAGGTGCTAATATTCGGGGCTCAGGTGAGTCAAAAGTGAGCACCCACCAGACTTTCAACAAACTTTCGGAGCCGGATTCGGGGATCGACGTCAGGGGTCTGTTGCTTAGCCGGGGCAGGGAAAGCTCCTTGCCTCGTCCGCTCTCGCATCTTCAACACCAAGAAACCAATCACGATTCCTAGATTAGACCCGTTCAGCTCCATCTTCAATCGGCATCTGTTGATCTTGCGTGCCATCTTCTTTGGTGATCGGTAGCCGATGTGCCCTTTGCTTTTCGGTACCCGATTGTCCTTCCAGTCAGTGCACACTACATGGACGGATAGCTTGGACGGCAGTTGATTTTTCGACACTAAGGTGCTTCCTCTGCTCGAGTCTATTCATGATTTTATCTGGTGCAATCCAGAACAAGTTTCTTTGTGCTGGAGATTTGGCCCGCATGTTGAAGACCGACAACAAACTAACCGGCTCTCGAGGCTGGACAAACCTATCAAATTGCAGGTCATTTTGCTCACTTTTGCCAATTCGATGTAGTCCTGCAAATCCTGAAAGCTGGTGACTGCAAAGTCGGTGTGTTGTGCTCGTATGACGTCGTATGATATCTGAAGAGCAAGGCTCGTTGATAGCAAAGCATAAATCCGGCGAGATGGTTCCGAGGCCTTTTCAATTCAGGTTTCTTTGCTAGCCCACAGCAAGGGAGCTACGTCCAAGAACGACCAAGACAAATGGGTAATGTCTAAGTGCAAGTTCTCATGCGCACCGTTTCCCACCCTGTGGCTGCAGCAGTTGTGGATTAGATGCAGGGCGGGAGGGTCGCATGCAGGCTGCGGGACCCATGCTCTTTTCGACCAAGTGCAACGGCATCACCAATGAGGAAGGTCAATGTTCGCCACCTCGCATCGTGGAGCTAAAAGAAAACAATGGAGTGCATCACCGCTTTTTGCGGGGTAACCCCAATGACATCAACTGGCATCACGTGTGTGGTTCTGGGAGGCGAATATCAACTGTATACACGTTGAGCACAGAGGCAGTAGTTGTGAAGAGAACTGGAGATTTGTTTTCCTTTCCTTTAGATGCACCTAGTTACAAGTGCCCTCAAGTGCCGCTATAACGAAACCCACTCATGAACCAATGAGATACGCAGCGACTGTGCTTAGTAAGACTGGTCATCGTGAAAAGCTCAAACGCCATTGCCCAAGCGCCAACGCTAAATCCAGAGTTTGATCCTTTTTCCCTTTTGACGCGCTTGTACGCGAGCGTGCATTCAATCCTCGCCGCCGTTGGACGTGGCCTTGACTGCCGCGTGGCCCACGACGACGCCCTCGCGATCTTTGCGCATACCTTCCATGACCGCGACCAGACCACCTTGACGCAGTCTCTGCAGAACAATCTTCATGCCCTCTTTGGCGTTGGGCTGGCTCTTTTCGGCGCGTCGGAGACCAATTATCTCGATGGAACGTTGGATGGATGCGGTAGACCAGGACTTGAAGAAACCAGGCTTTGACGGCTCCTCTTCTTCGACCTCGGCTGCTTTAGCGTCCGCTGCTGCTTTCGCAGCTCTCCTCTTACGGATGTTTTCTCCGATCATGGAGTGAAGAGTGACGGTGGTCTTGACGTCCGTCTTCTCGCCCGGGAGGAGAAAGCCCTTCATTGCCGCCGTCCTATGGCCATGCAAGCTCTTCATGGCGTTGGCCGGCCGAGTAAAGACCTGACGCTCAATGACGCTGAGTACGCCCGTCCATTCCAAGTTCTGGCTTTCCGTGTTCATCCATCCGTCCTTGATGTTGACAACGCTGCGTTCGAGGATGAAGCTCTGGCTGTCGCCAGCTGGTGATGTGCCGAGCAACGAGCGTGGGATTATCTTCAAAGCGGCGGAGGGTAGCTTTGACTTCTTGAGATGGAGGCGTGTCGTATGGAGGGTCTGGGTTTCCGGGTCGAAATGACGGTCGATGACATCGGTCGAGACGACGTGGGTAGAGTATGGATTCGGATAGCGAAGGAAGTAGGCCAAAGTGACGGCGGGGAACGAGTAGTCGTAAGTGTAGGAGCTGTCGTAGAATTTCACCATCTTGAGCGTCTGCGCATATTCGATGGAAATGTGGGGAGGGAGGAGATGGATTTAAGAAAGAAAGGCGGGGGGATGGATGATCGCTTTTGCGCAACGCCGGCGTTCCAATTCGTTCTTCCTTCTCATGATGGTCGAACGACATCCGGCGCCGATCGGCCAACTGCTTAGGCCGCAGTAGCGCCGCCGAGCTAGTCCGTAGGTACCCAGCCACAGTGTACATTAGCTGTGCCACAACGGCCGACCTGTGGCGTCGCAAAACATCCCACTTGCTGCTCGTCGCGCTGTGACTCTTCCCCGCCAGCCAGCATTGCTCATTCTCAACTCTCCAGGCCAATCGATCCACCACACCACCAGACATGGCCGAGAAGCAGCCTACGACCACCACTGGCGAGCCGCCGTCCGTCGCGGCTCTGTCGCTTGCCGAAACTGCCACCGAGAACCCCAAGAAGGCTGCCGTCGAGCAAGAGATCAACCCTTGGGACGTCGCTGCTGCTACTGACGAGAATGGAAACGTTCTCGCCTTTGACTATGAAGCTGTCTCTCGGTACGGCCCGAAGGCTCCCTCTCCCAATGACCTCACAAGCTGAACATGCTCCAGGAAGTGGAACACCAAGCTGATTGACGAAGCGCTTCTCGAGCGCTTTGAGTGCGTGACTGGCGCAAAACCTCATCGCTGGTTGCGCCGTGGCCTCTTCTTCAGTCACCGCGACTTGGACCTCATCCTCAACTACTACGAGCAAGGCCGTCCTTTCTTCCTCTACACTGGCCGTGGTCCCTCGTCCGACAGCATGCACGTCGGACACACTGTTCCATTCGAGTTTACAAAGTGGTTGCAAGATGTGTTTGATGTTCCATTGGTCATCATGTTGACGGATGACGAAAAGGCGCTGTTCAAGGACAATCTGACGTTTGAGGAGACGATGAAGTGCGCGAGAGACAACGCCAAGGACATCATTGCCATTGGCTTTGACCTCAAGAAGACCTTCATCTACAGTGATCTCAAATTCATTGGATATGACGGTGGCCACATGATGCTCAATGCCTGGGAATTCTCCAAGCTGGTCACGTTCAACCAAGTCCGTGGTGCTTTCGGATTTGACGCCAGGTGAGTTGGTCCGACGTCGTGTGGGAGGCTGAAACTGATTTCCGTCCAGCACCAACACTGGTCGCATCTTCTTCCCCATGTTTCAGTGCGTTGCGGCCTTTGCAACCTCGTACCCTTTTATCTGGGGAGACGACCCGAACTCCGACTTCCGCAACAAGAAGACGGCTCAGATTCCATGCCTCATCCCCTGCGGTATTGACCAAGATCCGTATTTCCGCCTAGTCCGCGAAAACTCGCACCGCATGAAGCATCCCGTTCCTAAGCCCGCTCTGATCCACTCCAAGTTCCTCACCTCCCTTCAAGGCGCAGGAGGAAAGATGAGTGCATCGATTCCAAACAGCGCCATCTTCATGTCCGACACCCCCAAGCAGATTCAGAAGAAGATCAACAGCCACGCATTTTCTGGAGGTCAAGAAACTGTCGAATTGCACCGGGAAAAGGGCGGAAACCCTGACGTTGATGTTGCGTATCAGTACATTACGTACTTTGAGGAAGATGACGAGAAGATCAAGAAACTCTATGACGGCTACAAGGCCGGAGAGGTTCTCACTGGTGAGATGAAGAAGGAGTGCATCAAGCTGATGCAGGACTACGTCAAGGGCTTCCAAGAGAGAAGAGCAGCCGTCACGGACGACATTCTCAAGTCGTACATGACTCCTCGCAAGCTGGAATGGAAGGGCAACCCCAACCCCAAGAAGCCCGAGAAGAAGGAGGCCGAGAAGAAATGACTAGGTCTAACGGGATTGGATCACGAAGAAGGTAGAAAGAGATGGACGAAAAGATCAGAAAGTGAAGATAGAGATGGTGCGCTGACACCGACGATAAAAATGAGCTCTTTATCCGCCTGGATTACCACTGGCCCGATGCGGCCGCCGCCCCTGGAAGTCTGCAAAAGCAAATATGTTAATCATGATACGCGAGCCTGCAAGAAGGCTCTCCAGGCCTTGGACAACCTTTCGATTATTAGTGTTCCTAGCTGACCAGCAGATATATCCTTTGATTGATTCAACACAACACGTCTCATGATCTAGCAAGTTAGGACTTCGAAAATCTCTCGGGAAATCAGAAACCATCTATTTCTTCGCTTCTATTCAAAGAGTACAACAGGGCTGAGCCCTCAAAGACTAAAACTTTCGAAAAACTTCATGATGACAGCTGCACCATCATAGCAAGTGGTGTAATTTCCGCTCTCGTCATCATCATTGGGGTACGTTGCTGGCCACGTGTGCTTCAAATTGCTCTCCCAGTAATGCTGCACGACGCCGCCTCCCCAGGAATACCTCAGCACCTCTGGGTAGCCGGTTCCCTGGCAAACGCTCGTCGTCACGTTCTCGGCAACCTCGAAGCCATCCCTCTCGACCCACGCGTGCACCCAATCGAGCACAGGCGCCGTCTCGCCGCGTCCGCCGGGACCACGCCCATCGTACGGGATGGTCGTGTCGAGCTCGCCGTGGAACTCGACAATGGGGATGGGGTCGCGGGCCGGGTTGCACGCAGGCAGCGAGTCGTTGGCGGCGCCCAAGACGCCGTAGTAAAAGGCGCCAGAGACGGGGGCGAAGGCGGCGATCTGGGCCGACGTGGTGGGATCGCAGGCGAGCAGACCAACGAGGCCGCCGCCGTTGGATTTGCCCGTTGCGTAGACGCGCGACGAGTCGATGCAGTAGGTCGAGGTCAGGTTGTTGATGAGGTCGGATGTGAAGGCGATGTCGGAGATGTTGGCTGGCGCATCTGGGTCGCCTGTCCATTGCCGAGTGCCTTTGGAGTTCTGTAGGTTGTGGTCAGCGCGGGTTACTGCAGAGGAGATGTCATGGTGTAATATGAGGTTGGAGAGGGTAGTTGGTCATTGATGAATCTTCAGGGGTAGAGGGCGACTTACAGCCACGCCTTGCGGGTACACAGCTATAGCACTGGGGTTGTACGAGGCATTGGAGAATTGGGACAATTCTTCTTGCTCCGAAGCACTCTTGGTGCGGCCATGGTAAGACAGGATCAGGGGAACAGGCGTGTGGGTGGAGTAGTTGGCGGGCAGGTGGATCAGGTAGCTTCTCTCAATGCCTCCGCTGAAGATGGTGACGTTGGTCGAGTCGCCCCCAGGAACCACGCCGGCTGGCAGCGTCTTGCCGCACCCTGTCGAAGGTGTTGTTGCTGCTGCTGATGTCCACGCGCAGGCTGCGAGCCCAGCGAACCGCAGCAGAAGCATCTCGACACAGCAGAGTAAAACAGGGGGGTAACGTAGGACTGGGGCTGGGGCTTCTGCAGAAAAGCAACAAACAGTCAAGTTACGAGATACTGCGAGACGGTACGGCCTTGGCCCAGCTTATAGAGCTGAGGGAGCCCGTTCGCCGTCGTCGTAGTGATTTACGGTCGTGGGGGCCGTGGCGCTTTTCTTGATGTCAGCGTCAAAGACGAGCAGAGACGGCGCCCACAAACGACATCTTCGACCCCAAACGCCATCATGGCCGACAGGAACCTAGGTACGTCGGAGGCGGTGAGAAGTCATGTATGAAGCTGAGGACCCTGTCACATCTTAAAGCCGTTGTGATGGTTGTCCTCCCACAAAGTCCGTCGCCGCGTCACAAGCCCCGCTTCCAGCCGCCAACGCTAGAGGTGAGCTGACAGCCGTAGCCCCAACGCAACAGTCGTCTCTTCGAGAGGTGTTTTGTGACTGGCCACACCGGCCTGCAGATCCCCAGGACCAGCTGGAAATGTGTCTGGATTTGGGTCAGCGCAACATTGGGAGGGTGGGGCGGAGCAGGGGTTTTTCTTTCAATTCATGTCACTCGCCGTGGTGCACTTCACAATGTCCAGGTGCAATTTGGAGCAGATCGCCGTCGATTTTTGAGCCGTTAAGAGGCTATACTGCCGGTTAACACAGAGAGGCTCCATCTCACGTCCGCCCAATGTTTCTGCCGCTGCATCTGTCATCCAAGGTCGCTGCTGTCCGTCTCTGCCAGCGCTGCTCGAGGAACCATCTCGCCCCCTCTGCCCTCGTGGCCCCCACCTGCGCTCGCTGATCTCCCGACTGGGTCAAGGGCCAAAGCACAAACGATATCGGTGGTCATCAAGAGCGTGGAACTGAGACACAGGCCTAGCGGGAAGAAGAGGAGGAGGAAATCGGGTCAGCGCGAAAAAAACCGCTGACTCTGGCGGCCAACCGTGAAAGAAGGACGCTTCTTCTCTCAAGCCACCCCCTACCGTACCCACGAATGCACACCACCACCCACGCACCATGCGATTGGCCATAGCACCCTCTCCGCCAAAGCTGTTCTTCCTCGCCGCCGCTCTCTGGCTCAGCCTCTTTTCCACCACCGTCCTGTCTGAAGACTCGAGCAGCAGCTCCAACTCGACCCGGAATTGCTACTATCCGGACGGCATACAGTCGAAAGGGCTGCCATGCTTCCCCGACCAGGCCGTCTCGCCGTGCTGCGGCCGCGGCTTCATCTGCCTGTCCAACGGCCTCTGTGAGCCCGGGTCTGAGTTGAGGCGCACGTACCAGTATAAGATTTACCGCTCGGCCTGTACTGACGCCTCGTGGAATTCGTCGAGCTGTCCGAGTGTGTGTATAGGATGTGAGTTTTTACTTGTCTCTTAGCCCCTCTTCTCTCATCAAATCAAATTTTGGAGGGAATGTCAACTCTGGCGCATAGCTGCCTGGATGCTCCCTGGTCTACTGCAAAGAGGACTCTGGTGCTTCCAATTGCTCTCCCAGTGGCTCCGAGTTGGGATTCTTTTCATATTCCGTGGCTTTTTCAACAGGCCTGGACATAAATATTTCTTTCGTCATCGTCTGAGATGTTCATCCAGCAGCACTTTTCTTAACCCCTGAACCTCACCACGATCCAGTCCCCTTCGCACACACATGAAGAAGAGCCAAACTAACCCGCATAAACTACAGCCTCGGACAATCTCGACTCCGGCCAAGGCCTCGCCGCCTGCGGCACAAACGGCAGCTACTGCTGCGGGCGCGGCTACGACTGCTGCGCCAACGCCTCCAACATCTTCAACTACGGGGTTGCAAGCGCGGTAACCACGCTTCCCTACTCCACCGCCACGTCCACATCCTCGTCCTCGTCATCCACATCAGCATCCTCGTCTTCCTCTTCCTCTTCTTCCTCATCAAACCGCGCCATCGCAATCGGCGTCGGCGTAGGCGTCGGCGTCGGCGTCGGCGGCGCCATCCTCGTCACCGCACTGATAGGCCTGCTGCTGTACCGGAAGAAGCGCAAGACGAAGGCCAAAGAGTCGCCTCTCCCGCCACCCACCACGTCGTCCGCGCCTCCTCACCCTCCTCCGCCTGACGCCTCCGTCCCTCCGTCAACAGGCGTGCCCCAGACGCCGCATTCGCCAACGTCCCCTACCGAGCTGCATCCGCAGTCGACGTCGGAGCTGCCCGACACCAACGCCAAGGAACGCCCGCAGGAGCTCCATGGCCAGGAGGGGTTGCGCTCCGAGTTGCCCGGGTCGACCAAGGATCCCGCGGGGCCCCCGCCAGAGTACTATCCGTTGCTGGAACGGGGCCACGAGGTGAGGCCGGAGGGCAAGGTCGCGCCGGCGACGAGGCATGAGTTGGAGGGGTAGTTGTTGATGGACAGCAAGAGATCGGTCCCGTCAACGAGGTTTCTGGTGTATGGGCTTGGTGAGCCTAGCAGACTGACTGAGCTCCGCAGCTGGAGCACCATGACGAGAGTCGAGCGATGAGCGCGGCTGTAGGATATGTGCCACACTGGACACGCTCCACAGCGCAGTCAAGACTGTCCTGGCTCAGACAGCAGATGCCGCATCCCACCCAGCACCTAGAGCAACTCCAGGCCAAGGAGAAGCAGAGGAAGAAGTGACATGTGCATACGCACGGAAGAAGCCATGGACGTTGTGGAATCCCATAAAGCGAGACGACTGAAGAGAGCAAAGAATCTCAAGACAAGACAGGTAAAGGAGATCGTGGTAGCGATACCTCGCACGCACACCACCAGCTCCCTATTCATACACCATGCCCAATCAGTAACAGTTACGACCATAATTTAATGAACAATGCTTTTTTGCTTCTCCTCTCATTCTCCTTCTCCTTGAGGTGACGATGCTCGTCCCTCTCGTCGTTCAATGTACATTTTCTTGAGAAAAAGGTTCATCTCATGCCCAACGCCTGCTGCTTAAAGAAAATGAAAACGATGACAAAAATGAGAAATGAGGACAACAACGCCGGCTATGGCGCTGTCGTGTGGTAAGCTCTGTACATCCAATGTCTTCGAGATAGTCGTCGGCTCTGTCCGCTCTTTCGACTGTCTGTCCGTCAACCCGTATCAACTTTTTGTTTTTGTTCAATCATTTTGAAGTCAGTTGCCGTGCCCTGTTCCCAGCCCCCTAAATCTCTTCCCAAGTCTATGTCCTGATACCAAATATGAAGAAGGAAATGTCATCCGTAAAGCCATGGGGTGGCGTCCAGTCATTTTCAGACCAGCCGTGGTTGCGCGCTGTGGCATTCACCTCATCATTTGGCGATGCGGTCCTCGTACGCTGCCCAAGCTTCCTTCCTGTACCGTTCCGCCTCCTCGGCCCTGTTCTCTGCTTGCACGATGCCCCTGCCGACAATCGCAACGTCGCAGCCCTTGTCGTAGATGATGTGGCGTGGGCTGTTGTACTGCTGGCCCTTGCCGTCACCCAAGACGGCGCCGCTCTGGCCGGGAGGCGGCAGCTTGACGCCGGGCGTCATGGTCAGGAAGTTGTCCTCGGGCTCCGAGTTGAGCGAGCGCTGCGCGATGAAGCCCATGACGAAGTCCTTGTGTTCGCGGGCGATTTCGACGGAGCGCTGGGCGTAGGCCTCGTTGAGCATGTTGCCGGCCGAGCTCATTTCAGCAATAAGCAAAAGTGCGCGCAGGAACGGCGTCGTTCCCAACTGCTCCAGGATGTCCGCCGTGTTGTACATGTCTCCGTCGCCCTCGATCATGGGCGTCGGTTGCGGGCTGATGCTCTGCGAGATGGTCGTGCTTATCGACACGATGCTCTGCTTGCGCGAATCGGCAGATTCGGTGGCCTCGCCGTCGACCTCGAGCATCGACGACTCGTTTGCATTCGCGCTGCCATTGGCGGGCTCGGCGCTGATTTCGGTGTGGACGGATTGGTTGTACGTGTGAATTGCGCTGGTGGCTGCCTCCTTGAGAGAGCTCACGATTGCGGGACCGGGGAGGGCGTGGGCGTTTGTGATTTCAGCCCAGCGAGCTATGACGAGTGGGCCGCTGGTGTATTGCTTCTGGACCGTCTCTGGAGAAGTTGTGAGCGTGTGCTGTCACAGGCAGGGAACCCAATGCTGACCTCCAATATCGGCGAATTTCCTGTCCTCAAAGACAAGAAACTTCTTGCGCTTGGCAATCTCGCGCAGTCCTCTAACTGTTCTGTCGCTAAAGTCGCTGAGGGTGTCGGCGTGGGTTTTGAGCAGGCATATCGAGTCTCCCACTTCTTCGGCCAGGTCGAGCAATTGCGCAGTGGTAGCGACGTCTGCCGAGAGACACAGGTTTGTCCGTTTGATAGCAATGAGGCGCAGGAGGTATGCGGTGAGCGGTGAAGTGTGGGGGAGCATGGCACGCTCAATGTAGGACTGGGTCCAAGTGGGATGGCGCGGTGGGGGAGCCATGGTTGAGGACAGGAAGGACAAGGAGGAGAGCAAGGACAATGGCGTTGAGGCAGTAGGGAGGAGGCGGCGAGGAGTGAGGGGAGAGGGCGGGCGCAGAGAGAGTTATAGCAAAGAAGATGGTTTATAGTGTTGTACAGAAGCGGCGCGGGAGGTGTGCGAAGGCTGCTCAGTGCCGCAAAATTCGGCAGGGGTGCCGCCCGCCACTCGGGGCGGTCAGGCAATCCATCTCTCTCCACTCTCCACAGGCAGCCCTCGCTCCTCATCCGTCTTGGACAGGCACAGCGGCACTCTTCCCTTTGGCACCACCCGAGGGAAACATTTTCCCAGGATTGACCTGAGGCCAACAAGGGTCCTCTTAGTCTTGCGAATCGATCTTCGGCCTGAACCCTGCGTCCCTGCACCGTGCCCGCCGCCGCTGCAGCTGCTGGTGGCGACTTTTTCCCGTCTGGACGGCGTAAAACTAAACGTTATTCAAATGTACGTATACTTCTCCGCAACTCAAGCCGGATTATTGCACTCCCTGTGGGCAACAACAACGTCAGACGTGCCTGCTGCCGTCTCCAATATTTCGTCTCAGATGCTTGACCCAGTTCTGGACTGTCGGATTGTGGGGCAGCCTCTCCTTTTTGTGGACCATGGACAGCCCCTGGTACGATCCTTTTGTGTCTGTCTGTCCATCATTGTTCACAGGCCTTGCCCTGCCTCCAACGCCGCGATTCTGGCCGATTTGGCGCCTCGGCTCCACCCCGACTTCGTTTATCTCGAGTTTGTAACGGATGAGCAGGTCACGCCGCACCAGCCAGTCAAGGGCGGACGTCTGCGAGTGGAGAGACACAGGGTGCTCGCTTGGATGTGCTCAACCGCCCGGTTCAAGACATGGCCATTTTCGTACATGGCAGCCTGCCGATTTTCTTCCTGTCGTCCGTTGATCGACGTGTACATCCTGCCAGTGCCATTTCTAAAGTTAGAGCCTCCAAAGACTTGGGGTGCCGAGAAGCGTTCGAGGGCGCGATGGCCGCAACTTTCTCCGCAAAACAGGGCGGATCGGTCCGTCAAACTGTCTGCAGAGGGAGGAAGCCGGTCCCTCGATAGCCGTATTCGCTTCTTGGTGCCCGAGATGGTGGGCAAGACGTCTCAATTGGATATTGAAAATGTCAGGAAAGAGGGCGCATACGTAGCCGATGTGCGCCACACGGCATTTTGGGAAAGACTTTGGTTAATTGATGCAAGGTTGCAAAAGGATAGAGTGGGGAGTAAATAGATCACCGCTCGCTCGCTGGTTTGGTTGCCAGCGGCGACGTATAAACCCGCGAGACCTTGGCCACGACTTTTACAACTCAACACCAAAGACTTTTTGGACCCAACCTCGACCAGCAGGAAGCTTTCCATAGGCGCTGCGCACAGATGCAATGCAAGCTTAGGCTTCATGGTGGCACTGCCGTCTCTATCAATGCCCATGTATCTTTTATCGAACCTCTGTTTACTTTCACGGACTTGACGTATAAAAGTGCAGGAGAGTCCGTAGAGCTTCACAAGCAAACTGTACCATCGCCATGGCTGCGCGTGTCACGCGTGTGCCTAAGATGCGCGAAGCATAAAAAATCACCTCATGACTGTACCTCTATTTAAGTTCTGTGTGTCACAACTCTTCCTCTCCACCTCCTCTTCCAGTCAACACCTCTACCAGAACACTTCCTCAGCACATCCAAACCCTCCAACCTCTTCTGCCTTTGATCATCCTTGAACACATCCACTTCCATCACATCCAACAATGTCTGAGGTCAAGAAGAACTTCACGGAGCGCGAAATGCAGCTCATGGCATGCGCTTTCCAGGCCATGCGCAACCCTTCTGATGTAAGTTGGCTCTTCACTCTACCACCCAGATCATCTCATGCTTTCAGCTCAAGCATGTCGCATGTTGACATTGGGCTCGTCACTCACCTCATCACCTTCCGCATGTACCCGATCTCACCTGACTTTAACCACAGATCGACTACAACAAGATGGCCGAGCTGGCCGGCATGTCCAACCCTCGCAGCGCGTCCAACGCCATGGCCACCATCCGCAAGAAGCTCAGTGCCAACATGCCTGCTACTTCCGAACCCAAGACCCCCGGTGGCCGAAGCAAGAAGCGCAACGCCGACGATGACGACGAGGAGGATCCGCTCAAGGGCCAGGAGAGTCCCACGAAGAAGAACAAGGCCAACGGCAAAGCCAAGGCCACTGGCAAAGGTGCGGCCAAAGGCAAGAAGGGCGCTGTCAAGAAGGAGGACACCCCGACCGAAGACGACGAGAGCGACGGTCTGGCCGACGGTGAGCATTTCCATCCAACACCCTCGTCTTCAAAGGTGCACAACTAACGGCGACAGGTGTTTAGAAGATGAAGTGGCGAAGCAGGCGTACGCCGAGACTGTTGGCTATTGCTGAACACCTTCTCTTTGGGATACAATTGGACAACCCGGCACTCGCGCCTAGCTCTTGATGGAAGCGATACATTTGCTGCTCACGATACGGTTCTCGCCTCACTCTGCCGGCGGTGTGGTCTTGGTCTTGTCCTTTGATCCTGGTTCCGACATTGCGGTTTTTCGATGCGAGAAGTTGGTGGTTTCTGGAGTTGGGTAAAGACCAAAAAAATAGCAAAGGCTCTTCGGCACACGAAGGGTCTGGATGGTTCTGACAATGGGTTTTCAAGGGTTGAGGAAAGATACCACCGTCCCACTCGGATGGCCATCAGAATGGGAATAATTTGAAGATGCTCATGAACAGTGGACCCAATTCCCAAAGGTGAAGGTGATGCTCGAAAAGCAAAACACAAAAAAAAAAAAAGGGACGGCACCCAGAATGTTTCGTTCCATGAAACACACGAAACCACTCAGCCGGGCCGCATCCAGGCACCCCCGAGCCCCTTGCGCCGTCTGGGCTGCTGCCCCTCCAGCTCGCCCCCCGCAATCCCACACGCTGATCCCCCACACTAAACCCAACCTGGACCAGCCTGGGGCACCAACCTACCTGTACCTTGACGCTTTGGTCCTGTCCATCCTTCAACACCACCATCGCGAACGCCAAATGCCTGCGCCCCGCTCGTATGCTTGCCACACACCGAACTGACTAGATAGCATTGACGCGTCTGCTTGCGCTGCTCATCGATTTGACAGTTGCTGCACCAAGCGACTCGCACGGTCCGATGTGTTCGTCGATCAGGCGTGCCGCGCCGGGCGCCGCCGTCGTCATGGTCAACGAGCGCATCCGTTTTCCGTCGGTCATGGTCGACTGTCTCGCTGCTCGAGACGAGCATTCGTGGATTCGTGACCATCGGGAGGTTGTCCTTGGGATCAACAAGAGGCCGCCGAGTGGTGTCGAGTCGAGAAAGACAGATAGGGTCGAAGTGGCTCGTAGTTTGTGATGCCAGAGCGATGTGATGGAGGAGACCTCGAACGAAGCCAGAGTTGTACACGCAAGCCATGAGAGCTGCCTACATGGACATCATAGCTACCGCAAGGCGCAGCAGGTAGTGGACAAATCCAGTTCCAAGGAGAAAATAGATACGGGGTAGTTGAATGTGCGCAGTAGCGTTTTCCATCCATCCCGGCCAGCATGCCGGGGTGCCATCTCCAGGAATCCAGAGGCAATACCGCATTGGAGGTATTCGATGGCCATGACGTTGTATCATCGGAATTTGGAAAACGTCCATCAAATTTCAGTCTCTTTGCGAAATAATGCTGCATCCCCCTCCCAACAAGCTTTATTGCATACATGTCGATCAGCCTGCTTTTTCTGTAGATCAACTGCTTCTTAGAACAACAAACTTTGCTGTTGGTGATGATCGTCTGCAATTTGGCATGCGCGTTAGAACGCTATCGAGTTTCTGAAAGGCTGCAATGGGATAAGAGAAAAGATCCCATCCCATCGCCTGGCCCTATCCCATCCTTCCATGTCAACACCACAACAACTCTGAGCCAAAAGCGCTTGCAGTCGCGCAACCAATGCCAATTGCAACCAAAGATCTACATACATGCGCGTGGAGCACATGTCCAGTACGCAACACACACAAACTCAGCTCCCCTCAGCCTTCCCCTCGTCGTCCTCCTCCATCACCTCCAGTACCTAGCAGCTGGCTGCACCCGGGGGACACGCCCAACTCTCCCGTCCCGCTCGCGGCTGTGACGTCACACAACCCTCCCACCCGCTCACCTACCTTAGCCCGAACCCCAGCACCTAGCCGCCCTCCCATCCCCCTCGTTCGTTCCCTTCCGCGTCCCTTCCCTTCCCTTCGTTCATCCCTACCCGCGCCCGCTCCGCGCCCCGCCGTGCGCCGCGCAGCCGTCCGCCGCTGTCGCCGCCGTACCCGTCGCCCTGGCTGCTTGACCCTGTCCCTGGCAGTAGCAGCGCGACGGCCGGCCGGCTCGCGGCACCTTAGCCGCTGTACACGCCGAGTCCATGAGTGCAGCCTTTCCGGATAGCACAGGTGAGCGACGGAGAGCGGGCCGGTTGCCGTCATTGGTTGTGGATTGTGAATGGGGTGCTGTTGCGCAGGAAGACAGACTGCTGTCTAGAGAGACGTTGAAGGACATGATGTTCATTTTGGATCCTGCTACGTGGATGGGCAGGTGGGTAGAAGAAGGGTTGTACTGTGAGGATGGCAGGTAGACGGAATGATGCCTATCGCGCCAAATACGGACAAATTGAGCTCCTCTCAATGAATTGCAATCCATTGGGATAATTGTGGCATCGTTCTTTCAGTCATTCAGCCTGTCAGCTATCAACTACATTCATCCGCCGCCGCAGCTGTTTGCTCCCCCCGCGTCCCGTCTGAAGCAACCATGTCCACTATCGCCTTGCGCCTCTGAGCTTCCAGTCATCATCCATGACCGACAACACCAAGCCGTCGTCCACCTCGTCAACAATGGTAAATAAAAGCACGCCATGGTCTTGTGGGATTGACGAGGTGGCACCGCGTAAGCCAACCTGTAGAGACCAAGTCCGGCAACAAATTGCAAATGACAAAATGACAGAGTGAGCCAAACGGCCGACAAGGCTAGACAGCCGAGCCTTGTCTGTACCATTTGCTTGACTAGAAGAGGAAGATGGGGAAATGGGTAGGGAGGAAAATGTTGTGTAAAGAAGGCAACGGAAAAGAAAAACTTCGGGGTATGTCAGTGCTAAACCAAGCAAAACAGAAACAGACAAGGCCAGGTATTAAAACAAGCAGTCCAATCAAGACTTCGTCGACGAGTGGTAAGGGGAAGTACCGGGAGTTGTCGGTCTTCTCCAACGCATAAGACACCGGTTGGAACACATCAAGCTCGCCTCTTTCGCCCGTCTTTTTCCCACTCTTCCCTCATTTGAAAAATCAATCAGTGTCGAAGCGTTCGCGCAGGATTTGAGCCAGAAAACAACACCTTTTTATCGGAACCGCGCAGTGCACCTGCCCATAACCTCACCCTGACAGACCAGTTCGGCGTTAAACTCGGAGCCGTCGAGCGTGAGGTAAATGTCAAAGTAGACCCGGTAAAAGGTTCCTTGAGGTGTGTCCATTCGCTCAAAGTCCTTTTCAAGATTCTTCCGGGAGAGGTCTGACGTGAGCGTGACCACTTCCTTTATCCCTGTTGCGTTTCATGTGAGTAAGCTGCAGCTTCGAGTAGCTGAACGCAAGGGAGAACTTACTAGGATCCTTGACGTATTCGGGGCACACGTCGTCATCACATGCATAGAGAATATCCTCGTACATGAGAGTTGCGCCCGGAGCGACCTGGCGGAAAAAGGAGACCTTGACGGGTTCGCCAATTTTGACTCTTTGGCCCTTTTGAACAAAGATTTGACGGGTAAATTTGCAGCGGTCCTTGCCGTCCAGGGAAGGCACCCGGTACTGCTCCGGATGATGCCCCTCCTTGAAAGGCTGGAGCGTGGCCATCAGATAGTGTCTTCTGGCCACACGGTGCGTGACGATTCTTTCAGTGATTCCAGCAGTCACAGCACCCTTAACAATGGCGGCGACAGAGTCCATGGGCCGGACGACCTTGGATTGGAATTGCGGGGGCACGTGGAGCTTGATCTGTTGGAAGAGATACTCAGATGCACCGAAGCCGCCAACGACGAGAATGTTCTGTATCACTGTCAGTATTTACGCAGCAGTTGCAAGTCTGGTCAGGGCCTTACGTGAAGGGACCGGTTTTGGGCCTGAATCGCAATGATCTGGTTGCGCACAAGCTCCAAAATTCGATTGACAACGGGCTCGAAGCATTGCAAGATTTCCTCATTGGTAAAGGTCATGTAGCCGTCCTCAATACCGGCCTCGGGGAATTCGGCCTCGATGCCAACGTCGACAGCCCACTTTTGACCGTTGTTTCGGAAGTCAGCCTTGATGCGGTTTTCAAAGTCCATGATGCACTTGGCATAGACTTTTCCGGCCGTTTTAGAGCCATCGGGAAGCTTCATCTTGCGGATCTTGGCGCGCAGAATGTTGCTGAAGTTTCGGTTCAGGGCCGTAGAACCGCAGGAGTCTCCAGAGCCGGTGGTGCACTCGGCGACGGAAAATGGCTGCTCCTCTTCAACCTCGTAGGCGATCAAATCGACTGTACCACCACCGCAATCAACAATCAGCACGGCATCATGCACCTTCAGATTGAGCAGGCCCGTCTTCGAACAAAACATGGCAGCAGCTTCAGGTTCAGAAACCAGCGTCAGTCGGTTGTCGTTCTCATCGCGCAGGAAACCAGCCTGAATAGCTGCCGCTCTCGTTGCGGCTTTGCCGGCATCATTCCAGATGGCCGGGACCGTGAGATAGTATCGGATGTTCCTCTCCTCTCGGTTGAAAACATCACCCAGGGTCTTTTGCAAGTAATTGCGCATGGCCTGGCGGAGATGGAAAAGGTAGTCGGCGGCAACATCAATCTCAGACTTTCCCGGAGGAAGCGGCGGAAGGTTGATGGGGTCGATGTAGGTGTTGCCCGACAGCATCAGCTGCAGCTTGAACCACTCCACTTTCTGGACCCCAGGCTTGGGATAACCGGTGTGAGCCAAAGCATCGGCAATGTCTGGCCCCCACCCAACAACCTTCTGATACTGATCGTAGTACAGGACCGTCGGAATCTACCCATTTGTCAGAATTACCAACCAGCCATCTTTCAGCCTTGGGAGTATCGCACCTTGTGTTTGGTCTGGTTTCCGGCGCCGGGCCACTCGGTGATGATGTCCTCCTTGGCCTCGTTGTTTGTTGCAAAAGCGAACGCTACACCGGAGAAGGTGGTTCCCTAATGATGCGTCAGTCGGCGCGACCTCGACGAGTTTGTGTGTGGCAACTTACAAAGTCTATGCCGACAATCAACTGTGCCTTGCTCCGCCCCTGGCCGTCAGCCTCGACTGGCGCAGGCCTTGTGAAGGACTGAGGACCGGCCGGCGGGGCATTTGGATAGGTAGGATAGCCTGGGTGCTGCGCGTGCGGAGGGTACCCAGGAGGACCTGCGGCAGGTTGGTATATTTGGCCTTGGGGGTGCGAGTAGTGGCCCTGGTGACCCTGAGGAGCGGTGTTGATGGGTGGGGGCGGCATTGGACTCGCGGTGCGACCAGTGTTTTGTTGTTGCGCGCCGAGGTGCGCGGTGCCGGGAGGAGCGAGCGTGTACGAGGGCGGTCGTCCAGCGGGAACGGAAGGATTGGGGTGGTTCATGGTGGGAAGAGAAGTCGACGAGGAGCTGCCAGGGTTGGACGGGGATAACGAGCTCGCGCTTCCCGGAGGCGGGGTAGTATTGGTAGTCCCTTGGGCCGCAAGGTTTTGAGTAGACCGGCGGTGAGAATCTCTGTCTCTCGAGAGGAAGCTTTTGAGCCTGGAGTTCATGGAGAGGGACATGGAAGACGAGGAGGAGAGGGGGCGAAGGGTAGAAAAAAGGGTTGGAGGAGGACAAAGAGGTGGGCTTTTTGGGGGCGCAAAGCGAGGTCAGACGCTCGGCAGGCAGACAGGCAGGTGGAGAGGAGCGTTTGGTCAGGACCGGGGCTGCGGCTGAGGACGACGAGGCAAAATTAGCGAAAGTCAGCCTTGGAGGAGAGGGAGAGACATGGGGGTCGCGCAGGCTCACCGACGACGTGGGAGAGACGCAGCGCAGGCGTGGGTTGGAGGGCGGCAAGATGCGCAGCAGGGCCGTGGGCGGTGTGTGCGGTGGGTGGTGGTGGTGAGATGGGAGCAACTTCAAAGAAAGAACAAAGCGACGACGCGGAACCGAGAGGCGGCGGCAGTTTTGTCTTGTTGTTGGTTCAGGGCACGAGGCAGCTGTCAATCGAGAATCGAAGACTCATGTGCTTTTGAATCTAGACGCGCGCCGTGGAAGTGCTCACCCACTGTCTGACTGCGGCGGTGTCGGCGGCGCGACTGAGCCACTGGCTGGAGGCTCCGTTTTGGTTAGATACACCACTGTCCATCCCTCTATACAGCTAATAATTGTCACACAGCCGTTGGATCTGCCTTGCGTGCGAGTCTTCAGAGTCTAATCTTTTGTCTCTACTCTTTTCTTCTCCTTCGCATTCAACATCCATTACCTCACGTCCTCATCATCCACCATCAACGGCCCCCAGCACGAGCCCTGTCGGCGTGGGGTCCTTGGCGCTGGGCTCACTTTCTGACGCCCACTTCAATCAACCACGATTTCAAACTCAACCACGCCCATCTCAATACAATTCTTGGAGCTTTGCCAGTTGTTTGTCGTCTTTTTCCGATCAGGCATGCTACTACGCCAACAATCCCAAGTCATACCTATAGCCAACTCCGCTACAAACATTTACGCCATGTAGCAACGCTCACAGTAAGAGCGCAGACCACCGCACCGACCAATATGCGCCAAAACGCCAACAGCTTGCTGTTCTGCGTCAAAAACATTCAGACTCTCCCAAGGCTTCTTGCATCTGTCCCTTTCCATGGAAAGTGTCCTCCAATCCCACACTGTCCCCCGACTCCTCCAGCTCGTCGTAGTTGGTCGAGTCTTCCAGCGCCGGCACTGGTGTTCGCCCTGTGAGAATGTTGTACAGCGAGTCCTCGCTGTCGTTGGCACTTCCCGGGGTCCCTGGCCGGCTGTCCGAGCGGTCAAACTTGAGGATCGTGTCTTTGCCGTATGGCCAGAGCGTTATGAAGCCGTGAAGATCCCCGAACAACAGTGCGGGCTTGCGCTGGATACTTCCTGCAAGCCAGGCTGCTTCCATTTTACCATTCGACTTTTTGAAGGGTGTCCTGACTATCCGCGGTCGGCTTTCGGCAGCATCCCACAGATATACGACTGGGTCTTCTTGTGCGCAATGGACCAGGAGCAGATTCGGTATGTTTGGGTGCCATGATAAGCTCTTGACCGGCGCATGCTGGATCAGCACAGTCCGAGCGGCAAGTCGGGCGAGGTCCCAAATCCAGACACATGTTGGCATTGAGTCGTCGCGGGTGGCCACCAAAGTCCCGTCTCCGCTGAATGACACCACGGATATCCCCACTTTTGACAAAGGTTCGGACGCTGGAGCCGGCACTACCGGAGCGGATATGGGCTGCGCTGCAACGGTATAATCCCGCTTCGATGTTGCTGGCACTTGTTCCTGCCACACGTCGCCTCCCGCGAGCTGCACCAAAGGCGTGTGGTCTAGAAAAACGGTAGGTGAAAACTGTGACAGAGTCAGCTTCTTCTCTGTGTTGCATTGCAAGCGGAAATCTCACTGTGCGTGTTCCTAGCAGAGTGACTCTACTGTCATAACCTCCGACCGCAAGAAAATCCGACTTTGGACTCCAACTAATGCTCTTGATCCCGAGTCCTCGCATTGGGCCATCGTCTTCGCCGCTGTAGGTTCTGTACAAGTGTCCATCTGCTGTGTAGAGGAATATGCGCAAACCCATACTCGGAGTGTCCCATATCGCCAGCCACTTGCCGTCCGGACTCCAACTCAGGCCCTGGGCGTCAACGCTCGAGAGTGCCACAGTCTTGAGCACAAAGTAGGTGTTTGGAGCATGTAGCGTAAGTGTATCTTGCGGCCCAGGCCGCGATAGCAGCGCGAAAATTCCGTCGCCCGGCTTGTACCCCAAGCTCCGAGAGTCCTTGAACTTCGGGTCTTTGATTTCAACGCTGCGGCCGCTGGCGAGCGACCAAACAGTCACTCGAGCGGCAAAGTCTGAAAAGACCAGGATCTCGTCTGCAGAATGGCCAAACTCTACGTTGACGATTTTGCCCATGCCTCCGCTTCCATTGTTGATCTTGGCTGACCACTGTTTATCACCAAGATCCCAGACGCGCACATTGGTCTCGTCGGCCAGCAGCACTCTGAGCGCACCACTGGAATTGCTGTGTACTGGCGACCATCGTACCAGGGGAGGATTTTTGACATTCAGCGTGGAGGGAAGCGGTATGCTTCGAACGATGGAGAGGGAGCACGTTGCGCGAATCTGCAACCGGGATCCGAGGAGCGATGCGACGTACGCGCCATCGGGCGAGGCGACGGGGCGTGATAACGCTGTCGCAAGATGTCAGCGAGTCTTCTGCGAACCATTGTCGAGATTTTCGACCACCTTTGGCTTGTTGAGATGCTTCAGAGTCCATGGCGTGGGGTCATCGGCGTTGTTTACATTTCGGATCCCGTTGCTGTTTGACCGAGCAATGACGACAGCCGAATCGCCGGATTCCCCGCCACAACACGCTAGCATCCTTGGACGAATCAACGACCTCGACACCAATTCACCATCAATGCGTCTCGAGAAATGGCTAGACGAGAATCTTTAAACACTGCAGGGTATCGCATCAAATCTCTTGCAGGATTTTGGTACTTCCGTCCCGTCGCGCCACGCACTTTATCAAAAGATGTCTGAGAACTCATGAACAACCTAACTGCTGTCCAACACCACCATCATCCATCAAACCATGCCTGAAATTGTCTTTCCCGTTCGAGCATCATGGACTGCTTCTTGAGCATATCATCAGCAGCCCTGGAGACCCAACAAAGGAAAGAGCTCAGCCTTGTCGTACTTCACTTCCTTGGTCTAAACCCGTCCCTGCTCAACATGTCGGACACAGCCGGGGCCGGTTGAGATGCACACGGGTCTCATGGCGCTCATCTGGAAGTGACGTGCGGCTCTCTTGCTTCAGTCGACGTTGAGGCTGGGTGAATCTTCAATTCTTTCCTGACAGGATGAGCGTCTCCTGCCCAAGGGGGCAGTCGTCGACAGCTGCCACGCCCATCAAGCCGGAGCCACACCTGCTCAGCTCGACTTGCCCATTGTAGAAGCAGCATCCCCCGCCGACCCAGCATGCTTATACTCGCCTTCTCCCGTCTCCCCATCTCTTCTCCTCTCCACCCGTTCGCACCCCGTCTGCATCTCTTTGGCTGCATTTTTCTGGTTGCTCGACGTTGTCACTTCATCTTTACCTTTGCATCTTTTGTCCCCATCGGTATCCGCTGTCCATTCCAAGATGCGGTCCGCTGCCGTCCTGTCCACTTTGGTGGGCCTGGCTGCATCCTCGCACGCAGAGATCATTCCTGATCCTGCTGTCTCCAAGATCGGGTTTGTGCGCCCCTGACCATCCATCCTCGTCACTTCCTTCGTCATTGTCGACCGAGATTGACTGTCTGCTGACCACCTTTCAGTATCCCCTTTGGCATCGAGGCCCGCAGTCCAGCAGACTTTCCCCTGCCTACCGCGGCCCCTGACCATGACGGCATCCACGTGAAGATGGCTGGGCCTCCCCACAAGAGTTGCACCGACGGCATCTTCTGCGCCTCTCATGCACCCTCGGCACCCATCCTGCCACGACAGGGGACACAAACCCGCTGCAAGAAGTCCCTTGGAGACTGCGCCGCGACTGTCACTCCTGCTCCAAAGCGTTCGGAAGCGGACATCAACACTTTGGAGGCGAGAGCGTGGGAGACGCCCTGTCCCTACGAGTTCGCCGGCACGACAATCGACTACACTTGTACCAACAAGAAGGAGTACAAGACCTACCTCCGCGAGATGAAGACTCTGGATCAGTTTTCCGATCTTCTCGATGCACGAGCGCCAGCTGTCACTCCAGCTGCAAAGCTCCCGGAAGCGGATGCCGACGCCTTGAACGAAAAGTCATGGAAGACGCCTTGCCCTTTCACGTACAATGGCGTGCTCGTGGACAACTTTTGCACCAAGAAGAAGGAGTACAAGTCCTACCTCGAGGCAGTTTCGCTTCTCAGCATGATGACCAAGATGTACGGTTCCTCGGCATCGGTCGCCGCACGAGCGCCTGCAATTACTCCTGCTCCTGGACCTTCGGAAGCCGGTACCAACACTTTGGACGCGAGATGGTTCACTGCGTCCTGCCCCTTCGAGCGCAACGGAAACGTGGCCTGGTACCCCTGCAAATACCCTACCAACGGCAAAGAGTATCAGGAGTACAAGTCCTTCGTTGGTGGCATTCGGTCTATCGAGGAGGGGCTGCAGTCTTCTCGCTTGAAGTCACTCGGCGCCGATTTCACTGTTGCCGTCACCCTTAGCGGTACTGGTGGGAGTAGCGTCAGGACTGTCAAACGACCAACTCAGATTCCTGGACCTCGTTCGAGCAACCTGCCCACTCATCGACCCCAGGAGCATTCCACGCAGGTTTCATTCCCGACGACGCTGTCAGTTCCGCTGGAAGTTGACGATGAAGGTCACGTCTCTGTCATTGGACAAAGGCCAACTGGAAATCGGCATCACAACTCTGCGGCCCATCCTGCTGCCTCGACTGTCTACTCCGTTCGGGTTAGCGGTGCTGCGGGTGTCTCCACCATTCTTGTGCGGCCCAGTCCGAATGGCGTTGTTGCCGTGCCTATCACCAGTCACGGTCGAGTTTCCACTGCTTTCATCGCTGTACCCACGTCGAGGCATCACCATGACCACGTGCCCACGTACCGTCTGACTTCCACGCGGACTAATTTTGTTGCCGTGCCTACGTCAAAGCACCACCACGATCATCACCATGCCGAGCACCACTCGAACACGGCTCCGACTTTCATGCCTGTCTTGGTCAGCGATCATGGGCACACTTCCACGGCGTTTTACGCGCTTCCCACGTCCAAGCATCACCATCACGACCACCACAAGTCCAAGCACCATTCGAGCACGGCTCCAAGTTTCATGCCAGTCTTGGTCAGCGATCACGGGCACACTTCCACCGCATTTGTCGCGGTTCCTACGTCCAAGCATCAGCACCATGAGCACCACAAGTCAAAGCACCACTCGAGTTCGACTATCCTTGTTCCTGTGGTCATTGGTAGCCATCGTCCGGTCCCTACCTCCGATCTCCACCATCAGTCGGGGCACCATGGGACTACTACGATTCCGCTGCACCTGTCTCTCTCGACTCCATCCCAATCCTGTGTGCCTGTGCCAAAGATAGGAAACTTGCCTGTCTCTCCCCGCAACGATCCTGTCGCTTTCGTCGACTTGCCCATTTACACGTCAATCAGCAAGTTCAATTCCAAAGTTCCAGGTGCCAAGTCAGTCTTCACAAACAGACAGAGTCGCGTCGATTCGCCAAGGCACCTTTTGGAGAATTTTACGATGCCCAAGTATGATGCTTTGGTCTGCAGTCAAATGTGTACAAAGCTTCTTGGCTGCAGAGGCTTCAATGTTTTCGTCCGCCGCGATCCCGCGATGAAATTGAGCCCAAGCTGCCGCAACCCACCTCACTACGCGAGCGCGCAGTGCTGGCTCTACGACCAGCCTATTTCAATGTTGAACCGGAGCATCGCAAGCAACTTTGAGGGCATGGCACCTTTCCGTTTCAACCATGTCTACGCGGCCTCCAATGGCTACGACATGCCTTCCACGTACCCCAATTGGACTGGTCCTGGAGCGGTCGAAGGAGTCTACACCTTCACCCAAAGCTCCAGTCCCCTTCTGAAGCAGGGTGGAGGCCAATTCATCTACCAGCAGACCTTCGCAGGTGATCTGGACCCTGCCGTTTGCATCAACACCTGTGACAAGATCAATGCTGGTCACCGTGCCCAAGGGTTCATGGACCACATGTTCAACATCAAGAACGACACACATCATGGCGTCAAGGGTCGCTACCGTCCTTGCAACTTTTTCAATGTCTTCCAGACCTCAGAAGCGCGCGGCGGCAGCTTCACATGCTCGTTCTGGACTCTTGCCCCGAACAACCCTCCTCGGCTGACGCAGAAGATTGGCGGCCACAAGGTTGAGTCGAGCCTCTTTTACAACCGCCGTTACGACGACATTGGCAGGTTTCATCAGGAGGACATGATCGAGAATGCTGCGCATAACATTACGGAAAACTGAGTGCTGGACCGGAATGGATGAGTGATGCGGACCGAGTTGCAAAGGCCATGGAAAAGGCGTTGAGGCTGTTGATCGGGTACAACGGGTTCATGTTTTGTTTTGCGCGCATTGATACTGCTACTGTTTTCTTTCCGAGTAGTCGAATACCCCTACAGTCTTCCTCAAATCCATTCTCCGACTTTCAATTGCGCATGTTTGATGTGATGCATGTTGGTTTGCTCTCGCAGTGGAGTGTTCCTAGTTCTGCCCAGCACTTTCGCTACGAGAAAACAGCGGCGGTCGATAATCTATTGAAGATGACCAGTGACTGATGTCAACCACGCCCGAGGCCTGTCCTGTTCAGTTGCTGCTTCAATTTCCGACAGTGCATCTTGTGTCGCCCATTTGCACGCAAGTACTGGGTACTCTATTACAAAACCTAACCCGTTACATTGCGACGGCCGCAAAATTCTTGAGATGACGGAACTCGTCAAAGAAACTCGAGGCATTGCCCATCCAAGTCATTGCCGTTACCACATCGTTCAAATCTACTCACTCCGCCAGCCGAGTTTGCGGGAAGGGAGACACGACAGTTTGATGGGACGAGTTGACTGATCAATGGATGATGAATGGGCGCACGAAGATATCGGTCGACTCGACAGTGGCTGAGATGGGCTCGTTGCACGTTGTTCTCGTCTCTGATACCATCTGATTATTTGCTCCTTGGGACGAAATCTTGGAACCATTCATTCCACGAGCATGTTTTTTCGACTCTGGTCCACGCGTCTTTTTCCCCCTTTTTGAATGATGTGGAGATGTGTACGTGAGCTGCAAGTGTCTGTGTGCGAAGGAAGTGACAGTATGCCATGGATCTACGAGATTTGCACAAGTGGAGATTTGTCGCTGTTTGGTTTTTTTGAAGAAGTGATTGTCTCTTTGATCCAGTATTGGCATAACACCAACAGGCTGCCAATCCATCCGTCACTTCCTTACCCACGACAGACGAGGAATCTTTCAAAATGCTTGATCACTGACATTCTTGATTTTATTTACTCCCCGCGTTGACGGGAGGGAAGTGTGAGCAAAGCGATAAGACCACAAGACGACCGACTGGCCTCTTCATCTTCAGGTCGTCTACAGTAGTATCTCTGCCTCTGTATTTGCGTCCATCAGATGGCAAGCATACCTATCTGCTCCTGTTGCCGCGGATGACCATCTTACTTTCTGGGCGCGCGGAAGGATAGTAATCGGCCATTGATTGCATTGAGCAAAACCACGAGTGTCTAGCAATTTACCCGTGTGTCTACAGTATGTGATCTTCCAGTGAGGAATGAAGGCAGGTGAGGCCGACAGTAGAGTCAATTGGTAAACGACTTGGATACAGGGCTGCGGAGCAAGGAGCTGCCAAACAGCCGGCCAGCCAATCAAACAGCCAATCATCTATCCAATCTGCTTAGACAGACGCGACAATGCGATATGTGATGGCAACACGCCAGACGAAAAATGAGACAGCATTCGGTGACTGACAGACAGCCAGCAAGACAGACGGGCATCCACGGCTATTCGGACGTCTAGCTGGCCGGTCGGCAAGTCATGCGACGTTGTGCCCGCTTAGAGACAGAGCGCGAGAAGACACCCAAAACGACGATAGCAGGGGGGCAGCCAAAGCAGCTAGAGGCTGAAGTTGCCAAAAATCGACGAAAAGAGAACAGCAAAAGAGGCGCGTGATCACTCACATCCACCTCCCATCCCAAAATGGGCCTGCTGCACAGCAAATCTTGCATACGGCAGAATAGAGCAAAGCAGGGCAGGACAGGGCTGGTAGGCGCAGGGCTCGAAGATCAATGAAACCCGCGAACCAATTTTATCTTCGTGGCCGCGATAGGAAAAAGAGTCGACAAGTCGAGCGACGAGACGATGAGAAAATAGCACATGCACCACCCACGCATGGGCCCAACAAATGGAGCAAACATTCCACGCCTGCCGATTAGTGAACGGCCGGCCGGCACGGCTCTATCCGTGAGCCTATGAATCTGTGTCAGTGTGTGGTGGTTCCTGCTGGTCTGCCCTACGGACGATGAAAGGGCTGCTGCTGCTGCGACGCTGCGCCACACGACGGTGTTCTCTTGACTCGGGGACGATGGGCGAACGGACGTCGGTCTCGTGATGCGCGAGATAGATGGCCGTGGAAGATGAGTAAGGGCAGAGCACTGAGTAGCAACGGCTATCGTCAGAGTGCGCGGGCTGGCGGGTGGGCGCGCGCGGGCGTTGGCCAGACCTTGCTTGGTGTTTGACGGCGCTTTTTTTTTTTTACTTGGACGATGGAGGAGGGAAAGAGGGAGGGAAAAATAGACGAGCGGGGATCAGGGAGATCAGAATGCCGACTGGCGCTGCAAGTGGTTGGATTTTGTGAGATGGGTATTGCCAGTCGGTGAAGTGTCAGGGAGGGAGACAGTCCTTCAGCCAGTCGCAGAAAGTGGGCGATTAGTTGAGGTGGTGGGCACGGGCGCTGTGGTCTTTTTTGGTGGGAAGACAGGCTGGTTGGTTGGCTGCCGGTCAGGTCCATGGTTAGGAGCGAGTCGAGTATGTTGCAGGTTGGACATGGTTCTTTTGCTTAAGCTATGGTTGTGTCGTACGATGTTTAAATGACGGGCATATTGCCATGAAGAAGGAAGGTTGTCAATTGCTGGGCGATGCTGCAGGGTGGACGGACAAGGGAGACTGAGGCATGGCATCGCGTCTCGCAACCAGTGACATGCACCACGACCATGACAATGTGGCTACGGACGTAGAGTCCGGCTCCGCGAGAGTTGTTCGAAACAGGCAAGAGGCGGAGGAGCAAAAGCCTCAGGCAAGCCGGAGGACAGAGGGCACGACAGAGGGGGCGTGGGCCTCCTCCCGTCGTCCTCCACCAGCGAGCGAGTGGTGAGAGTCGAATCAGGCAGAACATCGGCGGCGCCCGACACTGGCGGGCCCGGGGCGAGTTCCGGTCCGTCCGGTAGCGAAAGGCTTTACCTAGGCCTGAATCAGGACAGGGTCAGGCCGTCATGGGTATTGGCGGGACTTGACTCGGGGAGAGCGGCATGGACCATGGGTAGGTAGCGAGCGGCGGGCAGTGGAGTGCGTTGTTCATGATGATGATGCTGGTGAGATGTTCATGAGGCTCGAGACGAGGTACCGCATGCGGACAAGAGCAGCGGCCATCACAGGGCTGAGTGACGAGGGAGATCTCATTCGGATTTAGACTTGGAAAATAGGAGAGCCAGAGCCACAGGAGCAACGGGCCGAAACGGGAGAGACGTTGAGATTTGAGATTGGATGGGCAGAGGCTGAGAGTTGCTCCGTCCGGGCGTTCGTAGGGCAGGGAACACGATAGGGCTGTCGATGAGGTTGTCTTGACTTTCTGAAGCGCGCAAGCGAGCGCGTTACAAGGCGACCTTGTGGCTGTGCAGCAGCGCTTCTCAGGCAGTTCGCCCTCGCTTTCCCAAACAGAGTCTCGGGCGGATGGCCGCAACGAGGAGCCAGCTGCGAGAAAATTCCCAGTTTGATCGCCGCCCGCGAAGTCGGACTACCTTATCCGGCCATGGTCGGTCTAAGAGGCACAGCTTCGGCTTCGGGCTCCTGTGCCAACGAGGCCCTCGCCGCCGACAACTTGCTCAGGGCAAGAGTCCGTCAGTGCTGACAACGAAAGAGAGAGACACTTACCGTACTCCGCCCGGGCTCGCCGACGCTGATGAGGTGAATGTCTCCGTCCGTTCATGTCATAGCAGCAGCTCCGCCGTGCTTGGCAACTAGGTCGAACCCACCGTGCTCTGCTTGGTGTTCATCGTTCCTCTTTCGGACTTTCCCCTGTCCCCCTGCGAGCCTTGCCAGAGATGCCCTGTCCTGCCCTATGAACACGGCCCCATAAAGCCCACTGTATAGACTTCTGTGCCCTGACCTGCCCTGCCCTACCGTGGCAACCTGACATGGCCCGACCGTAGGTACCTGGCTAGCGGGCAGGTAGGTCATCGACAGCTGTTGATCTCCGGAGAAGAGCATCGATTCCCGACGCTTCTCGCGGCTGGGCGAAAACACCAAAGAATCCCGCGAAGAAAAACCGTCGTCGGGCAGCGGGGCGGCGCAGGAGAATGGTGGAGAGACGTTCAACACAAACCATAAAGCCAAGCCCAAAAATCCATGCCGGCTGGCCGGCGCCGCAGCCCTGCTCCCCTGGCTGCTGCTGGCCTTCTCGGAACGGCAAGTCCAGTCCGAATTACTCACAGCCAGCCCAGGCACCCTGACACCGACCCCAGTCCGCCGATTACCTATCAACACGCCCGGTACCCAGCTCCGTCGTCAGGGAGAGAGTGAGCGAGCTGTATGTAGGTGAACGGGTGCAACAAGGACGGAAGCAGCAGCAGACAAGCGGTGGGGATCAGGGCTGAGACGGAGAAAAAAAGAAGAATCAGCAGCAAGACGATTGGCCGACGCGAGAATAGAAAAAGGGGACCTGACAGACATGCTGCAAAAGAAACAAAAAAACTACTAGTTTGCTCGCAGGGTAGGGGGGTTTATTTTTTCTCCCCACTGGCTGCTGCCACCAACAGCTGCAGTAGACTGGCTGCAACCATGACGGCAGACACGCAGTACCTGCGGCACGGCGCGACGCAATGGAACATTGGAAGAAGGAAAGGTGCATCGACGCGACGAAAAAGAACGAATGTTGTGGATGAGGCGGTCAAGCCCTACCTGCACACTTGACCACCGCCTCTTCTTGCTTCCGCAACTGCTGGTGCTGTTGCTGAATGCTGCTGATGATGTTGTGCAAAGGTTGAGCGGAATAATATTGGTAAGCGCTCGCTCTTTCGGGGACAAAACAAGAAGAAGGCCGGCAGAAAGGCTGAGCGGAAACACTAACCGCAGAGAGGGACTGACTGACGGGACGGACGGGCATCGAAAGTCGCGCACAGCGTTTAGCCTCGGTCGTCGCCGCCGCCGCCGTTTGCATGCATATCCTTGCAATGGTGTCTGTACAGGGCAGTCCATGCTGCCCACGCGCGCGACTGCGGCGGCGGCGCGGAGAGGCGGCGGCGGGCATGCACATGTTTACGTCCATGTTGTCTGTCGATGTTGACTGACACAAAAAAATCAGCGGATGCGCGGTGATTCGGTCGACGCTTTGGTTTCTTGACGGGGGGGAAACGCCGTTAGCTGGAGGAGACCTTACAATAGAGTCGGCAGTGCAGCAATCATTGGATAGGCGGGTGGTAAGTGTGCCAATCAGGGGTGTTTAATGGTGTGGGGGGAATGGGTGGGATGGGATGGAGTGGATGGGTGGCAGCGGAGCGGGGAGGGGGCTTAGCAAGGGCATCCAAGAATGGAAGGCAGGCTCTTTTAGTCCATAGTCCACGGTGCTCCATCCATCCAGTTGTCCGTCCGTCCCATCATCGGTCCAGCGCTGCCAGCCAGGAAGTTCCCAGGGCGCCTTGGCGACGATGCCATGCCATCACGCTTCTGCTTTGTCAAAGACTCTCTGCGTTGGGTAAGGCAGGGCGTGAGTTGGTTGCCGCGGCACATTTTGCTCCCCCTAACTCTCCCCAACAAACAGCACCGTGAAACACTTTTCGGTGTAAGTGCCCATGCGATGATTCCTGCTAGCGCGAGTTGTGTTGCAAGCCAGGTAGAAGACTCAGTCGCGCTCCTCGGGCGGAAGGATGGACAAGACATGTCAAGTCCGAATGAGCGAGCTAGCAAGAGGCGGGTGAGTTGGCTGAGATGCATACATATCTGCAAGCAAGCAGCAAGTAGGCGTGTTTGCATATTACCACCGTGGCAGCCATGATGCCATGCCGGGCATGCCATCCGCCGGCGGGCCACGAGGGGTGCTGCGGCGGCGGCCACGCGAGGGTTCGGTTCGTCATGCGTTCGTCGCCTTCTTTGCCATTGTTCCGGGCGGCTGCTGCTGTCTCTCGCGTATTGTGTGTACTGCATGCAGCACGGAGCCAGGTGGGCAAGCAGGTGGTTGGGTGGGTGACTTGAGTGATGATGCCCAGCGCCGCCTTCTTTTGGTCGGCCAGTCAGTTTCGATATCTTGAACATCACTATTTATCCACCGTCCGAGTAAAGCGGGCAATGGTAGCGCGCCAGGCCGCGGTGGTGAGAAAGGAAACAAAAATTTGTGCGAGCCGGGTAACACAGGTTCGCCCGGTAGAAGAGCGGAGAGGGACTTGCGCTCGCCAACAGTCGCCACCATGCTCGCAGTACTTGCTTGCATTTGCAAGGTGGGTCAGGTAGGTAGCTTGGTAGCGCAAAAACAAAGTGCTCGGGTTCGGGTCTGCTGCCGTCAGTCACTTCATGATTCCCGTCCGCTGAACAAGCTCGACAGGGTGGGTACCTGCCTAAGCACTTGCACAAGTACCTTGCCTTGGCTACATGGAATCAGCTTGGCCAGGATTGTAGGTCAACAAAGGACGCTACCTATGTACCTGCTGGGTAGGTGGACATTTAGCCTTTACTGAGCGTCTGGTCTATGCTGGGTGCCCATCTGTTCCAAGTTTCTCCGTTGCTTCTGTGCCGTCTGCCGCGGTCTGTCGTCATCATGCTGGTCGAATTGCTTCCTGGGAAGGTCGTTGGCCCCCTCTAACCGAGCAAGTAACTATACCGCAAGAGATTCCAATGAAGTCATCAGCTTCTTGGGCTGCGAAATCGAACGATTGGATGAAGAAATGGCTGTTGAGGTGGACGTGAAGTCGAAGAATGAATTAAATATTATGATTATTGCCGTCCTTATTCCATCCCATATCGCTGTAGTTTTCGTCTCGCTGTTCGCATTCTACAAGTAGTCGTTGCTCATACAGAATCATTACACTGTCTCCCATCGGCCAACCGAATGAGCGCAAGTCGAGTCCTTCTGGTTTGCTGATTGTTGCTTTGCTTCGTTGTTTCGTACTGCCTGCCTGCGCTGTCTGTCTACACTGTTCCTCGTCACTCGTCTCAAATTCTCCTCGTCTCAACCTTCACATCCGCACCACCCTACTTCTTTTCCTCCCCTGACTGCAGTACGACCTCTCGACGCCCTTGAACTTCGCCTTTTGTTGCTCGCGCGATATTCCAATCCAACCGATGATTTCCCAAAAAGTAATATTGCGCAAAAAGAAGCAGAAAGAAAAGATCCACCAGTCATTGCCCTAAGGAGTAGGGGATAAAGCTAACACAAAAGAGAAGGTATGAACGAAAGATCAAAGGGAGAAAACCGCTCACTCTAGCACGCTTGCTTGCTTGTGCGCTTGACTCTTTAGTTGGACTCAAAAAGAATGGGTGGACAAAAAAGGAAAAGGGGCCAAAGTAAAAGTGTCCGAGAAGATCGAAAGGATGAACTCCTGCAAATGCAATCGAGTTGGCGCAAGTAGATCCCCAAGAAGCTCCTGTGCAAGTACATGTGCTTTACTGTGCGGTGTGAGACATGGATGAGTGATCATGCCCTGCCTACGTGCCTGCCAGGCTGTAGAACATTTTGTGGCGCCGGATAAAGGTAAGGAGGTGGTGAGAAGGTTGGGCATTGCGTAATGGTGATGTAAAAAGAGGTTTGAAGCGGGGGAGAAAGAAGGAGGATGATGATGCCACCAGACCAGCCAGACAGGGCAGTGCCCGGCTCAAGGTGATCTGAGATGTGAAAGAAGATTGAGAGATGAGATGGTTGGGACGTGTGAGGTGTTGGAGGAATAAGGTAACTCGGGCAGTTCGGCAGCCTCCTTCGCGATTCGGTCCCGCGCTGGGCAGCAGCCAACCTGCCAGCCTGTCGCGATGAGATGCGATGCGATGGCCGCCGACGAGGCAGTGACAGCAAAGACGCGGCGGTCGCCGTCTCCGGTGCGTTTGTTTAGAGTTTGTGCTTCTGTGCATACACTTCGGCTACTCCGACGCCCGTCCGCGTCCGTCCGTTTGCCCGTCCTTCCCTTCCGTCAAATGTCGGGTATGCCAGTGCCTTGGGTGCTACGTGTCGACGATAGCGGGGATCAATCCGTACAGAACGAGACAGCTGAGGATTGTTCAAGGCGCCTATGAGGGCGTTGGCGTAGGCACCCGGTGGCGCGCGGGTCAAGTCATCCCCGGAGAGCGCGCGCGTGGCATGTTCCGAATGTTGAGAAGGGGGCGGAAGAGAGAGGAGTAAAACGCAGTCACGCCTAGTCGGCGACCCCGGATCCCATTGGCCATCGAGGCAGACAGCATTTGACCATGACTCGGGCGGGCAAGACAGGCATAGCCGGCCCAAGACTGCGCTTCCCTGACCGGAACGCCGGCTGCGCGGGCCGTCCGTCTTGTCCAACTTCATATCGCGTCTCTGCCCTTACCCTTGAAGCAGGGGTCGGAATTGTCGAATCTGATCTGAACCGGCGCCGAGTGGTGGTGCTGGTGGCCATGATAGCCACCTTGATGGTGTGGATAGGATCGAGGGCGGAAAGGGTCACCGTGGTGATGGAGTGTGTGTTGAGGAGACTGATGATCCCTGTGGAAGAAAACGATTTCGAAATTTCAGCCTCTCGTCCTTTTGTCTGTCTAGGTCCATACCGTCGGAGTAGTGGCCACGAACCCGCCGGTGTTGTACCCAAGTCCCACGCCACCTCCGCCGCCTCCAAAGCCAAACACACTGTCGTCGTGCCCGTAGCCAAGCGACGTTGCCGCGGGGGAATTCAAAGGTGACGAGTATGCGCTTGCAGGCCGCACATAGTCGACGGCTGACCGCGGCACCTCCAGGTATGGCGATCGGGCCTCGGACATGATTCCTCCCGGTGTCTGGACGTGGACGGGTGTCTGGACATGGAGAGGAGATGCAGCAAAGGCTGGGCTCAAACTTTGTCCGTAGCCGTACTCCGCAATCTGATTTTCCAAGTCTAAATTCAGCGTCTCCAGCCCGTAGGGATTATGCTCCAAATGCAGGTCGACGTTGTGTTGGCGATTCCACTCCCGTCTCGTCCGGTAATTTGAAGCCGTCTCGCGTGGAAAGTCCATGAGGAAGGCAACGGTTTGCATGTTGTGGGCGTATCCATGACCCGCTTGCAGTGCATCAATGCACCTGACAATCTCCTCGAGGGGAATGATAGCGTTGTCGGCACAGAACGAGGCACCAATATCGGAGAATACGGGCTCGATCGCAACTGCCACAGCGTAGAAGAACGAAAGGACAAGAAGCACGTTGACGTCTCCACTCCTGGCGGAAAGCAGAGATATCGGGACCCAGAACAGCCATTTCCGAAGCGCATAGAGTTGTTGGAACTGGTCCTCGGGGGTTTGTGGGGGGTTGGAGACTCGGAGACGTTCAATGTAGCCTTTCAGCTGGTCCAACCACTTGCTTTCCTGTTCGTAGTTGACAAGGTACGGTTGGAGTCGTTCGATGTTCGAGTGTACGAGCTGTAACGTGGCAAGGTGCTCACGACGGGCGTCCGCGCTGATGAAGGAAGTGCCAGTGTTGAAGAAGGTTTGCGGGGCGGTCGATGCTTGTTCGGTGATGTACTCCGAAAACGCCGATTCGTGTCTCCATGGCTGCATGGCACTGGTTATCTAGAACAAAGTCAGTAAATGTCAATGAATCCATGGCGTTCGTTCATCGCACCGTCTTGATGCCAGTCATCAAAGAGGCCCACCCCCGCCTGATACTTGTCAGTGATGGTCCAACAAACGAGTCTGCGAGAAACACACCAGTCCATTGCTTGCCATGAAAGAAGTAATGAAGAGGCCAGTACGGCGTCCGAGTTCGCTCTCGAAAAGTTGCCGATGGCCTCGTGCAGGCCCTTGAGGGCAATGCCGCCGTGGGCAATGGCAACATTTCTCGTCTCACTCGACTGCGAAATCCAGGCCAGATGAGAAGCGGAAAAAGCGAGAATGGAGTGCATCACAAAGGGGTACGACGATGCCAGACTCAAGAACCTGATGAGGGGCGGGGTTAGTAAGACTGAATACGAACAAGACCCAGTCGAGTGGTGCTTTCGGCCCACTTACTGCGGCATATTTCCGGCCCAGATGGTCAACTTTGACGTCCTGCCACGGAACATTTCGGTCGTAATGGAGGAAAGGTGGTGGATGAGGCGGAGGTCCGTCTTGGAGTAGAGAGTCCATTGAGGCTGGGGATAAACGCCCAATTCCGGAAAGGGAAACTCGCCAGTGGCCTTCCAGATGTCGACCATGGCCTCGATCTCAGGAGTCCAGAGGAGATTGGGCTGTTGAGCACCTTTTGGGCTGTCCGGAGCAGCCGAGGTAGGGCTGTCGTTGTAGTCACAGCGGACCTGGTGCTTTGTGCAGTTTCGGCTGGCGAGAGGGTCAGTGTTGAGCAATTTTTTGAAACGAAAAGAAGACTACCATTGAGGAAAGGTCTCGTCGCAGCGAATGTGCCTCTTCTTGCAGGTTTTGCAACCTTTCCGAGACTTGGTATGGCTACGGCGCGAAGGACCACCACCGGGACCGGCCATTTTTGATGCGGAGTGGTAGTGGGGAGGGGTTTGGCGGTGGTGTTTGGGATCAGGATCAGGATTAGCAGGTTGCGGGGTGAGGCGTGAATCCAGAGGAGGCCCAGAGCAGGTTCTGGAAAACCAGGTAGGGTAGGTACGTCAGGATATCGGGACTGGGAGGTTTTGAGGCTAACGAAACGAGCGTGACGGCGGAAAGCCAAAGCGAGTGTTTGAGTTGATTCGGTGGGCAGGGCAAGCTGAGCAGCAGGCTACTCTTATGGCTTGTGCGAGGTTCCGTAGGGTTTTGCTCGCAGTGGGAGGCGGGCGCAGGGACTGGCCTGCATGTCCACAAATAGAACCACCGCTCGACTTGCCTAGTCAGTAGTCAGCGCGTGCTCGTGGCCGATGGCATCAATTAACCTTCTCCACGACGGCGACTTGAACGTGACCACCCACTGTAACGCTCAGATGCTAAGCTCAGCACACGGATCCAGGCACACGGTCCTCTCTGTTTCGGGGGGCGCAAGGGTATCGAAGTTGTTATAATGCAAAGGGGACCACGGACCTGAGCAACGCCCAAAACGGCCTCCTCCGCATGTGGTAGAAACCATGACTTGCGCCTCAGCCGCTCCATGATGGCTTGCATGAGCAGACCGCCACCCCCCAGCAGCGCTTCCGGATGCCCTTGGGTGTGGGTTAGAGTGCCCTGGCTAGGGGCCCTAGCGACACTTGACAGCTTTGACAGGAAGACAGTAGTGACACGCTTGATCCCGTCCGCCATCATCGACGGCTTCTCCGGCTTCTTGTTCGAACTCATCATAAGCAGCCAGTCGGTCAGATCGCGTCCTGTATCCGTACCGTAGATGCATGCCACACAGATTCGCTAACCCTTTGGCACTGCAGCGCCATGCCAAAAATAGCCGCTTGTCCTGTATGGATGCTGCCAGGTGAGCTGGCTGGCTGGCTGGCGGGCTTGCGCTGGGCTGGTGCCTCTCCGGCTATCCGTCTTGGTTGACCTCATATGACTTGAAGTGCCGGAACGGAGTGGTCCATGTTGACGTCGCGTAAATCAAACTGCCTGCTGTTAGCTGCACGGCTCGCCGCGAAAAAAGTCGACAACACAGCCTGCATCGTCGCTCGCTCGCTTCATTTTTTTTACGTCGATCGGCTGTGCTCCCTCGACGTTTGGGGTCGGGGCAGCGTCGGCCGGCGCCAAGAGACGAACATGAGCGACGCAACACGCGCCGTCTGGTGGTCTTGTTGTTCCAGCAGGGCTGGCGAGCAGCGTGGCTGAGCTCACCGGGAGTGGGTTGATGACTGGTGGAGAGACGAGAGAGGAATGCGAGGTGTAAGGCTGAGTGCCGGCCGAAAACCACCACCAAAACCCACATGCCAATGCCATGATGCCAACATAACGTCGCATCGTCGAGTGTCGCGCGCTCCTATACTCAACTGTACCTTGGTACCTTACTGATGCTCCTTCTCGCTTGTTGTCTTTCGGGGCCCCCGGTCGCCCCGGCTTAGCTCACCTTACTCGCCCGCTTGTTCCTCGATTCAGTGGCTTGGCACTTCCGAATCCTCCCTCCAGTCTTATTCCAATTCTTTTTTAGTCCTTGTTGACCGACCGACCCAAAAACGAGCAGCCAAGCCAAGCTGTCGGAGCGGAGCAGAGCACGAGAAGCTACATGTACTTCATGTCATCATCGTCGCTCACGGTCTCCATGACCGTCACGGCACCCAGAGGCAGAGAGCACCACCCTCGCCCGACCCAAAAAACTAACCTTTGCGGCGCAGCCACATAGCGTGCCCTGCTCCGGCCTGCCCTACCCCTTGGTCTCTTCCTAGACCCTTGCTTCACCAACATTTCGCTGCCCTCTCCTCAGGCGAGCCGCCTCGGCAACTTCAGGCATCTCCCAGCTCGTCAAAAAGCTGCTGCACTGCGGCTCCGCAAGGAAAGGCCCGCAATATCAACGCCTTAACGGCTTCCGTTTCGGTACCGACAGCTGCTGCTCTCAAGTCACTGATGTCAGACTACCGATACACAGTCAATTTTCCACCACTACCACATCATCGTCAAATCTTTGTGCATCCGGGCCGCATCGAAAACGCCCAAACTTTTGTGTCTTGATTGAGGCTCGACTTTTCCTGTTCGCTTGCCCTTGACCCATGCTGGCAGCTAACCAACTGCTTAAAAAGGTCTTGGGCAAAGAACAGTCCAGCTACCTACTGACCTATCTACCTATCGAGTTTGATATCTAAGCTAGTTCGCTGCTGCTACTTACTGCTGTCATGATCCTGCCGTCGCTCCTGACTCCTCCCGCTTTCCCGCCCGAGAACCTGATCGAAGGAACCTCCTGACTGCTCCGCGACACCGACCACCGCGCCCACTTCGATTCCCACCCCCCCTTCGCCACCTGACGTATTGGCTCCCGATAAAAAAGAAACCGTCGACGCTTGAGGGCCGACAATGCAACGTGCCTGCGGTGCTCAGCGCGTAGAAATGACAGCTCGCTAGAAATCAACCACGAAGTGAAAATAAAGAAGAAGAGTCTATGTATGCCCTTGTCCATCTCATTACAGTGCCCACTCTTGCTCTCAGAGCCCGCGGAATCGTGGATCCGGTGGGTCATTGCTCCGGATCCATCATCCGTCTCTTCCTCGGTACCCCATCGTTGTGACGTAGTTACCACTCGGTCCACCGACGACCTAAAAGCGGTAGTTTCTCACAAGTGATAAGCCTGCCTTAGTGCCTGCTCCTTGGCCGGCGGCAAGTGGTGTAAAAAGCTGTCAAAGTCCGGAATCATGTTCTTGTACTGCAAAAGCGCCTGCTTGATTGTTAGCAATGTTGCGCACCAACACGACCGACTTGATCTTACCTTCGAGAAAGCTTCCGCTGGCCCGTTATTCTCTGGCGACGACAGGAAAATCTGGGGTGCGGATGCCATCTCGGCAAAGAAGTCGAGCAGGCATTGCTCCATGGCTTGTGGGTTGCAGAGCACAACGTAAATGAATCCCTTTAGTGCGTGGCCCTTCTCGTCCGTCCAGTCCACGTGCTTGATCGCGTTGATGAAGACAGGAGCAAATGTCGCCAGATGCGGAGCGAGGGCTTGCGCGTTGCCGATTCCTAACCGGCCCAGTGCTATTGCGGCGTTTTCGGTGAGCGACATTGGTATTTTCCCGCCGAACAGAATCGTTGCGAGTTTCTGCAAAAGCTGCTCCACATATGGAGCCATGCCTTCCTTTTGACGCATGGCAATCTCGCCGACGGACCAGCAGGCGTTGTTAACGACAGGGAAGCCGTTGTCTGGGATTTCAGGAACCACGTTGCCCAGATCTAGCTGCGCTATCAAAATCTCAAGAATTGATGGGAGGAATGGCTGAAGCTGTGGGAAAACGTAAATCGCGCAGTCTCCGAGCAGCGCGTAGGCTGATTGCCGCACATCATTGTTAGGATCCTTCATGCAGTATGCCAACAACTCGAGCATATTCGGCTGCGATGTGGCAACAAGCTCAGTGCTCTTTGGCTCGTCAAGCGCTTGGATAATAGCACTCAGCAGGTCCAGGCTGGTGACGAGAAAATCTTTTTCGGGCTCATCATACCCAGGAGTATTGGCGGCCACAAAGTACTCC
Organism: Phyllosticta capitalensis; assembly: GCF_038381095.1. Taxonomy (NCBI): domain Eukaryota; kingdom Fungi; phylum Ascomycota; class Dothideomycetes; order Botryosphaeriales; family Phyllostictaceae; genus Phyllosticta; species Phyllosticta capitalensis. Next base: position 1,600,985 of record NW_027117444.1, on the reverse strand, counting down.
TCGAGATTTTGGTGGATGATGTTGATGCACCTGGTGAAGATGGGCCTTGCGAATGGCGCAAACAAGTCCCCAAGAGCTGATGCAACGTACGAGAGGCATTCCAGCAGCGGGAACATTTCCCTTGACCGATCCGAGACCTTGTTCCATCTTTGGATCAACGCAGGCATGAGCAGTTCCACGAGCTCGGGATTTTTCAGAGCCGGCCCAACGTGTTCAGCCAGAGTCTGGACGCAGTCGTACAGGATGAACATGTTGCGATCCTTGTACCGGGCAAAGCATTGGACGAATTGCCGGACAATCACCGCGCAATAGGGACTGAGCTGACCGCCAGCCTTTTCTTCCAGGTTTGCAAAAGCCGAGGCGGCTGCTTCTTGCACGCGCTTGTTGCGGTCCAGCATGCGCTTCAGAATGCCGTCCATCATCGGCTCAAAATACTGCTGTTGGCCAGCGGGGTCCAGATGCGAGGCCCAAGCCGAGTAGCGTCCAAGGGACCAGCAAGTAATTTGGCGAACGACAGGTTCCTTGTCGTCGAGTAGCGAAATGAGGTACTGTGTAAGCTCGGGCAAGTGTGGCTGCACAACTTCCATACAGCCATCGGCGATTGCTCCGAGGGCGAGAACGGCTGCCTCTCTGTTTTGCCATTCTGCGTGCTTGAGGTTGTCCTTGAGGTAGGGCAAGGTGACTTCGAATACCGGCTGGTGGAAAACGGAGGCCAAAACGTCCAGCCCGGCCGCGGAGCACTTCCTCAGATTCCACTGATCTTCAGGGTTTCCATCATCGTCATCGTCGTCAAAGTCGTCGACTTCGCCTTCGCTTAGATCATCTCTGTCGGTAGCAGTCGGCGCGGCAGTCTTCTCCTGGTTCGACGCATCTCCATTGGTTGCCATTGACCGGCCAGCCTTTGAGTGAGCAAACATGGGTTTGATGTCCTCTTGCTTGTCCTCTTGATCCGCGTCCTCATTATCCCCCTCCAGCCTCAAGATTTCATCCTCGCTGTAGACCATGCTTTCCAGCAACACTGGGACAATCTTGGACAGATGAGGACCCAGCGAGGCTCGCAAGTTTTCATCTTCTCCTGCACACAGCCAGAACTCCGCAGCGTCGAGAGCAAGGTCCGGGTCTTCAGTGCAGCGTTGCTGAACCAGCAAGTAATCAATCAAACCCTCCATGTGCGGAATCACCCTCTCGGGACTTATTTCGGCAATGTGCAAAAAGGTACGGCAGACGTACTTGCGCACCTCGGTGCTAGGGTCGGTTGCCAGACGGAAAAGGGCCAAGAGGATGTTGTCCAAGTTGTCCATGATTGCGCGGGGTTGATCTGGCACGAAATTGTTCAACGCAGCCAAACAGTTGGAGCGCACCCTGGCAATAGGACTGTTTGTGAATTCCACGAGCTTGGGAACCATAAAGTCCAATGGCCTGGTCCCAGCGTAGTCCCTGTCCAGTGCGCGCCGGTTGTCTTCGCAGATCTTGAGCAGTGCACCTGAGGCTCCCTCTTGAGCCTCGAGCGAAATGGATCCAGACTCGTTGGAGACCAGCGTTATGAGATCCGAGAGAATCTGGGGCCACCCAAGAATACCGCCTTGCTTCACCATCTCGGTTATGACGTTGCCCGCGTAGCTCCGCATTTGAGCGTTGGGGTCTTGGAGGACGTTGATGACGACGGAGCGGATGTAGGCCTTGACGGCGTCCGGAATCGCCTTGTACGAGGTTCGAATGTCATTTTTGAGCATTATAGCCGCGGCGCTTCTTGCCGCATGGTAGCTCTCCGGGGAGAGGTCGATGGGCGCAGGAGGCTGGCCGCTGGACAAGAGGTACGCGAGGTAATTGTCAATATCCGGGGCGGTTTTTGCTTGCTTGAGCATCTGAGCAGGTGTCAGGCGGGCTTGTGGCCAAATGATCAGACGGGAGGAAGGGGCGCACTATTTCGGCATTCTTCTGTGCCGTTGGATCATGTCCGCTCAAGGAATCCTTGAGACACTGGGCCAGCTGCCTCAAGGGCTCCGGCTGTGGCTCCCAAGACATGGTGGGGTAGCTGTATCGTGTTGGTGTTGCGCGTTCGTTTGGTGGGGAGTGATGATTTGGAGGGGTGGCGGGGCAGGGTCGAGGAGGCTCTGGCTATAAATGCTTCGCACGCAAAAGCCAGTTGGAGGAGACGAATGCTTCTGCGCAGAATGATCTGGTTAGCAGAGGATCGCTGATAGTGGTGGACAACGAGGGTCGACAGCACGAGGCCGGTGCGGGACAGATGTGCTACGCGAGCATGCGCAGTCAGTACCTTGAGCGGGTTTACTGTGCGACGGCCATGTTCCCAGACGAAGTAAATTTGGAGGGTGATTTTCAAATCGACAAAAAAAGAGGCCTTGTCTGACGACAAGCAGAAATCTTTGTGAAGGTGTCGGCAAGACGGCAAGACGCAGGGACGGGTGCGCTGTCGAGACACGAGCGAGAGAGGGCTGAGACGTCACTGTGTAACGGCTCAGCAGCGCAGGACGGTGACGGTAGAGGTTGAAGGTGGGGAGCGAGTTTGAGGCTCGTTGGCGCACCGTGGAGCAACAGCTTGTGTGAAGGCGCTGCGTTTGGCGGTGGTGCGGGTGCAGTGCGGATTCGCAGAGAGTTGGAAGCCAAGGCGGCGGGCAAAGTGCAAGGGAGCAAACCTGAGCAGCAGCACCCACCGCACGCGCAACGCCAACGACACAAAGATTTTGACCGGGCACCGCACCGCACCACCCTTTTTGGCTTGACAACCTGGCTAAACCTAGCTAGCTGCTGCTACAGTACGAATTGGACAAGACGACGGCTCACATGTCAGCCAGCGACCAGGGCAGACTGTTGTTTCCTGAAGAAACGGCCGGCCGTCAGTCAAATAGATGCGGCCACGGGGCACTTGTTCTTCATCACAATGTGTCCTCTCTTCAACCCTGTCACTGCATCGAGCCGTGTGTTTGAATTCGACATGTGTCGCACCAGGGCGCGGCGCTGGACGCAGGAACGCTATCCTGTCAAGGCTGTGCCTCTTGTTCTGTCAGTGCCGTAACAACGTTGGCTCCGAATTGTCAGTCGTCCCCTGCCTGTGTTTGATGCTGCCGAGTAAGGTCATGGTATGGTGGGTGAGCCGCCGAGAGAATCCCCCGTTGTCGCAGAGCGAAGCTAGACGAGAGCCACGCATCACTCCCGACGTAAGGTCGTGGAATTCTGGCAGTGGAGTGTAGCACGCGCATGTCAAAAAAGCTGGGGTCGGAGCAGCGCAGCGGATGATAAATTAATTGCATGCTTGCCGGCTCGGATGCTGCAGTGATTGTAAAAAGTGCAGAGCGGCAACGAAGAGAATATACCTGTAGGTTGGCCTGGAGACACGGCACGTGACTGGTGAAGGAGAAGGATACGGAAGGCTTCCTTCACCGCACCATTGGACGAACATGGCATTGGCGGAACATGAGGCTGCCGATGGCCCCGAGGGTCGTCGACCGGGACGTAGCAACCAAGTCGAGGCAGGGCTGGCATTCGAGACGCTTGCGACGACGACTGCTTCCGTTATTCATTCATTCTGCACTGCCTGAGGTGTTCCCAAACAGCCTACCGTACCGTCCGGACTCCGATCCAGTTCCACTTCTACCCGCTCTCGTCCCTCTCTTGCACCCTCCTCCTTCACCTTCACTCCCCCTCACGTCGACTCCGGACTCTCCTCTCGCCCATCGCACTCCGACCGCCTGACGACTCTTCCCACCGCCGCCGATCACTCGAGCCGACTCTCCGTCCTCAATCTCCAATCGCAATCGCGTGCCCGCCAAGGGTGACACCGGTCTCGACGTCACCTCTCACGACCGCGCACTGAGAGAGCCCCATCGGCGGGGCGCACACGGCGCAGCAAGACTTTCCTGGCCCCATAGCCGCCACAGCCACTACTGCTACTGCTTCACATTGTGCATCGCTACGACATCACTCATATCTGCATTTCCACTCCGCCGCTCCATCTGCTCCAGGCAGCTTCGCGACCATGCGACTCCCCGATCCCCACTTCCTCCCGCCGCCCTCCACCTTGTCCACCCACATCCGTCCCTCGCATCCCACCGAAGCCTCGTCGCCGCCCTTTGTCGCCTCTGAGCCGACCGACATGCGTTTTCCTATCGATGGCGAACTCACCATGAACACGAGCCAGATGAGCTCCACCGGCAAGGGTATCTTGGTGGGCATGCTGTCGGCCTTTGGCTCTGCCGCATTCGTCGCCATAGTCTTCGCCATCATCTACTTCTTCAAGTACACTGCCCATGGACGCATCTTCTTGGACCGAATAGGAAGGCCGGGTGAATACGATGACGAGCAAGCGTTTTTAAAGGAAGAGGCCGAGGCCTTGGAAGAGATGGATGATCTCCAACGTGCTGAATATCTACGGGCAAAAGGTTTGTCGTTTTTCTGCCATATCGCATCCAAATCTGTGCTGACTGGGGCCACCAGCATTCATACAGGCAAACCCTCCTGAGTCCGCGCAAACGGACATTTCCTTGTCTCAGTTCTTGGCGATCCAGGAGAAGGGAGTTTCAGCATGGGAATTCGAGCCCGAGCTTGAAATTGCCAACTGCTTTGTCGAGGGGCGCACCGAAGTAGAGTTCTTCGACTCCGAGTGCAGCGTGCAAAGCAACCTTCCGATCCCCAAGCAAAACGAAGTGTACTACTGGGAGGCCAAGATTTACGATAAGCCGGAAACGACTACGATTGGTATCGGTTTGACCACTAAGCCTTACCCCCTCTTTCGACTTCCAGGTATGCTTGATTTCGCTTCGCCTCAACCCGTGTTTCGGCTAATTGTCACCAGGCTATCACAAGACTTCTATTGCATACACTTCTCATGGCACCAGGAGATTTAACCAGCCCTTTACTGGTACACCCTATGGACCAACCTATGTTCAAGGCGACGTCATTGGAGTAGGGTATCGCCCTCGAACTGGCACCATTTTCTTTACGCGCAACGGCAAAAAGCTCGAGGATGTCGCGCATGGCCTCAAGGCGCAGAACTTCTTTCCTACCATCGGCGCCAATGGTCCGTGCCAGGTGCACGTGAATTTTGGACAAATGGGCTTTGTTTTCATTGAAGCCAATGTAAAGAAATGGGGATTGGCGCCAATGACTGGTTCTTTGGCGCCGCCGCCACCGTACGGAAGCGAGCAGGGCAGCATTCTCCTCGAGGGCGGGAGAGAAGGAGTGCGTGAAGGCATGGGTTACATTGCCGCGGGATACGCACACCGCCGAAGCGGCAGCCACCAGGTTCGAGTGGGCCGAAACCAACCTACCAGCCCTGGCCCTCAGCGATCACCCACCGATATTTCGCTCGCACAGCTAAGTCTCGTGGACTCGAACGAAGGGGATGTTGGTGAAGGCACCAGCAACACTGTCGCTGAAGGAGCCTTCACCGCCCAGTACGGCAACATTCCCCCGATTGGCCCTTCCGAAGCACCTCCTGAATACGAATCCCCCCATGGCAGTCCACTCGTGGAATACATCAGTCATGAAGAAAACAACCCTCTCCTCGCCCACCGAGGCAACGAGCCCCCCATACCCACCTACGACGCTGCCATTGCCCAGGACAGCGAGAGGCGGGGACGCAGTGATACCCGGGGCTCGCGTTAACGAATTCGATGAAAGAAAGATTCCCAAGCAGCTGTACATTTTTGTGTCCAAACTGACATCTCCGCGCTCGTTTTCATCTTTTGATCTTTACCTCCTGAATTCGCGTTTGGCGGTCATGGCGAATCGGCGTCAACACACAGTCTTTGTTCATCTTTTCTTGCGTCGTTCTTCCCTTTGTGCCGTCCTTTAGCATTGGGTTGCTGGTTTTGCGTGGTGAGGCTGGATTGGATTTCCCCCGTTGGTTGTTTTCGGCCTGGAACTGCCCCTCCCCCCTTTCCTACTCATCTCTTTTGTTTAGCCTGCCACGGCTGGCCGTCAAGGCGGCGGCCTCGTCAGGCCATTTCTCATCGATCATACGTGGCGCTCACTGTTTCTTTGGGCGCAGGAACTTCCTCCACTGTACTGGATGACGCCGCAAAGGCATTTTGCAACAAGCAAGCAAAAAACCGTCCAATTCTTCCTTTGTTGCGGCGTCGGGAGGCACCTTGAATGTTTGAATCAGCGATTTCGTTGGTGGTGGCAGCGCTGGTGGTCGTTGTGGCAATGGGCGGCTCATGAAAAAGGCTTTCATTGTCAATACCTCAGTTCGCGATTAGGATAGATACCACATGCGGATTCTCCTTTCCTAGGTATAACTCCTTTGATTTGCATTGACTTGAACCGCATGTTGAGTGACAATCTCCAAATTTCACGCACCAATCGACCCCGTTTGAAGGGGAATGTGAAGGGTGAGGTTGACGCCAGACCCTTTCAACATCTTGCAATGCTCACCTCTCTAGGCTCCTAATGCCTCTCGCCAAATCTTCTTTGATCAGAATCATCTGCGCGCCTGCGCGCTTCTCAAGCCACGCTCGGAACGACGGGATTTTCGCACTCTCGCCGCTGCATTCTGAAGTCGCTTCAATGAATCCGCCGCCCGTGGTTGCCGCCTTGCCCCTCTCTCCTCTTCTCACGAAAGCTTCCGACAATGTAGCCGCTTTCCCCTTGATCTCTTGCAAGCCTTTCACCCCGTTCAGGGCTCGCAAACGACCCAGGCAAAGTCTGTTGCAACACTTCACCCACAGCCACCACGCAACCGGCACCCCCCGCGAGGATGGAGAAGTAGAAAAGTCTCATACTTCAGGATAACGCAGAAAGAGTGATCCAGCACGGTTGCAAGTAGCACCGCCCCTGAATGCCGCATACGCGGAATCCTCATTCTCCGATGCCAGTCTTTTAATCTCACATCTCTCTGGGCTCGGCCTACGTAGGCGCTTGTTTCACGTTTCAGCGCGGTAGGCAGACGAGGGGGGTTAGAAGACTGCGATTGGCGTTTTCGTGCAAGTGCGTAGGCGGCAGCAGAGCGGGTGAACGGCGCTGTTGCGATTGTGCGGTTTTTGCATAAGGTGGTGGTAGAGCAGAAAGTGTTTGGCAGGCAGCCAACTTCCACTTTGTACACACGCAAGCAGCTAGCTAGGCAGCCAAGTGATGGAGTCGAAGCTTGTCGGTCCTGCTTTTTGTCCGCTCTTGTGTCGGCTGCATCGGATTGGATTTGGATCGGAATGAATGAGTGAGCGAGTCTGGCAGCCAGGGCGAGGAAGTGAACAAGGTTACTCGGTTGACGTGGCAGTCTCTGGTTGCAAAACGCCTACATTTCTGCAACCACAAAAAATTTCCGAATATCCGTTAGGGTTGAGCCTATGACTCCTCATCTGTCGAAAGAAGTAGTTGCAAGTATTCCCACTTTGATTCATCTCTCACTGAAGCGCTTGCTGCTTTTCACCCCTGAATTATTGAGCTGGCTGGCTCGCGATCTGCGATGCTTTGGTCTCGAGAGTTGGAAACACGATCAACCGAAGCAGAACCAATCTGAGCATTGGACTGTCTGCAAGACGAAGACGGCAGAATGTAAGTGAGAAGTCCATGTCAGCGCTGTGGCCGCATCGTGCTTGTTTATTTCTTGGGGTCAAATGTTCGCCGAGCAAAAACGACAGAAAGGGTTTAAAGATTGCTCGTCTCTTCGAGCTCTTGTCTAGATTCGATGGTCCAGCCATAGACAGCCAAATTTTTTGATTAACAATGGATCGACCCTTCAAACACGTACGGAGTTTCTTCCAAGGGCACCATAAGCTCTTTTGCCTGATGGATGTCCTTGAAAGTGGACTGCTCTTTTCGAAAATTCAAGTCTCTGGCAACCCGGATTCTGATACTTTGGGACCCGCTGTCGTGAGTGTTGATGTTTCTGATGTCTGCAGTGAAGTGCTTGGTTTTGTTGGAGAAAGTCATGACAATGGCGAGCTGCGAGCAAAATGGCAACAATACAACGTGTCTTCAAGGAGTGGCCACAAATGTTGCGCAAAATCTGTAATTTGCAGTGAGCACCCATTTCGTCGAACTTTTGTGCCAAATGTCATCAGCACGAAAGAGGTGTTGTCGAAAGCTTTGACGACTTTTGCACATCGCATTTGCGACAAACCTTCTGTATATATACCATTGCGATCCGTACTCTAGCACACAGCAACAGAGCAAGGAAACGTTTAGGGTTGGTGGTGTAGTGGTAACATGCTCCGCGGCTACAGTATTTTCCGTGGTTCGTCCCAGGTTCGATTCCTAGCGAAGCACGGTCCTTGGTGATCGTGCCGGTTGTGGATGGGGAGGTGTTGCCGAGGGTAGACTTCTGGAGATGCGGCTCGATGGCTGTTGGATCGGAGGGAATGAGAGTGTTCGATGAACACGATCGAGGCTGGGAGGCGATTATAAAACAAGCGCATACTTCGTTTCAGGACTTCGGCTTTGTGGTGGACACCATGTGTGTGTTTGGCTTGGGAAGCGCGGCAGTCTGGTCGGCCCTGTTAGATCACAAGGGTTCAATAAGAAGACAAACGGGAGATGGAACAAGCCAGAGGAGATTGAGGTGGGCTTTGCTGCCTTTGCTTGAGTCGAGTGTTTGAGTCTTTCCTGTTCGGAAAGAGCGTTCGGAACCAGTCTGCGGAGAGGAAGTCAAGGGGGCAGGGGTGCCACGGCAACATGCATCAAGGGGTCGAACTTCGATGACAGTCTCATGATGGGTGAGAAGCTCTGTGTCTGGCTTGATGATCATCTTTGCAGTGACCGACCGAAAAATGTATGTAGGGCGGCAAGGGGTGAAAGAAGGAAGAAGCAACATGACAAGGAAGTGACTTGACATCCAGCTCTTGCCCGTTTCGCTCGCTCCTTCTCCACACCACTAACTCCGGATTTTCCCTCCAACCCCGCTCACTGAATCTGACTTTGTTCGCTCCCCGCATCTGCTCCTGACACGACCGACCAACCTCCCCCAACCTCCCCTATTCAACCCCTGTTTCGCTCCCCCCTCCCAACACCTTCGATTCACTTCGCACTACCATACCTTCGTGCCTGAAACTTCGCGTGAAACACCTAGCCAGCCAGCGAACCAGCCCACCAGCCAGGCAGCACTGCCTCGCTCGTCGTTGTCTGCCTTGCTCGCTCGCCGACCACCCCTCGACCAGTCGCACCGCCCTCGCATCGCATCGCACCGCCCCGCCCCATCACCGCATCAGCGCTTGCGCTTCGGATCGAGGCGACAGGCACTCCCGGTGGATGCTGGTATCGGCGGTTGCCGTGCATTTCCAGCCTCGCTCTTTCTCACGACTCGTCGGCAAGGTAAGATGAAGGGAACGGGGAGCAGGAAAGACGACGGGCTTAACGCAGCACAGCAAACGGCAATGACCATCAGCTTCGACGGAGGGCCGGGCCGAGGGTGCCACGTGTGCTCAAGTGAACGGTTCGTTTCGGCGTTGGCGACTGGCGGCGGATGAGAATGGTCCATGTTTAGCGTCCGGCGCTGCGTTGTTGTACCTATGCCTATGGATGCCGTTCCGAGCGGATGAACTAGCTAGCGGACGAGCCATGTATGCAGGCCAAGCCGCTAGACAGGCTAAAGCTGTTTGTCGACATGGGGGAGAAAGAGTGGAGAGCAAACGGACTGACTGATTGACCGATTGAGAGTGAGCTTGAGAGGAGGCAAGCGAACACGGACAGACTCGAATCGCTTGGCTTAGACGCATGCGTCTTTTGCGTGGACGACTGCCATAGGCGGGGATAGAGCAAGTGTGTTCGTGACTAGATTTTGCCCAAAAATGGAGGCGCAGAGAGAGTGAAAAGTGTGAATTGGTAGTAGTGTACGTAGGATTTGATGCAGGATTTGACAGCTGTAGTCTGATCGATCCCTTTTTCTCGACGCAAAGAGACACATGTAATAGATTGCGTATGCACAGCGACTGAAAGATGGAAAAAGGTGGAAAGAGTCGGGTAAAGCAAGAACGAGGACATCACCTGTGCTTCACCGCCTCCAGTCCAACTGCAGGGCGAGATACTCACACCTTTTCTACCTCACATGCTCTTTGAAGGCAAAACATAGTCTGACATCCAGCTTAGAGCAGCAGACGTACTTTCAACTCATAATACCAGAGCTCTCCGCCATCTCATCGGCCCAGCAAAGGCCGCAACGCATCAATCCACCAAGGTGTGTGCAGCTAGCGTAAAGCTATTTCGTACACATCGACAGAAATAGCTCAGGACATGCGGCGGCTGGGCCCAACCGCACTTTCCCTCGCTACAGATCCCAGACAGTCCGTCCACAGACTCATCAATGTCTAGAGTAAAGCACAAGCACCCAGCAGCAGCGCCTCACCCATCTTGCGCGGCTCGCACGTGTTGAGATACCCGACCGTAGCAGGGATTATTTGGGTCGATTATGCTTGTCGCATGCATGCGAGTGCGCGCGTCCCAAGGAACTCTATGTAGGATTGGGTTGGGGTGCGATGCGTTCGGTGGGCTGGGATCCGGGAGTCTGGCGGGGATTTGGGCTGGGGTTGGTAGCGTAAATCACTCGCAGTGCCTAGGCGGCCAGGAGCCGGCCCGCTTGTTGGCCTTGATGCTGGTGGCCTGATGAGGCGGGTGCTGCTATTTTTTGCCGGCGTGCAGCTTCGAGCTTCGATGATGTTCCGTAAGTGCAAGGGTGTTGGAGAGGGTCGATAGGGTAATGACTTGACGAGCAATTGGACGGTGGATGGGAGTATGGAGGCTATTGTGATGAACCAGTTGACACTGATGATAAGTGTAAAAGAAGACAAGGATCTGTAGTGGAAATGGTGTTCAGCTCAGCTGGGGAAAGAATGAGATACGCTTTTTTCCCAATATTAAACTATCTCTTCTGCCATCGGCAATAAGTAGATTAGGAGAATTGAATGACCGAGTATGCATGCATGCATGTAGACGGCTCATCAGCATCCCTGCCGAGGCCGTCTTGGGAGAAGAAATGATACAACGGAGGAGTAGGGGAGGAAAAGGGAGAATGCTGACCGCCGGACCAACCAACCATCTGAACCATATGCGCCGTTGCCATAGTGTCGTCGCTCATCAAGGAAAGCATGCGTGGTGCAAACTGAGTCCACACCACTTCTTTTACGCCAGGCCCGGTCATCATCGTCATCCAACTTCGGCGACTAGTGCCATTTTTCTGTCCCACGTGTTGAAGCTGTACGTTGACGGATTCGTCTTTCTAATCAACTTCCTACCTTAGCCTCTCGGATGAGTTGACTCCCTTCCCTGCTACCCACCCGGTGCCCGTTGCGCCCTTCAACGGTGCCAATCCATACCAAGCGACGGCGGCCATGCCGAGCAAGGCACTCAGTATGCTGAATGCCAACGCCACCCATCCCTTGGTCTGGAAGCCCGATGGTAGAGGCGCGGGACTCGTGTTTTGGCCCTTGAGATCAAGCAAGTCGACGGTGTTTGCAGCAGCATTGCCAGCTGTGGGCATGGGCGGGTCATTGGCGGCGCACGCTGCATAATGATCTTGCGGAATGCCTTTCCCGTGGTCAAGGAGCGATTGGAGCCGCAAGGGAGCTTCGACCATAGTGGCAATGAGACCAGAGGCAACATGCCTATCAAAGATTAGCTGCGGTCTAGATTGGGCTTGGTTTCAGAATATCGTGCAGGTGGGGTACAGTGGCGTTGTGGCTGCCCAAAGCGATTCTCTCGCTAGGGGCGTAGGCAAACGTAGCAGCGACGAAAACTCACCATTCCAAGTGGCAGTGAAAGAGCCATACTCCCGGGTTGTCGGCTCGGAAGCGCAGGACAATGTTGCCGTTGGGCCGGACAAGGAAGGTGTCGCGGCGCATTGGAACCTGAGGGACGGTCTCATTGTTGGCAAAGTTGCCAGCAGATTCGGCGGACCTTACAACAGCCTGGAAGGCGTGGCCGTGAAGGTGGAAGGGGTGTTTGCCGGCATCATTGTTGTTCAGGATGATTTCGACAGTCTCTCCCTCCTTGAGAACAAAGGCATTGGTGTTGTTGCCATAGATCATGGGATTGGTGGAGAAATTCGAAGAAGTAAGGGCTGTGTAGAGCGTCGGAACCTTTGGCGCAACGTAGGTCACATCGTTGAAGAAGGCACTGCATTGATCAGTAATGGGCCAAAATGCTTTTTCCGAGCCAGAATCTTACTAGTTGGCGCCATCTCCTAGATTGTCCATCTTCATGTTCAGGGTGAACGAATGATCGATTTGATCGAGGAGCTTCATCTTGTCTTGAGGCACAAGTTTGAAGTCGTCGAACGCATTGTAGTCGGACACCACTTGTGCAGCCGGTAAATTGTTGGTTGGCTCATACACAAGCCAACCCGTGACATTGTTGTTCAACGTCGATGGGACGGTGTCGAAAAGCTCCTGCGCCTCGTCAGCCACCGTCGATCAATGTTGCACGACAGGATGTACCTCATCCATGCTTCCGACAAAAGCAAAGTTCGAGCTCGTGTTGTTTTTTGCTTCGATAATGACACTATATCGCTGAGCGGGTGTGACATAGATTCTGTCGGCGTCGGCTGGATCCGTGTAGATCCCGTCAACCTCGACAATCTTCATGCTGTGACCCTCGAACCAGAAATACTGTGGAGCGAATGCACCAATGTTGATGATGCGGAACATGTATCTTTTTCCCGGGTTCATTGCGAATGTGAGATTTTGCGTCTCATTCATCAAGGCCGAGTTGGGAACCGGTTCAGCACCAGTTGGGTTTGTTGCGCTCAAGAAGCTCTTGAGGAGATGGGGCATGCGGTCGTGGTACCAGTCCGAGAGCGTAAGTACGACTTCCTCATCATACTGATCCTTGAATGGATTGTCCGGATCCTTGATAATCATTGGACCCCTCAGACCATCCGGGTACTGTCCACGAACGTGACTGTGGTACCTGGTGGGGGTTAGCAAACTCGTGATGAAGGGTTGCCAAAGACTCATACCAGTATGTGCCAGTCTGGTTGACCTATGCTGCGTTAGATTCGAGCAAATATCAATCAACATTGGACAACTTACTGTAAAGTTGTATGTGAAGCTGCTGCCGGGAGGAATTGGGCACTGAGAGGTGCCAGCAGGGCCATCCATATGCGGCGTTCCTGTCATGTAAATTCCATGAAAGTGGAGACTGGTACTCTCATTGACCAGCTGGTTGTTGACGTTGACAATGACATTGTCGCCCTTGGTGACGACCATTGGTGGAGGAGGCCATTGATTGTTGATGCCAATGACCTGGCGTTTGTACCGGAGGTCAGGATCAGCAGTGGCCCAGGTGATGTTCCAGTCGAAGGTTACTGTGGCAGCATTTGCGCAGAGCGCACTGGCGAGGAGGAAAAATACAAGTGGGGCCATGAGGTTTGGTGGAGAGCAGACCCGTGCTCTGGATAGGGAAAGTGGAGGGTAGACCTCATATACGTGCAGCTGTACAGTGCATTGGCTGCTGAATACAGCGAGTGGCTATGTGGAGCTAAGACCAGAAGGGATGCGGAGGTGCGTGGGAGCGGCGTGATGTGATGAAGAGGGTAGAATGGGTGGGGGATTAGTTTCGATGCGCGTCAGCCATGCGGACAGAAGAGGAGCAAACGCAGGATCGCGGAGTTGTCAGCTTTTGGGAATTTTTCTGACAGTGACAGGTGACGAGCAGACTAGAGAGACAGAACAGGGAGCATTGTAGGCGGAAAAGCATCTGATAAGAAGCAAATAAAGACCGGGCCTCCAAACAAAAGGGCGAGCGGGACGGGAACACGGCTGAGGCGGTTCAGACATGACACACGGCAGGCCCCCGGTCCGGTCGCTCAGGATTGTGATTCGTGACGCATTCCAATCCTAGCCCAAAGTGGAGTTTGACGCGCCGGCTCCTGTCGAGGGCGAGATATTTTTTCATTTTGGGCGTCGTCTTGGCTGGAATCTGGCGGTGGCGGGCGGGACAGGGAAGGGAGCCGCGCATCCAGCCGCCCGTAAAAAAGCACTGTAGACATGCATGACCGGGGGGTGAAGGACGACGACGACGAAGGAGAGGAGGTGGATGCGGAGGTCATGAGCTTGCAGGATGCATCTCAGGCGGTCGATCCGGCGTGGAGACTTGTGGAGTGGAGACAGCCGTCTATGCGAGTGGGGGAGCAACAAGCTGAAGATAGTCGGCCGCGTGAGAGAGACCGCCAGCGACCAGCACCAAGCCTTTGGCCAAGCTTCCCTCACCGCGCGAGCACAGACCCGGTAGTCCCTGCAGTCAAGTCAGGTTACTCTCACCATTATTGCCGTACGTGTCTGCGGCCCACGTTTCTTAAAAAAGGAGTCCGGTGCCCCTCTATCATCCTCTCTGTCTGCATTGTGCATACCATGACCTTTGTATTCGCCTCTTTCGCCTAAGCCTGCAAAATGGTCAACGTCTTTGCCGTGCCCAGTAAGTTGTTCCGCTCAGTCATGTTTACTCTGCTAATAAACAAACCCAGTCTTCTTCATTTGCATGCGTGAATGCTTGGAGACGAGCATCATCGTTTCCGTACTGCTTTCTTTCCTGAAGCAGGCTCTCGGCGACCATGATACCAAAACGTACAAACAACTGGTCCGCCAGGCAAGTATCCTCCTGCTTCCGTTTGCTCTCATCTGACTTGATTGCAGGTGTGGTTCGGCGTTGGCTTGGGCTTGGCCATCTGCCTCGTCGTCGGGGCGGGCATGATTGGCGCCTTTTACGGCCTCGGGAAGGAGTACTTTTCGAAGACCGAAGACCTGTGGGAGGGCGTCTTTGGCCTCATCGCGACCGTCATCATCACCCTCATGGGTGCTGCCCTCCTGCGCGTCTCCAAGCTGCAGGATAAGTGGAAAGTCAAGCTCTCAAAGGCCCTCGAGGCAAGGGATCATCGCGCAGACCCTGCCGCCACTCGTATGAAGCAGTGGGCCGAGAAATACGCAATGTTCATTCTCCCTTTCGTAACCGTCCTGCGCGAAGGACTGGAAGCAGTCGTCTTCATTGGTGGCGTTGGACTGGGATTGCCTGCAGAGAGCATTCCATTGGCTGTCGTCTGTGGATTGGCTGCTGGCTGTCTGATTGGCTATATGATTTATAGGTGAGTTGTCGACCATGGGACCGAAATCACAAGCTGACCGAAAACCCAGGGGCGGCTTGGAAACGTCTCTCCAGATTTTTCTTGTTGTTTCTACTTGCCTCTTATATCTCGTGGCCGCGGGCCTCTTCTCGAAAGCCGTGTGGAGCTTCCAGCAGCATCACTGGGTTCAGCTGACAGGGGGTGATGCTGCCGAGACTGGCTCTGGGCCCGGTTCCTACGACATCAGACAGAGCGTCTGGCACGTGAATGTAAGTACAGCGTCGTCGCTTGACAGGGCCGGTGCGCTAATAGCCTTCCAGTGTTGCAACCCGGAGGTCAATGGTGGTGGCGGCTGGGGCATTTTCAACGCGATCCTTGGCTGGCAGAATTCCGCCACGTATGGGTCCGTCATTTCATACAACCTTTACTGGCTCACCGTCATCCTTGCTTTTGGAGTCATGCGCTACACCGAGCAAAACGGGCATCTTCCATTCCTCGCGCCCTCGCCTCTTGTGTATGACATCGGCAGCGGCAGCAGCAGGGAAGGGAGCAATGAATACGGAACCGGATCGTGGTCGAAGCGGGCGAGCGCTATCTTCTCCAAGTCCAAGACCGACTTGGAGTCCTCTCCTACGGAAGCCGTACGAGAAATACGCATTTGATTTTGAGCCTCGCTGCGGGGCGAACTCCGGAGGGAAAATGGCATTTTCATGATTGCAACGATTGGCGTTTGGCGGAATTCCGAAAGAGCATCAAGGGTGTCTCCATCGAGGGACTTTTTCTAGGTCGGTGAATAAGTAGTAGTAGCTTCCAATTGTAAATGGATCATTGAGAAATGTTTCGCCACGTGCTCCATCCTTTACGCAGTCTGCGCATTCTTCATCCAAGCAGGACAGGGAGAGCGAAAATATCCGGGGCCTTGGGAAGATGAAACACACTGAATAAAGTCGACTGGAAGAGGTTGTTTGTTGTTGGAACGGAGAGGCTGTGGCGGACGCTGGAGAGCCAGCATGACGTTTTTCCGCCGAGACGGGTCCGTGCACACAGAGAGCCCACACCTGCAGCACCGACTGCGGCTGGCAGTTGCCTCCACCATCAGAGACTCACGTCGCTCTCCCACGCCAATATCGTCAACATGAACTGGCCATATCCGTGAATACGCCCTCGACGCTTCGCAGCCCCACCAACCCACGGATCATCTCTAGCTCGCGATTCCATCGTACGCCTCCTCGTTTTATAGCGCAAGGAACACTCTTCGTCGGCATAGCCTCCGCTAGCCCCAGCAACCACATCCAACATGACACGCCCTTCGTTGTTTGGCTCGCCGCCTCCTCCCACGCCTGCGAGTCCCTCTCCTGCAACTACAGGCACGCAAAACGACTCAACGATCACAGTCATTGCGCCTGAAGGGGAATTGGTTTTACGGGTCAAGGAGGACGAGGGCAAGGAAGGCTTCCTGTACCGCGTCGAAATCAGTCGTCTGCGTGGAGCGTCGGCGTATTTTGACAATCTGCTTGGCCCAACTTTCAGCGAGGGAACCAGAATTTCCAGGGAGCTAGAGGAGCTCCGGAAAGGCAACACTCGCCTGCTGGACATTCCTGCCGAGCAACTTCCGGAAGTCACAATCGTAGACGTTGGACGGATATCTCGAGTCAGCACCATCAAAGTGCTCATGGCCGACTTTCTCCGGGTCCTGCATGGTTCAAGTTTGGGCAAAGACCCTCCACTCCTTACCAACATGGCAAATCTTGCCATCGTTGCTGACCGATTCGATGCTCTGCCCACGTTCGCTGCACTTGTCAAGAAGCACAAGTATTTATCATTGATAGACTCAAAGATCAAGACAAAAGGATATTCTGCTTCGACGGAGGAGCGCATTCGTCAAAGACTTTTGATTGGCGTTTTCTTAGACTACCCACCATGGGTAAGATACTACAGCAGGAAGCTTATTGTACAAGGCTCTGCGCGTTGGAATCCAGAGTTTGTGGAGAATGATTCAACTGCATTATGGGCAGATATTCCAGGAATTGAAGGTAAGCTTTCCATTCACGACGCAAGCCAAGAAGTCTGCAATGTCTGTTGACAGGCCTAAGATGAATCCCTTTTCCGTCGGCAATGCGTGCTCGACACCATCAACTCGCTCCAAGTCCACTTCATGTCCCTTTACATGTCGAATCAGAGGCAGTGCCGGCTGGGCTACGACTCTTCTGCACAGTGCGACTCATACCAACTCGGGGAAATGATCCGATTCTTCAACAAGATTGGAACTTTGCGCCTTGAAAGTAGAATTTCGGCATCGGATGGCACGACCGATTATGAGGGCGACATAACGAAACTGATAGACAATTTGCGCCAGTGTCCTGAGTACCAAATCGACAACAACCACGCCCATTGCGGTCTTCGGGAAAGGATTCTCCCCCTGCTTTTGCTCCTCCAATCCATGATTGATGCCTCTGGTAACGACATTGGCATCTGCGGGGAATGCTGGAGAGACCACAAGGCTTCGTATGCATGGTCACTTTCCAAGAGACCGGTGATGTGGGCCAAGGGCAACGGTCTCCGGCCAAGCGAGAATCACTGTAGAAATCGGCATGGAGCAACAAGGGACTTGTTCATGGCAGCGCAGCGAGACTGGACTGGCGATGGGAACTTCCCGACGCTGAACCGCACTCCAATGTTTCTTCCTGGCAAACGTCCAGAGTCGCGCCCTTGGTGAGCCTGCCCCGCACTAGCCGAGATTTGCATGGCACCGTCACTGGATGGGGACAAAGGAGAGTGTAACCTCATGAAACTGATGATGCTGGAATGGGAATTTGGTATCACGTGGGGCGCTGTTCTCGTCAAGGAGGGGGCGCAGCAGCCTCGATGGATCGATTGGCCCCACGCAGGCAACAGGCGAAGCGAGCTCAGCCTTCTCATCCAACGTCAAGGACCCAGACAAGGCTGCATAAGCCTTCACAAGAACGCCCTTTGTGATCCTCACGAGACTATCTCAACACTGCCCAGTGGCAATGAGGATAGGAACCGGGCGTTCTTCAAGGCGGAATAACCTTAACTCTGGTAGCGCAATTGTTTAATGCCGAGTTTTGGCTTTTATAAATGTTGAGACTGTCTGTTGCTTGCTGTATGTCATCAACTCACATCTCCATCGTGTTGACGTCCTGTTGGGTGTAAGAACCTTCCTGATTACATATAAAACCAACACTCCTAAGCGCCGTTTGCAAGCGAGACCCAACAACGTCGCCACCTATGACAGCGGCAGTCATTCACACCTTCCTTGATCACTCAACCACCGACAACTACTTAACCTCAACCTGCACGTACAATACAGACATGGATAGAAGATCATCTATTCTCGGCAGCCTGCGGAACAAGTTCTCCAAGAACAGCGACAAGAGCGAGTCGAGGCTGAGCAGGGTCATGAGCTTCAAGTCGGCACGCTCCGGGGGCACCCAAGAGTTTGCGGATAACAATCCATATTCCACAACTTCAACACCTACCACTTATCCTAGTACGCTTCTTCGATATGCAGTTTGACGACATGGCTGACCATTTTGCAGCAAACGAACCTCCGCCTGCATACACACCACAAACCATGTCTACGCATATGACCGTTCCAGAGATAGCAGAGCCACGTCTCTCATCCTCTTCTGCGCGCGATGACCGGTTCTCTTTTCTCGGCACTTTTGACACTGTCTTCTTGATCGACGACAGTGGAAGCATGGCAGGCCGATCATGGCGCGAGACGAAGCAGGCGCTCGAGACAATCACGCCCATCTGCACGGCACACGACGCCGACGGTATCGATCTTTACTTTCTCAACGCACCTGACTCGGAGTTCCATCACAACGTGACCGTGCCGTCTACCGTGACCGAGATCTTTTCCACGGTGCGACCCAGGGGCGGCACGCCAACGGGCCAGCGCCTCAACGCAATTCTCAAGCCCTATCTGGCACGCGTGCAAGCAAACCCAGACTCCACCAAGCCTCTCAACATCATCGTCATCACGGACGGCGCGCCGAGCGACGACGTGGAGAGCGTCATCATCAACGCCGCTAAGAAGCTGGACCGCGCCGACGCGCCCGCCTGGCAGGTTGGCATCCAGTTCTTCCAGGTCGGCCGCGAGCCCGAAGCCCGTGAGCACTTGAAGCAGCTAGACGACGGCTTGGCTGAGCTTGCCGGCGAGGAAATCAGAGACATGGTTGATACGGTCCCCTTTCTGGGCGAAGAGGACACCGAGTTGAACGGCGAAGGCATCCTCAAGGTAGTCCTTGGCGCGGTCAATCGCCGTCTCGACCGCAAAAAGTCGAGTGAGCTTCACCGATGAATACGTGTTGGCTGGGAGTGGCGAGGGCAAGTGTGTTGGGTGGCCGTCACGTGGCGTTTGGCTTCTGGGTGGCTGTGATGAGGTGAGCAACCACGACGTCGGCGGAAGGCGATTTTTTGCGTTGGACGTAGCACCGAGATGTGGCGCCTGCCGCATCGCCAGCGTGCCGAAGTCCGCTTGGAGGCATGGATTGGTGGTTCCACGCGTCCATCTGGTTGTGGATGGCGTCTACGGCGTTTCTGGGTGTTGCGGTCACCTGTGTCTTGGAGGCACTTTTCTTTGCTTACTACTACCAGTGAGCTCAAGGCTCACCTTTCTTTTTCTTTCCACACATGATTTTCCACTCTTCCCTCAAACGAATTCTCGGTACAGACAAGCTGCAGGCATGCAGTGTCTAATGTATACTTTGGTAATCATGATCTCGACTGGATTCTTCCGTTGTTAGTGCATCTTGTTTCTTCGTCATTGCTTTTGGCTCCAATGTCCCACCTGTCTCCTCGGCCTCTTCGGAACCATCCGTTGCTCTGCTACGTCCGTTTTACGCGACAAGACTGAATCTTGCAGCTCCCAGCCACCAGCTTGCCACAACCTCTCTTGCTCAGCGTGGCAAACTAGCAAACACCCCTCCACGACCAACTTCCCGCACTGAAACCTGACAACTCTCGAAAATTCCAAATCACAGAGTACCAGACCGGTTCGGTTCGGACATTTTTCTCCCATCCTTGACCGTACCCAGCTGCCGGATCTTCATGCAGGAGCCGGGGTCATCAGGGGTTCAGAAAAAAAGAAGAAACGATGGACTGAACGACCCGCACAACCGTCTTGCATACCTCCTTGGTCTCTGTCAGCAAAATTGACAGGCCTGGTAATTTGCCACGCAGAGTTGCTGAATATACACGCAGTTCCGTTACTGTACTTTCCGCCTTCGTGCGCCCCCACGCAACAGCTGAGGACTTTCCTTCATTAGATTTTCTTTCACTCCTGGCGCTTTAAATCTCTCCAAGCTTTGTCCGTTGGCCCGCGAGGATGGTCTGGAATCGACGGCAGCTCCCGCTCGTTTGATTTTGGTCCGCAGCCCTGTAGCGTAAGCAGAATTGGAATGGCGCTGATTTGACAAGAGTGAAATGGGAGGGCTGAAGCATATGGTGCCAAACGTCTTTCACATCTCCTCCCGTCGCCTCTGTCCCCCACGCTTCTTGGGCTGGAAGGTAAGTTTGCACGTCTGCTTCCGAGTTTCCGAGTGCCGAGTCTAGTCAGGCCGGCGACTTTCTTCCAAAACAAGACCCGGCAAGCGGGCCCACGCCCGCGGTCATCCACAACAACAAGACGAGAAAATTCAATAGAGCTGAGGGGCCCAGCAAAAGCAAAGAAAACACCCCACCAATCACCACCGACAACCCATTCACGCACCATCCTACGCCATGCCAATTTCCCCGCACGCTCATTGACTCTGTATATTGCCAACGCGAGCAAGCGGCTCGGACGGATGTTTACTGTGCGTCGTCCCTGCATCAGAAAAAGAACCAGAAGAAAAGGCAAGGCGGCAGGCAATTGGCGCGCGGGATATCAGCCATATGGGCGGGCTCTTCATTGGACGGCTGCGTCGATTTATTGAAAAAGCAAACAATGCTGGATTGATGGGCTGAGTCTTACCGTTTTTTGCCGAGCTATTGACGGGCAGCAAATGGCGGCGCTCGCGTTGGAGAGAAGCGGTGTCAGCTGTATAGGTGAGGTGTGGTTTGTTGGAGAGGACAATGCTGATGAGCCGCCATGGAAGAAAAGGAAAAGCAGCTTTGGGCCTCGTGCGCGAGTTTGGCGGGTATCCGCAAGCATCGGCACAGGAAACTCTCACAGCAGCAAGTGCTGGTGGTAAACTAGAGGTAAGGTGTTGGAGTCTTGATGATCTAGAGACATGAGTGCGAACGTGCAAAACAGAAGAAGGGCCTGTGAAGCGGAAGCGGATGTCTTGCAGTCTACAGCCGAGTTCCTACCTAATGACAAGCAAAAAATGGAAGAGAGCTCACAGTAGGAAAAGAACAAAACAGCAAAACAAGTTGGCACTCGGACTCGAACCGGAACCTTAGATGGTGTTGTTGCCAAACCACCCAACGCCCTAGAATTCTCGAGGAGGCTCAATGTCGCTCGACTCGGCCGCAGCGCCAACTTGTTGGAAGTAGCTGTGCTTTTCCAAATGATATATTTCACTCAATTGCAGCACTCCCTACCAAGTGCCAGTATGGCTCCCACAAAGCGACTCGCAAATCCTATGCTAGATGGGGATGAATGCTACCAATTCACTTTTTACAGCCTGCATCAATCGAACACTGGCCTGACACGCTACACCGGGATATTCTTCTCCAAATATCCTAACCACTTGGGCAACGTGCGTCCCCACCTCTTCGTCTCGCGCGCCGGGGCAACACTGATAGCATCTTCAATCGCACTCGCCCATCGCACCAGGCCTGCCTCGGACCACGCAGTGCCCATGAGCGCCAGCCCAAATGGCATGCCAGAATCAGCATCGTCGACGCCCGCCGGTACCGTGATCATGGGGTAGCCCGCCTGTGCCGCGACTTGGTACGTCTGACCGACATCCGGAGGCACAAGTAGCGCGTCAACGCCTTTCAGTGCGGCGTCGATACCACGCTCGCGCGTCTGAGTTTGGCAGAAGGCCAGCGCTTGCCAATAAGTCTCGTCCCGGGTGCCGTTGGTAGCTAGCGAGGCGAGGAAGCCGTCCTGGCCGGAGTAGAATGCTGGGATGCCGAGCGGCCAGGGATAGCCGCCTTCTGTACCGTCATTTGCGCGATTGTATTCGACGATGTCGGCGAGCGACCGAATGGGCGTGTTGGAGAGCTCGGACAGATACGTTGCGATGTTTCGGTAGAAATCCACGGCAACTACAGTGTACTCCGACTCGTTGGCGAACCCGCGTGTGGTGCCGTAGTCCCAGTCCCAGCCGTCGGGGCTGACGACCAGAGAGCGGCTAGGCAGTTCGGTGTCGTTGACGATGGTCGCACCCTGCGTCTCGAGATATTCGAGGATGGAGACAAGCGTGGCCTGTTGTGAGCTCGAGGCGTATTGCCAGAAGCTGGCCCAAGGGATGCCAAAGGTTGCATTTGAAAGTGCTGTACGGTTGGAAAGGAATTGAGCATAGCCACGGGGCGGCGTCTGACCGAATTGAGCAGAGGTGTAGTTGTCTCGCGAGTCAATCCCGTAAATAGCATCCAAGGCGTACGTTGCGTCTCGCACAGTCTTTCCAAAGGTACCGACTGTATCTTGATGCTCGCTCTCAGGAATGACGCCGTTGCGGGACGTAAGTCCAACAGTCGGTTTGATTCCAACAACGCCGTTTCGCTCTGCTGGATTGATGACACTGCCGTCTGTCTCAGTCCCAAGGGCAAATGGCACGACATTTGCTGCTACAGCTATAGCACTGCCGGAGCTGCTACCACCTGGCGTCACAGTCAGGTTGTACGGACTCCGTGACTGGCCTCCTCTAGCAGAAAAGCCTTCGCTGTAGTTGTTGCTGTTCATATTCAGCCTCGAAGCGCTCTTCAGAAAAGGAGTGATAAGAATTTACCTTCGCATATCAGCCCATTCTGATAGCGTCGCCTTTCCAAACAGGACCGCGCCAGCTTTCCTCAATTGTGCCACGACAAATGCATCTCTTGGAACAACTGAGCCTAGGAGGACCCACGAGCCGGCGGTAGTCTCCATTTTGTCCTTGGAGGCTATGTTGTCTTTGACAAGGAAAGGAATCCCATGGAGAGGTCCGCGCACTTTGCCGGCTTTCCTCTCCTCGTCCAGGGCTGCAGCGATGGAGAAGACGTCGGGATTGAATTCAAGAACGGAGCTGTCAAAGTCTCAGATGAATTTCTGATTTGAAGTTTGAAACTTTTGAAGGATCTCTCAGTCATTCCATCTTGAGATCCGTTGAGATGTTTCTCTTCATGCAGTGCATATTGGTAGCCAGTCTTGGTCTACAGGTAAATGACGCGCAATACACCGATTTCGGCAGATCTTGTCGGAAAATACTGTGTTTCTGACCCGTCAAGGAAAGCCTTCTTGTTCCTTGAGCTTTTGAGGGTCTCGTAGCCCCTGTTCAATCTCTTCGCTTCAAAAGCACTAGCGTGTTGAAGTCCGACTCAAACGAGATGTATGTGACCCAGTCTTTTGGAATTGCGAAGGAGAAGAGAGAAGAAGTAAATTTGACATACCTCACGTATTGATCAACCTGCTGCATTCGCCGCATGAAGCAAAAGACAAGCTCCTCCGAGCTCAGTTTCCCAGAGCTCATGGCATATTGCAGCTCATCAATGGTCGCCTCTTCCAGCGACACTCCCTTGCACTTTTCCATCGGAAACAAGGACGAAGAATTGGCATCTTGGATCTCAGGAAATTGGAACGGAAACGGATCCTGAAGTGGGCTGACGGCCAACACTGTCGAGTCGAGCGAGTCGTTCGTCCCAAATGCGCGAGCAAGCAAAACGAAAGAACCGAGTGCCAACAAGCTCCTCAACGAAGCAAGAGGAGCCATGATGCGCAAAAGCGAGGCCACAAGAGGGAAAAGATGGGGCCAGAGGCGTCAGGTCAGGGTCGATCGACTCTTGGCTGCAGATGCAGAGTCGACAGGGCTGTTATAGTCGCACATGGCTGTCGTCTGTGCAACGTTTATCGCAGAGTTCCAGAAGCGGACGACGAGATGCGAAAGGTGGGGGATGTCTGTCAGGGTGTTGGATGCGGAATGCAGGGGCCAGGTCGATAAGCTGCAGCGGGAGCCGGCGTCGAACGAGATGCGTGACGTAAACACCTACAACCGACAACCGACTCATCCGACTCATTCCAGTCGTCTTTCCCTCTTGTCAATTACATCAAACCACAACGGACCACTCGACTCTATACCCATCCATCATGCCTGAACTCGTCGTTTTCGCCGTTGCGACTCCCAAGCCAGAGCACGTTGAAAAGGTTTTTTTTTTGTCCCCCTCCAACCCTGGAGCTTCCCAGGAACCAGGATAGCAATTCAGTGATCCTGGCTAACCTTAAACTTTATCTACCTAGTTCCTCGAGCTCATCAGCGCCCATGCCGCTTTTGTCAAGGAAAACGAACCCGACACCCTGCGATACAACGTCCACAAGCAGGTCACCGACGGCAAGGTCCAGGTCGTCGTCCTTGAGACGTGAGATTCGACTTTTCATCGCTTCCATAAAACTCGTGTTGACCATGTCTACGGCTCCCAGGTACAAGAACAAGGCCGCCCTCGAAGCACACGGAGCCAACCCGAAGTTCCAGGCCATGAAGAAGGAAATCACGGAACAGGGGCTGTTGGCCGAGCCCCTCCATATCGTTCCGACGGTTCCTCACGCGGGCTTCGAGAGCCGCTTGTAAGAGCGATCTGCTTGAGATACTTCCTTGTAGATACTTGAAGGTAAGGTTGCTGGTTTGTATATAGCTGAAATACAGAAAAGCTTGATGCGGAAAGAAATCGCCCCGGGTATGCTGCCATGCTCCAGTCTCCGTCGACTTGCCCAAATGCAATGCAAGATGCAGAAGAAGAAATATGAGAAGAGAACACGTTCGGCTGGTCTCAATCCCAGTAGTATGAGTAGAAGTCCATGCCAACAAATTCGTCCGTGTAGAACTTGGCAGCACGCTCTCCGCCTGCACCAGCGCAGACGATCAAAGGCAGGAAGTGTTCCGCACCACCGCGCGGATGCATTTCGTATGATGCCGGATACCTCCTCCATTCTACAAGCTTCTTTTCTCTTGAATCGACGCTGGCTTCTGTTACCGCATCGGTCACCGCATTACTCCACGCGGTGTTGCGAGCTTGGAATGAAGGGTCCATGGTGATGCCGCTGAACATGGCGCGGAGATTGTGCATCGTGGCGAATCCAGAGCCAATTATTGCGACGTTTTGCTCTCGAAGTTTTGCGAGGGCGCGTCCCATCTTGAAATGGTCGTGGGGATCCTCTGATTTCAAAACGGAGACTTGGACGATGGGTATGTCGGCCTTGGGATTGATTAGGAGCATGGGAATGAAGACGCCGTGGTCCCACCCTACTTCATGTTAGACCTGGAATTATTTCAAGAGTTTGTGTTTTTCTTACCTCTCTCCTCGTCAAGTCTCGGTCGAAGTCCCGCGCCCTTGAAAGCTTCTGCCACCTCATTTGCAACGTCTGGTGAGCCTGGCGCGTTGTATTTGAGTTGGTAGGCCTCTGCCGGGAAGCCGCCGTAGTCATAGTACAGCCCATGCCTTCTTGCGCTGGATATGGTTGGTTGTCTTTCAGACCAGTGGGCGGTGACCAGTACTATCGCGCGTGGTGCTTCTGGAGTCCCCAACTTCAGAATCTCCGGGACTTTTTGTGTCATGGACTTGACGAGGGCGTCATGGCTGGGGTCGCCAAGGATGGGCATGGGGCCTCCGCCGTGGGAAATGGAAATGACAGGTGCCATTGCTGGGCTTGTCTGATTTGACACGAAACGAAAGGGTTGCTGTAAGCTCGCCGCGGCAAAGGGCAAGGCTGCGTAGAGGTAGCGAATGCTAGAGAACAGAGACATGAGGAAAACAAGAGGGTTTAAGGAGGGCCTCGTATGCGCCGCCCCCAGATTGTGCTCATCGCCTGGATTTGAAAGACCGGGTAGCCATGATTGAAACTTCCGTGTATGGTGACCAATCTGTGAGGGTGTCGGGAGAGGGAATCAACCAGCATGGCGCGAGTCGCGTAAGCCGACACAGCGGAGCGGGCAGCTTCCGCGGAACAGTTCCGAGCCCGAGCGCCACCTCAGCCAATGGCGCTGCCAGCAGTAGCAGCGCCTCTTCTATTTCTAAACTCCACCACAACAAAGGTCCTCGAGCAATTAGACGGAGGAATTGATGTCTGGTGATTGAAGCTCGACATTTGTGAACCTGTAACGGGCTGGAGCTGCCTGGCACCTTCCGAAGACAAGTCTTCCATTCACATCTGGAAATGTTCATAGCGACAAAAACCGACCGCGTACAACACCAAAATATCACGAGCTACCTACATCTCCCCCGAGTTTTGACCAAGTTGAAGCCATGCCCTGTTATTTTTGCGCTGGCCGCCGTTGAGCCAAGCCGAGGCCGTGACTCGCGGCCACGACTTCCCTTGAGCTTTTCCGCCGTCGATGAAAATCGTCAGACTCACGGACGCCAAGGACGCATCCAACGACTTGTCCCCATCACATCACAACCACAAATGAGAAACCCCGTAGCCTGTGTGTCATGTCGAAACGCAAAACAAAAGTGTATACATCGCGACAAGCCTCCTTGCGATCGCTGCCAGGCTGCGGGCAAGGCTGATACGTGCCGCTTTCCTCCACCTGGCACGTCTTCCATTCACAGGCAGTCTAAACGTCGCCGTCTTTCATCTCATCAGTCCTCCGCCAATCATGCCAATGGTGCTGCCGGTCAGCGTGCCTCGCCGGCGGAGAGCAGCGTCCTGATAGCATTCCCAAATGGGCTCGACACGTCGCTGGCCGACGTGGACCCATTTAACCTTTTGACTGATGAGGTCAAAAAGAGCTATTTGCGATGCTCGTACAAGTGGTGTTTTCACCACACGCCCACGTGGTTGAATCGCGTTACTGAGAAATCCCTCGACCCCTGGATTTCGTGGTCCATTTTGGCCCTTGCCGTTAGGTAGGCCCATCAGGTCACTACTGGAGCCATTGCTCCGTCTGCATCATCCTCACGCTGCGCAGGTTCAGCCGTCATGGCCCGGGGCCCTACGCAACCCCGACCGAAGCCAGCAACGCTTTCGCTGCCCATGCAAGGCAGATTCTCCAGCTCGAACTGGAGACTCCAAGTGTCTCACGCATCCAAGCTCTTCTCATGCTGACCGGCCATGATTGGGGCGCTGGCAATGGCAGAAGAGCATGGTTTTATCTGGGTATGGCTATCCGCATGGTGCAGATACTCAACCTGTGCGAAGAGCACACGGGCCAAGAAGTCACTGTTCCAACGGCCGAGGAATTCATCGAAGCCGAAGAGCGCAGGCGAACAGCCTGGACTTGCTTCCTCATGGACAGCCTTTTGAGTGGAGGCAAAGGCCGGAAACGATCTCTTTCGGCCGCCGACATGCACATTCAGCTACCATGCGAGAATGACATGTACATCTTCGGGGAGGCCGTCCAATGCGAGCGAATCGACAGGTCCTCGCATTCCTACTCTTCCGTGATTCCGATGGGATCCACAGGCATGATTGGCTACAGCCTGCGCGTGGCCGATGTCTGGGGCGAGGTTGCCCACTGGGCCTGCTCCAAGACTGTCGACGACGAGTTGCCGTGGGACGTTTCCTCGAGATTCAACCAGCTCTCAACTTCGCTCCAGACGTGGGTCAATTCGCTTCCGAAAAGGCTTCAGTACAGCATCCGGTCACTGGAGGCACATAATGCTCTGGAGCAGGGACAGGCTTTTGTCTACATGCACTGCATTCATTTCATGAGCCTCATGTTTCTTCATCGGGCCTACCTCCCCGTTCTCGGACCATCCGCCGATTCTCAGGCGGCGAATGACACCAACCGCGATGCCTGGCTACTATGGCGGAAAGAGTCGCGAAAGCAGCTCTTCCAAGTTGCGACCAGCGTGTGCGACATGGTCAACATCATGGAGAACTTCGGCTCCTTCTTCCTCCGAGGTTTGGTACCGTGGGTTGGATTTACCATTTACACGGCTGTCGGCGTTGTGGTATATCGAGCCAACTTTCACTTCGACCAAGATGACGACATGGGCAACGTCGACGATGACAAGGAACGAATCGTCCGTGGATGTAGTTTCCTCAAAGACATGAAAGAGCAATGGCCCATGGCTCAGCAATGGGTAAGTAGGATTCGCTAAGGGAGGATTTTGTTCTGACCAGACGCAGTTCGAAACAATCAAAAGAATGCAAGCCTGCTACCGCAGAGTACGCAACGAGGGCGGCGGCAGCATCCCTGAGACGGAGCAACGAACGATCCGCAACGCCATCATCGACTATGGCGCTCTCCAGCCGTCACCGGTACAGGCAGAGGACGAGGTCAACACTCCAGCAGCTTCAAATGTAACTATCCTCCCAATCTGCCCTATCTCCTGGCAAGTAGCTAAAACTCCATCAGCGTCCACCTCTCCCGACCGACCCCAGCAACGCGACGACTACGGCAAACACCAGCGCCGCGGCAACAGTAGCAACAACAGCCGATCCAGCCCAGAACCAGCCTCAATTGGCGGGAACTATCTCCCGTACCACCTTCTCGCCGCTGCCTCAACTCCCTGACGACGATGCTTTCTTCGAGGGCGACTGGTCTACGTTCGACGACGTTGCGCTACAAAATGCTGACCTTGATGCCCTGTTCCTCAACGCGACGCAGGAGTTTTGGGGTGCCTTCCCTGGCGAGGTTGGCTACTTTGATCCCTCACCCCCTTCTGGGCCCGACTTCAGCGGCATGTGAGATTGCGATAGAAAGCTTGGCGATGAGGTGGATGTGATCAACGAATCTGTACATGTTCAAGCCACAATGTGTCTTTGGCGCCCATGTAGGAGGCTGCAAATCGTGCCTGGCCGTAGATTTCAGAAAATGGCATTGCCCAAGGCACGTCTCAAACCAAGTCAACGATTCCATAAATCTGGCGGTGTTGAATGTTGATTTCCCGCAGTAACGGATACCCATGCCTCAGCTAGGTAAAATCTGCTAAGCAGGGTGAAGTGGTACCTCATAGACGTTCAACGTTGAACATAGGAGTTGCCCTTTTGGGCCGTCCATATGGCACGGCCTAAACGGGTAATCGTCGCTATTCCTCCAACTTCGAACGTCGCACGTAAATCTTCAGATTTTGCGTACCTAGCTTTGGCTTGTTGCAGAGCGAAGGACGGCCCTCTGTCAGCGCAACCTGGAGCCCTAGTTTCCTCCAAATTTGCACGTCAACCCTCGTAGACGCCATGTTGGAGAGCTTTTGGACCACCTCAGCCTGGCGATGTCGAATACCGACAACCGTGTACCAGCGATGCGAAATCTGCTAAGCAAGGTGAGCTGGCACCTCATAGACGTTCGACGTTGTAAATCGGAGTTGCCCTTTCGAGCTATCTGGCACGGCCCAAAGGGGTAAGTGTGACTTTGCTCCCCAACTTTGAACGTCTATGAGGTGCCATCTCACTTTGCTTAGCAGATTTGGCTTGTTGCAGAGCGAAGAGTGGCCCTCTCAAACCTGGAGCCCTGGTTGTCCCCAAATTTGCGCGTCAACCCTCATAGACGTTCAATCTTGCCAGTCATGCCGAATCTTAAGCAAGGTGAGGTGGCGCCTTATAGACGTTCGACGTTGGAAATTGTAGTTTCCTTTTCGAGCCATCTAGCACGGCCCAAAGGGACCTTGCTCCCGTCCCCAACTTCGAACGTCGGACGGAAACTGCACACATTGTGCGTACCTGGCTTTGGCTTGTTGCAGACAGGAGCGAAAAACGTCGGGTCCCAGACTCTGGCTGGCACCGGAACCTCGGGCCCAGGTTTCTCCCAAATCTACGTGTCGATCCCCCTTATAGACGTTCAATGTTGGAGAGCAATCCCCTTTTCGGCCACACATCGAGGCCACAGGTTGTACTTCAGCATCTTCGACAGGTCCCTTGCACACCTTCCACCTCTTTCCAGCAACCAAAATCTTACCTATTCAGCCAGGTTTTCTCAATAGCTCCTACATTCAAAGTTGCGTAGATTTGCCAATCAGATATCAAAGAAAACAAAACTCGGGCACCCTTTCAATAGACTTGCTACGTTTGAAGTTGAATAGACCGGCCAACTAGACGCCAGTGCAAGAATTGCCTGGCTGAGCGCTGTTTCTCAATAGCTGCTACGTCCGAAGTTGCGAGACGCCGTTCTCTCCCTCCCTCAGACATGCCCGGAGTGAGGTGTACTGCCTAATTGGGACTGTGATGGTATACTAAAACGGACCAATCAGAAGAAGGAAGTACTTGTAACTTTGAACGTAGCAAGACACTTCACCCACAAATCAACACAGTGGAGGGCGAGCACTGAGATCCAACATACCCGGAGTGAAGTGCACTGCCTAATTAGGACTGTGGCGGTAGAGACCGAAATGGACCAATCAAGAGTTGTGCTTGTAACTTCAAACGTAGCAAGATGGGTATCTCACCTACAGAAGCGACTTTGAAGAAGGAAGCTCGAATCAAGGCCTGAGGTCTAGCGTAGGTGACCGCCCGACTCGAAGTGAAATGGCTTGTGCGTTTTCTCAATAGGCTTGCTACGCTCGAAGTTCCGTAGACTGCCAATCAGATACTGGAGCAAAAAGATTTCCTTCTTGGGCACCCTCTCAATAGACTTGCTACGTTTGAACTTGCACGGATGTATGTCAGGTCAGACTGGCTATGTATGCACTAAGGGAGGACCAAAGAAGCAACTAAAGCACTTGGGCGTCTCCGATACTCAGATTTGAAGTCTTGCCCGCGGCGGTCTTGGGCCGGGGAGACTTCAAACGAAAAGTAGCTGCAGCCGCCGCCGCCGTACAACCTGCGGCCCAGGTTTCACCCTCAGAATCACAGGATGCACCTTAGTAGATATTCAATGTTGGAGAAGATGCCTGTACTGCCTCCTCAACCAGCAAGGTTCATCGATTTTGCAGTTCAACTTCGAACAACCTTCTGCTTCATCCGCTTCGTTTGCTCTCCAGAGGTTTCAGAATACACAGAGAAGTCTCCTACGCTTTCAATCAAGTCGGCAAGGGCCGTCGTGCTCTAATTTCAAACGTCTTTGAGATTATAGCAAAGAGTCTGAAGGTTGGTGGTGGTAGTGGTGGACCTTCGAAGACGGACGAAATCCTCGATTTTTGGCTGCTCGTCACGAACTGCTGAGCAGTTCCATCAGACGTTTGAAGTTGGGAGGTTGGAATTTCCCTTTTCGGTCGTCGCCAAAAAGGGTAACTTGAAGTCTGGCCATCATCATCGAACGTGTACCGATCTGCTGAGCGGATCAGACTTCGCGGCCGTGAACGTACCTTTCGCAGAGTAGAGATCATTTCTTGAAGGTCTTAATCTTATGTTGACTACAGGCTCCATCACTGATCATAGTCTTTCCTGAATTCATCATCGCAGTGCTGGTCATAAACTCTCACAGATCTCAGATTAAAGTTTGACACGCTGTAATTACAACAGAACACCTTCTTCGAGAATTGACCCGTGACCTCGTACGCCGTAGAATGAGAGCCTACTTACCAAACAGTCCTCTCTGACACGGTCAAAATCGTCCGCGCGCAAACGTACGTACAAGAAAGTATGCCAGTGGCCCAGAATTCGTCCACCGATTCTCGTCTCTGTTGAGCTTTTCTTTTCTTGCAGGCGCCAAAGATGTCCCATCGCTAAGCTCATTTCCACCACAGGACAGAGTACGTGCCGGCTTTTGTCTCGCCCTCGCGACGCACGCCCTCGACTCTCGCCTCGATGCCCATGCCGAATGGATTAGCCAGCAACTCGCCCAACTTCTTTGCAATGGAGACGACTTGATCGTCGAGCGGCGGTGGTCTGTCGGAAGTATAGGCGCTGGCAAGGGTGGGGCTTGCCTTGCTGTTGTGCAAGATCAGGTTGCTGTTTCCCGAGGACGACGACATGGTGCTCGCGGGCGTGGACACGGTGCTGCGGGAGCTTGAGCTAGGCGGCGACGCGCTCACAGCATGGTGGTCCTTGTGTTGCGTGTAGGGATGGTGTTGCTGGTTGAAGTAGCAATTGGTAACGCTGGAGGTGTTATTGCTTAATGATCTGGCGGTAGTAGAAGTGTAGTACTTTATCAAAGCCTCGTACAGCGGTTGGATCAGCGCCAGGTGCTTTGCCGCGACGGGCTCTGCCTGCGCGCACGAGTCGAGCGTGTCGATGCAGAGTTTGGCAGAAGCGAGATCGGTGGTCAAGTGTGTGGAGTTGAGGTCGCCGTCAAGGATTTGCTGGGCTGAGTTGAAAAGGATGACGGTGCAGCTATGGAAACTCCAGTAAATCAGGACCCAGCAACGTCGCGTCATAAAGCTGGTAAAGTCGATCAATGCCATGATGCGTGTCATTTGCTGCGCGGCCATGGAGCAGCGTGCACGGTAGTCTTGGACCTGCGAGTAGGCGACGTCGAGATTCCACTGCGACTGGATTCGCGCATTGGAAGCGTTCAGCAAGACTTGGCGGTATAGGGAGATGACGGCTCCGAGGTAGAACATGTGGAGCATCAAGATGGCTCTTCTTTGGAAGAAGTTGACGCTCGAATATTTGTTCTGGTCTATGAGGGTTGAGAGATGCATTGTCGGAGGTAGTTCGTTGTACCACGCGTCAAGCTTCTCCGTCAGCTTTGCGATATGCTCGGCCTTGACGTCCGTGGCAGCCTGGTGGACCGTGAGTTCAGCAATGTCCCTCGAGACGAGCCCAATCTTGCTCCCTTGCGCGTGGATGGCATCATTCATCGATATGCATTCGCAAGGAGGTATCCAAGCGTTCTGAAATGGTTAGCACTTTGTCCCGTTTGGGCTCATGGTTTTCTTACTTGGAGATCTTCCTTGCTGACGTCCGACTTGTAACCCAGAGTGGTGGACAGCCAACTTGAACTCATCAGCGCGAATGTCGTCCAGTGAACAGAGCAGACTAACCAATCCATGAATATCAATGTGTTCATGACTTTGCGCGCAGTCTCCTGGTCGGGTTGTTTGGGGAGATCTTGCTTGAGTGTTGGGAATTTCCAACGAGAAATCTTGAGACCGGCAGCTGATGAACAACATTAGCACTTTACTACTAAGGAAGACCTAATATAGCTTCGAAGCGAAAGAATCGATCAAATTTCGCGAGTCTTATCAAATTGGCACTTACTTATGATATGTCGGATGGCCATGTGCTTTTCAAGCAGAGAGTAAACGGAGAAGATGAGAAGAATTTGCATGATGGTATAATCGTCAAACGTGTGCACTGCAGACTCAAAGATCAGAATGGCAGAGGCATAAAAGCCTTGCCTCATTGACTCGGGCATGCAGTCAAAGTCATAATGCGCGCCAATGGCAGCTATCACCAGCGAAAAGATGATGCTCCTTGGATTGACCGGTCCTGTGGGCCCAAACATTTGGTCAAGCATGGTGTCCATTTGGTCGCTGGCCACAAGGTAAATGATGCATCCAGTGCCCACGATACAGCATTGCGCACCCTTTCGAACTATGTCTTCTGGTGGGAGTGATGCTTTGTCGAAGACAGGGACTCCTGCTGCAATGTGCTCAATCCTTTTTGCTTTGAGCTCTTCCATGGCCAATTCCAACGCGGCACGGCAGTCTTCAGCAATGGAATGCGTCGAGTCGTGTCTGACCTTCTTTGGAGGATTTGCACTTGCAAAGCCATCAGATGAGGGACTTCTTGATCCTGAGGCAGTGTCGTTGAATGGTGCTGAACGCGAAGCTTTCGTCTCCACCTGCGCATGCGTCCCTTCGCGTCGAAAATGCCTAAGGTAGCTTTGATAACGCCGGTAATTTTCCGTCTTCTTGTACTCATCCATCTGAGCCTCATACTCTTGATAGGCTTGTGCCGCTTGACGTTCCCAAACATGTTTCAGCTCTGGAGAGAGCGTTTGCCATCTTCTACCGACCTCGCGAGCAGAATTTTCAAATGAAAGACTTTTGATTTGAGGATCCGACCCGCGCAGGGCATTGGCAAAGTTTACATAGGCCGTCTTGGGTTTTTTGGGAGCATGATCATCAGGGCGTGGTTTGCGTCGGTATCTTCGCTTCTGCCTTCCATTGGATACCTCTGGCTGAGGAGGTGGACGGTCTTCATGTGCCTTTTCTCCGAGCTGGGAAGAAGCATTTTTCTCGGAGGTCGCAGGCTGGTCGAAATGATGACCGCGACATGTTGCAATCTCGCGTTGAAGAAGGCGGCGGTGTCCCAACTTGAAGCCAAGCTGCGTCAGGTCGTCTTCGGTTATATCACACAAGACATCCCAGGAGTCAAAGCCGTTGTCGAGCAGAATTGGTAAGTACTGACTAAGCCCGAGACGGTGAAGAGCATGACCCAGGTCAGCGGACATGGTAAGTTAAGGATGGAAAATTGAGCAGGAAGTGCGATTGCTGAGTATCTTGAACGAAGCACCGTCAGAAAGGCCAATAGGTGCGCGACGACATTTCTGAAAATCCACAGGTCCGGGGTTCTGTAGTCCGGTATTATGACGTGAGGTAAGGAGGGTCGGGTGGAGGTCAGGGGAGTCGGCTCGCCTCGTGTCGGATGCGCGATAAGGAATCCGCGTTGGATGGGGCTCGGCTGGCTCACTGGAAAAAGAGGGAAAGTTGGCGAGCGAGCGTTTGTAAAAAGAGAGTGGGCCTGCGGTATGAAAGAGAAAGAGTGGTAGCTGGCCTCCGATGTTTAGGTCCGGTCACGTGTTCGCAAAGATGAGCGGATCGGGCGGGGCGCTGGAGACGGATGTCGAGGCCGTCACCGCCGCCGGCATCTGCTTCAAACTGCTTGTGTGCTCTGCCCTCCAACAACTTCCCGCAGCGAGCCTGTTGTTTGGTCCATTGCTCTCGCCAAGTTGAATGAAGCATGCAACTCCCTTGGACGCCCCACGCTTCTCGCACGTGTGCTCGCCACTCTGATCCTTGCCTGCAATGCGCCAAGGAAGCTTGACATGGACCCCGTCTCCTTGCATTCCTACTCCAATATTGTCATCGTTTTCGGAGCGGACAACGGCCCGTTGGCGTCCTTCATCCTTCCTCTTTCGGCCATGACAGCACCTTCTCTGGCCAACGCAGGTCGAACACTGGCGCAGCAATGCCTCCTTCCATGCAATGGTCGCGCCTCGCATCTCTTCCGCCTACCACATCCATGTTTCAGACGTATGCGTCTGCGAACATCTCCAACCTGAGACCTGCATATTCTTTCTTTGTCTTCTTGCCAACCCTACGTCAGCTTGGATCGCAAAATCTCCATCCTATGATATGGCTGACTTGCCCTTGAATTCTCATCGCAAACCTTCCTGCCAGCTGTATTCCTTTTGCCATGAGACGAATATCGCACTCCGGAGCGGCTCTCGATGGTCACGAGGGCCTTCAGGTTTTGACCGAATTCCTCGACCAAGACACACGGCCTTCGTTCATCCTCGATGCGCACAACCATGCGCAGCAATCCAGCGTCATCTACCGGAATCGTGCACTCAAAGACTTTATCATCCGTTTGTCAGGTGTCGACCATCTCGCCGACTTTGAGACCTGGGCTGTGAAGTTCGAAGCCTCAAAAGAGACGGCGAATCGAACTGGGGCTGCTTCAAACTTGAGCTTTCGCGGTTTCCGTTGGACAAGCTCCGTGGTGAAGCAAAAGTGGAGAGTGGTGTACGCCATTCAAGGAGACGAGGATCGAGACAACGGGCGCGAGTTTGGGGCTGAGAAGTCCCAAGGCAGGCCAGCCACAACTCGAGAAAACTCCGACTACGCGTTTCCATCTCCAACGATTTCAGTGGATGAGCTGCGTATGAAGGCCGGTCTAAGCGACTGGACTCAATCAACGGCCGATGAAATGGTCCTCACTCCTTTTCTAGTGGATCGCTGCCTTGATTGGACCCGCAACCCCCCTCAAAATCTGTCAGGCTACCGCCGATTCATTCTTGATCACGACTGGGCGTCAACACCACTGGGACCTATCGAAACTTGGGACAACCAGCTTAGACAGAGCGTCGTCATGATCATGGCCAGTCCGGATCCTCGATTGATCTTGTGGGGCAACGACTTGTGCTTAGTGTACAACGAAGCATGCCTAGCCCTGATTGGACAAAAGCATCCCTCTGCGCTAGGCCATGGACCAATGCATGTCTTTGCTGAAATCTGGCAGCCTCTGAAGAGCATTGTCAAACGAGCCATGCAGCAGGGAATAGCGACTAGAGTGCAGGATCTGGAATTGATGATTGATCGTGACGGACGATTTGGGCCTGAGGAGACATATTGTGAGTTGTTCTAGTATGCACATACATCGAAGAGTTCTTGGTCTTGACGAGAACATTAAAGCTTTCAACAGACCAAGCCGAACCTGGCTTCCGAAAAGATCTTGGCTAATGCTCGTAGGGTCTTTTACAATGCTGCCCATAATTGGTCCTGATGGAACTGCAGTCGGAGCGTTGGACGAGTTTGTCGAATCGACTGCTTCAGTCATTGGAGTGAGGCGCATGAATACACTCATCACCCTGGGCGAGAAAGCTACCTCAGCAAGCTCTCTTGATGACCTCTGGAGGATGGTTTTGGAGGGTCTGGAACCAAACACCCAGGATTTTCCATTCGCACTTCTGTACTCGGTCAAAGAAGGCGGCGAAGATGAGCAGGATGATCTTCGAGAACACTCTGATGCTGCCCAAGCATCCTGCCCAAAGCAGTGCATTCTTGAGGGGACCATTGGTATCCCGAAAAATCATCCAGCTGCCGTCAAAAGCTTTTCTCTCACAGAAGGGAACCATGGTTACGCACTTCCCTTCAGACGAGCATGGACTTCAGCAAAACCTAGTTTTCTACAAGCTGGAAACGACTCTCTCCCAATAAATCTGTCACAAATCAGAACCGAAGGGAGGGGATTCAATGACGCGACAACGACGGCGATTGCACTTCCCATTCCTCCTCTGAGCGGCACCAGCATCAGAGGATTCCTTTTACTTGGATTGAATCCAAGGCGTCCTTATGACGAAGAGTAAGTTTGCTTCATACTTGTCCATAAATTTTCAAGCCGTCCATATCCTCCAATGCTGACCTGTTCATCAGCTACCAGATTTTCGTCCGACTTCTCAACGATCGCCTTGTCAAAGCCGTGGCTTCCATAATAGTGCCCGAAGAGCAACGCAGGAATCGAGCGCTAATGGAAGCAAATAATTCCCGCCATAACAAATTCTCCCGGGAGCTTGAACGTCGCAGGCAAGAGGCTGAGAGTGGAGAGGCAACTTTTACCGCTCTCGCAGAGTCAGCGCCTATTGGATGCGCTGTTTTCCAGGTTGATGGCCGTGAGTGGCAGCTCGACGCATGCAGGCTTTGAGGCTGATTACTCGTCAATAGAACCGCGCTGGATGAATCAAGCCTATCTTGATTTGGTCGGATTACGTCGCGAGGACTTCGTAAATGGCATCTGGTCCAACAACGTTCTTCAAGACGATCGATATTTCGTCGAGGATCAGTGGCGGAAGCTGGCCACCGGGCAAACCGTCGAACCATTCGAGTATCGGGTCAAGAGACCGTTCAAAACGTCTCAAGAAGATGATGCGCAAGCGATTGAGTACTCGTGGATACTGGCCAACGCATTTCCTGAAATCGGCGAAGATGGAAAGCCTCGAAAGATCCTTGGGTGGCTTACGGACATTAGCCATCAGAAATGGAGCCAACACTTGCAAGCCCAACGTCTAGAGGATGTCTTGGAGACAAAACGCCAGAGCGAAAACTTCATTGACATGGTACTTTCCCAGATGACTTCTGCCTGACCTGGCTGACCTCTCAACAGACTTCACATGAGATGCGCAATCCGGTGAGACCTGTTTCTTTATGCGCCGGATGGTGGTTGTGCGGATGCCCTCGGTCTTGTCTACGTCTTATTTTCTCGCTCACTCCTGAATTTCCATTTCCCCAGCATCTTAGACTTTAGCTTTGAACCGAGCCAACATGGTAGAGCGGTTTTGAGGTTCGACCTGGTACTGACTGATGCGGTAGCTTTCAGCCATTCTGCAATCTGCTGATGGAATACTCGGAGCGCTTGGTTATCAACGCATCGGTAAGTCTTCTCTCGCCAACCTTTGACCAACAAGGACTGATTCTTCACCAAAAAGGCAATGGACTTGACTCTTCGCCGCCTCCGCGAACTGCAATGATACTGGACACAGAAGCTCAGGCGAGCATCATTGATAGCGCACAGACGATTATTCTCTGTGCACAACATCAAAAGAGAATAGTTGACGATATTGTAAGCCTTTCCATCTTATCCCACTGAAACTTCCCGCTGACAAGTACTAGCTGGTCAGTAACGGGTCACGCCTCTCCTTTTTATTGCCCGCAACGAGTATTGGCCGAAGAGTTGCCATTGCAGCAATTCTCTACAAGTCTCAAAGAGATTCTTCTTTCCCTCCCTCAAGAGCATCCAAAGAGCATCAACAAAATTGGCGAATGCTTACTGACTCTTGACAGACGCTCTCAAAACTCGACTCAAATCTCCTCGTAATCTCTCCGGACAAGATCCAGCCCGTGACCCTGGTTGAGCGTGCTATCAAAATGTACGAAGCAGAGCTGAATAGCGCTCGAATACGCCTAAGCCTACAGGTTAATCAATCCTACGAAGACCTGGGCATTGAAACCGCTCTCCTCGACCCCTCACGAGTCTTACAGGTCCTTATAAATCTGATCACAAATGCCATCAAATTCACACGAGACCGCGAAAAACGAGTCATTACCATCTTTCTCTCCGCCTCTCGCAAAACCCCTTCGTTAGGACACGACAACCTAGTGTACATTCCCAGGCGTGCAAATCGACCAGAGCATAGTTTCACGGAAGAATGGGGTCCAGGCGAAGACTTTTACCTCCAGTTGGCGGTCGAAGACACCGGCAAAGGACTTAAAGATGACGAAATGAAATTGCTCTTCCACCGTTTCTCTCAAGCGAGCCCGAAGACGTACGGAGAGTATGGTGGTAGCGGCCTTGGCCTTTTCATCTCAAGAGAACTCACGGGTACGCCGTTTACCACGCCGCATTGCTCGATCTGACGTCTTGCAGAACTTCAAGGTGGCCAAATTGGCGTAGCCTCCAAAGCTGGCCGAGGCAGCACCTTTGCCTTTTACATCAAAGCCAGGCACTTTGTATCTCCGCCCTCCCCGATCCCTTTGAGTCCCCCTCTCCGTACCTCACCGATGCACACAGCGCCACTTCGTCGCGTTTCAATGTCCAAACTTGGCCCGCTTCAGCTTCCGACACTCGCCAAGCGCACAGTCGACCCAATGCCTCTGACGGAACCCTCAGATCCGTCTTGGACAATCCATAATCCCGGTGGTCCCATGTCCTTTCAGAACATTTCGCCCATCAGACCTCCCATGGCCAACTCGTCATCACGATTCCCAGGTCTGAAGGTGCTAATTGTCGAAGACAATGCCATCAACCAAAAAGTCATGGCTCAGCAGCTACGGCGCGCCGGGTGCGAAGTACGCGTGGCCAGTCACGGAGGCGAGGCGCTTGCGATGCTGCGAAAGAGTACGTTTGCAGCCACGCCCACGACTCCGCCCATCTTCACACCGACATCGACGGCGGCCCTCGTTGATACGTCTTCGTCCCCA
This sequence comes from Phyllosticta capitalensis, assembly GCF_038381095.1. Taxonomy (NCBI): domain Eukaryota; kingdom Fungi; phylum Ascomycota; class Dothideomycetes; order Botryosphaeriales; family Phyllostictaceae; genus Phyllosticta; species Phyllosticta capitalensis. Next base: position 1,561,372 of record NW_027117444.1, on the reverse strand, counting down.
TCGCCTTCAGCATCACCTTCGCCTTCCGCCTCTTCTTCTCCCTCGTTTCCCATTGCAATCGCAGTCCACGACTTTGCCGTCCCATCCGACGTCCCTCCGCAGCAGACCAATACCGTGGCAGCACCGACACCCGCAAACAACGCGACACAATCTCAGCTCTTTGAAATATCGGTAGTGCTCCTCGACCTCGAGATGCCTATAATGGACGGGTTGACGTGTGTGCGGCACATTCGACAACTGGAGCGCGAAGCAAAACTGACCAGACACGTCCCCGTCATTGCCATTACCGCGAACGCGCGTGGTGAGCAGATATCGTGCGCCATGCAGGCTGGCATGGACCACGTCGTAACCAAGCCGTTTCGCATACTGGAACTTTTGCCGTTGATGGATAGGTTGGTAAAGAGGCTCGGAGGATTGAGTGCTCCTGTAACGGAGTATAATTGACAGACTTGGGGCATGGATCTGTATTGTCTTGGTGCTCTCCTCCTACCTTTCTCCCTCGTCTACCTCCACCATCGCCTCTTCCTCTTCAAATCCTTGTATGCCGTACATGCATCTTTTCGGTTGTTGTCCTTGCACATAGAAATACAGTGCATTGCATGAAGTACTATTCAAACTGCCCAAACGATTGTGCAAGCCTTGAGGTTTTTCCAATCTCATCCCTATGCTCGTGCCTTTACTGAGAGAGCGTGGAGATGCGATTCCAGCAACAACAAGAACAAGTCACTGGAAGAGACTCGACGGCAACAGTAAGCGCAAAGGTCTACGTCCATGCAGAATTCCATCTTGCAACCCCCGGGGAGCTTGCAAGCAAATAAGCATCTCCTGACACGAGGACGAGGAAGTGATACTAAGAATCCTGGATCATGTCGAGTGACAGTACAGGGAGGAGCAGCATCATTCAAGCTCTTGCAAGCTTCGACCTGATCGTTTCGTCACTTTGTTCCCTCTTTTGTCTGTCCTCAGGCCTTTTTTTCTTGTTTTTCTTCTGTTTCTTTTTCCATTTCTCGTCCAATGACGTGCACTAACAACGCTTCCTCATCCGCTCGCTTCTTCCACCCGACCACATAGACGCTCCCGTCGCCTGTCGAACGCCTCGGCAACCTCCCGCCTTGCCTTGCCTTGCCCATTGCGCAGGCCTCTCTACAGTCGCTCACTCGCCCATCCCATCATCTTGGGTTCCTCGCCTCATACTGTGGGGCAGAATTGACAAAATCTGCCGTTGAGTCGGAAAGCCTCGTCTTGTTCCCCCACCATTCGCCAACCCCACCCAACTCAGTCCGCCCTCAACATCATATGACGCAGCCAGCATCAGCCTTATCAAACCCTAAACGCGCCCCAGCAAACAGAACTCGCCCCATCCCTGCCGCGCACGTGGGTGGCCTCGGTGGAAGGGTCCCGTCCGTCCTGCCGCCAACTACCCTTTCATCTCCTCTGGTTGGTCAATTCGTCACGTCACGAACGCAGCTGCAGGCAGGTCACGACGTTGGTGGTTACGCACGCAACACTGGACGCTGGATGCTGGAGCTGCTTGCTGCTGCGCCGCCGCTAGGTTTGTCGCTACATACGGATAGGTTGACGCACGCACGCACGCGACCACCTACAACGCAGCCGCATCCGTACTTATCGCAACCGCCAACTACTCGCATCCACCAGCCGGTTAGACAGGCGAATGTGGGCGATGCAGTGCATCGGACGACCGGACACACTCCCGACCGACCGCCTGCCTCCCAAGTGACTGGAACTTGGAACGACCGGGGACGGAACATTTGGACGTTTCGAGAACCCACCCTCCAGTGGTGGATCTGCGATGCGATGCCATGCGATGCGTGTGACGGAGTAGCGGTCGGTATGTATGTATGCAGGGAAGTACTGTAAGTGGGTTTCAGGGTGCTGCTGCTGCTCTCGCGCTCGGTAGGCGGCTAGGCAAGCGGGCGGGGCGAGGTGATTGGTTGCTGTGCGGACGATAGTTGATAGTTCTTGGACTGCACGATAGTTGATGATGGTGGTCGGCAGCTGGGTGTTTGGGCGCTCCGTTCTGCTGATAGTTGATAGTTCTTGGACGATAGCTATCCCAACTGATAGTTGATCACCGCCAACTCAGCGCTTGGATTGATAGTGCAACGGGGTTGTGTGCGCGGCAAGATACATAGATAGGACGACGAACGTCCGTCCTTCCATCGTCGATTTGACGAGTCGACTCGAGGCGATCAGATAACGTTCGCTGCGATAGTTGTGCCACAGCGCAGTGCAGCCGCAAGTCTTGGATGGTGGTACAATTTAGCTATCAATGTACAACTACACACGTACCTATTGTTACAGATGCCCGATACAATGCCGCGCAACGAATCGAAGTAAAACGATAAGCTCGCAAGACAAAAATAGAAAGAAATGGAACGAAGAAGCAGTCTGAATGATCTCATTTTGGTAAATTTTGTGCTCGAGTGGACGATGGGAAATGGGGAGCTGAAGGAAATCTTGAGACCCATACCATGCACCACCCACCGCGCTTGCTGGATACCAGTCTTTGATGGTTTCGAAAGAAGCAAGTTGTGGAAAAAGCAAAAAGGTCAAAAAAGCACGCACGCACGCCACGCTTTCCGCTATGTTGTAAATAATGCCCGATTGAGGAGAAAGGGGGAATCATTTGTGTTGCCCACACCTAGCAGGATATGCGCGTGCCGTCCAGCCGTCATGAAACTCCGTCAGCAAAGCCAGCAAAAAGAGCAGCAGTAGTAAAGGAGGTGAAACGGAAGGAGAAGAAGAGAGACGCAGAAAAGCAAGCACCGTAACTCCTCGCTTTGTCGTTGGCTACCAGCAAGCAAGCAAGGAAGAGAAGAAGATTTGAAGCTGAATCCAGCCGCAACATCGATTTTGATCGGTCTCAAAGATTCGTCCAGGCATTGTGGACGAAAGAAGGAAAATAGTCTCGCTTGCTTTTTGAACGTGGCAGGCCGCTGCAAAGGTATCTTCGATCCATGTGAAAAAGAGCTAACAAAAGGAAATTCGTCCGCAAGCGTTCAAGGAGTGATCGAGATCGCGTGGCCGAAAGTGAGCGCTCACTCGCCCTTCGCGCCAGCAATGCCGTGAGGGTGCGCAGTGATGCGGACCTTGCCAGACATGTCAACGGGAGGGTAGCGAGCGCGCAGCTCGAGGTCATCGAGCGGGATGGTGGAGCGAATGTACTTCTGGCTCGCGTTGTCAATGGGCTGGTAGTCCCACGACTCGAAACGGCCCTTCTGGAGCGCGTTCCAGCACAGGCGGCGCTGACGCTGCGAAGTGAGCACATCGTCGTGAATCTTTTGCAAGTCCCAACGCTTCTTGACTTCTTCGGCAAAGGCGGCCGCCACCTTGGCGACAGCAGGGTCAGATGACTCAGCCACGTTGCGCAGCTCGTCGGGGTCCGATTCGAGATCGAAGAGCTGTGGCGGGTCGGCGAGGCAGGCCACGTACTTCCAGCGGCCGCGTCGGATCATCATGACAGGTGACACGGTGCCTTCGCCCATGTACTCGCCCAAGACCTCGTCCTTGACGCGGTGTCCGTAAAGCGCGGGGTACAGACTCTCGCCGTCAATCGCGAGTCTGGTGTCCATGCGGCCGCCGGCCAGATCCACCAGCGTCGGAAGCAAGTCCATGGTCGACACAGATTCGGCAACGTGGCGGGGAGAAAACCGAGCTGGGTAATTGATGATAAGGGGCACCCGCGCGCTGTGCTCGTGCCAAGACATCTTGTACCAGAGATTGCGCTCGCCCAGCTGGTCTCCGTGATCGCCGCTGAAAACCACGATCGTGTTGCGGTCCAGCTTGCAGTCCTTGAGCACCTTGAGCAGCTTTCCGACCTGATCATCGACATAGCTGCAAGCGCCGTAGTAGGCGCGCCGGGCACGCTTGATGGCCTCGTCCGGGACGGGGTTGTTCCACAAATCGACGCACTCCATCAGGCGCTTCGAGTGGGGGTCCTGCTGACTCTGGTCGAGACGGACCTTGGGGAGCGGAATGTCGACGTCCTCGTATCGGTCCCAGTAGTCCTCGGTGATGGCATAGGGATCGTGAGGGTGGGTCAGAGACACGGTAAGGCAGAATGGGCGCTGGGTCTCTCCCTTTCTGACGTGGTCGTACAGATATTGGGTGCTCCTGTACATGACCTCCTCGTCAAAGTCGAGCTGGTTGGAACGAACGCATGGACCAGCCTGCAGGACGGACGACATGTTGTGGTACCACTCCTGGCGCTCCTCGGGCTTGTCCCAGTTGACAGACCAGCCAAAGTCGCCCGGGTAAATGTCTGAAGTGAGGCGGTTCTCGAAGCCATGGAGCTGGTCGGGGCCAATGAAGTGCATTTTGCCGGCCAAGGTCGTTTCGTAGCCCTCTTTGCGAAGATAGTGCGCATAGGTCGGCACATCGGCGTTCAGGTGAGAGGCGTTGTCGTAGGCCCTGATCTTGTGAGGAAGCTGGCCAGTGACCATGACGAAGCGCGAGGGAGCGCAGAGCGGGGCATTGCAGTATGCGCTGTCGAAGACGACGCCCGTTTCGGCCAGCTTGTCCAGGTTGGGAGTCTTGATGGGCGAATTGGGGTCGTGCATCTTGAGCAAAGGCGCAGACATCTGGTCGGCCATGATGTAGAGAATGTTTGGGCGCACGGGAAAGTGGTCGACGGGAGGGAGGTAGCCATTTTCCATCTGGCCGTTGGGCGGCGTGTCGGGAAGAGTGGCGTGCGGAGGCATTGCGCTTGACGCTGGACGATGGAGATGTAGAGAAGAGAGTCGTCACAAAGCGCGCGCGTGGAAGCTGAAGGAGAGTGGGAGCAGCGCGCAGAAGAAAAGTCGACGGAGGAGGAGAAGGAGACAAGGAGGGAGCGGTCAATATTTGAGGAGTGAAGTCACGCGACAGGGTAGTCGTGGCGTCGGGACGCGCAGATCGAGGCGATGAAAGGAGGTCGCGAGATTGTTGCTGCGGACCGATAGTTGTATTGGTTGGAAGAAGCAGGCAGGCAGGCGAGCAGAGCAGCAGGCACCTGACTGATTCGGTCGTGAGTGAGTGTGTGCTTTATAATCTAGACTGCAAAGGTGAACTTGACGGAAGCGTGCGGGCTGGCCTAGCGCCCAAGATTGCGTGATTGGAAACGCCATGCGGCCATTAGCACGTCAATTCCAGGCGCAATGGCAAAATGTTGCTCAAACTCGTCCGTCGTCGTCAGCAAGTAGAGACAGTAACCACATTGTTGGACCAAGACAGGAGGCAAAAGCAACTCCTCGTCAAATGCCTGTGGCCCAGAGCGACGGCGGTGCAACAGGTAGAGTGCAATCAGAAGCGACAAGTGCCTGTCTTCGCAGGACGTGGTAACACTGGTCGTGACTTGTCGCTTTATAGACGCCAGACGTTGGCGACGATCGTTTGCACCTGCATATCAGCCTGGACTACGCCATCGCCCCCCGTACATGAGTTGATGTCGATTGGTGTTTAGCCCGGGTGGCTGCACCCTTTGGCTATTCATCCCGGCACTTGCAGGCCAAGCTTGCCAAGCTTCCAAGCCGCACCAGACGTCGCGAGAACCTTTGAGAGTGCCATCTCGTCGTTTAGATATGCTCCTCTCGTGCCCGCAAATCAGCGGGGAAGCGGCTCCACTCACTTGGGACTTGCGTTGCGCACGACCAACAGCTCCTTTCGGCCTTCGCTGCGTCTCGCATACCCGCCGCTGACAGCTGTCACATCTTCTCCCTTTTCACCACCACGTTTCGCTTGGCATTACGACCAAAAGCACCATCACGAAGGCCTCGTTTCAAATTCTGCTACATTTGCCTGCCTGCTTTTGTTCTAGAAGCACGTACCGCTTACTATCCCCTGCCTGCTCAATATCTCGTGCTGCTAGCTATTCAACTGCTCCTCGCCCCGTCATTCAGCAAAACCCATGTGTCCCTCATCTCCCTCCATAACTCCGTCGTAAAGAGTACGATCCGTTGAACTATCCCCATTCCGATCGAAAAAGCACGCGACACCTTTTCTCCAGGGCGTCGCGCTGAAACCACGACAATAAAATCCAGCTGAAAAAGCAAAAAAGTCCTAGGAGCTGGTTGATCCGATCAACCAGCCTTTGGAAGTTGGGTATCATGTCATGCGGGAAACGTCGAGCGAAGAAAACGATGGAATCGACAGTAGTCAGAAACTGGCATGCTTAGGGCTGTACGATAGCTGAGGCGTAATGGGATTGCTGTCCTCAGTCTCCTTGGTGCAGATGGAACGGCATGACTCGTCAAAGTCGTCCGACCTGATGAAGCTGTGCGAAAAGTCAGCACTCGAAAAGGTATGGACATGTTGTACACGCTTACCTGCACCACGTGTTGTGGAAGCAATCGTCGCGAACGCAACGATACACCTCATCGAAAACCGTCAAAGAGAACTCGGCCGGAATCATGTTCTCCGCAAAGTCATCCTCTGGGTTTAGCATGCCCTGCAGCCTCCTGCGATCCTCGGGCTGAATCTCGTGTTGGCGGCAACTTTCCTCCTTCTGATGGTCCCACGGAGTTACCATCTGGTCGTCCGTGAAAAAGTTGTTTCCATCATCGTCAGCCTCGTACTGCAACGTCTCGAAAGCCTTGGCGATCTTCTTAAAATGGCGATCTGGAAGATTGATGGTAGCACGCGACGTCGTCGGATTGACAAACGTGAAGAAGATGAGGGCTGCATCTTCGAATCTCTCACGTGCCTGTCGGCCAGTCAACGTGCGTGGCTGTCCGTCGGCACTGGACCATTGGTTCTTCCACTTGCGAACGTAAAGCAAGAAATGGACGTCAGCAGCAGTGAAGTTGCGATTGGCTGCATAGTCAAGCAGGGGTCGAGGGTTGTGCTCCAAAGCTTCGTCCATGGCGGCGGCAGAGCACAATTCCTTGTCGCTGAAGCGTGAAGGGCCTGGGGAGTGAGCCCGGCTACTCTTAATGCTGAAGCTCATTGGAGATTTCTTGAAGCTGCTGTATGAACTACCAAGAACGTTGAAAGTTCCAGGTCGCTCGTGGAACGAATCGATGATCGGAATGCACAAGGCGCTGATTTGGACCGCCACGAGGAAAGGGATGAACCTAGGGCGTTGTCAGTTTCAACCAGCACAAGGAGGAATGCGGGGACATACCAGCCAGCCTTGGGAAACCAGCGATTGATGTTCTCGATGGTAGGATTGTCAGAATAAAGGAACAAGAGCCATAGAGGCGTTCCAGGCAGACTTCGCAGAGTAAGTATGCGCCGCCGTCACGTTGTCATCGAGACTTACCCGAAAAACAGGATGACTCTGGTTTGCCACGCCCACAAGTGCGCATCGTTCACATTGCGAATGCGGTAAAGGAGGTAGGGTCCGTAAAACCAGCACCAGAAGAATTGCCAAAGAGTGGTGGGAACCCTTTACAGTGTTAGTGTCAACGTGATCGACGCGTAACACTGCGCTTACCATTCTCCGTGGCCTCGGAAACACTTAGTCGGTCCTGACCACTTGCCAAACGCGCCATAATTCTCGTGGAAGTTGCGCGAGCCAAAGAAGACGATTGCAGAGATGATGACCGTTGCGGACAAGCCAGCGACAAAAAGAAAAGTCGACTGCGTCTGAAAATCGAGAGCTTTCCATCGTCGAAGAAAACGGACCGGCTCCCGAAGAAAGAAAGGCTGTTTACGACGCTGCGCATAGCTTGGCTTCTTTAGAAGCGCTATCTGCGTCTCATAGACGTAGACCAGGCGAGCGTTGGACACTTGGTCACGTTAGCATGGAGAAAACGAGAGAAGAAAGCATTGCTGAAGACATACTTTGCCAGAGACCGATTCCAGCTGGGAACAGAGTAGCCATGACCCAGTACTCTGCAGCGCAGTTGTACCACCATCGGATGGCGTAGACGAGGAAGATCAGAGTGAGGTAAACGTGGAGAGAGCACACGGCCGAGACGGTGAGCCAGAAACCGCGCAAGCGAACCGCAAAGGTGTGGCGCTGAAGAGTCAGGATCAAGAGAAAAACGACAATGGCTGTGGTGTAGCAGCCGGCGACGGCGATCCAGATGTACGCTCTCGGGTCGAGCTGTCCAGGGAACGGAAGGGTGGCATCGTCAAAGCCGAGCGACTGGACGGGATGGTGCTCCGGAGAAGCCTTTGAGACAGTGTCAGCCATGATGGGCAGGGCGCAAAGGTCGGCGCATGAGTTGTCGCAGTGATGATCAAGAAGAGCTGGCGATGTCGAGGTGTGATGGAGGATGGGAGTGTTAAGGGTGAGAGAGAAGATTTGGTGGAAGGAAGAAGTGAACGGTTAGCGAGGCGTGCAAAGGCAAGTACCCACCATGATAGAGCGAGGTCCTGAGGCCAAATTACGCCAGAAGGTTGCGAGAGGTAAGAACCGCCAACATGGGAGGAGGCAAATGTACCGGCGGCGAGGCAAGAGGAAGACTGGACATCATAAAGAGCAAGAGCCAAAGACAGAAGTCGCGGGTGCTGGGTCTGCTCTGGGGCACGAGTCACGAATTCTACACACAACACCTACCACGTCGTTCCTGGAGAAAGCCACCTGCAGTCAGGCAGCCCCCACACAAGCTCATTCTCTGAGCCAAGTACAGTGCACATCATGGATGGGGCGGCCCACGGATCTGGTAGCCCAGAGCATGGCGACGGGGTTTGGGCCAGACGGCAAGCTTTGCAGCGCAAGGCACGGCACCAGGGAACACACGTGTTGGAACGGGGGCGAAAGGGGCTGCCGCGCTGTGGTGTTGAAGTCAAGTTGGAGTGGAGGAAGCTCCGGGTGCCATTTGGGTTTGACCATCCCCCGGGCCGTGACCAAATCGGCAACTGGCCGCCTGCCGCCCCGACCTCGACCTCGCGCACATCCTTTTCAGCTCTTGCCCATCATCCTCTGCTTCTCCAATCCTTCGACGGTCTCGACTCGATGCACCCCCTGCAACCTCATCAGCCCCGGCTCTTCTGCATGGGTATCCCCTTCGCGTGCTCTGCTCCTGGAGCCCGACCTGGACGGATCCCCACTGCGCGGTACCCACGATACTTCCACCGGTCCACCAAGTCTGGCAATTTTCTATTCTTGTATCCAGAATTCTTTCAGCTCAATCGCCATCTGATCGACGCGTTTCAATGGTGCCAGCTTCTCCAGCTTTGCATGTGGTCAATTCCAGCGCCGAGGCTATGGGGAAATCTTCGAGTTCAAGTCTGACTGACTCTTCACGGAATGACCGCCGCACTACCGACCATGCCACTTGCCGCTCAATCACGTCAGTGACGCAACTGGCATCGATACCCACGGGAAACAAATGCCCCTCTCGAACATGATTGGGCGCGCGGGAAGTGGTCAACAGCGGTCGCAGATACCAACATTTCGAAACACGCCCGAAGTCGGTGACAATTATCCAGCCCGAATTGGACCTGACAATTCAGCTACCGCACTGCGTTTCCATGGAGACCACGCGTAGACCGTTGACTGCTTCTACCGCGCACACCTGTCGAATATTCGTGTCCTGTGTCGTCCACCGTATTTTTTGGCCCCAAGCATTGACGTCAAGAAGATCGATTTTCGTTTCTTGGGCAAAGTCTAATCTCGCCTCCAGGACCCACTGACCACTCAGATTTGCTCGATCACGAGGGAACACCCGCCGATCCACAATTGATCCAACCGCGTGGAGAGATCTGAGGCTATCTCTGCCTTTTCTCGAAAAAACCATCAGCCACATCTCCTTTCTTAAACGATGCGCTTATTGGCATCAGATCTCTATTGGACTGACGCAAGATGATCAAGGCGTGTTCTCGGCCAGATCACAACTGCGCGCAGGCAGCTGTACGGATTGCACAAAGCGACTATCAGAATTCTCTCCATCAAGCGACAAGTGGTGGAATTCGTCCCGTCGCACACACTGAGTCGGCTTCTGAAGTGTGGCGTCAAGTCCCGAGACGGAGTGTTCAAGACCCGTTGAACATTGAGACAGGGACTGCCTCGGCTCGGCGGGTGTCCTTCATGTCCCGAGCCAATTGGAAGCAGACTCGCTGCCCTGATCCTCGATGAAACGGTCTCAATATCTTCTCTAAAGATTCGATGCGTGCCTAGCAAGGATGTGCTTTCTTCCAACAATTCGACCGTTGTTTGCGAGGTGACAAGCGGGACATGCTGGCTGATGCGAATGTCGCGACCACCGACCGTGCAATTCAATGGCTTCCCCTCAAGTCTGGAAAGTTCCATCCTCTGAAATTGAGGTCGTTTTGTGAAAACTGGGCTTACTGATGATGTCCTAATAATGCAGTGAGACAATCATCTCAATAGACTCGAAGAGCACCATCAACAAAACAACAACAAGCTTTCGCCGCAGAATCTTTCGAATACAGTACTGTAGCTATACAAACTCAAAAACCAATATACTGCAGATCTATGCCGGCGCAACGACGATCCCCGCTGCAACCTGTGTCAGCATCCTCGGCAGACATGCAGGGCGCTTTCCGGCTCGAGGCACACTCCTATCCTCTACACTGAAGTCCTGAATCAACTTGATGCAGAGCATACAGAATATTGTCGAAAATGGGCAAATTGCGGCGCCATGTTTAGGGTCCGACTGCTGCAACCACTTAGCATAGCCTCGAACGTCGTATGCGCAAACAGGACAGTTTTTGGAAACACGTCAGAATGCGAAGATTCGCAAAGTCACCAGGATATCAGCTATGCGCTCAATACGGAGTCAAGAAATGCGACAGCGCTCGTACTGCACATCAAACGTCGACTCTCGACATCACTCAACTCCACTCATCCCGTCCGGCTCGTGTTATCTCATCTCGCGCTGGACCGAGAGAACCGTTGAAAGCCATTGCCTGCATCAAACACGAAACACAATTTCTCCGCAACAGACGCTCCCGCCGCGGCCGCAGGCAGGATGTATGAATGCTCCACGTGGACGTGCTCTTGTCTGCTCCCTAGAAGAGATGAACGGCAAAATTGCTCGTTTCGATATTAATTTTCGACCAATGAGGAAATGCTGAGGCGCGATCCCGGGTTTGGTTGGCCAGAGACCAGAAGCCGTCGATGGACGTTGGCGGCTCTTGCCGACGCGCTTGCTATGCGGTACTGTGCCGGCACGGTACAGATCTAGTGCGGTTGCATCCCGTGGACGGACGGATGAACAATGGTAGGGAGAGACGCGGCCCAGACAAGGATGCGATGGTGGAAGAAAGGGAGAACAGAACAAAGTAGGGAGAGGTACTCACACGTGGACTCTTGCTCACAGTGACTCAACCTGTGTTGTTGTCGTTGCTGTTGTGCGTACGGGAACGAATGCGGGTACGAAGTTTTGTATCCCAACCCAAACCAGATGAATCTGAATGCCCTCGGCATAGAGATTGGTTGACAAAAGTTATTGTCAAAACCTAGGTTGAAGAGACAGTGCCACAGGGACGGTTGTGAGGAGAAATGTCGTTTGAAGTGCGAGGCTCTGCAGAGCAATCTACAACTTTGAGCTAGATCTTGTTGGCGGTGCAGCGACAGACGGAGGGACCTGTCCAATCATACGTACTTACTCGTATGTTGAACAAACGGTCTTTGGTGGCAACACCTGGAAGTCTCTCCGCAGTGCTATCTTTAATCGTCTATATTTCTTCGCAGAATCTTTCCAGACTCAAAACAGAACATGTCCCAAAGCTCCACAAAGTTGCCCGCAGGTGCATATTATTCCATCTCGGCGTCAGGTCGTTCCATGTCTGCTCATCACCACTTCGCTGACTGCTCACCAGTCCGCCAGTCAGTCAGAACTGAGCTAGTTCTGCCAGCAGAGGGCCTTTTCAACATGTTTCCACGCATACTTACATTGCACTGACCGACTCTTTGATAGAATATTCCTCCTAAAAGCATCAGCACGCACGCAACGGGGCTTGGCAATAACACCATCTGTGCCCCATCTGTGCTCTTCCTCCGCTTGGGCGCCTTTCATTCTCCTGGTCCACTTACCCACCACATCCCTCTCCGCCTCGCCCCTGGTCTTGTCCATTCGTCCTACATCCTGCGAAAGCCGTTCGAGTTGAAATGGATCAGCCGCCTGATTTACCAGCCGCTGCGACATTGTGGGGCGGTCTGCTACCGAATATCAGCGGCATGAGCGAAGTGTTGAAGAGAGCGGCAGAAAAGGAGGTCACAAAGCAAGACCACGCTGAAGCCATGCGAATCAGGGGATATTGGAATTCATCACATGGTCGGGCAGAGGGGAAGCTACTTAAGTACAAAAGAGCGTTCAACCCCTCATGAAGTCGCCGCTGCCCATGAATGGATAACCTGGTGCGGTGTCACGCCACTTCCCAACAAGGCATGCCAGCTCCACCAAAACGGACTCTCTTCAGTCATCATTCGTCCCATGAAATCCAACATGTCATCTGCTGCTCACTTTCCGTCCATCCGTCAGTTTTCTCAATCAGTAGCCAGCATCTCCTCCTCCTCTTCACCCTTTTTCTCTGAGGTCTCAAATGGTGGGGTGAAAAAGGAAAAACACTAGTCAAGTATTCGTTTGAGAATTCCACGCCACTACACACTCAGTTGTCCCGTAACCGCCTCTCAACGCCCCTAACTCGCTGTTTGCGCGGAATGGCTCTGCTCACCGATTTTCTTGGAGCCGTCTGGAGCGCTGGGCAGGCAGTCTTGGGGCGGACCATTCTGCCTTCCGCCATCAGCTGTGACAGCGTATCGTTCCTACCCAAGCTGCTCGTCGCGCTACATACCAGCTCCTTGGGTTGTTTGCTTGCTGAATAGCTGACTCGCTAGTGAGAGTCAGGACTTTGGATTACTCATCGCCAATGCCGTCACCATGGATGTTCGTGCTAGGTACATGTATCCAGTGAGATGGTTCAGCCATCGCGTCTCAGGATTCAGGTACAGAAGTTTTGAGCACCGTCCTCCAAATTCTACGCCAGCCAGGTTCAATCATGACAGCCCCGCCCAGCGGCCGAGTTTTGGTGGCAACAACCTTGTGGCGTCCTTACCAGAAGAGTGCAGCCGCAGTTATTCAGGCACAAGAACTTGATTCTCACACTATCTTGGGAGGAGCGTGCGTGCGTGCGTTCAAGGAGCATTCGTGCGCCTCCCTGGCCCCCCTGGCACATGGAAATCATGGGATACATGTATGCAAGTCGTCTGGGTAGGTTGTCACAAAGAGAAGACAAAAGCCCAAGAGATGGATGGACATCTTCGGACCCACCGAGCGTCAAATTGGGGAAGACTTGACGGAAACGGAAAAATTTCAAGCTTTAACATTCGCCTTCAACAGTCTGCTTAATACACCTACGTTGACTCTCTTCACTCCCTATTGAAAGTGAAACTACGACGACGGCACATGTCGCCCCCCCTCCAGCTTCTGCTGCGAACCAGTTCCGACATCAAGCAACGGGCCAGAAACTCGGGGCTGTCGCAGTTTTCCGCAAGACCAGCCTTTCCGTACCTACAGCGTCGACAGCTCGGCATATCGAAGTTTTTCCTTTGACGATGCGATGAGAACAGCTTGGGTTCGACAGTGTTCGTCGGATTATACATATGTACCCCTAGTGCCATTCATTCCATCACATCACACCACCACGCCAGTATACTACATTTTCCCCCTTCTCGTTATATCATCCTAGGTACCGACGAGCCTTTACAGTGTACCTAGTTACTCGCTGCCTCATGCTCCCCCCTCTGTTTTCAAACATGCCATCATCATCGACTGTTCATCACCATCTCTTGGACCTCTCAAAAAAGACCACCCAGCTGCCATCCCAGCATCGTCTTTCTCCCACAAGTCTCTTCCCACTCCCTTGTCCATCCTAGCGCCCCCACCGCCTACCACCCGCCGCCGCCGTCTCAAATAAACGAACAAAGAGACCCCTCCCTCCCCTCTCTCAGCCCAGCCCAGCCCGGCCTGACCCTTCCCCAGCTTTTCGCCCAGCCTTACAGGCTACCTGTATATTTGTGGACGTGCACGCTTGGCTAGGGCTTCGGGATGACGGGAGCCAAATCTTCATTATTTCAAACACCTGTTTGAGATCTTTGTCAACAAATGTTCTATACAGTATAAAAGCCTATATCTTAGCTAATTAAACCTTATATATCCTATTAACTTAGAAGTATCTTTAGCTGTTATACTAACTTTTAGCTATTGTCTACACTGCTGCTGCTACTACTACTACTGCTACAACTACTACTCCTACTACTCCCCATTTTAGTAGAATACTATAAAAAAAGTGTAAAATTAAGTAGGTTAAAAATAAGCGCACTTAGGAAGGATAGCTTTAGGGTAAGAGAAGAGGGTAGCTATTTTTTATAGTAGTAGGATTAGTTATTATTATTATATAATTTATTACAAAAAGTAATATAGGCACGAAAATACTTACAGAGGGTAGGTAGGTAAGGGGGAGAAGGAGGCTTTTAAATATAATATAGTATATAAGATAATAATGACTATACTATTATAGGTCTTAATTCTCCCTAATTATTGCGCTGTCTAGCTACTATATAATTAATATATTACTATTAAAATCCTTACTACTAACCCTAACCTACTAGGGACTGTCTATAGTAGGATCCTTTAGGTCTAGAAGACTAATTAGTAATAAATTTAGCTAGGCCTTAGTTAAGGCCTACTATATAAAGGAATTATATAGGGGTAAGTGCTACTAATAGGTTAGTGGCTAGAGTTATAGATTTTAAAAAGAACTAGTACTCTATAATCCTAAAGGCCCTGCAACTCTATCGCGCGTACTTTAAAGATATTAAAAATTAAATAAATTTAGGTAAAGTTCCTAGCCTAAAATACCTATAAATAGTAGGACTAAACGCGCTAAGATATGCTAAATATACTAAGTATAAAATACTCCCTGATTTTTTAGCTATAATTAATAGAGATCCTAGAAAAGAGCTATCTTACCTACCTAAATTAGTCTTTAAGGTGTTTAAATATAAAGAATCTTTATAGTAGGGCTAAGAGTCTCCTTAATTACCTATTACTTAGGCTGTAGAGTAGGATAAGGAGAGTTAGTATCTATACCTATAGGTAGTAGAGGGCTCTAGAAGTCTAGAGTTATTAGGTATTACTACTACTATAGTATAGATAGGGTCCTAAAAAAGGCCTCTTATTAAAGATAGAGCTCCTAGTTAAGGATAGTAAGACTAAGGGCCTTTTTAAGTAGTATCTAGGTAAATTAATTATAAAGCTATACTAGTACCTACTCTGCTTAATCTTCTAGTAGTATATAGTAGTTAAGAAGAAGCTAGTACTACTTATAGAATATATTCTACTACTACTTTACTATCTCTTAGAAAAGCAACTTAATATTATAGAATTAATTACCTAGAAGAAGATCTTTAACTCTCTTAACCTCCCTCTTCTTAAGGCCTGCTACCTTAGTATCTAAAGTTATATTAATATATACTATAAGACTATATCCTATAAAAGGCTAGATAAGATTAGTTTAAAGCTAATCTAAAAGTTTATAATTATAGAAGAGATGCTCTTATAATATATAGTAGTAGGAAAGGTAGAATTTAAAGTAGAAGTTATAATTATAAGTGCCTAACTTAGTATTAATAGCTACTAACTATAGTACTTAATTCTTTTTATTATAGATTACCTTGTCCTTCTTATTAAGGATAAGATACTAGAGCATTTTAGGGAGAGTATTAAGTACTAGAAACTCCTTTACTATACTAGGGTAGTACTATAATACTTTACTCTCTATAGTATTAGCTTTGTTATACTATTTTATAGTAGTTTATAGTGTCTTAGTAACTATACTAGAGAGACTATAGCTTAAGTTTATTTTACCCTTCTTTTATTTATTAAACTTTAAATTAGAATGGAAGCTCTTAAGAGGTAATATAGTATAGATCTATATTAGAATTAGCTACTAGAGTTGATACTATATAGCCTATTAAGATAATATATATAGACCCTACTTATAGTAGATATACTACCTCTATTAGTTAGTAGTATAGGCTTTAATTACCTATTTAATAGCTAGATTATATATAACTTGTATCTAGGTAATAAAGAGAGCTTTATATATAAAGCTAAGCATATCTTTATTACTAATAAGGTAGGATCTTTTTAGAGTTTTAAGAGCATAGTACTAGTAAAGCTTTATATCTAGCTAATTATCTATACTAGGCTAAGTAAGCTAGAATACTATATATAAATTAATAGGAGAATATATATTAAGAGAGAGAGGATTACCTCTCTACTCTACTATATTATTATTAATAAGCATAAATTTTAGTGTCTAACTCTCTCTATTCTTAATAATAATAGCCTTGATTTGTATTAAACAAGTGCTAATAATATTGCTATCTCTAGTACTTAAAAGAAAGTAAGTAATTAGCGCCTACTTCCTAGAATCTATATAGATATAGATAGAGAATATAAGCTAGTAAAGGTAGTTAGTATTATAGGTTAAATTAAGAAGAAAGATAGTACTATTTATTATAAAGAACTTTAAATACTACTAAAGAAGAAAGATAAAAGCTCTGCTCTTATATCTACTATACTAGGAGAGCACTATAACTTTATTATAAATAAAATTATAGAAGATATTATAGTAATTAATTAATTATTTAACTATAGTAATTTGTATATTCTCTATATCTTAGCTGCTAATTATAATGCTACTTATATAGAGGATTTAGGATAGTAAGGTCTCTCCTAATC
Source organism: Phyllosticta capitalensis (assembly GCF_038381095.1). Classification (NCBI taxonomy): domain Eukaryota; kingdom Fungi; phylum Ascomycota; class Dothideomycetes; order Botryosphaeriales; family Phyllostictaceae; genus Phyllosticta; species Phyllosticta capitalensis. The sequence goes on along the minus strand of NW_027117444.1, from coordinate 1,544,711 downwards.
TAGACAGGCCTTAGGGCAGTCCTAGGCAGAGCCTAGCTAGGTATCACGTGCGCCTTAAGTAAGCGCACATATATATCGTTACTAAGCGAAACCCTTGCAAGATAAGGTTTTATCTCTTTCTAATATATTACCTATTACTACTTAACTTGATCCCCTATAGCTCACTTATCTTATACTAATAGTATATAGATTTAGACAAGCAAGAGTGTTATCTGCTAGTCTATTCTATAATTAGTTATAGCTAAGGTAATAGCTACTAGCCTTAGTTAATATAGCTATATTATTAGGATGGCGTTTTATATTTATAAAGGCTCTAATAGACCTATAGAATTGTGCCTATCTAATATAAAGGTTAAGGATATATTTAGGCAGGTAAGTATAGTTAACCTAATTAAGAGTATAGTTATAGAATACTCCCTTGTATCTAAAAATTATAATAATATCTTTCTAGGTAAAATTAATAGTAATCTGTAAAGGATAGGTAACTAGATAGTTAGTAGGCTTATAATAAATACCTTTCCCTTTTAGCTTATAAAATTTAGATAGCTATAGTGTGTATTTATATTTATAGATCTCCTTTACTTGCTCTTTACTATCTTTAACCTAAACCTATCTTATGTACAGCTAGTAGATATTAAACAGCTATATTTTAAGTATAAGAGATATTTTAAATAGAATTATAAAGAGTTTATAGCACTATTAGGGGAGATTAAGAGGATTATTAAGGGCAACCTTAAGTGTATAGGGTATACCCTATAGAATAGTAGCTAAAAGGTTAAGAGATATTATAGTAGTAGTAGAGAGTTAAATTCAGTGTTATAATATAGTAATTTTACTTTATAAGGAGGTGGTAGTAGAGAGATCACATGTTGATAGTAGGTAATAAGGCTATATTTACTATAAAAAAGTCTAATTATTGCATTGCTAGGGTAGGTAGATATATAGTAAATACTAAGAGATTCTTGTGATAGAGTTCAGTAAAGGTGAAGTGAGTGAAATGAGCCTGTAACAACGTTCGATATGCAGAATATTACTGTAAGGTGGCTTGCAAGGGAGCCTTGCAGCCGAGCGTGCACGTCCATAATTATACAGCCAGCCGCCTTACAGTCCGCGCCGTCTGTTCCAGCTCTTCCACAGCTTTTCGCCCAGCCTTACAGACCTCCAGCTTGGGCCGGCACTACTGGCTCGGCTTGCCCTGCCGAGGGCTGCACTACGTACGGTTGGCGGCTCTGGCTGGGGCTACACCAGGCTGAGCTTGGCCACCAACGCTTTTGGCACGGCTTGGGCATTATTGCCCTGGGTCGGTGTCTTCTCCGTTCTTTGTGTGTGTGACTGCGCGGCGGATTGCGGCTGGCGGGTGGCGGCACTCGGCACGCGGAAAGGGCTTTGCCGTGCGTGCGGGACTGGAGCTGGAGTTGCAGGAGCTGACGAGGTTCAAAAATTTTGGACGCGCGCGCCGGTTGGCGTTTGGTTTCGCGTTTAAGCGCGCGCGGGCGCGATGTCGGGGCAAAATCAATCATTTGCTCGGCGTGTTTGGGAGAGGGAGAGCAAGTGATTTGTGTAGGTGGTCCATGGCATTTGACTAATGCCAAGATGAATTGTTTGCGGCAATAGTGGGAAAGGCTGATGCAATGATGAGGTTTTTCTAAGATGGAAAAGATATGGTATTGTGGTTGATTTTTTCCCCGACTGATGAAAAACCCCCCGTCTTCTATCAGCTAGCCTTGGGCAAATTAGATATGCAATAGGAAAAGTAGTGTGTCGGTTTGTAGTTTTGAGGACTGTAGAGAGCAATATGGAGCAGTTTGATGAAATCGGACGTGCGTTGGTTCGGTTGTCGTTTTTTGATGTTGAAGTTGAAGCCGAGTGTGGTGGTGGTGGTGGTGGTGTGGTGATGGATCGAATGACGACGAGCCAAGGAAATCTAAAAAGGCAAGAAGCAAGGAGTAAACAAAAAAGACAAGCAAACTGGGCGCGCGTAAAAGCTGCCGGGGATATCTCAAACAGAGGCAGCGAACAACCATTCTTCCTCCATCCCATCCCTTCTTCAAACGACAAAGGAAATCAAAATACTTTGACCCGTCATGCGGCCCTCTACCTCAGCTTGACCTTCAACCACATGCCGACATGATCGATGCCCTCCTCATCCCAGACGCCCATGGCCTCGTCCTTGACGAATCCAAACGTGCCGTAGAACTTCTCCAGCGGCGCCTGCGCATGCACGAGCGTGGACCCATCCCAGCTAACCAGCGAGCCTTCGCGTCCCTCAATCTTTGCAATCTCGACGGCTTCAGGCGACGCCGGAGGACAAATGACGTGGGCATTCTGCGCAGCCCAGTCCAGCGCCGTGCGTACGAGAAGCGATGAGAGGCCCAGCTTGCGGTAGGGCTTCAGGATGGCGAGACGGCCGAGCTTGATGTAGGGCGGCGCGGTATGGGTGTCGAGGTCATCACTGCTGTGGCTACGGGCGTGGCCGTTGCCGTTGCCGTTGGGCGAGGCAGTGCCGTTGGTCTTGGGGACAAACGTGGCCGGCGCGGCGAGTGAGTTGTCGAGCGCGTGGGCGTCGGAAGGCGCGGGATGCGGCGGGTGCGGCGGAGGGACCAGTCTAACAACACCTACCGCGACGCGGTACGCGGATGGATCGCTGCGGCGCCGCTCCTCCTGCTCCGTCTCGCTGCCGTTTGTTGCGCCGTTGCTAGGCTGGAAGCCATTGGTGCTGCCGGTTGCGCCGACGGAGGCGTAGACGACCCAGTGGAAGCTGCGGGGGTCGTCGGCGTCGAACTCGTTCTCGAGGGGAATGTTTTGCTCTTCGACGAAGACGCGCTCGCGGACAGTCATGGCGTCTTTGAATGTCTGCGGGATGTCGGCCGCTGTCTGCTCCGAGGCGCGCAGGGAGGCATCGTAATTGGCTATGGTTGGTGTCGGCGGGAGGAACGAGATGAATTGCGACATGGCGGCGGCGGAGGTCGGTGGAGTGAGATGGTGGTGATGGAGAGGAACTTTTTTATAGACTTGGATTGTGAGTCATGCAGAGACGAGGAGAGTGTTCGTATTGGGACAGAGAAGCGAGGAGAAGGAAGAGGGCCGAGAGGAAGAGAAGGCGAGAGATATTTATCGATGGTGAGGATGGAAAAAAAAGACATGTCGTGCAGAGCGAGCAGGAGCAGTGCGCAGGGCGTGCGGGGAGCAGGACCCTGAAGTCAGAGTGCAGGTGGTACGTCAGGCTGACTGCAGACGCCTACCCATTTAGGCGACGCGGGTGCAAAGAGGCGGAGTCGTCCAGAGGTCAACTATTGCTCGAGCATGAAGCTGTGACGTGTTTCGGCTGCCGTCGGACACCCAAGTGCATGTATAGCGGTTTGTAGTTGGGCAAAAACAGCAGCATGATGTGCCTTTGCCACTGCGCAGGCGAACGCGCCGTTGGAACCAGAGACAAGGCTAACCGGTCAGCTAAGACACGCCCACTCTCGTGACGGCCCTCATATCGCAAATGTAGCCATTCAAACATGTTGACTCGATGCAGGTACGCTGTTGGCTCTTGAAATTCTCGCATCTCAGACATGCCGCAAAATAGCACCGCAAACTTGTCCGTAAACAAACAATTCGCTCTATCGTGTATCATGCCGTTTCGTCACAATGTCAACACCTTGGCTGCCGCGTGAAACTTCGCCACCCATGGCCCCGCCTATCACGCTCTATCGCCTCTTGTCGTAGTCCAAGTATTGCTACAGCCTTGCCATCTCGCGCTCTTTGGTCGCCATGCTCGCCGCCAGGTTTCGTGATATCCAGTCTGCGATGCCTAAAAATAGTCAGCGGCGCCGCCCCTCAACACATTCCGACGTCATATTGAGCCCAATGTAAAAAGCCGCAATCAAAAGACGATCATCAGGTGCATCGGGAGTGATCAAGACCCCCGGACGCGACTTGGTCGTCGTCACCTGAGCACGAAGAATTTTGCTCTCACACTGTGACAGCCAGCGACTATGCTCTCGACGTTTGAAACAAAAGGCGAAATCCACTTACCCATGATGGTGACCATCGGATTGACTCCACTCGCACTCGGAAACACGCTCGCGTCGGCAACGTACAAACCCTCGGTGCCCCAGACCTGGCCGTTTTGGTCCACCACGCTCTTGCTGGGCGACGACCCCATCCGACACGTTCCCATCTGATGGGCGCTCAAGAACATCATCTCGGGAGACGGGAAGCCCTTCTTTCTCACCATCTTCAGCCAGTCTTGGAATTTCTTGTCGTTGATGCCCTCGGTATCATTGTCCGTCTCCAGCTCGGTCCGCTTGAAGCGAGGGACGCCCGGAATCATGGCGACAATCTCCAGAGCTCCAGCAGCGTATTGCGTCTTGGCCAGTCCGATGATGCCCTCGAGCATATGCCGCTGGTCGTACTTGGAAACGGCGTACGAAAGCCTGCAGCGGCCGTCGACCGGATCCGGGTACACGCGTCCCGTGTCGCGGTCTCGAGCTAGCGAGATGTAGCCTACCATGTGCTTCATGTTGGGAACAAACATCTTGTAGTCCAGTCCGCTCGTGGTTGGCGGGAAAGTAAGCCATATCGAAGGCAGCATGTTGACAGCTTCGAGTTTCGCACCGTGGCCTTGACCGTCCAGGTTTTCGAATTCATTCACGACGGCGGTCAGAATGCCACCCTCCCATGGATTCACCTTTTCTCTGTACACGGCTCCCGCAAACGCAACGGGATGGAGATGGAGGTTTCGACCGACGTTTGGATTCTTGATGCCAGAACGCATCAGAAGGAGCGGTGACTGCATGGAGCCTCCTGACACGACAATGCGTTTGGCGCGGATGATGACCTCTCTCACCCTACGCTTGTATCCTGATACTCCTCCGCCTTCATCTCGAGACGTCCACACTCCGCGCACACCGGTTGCGATTCTCTTGTCTTTCTTGGTCTGGAAAAGCACCTCCTTGACTTCGAATCCTTCGACAAAGTTGGCTCCCGCTTTGGCGGCATCCGGAAGGAAGGACACGGCAGGGCCTTGCTTTTCGCAAGCGGAGCATCCCAGGCTGCATACGCCGCAATAGTGCTCTGCTCCTGCGGTGTTTTGCGGCACCGCCCGGTGAGCCCAGCCTAGCCTTCGTGCGCCTTCGAGCAATGCCTGATTCGTTGGGTTGTGTCGGATGTACTCGGAAGACACTCCCATTCGATCACAAACTCGATCCAGGCAGTCTTGGAATTCGGCCGACGTAAAGAGGGGCAAGCCTTGAGCGGCCCATTCCTCCCGCACGTAGCCCTGGGTTTGCAGCGAGGCGGACCAGTTGACGACACCGCCGCCACCAAACGATTGTCCGGCAACAACGGTCATGGAGCTCTCGTCAGCTGTCAAGAATTAGTCTCATTCTTGTTTTGACTGAACCAAACTCGGCTTCAATGTAGATGGAAACGTCAAAATAGGCGTATGGCCAATGATTGGTCGAGCATCCCTTGATACCCGTTGGCGATCATAGGGCTGACCGTTCAACGCCCCTGTCAGATCCAGGGTCCGCTATCTCACTGGAATGCGCAATTCAGGAGAAAACTTACAGATTATCATGCCGCCATTCATGTACAAATGGCCCCAGCCCTCTGTTTCCGTCATGGGCAGGTGTTCAGGGGGCCAATAGTAGGACTTTTCGGCAACAATGACGCGTTGGCCGGCCTCTGCCAGATTCTTTGCGCACACCCCCGCGCCGCAACCGCTACCAACGACAACCACATCTGTTTCGATAATGTCGGCACCTGTGCCTGGAGGAAACTGTATGAATTCGTATTCAAAATCTCTGCCTAGCTTGAAATTGGTGGGGATCCGCGGGAAGCCCAGGACCTGGGGAAGTGTTGGGCTGGTCATGATCCAATTCTGTCTGACGAGCATGGTGACGAGGGTGTGCAGCATTCGAAATTGAGAGATTCTGGCAGTGGCCCAGCTCTTGATGATGGCCTCCCGAATGCGCGGGGGCTGAGTGGTGAAGGGAGCGGCATAGCCAGTCAGTAACAGAGCACCGGCGCGAGTTCTGTTGACATGTTAGTGCTGGACACGACACTGCGCACAGCGACTGACTCCAAGCTGGTGAGAACGAAGACGAGCAGCCTTCGTTGGTCAGCGGGCATGTAGTCGGCTAGGACGCGCTGGATGTTTTGGCGGAAACCTGGCGTGTACGAGGGGCACTCGGCTAGAAATTCGGCGGGAAGTTGAGGCGACACTGAAGGGCCAGCGAGCTGTCGCACACGGGTCAAGGCCGTGAATTGGCCCAGCTGGCTCTCCTTGTCTACATTGGCGATGGGCTCAATGGATGGAATGATGGCGTCGGCGACGGCCAGGAGCGTCTGCCATTGTTGCGGGGAGAGAGGGTCGATTGCAGGGAGGGGCGGCAACGGGCTCTCCCGAATCTGGGAGTAAGGGTAGCGATCCATAGGGAGAGCAAAGGAATGAGGATGGAAAAGAAGGTGGTGTCAAGCGGTAGAACAGAAGGAGAAGGGAAACGAAAAAAAGATGCAACGTCAAGACGGCAGGCGCATTCTGGAATTTGGCCCCCGCCAGCAGTTGCGGCATATACGTGTAGGCATTGCAGTCGCGCCTATGTATGGGAATCTCAATTGAAGGTGTCGGCCGTTCCCCGCGTTTTCACAAGACGAGACAGTATGGAGGACCGACGCACGGATGGAGGTTTGGGCAAGAGGCCGAGACGCCGACGCCGACAAGGCTGCGAATGGTTTCTGCCTGGGAGAGAAGAGAACCCAAACGGCCCAGGCCGAAAGTCAAAAAGAGGCGACTGGGCATGTTTGCAGTGTTTGCGATGGTCAACCAATGAGAGAACGACGATAAGAAAATGGCTCTCATTGGCTGACCTTGTCCCTGGGCCGGAGCTAACGACGCAAGCCAAGCGATTTGGCGTTATTCGCTTTGGGATGCCTGGCCGCCTATCCATCGAGGGGACTTTTATCGCCTCGACGCCATGGTCGGCGGAGCGTTGGGCGGAACAACCGTGGGCGGAGAGGAGACATGTACCTACTAGGACAGGAGTCTACACAGGGGCGGACATCCTTTTGTTGAACCTGTTGAAGTCGTCGCAAGAAGGGCACCGCAATGCAGCGCAGGGGAGGCCGGCCAATAGCGCCGGTCCCTTAGTGAAGGCTCGGGGCTGCTCTCGGTGCGTGGGAGCGAGCAACCCCATCGTCAGCCTCTCCAAGGGCATTACCATTACTCGCTTTCTTTCCTTGGAGACCCAAAAGCCTTATTAGACGTCTCCCGCCGTCGCCCTTCTACCCGCTATCCACCAAGCCTGCATACCTCACTGCACCGCGTCTACCTTGTGCTCCCCCGGCGTTTGTCCCTCCGGCCAATAGTCCTCCGCCTCTTCCTTATCACCCCAGCGCTCGCCCGTTCCCCAAAACCACCACTCTCCAAGGGTCTGCAGACCGCTCTTATACTGCATCCTACTTCAGCGCCCATACCCTCAACACTCGTCCGCCACCAAGAGTCGACAACCACCCATCCGACATCATCCTCTCCTCCTTTATCCGACACGCCGCCACCAGTCACTCTACGCCCGTAATTTCCCGCCATCTTGTTCGACGCCTCTTCTACCACCACCACCGACTCCAACTTTTGTACTTTTTTCCACAATGGCCACCGGAATCTCCAGAGCATCCGCCATGCCCAGCGCCTGGCAGCAGCAACAGTACCCCTACCGTGGCGGCGTCCAGTACAATCCCTATACCTCGCCGCCGCACTCTGGCACCGCAACCCCCGCCGACATTTCTCCCACCCAAGTGCCAAACCACCTGGCACTGCACACCCGCCAGTTGCGCAAGCCCCAAAGCCCTCTCTACATCCCCGCCGCTCTGAGGCCCACCGAGCGCCCGCAACGGTCCTCGCCGCCGAGGAGCTCGATTCTTTCGTCGCCTACTGAGGAGTCGATTGATAGTTCGAGGCGCGGTACCGTCGACAGCTTCAGCTCCTCCTACTCGGAAATTGAGAGGGTCGCCAGCGACGAGGGCATCATTCTTGGTCCGGTCACTGGTCCGCCGTCGAGAAATCACTGGAAGGTAAGTCGGTCAATTTTTCCTCGGGACTCGACGCCTTATATGCCCCATGCAACCACACCTTGATGGGCACGCCATCATGGTACTCGAGTTGCGCCTTGCATTGCGCCATCGCATAGTTGCCTTGGCGGCGCGAGTCCCATGCGATTGTACGATTCAACCTCAAGTTCAAGCTTCTAACTTTGTTTCTAGTCCAATGAGGAGACGATCAAGTGCACCTTCAAGGGCTGCAGCCGCCCCTTCTCCCTGCTCTGCCGCCGACACCACTGCCGTCGCTGTGGCGACATTTTCTGCTACGAGCACAGCTCGCACGAGATCAAGCTGGACCAGGACGCGTTGTTCCACCCGGAAGGAACGCCCTCGCGCGCGTGCGACAACTGCTGGTCGGCGTACCGGCAATGGGAGCACACGCGCAAGAGCCGGAGCTCCTCGGCCAGCTCGCGCAGCGACTCGTCCATTTCGACCGCACAGACAGGGCACCCAGAGCCGCAGGGTCTTCAACTTCCCCAGCCGCGAGGCACCTCCGTGGCGCAGGCGCCATCCTTCAAGGTCGGCAGTTATGTGGGCAGCGTGCCCAGGGACTGGAATTGGAGCACGTTCTAAGCGGCGGACCTTGCCGATTCTCTTTGCTAATGGCCGTCGCCTGAATTACCCGTTTGCCTCATGGCCCCGATCTTGTACCGACAACGGGCAGCCTGGCACGCGACATCCACCTATCCCAGCGAGGGCAATTGGCAAACCCCCCTTCTCTCCCTTGCGCCTCCATCTCCACACTTGCCGGACCGCGGCCTCTCGCTCGGCCCTTTGCGCCTCTTCTCCACCGACGATATATCCGCCCTGTACTATTTTGCCCTTTGCTCTCCGGGCCATCCATCCAATTGCACGCGCTGCAGTGCGCGCGCAACGCCAGGGATTACCACCGCTAGAGCCTCCGCTTACCAACTGCTGCGTTCTAGCGCTTTTGCTTTGATTACTTTTCCTCCAAGTCGCTAATTCGTCGGAACGAATCGTCCTATTCACCTGTACGATTTTAGAAGTGCGCGCTTTTTCCGCTGCTCTGCCTTTTTCGACCACTACCCCGTAGACCTACCACAGGCCGAGGTCGCTGATACCACCATTTGCTTTTTTGCGTTCGATGGCCGCTACGATTCGTTCGGTTCCATGGGACTTGTCATCGACACAGTCACATACACGTCTTTTACTGCTTCGACGCGGTTCTGGGAATTGGCGTTTTGCTATACACACATGGGTCGGCTGGCGTTTTCTTCTGCTTTTACATACTCCAGGTTGTTCACTTTTTCTCTTTTCGCGTCGGAGTTTTATGGCTGCTCTTCTTTTTTTGCTCGATAATGGGTTCCACATGTACAACGTTCTACTGGCTGGTGGGTGGCTGCGATGTTGTTGATTTGTACCACGCTATATACACTACTACTACTGCGCACACGCAACGTACTTACCTACACAATATCAATATGCGATGAACAAACACATCAACTTTCGCCATTGCTCTTGCTCTCGTGCCCCATCTCGCGTGCTCCATTTCCCCCTTCCATTGTCCACCCGTGGCCCGTACATAGCCGTCCAGCAGCCAACCAAGCACTCCCGCCCGCAGCATGCACCTCTACTCTAAACTCGCCATTCAACGCTCGCTCAACTCGCCGCGTCCACCCCCTCACTCGCACATTAACCCAAAAATCAAAAACTCACAGCCCAACTCAAAACGCTCGTCTCGTCTCGAGTCAGCCATTGCGCCTATCTACCCGACCCGGCAGTCTGGGTTCTGTAAACTCAATTCATGTCTTGAGTCTTGGGCCCAAATGCTTGATGCTTGCCCCGTATCCTGGCGCGCTGCGTCATGCTCTGCGTCATTGCGCGTGCGTTGCTTCCTGCGTTGCTGCTGCGCAAGAGGAGACCTGGGGACGCGGCGGATGTGGTGATGGGTGATGATGGAGATGGGGGATGGGATGAGGGATGGGACGGGGAAGCGGGAGGGGCGCGGTGGGGTGGCTTCGCTGTTATTGTTGATGGCGTTGGAAATGTCATTATGGTGGTTCTTTCACACATCTGCGCGCGCTCAGGTTGTTCGAAGCACGATAGCACAGTGGGCCGCATAAGAAATCGCAACCATTGGGTGGGATGCTCGAATGCTCCTTGCAGTCACGTTCATCGTTTACCCAAATTTTGATGTCAAGATGGGTATGTGTGTACAGGGAGTGATCAAACACCTCAGTCCCTCAAGACTTGGACGTTTGAGCTCGTGAAAGAATAGCCAGGTATGGGGAGCATTCAAGTACCCTCGTACCGCCTTGGGGGCTGCCATACTTTCGCGATCCGCTATAATAGGGTGGGAGATACGGGTCAAGGTAGGCGAAAGTTGCCCATCTGTCTAAATACTAGTTATGCATGCATACAAAGGGAAAGGTTGTTCATTTTCTTCATCCACCTCTTGGGCGCCCGCCACTGCCACTACCACACCCTTGGCTCTTTGTTGTTTGAATGGTAATGTTGTTGTAGACCTTGTAGCGAAAGTCATGTCGCACATAAGTACAACAGCCATGGAAGGCTGTATGCCCTCTCCAAACTTGCATTTTGTGGTATGGCGTTGCATGTCTTAAAAACACCCATAGCTCCTTTGCCTGCGCTACTCGGTCGACAGTTTCCGCGATATCTCTGTGCCAGCATTGCAGATTGTGGTCTGACTACCACGCGAACAAGGAGATAGCGATGGTGAGTTGGCATTGCATGCATGCCTGCTCGACGGCTGGCTGCATCTCATGCGCTGGCTGGCTGGCGCAGGTAAATGGAAAGATATGGGGGCGACGCAAGTAGGGGCGAAATCGCGATAACGCATCCAACCCCTGGCGCTGGCAGAGCGACCCCTGGGCATCTACGTCTACGTCTACTCACTCACCTTTCTTTAGACATGAGACATCGCGCATCCCATCTTTTCCGCGCGCGCGCCTCATCCATCAATCACGCTCCCTGCCCCCTTCAAAATTCTCACCACCCACTCTCCAACGTCTCAACGATGGACGTCTATTTTACCTTTTCTCCTCCGGCCTGACTCGCAATCAAATCCCTTGACTCGAGACCTAGCCCACGCTTCCGCCTCACTCCCGCCATTGACATCACTCGTGTCGATGAATTCCCCGGCTCGAACACGCCAGACAGCCTTGTTGCTCATCGACGTGGATCCTTCATTTGTTTGCGTGATGAAGTGACGGAGGAGGAGGAGGAGAAGGAGGGAGGAGCTCCACCGCATGTCGACATTTTTTTCATGCACGTGTTGAAGCGATGGAGATGCATTGGATTGTAGCTTGTTGTCTGATGTCGCGCCCCGTGATGATGGTCTGGAGGTTGACCGTCAGCCCGTCACCGCTCCTCTTCACAAGGCCTGGCTGGACCACCATTGCTCGACACGACCGTGGGACTGGAGGCCTGAGGCTCTCGTCTTCGCCTTGTCGACGGGATCAGCGAGCCACCGACGACATTTTGCTCTTCGTCAAGAGATCTGAGAGATGCGGTGTGGTGGTTGTTTGAGTCGTCGCATTCATTCCCGGAGCATTTCTCCACGCCCGTCACGACCTGGACGCCAGGGCATACGCAACGCAAACAATTGGCCGCGTCGTCGACTTGGCGAGAAGAATCTAGACAGAGCACGCACACGCGTAAGCGCGCGCCTGCTTCTATTCTCATTCGCAAAAGATGGAGATGAGACCATTCCGAGCTCCGTAGGTGTTGTTGGGCTGCGCTTCGCAATGCCATCAATTGCCTTGCCACCGCCAAAACGTCGGGATGTGCGCCTCACGCCTGAACTGTTGCTTGTCTGGAGCAGTTGGCGCAAAGGAAGTTGTGACGAGATCAGATGCAAGCGAACCCTGCCTCGAGATGCGAATCGGACCCTTCACAGGTCGCCGCAAAAGGCATGTCAACTCCGAGGTAGGGCTGTTTGTATGCTCCCTGTGTTCCTGTAGCTCACCTTCTAGCAAAGTGCTCCAGTGGAAGTCTTTGAGTGGCAAGGCTCTTGAGCACTCCCTGCATGCACACATCTGGACTTGGTGAGTTGAATACTCGCCGCGTGCCGCGCGGCTTTGGCTCCAAATCTGACAGTTGACACTTCTCCCGTCGCCTACTACTGTGTCTGTCCTCCGGCAATTAGTAGGCCGTTGTTCGGCGTGTCGTTTAGACAGGTGTCAACGCTCAGCAATCCTACACCCCAAGGCGTTAGCACACGACACCGGTACGGAACGAGCCCGCAACGGGAAAGTATGTTAGCGTCGTCTAGCGTGTATATCCGGACGGACAACGGAAAAGATGGCGAAGAGTGCGGAATTGTGTCGTTGCTGGTGCGGAAACATGGCGCAGCGCATCGCTCAAAGGTAGGTGGACGACGGGGGCCTGTGTGAGAGGTTGACGAATGACGATTGATGAACATCGCTCGGTTCGCTTTCCCCATCCATGCCGTTTCCATACCATCTCCATGTCATCTCCATGGGATTTGCGGCCTGCTCGGTGCTCCAACGAAAGAGTGGACTTGTTTGGCGAAGGAGTCGGTGACATGTCCGCCTCCGACAAATCCGTCTCATCTCGTCTCAGTCTCGTGCAGTCTCGTCGACTTCCTCTTGCGTCGGCATTGCTTGGCCGCCTGCAGCAACATCACCAACGCGGGCTATCAGTGAAAAATCCTTCCGAACCGGTCAGCAAAACATGCAGAAGCGAGCCACCATGGAAATCGCACTTTCCCATGCTCCCAGACCGGAAGCATGCGTGCCACAGACCGCGTCTGTGTCCCAAGAATGGTGGCCGTCCTCCGGCAGACCGGCAGACCGGCGAAAGCCTCATCATCGACAGGCCCCTCTTTCGCATCCGCAGCCTGCCGCAGCGAGTAGAAACGCTCGCGCGCGCTTCTACAGGGGGCGAAAAGAACCCCCTGCCGTGCCCTTCTTGCGCTTGTCCTCTTGGCCCGCTTGCACCTGGGGGGCCTAGGGGTCCTCCTGATGGGTCCTCGGGATCGTCGTTTGTGCGTCTCGGCCGCAGGCTGCTCCTCTGATGAGGCTTGGTTTGCCGCTCTCGCTCCGCTCATTGGGCAGACGAAGACAGATCCACCTTTCTTCCCTTCTTCTTTCTCGAGGTTGTTGAGCGCTAGCGCGAAGAATCTGTGTTTGACCTGGGGGCGTGCACATCCAACGGGGGCGTGCGTTGGAGGCCGCAGAGCACGGTAGTAGTGGAGTTGAGATGGCGGTGGCAAGTTGACGGTGGGATGGGATGAAATGAGCTGAATAGAGAGCCACAGCGGAGATGGAAGACAATGAGAACCGGTTGTCAGGAGCAGTTTGATGAGATGGATTCCCACTATGACAAGCTGCCCCGTGGAGAGGTGGGTTGACGAGTGGCGACGCTGTACGTCATGAAGACCAGCTGCCCGGTTTGGCAGCTCTTGTTGAACGGAGCTCCAGGAGCACACGACTGGTGCCAGCTTCGTCGACCGATCCGGCAAGTAGGTACGGATGCGGCAGAGCCCTCATCACGGAGCTGACACTCACCACTGCCCGCTCTGAGCTTCTGGCGTCTCTCGCACGGATGGAAGGGGTCTGAGTGCGTGAGCCTTGAGCCGTGCTCTGTGACGCGCATTGCTTGGGTCGGGTTGGTCTGATCGCAGCTTGAGGCGAAGCTTAGCCGCATGAAGACATGCCTGCCGCTTCATGTGTCTTGAACATCTGGCTTGTCGCGAGTTTCGACGCGAGCAATGCGACTGCTCACCGCTGCCACCATCGTCATTCTCTCTTGATGCTGTCGTTGACCTGTGTCGTCGCAATGGCGGCCGCGGCGCCTCGAGCTTGGTCGCCTGGATGTTTGCCACTATCTTGTGAGACTGGCTTGCCTAGCACAAGCACAGAGCGATAGAGGACTTGTCAACCGGGCAGGCCTTGGTTCAAGGTCGTCGCAAACCAACGCGCTTGGCTGCTTCTGGTCATCTTTCTTCTCGAGTGTCCGAATGCTCCCCGTCTCTCTGCAGTCTGACTTGACATTTTCTTTTATCGTATAGGAGATTTTTCTCCAAGGGCTGCATATGGTCTTGTTGAATGAGTGAGAACGGCAGATGCCTGCGTGGGCCAGTTCTTCGAGTGGGTAGTATGAACCGCCTAGAAATTAGCATCACCTTGTTCGCAGCGGGACATCCACTCCTATTCAGGCACAGCTACCTCAAGCTCGAACGGTAGTCAGAATTAGGGATACATCTCGTACACTTGATGGATGCATCGTCGGCGACAACGTGTTGTTTGGAAGATGGCGGGGAGTAGTGCCCGCCAGACGGGAGGTGGTCCAAGTGGTCCGGGTGGTCCATGCAGGACCTCGCGTCGCGTCGCGTCGCGTCGCTCCAGGTTGTCTGCTCGATTGCAACTCTATCGTTGTCATCATCTTTCGATTGGCACTTCATTGATTGTCTAACTGCCTCTATGACAGCTACTACATCTTGAAAGCTGGATGCTCCATGAAAGCCGTAAACCCAGTCCCGTCCAGACATCCGACGTACTCAGCATCAATCTCATCCGCCTTTAAGATGGAACTCTCGACCCAAAGCATCAACTGTCCAATGTTTCCCATCGGCCCTGCAGGACAATATGACTCAATAAAGTTACCCCTGAGTGCCGAATGCCCCTTGTTGGACCGGCCAATCTTCTCAAGATGCCTGTGATCCAGGAACCAGAAAATCTGCACCTTGCGTCGGTAGCTCAGAGATGCAAGGCTACTTCGTGGATCTTCCTCCTTGCTGCTGCAATTCTCACGATACCTCCCCGAACCAGGCTCATAGCAGAAACGCGCATCCAAAACTCCTGCCTTTGGCCCGGCATCGCGCAGATCCGCCATCCACGTCGTGACGGCGTCGTCGAACCGCTCCATCCAGTGCGACTTTTCCTCCGGAACGATGGCGCTGTGGTCCTGGCCTTCGACAAGAAAGCAAAGGTTTTCGGGAAACCGGGTCATGTGAACGCGGCCGGGTCTTATGATGTTCGTACCGGACAGCTGTGCAGGCGATGGTGCCTCCTCGAGGCTGGAATTCATGCGGTTGTCGGGCGAGGCCTCTTGGTATCGATCCCGGTAACAGCCCCAGTAGAACACGGTCGTGGTGTTGGGGACGAGATGACCGACGTTGGCGAGCCCGGAGAGCGTTTCCTTGTTGGTGCCAAATTGAGTTCGTCGAGGAGAGATGGTCATCACCTCGCGATACACACCGGCATCATCGGATCGGAGCGAGGACCAAAAAGCAGACACTTCTGGGCTATCCCACCATGTGCTGAAGTGGGACTTGGATGTCCAGTAGGAAAGCCAAATCCGCGTCGTCCATCCGCGCTGGTGCTTTTGTCCCTCTTGTAGGATGTTGTCAATGTAAGATGCCGAAGGCTGGATGAGGTTGTCGAAAGCGTCGATGAGAGCTGCTTTTTCTTTTGTGGGTGTCTCGCCCTGGTATTGAATACCGAAGACAGCACAGACGACTGGCTCGTCAGATGGAAACCCAACGCCAAACATTCTGGAATTTCCGAGTCGATTTCTGAGAACGAGGAGGTATCAGGGTACGTGACGCAGAGTCTTGACGGTTTTGCTGATGAATGTTCAGGCTTCCAGTGGAGAGCCAGCCATATCTTTTATCCTGTCCCTCTTTGGTCGAATCCGCGGACATTCAAAAGCCGCACTATCAGCCAGGCAACATGCATCGCGGTTCGTTCGAGCGGCGTTGGTCCCTTCTTCTCCAAGTATCCTTTTTCGGCCTAGCGTGCGGAGCTGTCATCGCCGCAGATCTCTTCAGTCCCCTCAATGTCCCCTGAGACCACGAAAAGTACTGAACTCAACCCTCGCATCTTGTTTCTCACATCGAATGAGACCGTTTTGATTTGCAATGAGCTTTAATTTTTCGACCTAGGTGCGTAGGCGGCTTGGATCACCCTTGTTCCCCCACGAACCCCACCACGGGAATTGCCTCGACCCGTGTCTACCTACCACACGTGGATTAAGTTCAGTGCAGATAATCAGGCTTCTTCTTATCAGATACACGTCGGTTGTAATCAATCCATCCGTCTGTATGACAGACTGCTCCGACAGCAAGAGGGGGCTTACGAAGAGTACGAATCACGGCATCTGGCGGAACTCCTGGAGTGTGCACCGCAGGTCGTGCGCCTGACGACCACAGCGCTGGTTATGGAAGCCCGCAGGCCCCACAATTTTGCTTGTGACCGGTGCCGTACAGGAAAGAGAAAGGTGAGTCACTTCATCAGTTGTAGCAGCGCAGTGGGTGTCAAGAAACTTCAAATCGAGTATACTGCGCCGCAAAACCATTCATCGCGCGGTGGTGAGCTTGAATGCTCCTTGTGCTCTCGCTATGAGGGACTTGAATGCTTTCATCAACATGTCTTTGATATGTGAATGCTCCCTGTTTCCCCCACGATGGTCTACCGCGGCTGCATGAACAAACTGACAGGTTCATCTTTAGCCCGGTAGCACCAAACAGATGATTTGAACGCGAAGTGGTGTTTCCATATGTATGCTGACGTTTTCTTTCCCAACCAAGTGCGATGGAGGCAAGCCAATATGTGGGCTTTGCAAGAAACTCGACAAGGTCTGCGAATATAGTAACGAGGACAGGCCGCGAAAGTCAGAACAAGCAGTACCCTCGATTCTAATTCATCATTCGCTAACAGGAAAATAGGAGGAAATATTGGGACGAAGACTATGTCAAGTCACTGGAGGATCAAATCCAGTCCTTGCTGGCAGCGCTAAAAGCCACATCACGTAGTGACGAGAAAGCGTTGGCCAATGCTGTCGTCACATACGATGAAACTTCTCCAGATGTTCGACCGCTAACTGAGCTCGTGGGAGGACATGCTGCTACAGAGCCTCAACAAGAGTACAACTGGTCAAGGAATGCCATTCCAGACCAGGCAACAAACATGGCGCCAGAGGCCCCCACAGTCTTAGCCAACAGCGCTAGATCAAATCCCGTACAGGACAGATCGGAAGCAGCCATGGAGGAACTTAGCGTTATGATGTGGAGGACCAACATCGGCGACGGTGTGACCATTATCAGCGACGATGCGACTGGATCGGACCACCGCGTGGAAGAAGCAGAAGAACAACAGCCTCCTCAAGCCTTCCCAGTCAACCCCCCTGAGGTGATTCTGCACTACTGCCGCGACCTCAACCTGGTGCGGACTCTGGCATCATCCTTTCTGGCAAACATCAACACGGAGCACATGTTCACTTCCTATCGACACGACCAAGTTAACGAAATTCTACACAACTATCCTCACGGTCAGCCCCGAGATCTTGTCTTCCTTCACAGCGCCATGCTCGCCAGCGGAGCCACTTTTTCCTCCTCTTCGTCCCCAAACACTGCCAACGGATATAGCCACGATACCATCGCCGAACACTTTGCCCAATATGCCGAGTCGCTAGTCTTCACCTGCTTCCGCGAAGCCCCAACCGTTGCCGTCGTCCAGGGTCTCTGCATTCTATCAGAGCGCGCTTTAGCCCTGGGGCGAGACCAATTCGGTTGGTCCTTCATTTCGATGGCGGCCGGCATATCTGTGCACCTTCGGCTGCATGTGCTGGCTCTAGATGAGTGTTCTGCGCGGTCGTGGACGCCAAGTCGTGAGGCTATACGGACTTTCTGGATGTTCTACATGACGGACCGCACAGCAATTTCAATCCTGGGGCGAAACTGTGTCCTTCCGTGGCGCAGGGTCAATGTCCCAAACTTCGATACCACGATGACTCGCGATGCTGCTCATGGCGGAGATGTCGATATCGGCGAGGTGTCGTTTGCGTGGCAGTGCCGGCTATGGTATCTGCACGACAACTACATGGATCAAATGTGAGTCTTTCCCTAACCATGAAAGCTCGCGATTAGGAGTCCATCCCAGTGGGCTTCAAATGAAACTCCAACACCAAGGCACGGGTGCTTGAATGCTCCCTGTAGTTACAGTTCCACGATTTCATATGCCCAAGGTTTCCCACACAGAACCAACTAAACTAATATCGTCCCAGATTTTCGTCAAACTTCGAAGTCATGCCGCATGCAGAGCAGGTCCAACTCCTGGTTTCGACCCACGATGCCCTACGTACTTTTTTCCAGGGTCGCGACAGGCGTCTTGACCTGGTGGGCGCTTCGACGTCGAAGCACGTCTTGTTCTTTCATCTGGCCTATCAGATAGCACTCCTAATCACGCTCCCACCCTTCCTGCGCTGCTTTGCTTCGCCCAACGCTCCGAAGAACATAGAGGGTAAAGGAAACGTGATGGTTCTCATCTTGCGCTCTCTTACTAGCGCGGCATCTACTACTGTGCGACTGGTTCGGAGTAAGAGCCCATCAACGCATCCGTTATGGAGCTAAACAAACTGACACTCTGCCATCAGTGTATCGAGACCTAGACCCAGATCACTGGACAGCAGCCAAACCAAACCCTGTCATCATCCACCACC
The DNA here is from genome assembly GCF_038381095.1 of Phyllosticta capitalensis. NCBI lineage: Eukaryota > Fungi > Ascomycota > Dothideomycetes > Botryosphaeriales > Phyllostictaceae > Phyllosticta > Phyllosticta capitalensis. The sequence goes on along the minus strand of NW_027117444.1, from coordinate 1,526,177 downwards.
TTCTAAGTGCCGCCATCGTGCAGCTCATGAACGCAACCAGCTCGTCTGCCTCTCTTCGAAGACGGAGTTCACGAGGACTGCGGCTGACCATGGATATGCTCACGCATCTGAGGGTCCCGTGGCGAGTACGAGCGGACAAGAGCATCAAGGTGATCCGCGTCCTGGCCCAGCGATGGGGAGTCTTGGGTTCGCTACCCCTGAATCTTAGCTACCGTGTCGACCCTTCTACAGGTACGGACGCTCTGGAGGCTGCTGAGGCAATGATGATGATGCCGGGTCAGCAGCAGCAGTACATGGAGGCATCGAGCGCACCAGGCACTGTGCCATCAACAAATCCATTCATTGCCGCTGCCCATGTTCCTGGTGGTTGGTCGCAGGACTCGACCTCGACCCCGACCGCGGCTGGCTCTATCGCTGCTACCGCTTCTGAGGGCATGGCATACTTCCCACTGGCAGGGGCACTGCCAGCACCAGTCGCGCCTTTCCCGCAGAGCAACAATTTTGACCTTGGTCAATCTGCAACTGCGGACTCGGGGTTCGACATCTTTCAGGCTTTCGCGAATCCGGCCAGCTTCATGAATGCAGAATTTGGAGAGAGCTTGTTGACCTGCGAGAACTTCGACTGGTTGGTATCTAACGAGGAGGTAGACAGTACTGTACCTCATTACACGTCTACGTAGACAAGAACAATTTTCCGTGAATCCCAATATCCCAAACACCCCTTTACCAAAAAACCTTTACGAGTGCTCCTCCACCACCACGACCGATTCCTCGTCACATCCACAAGCAGCGCCCAGAGAACCCACTGACTGAGGCTTCCCCGCCGCGCGTGAATCCCTCACCAACCCTCTAGCGCCCCCTTCGACACCCAGCCACACCAAATCCGGCCGGCTGTAGTGACCTGTGCAGTGCGCAAACATCTTGATGCGCGTGATCTCATCCATGTCGAGGTCCGCATACAGCATGCCCTCCTCCTTGTCGCCCAACGGCTCAGCAATGGAGCGTCCGTCCGGGCCAAAGATGGCTGAGGTGCCGCCGCCGGGGCTGCCCATCAGGGGGCTTCCAGCGGTGCCGTTGGCGGTGACGGCTTTGTCCGTCAGGACAGATGTAGAGTGGAGTACGAAGGCACTTGCTTCGATGGCGTAGGTGCGGGACAGCGATTGGCATCCTAGTCATGGCAAATGTCAGCTTACATTTCCGCAAAACCTCGTCGATGAGAAGAAATGATGGAAAGGTTGACTAACCCTCGGCACTCATACTCCACAAATCAGGACCCGACCCGGAGTGTGGTGTCAAACTAGGCCACGCAGCCACATGGATTTGCTCCCGCTGCGAGATGGTGTGGAATTTGAGCAGCGGCTGGATATGCTCCCAGCAGCTGAGTTGGCCCACGCGTGCTGAAACCCCATTCCCCATGGACAGCTGGGCCACGCTTCCTGTGGGCAGGCACAAGTCCGCCGAGCTTGCGTCGCCGAAGACGGTGCGCTCCATGTGCGTGGGCTTCATCTTACGACGGTGCACTTTGATTTGCCCGTCAGCGCCAATCAAGGCTTGTGCGATGTAAACACTGTCGTCGAAATTTTCCGAGAATCCAAGCGATACGGCTATGTGGTGGTCCCGAGCGCAGGCGCGAATGGTGTCCATCTCGGGCGATGAGAGCTGGAGCGAGTTTTTGATGTATTGTACGTTAAGGTCGAAGTCCACAGGACGGCTCCTGGGGAGTCGTCAGCATTCTGCTGTTACAACTGAGTAGGGTTACGGACCATATCCAGAGGGGATATCCTGGAATCCAGCATTCTGGAAAGGCAATGAGCTTCGCGTCATTCTTTGCCGCCTCTTTGATGAGTTCGCATGTTTTGGCGACAGCGCCAGTAAGGTTGAACCAGACTGGTTCATACTGCGTGACTGCCACGCGGACTTTGGACGAAGACGTAGACGAGGCCATGATGGGGACTGTATGGATCATGGATTTCTGAAAAGAAGTAATTCAAGGAGATGGTCTGAATATTCTACGGACATGCATGAGCTGCGGACCCTGGATTACATTTAAATGTCATGGTCTCGTGCTCAAGGCAGCGTGCTCTGACCCCAATCCACAGACATCCTTGTCAGCATTGGCACTGCAGATAGGCTCGTTTGGCTGGTAGGTATTGCGGACCCAAGTCTCCGCACTGATAGAACGAACGCGGGGAATCACGTAGCCCCGCGCAGGCAGCTCTATGTTATCTCGGTTATCAGGAGACGATATGCCAACTGAATTTGACAACAAGTCAAAGTTTTTGATGTGGCCGGCATCATCGCATCAATGGGGATCGAAAAAATTGAATGATTGTGAATAGTGAAGTCAGTTGTTCGGGCGTTGTTCTGGGTCCTCGGTCCCTGGCCTCGGCCATGTCCCATATCCTTGCTGCAGATCAGGCGGTGAGTAAGGGCAGAACTTTTGCGCTAAGTTGTCGCCTCCAACATTTTTGAATCCCGCAACTCACGTCGCGACACACTTCGACCAGACCCGACCAAGCTCAAATTTGCGACAAAAATGGGCAAGCGAAAGGTCGGCGCCCTCGAAAAGGTCGAGGCAGATCTGTATGTCTCCAGATTCGCGAAATCGACTCCCACAACTAATGAGTCGCAGTGCCAACCTTCAACACAAGATTCGACGCGATCCGAGGTACATACTGTGTTGTGCGGCTCGCCATGCCTTAGCTAATAGGGAGCAGCTCGTACGAAGATGACTTCCAGGCCCAATTCCGCCAGTACCAGGTTCTCTACGAAGTTTTCATGCATGATCCGTCCTCCCATGACGACAACGCCCTCGTAAAACTGCGCGACCAAATAGACTTTGTCTCTCATGTGTCCGACTGCTACCCCAAGCTGACGAGCGAGTTGCCGGGTCAACTAATCGATCTGATCACAAATCACCATGCGACATTGGAGCATGAACTGCGCGACAAGCTGGTGGGCGCCTTGGTGTTGTTGCGCAACAAGGACGTGATAGACTCGGCGCGGTGAGCAGCCTGGAAAGTCCAAATTTGCTACGCAGTATCTAATAGCCCTTAGCCTGATCAACGCCCTCTTTCCAGTCCTTGTCGCTACTCCTAGCAAGTCCTTCCGAGCCCTCATCTTCCAAAAGATCCTGTCCGACATTCGCTCCTCCAATGCCAAGACCACCAACCACCGCCTGAACCGCACGATGCAGACTGTACTTTTCAATCTTCTGACGTCGGACCGAACATCTGCCAAGGGCCTGTGGGCTGTGAAGCTCACGCGCGAGCTGTGGAAGAGGCAAATTTGGACAGATGCGAGGGCTGTGGAGATTATGAAAGAAGCTTCCCTGTCAGAGAATGAGAAGGTCATCATTGGTGGCGTTCGGTTTTTCTTGGGTGGTGACAAGGAGAGAGAAGAGGCCGCAGATGAGGACAGCGATGACGACGACGGCATTGACGTTGCCAAGCTCAAGCACCAGATTGGAATCAACAAGAAGACGAAAAAGAAGGCCGGAGAGCTGAAAAAGGCTGCAGCCAGTGTCAAGAGGGTAAGGAGCATCTCATCACGTATCGAGCATGGACTAACGGCCTGCAGAAAGAACGCAAGAAGAATGCGCCACACCCGCTCAACTTCTCTGCACTGCATCTGTTGCACGACCCGCAAGGGTTTGCGGAAGCGCTTTTCTCTAGGCACCTCCAAAACCAAAAGTCCAAACTTAATCTCGAGCAGAAGCTGCTCGTTCTCAACCTCGTCACCCGCTTAGTCGGTCTCCACCAACTTACCATCATAAGTCTTTACTCGTACTTCCTCAAGTTTTTGACCCCGAAGCAACCCTCCGTTACGTCATTTCTGGCCGCGCTCGCTCAAGCTACACACGCCCTGGTCCCTCCTGATGCCCTTGAGCCCCTGATGCTCAAGATCGCAAACGAGTTCGTTTCCGAAGCGGCGGCCTCGGAAGTAGCGGCTGCGGGTCTCAATGCAATTCGCGAAATTTGCGTCCGTCAGCCCCTAGCTATGAACGAAACGCTTCTGCAAGACTTGGTCCTGTACCGCAAGAGCAAGGACAAGGGTGTGATGATGGCAGCCAAGGGCCTGCTCAGTCTTTACAGGGAGGTGGGCGCAGAAATGCTGAAGAAGAGGGACAGAGGCAAGGAAGCAGCCATGGGCCTGCGGTCAGGAGAGAGAAAGGAGCAGCGATACGGTGAGACGGCCGCTGGAGGAATCGAAGGCTTGGAACTTCTCGAGCAATGGAAAGAGGAAGAGAGGCGGAAGAAGAGGATTGAAGCCGGATTGGACCCAGATGGTGCCGACGACGAAGACCAAGCTGAAGATGAAGACTGGAAGAACTGGGACGTCGAGTCAGAAGACAGCGACGACTCGGGCGGTTGGATTGATGTCGAACATGACGGAGATGACATTGTCATCAGCGACAGTGAAGACGAAAAACCACCCGCCAAAAAGGCTAAGAAGGAGCCCGAGGCCGAAAAGGCGAAAGAGGAAGTCGACGAGAGAGAAGCCGCCGAAAAGGCTGCAAAGGAGGCTAAGGAGAGAGAGGATGCAGCGCTAAAACTCGCAACAACGCGCATTCTGACACCGGCCGACTTGCAGAAGCTGCAGGAGCTTCGCATGCAAGCTCAAGTCACGGCCCAACTACCGGGTCATCGTCGTCAAAACGCCGCTGTAGCCGCGCGTCATGCAGAGGATCCTTTGACAGCGGAAGAGATCGAGCTACCGGCGAGGCTAGCCGCACGCAAGACCAAGGAGGAAAAGATTGCCATGGCCAAGGCAGACCGCGAGGACAAACACCAGTCGACGACGGCCAAGCGCAAGGAGAAGAAGATGGCCGAGGGCAAGAGCACAACCAATAAGGAGAAGGCGCGCCAAAAGAACTTTTTGATGACGCTAGGCAAGGCCAAGTTCAAGGGGAAGCGCAGTTTGACGGACACGAGGAGAGTGTTGCAAGGACATATCGACAGGCAAAAGCGTGGCGGCAAACGGGGCAACAAAGGGCATTAAGCTAAAGTGGTAGAAAGTCTCGATAGTAGTGATACCCTCGATTGGTTTTCCGGTGTGGCTGGGCTTCCGCTGAAGAGTGAGATGGGCGACGATGGGTGGTCTATGGTCGGCTCCCCAGTCCCGGGATATCTCGTTGGGCGAGCGCAGGTGGCTTGGGCGACAACCTGGCCATGACGCAGTCATGGTCGATGCTTCCTTGAGATACGTCGACATGTGAACCACGATCCTGCCAATGGAATCGCCCGTCATCATCGCCCGCCCATGGAGCATTTAATATATCGCTGCGGCTGTTCCTGAACATCACTTTGCACTCCACCATGGCCTCCAAAGTGAAAGACGCGCTCTCGCGCTCCAAGGCCAAGGCCGCTGCAAAGATCAAAAAGTCGAAGCACAAACACTCCGTTTCGGAAGCAGAAACGCCCAAGGACACTAGCAGCGACGCTTCGAGCAGCGAAGAATACGACACACCTCCAAGCTCCCTATATCAGGGGTCTGAGCCGACTTCTTCGCCATCGAAGCCAGAGCCAGAGACGGCGGAACAGCCCCACCCCCGCTCTGTTCCCCGCCAGCGACGCAGGGACGTTACCGAAGACGACCCAGACGCCCTCACCTCCAAGTACAAGCTGCGCGTTACAGCCGGACCCTCCTACGACCGCTCGACGCACCGTTTGGTCAATGTCAATGGTGACGACAGCCTCAGCTTCGAAAATGAATTCGTGCGCGTCAAGGTCAAGACGCGCATCCGAGACTTCACCGGCCTGCCGCTGACCTCACCCGCATCGACACCGTACTTTGACGACCCAGCGCATTCCCGAGACCGATACAGCATCTCCTTCAGTTTCGTGCCCAAGCGCGACCTGCCTAGCGCCGACTGCGTTTGGGGGCCCGACTTTGACCGGCCAGTGCGCGATCGCCTGCCGCCGGGCTTCAACTACGCCTTCAACATTGTCAAGCGATTCATCGACCCGGGAATCGAGTGCGATGCCTATGCCGACGAGCCTTGGCTGTACGGTCCCGCTCTGAGTTGCTGGTTTACGCTGCGCGTGGGTGACAAGGTCGGGCAGCGCGGCGACGTGCCCGACATCCGCGAGGCGCCTGCCCTGGCCGAGGGTGGCGATGGCGATGGCGAACAAGTTCGGAAGGGGTTGGGCCTGCCGGCGGATGCAGACAAGAGGCGCAAGTGGTTTCTAGACCGGGAACATAGAGAGGCGTTTGTGTTTGAAGAGGGGAGGGCGTATCAGGGTACGTGACGCTACCCCATGTGAATCACCCTGTCGCTGCGCCTTGCTGATTCAATTCTCACAGGAGACTTTTTCAATCCCTATCTGGATTTCAACAGTAAGTCGACGATGCTTGGACTGGACCATGAGCCTGGCTGATTTCGTGGTCGTAGAATTCGCGCTCCGATTACCTGGATTTTCGCTCGGCGTGCTTCGATATATTGATGACAAGACGCATACTTTGCGGTGGGTCTTCAAGAACAGAGAAACAAACGACGTATACTTTGTCGTCGTTTTCAATCTCCTTTTCGGCAAAGAGCTTGAAGAAGCGCTGCAAGCCGAAGACGAAGAATACTACAACAGTGCGGAGAAGGGACAGTAACGCATGCGCGTCTGGCAACGCCTCATCAGACTTTTCCTCGTTTGACCAAGCGTCTTCTCTGCACCGAGTAGGCGGATATGAAACAGCCAGGCTGTTTGCATGACCGCTCAGCCGTTCGCGCGCGCATGAAATGTCCGGCTCCTTTGAAGAAGCGATCTGTCTGACACTGCCGGAGCGGAGTGTGGACAAACCGGTATGTGATCCCGCTGCCATACAGGATGTCGTAGGGTGAGGGTCGGCTGGAGTTGCCATGCGCTGCTGCCCTGGCTGCTACTCTGCGCTCGCACTTTTTCTTCAGCCCTTTACGATTTACTTTTTAATATAAACTTGGGAGTTTCAACAGCGAATCAGGCTCGCTGGGTAGAAAAGAGGAGGTTGGATTTGGGCCAGAGTTCGGATCGGCTCCGCATTTAATCAGACTGGACAGGTAGTAGGTCTGATTCAGACACAAACACCAATCAAGATACCACACCACACACGCGCCTTTCCTCCACCATATGTTTGTCTCCCACTCAGTCAGTCTTGCCAAGAAAAAGCACTTGCGCACCCGACCGCCAACAGGTTAGTCTGGTCCGCGTCTGCGCGCTCCCCCACGCCGCCTGCGTATCCACTGGCCGCGTCATCCTCTTCCCCAACGCGGACATCTGCGACTATATGCCCGCTGCCCGCCCGCCCGCTGTACATTGCGCGTGCCGGCGCTATGACAACTCCCAGGGAGCATGCACCGTACATACATAGCAGAGATGCACCTCGTCTCGACCCATGCTGGGTTGACTTGAAGACGAAAGTCCTTGCGCGAGTTTGCGCGTACGGCGTGGGATTGACTTCTGTTGCTACGACCGTAGCGGGGATCGAGTGGTATCACTGAGAAAGCTGTTCGGAGGGGAGAAATCATCGACAGCTGAAGGGCCTGCAGAGCACTCTTACCTGCCTATGACCTACCATCAACTCACTCCGCCAAGGCTTCCCCGGCCTGGCTGATATGCTGCTACTGCTGCTGCTGCGCTGCTGTGACACGCCAGGACGTTGCCACTCACTGCTTCTCCCCCATCCACCGGATCCCCAAGATGCATATGGCAGGCCTTGCCCCCGCTTCACCTTGCCTTGCCCCGCCCTGTCATGTCTCAGCTCTTACATCATGGCCTGTCAGAGCCTGTCGGAGCATGCAGTTACTTTTGTTCAAAGGCGGGATGGTAAGTTGGTTGGTTGTTTGGTTGGCTGTCGGGTAGTGGTCCGCGGAGCGGAGTACCTGGGAGCTGTAAAGTGGTGTGTCTAGAACGCACCACCGCTGGTTGGCGTGCGGGTGCCTGCCTAGCCCGTCTGAAGCTCGTTAGGCGTGGGTGCTTGTAAGATAAGTCGATTTAGATTTGGTGAATGAATGTTTGAGTAGTAAAGCGCTTGAAGGCTCCTTGTGACTACCTATTAATAGAGAAATTTTTCTCTATGTTCCAAACATCAAGCGCTTGAAGACTCCTTGTGACAACCTATTTAGAGAGAAGATTCTCTATGTTTAAAGCATCAAGCGCTGAAGCACTCCACGTCTCTACGTGTTCTGAATCCGTGACGGAGATTCTTGAACTAGCAATTTTTTTCGTTACTCACCGACACAAGCAACAGCAGCATGGAATTTTGAGTGTCCATGTGTGGAGGGCGCAGACAGGGAGCATTCAAGCTCCTCGATCAATCAGTGACTGGGGTCTTTCTATTCTTCAAACGGCGTCGGTTTAGTCCTATCCACGATGCTTTGCTGGATATCAAGCATTTCGTCTCTTAATTCTTCCAGTCTTCAACAACTGTTTTTCTCGCACGCTTCCCTGTCTCCGTCTACCCATCGCACCATGGCTAGTCAAAAGCCAGGCGGCCTTACGCTCACAATAATCCCGACGTCCAAGCTATAGCAGTGCCTATTAAGCTCTCCGGGCACCAGGTTGGTGGGCCCTCTTGGGCCGAGACTTGGGAAGTCTGGCTTGAGACAGACACATGGCGGGTGCGGCATCTCCGAGACCTTTTTTACCCCTTCTTGTGCTATGTCCATGGGGAGCGCAGAGTTGCTAGGTTCTCTGTTGCGTTGGACTTTTCGATTGCTCAAATTTCAATGTGCAAGTACAAAGACTAGAGTACTCATGGCCTTTAATGTTGAACTTTTTCTACATCAGCCTGCTGTCACCGCGATCCCGAAAAGACTACCCCCACCCAACGCACATCAAGTAGATAGATACAAGCCGCCCAATCCGCGAGTCAGCCCTCAGCAAACGCCAACCCAGAGAGCGCCGAGACGGTGTAAGCGAAAAAAGTGAAGACGACTACGGAAAATCTTCTCAGCTACACTGAATGTGCTGATGTCCGGAAAGCGCAGGTATAGTCCGGGACAGAGTCAGGGGCGTGGAAGGTCTGAGACCGAGAAGAGTATGAGGTTTGCGAATCAAGACATGCGGGAAAGCCTGTGGGGAGGAGTATCGGTTTCTGGCGCAAGCGCATGAAAGACGACGCGGTAACTGAGCTTCAATGCTCCCCATGCTTGCATTCTTTCGTCGCCCACTATGATGGCACTGGGGGCGCTATGCCATTCTCGAATCTTTCCGCGGAGCGAGGTTGGTGTGAGAGGATCCAATCTGCATGAATTTGTCTCCTGGATCTTCCATCTCTTCCTCCCCATCTATGTCCATGGCATCAGGGTCGTGAACAGCATTAGCGCCCCAGTCGAACACGGGTTCGTAGAACTTCCTCGTCGTCCGGACCGGTGGCGTCACTTCCCCAGAGCCGCACCGCCGTTTCTTGAGGCGCTTCACGTCGTAGTGGAGAGGAGTTGGCTCTCGGTCGCCAATCTGGTGTTCGTCGTATTCGTGCGTCATCATACTCGACTCGCGCGTTGAATCGGTGATCATCATGATGTCGGACAGGCGTTGGGCGAATGCAGGCAAGACATGACCGTGGATCTCGACGCTCTTGATGCCGCGCAGCTGAGCCAACGGCTCGAGCACGAACTGGTGGGAGCAGGCAGCCGGGCTCGATGCTGCTGGGTTGAACTCCCAGTATACGTCCGCAAAGGGGGCGAAGTGGCGATAGGCAAATTCGCCAGAGATAAGCGTCACCATCAGATCTTGCAAGCGATGCTGCTGTTGCGCCAGTGGTGGGCATCCAGGCGGTGCTTCTTCTGCTTCTCCGATAAAGCGGCTAACGGCATCAGCGAGCCATGTTTGTACACGTCGGTACGAGTCCGGACGGCTGATGTCTTCTTCAACGCGAATCGAAACGCTGCGCATGCGAAGCAGGGCTGACGAAGGGAAAACACGCAACGTGTTGATAGGGAGACCCCGTGCGAACGGTTTGTTGAGGGACTCTGGGTGAATCGAGTTCCACAGGCGCTCCCGGCTGGTCATGGTAAAGTGGAAACGGTTGGAGCCGTAAAGGATATCTGCCGCCTCATCATGCGTCAGGCGGCAGACAAGCAGGATAGACAGCCATAGTCCGCCGACGCCCCGTACCCCGGGCTCCCAAATGTAGCCGGGGACCGGTGTTCCTTTGCTGGACTTGCGAGTGATAGGATGAAAGGAGATGTCCTTGTTTCGAGGAAGGAGATGAGAATAGATGAGGAGACGGACCTCGGAGGGGAGGTTGAGAAGAGCGCTCTGTTGTTGGGTATGCTTCACATCCTCCTCCTCCGCTGGCGACCTTGGTGTTGGAGGCGGGAATGGCATTGATGTGGAAACATGCTAGGCACCCCCTTAAACGGATATTGACGAAGCTGAAAAGGAGAAGGGGATTGATAGCTGAATGGAGGAACGGCTAAGGAGATGGTTGCGGACAGTGGCTTTCATGAGACATGTTATGTGCGGAAAACGCGCGGGAGGTGGCAGGGCAGAAGCAATGCCGACGCGTAAGGCTTTTACAAGACAAGAAAAGGTACGCCGGATGGTGGCAGCAAATTTGCAAGGACGGGGTTGCCGTCAGGCTGCATGCCACGGACAGGGCAGCGAAGCGTTGGTAGTTGGTAGAGTTGGTGGAGTGGGAGACGGAGGGGTCAGGTCAGGTAGACACCATGGGCAAGCAGGGTGTGGGCCGCCCGAGTGCCGGGGCGGCGCGGCACCTTGACCTGTCAAGGCATGGCTACCCTTGGCCAGAGACACAGACGTCGAGCACTGTGGCGCAGAATTCTCCACGCCTCGCCTCCGCCGACAATGAACAAATGCGTCTTGATGGTCGCACTGACAAGCCACGGCGACGTTGCGGTCAGCACGAGCAATTGTCCCACTGGCCCATCAACGTCCTCCGCAACTAGCCGCCGAATCCTCAGCACCACCATCCCACACACCATTGGAGTCTGACTGATTCACAGGACCAGACAGGACTCAGTTATAAATCCCATGATTGCCGCCCCTGGACTGCTTTCCTTTTCGGGTCTCCCTTAGCGAAGCCCAACTACCCTTCCACTTTCCACTCAACCTCATGGCCACCAGTTCATGTCCGGGTGTCTGCCTGATCGGGATCCGCTCACAACACCCATTCCGCTGTGGCCTTTGTTGTTGGGTGTCGGCTTATGCAATCTCCAGTGTCTCTCCGTCCGTATTCTCCGGCCAAGGTGGAACTGTTTGTCCAGAGCTACGACCGCTCCCTGTGACTCTACATGATGACTTGTTGAACTCTGCTCCCATGTTCCCGGAGAGCTTGAATGCTCCACAGACGCACGTCTTTCGGTTTGGAAATTTTGCATGGCTCCTTGGTCGCTCTCTTGGTCGCTCTCTTGGTCGCTCTCTTGGTCCAGCGGAGCGCTCGAGCTCCCGTATGCTTGCGGCAAATCCGATCCAATGAAAGACTCTGGCCGTCCCTCAAAGCTCGCCAAAGTCGATTGCCAAGAGACCTCGCATGGCCCGCGTGGTCTTCGGCATTTGGGGTGTCCAGTTTTGATCACCTGGGAAAACTACCGAGTCCTAGAACCAATCAGACGGATACGTACCCTGCAAAACCTGCATGAGGCTCTTTCGGTAGTCTCTGGGGTGGGATCTTATGCATAGGCTCCGTCCAGGCTTGCTCGTCTAGACCTCTCAGGCGATCTGGTTAGCAGGGCTCAGCTCGGATGCCTCTCAGCGATGCTATCCGGCAAATTTGGCCCCTCGGATTGCCTCAAACTGTATCATATCGTCTGACACGTATCACAGCCCCTGTGGTTGTCCTCTTCGATCCGGCGTTCTTGAGTGATACTGCAACATCTCTATGTGGCGATTTTGAACTTCAATTGGACGCGCTTTCATGAGACGGAGCCTCATCTCATGGCACCTCTGGACGCCGTCTCTCACGGAATGAGAAATCTTACTTCCAGATACGTCGACGCGGATACCAAGCCTGGTTCCATGAAGGGGTCGTGGTGGGTATGACTCTTTGATTGCAGCATTGTTGCCATCCTCAGGGAGCGGTGATACATGTCATATTCCCTCGGCAATGGACGGAGAAGTGCAGGCGTCACATTGTATCATTGTCTGATGCTGCCCCGGTGGTGTTGGCCAAATGACCGTGCGGCCGAAGAAATGATTCCAGGCATCAGTCAACAACTGGCCTTCGAATATTGGCGCACGGTAGGTCTCCAAGGCAGGGCACGGGTGTCTGGATGCTCCCAGGCACAGTCCTTCTACGAGCTCAGAAGTTGAACTCCACGGCATGGCATTTGAATGCTCCCATACACTCCGGTCTTGACTTGGGGATTTGAATACCCGTCGGCTGCGCGATTGTGAAATCAAATCTTGGGCCTGAAATTCCTTTACTGACCCACTGAGGGCTTGTTGTTGCCACATTCTTTATGAGAATGCACTCAGCCCTGAGTTGCAGTTGTGCCACGGATAAGAAAAATCATCTTGCTCGTGTAGCCAATGCTTCTTTCCCTCTCGTTTGCCAGGCAGGCAACGTGAGAAGAGCGTATGAAAATGGAAGGAATGTCGAGTAAGATCTGACAGATTGATCTATAATCAGCGTCCGCATCTTTGACTGTCTTGGCTTGGTAACAAACGCATGCGAATACCACATGGTTCTACAATTTCCGAGGACGTCTCTCGGGGTATAGCTGCCAGCCACAGTCGAGCAGGGTATTTCATCCTGTTGCGCCCGCTTGGCAAAACATTTTTGGGAGGCCGAAGGAAAACATGGTCCTCATAACTTTTCCTTCATCTCGACAAACATGACATCTCCCGTAGCAAACACTGCGCCAAGGCCGTCTTCTAAAGAGCTCGAGATGTAGAGCTTCCTCCCATCTACCTTGTGGATTTTTGCGATTGCCAGGGCTAGACCAGGCGCTGGCAGGGGTTTCTTGTATGAGACGTTCAGGTATGCCGTCACGGAGTTTAGGCCTCTGGTTCGACCCGCCCTCTTGTCCATTTCAATTGCATTGGCCGTCAACAAGATGCCCGTTATTTCATCGAGAAGGGTCGAAATCATGCCGCCGTGGGCAACGCGCGCGAAACCGCAGACGCCATCGCCGAGCTGCAGAAACGAGCGAGCCTCGCGGATTGGGTAGGATTGAAGGTCCTCGGGTAGGCGAAGTTGAGTGATCCATGCTCGTACAGTACGCTGAGACTGGAGCGTCTCGGCAATGAACGAATCCTCGGTGGTTGCTTTAGGGTTTCGCGAATCGGTCGGACTCAGGACAAAGTCAGAATCGGCGAGCAGCTTAGCAGACCAGGGGACTTGGAGGAAGAGAGTGAGGTCGGGCGAGGCCATTGCGGTGGAATGGGGCCGTGTTGTCAATGAGCAGATGTCGACATGATGTATTGTAAAAGTGAGGTGATGGTTGGATGGCGGGGGAGCTCTTCCCGAGGCCGAGGGACCGTTGAGATGCGTGCCGTGGGACTCGACATGGACATGGACATGCGCCCTCCGTCGGCTAGCGGGAGCCCCGCTGATCTATTTCAACATCTTCACCAACCTTCCATGTGCCCAATGTAACTACCTATTGTTGAAGCTACCTTACACCTTGGTTTCGAGGGCAACCGAAAGCCCATCTCTACTCGGTCCAATCTTCGCGGAAGCTGCGGTCAGCAACCTTGGCGCGTTTGCCTCTCTCTGGCTTGTCAGCAACAAACCCACTCCACCACCACTCATCGCTCGCTGTTGTATTTATGTGGATCTCGTCGTCCACAGCCGCTCCCTATCTCCATCTCAAATCTTTCCTCATGCCGGCCTCACATTCATCAGACTCAAGGACATCGTCCCGGTCGCCTTCGGCCATGACCTCGTCAGACGAAGACACCGCTATGAGTGATATCGAGCAAACCGATTCGGAACAACCGCTACCCAGCACTCTCCATCGCCTCCCCTTGGAGCTGCGCGAGAAGATATACGAATATGCCCTGCGCTCAAATACGACCATATGGTGGCCACCCATCACATCGACGCTGCCCTCACCAGGATCAGCAACTGCTCTTCTTACCACCAGCCGTACCATCTATGCCGAAGCTGCTCCTATCCTTTACGCCAGCAACCGCCTTCTCTTTGTCCATCCTTCCGACGCCAACATGTTCGTCCACCTATCCTCCCCCGGCTACTCTCGCTGCGTCACCAACGTCTGCTTGCGCATACGAGACCGCGACGTGCGCCTCTGGTCCTCGTATCTCGGCAGCGCCCTGCCATATCGCAGCCTGCAGCACGATTTCCCTCGGCTTAAGTCGCTGTGGATCTTCTTTCGAAGCAGCTTTTGGTCGCCCCGAGCCCACGACCTTACCGAATCATTCCGCCGCTGGCTTGAGGACCCGGCCCTGCGAGAGATTTGCACACACTTGGAGGATCGGGTACCCAAGGGCGCCGACGTGAGGCTGGTCTGCGTGCATAGGGTGCCGCGCGACCACATACATGCGTTGGCGCAGGAAGTGGGGGAGGAGCTCAACATCAACAAGACGGGCACCGGGGAGGCCAGGACCTCGTTTATGAAACTTAGTAAAGTCGTAAATGTGGCCTTGGAGCTCGCACCGGTTGATCCTATCGCGTTGATGTGAGTGGAGCTTCGCTGACACATCGACCAGCTTCCTCGGGCAGCATGTTTTATCGAGATCCTAAATATCGGCATGCGATATAGGGTTATGGATTCTCCCCATGCGTCGCTGGCTGAGCAGCATGAAAACCTGGGATATGTTCTCGATCTTTTCCGACGTTTCATTGGACATGACTTAAATGGACGGGGTCCTCACGGTGGAGTTTGGGAGTCTTTGGGGCAAGGCGAGACATTGCTTCCTTTCCTTGGCTGGCGGTCTTTTTGGAAAATACCCAAAGTTTCTGGATGGTGCGCCGTGAAAAAATCTTTCAAGCCTGCTTTTACTATCATCTTATCATCAAAACCAAACGAGGCTGCGTTCTCGAGCTTTCTCTTAGATTCGGCGCACCCAAAAACCATCTCTGCTGGTTGCCTTCGTTCTCTGCGGAAGAGACAGCGTGGGATGATATCGAAGAAAACAATCTCGCTTTCTCCCATCAGCAATTTGTGCAACTACCTGAAATGTGGAGCTTCCACTCCACTTGATGATGGCGAATGAACCACAAAGCAAATGCCGCGGCACAACTGCACTGGCACAGTGTGTGACGAAAGAAATTGCCAATCCGAGAATCTCTGCCGCCAAGTCAAAACACGTAGAGACGTGGAGTCCTCAAGCGCTTCATACCTTCGACATAGAGAGAAATTTGCTCTTAGGAGCATTCAAGCGCTTGCGTCTGAAGGTGCGACGACGTAAAGCTAAGCCTAGGTTGAATTTCTTTGCTCACCTACTGTGCTGGGAACCGGAGAATTCAAGCCCTCTTCACCTCAATCGCGGATTATTTGAAGCTCAGTGATCTTCCCCTCTGGCGAAGTGAGGCATCCGCAATCTGGAGAGCTGGGGGCATGGGGAGTATTCAGATGCACACAAAGCGCTACCAGGACTTCCTCCATCCATGGAGTAATAGTCAAAACAGCTCCGCCTTACTGTACATGTATGTATCCCACGATGCTCCCCGGCTTCGATGTATGAGCATGCCCACGCCAGCCATATCATGATGTCGGCTGAATCAACTCCGCAGCTCTTGCCCCTAGGTTTGGCCTGGTCTGGCCAGAGACAGGCAGTTGAGTCGTCCCTCAGCATGACGACAAGAACGAACATTGCAGCAAGTAATGACGCCCGCGATTTGCCGGAAGGTGAGACCCGTTGAATTTGCTGGGCTGGCGTGGGCTGGGCTGAGATGCGCGGAGATGGGTTGGGATGGCTTCTCTGGCGTGCGTTTGGCTAAAATTTTGGTCTTCATGGATGGCGTCCGTTCTTTCCATCTTTTGCCCGTAGTGACTGGGCGCAAGAATGACGATGTGCGGCGGAGATGACGTCGGGGTGTGTGTGGTGTAGTGGCGCAACAAGGTCAGTTGGGCGATGATGCATCCACTGTAGAAACACTGTTGCATTGCCACTGATGCCGGAGCGATATCGCTCTGACCAGGCTGAGCCTCGGAAGAGCTGGGGATATTGTTCACCTTGGGATAGTTCAAGTGTTTTTTCCGGGAGACTGCAGTTGAGTGACGCTATTCTTTGCCCATCGGTACCGACTCAGCCTCTGTGACTCACTCGGCCACTTCTCCGTAGATCATTTCTTTCACCCCCAAGATCTCTCATTAGTATAGCATGTTGGAGTTCCTTTTTCCCAATTTCGTCTCCAGGTTGATGGTGCTGAGCTGCAGCCTTCCGTGAGCTGGCCACGAACGACCCCTACACAGCCAACCGTGCGTCTGCATCATCCCGTCGCCCAAGCCAACAGCTGAAGTCGCTCAGGTCGGTTTGTCTACAATGCACATCTTGGAAGGAATCGGCGCCGCATTGGCACTTTTGAGGCTGGCTGCTCAGCTTGATTGAGAGAAAATTCGAGCGTGGAATGGGCGTATTGATGATCTGGACGGAGGTTTATTTGGCCACTTGGGCGTAAGATGTCTCTGCACGTAGAGAAGTCAATTGGATTTTGACGTGAGGTAGTTAGTAATGGTCCAGATTCCAAGAAGCGGCGCATGAAAGGAGGCTCGGGCTGGCCACACACTCTCCAGCCACACCGTAGGCTCCGCGCCTATCCTGCTGGACTTGCGCTCCGGGCCGGTTCATCCCAGAGTGCCTATCAAGTGGAGGCTGAGCAGAGGCTGAGGTTAGTACCAAGCTTGTTTCTCCGAGGCGATGAAGGGGACTTGATTTTCTGTTCGAACGCTGCGGAATTCCAGCTCCACAGAGGACTCTCATTGCGGACTTGCCGCATTGTGAGTTGCATTATGAAGGAAACTCCAACAGAGCGGAACAACTCCAGGCGGGCCAGAAATTTGTAGACTGCGGAACGCAGGGATCAAGACAGGCGACTAGCGGAAAGGATTCGGCAAGACTTCTGGAACAGGGACGGGAGGGCGTCGTTAGCTTGAAGGGTTCCAACAACCAACAAACCAAGCCTGGGGCCCAAGAAGCCGGGTTGCCCTCAAGTCGAGAAAGGAAAGTCGCGGTTCAGGAGCTGGAAACCGCGGGGACTGACGAACGAGATCGATGACCCGAAAGTCGATGAAGCGGAGCAATTTCCGGAAGCAGGCCGTCAAAATCTTTCAGCAATCTGCGAGCTGTTTCTCGTACATGCAGCCATCCGTCAGTGGTGTGTCAAGGCCTAAGAGAGGACCGGGTCGCCGAGGGAGAGTATGGAACGCTTGGCCGTCTTGATTGGAGGGTCAACCGCATGCGGTGGCTGACATTAGTGATATTGGAGATGGAGGTGCTCTTATCCGACGCATCAGGATGGATGAGATGTCGTGGAAAAGGACGAGAGTCATGGTTGGCGGTTGACCTGAGCTCGACTAGCGATGGCGGCCCGCAGCCAACCGAAAAGCCCCTCGCCTGGCCGCCCAAACCAACCTCCAACTTCACATCTTCATCCTCGGTCTCTCCGCGCCTCCGTCAGCGGACTATTGCGCGCTTTCGCTTCAGTCAAGCCACTCTCCATACCGCTGATGCTGATCTTCCAGCTTGTCCTTGGATTGATCCAAGCCTAGCTGATTTCAATCATCGCGCGCGGTCGAGTCCAGAAGTTGCTAAGACAGCATTCTCAACTCATCATGCCAGATTCTTGGATGATTGATTCTTTGTGGACTTTACTCAATCGATCACATCTTGCTCATGGGTTGAGAATGTGGTGGTGAAGCGAAGTCGCAGACGAGCAATCTTGTTTGATGCCTTCAAGACTCTCCCACTCATTTAGCGACAGTGACTATCCACACGAGAGCCCGAGATTCGAGCTTAAGCATGTGAGAACATTGTGTTCTTACCCTGTTCTTGCCCTGACAATGTCTCCTTGACTCCCTGAATGCATGGCCACCACGTGCTTAAGTCGAAGATCAAAGATATTGCACGAGAATCTGGGCCTTCGATCGACCTTACCGAACGTTATGTACGTCGAAAAGCTTGCTCAGCAGCGATCTTGGGCCTTCAATTCTCCCAGAAGAGACTGTCGGTGTGCGAATGCTCTCACCAGGTCCAGAACTGCGACGGATGGCAAAGAGTTGGGCGCCCGAACGAGGATCAAAGACGCCACAATTACTCATTCGAGTCAAGTCTTCAGAAATAGCCCGTCGAGGTGCTGCCAGCACGAGCTAGGTCTTTTGGCTTGTGAGGCGCGGCCTTCGGCGTTGCCATCAAGCCAACGGCAAGTCGGCTTGCCATAGCCGCCTTCGGTGCACGCAAAATGAAAGCACATGGGTACATAATGGCGATGACCGTCTTTCCCTGGTCCTCTCCTTTCGACTCCCCACGCTCCTACTCTCTCTTTGAGGTCTACCAATCTGTCATCGGCTCTGAGCCTTTGGCTAAGTCTTTCATTCATACCTAACCCTACTCGACCACAACCCTCACTTGTTGGTATTGAGTAGATTGCGAGTCGTGTTTGTTTTTCACAAGTCCGATCAACCACCAAATCGCCATCACTAGTAGAGATTTCCGATTTTCGAGTTTTCGATTCCCGTCGCCATGGGTCTCAAGAACATTTTCAACAAGTCGGCGAAGGAGGAGACTCAACAGCCCGAGGTGACTGATGAGAAGAAGCAAGAGGAGGTGACTGACGAGAAGGCACAAGAAGTGACTGCTCCGACTTCGAATGCCGGCTCCGTCCCACAGAGCCCAACTTTTTCGACTGCCACAACTCCCTATGGCTCCCGTCCCGGCTCAATTCGGCATTCGATGGGAAGTGAGATGAATGACATCAAGTGCGATGTCATGGTCAACTGGCTTCACTCTCAACAAGAGGAGAAGCTGTGGTGCACAGGAGAGCCCGAGGAGGGTGTTGTTCTCAAGAAGTCGAGGGGCGAGTACGCCTGCTGTCCTTCCGACCTGGCGGACGAGGAAAACGGCTTCCTGAGTGCTGTTCAGGAGCTCAACGTCAGGGTATGTTTGAAATGCGCACATTGTCTTCATTCATCTGACAAATCAACAGGCGGCTATGACTGTCAACACGCGTGTCATCAAGATTTTGCTCCACAACAACAGCCACCCCTTCATTGAGATCGAAAAGGGCCTCCGCGTCCAGGTCCTGCCTGATATGTCTTTCTTGCCTCGCTGCCAGAAGCATCAATTCGCGGCCTTCATTGCCGACCGCGGCATCCTGGTCGTTTGGGAGGATCTGCCAAAGAAGCTCCTTGAACGTGTGAGCAACATCGAGAAGGCCCTGATGGAGATGATCTGGAAGGACACCGACGAAGAGGATGAGGATGAGAAGAAGGAAGCCTCCGCCGAGGTCAAGGAGATTGAGGAAGCCGAGTCCGGCGAGGAGAAGCCCCGCAAGACTATGCTCTTGCAGTCCGCTTTGACTGGTTGCACCGTCTTCCTCGTCACCTACGCCGTCGGAGGCTGTTTCCGCCAGATTGCCATCCAAACCAAGATTGACAAGAACTACATGCGTTTTGCATTCGTAATTGTCATCTTCCCGATTATCTGGTTGTCTGTCGTAAGTACCGACCACTCCCACTACTTCTTTACCCCACTCCCCAAAACTGTTGGCAAGGGAGCAGATGTCTGCTCCTAGTTTTTGGTGCCTGAGGTTGGGGAACACGGAACGCGGATGCATTCAAGTTGCAGAAGAGGTGCACAGGGAGCATTCAAGCGCCTCAGGGCTGGAATACTTGGGCATCTGGACTTCGACTTGCGTTGCTACAGGGAGTCTTCAGACATACCCGCTTGCAGTCGTCATTTCTTTCCTTGTCCATTAAATTTTCATGTTTTTGGACACGGGCTAACGTTGTCGCAGTTCTTCTTCCAGTCCTTCGTCGGCGATCTCGCCCAGCTGTTTGGTCCTGTCAGCCAAGTCCACAAGAACACGAAGTACTTTTCCGGCGTTGCACCCCGTCGTCTCAACCGCGACCGTGGTGCTCTTCCTCACGTTACGATCCAGTGCCCCGTCTACAAGGAGGGTTTGCACTCAGTCATCGCGCCGACCGTCCGGTCCATCAAGGCCGCCATCTCGACCTATGAGATGCAAGGCGGCACGGCCAACATCTTCATGAACGATGACGGCATGCAGCTCATTTCTGAAGAAGAAGCAAGAGGTATGTTTGCCATTTCTGCTATGAGACATACACACGGAAAGTGGGGGGCAAAAAAAAGAAAAAAACACCAAGTCCACTCAAGTCACTACAGGGAGCATTCAGGTGCCTCCATTCACAGTCACTTGGACATCCAAAGCTCCTGTAGCAGTAGCTACGAGGAGCAGTCAAGCAGATGCGTGCTGGATTTGGTGTTCCCTCTGTTCTCCACTGTGCCCTAACCCAAACTTTGACCAACCCCGTTTTTCCCTTTTTTTATTTTTTTCTCTTAATTTTTGGACTTCTGAACTGATTCCCGCTTTCAGCGCGCCAGGACTACTACGACGAACATAATATTGGCTGGGTTGCGCGTCCAAAACACAATTCGAAGCCAGCCGAAGGTGAAGAGATGTTCCTCCGCCGAGGCAAATTCAAGAAGGCATCCAACATGAACTACGCTCTTTGGGTCAGCAACCGCGTCGAAGAGAAGCTCAATGCTACTGCTCGCACGGATTCTTGGACTGTCGAGGACGAGGCCAATGCCTACCGCAGCGCTTTGACCGAGGTTTGCGAAGAGGACGAGGGACGCACCTGGGCCGACGGCAACATCCGTATGGGTGACTACATTCTCCTGATTGACTCCGACACTCGTGTTCCCAAGGACTGCTTCCTCGACGCTGTCAGCGAGATGGAGCAGGCGCCCCAGGTCGGCATCATCCAGTACTCTTCCGGTGTCATGAACGTCACGGACAGCTTCTTCGAGCGCGGTATCACCTACTTCACCAACCTTGTCTATACTCAGATTCGTTACGCCGTCGCCTGCGGTGACGTTGCCCCCTTCGTCGGTCACAATGCTTGGCTCCGCTGGTCTGCGGTTCAGAACATTGCCTACGACTGCGAGCTCGACGGACGCGAGAAGTACTGGTCCGAGGAAACCGTCTCCGAGGACTTCGACATGGCTCTCCGTCTGCAAACCGCAAGCTACATCGTTCGTCTGGGCGCCTACATGGGCGGTGGCTACGAGGAAGGTGTCTCGCTCACCGTCTACGACGAGCTGGCCCGCTGGGAAAAGTACGCATATGGGTGCTCGGAGCTCATCTTCCACCCGCTGTACCAGTGGCCGACGCGCGGTCCGTTTACCAAGCTCTTCCGCAACTTCATCTGCTCCAACATGCCGCTGCCGTCCAAGATCACCATCATGGCGTACATCGGCACGTACTACGCCATCGGCTCGGCGTGGATCCTGACTCTCGCAAACTACTTCATCATCGGCTGGTTCAACGGCTACTACGACCACTTCTACGTGCAGTCGTTCCGCATCTACTTCGCCATTATCGTCGTCTTCAGCGCGCTCGGCAACATCGCCCTCGGCGTGCTGCGCTACCGCACGGGCGAAAAGGCGTTGGTTCCTGCCATGATCGAGTGCTTCAAGTGGCTGCCGCTGATGAGCTGCTTCCTGGGCGGGCTGTCGATGCACGTGTCGCAAGCCCTGCTGTGCCATCTCTTCTCCATCGACATGTCGTGGGGCGCGACGGCCAAGGAGGCCGAGAACATCACCTTCTTCGAGGAGATCCCGCGCGTGCTCAAGCGCTTCAAGTGGACCTTCGTCATCTGCATCACGCTGCTCGCCCTCATCATCTGCGCCGCCTTCGTCTTCCCCCCGCTGTGGCAGATTCGCCAGTTTGCCGCCTTCTACCCCCTCCTCAACGTCGTCCTCTGCCACTTGCTGCTCCCCATTGCCCTGAACCCCAACTTGATGCTCTTCACGTGGTAAATGCGCCGCCGTGTTGACGCTTCCATCAATGTTGTTCTTTGTTCTTGGTGTTATTGGTGCATTCATTCGTGGCATACCCAAAGTCTTGCAGAGGCGTTGTACAAAAAGGGAGGGTCGGTCGGTCGGTCTCGACCCTGGACGCAAGCTGGTGGTTTGATTTCTCTCTCCTTTACTAGTTGATTGACGATCTTGGGACGGACTTTCTCCTTTGTTTTTCATTTTCGTGGGAGGTTTTCTTCCCCCTTTCCTGGTCGGAAAAGCGACCATTCGTGGTGGACACATGTACGTGGTCCCACGATGGAGCGTAATCTTTTGCCTCTAGATTATATATATACTTAGAGAATAGAAATTTCTCAAGTCTTTCCTTAAACAAGATTCAATGTCCTCAATGACTCGACCACATGAGACTTGCGGGGTTCCATCACACGCAAATGCACCAGGTTAAAATTTCAAGGTATCATTGTCCCCGATAGGTAGTATACGTACATAAGCCATACGCATCGTGTGCCGTCCAGCAAAGAGGACCCCTCTGGTCCCAGCTAGCAAGCCATAACTTCCACCAAGCAACCCATCCAGACTACCCAGATACCTCGACTTAGCAACATGCACGCGTCCATGGTAAAGAAGTATCCATCCTACCCCGAAAAACAACAAAGCTCATAGCCGTGAGCTGCAAAATCCCACCATGTATACAAAGTAAAATGCCGCTCAGTCCATGTACCATACTGTAGCATGCCAAAGGGAAAAGGATGAAAAACAAAGAAAGCCTTGGAACTTTTTCAATGCGCCGATGCCATGGCGCAAAGTGGAAAAAGAGAAATCTAATGATGCGAGACTTGCGAATGACTCGAAGAAGAAAAAAAGGCCCAAATCTTGAAACATGACCCTAACGCCTGATGGTGGACGTAACAAAACACTGTTCCACCGCCGCCGTTGACCCAGATATTTGGTGCAGAAAAGTCCTCGTTACACATCAACTCGTTCGGTACCCTTGGCTTACCGTTCAACAAAGCACCGGAATAGCTTGACTTGCCAAGGGATATCGACAATCTCTCGAGCGGTCAGACGACACTCAATCACACTTTCTCCTCCGTCTTGGCCTTCTTCGCCTCGCTCTCACCCTCTTGCTTTTCTCCTGGCCGGTCGCCGTTTCCGCTTCCCGCATCCGGCGCGCTCCTTTTGATGCCCGCCATTGTTGATGGCGCTGGCGCTGGCGAGGGAGACTTGCCCGAGAAAGCAGTTCGGATTGCAGACGGTGCTGGACGAGGGCTAGGCGCAGCCGAGGTCACCGGAGTTCCGTTTTTGGGGCTGCCACCAAGCGGCGTGAGAGCTTCAACTGGAGGTGGCACCGGCGTGCTAGTGCCGTTGTTGCGGGGAGGTAAAGCTTGAGGTTGCGGCACAGAGGGTCTGGTGTCCATTGCCTGAGGAGCATGTGCGGATGGCACGGGTGCTCGTGGAGCAGATCCTGACATCTGCATGGGTGCCACAGGCGCTGAGCCACTCTGCGGAGGACTTGCCGACTTTGGCACAGCATTCGCCGTGGACATCGTTCCACTGGGGTGCGCAGGTTGAGCATGAGTATTCATGGGGGCAGTCGGAACTGAGTGGTGTGCCGTGCCAGGCTGAGGTTGAACTTGATGCGCTTGGTGAGGGAGCGGGCTTTGGCTTGGCCCCTGGCCTGGAGATGCGTGCATCAATTTTGTACTGGCTGCTGCAGCCTGGGCAGGATTGGATGCTGATGCAGGAGCAGGACTTGGAGCGGGTGGATTGGCCTGTGGTGGGTTCTGACCAGGCGCAGAAGCAGCTGTCGCTGGGGACGTGGAACTCTGAGGCAATGGACCGGTATGGGGCTGCGCTTGATTTGGAGCGTGAGCCACGGGCGCTGGTCCTGGAACTGAGGCCTGGGGCGGTTTGCCAATTTTGCTCTCTGCCTGGTCCAGCACATATCCGTACTTGAACTTCTTCATCATCTCTTTGACTGCATTCTCAATGTCCTTCTCATCCTTGAGGTCGTCCTTCTCCTTCTGGTCCATTTGCTCCACTGGCTTCTGGTTTTGGTAGCGCTCTGGGTGCAATGCTCGCTCAAGACCGCGATCCGTCAACTCAGCAATCTCGTTCTTTGTAAGAGTACGGCTTAACTTGTTGTGGGCGTGGCGGAGGTAGTGGTCGCGGAAGGAGTTGAGGAGAACCGCGTAGGGAGCGCTGTCAGAGTACAGGTCCGGCTTGCGAGGTGGCAAAGGCTCCATGCCGTGCTGGTTGGACTGGTTGGACACTCCCATTGGCGGTTTCGCCTGTGCCGGTTGCTGAGCATGTTGGGAATAGGGCGTCTGGCCAGCTTGCGGAGGTTGACCATAAGGAGGACGGGGCGCGTAGGCCGTGGGAGCTGCACCGGACTGGTACGAAGGTGGGCCTGACGTTGGGGCATATGGCGATGGAGAAGGTCCCGCGGTCGAGTAAGCACCAGCAGCAGTTGGATGAGTCGAGCTGCTGGACGCAGGCGGATACGCACTTTGAGAGGCGGCAGGAGGTTGACCGTACGCCGAGCCATAGGGGCTTGGGTAGGGTGGTCTGGCTCCTGGAGCTCCATACGGAGACTGGTGTGCAGGTCTCGGCTGCGCTGCCTGTCCCAAGGGTTGTCCGCCGTACGGTGATTGGTAGGTCCTTTGCTGGGCACCAGCTTGAGGCTGTCCGGGTGCTCCCGGAGGCCTTGGAGGGTAAGGAACGGATGGGTGACCGTAAGGAGGCATGCCACCCTGTGGATAACCATAGGGGGATGGATGAGCGCCAGGATAGTAAGGCCTTGGTTGAGTTTGAGGAGGCGGGGTCACTCGCTTGCGTCTTTCTTTTTCGATAGAGACGCCGGGGTTGATGGCCCACATCCAACCCTTGCCTTCCTTCTCGGCCTTCCGGAAAGCCTCGTGTTGGCCTAGGTTGTGACGAACGCTACTCTGCCAGCCAGTCGTGCTGGTCTTGAACTTGTAGTACGGGTACTTGCGTTCGATGGCAGCATAGATCTGCTGAAGGTTGAGCTTGCCTTCTTTGGAGTTCGAAATGGCTTCATGGATGAGCACAACGTAGTTGGCTGCTGGACGTTGCAGCTGCTCCTCCGTGTAGTCAGACTCCTTCATCTCTGGCGAAGGCGAACGCAAAGGCCTTGAAATCTTGACAGACTTCTTCTCCGCGTTCTGGTCACCACCTTCAACAGTAGCACCCTCGCCCTCGGGTCCCTCACTTTTGATCTTCTTCTCTGCCGACTTGCCGTCACCTTCCCTGCTTTCCTTGCGAGGTCTCGAGAGATCAACCTTTGACAAGTCGCCAGGATCGAGGCCAAGTTTGCGCGCCTTTTCTGCCTCCTTTTTGCGTCTGAGGATCTCAGCCTTTTCACGCTTGGACATAATACCATCCTTGGGAGGACGACCGGGACCCTTTTTCCTTTCAATGACAGTGCCAGGCTCCAGACCCAGCCGCTCCGCTTCTTCGGCAGTCAGAACACGCCTGCCACTGCTGTCCTTGTTGGGCTGCGCATCAGGTTTCTTTTCTGCTGGCTTGGCCTCTTCTTCGACCTCGCCTTCGGGCTTCGCGTCCGGTGGAGGGACCTCTGTGCTAGGCTTGGGAATATCCTCAGGCGGAACAATGGTGACTTGAGACTTGGCCTCATCCTCCTTCCTCTCTTTGGGTGGCTTCTCGACCGTCTTGGCTGGGGCCTTGGATGGAGCCTTGGACGGCATCTTTGAGGCTGTTTTAGAAGCAGTCTTGGAGGCGACCTTCTCTTTCTCCTTCTTCTCCTTCTTCTCCTTCTTCTTTTCCTCTCTCTCCCGTTCCTTCTCTTGCTTCTCGAGCTCCCGCTCCCGTGCAAGCTCTTCAGATTTCTCCTTGGCTTGCGGCTTCGGCGCCGACTTGCCAGAGATTTTGGCCTCCCGCTTGGCCTTGAGCTTGTCTTTCTTCTTTTTCTTCTTGATGCCAGCCTCAGATCTCGGCCTTGCCTTGGATTCGGGCCTCTTGTCCTTTGATGGGGCTTTGAGTTTCAGCTTCAACTTCACCTTGGGTTGGCGCGGCTGTTGCTCTTGGTAGTCATCCTCAAGATCGTCATCATCACCAGAAAACTCCTCTTCCGAAGCCCATCCATAGGCAGGGTTGTATTCGTAGTGGTTGTTGAAGCCATAGTCGTCTTCACTCTCGTCCTCGGGCACGATACTCTGGCCGCGGCCATCCTCAAAGTTCAGACTTATGCCACCACTGATGCTGTCCGTCTCAGACTGCACATCTTCGTCGGCAGGATCGTTGGGAAGCCTGAATGTGATGCGAACAGCGCCAATCTGTATGACGTCACCATCGTCGAGTGATACTGCATCGTCGGATGGCACAAAGTGATCATTGTTAAGGAAAGCGCCGTTGCGGCCGAGCACCTTCATTTCGAAACAGCCCTTGTCGAAGCTGTAGTAAATCTTGAGGTGCTTTCGGGAAATTCCCTTGTGACCGATGGGTCCGTCGTCAGACATGGGAGGGTGAATGGGAACGAGGGGTACTTCGTGAGGGTCGGGGAGCAGCGAGCCGCTGTCCTGCTGGTTGGACACCATTGCAAGGTCGTTGTAGTTGATCGGCTCAAACACGTCGTGGGGGGTGGCGATGGAGCCGATGCGAGAGGGTCTTTGGGAAGAGGAGCTGTTCGACTTGTTTTCCTTTTTCTTTTTTCGTTTCCGAGGTGCAACGTCAACGTGATAGTCGTCTCCGCCCATGATTCCTCCACACTCGCTCAGATTGCTGCGGCAGATGCTGGCGACACTGGGAGCGGAGGGCCGCATAGGTGTCTGAGGACGCTCTCCCATGTCGTCGCTCTCCTGCTGATTTCGCCTTCTCATTTCTTGCTTGAAGGCACGGGCATCTCGTCCCAGCTCGACTGCGTATGTCGTCACGTAAAAGTCTCCATCGGGAAATTCGAGCTTGGCGAAAGCGCATTGCCGTTCTTCGTCCAAGTTGGCGAGTGCTGTTGCCGGAGAACCCATCTGACCGTAGCCAAGGACGTCTGGATGCACCCCTAGAGCACTAGAGGGCTGGACATCCATACTGCCCCAGTTGAAGTCGGGGTTGCCGTTCATCCCGTTGAGCAGTGCGCGTGTGGTATCTACCACACTACCCAAAGTCGCTGGTTGTGACGGGGCGGTGACATGCGCTGTATTGGCAACCTCGAGGGAATCGTTGTTCTGGGCAGCGGAGATGTCGTCGTTTTGGAGGTTCTCGACAGGGTTGTTGGGGACAGATATGTTGGGGGGAGGTTCGCCGGCGGGCTCGTTGGAAGGTTCAGGTTCAGGTTGTGGTTCTGGGTTTGGCACGTCGGGTGCAGGAGTTGTTTGGATTTCCTGCAAGTCTTGAGTTTGTGTGTGTACATCTGCAGGCGCATCCGGCGCTTGCTCCTTCTCTTCACCAGCAGTTGCCTGGGCTTGCACATGTGCGCTTTCTTGGGCGGGCAGTTTATCCGTATCGACCGGCGCGTCCTCGACAAGTTTGGGCGAGGGCGCGCTCTGCTCCTGCTCTTGCCGGGCGGGCGGGCAAGAGTCAGAGCCTTCCCCCTCCTTGACAACTCCTTCCATAGGGTCCATGGTCTGGTCGGGCGGGCGCTCGGGCGTGTTTGTCGCATTTTCCGTCATGACGGCGGCTTCAGCATGGGCATCTTGGGTCGCGGTATCCGTGGGTCGCGCATACGATTCGAGCGATTCTGGGGGCGCAGCAGCCGGTGGGGAGTGCTGCCCGCGATTTGGGACTACGGACATGCGCTTTGGATGCGCGGGTGAGGCGGTCAGGGCAATGTAAAGCGCTTGGGATGTGCTGCCTCCAGTCTTGGACGCGCAGAGCGGCGGCGGTTGGGTCAGGCCTGGAAATCTAATGCTTTGCCGAAGTCATGCCGCTGGTTATGGCCGGCGGACCTGACTTTCCTCTGGCGCCCCGTTTCCGCTCGCCCCAAATCACAAGTTTTTCTGGACTGAACCAAACAAACAAGTGGTGCGGAGAAACTCTGCCGCCAAGGGGAGCCGCTACTGCTACCGTGAGCCAGAATTGCTTCAAGTCTCTCGTAGACGGGACTCAGGTCATCGTGCACAGACGACGCTCCTCCCCTCACCCCACCGGGCAGACTTGGATGGTCGACCGGCCCACCTCTGCTGAAAATTGCATCGCCTGCAAAAAGACCCTGGACACGTACATGCCACCAAAAGGGAAGAAGAAAGATTCTACGCCGGCGGCGTCAAAGGCTGCGCCGACGTCATCGACCGAGCAGAAACCTCCGAATTGGCCGCCATTCAGGCCGTTGATCCCTTCGTCTGACTTGAGTCTTCAACAAGTTCTACCCGGTCAGATTGTGACGATCCCGAACTTTTGGCCTGCGTCCCTTTGTAAGACGTATGTGTCTTTTCTGGCATCGCTCCCCTTGACCACGACACCGGGCAAGCCCAAGAAGGGAGAAGCGGTGCGTGTAAATGATCGTTTTCAACTCCAGGACCCTGTTTTCGCCAAGCGACTTTGGGAGGAGACGTGCCTGAGAGATCTTGTCCTGGGTACTGTGGAGACAGAAGATGGAATGTCGCTGTCGCCCGATGAGCGAAAAGATCTCTGGGGAGGCCAAGTTGTCGGGCTGAATCCCAACATACGGATTTACCGATATGGCAGAGGTCAATTTTTCGACCAACATTGTAAGTTGAAGATTGGTGAAGATTGGAGTGAGAAGCCATCTTACGGAAAACAGATGACGACTTTAACAATGTGGTAATTCCTGGCGATCCAGCTATTCAAGCGCGGACAACGTGGACTTTACTCCTCTACTTGACATCCCCAGCAACGGGATGTATCGGTGGCGAGACTGTCTTCTACCCAGAGCCTCCCAAGGGCCGTTCCAAGAGAGATCCGCCGCCGGAACCTCTGGCAGTTGGTTTGGAGGTTGGTCTTGCCCTCCTGCACAGGCACGGGGCCGAGTGCATGTTGCACGAAGGTCGGGAAGTTCTGGCCGGCGAGAAATGGGTCATACGCAGCGACCTTTGCGTACAAAGGTAGACCTACGACTGCCGCCGAATATTTGCGCTTATTGGTCTAGCATCATATCCAGCAATTGGTCCGACTTTCCGTTGCGGGTGTTGGATGGCTTAGAGTCAGACTTCATAGCTCGTGACCTTGGCACCACTGAGTCTACAATGATCCAATGACTGTTCTGTGGTCTCTCCATTAGTTCAAATATAAGCAGATGAGGGGGTTAAGGTCAGCACCATGTTGGCATGCCCAAGAGAAACGAGCATGATTGAAGCAATGCAGGTGGAATAGATACTGCTCCAAAGAACTGGTCATGGTTTACACATGTCGAGATTTTGAAATGCACCTTAGCACTCAGACCAAGAGAGGGGCACAATGTCAATAGACATGCACATTCGAATTTCTTATATTCCATGGTGTTCTTGGTGGGCGCGGTAGCGATTTGGGAGCTGGCCTTGGCGCCAGTCGCCAGTCGACGTGGAGCATCCTTGCACGGTACGACAAGCGCGTCAACCTCAGTTGCAACGCGACAACACCAGACATCGACGCCCACGCACCGTGCCAATTCCACCCCAGCCTTTCCCCAGCTGAAGCTACACACGGACCATCTCGAAGCTCGTCGCGTCGAGCTGCTGCCTTTGCCCGCTCTCACCGCCAATCCAAACGCCGCGACAACACCACACACAGCCCACGCTTGACATGGCCAGCTCAAGGCTACTCAACGCTCCCATTGTGATTGACAATGGCAGTGGAACGATACGAGCGGGCTTCGCCGGTCAAGACATACCCAAATGCTACTTCAATTCGTGGGTCGGCCGGCCAAAACACGTTCGAGCGCTAGCCGGAGCTCTCGAGGGCGATTTCTTTATCGGCAAAAAAGCAGACGGCCTCAAGGGCCTGCTCAAAATCAACTACCCGCTAGAGCATGGCGTCGTCACGGACTGGGACGACATGGAGAGGATATGGCAGTACCTGTACACGGAAGAGCTGAAGACTGTGAGCGAGGATGTATGTGTCATCTTTTGGCGGTTTTCGAGACTTTTTTCTCTCCCGCTAACGCACCCCACTCTTTAGCATCCGGTGCTTTTGACAGAGGCTCCCCTCAATCCACGCACCAATCGCGACACGGCGGCCCAAATCCTCTTCGAAACTTTCAATGTTCCCGCCCTGTACACATCGATACAAGCCGTCCTGTCATTGTACGCTTCCGGTCGGACAACTGGTGTGGTGCTCGATGCCGGCGATGGTGTATCGCACGCTGTGCCCGTGTTTCAAGGATTCCAGATCGCCAATGCCATTCAGAGAATAGACATTGCTGGCCGAGACGTGACGGACTACCTGCAGACGCTGTTGAGAAAGAGCGGCTACGTGTTCCACACGAGCGCGGAGAAGGAGATTGTCAAGGACATCAAGCAGCAGCATTCATATGTCTGCCTCGACCCTATCAAGGAGGAAAAGGAGTGGACGGGTAGCACGGCCAGAGCAAACGAGAAGAGCATCGACTACAGACTGCCAGACGGACAAAGACTCAAGGTAGGTGCCCGGACCCCCAAAAAATCACGCAGCAATGGTTTGACCAAGATTGGTTGCAGGTCGGTGCGGAGAGGTTCCGCGCCCCCGAGATTCTTTTCAACCCCGAGCTCATCGGTTCGGAATGGCAAGGGGTGCACCAGATGGTGGTGACGGCTATAAATAGGACGGACTTGGACCTCCGAAAGGACCTCTACTCGAGCATCGTGCTGTCAGGAGGGTGCACGCTCACCAAGGGGTTCGGCGACAGGT
This sequence comes from Phyllosticta capitalensis, assembly GCF_038381095.1. NCBI lineage: Eukaryota > Fungi > Ascomycota > Dothideomycetes > Botryosphaeriales > Phyllostictaceae > Phyllosticta > Phyllosticta capitalensis. Next base: position 1,495,479 of record NW_027117444.1, on the reverse strand, counting down.
TACTGCACGAGATTCAGCGGCTGGCGGTTCGCGACATGAAGATCAGAATATCGGCACCTCCTGAGAGAATATACACCACGTGGACAGGTGGAAGCATTCTGGCTGGACTGAGCACGTTCAAGAAGGTGAGCAGAGCGTCCCAACAAATTGAGCGTCAATGAGCTAACGCGGGGCGCAGATGTGGGTGGAGAAGGACGAGTGGCAGGAGAATCCGGACATCATCCACACCAAGTTTGCTTCGTGAGGGACTCGGTGGGATTACGTGTGGGTGTCCAGGCTTTTTCTTGGGAGGGGAAGAGGCCGGTCATGTCGGTTACGCACATGGTTCGCCCGAGCATCCCTTGGCTCCGGGGGCTAGTTTTCCCCCGCATTTTGCGCATGACGAGGTGTTTCTCTTAGCAAATGGCGAATCCCTCTGGACGGCGTTGTGGCGGGAGTTGCAACACAATACCCTGGCGTTCTGTTTTGGTTTGGGCCATGTCGTGAGCACTGGCGGGGTTTTACGCAATTGCGAGGTTATATGATGCAGTAGATGCAGGTAGGCGCGCAGGCAAGCACCGCCGTGTGGTCAGGGACAGGAACCGGTGTGCCTGTCGGATGGTTGGCTGGGGTAGGGAGAGGAGGAAAATCTGGGGAAGGGCGCTAGGGTGATGCCGAGGAGCTTGATGATGAGTGGCAGGGCGACCAAGGAGAGGAGGAGCAAATAGTGACGGATGAGGCTCGACGGGAAGTTTTGGACGGGCCCAGAGTTTCGATTTGGACGACGCTGTGACGGCCAGCGAGATCTGGCATCAGCGTGACTTTGTGGTTGAATTGTTTGTCGACCCGTCACAGAAGCTGTAGAGGGCACGCGTGGACGGCGGGTGATGAGGATGATTCACGTTATTTTGGCATTACCCCATAGTTTCGAGGGCTTAGGTAACAGAAACGGGCTGGGCCAGCACGGGACCAGCAATCCTTGGTTGACGTGTTCCAGGCGCCGAGCCTGACTACCAGCCCTACACCCCAAGCTGCAAAGCGCCATCCCCAAGCTGCAAAGCGTCATCGTGACCTGACGGCGAAATCGATGCAAATTTTCGGGGGCTTTTAGGGGCCCCGAGCTATAAAACTCTGCTGCCGCTGCAGTCACCAACTTCACGATATCTTCAATTCCAAGCTCAAAATCGTCCAGAGACAACTCTGAAAGCATCTACAAACCCTCAAACACTTGTGTATTCCTCTTCGGGACTCCAAAGCACCCTTATCTACCCGTTTCGAAAATCCTCTTACCCCTTTCGGACGAAATCGCAACGCTTGCGGGAACTTTCGGAACACAGCGCCGCTACCGGAATCTCATATCAAACACCAACACCATGACCAACACCATTCACCGTGCCTTCTCCATTACGGAGCCACATCCTTCGGTGCCATCAAACACCACCTACATCCACACTGGCCGTGGTGGTGCTGGCAACGCAACCCGCATCTCTTCCAAGGATGTCACTGCCGGTCCCACCGCTACCGGCCCGGCATCGCGCGTCAACCTCAAGCTGCCGAAGCCCCCAACCAGCGGCCACTTTCTGACTGGTCGTGGCGGCGCTGGCAACGTGCACCGCGAGCGTACCATCTTCAGCTTCGACGAAGAACTCCGCCAGGAGCAGCGCCTTCAAGCCAACGCGGCGCCCATTTACTCAACGGGCCGTGGTGGCAGCGGCAACATGATTGATGACAAGAAGCCCTCCAACTACCGCAAGACCTCGGCAAGCTCGACCATGAGCAGCGACAGTGCCGACAGCAGCTCGTCACAGCGCGGCCGCCGCAGCTACGAGACCGCCCGCAACTGGTTGACCACGCTCAACCGCACCCTGTCGGCACGCAACTAAGCCAACACAATCCGACTTTACTCTTTCGGCTTCATCACTTCGCTTCTCAATGCGGCGGCGGGCTGGTTCTGACTCCCGCTTCTTCAAGCATGGGCTTCGGTCCAACCCCTTTTGATCTTTACTCGTACTATGTTTATTGCATCACCCTTCTCCCGACCTAGGAGGGGTTGCGCATTTTTGTTTCATTTGCATTTCAACATGGATGCTCGGGCCAATATGCCCGAGTAGGCGTCGACCCGGCATGGGCATGGATGGATGGGAGGAAAGGAACAAACAAAAGTTGACTGATTTTACAACCGACGAGGAGCTAGCCAAGGCAGCTCCTCGTGTAGAGGGCCTTCTACACGACGATTTTCCTTTTCATTTACAACCAGCGGCGGATATACCCAGATACCCCGGTGAGGGCGCCAGTGAAGCTCTGGCATCTTTTCCTGTCTCTGTCCTCGTACTATGTAGCGACAGTCGAATCAATAGAACCGATGCGTAGTGGTTCTTTACATCATTTTAGAGTTTGAATTGTTTGCATATGCCACGTGAGACGAGTGACAGGCAGGGAGCAGGCAGGCAGCCAGCCGTTGCAGTAGTTTTTCCGGACCCATGGCGTTGGGCCAGGAACCAGAAAGGTCGAGAAGGAGAGAATTGCTCACAACCCGGGACAAGCCACTGATCAAACTCTGCAGCGTCAAGGCCAACACCAACCGCTCCGACCAGCAAGCCACTGACGCGACGCAGACGAAAAGTCTTGAAAGATGGAGATGATTGAGTCAAGAGTCGACTATGCCGCAACCGAGGTGCGGGATGGAAGAAAATCGTAGCCGCGCGCGGGAGGCGCCGAGGCTGAAGAGAGAAAATTTAGCACAACTGACGTCGATCCAGCCGAGGCCTCCAGCTTTGCAGCCACACTTCGCTCCATCTTCCATCGTTAAACCCGTGGACGGCTTGTCAACAGCGACTGGGCGAAGATGACCAACTCTGCCTTCTGTCGCCGTCCATGATTCCATGATGCTCAATCCACGGCCGTAACACCCGCCATCTCGTCCGCCGCGTCGTCACGGTTTGCACATCAATATGATTTCAACCGGAACAATGGCATTTCTAGCAGCAGAGCACGAGCACTCGAGCTTCCGCCGAACATCGAGAGAGATCGTGGCGGTGCGGATTACTGAACGACCAACTTCCTCCTTGGGCGCCCCAGGGACGTGATTGTAAATGTTTTCTCGACCAGACTCTGCTTTGCCGTGGCCATTATTGGTCCATGGTCATTGAAGCACAGCGCATCGCACCCGGGCCGCACCACGGCAGTTCTTTTCTTGTTGGCAGCGGGCAGCGGGCAGCGGGCCGCGCTGAGATTCAGATCACCCTGCGACTCGAACCAGTCCAGCACAGGATCAACATCAACCAGACGGTGAGGTGAAGAGTTGCTGGCAGCTAGCACTACCGTTAGCAACTCCCATAGCACCAGAAACACCTCTCCATGCCAAATCCGAGGCCCCGAGCTCCCACCAAAGCAGCGCCGCCATGCCGACGTTTCGGCAGTCTCAAGGCCGCTGCTGGTCGAGGCTGCGGCATCGTCAAGCACGCAACTCGAGCCTCCAGAGTCGAGGCTCCACAGACCCGGTGTCTTTTTTCCTCAACACCGGCCGCTGAAACCGCAAAACGACCCGCAAGCCGGCAAGCAGGACCGACTCCAGTCGCGCTCTAAAATTTTGTCAAAGCTCCTCTCCCATTTTCAGTCTTCTTTCCCGAAGTTGTTATGCTACCAGAAAAAAATTTGTTGCCCACCGTTGGCCTTGACCCGCACAGTAGCCACGGCCACGCCATGTTGCAGCTTGCCGTTGGTTGCCGTTTTGCCTGCGGTTGATCAGCCTCCTATCCGTATCTCTCGGATCTAGGAAGGACCTTGGCCGTGCAGGGTCTGTTCCAACGTCATGGATACGCTGGCTAACATTTTGTCAGCGGTCAACGAGGCATTGACGCCGCCGTTATCTTTTCTGCTATATATCCTCTTCCCTCTCCTGCTGGCCTCGTCCGTCTTCTGCACCCCAGTTCCTTTTGAGATACCCAGATTTTTCTGTTTTCCGCCGCCTCAATACCTTCGCCATGCCTTCCTTCACTGTCTACAAGGGCTCCCAGAGCGGTGCCATCGTCAAGGCCACGACTGAGCGTCCCGCTCTCTCTGGTGACGAGGTTCTCGTCAAGGTCACTGCCTCCGGTCTCTGCGGTACTGACCTCCACTACAAGACCGTCGACATGGCCCTCGGCCACGAGGGTGTCGGTGTCGTCTCTGAGGTCGGTCCCCAGGTCAAGAGCTTGAAGACTGGCGACCGCGTCGGCTGGGGCTACCAGCACGACAACTGCGCTTCCTGCGACCAGTGCCAGACCGGCCGTGAGGTCTACTGCGGCGAGCGCGCCATGGTATGTTTACTCCGCGACAATTGCTGTTGAGCAGGTTGCTGATATACTCTAAGTTCGGCTACGCCGACCTCGACCAGGGCTCCTTCGCTGAGGCCGGTGTCTGGCGCGAGGCTTTCCTCTTCAAGATCCCCGACGGCCTGACCGACGCTGAGGCTGCTCCCCTCCAGTGCGGTGGTGCTACCGTCTGGACTTGCTTCGACGACTACAACATTCCCCCCACGGCTCGCGTTGGTGTTCTGGGTATTGGCGGTCTTGGTCACCTTGCTATCCAATTCGCTGCCAAGCGTGGTAACGACGTTGTCGTCTTCTCCGGCACCGACTCGAAGAAGCAGGAGGCTTTCAACCTTGGCGCCAACGAGTTCTACGCCACCAAGGGCCTGACTGAGCTCAACATTGGCAAGAAGCTCGACGCTCTCCTCGTCTGCACCAGCGCCCACATTGGTACGTCTATATTTCCAGAAAAGGATCCGCGGTCCGGAGATGGTGTACTAACAACGAAATCAAACAGACTGGGCCACCTACTTCCCCATCATGGCTCCCAACAGCATCATGTTCCCCCTTTCCGTCGAGTCGGGCGACCTCGTCATCCCCTACATGCCCCTCCTGACCCAGGGCATCACTGTCCAGGGCACCATCGTCGCCAGCCGCGCCACCCACCGCCGCATGCTCGAGTTCGCCGCCCGCCACGGCGTCAAGCCCATGCTCAACACCTTCCCCATGACCGTCGAGGGCATCGAGACCGCCTGCAAGACTCTCGACGAGGGCAAGATGCGCTACCGTGGTGTCCTCCTGCCCCAGTAGATGCATTTTCTGCTGTGGCAGTAGGAAGGCGGTGGTGGCTGCTTTGATACCAGAATCGTTACATTTTTGAGCGAAAGCGAGGACGGCTTCTTTCTTCATCATCTTGACGCCGAGTTGTTTCCTTCTACCTTTATATTACGACACATTTACACTTTAGACGGACGAAAAAAACGCAATGCTTGCAAAGGACATAGACGGGCATAGACAAAGAGCAATTAAGGGGATGGCACTAGCCTAACATCTCAACTTTGGATCTTTCACGCATAGACGGCGAAGCATCTAGACAATCAAGAGCAAGAATTCAACGGTACTCATTTTGGTCCATCTCATCATGACGTCACAAGTCGTACCTTCATGTTTGGCACAGCTCCAGATGTGACAATATCCCGCTGAAGTCTCACTGTTCGGAAAGGCTTCTAACCAGAAACCCCAAACATATCACCGACATCTCAAACCATCACTTCTCCACAAGAGCCTAGCCCCATCCCATCTGCCGCTGCCGCACCCTCGTACACAAGTGCCGCACCCTCGTACCCAAAGTACCGACCCTTCGCATCCAGACTCGCACAGCTGAAACAGACACCAAGCATCGCCACGCCGCGCCTATGCAGCTAGCAACCGCAAATCTCACGACGTGAGGACACGTCCAATCGTGGCGCCGACTGCCGAGCCGCCGACGACGACGGACATGTCTTGGTTTTTCTGCTCCATTTGGTGCGGGTTGCGCAACTTCCAACGTAGCGAGCGTATTGAGACCGTACTCAGTCAATTGCGGAGGAAGAGCTTTCCCGTCGCGGGTTCGTTTTTGCGAGGAGGGATGGCGAGTTGTTACGGCGCCTCACTCGCATCCGTGTACGATCTGGGGATATGTCTCTGGGGTCGGACGGAGAGTTTACGAGCGAGAGCAGCAGCGGGGCTTGTACTGCCTGTCTGCTTGCTGGGGGAAGTTCCAACCTGGTCTCTCTCTCTCTCGTTCCATTCGAGACTCCTCAGATTCGCTAGTCTTCATTCGATGTCTTCTTATTCATGTACAGAGAGCGCCCGCGTTGTTGCGCCACACTTGTAGCTACATACCTAGGGAAGCTGCGACTTCCATCACCACAGACAACCTGCACCGCCACCGATGTCACCACCGACACGAAGAAAAGGAGCGCGCAACGCAGCCCGACTGTTCCTTGCGTTCCTCGCTCATCTACACGACTTGTTCATCGCGCACCTTTCTTTCTCTCGCCGTCACCTGACGTTTAAATCTACTCGGACCACCTCAACTAGACAACCTGCGTCACCGTCCCATCACCACGACCACTGAATCTCCCTTCAGATCACTGCCAACGAGCCAATCCAAGCAATCGATCAACCTAGCCACCGTCTTTCCATTGCCTACCAGCCCAGCAGGCAAAGAACCGAAGACGAAGGCGGTGAAGAGAAAAGGAAGAGTGTGGGGAAAGAAAAGGAAAGGGGAAAAGAGAGGAGAATAGGGAAAGCATTCGACAACAAAGACGGGGGATAAATACACACAACAAGAGACAGACGACGACACAAAAAGGTTCAAAGTCGCTTCATTTTTGGGATGACGATGATGACCACAAACAACAACCATGACCATGATGACAATTAAGTAAGAGGGAGAGGGTCCAGAGTGGCAACAAGATAAAGCTGGAAAGGGGAGAGTCGGCAGGCGCATTGCTAGCTGCGTGCTAGTCAGCAGCTCAACGCATCATACCGCCCATACCGCCCAGGCGGCTGGCGAGCTGCGGGTACTTTTCCTGCACCTCGAGCTGCGTCCGCGTCGCCTCGGCGTACGACAGCGCGTTGACGATCTCGCCTTCGGTGCGGGACAGCTCGGCGGCGCGCTCGAAGTACTTGAGCGCCTCGGGCACCTTGCCTTGCTGCAGAAGAAGTTGCGCCATGGTAGCAACGGCAATGTCGCACTCGGGATCGACTGCGAAGTGTTAGTTGGATGAGATATAATTGCCAGATTGCGGTACTCACTGATGAGCGCCTTCTTGCAGAGCTCCTCAGCCTCGTTAAAGTCTTGCTTCCATTGGAATTGAGCAAGAGCCTTGTTGATCAGAGGAAGGACGTTCATGCCGAGGGGCTTGGTGGCCTTCTCCATTTCAATTGCTGTGTCAAACTTCTCAACGGCCTCCTGGTACTTTTGCTGGTCGAGAAGCAGCTCGCCGTAGTAGTTGTACACGTCCGGAACCTTGTCGAAGTTCTTCATGCAGCGGCGGAAAGTGGCCATGGACGAGGCCACGCTGCCCATCTTGTATTGCGTGACACCAAGTTGGATGTGCGAGAAGATGAAGTCCTTGTCGAGATCAATCGACTTTTGATAGTCCTTGGCGGCCTCGGCAAATTCGGACAGGATGAAGTGGAGCTGGGCGCGGTGGTAGTAGATGTCGGGGTCGTCGGGGTTTTGGGCCGTGGCCTGCTCAAAGTCGTTGGCCGCGGCCTCGCGCTCGCCTTGTTCCATTAGCTTCAATTCAGTCCTTCTTTTTGCAAGAAGACTTACCGAGCTCAAGGTGCATGCTCGCCCTCTTGATAAAGCTCTGGGTCAGGGATGGCTGCAGCTCCACACTCTTGGTCAGGTCGGCCAACGCGTCCTGGTTGTCGCCCTTGAGGTACTTGAAGGTTCCGCGCATGTTGTAGGCAAAGGCTTCGTGCTCGCCCAAGTCGCCAAGCTCGAGGGCGCGGTCAAAAGCGGCGGCCGCTTCGGCGTATCCATCTCCCGTCTTCAAGTTGAGAGCGAGCAGACCCTTCCTCAATTGACCCTTGCCAGATTCTTCTTCCAGATCCGCGTCCTCCTCAAGACCTGCCGGGAGGGGCTTCGGCCTGAAGCTCTGAAGGTAGTTGGAGACGAATGTAGGGCTGGGAAGCTTCTTCTCCTTGGTTGCGAGAATAGCGCGACCCTTGGCCTCGGCTACCTTCTTCAGAAGGCGCTCGACGCTTTGCGCGCTGACCTCGTTGCGGAATTGGTCGATGATGCAGCTAGCAGTGTAATCCAAGAGAGCTTCGCTGTAGCGCTCAGTCTGCTCGTATGCGTGCGCGCGCCTGTTCAGAGCCTTGACATATTGGTTGTCCAGGTTGATGGCGGCGGTGGTGTCCTCAATGACCTTTTCCCAGTTCGACGTGGCGTTCCAGCAGGCGGCGCGGTTGGAGTAGAAAACGGGGTCCTGCTTGCACAGGATGGCCTTGGTGTAGAGCTCAATCGCCCTGTTGTAGTCCTTGGAGCCGTACGCCTTGTTGCCAGCAGCCTTGAGCTTGGCCGCGAAATCCTTGCGGTCCTGTCGCAAATCAGAAGAAGCCTCGCAGTAAATATGGATGTCGTCGACTCACGTCAGCGCTCAGCGTAGCTGCAATAGCTTCGTCTACTTCGGGGAGCTCTTCCTCGCTCTCATCGGACACAGAGGGCTTCTTCGCAGCTATTACGGCGCGTTAGGGTATAAGCTATGTCGACAGAGTCAATGAGCGCGTACCTTCCGCCTCAGCCTTGGCCTTCTCCTCTTCAGCGGCCTTCTTGGCCCGTTTCCTCTCCTTTTGCTTCTTGTTCTTCTTGGACTGGGGTGTCTCTGGTTTCGAGCTGCTAGAGTCGGAAGTAAAGTAGTAGACCGCGCCAGCACCGGTTACCAGCACAGTAACACCCGCAATTGTGTAGACGACAGCCTTGTGCTCCGAGGCCCATGTTGATATCCTGTCCCAAAGCGATGCGGTGCCCTGGGCGGTGACGTTGGTGTCGAGGGCGATAGGTTGCGCCGGGCGCGGAATAGGAAGCTCGGGATTGCTCGACATGGCGGAGACTCTGCGCGGAGGATTCGAGTCGAAGTTCAATGCAGAGGTGGTTGTGGCTCCGCAATGGGTTTGGTGATGAACTTGGGGGAGGTCGATGAAGAGGAAGAGAGTTGCGAAGGCGGCTCACTTTTCCGGCTTGTGGATTCGAAAAGATCGTCACTCGTCAGCGTCACAGAAGGCGGGCCGCCGCTGAGGCGCAAGCCGAACCACAACACTTGACTCGACGCCGACACGCCGAGCATCAGGGTGCACTACCTCAAACTTTCTGCTCAACTGCTGCCCGTCCATTTCTCAGCCCTCATCATCATTCTCCCGTAAGCTCGTCTTCAATCGACACCATTGCTCCATTCACGTGACCAATTTAGAACACCTCCGCATTTGAACGAGAAGCGTTTCTGCATTGTACGTGTCTAGTCAGTTGCGAGCTTCAACTCCTTTCTCTCATCTTTAAAGTTCCTCAAGCATTCTACAATGCCTCCAGCTCCAGAGCCGTCCTTTTCTCTCTTTATTTCCCTTCGATACGACCCGCAACTCTCAACCAGCGAGCAAAGCAATTGGCAACTATGGAGCTTCAAGTCTGACAGTCCGTTTTACATGCTGCGGTACCATCGAGATCGCATGCTCGAAGCCGCGTTGTTCTTTGACTGGAGCGCTGTTGCCGAAAAGCTGGCCGGTGACGCCGGCGGAAACTCCCTGGAGACGACGCTGCTCCAAGAAGTGCAACTATGGCTTCTTGCGCGCAAGTCGCATGGAGATGTCGATTTGGAGACCAAGGAGAAGCCTTTGGACAAGAGTCCTTTAAAAGTATGTGCAACAACCACACTGGGCTGTCGGAAACTTCTAATGGATCCAGATTCGCGTCCTCTTCTCGCCTACCGGAGACATGCAAACCGACATCACGCCAGTTCCTCAACTATCTTTGCAAGCCCTTTTCCCTCCGACTCTAGACCTACCCCCTGAGTCCAACAGCCCCGAGCCCACATTCACTCTGACTATTGACACGTCTTCCACGCCTACATCCCCCCATACCCTTCTCAAAACTACGCACCGCCCACACTACGACGCCGCGCGAGCGCGGTCCCTCCCAAAAGCTCTGTTGCCCGGTACAGCACACGAGGTGCTTCTCTGGAACAGCGTTGGCGAGGTGATTGAAGGCACTTTTACGAGCGTCTATCTTTTCCGCGGGGGGCGTTGGGTCACGCCGCCGGTAGGGGGTCCGGGTGTTCTCTCTGATGACAAGAGCATTACCAGGGTCCAGGGGAATGAGAACGCTGGTGACGAAGGCGAACTCCGCAGCCCCTTTGGTGGTCGTTGGGGGCATACGCTTCGCTCCTCCACCTCTGCCAAAATCGAGGGCATGGGAGGGCAGAGGGGTACGACGCGGCGGTGGGCACTACGTGGAGGGCTGTGCATGGAAGAACCGATTGAGGTGGCAACGGTCAAAGTTGGGGAAAGATGTTGGGTGAGCAACGGAGTCAGGGGCTTCGGAGTGGGTATTGTGGTTGACAGGCTGACTTGAGAGAAGCCATGTCGCCTCCGCTCAAGGACCAAAGCAAGTGAGGAAATTGATTCAACCAGGGCGCAAGCGCTGGGCTGCTCCTTATAACCATCCTTTTACGGAGTCTTCAAGATTTCGGGAACTTGGATGCTCCACGGCTTCCCGCTCTCTAGCTCAGCGCTGTGAAGTTTGGGAGTTGGCGATTCTCCTTTTAACATTGCAACAGGGCGCAGACAATTGAAAAACACCAAAGGATGTAGAAATGTGGATGAAGATCACTTCTGTTAAATTCACTGATTAAATACTTGAGTGCGTGGGTCACTCTCTTGGTTACATCGTGGACTGTGTAGATGTAGCAGACCATTGCGGTCCGATGGTCTCCATTTCTGGACATTCCCCGTTTCTTGCCAATAGTTCTTCCTTTACTTCACACCTGTCGGTGAGATCTTGATGTGCTTTATTGCCGCTTACAAGCGCAAATTGGCCTCCGAGTGTTGAGAGGAGACGAAGGAATATCGTTTCGATTCTCCAGATGTCTCATTGTGAACTCAGCCGCTTCTTCCCCTGCTACTTTCCTCTATCGCTTTCCCAAATTTCTTCCTTGTCACAAAACCCCATGCATGGTAAAGGGATTCAATCTCCACGACATCAGTGCCAGTTTCCAAAGCTGAGAGTTCCCAGCGAAAACCCCGAGTCTTTTATTACACTTATCACGGCAATTCCTGTAGATAGCTCCGTCTTGAATAGCCATTCAAGGCTCAAGTGGGACGTAAAACTACCAATCAATCAATCAATCAATCCAAAACTGAGAGGTCACTGGGTCCGGTTTCAATCCCACGTCGGTCACTTACTCTTAAAATGTCAACCCCGCGCTTTTCACCGCAAATTTTCCGACAAAGGGCCCTCGGTCGCTTCAATATGAGCCAATCTACTTTGCTGTAAATTTTTTAAATGAAATGCGGAGGAGCAAAACATCTTGAAAAACGAGAAAATAACGCTGTTTATATTGTGTGTCGGCAACGTCTTTGCTATCAACAAGAAGCCTAAAAGCTTCAACATCTCCGTTGTGGTCTAGTGGCTAGGATTTGCCGCTCTCATTGAGAGTCCAACTCGCTCTTGAAGCGCCGGCAAGGCCCGGGTTCAATTCCCGGCGACGGAATTTCCTTTTGTTTTGGCCTATGACTGATGTTGTTGCACGTTGTGGGGAAACTTTTGGTGTTGAGAGTTGAGCCGAAATTCTTGGCCGAAGAATTTTTTTCTCGGACGCCACACAGTGGGCTTGTGTTGTGGCGGACAAAAGCTATCTTTTTCACGGCCAATCAACGAATGGGGTGCTGTTTACATATGAATGGTTCGTGTACTGCAGGGGTACGGGAAGTGGTGTCAGGGTGAGGATGCAGCGCGTAACGCGGAGCGGGAATGCTTTGGAAATCGCGAGTCTCATGGACGGGAACAGTCAAAAGCGATCGGGCAAGAAGATTCAGGAAGAGAAAGATAAAAGTCCCGTACTTCCAGAGGTTGGCAAGCAGATGTTCTCAAGTGAAGTCCTCACTTTACGCAAACGCTCTTAAGTCTTGACTTTGGGGACGATTCTTTGGACATCTATCATGCATCGCGAGTGCTCTTGAACAGTAGCTGCACACGCTATTTTTATTTTTTTGATCATGGCACAAAATCGGAATCAATCAACAGAAGTGAAGTATGAACAAGGTGAGCGAGGCAGCAGGTGGTATGGAATTCCATCTGCGCGGGCACAGTCGGACGCAAAAGAAATGTCAACGCCAAAGCATACCAGAAATGCTCAATGGTCCCCGCATAAGCACTCATCTCAAATGTTCTCATTGTTTTTCATGTCGTGCGAACTTTTTGGCGCTCATTTTTCCATCTGCGGGCAGGATCCCAGCACAGACCCCAGCACGGATTTTGCGGGGCTAAGATTTCTGGCGCACTCGATCCATCCTTCCCAACTTTACAACACCATTCGAACAACACCTTCAACATACGATCTCAAATATTTTCCGGCCCTCTGGGGCGCGTCGCTTCTTCGCCAACCTTCATCCGTCTCCTCCAGCACAGGATGGCTTCCAACACCGCCGCCGCCGATGGCAGCAAGCCGCTCTGCCCCAAGAAACCAAAACTTCACGGCCGCGCCTTCTATGAGAGCATCGGAAGCCCGAAGCTTGTGCTTGCGCCCATGGTCGATGCCTCAGAATTTGCATGGCGTCTTCTGAGCCGATCCTTCATGCCCCAAGACCAACAGAAAGACCTTCTCGCCTACACGCCTATGTTCCACTCCCGCCTCTTCGATGAACTTCCCCGATATCGAGAAAAGGCTTTTCAGCCTCTGCGCAATACACTGGAGGCCCCGAATTCTGAGCAATTGGAGAAATACACTTTGGCGGACGCACACTTGGACGGAAACCCCAAGTTCGATCGGCCGCTCTTTGTGCAGTTTTGCTCCAACGAGCCCGACGACTTTCTCAAGGCCGCGCGATATGTCGCTCCGTTTTGCGACGCTGTCGATTTGAATCTGGGATGTCCCCAGGGCATTGCGAGGAAGGGACACTATGGCGCATTCCTACAAGAAGATTGGGGTCTCATCCGGTCGCTGATCAATAAACTGCATCAGGAGCTGGAAATTCCAGTCACTGCGAAGTTTCGTATGCAGGAGACCCCAGAAAAGACGCTCGAATACGCGAAAATGATTCTCGACGCCGGCGCCAGTATAATTACTCTGCATGGACGTCAACGTCACCAAAAAGGCCACGAGACTGGACTTGCAGATTGGAGCGTCATTAAGTACCTGCGGGACAACCTCCCAGATGAAACGGTCATCTTCGCAAACGGAAACATTCTCCAGCACGAAGACATTGCGGCATGCTTGGAAGCAACGGGAGCAGATGGGGTCATGAGCGCCGAAGGCAACCTACACGACCCTAGCATCTTCGCCCCACCGCCGCCACCTGGCCAAGAAGGTCGCGAATACTGGAGAGGCCGGGACGGCAAAGGGGGATACCGAATGGATGCCGTATTCAGGAGGTACATGGACATAATACACAGGCACGTACTTGGCGAGGAGCCACCGGCACGAAAGCCGTTGTTCATGCCATCCGATCCACCTGCAGAAAGCGAGGAAAGAGAGGGCAGCGAGAATGGTGATGAGGGACAACCCGCGCGGAAGAAGCAAAGACAGAGCAAACGCGAGAAACGGGAGCAGTCGGGCGACCCCAACTTTACGCCCATGCAGGCGCATCTCTTCCGCATGTTGCGGCCTTTGATTTCGAGATATACCAACGTCCGGGATGCGTTGGCAAAGTCTCGGTCGGGAGACATTGCGGCGTATGAAAATGTGTTGTCAATGGTCGAGCAGGCAGTAAAGGAGGGCTTGATCGAGTACGAAAAGAACCCAGAGGCTTTTGAGACGGCACCAGAGACAAACGGGTCTGCTGCTGCTGGTGGAAGTGAGCCTGACCCTCACGAAAGTAGCGTGGCAGCGGTAAATCGGTGCAAGCGGCCATGGTTCATCTGCCAGCCGTACGTACGGCCGGTGCCAAAAGAGGCAATGGCCAAGGGAAGTATTCAGTTGAGCAAAAAGATGATGAAGAAGCTGGAGCGGGAATCTGAAGAGGCGCGCAAAGCAGGGGTGGAGCCGAATGGAAAAGTGGAGGAGGCAACGGTGAATGGCAAGGAGGAGAAGAAGGTCGAGATACCCAAGGACGGATTGGTTTGCGGTTGATTTTACCTTAGAATAGAGATAGAAGTTGTAAATAGTAGGTCAATGACAACGGATGCGGCCGTCGGGCGGAGCGTTCGGACCTCCGCTTATCGACTCGCGCTGTTGTCGCGCGAAATCCTGCCATCTCCACCTACCTCTCCAGTCACATTCGACGCCGCCTTCTTTTGCCGCCACCACTCACGGCCAGGCGCCATGATTATGCGTACCTCGAGCCTCATGGATGCTTCTCCTCCCAATTCTTGAGTTTTTCGCCCCGCGCCTTTGAGACTATGGCAGGGCAAGCCTTGCGCGTGCGCGCCCCCGCGCTGCGTCATGCCTGGCTTTTGTCGAGGTTGAGGACGTGCGACTCTATACGGCATATCGCGACCGGTGCTGCATCGCAACAGCCATTGTTCGAGACTTCCGACCCTGCTATCGACATTCAACGGCGCAAGACAAGCCGCAGGGAATCTATCAAGCACGCGAAACCGTTTTCCGAGTTTTTGACGGACAACTTCAATCGCCAACACGACTACCTGCGCATTAGCTTGACCGAACGTTGTAACTTGCGATGTTTGTATTGCATGCCCGAAGGTACTTACCCTCGTTCTCGTCCACGGGAAATGCTGACATTATTATTTAGAGGGTGTCCCACTCTCCCCGCCGGACCATCTCCTCTCCACTCCCGAGATATTCTACCTTTCGTCGCTCTTTGTCTCCGAAGGTGTAAATAAGATCCGTCTGACTGGCGGCGAACCAACCGTCCGGCGTGACATTCTCCCTCTCATGCACGCCATTGGCTCGCTCCGTTCCAAAGGCTTGCGCGAGCTGGCAATAACCACCAACGGCATATCTCTACACCGGAAGCTGGATAGCATGGTAGAAGCCGGCCTCACTGGCATCAACCTGAGCTTAGATACGCTGGATCCTTTCCAGTTTCAAATCATGACTCGGCGCAAAGGTTTTGACGCGGTGAAGCGCAGCATCGACCGGGTGCTCGAGATGAACAAGATGGGTGCTGGCGTCAAGCTAAAGATCAATTGCGTGGTGATGCGAGGGCTCAACGACCGCGAGATAATACCGTTCATCGAGCTTGGTCACGAGGAAAACATCGAAGTCCGGTTCATCGAATACATGCCGTTCGACGGGAACAAGTGGAATCAGCAAAAGATGATGTCGTATGCGGAGATGCTCGACGTCATCCGCTCCAAGTATCCAGATATTGCGCCGGTCAAAGGTCACAAGAACGATACGAGTAAGAGCTGGCAGATTCCTGGCTTCGTAGGCAAGGTTGGCTTCATTACGAGTATGACGCACAACTTTTGTGGCACCTGCAACCGTTTGCGAATCACTTCTGACGGCAACCTCAAGGTTTGCCTTTTTGGCAACACCGAGGTATCATTGCGAGACATCTTGCGCAAGGACAATGGTGGCAAGCCGATGGACGAGCAAGCATTTGAAGCTGTGAGACAGCTCGAGATGAATCGTCAGCAAGGCTTAGTT
Source organism: Phyllosticta capitalensis (assembly GCF_038381095.1). NCBI lineage: Eukaryota > Fungi > Ascomycota > Dothideomycetes > Botryosphaeriales > Phyllostictaceae > Phyllosticta > Phyllosticta capitalensis. The sequence continues at coordinate 1,479,893 of NW_027117444.1, read as the reverse complement.
GGCCAAGACTCTGCTCCGATTTGGAGCGAGCGTGAGCACGAGCTCCTTCACGTAATTGGTGCGGCTGTCAAGAGAAAGAAGGAAAAGCATGCGGGCATGGGAGAGCTCGAAAACATGAAGAATAGGCCTATGATTTTGATTGGTGGGTAGTCCTTCCTTTGTATCTGTGATGTGATCAATTGGGGTTTGACTGCACGAGCTGTATCAAAGCGAGTTGTATATTGGCACCAGCTGTACATGGCTAGCTTTGGCAACTTGATCCTGGTCATTGTCAATAGATTATTCGCCCAGTACCGTTTGAGAGTATCTCTCGTGAGCATGTTAGCTAACCTGCTGGCAGACGAGCCTCATGCGGTCATTCCAAACCTGCCGATCGCCAAGCCGTATTTCCAACCGCCGCAGCCATCTTACGCGCATCCGCTCAGATCGTCCAAACCAAATCCAGTCACACTGTTCCCCAGTAGCATCACTGCCTCCCTGAGACCGTCGTGGAATTCGATACCAACAGTCCAATCCGTTGGCAGCATTGCTCTTTCCAGCAGTAGAGCAACGAAAAAAGTTTTAGTGGCACGAAAGATAGAATCAATGCAATACGCCGTGAAGAGATGGAAATCAGCTAAGGAAGTTCTCGACCTTCTGGATGATCAAGCTGCAAAAGGAGACGTTGCGGCCCAGGGAGCGCTCATCACAAAGCGCAACAATGCCCGGGAAATGTGGCATGCAAAGAAGCAAATCCGGGCTAATTTGAGATTCCTCACAAGCGACGAGTGCAGGTTCGAGCTTGCGCGGCTTCGTATGAAGCACACTTTCCCGAAAATCGTACAACAACTCACCTATATCGAATTGACGGACACGTTTCGGCTCAATGTTGACTTCTCCGAGATTCCGATATATGGAAACCAAGATGACGGAGAAGAGCCTTACCCGGTCCCCGATGGGAGGAAGGGAAGACCAAATTGGCACTGGCGGACTTTTGACGAGAGAGAAGAGCTGAAAAGGAAATGGGGACCTGAAAGCCAACACATATGGGACAGTAATACCGAGCAATTGGTTAAGAAAGACAATCCGCCGGACCAGGGAAACAAGTTCGAGGGAGATAGGTTTGAGGAAGCGATCAAGAATTTGAGGAGCAAGAGAGAAGAGGTACTCAACCAACGGGCGGCGGAAAGGAACAACAAGCTGGGATCAGAGCAGAAACAAGATTCTCGCCATACCATACTACGAAAGCCGAAGAAATGGTGGGGGCGGAAAAGTTCCCGAAGTTTCCGGCATTTCCACACGATCTCCAGTGCCCGGCAACAATTCAAATCGGACGAGATGCCTTCACCCAGCCAAAGGAATATCTCAAGCGGGGACCACAACAATGAAGAGGACCTGCTTAGACCAGTGCAACCTGAGCAGCAGAGCACGTGGACTGGCGGGCTCACGCACGTTAACGCTGCCGGCGAAGCACACATGGTCAACATATCTGCAAAGGCCGATACGCGTCGCGTTGCCTTTGCCGTCAGCACGGTGCGCTTTTCGCATCCCGCCGTGGCCGATTTGATTCGGAGGAACAGAATGAAGAAGGGGGATGTATTGAGCACCGCCCGCATTGCTGGAATCATGGCGGCCAAGCAAACCCCGAATCTCGTTCCGCTGTGCCATAACATTGTGTTGACAGGCGCGGAGGTCGAGGTCCAGCTCGTTCTACCTCCTGCGGAATCCGAGGTCGAGAGTAAGGCTGAGGAGCAGCGTGCCGTGGAAACTGCGGACAAGACGGAGTCAGACTCTCAAGAAGCCTCTGCCACTCAAAACTCAAGTACAGATGATGTCCCTGAGACTGCTGCCATCGACTCCAAGGGCCAAAACTCTCCTGTTGCCAATGGCTCTTCCGCTGAACTCGAAAACCCTGTCTCAAAGTCGGCGGTAGGCCCCAGGCATAATGCTAGGGCTGCACCCGACCATGGGGACTTTCCTAATGGCGCCGTCTTTCTTACTGCACGTTGTGAAAGCACAACAGCCACGGGCGTCGAAATGGAAGCACTAGTTGCTGCCAATTCCGCTGCCTTGACTGTCTATGACATGTGCAAGGCAGTCGACAAGCACATGGTACTAGGCAATAGCCGTGTGGTGCTCAAGTCCGGCGGCAAGTCAGGCACCTGGGTCGAGGCAGGTTGGCTTCTCCGTCGCGCGGGCTTCCAGCTGAGCGAGCATCACGACCAAACTCTCACCGTATCGGTCGGCCAGGATATCGCATTGCGAGAAAACCTCGTCGCCAAGCGCAAGAATTGGAAGATTGCATTCCGAACTCTGCGCGACGCAGGCTTTGATCCCGACCATGCCATGCATCTCTTGAGGTGGATGAGGAACCCCATCTTCAAATACCTCAAGAACAGCAGCCCCAGAGTCAAAAAGCACATCGAGAAATTGCTCTTGAAGGAGGGCATTAGCATCGACGATTTGGACATGGACGAAGCGAAGTTGATGTCCGAGGTAGGAGAAGACGTCGAGGCCGTCACGACACAGGACACCGTCACTACTGCGCCCTCACAAGCAGAGGCACAGGCACAAGAGAAAGCCACCGCCACAAGCATCACCGAGAAGCAGTCGGAAGAGGACGACGTTGAGTCCGCCGATCCTATCGCTGACTCTGTCGAGCAAATCGACGACCTCGGCTCTCTGATAGCCCACCTGCGCAGAAGCTACATGCGACCACGACCTTCCAGAACCGACAAGGAAGCAGGTGACGTGGATATGCGGCCATTCGAAAAGACTCTGCGCATCTCCAACGGCAAAGAGTCGACCAACAGTGACGAGGACGCCCAAGCCTATGGCTTCAAAACGTCAGACGCCGAGATGATGACGCACGTCCAGTACTCGGTGCGCAGCCGCAACGGCAATGCCAACGGCAACGGCAACGGCAAAGGAAAGAGGAACGGCAAACCTACGACTGAAGACGACGGAGCGCAGCAACAATCGCCACAAGCCAAAGACACGATGTCCAGCAAAAATCAAAAGAAAAGCCAGCGGGAGCAGACGAACAGCGAAGATCCCAACAGTCCCTCTGAAGAGCAGCCGGAGCCAGAAACAGTCAGCAGCAATGCAAAGATCATCAACAGATTGACTAAGACGCAGCTGAAGGAGCTGTTGCAGGAGCAGCTTCGGGGCGACATATCCAATGCAAAGAACATCAACAGATTGACTAAGAAGCAGTTGAGGGAGCTGTTGCAGGAGCAGGGTCGGGGCGACAAAGTCACGAGCGATAAGAAGAGGATGGCGATGCGCCGTCATTTGATCGATGAACCCAAGAAAATGAAGGGGCGAACATGGGCGGAGGCGTTTGAGGAGCAGGGTCAGGTCGTGGAGGAGGGAAAAATGGAGGAGGAAAAAGCTCGCGCTCTGGGAGTGAGTGTCGAGTCCGTGAGAGAGACGGAAAAGGCGTTAGGCCTGAAGGGCAAGGATTGGTTGAAGCGCTGAGTAAATGCCCTGCGCGGTCACGCACGTCGAAAGTTCATAAGCCTCCTCCCTCTTCTGCACTCTTCTCTGTTTTTTATGATGTATAGACGCAGGAGCCTAGCAAGACTACGGCATAGGGGCGTTCAAAAGTTCAAATGCAACAATGAGTGCGCGTACATGTAGACTGTCTAGAATACACTGTACAAGTAACGAGCACTTCCAACCTCGACGAAAGCCCCCCGTGGCCCTCTCACGCATACTGCAGTCTTTCCTCCGTCCAGCCCGGTTGAAGCGCGGACCAATCCCTCGAAAAACCAAAGCCGGAGACATACTGACCGTACGCAAACAAATCGGCTTCGACCTTGGCGCCCGTCTCCGTCTGCGCCCAGACGCTGAGGGAAAGCGAGTTGGTGCCCTGGTTATTGAGGATTCCCGGCGGGATGGGAAATCTCGTCTGCGGTCCAATATGGGGAAAGAACTTGCCGTACTGATAACCGTTCACGAAGAGCTGGACCCTGGCCGGAGTTGTCGTCGAAGCACTGAGCTCGACTCCAATTGGCACGTCCAGGTCGTCAGCAACGTCCAGCGAAAAGGAGGTCCGGTACCACCGGATACCTGCACCGCTGAAGCCGTCCGCCGGGCTTCCACTTTGCCACTCTGAGTCGTCGAAGCCAGGTAAATGCCAGCCCAGTCTCTCTCCAGCCAGACCACCTTCGTTCTGCGGCCCCCTGACCGCATCAATGTACGCGTCACCGCCGGCGTTCCCTTGAATCTTCCACTTCGTGAAGTTGGACCCGCCAATCAGCTGAGCACCCAGGATTCCGCGCGGGTTCTGCGGTCCATACGGGCCTCGGCTGTCTTGGTCATGTCCGGTGTAGTCGGTAACGACAGTCAGTACGTTGCCGATATCGTTGAGGGTAGCTGAGCTGAAATCTAGAAGGTCCCATGAGCTCAGGACTGATGCGTTGCCGGCAAAACCGCCAACGAGTTGCCCATTCAGCCATGCTGACCAACCAAATGCGGAGCCTCCCTGAACAGTGACGTTGGCAGCAGTGGCGTTGCGGCCATCGAAGTAGCCGCGGTAAATGAGTATTCCGGTGTAGTATCCGTAGTCGCTCCCATAAAGAACAGGCAAGGTGATTGGGGCGACAGGATTGAACGTCGAAGTCTTGTTTGCTACTATCCACTGGGAGTCATCGTACGTGGGGTCTAGCTCGGGAAGAGAATCAGCAGTCTTCCAGTCCGTCAAAGTCGGCAACGAGATTTGGCGGTCTGAAGCCCCCGGAACCTCAGCCACCAAAGCACCGTATGTGGTTTTTCTGGTCGAGAGCGCGCGGCCGTTCCAACTGATACTGGAGACTGACGGATCTCCCGTGTACACTTCGATCGTGGTTGCGTTGTCGTTATCTCCAACGACCAGGACTGTATCTCCAGATACGGTAGCGTTCCTCACGAGGTAAGGACCGAGGACGAAGATCTGCTCGTCCGGGCCTACTGCAGGACTGGTAGTTGTTGGAGGCGCGAAAAAGGTGAAAGCCGATTCGTGATCCAAGAGATATAATACCGGCCCACCAGAGAATTTGACAACAGCTGGTTCGTTCCCTTGTGTGTAGCCGAAGACCGAGGAGCTGTCGTTGCTCGATTTCCTTGCAAAGTCTGTTGCACTGGAGCTGGAGAAGTTGTGCAAGCCCCCTGACTTGAAGGCGATTTCGCCGACCTGACCGGGGTTTAGGTAGAACACCACGACTGGGACATCGAAGATGCCGTAGGTCAAGATTTCTGCGGACGAATAAAGCAGCGTGGAATCGCCAATTGGGTAATCAGTCACAACAATACGAGACTGCCGGCCTTCCAACGACACGTTCGGCACGGTAATTGGACCGAGCGATGTGTTGACGTAGAGGTCAAACCAAGTGTCATCTTGCGAGTTTGATGAATCATGCTGCGTGATGTAAAAGCCGGCGTAGTTGTCTGGATTCCTGAGGACCCAGGTGTAGATCTCCGTCGTGTTGACCGCATTTCCCGTACCGTTACTCTCCATGTCGGTTTTCAGTAGCCCCTGACTGCTCCTTGTAAATAGGGAAATTAGCTTGGTTTGCTGAAACTTTGACTGAATCTCCCGCGTTTCTCGCAATGGAGCAGAGTAGTCGTAGCTGGTGTAAACTACTGGAGCTGCGCTGTGGCCCCAGTTTGTGCCTCCGAAAAGCATGTAGATGTTGAGAAGCGTCACCCTGTTGGCAATGTTGTTCTTGTAGAACACGTCAGGGAACTCAGGCGAGCTTTCCGACTCGCATTCATCGTAGAAAAATCCGCCCCAAGGCTGGAACCAACTGGAGACATTGGTCAGTAACGAAAAAAGGGGCGGTGAGGTTCAAGACCTACCCGCCTCGAAATTCTGGCACAAGAGACGGTTGTGTGAAGCTGTAGTTTTGGAACCATTGGTAGTAGGTTCTAACAAGAATGAATCCGCTGTTTGGGTTGGAACAACTCAGACCTCCTGGATAGCTACGGGAATGTCAGTCATGTCTGCATGCTTATTTTGGAGATACGGTGCGAGGGAATGGATGTAGTGGCCGCATAATGCTTTTAGGACGCCCTGAAATGAACTTGGCGAAAAATCAAGTCGTGTATCCTACCTGTCAAGGCCGTAGATGTCCACTGCTCCACCGACATCAAGATAGTCGGTCGACCAGCTCTGTGAGCGCATGCCCTTCTCGTTAGACGTAAAAGGGACGACAATCCCCACATCTCTGAGCTCTTTCTTGATCTGTTCCATGTAAAGAACAAGCGTATTATTCGCTTCGTGTACCGTCTCCTGAAGCTCATTTTCAACCTGCACGAGCAATACCGGTCCACCCTCTGTTACTTGATTGCGTGCCAAAATTTCACCGACGGCTCTGATCCATGGCTGCCATGCTTCGTAGTACGTTTGGTCTGACGTGCGAAGATCACCCGCGCTGCCGTCGGTACCCCAAAGCGCAATGCCGCCTGCACTCGTCTCGGCATTGCAGTAGGGCCCGGGGCGCGCGATCACGTAGAGTCCTGCAGCTTTAGCCGCGTCGAGGAGCCGCTGGATATCCTTTCCAGGAGAAGTGAAGTCGAAGACGCCCTGTGAGGGCGAATGGTAGGACCAGAAGAAATAAATGCTAGACGCCATGTCAGTCAGAAGGATTAATAAAGGTGTTATGTGGAAGAATTCGCTATTGAGAGTACCTGACACTGTTCAATCCATTTGCCCTAAACTTTTGGAAAACGTCGTCCCACAGCTCCGGCACAGGCAACCGTTGGTAGTGAAACTCGCCGCTGAAGATGAAGATGCGCTCGCCATCGACAAATAGGCTGTGTTCGTCCCATTGAACGTAATCGGTGTAGCCATTGTCCCTCTGAGCAAGAGAGGTGACGGCAAGAAGCCAGAATAGCAGAATGCACAGAGGCGACATTGTTCGCAGCAGGCTCTGAATTTCTAACAGCGGTCAGATTTGACAGACATAGGCTTATAAGACGCAAGTAATGACGCCATTCCGGGCACTGGGTGTAAATGAGATCCATCAATCAGATGCCGTTGATTTTAGTTGATGCCGGAGACGGATGTGCAACGGCAAAAAGCTGCAACATGCGGACCAGGCTCGTGTTCCTGGAATTTTGCCGTCAAGGCTTGAAATTCTCCATGACGTTCGCCGCAAAAGTCGAGAAGGCATGGTCATGGAACAGTCGACTATCTTCGAGCATCTTGAACCAGCAGTTTGCAGGGAGAATCCGTCCATTCATTATGGGTAGGTAAGGGACGCTCTGGAGTTGTCGATGGTTTCGCGAGGTCTCTCGCATGATCGTGGACCGAGGAGCTGTGGAGAGTGGAAGGAGCGACAGGTTCCCCGCCATCGCTTCGCGAAGTGGGTAGGACTGCAGACGCCACACCCGCGGGTGACTTCATCACTGCTCTTGGCCTCAGACTGGTTGGACAACAATGAGAAAACCCAAGCATTAGAAACCAGGGTAATTCCTAGATGAGAGAACATTTGAGCTGTTGTGTGAGTCGCTAGGCGGGAGCTGAAGAGGCTGAGTGATTTCTTTGATCTACCAATCGAGGCAACTGACGCCCTCTGACCTTCCTATTTGGGAAGCGATCCCGATCGTTCTGTTCAGATCAGCCAGTCGACAAATGAGCAAGCATGCTGTCATAAAATCAAATTCCAGGGAGTAGAGACTTGGTTTGACATGAACGTGCCTCCAGTGACCAAATAAGATCACATCTCCATGACTGATTTGACAACTTTGATTTGAGTCGTCTGATTCGAAATCCGCAAAGAAAGCCCAGGGCCAACGGAAAATCTCGTCGAAATGAGCAATTTCTATGTCCCCGGCTCAGGAACACGACGATGGAAAACCCCACGCACCCAACAACGGTCCCTGATAGATCCTCCAGCGGTGAAATGTATCTTCCAAGCCCCTGAGAGGAACCCCCAAGCTAAGGAGAGAACCGCAATCAATTACCGACGAGCGGGCTCGCACATTAGAAAGACCCCCGAGTCGTCTCTACTTGTCCATGGACCATCTCTTTGGTAGTCGCAATAGCCTGTGGTGGTGAGATCCGCGGTGCTTTCAAGGAGTCGGAGCAAGGAGAACTGCCGCACATGCAGCCTGGCAACTTCCATATGCAGTGTTGCAGCCAACAATAGCAGGAGGTGCGGCAGCGGCCAGGACGGTGCCAAAGGTGAATCCAGCAGCCGCGTAGCAAGCGACAACAACACCAGCACAGCCCGTTTGACAAACTCCATAGGCAATGGGGCCAGCAGTGGCAGATGCCACCAACGCGAGGGAGGCTGAGATTTTGGCGACACGCATCGTTCCGGTCTGTGGTAGCATTTCAGCATCAGTTCATAAAGAAAAGAAGAGGAAGTTACCGTGGACTTCGTTGGTTTGCAGCTGCGAGGAAGCGTTTTGATGGAGTTGAAGTTTGGAGATGGAGGTTGAGAGTGGAGAAGGGGATTGAGAGATGCAAAGTTGGATTGTTCGACTTGAGCTACTACTTATAACAAGTGCCAGTCAGTCACTATGAATTCGTACAGATGGAGGTAGAGGTGAGTTCCGTCAATTCGGTTCCATTAACCCAAAAATGTCGTTCCTCTGAGAGAGTTCTCTTGAAACGACCGAGAGACCCCCGAAAGTCTCGAGCTTTCGAGAGTTTGGAGTTTCCCCGGCGCACTTGAGCTCGTCCACAAGACAGGTGCCGCTTTTGAGACAAGTTGAAAAGCGAAGAAGTTGGAAATCACCACAGGCAGCTTGGAAATGGTTGGAAACAGCGGAGGGTATCATTTTCGATCCTAAGTCTAGTAGTATAGCGGCGCTTCCCGAATGCTCTCTAGGTCCGGTCAGTCTACTTGGCCAAGAAGCCCTGGAAAGCCTTTTGGTCAATGACGACACTGCCAACAGCCCTCATCTTCTTCTTGCCCTCCTTCTGCTTCTCGAGCAGCTTGCGGCGACGCGACACATCACTAGCGTGCAGCTTGGCGAGGACGTCCTTCCGGAAAGGCTTGATGGTCTCGCGAGCGACGATGCGCTTGCCGACGGCGGCTTGGATGACGACCTCGAACATCTGGCGCTCGACGTGCTCCTTGAACTTGCGCACCCACTCGCGTCCGATGCGGTCCACCTGCGACGAGTGCACCACGCGCGCGACGGCGTCGACGGGTTCCTTGTTGACGAGGAGCTGCAGCTTTTGCACGTTGGACGGCCGGAACCCGGCGTCTTCGTAGTCGAGCGTTGCGTAGCCTTTCGTGCAGCCTTTGAGTTTGCCGAAGAAGTCGTCGACCAGCTGCGCGAGTGGAATGTCGTACTTGAGAATGACTTGGGTTGCAGTGAAGAAGGTCAGCTCAACTTGGCTGCCACGGTTGGACTCGCAGAGCTCAATGACCGGGCCAATGTATTCCTCAGGCATGGTGATGGTTGCCGTGACGTAGGGCTCCTCTACCTCCTCGACCTTGGTATGGCGGTCCTGGTCATCAGGGAAAGCGTTGGGGTTGGTGATGATATTTTCAGTGCCGTCCTTGTACTTGATCTTGGTCGGTACGCTTGGCGGAGTGATGATGATGCTCGCACCATGCTCTTGACGCAGCCGGTCCTCGAAGACGGAGCAGTGGAGTGTTCCCAGGAACCCAAGACGCCAGCCGGCGCCCAGCGCATCCGATGATTCTTTGGCAACAGTCACGCTACGGTCGTTGAGGACAATCTGGTGGATACTGTCTTCGAGATGTTCAAAGTTGGATTGATCCACCGGGTAGGCGGCAACGAAGACCATTGCCTTGGGCTCTTCGAATCCTGGCAGCAGCTCGACTTGGTTCTTGGTGGCCACGTGAGTGTAGGTATCTCCAACCTTGGCCTCCTGCGAGCGCTTCATACCCGGGTTGAAAAAGATGTAGCCAACCTGTCCAGCACGAAGCACCGCCTGAGGCGTCTGGTCCGGGTACATGATGCCGACTTCGCCAACCGTGTACTTGAGGCCTGTCACCAGGGATGTGATTTGGTCCCCAGACTTGACTTGGCCATCAAATATACGCACGAGCAGGATGACACCCTTGTAGTTGCTGTACCATGAATCGACCAGCAGCAGCCTCAGCGGTTTCGTGTGGTCGCCTACTGGTGCTGGGATCTTCTCAATCACGTTTGGCAACAGCTTCTCGATGCCAAGGCCCGTCTTCGCAGAGCATCGCACTGCGTTCTCCGTGTCCAGCTCAAAGGTCTCGTTCATTTGCTCCAACGCGCGCTCGGGGTCTGCCGAAGGCAAGTCGACCTTGTTGATAACAGGAACGAGCGTAAGTCCTTGGGAGAAGGCCAGATAGAAGTTTGCAACGGTCTGGGCTTGGACACCTTGACTGGCATCAACAAGGAGCAGCGCTGTGTCTGTCAGCCGTAGCTCTCTTAACCATCATCTGGACACAAACCTCCTCCACAGCTGGCATAACTCCTGCTTACTTCCGCCCTGAAGTCGACGTGTCCTGGTGTGTCGATCAGGTGCAGCAAATAGTCCTCCCCCTTGTAATTGTACAGCATTGTACATGTCTGCGCCTTGACAGTGATACCACGCTCGCGCTCGACGTCTAGCTTGTCCAAAATCTGCTTGTTGCTGCCAGGCTGGATGACGCCCGTGTGCTCCAGCAGGCGGTCCGATAGCGTGCTTTTGCCATGGTCAACGTGGGCGACGATACAAAAGTTGCGGAACCGGTCAATCGGAATGGCGGCGATGCGCTTCTCGAGGTCGGATTGGATGTGGACGTTTCCCTTGGCGGCGAGCCGGTGGGCAGAGGAGCAGAACGTTCGGCGGTTGCGCAGGAGCGGCGGCGTAGGCTGTGTCGAGCGGCGAGGGATAGGAAATTTAGGGCGGCTCGACGCGCCTTGCCATGGCCGCAGAAGGCGTTCGGCGGCACGGAAGCATCGTCGCATGGGGATCAGATGAGAGCTGACATGGAGCAGTTGGCGACGTCGAGAGCTCCAGCGGCTGAAAAATGTTGGATCGGAGGTCGGAGTTGAGAGATGCGGCGGCGCTGTGGCGTTGAAGGCGAGCAACGCGCCAAAGTTGCGGCGAACAGAAGAAATTATGGAATTATTTTAGCTGAAAGATCCATAAACATCTTGATGAGCATTCAATTGCAACCAACGTCAAAATCTCTCCGGACCCAAACGTTGTCATGACTGGTCAATTGATATCCTTCACGTGGTTGCCGAGCCAACGCAGCTATACAATCTTGGCGCGAAAGTCGACGGCGACCTCACCTATCCACCTCACTCCATCCAACCACCCACACGTAGCCCCCATCCGTGCATCGACCCCGGACTCCTGTGCATAACCACCGAGAGCAAGGAAACGAGAGCCCCACTACACCACAGCCGAATTTACACAGCTTCATAAAGTTTGCGACAAAGCCGAGGCGATTGAAAGCGGCATCGAACCATTGCATCTCGAAGACCAATTCTCCCCGGGAAACACTGCGACGAATATGTCGGTCGAAAGCGAAAAGCCAAGGACAGCAAAAATGCCTGGAGAAGCAGCCGAGAAGCCGAGAAAGGTGTCCAAGACGACTAGTTCGAAGGAGAAGACGAGTTCGGGAGAGAAGCGCGTCAAGACGAGCAGCTCCTCCAAGGAAAAGACGGCGTCAGGCGAGAAGCGCGTCAAGAAGAGCAGCGCATCAAAAGACGACAGCGCCAAAACGCACAAATTGGCGCTGAAGGGGTCATCCAAGATCGTATCCGAATTCGTAAGAGCACCGTCTTCCTACGTTTGCCATCTCGTCCTTCTAACGCAAACGCCCACAGTTCGAATACTCGATCCACAGCATCCTATTCCAGCGCGGCGTGTACCCGGCCGAAGACTTCAGCCCGGTGAAAAAGTATGGGCTGACGATGATGGTGTCGGCCGACGACCAGGTGCAGGCGTACATCAAGAAAATCATGAGCCAGCTGCGCAAGTGGATGCAAGGAGCCAAGATCAACAAGCTCGTCATCGTCATCACGTCGCGCGAGACGGGCGAGCACGTCGAGCGCTGGCAGTTCGACATTGACATTTTCGGCAAGAATAAACCAAAACCATCGCCGCCTTCCGCCGAAGCAGACACCGAAAACGATGAAAACACCACCACAAGCAACGAAAACGAAGATCCCGCCTCTCCTCCTCCGCGCGCCGCCTCTCCGCCAAAGGAAAAGACGGAAGCCGAAATCCAATCCGAGATCCAATCGCTGTTCCGGCAAATCACAGCGTCCGTCACGTTCCTGCCCATGCTCGACGGCAACTGCACGTTCAACGTGCTGGTGTACGCCGACGCCGACTCGGACGTGCCGGTCGAGTGGGGCGACTCGGACGCAAAGGAAATCGAGGGCGGCGAAAAGGTCCAGCTGCGCAGCTTCAGCACCAGCCAGCACAAGGTCGATACCGTTGTTAGCTATCGCATGGCCGATTGATTGGGCGCGCGCGCGCTGCTAGCGAGACCTGATTTTACCTGCTTTCTTCCCTTGATTTTTTCGCGAATACCACCACTACCACCACCACCACCACCACCACCACCACCACCACTACTACTACTACTACTATCAACCGATTGTACGACTCTCCTCTCGTAGACAGGACTCCCCATTGGGAAAACACGGCGTTCAGGGACACAGCACTGCAGTTTTGTTTGCAGCAGCATGGCAGTTTTTGGGGTTTCTTCTCGATTTTCTTCCTCTAGGCGAGGACAGATTGGCAGGCAGGGCAGGAGGTGGAAACAATTGGGCAGGCCCTACCATGTGTGTATGACAGCTCTCCTGATGGACATGCCATGTGCCCCAAAATGCCATCACGAATGAGCTGTAGCTTTGTTGGCAATGATATTGATGTCTTGATTTTGTTTGAAACTACTGGACTAATTTCAACTTGGCTTTCATCCCACCACCTACCCACATGCTACACAGCTCCTCTACCTATCTCTGCTACCTATCTGACCGTCATCTATCCAGGCAGGTACGTACCTATTCACTCGCCTGACTATTTTACCGACTACGTATACCACCGCCACTACTGCTACTACCCAAAGACATGGCCATCTACACAACAGCAGCATCCGTCAATCATGCCGTCATTTGCTTCATCTGCTCGTCTCGTCTCGTCCGTCATCCAACGCTCCGACGCTCGATCCATCCAACAACAGCCCCGTCTTGTCTTGTCTCCCAAACAAAACGCCTTTGATCCAAGTGAGCCAACGGCTCTCCAAACGACAAAATCCAAGAACATCACAAAGGAACAGACGGACTGCACGAACCCGGCTCTCCACCAACGCACCACCTAGCCCGATCCCTCACACATGCCGCCCATCGCCACACAGCACCGTGCCCTCATCAAAGCCCCAGCGCTCGACCAACGCGCGGGCATCGCGGCGACTTGGCACCAGGCGGTTGCACCAGGCGCACCAGGCGCGGTTGTCGCCCTTCTTCTCGCGGCCGAGGTACGTGTTGTTGCTCTCGCGCTCGTCCTCGTATTCCTTGACGGCCGCGCCGATGCGCACCATCTTCTTGACCTTCATGACGCGCCGCCCGCCGATGCCCTCGATCTCTTGCGCGAAGAACGAGTTGCCGCTCCACTCGTCGTGCGGCGTGCCTGCGCCGTCGAGCCCGTTGTGTGCGCTGGCTGCTACTCCTGCTGCTGCTGCTGAGGCGACGGCGGGCGCTGTCGAAGACGATGAGCCGGGACCGAAAAGAGGTTGGAGGGCTGCGGTTGCTGTCGAGGCGGTAGCGGCGTCGTTTGCGCCGCCGTCGACGCGGCGCTCCATGCCAGCAATCTCGTCGGGGGTGCCGCAGGCCTCGTGCTCGACGTCGCGGCCGCCTCGACACGCCTCTCCTAGACCGCAGACGACGCCTTCATGGCCTTCGCCAATGCCGGTGCCCAGTCCGCCCAGGTGGCTGTACTTTGTGCGCCACGTCCATCCGAGCTGATATGTCTGGTCGGCGCTGCGTAGCGCGTGGCCGCAAGTCTGGCAGAGCCATACCGTATCCGGACAGCTACAGGGAGTGCGGAGGAACGCGAGCGAGGTGAAGGCGGGTTGGTCGGCGGACTCGCCATCTTCTGCTTGCTGAGCCCGGAGGGACCCTGGCGACGGGATATCTGGCGAGCTCGAGGGGCTGTACGCCGGCGGAGACGAGCCGGGAGGGGTGGCGCTGAGGGTGGAGCTGGAGGAGTAGGGCGAGGGGCCGGGCGAGGAGCGCGAGCGGTAGGTGAGGAGGTTGCAGGACGGCGGAGGCGTGGTGATGGACGGGGAGAGGACCTCTGCCAGCGGAGCCTTGATGCACGTCTTGCAGAGACGGCGCAGACGACCTGGGAGGGCGACGGGTGGGGGAGGTTTGCTGGTGCAGTTCTGCGCGTCGGTCAGGTATCATCAATCCACCCAACATGTACTCACCCGGCCCGCGTGCATGAGCAGTGGGCCTTTTTGCTTCGGACTCGGTTATGGAAGTCGAGTCGGAGCCGCATCTAACTACTTACCCTACAAACGACAACGCCGCATCGTCTACACTCGCCGACCATGTCCCTAGCACACTTTCCAATCTTGCCGCTGGTGATGCGATCACCGGGGCGCCTATCTACACCGTTCAGGGCTTGTCGTGGCTCTGTTGGCAGCTCATCGTTTGAGCATTTCAACGACTGCGCCACGAGCTGGTTGCGGTACTGGAGCAAGTTGGCGCGAAACTGGCGGCAGGTTCGCGAAAGATCGTGCAAAGAGTTGAGGTCGAGCAGCGAAGCCAGCTGGGTCACGATGCTGCAACAAACGACGTCAGCGCCGGCGCACTCCCGAGGGGCTGGCTGGCTGCGCGGAGAAAGGCACACTCACGGGTAGCAGCCCAAGATAGCCGAGAAGGTGTTCAGATTGGGATAGGATCTCTCCTCGTCGACAGCGTGGTCGTTGACTGGGCCGGAGGAAGGCTGCTGATCGGCGGCCTCGTGGAACGACTGGTTGCGGCGGGCGTAGGGGTCAGCCGAGGGATGCTGCGAGTGGTGAAGGTGCTCGAAAAGAAGATCGTTCGAGTCATCGTCGAGATCAAGTAGCACCACCATGGTGAGAGACAGGCGAGGGCGCCGGGGGCTTCATGGGAAGCGTTGCGCCGACGGGGGGATGGGCTGATAAGGCAGAAAAAGTGCTGACGGAGGAGAATCGAAGGGAGAAGACCGAAGTCGATGTGCTAGTGCAGTGGGAAAGCGTGGCGCATGCTTGGTACTTGCGGGGTAGACACGAGGGGACCGTAGCCGGCTGCAAAAAGAAACTCACCACAGGCATGATTGGGAGATTGATTGATTAGATTGATAACACCAACACCATCACCACCGCAGGCCATCTTTTATACTCCGCACAACCACTTGATCGCTCCGACGGCGGAGACCCCAGACCATCACATTGCACCATTGACCGGCCCAATTCTTTCTGTCAAAGAGCATTCCGGCTCCGGTCATCGGCTTCGAGGGGCCGTATGATTGTCAGTGCTGCACGCCAATCCGTACACCAAAGCCCATGACGATGGCTGTAAGCAGCCTTATTGCTCCCTGGCGGATTTGACCTTTTCCACTCGACGATGCCAGCCATTCCATGTTTAGTTTGTTCGACTGTCAATCCAGCTTGGCTTGCTGTTCATCTCCCGTCTGATTTTGCTCTGAACTACTTATTGACCACAACACATGTCACGGAACACCAAGCAAAATGTACGTAGTAAAACAAATCATTGGTATGAGACGGGTCAGGCATTTTCCATCCAAAACCCCTTGGCTTCCAGTCTCCCCACAGCTCCCATCCTCCCAACCAGCCAACCGTCCGCCATTTGGCGCCAAAACGCCTCTCTGTGTGTGTTCTTGCCATGGCAAAGTAGTAGCAAAAAAAGAAACCAGCCTCTCCTCGCAGCAAACTGACCCGTCCGAAAGAAAACAAAGCAACCCATGAAGCTATGTACACTTGTAAATCCAGCCAACTCGCAAGTGCCCCAATTTTGCGCCGGTCATAACGAGTGGTGGCGGTCGGGAAGCAAAATACTTTACAAGGTCGCAGCTATCGTTCAAATGATCAAAGAAGAAGAGAAAGGGGCAACTTTTCACTGGTGTATGGAACACGCGTGAGAAGCAAAAGACAAAAAGAGGCTCGTAACCCGCGGAACACGCCTCCCCATTTTGAATGCATAATGCTGTGTCGCTTTTCCGCATGCAATCTTGTCACATCCGCCTCACCTCCGTTGCATGGTGTTGGGTGGCGGCTGCGGCATTGACATGCCCATGGGAGGGACACCGTTGGGAGGCATGCCCATGCCGTATGGATGCGCGTGCTGGTTGACGTCACCGATGAAGTTGGACATGGCCATGCCGCTGATGCCCTGCGCTTGCGAGACCGGGCAGTCCTTGTGAGCAAGGAGCATTGTCTTGAGGTTGACGATTTCTTCGCGCATCTGCGTAATTTGCGCCGACAGAGCATCGTTTTCTGTGCTGAAGAGCTCAACCTTGGCCTGCAGATTGGCAAGCCACTGCTTCTTCCTTTGGCGACACTTCAGGGCAGCAACCCTACGACGTGTTAGCGAAAGCTCGCAAGACAGAGTACGGGGCAAACAAACCTGTTGCGCTCCAAAAAGTTGCGCCTCTTCTCCTCATCGGTCATCTTCTTGCCATCCTTGCCCTTGGCGCCGTCGCCGCTGTCATTCTTCTCGTTCTCATCCTCCGAGTCATCCTCGGGTTCGACAGAGGCAACCTTGGTCTTCTTGTTTGCTGGTTGCTTGACAGCGCCATCGTCGGCTTTTCTCCTGTTACCTGCGGTTTGACCCTTTCCGTTGGTGTTCTTCTTTGCACGGCTCTTGGAGGGCTTGGCGTCCTCGCTGTGGGCATCTTCGGAGAAATCACCAGTGTCAGCTGAGCCAGACATGCTGGCAACGGAATTCTTATTGCGTTTCAAGGCCGATGACTCCTGACCTTGAGAAGTCATGTGATTGTTCATTTGTGCCATAGCAGCGCTGACTGGAGGCGGACCTGACATGTTGAATTGATTGTTAGAGTTGGAGTTGTTTTGTTGTGCGTCGGCCCTGCTGAGACCAAGTAGCGAAGTCACCACGTTGGCGTCGTGTTGGCCAAACGGATCAGACGATTGTGTCTGTTGTGGAGGCTGCGCAGGACGCTGTTGTGATGCAAATGGTTTGGCATCAGTGCTCTCGGGTTGCGAGGTCTGTTCGGTGGGCTGGGATGTTGGGGGATTGGGGCCCTGGTTGAACCCGTTGTTCATCTTGAATGCAGCGCGGTAGAACTCGCTCGTGCTGGGGGTTGCGCCACCACCCTGCAGAGAGTTGAAGAGTGCCTGAGAGTTTGGGCTAGGAGCAGGAAACATGGAACCACCGCCACCGGGGGTCAAGCCAGTGCGCAATGACGACTCGTTCGGAGTGGGAAAACCACCCTTCCACGGTTCGCCAAAGTAGTCACCTCCACCAGTAGGACCAGCAAGCATGGCAGGACTCAACGGCCCTGAGCGCAAAGAGTTTGGCCAGCCAGGTGTTCCACCTGGTAGCAACGACGAGGGTGACGTTAAACTCGCGACAGGAGGCAGCAAGCCCTTGCCGGGTGTCTCTGCAGCAGGGTTTCCAAATGATTGTTCGAAAGGGTTGGGTTCCAAGTTGAAATGACTACCACCATGCGAGGCGCTAAAGTAATCGGGGCCGTCACCAGAGGTGTTTTGTGTGGGCTTGGGAGGCGGCGCAAGAGGTGCAGTCGTCGTGGAAGCCGTGCCAGAGGCAATGGTGGTCTTGACGTCGCCGGCAGCGTCTGATGGAGCTTCTGGGATACAAGTTAGCATGGTGTTGACCAAAGGTAGGCGCGAACAAGTCTTGGCTGACGTACCTATTCTGGGTGGTGACGGATGGCGGGTCTCATTGTCGGGTTTTTGACCATCTACATGGCGTCAGCGCGACATGGTAACTATGCGCAGGTACGGACGAGGTAGGGCAATGCATGCGTCATGGCAGCAGCGACCGGGGCGCGTGGAATTTGAGTGGGCGACGGAGCTACCAACTCACCTTCGGATTTTCCAGAAGTGTCTTGCTTCGAGTCTTGCGCAGAGGACATTGTAGGGGAGGATGTTGGCAAGAGTGTCTTGGCCAGCGGGTGGTGGGAGATGGATGACGTATAGTGCGGTGGTGTCGATCCGTCGGTTGAGTCCGGGTGGGTGTACTTCAGGTCGGTCGGTCGCTCGCAGCCAACTTTCCTCGCCTCCCCAAACCAACTGCTTCCGGCGACGACGAGGCGCAAGAGGTGCACAGAGCGCAAGCGATGCGGAAATTCGCCAGTCCTTTGTCTGTTGTCGCAGAGCGACGGTCGTTAGCAACGGCGACGGCAGCGCACTTGCGAAGACGTGATTTGTGGTCGCGGTCGCAGGGGAGGGCGGTTGTGTGATGAGCTATCTTTTTCGCCACCGGGCCAAGCAAGCAGGCTTCTCGCGACCACCACAGGCGCGCTCGCAGACTAGCGACCGAGCAGTTTACGATGCGGGCGCAGTGGTACGGGAGGCTCCTCGCACGGCAAAGCAGGCTCGTTGGGCTGGGGACGGGGATGGGCGTGTTGTGGTCGCGAAAAAGTGAAGACTGGACTCGGGGGTTTGGAGGCGTGACGCAATCCGGATTCCCCTGATGCCGATGCGGGCGACGAAGGGCGCACTCACGCTGGCAGGCTCTTTTACAAGGCGCGTCGGCGCGCAACGTGTTACTCGGGCGGTGGTCGCTGGCAGATGGTACGAAATGAGGCTGATGGGTAGCAAAAGAGTGCCAATGCCTGCTCGATCCCAATGCGGGCGTCGTCTGCTGCGAGTCTGGCGGTGATGATGTGATGGGTGACGTAGAGGCAGACCCGAAGGCATTTTTATCAGCGGCTTGACGGGATGACACACGGACGACACGTGACCACAACACCCCTGCCGGGTCCATCCAATCACTGAAGGCGCGGCTCCCTTTGCGACACCAAAGAAATGGCATTCCTCACGACACGACTAACATGTCTCCCCTGCATCCCAGCCTCCAGCATATCCTCATCGCAGCATTGACCGTCAAAAACACCATCTCTTCTTCTCTGCCTGTCAAATCTACCCTTGCCCACTGTTCATCTCCTGCCAACCCTCACTCCCTTGACATTTGACACTCCCTCTCCTTAACTCCCACGGTACGTCGTATAGTTAAACGGTCCCAAAAGCAACGGAACATGATAATGCTCATCCCTCGCCCTAACCACAAATCTTACTTCGACCTCCGGAAAGAAGGCCGCGACTCCCTTGGACTCCCAGTACGACTGCGTCTCGAAGCGCAGCGCAAAAACCAAGTCTTCCTTGACCGTTGCATTGTTGTTGTTGTTGTCGCCGCCGCGCCCAAACAGCGCCTCGAGTGACGTAGTGCCAGGCGTGGCTTCTGCTGCTGCTGCCGTCCACGTCGCCACGCGCCCATCGCCGTTTGTTGTGGCCGACAGCTGTGCCATTCCCGGCGACTTTGACGGCGAAAGCAGCGTCAAACTCACGGGCAGCCCGGCCGCGGGGCGCCCTGTCGTCGTGTCCAGGACGTGGCAGGTAATTGGAGGACGTTGGGGCGCTTGCGATTGAGCCTGCGTTTGCGCCATGGCGATGGTGTCGGCGTTGAATTTGGTCTTGTTGTGGTGGTTTAGAGCTGATGGCGCGCTGCTGGCGGTGGCTTGGTGCTGCGTTTTGGCGTCGGCGAGTTGAGCAGCGATGGCGAGAGCGCGGTTGATGGTTTCGGCCTTGGGCTTGGGCATCGAGGGCCGTGATAGGTAGCTTTTGCGGGCAATGCTCTGTCGAAAGATCCAACGTTCTTCGAGGAAAAGGCCGAAGGTGTGGCTGGCGCAAGGTCGGCGGGGAGTAGTGGATTTGGGGAGGGACGTTATGTCTCTGGCACTGGCATGACGTGAATACTTCTTGCAAGGTATCTAGGGCCGGCGGCTCGACGTTGACCTGGGCTGACGGCAGGCTGCTGCCATCGGACGGCCCCCGCCGCGTCCCTGCATCGATACCCGAACCCATCTCTGTACCTTGATACCTGCCAGAATCTCATGACTCGCTGCATCTTGTCATTATAGGCCATGGATCTAGCTGCGCATGCCTCGACGTTTGTTCATCCGTCGATCCATCAACAGCGATTTGAGATATTCAAGTGAAATCGATGAGTACGTATGTAAATAGGCAGGCCGGCCAAACATTAATGTGCCCCATGTAAAAGACGAGTCAACGACCGAAAAATCAGACCAGAGCACCGTGGCAGCAGAATGAAGGACGAGATACTTCTAGATGATGCACAGCAGCAGCAACGACGCCCCCCTGTACTCCTATAACGAAAGAAAAAGCAATGAGAAGGAAGGGAAAAGCAAAAATTAACAAGGCGCCCACGCGATGATGTATCCTTAAAAGTCATTCTCGCGCCATATACCTCTGCCGTCCCAGAATCCACACCTAGCTCCCAACCCTCCGTGAGCAATGGCTGATGTAGCAATCAGCCAATAAGTGCAGAAACTTATCCCTGTGAAGCTAAATGAAAGCAGAAACAGCAATCAAGCAATTAAAGACTCCAGGCAAGGAAATCATGAAGAGGGAGGGAAAAGTCCAAAACTTTCTCATTCGTCAATCAGATCAGATTTCAATCAAAGGAAACAACAACAATAAGTCGCACAATAACCCCAAGTCATCCGAACCAATCCGTCATCCATGCAACTCGGGCCTTTACTCCCTCTCACCCCAGGGTCCAAGAAGACCTCCTCGGCCATCGCCCCCTACCCCTTGATACTGCTGCTGCTGGGCATGACTTCTGCCGCGTTCTCTGCCTCCTCCCGTATTACTGCCACTCACGGCTCCAGACACCCCGGCGGCGCTGCTCGTGGCCATGGCTCCGGCGACGCCACTACCTCCAACACCCGCTCCGGCGGGAGCACCGCCAACAAAGCCAATTGCGCCGGTTGGCCCTGCGCCTGCTGCCGCCGCCCTATCTCTTTCTTTGATGAGCTGCTTGTCCAGCTTTTCGAGACGCTCGCGCTCTTTGCGGCGCTCACGTTTTTCCTCCTTGTGTCGTCGGCGCTCTTCCTCGCGGGCTTCGCGGTCGGCGTCGCGCTGCTCAGGATCCTTGTCCTTGTCCTTGTGGCTCTTGTCTTTGTCCTTTTTCTTCTTTGCAAATGGGACCAACCCGCGCAAGCCTCGTCCTTCGCGCTCCCCACGCTCGCTGCGGTCACGGTGATAGTGGTGCGAATGCGAATGCGAGTGATGGCTTTGGCCGGTGCTTGAAGCATGTCCGTGACTGCTGTTGAGCGAGTCGAAGACCTCGGCATAGTTGCGCTCCGTCTGGTTGACAGCCGCTCCTGGTACTGCTACAAAACCTGAGTTGGAGCTCGGGCTGCTGTTATTGGCACCGTAGGGAGGTCCGCCGATGGTACCGGCAGCGATGGGAGCAGAGACAGCCTTGGGCCGAGACGGCAAAGTCGCGCTGTGACTACCATGGTTCGCTGTGCTCGATCCAGAGCCCATCATGCTGCCTGAGCTTGCAACGGAGTGGCTCAGCGGTGGGAGCGCCGTTGTGGCCTCACCTTCCGAGGCCCCATCATCATAAGCACCACCAGGCGAAGACGCGCTGCTGTGCATTGGAAGCTGAGTTGCAACATGGGGAAGAGGGCGATGTGATGGAAGCGTATGCGAGGAGCCAGGAGGGACTGGGGGAGCCCCTTGGCTTGGGTCGTTCTGGAGACTGTGGTTCAGGCTTTGCAAACCCATGTGCAGAGCGTGATGGATGGCGTGGCTCGAAGTTTGATGCGGGGTCCAGCGATTTGCACCAGTACCTGGTGCACTGTACATGCTTTGCGGACTAGCGGCGTAGACGCTGCCAGGAGAGCTGAAGCCGCCGCCAGCCATTCCACCTGGTCCAATGCCAGCGGGTTGTGGAGGATGGTGGACTTGCGAGCTCGGATGATGGTACATTTGGAAGGCACTATGTGACGTGCTGTGGTGAAGCGGCAACGGTTCAGAGCCGCCTGCATCTGTCCCGTGTGCTGAACGCGGCGGGGTTTGCTCCGACAT
Source organism: Phyllosticta capitalensis (assembly GCF_038381095.1). Classification (NCBI taxonomy): domain Eukaryota; kingdom Fungi; phylum Ascomycota; class Dothideomycetes; order Botryosphaeriales; family Phyllostictaceae; genus Phyllosticta; species Phyllosticta capitalensis. The sequence continues at coordinate 1,457,874 of NW_027117444.1, read as the reverse complement.
GTCAGCTACACTCGATTCTTGGCCATCATCGTCCTCATCATCTTCGTCGCTAGTCTCCTCTATGCTGTCTTTGACACTGCCAGCACCGCTCGCGAGCCCGGTCTCGGTCGAGCTGGGAGCGTATCGGCTCGAAGACTGAGGCGTGTTTGCAGAACCAGCCGATCTCGCTGGGGAGGATGCTATTGCGCGGTGGTTTGCCACGATTTGGGACATGCTGCGTACGCTGCCCAATGTGCCGGCTGTGGTCGAATCTGACATCCGAACAAGGTCGCGCTCGTTGTAGTCCCATGGATCTCTGGGCCACGAGGGATTGGCTCCTTGTATTGGAAACATGGGCGATCCCATTGATCCACCTTGGATTGGCAATGTGCCGATTGTCGTGGTGGGGGATAATGGACCTGGAGACTGAGCAGCTTGCGAGCTGGTCTCGGTGTCCCGGTGTTTCCGCCTCAGACTTCCTGTCTTGGGAACCAACGGGTTGTCCTGGTGTCCGCCAGCGCTTTCTGCCGCACGGTCATCAGAGGCGTTGGTTTCCAGTTGTTCCACAAGTTCTTCCCATTTGACGCTCAGGTTGCTACTCGGCCTCTCCGCCCGCTCAGCTCGCTCCAGGCAGTCCCGCGTCCGCGCGTTGAGCGTTACGCAAATATTGTGGAATTTTCCCAGGTCGCCATCCTCTTGTGCCAGATTTTCGGCAAGATCTCCTGCGTGGTCTAACCATAGTTGCACTAGCTCTGCAAAGTTCCGCGCATGGTCGATAAGGTATGGCAAGCTCGGGAAACCTTCGCGGCTCGTTGGCGGTAACCGTTGGAGAATCGCGAGCGGTGTGCTGTAGGATGGGGGAATCGGAGTTTGTAGTGAAGTCGTCGGGGAAATGGCGCAGATGCTGTCAATGAAATCCTTGAATTCCTGGCGGTGGTTGTTGAGGAACGCGTTCATGGGCTCCATCCAGTGCTCCTTGGCTCCCAATGTCGACATGTTGGCGAGACCCTGCAATGACTTGGCAACCAGGGTAAGGGTACGACGTGCACGTATCTTGGGGTGGTCTATTTGACGTGTCAGTCGTGCATACTGGAGACGACAAGATCATCAGGGGCTTACCTTTCAAGAGTCCAAAGAGCTTGGGGTTCAACACGGCAGGACAGAAGAACCGAAGGAATAGGAAGCCACTGACGGAAGAGTACGTGACTGTCCGCAAGAAATCGCCGTACCTGTCCTCTGCGCAGGCACGTATATGCCGGAAGATTAGACGTAGCTCTGGTGGACATCTGCTCACGCTGTTGTAAATGGCCGTCCAGAGATCCTCGGTCACCTGGATAAGACGCTTCCAGTTCCTGTCAATCTCATGCTGATTCTGCACGCGGTTTGGATCGACTTCGCACTCGGGGTCCCGGTCTGCGATTTCCTGCAACTTCTCGCCGAGCGTCTCTTCCAGATATTCCTTGCCCAGACGTTTCATGTGGAAGTCCAAAGCCTTGGTCAGCAGAGTGTTGCCACGGAAAAGCAGGTTGGCCTCGAGTTTGGCGTTGTTGCCCATGTCTCGGACAACGAGCTCGCGGTCACCGGTGTTGGTGTACGTCGTCTGGCCATCCTCGCCCGAGCCCATGCGTCTACTAAACCGCAAGCGGCTCACCGAGGTCTCCTTGAGCGTACCGTCGATTTCTTCCTCGACCAAAGCCATGATCCATTCGCTAGCCTGGCCCGAGACCTGGAAAATATTGAGAAGGCACTCGCTCAGGCGCTTGAGCTCGCCCGGGATCATTTGAGCAATCTGGACGGTCAGACCATTGGAGAAGCGATGCAGCAATTCTGACATGGGCTGGTAGTCTCGTGCCATGAGAATGACGCCCTCGTCCGACTTGACGCGCACCAATAGCTCACCAACCGAGTTGCCGTACATGTTCAGCATGGGCCACCACTTTTCTACTTCTTGTCCGGAATCCATGTCGTCGAGGTAGATGTCTACCTTTCCGCAGGTTTGGTCGAAGGAAATGCTAGTGTAACCGCCGGATCCATCCGGCACGGCGAATGCGTCTTTTGCTTGAGGAGCGGGTTTTGCTCCAGTGTTTGGAGGAGTGGACGGCCTTTTCTTAAGCAACAAACTCGCGGTGGAAAGAACAGCCGGAAGGTCCCCAAAGTCAAACTCTTCCCTCCAAAATGGATCGTTAGCATCTTTGAGCATCGTTCGTGCGCGCGTTTCGCCGTCCAAGAGAATCTCGACATAGTATCCACCCTGGTATTCCTTGCTTCCAGAAGAAGGCCGCTGCGCATGCATGGCACGTCCGTCGTTGAGTTTGGGGGAAAGAGGCGGTGGTAACCTGGCCTCGATGATCTTCACGCTGAGAGATCTTTCCATGCGAAACATGTCGAGTGAGTTTTGCGCCAATTCTCGCCTTGGCGAGTCGGCAGCGAGATCCTCCGGAAGACTGATTGAAGGCTGCTTTGGACCATATAGCTGGGGTATCGTAAAGGCGCGCAAGAGGACGATCCAGACTTCGTATTGTACACGGGAGTCGAGAGAGAGGAAAATAGGACGGAGGAGCGACAATGACGAGGAGCCGGCTGTGTACTGTGGGTAGATTGCGATGCAAAAATCAGAGTCGAGAACGGACGGGTCGAGCCGCTGCACAGCGCATCGCGAGAGTTGCGAAAGCTGCACAACCGAAACGAGGGTAACGTCCGTGTCCGAATAGAGCTTGAGCTCTCCGTTCTCCCGAAGAGTGCAAGACACTCGCCGCCATCTGCGTGCTCCGAAGCTCTGTAAGCGAGTAACCGGGGCGGGTCTGGTAGGAACTGACGATTGCACTGGTTGCGTTGGCGCCGGTTTTGGGCTGCCCGCGTTCGCGTACGAGACATTGGTATCCCAGTATATCATTTTTCCGACTTTTATTATTGGCGCCTCTTTCAACAAAGAAATCTCAGAGTGCCGCCTGTTGTCCGAGCCGGATCGGCTGGAGGATTGCGACAGCGCCTGCTGCGGCTTCGCCATCTTGTTTTGTATTCCCTTGGGACGAATTGGCTGCCAACAGAGAAGCGCGGCGAACCACGAGTCGTATTCTTCTTGCGTTGGAGGTCGGAGGTGGACCTCCATGTTGGAGTTGTGTAGTGTGACATCGACGTAGGCGGTGTAGGATTCGGCATCGTAGGCGGTCTTTACCCGACAGCCCCGCAGATCTGGTATTAGTGTCCTGTGGTACGAGTGATCGTTCTTTGGTTCATAAACCAAGCTTCCCGTTTCCTCGTTGATGTAGCAGTATGAAAGGGCCCAAGGACTCGACTCGCCCCTCCTGAAGGCCAGCATTCCCTTCATGCGCCCACATGTTGACCGCATCAACTTGAGTATCTTTTTGGCGTCCGACGCCGGAACTGGAGAGACCCATGAGTCTGGTTGGGCGGGGGAATGGTGTGGAACGGGGGATTGCGCCCGCGGAGGGGCTTTGGTGAGGCGCGCCCTGGAGCCGGCCGAGTTTGTTCGCGACGAGGTCGAGGCGGAAGGAGGAGATATGGATGGATGGCCGATGGAGTGGACGGTGTCTTCGAGGCCGGGAAAGGAGGTCGAGCCCGTTCCTGTCGAGTGCACCGAGCCGATGCGATGACGACTTTTGGCGAAGAGCGAAGCGGGCGATCTGTCTCGCGACGGCCGCTCCTCGAGAGTGCGAGTTCTCGGCCTGTTTGGTGTTTCCCTTGAAGTCCTCATGGCGTACTCGCCATCGTTGGATGATGTTCTTGTCACGATGCCGCGGCGCTTCGAGGGGTCGTGGTTGGAGACGGTCTTTGGAGAGGTGCCGGGCGAAGGATTGGAGCCGTCGAAAGCGGTGGCGTTGCTGTCGCTGGTCGCGTGCAACGGACGGCGCGGGTGCGAAGGGTTAGGATTTGAGTCGGGGGTGACGGGGCGGATGGTAGAGGCACAAAGGCGAGCGACAGTAGAGGGTGTGGTTGTGGAAGAGGTGGGCTGCTCATCCTGGTCGTAAGGCGGGAGGTGGTCTGCAACGGAGTTGGACGACCTGTTGCGCCGCGAGGGCCGGGCAGCATCCATGATGCGGCACTAGTCGACGACCGTATATTATCCGGCCGAAGATGAGGGACGAGGGGCGAGAGGAACACGTCAATTCTGGTGGCTCTCTCTCTACCACAAGTCCTTTAGCATCACAGCCAGCTAGCTGCACGGCGCGTGTAACCAGCGGTTGTGAATGCGTGACGAAGCTGAAATCTCGGCTGTGGTCTAGAGGCCCGAGCGAGCGAGCAAGTAACGAGAAGCTGGCTGTTCCTAGTCCCTACTACGGATACCAGACGAATCACAACCAGATTGTACGGCGAGGGCGGGCATTGGATTCCTTGTGGGCGGGTTAGAGAGACATGCGGGACGACAGCAGGTCGGGCGGCGGGGCGCGGCGGCGTTGGGTTCCTGGGCGGTGCGGCGGCTTCGGGCGAGCAGAGGGAGGAGTAACAGGAGGTGGAAGCTGGCCGAGAGGTGGATTGGCGTGGAGTGAGGCGGGCCGGATTGGCGACAGTCGGGCGTTGTTGGTAACAAGAAGAAGGAGGCAGGCCTGGGACTTTGGATTTGGAGTGTCAAAGGAGATGGAGACGTCGTGTTGTTTGGGTCGTCGGCCCTGGATCGGCTCGTGCAGGGGCAGCAAAGACGAGAACGACTGCGGTGAGCGCAGCGAGGTCAGGGAGACGGCGGCAGCAGCAGCAGCAGTGAGAGGCAGGGCTGAGGGAGAAATTGGATTGGCATTATGGTCCAACTCGAGTCCAAGTCAAGTCGAATCCAAGACAGTGGTTCCTTTGGAGTCAAAGAAGCTCTCGACGTCTAAAATTGCACACGCTGCTCCAGGTCGTTGCACAACAGCTCCTGAAGCACTTTTGTTTTTTCTACCACACGCGCGCTGACGTGCCGCTGCAAGCACTCAATCCATGACAGTCTTGGGGTTCAGAGTGACCTGCATCGCATCGCCGGGACATGGAGCTGATGTGTGCAGCCTGCTTCGCCCCCTGCCAGTGACAAAGGTACATCCTTGAAGTCAAAGTCGCCGTGAAGCTCAGCTTGAACCGCGTCTTGCGCAATCCACGAATAACTGTTATTTCACAATAATTCTTTCCAGCCTTGAGTTTTGTTAGCTGCACGTTGCACGACATGCGGGCCCGTGGTACGTATGCGCGCGCCGTAAAGCAGACTGTCCACGAGCAACAAAATTCTCCTATATCTCTGAACATGTCCCTATTCATCTCTGCCGCGGCTGCCGCGAGCGCAGAGACGGCCTGGCGACCCAACATGTTCCATCAGACGTCTTTCGAGTGGCCAAGACTTGCAGGGCATGTACCGACCGTCAGGTTCAACCCGCCGCCCGTCTGCCCGTACCTTAATGCCTGAATCTAGACGCCACGACATCCACCACAACCCCTTCTCTACACCAATCTCGCACCCATTCCGCGCTTTCTCCATCGACACAGCAACCGTCCCGCGCCTACCGCTCGTTTTTTCCTTCTCTTCCCCCTTAAACACCCTCCCCTTGTTTTTTCCTCTAGTCCTGGCCCCCACGGGCAAACACCCACCGAAAGCTCTCCACTCCACCAGCACACAGACGCGATATGGATCCTCTGCATACCCGCCGTACCGCCGAAGAGGTCCGGGTACCTGACGTACAGCTTCCTTTACCGTAGTTGCTGCGCGAATCCGCACCCGCACGGAGACCGGTCGTCGGCCTCGGGCGAGCGGGTAAGCTCGCTGGCTGGCGCGCGGCTCTGCTGCGTCCCCTGTCTCGACGTGCTCTTCTCTCCCTTTGCCATTTTGTGGGCTATGGCTGCCCGATCTACGTGTCGCTCGAGTTCTGCCGGATGGGCAAATAGCCAGACCCGAACGATTGATGTTTGTGCAAAACACCAGAACATGGTGCTCTCGTTCGTATGAGGGTCCGGAACATTGAAATCCGAATGGGGATGTGGTGGTTGTTGTGAACCAACACACGAAGTCTTCCGTATCCGGTGAAATAGCAATCTACAACTTCCCAGCAACCCCTCTCGCGATCCCATCTCCATTCTGGCAAAACAGCAAGTCACTCGTTCTCGCATCTCCACGCGTCTAATGATTGCTGCCTACTACTCCTCCCTACATCAACATCAGGGATCACAACCATTTTCTCGGCACAAGACGCAATCATCCCTGCCCCTTCCCGCGCGCGTGCTATGTGTGTGTATTTCTCCCGTCCTTCCCCCCTTCCCGCCCCATCTACGAACCATGGTGCCGCAGCAAACGAGCCTTGGCAGGCTCCGCGGAGAGCGGGCTGAAAGGCTGAAGAGGGCTGATATCAAAGCCGGGAGGGGAGCGGGAGCGGAAAAACAAAACAAACAAATCAAGCAAACGGAAAAAAATAAAAATAAAAATAAAAGAATATTGGCTGATGAGGCGGATGGGCGCAGCAGAAGAGAGCAGCCGGTGTATGCTGGTGCCAGCAGCCGGATGTGCCAGGCATGCAGATGCAGGTACGATGGATGATGGGTCCGGCGCAGTCTGGTGCGTCAAACAGTCATTCCGCCATCAAAAAGAATGGAGATGGAAGCATTCTACAAGAAGCCTCCTGCGGCAAGAGGAAATGGAGAATTCAATCATTACTAGGTGGATCTCCACTCGACTCTGCACTGAAAGTCGACATGCAAAGTATGTGGCAGTAGAACCACAACAATCATACCACCCCCCACCACCCTCTCCATCCTTCGCAGCGTCATCACTCGCCTCGTTCGTTCCTGGCCCACCCACACCTAAGATAGCACATGTAGCCAGACGCGTCTGGAACATCCCTCCCCACACCCCATGCAAGCTGTTCTATTTTCACTTGCTGTGCCTGACGGCAATCCAAGCATCCACTGACTTAACACAGGGGGTCAATGGGGGGGTCGAGGTGGTTGGTTGGTTGAACAGCGAAACCGCCGCCTTGACCGGCCGACGTGGGTGACCCCTGGCCTCCCGCCGCCAACGCGTGCGCCTCCGCCGCCGCCTCCGCCTCCGCTGCTGCGAATTTGCGAATGCTGTGTTTTGGATGACGACGGGAGGCTGGGAACTGGGTTCGGATAGTCAGCCTGAAAGCGTTGTTGACCGGTTGGTACCTTGCCGAGACGGCTATTGGCTGAAATGGTACCTGTGGCAAGACATCAACACCCCTCGCCAAGGCAATTCTTATTCGAGCGATTGCAACCTCGCGCGCGCGTCAAGCTCTCGCGAAGATCTGAGGGGTAGCAAGAAATTCTTGTTGGCGCGTAGTATTTCCAGGGCATCTGACCATCAAGCTTTTGCGCAGCACAGCGCGGCGATTGCCTAACTGGGGAAGGGGGCGGAGAGGCACAAAAACAAGGCAGGGCACGACATGCCAAACGGAGGCTAGCCGGTTGGCGTCACAGAGACCGAGTCGAGTCCAATTGACGAGGGCGTTGTTGCGGCCTGACCCAGGGCGCCGCCGAAGAATAGAGCCGGTTTGCCCATCTGCGCCCTGACGCAGTGCGCTGCATGCAGCAAGCCCACCAGCAGGTGTGCAGGCAGCATGATGCACGCGAGCGCGCGTGTCTGCCCCTGAAGACAGAAAGGCCAGACGCAGGGTGGGGAAAAGCAAAAAAAGACCAGTCGAGACGATTCGAGGCGCAAGTGAAGAAGAGAGGTCCTGTGCCATTACGGTACTAGTAACTGTGCTGCCTTGTACGAAATTGATGTGAAAAAAGTACTGCTACTTCTGCCAACGCACTTGCGCCCAATCAATTTACGTAGGGCGCTCACCGGGCCAAGTTGTAGGGACGCTGTACCTTGCGCTAGCAAACGCCCTCTTGTCCTGTCGCGCCCCTGTATCAGCGTCTTTGCGGACGTCTTTGCGACATACGACAGGGAGTAGCCAAATCCTGGTTGTATCTCCTTCACCTCTCCAAGAGTTGGGAATCGAAGTCAAAAAGGGTGAGGGTGAAGAAAAGACTAGCAAAGAAAACGTCACAAGCAAGAGACTGGAGAAGAGAAGAAGCCACCAAGGAGAAGATGAATCGACCAACCATCCAAACGTGAATTCCATTACCGCAAAGGGGAATCTGCTTGGTCATGAACCACGCCAACGTGCGCCTGAAACGAACCATTGCTCAGTAGTAGAGAAGACAAGAACTTTGGCAAAGTAGTTGAGTGAGAAAGCAAAGCTCAAAGGGAAAAAGAAATCAATCAAACGTAAAGGCGGACGGAGAGTCCTGCAGAAAAAGAAAGCATCCCACGTGGTGGTCTTCAGGTGACCCGTCCGGCCGGCGAACCTCAATCAAAGTCAAGATTGAGACCTGCCAGAGGCCCTACAGTGCGTCTTGCAGCGTTCACTATCCAGCGCCACAAAGGGGCAGCGTGCCTGCGACTCAGAAATTCGTCTCCTCGTGTGGGTGGCTCCCTGGCCAACCGACAAACAACAACTTCCGCATCCGACTTCGACATGTGACCATGGACAACAATGCCCCGCTCTCATGCTCAACCCGCCTTTTGTGTGTCCAACATTGGCGGCAGCGCAAAGCGTGATCATTTTACTGAAAAGGCGGTCGGTCAACGCCGTCAGCCTCGGCGCTAGCAGCACTCATGGGCTGGCTCTGGGACCTTGCCCCGCTCAGATCCCCACTACCCGTCTTTCTCAACGCCTGGCGCATTGTTTCGACCATAATCTCACTGCCGCTCAATGGAGGACTGTATGCACCTTGGGACAAGGTCGGACTAGCAGGAGCGCCGGGCACCCGCGCATTCTTTGCTGCGTCCATGCCTTTCATGCTTGGAGCGCCACTCGTTGGCGGGCTGGTCCCGACTCCGCGCGAGGAAGCGGGACTGCGCACGGGTGACCTAGTAGGCGAGGGCGAACGGTTTGCGGTTGTCGAAAGCGACATGTGGTGGACAGAGTCGCGGCTGGTTTCCGCGTGCTCGGCTTGGACGACGTCGGCGAAGGAAATGAAACTCAGTCGGCGCACGTCGTCTTTGTCAAAGGAGCCGTAGTTGGATGCAGCTTCTTGGCCGTCGTCAGTCTCGGATTTGGATGCCACTTCGTCAATGGTTGGCGAGGACACAGCCTCAGCAGATGCCGGGCTGTTGCCAATGTTGGAAGCCGCTGGCTGATGGGCGGCATGCATTACAATTTCGACCTCGTCCGGCGTGAGGTGGTCGTCGGTGATGGCCTGTGCAGACGCCTCAAGCACAGGCGGAATATGGTCCTCGGTTTGAATGTGCGCAGGAATTGCTGGCGAAAGCTCTCCCGGCATATGACTCTCCTGGACGTTGCGTTCAAATATCTGTGACGATGCAGGGGAGTGCAGACGAGGCGAGGAGGAGCGCAGTCCCCTGCTGGGCGAAGCGGCGGACGAAGCATAGACACGAGGACTGCTTTGCGGAGTGCTGACCAAGGCTGGTCTCGAGTCGACAGCTGGTGCGCTTATCGGGGAGATGGGCCGAATTCCTGTGACTGGCGGGAGCATGGGCGCTGTAGATGGTACGATTGTGGTGTTGGCAGAGGGACCCGTGGTGTGGTGATCCGGCGCCGTGGACTTGTCCTTATCGCCGTCCTTTTTGCGTCCAAGTCCAAAGAAGCGACGCTTGCCGCCTTGCTTTGGAGTCGAGGCAGCCTCATCGCTGGTGCTGTCTTCGGTGCCGCGGCGGTCAGCGAGCAGCGGAACGGAGGAATTGCGAGGGCTTGGGACGACCGGCATGACCTTTGGGGGCTCTTGCAGTGTGCTCATGGCGGCGGGATTTGGAGCGACTCGGGCGATTGAAGCGGGCTTAAGTTGGTGTTGGACGAGAGAAAAAGCAGAGCGAGAGTTTGAGCGGAGGTTGGAAGGGCGCAGGTCTCGCGATCGACGGTGGTTTTGGTTTGTCGAACAGATTGTTTCAGGGCAAGAGGCAGCGATGACGGTGGTAGTCGCGAGCTAGAGCGGGATCATGGCAGACTGAGGCCGATGGATCAAAGTGGCCGGCGATGGGATGGTTGTTGAAGGGAGATGGGCTGGCAGTGCAGTGAGAGCAGTGGAGAAGGTGGTGTTCGGCAAGCTCCCGCTGGACTTTGAACAGAGGCAGGCAGGCAGGCAGGCCAGCAGCAGCGTCATGTGCAGGCCTCGTGATGCCGGGCCTGCTGTGCTGCTCCACGGTGACGATTCCAGGGTCCCCGTTTTGGGTCCCCACTCCAAACTCTGTTTTCAGCCCAACACTACTTTTTGCATTTGGGCCTGACCCTTACACTCTCCATACAATCCACCACAGCAGAGCTGACGAATGCCCACGCCCGTCGTTTCGAACTCGACAAAAAGTAGTCAGCACCTTCGACAACACAGCTTGGCCTTGGGCTCCTCTGCTCCCACTTCCACGCCTCCATCACGCTTGGACCGCCATTTCCAACCTCCCCGGGCCTGTCCACTCCGGGGTAAAGGCCCTCGTCAATCCCACAAGCTTCCGTGATGAAGCCGCCAGCTAGGCTTGTCCTGACCATCCCAATCTGCGACCTTGGATGAGCCTTGTCGGTGCTCCAACCTCCCGCCGCCGACTTGGACAACAGCCACACCGCCGATGCTCTGAATCCTCCCGTTTGCTTTGCGGCTGTGGCTGTCGCCGCGAGCGTTTCTCTTGGTTTCGCGCTGGCTGCCATGAGCACTTGACGACGTGGGCCCACAACTTGCGCAATCGCCACACTCTCCGCTGCCCAAACCTCAGCTTCCTGGCTTGGCTCGCCCCTGACCATTTCCTGTCCTGCGAAGCTTTGCCATTGGCAGATGGCATGCCGTCATATCTCTTTTACATAATCTAACCCATGCACGCTGCTGCTGGGATTAGGCCCCGACCTCCAAGTTTCAGACGCCCCATAGGGCAGCCGTCCCTTGGCATCAGAGTCCTCCATCAACCTCCTCCTGCGACAATATTCCTTCATCTCGCTTGCTGCTCTTTACCAATGCGGGCCTTTGGCCGCGTCTTCCAACACGTCGGCTTGCGTTTCCACGTAGAATGTGACAATTCCTCGCGTCATCCGGAGACAATTGAGACGATTGCTAAAAGCATTGCGACTGCCGAAACGTAGGGATTAACGTTTATGGCATGTGTAATCGGAGGCTTTCTCAAGCTCATTACTGCTAGAGTATGATCTCCATGGCATCGGGAGTCGGCGTGCGTGGTTTATCTTGAACCCGGTGCAAATCTGGCCTGTGAGCAGCGAACTTGCATGTTTCAACTTGCTGTCTCAATGATCTTCGCGTTTCAACGTCAACGGCTTCAGACGATAGGATACCGCCAGGCTGGGCGCCTCTGAATCTCCTACACGGTTGCGACAATGCAGGGACTTATTCCGATTCCTTGAAAACACAAACAAAGAGCCGCCAAATGCTATCAGCATTCAAAGGGTCAGGGCTACATGCCTGAGCTCGACGGAGGGCCGGGAATTGGTAGCAAGTCAAGCTTGCTTCAGTAAGTAACGACAGAGACGGGTTTGGTGCCAAAGCGGCACACCAAACTTCCCAAGTTGAGATGTGTCTGCACGAGGAGCATTCGAGTGCTTTTCCGCCCAAACAGTTTGGAACTTGAGCTCGTATTTAAAAGGTTGGTGGTCACAAGGAGCATTCAAGCACTCGTTCGACAGTCCTTTTGCGGCTTACTATACCACCATTTTTTGCTGCGCTCGAACAGCCGTCTCTTTCCCAGCGTTCTGGCCAATCGTGAGACCGGTTGTTGACCACCACCTCCCAATGCCGCTCTTTCACCGCCCTTCCCCTCCAAGTAAAAGTCGATCCTCACCCATCTCCAAAAGCAGTTACATTTCTCGCCCAAAGCAGTGTTCGATCTCTTGCTTGCTCTCGGGGTTGAGATCGGTCGTTGTCCAGCTCCCAAAGCAGCTTTCGGTCTTCCGCGCCCTCTCTCCCGAAGCCGTTTTGCGTCCTACGCTCTCGGGGTTGAGGTCGGTCGTTGACCACCTCCTAAAACAGCTTTCGGTCTCTCACCCTCTCTCCCGGAGCCGCCTTGCGTCCTACGTTCTCGAGGTCGAGGTTGGTCGTTGACCACCTAAAACAGTTTCCGGTTCCTGCCGCCCTCTGTTCCGGAGCCGTTTTACCATTTTCTCGCTTGAGGTTGAGGTTGGTCGTTGACCACCTCCCAAGATAGCCCCTTTCCAACAGGACGTCTCTCGTGCTCGCGGTTGATACCTCCCGGTGGATACCCTTTTACATTCGGCTCTCGCGGTTGATACCTCCTGGAGCATACGCATTCATATTCGGCGATACTCTTTTTACTTCTGTAACGGGTGCATCCCCCTGTGCAGCCCCCTGTCCAACCCACCAAGAGAAAATCAGGAGAGGCTATAGAGAAACAACCTCCTGTCAAGCAGCAACGTACTATGCAGCATGGTGATGACGACTCCTCGGACGTGTTCGCAGCCCTATCAGATGATGAAGCCATTGAAAATGAGCTCAACATCAGCAAAGATGACAATTCGGACTTGTTTGCAGCCCTGTCGGATGATGAGGCCCTCGAAAAAGACATCAACATCGACAATGACGACAATGTGGACCTATTTGCCGCCCTCCCAGACGATGAGGCTATTGAAAATGAGCTTCGCAACGATATAGATGAGGAGATCGAAAAGGACCTCAATGATAACGACGAGGCGCCAGAGCTCGAAGAGACCGAGAAGCCGATCTGGCTAGAGGAAGAGCTTGAGGTACTGGGCACCAAAGGATTCTCAGCGTATCTCCTAGAGAGTGCGTATCTCCAAGAGATGTCGTGTCTCCAGGAGAGTGTGTATCTCCAAGAGAGAAGTGGCAAACGCTTCCTGCCGAGAAAGGTCGACCTTGGCGTGACGACACAGTCCAGAGAAGCCACTGTGAACGACATTCTTGCTGCCATCCTAAAAGATGTCCAAACCATCTTGGGCAACCCAGACTGGTTGTTTCAAGACCTCAAACAAATCAACACCACCAGCACTCTCAACGCAGGCGTTTATGTTGACGTTCTCGAGACCGATGGAACGGCCTTCGCCCCTGAAAATCTCTACATGGGCAGCACTATCCGATTTGCAAAGAGAATCGGCACCTTCGACCAGGTGGCTAACTCAAAAAAGCCTAGAGAGAAAGGCCGCCACACATATGGTCCTGAGCACAAGGTCCTCGAAGCCCCATTTTCGACCGCTAGCTGTGTGGGACCCGAAAAAGGCTCCCAATGGTGGAAGGACGATTCGCGATACACTTGCGAAGCCTTTTTCCATCTCTGAGAGGACCAAAATCCGGGGCCATAGGGCTCTACGGATGCCGGACTAAGGCTTGGTAGCAAAAGGCCTTTATTGTTAAGAGATTCTTTCGAATGTTCGAATGCTCCCTGTGATGCTGAATTGTAATTGTCGGTCACCTCTCCAGCAGTCTCCAGCTACCTCCAAGCCACAAAGCCCGTCGGTTACCCGCCTCGAAGGTTCAGGACTCTTCCGCTAAAATTCTCGTCGCGCCTGCCTCTTTCCTCGCGCGCCTTCGTTCGGGTGTTGCCTGGCTTTTTAATGCCCGTCTTGTCCCCGCTCCGTGGGATCGTTCTTTGAACATCCCCAATCTTTTATCGCGACATTCTCAAGCCCGAGTATATATATGTACATATATCTCGCACTGCGGGGTCGTTATTCGTTGAACATCCCCAGTCAATTCTGGCGGCACTCCTCACGCGTTTCGCAGCCAGGATCAACATGACAAATTCGTCATCGTTCGATTCCTTACGTATGTGGATGAGGACTACCAAAGCGACGATCCGGCCTACGACAGAGTGGCGCATGCATTTTCGGAGCGAACCAGTGCCGACACGATTCAAGCTGGTCCTTTCGACTTTGGACAGCAGCTTTTCGATCTTCGGCATGCCAAGTACCGCAACAGTCCTCTGCATGATGGCAAAGTGGTATGTTACTCTAGCCGGCCGTAATGGCTTTTACTAATTGTCACTAGGTTCGGGTCGAAGAAAAGGAGAAAGACCAGTGCCATGTCTTTTCGTGGAAAAGCAAGTCTTGCGTCAAGATGGCTTTTGGACTCCCAACTCAGACACTTGGCCCATCTGCCAGCTCGATCATCGAGGAATTCGAAGAGCTCATTGAATATGCGCTATCCTCGGGGCAACCCATCCATGTCGTCGCTAAGCCGAATGCCACCGTTAAACTCCGCTTTCAATGACTGCTCTCAACCCCAGTCCCGACGCCGGTTTCCTATTGGCCATGGATGAGAAAGCTCGTGCAGAACCGTCCTGCCGAAGAAGGAGAAGAAATCATGGATTTCTCTGAGACCAAATTCGAGCTCGACAAGGAATACGTGGATAGGGCCTTTGCAATCCGGAAAGAGGGCTGGTTGAAGGAGCCCATTGGACAAGAGGCTCCATCTCCACTGGTCCTGGACGAACTCCTACTCGTCATCCGTTTCAATGGACTACCGCCAATATCTGGCACATATGCTCGGAGGACACGCATACGAGCACCAGGCATCATCTTCATTGGCCGCTAGATTTTGCAACGGCACCCACACCTGCGCCATACAACCAGACAAGCAGGGCTCATCAAAATACATTGTCTTGCTCAACATCAGTCCTGAATTGGAGGTACAGGGCAGCGTCGATGCGTCTGCACTAGCAGCACTTGATGCCGGACACGCTCTTCCTGAGGTTGGAGAAAGGGTCCTTGTTGAACTCTGTCTTGACCCAGCCCAAGGCCGAGAGACGTGGACTGGGAAGGTCGTTCAGCTCCCAAAGCGATTCCTTAGGCGGAGCTGCAATCTTGCAATTATTGCCGAGCGCCCGCCGTTTAGTGGAGGCCAGGTTTTGGAGCTCACGATCTGCGAGGGCGAATTCTTTTTTGGGCATTCGGGTGTGTCGCCTGCGCCAATTCAGAACAGGCTGGTTTGGGTTGAAGAGTTTCGTTCGAACGTTCGAATGCCCCCTGTGATGCTGCATTGAGGACTTCATTACTTCAATGTTCTCGTACCGAGGGGCATGAATGCTCCCTGTCCGCGTGCTTTTTGACATAGAAGTTTTCCATGCCTCCGCGGTCGCTCTTTCCTGTGTTCCACGATTTTTGCTACCAGGCCTCAGGCTCGGGCTCGCTGCCACGGGGTCCATGGCTGGACACACCCGAGAAAAGGATGGCCATAGGATACGGTCAAGTACTCCTGTCTGGCCTTGGTACCGACTTCCTTCACAGCCCATTGCGCCAAAGTATGCCCATCTTACTTCGCTTATTCAGCCATCCCCAGCTTTCCAAATAATCTTCCCACGTTGCGCATTCTTGACTGATCTCGCTCTAGGATTGGTCATATTTGACATCCGTACCGCGGCCACGTATTAATAGCGAAGTCCAAACGTCTTTTGAAAAAGTCAAGCATGCACAACTGCGACTGCTTTTTACCTCCTTTCCATTCACTTCAGCTTGAATGCTCCCTAGCTGCACACGATTCGACACAATTCTTCAATAGGCACACTTTCAAGTGTACCACGACTTTTGCTACCAAGCCCCAGGCTCTAGCTCGCTGCCAAGATTCAGGGTCCACGGCCGGACACAGCCGAGTTCGAGCACCCGCGAAGTTTCCATTTTCGTTCAGCCTCTTTCAACAATCGACCCTTGTCCTTGCAACGAGTTCGGCTTTTCATATTCTTGGGCCTTCGGAGGCGGCGTATGACGACGGTCGGTCAAAAAATGAAGCCGAAATTTCTTTGGAGGCCAGATTCAACAAATCGCTTCTATTTTTCTACCTAAACGACAGGTAGGGAGGGTATTTTGAAGACACTACTCCTGACTATGCTCCCAATTATGATGTGGCTGACATGTACAGTCCGATTACAGGTTATCTCCTGTCGTTCTTCTCCACCTTCCCATCAATAATTCCCTGGGTTTTCGAACTCTCCTTGGGGAGTGACGACTTCCACGCCTACCGGCTCGTCGTCTTCAGAATCAAAGAAGTGAAGGACGGCAGGTGGATGTCCTTTCGTGCCGTACACAGGACCGCCATACGTCAGATATCCTTCGACTAACGGAAGCGGCAGTGTGAGGATGTCTTTTGAATCTCCGAAAACAAGAACCTGTTGCATGCCTGTACCCTGGTCAGCTATATTCTATCTCAAAGGTTTAAAAGGTACTGTCTCCTACCCATTAACATATGATTGAGAATGTGGCAGTGCATCATGTAGACCTGGCGCCCGAGAGAATTAGCATACAATTGGTAAGTATTGACACTCAACTTACCCCAGCTTGGGTGACCCTTTGTCGCAAACCCATCCAAGAATGCTTGACACCGGTCTTCTCCTTAGACGAGTAACGGTATAGCATCATAGAGTCGCGGAGTACGGGAGTGTGTCCAGCCTTCTTAAGCTTTTCCTCGTTCTCTGTCCGATTATATTCGCCCTTTCCACTTCCTATATACCCTCCATGCTTTCCATGGATATGCATAGGGTGAATGTCTGCGCCGCCTTGTGTCGATCCGGTGTTCTGGAAGATAATCTCGATCACCTCTCCCAATTTCGCAGGCCAAGCTTTCTTGACTGGGTCCACACCGCCGTTGGCAACCGCAACATCGTAATCTGGCAGAAAGTCGGACCCATTCAAGTAGAGGGCAACCAGGTAAGGGATGCGGACGGATTCCTCATACCAACTGACCCCATTCTGCATCCATGTCACATGCTCGTCCTTTGTTCCTTTATCTGTCGTCAACTGAAAAATGTCGACATAGATGGTACGAGTGACTTCCTCTGCGGTCGGAAAGTCTGGTGCGGGAGTCAAGTTTTGCAAGTCGTAGTCGAGCCAGCCCTGGACAGTCGGAGGGAGGTGAAGAGGGGGTTCAAGTGGAGGCGCAAAATTTTCGTAATGTTTGGTATTGTTCAATCCACAACTGTTGCCATAATCAAGAATGGCATAGGAGGTGAACGTGGTTGGACGATCGCGCGTCTCAGCCTGGAGGTAGAATGACGACTTCCCCATTGCTCTTAACTGATCACAGGAAAGCCCTTCGATGAGCGTGGAGTATCGTTGACCGGATCCGATCTGGATAAAAGGAACCTCAATCTCTTTCAGCCAATCTCCGTCGGCCTCAATCAGGGTGAAGTTGTGCTCCTCGATAGCCACGGAAGCAAAAGAAAGGGCAGTTGCGCCAATCCATCTGAAGCGGTACGTTTTTTCAGCCTCCATGTCGAATACTGGAACAGAGCAGGATTCGTCACTATTGGTGTGCGTATAGTTTCCAAAACCGCGGCCATTGATTAGCAGCGCTCCAGTCTCTCCGGTCCACTTGAATGGCTTCTGCGTAAGACCCTTTTTGATTTCTTCGTCGGTTTTGTTGTAAAGGTCGCTAAACAGGACAATCTTTTCATCGTCGTACTCGTACGGAGGCGGAATGCCAGGCTTCTGTTCGATGATGAGCGGTCCAAAAACCGTCATTGCCTGGAAATCCACGTGAGAGTGCCAGAAATAAGTCCCAGGGCCGATTTCGATCAAGTTTATTTCGTAGTCGAAAAAGAAAAGCGGACCAATCTCAAACTGGCTGGCTCTTGGCGTACCATCGGCCCACGGGGCGGCGGCCATGGTCAAGCCGTGCCAATGCTAGTCGCCGGTGTCAATTTACATCCAGCTGCAAGAAAGACGCGCAGGTGCGCGCACAGAGGTTCGGGATACCAACCATGGTCAAGTTCTTGTCAAGCATGTCGTTGTATACCCTAATCCAGACGACACTGCCGGATTGCAACCGAATCGCAGGGCCAGGAATGGAGCCGTTGGCGACTACCGAGTGTCTTGTGATGCAGCCGATGGAGTAATCTTCTTCGGTGATTCGCAGAACGGCATCCGGGACAAAGCTGTCGTCGTGGACCACAATGTGCGGGTCCTTGAATGCCGAACAACCCCAGACCCAGAGCCAGGCCAGAAAGAGAAAAGACGACCAATCCATTTTCCAACCGTTGGACGTTGGACCCTCGACAACAGGCCCGGCAGCAGAACTGTAGCAATAACAAGAGGGCAATTGAGTTGATTATGAGCACATGGTCCAGCAGACGCCGAAACTGGGATATTCCGACGGGAATTCGAATGCTTCAAATACGGAGTCGGGTAGAGGCCTGACCGCAACAAGACATGAAGGTACATGAACGAGGCGACGCTGCACACCATTGGCGCATTATGCATGCAAAGGCTTCGGTGCCTTGTGCACGCAAACACTCTAATTAGTCGAATATTCCTAGAAGGCGGTGCCGGAAGAATCAGTGTGCCAGTCTGACAGCTGTGCTGGGGTGATGTGCGGGAAGAGGAACCTGGGACATCCTCGCAGGCGACACAGCGCGCACAAAGCCAATTTGAAAGTGCCGTTGGGTCTTGCGGAAGAGCCGGTCAAAAACATGCGGGTGGTGAGCCGCATCTGAACGGGTTTTGGGATAGCTCAAAGCTAATTGTCGTTTCGTGCAGGGCGCTCTCCGCGCGGGTGCTTCGAATTCGACCGTCTTTCCATGTTTCACACCTCCTTGCACGTACCTCGGATCCTGCTTGCATTGCACGTCTTGAACTACATCAAGACAAGGCATCTCCTGTCGTCGATCATGTTGTGGAAGGATGCGACATGTTGCGGAGGTTGTACAGCTATGTACAACGCAAAACCCACGGTATTTCAAGTCGCTGTCGCACACAGTGAGAAGCGCCTATCATTTAAATGCAATTGGTCTCGTGCAAGAGCAAGAGCTCGCCATGTACGACCGTCAAGACAACTTCTTATTCAACGATCGCAAGCGCCTCAGCCCTGTGGATGCGCACGCGCTGAATCAGTTCGGCACGGCGCTCTCCAGTTGTCTCGAGGCACGACGTCGGCTCCAGAACTGCCAAATCCGGTTGGGCACCTTTTCTCCCGACACTCTCTGCTGTGACCAAGCAGTGCTTCAACAACATCTCTCCGATCCCTCAAGAACCCCTCTCAGTGAATCCTGCGACTGACACAGCACAACACGCTCCCGATTCCGAAGTCACACACTCTGTTCGTTTTTCGGCCTTTGCAAGTCTCTTGTCGTTGCCTTAACGTGTCACGCTACCCTCCTGCCACCCGTCAAGGTTACGTGGAAGAGATTTCTGCCAGGGTCGCGTCTGCCACTCTACTGTCGGCTTTTGACCTTGCCTAATATGGCCTTCAGCTTTTGTTTCGATTGTTGCTACACCTGAGTCCACGTCGGCCGACTTGCATTAAACATATCGCTAAGCATACATCCGAAGCTTTTTTCCCCAGAGCCGAGTGTGGGGATTGCGCCACCGCACTGTTTCACCGACCATGGGGCTCAAAAGAAACCACAGCAGCTGAACAGCTGAGGCAGCGCGGCATGATTGATGGTCGCCAGAAGCTCTTGTGGACAAACGTGTCTTCGGTTCTGTGGGTCTGTCTGAACCCCTAGTCATTACATGCGTCTGCTGAGGTCTTGGAATCTTCGGCGTCAAGCACGACCTGATGGTACATTTGGCTCGGTGGTGAGGCTCCCTATCCTTGGCTTTCAAGCTCGGCACGACGAAGAGCATTCTCTCAGCCGATGGGAAAGGCGAGTAGAGGAAAGGCGATCATGGAGGGAGCAGCCCGATCGACCTTGCCAGGTGACTATCCACGTAAGCAGGACTGCTCATTGGGTCTCGCTTTGCAGTGCCCTGACTAGAGAGGTATGCACCAGGCGAAAAGCTTCCATCAGGCACAGAAGCAACCATCCCGCGCGGAAGAAGAGAATTCTTCAATCCGGTTCGGCAGTTGCCCTTCTCGAAGTGTCGTCGTGTCAAGATTTTCTACCCCGCAAAGTATGTACACGAGCCAACCAAAAGTCAATCGCGTCGCTGTTCCCCGGTTTTCAGATTGGGTTCTCCCCACAACCTTGGCTAAAATCGCAGGTTACTCTCCGCGGACCCAAACACCTCCGTTGACTTCACAATACAAATGCGCAACTCGAACGCTTTCGTCATCGATGCAATTCTTTCGAACCTGGCATGCTCTGCGCTGGAGTCAGCTCACATCAGCCACTTGGCTGCAGTTGCCGCATCAGCACACATGCCAAGATTGCACTGCTCCTGTATGTCAGTCTTAACCGCAGGCCTAGAATGCCGACAGCAGAGATCAAAGGGACAAGAAAATGGCAGCAAGTCCCTCGTGCTCACCTCATCTCGCCTGCCAATTCTCTATCTCGCCTCATGACAAATCGGTCCAAGACACTGCGCCTCCGCTGTCCACCACGGAAACACAAGAGTTGGATATACACCGAGATACTGCCAAGTATTTCCGCGCGGCTTCTCAATCGACATGCGATGTGTGTCTAGGAACTTTTCCAGGCTTCGTCACCGCGAATGCTACCGCATATGCATTATGTTCGTCGTCGTCGCGGTCTGAATTGCCAAGATGAAAATTGCGTGGCGGTCTGCTGGATGAGCCATCGAGTGAATAGTGAGCGCATACGGTAGACATCCGGAGTTCAAAAGGCGCAAAGCAAAACATGTTCCAATTTGGATGGACTTCAAAGGCCTGTGAACTACGAGACCTGATGAGGTAGGTGGAAGGCACGCATAGCGTCTTCAGTGCAGTGGCGTGTTGCTACTTTGGTTCACCCCACCATTTCCGTGCTACCTTCCAAGATGGGACCGGCAAGTCACAACTACGAAAGACTTGGACTCAACCTAAGCAGCGAGGAACTTTTGATATCGGACTCCGATGGCGAAGAACGAAGACTCGACAAATTGAGAGATAGCTCGACGTGTACTGCGCGACTTGAGTCTCCAACATCATGATGGCGACAAACCGATTCTATTGTACCAATTTCAAGTGAGGCATCGCGTGAATTGTCTTGCAATCTCCGGCAAGCGTCTCTCGTGGGCCTTGCGTTGGACGAGGCACATATCTCTACAAGAAAAAAGAACTAATCATGAACAGCGTCAGCCCCACGACTCAAGATGAAGCAAAAAGCAATCAAGAAACAACTTGATATGCGAGATGTCGCCGCGTGTAAAGCTCATAGTGCGCCAATCAAAGCGCGTTCAATGTGAAATTTCCGCCCCCGACCATTGTCATCCGGATTCTTTTTCAGGCAGAGGCGATGATTGGGCAACAAGTCGGTATCCTCCGAAACAGCCCGCCTGTCCGTCCGCTGCGCACTTCATATTCACCGATCCCGCATCTACATGGGTCTGATAGGACGGCCCGTCGTCCCGAGACCCCTGAGGAATAGCGCCAGACCTTGCATACTTGGTTGCAGAACGTCGATACTCGAACCGGACAAGCGCCGTCTGGCGTTGAGAGCTATCTAGCGTGCACGCGCTGTCTTTTGGGATGAGGGGAGCTCGCTGATGATAGGCTTGATACGATGCCTCATTGGCGGCGCAGCTCAGCTGCATGTTCTCGTTTGGCGCAGGGTGGAATACCTTACTCTTTTAGGCATTGTGGACCAGGAGACGCCTTCTTCTTGCCGGTCCAGCTCAGCGTGCGAAGCTATTAAGGAACTGAGGTGGAATGTCCAGAGACTGATTTGCGATCGCGTTTGAGCGCAGGTACTTCATCATGGATGGCGACCTCCCAAGGACTCTTCCCGCGTCCTGGTATACCACCCAGGAGCTGTACGAGCTTGAACGCAGAGCTGTATTCTTCAAGGTACGTCTACAAAGGACCTTTTAACTGGACTCAGCTGACGTTTCGAAGTCATGGTATCTTATGGGTCCCGCAACACGCTTCCTTGAAGACAGCGTCGAATACGAGGTCGCACAGATACCGCTCCTTGTCACAAAAGACGATGATGGTACGCTGAAAGTCGTCAAAAAAGATACAGATCAGGAGGTACGAAGCCATGTCACACCAACGGGACTTCTCTTCGCCACCATATCAGACGACGCGCCCAGCTTCGAAGACTTCTTCCCAGACTTGCTGCAACTGCTCGGCCGGGTCGACTTCACCAAGCTCCCGCACCGGCGCAGCATCAAGTACGAGGGGCGATTCAACTGGAAGACCATGGTCGACGGCTACCAAGAATGCTTGCATTGCCAGTACACGCATCCGTCCTTCTCCGTCTTTTATCCGCCAACCTTCTACTCGGTCAAGAACTTCAAAAACTTCTCGCAACACATTGCGGACCCCAAGAAGCCTGACGATGGTCTCTTCTTGTATTTCTTCCCTAACTGTACCTTGAATGTGTACGGCGGCGGCATGTCGAGCTTTCGAGTGTGTCCGACAGACAAAGTCGGAACCACTCGCATGGAGTTTGACTACTACCACATGGAGTCAGGAGAAAAGTTCGAAGAGTACTACAAGTTCGTTCGGCAAGTCGCATTGGAAGACTATGAACTATGCGAAAAGGCGCAAGAGAATCTGGAGAAGGGCATCTACGCCGAGGGAATTCTCAATCCGAACAAGGAGAACGGAGTGTCCTGTGAGTGGCTGACCGGGATTTGCGCGCGTGCTCATTTTCAAACTGACAAGTGCACAGTCTACCAGAATCGTGTGCTGGACATGGTGTTTGACCAGCATCAAGCCGAGCAGCGGACTCCTGACCAACAAGCCACTGAAGCGAAGGATCCGGAGTTGGTGGAGCAACAGTCTCTCGCAGTCTGCTAGAGAGGCGCGGATATGAAGCAGTCTTCTTGTGCGACCAGCTGCGACTAGAGACCAGGTGTCTTCCGAGAAACATTGAATTGCTTTTGCACCATCTTTTCTTCGTTTCGATCAAGCAGCATGAAAAATACAGCTCGTGTCTCGGACCAGATAAAATAGGGTTTCCTTTTCCGGAAAAGCCGGAAGCGATGACGTTGACGCCACAGGATTGGTGTGGTCAGCAGGAGTTCGTTCGCGTGGCGCGGCAGGCAGGATTTGGTGGACGTTACACCTCCATCTCTGTTGTTTTCTTGCGCCTGCAGGCGGCCAAGTTGAAACTACCACAACATCCCGCCCTCCGCCCGTTGATAGGCGGGGTACATGCAGGGCTAACTCCCACCACTCCACCCCCAAAACGGAATTGCGATCCATTCCCCGTCGCTCGCTTTGATACTGCACGCAAGTCCAAAGCTCTCATTCACCTTCTGGACCGCCTACTGGACCAGGATTCCATAACCAAACCGGGAAGGCTCGATAGCACGCTTGCTGGATCAACGTTGCGCTATCAATTCGCGAAGCAGTCCTCAGCCGCATCGTGACGACACTTAAGATCAACAGTTCACGTCGACTTACTGCTTGCTGGCCGATTGGACTCTGTTTGTTTCGAGATGGAGGGTCCCCTGATCGGCCTGTTCTGTCTCGCTATACCTCCTACGGTGTTGGCGATCTCTGTCTACATCTTCTTCTACCACCACGCATCTTCAGAAACAAAGCCGAAACCTCTTGCGGTCATATTTGCACCCAGTGCAAGACCGCCGACAATCCTTGAAGAAGATGAAGACTCGGATAGTCCCATTGTCGAGTCAAGTCCTCAGTACCCCGAGGACTGGCATCACAGTAAAAAAATATACGAGCTCGAGCGTCGTGCCATTTTCAGCAAGGTGAGGCAATGAGCCATGCCAGACAGGTCGACGACGGGTACCTGATGAACGGTACAGCAATGGCTTTTCGTCACACACCGCAGCCGCTTTGCCAAACCCGGGGATTACCACGCTTTCCAGATGGCCTCGTACCCATTCTTCGTCATCCTTGGAAAGGACCACGTGATCCGCGCGTTCCATAATGTTTGTCGTCACCGGGCATACACTATCACCAAGAAGAAATCCGGTTCTTCTACGGTCCTGGGATGCCGCTACCACGGATGGAGTTACGACACCAGGGGTCGTTTGGTGAAAGCACCGGCTTTCGAAGATGTTGAGAACTTTGACAAATCCAAGAATAGCTTGTTTGAATTGCATGTCCACACAACGAGCCAGGGCTTCGTCTTCGTCAACCTGAGCAGCGAGGCGCAGGTTCTCTCACCCAACGTCGCAGGTATCGACCTCCTGGCAAGGGGGTGGCGGATTTCTGAGCGCTCCGCTCCGCTCACCCAACTCGAATTTGATGCAGACCTCAACTGGAAACAGGCCGGTAAGTCAGACGCTTCAACGCTCCTCAAAGATCTATATGAAGTTGCGGGGGCTGAGAATCATGCAGTCGACTACTTTGAACGAAACGGGTTCGCCACGGTCCCTCTTCTCAAGAACGGCTGGAAGAACTTCTTCGCCTCCAGAGTGCCCCTTGTGTGGCCGGGCGTCCAGAATCCAGGGGATGCCCATGCTGCTCTTGACAGCCACTGCCTGAGCTCACTTCATGTCTCCCACGGCGGGAGGCTGTGGTACACGCTCTCTGCTCACCCATCGTCCGCTGGCCAGACATCATTTCGTTGCGAGGTCTACCTCAATTGGCCTGGCGATAATGCCCAGGCTGATGCGGCGATCCACAGAATCCAGCATGAGGTTCAAGCTCATGTGACTTTCGCTGAAAAGGCGGCGAGGCGGGCGCGGCGAAGGAATACCCTTTTGCAGGCCAGCATTCTGGACGACTTGAAGCATCATCTGAAGGCGGAGAGAAAAGCGGGTAAAGAGTTATGGCCGGCAAGTCGAGAATCCGGTGTCAGCAACAGATACAGCCAGGCGGATATGCGTGAGTCTGCCCCTATTTGGATCTTTTTGATTCGTCTGTTTGGCCACGAAGATCTTCTCTCCTTGTGGAATCCTGAGTTGACTTTTTTTGCAGTGTGCAAGCAATTGGGCAGCTGTTTGAAACCGAAAGCGCCGGACTTGGATGTGTTTGGAAGAATGGGTCCTCGGAGCGAATTGGATTGGTAAAGCCCAGGCTGAAGGGCGGCAAACGGACGTAGATACATACCTACGGACGAAAGTATGGGGACGACGCGTTGACAGGGGGTTTGGCTAATAGCTGACACTCCACCGGGTTGTTAAAGTAAGGAAGCGAACCCTTTGATGTTAGCATCGCTCCCACCATTACTAAACCATGCCCCTAATTTAAGCCTTCAAACAACCCCAATCAAGTCCCTGTATTTGCAAAAGCCCTATGCATATCTCACACCGAGTGTCGAGACCCTAAAGTCGCGTGGGACGGGGTCCACCTTAGCTTCCAAAAGAAGGTTCTGTCCGACTCCACAGGGGGTACCCCCTTGATCCCCTCGATGCTCCAATCAGTTCAAATGACCTTCCTTGGAGGAACACACAAACTAGGACTCCATGGGAAGTAAAGAGAGCCACAATGAGGCCAACAAGGCATGGCTGCAGGTTCGGTATCGAGCCGGTCGGCATTTCACCTCAAGGCCCACCAGGCCGACAGCCATAGCGGATCGGCTCGCCGGCCGGAAGCTGCCGAGTTATCCCGAATCGGGTGCGAGGCCGACACCTTGGTCCACTTCACTTCAAACACCGGCTCGGGAGGCCATAGCTCCGCATGTATGTCCCGGGCCGCTATTGCTGATGTCTGGGGAAGTCTCGAGGAGGTCTCCTCACGTCCCGTCGGTGGCGCATCTCCCGTCTCCTCGCAGAAGCCGACGAAGGCGTCGCAGCAGCACGACGAGTTGCGAATACGGTCGGATCCGGACGGCGACCGACGAGAAGGACGACGGGTGGGAATGTCATCTGCTTCTCCAGAATTGCCCCAAGCGGTTGATGGTGGAGGTCAACGGCGGGGCGCGAGTTGGAAAAAAGATACTTCCCACCAGTGCCCACCATCGGCGTTTGAAAAGTCGAGAACATCCTTGAACCTCACCCTGACCACGTGTGGAGTTGCGCGCCACCTACCCACCTTCACAGTGTCGCTTCTGGCGGTAGAGTGGGCGCTTGTTTCAACATCACCCCTGACGATCTCGCGAAGAACGTTCGCCGTGGAAGGAAAGAGTGGGGGACTTTTCGTATTTGCTTCTTGAGGATGGGAGTATGCGAGAAGGTACGTTGGGCGGCCAACGTATGACTTTGACTTGCGTTGCGATTTGCAACACCAACAGAGCGGCCTGCCGTCAACCGTTGTCACCCCGCATCCACTCTGGATAAATCCGTCAATCGTTGATGGTTTCGGGGCGGGTTACCCTTATTGGGAAGAAGGTTCCACCCCACCAACTCTGTGATACAAAGTTCAGTGCCGAATTTATGCTTGTAAGTGATGTGAGAGGCGTTGGGAGGTAGAGCTTAACAAGCCCAGGTAAAAGAGGCCCGAATCGCTTTCCAGCCGCCCGGAAAGAGAGCATGATGATCTCACCATCGGGGAATCCATTGTGATCGGGTCACTAGGAACACAATCTTTTGGCCGTGGTACGTGGAGTGACTTTTGCTGCTAGAAGATTCATCCAGCCCAAACAAAACTCTCTATCGCTGTCATTGCATCTCGTGTTGGTCATCATTCTCCATGCAACTCCCATGTCTTCGTAACATGCCTCCAAAAGAAATCCAGGGAAACCAATATGTCGCAAATCTTTTGACGCCGGATCCGTATCTCATTGTCGCCAAATTCAATTCCATAAAACGCCGGTTGTCATGCTGTCCAGAGCGCGAACCACAAATTAATTTTCTTTCCAAGTCCAGTTTCGCTATCGGAGGAAGTGTTGCCGATAGTACTGTTGAGTTGGCACCGATGCCTCTGAGGTCGTCTGATTAACGGACATGCTCTTGACGATGCCATTTCCCTTCAAAAATGCTCGAGGAGGGCTCGTCATTCCGGACTGCTGCCAATCGGGCTCTGTCTCTTCTCTGTAGCACTCGACACGAGACTGTCCCGTCTCGTCGATGAACAAGCACTCGTCGCTCGCGTTTGGATCTTGTTCAGTCCGACTTCTTGTTGAGTTTGTAATGGTCTGCGAAATTCGTCGTGCCTGGCTCTTGGCGCTTTTCAGCGTCTGCAAAGACATGCTGTTTCCGGGTTCTGGATTGTTGACTTTGGAGCTGAGTCTTGAGGCTTTCGCACTCTTCGAGCGACTGTTTCCAGAGCCACGTAGGGTGTCTGCAAAGCTTGACGAAGCTATTCGGTTCTTTGCCTTGGCCATGGCAGTGGTGCACAGTGCCTTGATAGCCGGAAAGGATGCGCACATAATGCCTCCATTCACCTCTATGTTGGTGAAAAGGATGATGCGGCCTCCGCTCTCAGCTTGGTCGTCCGATCGTGTCCAAATGACAACGTTGACCAGCCGCAATATGGAAGAAACGAGAGCAACGAGCCCAACACTGA
The DNA here is from genome assembly GCF_038381095.1 of Phyllosticta capitalensis. NCBI lineage: Eukaryota > Fungi > Ascomycota > Dothideomycetes > Botryosphaeriales > Phyllostictaceae > Phyllosticta > Phyllosticta capitalensis. The sequence continues at coordinate 1,430,754 of NW_027117444.1, read as the reverse complement.
AGATCGCCATGAGTGTAATTCGTCTTGCCTTTGTGATTTGCAGATTGTAAAGTAGAGGCATTGGAAGCATGACGATAATGAGGTCGGTTGCGATGTTGATTGCTGCTTGCGCAATCCACATCGTCTCCCGGTCGAGACATTTGCCTGGAATGAAGACGTCCATGGTAAAGGCGTCCGAGGGTGACGGACATTGGAAGGCGTTGGTCAGGATGAAAGAAAGCGCGATAGCTCCCACGATTGCCATTGCGGCATAGACAGATCTGCGAAACCAGCGGTGCTCGGATATCGTCCGGTAGAAGAAGAGGATGGAAAGCTTGATGAACAGCAGATCGACCTGGTATAGAATCTGATACGCGTACCCTAAGATTGTCAGTTGGATGTTTCTAGTTCCATTCGGGTGAGTCCTTACAAGACTTCAGAGTTCCCAACAGAAAGGCAAGAGTCTGGTCTTGTTAGAAAATGATGGACGAGATAACCCGGGGTCTTGATGCTTACCTCTTCAGCTCTAGTGAATGGTGCACCAGCGCCGAAGCGAATTTGGAAAACATTCGCAATGGTGATGCCCCATGTCAAGATCTATCCTTGTCAGCATGTTGCGACGAGGAACTTTCCTGCCATCTTACCAATGCTATCGATATCATGGCATCTGCCAGTCCGGCCCTCCTGATGACTGCCACATTGCAGTATAGTCTGTTGACTTGTCAGAAGAGCTGCAGCACCTGTTCTCATAGGGAGAGACTTGCCTCATCAACACAAAAATTGTAGATATACTGCTCAATAGGAATGATGTAATGAGGGCAGTAACCTGGAGATCCCACATGTTTGGAATGACGGCTATGCCAATGTTTGAGGAAATGTCCTATCACTCGCCATCACCAAAAGAAAGAGCAAGGTGTATATCCACGGCGCAAAAGTGGGCCTTTGTGTCTACGGGACCGACCTGTAAATATTGAGCGCGGCCCTCGAGCACAGGGCTTTAAGAATGGGGAGCACGCATCTCTCAGACAGGTCCAAGCGCTCAGCTGATTTTGAGCAGTGCCAAAAGGGCCCCCTAAGATGTGTGCGAGCGTTGAAAATCACCGTAACATTTACGGGATATGGCTTAGATCCTTCCTGAAATGGTCCTGAAGACCAATGCGCCGGCAAGATTGCCATCGGCCACACATCGGACTCGCAAAGTTGCTGATCTGCATGCAAGAACGGGAAGGAGCAGCTCCACATCCCCAGTGACGGAGCAGTTTCTGGTGCTAGTGGAGAAGAAAACGGCGTGCGTGCGTAGATCGTGCTCAATACGCGCGAAGAGTTGATGACGGTTATGCAGTCGGCAGTCGGCAGAGAGCCACGGGCTGGGTTCACGCCTTTTTAAAGGCAAGAAATGTGAGTCCGTGGGAAAAATCTAGAAGGCGCCGTCGCAACAGCAGTCTGTTGGTGCACACAATACCCGACTTTAGTTGATCAACGGCAAGAGCACATTTCGAAAAGTGCATGATGTTTGGGAATGGCGATTTACTCGGACGCGCGGACGGCACGTTTCTCGGTGGGTCGTGGGACGGCTTTCTCCAGTTGTGGTTCCTTCGACTTGGGTCCAAGATTGAACCCCTGCATGCATGGAGCATTCACTCATCCTAGGCCCTAGATCTTGACAATCTTGACCCAGCGACTTGGAATATGGAGGATAATGCGGCAAGAAACTGCATCGTCTCCAGATCCTGAATCTTTCGCCGGTATGGAACACCGAAAAGTGAGAATTTTCTTCGAGATGCCCTGGCCGGGGTTTGTTGTTGGATGATGTTGACTGTTCACCGGTCTGCCGAGTCATCAGAGTGTAGGAGTTGAGCCTCGGTGTTGCAACTTCAAACACAAGGCTCCGCAGCCGCTCTCCTGGACGGCCGAACCGGAGCCCTAGATCTACAGGCTACCAAGCTTTGGGCGGCCGTCCTCCTAAAGAGCCCAAAATCCAGGGCAAAGAGTCAAGATCCAGAGATAGCACCTGGAAGCATCCGGAGCTATTGCCGGGAAGCGAGATAAGATTTTTTGACAAAAGAGGCAGTCCGAGGGTTCGGTGTGATATGGCCGAGGACACTTCGGACTTTGCAACGTCATAACGTGAGCCTTGGCTTTGAGCACGACTCGAATATCGATTGTAGTTGCAAGCGACCACGGCAACATCGGTGATTCTTGTGAAAACATCAAAGTCGCTTCCGAATTCGGGGATGGTGCTGAATGAAATCTAAACCAGATGATGCTGCAAGCCACATGACGGTAGAAAAATCTGGCAAATGAAAGATGCACGGCAACGAGAGATTTCGTAAAGCTCTTCATTAGATGAGCCAGGGAGCGTACCGTGCCTGTTCCCAAGCAAGACAGACAAGTTCATTGAAGACGTGGAAGGACGCCTTTACGATTGAGGATTGCGGCAGGCGAAGAGACCACGGCTGCAGGTTAGAAGGACTTTGGGCGAAGTTGCGTCGACGTCTCTCCAAACCGCTGCTCCCTCGGCTTGTGGACAGCACCAGCATCGAAAGACATGGATCTGAGAGGAATTGGGGTCTGGAGATGGACGAATCCATGAGATACCAGTTGGCTGAGCAAGTGAAGATGAGTCTGCCATGGACGCGTTCGGTGAAGAGGTAGAGAGTTGGTGATGGCTGCTGTGGTGTTGCGGCTACATCCTACCCGCCGGGCGGCTTGGCTAGTGCACAGACCGCTCTGCTGCGCGTTGGAATCTTCGTGAAGCAGCTGCTCTGCCGCGCCTTCTTCACGTCGTCAACATCTGCCTTAGGTCGCATATAGCTCTGCGAGCTTCAAATCTTGATCTGAGAACTGGTTTACCTCTGATCTTTCCAACCTCAACTCTCACCACTCCACCTCTTCCTACCAATTCACAATGGCAGAGCAAAGTATGCCTAGTCTCACTCCCCACATGCGACTTTGGCGCTGACCCAGCATTTCCAGAGCGCAGCCGTGTCTTTTTCGACATCCAGATTGGCACGCAGCCTGCTGGTCGCATTGCTCTTGAGCTCGTACGTTTATACCGCTTTGCCTTTCTCTGATCCGGTACTGACTTCCGTAGTACAATGACAGTGAGTTCTCCTCCGCTTACTAGCCGCGACCCTGGTTAACCTACCATGGCTAGTTGTCCCAAAGACCGCCGAAAACTTTCGCGCCCTGTGTACCGGCGAGAAGGGAGAGGGCAAGTCCGGCAAGCCCCTTCACTTCAAGGGCTCTGGCTTCCACCGAGTCATCAAACAATTCATGATCCAGGGTGGAGACTTTACTGCAGGCAATGGCACTGGTGGAGAGAGCATCTACGGCGAGAAGTTCGAGGATGAGAACTTTGAGCTCAAGCACGAGAAGCCATTCTTGCTGTCCATGGCCAATGCTGGCCCAGGTGCGTTGCGCAGCAACCTTGGGGCTTTTGCAGCAAGCTGACAGGCGGACAGGAACCAATGGCTCTCAATTCTTCATCACCACTGTCGCCACGCCTCACCTGGACGGCAAGCACGTTGTTTTCGGTGAAGTCATCAATGGCAAATCCATCGTTCGCCAAATCGAGAACTTGCCCACCGGCGGCCAGGACAAGCCGGTCGCAGACAAGTATCCCATAATTGCCGACTGTGGTGAGCTCACTGGCGACGACTACGAAAAGTGCACGGAACGCGTGCCCGACAGCACTGGCGACCCTTACGAGGAATTCCCTGAAGACCAGGCGGAGGTGCTCAGCGCTTCGGAGATCATCAAGATTGCGTCGGAACTCAAGGACATGGGCAACAAGGCTTTCAAGGCAGGCGAGGTTCGCCTTGGCCTGAGCAAATACCAAAAGGGTCTGCGCTACCTCAACGAGTACCCGGAAGTGGAAGAGAAGGACGGCGCAGACGCGGAGAAGCAGCTGCAAACCCTGCGTTTCAGCCTGAGCAACAACAGCGCGCTGCTGCAGAACAAGTTGAGGGACTACGAAGGCGCGATCAAGAGTGCCTCGTCGGCTTTGGAGGTCAAAGATGTGAGCCCTACAGACAAGGCCAAGGCACACTTCCGCCGGGCCCAGGCACTTGAGGCTCGAAAGCAGGAGGAGGAGGCGATCAAGGACTTCGAAGAAGCGCAGACTCTGGCTCCCAATGATGCTCTCATTGTCAACGCGTTGGCGAGCGCCAAGAAGAAGCTTGCAGAGGTGCGCAAGAAGGAGAAGGCTGCGTACGCCAAGTTCTTCTCGTAGACTTGACGGCGTCATATCTGCAATCGACATGGACTGATTCTGAAGAGTCACCACAATGAAGATGTTTGGCGTTGAAAAGACGGCGACAGGCATTTGGTGTGCGACGGCTTATCTTGCACCTGATTCTCGTGCTTAAAGAAGACAAGGTTTGCCAGGTCCGACGGTAGAGATAGGCTCAGTTGCCACGGGATTTCCAGGTTGCACAGCGGGGTTATGCAAGGATATCATCGGGCAAGTCCACTACCCTTCCGTGGGGTAAGTACGATTCATTCTCTGCATCTTCTTCAAAGTTCCTACATTGTCGCGTGCTTCTTCAATTTGCGATGGCCTCGTCCGCCATCAAGACCGTGCCAGCACCCTTGACCGAGCCGGACGAAGCCACTCCACTACTCGCCACTGATGTAGCTTCCGAGTCCAACGCCTCATCGACCAGGTTAACACGTCCACGAGCAACCCACTGGCCCTATGCGGCACTTCTTTGTGGTCTACTCTCCCTCGTAGCAGATCTTGGCGATGGTATCACCGCCGCTCCCGAAGTCCGTCTCCTCGAGATGGCCGTCTGTCGCGACTATTATCGCATCCACGAGCCTCGTCGGATAGGACCCCCACCTCTGTCCTACGTGCCCGAAAAGTACTGCAAGGTAAAGGATATACAAGTTGAGTTGGCGTATTTGAGGGCGGTGTTGAAAATCTTGACAACTGTGCCTGGTAAGCGAGTTTGCCATTCTGTCATTTTGATTCCATGAGTAGCCGGGGACATCATTACTCGGCTCGGTTCAGAAAGCTATGGCTTGAAGCGTATACAAGGTCGGGATCAATACAAGCTTCCCTGATTCTCGACAATCGCCTGAACAATCGCTTGCGCCATGGCCTTGAGCTCCATCAACTTTAATGGAACTTCATTCCTTAAGTCCCACTGTTGTTGAGTTGCCCATGACTTTTCCCATCAAGTTTCGCGCGAAAATCATTCTGTTAGACACGGCATTGAAGTTCACCTTTTCTTATCCTCCTGAGACCAGCCTCTTATTCATGCACTTTTCTCCTTAGTCGTGGTCATGTGTCTTGGAGATTTTCTGACCTCACACGCAAGGTCTTATGTGCACGGTGTTTTTCGGACGACTAGCCGACAGATGGGGAAGAAGACCAGTCCTGCTGATGGGGATGTGCGGACAAATATTGAGTTTTTTGTGGGTGATACTTGTCTGTAAGTGCATACACATAGTCTCCACTTGGACAGCTCACTGCATCCACCGGAACCATCATCGAAGACCATTTCGGGAGTCCCCACTAACTCACCACCAAGGCTACTTTCATACAATCTTCCCCGTCCGTCTGGTCTGGGCGGCGGCAGGCTTCCAGTTCCTGGGAGGCGGCCATCGGGTTATTGGCGCCATAATGAACACCATCATCGTCGACGTCGCGCCCGAGCATGCGCGCACCACATCCTTTTATCTCTTGGGAGCAGCCATCCGCATCACGGACATGCTCGCCGCCGTTGCAGGCTCTGCCCTCCTCGAACGCGACATATGGCTGCCGTATGAGATTGCCACTCCCGTGCTTCTCCTCTCAATACCCATTTGCATCGCCATGCCGGAGACGTTGATCAAATCCAAGCCCGCAGCATCGCCCTCGAAGACCACCACTCCGGCTCGCAAAGACTCGGGTGCGGCGGTATCGTCACCCTCCGAGGCAACCCCTGCAGCTGGGTCCAGTGCAGCACAGCAACATCAATCGGACCACCAAGGCCTGCGGGAGAAAATGGCTGCCATTCTCCCTTCTACCATGTCTTTTGCGTTCATCCTGTCGCCTCTCTCCCTCGTCTTTCTCATTGTCTTCTTGAAGACGTTTGCCCTCGCGTCAAACACGCTGTTCCTGCAGTACGCATCGGCGGCACTAAGCTGGACTATCGCACAAGCTGGGTACCTGCTTTCGATCAAGGGCGCTCTGTCTCTCGCCGTGCTCATCGGATTGCCAGTGTTGGGCCGGTGGCTTACTGGAGCCGGCGTCAGACGCGGGCGGCGAAATGAGGTTGAGGGCCAAGAAGAGGGGATTCAGAGCGAGGATGAAGAACGGGACAAGGCGATTGGTACGCGCATGGTGGACGTGTGGATAGCACGAGGGAGCTTGGGAATGTTGGCAGCGGGATGCTGGTGCGTTGCAGGCGCTGGAGCAGCAGGCAATAGAGGGCCAGGAGTCATGGTATTTGGTATGTCCCTACGATCTTTCTCTCTCACCCTGAACTTCTCATGTGCCACACAGCATTTGCAATTGGAGCCGGATATACTGAAGCAAATGACCTCTCACAGGTCTCATCCTCCTCTCCCTCGGCAACGGGATAACGCAAACCATGCGTGGTCTCGTAGCCCACTTCTCTGCCTCGACATCCTCCAAGACCCGCACCTCCCGCTCATCATCGGTGTCATCCTCATCATCGCGATCCTCTTCTCCACGCCGAACCAAACAATCGTCTAGCCATGGCCACGGTAGCGGCACCGGGAATCTGTATGGAACGCTCGTCCTCTTCGAACTGGCCGCCATCCTCCTCGGCAATGCGGCGTTTGCCGCGCTGTACAGCGCCGGCGCCGATTTGAGCGGTGGTGAGAGCAAGAAGGATAATAATGCATGGCTTGGGTTGCCTTTTTGGGTTGCTGGGGTATGTACCGTCGACTTTCGTCGTTCTCGCGTGTTCCAGGAAGACTGGGGCCTTTAAGGGTGTTGAAGGCAGGTGGCTGACGAATTTGCAGATCATCTTCTTCCTTGCCATGCTCGTGGCGTTGGGGCTGCCGGCGAAGGACGAGAAGCGACAGCGGGAGGAGTAGAGCAGGGTGATGGGATGGCCAGGTGATTGGGGTTGGTGATTGATAGATCGATTGCTATTGATGCTGGGGCTTGGGTGTTGATTTGCAATTGCCGACATAAGAGATGGGAGGCCATGAAATCCGTGACTTTGGGTAGATCAGAGGCTGTATCCATGAGCCTTGATGCTGTTATCGGTCGTACGTAGAGACAGGGTAGGCTGATGTGCAATTTGGCGTCCGGGTGGTGGAGTCTTTCGATAGAGAGTTATTTGACCCTCTGCTTCTTTGGTCCGTCTTCCTTGCCCTCTGCAATGCTCTCTTCGCATCCCTCAAACTTTCTTTTCGCAACCTCACTTTCGAGGCGCTTCATTCCCTCGTCAGCCTTTGCGGCATCACGAGCTGGCTTCGCGTTGGCATCTTCGGCTTCATTCTCTCTCTTCACCTGGAAAGCCTTCTCGCGTTCAGCTTCTTCGGGATGAGCAGATTCGAGCTCTGTCATGGGCGCGGGCGCGGGCGCGGGCAGGGGGCTACCTTAATCAGAATTGGCTTCAGAACGGAGGGTTGAGTTGGACTTACTGGGCGGGGCCCATAGTAGTACCAGCGGCGGCAGCGGCAGCGGCAGCATCTCTATTTGCAGAGTTAAAACCTGTTGCCGAAAAGAAGAAGACAAGTTGTTGTAACTGACCTTCGGGCCCGTCGCCGTGCCATACGCGCAGACTCCTTGGCCCTGAGGGCGTCCTAAACATAATATACATGTTAGATCAACTAGAGTAAGTGAGGACATTCCTATCTTCGCGTGCAGGAAGATGATAAAGCCGTCAACGGCTACGATTGAGGACTTGAGCTGAGGCGTGTGGATGACTCTTACCGAACGGGCCTGCGCACCAGGCTCCCCTCTAGCGGCGGCGGCGGCAGCGGCGGGGAGGAGGCGTTGGCGAGGCATGGTGGTGGTTGGTGGTTGGTGTTGGTGGTTGGTGCAAGAGAGACCGGCCGCCAGGTGAGGTGCCGGCGGTGCGTAGAGCAGGAACGGCAGCTGCATCAGTGCTTGCCGGTCTATGGGTCATCGATCCCAAATATCGACCACGCCTCGTGACGCGCTGCCGCCTCAGGCCCAGCGCGCCTGCACATCGACAGCTAGAAGTCGCAGTGCTCGTCGACCTAAGGGTCCTCGATCCCAACCTTTGACCACAGCACTCGATGCGATGCAGACGCAGGCGCAGGCTGTTTAGCAGCCGCGCTCTGGCGATGAACTGCGACAGAGGCTGAGCATAGACCTTGGTTGACTGCAGGTTCTTTTTCTCCCACTCTCTCCGAATTTCCACTCTTGCGGACTTCCTCATCCGCCATGAGCGATGAGCAGATGCTAACTCACCGCCCAGATATCTTCCACATATCATTCTCGTCGTGTCTTGGTTGCACCCTCTAATACATGTTTGATACCAGATGCTTATATGCTCCCCACGTCCCTGTATTCTTACTTGATCATGAGAAAGCCTTGGGACTTTCAGACCTCGAGCCACCCGCCATCCAAGTTAAGGTCATGTCGGACATCATGAGCTTTCTTTTGTGCATCTGCTCGGCTGCATGAGCAAAAAGGCACTAGAGCCCAAACGACAGAAAGAGTCGTGCCTCGCTGCCCACATCGGCTCGACATCAGTCTTTACGCAAGGCTAGCGTGCCAATCACACGTGCCCAGCTCGTTTCAATTGTAGTGCAGGGAATGCGCATACTTTTGTCCATCCGCTTCATTGCTAATTCTAGGATGATGACCATATTCAAAGTCTATACTGCGTAACGTAAAAAAGAAAAAGAATGGCAGAGTTCGTGACGATGTTGTTAATGAATGAAGACAACAGCGGAGCAGTCGTAACAAAAGAACAACGCAGGCAGATAACAAACGCCAGCCAACAAGCACCGCAAAACCCCAAGGCATACAATACCAAGCAGTTGCCCGCCAACTCATCTCATCCCCTCAGCCCGACGCCGACACCTCCACATTGGCAACACCACTCCCCACTTCCTCCAACACCTCCTTATCCTCCTTCGCGTCCGCCTTGGCCAGACCGCCACTCATCGTCGCGTCCTTGGAGCTGTCGTCGACGTCCAGGCTGCGATCCAGGCCCTTGCCCTTGCGGCGCTCCTCCTGGCCGGGCCGAACGACTTCAATGGCCACGTCCGTGTCCTTGCTGTAAACGCGCAGGCCAACCACAACGACCGCGTTCCACGGGTCGCGCTCGATCTCGTCGTCGTCTTCCTCGGGCGCGGCGGCTTCGTTGGCGGGGCCGTTGTTGTCATCGCCGAAAGCGGCGACGGGCGGTGGGAGGAGGGCGCGGGGGATGAGCGAGTGCGGCTGCGGCTGGTGATGGTGGGGTTGAGGAGTGTCGTTCTCGTCTTCCGAGTCGCTCGTCAACGTGTCGCCGTCGATCTCAGAGTCCCAGGTAAGGTCAGAGTCGGAGAGGTCGAGCGGGTGCGCGGTCAGGGAGCCGGCGATGGAGGAGGCGCGCGAGCGCGAGCCGCCGCCGTTGCTGTTGGCGCGGATGCTGCGGCCGGGGCGCACTGGCAGGGGACCGACGTGCGGAGAGAGCGTTGAGCGGCGGATGGGGATGGGTGCGCCAGGAGATGAGCCGCGCGAGTCGACGGGCTTCGTGTCGTCGTTGTTGTAGCCTCCACGGCCCTCGTTGTAGCCTCCGCGACCCTCGTTGTAGCCGTCACGGCCACGCGCATTGTAGCCTCCACGGCCGCCGTATCCTGATGGCGATCGGCTGCGGCCGACTGGGGGAGTGCCGGGCTGTTGAGCGGGAGCGGGCAGAGACTCTGACGATTCATTGTAACCTCCTCTTCCTTGGTTGTAGCCTCCGCGCCCAGTGTAGCCTGATGGCGAACGGCTGCGGCCTACTGGCGGTGTGCCAGGTTGATGAGTGGTAGATGGAGGCTCAGGAGTCTCATTGTAACCGCCTCGTCCATTGTATCCACCACGACCGCCATATCCAGAGGGCGAGCGGTTGCGGCCGACAGGAGGCGTGCCAGCCTGAGGACCTGATTGAGACTCGGGAGCGTCGTTGTATCCTCCCCTACCACTGTTGTAGCCTCCTCGGCCAGTGTACCCGTGGGATGAGGGGCTTCGCTCAAGGTGGCCTTCGTTGACGGGCTGCGAATCCTCAGGGGCCTCATTGTAACCGCCACGTCCATTGTAGCCGCCCCTGCCGTTGTAGCCTCCTCGGCCCTGGAAGTCTGCCGATGGAGAAACACGACCCTCGACGGAGGTCATGTCGGGGATGCGTCTGTCGTAACCACTTGAAGGCAGGGTCTGAGAGTGGCCACGGGAATGATGGGCAGATCCCTCGGCATCATTGTACCCACCTCTGCCTCCAAATCCTCCTTGGCCGTCGATAGGCGTAGGAGCCTCAAAGGTAAGGTGGGGAGACATGAGGTGCGAAGAAGAGACACCAGTCTCGCCCACTTCGGTGCTGGCAACGAACTCGGGGAAAGACTCGGAACTATCGTTGTTGTAACCACCCCTTCCGTTGTAGCCTCCTCGGCCATTGTAGCCACCACGGCCGTGGAAAGCATTTTGCGCGGCCTCGAGGCGGATAGTGTTGACCGAGGTCGAAGACTTGGCGCGGTGACGAGAGCGCATCGAAGGACGCTCGTCCACCTCGTCTTGCGTCACGCTGATACCGAGCGGGTTATCGTCTTGCTCTTCCATTCGCGGCTCGACCGAGCGAGGGGTCGGGAAGCCACTAGCCATGGCCTCTTGCTTAGCAGCAAGCTTTTCCCTCTTGCGCTGGGTCCTGACACGCTGCTTTTGACGCGACTTTTGCGCCTTCTCGTGTTGCTTCTTTCTGTGCGCCTTTTCAGACTCTTTGCGCTCCTGCTTTTCCCGTTGCTTCTTTTCTCGCTCCAGCTGGCGGAATTGGCCCTTGGCGTGAGCAAGATCGTAGCTGAGACCGGTGGAGAGAAGCTTCTCCCTTCGTGTAAGGCACGTCTCACGAACCACTTGCTCCGATGTCTTCTCATCAGGATATCTCTTTGCGGTGATCTTGAGGAGAACCGTGTATTTGCCAGCTTCAAGATCGAGCTCCGTGCTGACTGAACGCTTCATGTAGTATGCACCGTTGCTACGAACGATGTAGTCTTCTTCATCGCCGCGGTGCAGTCTGAACATGAGGTGGAACTCATAAGGACCCTCGAGACCACAAAAGTAGCGGTCATCGAGCTGCTGGAGGACAATGACCACCGAGCTCGGCTTGGTAAGGGTGATGCTGAACTTGGTGTCGTGGTAGTCGACGGACCAGGGAACGTTCAGGCTCGTCCATTGCTGGGTGACTGTCCACTCCGGCCCAAAGAGCCGCGTGCGATCAAAGTGCTGGTAGTTGCGGAGGAGATCCTTGTAGTTGATCCAAAACACGCCGTCATCTCCGAATCGGTGGTTCAGCTTTTGCATCCATTCAGGGGTCCACTCCTTGGAGCCATCGCTCCAAGCGCCCTTCCACTCAGACCTGCCCCACGGGTTTCTGCAAGATATTAGCAAAAGAATACTCAGGCATGAAAGGCAAAATACCTGAGCTTCAAGAGCTTGTTGCCCTCAATCTCGCGTGCCTCCATGATGGAGTACGCGTGCCTTTCCTGGATGCCCTTGCGCTCGCCATAGATGCCACCCATCTGTCCGCATCCAAAAAGAAAGTCTTCATTGACTCTCATGAGCTCCTCCCAAAACTTTTGCTTGTCCAGAATGTCCGTCGAGAAGACTTCAGTGGTGACGCCCCCGGTGAGATCCTCGACACCCTCTCCAACAAAACCGCCGTTGATCGCAGCGTAGTCGCCATGAGCCTTGGCGTAAGCCTTCTCGAGTAGGGGCAGCCAAGTCTCGTTGGGGTCACTGCACTGGGCAAAGTAGAGAGCTGTCGATCCGATTTGCATCACATTGCGGTAAGCATCGTCTGGATTTTTCCGGTTGTGAATCTCCAGCCATTGTGGACGGTCGCGGGTAGACTCGTCAAAGTCTTCCTTGATGAGGTAAAGCTTGTCGTCAATGACCTCGGAGATCCACTCGCCATCTGGGAAATCTGGTCAGATGGGGTTCCATTTTCTTGGTATCGGGGGAACCGAGTGAAGTGGGGATATGGTTGGCTGACGGGTGGAGCGTGGCGCCAGGGGTAGGGTGGTGCAGCTCCCAAATACAGAACATGGCGTAGTGGTACCAATAGAGAGGTTGAAAAAGCAAATCAGCAGATAATGTCTCACTCACCTCGGTGGAAGACAAAGCCGTAGACGCCCACCATCTCGTCGCGGGCAACGCATACCCGGTCGATAAGACCTTTCTTGTTGCTGCATGTGCACAGCGCAGACATGAGCCAGCAATCGCCATCGTTGCCTTGGCGGATGTCGTTGGCGGTGGCGCCTTGGATAAGGAATTGCGGGTTTTCGAAAATGTCCTGCCATGTGATGAGCATCTTGATGTGCCAGACGTTGAAAATGCACTCACTTCAACTCTCTTGACACTCATGGGCTTGAGGTCAGTGGTCGTTTCGTTCAACGCTGTCAAGCAGTCGGGCGGGGCTCCCGTCTCCCGGCTCCGCCGAAAATCGGCCTCAATGTCAAAGTGCGGATCTCTGTACTTTTGGTTGATCCTCCTGCACTCCTTGACAATCTTGTCGACCTTGGCCTTGCAATGAGCAACGGCCTCGGCGTACGAGGCAATAGCATTTTGTCCGGGACTGAGGTCTTTGCGGCGCTGGTGGGCAGCACGCTTTGCGTACAGGTTATCGGGGAGGATGGTAAAGATCTTGCCAGGGTGCTTGGTGTTGAACTTGTCCCAAAAGTCGTTGATCGACTTTTGGGGAGAATGCTCGGGCCGAGGCATCCTGCGTCGGGACGGGCCTTGTTGCTCGTCTGGGAGTTGCTGGGATGACTGGGGACCTGATCTCGTTTCGGGCTCGTAGACAGACGGAGCGCGGGATGGAAGTTGAGACGAGGCGCTTCTGTCGATTGGTAAAATTGTATTACGATTACTGAGTTTCTGCAAAGGCATTCCGGCCGGCGGCTACTGCTTCTTCAATCGAGACAAGGAAAGATTGAGTTGGTGGCGGGATGTTGTAGAATTGGTTGTGAAGGATTCATGTCGACAGCGGCGTAGGGGGTGAGTGGGGTTGATATAGGCCGAGTGGGGAGCGGGTGGAACAGGTGGAGCCGGCGCAAGCAATTGAGAAAGGAAAATGGGTATGTGCGGCTGAGGAGGTGTGGATGGAGGGCAGCATCATGGTGCGATGCGGACGCTGGCTTGGAGGCGCATTTTCTGGACTTTGGGTGGGGGCGGTAAGCTGTGTGCAAGCGGCCATGGGTGTCGAGGGCAATTGTCCTGTCAGACTGGTGGCACCGAGCGTCGAGAGAAGTTCGAGGTCGGCCAATCGGCATCGTGACGAGACAGTGAGAGATATTTTTGCCAAAGCCGTTGCAATTGGATGCAGCGTTGAAGCGGTTCGTGGGGTCGCGTCGTAGGGCTGGCGTCTCGTTCAAACCCTACCTACTGACGACTATCAACATCCCCTGCAGGACGCTGGAGCCTGTCGCCTCTGCATGTCAGCTTCCACCCGCACACCGTGACATCGACCCTAATGTTCCATCGCATCCACATCACTGGGCACCACCAAACCCACCTCCACCGTCATTCATCTGACCGCACCGGCCGCTCCGCCCCTGCCACTGCCCAATTTGGACGAGAACCATTGAGCGTCCTTTGGCCTGCGTCGAATCGACAGCCTCTCCCGCATCTTGTACCTTGGGGACTGCTGAGCTGACGGCCTCAATGAGAAAAGTCCGCTTGGAGCCGCCGTGCCCTGCCGTCATCACCGTCCATGTCTGTATCACCTCACCCGGCCTCGGCTGCGGCCAGAATACCTTGGCCTGCTGGTCCACCCTATGCACTCTTCCTCTCCACCACCCTGGTCTGCGTGCGCCGCATCTGCCGGCGTCTCCATGCAGACTGCCAGTGCCTGTTCCCATACCCTCGTCGTGAGTCGATTTTCTTCGTGCAGTCCGTGCGGCTTCGTCATCCACTTTTTCCGAACGACAAGAGAGACATCTGGAGTTCATTGCGGTGGCTTTGATCCGCCATCAACCGGAAATTTGGCCCGCGGCCCCTGTGCATGCGCCTCGCGAACTTGTCGTACGACCTTCTAAAACCGGCAACAATCAGTACAGAGTACTAGTACTCTTTTCTCAATTCCAAAGTACAAGGTACCACCCTATAGCAAGAGGTCAGCTCGCGGTGTGAGGGCCAAGACGCAGCGCGACGTATCGAGAAACGAGACATGTTCATCAATGCAATGATTCGACGACGCACAAAATAGGTAGTCGCAGGCACGCAGGCAACAAGGCATTGATGCCTAGCATATCCATCTCAGGCAAGTCCGCTGTCCATCTCGACGCAACGAGACAGTATATGCCGTGACATGTCCAAAACGAACAAAACGTAGTGGCGATTTCAGATCTGAATCAGGCTGACATGTGATGCGGCTGATTGTCTGCAGAAGGAACAGGGAGCAAAAAAAAAAAGCCAAGCGCTGTCAAATTTAGACACGAAAATCCAACTTCAACTGCTTCGAATTGGGTATAGCGAACTGGGAGGGGTATAAACGATCGCTGGAACGACAGTAAACACCTTTGCAGATGACCGACGACTGAAACTGAGAGGACTCGGAAATCTGCTCAAATGCGCGCCGAAAAAAAAAAAAGGAAAAACGAATGCGAGAGCTGGTGGCTCCCCGAACCGCGGTCTCTTTTGACACACAAATTCCCTGGAGACTTTCCACATATTCTCTACCATGCAAACGCCTGGTTGATGAGTGCCTCCAGCGCGTCGCCCTTACTTGGCCTCTTTGGCTTCGTGGGGAGTGAAGGCGGCCTCAGGCTTGGTTTCGGCAGCAGCCGCGAGAGCGTCAGTCTTGATTTCAGGCTGCGTCTCGGCCTTCTCGAGCTTCTTCTCTGGCTCCACATTCTTGCTTTCCTCCTTGTCCTCCTTGTCATCAGCCGGTGCAGCATCAAGATCCGGGTGGTCGTCAAGCGGTCCACTCGTCGCAGACATGCCTGGTGCTGGCTGAACCTTGGGAAGGGGTGTATCTTCGATTGGGGTCGACTTGGCCTCTGGCTCGGCGGGCTTGCCATCAGTCTCGGGAGCAGCCTTTTGTTCGGTCGAGGTCTCAGTCTTTTGTTCGGTCGATTCAGGTGCCTTTTGCTCGGTCGAAGCGGGTGCGGCCTCAGGGGCGGTGGAAGTGGCAGCAGGTGCTGGAGATGGCTCGCTTGTTGCCGGAGCTATCCAGTGTTAGCTTGCGTTGTAGAGGGCGCTTCACGAAACGCCTTGGAAATGAGCGCCTACCATCGTTAACCTTTGCGGTATCGGGCTTCTTGTCAGTTTCACCCGCAGGTTTAGGCTCTTCCGGTTTCTTTGCGTCGACGGCCGGAGCTGCCGCAGGAGCAGCAGCAGCGGCAGCAGCAGGGGCGGCGGCGGGCGCGGCGGCAGCGGGTGTTGTTTTAGTAGGCTGATTAGGCTCAGTTGTTGCGGTACCGGCAGCCTGGTTTGCGGACGCTCCGTTGGTGGCCGCGTCCTTCTTGGGCTTCTTGCGCTTAAAGATGTTCTTGAACACCTTCTTCATCATGTTCATGGATTCGGGAGCTAGGCAAGTCTGCTGTCAGCATGCAGTCGCAGGGCAAGCTCGCCGTCAGCGTAGCGTGTGTGCGCGTAGCTCGATGGCGGTGAGGGTCCAGGCAGGTACTTACGAACGCCGGGCATGGTGGGCTAGGATGGGGAGGAGAAGTTGGAAAAAGTGCGGGTGGAGAGGGTCAATAGACGGGTTTATGAACAAATAACCTGGCGGCTCAAATGAAAGAAGCGGTCGGTCGGCGAGCAGAGGTTAGTTGTGGGGTGGAAGCATGAGGAGTCGTGAGACTTGGGGGGAGCTCGTCCCGCGCGCAGACGAGTGCATGGATGCAGCTTGCTCAGCCCCAGATTCTGGCGTCCCCGTTTCATGAGGTGGCTATTTTTGGCCCAAGCGTCCTGCTGACTCTGGCCCTGCCAGTGGCTGTCTGTCTACCTTTCAGTGCGACGGTACTTGCCCCACGCCTACGCCAACGCCCGCGGATACTCTGCTGCTCGTGTCCTTATCCTCCACTGCTCAAGTTCATGTATCCATTACTCGCAGCCGCATGTCCTGCATATTCCGGCGTGCACTTGTAGAAAACATGCTGCCTTGGAATCCGAAATGCGAGGCAGCCTTCCTTCATTTCTGATCTGCCCACCAATCGCTGCGCCTCCTGCCGCGACGTATTGGAGCCTGGGCCAATTCTCTGCCGCCGGCCCGAGAAGGTCTCGTTGGCTCATGAGGAAATGACTTGTCCAATCTAACCGTGCTGCTGATTGCTTATGGCGCCAGATCTTTGCGTGCCCAAGGAGCTTGCGTGGGAGCCATGCCAGCCGTTTGCCCTCCCTCGGACCGCGACGTTGCAGCCGACCTTGCCCAGGGTGCTGCCGTCGTCACATCGTTGGAAGCTGAGGCAGCGGGTATCTGCGTCATACCTTGCCGTGATCTGCCCAGGCCTCCCGCCCCTGTGGTCCCCGTGGTCCCTGACGGCCTGGCCCAGGGAGCCGCTGTCATTGGTAGACCAGTCTGGGGATTCGCTGAGAATCCTTTGGTGACCTGGGGAGGAAGTCTCTGGGTTCCCTCGCTTGCTTGCGCTGTTGGAGGAGTCCTCAATGGCTGATTCTGCGTGTGTACTGTCTTGGGCGGTTCGGCCGCCGTCGGGTCCTTCTCCCAGCAGAAAAGGTAGCCAAAGGGAAAGTGCTGCACCACGGGGAATTTGGAAAGAACCTCGGCATTGTACATTTTCAACATGCCCTGTGCTCTAATTAGCGAACCAACTTGAAAAAAGGGACCGCTCCACGTGCCTTGTTGATCTTTGCCCAACCCGCCTTGACACCAGAAATGTCGTACAGGATGGGGCTGTGCTCCCAGAATGGACCCTTTTTCACGTCGTAGATGAAGCCAATCGCGCCGAAATACATGTTGGTCTTGCGCTCGCGTTGTACAGCGTTGGGTTTGGCGACATCGCCTGGGTCAGGAGCGTTTGGAAGTGAGCCCTCGCCCGGGATATCAGCAGGGCTACGGATAGGGGGTGACAGCTGAGCGGAGCCGAAAATGTATGGGACAAAGGAATGATCATCCAGTCCCCAAACTCCATGAGAACCAGCTGGTTCCAGGGTGTAGGTCAGAATCAAACGACGAATCAGCTCGAGGTACCTGTCCATGTCAGATCCAATCGCAACTCGGGAATGTCCCACTTACGGCTCAATGACTCCAATGACAATCCCACGCTCCTCCACGCCAGGGTCTGCTTCCGCAAATCCCCCAAGTTTCCAGATGCCGCCCAAGAATGCCAAGAAACTCAACTCATGACCCGTTCCATAATCTAACCTCTGAGCACTCCCGAAGCTGCCGAGAAGGTACGCGACGAGTTCGTCCTTTGCTTTGCCATCCCCGCCGTCATCTTTCCCAAACTCGAGAACGTTGGCTGGCAAAGTCTCGTCCATCCAGGCAGGCAGCCGTTGCTCCACAATCTCAAACCACTTGCGGAAACTGACATTGCCGAAACGACGTGGGCCGGGATCTGGAGGAGCCTCATCGATGACGGAAGCCAGCTTTTGCAGTAAGCTTCTGAGCTTCTGCACCGGGTCGGAGAATGCCACATCTCCGTCGCCCAAGCTCCAGGTGCGGTACGACGAGTCGGTTTTCTTTGGAAACATGGCGGCATTGAGCTGCAAGAGCCAGGTCATGATGTCGGCATAGCCTTTGGAGGTGAGGAAGAAGTTGACATCTTCGCCTTCGTTGATGGTCTTTTTGGGCGTCTGGAAGCGGTGCGTCGAAGCAGGGTCGAGCTTGGCCAGTGACTTGTTGCCTTCTAGAGCGTCGGCCATGGTGTAAGGTTGCAGCGGCGCGGTTTTCAAGAGGACAGAGACGGTTATGACATCGACAGCCCTTTCACGTGCGGACAGGAACGCGCAGCGGGGTTGGCCCAAGCTCCTAGGTCGCTGACGTAGCCGGAGGTAGCTTCGAGTTCCGTTGCAGAGCTTCCATTGCCTGGGGAGCTGAGAGACTGCGACGAGAAAAAGATTCTTCAGAAGAACCAAGGTCCGCAGAATTCAAGACCGTCGAAATTGGATGCGGTCGTCTTGGATTCGTCACACACTGAGGAGGATCTAATCTTATCTCATCGACTCGGGCCGATCGCACGCTCAACGGATGCTACGGCAACCGTGGTGGGGACCTTCAGCTTCACGTTTACATCGACGTCGCAAATCCAATCAACACCCTTCGACACACTCAATACTCGATTAAAAGTACCAAGCACCAAGCGCCTAGCTGGCAGCTCGACTTGCGCAATGGTGCGGAAGACGCGCGCAGCAGCTCGTCGCCAGGAAGTCCAAGTCCGTCGCTCAACTCGCTCAGTCGCGATCAGCTGGCTAACCGCTGCAGGAATCCGACGGCGCAACCAGTACAAGCGAAGATGAACCTTCAGCTCAGCTTCGGAAAGAGGCGAGTCATGAGAGGTCTCCGCTAAAATCCACGAAACCCGTCGATTTGATCAATTCCGTACTCCAGCTCAAGGCCAACACTCGCGACGATGCCGCCGAATCTTCCACCTCCGCAAAACCTCAGCCAAGGGAGAGGCAACGTTTCAAGCGCGAATATGCGCAGGCGAGGCTGCGGGAATCCGGATTGTTGGAAGCCGAGATTGAAGACATCTTAGAGAAGTTCCCAAGCGGTGCTGACTTCGACGCGAATGAGCTAAAAGAGATGGATCGAAGGTCCGCAATAATGTTATGTGACAAGAGATGGGGGGATGAATGGTCCGACGCCTTGTTGTTGGAAAACCTCACCACAAAACAAAAGGAGGATGCGCACCAAGTATTGTGCTCCTGCCGCCGGTTGGCCAGCAAGATTTCGGATTGGGAGCACGCAAAGGACTTGATCAACCGCTGCGTATATTTTAGGGTCCTTATGTTTGTCCAAGGACTTGGTGTTGGACACAGCAGCATACTTCAGCCGGTAAGGGAGGACATTGAGAGGGCAGCCGATTCAACGCAGTACGATGACGAGCTCCCACAACCAGACGAATCAATACTCGCACATTTGCATCTCTGCAAGAGTGAGTACGGCGTTCTGGTTCGATGGAGTGAGAAGTACCGAAAGCTGCCACCGAAGTTGAGAACGGGTAGACTCCCTCGCAAGGCGCGGGAAAGTGTCATGCGAGACTCTGAAAAATTAGGAGAGGGCCCAATCCGCACGCTATTCTTTGGTCGAACTCCTAAGAGGAAGAGAGGCCCCAGCGCCGGGCACCAGGCCAAGACGCCAAGGGCAGAGGAAACCGCTGAATCATCAAGTCAATTGGACACGGAAAATGAGACTGCCCAGGCCGCGGACAGCAGTCAAATTCCTGATGATAACGCCTTTGAAATTGCCTCATCGGAACAAATAGGGGACGATTCTGAAGAGCGGACAAACGGCCAAGAAAATCAAGAAAACGGGAAGGGAAACGAGTCCAATGCGAACGAGCAGCAGAATGGACGCCAAGAAGAGGAAGGAGTAAACGGCGATGGCGGTGGGAAAGAAAAGCAGAGAAGATTTCAAGAGCAGCAAGATGATGACGAGGAAAGTGAAGACGAAGAAGAAAACGGCGTCGACGAACGGGCGACGAGCAGACCAGTCGAAGCGGACAAAAGGAAACAGTCAGGGGCAAAGGAGCGGGAAAACAGACGAACGAGAGAGGCAGGAGCAGAAAATGCTGCTGAGGATAGCGGAAGCTCTTCGAGCGATGACGAGCCTCGAGGTGATGGACACGGCCTCTTCGGACTCAAGGAAAATATGGAGGCGATACTGGTCCGACGAGAAGGCATGAGAAGAGCCAGGAAGTGTGTCAAGGAGAACAGTCTTGAGATTGAGAGCCAAACTGGGAAAGCTCTCAAATCTCGATGCGCCAGGCTGCGGCAGCTCATCAAGGACCAGTTCACAGCACTCAGCGGGGCGGAAATAAGAGCCTCCCAGGAAGTTCTATCCAAGGCCGAAGCCGTTCGAACGATCCGAAAACACACCTCCCAAATCACCGAAGTCCTTGACAACCTCGACCTCGATCATCCAGAAAAATTCTTCCTCCAAGACATCTATGCGTTCATATTCCCAGCGCTCCTGAGGACCCTTTACGGCACCATCACACTCCTCGACCTGTTCTTCGGTCGTCAAGACGGAAGCTTGCCATCCGAGCACGCCAAGTACATCGCCAACTTCGCCGCCGTCATTGTCAAACTCGGTGACCGCGTCCGGAAAAGCAACCGCTCTCCTGCAGCAAACCTCAAATTGAAGCAGCCCATCAATAACCACGTCGTCGCGCCTCTCCGCGCATGGCACAAGGAGTTGCTCGCTGAGATCCGCCGCGCAGCCACCAGGGAACAGCGCGAAGCAGACCGAGAAAAAGACCGCCAGCGCGACGAGCTCGCCGCCAAGCGGCGCGAAAAGGAAGCACACCGCCTCGCCAAGCAACGCGAACGCCATGAAGACTGGCGAAGACTGCACCTGGTGCGCATGAAGGTGGAGCCCGATCCGCGGTACATGGGGAATCTGGGCATCGTCGAGCTACCTCAACACTGGGACGAAGACGTGGAGAAGGAGGTGGATAATGTCGATGCGAATGGGGTGACGTTTGACCGCGTGGATGCGTTTGAGCACCGTCGAGCAGGAGGAGCTTCGAGTCAGCAAAATGGCGGCGGCGATGCCGTGTTGAGACAGCAGCAGCAGCATATGGCACAGGAGATTGTGGGACCGGATTGGACTGATGTCGAGGGTATGGTCCTGATGGAGGCGCTGGACGAATACTCGAAGCAAGATTATAGTGAGTTGGCTTCTCTCCCATTTTCCCCTCTTCCCACTTCTCAGCCATCTGAGTGGGACACGCCTGGGCTAACAATTGACCAATAGCAAATCCGCGTTTCGCAGTATACAGCCAAATCATCAAGAATCACTGCCCTCCTGGCGGCAATCTGCGACGCTTCACCGTACAGGATATCACGGCAAAGGCGCGGTACTTCAAGATTTGGCTTGCGGGTCTTTACGACTGGGTCGACAGAATCCCTACGTTTTGAAAGTCGTCAATACACGGCGCTGGATGCCTCGCTTCGTCGACTGACGTCTCGACCCGATATTTCCTTCGCACGTTCCTGCTTGGCGATTATTCCAGCATTTATGATACCCCCTTTGAATCGAGGAGCAATAGGATATTCGTTCTTGGACCCTCTTGATTTGGAAATTCGACTGTTCATTACATTGTTGTCTATCAACCCATTCGTGACGTTCATACATCCTTTATTCCGTTTAGCTCACAAACCTCAATTTCTACAGAAGACCAGAAATGGGTCTCAAGCCTTTGTGGCATGAGTCCTCAGGAATTCGCCCGCCTTGGTCGCTACTTCGTCATACTGCTCCGCAAAGCCGGCAATGTGTGCAATCAAGGGAATGTCGTGGGGCGCGTAGTCGACAATCTCGATGAAGATGCGGTTCCCCTTGACCTTTTGCATGGACTCGACCCACTCGACGTTTTCGTGGAAGAGCACCTCGGCGCCGCCCGTCTGCACGAAGACGGGGGTAGCGGTATAGAAGGGGTGCGGGCCGCCGCTAACGTACGGGTTGTCGAGAGGCACGTGGGGAGAGACGTAGACGCGGGCGCCCCAGGCGCCAAAGTCCTTGGACAGGTAGTCGGTGCCGTAGTTTGGGGAGCGGGCGATTTGCTTCTTGTCAATGGCGACCGAAGGGTTGATCCAGGGGGACCAGCACCAGGCGGCGGCGGGCGGTGGCAGGCCGGTCGCGGCGCCGTACTCGGAAATGTAGCGCAGCAAGGCGAAGACGATGTTGCCGCCGGCGCTGTCACCGCTGACAACAATGCGGGAGGTGGGGATGCGCATCGTGCGCAAGAGGTGCGCGTAGGATGTTACGGCGTCTTGCAGCGCGCCTGGGAAGCGCACATTCGACGGCGGCCCCGCGAGCCGGTACTGAGGGCAGAAGATGTAGCGCACGCCGCTGGGCCCGGCACAGCGGAGCATGCCGCGCGCAAGAGGGCCGCAGTCGCGCTCGCGACCGTCACCCAGCACAAACGCGCCGCCGTGGAAGTGCAGCACGACGAAGCCGTGGTCGTTGTCGTTTTTGGCTTCCTTGTTTGTCGGTACCGGGCCGCCGCTAGCGACGGGGCTGGGGTAAGGCGTGGGGTACCAGGTGCCGCCAATCTTTTCAGGCCGAACGGTGCCACACTTGTCGACCATGGGGCCCTGGTATAAACTCGACTCGGCGGGCGGCATGACGACGAAGCGGTTCCCCTCGCGGCCGGGGCTGAGCGACAGCGGCACGAGGATCTCGAGCATAGCCGAGTGGTAGACGAAGGCCTTGAGAATCTTGTGCCGCACGGCCTGAGGATGGGTCCATTGCGGGCATGGTCGCAGCGAGGGAATCAGAAAGAGCAGCATCCAAATTGGCATGCGAATCGCTTCGAGGGTGATGGCGTAGAGGGCGTAGAGGCCCCGTACGGGCTGGTGGTGGAGCACCGTTGGACACATTTCCAGCAGCCGTCTTGAGGATGAAGAGGACAGGTAGAATCGCAATAGGAAGCGGACGAAGGGTTTCAATTGTCATGGTAGGACAGAGGCGGCACTTTTATTCAGCAGTCAGCCAGGCCCTCCTTCTCCGCTCCGACTGAAAACACATGGCGGTGGTTGCGTTGCTGCTTACGGCCGAGCTTGGACTAGCAGGCCTAGGCAGGATATAAAGTTGCTGGCGAGGGTTTCGACGTCAACGTGGGAATATCAGATGAAGGAAGCAGTCGGGCAGTCGGTTCGTGGCTGGTGGCTGGGGGTTCCTGAGCACTTGCCGAGGCACCGGCTGGTTTTATTTTCCGGCTGGCCCAAGCGTCCTCCCAGGCTCCACCGAGCTCCAGAGCTTCCGCGCTCCACGACATCGCGCAACCACGTGCCGGGCCTTTCATTCCTTTTTCATCATCACCTCATCCCGAATCCGATATCTATGCTTTTCCATCCCGTTTCCCTTCTCCTCCAAATCGAGGCTCGCGATACGCCATCCTTACTTACAACCCCAGCATGCTTTCCCCGCCGCCGCTTGCGCGCGTCCCTTTCGCCCTCCCCCACTCCCCACTCTTTTGCTCTACCGCATTGATAAAGCTGTGGTCTGATAAGTGCCAGCACGCATACCATTTCATCCGCCATGTTGACCGATAAAGCTATGGCTCCTCCAGCATTACCAATCCATCAGTCCTGTCCTTCTCCTTTCCAATTGCTCCATCTTCGCTATCCAACATAGCCCGACACTCCACAGCAACCGATCATGGCGACAACAACGACAACCGTTACAACCAACGGCAAAAAGACATCGTGGGAGGAAGCTGCTCGCGCAAAGCGTGAGGCCATCCTCGCGACGCTGCCCCGCGAATATCTGATCCCGGAACCGCTGCCGATGCCCGAGGAGCAGCCAAACGTCACTGGGGCGTTTGCGCACAAGTACCTTTCGCCGCGCGAGGTTGAAATCACCGAGACCAATGCGGCGGATATTGTGACCAAGACAACAAAGGGCGAGTGGAGCGCCGTTGAGGTGACCAAGGCGTTTATTCATCGCGCCTGCATGGCACACCAATTGGTACGCATAGGAATCAAAATACATACATGTCAACATCACTGCAAGTCATTGGAGCAGCATGACTAACAACGTTAGCTTGGGTGCCTCCATGAAACCGACTTCGCCAATGCGATCGCCACGGCCGAGAAGCTCGATGCCTACTTTGCGGAGCACAAGAAGCCCATGGGAATGCTCCACGGACTGCCCGTCTCCCTGAAGGACCAATGCCACATGAAGGGGCTCGACACTACCATGGGATACGTCGGTTGGCTGGGAACATGGGAAGGCGACGCATCGTCTCCGTTGTACAAGACGCACGAGTCGGTCATTGTGAATGAGATGCGGCGCCAGGGAGCGGTGCTGTACTGCAAGACGGCAGTGCCTCAGACGCTCATGTGCGGCGAGACGGTCAACAACATCGTTGGTGCGTGACTCGTCCCACTCATCTAACCATCTACTCACCCAATGCCAGGGTGGGTCCGCAATCCGATCAACAGACTGGTCAGCTGTGGCGGCAGCTCAGGTGGCGAGGGCGCCCTCGTCGGCTTCAAGGGGTCCCCAGGAGGCTTTGGAACCGACATTGGCGGCTCCGTTAGAATCCCCAGTGCGTTCAACGGTCTGTACGGGCTTCGGCCCAGCAATGGCCGCTTGCCGTACGAGGGCATGGCCAACTCGATGGACGGCCAAAACACCATCTTGTCCGTCATCGGACCCATCGCTGGCAGCGTGGACAGCATCCGCCTGTTGACCAAGGCTGTTGTTGACAGCGAGCCGTGGTGGGAGGACCCGCTCGTGCACGAGATTCCGTGGCGCGAGGAGCAGGCGGAGAAGGTGCGCAGCGATGGCAAGCTGGTCTTTGGCGTGCTCCGTGACGACGGCATTGTGCGTCCCACGGCTCCCGTACGTCGGGGTCTCGAAGCCGTTGTCGAGGCCGTCAAGAAGGCGGGCCACGAAGTCGTCGATTGGGTGCCCCCTAAGGAATGCGATCACAAGCTCCTCTACGAAATCGCCGTAAGTCTGCCCCTGAAACCGAACCTACCTTCACCCTCCTCCCTCCTAACATCAACCCATCCAGAACACAACCTGGGGCCTCGACGGCGGCACCGACGTCTTCAAAGCCTTCGGACTCTCGGGCGAACCGCCCGCGCCTCACCTCATGGTGCACGTGCCGGAAACGCTGCAAGCGGAGAAGACGGCGAGCGAAATCGCGGCCCTCAACGTGCGCAAGCGCCGCGTGCAAAAGGCGTACATGGACTTTTGGAACAGCACGGCCAAAACCACGTCCACGGGCCGCCCCATCGACGCCATCATCGCGCCGCCCTGCCCCCACCCGCCCGCCATGGAGAACAAGTTCCCCTACACGTTTGCGACCACGTTTGTCAACGTCCTCGACTACAGCGCCGTCATTGTGCCCAGCGGCGTTGTTGTTGATCCGGCGGTTGACAAGCCCGATGAGGGCCTGACGTGGCGTAGCGACGTCGAGCGCAAAGCGCACGAGGGCTTTGATCCATTGATCCAAAAGGGCGCACCCATTGCCGTCCAGTTGATTGGGAGGAGGCTGCAGGAGGAGAAGATGTTGGCGGTTGCCGAGGTGGTGGATAAGGCGTTGAAAGCCTAGTCTCGTGTGTGAGATTCGGTTGGTCTTGAGGTTTGGCTTTTGGGCGCTTCTTGATAGTAGGTAGGTCGGTTTTGATCGGTCGTTTGGTAGATGCGTGTGTGCGTGATTGATTGAGCCCTCCTCGTGCTTTTTTTTGGGTAGTCCGAATTTGACTCCTTCTTTGTCCCCAAAATGCTTCGTCTTCCTTTTCTCCCCCCGTCAGACGGTCAGTAAAGCGTGCAAATGGACAAGGGGCCACTGGCTACCCCTGTCCTGGTCGATGCAAAAACGAAAAAGGCGATGGTGACTTGGGTTTCTTGTGACATGTCGCTTCGGAAGCCGCCACTCATACACGCCGCCACCGGGCTTGACAGGTCGCGACTTCGCGCGTGTTCAATGGATGCTGCAGCCATATGGGTATGTAGTTAACCGCCCCCTCAGGCTCAAGCTGTCTGCCGTCCTCTGCATGACGATGACCGTACTGTACGCCAAGTATCCCCCTGGATTTTTTGATTGCGCGCATGCAAGTCAGGTGAGAGCGTGGCGGAGAGGAGAGGAGAGCTAGAAGGGCACCTCAGTCAGGTAGACAGACAGGATCGAGGGGGGTGGCGAGCAACATCAAACCGCTCTGTCCCCGCCAGACATGCCAGCCCATCCGTGCCTCGGCGAGAGCCAAGGCAGAGACGAGCGCACCCGGGGCGGGATAGCAGGAGGGAATAAGGGAAGAACACGCCAACGACAAGATTGCGCGGCGTGTGTCATTTTTTCTCACTTTCTGCTTGTTTGCGTGTGTGTCGCGGCGGTTCTTTTGCAGGAGATCGTTTGAGCTTTCAAGCGCTGATGGTCAGTCAACAGTTGTCTCTCTGAAGTCTTTGCCTTTGCCTATAGCAGCAGCAGGTTACGTAGGTAGTGGGTCTGTTAGTTGGTCGGGGCCGTGATTTGTGGCAATGCCATGACATGGTACTCCGAAACTCGCTCTCTTCTGCCTTGCGTACCTACGCACTCTTCTTCGCACAAGGTCGGGAAGCGGGAAGAGTCGGCACACGATGACCTACGCCCCGACGAACAGCGCAGAGAAACGCAGGTAAAGGGTATCGTACATACGATGATGGCATGACGGTAGTAATAATTACAATGGCGTGGTTTTCACGGCAGCCCAATATCAGTCGAGGATCCCCAAGGTGATGGAAGGTAGGTAGGCAGATAGGTTGGCTGGTGGGGTGGATATAGTTGAGAAGATACATACAAGTGGTTGGGAGAGCGGGGAGAAACGTAGTGTATTGTAAAAATTTCAAGGGAAAATGGACAGTGGAGAGAGACGGTGTTCTTTCTCCACATCCAGAAAGGGGGGCAACAAACATCAAAAACAGCGCAGGCAAAGCTCATAAGCGGGACCGCAGTTATGACAAACCACGCTTCGCTCAGTCGCTCTTGATCGCTCCTCAAAATGCCGCATGCAGTCAAGTAAATCAACACCAGAGACAGATAGACGCGTACAAACCCATCATCCATCGATGAAGCTGGGGAGAAAAAATAAGTTTCGAAGAGAAGCATCAAGATAGACAGAACTCCCAAGCTCATGCGTTCAAATTTGGAAACTCCGCAGCCTCTCTTCCGCCTCAACACTACTCCGACCTATCGGTATCAAAACTCCCAATGCTCTTGCATGCTGGTACATGTGGTGTCCCTTTTAGTTCCTCAGCTCGTCATCAAATTAAGGGTGTAGCTCAAAACAGGGGGTGGCAAAAGAAAAAACTCCCAAGCGCTTCGCTTCATTCGCGCTGAATCGCTGCCAACTGGGAAAAAAAAAATCGGACTTTTGGAGTGCGAAAAGATCGAAGTGTTTTGGAAACGACGGTCTCGCGGCAGAAAAGGACGAGAAAAAAAAAAGGTGAAACTTTTCATCATCTTCATCCCCAGCCGCCCGCGCCTGTCATAAAGGCCTCGGGGCCGCCTGGGTGCGCCTGGAGCTCGATGCCGTCCATCAATGCGGCGCCGCTGACACCGGCACTCACGCCGGTGGACTCGGGCATGATTTGCGAGTTCTTGCGGGCTTCGTTGATGCCCGTCATGTTTTGCAGGCCGGGAAAGTGCGCGCTGGGGTGGGTTGGGCCGGCCATCTGGGGCCACGCTTGCGGGTGCGTCTGGGGCGGCTGCGGGCCGTGCGGAGTGGGCGGTTGCGAGTGCTGTTGCTGCTGGCCAGGGAGGGTCGGCGTGGCCAAGGATTGTTGTTGCATTTGCGGAGGCTGAGACATCTGCGATGATGGGAGCGAGGCGTGGTGTTGTGTGGCATGCGGCGGGCCGGGATGCATGTGTTGCTGCTGCTGCTGTTGTTGCGGAACTTGCGGGACTTGTGCCATCTGCGGCACCTGTTGGACTTGCTGCACTTGAGGCATTTGCTGGATTTGTTGGACTTGGACGTGAGGATGATGCTGTCGTTGATGGCTGTGCTGTCGGGAGTGCGGAGGGCGCTGTGGCTGTGATTCGTCTGTGCAAATCACCGTTTCCGCGTCTGCATCGGCATCCGGGTCTTCCTCCATGTCCTCTCCATTCATAACCTCAGTGGCGTCAGAGTCTGGTAGTCCGTCTCGTGTGGCTGCTGGCGCAGCGAAGCCGTTCGGCATTCCCATAGAAGGCGTCACAAGCGTCGTCGGCGTGCTCAGCCCATTGTCTTGAACCATCCTGATATGATTGCTGAGCACGTTGTTTCCGCCAGGTACGGCCGGGCTGGCTACAGCCAGATTGCCCCCCTGTGTCGCAGGAACCGATGCTGTTACAGCACTTGTGCTCAAACTCCTTTGTCCTGCCAAGCCCACCCCGGCCTTTTTGTTTTCCTTGATCACAATCGTCCATTTTTCAATCAGCTTGTCGTAGTCCCATGCCCGAGGGTCGAGGCCTTGTCCTTGTTTTCCGGCCAGCTCTTTAAACGTCTCCGTAGGTACTTGAAGCGCATTTCCTCCCGGGGTTCCCGTCGAGGTGGGGGTAGCACCGAATTGTGATGCTGATGATGCCATGCCCATATTGATCCAGCGATTGTTTCTCAGGGTTTCAATTTCTTTTCTCGCATTTTCCAAGCTGTTTTCGGCTTCCCTTCTTGCCTCGTCTGCACGGGTATACGAGCGCAATATCTCCAGGGCCCATGTTTCCTGCCTCTGCTTCTCAGATAGCGTTTTCCAGTGGGCAAAGGCCTCCTGCAAGTGGGAAAAGAGGCGTGTTGGTTCTTGCTCAATTCCTCCAAGTGGTGGCGTGGGGAGCGGTGACGACGCAGAAGCCGAGGGAGTAGACGCCGAAAAGGAAGCAGTATTGCCATAAAGTTGGAGATGCCGTTGTCTTTGCATCAATCGGTCGCGGACATTCCTCTGCAGCGCGTCGAATTGCTTTTGCCCAGGCGGTGTAACAGACCATGACTCGGTGGTTGGAAATGGACTCGGGGCGAAGAGTGTTGCCGGAGCAGGGAGGATGTGGAGACACAGAGATGGGAAGCTCAAGGTAAAGGGATCGAAGTCAAACAAATTTAACCCGGAAGATCGAACGCTGGAGAATGTTAGTACCGACACCAATGGCTCTCCAAGTAAAGCTCTCGCTACTTTGAGAGAGAAACCCAAAGGCAACAGACCTAGCTTCCCTCACGCTCCCAAGGACCTCCCTAAGCGCCAATTCAGCCGCTTTTCCATGGTCCAGCTCTTCATTTAGCATCTGTCTATTTTCAAAGCCTCGCTTTTGCTGCTCGTGCCTTGCCTTGCCCGCTTCTCCAGACAGACTTGCTCTGGGCGGAAGATTGTTGATGACGCCCGTGCTGTGCCAATTAGGCTGGTTGAATGAAACTCGCGGCTTGCCCGGAGGTGGAGGTTTCAACGCCGGACTCTGCATGACAGACGGGCTTGAACTGTCGCCCGACACAGCGGTGACGGCGTGGTTTACCGGTTGTCCTTGTCGCTGAGTCGCCTGCTGCTGGCTTGGCTGCTGCGGCTGCTGCGGCGGTTGTTGCTGGGGCTGTGAAGCGCTCGAGGACCCGGGTGTCAAACTTCCCTCCTGTTTAGCCTGAGCACTACGGGCGTGCCGCCTTGTTATGCCACCGCGGATTCTTCGTATCTCGTCCACATTGTGAATGCCGTCGGGGGCCTTGGGATTTTTGGGCTTGATGTAGAGGTCGAGGTGGCGTCCAAGCGACGACGAGGTAAAGGCCTGGTGACAGAAGGGGCAGCTCTTGTCTTTCGGGGCCTTGGTGGCCAAGTTTGCGGCGGAGTTGGAGTCGGTATCGTCGGGCATGTTGGCAAGGCGGCGTCGAGAATGGGGTGAGGTCTAAGGTAGCTAGCAGCAGCAGCCGCTGAGCAGTGCGGAGGGCGTCGGTCGAGGGTCCGTCGTTGGTGGTAGAGGAGTGGTAAAGTCGGCGGAGATGGACGAGGACAATCAAAGATTGGGGGCCGGGTGGTGATGGCCTCACTGTTCAGCAGCGTGTCATGGCATTGCGGGAGGTGGGAAGAGCATGGTGGTGGTGCAGATGCATTTTATCTCGAGGAGGACTCCTGAAGAAGTCTGTGCTGCGGGTGTCCCGTCGGAGCGACCAGGATCTGCTCGCTCTGCGATTCCCGCTCTCCCGCAAGCCAGCCAAAGATCCAAGCATCCCGAGCGAGACAACCTCTGATCGCCTCTTCAGTTGACATGGTCAGGGAGGCTGCCAATGCCCGAGTCCGACTCGCCCTGGTTTAGGAGAAGGATAGGTACATGGTCAACCCGAGTACTCACATGGACTACTGCCAAAGGGTCCAGCACATAGGAGCTAGCGCCAATCCGGCAAGGTTGGTGCTAGATCAAACTCGTTCGAGTGTCATCACAGTGAAAGTGTTGGAACGCCCGCGGGTCAACTGGAACGGCTTGTTTTCGAAAACTCCTGGAAATTGCTCCTACCAAGAAAGCCTACTACCTACTAGGGTCGTTGCTTATCCCAGTCCAACCAGCCATGCATTGCGCGCAAACGCTATCGCTATCCCTTTTGCCCACTTCCACCTCCACCTCCCCAATGAAAACCCACGTCGCCTGTATTCCAATCCACTAGACAAGGTTGCGCCGTGACTGTTCTTGTGACTCATCACAATCCAATCGGGACAGGGAACAAGAGGTGGGAAGTCCCGCAGGCGGTTGTGGCGTTTCGACCTACATCTCTTCGACGATGCCTTCCATGATGTCGACATGGCCATTGACAGTGTGCTCGGAGACAGAGCTGGAGCTTCCAAAAGTCGACATCTCTCGGAACTTGTCATCTTGCTCCTGCAGACATTTCATGGCGTCCTCCAGCTTAGCCTTGTCTCTTTGGAGCTCCCTGCGACGCTGCTCGCGTGCCGGATCTTCAGCAAGCAGCATCACACACTTCTCTTGATCTCCGCAGACAACGGTCATCAGCTCGTAACGAAGTCCGCCTGCGCTGAGGTTCTCGAATTTGTCAAACAGCTCTGCTTGAAGACTCTGGTTGATGTGGTCGATGAACCGCATCGAGGCGATCGTGTAATAGGCGCGGACCTTGGCCATCGCCTCCACTTCCCTAGCGTAAGGATCGGGGCCAAGTCTCTCGAAGATCTTTTCGCTGTTGATCTTTTTCTGACGCTCAGGATAACTTGGGACGGGCTTACCCGTGCTGGCTGCTTCCTCCATGATGAGTGCATGGGAACGCGCAGTCAACCTCGCCTTGTTGAACGCAGCGAGCTCCTCCTGCTGATTCGCCTCGAGCGCCTTTTCATTCTCAGTCATGGGCTTCAACCGCTCAAGACGAAGCGTCCGAGGCACGACGTTCTGCCGCTGCTCATGAATTCCCATGTTCAGAAAGCCTTGCGCAACCTTTCGCGACTCCTTGGCCAGCTCGGTAGTCTTCCATGCCCGGAACGCAATGTCAGTCGATTCTGCGAGAAGCGTCTTCAACGCATTCTCAACTCCATCGATGAACTTCTTCGTGGGCGCGTCCCAGTTTGCGAGGGCTGTCTTTCTCAGGTGGTTGACAGCTCTAGGATCGATCTCGCCAGGAATGTCCGAGGACGTGTGAATATCGAGTTCTTTGCGAATGTCGTCGAGGGTAATCTTTTGGACGAATTCTCCAGATGCGGCTGAGTCATTTCTGGTCTTTTGCCGCTTGACGGGAGTCGGCGACGGTTCCGCTTCTCCATCAGAGATGACGATGGCGTCATCATCCTGCCTCCGTTTGCCGTTTCCTGGTGCTCTAGTGGGTGTTGACAACACAGAGTTGGCTCTCATCTGAGGCGGAGCCGGCTGGGGGGTCGCCTTGCCGTCTGAGGGGGTCCTGACAATCAAAATCGGCCTTTGGTTTTGAATAGCATCTCTGAATTCCTTCCGCAGTTGCTTGAGTCGCATGCGAAATTGATGCTCAGGATGGTCTCCCTTGATCTGGTCGGAAATCTTTTGCGTAAAGGCGTTGATTCTATCATAGACGATCCTTTGCGCTTCCGATGTGGGGGGCTCAGGGAGATGGGCCAGCTCCGCATGGATTTCAGTGAGTGCCTGCTGTACCTTTTCACGGATGGTAGGCAAGCTTGCCAAGATTTGCTTCGCGAGCAAGGTAGATAGCCTGTCTTCGAGCTTTCTGGTACCAAATCTGTTCTGAAACCGAGCAAAGCCGGAGTTCCACGGCGCAGTGTTGGTGAAGAAGGTTGTCTCGCCTCGTCTAGCAGCAGCGTGGTCCATGTCGCGGTCAATGTCGGCTTGAGAGGGATTTTTGACAACATGCCATCCGTGTCCATTGGCAAAGAGGTCACCATTGATGATTCCCTCCCAACGCTTCAAGGGGTCGCCTTCCGGGAGGCGATCTGGCTTGGTCAAAATACCAAGTGTCCTGTGCTTGGCATTGGTTTCCGAATAGACGAGACCCATTGCAGTTGAATTTTGGATATCACCCTCCATTGCGCAACACAGCAAGACTGTGGCGTTGTCCTTCGCCACGTACTTCTTCACAAGAGCCTTGACGATCGATGTCAGGTAGGGGTTGTCGCTCTCTGACTGGGCGATGACTCCTGGGAGATCGTAAAACGACAAGTTGGGAAGACCGGGCGCAGAAATGTCGAGACAAACGAGGTTGGGAGAAAATTCGGTGTAGAACCCGTTCCTTGGAAGTTCTCCTGTGTAGAGAATAGGTTCAATATCAGGGTTCAGGATGGCCAGCTGAGCCCGAGCAATGACTTCTGGCAACTCGCTCTTGTCATAGACAGTCTTGAAGCGGGTGATGTCCGTCTCGGTGGGAAACCATGGAAAGAAGGCATCCTCTTCGTCTGTCTGAGGTACCCGGTTCTCCTCCCTCCAGCAAAACTCTTTTCTGATGGAAACGTCGCAGCGCCACTGGGCATTGGGCTCTTGTTTGTCCGTCAAAGTGATCTGCATCGGACAGCGGGTACAAGTCCCGCTGTCCCTGGGCACCTGGATTCCGGAAATGGCGTTGATGACTGAGCTTTTGCCAGCACTTTGGTCTCCGACGACGACAATCTTTGGGGTTTCTCCGGCAACCTCTCGGATTCCAAGCTCTTCTATGCGATTGATTGTCTTCACCAACTCCTTGATGTACTTGCCGACATTCTCAAGAGGTTGACTATCAACTGCGGCCATGGCGTTGAGCGCTTCAGGAATGGCGGTGACTGCAGAGGCGTGTAAGCTTTGATACAATCAGAGGAGTGAAATGCTCTTACTGGAACGGCGAGGCGTGGCTAGCTGATCGTTCAGATTCTCTTGCTTCACTCGCGTGGCGAGTGATTCAGTTCTTGCAGGTTGGACTTCTGTGGATTGAGCCCTGGCGGATGCCGAATCTTCGACGACAACAGACTCCATCTCCTCCACCTCAACGATTTGTTGATGGGAGGATCGCTCGGAAAGTTGACGCGACAAGCGCCTACCTCGAGAGCTAGTTGAGTTCCTGATGCCTGGCATTGGCGGGAATGGTTCAGGACAACAGACGAGCAAACAATTGATGAGAGGTGGTTGTCATGAGACGGTGAAGAGAGGTGATGAGGATGGAAAG
The DNA here is from genome assembly GCF_038381095.1 of Phyllosticta capitalensis. NCBI lineage: Eukaryota > Fungi > Ascomycota > Dothideomycetes > Botryosphaeriales > Phyllostictaceae > Phyllosticta > Phyllosticta capitalensis. Next base: position 1,397,420 of record NW_027117444.1, on the reverse strand, counting down.
GTGGAAGGTCGGGGAGTGGGCAAGCTGCGCTTTAAAAACAAATAAAGTGCGAGCTAGTAGGAGCGGTCGCCGGGGGCAGGGACGAGAGCTTGGTGAAAGACGTGCGTGGGTGGTGTTCGTTGCAGGGCATAAACAAAAGTCTACGAGCAACTGGCAACATTTGGTAGCCAGCAAACAGAAACGAGACAGCAGTCTGCGCTTCCATGTCGCCACAGGCCGTAAAGCCCAGAGCAAGCTAGGTTTTGGCCGTGCATCGACAAGACATTGGTCGAGGAAGGTCATTGGAGGCGCCTACAGAGACTGACGGCCGCTCCGTAAAGATCAGTACACTGATACAGCTGTAGACGGCTACAGCACATCGTGAAGACTAAGAGAAAGTCTGTGTGCAGACACAAGCCTACGACTCGCAAAGACGGTTGCTCAAGGCAGGGGAGCCCTGGCAGTCATGCATATTCTGTGAGATCTAGAAGTGGATTCTGTGAAGGCCGTAAGGTTGAAGTGCTCGCTTACGGACTTGTCGTGGTGGTTGGCTGCAATTTGCACCAAAACTGCCCAACACCGCGTATCTTTCTACGCGTCCCTACAACACAACAGACAGCTCCTCCAAAGCTTCCAGCCACGTCAAGGCGCACAGCGTTCCGCATCATCCGGTTGAGAAAGAGAGAGCCATGGCTTGGCATGTGCTGCTGCGCGTGCTCTATCGACTTTGGCCGTGATGGAGACAGTTGGTCCAGGGTAGGCAGACATTCTCAGAGCCGTCAAAGGAGTCATCTCCGTGAATATTGACAGTTCCGTCGAGATTGGACATGCAGCTGATGCGTGATGGATGGACCGGCGACGAGAGAAGTTGTTGGACAAACAGTCGCGACGTCAGGGCAGTCGGGGACTGACCGCCTTCCAAGGGCCCGCGTCGCGTACTACCAGGACTCCTTGCGCCGCTGCCCAGCCCGCCGTCACTCGGGAAAGCTGTCCTCAATCCCTCAAATGCAAAAGCCCCTTCTCGAATCTTTACCATGAGCCTTCAAGTTCCCCTCAGATCAAAGATGCCCGGCCACGCCCCCTCCACCAAGGCTGTCATTCTGGTGCGAGGAGCTCCACTATTTTCTTGCCGCGAACACCTTGCTAACCACCACCCCAGGTCGGCGGCCCCTCGAGAGGAACACGCTTCAGGCCACTGTCCCTCGACGTCCCCAAGGTATTCTTGCCTATGCTCTGAATCTGCGCTGCCAATGCTAATCATTGCAGCCGCTGTTCGACGTCGCCGGTCACCCCATCATCGAACACTGCTTCCGCGCAATTACAAAAGTCCCCGATATTAAGGAGGTCTTCATAGTTGGATACTACGACGAGTCGGTCTTCCGCGACTTCATCAAGGAGTCTGCCAACAAGTTCCCCAACATCAAGCTTCAGTACCTCCGCGAATACCAGGCTTTGGGCACCGCAGGCGGCCTGTACCACTTCCGCGATGCGATCCTCAAGGGGCACCCTGAGCGCTTCTTCGTCATCAACGCCGACGTGTGCTGCTCCTTCCCGCTGAACGAAATGCTGAAGCTGTTTGAGGAAAAGGACGCGGAGGCCGTCATTCTGGGCACCCGCGTGAGCAACGAGGCCGCCACAAACTTTGGTTGCATAGTTTCGGACACGCACACCAAGCGGGTTCTGCACTACGTGGAGAAGCCCGAGTCTCACATTTCCAATCTCATCAACTGTGGTGTCTACCTCTTCTCCACCGAGGCCATCTTTCCCTCGATTCGCTCCGCGATCAAGCGCCGCACCGAGCGACCCCGCCTGCTCTCCTACCCCTCGTCCGAGAACCTCGACTCGTCCTTCATGCAGGCAGATGACGAGGACGAAGGCGAGACTCAGGTCATCAGGCTGGAACAAGATATTCTGTCCGACCTGGCTGACAGCCGTCAATTCTTCGTCCTCGAAACTAAGGATTTCTGGCGACAGATCAAAACTGCTGGCTCCGCCGTGCCGGCGAACGCCCTGTATCTGCAAAAGGCGTGGCAGTCGGGTTCGGAAGAGCTGGCGCAGCCCTCAGCCAACATCATCCCACCTGTCTTCATCCACCCGTCGGCGCACGTCGACCCCACAGCCAAACTGGGCCCCAACGTATCAATTGGGCCGAGAGCAAACGTCGGAGCCGGTGTGCGTATCAAGGAGTCCATCGTACTCGAAGACGCGTCTATCAAGCACGACGCGTGCGTGCTGTACACCATTGTTGGATGGAGCAGCAAGGTTGGCGCATGGGCGCGTGTCGAGGGCACGCCGCTGCCGCACACGACGCACAACACCAGCATCGTCAAGAATGGCGTCAAGGTGCAGAGCATCACGATTCTTAGCAAGGAATGCGCAGTGGGCGACGAGGTGCGCGTGCAAAACTGCGTGTGCCTGCCGAACAAGGAGCTGAAGAAGGTAAACATTGCGCCCTGCCTACGCGCACCTTTCATGCCACTAATCCGGACGTTAGGACGTCGCCAACGAAGTCATCATGTAAAGAGCAAAGGCAGCCAGCTGCTGTCGTGCATGCCTCTCATCTGCATGGAGAAGAAATAAAAAGGAAAAAAGCCACAGAGCACCAAAGCAAAAAGCACATACGCCACTCCATCATCCTCCATGCGCCAAACCGCGCAACAAACGGTGTTATAGGAGCCATAGTCATTATACCATTCGACAAGCCCTTCAATATAATTTTTTCGTGCCACTTGTCCATCAGTTCAAATCCAATGTTTTCAGAAAGGTGAATCAACTGTTTGAAGCGAACACTTGCCCAGTGTGCATGGTGTTCAGACTTTGGTAGTCGAATTGAGAAATGAAATGGGTGTCATGGGCCTCATTCCACGTCCCCGCAAGAATTGCTCTCCCCATTCCGTTTCCCCCATGCGCACACGTGCCTTTCGCCTTTCGCCTCTCGCATTCCAGGGTCGGTGAATCGACGATGGTGACGTCGTTATCGACGATCGAGGCGAGGACGAGGATTGTTCATAGGTATTCATGCATTGCGCTCACCAGGACAGTAAAAATCTCATCAAACAGCGTCATTTATGTCCATGTTCAGTTCTATCCAGGAGTCTTCCACTGTCTCCAGACGCGTTCATCACAAGAGGAAAAAAAGAACCGCTACGCACTCGGTCCTAACCCAACATCCGAATGTGCGCAAAGGGGCATTGTCATCATCATACAAGCGATTGGGGGAAAAACAGAGAGAAAAAGAAAAGGTTGTGACAAGGAAAGAGGAGAATATGAGCCCTCCCGCCAACCGGCCTTGCCTGAGCATGTGCAACCAACCAACCATCCATCCACTCTCGGCTCGCCATACCGTTTAACGCCTTTTGGTGTCTGCCTAGCACATAAAGAGAAGACTAGAGAAAAGAGAGAAAAGGAAAAGGGGGGGAAAGCGATGGAGAAAAAGTACCTAGCCTATGGGGAGCAGAGTTGCTCCCGACCGCCACCGCGCACCTATTTTCCATCGTGTCCCTCCAGCTGTCCTGTGCGCTGATATCCACCCTGTTTTGCTGGTGCCGTGCTCGGATGCCCGTTGTGCGCTTTTGCTTGCGATTTTTTGCTGTACACTTCGTTTTTGATGAGCGAGCGCGATTGGGGAGGGGCAGACTTGGGTGACAGAGAAAATCACTCAAAGCGCAACTCAACGCCTTCTGACTCGGGCGGAAAGGAAGAGCGGCACACGGGCGTCAAGTCTGCGACCAGGGTGTGCGCACAACGGCGACAGATGGGTGAAGATCGCGACGGACAGCCGGGTTCCATTGGCGTCCTAATGGAATCCGTTGATCTTGGGTGGGCCCGACATGTTGGTGCCTTCGGTGAAGTATGGGTGGATGCAAGCCTGCTTGGCCGAAATCCGACCAGCGGGGTCGTACACGAGCAGCGCGTCCAGGAGGTCCAGTCCATTATCGTCGAGAGTGGGCACGATGGCTGCAATGTCGGTCCTATGCCACTTGGGGAACGACGGCTTGAAGTCGGGGAAGGAAGTCACGCCGGGCCACTCGCTCTCCGAGGGGGTACCCAAGATGCTGTGGTTGCAAGGTTAGTTGAGATTCAGAAAAAGGGGGTGGGCAAGGGGGTCGATGTGGCATCATGTTAGGCAATCAGGGGCAGGGGTAAAGGTCTCTGAATGCATACCGGAAAATTTTGAAAATTTCGTCAATCTCAGAGTCGCCAGGGAACAGCGGCTTGCGAGTGCACATCTCGGCAAAGATGCAGCCAGCAGACCACATGTCAACACCGGTCGAGTACTGGCGACCACCAAGGAGAATCTCCGGAGCGCGGTACCAGAGAGTAACGACCTATCCATGACCGTTAGGTAAATATGCTTGCATAGTCGTCTGTGCATTGGCCCAGACCAGGGGTGCACCTACCTCGTGAGTGTACGTCCGCAAGGGCACACCAAAGGCCCTAGCAAGACCGAAATCCGCCAGTTTCAGGTTGCCGTCCTGATTGATGAGAAGATTCTGCGGCTTGAGGTCGCGGTGGAGGACGCGGTGGGCGTGGCAGTACCGGATGCCCTCAATCAGCTGGCTCATGAACTTCTTGACAATGTCCGGCCCGAGACCCAAGTGCTGCATATTGGCATCCGGGAGCGCCTTGCCACGACCGCCCTGGCTCACCGGCAGCGCCTCCATGTACTTCTTCAGGTCCAAGTCCAAATACTCGAAGACGAGGTAAAGCTTGTGTCCGTCGGCATGGACGATGTTGAGCAGGCGAACAATGTTGGCGTTGTTCATCTCCTTGAGCAAGGAGATTTCGCGAATGGCCGTGCTTGGAACACCCTCATCCTCGGCCTCGAGACGAATCTTCTTGAGGGCAACAATGCGCTGGTCCTTGGTTGTCAGATCGCGCGCTTTGTAAACAACTCCGTAGGTTCCTAGTCAAAGATTGCGGTTAGCCAGGGTCAAGCTGAATTGGGCCATGTAGAGTGCTCAAAGGGAGGACAGGGCAGATATACCCTCTCCAATCTTTTCAATCTTCTGGTAGTTCTCCATCTTGGCGTGCCTCTGAGAAGTCACTGCGGGACAGACTCAATCAAATGTTGTCGGTGCGGTGGTCTGCGGAGGGGCTCGTAGGGCGGCGACGTATCAATCAGCTCCCGAGGGGATTTGAGGACGGAAAGAGGGCGTCGGTGACGGTCTGTCGACAGTGCTGGAGGGTTAGTAGAGTCGTGGGAACGAAAGGTGGTGAAGCAGTCGTGTTGGCCAGCGGACGGGCTTAAGAGTCTTGTTGCCGCAGCTCGTGTGTTTACGTCCAAGGGCAGCGCCCGCGCCGAAACCAATCAAAGCCCTTGGCGTGTCGAGGTCCGTGCCCCTGACCGCCCGCGACTTGACAGCCGCCTCTTGCTTTGGCATCTGTCACTCGACTCAACACCACAACACCATCTCGCGCCAGGGCGCTTTTCCGGCTCCAAAAACATCACGTCAAACCAACGGTCCGCAGCCACTATCGCCGTTGCAAGCCACACTATGTCACAATCCCTGGATGCCCACCAACGGCCGCCCACTCACCTCCGAAATGTCTACAAAAAGTTCCAGAAGCTGCGCGGCTCTGCCCTGGAATCCGATCCCGACCTACTAGATCTCACGCGACCGACTACAAGAGACCAGCTGCGCGTCATCCGTACCATTGACCCCGCAAATACCCATATACTGTTCCAAGAATTTGCACGCGCAGAGTCGTCAGCCACAGAGCCACTGGCTGCGCCAATCGCATCCGCACCGGTACCTGTATACGAACACCCGCACATGCCAGGTACGCCCCGAGTCGCTTCTGTCGTGGCTACGTCATCTCCCTGATGTTGGAACGGTAGGTCTCCATGTGATCCCGTCCCTTTTCCCTCCCGAAATTCAAAGACTCCTACTCTCCCGTCTGATCCACCGAGATCTTTCGGACCAGACACACAAAACCAACGTACACATGCATTATGAAGTCCCGTATCCGCCAGGTCAATCTTTCTTCTCCATGGCTCCATCGTCTGAGCCACTGTTCCTCCCAAAAGATCCCACCGTTCACAAGCCGCTCTCTATCAATCAGTTTCTCAACCGCAAGCTACGTTGGGTCACGCTTGGTGGACAGTACGACTGGACCGAGAAGGTCTACCCATCAACACTCCCTCCACTTTTTCCACCCGACGTGGGCGAGCTTCTCCACGGCCTGTTTCCGGACATGAAGGCAGAGGCCGCAATCGTCAATTTCTATACGCCGGGGGACACGTTGAGCATGCACCGCGATGTCAGCGAAGAATGCGAGCGTGGCCTGGTAAGCGTCAGTATAGGATGCGATGGCATCTTCGTAATTGGTCGTAATAGCGACGACGAAACAGATCCTTCCCAGGTGCTCACACTTCGCTTAAGGTCTGGCGATGCTGTGTACATGACTGGAGAATCTCGCTTCGCCTGGCATGGCGTGCCACAGGTGATTCCGAAGACGTGCCCTGAGTGGCTTCGGGATTGGCCAGCATCTTCCGCGGTAGACGCCCAGGGAGAGCCAAGCGAATGCTACGAGCAATGGAAAGGCTGGATGCAAACGAAGCGCATCAACATCAACGTACGCCAGATGCGGGATTAAGTTGCGAGCCAAATGAAAGACACTGAGTTTCGACGGAGCTCCACCAGTTGCGTACCCTTTTTCACGACGCCTGCCACGTTTTGCAATTCGAGGTTGGCAAGCTCCTCGTCACCAGACAGGACTGCATAATGGTCTTTAATTCCTCCTTTCACACTAAGGCATCTGACGGTATATAGAAAGGAGGTCTTCAACCGGCATCCTCGCCAGTCCATGTGCTCACGCCATTTGATAGTTAGCCAGCGCAGCATTGAGCTGACCCCGCGGATCGTCGAAGCTTAATTGTGCCTATCCATCAGATCGATATCAGATGGAGACATTGTCATTGACGGATTACGCCTTGTCAGCTTACTCAAATTGAATTATAGTTGAACACATCTGACGAAACGTCTAAGACGCCAAGTGTAGTTTCAAAATCACTCGACCGGGCGCTTGCTCGTTGTAGGTCAGCACATCTCCGTCCAAGGCATTATGTTGCGGAGCGGGAAAGTTCAAGTGTTGGAGCCGCCAAGCGCCGCTCGATCTAGCGCGTACTCTAGTCAAGCAACCAAGACCTTCTCCGCTCCGAACAGAGCCAAGTCCACCACTGCTAGGTTCAAGCAGGCAGGTCCATATGACAATTGACAGCTGAAAGATAAGCATCCAAGAAGCTTGATCGTTAAGCCAACGAACCCTCTCGATGACTCTAAAATCCCAGAGCATTGTCCTAAAGAAATATGGACCGGCCCATAGCTGACACCATTGGCCCGTGCCTAACGGCCGGAAAATTCATGGAAAGCGGAAGAGCTACCCCAAATGGAGTCGGAAAGTGTTAAGACTCTTGGTAATGGCGGGCAGTACCATTTGTCAAGTTTCCTCGCGACCTTTTTGATTACGCATCTATAGGCGTTGTTGTTTTGTCGGACCCGAGCTGTTCTGTATAGCTTCATCAGTTGGATGCTGTCGTCATCCCTGAAAGCTGATGCCGAGCATGCCGTGTGCGCGCTAAGGCGGCAAAAATGACCGGCATGGTGGATATGCTATGGATCCCTAGCTAGCTACAATTTCTAAGCTACTTGAGCTATAAAGAAGTGCGGAGCTGCTGATGATGCTGCGTGATTTTGGCAAACTTTCTGCCTGGTTGTTTAGAAAGACTTCGACTGATACACCATGTCTACCGCATTTCAAACCCCCGCTATCCCCAAGGGCTCGACCATCCTGGTCACGGGCGTCAATGGACTCATTGGCTCCCATGTGGCTGACCAGCTTATCAAGTATGGCTACAAGGTCCGCGGGACGGTTCGCGAGCCGAGCAAGCACAAGTGGCTTCAGGAGCTTTTTGAGAAGAGCTATGGACCAGGAAATTTGGAACTCGTTTCTGTAAAGGACATGGCTGCTGAAGGGGCTTTCGATGAAGCTGTCAAAGGTAATTTAAGTGCCGTGAACTGCTTTTTCGTATATACTGACTTTGCTTAGGCGTCTCTGGTGTCGCGCACGTCGCATCGGTCCTGACGTTTGACAAGGACCCCAACACTGTCATTCCCCCCGTCGTTGCTGGTACTCTGAATGCTGCAAAGGCCGCCGCCAAAGAGCCCACCGTCAAGCGATTCGTATTGACATCTTCTGCCACGGCGGCTTGTCTGCCAAACACCGAGCAAGAAGTTGTCGTTGACTCCAACAGTTGGAATGAGGCAGCCGTTAAAGAGGCGTGGATCGAAAATCATGAAGACACCCCGGCCTTCCGCTACACCGTGTATGCAGCCAGCAAGACGGTGGGAGAGCAGGAAATGTGGAAGTGGTACCGGGAGACCAAGCCGAACTTTGTGCTCAACACGGTCCTGCCGTATGCCAACTTCGGCCTTTGCTTGGATCCTAAGAATCAGGGAACGCCTTCGACTGCCGCGTGGATTCCTTCGTTGGTCAAAGGAGACATGAGCGGCATGGTCTTCCAAACTCCGCCGCGTACGTTGTGATCTTTGGCTCTTTATGAACACTGTCCGACTAACAACACAATAATCAGAATGGTTCGTCGACACCCAAGACACAGCTCTTCAACACGTCGCCGGACTCATCGATCCCGAGGTCAAGGATGAGCGCATCTTTGGATTTGCCGAACGGTACACCTTTGATCAGATTCTCGACATGCTGCGCAAGAACTATCCAGATCGCCAGTTTCCCGAAAACTTCATGCCGAAGATCGATAGGACCAAGATTGCACCCGCTGATTACAACAGAGGGGAGGAGGTCTTGAAGAGACTGGGACGGCCGGGCTGGACTCCCCTCGAAGAGTCGGTCAAGAAAAATGCTGAGGCGGTCATGTAAGGGCCTGCATGGCACTTTGGGGGAATAGTGGAAAGAATTGAATCTTTTTGGCCAAAATTATGGAGGATAAGAACCTCTTCGATCGGGTCTTCGAGCAAATAGAATGTAGTGCGTCGAATTGCTTTCATCGAGTGTTGCGTGCGGGCCGTGTTCGAAGTTGTCGGGCGTCGACGTCAACATCGCGAGTCAGGTCAGTCGGATGTGCCCCACCAAAGCGCCGGTTGCTGTTGCAACCGGGCCGAGAAGATCCCCATCGATTAGATCTTGCAACTCGGACCCCGGCCAGCGCGTCAACGCCCACTTGGACTGCCAAAACCAGTCACTGCAACGAGTTCCTTCGTCTTCGGCTGCCAACCGTTCCCCAGCATATTGCAGCGCCAAGCAAGCGGGTCAGGTATTCGAAGATCCTGGCCCACCAATCCTTCCACGCAAAATCATTGACCTGAATGTACAAATCCAGAAAAGACTCACGTCAAGGGCCCTTTCGACCTATCAATACACTCTCGTCTCAGCAGAGCTCCTCGTCTTCAAGCCAGAATAGCGATACAGTCCCAGTCTACCGAGGACATTCGTCGCAAAACGGACCCGTCGATTCATCTGGCCTTCCAGTGTACCAAGACCTCGAGGTTTTTGACGCGTTGAACACGAACCTTCCAAAGGAACGACCGGTGCGATATTCATACGGAAGTCCAGGCAGCAGTCTGAAGCTTGGCTTTCCAGCTCCCTGTTCGAAGAAAGTGAATACAATCCCAGACTGAGTCCTGCAACACCACCGTCGCAACGCAAAGCACGGCTCCGCGAGGCCTTGAAGAGACCGACCACATCGCTGGACCTCGACAACTTATACTGGGGTGGAAAGATTCCCAAGGCTGCGGCTTTTCAGCTAGGAAATAAGGGAGGGACGGAAGAAATCATGGTCAACGAGCGGGAGCCCCCGAGGCCATTGGACCACCACCAGCGTCCGCCTGCTCCAAGGCAGGTGCATGACCTGACCAACACGCCAAATGCGCCCAAGTTCGGCGAAGCAAGCCCGCTCAGGAACCCTCTCATGCGCGACCAACAGTCAAATGTCTTCATCAACAGGAAACCCGGTCACCGACCGGAGTTCCACAAGTCAAACTCCCAAGGCTTCCAAGCTGGTCCCGTTGGAATCTCGAAGCCCTCCGGCCCCAAGATGCACACCATCCCCCCGACACCTCGACAGGTGTTTTCTTCTGTTCGCCCAGTGCAAGGATTCGTTCCTATCAACACATACGACAAGCCCAAGCCCCTCGACTTGTCGGGTGGCAAAAAGCCCACCATCGACTTGACCGGAAGCGATGACGAGTTTGACGCCGATGCCGCCATTAGAAATGATCGAGGCTTCGGTGCCGTGGACCCCTTTGCCTACGTTGAATCCAACCAGGCAAATGACAACATCAAGGCATTGCTTGAGGGTGCTTTCGAGGAGGATGATGACGACAAGCCCAAGACGCGATTGCGGCGGAGAAAGAAGAAGGAGCAAAAGAAAGCAGAGGATAACAAGGTTATGAGCCTTGCCGACAAGCTCAAGGCGCTCGACATGAAGCTGGAAGCAAAGAAGTCGCCAGAGCCGGAACCCGAGGAAGAAGAGGAAGAGGAAGATGATGGCACAGTCGACGGTCTGGATGTGAAGCTTCTTCCTCACCAGGTTGACGGTGTCGCATGGATGACCGACAAGGAGAGCGGGCAGCGCAAGAAGAATGGTGTCCTCCCAAAGGGCGGCATTCTCGCTGATGACGTAAGTCTGAAGACTGCCTGTGGGAAATATTGAGACTAATGTCTGCTCTAGATGGGGTTGGGCAAAACCGTTCAGTCAATTGCACTCATTCTCAGCAACCCGCGTCCAGACCCAGAAGAGATCGCCGCAGATTCCAAGGCCAAGAAGGATCCTAACAAGATACCTTCCACCGTTGGCAAGTCCACCCTGGTTGTAGCACCCTTGGCCCTTATCAAGCAATGGGAAGCCGAAATCAAGAGCAAGGTGCTGCCTTCTCACGCTCTCAGAGTCAAGGTTCATCACGGCCAATCGCGCACCAAGTCCGCAGAAGAGCTCAAGAAGTATGATGTCGTCATCACTACCTACCAAGTCGTCGCTTCCGAGCATGCCTCCAGCTCTGAGGATGGGCCCAAGGTTGGCTGCTTCGGTGTTCATTGGTACCGCATTATGCTCGATGAAGCCCACACGATCAAGAACCGCAATGCCAAGATGACAAAGGCTGCTTATGCGCTCCGCTCGCACTACCGCTGGTGCTTGACCGGTACGCCGATGCAGAATAATCTCGATGAGCTGCAGAGCTTGATCAAATTCCTCAGAATCAAGCCATACGACGAGTTGAGCAAGTGGAAGAACGACATTGCTGGTCCCATGAAGAATGGTCGCGGAAATCTGGCAATGCGAAGATTACAGGTGTTCCTCAAAGCTTTCATGAAGCGAAGGACAAAAGACGTGCTCAAGAAGGAGGGCGCTCTCAACCCTGGTGGCAAGGCCTCAAAGGATGGCAAGGGAACAGAGGGCTTCAAGATCGTTGGCCGAAAGATTGAGACCATCGTCGCGGACTTTTCCCCTGAGGAGCGGCGCTTCTATGACCGTCTGGCAGACAGGGCGCAGAGCCGGTTGAAGGAAATGATGGGAGGCGAAAAAGCCGACTACATTGGTGCCTTGGTCTTGCTTTTGCGTCTCCGACAGGCTTGCAACCACCCTCAACTTGTCGGTGGCCAAGTTGGACAGGACAAAGATGCAATTGCAGGAGCTGGCTCTGGAGGCGCGCCAGCTGGGTCGCAAACTCCGAGAAAGTCAAAGTCGGAAGAAAACAAGGAGCTTGACGATCTCGCCGACCTGTTTGGCAACGTGACGGTTGGCACCAAGCAGTGTGACGTCTGCCAGATTCAACTTTCCAAGGCTGAGGCATCAGCTGGAGCTGCCAGATGTGCCGATTGCGAGGCTGACCTTGCTGCCCAAAAGCAAAAGCACAAGAAGAAGCGCAAGTCGAAGGGCAAGGAAGAGAAGTCAAAGGTTCAGGAGCTCGACGAGGATGAGGAAGACGAGTCTCCAAGGAAGCCTGCAAGGATGATGCGCAAGAAGCCCGTCGTCCTTGACAGCGAGGACGAGGAAGAGGGTGACTGGGTGGTTCCCGAGAACGAGCGTAGTGCGGCTGACCTTGGACGGGCGGGTGGTACTGACGATGAGAATGCAGATGGTCCTGGTGAGTGGTTGGACTCTGATGAGTCCGAGTCTGGCGACGAGCCTGGCACCCCTACACCAAAGAAGGTCATCAACCTCGTCTCTTCCGAGGCTGAACAGGATTCGGAGTCGGAAGAGGAAGAGGAATCAGATTACGACAGCGATAGGTCCGAGGACTTCAGAATGGTGCCTTCGACCAAGATCTCCCGTCTGCTCGACATTCTCGACAAGGAGACACCTGACCACAAGGTCATTGTCTTCAGCCAGTTTACTTCTATGCTCGACTTACTGGAACCGTTCCTGCGTAACGCTGGATTCGATTTCACTCGTTACGACGGCAGCATGCGCAATGACTACCGAGAGGCCAGCCTTGAGAAGTTGCGAAACGACCCCAGCTGCCGCATCCTTCTTTGCAGTCTCAAGTGCGGAAGTCTGGGTCTCAACCTTACAGCAGCCTCCCGTGTGGTCATCCTTGAGCCTTTCTGGAATCCCGTAAGTCTAGTTGTCGGACGTTTGAGGAGCATCCGCTAATACAAGAATCCAGTTCGTCGAAGAGCAAGCCATCGACCGTGTCCACCGCATCAACCAAAAGGTCGACGTCGTCGTCTACAAGCTCACCATCTCGCGCAGTGTCGAAGAGCGAATCCTAGACCTGCAAGAAGCCAAGCGCAAGCTCGCCACCGCTGCCATCGAGGGCGGCAAGGCCATCAACAAGCTCAGCATGAAGGACATCATGAACCTGTTCCGCCGCGACGCTGAACACGACCATCCCGTCGACGTCGACCAAAACAACTTTGCCAGTGGCTTCAAGGGCATGCTCGGTGCCACTGCTGGAGACTTTACTGATAACAGCAGTATGAACCAGTTCTTTAAGAAGGGACGGGGCCAGAAGGAGAGGGTCGAGTCGTCGCGCCAGGAGCATGCGGTGTATGGACGCCGTTGATGTTGACGAGAGCATGAGAGTCTCCTTGATTATGTGTTGTTTTGGGAGTTAAGGCGGGGCAAAGCATTCTGTCTCACGATTGGGCGTCACAAACGACTTTTACGGATGGATGATACAGTTTCGTTCATAAGACTTGGATCAGCCGTTTAAAAGTCTCCGGACGTCTTCTCTATGGTCTGCTTTCATTTCTAGAAATCCGTATGTCTTGATAAAGGTGGGGCTGTACATGATCTTGCGCGCCTAGTGCCTGCTTGCTTCGTAGACATGGTGCGATGGATGAAGCAGAGACACAGGCTAAGGAGATGAGAAAGTGAAGAATTGAATAGACTCAAGTATGGTCTATGTCGTTGCAAGGCACTCAAGGCGAATCCATAGAAAGGACAAGTTGTCTAGAAACCTTTGATATCCCATCACCATTAAGTCTTACTGCGCCACTGGGAATAATACATGAAGACTGAAGAAGTCTCTCCTGCTATTACACTAGTCATAAAAAGGACTGAAAATATCCAACCTCCTCCTAGCACACAGCCGCCATTAATTTCGTCCTCTTGATCCCTTGCGACATCTCCAGTCTTGTGAAACGTGACAAGTATTTTGCGATATCTAAGCAGAAAAAAATAAAGCAGTCCCATCGGACGGAACAATGGTCTTGGTCTACTCGGCAACCGTGTCGTAGCGGCTCATGGACCTGATCTTGGGGCCCCACTTGAACAAAACCCAAGGGATCGGCAGCAGAGCGAGCGAGATGAAGCCCAAGAGGCTGCTCGCCCAGTCGACGTGGAGGTTTGTGTACACTGAGAGGAGAGACGTCAGCCGTGGTTCCAGGCCAAGCATGGACGAATGGCCAAAAATCGAGAGATGGAAGGAGGGACTGAGAAGGGAAGAAGGGGGCGACACGACGTACTCTGAACAGTGAATAGCGGAAACACGGCTGCAAGGACATATCGCGCAATCCCGTTCGCCGCAATGGCGCTCGCCGCAGTCAGGGGCCCGTAGGTGTTGAGCATGTAGTTCGCCGTGCCAACAAAGATGGCCAGTGTGCCAAAGGCAAAGGGGACGCCGGCGGCCAGCGGTGCCCAGTACGAAATATCGGTACGCGCCGTCCATCCAAACCAAAAGAGCGCGATTGGCATGCCCAAGCTGCCTATCATGGCAATGTATAGCCGGTGTTCAGGAGCCGCCTGTCTCTTCCCCGCGGCAAGGGCCAACTGCCGCTGTGGTTGGTACCACTTTTCATCGACCCATATGGCGGCGAAGGTTGCGAGGAGGACACCGAGGGAGATGCCGAGGAACGTGAGGCCGGTGGATGACAGTGACATGCTGTAAAAGGGGGAAGTGTCAGTTGTGGGTAATCTCTGCGGAGCAGTAAAGAGTACTTACTTGTAAATGCGACCAAAGACAATCGGATATGCCTCGAAGAACGCAAAGAGCACAGCAAAACAGAATGCAACGTAGATACTGATGAAGGTAACAATGGGTTCGAAGATGAGCATGTGAAGCGGCCTGATCAGCGTGACGGTAAACAGGAACTTGATGGCGGCGGCGCCCTCCAACTCTTTCGGTGGTTCCGGGAGACCACGCTTTTTGGCGCGGCGCTTCAAGATCGTCTTTTCGTACGTCTCAGGCAGGCATATGGTCATCAAGAGAACGGCAATGGACCCGAAAATGATCGTCCATTGCGTCCATCGCCAGCCTTTGTGCTCGACGACGAAACCGCCGACGATGGGGCTTGATAATGCGTCAGCACTGAATTTGTGGAGGGTTGAGGCTGCTTGATTGCTCACCCTATTGATGGACCAAAGAAGGGCCAGGTGATGTACGACACCGAACCGATCAATTGCCACCTCTCCGTGTACATGTCGGCGGCAGTCCCAGCCCCTACAGCCATGACCGGTCCGCCAAAGAAGCCGGCAAAGAAGCGACAGACCAGGAAAGATCCAAATGATTTGGAAAATCCCGCGCCCATTGTGAAGAGCATGAACACCGGGAGCGTTGTCAGATAGACGATATTGCGACCAGCCGTCTCGCTGATCGGGGCAGCCATGATGGGCCCAAAGGCAAGCCCAATGACATAGAGCGAAAGGCCGAGAATGGCTGCCGTAGTGGAGACGCCAAAGTGCGCTTCAATCTCGAAGACTGCCGGTGTGTAGATGGATGACCCTAGTGATCTGGAATTGCTCAGTACTTGACTGTCAGTAGGAGCGGAGAGACTGTACACCATGAATGCGACTAGGCCTATGACGCCCGTGATGGTCGCACGCTTCAAGTGACTCCAGTTTTGGGGATTCTCAGGGTCATCGGGTCCATCCCAAGACACTTGCTGTGTGTTGCTTTTGTCGTCACTTGGGGGCAAGCTGCCCTTCTCTATGTCCAGAGACTTGGAGGCAAAACCTCCGTCGCCATCTTTGTGGGGAGAGGGAGCCTCTGGTGCCGTGTTGCCATCACTGTTGGCTGCCGGCTGGGCCATGATTCGAAATGTCGCAAACAGGTAGTTGAAACCGACTGCTCAATCGACAGGCAAAAAACGATCTTACCGGATGCTCGACCGAAGAAAAATGGCGAAGCCGCTAAGGTGCCTCATGCTTTATAGCGCGACACGATAAGATCTTTGTTTTCTCATCTCACAGCGCCTACATGACACGCCACGCTGTCACCGCTGGCATGCAAACATTTCCTTCTTCTTTGCGCACGACTCCCTGCCACCGCAACAGCCTCCGGCCGAGGATGTTGAGAAATCAGGAGACTGAAAACGTTGAAAACAACAACTGCCGAGACCAGAGTCAAGGCTGCAGCTAGGATGCTGCGGGCGCCGATGGGCGCAGGTGCGGATATCAGTAATCATGTCGCGGCCACGTTTTCTGTTGTTGAGTCCAACAACGCCCGTCAGAGTGCGGCTCTGGTCTCGTTTTCGCCCGTAAGAGGCCTTAGCGTCGTCGGTGATTAGTTTGTCGTCGACCGGTCTCAATCAAGCTTCGACAACGAAGGACGTATGCCTTGAACAGGAAATAGGGAACCTTCGTTGAGGTTATAGCGCTCCTCATATGGCTACTGACTCTTTCAATGGATTACATCGCCAGCGGCGCGACTCAAGTCAAAGCCGTCTCTTTGCCAGCCTCTCTTGCGTTCTCTGGATCCACCGTCGTTGACGCCCAAGGGTTTCTTAAGACCGGTCTTCCTCCCCCCAACCAAAAACCATCTGAGTCTTATTGTGTGAAGATTTTCGAGGCTCAATCGAGCTTTCTGACGGGCCTTCGAGTCCTCATTTGCGGACATTCGTGACATAGGTTGAGCGGCTTTCGGAATGGTCTTGATGAGGCCTGGAGACTCCAGAACTCAGCCGGCGGATAGAACCAAGCTGTCATGCTCATCCAGAATCAGAAGCGAAAGCTAATCTGATAACCATGGCATCGAGCAGGATTGAATGATGTTGTAGTCTGATGGAATGCTCCTCGCTGCCCGTATAGCTCCAACTGGTTGATATTCGGCATTACTACCTGAACGGCTAATCGCCGGTATGACGTCAGTAAGTGTTTCAATTCCAACGTCACCTCATGGTGCCTTGAGCAGTAATTCCATACCATCAACCTCTTGTTTCATTGTTTCCACTGGCGATACGTTTTCTACTGGTCCAATTGGTCCAGGAATTGTCCTTAGAGTATCCCTCTTCCTCAGATTCAGCGTTCCTCTTGCAATAATGGATTGTATCCCGCTTCCTGTGAGTTGTTTGCTCCGTCGGGTGTTTCGAAACGTCAAGGCCTAACAAATTCTTCAGATTGTCTGCTTTCAGTGTGGGACGTACGTAGCCTCTTGAAATCCTCCAAATGGATGTAGCTCTGACCTATCCTTCCTCTAGCAATCAGAACCCATGCCATTGCAAGGTCGTGGGCCCGACGATCGGCTTCGGCGTCGCAGTGGTTCTGGCTGTCGTGTGTTGGCCTGCGGCGCTACTCTGCGGATGCTGCGCAACGGACGCGGGGAAGAAGTAAGGCTTGCGCTCGAACGCCGAATGATGGCGACTGATGCGGAACAGGATGCTTGCTGCGCCTGCTGATACAAGCGGCGCCGTCAGTAATGCGATACCCATATGAGGACGACTTTTATGACCTTACGACAAGTTTTCAAAGCCTGAGATGCGTTTATTTGACTTCCCAATGTCAGCGGATTGGCGAGATTCAACGGCCTACTGCTTTGAAAGAGCTGCGTTTGAAAGAGCTGCGGAATTCCATTGGAAGGTTGCGACGTTGTTGGTGGAACAGCCCCGGAAGCGGTGGAAGATTCCCTGTCCCTACATTCAATTCTGAATTCTTTCTTCGATGCTTGCTCAATTGGAGGTCATTGTGTCTTCAAGTAAGGCTCACATGCGCTCAAGCTCAGAATTCGGCCATGGCGGAAAAGTCGTTGGGGGTCAGATGAGAGGGGACGGCGGTCCTGGACTTTGTTCGGCTCCAGAGGTGGTCGGATGCCGCTCCTGAAGCGCACAGGTAATGCTCCCTCAGGCGGCACTACTCCCCTCATCGCCCACAGAGCGCAGCGCCTGTTTATCTGAAGACCTTGCCAACACTGCGCACTCTCTCGGCTAGCGTTCTTGAATCCATCTCGATCCCGTTCTTGAAGTGCGCAGGCAATCCCTCCCTGGGAGACACTACTACTTCCCCCCATTGCCCACACAGCACAACGCCTGTCTACCTCACCACCTTCTTGCCAACCCTTCGGACGTTCTCGGCTTGCGTTTCTATGGGTAACAGATCTTGGGAGATGGATGAGGAGGAGCAGGAGCAGGAGCGCCGCAACATGCCAGCCGAGAACGATGCAGAGCTGAGCGGGCTCTTCCAAGCGATCACCCCGGAGTTATACTTGAGTCTCCCTGAGCCAGTGCGCCAGCAAGTACAGGCCTCGTACAGGGCCCTGTACATCCACGGAACCCAACTGGACAATCAGATGCCCACAAACTTGTCGCAGGAGTACGGTAAGTCGACTGCAGGTCACTAAATAGTCACATTCCCGTTCTCATGTTGA
The DNA here is from genome assembly GCF_038381095.1 of Phyllosticta capitalensis. Taxonomy (NCBI): domain Eukaryota; kingdom Fungi; phylum Ascomycota; class Dothideomycetes; order Botryosphaeriales; family Phyllostictaceae; genus Phyllosticta; species Phyllosticta capitalensis. Next base: position 1,379,382 of record NW_027117444.1, on the reverse strand, counting down.
CAGCAGGCCAAGATGTACCAGTCACCCACGGTGAACAGGAACAGTGGCAGCCGGGTCCAAGATACATGTATCCGTCGCCAGAGCCATTCCAGCTCGTCAACCCGCGACCGCAGCAAGCTCCACAGCAAGTTGGGCAACAGCCGTACCGCAACTCTCTCGACAACGCCGATCCTCCCTATTTCACTCAGCCCCCCGCCGACAACCATCAGCAGCCCTCGTCCACCTTTGATTCCGAGTTTTTGCGTGGCGCCGATAATCGTGCGGCCTTCACGGACGAGCAGGCCCCGCCCTTGAGCCCTGGCCTACAATCCGGCGACCAGCACCAGCACCAGCACCAACACTCCCATAGCCTCGGACACTACAACGGCCCAACCCAGCCCCCTCAAACCCAGGTAAACGCTGCTCCCCTTCCCGTTGGCCGCGGCCCTCGCTATTTGTCTTCTGCCCGGTTGGCCCCCGTGACCGCTGCCGCCGCCCAAGAGCTCTGGGACAAGAACCACTACAGGAGTAATTCCCCGTCCAACGCTCCCCCTGGGCCGGGCGCTGCCGATCCACCTCCACCTCCACCAGAAGGCCGCTTTATCCGCGCCGTTTTGGCCCCTGGTACGAGCAACGGCTCCATCGTCATTGCCCGCTGCAAAGGCTGTAGGAAGAATGGCAAGACTTGCAACGCGCACTTCGTCTGGCCATGCCCCCGCTGCAGCAATCGTACTTGCGAGGTGGATAGAAATACACGCTTTGTAGCTGTGCGAATTCACCCCAACGGCTTCAACCTCGACCGAGGTTACAGGATCCGTGAGATCGACGGACGTGCGTATACTGACGGTGCGGCGCTGCAAAGACAGCTGCAGCAGCTTGTGGAAACTCCCGAGGAGCAGGAGGAGGAGACGGAGGAGGGCAACAAAGAGGATATGGAGGAATAGGAGGGCGGTCACCCGGATTCGAACGGCGGGCTTTTCACTTCATGCGCCATCACAGCAGAGCCTATTACTACTTTGGGACAGTGTATAGAATTCAATTCAGAAACGTGCGCTACACCACTACGTCAACCTACCTACGATGGTGGATCGAGGCTGCTAATGTGATAGATATGGACGACCCTCGGGCTTGAAGTATGCCAAAGTCTCTACTCTGCTGTATGCTGAGCACCACGAATACTCCCTATACCCCGGTGTTGAGCCCTACGATCACTCCCTAAGCATCTGCATCACAGCTCCGAATTTTGACTATGTCCCACGCATCTTGCAGCTGATCACTCCCTGTGTGCCTACATCACTGCTCAAGATTTTGGCTATGTCCAGCACGCTTTGCAGCTGATCACTCCCTGTATGTCTGCATTACCACTTAGGATTTCGACCATGTCCAGCACGCTTCACAGATGATCACTCCCTATATGTCTACATCACTACTCAGCAAAATGACCAAGCCCAGCGCGCCTCGCAACTGAAGACTCCCTGTACGTCTGCATTATGTCTTAGAATGATACCCACGTCCCACGCGTTTTGTTATTGAAGACTCCCCCTATGCCCATGAGCTGAGCACTCCAATCCCACCCTACACCTACGAGCCAAGCACCACGATGACTCCCTGTACGTGCACAAAAAACACTTGGATATTTGCAAAGTACATGTAGCTAGCTACCACGATGGCGAGATGAGCCCCCAAAGCTGCCTGTCGTTCATTCCCAGTTCGTCGTGCCATATCATTCATCATCGTACCTACGTAGAAAATCCCCCCCAAAAGAACCCAACATGAAGTTCAAGAAGAAAGCGCGCGCGCGCGGTGGAAAGTTCGAGTTACGAGCCCCCAATCCAACCAACCAGCCACCTGACCACCTGTAACCAGCCTCTGTCCAACCAAACCCAACCAACCCGATCCATGGCCCTTACCATACATACATGGCCCACGCCAGAGCCCCCAGCCCGAGTCCGTGTGAAAACAAACGAGACACCACGACGACGTACAATCAAAACCAATAACTCCCACCATGCCTGCTAACGACAAACTCGCAGCCAAGCGGCCTGCCGAGCTGCTCGGCGCAAACGCGCTCGTGCTCGACGAGCTCCTCGAGGATGCGCTCGCCGACCAGCGGGCCGTCCGTGTGCGTGTCTTTGACATGGATGACGACGACGCGGAGGCCCTTGAGCGGCGGGGGTTGTACGGGCGCCAGCGACGACGACGATGCGCCTGCTGCGGCGATGGATGAGGTTGTGGCGGCCGAGGCGGCCGAGGCGGCGGCGGCTGCGGCGGTGAGGGTGGCGTTTGGCGCTGGGCCGTGGTCGGATGGGCCTAGGAGGAATGATGTGCGGCGACTGAGGGGATGAGGCGGAGGGAGAGGGTGGTGGTTGAGCAGAGTTTGCGGCGCGGTTGCTGCTGTTGCTACCCCTGTCCCATCTACACTTGTAGCGCCCGTGGTGGGAGATCCTCCAGAGGTGCCACCGGCAACGGAAATGGAGAGAGATGGAGTTGGCGGTTGTTGCTGGTGGGTCGCCGTTTGCTGTTGCGGGTGCAAACGCGGCGTATCTGGGCCAGGGGTACTTGTTGCAGATGCGATAGGAGTGTCGAGGTAATCGCGCATGTAGACGCGCTCACCAGGAGAGAGGAGTTGCGGCGTTGTAGACGAGCCATAGGCGGCGGAGACGTTGTTGGTCGTAGTTTCAACTGTAGTTGTCGTTGTGGAGGCGCGCGCAGACAGGGCTGCAGTCAGTTGGGAGGCTGCCACTGACTTTTGACGTGAGCGGCTGCGGCGCCTACTGTGCTCATCCTCATTGCCCGAGAGGAAGCCGTTTGGTCCGCTGCGTTTCCGTTTCCGACTTTGACGAAGCTCCTCGCGCTCGCGGTCGAGCTCTTTGCGCGCCTCCCTGACCATGTCTGCCAGATATTGCAGCTCCGCAATCAAATGTCGGGGGGCAAGATGGCCAAAGAGCACAGCATCTCCTTGCGCGTCTGTGTAGCTACATTCGATAAAGACGCCAGTGAGGATCCCAGCTGCAATTTTTGGCGCTGCCTCTTGCCAGACATGCGCCGTGCGCGGAGACAACGACAGTGTATCAGGCTCGACATCTCCAAAGATGAGGATTTCGCGCGCAGGGGTTGGACGGGACGAGCTGGAGCCATAGGATGGACCCAACTCCGTGCGAATAAAATATGCAGAGCTGTCAATGACGCACTGCTGCACGCCGTCCATCTGCGGCACAGATGTAGGCTGTTGTGCTGAAAACAAAGGAGTTCCAGGCTGCGACGGTTGCGAAATAGAAAGCGATCTGCCATCTGCCGCGGCTGTAGGATGTCCATGCGCAAGCGTATTTAGTCCGGTTTCTGACATCTGGGCGCTACTTGCTCTGTGGATATGGCCAGGTCCGCGCATACAATTTCCGTGGCTCACCTTGAAGCCCTTCACACCCAAGCCATCGCACACCTCAATGTAGCCTCTACTGTGGCCGTCTCCTAGTGCGATGTTACCGCCCTCAGCGAGTCTTTGGAAGGTAACGAAGCCAACACCTCCGTCCTCATCTGTAAGGTTGGGCCATATGACGTCATTGAAGATATGAGTCTTGATCGAATTCACAGTAAAAGGCAACGCAGCGAGACGCTTGGGTTTGGAGGTATTGTGAAATGCGGCAGTGTTGATGACGAAGCCAGACAGGTGGTCCAAATGGGGGTGCGTTATGAGATACGTAGCCACATGTTCTCGAACGACGTGCACCGCGTTTGCGCGCGCAGAAGCATTTGGAAACGGCATACCAGCAAACGGTCCGGTTTCCAGCGTCGTGATGGGAGGCGGAGGTGTTGCGGAACGCCATGAAGCTCCATCTGAACTGCTGTCTGTGGAAATATCTTGCTGTGAGGAGTTCGTGTGGGTAGGGCTGGGGGACTCGTCTGTTTCATCGAAATGGACCCTTGCCGTGACGGGGCTGGTTTGATCGACGGTGGGAAAGTCATGCTCCAGTATTCGGGTAATGGCCGACAAATGGGTCCCTGCGTCGACGGCTAATATGGAGTTCTTCGACCATTTCGATGCCGTAGCCCGTACCAGAAACCCCGTCACACTGTCTTCGCTCGGACCGCCACCGGCTCCCTACATGTAGCCGTCAGCAGAGCCACCAGTTTCTTCTGTCATTCATTATGCGGGTGGAAAGATTGGCCAAAGTGCCAATCCAGGCGCTTCTTGTGACGAACTCGACAACCACTGAACCGCAGTGCGGCAAAGCTTGGTGCGCTACCGGCACTTACCAAACAAATCACCTGGATGGCTGCGTCCTTGGAGGGCTGTTCCGCATCTCCATCGGTTTTCTTCATGAAGCCGGCGAGGGGCCGTGGATTGTACGAAGTGCAAGTCCTGTTGGTGCTAGTCTGGAACCCTTGTCTCGCGCGGTGCCCGCTGCTATGGCCAGTCCACAGCTTGGCTGGTGATGGAAGCGGGATGGTCCGTCCGTCCGCGAGCTTGGGATGTGGGCGGCTTTGCCTTGCCGCAAGCTCAAAGTCTTAGAGGACGGGGTTGTGGTGCCGGACTTTGAAGCGCTGAGGCTTTTGGAAAAGGCTGCGGACAAAGACGGGCAGCATATGACTCTCGGGCAGTCTTGAAGCTGCGGGTAGTGCTCAATCGAGTCTTCGGCTGACTGGGCGACTAGAGGTGACAAGTCGAGGCAGGTCGAGGAGAGGCTGTGGTGCGCGGTGTGCGGCTGGCGGAATGGTCTTGGTTCGAGGTAGGTGTCCGATGCGCCAAAAGATGTGGGCGGGCAGCAGGTGTCTCAAACGATATATCTTTGCGCCTATAATCTCTCCAGTAGGCACCAGCGAACTGACGACAGAAGGCGCTTCTCTTGTGGCCGCGCTGGTTTTGGAATCGCGGGGATTGTGTCGTGGAATGCGTCGAGGCGGACGACGGGGTGCGGGCCGGTCGACCTGGATCGTGTGGGGGTGCGTCAAAGAGTGCCGGGCATGGCTTTCTCAGACCCGAAGACGAGGAGGATGGCAAAGGGAAATTGGGAGGAGGGCCGACCGTTGTGGTGCGGTAAGGCAAGGCGTGGAGTAGACCTGACAGGCTCGACGGCGGCGCGCAGGCGCCCTGCGAGAAGCCAAGCGGTTCGTGCCGGGACCAATGGATAAGCAAGCGGATGATGGCAGGCGCCCAAGCTGGAGGGAGGGAATCGCCTGGTCAGAAGAGTTGGTCACAAAAAGTACAACGTAGAAGGAAGAAGTAAGAGAGGAGTCGTCGGCGGGTGGTGCAACGCAAGATGTGTAGTGGTAGGTGGTAGCGCGCGTGTGTCGCGCTCACAGAGTGGACGGAGCGCAGGGCAGCAGAAGTAGGTGACTTGCAGTTTTGCGTGACTCGCGTCATAGGTGGCCCTCTGGTGCCTCTGTCCACAGTGCAGTCCCTCCACCTCTCCAGTCAACCAATCCCCAGAGTCCAGGGCCAGGCGCACCCCTGGTCCGGTTCCCGTCATGTGATTCTTCCATCCCACGATCACCACAACCCCAGCAGTCAGATCTCCTGTGCGTCATGCACTAACCCCGACTGCCGAACCCACTGCCAGCCCCATTACCCAGGAACACTACCACTGCCGTACCAGGACTAACCCCGTCATTGTGTGCTTGTCAAGTTTGGGGGGGAATCATTTTTTTGTGCCCATTCGCTGCCTATCATAGAGAGCTACCGCACGTCATGTCGTAAACCTTTTGCTGAAAAACAGCGCTCGTAAACCCATCCCGCCGTAAAACAAGCAATGCTGGAGATTTCCATCTATACCCGCAGCAATGCACAATTCCAACAGCCGTCGCGACTCGATCCGTCTTCAATCCGTTTACTTGAAGACCTTGCCGTCGGCCCACTGGTAGGTCTTGCCGTTGACCTCGATGCCGCTCTCGCAGGCCCACTGGTCCTCGACGAACTTGCGGTCAGCCTCGCTCTTGGGGTCGAGCTTGGTGAAGTTGTAGCTCTCGTGGTCGGGAGCGACGTCGAAGGCGGGAAGAGCCTCCTGGCCGCGGACAAGGAAGGCACCCTTGATGATGGAGTCGTTGGTGACACCGTAGACGGAAATGACACCAAAGAGGTACTTGCGGCTGGCCTCGAGGCGAGCGAAGAGACCACCTATCAACGTTGTCAGTCTTGATTACTTTCCAATTGTCAAAATTCCTTACCAATCAGGTTGGAGCTCATGAAGGTCATGGTCAGCTCGTCGTTGTACTTGTAGTCAACGGCCCAGATGGACCACTCGTTGAAGTCGACGTTCTCCCAGAACCAGGGCATGGCAGCCTTGGTGTCCTCGTTGGAGTACTTGCGCTTCCAGTCGTCAATGGCGAGGGCAGGGCGACCAAGAGCCTCAAGAGGATGCTTGGCCTTGGGGGCAGCGGGGGCCTCAGCCTCCTCAGCAGCGGGCTTGGGAGCCTCCTTCTTGGGGGCGGCCTCCTTCTTGGGCGCAGCCTCCTTCTTGGGGGCAACGTTCTTGATGGCCTCGTCAATGAACTCCTGCTTGTCAGAGACAGCGGTCCAGATGGGCTGGTTGACAACAGTCTCGAACCAGCGGGTGGTGGCGGGGTTCTCGGACCTCCACTTCTTGTCGAAGAAGTACTGGAAGCCGCGGCTGATCATGCTGGCGGCGAAGACGTCGGCAAGAGTGAGCCTCTCGCTGACGAGGTAGGTGTTGACGGTCAGGTGCTCCTCGAGGACCTTGACGGTCTTGAGGGCAGCAGCCTGGCTCTCCTCAACAGCCTTCTTGTTGTAAGGGGAACGGCCGACGAGGGGGAGGAACCAGCCAGCAAGCTTGGGGAGGACCTCGGAGTTGGCAAAGGACATCCAGCGGAGGATGGAGGCGTAGTCCTGCTTGGTCTTGCCGAGGAGGGTGGTCTTCTCGTTCTGGGAGGTGACTGTGTGCGGGTCAGCAGATGCTCAGATATGGCTGGCATGTGTGAAGGCTTTTTGTCAAAACAATTTGTGACAAAGGACATCAGAGTAAATATTCTCAACAGTGATTTTCAGACAGGGATAACTGTTTTGATAGGGTTTCTCATCTTTGGAAAAGGGTCCAGCGTGCCATCAGCTAATGACATTTTACGTACCGTAGACGGCAATGGCAATGCACTCGGAGAGGTTGTAGCCATCAGCACCGACAAAGGTGGGGATCTTGCCCAGCTTGTTGACCTTCAGGTAGTCGGCAGAGATGCCAGTGGCGGGGTTGGTCTCGACAATCTCAATGTCGAGGCCATTCTCCTTGGCGACAGCGATGATGGGCTGGGTGCGCGGCTGGCCCTGTGAAGGTGTTAGCAAACTGGTCGAGTAGAGTCATCGCGGGGTTGGTGTCGGGCCAGCAACAGAGCTCCTCGCCACTGACCTTGTAGCCGTAAAGCTTGCCGAAAGACATGGCTGCTGTTTTATGAAGCGACTGGATTCAAGAAAGAAGGAAGTTTTCAAGAGCCGCTGCCGTTGATCTGGACAGGGAGGACGAGGTGTGTGTGTGAGTTGTTAGCTCAAGGTGGTGTGGAAGGCACAGAAATTTGCTTGCGAGACAGAGGGGCTAGCGCGAATCTGGTGGTCCGAGCGCCCGAGCCTCAAGCAGCGCGCAGCGCAAGAAATGTCGACGACTAGACCAATCGCTTCCCTCGCCCAACCGCAAAACTCCACCGATGAAGGGCTCTACGCTCATCACCGGTCTTCGAAGGGCTGCGGGCTCTTTCATTCAATCTACCGCACCGCGCATCAGCCCCTCAGCGCTGAGGATACCTACCGCAAGACACTCTACTGCATCCTTTTCGACATCGATCTCTCGCCGAGCCGAGTTCCTCGAGGATGAACAAAAAGTCAATGCCGCCCCTGAGATCGACTTTGACGGCCAGGATGACTACCACAAGGCATTGATGAAGAGGGTGCGCGTCGTCCCGGCTTCACCGTCCTACTTCACCGGAAGGCCGCGATTCACAGACGACTTCCTCGAGCTGCAAGCACTTGTCCGCAGATACGAAACATATCCCCAGATTGACCCGCTTTTGGCACCCAGAGTAGCTTGGAAGAGCTTGGACGAGTACCAGTCGATGGGAACACCCGAGAGCATCAGGATTTCGAGATGGCGCAGACTCCAGCAGCTTTTGCAAAGGCTCAACTACATCCACCCAACAGTCATGCCAGAGGAAGTCACCCAGGTGCTGGAACGGTACAAGCGGCCAATCAATCCCTACTCTCGCGAGCCGGCTCCCAAGGTCTTGGACGAGATGGGCAGAGGCAAGGGTGTTGGTCGCAGGAAGACGTGCTCGGCTGTCGCATGGCTGGTGGAGGGCGATGGCGAGGTTTTGGTAAACAGCAAACCGCTGCACGAAGCATTCCACCGGCTTCACGACCGTGAGAGCGCACTGTGGGCACTCAAGGCCACAAACCGGTTGAGCAACTACAATTTGTTTGCAATTGTACGAGGAGGTGGTACAACAGGCTGGGCCGAGGCATTGACCGTGGCCGTAGCGAGAGCATTGCTGGCACACGAGCCAGGTTTGAAGACTGTTCTGAGAAGAGGTAGGCCTTACAATCCCGAACGCAACCTGTCTTCCCTTTGTTTTGTTCGGACTCAGGGCACGCGCCTCGCAATCGTATCCCATTGCATAGCGCACGCACAGCCTTATGTTCGCCTCACTTCGCAATTTCCTACTCCTCGTTCTCCGTATTCGAAACAAGAAATTCTGCACAAGGGTCGAAGGCTAACTATTGGTTTCTCAAACAGCTGGATGCATCACGGTGGACCCTCGCCAGGTAGAGAGGAAGAAGCCTGGCCATACCAAGGCTCGCAAGATGCCCGCCTGGGTCAAGCGTTGAGGGGCTTGGGCAGTCGCATGCTGGTTGTTGTGCAGTGTGAGGCTGCTGCACATGGAGTCAGATTCAAGGCGGCCGTCAAGAGTGGTGTTGGCCATGTCAAGATATCATGTTCAGCCGAATGGCGGATCGCGAGCCGGGAGCAGCCGCTTCTGACTGCCATGGATGCGGTTGTTGTGCCGCGGATGTTGAGAGTTTGAGGCCCGGCCGCGAAAAAACCAAACACATTACTCTGTATTGATTGTTTGCATCGAGTCAGTGCCATGTGTGGTGATGTGATAGCGGAACAGCTCGGGCCAGAGACAACTCACAGGGCGGAAGTCTATTTGCAACAGCCCTCGCTCGGGGTCGAGGACGTGTGTTGGCCGACCCATGCAGCGTATATGATGGGATGAAGCGGTCTAGGCCCACGGGCCCATGGTGAAACTCGTTTGCATTACAGGTCGTCGTCTGGCAGGCAGCGTGTGGAGGAGCGCAGACAGACAGGCAAGCGGACGGGCAGGGCAAGCGTTGTTGCGGGGGAGAAGCATGACGGCATCATCTGTCGCGCTCTCAGCGTCAATTGATCCTTCTCAGTCTCGGCCCGTTTGCAAGCCGCTACGGCAGCGATTGGGGCCAGGGAACGGAAGAAGTTGCCAAAGGCAAAGATAGGCTTTGTCGAACTGGCTTTTGCGATAGGTCGGCAAGACGGAGGAGAGGAGACGAGCACGGCCGTCCACCCAGTGGCTTGCACATGTAGGTACCGTACTCTACGTGCAAGCGAGATATGGCCCCAAGTGCAAACAACGACGCCAGAGTCGCACACAAATAACCGTGCTGACAAAGATGCGTCTTGGTGGTCTGGAAGCAAATGAAACCTTCTAGAAAGCAGAAATGGTGCAATTTGACGAGGATCCTTGCAGGACGAGGTGATGCAGCGACGGGAGCCGTTGGACGATCCGTGATACCACACGCCTCTAAATGGACGTAGTCGTGTCTTGACCTCAGCAGTAGCTTGAAACGGACGGCCAGGTCAAGTGAGCAGCAGAGCATGCGGCGCATGAATCGCAGCCCAACGTCCCCCTCCTTTGCGCGTGTCGAGATCTACGATAGGGCGACAGGGCGGCACCGCCAACCCCGGCGAGCCCAAGGCTTGAAGGGGCGATCCGGGCGAGGGATCGACGACTGCTGGCCATGGGCTGTGGAGATGACCGGACTGCTGCGTGAGCCTGTGCACAACATCAATTCTGAAAAATATCCAACTGCCTGTGCCTGCGCCCAGCTCAGCGGGACGGCAAGCCCGCCGACGCCCTGACGGCTCATGGACCTCATGGCCATGTGTGGCTTGTCCTTCCATCGGCACATGTATCCATCCAGCTTGTGCTGCAATCCAAAACTGTTTACCACAAAATGGCAGGGCTGTTGTGGTTGTAAGAAGGGGTGGGAAGAGATCGCCGCGGCTACTCGGGGCTTTTTTTCTCTTTGCACACACTCTCTCTCTCCTCAACACCACTCCATAACCATCCTCCCAATGCCAAATCCTCCCGTCGAGCCTTACCCGTATCGTAACAGCTAGGTTGGCGGCCACTGCGCGCGTGCTGGCCGCAGCGTTCACTTCACCCTGGCGCGTCACTGGCCAGAGCACCCTTCTCATCCCGTCAATGTCTCGCACGAGCCCTTGGCCGTCAAGAGCCGTGAGCCGTGAAGCAGCCCGGCGTCGCGTCGTGGCGCCCGGCGCGCGGCTGTGGACGATGTTGACAAAAGCGTAAACCTGCTCTTGATCATTCCCCTAACCACTTCCATGCTGATGTGCTCAACGTGTGCTGTGTGCGCTGCCTGACCTGGCGGCGCCCTGCTTCATTGTCCATCCTTGATCCCGTCCGTCCTCATCAACCACCACCACCCAGCTCCAGGCCAGCCCTAGGAGCGATCCCGAGCCGATCAGCTCACCTGCCCCCCGGTGTGGCCGTCCGTCGACTGTTGTGGTTGCTGCTTCTTCTGCTGCTGGCCAGGCAAACGGCGCCGTCGCGAATGGGGCTTCTCCCAACGCCATCGTCCTTCTCAGTAACCTCTTCCTAGTCCTCGAATTTCCAGCAGGGACGGCCTCGCCTCAGCACACCCGACGCACCATTTTTCATATAACCTGGCAAAAAAACTCTTTCGTCATCAGTCCTCGTCTTCATCCATTGCCCTCTCACTCCTCCTCGACTTTGCTCCATCGTGGTCGCGGCCCGCCGACACTACGACTCGACGTTGGCCGACGCGACAAGGTTCCGTCTTCTTCACTTCAGGCCGAGAAAGGCGTGGATCGCGCCGCTTTCTGCGCGTCTCCTCTCCGTCTGCCGATTTCTTGCAAGGTCTCCCTTTCTCATCCCGTTTCGTGGCCCTGCCGAACACCGCTCTCTTCGCCGTCCAAGGATTCTCCCCGCTCTTTCACAAGCTTTGTTTTTGACACCCGGGCAGGCACAGCCTGCGCGTTGCGGCCGGCCCACCCTCGCTGACGCGACCCGCCAGTCTCCGCCTCAAGAAGGGTCATTCCGAATTCTGCTCGATCGAGGTACCAGAGACCTTTCGTGCTGCCCATCACCTCTCCTCGAGGGTATCCTTGCGCCAATCATTGACGACTGTGAGGCTGCTACGCCATTCTTTCAACGGTGCAAACTCCGCCTGTCATTGGCCCGTAGCTCTGCTGCGTCGGGCCTGAGTCGCGTCTGTTTAATATCCCACACAGTCGCTGACTTCAGACCTTCGCGAGGTGTCAAACTCCTCTCGTTCAACCCACCAGCTCTGACTCGCTGATACGCGTCCCAAAGGCGCCTACCTTCATCGCAGTCTGCTCGCACGCTACCGCTCGCTTGCTTGGCCGACAAATTCGACGTGTCTTGATCGACTAGACAAGAATCCAAGCAGAAACTGGAAAGCTGGCCTTCTACGCGACTCCGCCTTCATCGCCGCAGGGGCAAAGGGGTGCGCTCGATCCGCCCAAAGATCCCTCTCGCAAGGGCAGGTCGACTGGCATGGACAATAATGACCGTCGGCAGAGGCAGCAGAATCCACCTGGTTACGCTCCACAACAAGGACTCATTCAGACGCCTCAGCAGTACCCAGCCGTAAGCGGAGCCGATCGATTTCGTCAGAATCCATTGACGGCACAGCAATCGCCTTCATCCGCGCCCTCGAGCGGACGGGCAGGAACCGGACAAGGGTACGGTTACGGCGGTTACGGCGAAGGCGCGCAATTCGTAGGCTCGTCCATCCAGGCCGGTGCGCTGCAATATCCTCCCGAGTACGGTCAAGATCAGCAAAGAAGTTCGCAGCAGTATCAGCAATATCCTTCCAACATGATGTACAATGTCCCGGCCCAGCAGCAGGCGGCTCCGCAGTCCCCGTACGAGTCGGTGCAACAGTACCAACCGCGGCAGTCTGCAGCAATAGAGGTGTTGTCAACCCAATTTGGAGTTCCACAACAGTATTATGGTGTGCCCGGCGAAAGTGGGCCAACTAGCGCCCCTGCGGCGGGAATGGCCGCGCAGAACGTGCCATCGCAATACTCGAATCTTTCTTATACCACACAGAGCCCCGTCGGACGGGACCCTCTTGCTCCCGCGTACGCCACTGGAATGAGCGATCCGACGCAGGGAGGCTCGCACGGGGCATACGCCCAACCAAACTACTCGGGCCAGGGCGCATCGTCTGACTGGGACAATGCCTATGCAGAGTACCAGACACAGGTCAAGAAAACCTTTGAATACATCCGCGACGGCCGCCTGAACGAGGGCGGCAGCTGCCTGCTCCGAATCACCAAGTGGTTGCTGGGAAATGCCGAGGCCTTGGGTAAGCCAAGTGGGTCGCAAACTTGCACGAACTGAACAGCTGAATTGACGATAGGACTAGTTCGAGATGACGAGGCCATGCACCAGGATCGCTTGAAGCTGTGGGAGGAATTCAACACGGCGTGGTTGAGCATCCTCCAATCACAAAAAGACATGACGCTTGAAATTGCCGAGACGGGACAACCCCCGCGACCTCCAAGGACCATGATGGATTACGAATTCATCGAGTCAATGGGAAAGGAGCTTGTCAGTCTTTGCGACAATATGGAGAAGCATGGATTGGTGGACTATCAAATGGGTGTATGGGAAGAGGAAATCATCGCCAGTGCGTCACGACCCGAAGTCCCAACCAAAACGGTGGCTAACTTCACATCTAGTTCTCACAAAGTGTCTCGACTTGCTGGAGGAACAAGGAGCCGGCAGTGCCGGTGGTCAGTCGACGACTACAGCGAGGAGGCGATGAGCGACGCCGTCACGATCAAAAGCCACCTTCTCGATAATGTCCCCGCAACGATGAACGCGTATGCCCTTGTTGATCTACACTGTACGCCAGGTGCTTGCACACTTGCTTTTTCTATTTGTTTTCCATTTCGCTGTACGCATTTCCTCCCTTGCTGGTGCCAGGATCCTCTGCGCACCGCACCGTCTCGCGTTTGTCTTTCTCTCATCCACCAACCGTTCCTTTTCCATCACTTTCCGATTCTGTCCAATATACCAAAACGCCGCGGGAAGCGTGGGCCGAGGCGTTTCGAGGAGGGTTTTTTGTCACTGTACAAATATCGAGCATTGTTCGGAAGAGGCGCTACGGAGGGAGGACGGAGCTTCGAATAATGGACCGGCACGGGGGCTGAGTCTGCAGACGAGGCTTATGATCGGGCTGGAGGGTGCCTGTGGAGGGGCCAGAAAAAAAAAGATGGCAAGACCGGGTTTGTGATGACGGGACGACGGTGATGGCTGGCGTTGGCGTACAAGCGCAAGGGAGGCGTCGAAAGTGGCTTGGCTGCCCAGCTGATGTCTTCCTCGAGCTTTCTTGTGTCTTTGAGTAGGGGGATTCAAGGGAGCAGAGGCTTTCGCGCCTCACATGATGGGATGGATTTCATTTTCTTGTCACGCTGGAGATACCAAGAGGAGGAGTTGAGCAGGAATGGGCGGGCGGCCTGGGGCCCGAAGAGGGGCAGGGATTGGTTGGGCAGCAAGCGATTGGTTGGAAAGAGTCGGACGCAAACGCGACGGACGAGACGAGATACGCATGGCCTGGTTTGGATCTGTCTGGCTTGACTACGTCTTTGTAAAACTATTGTCAGCAGTACCCGCTATCTGCTGTCCGCGGCCAAGAAACAACAATTATAGCTACCATGATTGTATCGCGACCTCGACTCGGCGTTGTTCTGGTTCCACTTGGCAGTCGCGTGTCTACCACGGTCAAGAGGATTGGGGTGACCTCTTGTCAAAATGTGGCTAGGTATCTACAACGTGGTGGTGTTTATGCCGTCCAGCCGGCGAATTGCCTTTTCAACACGTCGACAAGTGGCGTGTGACGCAGCTGATTACCAGCACGCTCTTGTACCTGGACACAAGCGCGAGGTGTGCTCGCGCCTCCCGGCTGACTGCTGGATGTTGCCAACGCCCAGATGTACCGCAGCCGGGGCTTTGGTGCAATGGCTTGATGCACGCACGGTGCCGCCACCTTGTCGTCTTTCCAAGTTTCATGAGATGCTTCTTTTCAGCACCAGTTCTTGTTTGGGCCGTTCTCCTCTTCCAAGAACCGCAGAGTGACAATTATTCATCAATCGCGTCGGAGATGCCGAATCCACATTATGCGCCACAAGTTGATGCCGTCTTCATACAATACACTTCATTGGGTAAATGCCCGACATCGATGCAATTCTCCCTTGCCAAACCTGCTTCTCTTGTCCCTGGCTGAGAAACATGGCCAAACCTCCGCGACATCAAATGCGAGGAGTTCTAAACCCCCGCCGGCGATTCTGCCGAATTGTCGCCAGATGCTCGTCTCCGGCGACGCGGGCCGCGCGAGGTTTGTTTCTCGCTTCTCACGCTTCGCGACGGCCCCCTCGTCGTCGACGTCTCTCTCCTCTCCACCCATCCAACTCTTTTCCGTCGCTCACGACCTGCCGGCTGCTGGCTTGCGTCCATCGGCCCGCCGGAAATTTCCATGGGCTCTTGCGGCGGGCTGCTACTGCTTCCTTCCCTGTAACCTGCCCTCGGGGCCATTGCTGCTGCCAGGGAACACGGTCCTGCGTTGGCGGCAAGGGTCAGGGGACGACGAGAGGGGGAAAAAAAATCAGAGGGGACGCACCTCAGCCATCATCGCATCCTTGCAGCGTCGAGCGAAATGTGGTAGAGCATCAATGGCCAGGTACGCGTCGAGGTGATGCAGCCCTCCACTAGGCCTGCGCAACCGCTACAACCTCGACGTCCCAGGCACGACGACGTTGCTTTTTGCGCTGGCCATGGCTCCCAACTCCACGTCGCCGGTCCTGCGAGGCGTCCAGGGTGTCATCAGCGTGCAGCTTTGCTGGTTGCTCTGCCGTCACGACTGCTGCCGTCATGTGTTGTTATTTGTTCCTCTCTTGTCACAGCTCATCGTCACGTCAAGCAGACGAGTTGACAGCACCGCGTCGCCAACATACATCTCGTCGTTCAACTAAAGGAACCTCGAGAGGGACTTATTGGCAGACATCACTCCAGCCTGAGCATTTGTTTTGCCCGACCTCACTGCTCGGACTTGTAGCCAGCCACCATCCGAACGAATGTGTCAGTCTTGCACAATGCGCATCGTGGGCGCGTCACATACTATTTACCCCCACTTGAGCTGCCCGCCTGATACCCATTGGGGTTGCCGATTGAGCATTGGCTGTGAAAAGGAGACCCGTAAAGCAGCATCGTGTGCCATGAGGTCAGCACACTGCCCCTCCTACCACTGACCAACAACTCTCACAAGATCGACAAGATGGGATTTGATGGAAACGTGTGCCCCTGAGAGAGCTCAGAGAGCTGGGATTCTGCCAGTTTCAATCACTGCGAATGCGCGCCGCGCGCTCTGTGCTGCTCGTCTTGGGCCACGGCGTGCACTGATTGTAGACTTGGCTCCCAGAGTGGTCAGAGGTCCGTTGATGTTGCAAGACGACATGCAAGGAAAACCCCAGGTCTGGGAGCGTTCTTTACGCCGTTTGTCAAGGCATCCCCATGCAGCAGTCGGATGCGGCCGAATATCATTTCCAGGAACCTGCTCAGGCATGCGGTTGTTGACATCACGCTCCCTGCACCACTGACTGCCGACATCAACACCACGATGCGAGGCTCTCGCAAGACTGCCCAATTTCCATCGGGAGAGCCAAGACAAAAAGCAACCTTCGGAAAGCGGCTCTACACCACTCGGCGTCCAAATGACACGCCGGTCTCCCCAAACGTCAGTACCGTCGATCAAGCTGCCCCAGACGCAGCAACCGCAGATCGCTCAGTGACCCCTGGCGATTGGCAAGCTTGCGACGACAACCAGAACCAACGAGAGCTAAAATTTCAACACCACCGGCAGTGGCAATGGCCGTTGCGGCCCGAGCATCCAGCACAAAACTCGTCATCCGCTCACCTCACGCGCCATGCTCAAAGTTTTTGCCTCTTCGTTTCTGCTGCGGCAGCGCACAGAAGCCGCTGGTGAGAAAGAGGTGCTGATATGCAACCCCTGATTCTTAAGCATCTATAAATACACGCCTCCACCAGTCGCGTGCCAGCATCGTAAGCTTTCTTCCGAACTTGCCCCACCTTCGCGCCCAAAAGTGCAAGAAAATCGCCGCAGGGTCTCGTTTTGCCCGTTCGCATCTGCACAATTGTTCTCCACCACCCAACATCAATCCATCATCACGATGCAGCAAACGTGCTCTCCAACTTTTCGCCTCCATCCCCCTAGTCTCATGTCGGCGACCCCGACTACGAACCACCGACGTCGGCTTTCCAAAGCAGGCCGAGTTGTTCATGCGATTGGCAGAAGTCTTGAAATTTGACCGAGTTCCACCCGATAATGACAGAGCCAACTCTCTTTTTTTCCCTCCTTCCTCGCCTTCAGCGTCGAGTTGCCTCTTTCCGCCGGGCCATGGACGTGTGGGCAGCATCAAAGCTTGGTCACGGATCAACGAAGAACCGCAACAGCAGCCAAGCACCATGCATCCGGCGAGCGGCCGGCGGACGGCGATTCGTTGTTCGGTTGAGCTGCCCGGAACCCGCGCGCCGCCGGTAGCCACAAGCAGCCGGCCTGAAAAGATCTGAGACCTCACATGGCCTTGTTTTTGGCCGTTTAGAGATTGGCTTTTTTTCGAGCTGCTAATGGTTGAGAGCGCTGTCCTTTTTTCGTCTGGGGTTCCCTCGTCATTCAGGCACCTACCGCTGGCGAGCTGACAAGGACAGCCTCTTTGGTCGACGTTGGTGTTGCAAGCCGGACGATGCCTTGACAGGGACACATCCTGCTGGCTGACGCTGGGATAGACGGTCGGCGATGAGACGGACAATTGCTCAGTCATCGCTTCTGCGCATTGAATGGCCTGGCCAATGAGACGCGTGGGCTATTTTGCCTGCCGACTTTGCTTGAAAGGTCTGATGATTCGTATGGTCGTCTTGTCGAATGAGGAAGAGCTGCGTCTTGGGTTAGAACATCGCGATGGAATCAAAAAGGCCCCTTTTTCCCAGGCTGCGACTCATGCCACCACCCTTTCATGGTCTGGACACTACTTGCAGAGACATGCTGTCCTCCTTCCAGGAAGAACAACACCAAATCCAAAAACCTGACATCAACATCATCCCAACCAGGATGCCACCTTCCCATGACCTCTCTTCTCGACCGTCAACTTCCCCCATCTCAAAAAGTTTACCTGCTGGCTCCGCCTCCAATGTCTCATGAATCCCAGGGTCTCCCCTTCTGGCAAACACGACCACCGTCGATCGAAATAGACGGCATCCCGTCACCACGTGGTGGCTTCGTTCTAGAAGCCTTCTTCATGACGCTGTCAATTACGTGCTGTCTCGACAAGCACAATGCTGGAACTTGGGATTTGTTCGAGCCGCGCGGTAGCTGCGGCGGCGGCGGCTAATTGATCGAGGAAGGCGTCACCGTCCCGGTCCCGGTCCGTACCTTCTTTGCACGTACGACGTGGCTGCCTCGTGCGAAGCAGATGCGCCTGCCTCGTGATCGATTGCTTGGGCAAGCCAGTTGCGAGGAAGTGAATGCATTCTTTGCGTCGATCTTTCTCAGTGCCACATGTCCAATAACGTCGTTGGCGGAGGCTGTGGCGCGCAGCATTCAAACAAGGCATCAAGATGTTTGTTTGAACGCACGCGTCACAGCGCGCGGCGAGAGACATGTCGACTCCAGGGTTGAGTGTCGACGTCGCGCAATCCAAATCGACCAGTCGAAATGCGTGTATGCAGGGAGCGGTCCAACGCCTTCTTGTCCACAGACTTGGGCGTTTGAGCTCCTATGAGGATCGCTATGGGGAGCATTCAATCTTCCCTTAACCGGCCTTGAGTTGACAGGACATCTCTGTACATGTGCTCTCTGACCTCGTCTTTTGACGATTCGACCCCATTGTTCAAATTACCTAGTGACGTGTGTCTACGGGGAGCACTCGAGCACTCCTGCGCCGCCTTGGAACCGACAATTCTTGACGGCCTTGAGGTAATGTGATGGCGCGGACTTGTCGTGATGAGGGGTCCAAGAGCGACAGATGGTTGCGTATCCTGCTGCTTGGTGCAGGTGGGAGCTTGAAGGCTTCTTCCGTTTTCATACCTGCCCCTTATTCTCGTCTCTCATTCTCTCTCTTCACTTTCTCAAGAATTGGTTCGTTTTAACCTGCTTTTCGTTTTTTTTTTTTTTTTTTTTTTTTTATTATGTGGACTCCTCTGCTTCTTGCCAAAAGGAGGCCCCCTTCACCCCGAGGTCAAAAAACAGCATCCATCCCACTTGCCCTCGCCTTCCCATCATCTCTCACCAGCACGCCCGCACAGACATCCTTCAACTCCGGTTACCAACAAGCATGATCTCCACCAAGATCTCTCGCTACCAAACACCACAAGCCTCGCTACCACTCAGCAAGACAGAGCAACAAAAAGTTATGCGGCAGGGGGGCTGACTAGGATTTGAACCTAGGACTTGCCGCGGTCTCAGACGCCACGCGGTTTATATGACCGTCGACACGTGTTTACCTCCACTCACACCTCCAGCCCTTGGACTATATGGCCGCTGTTGGAGTTATACTGAAGATACTATACTATATTGTAAGAAATTGGAGAGAGTGGTGTCCGCCACTCCGAGCATGTCCCTGAGCTGGGAGGCTATCCTTCTGGCCACGGATTTCCCGCGAGAATGTCGGCACAGCAATTTGGTCGGGCCCTGCCCGCAAATAAATGGTGATTTCGTGCCCGTTTGTCTCGCGATGCTGCGCTTGGTGGTTGAGTTTGCGCCCATCACGAACTTTTTGTGACCCCCCCTTTTCTGTCGCCCATTTCTCCACTCCAACAGCCGCCACTACCAAGATCACCATTTACCATCACAACACGTGCCAACTTTCATACTGCACAAGTCAATCAAATCCTCGGCCTTGCTTGAACTCCTAGGAACTACGGTTGCGAGAAAAACAGGAGCAAAAAAGACATTAAAGGCGGGGGAAAGATGAAAGTTGACGGTCGGAGAATGTGAGAATTTCTCTTTTTTACCGCTCCCCTCGGCCTTTTTAGATGTCCGTAGTGCTTCAATTTTGAATCAGCAAGGGATAAATCAACTCCCAAGACATGGCGGAGGTGGTTGAATTGCCCCTGTAGCTACTTTCCTTCTACAAGCTCAAACGTTCAAGTCTCCCCACCTGCGAGGCACTTGAACGCTGCTTGTGCCAGCGGACCCGCCTCGAGTAATACCAACACTTCTCGTTTGCGGGGCCGCGCTTTTGGCGATGTTGTTGCCGCCGGATCCGGGTCGCCAGCACCGACTGATCACCACGAATGCCGTCAGGCAGGACCAAACCACGTACCACCGCGACTAAAAGGCACTCTTCCGTCACACCGTCGGATTACTTCGTCTTCGATACTTCCTGGGCGCGTATCCCTTTGCGAGTCTACAGCATCACATCCTGAAGCTTGTGTTGCTCTCCACCAAGGTTCAAGTACAGTTTCCACCGAGTCCTGTTCAGGGCGCTAAACTAAGCCAAGCCCCGGAGTTGACGCTTCATTCGTCGTTTGCTATACCGACGCGTGTAAGCTACGTCGAGCAAATCGTAATGTGAGAGCACATGATTTGCAAATGACTTTGACCGTCAAAAACGAAGACGTGACGAAGTGGTGTACACTTCAGACGAAGAGAGCGCGAGAAATTCGGGAAACGGAGTTGTGCAACTGCAGACAGCCGCGCTGATTTCAATTTTTGCTTCGAAGTGCCTGCCCCTTTCACGCTTGCATTGGCTTCGATACTCATTTCTACTATCACTTCCAAACTCTCATGATGATGTATTCGAGGCAACAAAAACTCTACCCACTGTGCGTGGGCCAGATGTGCAAAAGCCTGCAAGTCTCCACTCGCGACTTTGCGCGTTCGTCTGTCTTCTGCTTCGGAACCTGCAGGGAGGGAGCAGCATTCAAACACGCGAGCGATGTCAGGACTAGGAAGATGGGGGGAGAGAGCGCGTCTCTGAAATACCTCGACGTGGATGGTGAGGTTCCCGATCAGGAAGTGTCGGCAACTATTGCCGCCAGGGGGCCATGTCCATTTGCAAAAAAACTGATTGGAGAGCGCGATGGATGATGGATCTTTGAAGACGACAGAGATGGGACGCATCAAAGTCAGACATGAGGAGGAGGGATAGAAACAGGACATTGAATGGGAAGCGGCTGATCACTGTGAATATAAGGGGGTGGGTATCAGCAAAGTAGCCCCTGAAGTAAGCACTGAAGGTTTCTGATGTAATGACTGCACGAATCGATGGCAGCAGTCTTTGCCGACTGATTCTGGCTGTAAATATCGCCGTCGCTGCTGCCAGCCCGCTTCCACGACGGTGCATTCCGTAAAGAGCAGCTCCCCCTCGGTCTCCTTCCCATTGAGGCAGTCGGCCAACCCTGCACAAGAAGTGAGCGGCTCGGCGGGGAAAAGCTACGTCCCTCTTTCCTCTTTCCCCTCCGACCACCCGACATGAACAACAAGCCTCATCGCCCACCCCAAACGCTCAAAATGCAGAAGACATCTACTGAAACCAGCCATCATCACGCAACAACAGCCAAAAGACCAAGAAAATGACATGAACAAATCTTCCGAGGTGGCCGTTCTTCCCAGAGCCATGCAAAACTCATCCAGGCAGGTCAAGTGCGACCAAACGCCCAAATCTGCCTCCTTTCCCGCGCGTTCGGGTCATTGTGAATACCTAATGAGTCTCAGCTGGCACAACAGGTCGCAGAAGAAGAAACGGAGATTGGAAAGTCCAAAGCGATGCGCGGGGGTGGCTTGAACGAGTGCTCTCCGTAGCCATCATCCTCTCACAAGCTCGAATCTCCAAGTCTGTGGGTAGGTAGCAAGCTTGGTGTTTGGTGCACTCCTTGTATGTACTATAGTAATAATATATATTCATTTCACAGGATTTGGGCACCACCACATGATGTCAACAGCTCGCCCAGAAAAACCCAAGTCTGGAAACATGACTACCGGGGGGCATTCCAGCAAGCAAGCACCCCTATCCAGAAGTTGCCATTTCTTTTGCGACCAACAACTGGGGCTGGGGATTGAATGAATGACAATGGTTGAGTAATGATTGTGCGCCAGGCGAGCCTTTTGAATTCTGGGAGGCCGCGTTGTTGTTGCAATTTCGAAAAAAGGGTACAGGGAGAGGACAGGACTCGTTGTGTTGATTGAAGGTGAACAGACAGGCTGGGCACTCTGCTGCTGTGGTGAAGGTTTGGGTCATCAGCCTTTTTGCTGGCCGTCATTTTTGCGACCCGGCCATCCGGAGTTGCACCTTCAGAACATCGAGGTCAACGTAGCGTCGAAGCAAATTGGAAAAAGTCGACTGGAGCTGAATCTTGCGACTGCTGGTGTGTCAAATGAGACCGAAGCACGCACGAGATTGACGAGCAAGAAGCGTGAAGTGATATGAGAGAGAGCCAGAGACGCGCCGTCTCCGCATGTGATGTATATGAATGTGGTAAGTATCTGAGTCTGTGTCGGTGTGTCGGTGTGTCGGTCTGTATGTGTGTGTGTGTGTGTGTCCCATCTTATCCATCTGTCTGGTCTCGTAATGCATGCTGCTGGCCGCTGCCTCCACAAAGAAAAGAAGCTAGGAAAAACACCGTCGTGGTGGGCAAGGAGAACGAAGACAACAAGAAACAAAACAAGGCAAAAGGAGACAGACAGTTGGACTACAAAAAAGAAGAGCCCGATTCCCACTCCAACCATCATCCGGGACCTCCTTGCCACCTTGCCTTGCCTTGGTCTGTTTCGCCCTGGCTGACTGCTGCTGCCCCAGCAAAAAGTTCCCAACCCAACCCAACCCATCCATCCCATTCCGTCCCGATCCGTCCGTCCGCCCGTCCATCCATTCGGCTAATGGCATGAAAAGAGGAAAAGGAGAAAAGAGAAAAAACTCGACTGGTCGATGTTGACTTTCCAAAGTCCGCGTAGAGGTGTGGTCCTTAGGCTGATATCAACATGCCTCGCTCCCATCAAGTGTCATTCTCCGCACAACGAGTGTCCGTATCACTGGCGTCTTCAGCTGGCTGCTGTTCATCTAAGATCCACGGCTTGGGGTGATTCTTTCCATGCTGCATCGCCTGACTGCACCAGGCGAGGAGATGGTCGACAAAGGTTGAGGGGTTTTCGTAGCGATTCGGGACCCATGGCGTCTGCCCAAGGTCCGGGTTTATTCCGCTGCCGCTGGTTCCGTGCCTGACGGATTCTCCGCCGGCGATTCCGCGTTGACGGCGTCGAAAGGTGCCGCATGTAGGGCAGGCTTCGAGCTCTGGTGCAGTGTGCCGAGTCTCTTCTTCTCCAGAGCGTCTATCACCCACTTCGCTACCTCCGGGTCTTCCGGCGCTGCCGGTCCCAGATAGGATACATCCACTGTCTCTGAGGCGGCCGATGCGTCTTCGTCTTCGTCTTCTTCGGTAATGGTCGCTGGCTTCAACAATGGCGCCAGCCAGGCGTGTTGGAGGAGCATCGCATACGTCGGGCGCAGCTTCGGAATCTTGTTGAGACATCCCCTGACAAAGTTTCTCGCTGCTTCCGAGAAGCCTTCCTCGGGTAGATCTGGGGGCTCTCCGTCCACGATTGCCTATGCTTGTTAGAAGTTGTGCGATGGGGGAATGCGCAGACTTACCGATAATTGAGAGAAGATGTTGTTGTACGTCTCCGGAGGGTAAGGGTACCTGCCCATGGCGCACTCGATAATGGTCAAGCCCAAGCTCCAAATGTCGCTCTGCACGCTATAAGTTCCGCCACCAGGGTTGGCGCCAGCTTGTGCTACGCCGCCACTGGATATCCTCTCGGGCGCCATGTAGCTCTGGCAGCCAATGTTGGTCTTGGCTATGCTGGCGACCAAGTTGCCGCTCACACCAAAGTCGCAAATCTTGACCTGGCCCTTGGTGTTGATGAGAATGTTGGTAGGCTTGACATCGCGATGTATGATGTTGTGGTCGTCTTTGAGGGACTTGAGACCCATGGTTGTAGCAAGTGTGATCTTACGTAGGACGTTTTCAGGGATACCTTCGCCGTATATCTTGTCAATGGAGCCGCCATCCATGAATTCCATGCAAATGTAGACTGCTCCTTCCTGGAAGAAGGCGCCGTAAAAGTCGATGATGAAGGGGGATATGCAGCGGTGCAAGATGTCGAGCTCCATGATGATTGCGGCGAATTTTGCGTCATCGAGCTCAAGCCGGATTTCCTTCATGGCCATGACCAGGCCAGTGGGGCCTCCGCTCGCCTTCTTGGTGGTCGGGCTGGCTTCCTCGGGGTCGGCAATCTTGCGACTGGCGGGGGAGTTTGCAGGAATCACAGGCATTGACTGTGCTTTGTTGCCAGCCAAACCCAGTCCAGGCCGCCGCATCTGCGGTCGACTATGCCTCACTTTGTAGACGGTGCCGTAGTTGCCCTTGCCAAGCTCGTCCAATGTGTCAACCTCGTCAAGCGAGATTTTGAAGCTGTGGCCGCTAGCGAATTCGACACCCTGGTTTGTCAAGACAGCCTTGCCTTTGAAGTGTAGGTTCCCCGTCTCTTTATCAAGGTACTCGGCATACTTGTCCATCATGGAGCCACCGTTGGATTGCGCAGGATTTGTCGGACCTGCATCTGGGCCTGCTGCAGGGCCATTCATATCTGAAAGCTTCAAACCAGGCTTCTTCCTACCAGCCGGTGTCGCTTTGGCAGCAGCTCCATTGGGGCTCGCGCCGGGAAGACCGCCCGGCAAGGCCATGCCGCGTTTTTCAGCCAAGGAAGGTTTCTTGGGACCGGTTCCTCCCAAGCTCGGTATGGCGGGTGCTGACGGAAAGTGGGGGATGCTTGGTTTTCCAGGAGTGTTGGGCAGCTTGAAGTTGCCAGGTACACCGCCTGGGTTCGCTACGAAACCGGGGGAGGGTGCCGGACTCGAAGCAGCTGCTGGGGAGGACTGCTGGTTCCGCATAGGGTTTGGCGGAGGAGCACCCTGTCTGCCGAGGTGGACCTTTTGTATGCGCGCGAGAATATCCTGCGAAACATTGAGGCCGCTGTTTCTGCTCGAGATGGTTGGAGGCTTGGGAGCGGGTCGTCTGGCGGCGTTGAGGTTGCCCAAGGGCGTCGACGAATAGGTCATGCCCGAGGTGGTAGGGGCAGCGGATACCGAGCGGCCCAGAGGTGGCGAGGGACGGGCATTGTCGGTCGAGAGGTGAGCAGTCGGCGAGGTAGGAGAAGGGGGGTCGGGGCTCGAGGGGGATTCGAGGGGTGAGGGTATGTCGGAGAGATCGTCGGTCGGGGTACTCATGGTGATGATGGCGGGGTAGAGGAAGAGGTTCGGGGGGCTTTGTCCGGTGGGGAAGGGAAAGGAAGGGGAGGAATTGAATCAGATCATTGAGGGGATGTGGCGGTGCGGGGGAGGAGAGAGATGGGGAGATGGGAGAGAGGAAGAGGGTGAGTTGAGATGGTGGATGGATGGATGGACTTGGCTTGGCGCGACCAGAATGTGGGCAGCAGGAAGATGGAACTGGAGAAGCAGGTGGGACGTGACCTGACGTAATGGGTACACACACATGGAAGAGCATGAGGACGGTCAACTCTCAGTCCGTCATCCTGATCAGTCATGTCGCTTACCCATGTTCCTTTTGCATATTTGTTTCTTCCGCCAAGTCACCGCTCGTGGGTACTGCGGGCTGTGCAGGTGCTTGCGCCTGTGGCTCTCGTGCGCTGCCAAGTCCTCCGTCTGCCGCGCTTCGCCACGCTGCGACGAACTACGTGGGTCAGCCAACTTCCAAGACTCGTTTGTTCACCAACCATTCATCCTTCTCCGCCTTTTAATTCAACACCTCTCCCCATGTCTATCCGTCTACCAACCTGATCTGCCGCTCTCGCCCTCGCGCGCGCCGCTCCCTTGGACCCTCAAACCTCTTCTGCGACACCAAAGTGCCACGACGCCTACCGTGGGATTCCTCCCCAACACCCACCCACAACCTACAAAATGTTCGATTCTCCCCATCGGCTGCCGGCCGCAAACGAATTTGCGACCATGACCGACTCGGCCCTCGCCGCTGGCTCCTTTGATGCCATGCCAAATGGCGCCCACTCGTCACATCCAAACTTTCTACACCTCACCCTGCTCGTCTTCGAGGCCGTCATGGAGGTCGTCTGCGTGAGCTTACCAGGCTACATCGTCGCTCGCCAGGGCATGTTCGACGCGAACGCTCAAAAGTTCGTCGCCAACCTCAACGTCCAGCTATTCACACCGTGTTTGAGTAAGTCTTTGTTCCCAAATAAACGCCACCAACACAGCTAACGCAAAACAGTCTTCACCAAACTAGCCTCGCAACTCACGGCCGATAAGCTCGTCGACCTCGCCATTATCCCCGTCATATTCGTCATCCTGACCATGGTGTCTTGGGGCTCTTCCCTTGTCATTGGCC
The DNA here is from genome assembly GCF_038381095.1 of Phyllosticta capitalensis. Taxonomy (NCBI): domain Eukaryota; kingdom Fungi; phylum Ascomycota; class Dothideomycetes; order Botryosphaeriales; family Phyllostictaceae; genus Phyllosticta; species Phyllosticta capitalensis. Next base: position 1,353,648 of record NW_027117444.1, on the reverse strand, counting down.
GTCTATTCGGCTTTAAGCGGAAGAGGCCGCAGAACTTCATAACCGCCATGGCTGTAAGCCGCCCCGCCTATTGATATCGCCCTTTTTTCTAATTGGTCTAGGTCTTTGCCAACTCCAACTCCCTACCCATCTCGCTCGTCCTCTCCCTCTCCAAGACGATCCAAGGCCTCCACTGGGACCAGATCCCCGGCGACAACGACGACGATGTTGGTGCACGCGGTATTTTGTACCTGCTCATTTTCCAGCAGCTTGGTCAGCTTGTGAGATGGACTTGGGGATATCAGGTTCTGCTGAGGCCTGCGAGCGAATACGACGACGAAGACATTGGCGCATCTGCTGCCTTGGAGCGCGGTGACTTGGAAGACTCGGCATCTATTGAGCGTCGCAACCTGCTGGAGGACGACAACAGCCAAGAAGATGGACACTTGCAGCCGGATTCCACCTTTGCCTCTGGAAGCATTACTCCGGTAAAGAAGGACGATGATCGAGACTCTATGATTTCCAACGAGGGCGCCAACGGCAACGCCGCTCGTCCCAATGGCAACGCGGACCGTATCTACTCAGGAGATCTGCCGGCCGTATCTTTCAACCGCCGCAAATCCCGGACCAAGTCTATCAAGCAGGGCATCAAGGACAAGGTTGCCATGGTATCGGATGCCATTTCCACCGCGTTTCGCTCTGTCTACGAGTCGCTCCCTCAGCCTATGCAAAAGGTCTTGTCCAAGATTTCAGCCGGCATGGGCAGATTCTTCCGCGGTCTCTGGGAATTCATGAACCCGCCCCTATGGGCCATGCTGGCTGCATTGATTGTTGCCTCTGTGCCACCGCTCCAGCACCTCTTCTTCGATCCCGGTACCTTTATCAACAACTCGGTCACCCGCGCTGTCAAGCAATCAGGAGGCGTTGCTGTACCCCTCATTTTGGTTGTTCTTGGCGCCAATCTTGCCCGTAACACGCTGCCGGAGCAGACTACCCAAGACCTCGTGGATGCCAAGGACGAGAAGAAGCTGCTAATCGCTTCGCTGCTGAGCCGCATGGTGCTACCGACAATAGTCATGGCTCCCATCTTGGCACTTTTGGCCAAGTTTGCACCAGTGTCCATCATTGACGATCCGATCTTCATGATTGTCTGCTTCCTGCTGACGGGCGCACCGAGCGCTCTGCAACTCGCTCAAATCTGCCAGCTCAACAACGTCTACATGGGGGCAATGAGCAAGCTTTTGTTCCAAAGCTACGTAGTCTGGTAAGCTTCGTACCCCCTGTCCTGCATGCATATTCAGCTGCTAACCGCCGACTTTCAGGATTTTGCCTTCGACTCTCATCCTCGTCATGCTTGCCCTCGAGTGTGTCGAGTGGTCCGTTGGCGCCAGCTAAGCTGCGCCACAAGCGAACGTTTCTTGTGTTTCCCTCGAGCCGTAGCGTCATGCCACGCCATGTCGGACCTGCAGAGACGAGCACACCGCTTGTGACACCGCTCATCACCACTCTACGCGCTGCATTATTCTAAGACTTCTTTGGGCATCCACCCCAACCACACTTGACATTACCTTTCCGCTCGTGCTTCTTCTTCGGGCCTGTACTAATTTGTGCGAGATTTGGCCCTCAGCCAAAGCTTGGGTATTGTTTTTTGTTGCAATCGATATACACACGAACGTTTTAGCAAGGCGCAACAGGTTTCGGGAGGCTGGTGTTGTCTGGGCTGACGCTGGGTTTTTGAAAGGGGGGCAAACGTTTCCGGTCTGAAATGTGTTTCAGGCCAACAGGATGGGGGAAAAAAGAAAATACGGTGACGATCAACCTGCTTGCCGCTTGGGCAAAGCAGGTTTTCTTGGGAGGCCTCGTGGGCTTTGACGAACGGTTATGGAGTCGGTGTCGGAGTCGGTGTCGCGGCTGGAGAGGGAAGGAGATGAGAAAAACTGCGGTCAGCTTTTAGTAGCCACCACCGTTGTTTTTTTCTGCCTTTACCTACCCTAAGCCCATCATCAACAACATCGAAATCAACAAGACGAAAACGACCACAAAAAAGATGAGACATACACAAGAACAGGCCCAGAGTGGCCTTCCACCAAAAAAGTTTAGTGCGTTTACCAACGACCTCCGCTTCCATTGAGATTGAGATGCCGCACGGCAAAACTCGCTCTCTTGAGCCGGATAGAAATTCGAAAACTTCGACGAACAAATTACTACTACCAGTCGCGAAAGAAATATATACGGGGGCAGGTGTCTGATTGGCGTTCATTGCTTTGCTGGATCAGCTTGATTCGCGATTATTCTTGGCTGTCTGTCAGATTTTCCTTTTTGTCTATGTCTTGCGGCTGGCGCTGGTTGGCTGCGTGGGATGCGGCGGCAACAACCTGAGCCGTCTCAATCAAGTCAAACCGCTTCTTCTTGCGCACTCATTCTCTTTTCTGGTTTGCCTCTTGTTTTGCTTGACTTGCCAAGACGCGCTCCGTCGGATTTGGCGCAGCAGCGCAAAACGCCAGGTTGACGCGCAGGAATCACCGGCGTCTCTTGTCGCGTCTTGGGAAGCAGTGGAGGGAGTGGCGTGGCGTGGCGGCAGGATTGACAGATTGTCTTGGGGTGCGGCGACATTGACAGACAGACAGCTTGGTGGCAGGTTTTGGCAAACGCGTGCGCGACAGACGGCGGCGCGTCTTGTCGCGTCTTGGTTTGCGCGCTGGATGGGTTTGGCGAGTGCTCGCGTGCCCTCTTGCTCCTGTTGTTCGCCTCGTCGTTCGCTTGTCCACGGTCGATTTGGCGATTGGGCGGTTGGGCGGTGGTCTGCGGTTGTTGGTGTTTTTCATGGAGCGGATTCTCGTTGATTATTCAGCTTGCCTTCTTGTACCTAGACGCTCTAATACCCCCTGATCTCAAAAATTTCTCAACCGAAGCTTTTGATTTGCATTGAAAATGATGACTGCGTGGTCTACACGTCTCGTCTGTTGAGTTGCGCAATGCATGACAAGTACCTACCCCGTCGTTTTGACGGCCTTGCGCTTCGTGCTGTGTGTGTGGTGTTTGCTATGTCTGTATAGTGTGTGGTAGCTGGTCGGATCCTGTTAGGACACGCGACAGGCAATGAATGAATGGCATAGTGGTCGAGTAATTTCTTTGCCTCTCTTGTGGTCGTGTTCTCTGGTCTCCTCTCCTTCCCCATCCATCTGCATGTAGTTGGGTTAGTTGACTGGGTGATTGCCTCGTCCGCGTCCCACATTGTGCCTTCCACCGACCAAATATGAGCCGCAACAATAAGCGCGTCGTCCGTGATCCAGAGGTACGCTGGTGTGTGGCTGCGCCACACTGCTGCTCAGTGGATCAGATGGAGACTGTCTGCGCTCCTCGTATCAATGGCCATCAGCTGGCTGGTGGACCATCGTTGACATGACTAGAAACACGAAGAATAGCATGGACACGGTCGTAATGTATGTGTTCGATGATTTGTGCTTGAGTGGGTATCTACAATACATGATGCAATCTCTTGTACTACATTCGCGGTAGTTTCATCGACGCAGAAAATGGTGAATGCTTTATGCTTGCGCTCGCTCGCTCGCTTGCCGACCGGTGACCGTCCATGTCCAATCCAAGCATCCAGAAATTCCGACACAATGCATATGCGCGGTTAGCAATCAATCAGGGGTGACAGAGAGGAAAGAAAAAAAACGTGAGAAAAGGGAAAAAAGATCATAAGGAACAAAACGCAGTCATCAAACCTCCAGGGCCGCCTCGGCAGCTTTGCTGTCGCTACCTTCTCTCACGCCTTTCGAGTCGCCGGCGCTGCCGTCGTCCGAGCTGCGCGTCTTTTGGACCTCGAGGACCTCGAGGCCCTCGTCGAGCTTGGGGCCCGTGTAGTTCTTTGAGCCGTCGAAGATCCACGTGATGAGGGAGATGAGGACGACAATGGCAAAGACGACGACGCAGTAGTTCATGTTGGAGCCCGTCACGGGCAGCTCCGGAGGGAAGACGAAGAGCACCGTCGTGACGATGACGTACACCACGCCGATGATGTTGGCGGCCCAGGCGACGGGCTCGGGCATCGTGAAGCTGCGCGGCGGCAACATGCGGCGGCCGCGCATGCAGTTGATGGCGACGGGGATGCCGTACGACACGCCAAGCGCAACGACGGACGCGGCGGTGATGGCGTTGAACGCGGAGCTCGAGCCCAGGAAGATGCAGCCGAAGATGATGACCCACGCCGTGCTGAAGATGAGGGCGTTGAGCGGCAGGTCGAGCGACTGGTGAACCTTGGCGAGGTGACGCGAAGCGGGGAGGCCGCCGTCGCGCGCAAAGGCGTACACCATGCGGCTGCTGGCCGTCATGATGGAGATGGTGGCGAAGAGCATGCAGACGAGCGGGAAGATGAGCAGGCAGGTCGCGCCGGCGCGGTTTTGCGTCGCGTTGTAGATGATTTGGAGAAGCGGTCCGGCCGACGACTCAATGACTTGCTCAATGTTGCCCGCGACGAAGAGAAGGCAGACCAGGAAGATGAATCCGGTAAAGGTACCGATCAAGACGCAGTAGACCATGATCTTGGGCCCCTGAACAGACGCTTCGGGAATTTCCTCAATCATGTGGGCCACAGCATCATAGCCAGTGACACCGAGACCTCCCTGAAGCAGACCCAAGAGCCACGCGATTCCATCGGGCCATCCGGTAGTGTTGATCCAGTTGCTGAAGACAAAGGCGCCCGAAGAGTAGTTGGGGGACGCGCAGGCCAGGACAGCAATGCAGATGATGGCGAAGCCGGCGATGGACCAGCTGATTGCGGCCTTGTTGACGTACGGAAGGGCCGAGTTGGCAAAGGCGTTGAGGAGGAAAGCAACAACGTTGTAAGCAATGTAGATGAGGAACTGGTGCCAAGACTGGGCCTCGTAGGAGGGGTGCCACAACGCAATGAGGCCAACGAGCAACTGGCTACCGAGGAGACCTCCGGTGCAGACCAATGCGATCCAGCCAAAGCAGTTGATCCATCCTGTAATCCAGCTAAGGGCAGGAACAGATCTTTTCCAGGCAATCACTGCAACCCAGTGGTATTGACCTAAATCGGTCAGTGATTGATTTGGGAGCCAAATTTTTTTCCACGCTTACCTCCAGCCGTGGGATAGGCGGACAAGAACTCAGCCAACGATGCGGCGAGGCAGAGGTTGCAGAATCCAGCAGTGACCAAGCCCCAGACGACGGATGTGGCACCGCCGCTGGGGAGGGCCAGGGAGAGCGAAGCGGAGAGAGCAGTCCTAAACACTCAATTAGTGAACGTAAATGGATTAAATGGATTGGAAATACGAGCCATGAATTTAAAATTGCGAAGGCCAGACCGAGTAGAGAGAGGAACGAGAACTGTCGCTTGAGTTCCCCCTTGTGGCCGAGGGCCTCGAGTTGAAGCTCGTCGGCGGTGAGCTCCGCAGGTCGGGTCATGGCTCTGGCTGGCGGCTGGGGCGGAGAGGACGAGAGATGGAATGATTACTTTGGATGGCGTTGGAGTTGCGACCAGTAAATATTTGGTGCAGACGCACAGCTGGGGCAAACAGAGGCAGGGTCCCGTTCAGATACCGGCGCTACGGGCGCAGAGGGCGAGGAGTGGATTCTATCTGTGGGTTTCGTGATGGCATTAGCATAGTATTACGGTATGACGAAGGGCGCCCACACGCACAGTCCAATCAGTGGTCATTTGTCATGACTAAAGGGGAAAAGGCCGTCGGTTGTGGTGGGTTTTTCTCCGGGGAACCGAGGGACCTCTCCAGGTTTTTGGCCAGGTCCGCGGGGAGACTTGGGGCATGGCTGGAGATGGTGTTGAGGGGTCCAAAGATGGGCCAGATGATGGATTCGACATTTTTCTAGCCGTCCCGCAGCCACGCGGATCGTCGACAGGCTGCTTAACTCGGAAAGGAAGGTTTTTGCGCAGGGCGACGATAAAGTGCAGATGGCTTATCTTGGAATGGGTAGGGCGTGTCTTGTCTTTGCTCGGCGACTCTTATCACGAGCTCGGTCCTATGAGCGGGCAGCGCCGGCTTGGGATCCTGATTCCGTCTGTCAAGTGCTGACACAGCGATAGAGGGCCGAGGGGTTAGTAAGCGTCACATGAGTCGAGATGAGGAAAATCGGCAGCACCAGCCACACCACACACAGCCACCCACTTCAGCCTCGCTGTCCCCTCCTCAATCCTCTAGTTTCGCCCAGAGGCCGACGTACTGATCTTTGAAGTGGTTAGTCCTGATTTTTTCCGCGGCGAAAAAGCTCCTGATATTATTATCAACTTCATCCGACAACCCCTGGTCAGACTTCGGCCAGGTCTGTTCCAGTGTATCCAAGACTGGAAGAGTTCATTTTCTGTTACTCGAACGCACAAAGATTGCTGGGAACTCATAGTAAAGACGACGTCTCTCAGGACTGATCTGCTTGGCCTCAGTGCCGATGCCCTTCAGCCGGTATACAGTCGCCATTGGACTAAGGGACCACCACGAAAAGGTTCTGTGGTGTGCTTGCGCTGCCTACAGCCAATGTGGCGAGCACATCATCCATCAATGGTCTCAAGGCATCTTCATTGAGAAGACGCTCGGTCGTGCGGGCCAGGACATGACGACAAAACCTTTCACAATCCTGGAGTCTCGCTCCCGTCTGCTGATCAAGACCTTCAGTGGGAACGAGGGACCGGAATTCTCCTGAAGATTCCCTTCTTTCAAAAACGTGCCGTTTTCCGTAGTCGATTTCGATGTTCCCTGTGACATCGGGACATTGGAAAGTGGCGGATGATTGGGCGATGGAGAACTTGATATTGGCTGCGGTAGCCTTCTGGTCCTGAATCCTCATAGGTCTGTCTGGGAACAGATGTCGTTCGATCATTTTGAGCAAGACACTACTCTCAGGCGAGGAGCAGAAACTCGCCGGTGTTTTTGGTAGTTTGAACTTCCGGAAGGTTGTCTCAATTCCAGGCCCTTAATGAGTATCTAGACAAGAGCGCCACAGATGGCATCAGCTTGGGACTTTGTGTAGTCGCTCTTTAGCAGCCACGCAAAGCAGCGGGCTTTCCCATCTGCCATAGCCATCAAGACCCATTTGAGGTTTGTGGCTTCCCGTAGTTGCGGTCTGACCTTTCGGATGGAGAGAGAAGAAAATCGAATGCCTTATCCACTTCGAGTGATGGTACGGGCTGACGAGGTACCAGTATTCTCAGTTTCTCCATTTCAGTCTTCACCGTGTCTAATTGACGCTTCTCTGGATGCGTGACGACATTCCCGACGCCTCTTGAGAAAAGCTGCTCATCGGAAGCATGGGAGAGTCCGAGTCCTTGAGTCACGCTTAGTTTAGTGTCTGGAAACTGGCTTGCTCTTTTTGCTCGCTTGGGAGACGGTGCAGCTGCAGAGCCTGTAGGCTGTTGGAGAATTGTGGTGATGGCGCTTTGAACCAGGCTGATTTGGAATGTGTCCCCACTCATACCGGTCTGTATGGAGCAGGACAGGGAGAAGAGGGAGCGCGAAAGTCTAGCTGCTTCTCCACAAAGATATCAGCCCCTCTGTTGATACTTGATGTCGATTGACCAGTCCTTCAGATCGCAGAGTGTTTTGGGTCTTGGTTGAGTCCTGGCCAACATCGGTGTGGGCAAAGACGCGCCTGCTAGTGGGTATTCAGGCTGACAAAGAGGCAGCCGCGCACGAACAAATGATGCGAGCCTGGCCTCTGTGAGGTGTTGAGGTCGGACGTGGGTATCAGGTGTCTCAAGACAAAAGGTGGAGGTTGTGGAGGTTGTGGAGATGGAGGATTCGGCGGGCGACGTGGAGCATGGCCGAGTAGGCTTGCGAGTATCACATCAGGTCTCGTAACTCTTGGAAGTAACTCAAAGAGGCTGCATGTAGGTGGGAGAGAGTGTTTGTCGTGATCCTCCAACAAACGAACCTAGCACTTGTTTGGGGACAAACAAAATTGTTCAGGTGCTGGTGCCAGTGATGTCAGAGTCAAGCGACAGTTCGTCACCGCGTAGGCTTTGCGCGGACAAGTGATGAACTTGTGACTTTGATCCTGATGAAGTGAGAATATGGTCTCATGTGTAATGAGTAGGTGTGTAAAGCGTGTGGATCTATGGGAGCAAAACAAAGATATCTCTGCCCGAATACACGTAGGCTAGAATCAATGTGAGACAACTGGCAGAGTGCGAACGAGTGGGGGCTTCCGCCGCTTTCACAACCCCTCGATCTGTCGAATGATGAAGCCAGAAAAGAAGCCAGATAGATTGCCAAAAAAGGAAATCGTGATAGATGCCTGGTGTTCGACAATGGGGAGAGTCTTTCGGTTTTGACCTGCGCATCGGTAGAGTAGTCACCCTGCCTACGTAGTCATTTGGCTGTTTTGACTATGGACGACGCGCGCAGAAGACGCGCCTAATTATTGCCAATGATGTCTAACTGCGCCGGAGCGCCCAGACCTCCGCTTCCATCAGATGCAGCTCTCGCGTGTAGATTGAAGTGTGAAGTGGGGGCCTTAGAAAGGTGTTAGCAATTTCCTAGTGTCGTTGCGTCACTCTACTTGCCTAGGAAGAGAAGCATCAGCTGGTGGCTTGGGTTGGTCTGTATTGACGTCGCCCCAGAGATGTCGTTGTTTGACATGCCCCAAATCGAAACGACGGGTGACACTGCGGGCAGCGTTGCTAGCAAGCTCCCAAAACTCAAAATTGTCGTGATCAACGACAATCGAGCCCCGAGTCGAAGCGTCCCTTCGGTAGACTCTTGCCTTGGTCACCCTCAATGCCCATACGGCACATGCGCTCGCTCGCTTCATCTCCATGCTATTGTCCCTGCATTTTTTGACCTCCTTCGTCCTCTTCACCTTTGCTCATCTCTTCAACAGCCGCGACAATGGCCTTCACCTCGGCCTCACCATCCCGGTGCTTTTCCTCCTCCGCCTCACGCTCACGCGCCTTTCCAAGAAGCCGCTTTGCTTCGGTGAGCAGATCTTCGTAGTACTGAGTAGGCGAGTTGGGGCCAGCATTGTCCAGGAACTTCTGGTACAGAGCTACGGCCTTCTCGCCGTGTTCCCTACGAAGCCAATGAGGACATTCTGAAATTGACCAATGGTTGCTTTGAGGGTCTGGACTTACACAGCCATGTAGTCGGAGCTCGTCAGTAGAAGGTGACAGTGTGCCTCAAGGAATTCGCCAAGCCGTGGCTCTGAAAGAAGTTGTCGAGCTTGGGTGTAACCTCCTTCATGGTCGCCGTTTCTGAAGTCTTTCCAAGCTTGGTCGCAGAGCGTCGCGAAAAGGCGGCCCGCATTGTCTTGCTCTACCGGCATTGTGGATGAAGTTCTTGGAGCGATGTTGAGGTGAAGAAACAGAAGACGGCAGAGAATAGGAAGAGCCTTGAGGTGGGTTTGGTTGTTTGAGCGGCTGATGTAACGGTGGAGAGTGGTGGTTTTGAGGTGATAGGTACAGCCGTACTTCGGGGCTCACGGGGCTCACACTAGTCCCGATCAGGAGACATCAAGTGCAGGTGTCACGTGAGTGGTGAGCAGTTGGGAGGTCCCGCGGCATCGAAACGCGACAACGACAATCAAACATGACGATGGCAGCGAAACGCAATGACAACCAGAGCGAGGACCTGACATTGTGGTAGAAGATTGGTTGGTAAATTGGTCCAAGTGGGAGGTAGAAATGACAGATTGGCTAGGAATTAGGATGTAAAAGGGGTTGGAGGAACATGAGTGGCTTTGACAGATGGGAGGCGACGGAAAATGGCAAAGCAAATTCAGAGAAAGCAGGTGAGGCGTGAGACTAGGAAAATTAAGCTGGCTAACGGCGAGCAGAACAAAATTGAGAGATTCACATAGCGTTAACATGCACACTGGGTGCGACTGACGAGACTGCAAAGCAAGATTGTCAACTGGCTGGGCAAGGAAACCTCGGATTAATCCCACATCTCAGAATCCTAAGGTAAGGCTCTGGTGAAGGGCGGTGGGAAGTATGGTTTTCGTAGAAGCAAAGTTGCAACTCCAAGGCGGTGCGGTGGGCTCGAATGCTCCTTGTACCTGTGTTCTCAGACTTCGTCATTTGGCGGGGGAGTCGAGATGTATGTGCACAAGGAGTGATCAAACACCTCGCCACCTAAGACTTGGACGTTTGAGCTTATAAAAAGACGGTTAGAGAGCATTCAAACACCCTGCACCGCCTTGGAGTTGTCGTTTGTTTTAATGTGTAGGGCCAGGAACGAAAAGAACTGTCGCACAGCGATAGGTGGCCGAGGACTTCCCTTAGTCATCCACCAGCCACATTGCACAGCCACTACCACAGCCTCGCTGTCCCCTCAATCCTCTCGTTTCGCCCAGAATGCGTTCGCATGCCCCTCGCCCTCGCCAAGCAGTCCTTGCTCCCGTAACTTCACCTCGCCTCTCCACCTCATGCCTTGGCTCAGGGGCCTCTACTGCCATCATGTCGTTTGTCGCTCTCATCAACTCTCTCGACATCGACAAACAATCGCAGATTAAGACGCCGTAGCTGTACGCCCTCGCCTTGTCAACATCTTCACCGTCCAATCATTCTGGCCCTTGCTCCACGTGCGATCTCCAGGCGGGCCACTTTGAGAACCACCCGCCTAAACCGGTCTCGACAGGACTCGCCAACCTGCGACGGGAAGGACGACCGACCCGCTCGTCTTAACGATGTCGGAGAAGTCGCGCACATCACGATGGGCGTACGCCCATTTAAGCCGTCCGGAGCGCTGCTCCGACGGCTCCTCTCGCAGTCGCAGCGCTCCAGAATCCAGGTCGCAAGACATTGTGGTCGTCATGTTGATCTCTTGCGCTGTCCTTTTGATCGGGTAAGGCCGTTCGTCGAGCTTGACTCGAAACTGCAAACTGACTGTCCATCAGTTACCTGAAATGGGTAAACGCTGCCGGCAACAACACAGCTTTTTGTGACGACGTCGACAAGGGCTTCATATGCTCACCAGAAATCTCGCATTACTGGGGTCAATATAGCCCCTACTTTTCTGTTCCTTCTGAGATTTCTGCCGACATTCCATCTCAATGCACCGTGACATTTGCTCAGGTGCTGTCGCGGCACGGAGCCCGTGACCCAACGTCCAGCAAGACCAAAACTTACAACGAAACGATTCAAAAGATTCAAGAAAGTGCGACATCTTATATTGGCAGCAATATCACTTTTCTCGAGGACCTGGAATACACGCTTGGCGCCGATGAACTCACCAAATTCGGCCAGCGCGAGTTGTACAACTCGGGCTACAAATTCTACCAACGCTATAAGAACCTCGCGCGCACGAAGAAGATGTTTGTTCGCGCTTCGGACGAGTCTCGTGTTGTCGAAAGTGGATACAACTTTACTCGCGGCTTCCACGATGCCATGCTGTCTGATGTCTTTTCGCACCGCGGCCAATCGGTCACGAACCGCACCAACGACTACCCGTATCCCATCTTGACAATCAGCGAGGATGCCGATGCTAACAACACGCTCTCGCACGCGCTCTGCACGTCTTTCGAAAACGAATCTGACGACGCTATCGACGCCCGCGGCCAGGGCCCGTGGACGGATATTTTCCTACCGCCAATTGCTGCCCGTATCAACTCTCAGCTGCCTGGCGCCAACCTCTCGCTGAAGGAGACGTCGTACCTGATGGACCTCTGTCCATTCTTCACCGTCGCATCTCAGCCGACCACCGCCTCTCCCAATGGCGGCCTCTCCAAATTTTGCAACCTCTTCACCATCGACGAGTGGCGTTCCTACGACTACTACCAATCGCTTGGCAAATACTACCACTACGGAGCCGGCGACGATCTCGGCCCAACCCAAGGCGTGGGCTACACCAACGAGCTGATTGCGCGCCTCACACATGCCAGCTACGTCAAGGACAACACCTCCGTCAACCACACGCTCGACGACAATCAATCCACTTTCCCGACCGTCGACCGCAACGAGGACGTACTCTTTGCCGATTTCAGCCATGACAACGACATGACGGCCATTTTCTTCGCGCTGGGCTTGTACGACGGCACCGCCGACCTCAACAACACGCACATCCAGAAGCCCACCGATCCGGGCGTCGCTGGGTACAGCGCTGCATGGACTGCCTCATTTGGCGCGCGGATGTACGTGGAGAAGTTGGTTTGTGGCGGTGGTGAAGTGTCCGGGGACACTGCAAGTGCAGATGAGGAGTATGTCAGGTTTATCGTTAACGACCGTGTCATTCCCCTGGCTTGTGCGGACAAGGACGGCAAGTGCTTGTTGAGCGACTACCTGAATACGCTCGATTTTGCAAAGAGTGGAGGTAAATGGGCGCAGTGTTTTGAATGAGGGATGGTCAAAAGTTTCGTTTTGAGTGAGTTGGTTTTGTAAGAGAAAGAGAGAGAACGACCTATAATCCTCGCCTGTAAGATGAGTAGGCCATATTAATAGAAGTTGTACAGTCCACGTCCATCAGGGGTCTTTTCGAACCGCCGAAAGGCAAGGCAGTTGAAGAGCCTAGGAGCAGTCACAACGAGGCAAAGCAAACAGACCCAAAACAAATCCATCAAAATTTTCATTGCCAAGTGCGTGTCATAATGCATGCAAAATCCTCCTCTGGGAGCTCTCATCCCCGACGACGCTCTCGCGCCGCCCCTTATCATCCGTCCCGACCACGACGCAATGCCGCTCGACAACGACCTCGATCCCACTCTCAACATCCACATCGCGTCTATGCCACCCCTCTTCAACGCTCTTATCCTCAACCGCCACACTATCGCCCACCTCACTCGACAACCTCACAAAATTCTTGCTCCCCGACGGCGCACGGACATGGTGCTCACTCCCGCCCACGGTCCTCAAATGATAGCTCCCCGTGGCGCCGCTGAAGTCGTTTGCGCCGCCGCTCTTGTCGGCGCCCGAGTTCTTGGGCGTCGACTGGATGAAGCGCGAGAAGAGCGGCCGCAGCATGGGAATGCACGAGTTGATGACTGCGACGCTGGTTTCAATGAAGGTCCACGCGCAGCTCTGCTTCATGTCGTAGCTGATGTCGGCGAAGTTGAGAGTCGAGAGGACGCGCATGCGGATGATGCTGACGGCTGTGATGCTATTGATGGGTTAGTGAAAGAGCTGTTTGGGGACGTGTGAAAAGGGGCTGCGCACAACAAGCCAATCCCAAACATCAAGTACAACCCCAACTTCGCCCGTCTCGGCATCTGCAGTCTCCTCACCCACGGCAGGGGCAGCAGAATAATAATCACATCCGTCACCATGTTCAGGGCGCCGATAATCGTAAAGCCAATCGGCCGGTTGCCGCAGCGGCCGGGCAGCGCGTTGTTCCAGTTCTTCGCAAACGGCCGGCACATGAGGAAGATTTGCAGCACGTTGCCGACCCACCAGGCCAACACGATGGCCATGCAGATGTATGCCATGCGCTGCAGCGCGGCGTGCGGAAAGATGCGCAGGTAGAAGAAGAGGTACGAGCATTTGACTGACGCGATGGCGATGCCGTAGCAGAACTGGAAGGGGATGAGCATCTGGGGGTGCGGGGTTAGCTTTTCCTTGGAAAATAATTTGGGAAGAATCGCAGGCACCTTCAAGATAACGAAGAGGTTGTCCATTGGTAGGTACTTGATGTGGACGCCCATCCCCAGGACTGCCCACGCGAAAGCTATTGCTACGATGCCGTACACGGCCAGCAAAGCCAAAAGGCAAAACCAGTCGTCCAGCCCAAACTTCGAATGCCGCATGGCACGCGATACGAACCGGAGGCAGACCAGCGCGGTGGCTGAGAACAAGAGCACCGCGGCGACTGTCAGTTGGGCTCTGACATCTGCGAACTGCCCGATCGAATACGTCGTAACCATAATGTAGATGAGGAGGAAGGATCCCGGCGAGACGTGGTTGGTGAGTCTGGCAGCAATTCGAAGATCGCCATACAGAGTGAAGACTCAGAGGTGGCGCACAGGAGACCTGTATTCATTATTATGGCCGTAGGACGGGCGTTGCAAGAGTCATGGCCGTGGGTAGCGTCCGTAGGAGAGTTTGGCACCGCGAGGCTTTTCGTGTTGGAAACCGACGGTCAGCGAGCGAGACCAAGACTCGCTTCTACATGTTCCAGGGGCATCTCTTTCCCTCTGTGATCTAGCGACCCAGTTGCGAGTCCATCTTACTCAGATTCAAGTTCGCAGAAATCGGGCATTTGCGCACATGGCAGATCTGCGCGGCCGGGAGCTCATCATCGCGCACCTTCTTTGCCTATTTGGATCTTTTTGCTTTAATTGCTCTACACAGAGAGGCAAGCGGTGCTCAAAAGTTCCGCACGATACGGTGAATAGGGTGGATAGCCCCACAATTCCCAGACAAAGTAGATGCGGCACAGCAGCGGAGGGACCACCGCCTCGCTATTCAAGCCACTCACGAAGAAGAGGGCGTCAAATCGCGTCGAGTTCTTTTCGTGAAGAAGATTCAGGCAAGGTCGAGCACTCCCGGGGGTGCGGTTCCATTTCCGAGTTCCTGACTCGTTGGTTGACGAGTCGAGGTCAACACCGTGAGGCTGGACGACGATCTCGTCCCGTTCCGTGTGGCTGGCCGGAGTTATGCAACGTCTCCCGCTCTCGAAGCCGGAACATGCTCCACCACGAACTCCTATTGACTCGCGCATCCATCCAGCCAGCATTTAAGCCGTGCAGCAACGCGTAAGTTGGGCTCGTTCGGTACAAACCTTGCTTCGTTCATGCAGCCGTCGTCATTGTCAAACGCCATGTCGATTGAAGAAAGCGAATTCGACTATATCATTGTTGGAGGTGGTACGGCAGGCCTCGTCTTGGCCGCTCGCCTCTCTGAGGATGCCGAGAACCCTAAGTCCGTCTTGGTCGTCGAGGCAGGTGCAAATCGCAGAGGGGACGCAAAGATTGAGACGCCGGGTCTAATGGGAACCTTGTACGAGGATCCATCCTACGATTGGGCTTTCATGACGGAGCCTCAGGTATCACTTCCCTCAGACGAGTCAGACAGCGCGAGACTGATTCAGTAGGCCGCGCTGGACGGACGACAGATTGCTTGTCCCCGTGGCAAAGTGCTAGGGGGTTCTTCTGCAATCAACTTTGCTGCCATCTTTTACCCCAGCAAAGCCGACTTCCAGTCGTGGGCGGCGCTGGGTAACAATGGCTGGGATGCAGAGGGTATTGCGCCATACCTGCGGAAGTTCCATACTTTTACTCCTGCATCGGAAGCAACCAAGAAACAACTGTTGCTGGACGATTACATGGATGAAAAGGCGCAAGGTACAAGTGGACCTCTGCAGGTGACCATTCCGGATGGGTACTCACCTTTCAACGAGGCGTGGGTCAAGGCATTTGACGAACTGGGTTTCCACCTGCCCGGAGACCCCATCAACGGCGAGAAGCTGGGTGCTTTCAGTGTCCCCGTCTCCATTCACCCAACCAAAAAGACTAGGGAGTACTCGGCTCCATCGTACTACACCGACAGTGTTTCAAGCAGGGCCAACTTGAAACTCGTGACAGAGACGACGGTTGAAAAGATTGAGCTCGTACCCAACTCCGAGGGCTCGGTGACAGCAACAGGGGTCCAAGTCAGGGCCAAAGACGGCCAGCGCAAAACTTTCCAGGTCAAGACTGGCGGGGAAGTGATCTTGTCGTCGGGTGCTATTGCCTCCCCCCAGCTGCTGGAGCTCAGTGGGGTTGGCAACCCAGAAATCCTGAACAATCATGGGATCCCAGTTGTCGTAGACCTCCCTGGCGTCGGGCAAAACCTTCAGGACCATGTCCTTTCGTCCATCAGCTACGAGATAGCCGATGATCAAATGTCTGGCGACTCTCTGCGGGATCCCTCTCTCCTCCAGGCGGTCCTCCAGATGTACCAGGAATCTCGGAGCGGTCCTTTGGCTGGGTCTCTGCTGTCGGCTGCGTACCTCCCCCCTGTCGACAAGAACGGTGTTGTACCATCGTCCAAAGTCTCCGAGCTCCTGTCAACTCATCTTGACAAGTCTGATTACCCGATTTTCCCCGGCAAAGACAAGCAGTACTCACTGATGCGTGAGCGCATCGCAAACCCAAAGGAGTCCTCTGTGGAGTACCTGTATCTTCCGCTTCAGCTTAACAACAGATCCGGGGCGACGACGATGCAGCAGCTGCTAAGTCCAATTTCGCCTGGCAATTACATTACCATCTGTGCACTTCTCAATCATCCCCTCTCGCGAGGAAGCGTGCACATCACCAGTACCGATCCAGCCGCCGCACCGCGCATCGACCCGCGCTACCTCAGCCATCCGCTCGACATGGAGCTGCTGGCACGGCAGACGCAGTTCATTGAGAGGATTGCGCGGACAGGTCCGCTGAGCGCAGTGCTCAAGGATGGCGGAAGGAGACTGCCGCCCAATGCCGCGGACGTGTTGGACGACCTAGATAAGGCCAAGGAACTTGTCAAGGAGCGCGCATGGACTTGCTTCCATCCATCTGGAACGTGCGCTATGATGCCGAAATCGCTAGGAGGCGTGGTGGATAGCCGACTGAAGGTTCATGGCACCAAGGGTTTGAGGGTTGTCGATGCTAGCATCTTTCCGCTTGAAACGCTTGGAAATATCCAGGCGACTGTGTATGCTGTGGCAGAAAGGGCGGCAGACCTCGTCAAGGAGGACGCGACGACGCAATAGAATCGCTAGCGTAGTAGCCGAATTTTGAGAGATGTTGTTGATGAGTTGTGTGGTGCGCGGGAGATGCGCGTCTTCCCGTTGTGCCGCGACTGCCATATCCCTGCCCTCAGGCACCTTCGTTCGACGTCACTCGTGTGTTAACTCTTCACCTTCTTTGGCCCCCAACTCCAATACCACTCATCTCACCCACACCTCCCAGTCACAATCACATTGCATCGCTACCATTGAAGCATACACGAAACATTGCCTACCGCCGACGTCGTCTGACGCCCTCGCGACCCCGCCGCTTACTCCAACCCTGCCGCCTTTGCGTCACTCCCGCCGTGCCTCACATCTCAGCAGCCCGCCATCCATCAGACCTGCAGCGCAGCCGCATGCTCAAATGCCGTTATCCGCTCTCACATTGCCGCTCGATACTTCGGTTCCTTTGACCTGCCATGTCGCGCAGACGTCCCTGCTCAGCCTTACCACTGCCCCTCAATCAAAACCCGATGGCGTTCGGCTGAATAATTTTGTCTTGGGGAGCGAAAAAATTAGACCGGATCGGCACTGAATGCCTTGATGCAGCAAATGGTCGCTTCTGCAGGCACCGAAGCCTTGCTCCGCTGATTGCAGCCTGAAGAGAGAATAGCAGAGAAGACTTAATGCATAGCTGGCGACAGTTGGTCAAAGAAAGTTTGGCACGCGCCAAACATCGAGCAACGTTATGCTGGTTCTCAATCTATCGACACCGCCACCATTTAGGGCCCGAGGCACAAACCTCGAAATACAAGAGGTATATTGTGACAGGCACCTAGGCAGAATTTCTCCACATCTTTTGCTTGCGCGACGCCTTGGCGGGGCATATTCAGCGACAGTGGTCACACCAAAAAGGCGGCGAAGCACGCCCACCTTCCACAAGAACCACAACAGCAATCACTGCAAAAGTTGGTTGGACGCTATTCGTGGTGGCAGTGACGCGCAAACCGAAACAATGCACAGTAAGGCTGCGAAATCGCCAAGCTCTTCCTGCCCTCACAAGGTTCCTGTTTCTCCCCCATCGCAATGGCTGATTACGGAAGACGGGCGATCTGGGGTCAGACTACAGAACTCCTGATCACATTGATAGGCCAATGGCTGCAATGGAGGGGGACCATGTGAGATAGGATAGGTAGGGCTCATAACTAGGTAGGCAGGTAGGGGAGAGCTGCTGCGGCTGTACGGTTACCAATCCATGTGCATCCGATGGAGAGGCTGGGTAAAATTAGTAGAATGGCGCCAATGACAGCCTTGTCGGTAGTGCTTGGCCAGATGGGTGGCCAGTTCGGTTGGTCGTCGGAGGGCATACCTGCATTCGGATCGGATGGGGCCAGATTGGCTGCTGGGCGAACTGTGAGTTCTGCCCTCTGAGAAACTTGCGATAGTTGTCTTATAAGGCTGATGGGTCCGCTCGCTGCCTTCCCGGAACTGGTAAGAACGACCGCCGAGACCTAATTCCAGCTCAATTTCTCAATCCTTTGATTTCTTCTCCTCCACTCGTCGTCTCTTCTCTTCATTTGTCCTGATTCGCTTCTTTCCGGACTCGCCATTCGCTCGCACACTTCAGCAACTCCGATCTCGCCTGTTAAAATGGGGTCGAATCAGGTGATGAGAAAGCCGAAGAAGCTCATTGTTTGCTGTGATGGTAAGTGAATTTGGGACTCTGCTTTCGATCCTGTTCGGTTTCAATGATTTCCGTATACGGACTATTTCGAGTTCCGCTCAACACCTTCCCCCAATTCACCGTATACAGTTCCGCTGACCTGAGTATAGGAACATGGATGGACTCAGACAATGGCATCATCAACGAAGGCACCTGGGTCTTTCCCAAATGGGAGCTTCAGACGCCCTCCAACGTGACGCGGATTGGACGTGCCATGCTCGCCGAAGACGCAGAGGATCACCCGCAAATAGTCTACTATCAAGGTACGCCTCATGACTATCCCTTGAACAATTGAAAGCTGACTTCTCCCCAAGCTGGCGTGGGCTGCGGCAGCAACTGGCTCGACAAGGTCATGGGCGGTGGTACCGGTGCCGGACTGTCTGAAAACGTCCGCGAAGCCTACAGCTTCCTTGCCAACAACTACACAGCCGGTGACTCGATTTACTTAATTGGCTTTTCCAGGGGCGCCTTTACGGCCCGCAGCATCGCTGGTTTGATTGGTGGCATGGGTCTGTTGACCAAGGAAGGCCTCCAATATTTCTACAGGGTCTTTGAAGATGTGAGTTTGATAACGCCTCCTTACATCGCGGACTGCGCTAACACCGTGGCGTCTATAGTGGCAGCATGCTGGACAAGACGACTACGAGCCCTCGATCAAGATCGATCTGCCGGAGTTCGAGATTGACGTTGATGCGGATGATGTCGACATCTACCTCGACAAGTACAAGCGGGAGCTCATGCATTTGAGGATGGGTTTGACCCGTGACGTCAAGATCAAGGCGATTGGAGTCTGGGATACAGTCGGTAAGTCTCATCCCACAGTCTCTCCCTTGAGGAACATGTGAGCTAACTGTCTCACCAGGAGCCCTCGGCATCCCAACCACAGCCTGGCTTCAAAGTCTGGGTGTACCCGCATCCTTGCATCCGCTCCACCCCTACCGCTTCATGGACACGTCGCTCGGCAACCACATCGAGAACGCTTTCCAAGCCTTGGCTCTAGATGAGCGGCGAACCGCGTACAGCCCTGCCATATGGAACCGGCAGCCTGGCAGCACCACGAACCTCAAGCAAGTGTGGTTCCCAGGCGTCCACTCCAACGTCGGTGGTAGCTACGAGGACACGGGCCTGTCCGACATCACCCTGGCCTGGATGATGGATCAGCTCGAGTCGACGGGTATCGAATTTGACGAGACGTACCTTGGTAAAGCCTGGGCGCACAACCAGACCTTCTACAACGAACAGAATGCAGAGGCGTTGGCAGCTCACCACCGTGCGCACACGCTGCCCATCCTCCCGTCTTCGCACCATCCCCACAACGGCAACGGTAATGGCAACAGCAATGGCAATGGCAACAGCAACGGTAACCGCCTCAGCCGTCGTCCCACGCCTCATCCGACACTCAACCCCAGAGCCACACCCGCCACCCGCCGTCGCCACACGACTAAGCACCGCAGCGACAACCTCGACCCCACAGGCCCACACTGGGCGCTGACGCGCCTGTACAACAGCGCCGCCAGCCTCACCTGCCTGGCCGGCGTGGCGCCGCGCACGCCCGGCCTCTACTCGGCGACCGACTACGTGACGGGCAAGCAGGTCAACTCGAAGCCGATGCTCGACACGCGCGAGACGGTCCACTGCAGCGTGCGCGTGCGCCTGACCAGCGACAAGGGCCACAGCTACGACGGCAAGGGCAAGTACGGCGCGGTGGCGTTGGTGAAGAACGGCTATGTCCTCGAGGGCCCCGACGCCCCGTTCAGAGACGAGGTCGAGATCAATGGCGTGCAGAGGCGCGAGTCGGGTTGGCGCTGGGTGCTGTACAAGGGCAAGGGCCGCGGCAGTGAGCTTGAGGTGAAGAGGGTGTTGCCAGAGGCGACAATGGGTCGCTTTGAGAGGACGCTGCTCGGCTGCGATAAGGAGATGTGCGTGCAGGTCTTGAGCGGGGACCAGCCGGTGTAATGGGGTTGACTTGACTGGTGTCTTGACGAAGTAGAGGACTTCGCGGAGCGTTCTTGATTTCCTTCTTTCCTTTTTCGCAGAGCATAGCAGGATTAGGCGTTCCGGATCCGGCATTGATGGGAGCAGGAGGCTTCTGGCGTTCGATCCTCTCCGGAAGGGCATGGAGGGCCTTGTTAGAGGCGTTCACTCGGAATGTCCTCGTCGGAACCTTTCAAAATCAGTTCAATAAATAATCGTTTCGAAAACAAGACATCTCGGGCCTGTCAGCTGTACTGTACAAGTAAATCATATGAATTCGAGCTGCTTTTCCGCGGCGCCACATCCGCCAATGCATCAACAAAAAGGAAAAAGGAAGACGCAAAGTTTTCTTGGTACGTACGAGCTTTTCGCCAGACCATCATCTCGCGTTCGCATTGCGACTCCATATCAACCGGAAACCTCATGGACCAACCGATCCAATCCACTAGTATGCTACTCTTGTGCGCATGTCGCCAATCTTCCTCTCCACCTCCCTCACGCTCCGGTCCAATTCACCTGCAATGACCTCCTTCTTATCCCGCGGTAATCTCAAGAAGCGCTCGCACAAGTCGCCGTCGATGACGCCCTTGACAGGGACGTAGTAGCTCCTAAACGCAAGGTGGTCGCGGCCTGCGATGGGCGCGTCCTCACTGCGCAGCTGCTGTTCGAGGCTCTGGAAAAAGTCGACGTCCTCGCGCGAGACGAATGGTACCATGATGGCGAGGGTGCCCTGGAAGCCGCTCCAGAGCAAGAGGTCGCGTCCACCTGCTACGAGTGACGTCTTTTGGATTGAAGTCGGGATGTCCTGCGTGTAGAAATGGGCAAGAAGCTCGAGACGGTTCGGTGTACCCTGAAGATAGCCACGTTCGTTGACCAGGTGGGAGCCTGAGCCCTCTTCGTCTGCTTCTTCCGACACCTTTCCTGGGCAACGAACGAGCCACAGGTTGCCGAAACGATCGCCGCCGGCAGTGGTCTCGTAGTCGACCATTGTCGTGCATGTCGTGTAGCGATGGATGGTGTCGTCACAGAAGGGGATCAGCTTGTTGTCTTGGAACTTGTAGACCACATAGGTGACGGACTGCTGGACGTCGGAGCAGATGATACGCGAGCCTTGGGTTTGGAGACCGCACAGAAGGGTGGGGACCACATTCATAGCCTGGGCTTTGCGCAAGAGCTGTTTCAGTCCAAGGTCGTAGAGACGCAGGTCAGTGCCAACACCGGCAAGCAGCTTTCCTTGGAAAGGAAGAAGTGCCTGTGGAGGAGCTTCCACCTTGGTCTTGTGAATGAATTCAACATCTCGTCCATTGTCATGCAGACGATAGACGTGGATGAAGCCGGCTGTAAATGTGCGTGGAGCCACTACCAAATCCTTGGCAGTACCAACGACGAGGAACGTCTCCTGGTTTTGTGACTCGAAAGGCGCCAAGCACATGCTGACGATGCCCTCATTGTCTGAAAGCTCCAGTGTGTGAACGACGCCCTTCTCGTTGATAGGGTCCACAATCTGCACGCAAGATGCCCAGTGACTTCTGCCACGAGGATAGCCAAAGTCTTCGGGATCGAGTACTGGTGCCTCGCCATTTTCAGCCTTGCTAGTTTGATCCTGGATCAGCGCGTTGCGAGTGGTGGACGACAAAACGTTGTTGTCAGACTCGCTGACGAAGAAAAGGGGTTCCGTTGGGTGGCGCACGAGCTGCCGAGGGGTGTACATGAGGGGAATGCTCTCCTTGAGCAGGTTGTTGGCAAGGTTTTCGATGGTGAAAATGCTATTCCGCGTCAGCTGAAAGTGGCCTATCAATCGAGGAAAGGTAGCATGTCGGGACTACTTACCGAAGATGTGCGCCGTGGATACCGACCATTCCCTGGGCACACTGCTCGCTGTTGAAGCTCCAGCCCCACTCAAGAGCTGGATAAGCCAGCGGAGTAAGGGTAAAAGCCCTTGTCTGCTGATCAGCATACCCAAGCCATGAACGTGAGCTGGTTGCCAATACGGCAGCTTGATCTTGCACAGTGACGCGGAAGAGCTTGACAGCCTTGGGACCGAGGAAACGGGTACGGGTATCGGTAAGTTCGCCTGTTATCTCGTCCAGAACTGTGCGAAGGTAAACGCCAGAGTAAAGACCAATGTGAAGGTACATGGTGGAGCCTCCAGAAGATGAGTCGGCCATGGCCATGATTCTAAGCGATGAAGGAGCCGAAGTGAGAGCCTGGACCGACTTGCTCTCGAGTGTGCTGTCAGGGTCTAAGCTAAGGATGCGGACTGTGGAATCGTCGCAGCCGACTGCGAGGAAAGAGCTGCGCATCCTGCCTTCTGGCACCTCTCCAAGACTGAGGCATGTCACAGTGCCACTCATTTCCTTCTTCTCGTCGTACTCAGCCAGACTACCATCGCTGTCCATTTCAAAGTAGACAATTTCGCCCGAGCTGAGCGCGACTGCTACTTGACGTTCGTTGGTACTTGCGGCCACAATGGTCCTGTGGTTAGGCACTGGCCATTCGTTGATGTGGCCTCCTGCTTGAATGTGACGGATGCCCCTTTGGTGAACTTGAATGAGTGCATCTTCACCCAGCAATTGCACAGCCAGAGTCGAGACTTGGGTCAAGAATCCAGTGTCGGTGACTTCCTCTACAGTCTCGCCAATGCCGAGGACCAAAGTGCCGTTGTTGAACGACAGAACAATGTACGAGTCGTACTCGTCGTCCTTTCGGAGCTTGGTAGTCCAAACAGCCTCTGGAACGCTGGGAAGTTCCGACTCAACAAGCTCGGATACCTCCAAGCCGTGCTTGAGCGTCTTGAATGAGCTGCGAGCACCAGTGCCGCAAATCGAGTAGATTTGAGGCGCATCTTCATTTGTGAGGTTCGCTACCTTGCAGTCAAGGGTTGGATTCATGCTGTCAACGGCCTGGACCAGCGAAATATTCTCTGCTGGACGAGGAGTGAAGTAGACGGGCTGATAAAGCTCGGTGTGATCCGGATCAAAATCCTCGCTCAAAAACTCGGTCTCAGTATCGTCATCGCCCAGCTTCTCGAACTGGTAAAAGTGGTGGTTGCCAGACTCCGTAGCGACAAAGAGGTAACCGGTTTTCATAATGCAGAGACTAGCAGCAGGCGGGACAGTGTCGAAATACTTAATCTTCAAACGCTTCACGTCGCCCGTGGGCTGCTCATTCTCGTCCTCGACCATGTCGATGGTGACCTTGAAGAGATCGCCATCTTCAGTTTGCAGAAGGAAGAAAAATGCGCCGCGCATCTTGTGCATGACTCCTGCGGTGATGTATCTTTTCCTGGCCGGATCCTCGGTAGCTCCTCTGCGTCGAGGAATGGCGACTCGAAAAGTGTCCTGATTGCTGTGGCGGTATGTGATGGTCTCCTCGGCACACACTAAGACTCCGCTGGGACCGTCCTGTCCACCCGGAACTTGGAAGAGCATATTGGCAGTGGGATCCACAATGTCAGACCATTTGCGGACGACATGGTTAAGGCCCAGATCCAACTCGTAGTAAACCAACTCTTTTTGTTTCTCCATGGCAACCTCGCCTGTCGAGTCTTGGTCGACTTCGTCATAATCCATCTCCAGTGCGGCGAATATGGGGTTCTCATATCCAACATCCAGGCCGACGAGTGCGAACACCAGGGTCTGAGGCTTGTGGGCTTCAAGCGGAGAAGAGATGACCAGGTTGGCTTCGGCGTTCCGGTTGAGAACGTAGACAAACTTGTTCTTTTCGATTGAGGCAATCATGCAGGCACGACCTTTCGGGTCCGTGGCGAGGTACTGGCCGGGGACGACCCGGCGAATGCCTGACTTGCCAAAAGTCTCGAGCGAGGGGCGTATGAATTCATTTTTGGCCGGGAGATATTCGAGGATCGCGATCCGTCCAGAGTCGGATCCCACTATGATGTAATCTGCAATCAAACAAGGTCACTATCTCTTCTCCGTCAAGATGTTCCTTGGCCGAGCGAAGCGTGCATTCATCCAAGCTGGAGCCGAGGCGCGATGCGATGGAGCTGGTCGCGTACTTGGAGAATCACTATACAGCCCTGCAATATGGCGAACTTTTGTGACGTACCTTTGTTGGATCCAGCAAGCCTGAATGGGGCCAGAGTACGAATGACACCAAAGGCATTGTGAGAGAGCGTGGTCGTGATCCGTTGCGCCTGCGCGTCGACTCGGTAGAGGGTAATGTTGGTTCCAGAGGCAGTGATGATCTGTTGCTCTTTTGTTCCAGCGAATTGACCCAGGACAGCCTGTGTGATGGCACTAGGAGGCTGAATGGTCAAAGAGTACATGAACAAGTTGGATGTGGTCGCCATGGCGAAGGATGCTGTCGGCCTGGCGGCCTCGAGCGGGAATCTCGGCGAGCTTCAGTCGAGCGGCAGCGTGAGGCGAGTGAGGTTGGCACAAACTGTTCCCGCTGGCAAGAGGCGGAGTTGTCGGGGAACGCGAAGTGAATGTGGAGAGTGGTGATAGCTTTGGGGTTCGCGGCGCGGAGCTCGCGACTGAGCTCAGAAATTCTGCCGGCGGTGAAGCGAGAAGGGCCTGCATTGATTGGCCAGCGCGTCATGACCTCACTCGAGCACCAATCTTTCCAACGAACCTGCACTGCACGCCGCCAATCGCAACAACCATCGTCCAGGCCCAGGATGCGCTCGAAAATCACTTGCCAGCGGTGTCTGGCTGCTGTTCAGACTGCTGCCCGCCAATCTTTGACCCCGCGACTCCAGCAATTGCAAGCCGGCGCTCGCCGCTTGTCGAGCAATCAGTCCACCATCACCACCGCCAGATCTCCAGCTGCCGCCCAGCCAAGCATTGCAAAGCGTGGCATCTCTTCCGTTGGGAGGCATTCGGCTGCTGCTGGTCAGGCCCAAGCGACGGATCGTTCCAGCGCCTCGGGGTCCCACGAGTACAGCAACACCCTCTTGAAACCGAACAACCTTTTCCACTCCTTTACCAACTCTCCCGCTCCCGAGATACGCCGTCGCGCAGCCTTCATAAAGCAACACGCATACTGTCCTCACCACTCGCATCAACAAACGCGCCTACCTACAGACCCGCAGGACCCCGAGGCTGCAAAATCCGTCAACGCCGCGCTTCCACCGGCCCACGTCCGATACGAGTGCGCAGACTGTGGAGTTCCGGTGTCGTGTAGCGAGGAACATTTTGCGGATGACTATGAGAAGCACCTGGAGATATGCGACATTTTGCGACAGATCAACGAGGATGACCACGACCTGCGGTCGGGGCGCTTCTTCCCCGAATTCGAGTACCCGGGCATGCAAATGGACGAGGCCTTGATCAACTTTACGAGCTGGGATACGTATCTTTACTCGAGAGACCACAAGGCCATTGACTCTGAGCGCAGCCTGAGGCAAGCCACGCGCCTGCTGACGTACCCTGCGACCATTGGCAGCTTCTTGCATGAACTCTCCCCCTACAACATCAAGAGCGGCGGTCGTCTGACTGTTGAGGGTCTGAAGTCCTTGTCGGCCCTGCGCTACACCCTGCACCCTCCCATGAGCGGCGCTGGCGGTGACATCAAGGGTCTGCGGCTCAACCCGCCGCCAGTCCGTCTTTTCATCATCGGCGCGCGCGCCGAGTCCTCGCTGCCGCGCGAAGTCTGGCACCAGCTGGCTAACATGTTCCCGCGCGCAACCTTCCACCTCATCTTCATCGGACCGGAATCCATGGCGAACCGGGACGACGAGTTCCCCCTGCCGGAGCGCACGCCAGCTAACCCATTCGGCGCCATCGTCGAGGACCGCATCAGCCACAACCTCAAGATCAGCACGTACGTCGAGTACTACCACACGCTACACGAGGCGCACCAGTTCTACCCCTACGACCCATACTTCGACATGTTCGTCCTGTTCCACCCCGGTCTCGGCCACCCGGCCTCGGCGCACGAGTGGGCCGACACCATCCCCATGCTGCTCGAGACCAAGGTCCCCGTTCTCGTCACTGGCTACACCGAGTTCGACATGCAGCGCGACCTCAAGTGGGTGCAGGACAAGGTCGGCGGCGAGGTCGACCTGCTGCTGGAGCCCGGCGAGAACAGGTTCCGCAGCTTGCGCTGGGACCTGAATGATGTTGACCCGCAGGATATTAGCTGCGGCAACTGGGGCGTGTGGGCGTTTAGAGGAAAGAGGTACGAGGCGACGATGAAGGAGGAGTCATCGTAGGCTTTGTAGTGAGGGCGGCCTGGCCATTTCAATGGTTTGGCGCAGCAGGGAAACCCAAGCGTAGTTCAAGCGCCGTTTTTACTTGGATGATTGTAAATAAATCCAACTTGTGTGTATTAGTGCAGTCTATCTTGGTCTTTGGTATACCGCCTACTCCCGAAAGTGTCCAATGCCCCTATTCGTGCTCCATGCGTCGTGAGTATGCTTGCGCTCAAAACAGAAACAATTGCCCAACGCCTATGCTATGCCTGCGTGCCTCTCTAACATGAATCTCGTGCAGTGCCAATCTTGACGTCTTTTGAAACAAACGCCCCCTGAATCCAATCATCCGCCAGCGGCGAAGCGACTCTTCGCCCTCAACTTCTCGCCATACAGCCAAAGCAAAATAGGCGCCGGCACACCCAGTGCAACACCCAAGAACGCAAGCAAACTGTTGCCCCAACCCATGTTCAAACTGGAGTACAAGTACGGCGCAAACAGGGGGAAACCGAAACCAGCCAGACTGCGCAGGACGGCCGCAGCGCCCACAGCGCTCGCCGCAAAGCGCGTATAGCTATCCACGAGGTAGGTTTGGATGCACTGGAACGCAACGATGGTGCCAGCAGCAAACAGCGCAGCGCCAATGTTGGGCATGATCCAGTGAATCTTGTAGTATGCCGACCAGCCGTACCAGAAGAGGCCGACGGGGACGAGCATGGTGCCGGGCACCATAAGAGGAACGCGGAACTCGGGGCGACCGACACCGTTGTTGCGGCGCTTGAGGCGCCTGTAGATGCGATCGTTGATGGGCGCCGATATCTGCGTGCCGAGGAAGAAGCCCAGCCCAAGGGAGATGTAGTTGAGGCCGCCGATGCCGACGCTTTCGTTGTAGGTGTTCTCCCAGAGCGTGGGGAAGGTCGAGAGCACGAGGTACATGAGACCGTAGAGGAAGGCCATGTAGATGGCGAGGAATTGCACGATGGGCTGCGTGCCGAGGAGGCGGAAGGGACGCAGGAGCGCGGTACCGATAACGGCACTAAAGCTCTTTTCTGGCGTGTCGTACTCGGTGTGAAGGGCTGGGTTGCCGGTTTCTTTGCGCAGTGTGGCTGCTTTGCGCTTGAGTAGGACGGGGGCGTAGGTTTCTTGCAGGAAGAAAAGACCCATGATTTGGATCAAGGCGTCCGCGATGCTGGTAGCCCAGAACACCCATCTCCAGGTCGTATTCTCAGCGATGAAACCTCCAGCAATGGGGCCAACGGCTGGGCCGAGAAGGGGGGCGAGACTGTAGATTGCGATGGCTTTTCCACGCTCCTCTGGTCTGAACATGTCTGAAAGCACACCGCCACCGATTGCAAGGGGTGCAGAGCCACCAAGACCAGAGAGAAAGCGGAAAGCAATCATCTGGCCCTTTGTTTGCGCGAAACCGCATCCCAGGTTCCAAGCCAGGTAAAAGGCATTGGCGAGTTGAAGGACTGGAACTCTGCCATAGATCTCAGATAGTGGTCCGAGGAACAGTGGTCCGATTGCGTAAGCTAGGACGAAAATTGAAAGAGAAAGTTGCTGTTCAATCTCTGTTGTGATGTTGAGGTCCTTTGCGATGGAGGTGAGGGCCGGAGCGACCATTGACGAGGAGACGGGCGAGATGAAAGTGAAGGACGACACAATCAACGTAGCGGCCCATCGCCTTTTCATGCTCCAGTTCTTGCTTATAGCGGGATCATCTGGTCCTGAGAATGTAACGAGATTGGGGTCCTTCTTCTGGGAGTACGATGTTGTCGATTTTTCGAGTGGTGGTTCTGGCCCCAATTCAACATCTCGCTCGTCCGGTATTCCATCACGGACTTCAGGTATGGCCTCGTGTTCTGCCGCCTTCTCGGAGTCCGTCACAGCACGATCCTTGTCGGTGGAAGAGCTGGATGACGTAGTTTGTCGTGTGACGACGGTGTTGTCCGAATCCTCCAAGTCTTCGCCAGCTGCATGTTCGTGATGATAGACGCCTTGGTCATCGAGGTGATGGGTGGAATAAACGCGTTGAAGAGAGGGGCTTCGAGGTCTGCTTTGGCGAGATGTCGTTCGCGACAATGATAGGTTGGAGTCTTCGACCATTTTGAGTTTGGCAGGGGTGCTGGCCGCGGGAAGAAAGCTTAGCAAAGCTTGTCTGGTTGCTGTCCCTGGAAAAGCAGCGAATGTAGTGACAAGAAAAAGGCCATGGCGGGGAGCAGGACATCTTTATGTTGTGTACAGCGAAAAGTTGACCGGAATTAGCACTTATGTCCAGGCGGAAGGTGGTGCTGCCGATGGCACCGCACAAGGAGTGTGCATTCTACATTCACCGACCCGGTGGAGACAGTCATCATTCTGGCCAATCCAGCATCAGCCTAAACTATTTGAGAGGGGCTTTGAGATGCGATTCGAGGCTGATTAGTTGAATGTCAGCAGCGAACTGTACGTGTGCAATCCCTCAGCTGTCGGGAACGGGCAACAAACAAGGGCCGTGTCCGGCCAACACGGAGACGCAGTCGGTGTCGGCTAAGTCGGCACACCGAGCCAACGCCACAGCGTTCATGGCTCCCTTTCTCATCGACCTGGGTCGTGGGTGACACAGTCAGCGTCGATGAAAGAAGTGTGTGACTCTATCGAAGGAAGGGAGGGACGGCAGATGGGCAAGTCGCGGCCGTGACGCGGTCGCATGGTGCTTTGCCTTTGCGGACGCCTTGCCCCAAGTGGTTAGTGCAAAATCAATCCAAATCTGTCACAACCTTAGTCTAACGACATCATAGTGTCGAAACTTCAACTCCAACAAATTCAGGGTAGCGGTGCTTGAACCATGAGTGCACCTTCTTAGTGCTCAGAATGCTTTTCGTGGGCCACACGATTCTTTGGCGCCACGCCTGCGAATTGACCACCCTTTTGCGGCCCTCTATGACAACACGGTAAGTTGTTAAAGGCCATTTCCGATTCATTGAGAGGAGATTCTTGATTGCTACATAATTTAAGAGAAGAGTAGTGTACTCAAGAGTGGAGTGAGTATCTCAGGGCCTTGAATCGTGCCAAAACTCCGATCCAATACCGTCAACCACCGATTCTGTCTCATGAGGACCGCATCACCGCCCTAAGGTCCACATTCCTACTTGAGGAATAGCACGAATCAACTCCTTGTCTTTCCCTTCGGCCACCAGTCTGTCCATCAATTTGTCGGCCTCCCTCTTCGCTTCAGGTGGAATCTGGAATGGGCACGGCTCTCCGGCATCAAAGTCGATCCAGTGACTGTGAAAAGTGAGTGAGCGAGCTTTCCTTTGGCAGTTTCAAATGAGAGTGGGAAACAAGACGAACCTATGAATATGCATCAGAAGTGTCTGCAGCGGGATGGTTCCATATCGCCTCGTCTCCATGGCGACGTGGATCAGAGGAAGAATTGGATTCTTTTGTGCCTTTTTCAACATGGCGCTACGCTCCCAGAGTGTCTGGCACAGCTCGTCAAACTCATCTCCACCGACCTCGGATTGAAGCCTTCTGATGAGACCCTCCGGTTCGATCGGGTCGCTTTGTGGGCTCAACTGCAGTGCCCAATGAAGCGACTCGAAGAAAGGAGCGATCGAGGCCCCGGACCAGCCGATGATCGTCTTGACGCGATATTCTTCATCGTAAAAGACATCATCTGGGCCCAAGGTAGGATGATAGAGTCGAGGCGATGTGGACTCGCTGTCTTTGGGCATGATGTGCGGGACAACTGACAGGGCTTTCTGAAGAAGCTCGACATGCATCTCATACGAAATGCCATCTTTGTCGAGGGGACCACCAGGCACCTCGCTCTCGTTGATCTTCTTGGAGAGAACTTCGATCTCGCAACGCAAAAGCGATTCTACGTAATCCACGGCAGATGTCCCTGGGAATGGCGGTCAGCAGAGTGGCTACACAAAAGCAAAAGGAAAGACATACAGGGGCCGTGGTATTCTTCCATGAGATGCCTTCCATCCCTTTGGAAAAGTCTGGGCTCACACGAAGGACCAATGTAGAATTGGGACTCAATGAGCTGCTTCTCTTCTGGCGAGGCCCCATCCAACACCTTTGCCTTATGACTTCCTGGAATCTCGTACATGAAGTCGCTTGAAGGTTGGTAGAGTGATCCGTAACTATCAAAATTATCAGTAAAATATGGTTCGCGAGGGATGACCATAGACTCACCGATCAAACGTGATTGAAGACACCTTTTTCTCAATCAACCAGCTAGAGTGCGCCGCGCGAACGGTATTGGCGGCACTCTTCTGTATGTCACTAATGCAGGCGCTGACTGGTGTACCTTCCGCGTTTTTCATGGCGACAGCTGTTTTCAAGAAGGCTGAACTGGCGTCTGGGTTGCTCCAGAGCCATGCCCTTGGAACAACGGGCAACTTCAAGATCTCGCGGACGAAGTTCATGGTAGCCACCTCTGAAAATTGCATGTAGTGCATGTACTTGAATTCGCCTTCAGTTGTGTCTGGAACCTCCATGTACAGACCGCGGTCTGTTCTGTCGGATTTCCCCTTGCCAAAATGTCTTGAGGGGCCGCTTTCATTGGTCCTGACCAGTGTTTCATCAAAAAAGTGCGGATCGAATTTGGGAGGCCGAGAGCTGGCATGTCGGCATGAGGAGAGGAACGTGTTGTCTGTCGCAAAAGTCGGGAGATGGTAGAGAAGCCTGGTTTTCTGCAAAGCTGCAATGGGCCGAGCCCTTGCAGCAAGTCGGATCATGTTGTATGTTGACAGATCATGGAGGTTGCAAAAGGTTGAGTTGAGCAGAGAGGCTGCAGGTGGGCAATCAAGTGCTCGTCGTCGCTGTCTGTCCGTGCAACCACGCTAGCCGGATTGGGGCGACTTCCCATGTATCTTGCAGCATTCGAAGCACGTCTTCTCAGCGCGGGTGGGGGCTTGGTTGCAAAAGTCGTGGCACACATAACCGCGATTGTTCTTCGCACTTCTGCGTGGAAGACATTGATTGCTTCTCATGGCTTTGCATGGAGCACAAGTCATTTGTGTCTCAGGGCCTGAATGCTCCCGATGAGCGCGCACTTGAAAAATATCCCCTCCTCGAAGTTGCTCCTTGTGCCCCACGGCTCACGCTACTAGTAATCGCGTGTTGATGCATCGCAGCCGGTCTTTATTGTGGGTCATTGAGTAAGAAGACCGTTGATTGCTACTGAAGAATGGAGTGTTGAATAAAAAGTGCCAGACTCTGCAGCTGATGACGAAAGAAGCGATCAACCAATGTCCAGACCTTTGAGGTCATGCCTCAGCTTTTGATGACTCCCTACGATCATCCTCCTGAAAGGCAAAAACTCCTTATCTCATGTTCTTCAGGAGATGAACTCCTAGTCTTCCAACAATCTTCCTCGGTCACCAAGCACCTTTATTACTTCCCATCCCTTTTATCACCCACGTTTGCCGTATGAGTTTCTTAAAGTTTGAAACAGCGCCTGAACTCTGACCAATCATTCTCAACCACGACTCCTCCGGCCTTCTCCTGGAGCCACCTGGTTGCTTGGAGGCACGCGCGCTTCACCTTTGCTTCTTCTCCTTCTCCTAAGCCCTCCAGCTCCTCGAGGTGCTGCTTCACTTCATCGGTCGTGAACTCGTACGGGCATGGCGACTCCGCTTCGAAGCGATCCCAGTGTCTAGGAGTTGGCGTTAGCAAAAGCTTTCCAATTTTCACCTGGGAAGAAAGGGATACCCACCTTTGGACTTGGATGAGGTAGTGTTTCAACGGCAAAATGCCATATTCTCGAGTCTTCATTGCAATGTTGATGAGTGACGAGATTGGATTATTTGTCGCTTCGCGGTGTTCCTTGGTGCGTGCCAACAGTTGTTGAGAGATTTCCTCGCTCGCCTCTGGCTTCAGCTGTGAAATGAAAGCCTCTGGCAGAGCCAACACCTCATCATGACCACAGAACTCAAATGCCGTTGGAGGTTGTGCAGCAAACGCCGGACCCACCCAGGCGCCTCGCCAGCCGATCACGCTTTTGATGTGTCCTTGTTCATCAACGAAAATGTTGTCGAAGCTGAGATGCGGGTGTTGGATCTGGGCAGGAGCTGACTCGATGTTCTTTGGAAAGACATTTTCAACGATTGAAGAGGCCTCCTTGAGCAGCTTGATTTGGACATCAGGGCTGTTGTCATACTTTGAAAGGCAGTCAATCTCGTATTTCAGGACAGATTTGACGTATTCAACAGCAGACGACCCTGTAGCAATCATCAGTAAGAACTCTTCAAAGGCATTCACTGAAACATACAGGGACCATGGTGGTTTTCCTCGGGGCGCGTCTCCGTGCCTAAGGCTTCATTTCCCACGTAAGGACCCATATAATAGTGTTGTGGTGGCGGGTCTGCTACCCAATTACCATCCATTGGGAACCCGATCAGCTTGTATCTGCTTTTCTCTCCGTTGCAGCCGTATTCCCGGTCGATGTAAAGACATCCGTGCCTGTCATTTTCGTCAGTCGAAGCCCCAAACTTGCATCTAATGAGATAACTCACCACTCGAAATGATGTGATGCCAGCTTCTTCTCAAACTTTAGAATTTCGTTGATGGCATTCACCTGAGACTTCGAGTCCAGTTGTTTCCAAGCTTGGCTCAACCGAGTGCCCTCAGCCTCTCTTATCAAGAGGTGCTTCGTCACAGGATACGGCCACGGATCAGGATCACCTTTTGAGTCTTCTTGGACAGAATCCCACCAAAGGCCGTTGGAGAAACCCTTGGGATCCTCTAGGTAGCCTCGCTGCTCCCTTAGCAAAACCTCGGGAACGGGTAGATTGAATTCGCGACTCGCAAACCGCATGGTCGCCCCTTCAGAGTTGACCGTCTTGTCCACGTGCGCTGATGGTCCGAAGCTAGGATGCGTGATTTTCATGATTGCTTTTTGAGGGCTCTCTTTGTCGCTCACATCGGTCAGCAGGAACACCTTGTAGAGCGTTCCATGAGCAATCTTCTCGATGTTTTCCCAGCAATGGATTCCTGCAAATGCGACGCACTGACAGATCCCATCAAAGTCGTAGAGGGTCAGGAGTGCTGCGCCGTCGTTGCACGCTTCGCAATCACTGTCATAAGCGTAGAATGGTTCATTCTCAGTCTCTGGCCGAGAAGGCATCTTCGCGACGGAATGAGAGTGCTTCTTGTCTTGAAAGCCGATGGAGAGCGTTGAGGCTTGATCTTGATGAGGCTGTGGTGGAAGCTGATGGTTTGATAAAGCGAGGTGGTGGTGGAGTGAAAAGGTGAATGTTGTGTAGGCGACGTTCGTTTATGTACCTAGCTAGCCGTTGCGGTAGCCGGATTGGTCGTTTCGGTGTCCGGTGTGACTTCCGCAACGACCCCTCGATTAGCTACATTGACTGCAAGCCCAGAGTTGGTGTTACCATGGGACACAACTGGATCATTAATTTTCGATTGCGGCGAGTCCAACAGAATGACCAGAATTCCCCAACGAAGTACTCAAAAAGCAAATTCACAACTTCCAAGTGCTCCAACGATATCCAGCCCGAATGAAGACGTACAAGGACCCAAACGAATCTAGCGCCATCATTCCCACCTACAGCCCAGCTTTGCGCCCTTCAAGACCAAAATCAACTTCTTTTCCCTCCCCGAAACTCCCTTGTTGCGCTGTGCCAGTTGACGAAACTCCTCCCTCCGCTTGTGAAAACGCAACACCGTGGTCTGCCGCTTCTTCAGGGTCTCTTTCTCGGCGACTAGCCTCGAAAGGTCTTCGGAAGAAGACACCGCATTACAGAAGTCTCGGGACCGCCTATCAAACTTCAGAACAGTGGTTCTCAGTTTGGAAGCAGTGCAGCGAGTGGCGTACCTGCTTGATGCATGTGCCTTCTTCGCGCGGAACCGCAGCTGTGATTGTGTCTTCTTATTTTCGGCGGTGCATGGTTTGAAAGGCATGAGGAGCGGCTGCTCTTCCTCCTCGTAGTCGTTTGTTTCGGGAGGACTGGGAGTCGACACAGCGGGAAACGAGCGCGTCGGCGCGTATGTATCTTCGAACATTTCGACGGCGGTCTGGCAGTCGAGACAGGTGCGGCAGGTCGGCTCAAAACACGGCATACTAAGAGTGACGCGGTCGCGCTCGTACTTGAAGCGGTAGATCGGGCGGCCGCAGTTGGTTCGACGAGTCTTGGGTCTCGAGTCGTCGTCTATCATACTGGCGGAGTGGTCAGTGGGTGTCCTCGTAGATAGCTGGTTGAGGGTCCGTGAGCGAGTTGCTAACCGGTAGCTTGGGCGACCTCTGCTGTCTGAATAATGCGGGTTGTTTGTGGTGGCGTTTGGTGCGGCGGCTTTGGGATGTTTGCTGTCTCGAATGGAAACGGATGTGCTATTGAATTGAATGATGCGAATGGTGTGAACGAATGTAGTCCTGCGCTGCAAGAAGAAAACAAGAAAAATTCGCAAGAAGCTGCCAGAGCCCTGGGAAAGGAGAATGTCAAATTGGGCCAGAAGGGGTAGGTACGACCGGGCGAGGTAGAAATATAAGGAACAATAGGGGAGAGACGCAAGAGCGATCTTTATTTTTGGTTTCGAGGCGTCCGTCACTTGTTTGTCTTTATTGTCAAAGACAGAGGCTGAGACAACCCACGGAGTTGCCATTGATGTGCACAAAGAACGTGAAGAGACCAAGTGAAAGAGAACCACTGAGAGAGCTGTCGACATCAGCACAACTGACATACCATAGAATCATACGCTCGTTACTAATTACATCGCCAGGAATCACTTTTGGTGGCTGAAAAAGACCTCCTCATGTATTAGGGGAGCTTGTCTATGGGTATCGACGCGACGACGAATAGAAAAAGCAAAGGAAAGGTGAGAGCGAGGAAATAAACCAGAAGCCAGCGCAGTCTCAGGTACTGAGCTGAGGGGTATAGTGCAACAAAGAAAGCAGAGGGGGAATGGAGAATGGGTGCCGAAGTCATGCTTGCACCATCCTTGGACAACATGGAAGAAGCACGACGAGAAATCAGACGTAAAACTCATCTGAACAGTCTCCCGTTGCCGTGCGTGTGTTTGTCGGGCTGAAAGCTGTTAAGAGCGTAAAGCAAGTCTTGAGAGAGAAATTCGGTGAAAGCGGTCTTCGAGAAGGCGAGGCGTTGAGGTGCGTAACAGACCAAGGAAGAGACGAAAGCGAAGGGCTGGTCGCCGTGCTGATGAGATTGCTTGTGGTGACAGAAGCGCGCATCAGTTGCGCGCGAGAGGATTTGGCGTAGAAAGGGTATGCGGTGGGCATCAATGCTCCGTGGTATCGCGCGAGAGGACTTCTTTTGAATTTTGCGTGGATAGGATAGGCGGTGTGCATGACTGCTCCCTGGTAGCGCGCGGAAGGACTTTGAATACTGCTTGGATGGGGCAGTCGGTGTGCATGAATGCTCCCCACATGCTCGTTTGCAAAAGGGACTGTTTCGGCTTATCGGGCGGGTACTGGTCAAGTGGCCATGGAGGGCGAGTGACTGGTGGGGAGAGGCGCCGCCATGCAAAAGCGACCGCCGTGTTCCACCCTCAATTCCTCAATCTCAAATTCCTCACGCTCCAACTGGTCCTGAAGGCGGCAAACTTCGGCTCTCAGCTGAGGAACTGCCTCGAGACCAAAGTCAGCATATTCTTCTCGTACCTGCTGCATTCTTGCATCATTGCGGCGCTTGACTTCATCCTTCAAGCAGACGGTGCAAGCGAATGGGTCTTCTAGCAGCTTCTTGTCGGCGGCGAAGGCTGAAAAGCAAAGGCAGTTTGTTCCGCAGAAGGTCGGGTTCGGAGTTTCGACGAAGTGGCCACAAGGACGTAGCTGATGCTGGCAATGGGGGCGAAGGGTCGATCGCACAGGCAAGGTGGGCGGAGGCACTTGGGAGGTCGGAGCGGCGGACGTTACTGTCGGATGTGAGTCCTCTGCAGTTGTTTGCTGATCTTCCTCGGTACTGACGCGCTTCTTCCAGATCTTCGACAACTTGGAAAAGGGATTCTTTCCCTTCTTGGACTTGTCTTTGGCGGCGTTCTCTGGCTGGTCAACGTTCGCCGCTGGGACAGCGTTCTCGGCGGGGCCGGCGTTCTCGTGCTGCGAGCTGGTGTAGCCCGCATGGTCAGTCACCAGCTCTTGGCCAGCTCGGTCAACATTCTTGTGGCCCATCATGCCCCTGACCGACTGGGCGATGGAGCGGACGGAGAGGTTTGAGTGTCTTGGGGCGTAGACACTCGCACCGGCGGCGAGCGGGGCTTGCGGTCTGCTGCCATGACCGCTAAGGTTGTCCTTGGCCTTGACGAGGGCGGGCTTGACGTTTGGCATCTTGAATGGTCTTGAAGTCAAGCAAAGGCGAAAAAACGGCTGACGCTGCGAAGAAGATTCAAATGCGAGTGTGGGCGACGAGGAAGAGAAACAGAATCGTAATTGGTGTTCAGTGCCTACAGCTGGTGGTTTCCACCATTGGTGGTTCTCGCCATTTGTGGTTCTCGGCGCTGGTGGTTTTCACCTTGGTGGTTCTCGCTGTTCGTGGACAGCTGTGGTGCCACTCAGGAAAGCCTCTTCCCAATGCGAATGGGTATCTACAATATTGTTCAAAGCAGATGTCTATTTGGGAAAGACATCAGTCCAAGGTGACATGTCAGGGGACACCTATTAGTCCACTGTCAGTTGAGCATGATAACAGCATAGTGGGCTACGGGAGAAACATCAACTCCAACGCGGTGGTGCCACTGAATGCTCCTCATGGCTCTCTTTTTACGAGCTCAAACATCCAAGTCTTTTGGTGGCGCGGTGCTTGAATGCTCCTCGCATGCACGCCACACATCTTGACTTGGTAGTCTGGACACAAGCGTTTTGCCAACACGATAATTCGGAGTTGGGATTTCCTTCATTCCCTAATACGTCAGCTCAAGATACTACACTTTCGAAGGCGACCCCATTTCGAGGACAATGATGGTCCGAGAAAGCGCGAACAATGTTATTATTTCGACCGAGAACAAAGCCAACTGGAGGTCAATTGTCCGCACATTATCTGCGCGAAAAGGCCCTCATCAAAGGAATTGCGATGGCATTACGACAGAAATAGGAAACGACAGTATAATTACCCTTGGAGAATTGCGAGTATATATTCAAACTCATCCAGCTCGAAATTCTCATCATCAACGATCACACTTCAATTCAAGCAGGCCTTGGAGATTCAGTCTATACTCACAACAAAGCCTCTTTCCCTTATCGCCATATCCACACAAGAAATGGCACCCAACACCAACGCAAGAAACCTTGGACCTGCCTGGCGCTGCTCTGGAGGAGCGCAGAGGCTGTTGTGGTGGCACAACTTGACCTGCGGCCACACCATCCAGACCTTCGTGCCTGTTTGGTGCGGGCCCAATTGCGCTGGTCTCAACGTATACAAGCCCATGTCTGAGCCGTTCAAGTGTCCGGCTTGTGGAGACGCAACGGGACGGTGGTGTGAACTGTATGATCAGGAAGGCGATGCCCTGGCTGACAACCTTACTCTGAGCATGGACGCAATTGCGCTTGAAGAACCCACCGAGGAGCTGGCCATCGGCAACGATATGGCCGGTGTTGTTCTTTTCAACCCTGCTAGGTTCGTCCTCGGTAACATTGTGCAGGACCTCAGGGATGGCAACGTTGTGCAGGACGACGCCCGAAGCATCAGTGATGTTTCCATGGGCATCCACTCTTCCCATCCTCCTTCTATGTCTAGCAGTAGCAGCGAGGGAGTCGTCCACTCTGCTTCGGCTTCGCCCAATAGAAGCCCAGAGCGCACCGGACGCCGATCGCCCACGCTTGAGATGCTTGCGAGTATCATGAGGCTCGACAGACTTCGTACGCAGCGCAGGACCCGTTCGCGAGAGGCAAGACGCCGCGACAGAAGCCCTCACCCTTTCGGTATTGAGCGTCGTTCGAGAAGCCCGACCCGCTCGAGGAGCCGAACAGGACGTAGCTACAGGTGGTGAGTATAAGTCTTCTTCCCTTGCGGATTTGCAACCCCTATCAAGCTCAGGTAAGCTTGAGGGAAGAGTAGTGTAATCAATGTATGTCTTTTTCAAAAATTTTCCACTTGCATAGTCCCCTGGTCGTTGATGAATCGTGATGTCAATTTGTCGTGTTTAACGATTTTAACCCGACATGTCGATGCATTACTCACATTGAGCTCACTTCTCTACAATGTCTCGACCATCTTTGGAACAGGACGCGTGGCAGTGATAGAAAGGGCTTCGCAGGGCGCAAGAAAAGTATTTGAAGTATCTTGGGAGATAGGTTGGGAGCACTCGAGCATTTGCGCTCCGAAATCGCCGAAATCTCCCCTGTATCCAAACTCTGTTAGTGACAACACCATTTAAAAACATGCAAACTCAACAGAAGTGCAAGCCATACTCACCTGAAAGCGCTCTGCCACCCACCGCAAAAGATCGAAGACGTCGTTGCCAAGCCCCTGAATGCCGAGCCTACACCAACAAAGAGACAGCATCCACACTCATCACGCACATTGAGAAGCGACAGCGACCGCGTTCAGATGCTTGGCACGAGACAAAGAAGCAGCGAGGCGACTGTAAATAGAGGACGATGCTGCGTGCTGCAGTTCGGACGACGATGAGGAGTTTTTCGACGATTTGACCACCACAACTTACTTGGCATTTGTCCGGCGGCCAGCAGAGTACAATGAAACGCGCACAATCCGATCCGACAGCCACCATGTCAGTAAAGCGTCGACGGGGAGACTCGTCGGTGCGATCGACACGGTCATTTTCCCAGGCCAGCAAAAGCGGCTTTCGGCCAGTGGGCACCAGCGCATCGACTCCCAGCTCGTCAAGAATGAGACGCGACGAGCATGCAAATCCGCAGATCAAAGACCTATTGCCGTACCGCAACAATTCGCGCAAGCATAGCTCCTCTTCCATCCCCGGGGGACGACACACGGTACCGAGACAGCCAACACCAGCGCGCCGTCTTGCCACTCAGCCGCAGAGTGCGAAGCGTGACCCCAGAGGCTACCAAGACCTTGCGGCGGCGGCATTGCGCATTGTCGAGCAGCACTTTGCAATGCCGCACGTACAAACGCGAGCGCGACGACAGCAGACTCCTATGCGACAGGAGCACCGAGAAAGACGTAGCGTTGCCGACAGCAACCACCACGAGCCGGGGTGGCACTTTGAGGAGTTGGCGGCTGGTTATGCGTATTCCGAGGAGGATGGTGACCATGAAGACGTGTACGAGGCCGAGCCAGGCGTTGTGTACGACAGCCGCGAAACGGATTTGGGGTATACGACGCCAGTGGTCATCGACCTGATTGATGATAGCGACAAAGATGAAGGGGGGACGCCGGTCGAGGATAGGGCTGCTTGGTTGAGGGCTGTGAGATAATAGTTTGAAGAGAATGGAAGCATGTGGTGTTTGTACAGTAACGTATGGAGTCTTGACACATTTGAAATGAAAACTGGACTGGGAGATGCAAAATCATTTTGAACTTTTGATAAGAGAATGACCAGGACAATTAACGAATCAAGGGGGAGGGGCGAGATCCAATCCCTCAACCGTGAGCTTGAAGGCGTCATGGCGAGCATACGACCCCGCGACATCGAGGTCCAGTCTTCCCCTCTCACAGTCCTCAAAGTTGACGTCAACGACCAAAAGGCCGTCAGAATCTTCCTCCCACAGCGGGCCAGCTAGCACATCGCCGAGAGGAGAGATGATGCAAGAGCCTCCTCTGCATACAAACTCCTCATCTTCAGGAGATGAAACTTGGGTTCCTTGCTCCTGCGCACTCTTTGGTTCTGGCCAGCAAATTTCGTGATGCTCTGGCGTCTCGGTGATTTTGGACTTGCGGCGACCTCGGGGCGAAATGCTGTTTGGCCTCGAGTCGTCCCCATCTTCAATGGCCGATGACGAAGCTCCATTAGGAACAACGGGCAAACAAATCTCGTGGCCTTCTCTTGTCGTGACGGTAGACCTTCTGCGTCCGTTCAATTTGAGCTCGGCGGAGGGATCCTTCTTTTCGACCTCTTTCTTCGCTGACGCCGGATCTCTGATCCATTCCGGCAGATGCTTCTTCCTCACGCACTGATTTGCGCTCAAAACGAATGCGCGGCTCTCACAAGCCACCGTCCTCATCAATGGCAACCAAGTGTCGCGAGCGTCAGCCGTAGGCGCCAGGTATAGGTTGACATTCTGAGAATAAATGGCGAACCGCGTCAAAGGCATCAGATTTTCCCAGCAGATGGCAGCTGCCAACGTAAGCCTGACACCCTTGATTTCAGTGACAACGGCCTTGAGAGTGCTCGCCGCGCCCTGAGCCCACACGAGGCGCTCCGTGCCAGTGGGCATGACCTTGCGCCGCTTTCCCAGCATGCCCAGACGCGGACACACGTAGACCACGGTGCAGTATAGGCTTCCGCCTGCGCGCTCCACCAGCCCCGTCACCACGAACACGCCCGTCTCGCGTGCGATGCGCTCCAGCTCTTCACGGGTCCCGTCGCCCCGGGCTGACGACCCTTTTGCAACTGGCAACTTGCGGTCAACCCATGCGTCGCCTGCGCCAACGGGCGTGTCCCCGAGGTCGACAGCGTCATGGAAGTAGCGTAGGAATTGATCACGGCCAATGGGATCACGTGCCCCAACCGCAGCTCCAAACGTACAAGTCCGCGGGTATCCGCCCAGGTAGGCCTCCGGAAAGAGGATGAGGTCGACACCGCTGGCTGCGGCGCGTTTGGTGGTTGCTTCGAGAGCCTTGAGAGTTTCCTGAGTGGTGGCCAAAGTGCGGGATTGAGCCACGGCGAGCTTCAACGCTTGCGACATGTTGATGCAAAGAAAGCCAAGGGCTCAGGAAGAAGCTTTGTTGGGTTTGCGCAGAAAGTTGTGGTAGTGAAATGGCGGGAGGATTGCGAGTGAGGCTCAGACAATGGCGTGAGGGGTATCGCATTACTCATGTGGGGCGATGCCCTTTCGAGACCCCGCATGGATAGGGCGACATCGGACTGTCCTTCTTGTTTGTATCAAGTGTTGATTTTGTGATTGAGGACGGTGAATAGGATGGCGTGGTCGTGTCAAGTTGCCGAACTTGCCGCGGCATTCACGTCTTCAAAGCATTGTGCAACCGAAGCTAAACCGCGTTCATCACTGGACTACATTCTTCAAGCTGCACGCGTCATCTTTGATCAAAGTTGTTGTATTCGTGACTGTCTACCATCCAACATCTGATTTACACAGAAACCAAGCAGCCATTATCGTTTCCATGCTCGTGGCCAAACTGATACCCCCTCCATGAAGCAGTGTTGCGTACATGGGTACAGGCCGAAACGAGGTTTTGTCTCATATTCTCTCATCTCCTCTTTGGCTTTATCAACTCGTTGAAAGCCTGCTCGATGCCCCTCTTCACCTCTCTATAGCTCACCACCAGCACACTTTGCTCATCTCTGCTGACCAAGGAAATCTTCTCATCGCTAGCCACATCAAGCTTGTTCAAACAGCTGATGACATGACCCAGGTCCACCACCGCGTGCCCGTTCGCGTCGACTTGGTGGAATACGTAGTCTCGGAACAGTTTGATATAATAGCGTTCTCCGGTTTCCGACCACTGGGGATTGTTCTCAAATTCTGGGCGCTCATTGATGAAGTTGAGTTTGGCCATGAGCCTCACTAGCCGACCATTCTCCAGCTCGCGTGAGAGGTTGGAAGTCAGCGTGTCCTCCGCATGGAACGTGTTGTCCAAGACCATCGCCATCTTGTCGGCAATGGATGCCAAAAACACGTTGATGGTTTTCGGCGCGAGTGCAGAATGTTGAGGAGTCGATGGAGGGCTCAAGAGCCAAGAGATGCACTCGACGAGATCCTTGCTGTAAGTTCGAGCTAGAACGTCCAAAGCTTTAGGCGCGTTGACTGGATTGATTGTGTTGTTGCTCGCTAACGTGATTATGAGACGCCCAAGTTGGTACAAGTCGTCTTGCTGCAGTTCAGTCAAAGAACGAATCGTGTCGTACTGGATCAGGTCGAGGATGGCGCAGGCATTGAGCCGTATCCGATTTTTGGAAGTGATCAAAACCTTTGAGGGCTGAATCAGCCTAGCTGCCAGACTTTGGGCGTGAATCGCCTTCAGCGCAGAGGCAATCTGGACAATGTAGCTCCAGAGCACAGTCTCAGGGACCGTCTGAGGATGAGCTCTACCTTGGAATCCACGAGGAGTCT
Source organism: Phyllosticta capitalensis (assembly GCF_038381095.1). Lineage (NCBI taxonomy): Eukaryota > Fungi > Ascomycota > Dothideomycetes > Botryosphaeriales > Phyllostictaceae > Phyllosticta > Phyllosticta capitalensis. The sequence continues at coordinate 1,311,049 of NW_027117444.1, read as the reverse complement.
GCAGATGCTGTTCAGAGAGGGTTTTGGAGAGTGGATGATAGTCGGTCACAAAGATTAGCGAACTGTCCCCAAAGGCCCGAGTGGTGAAGGCGTCGTGGATGGCAACGATGCTTCCGTTGTCAACGCGCTTCCAGGGCCGCACAGAGAAAATGGCTTGCTCGCTGGTTAAGCGGTATCCCTCCAGTCTTCGTAGAGTGTAGGTGAGACCATCCTTGCCCGAAACTGCCTTGTAGACCCAGGTGGGATATCCAAAAAGGGCGGCATTCTTTTGATTGTTGGTGTCCAAAGGTACCAGAGAATGAAAATGATCGACAGTGCTGGGCAGCGTCGAATTGGGTAGGATTTGGCGAGTGGCTTCTGACTTGCGCTGCAAGTCCTCGCGTAGTTGATCAGGAATAAAAAAGTCATGAGATGTTTTCTGATAACTCAAGAGATTCTCCGGATGGGGGCCCATTGGCGCATAGAGGTGGTATTGAATTGGCTGGGGGAAACCGCCTACAGCATTCTGAAAGAAAGCAGCGCCGCCCATGGTTGCCGCATCTTGGGTATAAGGATTCAACTGGGCCGCATGGTTTGCCGGACTCATTCCACTCATAGCAGCAGGTGTAAAGCTATCATATGGATTCAGGGCAGCCGAGACGGCGCTTTCCCCCTGTGCGATGTTAGATTGAACCAGAAGAGCAACACTCCAGAAAAGATGGGAAACAAGTGGGCCATGATGGCAGCCATATCGTCAAACGTTTGCGACGCAGCAAACTGCCGGCTTTCCAAACGCGACCTGAAACCAAACGTACCTGAACGTCGAATCCCTGTGGCACAAACTCCTGAAAGTCGTGCCCATGCCATTCTGTCGCTGGGTCTTTGGTATGGACAGGAGTAAGTATGGACGACTTGACATTGGACTTTGGCGTGAAGACGGCCGCGTTGGCGGCTTTTGGAGATATGGTTGTAGCTCTCGGCGAGGATGCGGCGCCATTTGAGGCGGGCTGGAGGGGGGTGAAGGAGGGCGAGTCGACGTTGAAGCGCTTCTTGACGTTTTCGGATTGGGCAGAGGCGATCTTGGTAGGGTCGTGTTGGAAGACACAGCCGTTGTGTTCGTGACGGCAGTGGCCGTATATAGTGACGTTCCGGCAAAGGATGTTGCTTTTGGGGTTATAGTCTGCGGGGCGGAGAGAGGTTGGTCAGTATGGCCTGGCCGTGTCGAAGGGCCTCTGGGTCATGATACCGCGTCCTTTGTTTGGCCTGGGGGAAGCGACAGCCCGGCGGCTTTCACCCGGGCTTCCTCCAATTGCTGCCATCAGCGCTGGGAAGCTTCATGCAGCATGGTCAGAGGGCTATGTAGTCGCGGAGGAGGGCGGCCGTGGTGTCGCGGGGGCTTGGGCCACCTGAGTCGGTGGTCGAGGTTTCGGAACAAGGCAGCTGGAGACAACGTCGAGGAGGAGGCGGCGGCGGGGCGGACGAACAAAGCCCATCCATCAGGGGACAGACGGCAACGTGTAGAGAGACGACGGAGTAGCTTTCAGCTCGAGCGGGAGCGGAAGCGGGAGACGACAGAGACTCGACGGATGGATGCGGCCACCACTTTTCCACAACAGCATGCCCGCCGCGCCCGCCTGCGTCATTGCCGACACGACTATCCATCACGACCACGTCTTCTCATCCCCAACAACACTCCTTTGGCCTTTTAAAGCTCCAGCCGAGCCTCACGCTTTCCGGCGCTGCTCCTCTGCTGCTGGCCCTGCGTCATGTCTTCCTCCTCTGGCTCTGGTTCCGGCTCCGGCGACATTGGCCAGCTCTCCGAAGACCAACAAACGGCCCTCCAGCAATTCACCGCCGTCACCGATCAGTCTGTCGAAACCGCAATTCCATTATTGCAGAGATGTCAGTGGAACGTACAGGTGTGCCTACCGCGCTCAACAATTCCGGCATATGCTAACCTGATAAAGATTGCCATATCTAGGCATTTCGACGGTGAACCCGCTGAGCCCGCAATACCAGAAGAAACCATCCCCGCGCCCCAAGACATCCGGCGAAGAGAAACTCTGGCAAACGGTTTTGGACGCTCGTCTGCCATCGGCCGTCGCAATCTCGAGCCCGCGCCGCGTGTAGTTCCCCAGCCTGAACACCAAGTTACGCAGCAAGCTCCATTCATACTGTCCCTGGTCCTCTTTCCCTTTCGATTCGCATACGGCATTGTATCCAAACTCTTCAATGTCTTTTCTTACCTGTTCCCGTTTCTCCCCCGGCTCATCGGGATGCGGGCTGCTCCGAACGCGCGCCGGAGAGACACGAGTGGGCGACGGCCCCTAAATCCGCGAGACACTGCGGCGAGGTTCATCAGGGAGTTTGAGGAAGAATACGGCGCCCACGAGATTCCATTTTTCGAGGGTGGCTACGCGCAGGCGTTTGATTTGGCGAAGAAGGAGCTTAAGTTCTTATTGGTGGTGTTGGTCTCATCCGAGCACGACGACACGGCGTCCTTCGTCCGCGAGACCCTTCTGTCTCCCGATGTTGTGGCTTTCATAAGAAACCCCGCGAACAACATCATCGTTTGGGCGGGTAATGTACAGGACGCAGAGGCCTACCAGGTATCCAACGCGCTCAACTGTACCAAATTCCCTTTCGCAGCTCTCATCGTACACACTCCCGCCGTGTCCTCCACCGCCATGTCCACCGTCGCACGCATTGTCGGTCCTACGCCTCCAGCAACTTTCATGTCGCGACTCCAAACCGCCATAGCCCAGAACTCGGAGCCCCTGAACAGGACACGCGCTACACGCGCTGAGCAGCAGGCGGCGCGAAACATACGGCAAGCCCAAGACACGGCATACGAGCGATCCCTGGCACAAGATCGCGAACGGGCACGGCGGCGTCGCGAGGAGGAAGAAGCCCGCCGGCGCGCAGAGCAAGAAGAGCGCGAGAGGCAGGAAGCCAAGGAGCGCGAAGCGCGCAACCTCGCGGCATGGCGAGCATGGAGGGCGCGCTCCATTGCTGGCGAGCCGGGACCGGAGGTCAAGGACGCGGTGCGCATCAGCCTCCGCATGCCCTCAGGCGACCGCGTGGTGCGCCGTTTTGCCCCTGACGCTGATATGGAAGAACTGTATGCTTTTGTCGAGTGCTATGATGTCTTGCAAGAGCAACAGGCGTCGCAAGAAGGCGCTGAGAAGCCCACAGCATACGAGCACGAGTACAAATTCGTCCTCGTCTCGCCCATGCCGCGGGAAGAGTTTGATCTGAAAAAGGGCGGTACGATCAAGGAGCGCATTGGACGCAGCGGCAACCTAATCGTGGAGCGCACGGATTTGGACGAGGACGAAGGCGACGAGGACGAGTAGAGCGGCGCGTTTTTGTACCTTGTCCGTGTCTACCTGTCTACCTACTACTCACCTACCTACCCAACCTCTCCCCTTTTTCTGGCACTGTATCTTGGATCGGATATGGGACAAAGTCCCATCTTTGAAAAGAAGCAAGGCGCAAGCATCGGACAGGCGTTTTCTATCCTTCCTTGGAGTAAAGAATCTCATCTTCGATGGTGTATGTAAACCGTCGTATCCATCAGAAGTTTGGTTGCGCTTGTTGGGACTGTCATTTTCACACTGTTGTCTGGATAAAGCCTCAAAGTGGCAGTAGTTGTTCTCTCTTGATTTAACTTCATATTCTACTACGGGAAAGCCAAGTGCCCGTATATCGGAAATCGGGTTTGCTTTTCTCCACCACAAAGCCAGTTCCCGTGTGTCTTTTTGATGCTTCTTGATCGTGAAGTTGATTCATGGACTCCTGGAGGAAGTCTTGTGTCGTAGCCCGGTTGAAAAAAGGCCTCGCTAAATGAACCCAGACCGCTTAAGAAAATTATCTCTTTTTTATTTTTGCACTTCATAAAAATCCCAATGCATCAACAGATGTGCATCATCCCACGCTTAGGCAGACTTGCCAGGGTAGGACTGCTTGGGCGAGGGGTAAGAAGGACCCAGCTCCTGAATGCTGAGCTTAGCGAGCCACTGGCCCATGTCAATAGAAGTCTCGAAGTCCTTGCCCTCGACGATACCAGCGAGGAAACCACCAGCGAAGGCGTCGCCGGCGCCGTTGGTGTCGTTGATCTGGCTCTTGTCGATGGCGTGGACGGGGAACTCCTTGAGGGCGACCTCGCCGCCGGCCTTGGCGACGGCGACGACGGTGGGGTCGGTGCCCTGAGTGATGATGACGGTGCGCTCGCGCGCCGTGTTCTTCTTGGGCAGCTTGGCCATGGCCGTCGCGATGGTGGGAATGTCCTCCGTCTTGAGGTCGTGCGACGCCGCCCACGACCGCGCCTCCGTCTCGTTGCCAATCACGTAGTCCCAGTACGGCGCCGTGCTGTCGAGCTGCTCCTTGAAGAATTGGGGAATGAAGGGGGCGGAGAGGGAGAGGGCGAAGATCTGTCACGGTCAGTCGCTGCCTTTGGATGTGATATTCTTCTGGAACGCACCTTGTTCTTGGCAGCCGCCTCTTCCGCGAGCGCCAGAATGGCCGGCACGCAGACGGTCAAGTGGTAGCCACCGACATAGTAGACCTTGGCATCCTCAACGAGCTTCCAGATCTCGGGCTGCTTGAGGTGGTCCAGCTTGTAGCAGTTGGCAGCGGCCAGGTCGGTGCACAAGCTGCGGTTGTTGCCGGTGATGACCACACCGCAGCGGCCGGTCGGCTGCTCCTCGTCGACGCGGTACTCGACGCGCAGGCCGGCCTTCTTGCAGGCATCGCGCAGAATGTCGGCGTACTTGTCCTTGCCGACGCATCCAACGTAGACGGTCGTGTTTGGGGGCAGGATGTACTAGCAGCAGCAGTTGTGTTAGAGAACCTCCCGAAAACAAAAAGTCGCCGACGACGACGACGGTGGTGGAGATGCGTACCTGAGCACCGCGGGCAGAGTTTTGAGCGGCACCAGCAGCGATGAGCTTGGCGTCGTAGTTGTTTAGCAGCTCCTCGTACAGTCCCAAGTGCTTCTCCTCGGCGAGGATGGCGTCGTTGGCCTTGAGGCCATACTTTTCGAGCAGCGCCTCGTTTCTGTTTGTCGTCAGCCATTGTCCAGCTCTTTGGACGAAGTGCGTCCTACCCGACGGCCTGGATGTCGAGAAGAGGGTTCTCAAGGCAAAGAAGCTCAAAGTTTCCGGTAGACATTTTGATGGCTGTGTATGGACGACGAAATGTGTTGGAGGAGCTTGAAAACAAAGGTGAGCGCTGCGGGGCCAGTGGAGGAGGGGCTAATCGCCGTAAACCGCCGCGAGTCAGTGCGCCGAATCGAGCTACTGGGGCTAGTCTGCGCAGGCCCATGCAGAATGACATTGTCGATGTTTTCTTGTGAGGTTGCAAATTGTTCTTGCGAAAGGCCGCTCTTCGCAGGAATATTTTGGAGTTGTAGTGAGGATTCATCATCAGGAAGTGGGAGGCACTTGCTACTTTCACGCCACGGGCTTGTGACTGCTCTTGCAGCGCATCAGGAGACATCAAAACCACCAATTTCAAAAGAGCGTCCATTCAGGTTGTAGCCTAGTTATTGTAATGGCCCAGAGGGCAAAAGCATTCCAAAACACAATTTCAATCTTCAATCTGTTCGTCTTCCTCCATCTCAGGCGGGCGCATCTGTCCTCCCTGCAATTCCCGAAATCGGGCGAAAGGGTATGAACTAAGACCGCACAGGTGCTCTGCAACAAGTTGCATTTTTGGCGCTCGTTTTGGTGGCGCTGAAAGCTTGCAGCAGGCGCCAAAGAAGCCGAGAAACCTCGATGGGGCGCGGATCCCTCCTTTTCAGACCTCGGGATCCAACGAGCGGACACGGTATCCACATTGTCCGTGGGCAGGAACCGGCGGGGAACGCTTCGAATATCGGTGAAAAACTTTCCAGCCAAATTTCCGCATCAACCGCCTTGACCGTTGGGAGGTGTGTCAATGTAGGAACCGCGATGACGGCTAGCACTCCAGCTGACGCCATCAGTACCCCAACCACTTTGACCAAACATCGTGGAGCCCCTCATATCCAGAGAAGCATGCAGTGGCTGTCCGACAAAGTGATCAGCCATATGACCAATGTTGCCGTAGGGGGAGACTCCTGGAAGTGTCGCTTCGTAGGAAGCGTTGGTGCCATATGGCGGAGAGCTTCGTCGAATCTGACCATTGGGCATTGAGCTCCACGACGCGTTTAAAGATCCGTTTCTCGAATGACCAGCGCTAGAGCCGACGTTGAGACCAGGGGGAACAGCGGGGGTGTTGTGCGACGTCATGGAGTAGTTCTTGTTCCAAATCCCCGAGTGATCGGGCAATGACGGCAGAGACGGGAAGTGCTGGACAGAGGGAGAGGCTGTCGAGTTGCGATGCATACGATCGGGGGTGCAAGATGCTTGGCTGTAGTTGCGAACCATGTTGACGTAGTCTGCTGCCGTGATAGGAGTAATGCCATAGGATCCATCGTTGATCAGAGCAGTATCTTCAAATGTCTGCTCGGGCGGCGTAGGAGGAATGTTCTCATCCTCCTCCGGGAGAGGTTCCAGTCCGTCCTCGGGGCCAAGCAGGTCATCAACCATGCGATTCATGGCGGCGTCTTTGGACATGGTGACAGAAGTCGTCTCAGACGGAGCCGCATGGGACACCTGGTCGTCATTGACAGGAGCGGTACCCCTTGGAATCTCAATCGGAGGACCATCCACGGGCAAGGCGGTCTCGGCATTATTTGATGGACTGGCCAAAAGCTGGGATGGGATGCCAGCTTCCTGATACACAAAGCGCATGCTGTCCAGGAAAATCGGCGACTTCTGTTCAACAGTTAGACACAGTTTTGCAAAGCCAACGATGCACTTACCTCATCTCTCATAAGCTCCAACCCATCCACCAAGAGGTCGCGAATTCGCATGAGCATTTCGACATTGGGATGGTTCCTTTTGACGTCGTCGTCCGACCACTTGGCTTTTGGCACAGGTCCGTCGAACCAGCGCATTTTGGTATTGTCGGCAAGCAAAGGCTGGAATCCAAGCGTCTCCACATCTTCTTCGAGCAGATATTGCTCCAATGGCAGAAACTCAGCATTGAATGCGGAAGCCAGAAGCGTCAAAGTCTCGGCGTAAGCCTTCCACAACTCTTGGGCATCGACCTTGGAGTGCGCAGATCCCTCGATATCAGCTGATAGAACACTCCAATTCTTCAAAAACCAAGTGCTGTAGAGGCGAAGTCCTGGTAGGACACGCCTGGCGACAGCCGTGACCTTTTCCGACAGGGGTTGTGAGTCGGGCCCATCGACGTCTTCGCCTGTCAAACGTTCCAGCTCGGCTTGCAAGATTCGCAGGAGAATGTTGAAGGTCTTGATGTTGAATCGGAGGAAGAAAAAGTATGCCCGGAACCGCTCAGGACTTGTGTCGCCGCCTGAGGTTGATTAGTACGCATTTGGCAGAACCACGTCTGCAACGTACCTTGAAGCTTGACAGAAGCAAAATACTCGGCAGCTGTGTTGACGAGCACAAACTTTTGAAGAAGGCCTTCCAGAGAACGCTCTTTGAGTTCTACAGCCAATTGACTCAGAACCTCGTTCTCCAATTCGTCATGACCGGCAAATTCTTGCCCGCGATAGCATTTGCTATGCAACCGTACGAACCAAGCCTTGAGCGCCCGGTGGGCTCCCTTTCCTTGACCGTTGGACTGTCTCCCAATGAGCTCGCCCTTGTCCCAAGCAGTAATGACTTTTTTGAATTCCAATTCCAAGTTGCCCTTGGCCATGGGGTGGGGCTCCTTTGCTGCGAGGGACCGGTATAAATTGTAGACAGCCCGGAAGTGATCTCCATCAGCAAGCGCCACGACAGCCAGCTGGTTATGGGATATGCCAGAATCGGGGTTGATTTTAAACGCCAAGCTGTAATATCCAATCGCATAGCTCCAGTTGCGCTGGGCTTCGCTTCGCTGGAGTTCACGGTAGCGCGAGAGATCACCAAGCTGAATGACGGCCTGGTATATCGACGGTTTGATCAGGGCTTGCAATTGAGGGGACAGTCCTTGGGTTGGCTCGGCCTGCGGCACTTTTCCTCCTGTTAGTTATGCCGGGACATCGGTTGGGGAAAACGCACAATCGCTCTTCCATTTCTTTGCGAGTTCACGGAGCTCCGGTGTTCCGCCGAAGGCCTTGTCCAGGTAGAGAATGTATTGACGGTAGAACCTTTGGCTGGATTTGATAAATTCGAGATATTGCTTTTGTACAATGCGTGTCTCGACTGCCTTGGTGCGGCCGTCCTTGTTCAACTAGGGTAGGCCTGTAAGCTGCTTCGCCCAGAGAACAGGTCGTCCAAAACTCCAAACGTACCGCACTCAATTGTTTCCTGAAATACGTATTGACTTTGCCGTGAGTCTCCCACAATTGGGGCTCGACGTGGTGTTCCGAGGCATGTCCAAAATCGGTATGGACAATCTTTTCGCACTCGCTGCGATATCTGAGTGCTGTCAGCGGTTGCGGGGACGGCGAAAAAGCCAGGCTCACTCTTGAAGGAGTGACAGTATAGCCCCGTTGGCGGCACGCTGGTCGGTGGGCTTCGATTTGAGCTGCTGCTCGAGTTTACGAGCGAGCCTGAGGGAATTAGCGAAGCGGGCGGCGCCATGGAAAGATTCACGCGCACTTTTCAGCTGGCTCGGCAGAGATGGCCATGGAGAGGGACTGTATGAAGGTTCATACAAGGCCAGGCCGGGTCAGATTTCAAATGGAGCGAACTGCGGGCTGGCTGCGGTGTCGTCGCGATCCATGGATGGCAGCCGTTATCCCGAGAGAAGAGCGCCAGGTGGAGTGGCGGATACCAGGGGAGGATTTGACGACGGCGGGGTGGTCGGACAGAGACCCAGCAGCGACGAGGGAAAAGTGTGAGAAGCCCGCGTTGCGGGTGAGGTGAAGATGAATGTTGCGCAAGGGTTCAAGTTGAGAGAGGTGCACGGATCCAACCGCATCCGCTCAACACCACCTGGATTACCTTGTGTGGCACCAACACCGCCACAGCTGCTGCGCCCCGGCCGGTCTCAACTACCTTACCACGACCAACTCGACACTCGCATCACCAAATCCACTCACGACGCGGATCCATCGCAAGAACAGACACACAGCCGAGTAATTCTCTCATCACCACCAGCATCATGGCCAAGCGCTCACGAGCAGAATCTGCATCGCCGACTCCGGAAGCCAATGACGACTCCTCGAGTCCTCCGGCCGCTGCCAAATATGTTCACGTCGACGACTCTGCCGCGTCTGCGGCGATCATGACCTGTTCTCTTCCATCTCATCCCCCGCTGAGCTTCGCATCCTACGCCGACTATGACGTCCACTACCAAAAGTGCCACGTGAACCGCTGCTCCGTCTGTCGCGTAAACTTTCCCTCGGAGCAATTCCTCAACCTGCATTTTGACGAATACCATGATCCAATCAAGCAAACTTCCAGAGAAAGAGGGGAAAAGATTGTGAGTACAGACTACAATTTCAAAAACACGATGCTGACTGCATGTTAGTTTGCTTGCTTTGCCGAGGGATGCAAGGTTATGTGCAAGACGCCCAAGATGCGACGAGAGCACATGGTAGCCAAGCACGACTATCCCAAAAACTACAACTTCACCGTGCTGAAGTTTGGCATAGATGGGCTCCGCTCCATGCTCATCGAGAACAAACCGTCGAAGTCCTCTGGATCACACTATGCAAAGGAGCAAAATACGCCAAAGAAGAACGAAAAGGCAGCGAAACCTGTCCCTCGTCGAATCGTATTCGATGAAGATGGCATGGCACCTGACGACTTGACGAAGACGAAATCTCAAGACGACGCTGAGCCAATGGACTTGGGCTCGGATGATCCGAATGTTGTCGCTGCACCAAACAAAGAGTGTGTCGCCGATCAAAACATAAAATCAAAGCAGAAGCCCGAGCGAGGCGAGACTGAACACTTCGATAAGAACGGCGGCTCGTCGACTACCAGTACAGCCAACACGTCGAATTCAACTTCTACTCCGTCTAAAGCTGATGTGTTGATGGAGGATGTCACAAAATCAGTTGCGGCGCTTAGATTCATCCCTCCAAGCATTCGTTTTGGCCGCGGTGGCCGGGGAAGAGACAGAGGCGGTCTTGCACGATCCTGAACGATGCACAAAAAACATTCAGCCACAATATTGTTGATATGCCCACGCCTTACGCAGATGATTTCGGCGCACTGAAAGATAGGGCCACTCAAATAGCATCCAGTCAATGAACTACATGCAACAACTCTCTTTCCACAGCCATTCATCTAGTTTATAATTGGTCAACGAAAGTCCACCAATCCGACCTCCGCCAGACTAGCCTTGCGAACATGATAAACCTTCGTTGGCTTGGTGTTGGCCCGGTCCTATTTATCATCGGATCTTTCTCACATGTGTTACTATAATGAACTCTGAGCAGACGAACACATTCTGAGACGCTCTGATCTCTTTTCCAATGTTCGAACGCGCGAGCACTCCTCTTTGCTGGTTTTCCAAGAGAAGATAGAAGTGCACAAATTCTGTCGTCGATCCAGCCCACATGCCTGTGCTTTTCCATGAGTAATTCGCGCACTGTCTCGATATGGTTGCTCGAGACTGCGGCTTCTAATGGATACCCTGCGTACAGACTTTCCTGATTGACGTCGGCACCACTTTCCAGTAATGAGCGGACTAGCCACAGATCGCCAACGGCGCAAGCTGCGTAGAGCGGAGTTCCGAAGAATTCACTCATCATCTTGGGTAGAAGCAGGGTCGAGAGATGCTCTTTGACGTATTCCTTGTGACCGAGGTAGATGGCGGCGACGGCGAGATGACGCTCCAGATCTGGGCGGTCTCCTTCAGGCAATTGATAGAAGGGGAAACATAGGTCGCAGACTTGAAGAAAAGTCTGACCCGATTGCTGGAAGGCAATATTGCAAAGCTTAAACGCGAGCTCAAACCGATCTCTTTCCGATGAATCCGATGGCAGGAGTTTATCCAAAAACTTTTTCAGGAAGGATGCGAATGTATTGCGGAGTTGTGGACTTTCTATGCCCATCAGATGGTACAGAAAGCGCGTAACAAAGCTCATAGACATTTGCTTCCATATTGCCGACGACGCATTGCGAGGATGCAGAACTTGGTGGAACCAAATCAGGTTTAGCACTTCGAAATTAAAAGTTCCTGCATTCATCTATTAGGAATCTGTCTAAGTTGGGCAGGTGAGATTCACACTGGGGCACATTACTGGAAATCAGTCGACAATGGAGCGCATTGTAGAGGCCGTTGTCCGGATCGAGCAAGACAGATTCAAGAATATGCCGAAATAGTTCAGTTGGAAGGCTGTCTAGCGACATGAGTATTCATCTGCCTTCATCTAGGCGACGAGGACTCCAGGTGTTGTGTTGAGGTCGTTCATCGAAGCTACGTTCCTGTCCGTAGACGCCGAGCTGACTCAGCCCTGAGTCATGCTCTTCCACGACAGCCCCTTGTGCAGATCTTCCGCGACGTTCTGCTCCGCTTGCATGCCCCGGGTTTCTTTTACGCAATCGCCGCCATTTCTTGGGAGACCTGAACGTCATGATGTCAGAAAGACTGTCGTCTCTTCAGAGCAGACCGTCCCGTCTGTTCGGTCAGTTTTCGACAAAGCCCAGCCGACTAAGGATGCTTCAAGCGTCCCAAATCCCAGGAAACGACGATTCGAAGGATATTGAGCCTTCATGAGAGCTCTTCGCACCATTCGCTACCTCAAGCTCATAGACGTGGCAGATGGAGATCTCTCTTGGCTTGACACCGCCAGGTGGCCGGGGCAGCCCCTCAAGTAGCCGGCCAACCCTCCGCTTGAAATTTTCCGCCTCTCTTAACATGTTCTTCAGTCGTCCAGAAGGAGCATACGACCTGCTGGAGAATTCCTTCGAGAAAAACCACGACCCTACCAGATTGACCGTGCAAAGCTCTCTCAGATTCGGCTTTAGACAGGCAGTCTATCAGAGACGCGAAGATGAGACAGAGCGAGGCAGAAAAGTGCGACTCTGATGCGAGTGACTTTGAAAAGCACGGCTTCGCGTGGCACGATGATCCCAGAAATCCGTATGTTTTGGTTCCCGCGGCCGAATTGGCATGACATACTTGTTGCTTACCTCTCCCAAGCTACAACTGGTCATTTGGAAAGAAATGGCGTGTGACAATACTATCTTGCTTCATCACTTTCCTCGTCGGTCTGAATGGCACTGCTATGACCGCGGCCTCAGATGATATCAATGCTCAATTCGACGTGAGCGATGAGCATTTTCCCAACTCCTTCTGGCCTGTCTTCTCCTGGACTCTTTCCGCAGGCATCGTGCCTTTGGCCATCCTCCCCCTTATGGAAACCTTTGGCGTGCGAAAAGCCTATCTGGTTGTGTACGTGCTCTTCGTCGTATTCATCGTCCCTCAAGCTTGCGCCCAGAACTTTGCGACTCTCATCGTCACGCGAATCATCACCGGTGGATGCGCAGGAATTCTTGAGAATATTACCAGCGGCATTTGCGGCGATCTTTGGGAGGATGCGCTGACCAGGAGCTTACCCATTTCTTTGTACATCTTCTCCCTCCTTTCTGGCACCACAATTGGCCCCGTGATTGGAGGGGCTATTATGACGACTCTCGAATGGCGATGGGTCTTCTATGTCCAGATCATTCTCTACGTCATCATCTTTCCGTTCGTATTCTTTTTACTCCCTGAAACCCGTGGAGAGATCATTGCCTCCGAGGGCCTGCAAGATGGTCATCAGGGAATCAACAACGCCAGCACGATTGCTCTTTTCAAGTCCGCCATTGGCCGTCCTCTCCGCATGCTCACCACCGAGCCAGTGGTCCTGTGCTCCACCTTGTGGTCATCATTTTGCTTTGGAAACGCTCTCATCTATACGCAAAGCATCCCACTGGTCTACCGCACCTTGTACAACTTTTCCGCTCCAAGCACCGGGCTTGTTCAAGCCGCGCTTGTCATTGGGATCGCCATTGGACTGCTCATCTCCCCGCTTCAAGATCGTTTCTATGCAAGAAGCGGGGACAAGACGAGTCCGGATGCTCACAAGCCCGAAGCTCGTTTGTACCTCGCCATTCCCGCATCGTTCTTCGGCCTTGCTGGTGGTCTCTTTTTATACGCTTTCACGACCTCTGAATCGCATCCGCAACCTTGGATTGCACCAACCATCGGCATCGCACTCGTCGGCATCGGAATTCAAACCGTTATGACCGCTGCTTCTCACTACGTCGAGGATGCGTATCCCACTTATGCCGCCTCTGCGATTGCAGACGTCGCGGCCGGCGAGAACATCGTTGGTGCTTGTCTCCCGCTGGCGTCTACCGCGCTGTATACTCGACTTGGCTTCGTTGGCGGGAGTGTGCTACTTGCTGGCATTGGGTGTGGTGTCAGCTTTGTGCCCGTGGCCTTTGTGGTTTTTGGTCCGTGGATCAGATCGAAAAGTCGATTGGCGGCCACTCAGGGGCTTGGCTGCAGCGAGTCTGTCGTCTGAAGAGCATTGGCAGGAAAAATGGAGCTCGAGAGCCGAAATACGACCCTTACTAAACCTGTTATTTGGGCCTGACGATGACTGCTCGGCTGTTGTCCCCAGTTTTGCGTGGTCGACGGACAACTCCTCGTACGTGCGGAGCGAACTAGCAACTAGGGCACACAAGAATCTCATTGCGCCAATCTGGAACACCTCTCATTTTTTGAAGTTCAAGAAGAGGAGCCTGAGACCTCCCCATGCTATGCTCGATTCCGAGGACTGGAAGGTCTGGATGGTTTGTCTGCAAACTCATGCCCGTTCTGGCGAGCATGGGAGTGTCCGTCTCTTTGCACAGTTTTGAAAGATTCCAGAAAGCACGGAGGACGGCAACACGCTGTGGTCGGTCCCCTTCAGGACCAGGCCATGACCTCGAGTCTGCAAGAAGCAGCAGGGCGCACGAGTCCACGGGTCGATCAGCTCTTAATCGAAGGAGATCGCAAGGAGCCTCGACGCAAATCGCCATGTAAGTCGATCACAGGACTTGGAAGAGAGAGAATTGGGATTGGACGCAAAAAGTGGACGCACGCATGATAGCTCAAAGATCTCCAGCTTCATCGAAAGAGGATTGTCAGCACTTGAGCCAAAAGAAGCCAAACACAGCTCAGAATTTCAATTAAAATGATCGTCAGATATACAATTGTCAAGTTACGTCGTCAAAATACATGCAAGAAGGGTACCCTCTTTCTTTTCACACCACAAACGTCCACCCATCTACTGCTCAATCTCCAGCGTCGCCGTGGCATGAATCTTCCTGCTGCTCGAGCCAACACGGAACGTGTAGGTGCCGGGAGCAACAGCCCAGTTCTGCGCCGCAACGTCCCAGTAGCTGAGATCGCGGCGGCGCAGCGTGAAGCTGACGGTCTCGCTCTTGCCGGGCTCGAGGTGGACCTTCTGGAAGCCGCGCAGCACCTTGACGGGCTGCTCGGCGGCGTCGGGGAACGAGACGTAGAGCTGGGCGACCTCGGCGCCGGCCAGCTTTCCCGTGTTGGACACGCTGCCCGTCACCGTCACGACGTCGGTCCACAGGTCCTCGCGGCCGCCGATGGCGCGCGCGCCGCTGGCGTACTTTTGCTTGAGCACCTCGGGCGCCGTGTTCTTGACCGTCAGGTCGCTCGAGAAGCTGAACGAGGTGTACGAGAGGCCGTAGCCGAACTCGTAGCGCGGGGTGACGTTGGCCTTGTCGAAGTACTTGTAGTCGATGTAGTTGCCCTCGGTGAACTCGCACGTCAGGCCCGTGCAGAGACCCGTGTTGTAGTCGCTCTCGTTCTTGGCGATGGTGTAGGTCAGCTTGCCCGACGGGTTGACGTCGCCGTACAGCACGTCGATGATGCTGTTGCCGCTCTGCTCGCCCAGCATGCTGCCGTAGACGACGGCCGTGATGTTGTCGTTTTCGATCCAGGCGTCCACGAGACGGGCGGCGACGGCGTTGATGACGACAATCGTGTTGTTGCACGAGGCCGCAACCTCCTCGACCATTGCGTCTTGGTCGGCGTTGTACAGCTCGCCGCGGTCGGCGCCTTCTCCTGAGTAGGCATTGATGAAGACAAGGCAGACCTCGGTCGACGAGGCAAAGTCGGTGTAGGTGTGCGAGACGGCGGTTCCGGAGCTGTAGCCAGAGACACCACCGCCGCTGCTGCTCGAAGACTGGGCGAATCCGGTGTCGTTGAACAGATACCTGAGTTGCGTGCCGTCCTCGATGACGCGGTTCAGGAGAGCGTGGAAGGGGGTGACGAGGTAGGCGAACGAAGCGTATCCGGAGCCTCCAATCGAAGCAGCGTGTCCCTGAAGGACGTCATCCGAACCAGTGACGGAAAGCTCGTCGTTGGGACCATCAATCTTCTCGGTGGCGTGCGCACCAAAGACAGCCATGGTCTTGGGGCTCTTGAGGGGAAGGGCGTTGTTCTCGTTCTTGAGGAGGACAAGAGAGTTGGATCCAACCTTCCTGGCGATGTTCCTGTGGAGCTTACGGGGGTCGACGTAGTCTTCCAGATCCGCGGTGTCGGGGTACTTGCCATCGTCCTGGTTGAGCTGGTACGAGGGCAGAATGTTACGGATCACCATGTCGTTGAGTCTTGCCTCAGAAATGGAGCCGTTGTTGATACCAGCAACCATCGAAGAGTTTGTGAAAGATCCAAAGTCGAGACCTGCGTTGGCCGAGTTGATCACCGTCTTCTGGCCACCAACATCTCCCAGCACAAGACCAGGGAATCCAAGCTCAGTCTTGAGAAGACCAGCCAGAAGATCAGAGCTCTCGCAAGCATAAGTACTGTTAATACGGTTGAGAGCGCACATGACTGCTCCAGCTCCGGCGTGGATACCATCGTAGAAGGGGAACATGTACGTCTCGTGGAGAGTCTTGTCGTCAACCTCGGCAGTGTACGCCATCGACTCGGTAGTAGAGCTGCTTGAGCTGCCGGAACCACTGGGAGCACCGGAGCCACTGGGAGCGCTGGCGCTGCTGGTGCTGTTTGAGCCGCCGCTGGGAGGGCTTCCACCGCCGCCACCACCAGTAGTCTCGCTCGTGCGGTTGTTTTCTTGCTCGTTGAGCAGAAAGTGCTTGGAGCAGGAAATGACGCCAACCTCGTTAAAGGCCTTGACGTTGTCTGCAAAGGCAATACCGTTCAGATAAGGATCAGGACCAAAGCTTTCGCCGTTCCTGCCACCCCAAGGACTTCTCCCGAGCGGCTCTGAAACGGGACCCTTGGCAACCTGGATTCCCTTTGCATAAAACTCCTCTGCAAGAGCCTTGTTCTGCTCGTAGAACAAGTCACGGTCCCAGGTCATCGCGAGGGCGGAACTCAGGGGCCATGCCGTGGCGTAGAAGAAGTCGAGAATGCCATCGCCGGAGTCTCTTTGGTAGAGAGCCGTGAAGTTTGTGATATCCTCGCCGTTAATTACTGCAATCTTCTGGCTAACAGTGAGGGTGTCGACAAAGGTCTTCGCGCGGTTGTAAGCAGTTTCCCAGTTGCCCAGCTTGACTATTTCCCCATTAGCTAAGGATTTATGAACAGTTGGTGAAAGGCGTACTAGATCCTGACGAAAGGAGTTGACTTTGAGCAGTGTTGTTGGCGGAGTAGGCCGAAGCCCCACTCAGCAAAAGAGAAAGACCGGACAGACGAGCGAACGACGACAACATCTTGGTGGTGAGCTGCACAAGACAGCCAAAAAAAATGAGTGACGATAGAACTGCCACACTTACGACTCAGTCTGCGAGTAGAGGCATTTTAAGAAAAAGCCCACGACGACATGCGCAGTGCTTTTCTTCGCCGAGTTCGGTTTCGAGTGGGTGACGCGTCCCTCGTCCCGATCCATACGAGCATCTGTATGCGTGCTTCATGGCGAATTGGTCGGCGCAACCCGCACCCGCAGGGGCTCTTCTGTTGTTGCCAAACGTCTGTGCGAGCAGTAATCCCACCCGCAGATCAGACAACACAGGAATTTGATTGCATCAAACGAGAGCCTCAATACTTTTGATTGACGCGGACGACGCGTCTAACGCCCTACGAGGCTGTGTTGTTGTTTGCTGGCAAGACTCTGCGGCTCCTAGCTCTTGATGACGACGTCATGCACCGTGCCGTCTGTTCCTCCCAAGTATTCGCAAAGCTCTTCTGCACTTGGTGATATTTCCGTCAGGCATCCTGTGCGCTCGAAAGACGTCGGCGTTTTCGGGAGAGAAAGAACGCCCTGCAATATACAAAATGAGCCGCGCTTACGACGCTTCCCGCGAGCTCGAAGCGCTTTGAGGTCCCGATAAGATAAGATTTGAGCCGAAACCGGGCCGTGCTGCCGTCGAGCAGATCATACCGGCACTTGAAGGGGCTTGGAGCCAGGAACTCTCCTGATTGCCGGTTCATGGGTTCTTGAAGTGGCTTGGTGCGGCTCCTGGTAGGGATTTGGAGACTGCTCGTTGAAGCCAAGAGAGAGAGTCGAGAGGGATTCAACCAATGAGCGTTTCAAAGCCTGCTCAATTAGGCGGCCCGACAACATTGAAAAGGACTGCAAAGGCATCCCGAGGCCGCTGTGGTGGTCGGATGGTTCCGTCTGGAGAAATGGCTCGATCGTTCGGATTTGGCAGAACTTCGGCAGTTTGAACACCTGTGAGAATGAGCAGTTGCACAGGATGACAGCACGTGGTGTGTAGAAGGAGCATGATAGGGATGCTTTGTTTCCTTGGTCAAGTGGTCAAGTTGAGTGCGGGTAGTCCCCGGAGTCCTCGTGGAGCTGGGGACGTGGAGACCTCTTGCTGTCAGAGAGGGATAGGGAGGAAGGCCATACCAATAAGTGAGTTACGGCAAGAGAAACTTCTTCCTAATCGCAGAAAGAGTTTCTTTTTACTGATATGGAAATGGGGAGGTTTCATGGTCGTAGTAGAGGAGCGAACGGGGAGCCCTCGTGCCATTGTGTAATTAAAGAAAGCGAGATGGCTCTTCCAGGTCATTGATCTGGAAAAGGTGTTCATGAGGAAGCTCGATGCGAACTCGTTCCCTAGATTCAGAAGAGAGGACGTTGATATACTTTTGTCTTGGTGTGCTGTGTCCATGCGAATATCATCGGACTCCGATGATATTCTCGTATCCCCGAGCAACACTGGTAAATGCGGCAGCAGGACGACAAAGACGCTAAAATATATTTTGGCGGACTACGTGTGAGTAATTAGTTCACTTCTGAGCTTCTATCCGTCCCCTCGAAGAATCTCTGCTATGCGTGACCGGCGGGACCTGAAGAAAGCCCTCGGATTTCCTCACTTCAACCTCACCAAGTTCGAGGTCCGACCCGCTCATCGTCGAGGAGCCCGAGGAGTGCAAGGGCACTTGCAGAAGGTGAGATGTTGATGTGATGGACGCGCCAGACGATGCCCGTCGTCTGCCGCGTTCTTCAGAGGCGCCCTCTGCTGAGTCCAGTTGATCGAGTGCTGCAATGAACCCGTCCCTGATATCTCTTTGGTACCACCAAGCGATGTAGCAGCATACTGTCATGAAGGCAGTCGCCACGGCACCAATCTCGACCCAGTTCTTGCTCGAATGTCTTTGCGCCGCCGTGTCGCTTGCCACGTCCACGTAGGCAGTGTCAAGCCTCAGCCATTCTGTGGCATGGACATAGCAGAGACAGTTTCGATAAGTGCCGACAATCTGCATTGTTGTCGAACCGAGTGCTACGAACGCTGAAAGGGCGAAAACGATCCAGCGTGCAATCCGCAAGACCCAGTACAGGGGTCCGCGGTTGGGCGTGATTCTTTTCAGTGAAACGAGAATCAGTTGAGCTACTAAGCACATTGCGTAGCAGAAGAAGGACAGTGAGCGACAGCCTAGTCCGACAGGTGGTGTATTGTATGCCTGTTACATGGTCAGTACAAGAATTCGCACTCTGGATGTATGACTTACTACCACGCCACCTGCAATTGGCGGAAGGGAGATGAGGATAAACGTGGGAACGGCAATCTTAAAGAGGAAGCCCCAATTGGTGATAGTCATGTGCTTCTCAAAGCCTTGGATGTGTCCAAGCCATGGCGCCGTTTGTTTAGTCCATTTCTCCTTGTTTTTACCGCGACTGCGCAGAGCAACTGGCTGGTACCGGTTTTCGTACATCTTTGTCAGACCGAAGGCTTCCGCGGCTGGCGATCCAAGGAAATGCGATCTTCCTTTGATGAAGCTGGCAACGGTGGGAGCTCGACGCAGTATGAATTCGTTCTCATCTAGACCCGTGAGGATAGAAGCAGCTGCTGGACTGTTGGCAGCAAGCAGACATCCGGAGGCAATGGCGATGTGAACGCAAAGCATCCACATGACACCAAAGGCGATGCTCTCTGCGGCGTTGTCGTCTGACGGTTGGTTTCTGATATCCAAGATGTTGTAGATGAAAGATCCAAGAAAGTAGACGACCGGCGCGCCTACGGCTGTTCCATAAGGTGTTTGTACATTCATGAGACCCCTGATTTTTGTCTTCATCTCTGATAGCGGATAGGTCCTCAATGCCTGCAGTATTTCCCCTTTCGGATTGATGCCTCCAACTTTTTTCAGGTTCCCTGAAACAACCGTGACGAGCAGATCGAGTCGAGCGTCGAGATTGAGAAGCTTCATGCTTTTCTCTGTGCGCAAGAATTTCACCATGCGGTGGTCGAGAAGTCCTTCGTGGAGTGCGCCTACAAGCATTTCCGATGCCGAGGCCGTCAAAACAAGGATCCATCCAAGAGTATCAACGAATACACATGCCATGACGACAAGCGACCAACCGAACGAGACCACATACGATAACAAGCGGGTGTGAGGCTTAGATGGATTAATATCAAACGGAGGGAGGTATTCGAACTGGATTGTCCTAGGGATTTGCCCCGAGAAAATGATAGAGGGCAGAAGAAACTGCACTAGTGGTGCAGCCCACTCATCCGGCTGATCGGCCTTGGAAAGTCCGATTCCAGGACAGTTATCGCGGCAGAATGTATAGTTGATATAGAGATTTCCGGCTGGCGCAAGACCATCCAGATATTTTTGTCCACATGTAGCATCGGAGACGTTGGAGTTGAAGATGTGCAGAAACGCACTCTGTTTCTTTGCGGCCTCGCAACATGTCGCATCACTGTAGGCGGACGACAGTGGCACAAGCGCTAGGAGGCACCACCAGGCTAGTCTTGCCATTCGGAAAGTCCAGAAGGGTGTGGTCGATCACGTGGCGTAATGTTGTGGATCTAATGAACTTCGTTGGATTATTCTCCCCGGTAGTGATCAGGACGGTCCAGTCGCAGGCGCAAACGCTGTAGGTGGTTTTCGAAAGCGGTAGTACTCGAATAAATGTTAGAACGGTGGTCGCGCGTCGACGGCGACAAGGCTGATGGGGTTCTAAATAGCACTTCGCTGCCTGTAGCTTTCTGAACTGTCTTGCTCTCGGGGTCCGGCCTCTTCAAGCACCTCAGCCTCAAGGTCGACACCAGAGCCAGTCGCAGTATCCGTTCGTCAACCGAGTGACAAGAATCTGCGCCGCCCTACTCGTAATCTGGGGGCTTTGGTGGGTCTCTTCCGCCTAGGCTTCCGCCACAGCATCTGGAAAAGACGTCCCCTTGCGGCTGGTCATCTTTATCTTGTCAGCGCAGCTCGCGTGCACTCTACGAGCTGCAGTTCCGAGAGCGCCACGGTGGTACAACCAAGAAGACCCCCAAGTTTAACAGCATCCTGAAACAGTTTAGCAAGGCTCTACACCAGAGCACCAAAGTACGGCCCGACCCAAGTAGCATGAAGAAGATTTCGAGCTGAATTGGTAACGCTGATGCTTCAAGCTTGACTGGCGATCATCTGTCTTGCAACTCAGCCTCGCGGTGTTGAGCCTCGTGCCGAACCCACGAGGAGGTCGGAATCCGCCTATCAAATGGCGGGGCTGCATGGCTGCGAGAAACGCTCAATTTGTACTCAGTCCAAGAATTTGAGGCGGTGGGACGTCCAATGGCAAGTGCCGGCCTGCCGTTCTGGCGCTCTGGAGGAGCGGCCAAGCGAGGCGACTCACATCGCATGATGCTGCGTCTGATAAGGACGAGGCAGGCTGAAGTGTGGCAAAGGCCCCCAAAACTTCTCAGCTCAGAAGCTTGCATCTTTTTGGTCTCCTTCCAAGCTGGCCGTCAGTTTTGTCGCAAGATAGGATGACAACTGCGCCCATCATGGGCCAGAGAGCCGCAATCATCAGGCCATGCTGGAGCCTGCGTGCTGTTATGCGGTGATGGTTAATGGTGACGCAGAATGAGCGGTGATCCCGAAGCTATGCGGGCAGCGGATCGAAAAGAAGTCACTTCCTGTTGGTTGGAGGTATTGCTGATGGGATGCAGGTCCTCAGATGTTGGGTCGAAGTGGTGTCGTCGCATTTTCGGCAGGGCTACGCGTGCCCAAAACCGGCCTAGTCATGTTTGGTAGGACCCTCGGACGCACTTGCCTGTCCCTCCAACGTCTTCAATCCAACGGATCCCTCAGAACCACCAGCGAGAAAGCGCGACATCGATACCAGCTGGGAGCCATCAGCTGCAGTGAAAGTCCAATGTCGAGCGCAGAAACTCGATCCGACACAATCTTCTCGTCGAAGACGTTCCAGAACGCAAAGTCCGTCCGAGATTTTCTGCACGTTCTTCAGTCATCTGCATCTTCAAGACCCGACGCAAACGCCGTGGCACACTCCGTGGGGAAACGCAAGGGCGAACGAGCAGAGATCTCAATGCCTCGCGATGGCTAGAAGCTGGATGTTTCTAGCTTTGCTAGTAATTTGATCGAAATGGGGACAAATATTCAGGCGCCGTGGAAGAAATGAGGTGGTATGGGTGACGGGAGCTCTGCTGCTGACTCGTGCCGAATTGTCACCTAATTTTTGCCTCAAGCCTCGTCCAAGGCAAACTTCAAGGCCACCTTTGCGCAGTGCTCAGTTTACGAGTCGGGCAAAGTCCGGTCAGTACCTCCAAGTTTTGCGTCACCATCACTCAGTTCGCAAAGATAAGTCGGATTTGTTCATCAAGAGGTAGATTACCATTGGGGTGTCTACTACTCAAGGAGCGTATTAACTATGGTAAGGAAGGAAGCACCTATTAACACCGAGAGTTGATATCCTTTTGAATGACCGATTATACCAGAGGAGGAAATCTAGTCGATCCACATTCGCACCTCCCATTGTGAGCTCAGACTCTGTCGTGTGATGATGAAAACCAACCTCTGCCGTCCATTCATTAGATCGACCAATTAATCC
Source organism: Phyllosticta capitalensis (assembly GCF_038381095.1). Taxonomy (NCBI): domain Eukaryota; kingdom Fungi; phylum Ascomycota; class Dothideomycetes; order Botryosphaeriales; family Phyllostictaceae; genus Phyllosticta; species Phyllosticta capitalensis. Next base: position 1,288,815 of record NW_027117444.1, on the reverse strand, counting down.
AATCCTATTCGCTTCTTTCCACCTCACCCGACCCTCGCTCAATGTTGGCAGTCGCCGTTCGCGTCGCGCTTGCATTTCATACTGCTGTCATCTTTCTTCTCTTCCTCCGGCGCCTTTTGCATCAACCTCGTCCGGCCAACGAAGCCCTTGCACTCCTCCGGGGTGCCGCAGCTCATGTGCTCGCCCTTGGTGGTGTCGTACTTCTGCGTGCTGGCCTCGGGGGCGTTCTCCTGCTTCTTGGCCTCCTCGGAACTCGATGCGCCGTAGCCGTACTTGGTCTCTTGCTCGTACTTGAGCTTAATATCCAATTCATATGAAGTCTTCGACTCGTAGTAGGCCTTCTTCTCGCTTTCGTTCATGTTGTCGACCTTCTTCTTCTCCTCTTCTTCGGAGCATGGCACGTACTTGCACTTCTCGCCGCAAGTAGTAGAGGCAGTGGTGCCGCTGCCGCCGCCACTCTCAGTCTTCTTCTCCTCTTCAGGCTTGGGCTTCTTCTCCTCGGTGTAGTCAGTGGGCTTGTAGCCGCTTCCTCCACCGCTCGACTGCTCGGTCTTCTTCTCCTCTTCCGTTGGCTTCTTCTCAGTGTAGTCGGTGGGCTTATAGTTGTTACTACTGCCACCACCGCTCGTGCTCTCAGTCTTCTTCTTCTCCTCTTCCGTAGGCTTCTTCTCGGTGTAGTCGGTGGGCTTGTAGCCGCCGCTGCTGCTGCCACCACCGCCACCGCTGCTCGTCTTCTCGGTCTTCTTCTTCGTAGCCTCCTCCTTGCCGTAGCTGCCACCAGACTGGGAAGTCTCGGATGAAGGCGGCTTGTTCTCAACGGTCTTGCCGCAAGGACTTGGCTGGAGAACATAAGCTTGCGAAAGGGCGCCGGTGAGTTGATCAATGTCGACGAAGCCGACGGCGCTGGAGGATGCGGGACCACGAGTGACGTGCAGTACGAGGTCGACAAGCATCAGGAAGTCACCGCCTGCCGAGCACTGGGAGACGAAGACAGCGAGCAGGTTGTGCTCGTAGACGGCCTTGGTGTCAATCGGGCCATACCAGAGCCAGGGGATGTTGGTACCGCCGGCGTTTCCAGCGAATGACACACTGCTGTGTGCAAGTGCGGTCATACCAGCCTCCTCGAGATACACTGAGCCGTAGAAATCACCCCTGTAGCTGGTTAGTGCGAGTCCTCGGAGAATGCCGATTTTAACGACTCACTGGAGGAGATTGAGTTGAATCTGAGCTTCAGTCTTGAAGCCAACCTCAATGTGACAGCTGGCGTCATCGCTGGGTTGTCCGTCCTCTTCAAGAAGAGTGTCAGTTTTCATCTCGTGACTCAATTCCTCAAAAGGCAAGACTTACGCAGAATCGCCTTCAAATCCTTGATAGATACGTTGAATGAACTCGTCTCAGGGCAGAACTCTCCAGTCAAGCTGCCGTCGGGGCATCCATCACCGAAGTAAGAAAGGCTGGTGATCGTGAGGCCAGATGCTGTCGGAATGCCTGGGCCAAGGTCGATGTTAGCGGCCGCGGCCAACGCGTCCGCTTCAGCCTCTGCCTTTGCAATGGGTTTAGCGAGCGCGGCGCCAACAGCCAAGAGGGCTGTGAAAATCCGGGTAGTGGACATGGCGAATGGAATGATAGTGGTGTAAGGAGGTGCCCGTGCTGAGAACAAGAAGGGGGAACATGACGGGCTAAATAGTCGGACGTCAGCGGTTGCGATCTGCCCCCCCCTCAACAAAAGGCAATCTAGAGACGCCAAAAGACTCTCGCTCCAAGATGGCCATACTCCTCCACGGTACGGCACGGCCACCAGAGCCGTCGTGCCATCACACACATCTGGACGATTCATGGCCGGCCGGCCCCCAGGACGACCCGACGGCTGAAGCTTGCTTGTACAGAAGCCTGTTTTCCGTATTCTGCATACGGCGCCGCCATGGCGAGGATTGAGTCGACAACAATGGGTTCCGGGGCCTGGCTGGGTGGACCTCTCCGCGTTGCTCCGGACCAATTCCTGCCTCGAAGACTGCGGAGTGTTCGACTCGGTTGGTCGAGTATGAGGATGTCGAGCCAAGCGGCACGACGGCGTTTAGGCTTTGGAGTGCCAAAGCATGCGGCGAACAAGGTCGGATGGGCCTGGAAATGAACCGTTCGTGTGGGATAGCTTGGCTTGTGGTTGTTTTGCGCATTTTTCAAGGTTTGCGAAGTTGCTGTTCCTGGAACTAAAAAAAGGCACGTCGGGGTGCTGCTGCATGGTCAGGGGTGGAGGCGCGAGCCGCTCCGCCCTCTCCCGAACGACTCCTCTCCGCGCTCCACCATACGGATGCGCTTGCGGAGAACGGTAGAGGCGGCCACCGAAAATCTCCGTCATGCTCTTTGGAATCACACCAGTCACTCGTCAATGGCCTCTCTGTTGTCGAGGAGATGAGCCACACCTCTGCAGTCGTCGAAATTCCACTCCAGCCACATCGCCACCAAATTTACCTTTGAGTCACTTGATCACTTCAACACCACTGCGCCATACGTACCCAAAAGTCTTGACCAGCAGTCAGATTCTGCACCGGTTGGGCAAGAGAGGCATCTGAGATGCACAACAGAAATAGAATCCGGCACGCTCCGCAGTTTGGCCGGTCTCGAGAGAGTGAGTTCACCATGTTACCAAGATTGGGGTTGGTCGTCTCGGACCACTCAGGCAACAACACGCCCGCACCCTCTTCGCCAAAAAACCTAAGTTTTTCGGGTCGATGACCTGCAGAACCAATGATCTGGCTCCATGCGCTGCCCCATTCAGGCTAGTTGGGTCGATCCAATGCAGCCAAGCGCGACCCTCGTCCAGCTTCTGCCATACTTTATCCAAACGGGTCGGAAGTCTAAACATGCCTGTGCTAAGAAAATCAACAACGCTGGCCATGAAGTAGGTCACGAACAGGCCCGTCGGCTTTCTCTTTTCTTCTCCACCTTTGAACACGAGATGTGTTGCCCCCCGGCCAGAGACCGCCGGTACGAGTGTCATGGCGGGAGCTTGTTGGCAGAGACGGGCACAACGCATGCCGTTTTCGAGGACGAGGCTTGAGTAAACAAACCTTTTTCTCCAGTGCACTTGAGCCGCACGTTTTGTGGTCCCCGTGGCTGTGTTGGGCTGAGTTGTCGATTCATTCCAGAAAATTCGGATCGCTGGTCCCTCTAATCGCGAAAGTCAGCCCTGTGCCATGCGGGCTGTCAACGGTTGCAACAGGAAAGGACGTCTCTGAGTGAACTGAAGACGACGCGAAAATGTCGGCCAGACCGAGCGACTTCGAAGCATCCTTCTGGGCCGTCTCGTGGGCTTGAATCGTCGGTGCCCAACCTGGTGGTTGAGCAGACGCACCTAGCCTTCCCCTCGAGCACAATAACCTTCTTCCGCCCACATCAGGCGAACTGTCTGGTCTTCGCCTCCTGCATGGTCTTGTTGCCCCAGACGAAAACAACCACCCTCGTTTCTTCCTCGTCGGTCTCAGAATATCCACCTCCCCGTGCCTGAAGGCCTTGCATAATCGCACGCAAAATACGGCACCGCCTCTTTTAGACATTCCAAGGCAGGTAACAAGCACGCAGACAAGCAAGACAGCCAAGACGGGGCGAAGAGAGGGCAGCTGAGAGTGACACCAGCCAACACGGTAGAAAAACCTCTTTTACCTTATGCGAAGCCAAACTTTGCATTCCAAAATAAATGCTTAGCGCTGCAGCTCGCCTATGGGAACGCTCGTCCCTTGTCGCCGAGAGAAGTTTGAACGGCATTTGCAGCATGCAACACCGAGTGACCAGACGACAGCACTGTAGGCGAGAAGGCGGTGTTCAGTCACCAGACCGGAAAACTGTTGTCGGCTGTGTCTTTTCGCGTGCCGCGCTGGTCGACTCCCTGTATGATCATCATCACCACCGCGGTCCCCCGCCGACTCACGCACATACCGTTTCTTGTTTGTTTTTTCGTCTGAGTTGCTCTCCGTTTTTCCTGGTCGATCTGAGATGGTCCCCTCTCCATCGTCATGACAAGCGCCGCTGCCCCTTCCAACGTCCCTGCCCATTGCTCACGTCGCCGCGTCTCATGGCGCGCAGCGCGGCGATACGGTACGGAGCGATGCGCCAGTTTCAGATGGAGCAAGGCTTGAGACGCGGGAAAGAGCGTCTGTCAGTCTGTTCAACCGCGCATCTGACATCGCGCCACTCTCTCGCCTAGGAAAACACGGGGCGATGTGTTGAGGATGTGCCGAATGGAAAGAAAAAGAAAATAGGTAAGTAATGCAACATCACAATAGATCAATAAACTAGTGAAGGATAAACATACCATGCATGCATAGTTGGAAGAATGGCCGTCATGTCGTCATGTGTCGTCGTGTCATGGGCCACGATGGACACACCCCTCCTCCTCCATAGCGGACGGCATGGGAGGGCTTGGACAAGACCAACCCTCTTTTGCTCACCAGCCAACCACCGTCGTCCGTTGCCAAATTTACGTAACGGGTAGGTTGTGCCGTGAGAGGCAACTGTAAGGCACGCCGGTCAAGGGGATAGAAATAAGAAGCCGGCACGGTGCCTCCCTCCCCTGTGCTGATCAATCAATATTGCTGTGTCGGCTGCTTGTCCCGAAGAAAACCTTGCCTGGCTGAGGGTAGTGGGTATGAGTGCTCCTTCGAGCGCAGTGTTCTAGCCGCAACTAGTATTTTGATGCTCCCCCTGGTTGACTGGCGGCTGCGGGCTGACGGTTGGCGGGCCCCGCAAAGGCCTGATGTGGGCGGATGGCGTGCTCTCAACAATTTGATCAAACTGAGCGTTGGCTGTCCTGCTGTCCGACATGTTGTGATGAGTATCGTCAGCTCAGTCGGTCCAAATGTCGTTGGTGAAATGCATGGCATTCTTCGCTAACCCTTCTATCGCCTGGCGCTATGCCACCTTGCTCACCTTTTCTCCAACTGCAACCGCTGAGAATGAAAAGCAGCAGGCCAGCCAGCTCGGGGGAATACAAACAGAACGATTGCAAGCCTGTTTTTCTAGCAGGCAAGTGTGTAAGCTTGACGACAAGGGGAGAAAGAAAAACGAAGTAATGTAATGGGGACCTCCAGGTGTAAATCACATAACACATGGTTCAACTATCTTTTCAGGCCGTTGCTGACGTGAAGCCGTTGTTTGCGAGTTGAGTCGAATAAGCCACTGAGCCACTTCCACCGCCATGATCAGGCTCGTGGTCAATTCCCTCCTCGTGCTTTCCATCGGATACATAAAGTGCAAAGTGAAAGACAAGCCAACGTCACAACACTTGGAGCGGGGCGACACATGTGACATCATTCGTGAGGGACAATGTAAGTGTAAATGATTTGATGGGAGACGAGGCGACTGAGTTACTATATGTGTGACTGGTGCCGGGTTTTGAGAAGAGGGAGAAACTGGGAAAATGCAAGCATGGGGGTGGGAATCATGATAGTAACCGAGTGCTCGCCAACGACTAAAACAGCGGAATGGAGGGGTGGGGGAGACAGAGGAATCAAACTCTTTGCGATGGAGCTAGACTCTCTCTTTACATGAACTCAGGGCATACATGACTTCTTGCTATGAGGTGTATGTGGTGTTCATTAAGGCGTGATGGGAGTAGGGGATTTGACGTGTATGGTGTGTTTGGGGCGAGGGTGGTGGTGGGTATTGGTGTTGCCGAGGGGTGGTTTGGTGCCCGTTGGAAGAACTGGTCGCTTCTTCGCTTGAAAAAGTTCTTCTTGTCCGCGCCAGGGGCGGGCTCCAGGGTGCAATGGAGTCGACGTGGAGCTTGATGGGCCACTCGCAGCGGCCATCTACCAGGGGGAGGTATGTGGAAGTTCTCACTTCCAACTCTTGTCCGGCGCCTCACCGTGTTTGGGTTCCCGCGGTCGTCGACGACACACTTGTCTCGATATCTGGAGACCTAGGATAGGCAGTCGTGTTGATTCGCAGTTCGGTTGCACGTCAGGCCACCACGAGGGCACTCTGAGTGTGACCCTCAAACGAGAGCTCTAGTCTTTCTTGGTATCCATTCAAGACATTTGGCCTGCAGCACCGCCTGATGCAACTCGTATTAGCAACAGCCAATTTGGCAGGCAAGACACGATTATGCTTTTCAAATTCCCATTCGGGAGATTACTTACCAATTTGGCGCTTAATTTGCTCGCGTGCCCAGCGGGCCGTCTCGATAGTCCGGCTCGAAAAGTCACGGTTGGACCTCGTCTCCTTGGCCATGGCCATGATCCACTCAGCACGGAAAAGCTCGGCGAATTCGCCTTCGGGGAAGGTGTCCGCGAGGTCGCTTCGTAAAGTCAGTAAAATTGCTTCCAAGAGAACGCAAGAACTTACCCAATGACACCCATGGACGAGCGCATCAGAGCCTCAGTACGGTTCGGGTCAGTCTGGACGGTGTGCAACAGCGAGAAAATGGCCTCAACGTAAGGAACAAGCTGGCTCTGCTTGCCGCCGGCCTTCATGGCGACAATCGCACCATCCCAAGCGTCCATGATACCCTCACGAAGCGAGACGACGTAGTCAAGCATCTCAAAGGAAGTCTCAGAGGTGAGGGTGACCTGGGCAGCCTGAACAAGGACCTGGGCAACGACACTGAGGTATGTCTCGAAGGCTCCGTTGATTGCCTGCGCAATATCGCCAAAGCACTGCAAGATCGCTGGCTTGAATCGGTTGCCAAGGGTAGGGCTCTATTCATGGTCAGAATCGCCTTGAAAAATTTCCATGGCAAACTTACGCGCAGGTTGTTCAAGAGGTAGTTCATAAAGGCATCGCAGTAGGGTTGGACCTTCTCGTTCAGAGCACGCGTAACGTCACTGACGAGACCGATAGCCATAGCGCAAATCGCAGGCTCCTCTTGGTTGCCAAGGGCGTTGTACAGGTAGGGAGCAAATGCCTCCATGTACTTGATGAAATCTTCCTCAAGCGCGTTGGCAAGGGATCCAATTGCCGCGAGAACAGCGTCGGGAACGCTCGACTTGTTTCCAGCACTCTGGAGCAGCGACAGGAGAACCTGCATGATGCGGTCGGCCTGGGGCTTGATTTCGGCCTCGAGCCTTTGGACAATAGCCTGCACGACGTCAGCTACTCGTCACGTGACTTGGTCGACATCTCTTACCATGACAACGCTGACCAAGCTCGTTTGCATCTCCTCCAAGGTCATCTTGTCCTCGACGCTCACGACTTGTTGCTGGAGCGGAATGGTCTTCTCAAGACGCTCGAGGATGACGTTCGAAAGGTGGCCAACCATGTTGAGGCTGTCGTTGGCGGAGTTCATGATGAAGGAGTTGAGCACCTCGTAGGCGGCGGTGCGCAGCTGGTTGTCGGCATCGGCGCTGGAAGATGTTAGCATTGGGTCACGATGGCCATGGATGATTCTTACCGCTCAGTAACTTGCAGCAAGTGCGTGACGCTGGCCTGGAAGTGAGGCGAGAGCGGGTTGCTCGTGCAGCCAGGGTTACCGGCGAAGCGGTCTGCCAGGTTCATCAACGCCCAGCAGCAAGAAGAGGCCATCTTGGGGTGGCTGGCCAGGCCAGCAAAGAGCGAAGAGATGAGGGGCTGCAGGTGCGTCGAAGGGTCAATCGACTCGGAGCAAGTCTCGCAAATGCGGCCAAGGGCGTAGGCGGTCGAATCCCGAACGTGGATCTCAGGATCCTCCATCATACCCACGAGCACAGGAAGAGCCTGCTTGACCAAGGGGTCGAGCATCTTCTCCTCGGGACCCTCCATGATAGCGCCGAAGGCACTAACTGCGGCGTCACGGAAGTGCCAGTCCTCGGCGCGAAGGTTCTTCTCCACAAAGGCAAGCACGGGGGGAACGACGGCGCTGCCGACGCACTGAGCCCACAGCTGCAAGCACTGGTAAGCGGCACGCGAGATGTTGTACTCGTTGTCGTCGGCATCCTCGTCCTGCTTGGTGAGCAGCTCGAGGAGAACGGGCACGACTTCTTGGGTGGCGACGCGGGCAAAGTTGAAGTACTCGCGCAGCTCCGTAGATCCCTCGGCGTTGGCCTGACGAAAAGTTAGCCTGTCAAAAGTTGGGGACCCCATCCTGTAGATGGGGTTGTCTAGATTTTCCTGTACCTGCTGGTTGTCGTCCTCTATCGAGATTTCCTCCTCGCAGACTGTGCACCAGAACTCAACGGCGAGCTTGGCAACGTCCTCCTCCTCGCTCTTCATGCCCTGGATGGTCAGGCCAAAGAGAGCCTTCTCCATGTAGAAGCTCATCTTGTCGTAGTAGAGACCCATAACCCTGTTCAAGCAGCCATAGGCATTTTGCTGGATACGGGTATCGGGGTCCTGCGTGTCCTCGCAAATGACTTGCATAATGTAGTTGCGCTCTCCCTCGTTGTCAAAGTTGGTGCGGACGAATTCGAGCGAGTCGCTGAGCGCGGAAATGGCCTTGTTGCGGACATTGGGGTTGGGCTCTTCCTTGCGCGCACCCTGAACGACGGCGGTCAAAATGGCATTGGAGTGGTGCGCCAGAGCTTCCCGGAGCTCTCCATCGTCGGTGTTGCAAATGAAACCAATGGCAGTCAATGATGCTTCCTTTTGGTGGTCCGCGCCCTTGCCAACGTTCTCCACCAAGGTGGGCATCAGCTCCGGCCACATGTTTTGCGGGATTTCAATGGCGGCAATGGCAGCAATGAATTGCGCCGCTGAAGCTCCTGCACGGGCATCGCTCGAGGAAAGGGTGCTCAGCGCGAGGTTCTTGACATTTACTCTGACGGGCTCGGGCTGGCTCAGCCATCTTGCCTGGACTTCCCGTAACCTGGTGTACTCGCGCGCGGTGAAGGAGTTTTTCAAAGCGAGGGCGGCGGCGGTTCGGATGTGAGGTTGCGCCTGTTCATTTGCGAGTTCTGTGGCGAGAGTGGAGAGGTAGCCCGACTGTTCAGTTCGAGTCAGCAAATTTCGCCCGAAAGCTGCGGGGCGCCGTGCTCCAAGAGGCCAGCGTGGGAAAACTCACGAAGTCGGCCTCGGAGGCCTGGGTAAGCTGCTGCTCGGCATTCGAACGGATGGCAGCATCTGAGGAGAAGTGTCAGCGGGCAGCGTGCGGGTGCAGGGTCGGGGTGGGCATGTACCTGGAGACAAGGTCCCCTCAAGCACCTGGTTGACGTTCATGGTCGCGTGAGGAGCTAGTACCAGTGTCTATTGGCGGGGAACAAGGTGCAGCGGAAGCGGTAGCTGGCCAGAGAGAGGCGCTGCAGTGGGGTGTTGAGTTTTGAGGCTCTGCGACGGCGGTTGCGTAGCTACTCGGCCAAGCGAGGAAGTAAGTTGACAAAACACGTGAAAGGAAGCCTGGACGGGAGTTTTTTGACGGCTTGACAGGCCCCGCACGGATGGCTCGCGAGGTTTTTCCGATGGGATTGAGTTGGGCTGTGAGGCGAGAGGAAGACCGAGACGATGAGTTGAAGCTCGAGCTGGCTCTGGTGGCGGAAACAAGGGAAGGCAGTGGAATGATTGCGGTGCGAGCAGAGAGGGACAAGAGTGCGAGAGCGTCAAGACGAGAGAGGGAAACAGCCCAGCGACTGGAGGCCGCAGAGGGGCAGCAAGCCGACCAACACCCAATCGCAGCCCTTGGTTACGGTACCGTACATGAGCTAAGCTACGCTTACAACGTAAACCAAAAATACGCCCTCTACATGTAGTTACCTACTCTGAGCCCTACCGCTTCCTGTTCCTGAATCCACCCCCGCACATTACGCCATCCATATCCTTCTTCTTCTTCACCTCCGGCCCTTGCGCGGGTCTTCCGCCTCCTTCTTCCTCCAGTCTCTCAATTCCTTTGTCCCCAGACTGCCCAATCCTCCTTCGCTGCGCCGCTCCCACCCGCCTAGCCGCACGACCAGTCCAGTCGCATTGTCGGCATCGCGCGATGTCTCCGTCGCGAAGCTCACCAGGTCTCGAGACGCTTGCTCCGGCGTGCGTGCCTCTTTGACAATGTCCACAATCTCCTGGTCACTGAGCGGGCCCGACACTCCGTCTGACACCATGACCATGAACGAGTATTCCGCAGGGCTCAGCTCAATGCGCCGAATCTCAGGCTCAGCCGACACGCCTACTCTTTTGGACGCCATGTCGCCAAATGCCCGTGTATTGGCAAGACCAGTGATACGCTCTTCGCCAAACGAATCAGTGACAAACGTCGCTGCGTATCGCCGCAATCGTTCAGCTTCCGACGGCAACGAGGGGTGGTGGTTTGACGTCAATGGCACAGCGCGGCCAGTCGCCGTCTCACAGAGCAGAATGCGCGTGTCTCCCACATGCGCCGTAACGATTGTGCAGTGGGAGCTTGGACCCCAGTATGGAGCAGGAGATGCCGTCGAAATCATGGCCAGGCTCGCAGTGCTTCCTCCCTTGAAGCGCTTCGGTCCGCCGATTCTCTTGTTGACCGCTGATGGTCGATCCAGAATATCCTGCTCGTTGATGGCGCGGTCCGATGACACTGGATCCTCTTCACCTTTGTTGACCTGGGCAGATACGAAATCAAAATCGGCCTTGAGAAAGGCCCAGGTAAGGACCGTCTCAATTCCCACGCCTTCACCGCCCGTCTGCGCGAGGCTGTGTCCTTTGCCCCCGGCAGACGTCGAGAAGAAGTCTGGCTTGAAACGCTTAAAGTATCCGCCCACCAGTTGCTTCCATGAAATGATGAGGCTTCGCTCCAGTTCCTCCGCCTTTTGAACATTTCCAGGCTGGGCTATCGGATCCGCGCCGTCTATGGCGGGATCTCCGTCTTTGCTTGCGCTCGGCGGCTTCTCGCCGGCACTCGCGTCTGGTATTTCGGTAGGTTTGCTGTCCGAGGGCGTATGTGTGTTGATAGCCTCGAGGCTCTCTTTGTTCCTTCGTGATTCGTATGTCTGTACAGGCAAGGGGTCGTCGTTCTTGCCGCCTTTGTGCAAACTGCTCTTGAGTTCGAATTTTTTGGCGGCGTCTTCCAGGTACTCGTGCAACCGTTCGCGCAGAAAGTCGCTGCATTCGCTTCCTCCGTGGCCGTCAAAGACGGAAAAATAAAACACTTGAGGGTCTCCCGTCGCAGTGTCCGACGCGTTGCCGCCAGACTTGTCTCTGGCGCTCGTGGTCAAGGAGAGGGGAGGTCTCTTCGCAAAGGCGGGTATCTCTATGGTGCCAGCTTGAAATGCATCTTCGTTGTAAGGTCTTGTGCCTCTCGACAAGGTGACGCCAAAATGGTGCTTTGCGCTCTTGAGAGGGATTCGCACGACGGTCATCTCACGCTGCACCCCGAGGGGCGACACAGCCGCGGGAGATCTGTCGCTATCGCTGACATTGTGAGGTATCGACTTGTCCCGGGGGAGCTTGTGGCCGGGACCAACGGACGAACGCGAGTCCGGATGGAGCGAAGACGAGGGAAGGTGAGTGACAAAGTAATCGTGAAAAAGGCGGCGATGAGGACGGAGGAGTATGGAGGAGGACGAGGAGGACGAGAGCGATGTTACTGTTGAGCGGCGCCGGCCAGGAATGGTGGTGGCTCTAGGGATGCGGATTGGTATCGTCCACATAGTTTATCTTGGGTCGAGGGCTGCATGATGGCTAGAGCCGGGAGACCCAAAACGGCGGGGTTATCGCATGCATCCAAGGCCAAGCAGCTGATGATGTTGAGGGATGATGTTGACAGTGCTCTGGGCGGGTGGAGCGTTGAATCAAGCTGCACACCAGCGGAAATAGGGAGGCTAATCCCGACCCGGTCACTCGCTCAAAGCCTCAATTGCCCTCCAACGTCCTCATGCTGCCCCACTTCCTCCCCCCGCGATTTGCGCCAGCCAAAATCTATCACGCCATCTGACTGCCTGAGAATTGTATCGTCGAATCCAGCCTCGTCACCATGTGTTCTTTGCCTGTAGACGACAGACCCGACAGCGTCGCTATCCAAACAAAACACCAACAAAAGCTCGCTCCTCCGGCCGTGTCGAGCGTCGTTGATCGTGAAGCGCAGCGTATAAGCATCACGTCATGAAAATCTCAGCGCTGAGATTGGACCACCGCCAGCCAGACCGCTCAGAGGCCCACGAGCCTCCCCCGCCTCCGACGGCACAGCAAAGGGGACAACAAGTGGAGGAGGACGGGGCAAACGCAAATGCTGGCGACCTCTACAACCTGTGTGTCGCCCAGCATCAGCAGACAAAAACAATGGAACCACCGCCTCTGCCGTGGTCTGATGTCTGTCAATTGAATTGTCCAACGACTCCCGAAATCGGCTTCGCTGCCAGGGTCCTCGAGTCATCGGAGGAGGTCGTGCCATGTCGTTGTCGCCTAACCTCTCTGCTTTTTGCCGGAGGAGCTGTCGACGGCAGTCGTCTTTCTCACGGAAGGATCCTCTTGCAGTAATCCGGCTGCTTTGCGACCCTTGAGCCGCCACCGCCCCCCATCGCTTCCCGAAGACTGACGCCGCCCTGCGTTTCTCAAGACTTCGGAATGCGTTTTGACCTGCTTGGATGACTGCTCCCTGAGCTTCGACGTTGACTGCCCTTCTCCAACCTTGTATGTATAGTCGAGAAGGTCTCCAGACCCTCGGATCGACGCCGTCCCTGCTCCCAGTAAAGGTACTTTGCGCTTTGATAGGCGGAGGACCGCATGATTCTCTCCAGCTTGCCCGCCACGGTGGGTGATGAAAGAGATTGCCAATCTAAGAATCTTCGTCTCCAAGTTAAGAATATGTAGAGACGTGGAGTGCTCAAGCGTTTGCTGCTTTAGACATGGAGAGAATTCTTCTCTCTGGATGGATAGCCACAAGGCGTATTTAAGCGCTTCTGTCTGCGTGCATGACAACTGGAAGCTGGGCTCAAGTTGAATATCTTTCATCGCCCACAGTGCCGCTCCATCTGTGACTGGCCATGTGCTCTCCACACGGTCTACCAAACGTAGCAATGTCCACAAGCTCCAGCAATTCAATAGAAAGCCAAAGTGGTAACTAAACAGTTGGACCTTGCACTTGCACCCTACCGATTGCTCCGTTTCCAGCGAATGGCAGCTGTAATCGTTCAAGAACTTGGCTGGGCTATATACAATGTAGAAATTTTTTTTAGGAGGCAATGTCGGTCACCTAGTGCTACTAGTCAGTACCAGCACATACTAGAAAACAATGTCATGGGCGCACATTGAATTGTTTGTTCTCTCTCGTCGTTCAGCCAAGATACGTATCCACCCAAGGCAATGTGACGATGAGCCAAAAAAAGAAAAAAGTGAATTCAAGAGCTTTTTGAAGTTATTTCACGACATTATGTACATTCATGCTAAAAAAAACCCTCAAAGAATCTGGTAAAGTCATCGGACGGCTCCATTGGTTCAACCGCTTTCAACGACGTCGAAACTCTCCCTGGAGAGACTGATTTCCTACTTACTGCTCACTATTCGCTACTAATGTCAGTGGGGTTACTCCAGTAGACTGAAAAAATATATATATCTACGGTCTCGTTGGTAGTGTGGTTGTGCAGAATCCAGAAGAAAAAAGCACAACAACACCGAGCCTCGAAACACAAACCCTGTGTCTAGATACTGATGATTGGAGAATTTCCACAACAAGCAATATGGCTGGGTCAACAACAGCCAGACGAACGACATCTTGCGGCAAGAATGTTAAAAAACGAGGTTGGCTCATCTGCGACTTTTATTCACTCCGCTGCCGATTGTGCAATTTTCCATCATCTCACTGTTGAGACGGCATTTGCCATGAGGAAAAAGAAGCGCGTGCTGACTTGGGCCCTTCGCACTTGGATGAGCTTGTGCTGAGGAAAGGGAGAGGTGGGAAGCATGGACGGCATGAGGTTTCTGCAGATTGTGATGGCGTACCCAAGTGAGAACTGGGAAGCGTCGTTCCTGCCGTCGTCCTGACGGTTTTCCCGCCGCAGACTTCTTTGAATGGTGGGCCAAAACGACCACAAAAGCTTCTGTCGCTTGCACCAGAATGTGTCGGAGTTTGACAAGATTTCTTAGGATTGGTCTCTTCTTACTTCGCCAACTTCGCCAACTGGCTCGCTACGTGTTCTCGCATCGTTGCTCTCTCCTTTTTACCACGCTCGCAATGAGTTACGACCTCCCTGCTCTCTTCTCCGCCCAACATTGTATCTTGTTCTTGCTCTCACGCTTTCTCAATCCCAACTCCACCTTCATGATTCAGCCTTTCACTCAGCGCTCAGCTCTGAGTAGAGACTGTGGATATCCATTTTGTTTTCCCCTGCGGCGTTGAGGCCGACAATGAAGCACGGAAATGTCAAGAGATCAAAAAGTCGACCTTTTGGCCGACAACCATACAAAAGAAATGGTAGAAGACAACAGGAGAAAGAAAAAGGTAGAAAATTCAAAAACAGAACAAAACCCGCAAAAAACCGTCACAACAGCTATACAAAACCCCGTCACGCCACCGCACCCTCCCACTTCCGCCACACGGCCTCCATACCCGCCATCAAATCGCCCTCTCTTCCCAGGTCCCTCACACCCGCAACCGGCGGACTCAAACTCGCGCGGCGGAACGGCTCGCCGTGCCGCTGCGAACCGGGCAAGTCAAAATGGCCGCTCGACGCATCGACCGTGAAGGGGCAGGTGGAGCCGGGGTCGAGGCGGCTGACGAAGGGCGCGGCGGCGGCGGGCGTCGGCGACGAGGTGGTGTGGGCGTGCGAGGGCGGGCGGGGAGACGCTGTGGTGGAGGATAGAGGCGCCGAGTTGGCGTGTGAGTGGGTCTGCGAGGTGCGGTGGGAGGAGGGATTGGAGGGGAGCGGGGAGGGCGTTTGCGGGAGGGATTGCGGGATTGAGGGGAGGAGGGAGAGGGACGGTTTGGGTGCTGGTTGGGCGTGTGGGAAGGAGGAGGAGGGTGATTTGCTCGGCATGGAGAAGGGGAGGTGTGGCGAGGAGGCCGACGAGGCCGAGGACGACGGCGGTGGCGGCTGGTAAGATAGCGATGATGATTGCGACCGCGAGTGGGGCGTCGATTGCGGAGGGGTGTGAGAGAAGGAGAGGCCGGAGGACGATGAAGTCGTGTGGTGATGGCCATGGTAGCGGGTTGACGCCGTCGTCTGCGGTTTCACGTCGCCAGCCTCGTCCTCGGTGTCGTCCAAGTCGTCGACATCCAAGACTCCAACCGCTTTGCCCGGACCGCCGACTCCTCGTACCGCACCACCCGCCGCAACAGCGCGGCCAAAGCCCACGTCCTCCGGCCGCTTGCCTGGCGTGAAAAGCTCCGTGCCCAGCAGCAGCAACGCCGGCATCACAGCTGCCTGCACGGTGCGCGTGCTCCCGTCTCGCCTGACGCCGCCGATTCCCCTATCGTCGCTTGCACGTCCGCTGCTGGGACCACGGCCGCGGTTCTCGCTGATGGAGCGGCGGCCGCGGCTCGCGGACCGAGAACCAGGAGCAGTGGTTGGTTTGTTTTGACGCGCGGCAGTATCTACGCTTGTACGCCTCCATGAGAACCCACTGACCCCAGAGGAGCTGCCGCTCTGGAATGGACCGTCGCTACCAGCGCGCCGACTATTCTGGAACGACGCCCGCGCCTCACGAGCCGCCAGCGACGAGAACGACGTCCGTCGGGGCGGCTGCTTCATTCCCGCTCCAGTGGGCGGCACGGTAGCGGCCTTGGGTGGAGACGGGTGCGATTGCGAAGCCGTGGGGGTGGCAGGCTGCGGGTCCGACCTCTTCTTCGGCAAGAGAAGGGACGTAGAAGACTGCGAATCGCGTGGATTGGCGCGGATCGTGGAGTCAGTCCCGGTAGTGGAAACGGACGTGGTCGACATGGGAGTTTGCGGAAGGGGAGTTTGCGGTGTCGGCGTCGCTCGGCAACTGCTCGAAGGCGTTGTACGCGTAGTCGAGATTCCCGAGTCTGAAGGCTGTGGAGGGTCGGCAAAGGGAACGGTAGCTCCGGCGACAAGCGGACGCGGTCGAGATGGCGATGCGGGCGTGCTGGCACGGCGGCGGCGGAGGTGAAGAGGAAGTGGAGGCCATGGTTTGTTGAGATTAGACCCAGGCGACGTGGGAGAGGTGAGAGTCGTGGTCGAGGCATTCGCGCTTAGAGGTGGGAATGCCTCAGTGTTCGAAATGGGAGAAGAATTGGGAGAAGGTTTGGATGAATCCGAGGGAGGAGAAGGCTTTCTTGGACTAGAATGAAGCGAAGTGGTTGATCCAGGGGAAGGTCGTGGAGTGGCACTGTTACTGCGGCCTCGTCGTCCATTCGAGCGATCACGTCTCCTGTCGAGTTCGCATCCGTTTCCCAATTCCCTCCTGCTCTTACCACGTCCGCTAGGGCTCGGACTCTCATCGCTGTAACCGTTGACGACGCTGCTGGACACTGCTCCAGTGACAATTCCTGGATTCGCGGTGCAAGACCCTCCCACTGGCGATCCCGGAGCCTGTCTTGTTGCTCGAAGCCCATTGCTCCATCCACTGGGACTCCAACCGTTGCCGCTGGTCCATCCGGCCGTCCATCCTCCAGTCAAACTACCCAGGCGGCCTACCGAAGCTGACGGAGAGGAGCTTCCGCCACCTCCACCGGTCAGGGAGAACCCACGAGGGCGCAAACGCCTGCCACCTCCACTGGTAAGAGAAGTGGTTGACGACGACGCAGCATTGATGCCAGTGGCGGCATATGGTACAGATGGCATCATTGTTCGACCAGGTGTGTCTGGAGCATCGGGGACGATGGCACTCCTCCCAGAGATGTTGAGCGGTTCTGGTTGCATTGTATGAAGGGTCGGGTTGCTGTCGGGCTCAACTGTGAAACCCGTCGGGCTCGTCATGACAGCGGCGGCGGCGGCAGCAGCAGCGGTCGAACTGTTCATATCTCGTCCACTGATCGTGGATGGCGTGGTAGCCGCCGTGTTTGCACTGCTGCTACGCGTATGAGATCGTGAAAATACGCTAGCCTGTCCACGGCTACTAGTGCTGGTCGAGGGCGTGATGGTGCCGGTGGCTGGGGCAATATTCGGAGCAGCGTTGCGGTTGCTCGAAAAGAAACTCGAGCTTCGGTTCACAGAGGTCGAAGTCTTGTCGCGGTGGGACGTCGAAGACGATGGCTTTGGAGCAGGGGACATGGCATTTTGACCTGAAATTGCATTGTATCCCGTGGCCAAACTCCAACGCTTGCGGTGGCCTTTCTTAGGCGAGGTCTCGGGGCCAGCTCGAGTATCTGACTTTGTTGGAATTTCGGGTGTGTTTCCGCCTCTGGCATCGTGGGAAATCTGTCCTGTCTCGTATTCATCTTGCTGTCGCATCTGAGCAGCCTTCTTTGCTTCAACCTCTCCTAAGCTTTTGCTGGTAGACAACGGCTTGGTCGAAGGCTGAGGCTCTCCCTTGCTGCTCTTTGAGCCCGCAGACCTTCCCCATGATGAGCGAGACGAATGATTCCGACTACTGCGAAATCCAAACAAACTCCGACTGCGTGAACGGTCGCTCCATGCCACCTTGCCAGAAGGATCCTTTGGAGAAAGCTCGACATTCTTGGAAGGCGGCGAAGTTCTTGAGTCCTTTGGTACGGTCGACAGTTGAGTCTGAGCTCGAGATGGAACAGGCGCAGGGCGGCTTGGCTGAAGAAGGGGGATAGGGGGTGCCGGTATGCGATGATGCCCAGGGGTTTGGGCGGGTCTTCTGGCTGCGGTGTTCGAAGCGGGGGATGGAGAACCGTCGACGGAAGGCGAATAGGACGTGGGAGCGGTCGAGGCCTCTGACGGTGACGGAGGGGAAGTACCAAAGTTCGTGCCAGTATCAGTGGCCGGTGAGGATGCTGAGGAGTTGTATGGTGGGAACTGATTGGTGTTCTCCAGTCTGTTCATGTAGTGATGCTGCTGGCGACGGGGCGGCGTCACCGCGTTTGCAGCTACAGAGGTCGCCATTTGGACCGTGGTGTGGTGACAGCAAACAACGATTGGTATAGAAAAGGATGCAAAGGCTACAAAATGTTGATATCAGAGCACCAGGCAGGACCAAAACCAGAGATTGATCGACAGGATGAATATTGGAGGACCGACTCTGGGCGCACTCATCCAATGGGCAAAGGCAATAAATTTCTTTTCTGCGGACCGAGCAAAGAGCCAGAAAGAAGGTTGAACGGCGTGCTGTTGTGTTTCGACACAGAAGCGGAGGCTGTCTGAAATTAATAGAGCCAACCAACGAGCTGTCGCAGCGGATACACCATGTAAACGTCAAACGCAGCATCCGAAATAGTGACAAGGTGACTTAGCGACTGCACCACCGCCCGACGCGCTCATGCTGTCCCTGTTCGTAGTCGGTGACCAAAGACACGTCCACAGCATGGTCGGCCCTCCACGACAAAGTGCGCTGCTTTGCTGCACGCTTTCTCCGGACGTGAGCGACGACGCGCATTGCTGCGTCAGCACTAGTTGTGCTCAAAGTTGCTGCTTCGAGCACGGCAAAACGATCGAGAGATGGAGTGCCAATCTCAAAGAACCAGCATCCCTCCTCTTGCTTGTCGTGGTCATCCCTTCAACGAGCCTGACTTGACTGACGGGAGCCGGTCCGCCGTGAGCCCAACGCTACACCATTGACGCGCCACCACGCCCAAGACTAGTCCAAAATGCCGTGCATAGTGGATGCATTGCATCGATAGTGGCGTGCCAGCCAGCTCACCGTGTGTTCTGCCCTTTGCCGGTCGCTGGTCGCACAGCACGCGTCATTGCATGGCGTCGGGGTCGACGAGGTGTCATTTTGGGCGCGAGTGGAGGCGAACAGAGTTACCTGGTTGACCCCAGACGGGCTTGTCAAGAGGCGTGAGAGTCAGCAACGAACTTGACTCTGTCCCCAACGACGACTCGGCGACTGGCAGGATTCAGGAACGGACTGGGGGTTGCGATCGGGGGCGTGTCGTGTCGCGTAAGGCTGACGCTTCCCGGAGCTGCGGGTGCCTGCGCCCAGCGTGACAACTGAAACACGTCTACGCCGTTGATCGCCCAACACCACTCGCGTTGCCGTGATACACGTTCGTCCGCCCAAAAATCCAGCGCTGGCACTAGCCGCCGCCGTCTCACGTCCCCTCCACAACACCATTGGTGCAACGGTCAAGCCTTTTGTTTGTCCTATCAACAACTGCTCGCCCTATGTCGGCACGGCACGTCGATGAAACATCATGGCACAGGGGAAAAAGGAAACATGCAAAAGAAAGGTAGTAGAAAATTGGACTAGTCATTACTAGACCTCCTTGGCGCTTCAAAAGCCATGAAACATTCACGGCACAGTGGGCCGCTACATAGAAAAGGAAAGTGGGACTTGACAAAAAGATCTTTTCGCTCCTCGCCTCTGTCCATCAAAGACCTATGAAAGGTGGGGTAGTGGTATGTGGCAGTTCAATCGCAATCCTCCCGTAGAACCAAACTAGATATGATCGTAAAAAAGAACGGCTATGGCCTTGACAAGGCCTAGAGCTATGTAGGGGTGCCCCCAAGACAAGACTTGGTAGGCTGACAGACGTGGCTCAAAGTCGCTCCCGAAGCTCGTCGTAGTATGTGGTCGTGACGTATAATTTGTGCCTCGAGATCCGTGAGAGCGAGCCAGCCGTCTTGAGGGTGTCCAGAAGCAACATGTGGTAAAATGGTGGGGGCCGGTATCCAGGCCGTATAGAAGTAAAACATGTCAACGCCGCACTCCGCTCTTCCCGGCGCCCGTCAACTGAATAAAATGAAAGTGCCTGCTTTTACTCCTCCTTAGTCATCCTTGACCGCGTGTTCGTCACCAAAAGGACTTCTTGCTCGGCCCGAATCGCTTTCGGATTCCTTGTTTTTGGTTTCTTCGCCGGTCTGAGCATCCGCAAACGGACTTTGCAGCCCGCTCGACGCGGATGAGGACGTGCCCGATTCCTGGTGGTGGGTCGAGACGAACTTGGCCCTGGTGCGAGGAGTTTGCTCGTCATCGGACGAGTCGTCGGATATCCTGCTCACTGGATCCTCGGGTGCGGTTTCAATGGAGTCTGTGACCGACACCTCGGTGAGTGGACGTAATGTAATTGGAATCCGGTCGGCACTGTTTTCAGATCTCTCTTTTGACGGTGTCGAGTTCGTGGAAAGAGAGTCACTGGCGCTCCTGCTTCCAGAACTAAGCAGTGAAGAGTTGGAAGTCTTGCCCTTGACGAGGTTCAGAGCCTTGGGTTTGGCGATCTGGAAGCTCCTGACCGAGCCGGATGGACTCATGCCAGGCTTGAGACTAGGGCCATCCGAAGAGTGAGGCATCTGAATCTTGAATTTGCTCTTGGGCGTTGGCGTCTGAACCTTGCCCTCCTCTTCAAGCTTTCCGTAGTCAATGGCGGGAACCGGAGGAGTCGTGCTTCCAGGCGTTGGCGATGGGGAACTGGTATTGCTTGACTTCACGCTCACTACAGCAGCCTTGCCGCGCACAATGGTTTGAGCGGGCAAGGGAGACACAACGGCGTTGTCGCGGTAGATGGTGGTAGCAACACTGCTGCGAGCGCCGTAGCTAGTGCGAGGATCAGACAGGCCAGAGTAGGTGGAGTCGCGGAGGTCGCCAGGCACGAAAAAGTGCTGTTCTTCGGATCCTGGACTGCTTCTTTGCGAGTGCGCTGCCGGGACCGGAGGAACAGGTGGAGCGAGATGGCCGGGAGACTGGGGAGCGGAGCGGTTCGTGACACCTGGGATATAGGCGATTTGGATGATGTTGGAAGCGCGGGTCAGAACGGTCGAGGCCATGGATCCAACGGTGTGTGTCGAAGCGCGGGCGTCTCTTTGCATGGCAAAGTCGCTGTTGTTGTTGGCCTTTTCCTGCTCAATCTGCGACCATTGCTCCGACTGCTCTCCATCGCGCCTCCTCTTGACGTAGAATCTCCAGATGAGAAAGGCCAGAATCAGAACGAAAGCAACTCCACCAACAACACCGCCGGCAATGGCACCAACGTTGGGTCCGCCCTTGTCCCCTCCGTCGGAAGAGGAGCCATCCATCTTTACGCAAATGGCCGACGCACACGAGGAGCACGACGACAGCATTTGCGAGCAGTACTCGTCATCATCGCAGGCCGGGCAGGAGGGAGTCTCGTTTGGGCATTGAACGCAACGCTTGAAGAGTTGGCGGAGCGAGTTTTGGACGATGGCTAGAGAAGTGTCAGCGGTCGAGGGGAGAGGGTGGTGGTGGGTGTGGGCAGTGCATACGAGAGACCGCCATGGTGGCGGGTACGGGAGGGAGACAATTCGACTGAAGATCGTAGCGACGTTGTGACGACCAAGTGGCACCCCTATGAAGTCTTGACGAGGTGACGGAGAGAAGCGGACGCAGGCACACGACTGGCGCGAGATCTGCAGGAGCGGTAGACTATAATCGGGGGATTTGTTCGGGTGGTCAGGGCCGTAGCAAGGAGGGAGCTGGAGGGAGGGAAGGAAACACGAGCGGCGTTGGCGACGAGAAGAGGTAACGAGCGACTGGGTAAGCAAGTAAAGTTGCACAGATGCACAGGGCCGGGGCGCGGCAAAGGTAAAGGCAACTGAAAGGTAGAGTTGGAAAAGGGAAGACGACGGAGGATTGGGGGGAGCGGAGAGGTGATGGCGAGAAGGCGAGCAGGATGCCCTTGTTCATGGCGCAGCGGAGGCCGCCCACCCGGGGACGCGCAGCTCCACCACGAATTCCACTGCGAGTCCACTGCGAGTCCAGACTCGGTGGCCTTGGAGTTGGACAAGACATGATTCTGCATTTCTTTTTGCAATCATCTACAGACTACAGCGTCCGTCAGGCTGACCGGCCAGCGTCTATCCTCTCCCTCGTCCTCATCCTCAGCTGCCCTGAGATGATTCCGGCGCTGTGGCGCACAGGCATAGAGACAATGGATTCCTATTTATATTTTGCACAAACTTCTCCAGGCCGCCTATCACGCTTTGGAACCGAGCCACAGCCATGCTCTTGTTCTCCACCACGATTCCAGGTATTCTTTCTTTGACAACTTCTACACAAAAACCTCCAGCTCTTGGCTCTGTGCGATTGATGATTACAGCGGGCGTGCCCGTGGTGGCCTGATTCATGAGATTGAGGTGCTCAGGGCCCTTCAACACCAGGACAGCTCTGGCGTGTGCGCCGAGCTCTAGGCTCTGGCTCTGGCTGCTGAGCGACGAGATTAATTGCAGGGCCTTGAACGCCGCTCTCCACCATGGGCCATGGCCGTTTCAGTGCGACGACTTGCAGAAGAGAATCACGACTGTCTTTCTCCGATGCCTCTACCCCGTCGCCGAGTCCCATTGGCTGCTTCTCCTCATCTCCCATCTCCAGCTCCCCTGAAGACTGCGTCCACTTCCCTGTCCTCTACACGCGCTGCTCTGGTCGCACGAACCCCTCTTCCATTGCTGTGGCTGGGTCCGTCACTCACTCGCTCCCGCCTCCATTCCACTTGGTCTGCACCTCACCCGATGCGTAGAGTACCATCCATCCTACCCCTGTCGTTAGTCATCACACAGACGCAGTCCCTCCCGCGTTTTTGTCTCTCTCGCCTCCGAACTTGGCGCAAACGTCTGTGGGAATAAGCTTCTCTGCCTGACTCTTTGACTCGAGCCACTCGGACCGTTCGAGGCACTGCCGCAAGCTTTCTTGCCCCTGTCGTAGTTCCTCGTTCGAGCTTCCCCAAAAAGTTGGAAGCTTTTCGCAAAAACCCGCCTGACTAAGGAATCGTGACGACGTCATGGCACGACGGCCACGAGAGGGACGGACGGCACAGCAACATGGAACCTTGATTGGAATGCTATGCTATGCATGCTATGCTGCGTGAGGAAGCTGAAGTCATTCACCTTGTTCCCGATTGCCTATCCACCTGCTCTTTGCAGCCACCAGTCAGCGAAAAAATGGTCCAGTTAGCCTAAATACATACCTTCTTCCTAGGTAGCCCCCTCCCCGCCCTCTGTATCCCCTTCACATGTACAGAACCGCCACACGTGGTCTGCCATCATCTCGCTCTCTCATGCAAGAACCGGGTGTCTACAAGCCTTGAAACCACGCGACTCACACAGCAGCATCCGTATGCATCTACTGTACTCACATGCGTTATCCGCACCTGCACGAGCGCTTCGACGAAAAAAAAGAAACAACGTCGCTAGTAGTTGGCAAGAGAAAAGATGCGACTGGAGGAACAAAGTGTAGGTAGGCCTCGTGTTCAACCAACCACACGAGCCCGCCCACCCCAAAAGAAAGATCGACCGGGAAGCTGCATGCAGAGCCCAGGCCCGCAGCAGCCCGCGCATCCCGAGCACCTACCTACGCCCACATCGTGTGCCTTTGTTCCTGAGTCCAGTCCGTCCAAAATCGCCTTGCTTCTGTCATGTCAAGACTACTGAATCGCAATTGATGAGTCCGAATTTGCTTGCCGGTGGCTGCCAAAGGTGGCTAGCTCTACATACCTACTTGTGGTACTGACCTGTCAGTCAGCCTGCGCGCATCGGCGTCGGCATCGGCATCGGCATGGCAGGGCATGGCGTCGTGTCAATCGCATCGCTCATCTCGTCGCTCATCGCCCATTGCTAGCTGCGTGTGCGTACAGGGAGGTACCCATCTACCGTCCACCGCGCGCGCGCGCGTCAGCAGCGGACTAGGTCCCAAGCAAGCGTGGCGGGCAGCAGCAGCAGCAGCAGCAGCAGCACTGCTGGACGGCAGCGGGGCCTCCGGAAATGATTGGCAACCGTTGGCGAAAAAAGTGAGATGGATCATTTCGCACGCACTGGTGCTGTGCGTTCGGCCTGCTGTCGGCGCCCGGGTGATGGGCAGGCCACAGTAGAGTGGGCTGGACTGTTCGATGTGCTGCTCTGTCCCCCTGTGATGGGCGCGATCATCTCCGGTGGCTAGTAAGGTAGGTTAAGGTGGTTTGATGGCGGGTGGTGAAATGAGAAGTCCAGGTTCCAGACTGCGAGAGGGCATCTGGGAAAGAGGAGAGACATGGACAATTGGCGGTTGGCGATTATTTGGCATTTGGCACCTTGGCTTACTTTGATACTTCTCGTCTGCTGTCTGCTGTCGTCTGTGGCAGGCACACACCAAGACGCAGAACCCCTGACGTGTTTCCCCGCCTGCGCCACGCTTCACATATGCCATGCCACGCCCCCCAGCAGTCCTCGATGTTCAAGACTTTTCGACTTGAGCTGCGGCCAGCAAACAGCTTGGTGGCTGAGCAGAGCGTGGGTGGCTGAATTGACTGCGGTTTGAAGTTTCCCTGCTTCGTCTGCGGGAAGAGGCTGTGAGCACGGAATCTTTGGCAGATGGACGTTGGAGGAAAAGTAGAAGTCGCAGTCATGTAGTAACCGCGGGCAGTGTGCTTCTAGCTCTGCAGAGTGGTTGGGGGTTGGACAGAGAGAATCATCATCTGTGTGACTTTCTGCAGCTTCATCGAGCGCCTGGATACACGCAGTCAGCACTACACCAGCCTCCTCCCCATGCTCCGCAAGATTTTTGATTTTGATGACTTCCAGTCACCCCAGACGTCATTAGTACAACAAAAGAATGGCTGGCACGAACATCTGTAGTACAACGTGGATATGGTTTCTTCCGCTGATGAAGCGGCAACATTTCATTTGGTATCTCCGCTTCTCCAAAGCAAGCACAGTACGCTTTTGCAAATTTCCTTCCTTCGACCTAGCCCTTTCCCATCCGTTGGGAGCTGCTGTTGAGTGCTCGCTAGTTGGTGATGAACCAAAAGACTCTACGTCCGTACCATTCGTTGGTTGTTGAAAAAAGACAAAAAAACTCCATGACCCGCGCCATGCGTCCGTCGTTGAAGAGACTGCATGCATGTGTTTCCGTGACTCGTCCATCATTTCATCCGACCATCCCGTCCAATTGCATTTTTTGGGTGATGAAAAAAAAGAGGGCCAAGGTAGGCAAAACAAGTTCGAAGCGAATACACGCTTGGTAGCAAAAAGATGGCAAAAATTGAAACAAGAACAAAAGGGCTCATTGCGCTGTTAAGAGGGCAATGGCAACCCGGATATCAACAGAAAGAAAGAAAAGTAGCCGCTTAGAACAGACCCTCAATGTCGCCAGTGTCAGAGTCGACATCGACGTTCAGGTAGCCAGGAGCGGTAGGCAGACCAGGGATGGTCTGGATGTCGGCAGCCAGGGCGTACAAGTAGCCGGCGCCAGCGGCCATGCGGACGTCACGAATGGGGACCGTGAAGCCAGACGGCGCGCCCTTGAGCTCAGGGTCGTGCGACAAGCTGTACTGCGTCTTGGCGATGCAGATGGGCAGGTTTCCGAAGCCCTGCTTGACGTACGTGTCGACCTTCTTCTGGGCGAGCTCGCTGAACTCGACCTTCTCGGCGCCATACATGATCTTGCCAATCTTCTCGATGCGCTCCTGGACAGTGCCATCGACGTCGTAGAGGAGCTTGAAGTCCTTGGGCTTCTCGCTGGCAGCAATGACGCCCTTGGCCAGGTCGACAGCACCCTTACCACCCTCGGCCCAGTGGTTGGAAGAGATGGCGTCTTCGGCACCGGCAGCGAGAGCCTCCTCGCGGATGACGGCAACTTCAGCATCAGTGTCGGTCTCAAACTTGTTGATGGCGACAACGACGGGAACACCGAACTGCTTGGCGTTGGCAATGTGCTTCTTGAGGTTGACGCAACCAGCGCGGAGGACTTCGACGTTCTCTGTACGGTAAACCTCAGGGAGCTGGGCACCAGGAGTGATGTTGGGACCACCACCGTGCACCTTGAGGGCGCGAACAGTGGCGACAATCACAACGGTGTCGGGAACAAGGCCAGACGAACGGCACTTGATGTTGAAGAAACGTTCACCACCCATGGTGAAGTCGAAACCAGCCTCGGTGACGACGAAACCGACCTTCTCGTTGTGGTTCTCATCGGGCTCGGTACCGGCAAGCTTGAGAGCAAGCTTGTCAGCCAGGACGGACGAAGCACCAATCGAGATGTTGGCGAAAGGCCCAGCGTGGACAAAAACGGGAGTACCCTCGAGCGTCTGCATGAGGTTGGGCTTGATGGCATCCTTCATGAGAGCGGTCAAAGCACCACCAGCGCCAATGTCGTCAGCAGTGATGGGCTCGCCGCTGCGAGAGCTGGCAACAACCATGCGACCAAGACGCTCACGCATGTCCTTGAGGTCGTTGCTCAAAGCCAGGACGGCCATACACTCACTGGCGACGGAAATGTCAAAGCCAGTCTCGCGAGTCTGGCCCTTCTCGGTGGGAGCAGTGCCAACGGTGACACCACGCAGGTGCCTGTCGTTGACGTCGAGGACGCGCCTCCAAGTGATGGTGTCAGGGTCAATGTCCAGCCTGGCAAAGCGGGTAATCTCCTCAGGGGTCAGGTCGTCGGGGTTGGTTTTGTTGATTCCAAGCTTCTTGAGACGACGGAACATGACGGGGGCAAACTTCCTCTCGCCCTTCTTGGTGGGTACGAGACGCTTGTAAAGCGGACCGTCCTTTTGCGTGTTCTCGTGGAAGATTCTGGTCTCAATAGCAGCGGCAAGCAGGTTGTTGGCCGCAGTGATGGCGTGAATGTCACCAGTCAAGTGCATGTTGAACTCATCCATGGGAATGACCTGACTGTAACCGCCACCAGCAGCTCCACCCTTGATACCAAAGGTCGGGCCCTGACTGGGCTGACGGACGTTGGCAAACGAGACACGGCCGAGGTGAGCACCAAGAGCCTGGGTCAATCCCATGGTCGTGGTGGACTTGCCCTCACCAAGAGGAGTGGGAGTGATACCCGTGACGACAATGTAGCGACCATCGCGACGGTGCTCAAGGCGGTTGAGCAGCGTCAGGTCGACCTTGGCCTTGTACGCGCCGTAAGGCTCCAGCTCATGAGTAGCGATACCAATCTCGTGGGCAACGTTGTTGATGAGCTTGGGGCGCTGAGCGCGAGAAATGGCAATATCAGAAGGAACGGGCTCCTTCAACTTGAGCGGAAGAGGAGTAATGTGGCGCGCCTTTTGCTCCTCAAAGTAGTGGTCGGCAGAGTCGACGACGTTTTGCAAAAGCATCGCAACAGTCATCGGGCCAACACCACCCGGAACGGGGGTGATGTGAGAGGCGACGGCCGCAGCGGCCTCGTACTCGACATCACCAACCAGTCTCTGGCCAGACTTCTTGGTCTCGTCCGGAACATAGTTGGTGCCAACGTCAATGACAATCGCGCCGGGCTTGATCCAGTCTCCCTTGACGAAACCAGCCTTGCCAATGGCTGCCACTACGATATCGGCCTTTTTCACAATATCGGCGAGGTTCTTTGTCCGTGAGTGGCACACGGTGACCGTAGCATCGGCGTTTTTCAGCAGATAGCTGACAGGGCTGCCAACGATATCACTGCGACCAATCACAACGGCGTCCTTGCCCTTGAGATCCACGCCGGTGCTCTCGAGCAAAACCATGACACCCTTGGGGGTGCAAGGCGTGAAGAGAGGCTTGCCGCCGCGCTTGGCGAGCTCACCAATGTTGGAGACGCCGAATCCGTCGACATCCTTCTCCTCGGCCACGGCAGAGGTGATGTTGTACTCGGAAATGTGCTTGGGAACAGGCAGCTGGACGAGGATACCGTGGACAGCGGGGTCGTTGTTGAACTGGGTGATTTGCTGGAGAAGCTCGGGCTCGGTGATTTCTTCAGGAAGCTTGACGAGCTGGCAGTCGATTCCGGCCTGGAAAAGTCAGCGCATGCTTGGGGAGAGTAGACAAAGAGCGCCAACCTCTTCAGCGGCCTTGAGCTTCATGCGCACATAGGTGCCTAGACGGGTCAATTGAGTCGCGACGCGGGGTCAGACGACGACTTACTGGAATCGGAGCGGTCGCCAACTGGAGGATATTAGCTTGTTGCAGTCTTTTGGAAGCTTCAGAAAGCGAACATACCCTGAATGATCCTCAGAGCAGGCTTGTAGCGCGGGTTGTTGGCCTGCTTCTGATCGATCTCGGCGTGGAGCTTCTCGCGGATGCTCTTGGCAACGGCGTTGCCGTCAATCTTCTGCGCAGCCATTGGGATGGGACTGCTGGAGAAAAAGCGAGCAGCGTTGGAGGATGGAGATGTAGAAGAGAATGGCGTGCTCAGGGCTAGCAGCGGCGCATTGCGGTGCTCGAGGTGCAGGGTCGTGGGCCGAGGAGGCCTAGTGGCAGAAAATATTCTCTGGGAGCCCCGCGCGAGCGAGCGTGGGAGGATTCGTGTGCTCGTGGTGGTACGGATCGGCATCTTGTTCGAAGCTAGGCCGGGCCCGGGGGTGAGAGGTTAAACTTCTACCTGGGCAGCGTGTTGAACGACTGGTAGTAGGTAATGAGAGAGAGTCACGACAACTGTCTTTTAAACATACGGTCCTTTTGCTCGAATTATGTACGCGCTTTTCTGGCAGACATCTGCCGGCACCGCTAGCCTGGAAGCTTGGATCTTCTTTGTCACAGCCCCCTGCCCCGGGCCGCACCACCAACTCGCCCCCTGGCGGCAGCAACACCTCTTCCGATTGTTGTGGTGTCGTGTCTCTTGTCTCTTGTAGCCAGCTGCTTGCGCTGCTTCATATTGTTGTTTGAACCTCCATCGCCTCCCTTCATCCTACATCTCAACCCGCTCTCCTCGCCTGGATCACCGCAAGATCGACGTGTGACACACCAAATACTCCCTCATCCCAGAAACACGCTCGCTCGCTTGACCCCAAGATGCAATTGTCAGCCCTCCGATATCCGAGCACGCTGACCTCGTGAAAAGCCTGCCCTTACAATCCTTAACTCCATGGTTCCTAAATCGGACCAAGCTCGGTCCCCTACCCGCAAAATCAGTCTTTGTCAACTCTTTCTGCTCTCTACGCGATCGAGATCGACATCATCGCGACGCTCTCGGTGTTGTTTGATGGTGGTCCATAACTCCGACTGCATCCATCCACCGAGTCAGCAAACATTTTTCCATGACTCCGTTGATGACAACGGCTTCAGCTTGGCCATGGGGCGGTTGCACAGTGCTGCGAACCTAGCTGCCTGTTGTGGCACAAGAAATTGGAATGCCGTCATATGGGGGCTGAATTTGAGCTTACACGCAGGAATGAACCCCAAAGACTGTAGTCTAGACGCCGACTGCTCTTACAAGCATCTTACCCCATGGGGCCGATTGTCTCCACCATGGAAATGTTTCTGGCTGGTCGTGAAGCGTTTCTAGTCCAGCACGATCAACATGTGTGAGCACAAACACTTGCCTTTAGAAGAGCACTGTCGTGGTTGCCGTTTCGATGGTAAGCCGAGCTCCCATAGCTTGCTGGACATTGATTTCCTTTTTCGGAAGTCACGACAACGTCCATAGGTAGTTGGGACAGAACGCACGGAGCGGACTGACTTCTCCTGCCTTCCTTCTATCGTCTGTCGTTGGAACAACTACCGCAGCAGCATTACTGGCGTTCACTTGAGCATGACGTCCGAAGACCATTTTATCAGAGTCCGAGCAAGATACTTCTACTCGCCTCCCTACGCTCGTCAAGACATACACCGTACATCCAGACTGCTTTCAGCATACACAAACGAAGTCATGTCTTTGAAAGATGCAAGGTCCCTGGATGAGCATATCCCGATTGTAAGACTCGAAGGAGCAGAATCATACCCAGAGCATCCAGCTGACAGAGTTCCAGGAGCCGAACTTGGATTACTATAAAGCAGACTACAGCGGAGTGGATCCGTCGGTGTTCACCGCCACGTCGCAAGCCATCCAACTCATATGTTGTCAACAGGAACCTCGAGTTGGAGAAATTAGGCGCCACGATATACAAGTATCCGGTCGAGCAAGGACGCAAGCTCCATCCTCCCGGAGACTATGATCAGTGCGTTTGGTCCAGATACAAGTGATGAGAGAGTCTGACACCATCTTACCATAGGTTCCTCGACGAGATTGATCCAATGTCCGTGGTGATCAAATGAGGAAGTCAGGAAGATGTTATTGACTGTCTTGCAGTCACCAGATTTGGTTGCTCATGCTCGACGGAGCACTTTACGTTGCTCCTATTCAACAGGCTCCTTTGGTAGTATCTAAAGCGTGAAAATAGTCCATCATCGAGCTGACAACTCCTAGAACGTACTGGACGTTGGCACAAGACAAGGTATGTTGCATTCACAGCACCAGGCAATTTTTCCACTATCCACTCTAACTAGACTCAGGGACATGGGCAATGTGAGTCTGCGACCAAGCCTTGACGGCAACCAACTCACTTGAGATCAGCGATTTTGCCAACCAGAGCCCCTTGTCCCATGTCGTCGGCATTGACATCGACGTTCTCTGGAGCCCACCGTCTTGGAAGCCAAAGAATCTCGAATTTCAAACGCAGCCCAATCAGCCCCTTGAAATCGGATGGAGCCTCCCTATGACGACCTTCGATTTCATCCACGGGCGCGCCGTGAGTGGCGATATCGACGACTGGCCCGCATACTACCGTCAAATCTTGGAGTACGTCAAAACCTCTGGTTCATGCATCCGGCAACTTCCCGAGCTAATGTATTGCGTAGCTCCCTCAAGCCTGGCGGCTACTACGAGCAGAAGGAGTTCTCGTTCTTCCTCTCCAGCGACGACGACAGCGTCAACGACGCGCACGTGTTCCACCAGTGGCGCGACGTGCATCTCGCTGCCGCCTTGGCCAATCCGCCCATCAGCACAGGCGCCTTCACGGCCTTCGAACACCAGAAACAGGGCATGCTCGACGCCGGCTTCGAAGATGTCCACGAGCGTCGCATGAAGATCCCTGTTGGCCCTTGGTCTAGTGACGCTCGCCTGAGCGAGGCAGGCCGTTGGTTGCTGTTCCAGGAGTTTGTCAATTTGGCGAATCGGAATGGATTCAAGAGGGTCTGTGAGGGTTTGGGATGGAGTGAAGAGACGACGACGGCATTTATGGCCCGTTTCCGCAAGGGCTTGCAGGATAAGAGTGTCCATGCGTATTTGGCTTGGTGGGTTCATCTCGTCGTCTTCGTCCTCCTCCTTACTTCTCCCTTGTGCTCCATATCTCACAATGCTCTCTCCATGGACGGCTTGTCCGTTTGTTTTCCCGCGGTTCGGAGCTCGCTGACTTTAGGTGACGCAGCTCGGTCGTGTACGGAAAGAAGCCCAAGGAGTTGTCGTTCAACAAGGACAAGAAAACATCGAGACCGCGCAGGGACACACCGACGAGCGATAACGAATCCTCCGTAAAGGACTTTGGCTCTTAGGCTGTGTCTTCGATGAACTTTCTTTTTCTGTCTGCATTCTTTCCACGCCAGCTTGCGGTTGATCGTTTTGCTTCAATGTTGGATTACAGGTGTTCGCGCCGCGCAGTCGGTCTTTGCGGTGTATCAAGCTTTTGGGTCTCCTTATGCCTGAATCCTTCGTTGAAAATTGAAATTGCGAGTTTATTAGTCGTTGGAGAGGAGAATTGATTTCTTGTCTGACCTTATTTGCGGGTATCTACCTTCGTGTCGATGCTATTCCTGTCGCAACCCCTTCCGCGGTGATCATGGCCATATTTTACACCACACCTGCGCCTGTCTTTTTTCACCGTTCATGGCATCCCAATGAAAGAAGCATCATCTTCCCACCCCCTGTTTTTCAAGATCTTCCACTGCCGCTCTTACCTTTCCCATCAGATATCCACTAAGTCCTAGCACACCCTCATTCGTTACGATGCGGTATGTGCCACTCTCCTGATAATTTCCACCTTCGCTTACAAACTCACCCTTCCCATCGACCTCAACACTGCCAAAGATGTCCTCCGGCCACGCTATGCGTCCATACTCGGGCGCGCGCCTCTCGTCGCTCACATGGACCCATCCACCTCGTCCACCACCTCCAGCACCCCCTTGCGCCGACGCACCACCCGCACCATCCCCGCCAGCACCACCGCCTCCACCATACGCCGAGTACGGCGTTGACGAGGGCGACGGCGACGGCGTCGTCGGCGACCGCGCGCTCCCAGGTATATTGGACGGGCGCGACCGCTTGGCGGCCTGCCGCGCTGCCTGCGCCGACGGGTGGTTTGGCGGCAGCCCCGTGCCGCCGCTGGCTATGAAGCCCACGCCGCCAGAGCCAAGTGTTGCGCCTGCAGAGCTGGCATACGCGGCAGCGGCGCCGCGGACGGTTGGGTCGTGGATTGCGTGTTCGCGCAGGACTGAGTGCACCAGCTTGAGGAAGTGTGGGTTTTCGCGGAAGGAGCGCGGTGTTACGGGGAGGGCGGTCGTGGTGCCGAGGGCGAGGTGGGCGTGGGGTGGGGAGGTTGGTGTTAGGGTTAGGGTGTAGGTGTCGTGAGGAGAGGACGGCGAGGTTGTTGGGTGGACGTACTGTAGATGGAGTCAGTTTCAGGGATGCCGGAGATGGGAAGAGAGACGGACGATATTGCGGTTGTTTGGAAGGGTTGAGAGACAGCGCGCGTGGCGGCCAAGTGATGGTGGAGAGCGGAGAACAGAAGCTCGCGGCGCCCAGAGGAGCAGCATTTTGGTGGATTGGAGATGTGGTATCTTAAGTGGGTCGAGTTTCAGAGCATTGGACCAAAGACTTGCGATTCCGGAGTCTAACGGGCTGGTGTTGTCCAGATGGTGGTGTTGGAGTCGCAGGTTGGTGAGGTCATAGCTCTGAGCTCTGTCTGAGTCGCTCGCCCGCGGGCGGCAGCAAAGCTTCGCACGGACGCTGCAATTGGTTGACGGCAGCTCCCATAAAAAAATACCTTTCTGCCTCGGTCACGATGCTACGCCTCCACGGGACTCATCACCATGTCCATCTCTCATCGAGGCATGCAGGACACAATGCCGCCGGCGACCAGCAAAATGAGGCGGACGCCGGCGAGAAGGACGCCATGCAGCTTCACCTACCTAATGCACGCCCCGTCAGCTGGCCGCGGGGTGATTGCTGACGGTTGACCCACCAGCCTCGAGCCCTCATGGTTATCATCGGCTGAATCGCCTCTTTTGCGCCCAACAAATGTGCAAAATTTCGTTGCTACTTATTACACACTATCACTGACGCGGCGCTTGGCGCACTTTCTCTGGCGAAGAGAGGATCAATGCCCCAAAAGAGCTTGGGCGAGTTCGATTTCCGACTTCGGAGTTAGCGTGCCTAGGTTTTTTTAGAGTCACTCTGTTTTTGCGCGAATGATACCTCTTGCCTCTTCCTCTGCGTTTGGTCTCTGTCGTCTCGAGTCATCAAGGGGTTACGTCTCAACCCTCGCCTCTGGTACTAGCCATGGCGGACGAACAGGTTGATCGTGCCAGCAGGTACTACATCCAGTCGCCTACGGGCTCGCAGGACAAGCATGGCGAGGTCCAAGAAGCCGCCGAGCTTGGACAAGAGCAGGAGATGGTCGATTTCGACAGGATAGAAAAGGTCTACAAGTAAGTTGATGCCATCGAAATTCTACAACAACCGCTAACCAGCTTCAGGAAGTTGGATCGGAGAATTCTACCAGGTTACTCCCACCATCACAGCTCGCACGCCTCAAGACTGACAATATCCGCGCAGCTTTTTGGATTCTGTACTTCCTATGCTCCGCAATCCGTTCAAACGTGGGTCTCGCCCAAACGATGAACAGCTCGTCCGGCCACGATTTGGGCTCCGTCTTGAACATCGACTCTAAGCAAATATCGACTGGTCTCGCGTTGTTCTACGTGTGCTATGTTATCTTCGACTTCCCATCCAACTTGATCATGTCCAGGCTCAGTCCGCATGTCTGGATGAGCCGTATTGTTATTGGCGTTGGCATCATTGGCACTTGCATGACTGCCATGAAGGCCGAGTGGAGTTTCTAGTACGCCTTCCAATTTGTCTCCGTTCCTCTACCCTAGCTTACGTGTTTTTCCAGTTTTCTCCGCCTTCTTCTTGGAATCGTCATTGCCGGCATGTGGCCTGGAATGTCTTACTATCTCACCCTCTTTTACCCACCATCTCGCACCGGCAAACGAATTGGACAGTACTTTACTGCCGCCCAGGTCTCAGCCGCCGTCGTTGGTCTTGTCTCTGCCGGCTTTCAAGAGATGGATGGTGTGTACGGCTATGTAGGCTTCCAGTGGATGTTCCTCGTCTACGGCGTCATTACCATTGCCGTGGGCATATCCCTTCTCTGGTGGCTACCAGACCGGCCGCTTGCCCCTGGAGAGGCTCCCAACCGTACCGGTTGGCGCAAATTTATCCCCGTGAGCAAGCCTGCCTTAACTGGCGAGGACGCTCGCATCCATTACGAGGATTTGACCCGCGTATACCATCACAAGCCGTGGACTTTCCGCGATCTGTGGCACGTCCTCATCGACTGGCGCGTCTGGCCTCTTACCATCATGTACTTTGGCGTTGTTGGTGTTGGCATCGGTGTGCAGCTCTACGCAACTCTGATCATCGAGTCCATCAACCCCAGTCTCTCTGGCGTCGACCTCTCCCTGCTCACAGCGCCAATTTGGATTGTAAGCTTTCAAACCCCTCCACCACGATTTCCCTTTGCATGCGTAACTGACTTCAACTCCAGATGGATCTCATCGCCATTCTCCTCGTGACCCCCCTATCCGACCGCTACAACCACCACCGCGCCCTCTTCTTCTCTCTCGCCGTCCTCCTCCAAATCGCCGGTCTCCTCGTGACCACCTTCGCGCCAGCGCATCCGCACCCCTGGGCACGCTACGGTGGCCTTCTCCTCGTCGGCTTCGGCCTGGGTCCCACTGTTCCCCTCACCATGGCTTGGACCAACGAGCTCTTCCAGCCGCGCCACGGCGAAGTCGGTGTCGCCGCTGCCTCTGCACTCGTCTCGGGCTTGGGCAACCTCGGCAGTATTCTGACGACGTATGCCCTGTACTCTGGTTGGCCTGCCGATGCAGCGGCGAAGCATCCGTACCGTAAGAGTAACTTGGTCATGATTGGCATTCTGGCGGCCAGCATCGTGGCCGCAGGTGTGATGGTGTTGGCGCTGAGGTTGGAAAAGAGGTGGAAGGCGCGTGGAAACCCGGCTGTTGCTGATGCTCCTGAGGGTGAAGATGAATGTGTGGTGGACGGGGCGGCGAGGAGGGAGAGGAGGCAAAGGGGTTTGAGAAGTCTGTGGAAGAAATGAGGACACTAAGACGAGGATATGTTTGAAGCAACATATGACGAGGAATGTCACAAGGGTAATGTAATCGATTAGGTTTGTTCAGTTCCAATGTATTGTCAACTCTTCCGTTGACAATTCCCAGTACATACCAAGATTGAATTAATCCAATCGCTCAACGTGTTGTAACCTGTCTGACCGGTCGAGTGTCCCACAACGTTGCACTGAAAATGTTGATATTGTCTTGGGATACTGGACGAACTTTGGCCCACAGCGCTATCTCCCATGTGACCCCAAGGAGTGATCGACAATCCCAAGCCCTCGTCTGGAAGCGATATGAGGAGCCCCGTTATCCGGGAATAACCCCATTGGTAACACCAGCAATGCAGGTCTACTACGCCAAGCCGTCTTGTCAACGAAAATCTCCCCCTGATGGACCCAACATGTCCGACAACGATGAGCAAGAAAGTCGAATCTCATTCGAAGAAAGCTCCTCCACTCTGGGGTCAGTGCGTCTTTCTTTACTCCGTTTGTCCGCGGAGCATCAGCCCTCCATCCCCGCATCATCCCCATACACTACCCCACCTAAAGGTATGACAAGCGACGCCATCACAGCCATGAAATCATACTGCAAATCCCTATGGGTTGGATCCGCAGATGTAATAAATAAGATCAAGGTCACTGCATCAGCAGCCTGATACCTCCCGACACAACCAACTTCGACCTCGGAAAAAACTTCAACATTCACCATGGCAGGGCCAGGAATCAAATCAGAAATTCTCCCTCCTCTGGACATTCCCCCATCTCCAACGGCCGTCGAAGTCTCCATAATCGATACCACGACCGACATCGTCTGTCCTGCATCCGGATTCGTCAGCCCTGTGCTTAAGGGCCATGAGGCAATCAACATGCCCACCTGGGCTTTTCACATCAAACACCCATCAGGAAACGAAGTGCTTTTCGATCTCGGCGCTCGCAAGGACTGGTGGACCACGGCGCCGGCCTCCCTCGACGCCATCAAAAAAAGCATGCTCGGCATCCACGTCTCGAAGGGGGTCGACGAGATTCTGGCCGACGGCGGCGTCGACCTAAACAAAATCAAGGCAGCGGTGATTTCGCACTGGCACTGGGACCACATTGGCGACCCGACGCGCCTCCCTCCAGGCGCAGAACTCGTCGTCGGTCCCGGATTCAAAGAGCACCTGATGCCTGGCTGGCCAGCGAACCCCGACGCCCACCTCCTCGACTCGATATTCGAAAACCGCACTGTTCGCGAAGCCGCCTTCGACCCCTCCTTCAAAATCGGCAGCTTCGAAGCGCACGACTTCTTTGGCGACGGCAGCTTCTACCTGCTCAACACGCCCGGCCACGCCACGGGGCACATTTCCGCGCTGGCACGCACGACGACCAGCTCCCCGCTGGCCGAGGACGACACGTTCGTCTTCATGGGCGGCGACATCTGCCACTTCGGCGGAGCCTTCCGGCCGACCGCATCCGCGCCGCTGCCAGACGAGATAGCGGTCTCCCCCTCGCTGCCCCTGAATCGCCCCGGTCTGCGTCTTCCGTGCCCCTGCTCGCTCTTCACGGCATGCCACCCGCAAAACCTCGAGACCCAGACGCCCGGCGGGACGACGCCGCCTCCGCTCGCCGCCTCCGCCGACCCCACACGCAGCACGCCCTTCTACGCCGTGACGCGCGCGCGCGACGGGTGGTACGTCGACCCGCCGCAGGCGCAACGCAGCGTCGACGCGCTGCAGCAGTTTGACGCCGATCCGCGCGTTTTTGTCGCCATTGCCCACGACGAGGGCCTGCGCGGCGTCGTGACATGGTTCCCGCACGGCTCGCTCAATGCGTGGAGGGAGAAGGGCTGGAAGGAGCAGGCGCGGTGGGGCTTCTTGGGGACGTTGCCCGAGGAGGGCAGGAGTGTGATGGAGCCGTTGGTTGTGGGGTTGGTGGGACAGGGGGGAGTGGGGGTGGATAGGGGGATTAGGCTTGAGGTGGGTGGACGGGAGTGGTAGGGGTAGGTCGGTGATGTTTTGAGAAGAGGCCAAGGGGAGGCATGATAGTGTCGTCGTTGATTGAGCCTTTCTGTTAACCTCTTCAACACCAACCGAGAATCTCAAACCCCCGTGCAAAATTCGGGACTTGCCGCTCTGCTGCGCCATCTGGAGCCGCCGGCTTTCCCAATCAAGCCGGGGCGTTCCGTGTACAGACGGAAGGAAGGCTGCATGCTGGAGTCGTACAAGATGAATTGAATGGCGGATGGATGGCGTGGAAAGGGGGCGGAGCTACACTCCGTTGATCTTAGCTAAGCGAGCATGGGGCTTGGAGAGAAGATGTTTGTGGTGGCGGGCGAAAGTGTGGGCCTGGACGAGGGGGCTTAGGGGAGTGTTCAGGAGAGCGAGCTTGGGTGCTTGCGGAGGGGATTGGGAAACGGCACAGAGAGGGAGAGATGCTGGCCTGGTGTGCACGAGTACTGTTCCCCCTGACTGCGAGGTAATCGAGAGAAGAGTCCAATGGCAAGGAGTGGAAGCGAGTGTGGGGCGTGGGCTGGGTTAGGTAGGTGTGTGAACATGTGAAATCTGCACCTCTGGTACGCTAGTTGCAAATGCCGTGACGCGTGGAGATTTTGTCGGATCCAGCTGGACGGACCATTGATGTAGCACACATGAACCGAGTACCAACTGGACAGAGTAAAGCGCAAGAAGATGCAAGTCTATTATAAACTAGAGATATGTGTATATGTGCGGAAAGCGCCTTTTTGGAAGTTCAGGGGCGGGTGGTCGAACCGAGAAGATCGTGTGTTGCGTTTGCCATGTGTGCGGAATTAGAGTGAAGGGATGAAGCCCAGATGTATGTGTGTGATGGGTGTCTGCCGGAGACAGAATTGGCCCTAGAACGGTAGGGGCAAGAAGATGATGTTGAACAACAGCAACAAGTGTGTACCAGACACCGTTGCGACGCGTGTCAAGGCCAGCTCAACCATGGCTTATCAATGAGATCCAGCACGCTGCACTCCTCGGTATATGTAGTGCTGGATCGTTGCGAGATCTGGGTCTTCGTCCAGCCATTTGCCCTGCAGCAGGTCTTCGGCGCGGAGGCAGTAGTCGACGTAGTCGTCTGTGATACTTTCTAGTTCCTGAGGCAGTAGTTAGTGACTGGCATCAACGCAGTGCTTGTGTTTGAGTGTTCGGAGGGCAGATTGGACAATGTGTGTTGGGGGGCATCCTACCGCTTTCACTTCTCGGTCAATAGCTTGGAGCTTTTGAACTTGACAGCCTCGAGCTTTTTGGTTGCCGAGCAGCTTGTCGCGGGACATGACCCAGCGTCGAGTGGCACTGGCGCGGAGGTAGATTTGCTGACATTTGAACCGCCGTATGCTGGCATCGCAGATGATTCTATTCAATCTCGATCAGTCCATGTCTACCTCCCAAAGCAAGGCATTCTAAAGCGCACGTACGCTCTCAATTGCTTCTTCTCCAGCTCCAAATTGCTCTCCATATCGGTAGTGTTGCAGGAAGGCGCAACCAACACGTTTCTGGCCTCGATGGCGCACTGTTGGAGTATGGTGCATGCTTCAATGTTTGACTGTTGAAGTGGCTGGCACGAAGTGATTTCTGCTATTTGATGCTGAAGTCTTCGGAAGTCATTCATGATTTCTGCTATGCGAACGGCGCGGATATGATTCACTGAAGCGAGAATCCAATCATCAGTCTCAAAATCACATCAAAAACAACAGTAAGCAAAAGGGGGCTACTACTTACAACCGTCAGCCATGATTCGCAACCACAGGAACTGGTCGACAAAGGATTTCTGGAAGCTAGAAAGCACAGACGGACAAGAAGACCAACAATGGGAATAACCGCTCGAGATCAATCCTCTTTGATTTTTTTCTTCCGCAAGGGTCCAACCGTTGCTATAAACGCCCGGCGAGCCCGACGTGCGTACAGGGTCCCATTCGAGGAGAGCCGCACAATACAAGCGTAGCAACGCATATGTGCCGACTTGGAGGAGCTTTTCGCCCTTCCCGTTCGCTCCAACGAATGGATTTGCTTGCCCTGCCTGCCGGCGCCTAAGCTATCGGGTGGTGGCCAAAGCTCAGCGGCGGACGATGTGATGTGGATGGTTATGTGGCAAGGCCCTATAACCACCAGCTGGAGGAGATGTGTGTGTTGTGTGGCGGATCATTTCTCCGGGCTCAAGTTCATTTCGACCGTAACGGTGAGCGCGAAAGGGGAGGGTGCAAAAAAATGGAATACCCAGCGGACCGTAGCTGCATGATGCAGGAACAGAGGCAAGGTACCATGTGAAGCTGAAAGGCAATGCCACGGGAGCATGGCATTTACGGCCGCTGAGAGATGACATGAGGTGGAACACTCGCTCTCGTGGTTGAGGTGAGCCTTTACAAAGCCATCGGCTGCCGCCACAACCCTAAGCAGTCCATGTACCAGAGTTGCTGTGGGATTGGCCATGTGCTGGTGCTTTGTTACCGCACACGTTATTGCCATGGGGATGGAGCTGAGGTTTGGCTGCCACGCGCAAAATTAGCAGCACCGCCTCGCCTCCCTTCTGTTGTGCTACACCAAGCTGCCTAGGCATTTTCCGAGCAGAGGCTTTGATCGTCACACTATGCAATGGCAGCCACATTCACGGCTGCGGAATCGGTCCTCGCCTAACTGCGTAATCACTGCGACCGAGTGGGAATTGTCCGAGACTTGGAATGCTCAACTTGGTTTTGTTCGACCCGAGTTCGATGTATTGGTACACACAACGTTCCCCTTTACCGACAGCCGCACCCGCACGATGACGCGCTCATGCACCGTTGCACCACATTCCGAGGAGTGAAAACCCAGCGTCGTAAGCATTATGATGTAGCACCCGTGAGCCAAGCATATTGCTCAAGTCCCGCAAGGCGAGGGGACCCATCTCATTCGCGGCGTGTTGCTCAGTCCTTCTCGGCAATGGCCTGTAGCCGCTCGTCGATCTCCTCCTCGGTCAGCACCCTAAACTTGGGGTCGGTGCCCTCTTTGCCATCCGCACAGGGACCTCCGACAATGCCAATCTCCAACTCGCCCTTCTTGAAGTCGACGCTCAGCACTTGACTCAGCGTTGAGATTCCGAGCTCCACCACCTCTTGCCAGTCACCCTCAGCGTAGTCCTTGTTCTTCAGCTTCTTCTCGAGGTAGTTCAGCGCCTCCTGGGTCTTGGGTCCCGATGCGGTGGCCTTGTAGCCGACGTAGTAGCCCGCGGGATCGCACTTGTAGAGCTGAGGTCCAAATTCTGAGTCGAGGGAGATGAGCGTCGTGGCAACACCCAGAGGACGCATGTAAGCCTGAGGCGGGTCAGCTGCCAACGCGAAAACAAAATGCTATTCATATCAAGCGCGTACCCTCTGAGTGTAGACTTGGTTGATGTTGGCTATCCTCTTTGCAAGGACGTCACAGGGCATCTCGTAGCCGTACTTGTAGCGGAATTCGGCAGCTTCGCCTTGGGCCCTCTGGACGCCGGCGCGGGCGTCCGCGATCGATCCGGTCATGACGCATCCAACCGAGGGCGACAATCTGAAGACGTAGGAGACGGACGCGGGATCGATGAGCTTGTCCTATTCATTGGGCGGTCAGGCATGGAACATGAGGCATAGCTCGGCTGCTGCTTACAGGAACCTTCTTCTGGGTCAAGACGACGGCGCAGTTCTTGCCCCTCACACCCACCGAGGTGATGTTTGCTGCGGTGATGGCCTTGAATGCATACTCTGTGTTGGAGGCCTCCGATTAGCGTCTGAAGGTCTATGTGGCCAGGCGTGTTGCCATCGGAGTTGGGTCTCGTTCGGGGCGACCATGCTCATGAGGATGACGTACCGACTTGGTAGAGACGACCTTGGTCCGAGAAGATGGTAATGTGTCTATCGTAGCCGGCGCTTCCTATCAAAAGCAAGCTCCGTTAGCTATTCGAGCTCTTTGGCAGACGGGTTGATATTCGAAAGCTGTACGAACCAGACATGATGGGCGCAGTGTCGGAGGTATTGTAGAATTAGGCGCAGCTGAGGGTACCGAAAAGGCGCTCAAGAAGAGAGCAAAGAGGCAGATGGGTGTGGGTGGAGGGGTAGGGTGTGGTTGATGGAGAGTGAAGCTATGTCAACGCACGCGTTGCTGTTCGGAGCCTGGTCGGGAGCCCGCGCACTGACGCCCGCCAAGACGGATCGCCCTAGCGGCACCACGACCAATCAGCGTGCGCCCTGGATTTTTTCAGACATGAGCGGCTTTGACCTGTGCAAAACTACATCCTGTCGCTACATCTTTTTTCTTACAAAATCTTACGTCGCGCTTCTTTAGACCATGGTAGATAGCCCAGCTTCAACTCCCC
Organism: Phyllosticta capitalensis; assembly: GCF_038381095.1. Taxonomy (NCBI): domain Eukaryota; kingdom Fungi; phylum Ascomycota; class Dothideomycetes; order Botryosphaeriales; family Phyllostictaceae; genus Phyllosticta; species Phyllosticta capitalensis. Next base: position 1,247,534 of record NW_027117444.1, on the reverse strand, counting down.
GGGTGCCAGCCTGGAAAAAACTCGGTCTGAAGCTGAAATACGCCAAAGACGAAGCTCCAACGCCAGCCGGCACCCCAGAGAATGCTTCGGCTTCGAGGAAGAGATCTCGACCTTCTGAGGAGGAGAGCACACCATCTCAACTGAAAGAGGAAGGTACTTCTAGTAAAAGCAAGAGCGAGGATAAAAAGAGCAAGAAGAGGAAGACTTCACAAGACGACAAGGATGTGACTTCAACATCCACCGCCGCCATCGACGAGTCCGCCACGACACCTGCCAAGCCACCCAAGAAGGAGAAGAAGCAAAAGAAGGCAGAGAAATCTGAAGAAAAAGAGCAGAAGTCCGAGGCTCAACCTCAAACAAAGCCAGCTGTCCCAGATCAAGCCGTCTCCACGCCAATCAGAACGCTCAAGCGCAAGAAATCCGTCAGCTTCACGCCAGACACCAAAACCATCGACGGCGACCAGACTCTCGTCAAAGCGTGGTCCAGCTCACTTCGTCAAGAAGAGATCCTACCCTCTGAGCCTCCAACCCAATCCACTGAACAAGCCGCCCTCACGAACGGCGACGACGCTAACAAGCCCTCCAAAGCCGAGCTCAAAAAGGCCAAAAAGGAGGAGAAGCGCAAAGCCAAAAACGACGCCGCCACCACCTCCGCTACTTCTGCGCCAACATCTGCGGATACGCCGCCCTACCTCACCTACCTCCAGCAATACCACACCGACCGCGCCAACTGGAAGTTCAACAAAGTCAGGCAAAGCACCCTCTTTGACAACCTTTTCAAGATCCAGCGCTTGCCCACGTCATACGACGACGCGCTCAGAGCGTACCTCAAGGGCCTCAAGGGCGACGCCGTCCGCCAGCGTCTGCAGGAGCAGGCGCGCGAGATTCTCGAAAAGACCAAGGACGAGGAGGGGCAAAAGGACGACGCCGACGGTTCCAGTGACAGCAGCTCGTCTGATTCGGAATCAGACTCATCTTCCAGCGACTCATCTTCAGAATCAGACTCCGACTCCGACTCCGACTCCGATTCTGGTTCACCGACTCCATCTACCACCGCCGGCGACAACGACAAGAAGAACATGGAGCTCTCACACACCAAAACCGCCGCCCTCAACCGCCAACTCTCGCGCTCGGCGGCGCGCCGCCGCGAGCAGCGCGACGGTGCCAACTCGGCCGACCAACAACTGCGCCTGGCCCAGCGCCGCCGGGCGGAGATGATTCTCGAAGTGCTGGGATCCCGGCCTCAGGGGCCAGACACGAGGGCTCCTCTGAGACCGACGACTGTGCGCGAGGCGCAGGTGGCCAAGGCGCAAGCGGACTGGGAGAGCAAGAAGAAGGCGGAGAAGAAAAAGAAGGTTGAGAGTGAGAGCGAGGAGAGCTCGGTTGTTAGCAGCAGCAGCAGTGAAGAGAGTTCGAGCGAGGAGAGCAGCTCGGACGAGAGTAGCGATGAGGACAGCAGCAGTTCGGACGAGAGCAGCTCGGACGACAGCGATTGAACAGCCTTGGGAAACATGAGGAACAAGGGGGATTGGAAAAAGGACTTGATTGGGTGCCTGAAGAGACCGACCAACATCACCAGCGTAGAAAGCATATGATACAGAGTTGGGTCTACTTGGTGGAATACAGGGAGCATTCGTGCTCCTACCGCAATGCCTGGTGGCAACAAAGATATCACACCCACTACAACTGCCCCCTGCCTTGCGTTCTTCCAAGATTGGATTGTTCCATGTTTCCAGTCACCTCTCAGCTTTCTTGCGTGCGCCATACGACACTACCAAGTCACGGCTCCTACTCATCCCAATGAATGTCAGGACGTTGGTGCTGCGAGATCACTTGACCACAGACGGGACTGAAGAAAAGTGGATGATAAATTAGGGAATTCATTTCTGATCGCATTAAACGTGCCTGTCGCTCATCGTGTCCATGCGTCCCTGCTCTGCTCATACATGTTCGGTATCAATCCATCAGTCAATCAAAGTAGCAAAACTGCGCGCAACACCCTGCTGCCCATCAAGCAAGGAGAAAGCAAAACATGAAAGATATCAAGCGCAAGAAAAAGCGATCAAGCAATCAAGCAAGCAGGCGACGACCACAAATCAAACTCAACGTCGACTCATCGCAACAACTGATCCGCGAACCCTCAACACTGCAAACAGCCTAGAAAGCAGTATGCGCATTACTTCCCGCAACATCAGGGATAGTCGACGCAGCATTACCAGCCCCAACCGGACGCATAGCAGCGCGCTCACGCTCCTCCTCATTGGAGTATCCATAGCCATAGCCATTGTTGTAGTGGTAGTCATGGCCGTAGCCATACCCACCGCTGGGTTCTTGCATCACTTGGCCACCAGGATACTCGGTTGTTGGAGGAAGCTCATCACTAGTGGCCGGGGTGGTCAGCAGGAATCATCACACACAGTCAAGCCTCTGTAGATTCCAAGGCCAAGGAAATTATAAAAGTCCGGTTTGATATGTAGATTAGATAGAAGAAGAAGAGGCCGTTAGTAGACCGCTGAGGAAGAAGACGAAACACGAAAAATCAAACATACTGCGGGGCCTGGCCGGTTCCGGATCCGTCAGCTTGCGCTGCTTTGGCGGCAAAGTCCTTGGGCGGGTTCTTGTGCAGCCTGTTGCGGCCGCTCAAACTGGACACGCGGATCGGGGTGGGGTTGCCAGCGATGGGGATGTCGGCCGAGGGAACATCAGGGTTGCCGACTTTCTCGTCCTCTTCATGAGTGCCGTCCACCTGGGCGGGTTGAGTCTCGCTTTCCTTATTCTTGTCGCGGTGGAGGAAGCCGAGGAGGCTGTGGTGGTGCTTCTTCTCCTTTTCCTCCTTGGCGAGAATCTTTTCCTGTTCTTTTTCGGCCTTCTTCTGCTCCTTGGCCAGCTCCTTTTCGCGCTTCTTGGCCTCTTTGGCGAGTTCCTTTTCGTGCTTCTTTTCTTCCTTTGCGCGCTCCTTGTCAGACTTGGGAGACGCGCCAGAGGGAACAGAGCTGTCGGATTTGTTTGATTCGTGCTTGGACGCCAATGCTCCTGCACCCGCCAAGCCAGCACCTGCGACTGCGGCGTCGCGACCATGGTGCTTGTCGGGCGACGTAGCAGTTTGTGGGGAGGTCGAGGCAGCTTGGGTAGGTGAGGATTCTGCGTGTCCAGTGCTCATCTCCTGAGAGCCATGCTCCGCCTTTTCGTTGTGGTGCTTCTCTACTTCGTAGACAGCCGCAGCACCTGCAAGAGCGCCGCCACCGGCGACGGCAGTGCCGGGCTCAAAGTGTGGCTGCGCATGGTGAGATGCGTCTCCGTGACCCGTCGACTTTGGGGACGAGCTACTGTGCTTGGGTGAGTCGCCAGCAGTTGAGACCGCGGTGCCAGTGGGACCTCCGTGCCATCCACGACCTGATGTAGTAGCAATCATCGGTGATTGAGTGGTTGGAGAGTGAGTAGTGTCAGCAGTTGGAGAAGTTTGAGGGCTTTCGTGGCGGGCCTTTTCCGCTGCATACGCTCCAGTAGCAGCAGCGCCAACGCCAACTGCTGCAGCAGCCTCCTTACCATGACCAGATTGCTCCTCTTTTGGCTCGTTTGACTTGACCCGAGGATCCAAGCGGTTGAGCATATCAGACTTGTGAGGTCCAGATGTGGTATGTTTTGTCTGCTTCTTGGGCTGCGGTAGCACGGTGGGGTCGATAATGTTGACAATGTTGGAGCTGTGTCGTCCGACAGTCTTCGAAGCTGGACCAGTCCCTGTTTCGGTGGAAACAGTCTCCTTGTGGCCCTTTTGCTTGTCAGGCTGGGGCAAGACAGTGGGGTCAAGAATATTGGCCAAATTCGAGTGGTGCTTGCCAACCGTCTTTGACGCAGGTCCGCTGTCCTCATGCGCTGCATTTGCTGCTACAGCGACACCAGCGCCGACAGCTCCGACTGCGGCAGCATCACGGGCGTAGTGATGTTCAGGGTCAGCCTGGGCAGACCCTGCCTCCTTCGCCGGGACAGGCGGAGCTCCAGCGGACCCTGACCCATTGCGATGAGCTTCGTAGAGTGCATCTCCTGCGGCAGTGTCCGTCCTGCTGACCGAGTCGATTGTCGCACTGCCCAATCCTAACTGACGGTCTTGAAAGTATGGCTGCGGTGTGATTGGAAAGGCTCCTGGGATATCCGGTCCAGGAGTAGGCGCGTCAGGGCGCCATGTGTCTGCGTTTGGATGATTCTCGGTGGGGACTTGAGCTTCACTTCCAAAGCTCCTCACGGGTGTAGTGGGTTCCTTTGAGGTAGACGGGGCATCCTTGGTAGAGGCAAGGGCTGCAGCAGTGCCGGCGGCGATTGGCGCGCTGGATCCAGCTTCGCCAGCTGGTAATTCGGAATCAATCAGTGTCTTGGCCTGTGGTGCTTCGCCAATGACGCCAGATCTGACACTAGCGGCGCTGACACCGTCGGTGGCGGGCTGGGCTGGTGTTGACAATTTACCTGTATGACGTTCAGCATTGGTTGCGCCCTTGGTGGGGGCAGACGCGTGAGCAGTACCAGCACCACTCACTGCACTCGTGGCTTCGAGAGGGGTAGTGTTGGCATTGCGCGTCTCTTCAGAGCCGCCGTCCTTGTTTCTGAGCAACTTGGGTGTTAGCATCCTGGTGCAAGACGGACGAAAGGGCAATTCTGTTGCGACAAAACCACAAGCTGTTCTCGTCCAGCATACCCAGAACCCTGCGTATTTTTTGATTTCTTGTTGCGGCGTGGAGCGACTCTCAAAGAACCAAAGGCGTCGACGCTGGCCTGGTCGACCAGCTCGCTGGCCCTGGATTGCGACAAAGAAGACGGTACGTACAGGCTGTCCTTTTTCAGGTCGGCATCTTGTTGCGCAGTGGAATCGGCAGCCTTTTGATGCTGGAAATGGCTGCCCTCTCCAGATAGAGCGCCTGTAGTGGGAGATTCGGGAGATTTGGTGGAAGCAAAGCCGTAGAGGATTTCCTCGTCCTGCTTGTGGCCGGGGTTGCTTCTTGGGTCAGCTTAGCGAGGAGTGCAGGTGACGTAGGGACGTACAAGATGTTTTTGAGTTTTTCCATGGTGGATGGTGATGCAGAAAGAGAAGATGGAAGCAGATGGGGAGAAGAAAAGTGAGTGGTCAATGGAAGCAGGTATATGGTTGCATGAGCGCCGTTGATGTCAATTGGCAGGCAGCGTCATGAAAGCATTGTGGCTGCTGTGTTATCCTCAGCTGCATCCCATGACGCAACCGTTTGTGCCTTGTCCCCGCTGCTGATCGCCCTCGCTCCGCTCCGCTCTGTGGGAGTCTGGAGATGTGGAGCAGGATCGCTCCCACGGCTCGTACAGTCTAGATCGTCCGCGACGCCAAACACCAAACACGAAACACCAAACATTGCTTCAACCATGGATAGAACTACCGCGTACCTTAGTGCCCATGTTTCCACGTGATGGTTTGCTCTTGATGCATGCAGTCTGAAGTAGCGTTGCGCTGCGCTGCCTTGTGCGACTCTTGGAAACTCCCTCTCGTGCACCCCTCCTCTCCCCCACCATCACCACCCACCTATCCACCATCCTCCAACTGCCGCCATCATCATCATCATCACCTCTTGGCTCGCACTGTCCTTGGACCGCTCGAGGCGCGGCACTCGAGCGACCTCTAGAAACAATCGGCCTCCTGTCAGCCTGAACTAGTCTGGCCCTATTCTCCATCGGGTCCCACTGCCGCCAGCCGCTTCCATGGCATCCATCCAACGGCCGCCTCTCTCCGCCCTCCCTCACTTCAGGGACCTCCCATCTCGCTTCCTCTTCCTGATTTCTTCTTCTTCTGCGCTTCCGGTTCTTATCCTTCGATTCTCCTCCATCCTCACCCTCCCGAGACACTCCGTCCGTGCTCCGGCAGTGCCGCACAATTTGACAACACTCGACCCTCTCTCTCCACCTTGTCCGGCCTAAGAGCCTGCCACTCCCTTCCGCCATGGCATTCCGCGAGCGCGTCAAGCGCGCCCTCGGCCGCAAGTCGTCGTCCAATTCCTCGTCGACATCAAATTCCGTGAAAAAGACGTCTTCGGGGCGCAGAGACAGCAGCGTTTGGTATCAGCCCGGCGAGAAGCTGCCGCCGCTCAAATATCGCCGTCCCGTCACAAAGGAACACAAGGAGCTGCTCGAGTCCTTTTCCTTTGCAAAGGCATGGCGTCGCCGGAGCGACATGAGCCAATACAGTCCCATGGGCAGCCGATTTCCCAGCCGCAAAAACAGTCGCAAAAGCACAACGGCTCCGGCAAGGAGGACCCAGGTCATTGAGGACGTTTCCGACGACCAGGACGTTGCCAACGGTAAGTTGCTATTTCCGGAACCATCCCTCCAACTTTCAAGTCGCCTCGAGCGGCCCGTTAAGCCTCTTTTTTCTATGCAGCATGGGAGAGGTACTGGTACTGAAACAGCGTTTTTCTGCATCGCAGTCGGTCTCTCTCCTCAGCGCTCTCGCGGCGACGAAGCCGCTCCCTCCGCCGCCGCCGCCCACCGCCGCTCGACCCTGGCCACCCTGACCAGCGACGCCCGTCCAGCAGCCTCGTCCCCCAATTCGCGGCCTCAGTCGAGCGACAGCACCCACAGGAGCGAGAGCAACAACCGCAACTCATTCGGCCATCACGCCTTTGCGCAGGACCTTCTGCACGCGCTCAACCATTCTCGTGTTGCCGTGGCGTAGCGGTCTGCGTCATGGGCGTCGCAAAACCTTCTTCGCCGCGAGCGGGGATGCCCCCGCCCCCACACCCGCGACTCAGGCACGCGCCGGCAGTCTTCCTTGAAACTCCCTGTACCATTCATCTGCATATTTGACCTCCCGCCTTGCATTTTGCATATCGCATTGCGCTTTAGACAAGACTTGCCTGTTTATACATGGATAAGATGGCATAGACCTCTTTCTCCTGCGTCTTGAAGATGGCGGCTGTAGATATTTACCTTCTCATTCTTTCGTTCCTGAAGCATTTTGGTCGGCTGCACATGGTGGCGCTGCATCTTCTCCCATTACACTATTGTTCCTTTTGTCCACATCTCACACCATCAGGGCCGGTTTCCTAGACTTTTTTCTCATCTTTGCTTTTTTCCGGCGCATGGTCCCGAGAGGCGTTTTGGTTCGTTATTTTCGGTTGGCATAATTGATTGCATTGGAGCAGGCAGGACGTTGGCGGATAGCACTTTTTGCATTTGAGATACCGAACCCCCTTTTCATTTAGACAGAACCCGCCAAACTCAACTCGCAAGTGCTTCACGGCACTTTTCTTCCACTATTCACTCATGGTATTTTTGCTTGATCGTTGCCACACTACTAGATGAAACCAACCTTTTTGCACTTCGTTTGGAATGGTAGCATGGCTTTCGTACGGTCATATTGAGCATCATCGTGGGCAAACAGAGATGATGTTGCATAGCCACAAGGAAATCGTTTTGCTTGAGGAAGCACGGAGGAAATGACAAGTGGTTGTGCTGCCAGGATTTGGACTTCCTGCAGAGGCGCAACCAGTGCTCAATCTTCCATTGTATGGTTACCAGAAAGCGCTGCCAGGGCGATTTGAGGAGAGACGATGCCGTGCATGGGGAAGCTTTATATAGAAGAGAGACCGGTAAGCCAGGCAGCGATACACAGGTGATTCGATGTCACAGGACTCGAGCTTGTAGTCACGCGTTGGATATCTTCTTCCGCCGCCAAAGACTGACAGGTATAAATAGTCCTCGATTCCCACGCTACATCCTTCGCTTCGCCAACGGCACGACACTTTATGGCTGGCTGTGCTGTCCATGCTAGACTTCGAGGACCACTTTGCTGTGGAGGGGAGAAACTACCGGAGATCGTGACTTGTCTTCGTTGGGGCGTGCCTCAACTTACCCCCATTTGAGATTTGCTCTTTGTGCCGCATAATTCACCAGTCCTCGATCATCTTCATTTTTGCAGGAAAGCGATGTGCGCACCAGGCGCTTGTACGATGACCATCATTATTCTGCGGCGAATCGCCGACTTTGGCATGGCAAGAAACTCAGTAGAATGCCACCCAAACGAAGCAAACAAAGTATGGAAGTAGCCCGGCTCTTTTTCCAGAGCTGCCAAAAGCACAAAGTGTCGGTATCCCGTTCATCGGGCTTTCGTAGGAGCTCTAGACATGGCAGATGTGCAAAGACATGGTTCAGGTGTTGGGAGGTGCTTGCTTTTATACCTAGAAGCCAGCGAACAGATCAGCAGACACGAAATGATCACGCGTTTGCTACCTCTCGCGCAGACGGGTGCCTGACACTGTGTATAAAAGCCTCGCCTTTCCATTTGCTCTTCGACCAACAGACTCTCGCTTCCGTTCCCTCTGAAAATGAGTTGAACAGCTCACAGTCACCGGTCACTCGTCCGCCTTTGGTCGTCGCCCTCGACTCGTTGCTTCTCGCGATGCGTGTGGAGTCGCACACCTCAAGAATACAAGCCATCTTGAGCGTCGTCATGATTGAATGAAGATGATTCGCGTCATTTCTAAATCTGGGTAAAAAATGCGCTCATGGGCGAGATTGCAACTGTGCGGAGTCTATATGGAAGTGCTGCCGCAAAACGCAACAGTTTCAGCAGATGATTGATCCTCAGCCCGCCTGCTCCACAGCACAGTCTTGACCTTTACCCATTGCAAGAGCCAGGAGGTATGGCCTTGAAAAGCCGTTGTGGCTGTTGTGCGCAGTGGAAAGGGGAAGGGCGAGGAAGGGGCGCAAGAGGAGCTTGCTTTTATACTCCTGGCTCCTAGCAGACGGATCAGCAGATACGAAATGATCATATGGCAAACACTTCCCACGTGCCCCTGAGACTGTGATATAAAATCTCTATTTCTTCCCCCATCTCTGACCGATATGTGCCCTCTGCGAGGCTTCGGTGGAGGTGACATCTACCTCATTGTTGTTGGACTGGTCTTGCTCTCGCAGAAGCGGACGAAAACACTCCTGGCAATCCTTTTGGGGATTCGCACGTATCTACTATCCAGATTACACTTCACATTGATAATCGTTATTATTGAAAAGAGATGATTTATGGCATGTCAAAGTTTCAAATTCTAATCGCGTTTGGGTTGGGGATGCGAAACTTGGGAGTAGAGGTGTCGGCAGCCGCAAAAAGTAAACAGAGTCGATGATTTGGCATTCGCCGTCTCCCGAAGCACAGTGAAGTCTTCCCACTTCCTTAGAGAACGGCAATTGATTTGTTGAGATCAAGGCTATGCGCAATAAAGAGAAGGTGGAAGGTAAGAGAAGCGCCTGCTTTTATATCATCGTCCTCAGCCGGCAGGTCACCCGACACAGACCAGACACGAAGTTTGCGTCTCCCACGTGCCCCTAAAACTGGCATATAAAGACCCTGCTCCTCCGCCTTCTCTCTAAAAGACACGCCCTTACTGTCGCCCTCTATAAGATACTAGCGGCACGGGAAACCTGGGCGATTAAAGCCCGATACTTCGCCAATACTTTTTGCGGTGCTGTGTGCGAAACAGCTACTTGCAGTACCTTTGGCGTATCCGCATCAGAAAAAGCGAAATGCTGAACGTCACCACTACCGATAAATGAAGATGCTGTGCATTATTTCCAAGTCCTCGATTCAAATCGCGCAGAGGTGGGCATACTCAAGTTAGGACATATCGCAAAGCGGCCGTTGTAAGACGCAATAGAGTCAACGCTTTCGCAGATTTTTGCGCGAGGCCACGTCCACAGAGGCACAGTTGTCATTTCCTTGAATTGTTGCAAGTAGAGCCCTGGTGTAAAATTGTGGCTGATGCGCTTAGGGGAACGTGGAAAGCGGGAGAGGTGCCTGCTTTTATATTCCTAGGTAGTTGACACCCAGCCGACTGAACTGGTCAGCAGAACAATCAATCGTGCGCTTACTACATCTCGACAGACTCGTAGGCGACGCTGCATATAAAAGCGTCGTCGCCCTGCCAGTAAATCGACTCCACCAGCCCACGAGCAATGCTCCATTGCTGAAGCGGAAAACGCTCGATCGTCAAACGGACTTGTTGTCTATCGGAGGCAATGCAGCCCGGGCAGCCGAACAGAGCGGCGCACAAGCTAAGAGAAGGTGACTTTCTTTGCCGATGATGTTCGGAGGCTCAGCGCCTGAGGATGGCGCTGGGTGTCATTGATCTGCGACAACGATGCTGGAAAACGTACTTGGGTAGCATCTTTGAGTGCTTCTTCGAGACTCTATAGCTTGACTTCGAGATAGGTAGGCTGTGCTGGAAGGGACAATGCTCAGAATTGATTTGTATTCCTCTCGTCTTGTCACAATCTACTCTACCCAAGTAGTCCAAGTATCCCTCCAACATATCGCGTCAATCTACCCTTGCCTGTCGACCTATTCCCTCCTCCCTCCTACACATGTGACTCCCTTTCCCCCTAAACAACAAGATCGGCGTCAACATAATCATTGATAAGCTTCAACTCCCAATACTCCTCTCCGTCTCCCTCTCCATCCTCGTGCTTCTCGCTCGGCGCGCACCAGGGCAACGCAAGGTCGACGAGCACGCCTCGTGGTGTGGGTGCTGGGCACTGGTCGAAGCCTTCCTCGTCGACGCTCTCGTGTCGCTCCTGTGAGATTGACGATATTGGGAGTTCCAGAACGACGGGCAGCACGGGAGAAGAAGAGGGAGATGGACAAGGATCGAGGTCGGTAGATGCGAGCGCAACGTCATCATGAGGTGTTCTTGCGTCGATGTTGAGATCTGGGTGGTCCAACTTCTCACTATCGTCCTGGATGTCGAGTGCTATGATCGGCGTCTCAGGTTTGCTTTCTGCGGCGAATTCGAGAGATGGTGCCAGTGTCTCTGAGGCTACGGTGGAAGTGTGAATCTGAGGCTCGGCGACTGACAGGTCTGATGGCGAGGGGACTGATGTGGCAGGTAAGAAGAGCGTCACAGTCGACGTGACGGTTGCGGTCGAGTGCGGTGCTTCGAGAGCAAGGGGTAGCGAGTAGTTGACGGCCGTGCCATCTCCAAGGGGCAACAGGGGGGCTTCAGGCTCGAAGTTGACATCAGAGACTTGCGCTGGCGAAAAATCCGGAGTAAAATCCACAGGAGTGGTTGTGAAGAGAAAGACGTAGAAGGCGACAAGGACGGCGAGAAGGACGGCAGCAATGTTGCGCCTGTCCGTCGCGAGAACGACGACACAGTTGCGGATCAGAGTGCCCAGCGACATGCGCTCGCCAGCGTGGACCTTTTGGCTCAGCTCTTCGCCTCTCTGCTTCACTGACTCCAACTCTTCCAGTTCCCTGGCGCGCTGCCTCTCCAACTCCTCAGCTTTTTCTTCAGCAAGCTTCCTCTCTGACGCCGCAGCCACAGCCGCTGCAGCCATGTACCGCAACTTCTCGGCCTCTTGCTGCTCTGCCATCTCCTGCGCTCTTGCTCTCTCCCTCTCCAGTTCTTCTCTGAGCTGTCTATCATGCTCTTCCTTTTCTCTCATCGCTCTTTGAGCCGCGGCCCAGTGCAGCTCCCGCTCTCGAGCCCTCTCTCTGTTTTCTGCTTCGCTTTCTTCGCGCTCGACCTGCGCGGCGAGTGCGAGCCGTTGCGCTGATGTTAGTAGAGGCGTGATGGACACGTCGACTCGCTCCATTTCGCTCCACGCGGCGCTCCATGCCGTGCTGCGCATGAGGCCATTGGCCGCATAGATGCGAATGTCCCAGCGATCAGAGCCGTTTGCCGTGTCGAGCGAGGGAGGTACGTGAAGCGGTTCGTGGCAAAAGGTGCAGACAGGACCGCCGGCAGCTGCGCGTCCATCATCATCCTCGTCGTTATCAGAGCCAGAGGGTGACTCGCGGGCGTTCGGGTCTGGAGAAGACGAGTTTGTAGCACAGTGTTGGTGTGCAACCGGCCTCTCTTCATCCGTTGCCATCGCACTGTCTGCTCTCTTTTCTCCAGTCGCCTCGCTCTCTTCCGCACTGTAGAAATGGCCGCACCGCCACACGCGCGGCGTCTTCAATTCCAGGGCCTCAAGCAGTCGCTCCTCGAGCAAGTCGTACTCATCGCGTGGGTGTGGCAGCAAGAGTCCCCTTGACATGAGGACTGGATCGGCCAGCTTTTGCTCGAGGAGACGCCAATTTTGGAGGACATGTCCGGGAAGCTTGGCGGCGGTCATGGTGCTGGCAGGAGCCGGTGGTATGACTGGTAAAATTGTTGCGTGCAAGAGGATCAAGGGCCGAGCATCACGGGCATCGGTGGAGTTGTTGTGGTTGGAGGAGGACTTCTTATGTGTACGGTGTTTGTGGTGCCGGCGCGTCGTGGGTGTTGGTGAATGGGTCTCGTGGGCCATCATGTTACTGTTGCTCTCGCTATCGTTCTGGGAACTTTGCTGGTCGTTTTGGCTTTCGAGGTGTGTTGCCGGCGAGCTGCGACCCGAATTCGACTGGACGTGGTGATTTGGATGCAGCAGTCCGGGATACTTCTTCTTCTCGCGACTACCACCGTTCGCCACCATTGTAGACCCGGGGCTGGCAGCGGCAGTGGTGTGGAATGCGGCTGGACCATGGACGCCGCCATATTTAGAGATAAGAGACGAGGAAAAGTCAGAGGCGGGCGTAGAGGTGCGAGACTCATCACCTGATATGTTCACCAAGTGGCGGCGTGAGGGACTGCTGGTCCTGCTGCTCCCAGTGGTACTACTGGCGCCGTGGCGAGAGAGCAGGAGGGAAGCCGACGAAGGTTTGAAAATGTCATGATTGTCGGTTTGCTCAATGCTGGGAACAGGGTCGTCGGCGTCCATGAAGAATGCGTCGTGTGGCGGTGGAGCAAATTCCGCGCACTTGAACGAAGTCGAGAGAGCCTCTGAGACGAATGGTGGCATTCTCCTCTCCTCTCGTGGTGATAGGTCGAAGTGGAAGTCTTGTGGGTGGTCGGTTGGATTGCTGGTGTGAGCTGGCCTGCCACGGCGAGACATGGCAGATTGTTGTGATATGATGGCGCAGAGACAAAAGTGGAAAATCGTGGAAACCAGAGTTCAAGAAAATAAACACAAACCGTTCTTCGTAGACTTCTATAAAAACACCGAAAGCAGTGGTGGATAAGGATGGCGGGCAAGCATCATTCGCTAACCGCTCCGCTGCAGGCAAGCTTCTTACCTGGCAGGGTTGACCCAATGGCGCTCCGCCAGCTCAACGGCGCTCACTGTAGGCCCAGCAACAACAAACACAATCCCTGATCGCGCCTCTTTGCTCCACCACTCACGCCTCTCTTTCCATCCATCTAGAAACCTACCCGTACCGACCATGCCTGCCACTTCACTTGTGCGCTAATCACACGCATTTTTCTGTCGCGTATTCGCCAGCGCAGTCGTAACGTCCGAAGCCACTTCGCGGTCGACCAGTGATGATGTGATGGCGATTTTGAGCCCCAGACAAACCAGCCACTCGATTAGCCTCATGTTTTCGGCGATGCTGACCATGTTCCAACCACTGTCGATCGGACATTCGTCTCTCGCGAAAATGGTCGCCACCCGTACCTCTAGCAGCCGCAAGTCTATGATTGTCATGATGGGATTGGAACGTGTGTAGCCCTGTCAAAAGGCTTTCCATGAGTTTCATTCAGTCATGGTAGATGGTCGCCATGCAATATGTCGGCATACTTCCCTCCCTGTCCATGCTTCCGAAGCCAGGTGCACCCAGATGCAACATCGGAATCAAATGTCATCAGCGATGCCCTTCTTCCGACGCTCCTCGTACCTCGTCCGCGTTTTGGACTTCGCTTCTTCGACCCATTGATCATAAGTGCCTTCCTTAATCTTCTGCTTGACGACGCCCTTCATCAGCTCTCCAACGAAACCAATGAAGTTGTGTCGACGCAGCGCATTCTCCCACTGCCATGATGTCCGCTTCTGCTCTTCCCTCTGCAGCCACTCCACATCGCCAATCTCTCGTGCTTTTATACGTAGATCCCGGACCATGGCCAGCAGGTTGAATCGGATCTCAGTCACTGGGTATCTCTCAATGCGGCGCTGCAGCACTGGTATGACCTTGTCGGGGAATTCGTCAAACGAACAGTCGCCGTGGGAAATAGGTGCGGGCTGGAGGCCGTCTAGCTCGTACAGCTTGCCGTTGATCGGTGTGTATGCAATGAAGTGGTAGACGTCGTCATCTTCGGTAGCGGTGCGCTGAGTTTCGTCAACGAATGGGGAGGAGCGAGCGAAGGAGTTGTGCGTTTCGCGAATGAGGTCGGAGTTGGACAGCGCTTCACCGCGGAGCTAGAATGAAGTCAGTGAGAAAAGCGCATTAATCGGCTCATATTCTTACGTCTGCCGGGAAAGCGGTGGTGAACTCCTTGAAGTCTCGGAGTGGCGAGCCGATGTCAATCTCGCCGTCCTTGTTCAGGAGGACGGATAGAAGTGCCTGAGTACCGCAGGCATTCTGGATTGTTTGTGCGGCAAAGAAGATGTTTTCGGCGGCATCGTAGTCAAAGCTTCCGTCCTTTGGCTTGTCTGATGGCTTCTCGTTGGTGGGGTACTTGAAGAGGAAGATGACGCCATACACAGGGCTGGCTCACGGGCAGGTTAGCGATTGAGCCGGCAAGATTTTAGAAGAGCTAGCTACCTCTGCTGCCTGAGAGATTCAGAGTCAAGGGATATCAACTCTTCGAACTGCACATCCTTGGCACCAAGGTTTTGGAGGAGATATGTGAAGACACCCTGGGAGGCGAGTCAGTCGCCACGACGAACAGCTAGGCGCACGAGTTAGAGGAAGGTGGCGTGCATACCGCGTCAGACTCGATGGTATTCCAGCCTCCAGACATGTTGGGGGTCTGGAAAAGAGAGTTGGGCAGGTGTAGGGAAGATGAGAAGGTTGGTGAGTTAATTGGAGCTATGGGCACGGCGCCCGCGCCCGTTGCGACTGCCTGTGGATGATATGCCGGGCTTTTCCCGTTCGCGCCGGCCCGAGTGCCTGGACAAGCCTGAGGCCGACTTTTGGTACCGGTTCAAGCTGGCCTTCCTTTTTCCTCTTCTCCTCACGGCGACTTGTCCCTTCAAACACATACCGTCAAACAATACGGAGTGCAAGCACAACCTGGACCACGCGCCGCTGTCGCTTGAGGAAGTTTGCGCGTCTCTGCGTACCAAATTCGGAAGCAACATCATTTTCCTTGGCCTGATCCAAATCGGCTTTGCTGGGCCCTTGGGGCTTCACGTGGACCATCTCTTAGTCCAATACCGCTGTCAATCGGCTAGGATTACCTTGCATGGAAATTGCCTGGAGTGCGACTCAGAAAGGGACCCAGCATTAGCGCCCACCGTAAAGCCTGGCCAAAGGCGGAAGATTGCCAGTCAAAATTGACCATTTTCCGCATATCCAAGCACCTCCGAGGTCCCGTCATGTTGTGCCATTTACTCTGAGTCCAGTTGAAGGACTTGACGACTCTGAATATCTATCATGTTTGGCTCTGAACCATTTCAAACAATTGAAAGCGCGAATGCGCAAACGGTGAGCATATTGTTCCGACTCGCATCTCGAGTCTTGGGAGACAATTCGATACCGACATGGCCATGCCAATGGAATTTTGGAAGGGATGGAGCTAATGACTAGAGATCCCTTGAGTTGTACTGGCTTCGAGAACCCGGCAATCATTGTGACGCCCTGAGCGACGAAATCCCACAAACACCATCTCTTCTTGGCCTTTCAAGCACCACCTGTCATCTGTCACCGTCGTCGCATTTGTGAAGCTTTCAAAAACCTCTTCCTTTTTCTCTACTTCAGTCCCGGACTTGTCTTTGCGCCCAGTTCCTCACCTGCGGGTGTACTTGCTCATAATGGGCTGCAGCAGAGGTCTTGAGCTTGCCGGCGTCGTCATTGCAATGACCATGCTGGCGGTCATTGTTGTTACCTTCCGCTTCTATGTACGGATCACGATGTATAGGAATTTTGGACGAGAAGATTGGGTGATAATGTTGGCTTTAGTATGTTCCTGCAGTATCTGACTATGACGCCCAGCCTAATAGCTTGCAGATATTTACATTGATCATGTCCGGTTGTATGGTGACTCGTAAGTCTCGACCGAGCCGGGCAACAGCACAAGTCTTGAACTGAAATTCGAAAAGAGACGTACTGGGGTGTAGGAACACATGTTGACCACCTGACCGAGCATCATATCGAAAGAATATTATTCGTAAGTTGACAGAGGGCGCCGAAGAGAATGGAAACTCCAGTACTTGGCTTGACATTTCTTTTGACGCCCCCTGTGACCTAGCTTTCCAGATGGCCACCGCGGAGACTGATGATTTCGTACAGTGGTTTTACATCAGTGTGATTTTCTACAACAATGCTCTCGGGTATGAATTCGCCATTCTATACACTACATGAGGTAGGGCACTAACTGGCCACAGCCTCGTCAAGATCTCAATCTTGCTCCAGTACATGCACATCTTCGCGCTTTCTTCAGTGCGTATCGGCTGCATCATTGGACTTGTGTGGATGGGCGCATTTACGCTTGAGACGACAACAATCAGCATCTTCGACTGTTCGCCAATTCGTTACTTTTGGGACAAGTCGGCAAAAGGCGGAGCATGCGTCGACTTTAGAACAATGTGGTTCTGTCACGCTGCTATCAACATTGTGTCGGATATGTATCTCATCATTGTCCCCATGCCAGCCATTGTCATGCTCAGCATTCCTTTGAGGCAGAAGATACCCCTGATTTGCGCGTTCTCTCTTGGATGCTTGTAAGTATCTGGTCCCAGGGATCTTACACTCCTGAGAGTAGATTGAGCTTGCTAACACAAACTTCAGCGTCACCATATCTTCGATCTTGCGCCTATCCTCGATCAACAAAGTGTCCGAGTCTAAAGATATCACTTACGACAATGTCGATGCCGCCATATGGTCTTGCGTTGAGCTCTGTTTAGGCATAATATGCGCTTCCCTGCCGACATTCAAAGCGGTCCTTGGAAGGATCTTCCCATCCGTGTTTGGATCCTTCACGACCGGCTCTGGTGGCTCTCGAAACAGTGGCCTTCTAAACCACCCAGAACGAACACACTCTATCCCCACGCGAACAATGCCAACAAGACGTCCAAACACTTTCCGGCAGTACAATTATGATTCGGCGAACAGTGTCGCAACAATCGGTGGTAATATGGGTTGGGGAGATATTCTTGATCTTCATCCTCAAGAGCCAGTGCCCCGTTATACGCCGCCAAACGAGGAAGCATTCAGGAACATGAGTGGCCTTGAGCGCGGCGAAAACGGTCAGAACAACGACGAGGACTCGCGGCAGGATTCGGCACTCTCATCCTCAAATCCGTCAGACACACGAAGCGATCCACACGACCCTCGGCGGGATTCGACTCTTCCATCAGCAACTCCGTCAAACACACGCAAATGAGTCGAGCTGATATGTCAACTCCAAGGCCGCGCAGAG
Organism: Phyllosticta capitalensis; assembly: GCF_038381095.1. NCBI lineage: Eukaryota > Fungi > Ascomycota > Dothideomycetes > Botryosphaeriales > Phyllostictaceae > Phyllosticta > Phyllosticta capitalensis. The sequence goes on along the minus strand of NW_027117444.1, from coordinate 1,230,156 downwards.
ATGCATCAGTGCTCCCTGTGGCTATCCTTCTAGAAGATTGGATGTTCGAGTATTCAGGCGGCAAGGCATTTGAATGCTACCTGTACGCACATCTTGGCCTGGAGACTGTGGGATCCCCATCATATGTCGACACGCGCGAATATGGCACCAAGTCTTGGATTGACTTTTTTTTTTTCGTCACCCGACGTGAGGTTGCCCAATTCAACCCATCGCGATCATTTACAAAGACATGAATCGCACCAGAATGCGCGAAACAAAGGGGTATCTGAACTCAGCCATGCGCCGAATTTTGCCAGGGGGACCTCCGGCGCTCGCCCTCACAAAACCCCAATGAATACGACTGCCTTTTTCCTGTACATTTCCACACGTGGCATTACCAAAACCTGCCGCCGTCTCATCCCCGCGGACTCGACCCTCCGCTATCAGCGGAGACCCAATCGTCCTCGCTCGCCTCGACCCTCACCGTGCGCACCTCGACCGTTTCTTCCTTCCATATCCCTTTGGCTCTTGGACCTTCCGCTTCCGCTGCGCTGCTGCGGCCATAGTTATTGTGATGGCTCCCGATTCTCCGCGCCTTGCCCCCTCTGCCTGTCTTGGACCACGAATTCCCCGCCGTCACGGCCGACTCGCTGCAGCCGTTCAGCGTCCCGCCGAGCGAGACGTTGACGGCCTCGTGCTCCGTCGCCGGCGGCCGCACGTTGCCGCTGCTTCGATGCAGCGTCTCCGGCGCGCGCGGCGGCGGCTCCAACGCTTCAGCGTGCGGCGGCGTCAGGCCGCTTGAGCTATCAATGTCGCCGCTGGACCCTGGTGTCCCCAGTCCCAATCCCATCCCCAGCGAAAGAGTGCCTAGCGAGACGCCGCCGCCGCCCGGCCCCCATAGCACGCACTCGCGATGCTGCGGCGGGTAGTGGTGGTTGAGGTGGCGCTGGTGGCTCTGGACGGCCAGCTCCAAGTCGGCATCAATGTCTGCGTCCGCGTCGCGCTCTCGCGCGTTGGCCGGCAGCTTCTTGACCGATGAGCTCGTCTGAAGCTTGTGCAAGGCAGAGCCGCTGCTCGTGAAAGGGTCGGCGCCGTACGAGTGCGAGTGCTCGTAGGTGTCGTTGGAGGAGAAGCCCAGCCGACAGGGGAGGAGCCGCAGCAGCGGCCGGAATGTGTACATGCTGGTGGCGATGAGACCGGCGGCTATTTCAATGTTGGACCACATGGCGATGGGACCAAATGATCCTGTTTGGTGCTGCGTGTTAGTGGAGAGGGTGGTGTTCAGGGAGCAAGTTGAGAGAGTTCAGGGGGAGGCGATCAACGCACCCAGGGGGTTCCTTTTGTCGGCGAAGCCAATTGCGTATTTAAATCGTGCAATCGTTGCGACACTTGCACTGTAGGAATGGTCAGTATCACAATCAACATGTTTCCGAAATACATCTTCTGTCAGAACCCTCTTGCCTCGACTTACAAAATGCCCAGCCCGAGAATTATGATGGTAGAACACTTGACTGCGCGTGGGATTTGCAGCCCCCATATCAACGGAATCAGGCCCACGGCGTAGTACACGTCGAGGCCGATGCTGACGCCGGACCACACGTGCGCGCTGGTCAGGATGATGTGTTTGGAGACGCAGTGGCCGCCTTTGACGTCGCGACTCCACGCTTTCCGGGGCTGTGGCACGTCAATCTGTGGCTTCAATGGCTGCTTTGTGATGAGCTGAAGCTTACAGGAATGCATTGGAAAAGAAGAAGGAAGAATGTGTAGAAAGATCTTTTGAGTGGATCAGCCTCCTCCTGCCAAGGGGGTGTAAGGGGAAAAGTCGGCAGCGCACATTATGACATTGACAGCAGTCGACAAGAAGTTGATGCGGCGCAAGGTCGTATTCGACGTGCCAATGATGCGCAACTGGAGAATCGCCACGCTTAGCTTGACAAAGGCCGACGTCGCGATATAGGTGACTTCGCAGACGACGAGGAACTGTTGCTCGACGTGATTAGCTAGCCATCAACAGCTGGAAGCTTTGCATGTGACTCGCGGAAACGGTCTGGCAGACGGGACGCGGGCCAGAGTCCGTGACGTACCTTGACGCCGACCTGCAGCACATGATACGAAAGCTCGTGCGTGGCTCTGCCAAAGCCGCCTTTGTAGAACCCAGTGATCATTAATCCGGTTAGCACGCAGTAGAGGACCTAGAGGCATCGTCAACAAGCCGTCGCAATCCATTCTTGAATGCCCCCATGCAGTGCGATTGTCGAACTTACAGTTGCAAGGATGAGGACATAGTCGTCTGTGGAGAACTGCCTCTGCAGCCGCGTGCGGATTAAGATGCGGATGACGACGAAAATGAGGGCGAGCGCGAGCCCCACGCAGCAGACGGCGCTGATGTCTTTTTGATTCTTCTCGACTTGGTACCGATAATTCGGGTCGCTGTTTGGTTCCCGTTGGCTCGCCATAGAGGGGGCCACAAAGGAGAGCAGCAACGGCGGTCAGTTATGCCCAGCGGGGCGAGGGGCCGCTGCTCATATCAAAGGCGGAGGTGAGGAGGAGGAGAAATAGATAGGTGTTAAGGTGGCTACGCGGCTGGCTGGCTGAGTGCGGTGGTTGGCTTGCTTGCCAATGCTTAGTATTCGTGTCTTCATTTACCGTTCAAGACGGCCAAATTGCTGCAAATGGATCTCCCGCCCGCTGGGTGATGGAGATGCTGTGGAGAGATATTAAGAGGCGGCATGTGCGATGAGTTGCGGCAAACGGTAAATGGGCAAAATTCGATGCGGCAGTGGGCGAATGGTAGCCGGGCTCTTTTTCGCTCGCATGCTGAACACAGCGAGTCGGTGCCGGGTACGAAGCTTTCGCCTCTTGGTGTACGTTTGTTGGTGCTAGGGCACTGATGAGGGCACCTCTATTTGACTTCCTTGTCGCGCTTGGGTTCGCCGCTGCGGGGAGACGGGGCGAGGCTTTTGATGCTCCGGCTTGGTAGCATGTTTTCCCTCTGGATGGGCAGCCGTGGTCGCTCATAGGCTCCTTTTTCCTCCTATCCCAGCAGCACGTTGATTTAGACTTCTTGTTCAATCAAAATCGCCGTCTTGCCGTTCCAATGCCGTTGGTAGCGTGTCGAAGCTTGGCCTTTTGGATCGAGAGACAGATCTGCTTGACTGCCGCTAAGCCGCAACATTCATCTCGATCTGTAGATAAAATCAGTCCCACCCTCTGTGCCGATAAGAAAGGGACAAGACGGCCTCAAGCTTTGCAATCGATGGCATCTGCAGATCATCAACTGTTCGGGAGCGTCCGAATTAGGTTTGACTCTAGCAGGGTTATAGGAGGGCATGTTCTGATCATCCCAGCACCGTCGCAACAATACCTTGCCGCAATGACTTGCGCATGTGCAACACCATGGATCCATAAACCCGCCTTGCATGCTGCTTGACATGAGAGTGCAGGTCGCCTTTTGAGCAACCTATATTTTCTACCGAGAGACTTTGGAATCCCGCATCAATCGTTTCAGGCCAGACGATTGTTGTTGACACGAGGAGCATTCGAGGATCACGCCATCATTACTTGGACGGGAGATGCTGCCTGATGGGTATGATTCTTCTTTCAATTCCTCTTACAGTATCTCTCGACTAGTGTAGAGTTGGTCCCGTCTTGCCATACTTTCGATTGCGTGGAAAAGGAAATCTGGAGATCCAACCCCGATAACTGTTTGGATTGATTCAGCTATGCCTGAATGAATGCCTGCTACTGAGGGGGTCAAGTGACACTCAGCTTGCCTTCGCCAACCCTAGATATCCAATCCAAAACGCCGCTCCTGTTCCCAAAGATGCAATGAAGCAATCCAACTCCGTCCGCAATGCTCTCGTTGCAAAACAAATGCCGTAGCCATCATGTCGTGTCTAATCAGAAGGAGAATGCGCCCGTGCAATGCTCGCGCGCTCGCTTTTCTAAAGAACAAACCAAACCCAAAGGGAATCACATCCAACCAAAAGAATCCAGACTCGTTCATTCAATCGTGCCATCGACGTCGACTTCAGACAACTCAGCCTCGTCACCGTCGCCGTCCGCCCTCTGCTGCTTCCCCTCTCGAATTGCTTTTTTGATTCGCCTGGGCTTCATGTTGGCCCACATCGGCTGGACGACCAGGCGCGCATTGCCTCCCTTGCTCGCTTTGATTTGACACAGCCACTTGCCAGCCACAGCGAAGACGAATGTCAGGCTCTTTTTGTGGTACTGTTTGTAGAGCACCGAAGCCTTGAGGAGTTCCCAAGTGATCGGCATACCGGGAACTATCCTGTGAGTCCAGTGCTTGATGAGAAGATGCGATTTGTTGGTGGGTTCAATGGCAGTAAACGCGTTGAAGCAGTCATCGTAGGCCCTGCGCAAGTCTTCAGGCTTCTTCTTATCGTCGTCTGGACCGAAGAATGTCGCCCACTGACTCTTCAGATCTCTCATCTTCTTTGCCAGCTCCTTGAGCTCCTCCTGGACTTCCAAGTCCTCTTTGGCCTGGCCCTCTACATCCTTGCACGGCACAAGGAGGTCCTCATCAACATCAACTTGCATTTCCCGAAAGTGTTTTTTGACAGTCTTCAAGGTTTCCTTCATATAAGGTTCCATGGCCTCGAAGAAAATCTTGTCGGTGATATTGTCCCTTTTGTAAGGGATATCCGATACGTTCTGGTATTTCGATTTTTTGAGTTTGACGAGATTCCTCGCTTGTTCGTACGCTGGTGGAACACCCTGCCCACGGATACCGAGGTGTCTCTTGAATTTGTCGAAGGCTTCTTGGTCAAAGCTGTAGCCGTTCTTGGCCGAATCCACCAGGAGGTCGTGCAAATCAGCGAGTGCGTTGATTTTTCGGGATTCGATGCAGTTCTCCGCGTATGAGATCCGCTCGTGCAGCTTGGTTGCCTGACCAAGAAGGCTTGACTTGCAACGGTATTCAAAGCTGGCGCGGAGAAATTGTTGAGTGGAGGGCCGTTGCGCAGAGGACGACCCTTTCACTCCCAACAATTCGTTCAACCGACGCTTGTCAACCGTGATACCGTAGTCCTCGGGATTAGGATCTTGATCCGGAGCTGGTGCATTCTTAAAAGGCTCAGCCAGATCTGGCTCCCAGCATACCCAGAACGTATCGCCATCGTAATCACCACCCTGGAGCTTCCCAGCCAAAGGATATTTACCCACTAAGGGAAATACGACAACATCCCGCAAGTGAGCCAACTCCAATCGAAATCTGGCCTTGACCTTTTGGATATCTGACCTCCTCAGAGCGGGATTACGGGCAACGAGGACAGGGCGATTGTCAAGGAAGGTTGTCGATTCGCCCGAGACGTCATCTGTGAGCCTTTGCGAGAAGTAGACGTGGACTTCTCCGGGCTTGAGAACGCCAAGTGGATCGGCCACACCTTTGATGTAGGTGCATCGAGGCAAAGGGATGCGGACGTTCATTCGGAGCTCTTGAAGGCTTGCGGACACAAGTTTCTCGGCGGCTGCGGCGACGTACGGGTTCGAGGGATCAAAACCAGACTCTAAGAGAAGAACGAGCTTCTCTTCGATAGATCTGGGCATGGCCCCCTGATCAGGAATTCCGTCTTCTCGATTCTTCTCCTCCCTGACAGAATTTTGTTCGTTGACCCACTTCCTGAGGCAAACGGGACTTTCAGTAGCCTCAAAGAGTTTGGATCTCTCTTGGTCTAGATATTGGCCGAACAGATTCATCAAGCTTTCTTCAGGAACTCCGCGATCATGGAGAATCGGAAAAAAGGAGAGATAGATTTTCGAAGAAGACGCCTGGTCCGTGATGGAATGCAGATCGAACGTCAATCGGTGTGGATCGTACTTGTTGTGATCATAGTCGTCTTGATGAGGCTTGAATTTCAGCTGACTGTTGTTGATTTCGATCCACACGTCCTTGTGTTCGGGATCTCGAGTGTCCTGAGAGGCGCTAAGGATCCACATCCCTTTGGCACCACCGATACGTCCCTGGAAAGTGCTAGGAAGAGGACCGCCTCTCCCAACACTCTTCCAGAGCTCTTGAGCAACTCCGACGGAGATGCGTGCACATCCGTCATTCATCACTCTTTTCTTGTTCGTTGTATCGATGGGCCATGTCAAAGCAGCATCATTGTACTCGTCGTCCTCCGGTGCGTCATCAGCGACAATGTCTTCAACGTATCTCACTTGAGACGGCATGAAGGAGAGGCCAGGGTTGGTGGTCGTCAGTCCCAGAGCTATACGGGCAAACGCCTTTGGAAACGCTTGCGATGAATTGGGCTCTTCCAGGGGCATGAACCAATTCAGCAAGTCGTAGATGTCCATTGCCTGGCGCGGAGCTCGACTGCTGACTCTCTGCCTTTTGCCTTCAAGGTCACAACCGTGGAGAGCGAAGAGGATGACTTGGTAGCCCCTCAATTCCGTCTCGTTCTGGCGTTTCCTCGGCTGGATCGGATCTACAAAGAAGGCCTTCCAGACTCGGCCGAGAAACCGCTTGGGTGTCTCAAGCCACTCAACGAAGCGGTCTGGGAGGTAACGCTGTTGGTCGCTGATATGACTCGGCATGAGGTGGAAGGAGGGAACTTCAATGTAAAGGAACCGATCACCGCCAAAAGCTCTCTGGAAGCGGCAAGAGGTCTCCGTACGCAGCGGTTGCATATGAAGCTTGGATAGCGGGCCCACATTAGATGTGTTGAAACTAAGAGACGCCTTCAACTTGACATTCTCAAAATTTGGTGCTTTCCATGCCTTCGGGCTGCTGCGTGGGACTGCTGCCGGTCGACTGCGAAAAGATTCGTGCTCCATGAGGCAAGACCAAAAAGTGTCGTAATCATCAGCATTTGCCGACCGATTTTGAACGAGGTCCTCGGGCTTGGAGTTTGTGGCTTCGGCAACCCGCACATAGTCCCATCGGTATTTAAATTGCAGACTTTCCAGTTCTTCGTTGATGTCTGGGACGAAAAGATTTTCTATCGGTAGGCTTTTGAGCTAGTGTTGTTCACCACATTTGGCGGGGCTGATGTTGACTTGACTCGCAGTATCAATCTCAAGGTCCTCTATTCGCGGTGATGCTTGTGTTGGATTCGCAATTTCTTCTTGTTGTCGAACGCGATGAAAAACGTTTTCCTGAAAGTCTTCATCCCACGACGAGACTGTCCCAGAGCTGTGGAATGGTTTGCCACTTTGAGAGACAGTCGCTTCAGTTGTGAACGAAGTGTTCGCCGAACGCGTGTCGCGGTACTGGTTCTGGCCGAGAGAGAAAACAGAGTCTACTCTGGAAATTTCTGTCGACATGGAGGAAATGGTCGATGACCTGGTCAAGCCACCCGTTCTTGAGGAGGAGCGCGAGGAGTGGGCCTCTCTACTTGCTGCAGGAGGATCTGGTTTAGCGAAGCTTGGGGATTTACGTTTGCCATTCGAGCATCGAGAAGCCTTGGATCCGCCACGATCTTCGAACTCCTCCGAAGACCTCTTGCGATTGACTTGAGACACGGGATTTCTCTGCCGTCGCTCTCTCGCATCTGCGGACGGAGATTGCGGGGGTGAGATAGCTGCGTGATCGTTGGCCTTTGACGTGTAAGGCTGAATTGTGTGCAGAGGGCTCCGGACAGTCGCCCGCCCGACTTCGCTGTTTTTTCCAAAACCTTGAAAAGAAGGCCCAGGAATTGGAGGGTCTATAGAGCCTGCGAGTCATTAGCACAAAGAGGGGCTTAAGGGCTGGGTTGATGGTGATCATCCGTTTGGTGAGCTTCCGGAATGAACAATGATCTGCTGAGCAGGACAAAACCCAGAAAAGCAGAGGGCGCAGACCGTTAGCAAACCTTTGGAGACCTAGGAATCAGTGCTAGAGGACGAGAGAACGAGTCAACCTACGGAGATTGTAACGGGGAGAAGAGGAGACTGGGGCAAATCTGTTTTGCTTTGGCGTGACACTCCCTGGCCCTGGGGATGCGCCGACGACAGTTGATTTTGCGCTTTCCAGGGGTTGTTGGAGATACGCCAAGCGCTCTTTGGGTTGCTTGCGGCCCGCATTCTCATGAAACTCAGCAAGACGGCTGTCGAGGACAGGTTTGCCCTTCCAGTATAGGAACTTGACCAGGGAGTTAACGCTCTTTCCTGGGTCTGTTCGAGACTGGCGGCTGGGAGACCATGTACCATCTCGAACAGTCACGCCAAGCCTCCATTTGTTTTCGAGATGAGCGATAATGTCATTGATTTTTTGATCGTCAGTTCCCGTCCGCGGCGCAGGACTCTGTCGAGAGCTGCGAGTCACAGGAGGTTGGTTCATTCTGAGGCAGCAAATGAAGCAAACAGCAAATTTCGCAATGGCAAACTCATCAACAGCGACAGCATCGCAGTCGAAAGTGAAACAACGGATTGGACTGGGCGACAAACGTCGAATATCCAATGGCGTTGATTAGGCGGGCAAGCGGTGGTGTAGTGGTGTTTGGTGTTGGGTATCAAGATCAAGCGGCGTGTGGGGTCTGCAGGCGGCGTATCGCGGACCGAGCCGGGACCCTCGCGCGGAAATGGATGGCCACATCACGTGTAGTTGCCGCGTTGTGCCAGGCGCTTCTCCGAAAGCCTGGCCGCTGCTTTTCTCGGCCCGAATGAGGAGGAGCATACAAGTCTTAGTTGGTAGTCAAGATTTTGTTCCATTTATTGAATTGCAGTCACAGGACATGGCGAAAAAGATCAAGGTAGGGCACATCAAGCGGGAGTGCTTTCATGCAACTGTCCGTCCTCCAAGATCACCTTGGATGGCAGTTATTTCGTCATGCGTTTGATTCGTAAACCAAGGACCATCCAGCTGTCCCTCCTCTATCAACCAGACCTGATCTTTTACACCTTCATCTCGGTGACACCGTGCTTCCAGATGGTGACGAAGGGAGTGACACCGTCCTCGCGGTAGTTGAGGAGGATAACCCTGTGAAGTGGTTAGTTTGGTTGCGTTGTACTTCAGCAAGAGTAGGTAACTCACATTCCGTCAGGGTCCATGGACTCGCCGACAAGGAACTCGTAGTCCTTGAAGTTGCCAATGATCTTCTTGGCGAAGCCAGAGGCCTTGGACTCAAAGTCCTTGATGGTCTCCTCGCTGGCACCCTTCTCTCCGAGAGCCTTCTTGACCGCCTTCATGTAGGCTGTCATGTTCAGTCAGTGAGAGTTCAGCGCCAGCCGTGGCCGCACTTACTCTTGAGGTGAGAGAGGTACGACTTCTTGTCGTAGGAAGTCTCGCTCAGACGGAAAGAGTGGACAATGTCGAGGACGGTCTGGGACTGGTCGTCGACGTCGTCGCCGCCGCCATCCTCAGCAGAAGGGTTGGCACCAATGTCTTTGTCTCATCAGCGGCTAGGCCTGTGTTGTTGGGAATCCCTCGACTAACCAATGTTCTCAGCACCGATGGTGATCTTCCTGCAGTCGGCCTCGTAGGCGACACCGTCAATCTCCTTGAGGTCGTACGAGTCGGAGATGAGCTCGTCGCCGGTGATGATGTCCTGAGAGTTGGGTTAGCATGGCAGAGCGGCGCAAAGTTGCGAATGTTCCTTGAAGCGCCAGGAACAAGTGCAGCGAGGGCGGCGCACCTTGTAAATGATCATTTTGGCGGTTGGTGGGAGGAGACAGCGGATAGCAGGAGAAGAGGGTGTAGAGGTCGCGGCCGGGGAAGGGTAGGTAAATAATGCTGGCGGTGATTTGCAGGGCGGAGAGAAGTTTTCCCAGGCGGTGGTGGGGTTCGTCGGGTGGCAGTGGAGCTGAAGAACAAACTAGCCCGAGGGGAGCAAAAGTAATGTGGCCTGAGCGCCGCGTCCCCCTCTGCCAAGACGTTCCGGAAGCAGTCACGGCCCGAAAAATACAAAATGCCTTAGTAATCAGGTACCAGACTCCGAACTCGATCTAGCCGGATGGGCAATCTCCGCTTTCGCCCTCCGCCGCATCCGACCTGTTGACCACTCAGGCTTCTATCGCCACAGGGTTCCGTAGCGTGACAGCATCCCACCGGCGCCAGACCAGCCCAGCATCTTTGCACGCTTAGGAACCGCGCTCCTTCGCCTCCTTGCAGCCGCTCCATTCCATCCTCCCAAATCAACTTCACACCACCTGCTGTTGTTCTCGTCTGCCTTCCCGCCTGCCGCCTGCTCCGCATCTTCGACACCCTTTGGTGCGCTTCCTCACCCTCGTTCCTCTGCTTCCGAACCTCCGCCAACACCAAGGCGAGAGCATTTCTATCGGCTTTGCATGGTGGCGCAAGCTCTCGTCATGGCGAACGCGACACTCGCGAGCGGCCTTCCCCCGCTGCCAGAGTACACTCTGCACCCTCTTCCACCCGTCGTCTCGTGGATGCCAGATAAATACTTGGTTCTGGCCCTTCCAGTCGCTGCCTACTGGATCGTTTCGCTGTTTTTCCATCTGATCGATACATACGACCTTTTCCCTGACTATCGATTGCACACGCCCATCGAACTCCTCCAACGCAATCATGTCTCGCACCGCGAAGTTCTCCAGGACGTCATCCTTCAGCATGTCATCCAAACAATCTTCGGGGCGCTACTGGCTTGGTTTGACCCTGACCCAACATATGGACAAGAGGATCACGACGTTGCCGTGTGGGCCCAAAGAATCAGAATTGCGCAAAGAGCCATTCCCGCAGTGTTTGGAACCCTGGGTCTCAACGTGAGTGCCATAGCAAAGAATCTTGGCAGCTCGTATCCGTCGATATCCGGTGCTCTTGCTGGTGGACAGTATCCCTGGCTCGTGCAAACCATTGTTGACAACGGCGATCTCGTTACCGCACCCGCTTTTGCTTCATGGGAGATTTCTCTTGCCAAGTTCCTCTACTGGGTTGGCATTCCGGCACTCCAATTCATCTTTGCCATTTCTATTGTGGATACATGGCAGTATTTCTGGCACCGGGGCATGCACATGAACAGATGGCTTTACAGTATGACTTTCTTGAAATCTGGAGATTGCCCAGTCTAACCTGCTTGCAGCTACTTTCCACTCGCGTCACCATCGTCTCTACGTACCGTACGCTTACGGCGCGCTCTACAACCACCCTGTTGAGGGCTTCCTCCTCGACACTCTTGGAACGGGCGTTGCTTACCTCCTTTCCGGAATGACCGTTCGCCAGGCCATGTGGTTCTTCACGGGCTCGACCATCAAGACCGTGGACGACCACTGCGGATACGCCTTGCCGTTTGATCCCCTCCAGTTTATTACATCGAACAACGCAAGTTACCACGACATTCATCACCAAAGCTGGGGCATCAAAACCAATTTCTCTCAGCCATTCTTCACCATCTGGGACAGCCTTCTGGGAACCATGTGGAAGGGCGACGTCTCGCTCAAGTACGAGCGCCAGCGCAAGGCAGCCGAGCGCAAGGCCGAAGTCGAATTGCTGAAGCCCCAATTCCTTCCTCCGGAGTTGAAGCCCGAGTCCACTCCGGCATCCGAGCCCTCATCCGAGGTCGACAGCGCGATGGAGGAGAAGCCGCAAATGGCACTCCGCCGCAGCCCTAGGAAGAAGGCGGCGAGCACATCTCAGCAATCCGCTGGCAGTCTGAAGAATCTGCGTGAGCGCGTCAACGGGAGCCTCCAAGGACGCGGCCCGAACGTGCTTGGTCTGGAAAGCACTCACTAAAAGTGTGTTTCGTGCGACTATCTCTGGCTGAGTCGCTCGATGTAGACTTGGAAACGAAACGAACAAACCACAAACACCTGTAATGTATCACGATCACACACCTACACACCTCTCGACCTTAGATGTGGGAGCTCCGTTCTAGGCGAGGCGCATGCAAGCAGTCCTACCTAGCATCTCTTCATGTTTTAATCTGGCATTCAGTTTGTTGTCCTGCAGCGCTACTTAATTGCTTCCGTTTGACCGTTCGCTGCGTTGTACCTTTCGGCGTCGTGATTGGTGGGGGCTGCCTTCCATCTCCGTTTTTCCTCTTCTCCTTTCTCCACTTCCCTCTCCCCCTCGGCTTTCCCCAAGCTAAGGGGGAGCAAAATGCAGTCGCAAGAGTTGCTGCTGCAAGTCTCCTTGACCTTTCTTTCCTCTTCTTGTATTCTATCTTGACCCGGCGCGGCCTTTGCTCGCTGGCTTTTGGTGCGTATGTTTTAGTCTCTTCTTCTTTTTCCTACTTCCTTGGGTCACTCGTACACGGTTTACCGTATTGGGGTGCGGTTGCTGTTGGTCGTTGGGTTGCCGGCACGGCTGGGTTGATTAATGCGGAATCAATCTCAATCAATTGATTTGATATTGTTATTCACACCACGCGCGCTTTATTTCTTCCCGCTGCAAACAAAGCTTCTTGCATAGATGCGACTCGCACATTCAATCGTTGCCTCATGGCTGATGAGATTTTCAAAATACTACATAACTCCGAGTTCTTCAAGTTCGTCGTCAGTGGCTGAACAGGATTCGGTTCTAGCGAGCAGTCAAAATCAGATGACACCGCACGACGTTGGCGTGATTTCGCTGGGCTCTCGTGCCACGGCTGACAACGGCACACGTCTTCTGGGGTAACTTGTGGCACCATGCTTCCTCCTCGCCGCAACCGTGACACACAAGACCCAAGCCAAGGTGTGGACTTGTCGTTGAGGTCTACAACCAATTATTGCATACATGACCCTTCAATTTGAGTGTACATACTCACAGTCTCCCCACCACAGAGCTGGCGTCCTGAGTTCGCAGCGGCAAGTAGTCGGCGGGAGGTAAGGTCACGTAGATCTGTTGATGAAGAAAAGGCCATGTTTGCCCGAGTGTACTGTATGCATGTTGGCTGGCTATATAGCCTTTTCTCTCGTTCTGTCCTGTCCTGTCCTGTCCTGTCCTGTCCTGTCCTGTCCTGTCCTGTCCGTCCGTCTTGTCTCCTTGCTTATCTGATCCATGGACATCAATGGTCTGTCACTCAACCCGCTCCGGCCATCTTCTTCTTGTAGCGGACAAGAAAGTGTTAGCAAGGTAGCAGGGTGTAGGTGGCCGCTTTTCTGCTGGCCCACGGCGCCCTGCTTTTCTATCCAAGCATCCGTCGTCCGGACAGTCTTTCCTTCCTTGCTTGCTCCATCTGTCCACTTCACGCCCACCCAGCATTCTCGCACGTACTGGCGTCCTACCTTACTCCCTCCAAATCGGCGCAACCGTCTCCACGGCCCTCTCCACAATCGCCCTCACCCTATCCCTCAGAATGCCATTGGCGCACTCGACCTCCAGCGTCTCGAGCCACACCTTGGCGACGAGCTTGTCGACGCGGATCTCGACGCCGGGCACCGGGATGCCGAGGGCGTGCAGGCGCTTGAGCTCGGCGGCCTCGGCGGCCGACAGGTCGGTGTCGTTTTCGTCGGTAGTAGGGCCGCCGGCGATGGTCACGGTCTTTGCGTTGTTCTCGGTGGTAGAGGCGTTTTTGGTGTCGGTGTCGTTGGTGGTGCTGTCGGATGGTAGCTTCGGGTGCGTGATGGGAGAGATGTTTTGGCCGAATTGCGCTTCGAGGAACATGCAGAGGCGGTCGAAGCGCGTCTGCGGGTCGCTGGCCGCGTGGGGGTTGCGTTTGGGTTTGGCTGGCGCATGGGAGTGGGCGTGCTTGGATGATGATTCTGGAGGGAGTGTCAGCAAAGTCCGGTCGAATTGAAATGGTTGACATTTCATGAAACAGATGCGGGTGACTACTCACGCTTCACGGCCGCCGGGCTCGACTCGACCGTAAACAGCACAGCAAGCACGGCGTCGGCGATGCCATCGTTGATCATGTTGCCCTCCCACTCAACCTCGATGTGACCGCCAGCACGGCAGTGGATTGTCACGCAGCCCATGACGACGAAGCTGGTGGTGGTTCTGTCGACCTCCTCGTCTGCCTCTTCCTTCTTGACACCGTTGCCGTTCGTCTCAGCCTTGCCGTCAATTGCCGCGTCGCTGCTATCAATCTGGCGCAGTGCGCCGAATGTGCCTTCGAGTGCCCAGCGAATGAGGTCAATGCTCGCGGCCGCGAGGGTGAGGTGCTGTCGGCAGAGAATCGTGGTTGTTGTCAGGCCAGCATACTCTCGCAGGTCCTCGGGAGCCATGAGGGACATTTTGAAGTCGTTTTGCACCAACACGCCGCTGATGAGTTTGGACTGATCGTCTTGCTTCTCGTATTCTTCGCTTGCGAGGTCGTCTCCTTTCTTTGGATGGTGTGGTAATGGCGGCGGTATTTGCGCGAGTTTGCCAACGACCTTGGCTACCTTGTCGGTTTTGAATGGTATGCGAAGCTCTTCGCAGTTGGCTGGCGAGAAAACCTTGACTGGTTTCTTCTTATCTGCGTTGAGCGACAGAAGTTTGGACTTCAATCGCATCATGTTGTGCTTCTCGCCGTGCACTAGAATCTACACCATGCCAAATTAGGTCGTGTGCGGTCAAAGGTGAATGACTGTTACTTACCACAACAGGGGCCGCGACTTCCTCGATAAACTCCCTGTTCTCCGTACCGTCCACATGCGCAGCAAAACTGAGTTCCTGGACGCTACATCGCCTGGGAATCATGATTTGTTCATTTTCTCTCCCGGGGCCTCTCCTGACTGCGTTGCCTCTTGTCATGACTGCCTGAATCTGCTCGGGCTCCTGCTGGATCAATTTGCCCATTGTGCCCTCGACAGAGTAACCGGTCATGATGACTCCGTTGCGCGGGTCGGGTGCCCATCTCTCCAGCAACTCACGGCTGACGCCGTTCTGCATCATACCCGGACTCGCAAGCATCACGCAACCACCAACGTCGTCAAAGCGTTCCAGCGACTTCAAGGACCGCACATATCTAAAGTCCCATGGGCCAGCCTTTGAGGCATCCCCGTTTTTCTCGGCCTCTTCCATGCGCTCCCTGAACAGCCTTTTGATGTTGTCGTTCATTGCGTAAACATATGTCTGGTATACGACCATGCATTTCCTTGCAATATTGGAGGCGTAGTAGATGGGGATCTTGGAGTACTCCAAATGCCTCGCCCAGTATTCGTCCAAGATGAGTAGGAGCTCTTGCGCACGACCGAGAGCAAAGACGGGGAGGAGAACGCGGCCACCTCTGTTAAGGATGCCAGTGATTGACTTCATGAGAGCTGCCTCACGCTCTAATCTTGGAATGTGTGATGCAATTCCAAAGGTGCTCTCTGTAATCAAGACGTCGACCTTGACATTTTTCGGTACTTCGGCAGAGATCAAATGCCTGTCCTCCTCTCGCGAGTAATCGCCTGTAAAAAGAATTTTGAGTCCCGCGATCTCGATGAGGAACATGGCAGCGCCCAGGACATGGCCAGCCGGATATGGGGTTATGCGGATTGAGGAGATGGTGTGGGTCGTGTAGTAGTCTATTGCTTCGATTTGTGGAAATGTTGAAAGGTGGTCGGCTTCGGTATAAAGCTGAATACGGGATTCGGATGAAGAAGATATGTTGCCCACACGAACGCTGTCTTGGATGAGCCACTTGTAGATTGCTTTTGTCGGATGGGTCATGAAGACGCGGCCCTTGAAGTTGGTCTTGGCGAGAACATATGGTAAGGAGGCGGCATGGTCAATGTGGAAGCTGTTGGGCTAAGTCAGCGTCTGTTCGTAGGATAGTCCAAAGCAATCGAATCGCGCTGCCCTTTGGGGCTATCTACTCAGAACATGGGGTCTGATGCGTGCGGGTTTCTTCACCACAGCATTGGGAGAGGATGTGCGCAGAGATTGAGTTTTATTGATGCTCATATACAGTGGCGGTGGTACAGGATACGTAGGAAAGAACCAAGTATTTTCGACATCATGTCCTTCCGTAGTATCCTTTGCGCTCACATTGTGACGCCTCCAGTCAGACATTGTCCGCGCGCAGAATGGACTCATGATCAAGGGCT
Organism: Phyllosticta capitalensis; assembly: GCF_038381095.1. NCBI lineage: Eukaryota > Fungi > Ascomycota > Dothideomycetes > Botryosphaeriales > Phyllostictaceae > Phyllosticta > Phyllosticta capitalensis. The sequence continues at coordinate 1,214,340 of NW_027117444.1, read as the reverse complement.
AGAATTCAGGTACAAAACGCTAGGAGAGGTGTTTGCTTACTGGCTGATCAACAAGACATCAACTTGACTGAGGTCAAACTCATCGTAGAAGGGCAGCGCTGCAAGTCCATCGTATGCAGGATGCATACCAGCATCAAGCTATCCGCAAATCAGCACAATTGTCCTCAAGTTCACTGCAGGCCTGCATGGCTGGAGCAGCATACCATGACCGTCTTGCCCTTGTATTGTATGATGTGACTGGACCGGCCCACTTCGTTTCCACCTCCTAGACAATAAAAGAGAAGCTCGTCGGAAGGGTCGACCGGCTCGTCATCGCCCGGCGCCATCGCCGCAGCTTTCCGTTTGGCAGCCATGGTGGGAGTGTCGAGGTCAAGTCTGCCAGCAGTTGAGGTGAATGTGTGAGGTTGAGGGGCGGTCAGGTCGCGTCGTGCGATGAGAAGGTGCACCCTAGTAATGAGGTTCCGATCATGAAGTAAGCGTCGCGCGAGTGGGTGTGGCCGTGGCGAAGTGGAATGAGATGGAGGAAGAAGGGAAGCAAAGCAGTTGAGCAGCTCTTGACGCGGTCGCGACAGAGAGGCTGAGCTATGTGGAAAGTCATTGCCGCTTAGCGGTGCGCGGCAAGGCGATCGGTGCGGCTACCATTTAGCTCCGGCCGGATTAACTACCTTCCGCCTGCGGCGACGCGCTGCTGGAGAGTGATTGCGACTGTTGGACTGGCTGCTCAACCCAAACCACCACCGCCGCCAACCTCGTCGCCCGTCCCCAACCCACCACGACTCCGTAACAACCTTGCGAAACGTGCTCAATCTCCTCAACCACCTCCCTGACGCACGGCGACCGCTTTCGCGAATGATATACGACCCGCCCTCACGATAGGTCACGGCAAGAACGGCCGGTAGGCTGCACGCAGGAGCAGCACCGCCGCTTGTGACTCCACCTCGCCGAGCACCATGGCGCACCAGTATCCCGCGATGCCGCCGCATCAGCAGCAGCAACAGCGGCCCTACTCTCCTTACCCGCCGACCGCGAACTCGCCTGTCCAGATGCAATCGCCCGGCGGAATGGGCATGGCTCCGGCTGCCAAACGGACGAAACTGTCACCAAACCCCGGATCGCCGTATCCATACTCGCACAACTCGCCGTACGCATCCATCCCGGGAACACCTGTCCAGGCGCACACTCCAATCCAGTCCTTCAACCAGCCCGAATATCCACCTCAGAACCATGACGTAGCACCTCGTGGACCGCCGCCGCCCGGCTCCATGGGTCCGCCGCAACGGCCTGTGGAAAAGACGGAGAAACAGGAAAAGGAAAAGGCAACGGACCTCAATGACTTGAGTGATTCAATTGCGTCGGCCGGTATTGACCTGAGGGAGGAAGAAAACTACCTGGCGCAAACATGGCAGAACCAACACCACCAGGCCCGGGCTCAGTCATTCTCCTCACAGTTCGCGCCCTCGCCATCTACGCTGTCGCCCAACGGCAGTTTCAACGCGCTGGGTGGCAGCTTCTCCGGCCATCCAGCCTTCCAGGGTGCTGGTCCGGTTAGCCAACCACCAGTTCCGCAAAAGACGGTTGAAGAGGAGCTGCACGAGAAGCACAAGGCGGCTGCACGCGCATTGGCGGAAAACTCCCAGCAAGAGCTGAATGACCCCTTCCTGAAGGCTAATAGCATCAGGCATAAGTTGGGCACAGTCTCATACGCTGCCGGAGTGAAGTTCAGTGTTGAAGGTCTTTACGATAGAATCGAAAAGAAGTCCAAAGAACTCTCTGGTGCGCATGGGACAACAGCTCTTGGTCCTGACGGCACTGGCATTGTCAGAGCCGAAGCCGATGCGCTCTTAGACACCAATGCGCCTTTGGTGGACATTCTCACCCTCTTGTCTCTGGCCACCAAGGAAAGACTCCGCACCGTTCTCGAGGACTCGTACGCGCTTGCTCGGTCTCGTCAGCTTAGCTCCGATGGTGTCGTTCCACCAGAGTACGCCGACATTGCGGTTGGAACAGGAGCCGAGCGCCCTACTACGGCGGTGCCAGCATCCGCCACCAACACGGCATGGGACCAGCCTGACAGTGCTATCAGTCCCATGACTGTGCCGAAGAAGCGTATGTAGATGCAAGTGGAAGCAATATTCCCGGCTAATCATTTACAGGCGCAATCGACTCCGACACCCCCAAGAATGAATTATCGCGCCTCCCTACACCTCCGACTGATACTCCTCCAACTCCTCAACCTACAATATCCTTTTCATCAGAGGTCACCCCTCTACTACGCAAAGCGCTGACTGATGAGCGCAAACTTGAAAAAGAGCGCCTCTCACGACGCACGAAGCGCGCATCTGCGAAGGACGGCAGCGGAACCCCTGGAACTCCGGATCCAAGCAAACCTAGCCCAGCAGACATCTACAACCAACCGAAGATGACGAAGAAGGAGCGCGAAAGGATAGCCAAGGCGGGTCAGACGGAGGAGGTTTTGCACAGGGCGGCCAACACGACCGCGAACATGGCAATAGGCGGCATGAAGAAGTACAGTTGGCTGTCTGGAGGCAGCGGCTCTGGCGCCTCAACCCCGCGGTTGAACACGAATCTAGGACCGGCGGGAGGCAGCGGAGGCGCCGGCGGACAGCAAGACCGGAATCTGGCCGCAAGAGACCGAAAATGGGGCGAGTGGCGCGAGGACGGACCCAAGGGCAAGGGCATCCAGCTGCGCGACTTCATCGCGGCCATGGAGCTGGATGATGGCAACGAGAAGAAGACACTGGCGCGGGCGCTGGTGAGGTTAAAAGCCGACAACTGAGCGCCCTGGCGAACCGGTGGAAGATGAGCAAGTGCTGCTCTGATTCATCATTCAAACAAAAGCAGAAAGCGAGTGTGACTGAGAAGGAGGTTGGAAATGGGAACCAAACCAAGCGCCCGAAAATACCATGAGAGTCGAAAGGAATTGGAGGGAAGACGGGCGTCCGCTGATAGTGCATTACATGAAAGCGAGGCTCGGGGTTTGAACGAGCCGTCGATTCGTCCCTCTCTGGTTGGGTGCCAGGACATGGGAGGTCAGGCACCAGACTTTTTGAGACGTCATCCATAACTGCTTCGAAGAAAGGCCGTATGTAGGCTGTTAGCATCAAATACCCATGAACTTGAATGCGTGGTTTCTGCCGTCCATGTATTGCATCTTGAAGCGACAGAATGACTCACTGATGCGGTGGTTGAGCCAGGGCTCCCTCCTTCCCCGCAAACATATGTAGACACATGTGCGCTTACCTAGGGAAGTAGCTACCTACCCACACGATTTATTTCGTGAAGCAATTTGTGCGTGGAATCCATCCACATCAACATCCACACCTAGGTAGGGGCAGCATGAGTACTTACATAGTAAGAAAGACGCGTTGGAGCAGCACCTGTAGACGACCAAGGCCTGAAGAAGAGGGAGGTAAGATGAGGCATGAGGAGACAGAGGATCTACCTTATGGAGGAGTTGAGATATAATGTGGACGGGAGGTAGAAGGAGGCGGCGCATTGGCGTCATGGTACTTGCTCAGGGAGACAAGTCGGGCTGTACTTGCCGAGGTCTTAACGTCGTCTTACATTCATTCGTCGACCCATATTACGAGCGTGTGACCTATATATCGCATCCCGTCGATTTATCCATGACCATCTCTCAAAATAATCCCATTTACTCAGTGACCCAGTCCATATCGTACCGTCTTGACCCAGCACCCAAACACGCGAATGCGCCATCTTTCTTTACCCTGCCTACCCGACCGAGAGCCCAAAAAAGCCAGAGGAAATTCTGATGCACCGTCTTCATTTTTACCACAACCCCTTCTCCCAAGCCATCCAAAACAAAACAAAAGATCCCCGTTTACTCGACACGGAACGTGCCACTCTCGCCCTTGAACGCCGTCACCTTGCCCGTCACACTCCTCGCATCGCCGAAGTATCTAAGACGATACTCGCCCTTCGGCGTCTCGTCGCCAATCTCCCACGTCACCGTGACGCGACTGGTCCCCAACACGGTCGAAACGCGCTTCCACTCGTACACGAGGGCCCAGTCGGCATCATCGGCGATCCTATTCCAAGTCACCGTATCGTCAGCCAGGCGCTCGACAGCGGCAAACGTCTGCTCGAGCCTGAGGTCGTTGCGGGGGTTGGCGCCGACAAAGACGGCGGAGACGGCCTCGCCGGCGCGGTAGGCCGACGAGGTGTCGACGTCGGAGATGACATCGCCGAAGGAGTGGCCGAAGCCTGGGTTGTCGTAGACGACGCCGGTGATGAAGCTCATGCTGGCGTTGCGGTTGTCGGGGGGCGAGGGGCCTGGGGGAGGATGCGATGAGGAGGAGGGTGAGAGGTAGGGCAGGTAGGTCAGGGTGAGGTTGATGTAGGCGGGGAGGGTGTGTGGGCCGTAAAGTGTTGAGGCACCCTCATAGCGCTGAATGGTGTATTCTTCTGGCGTGGCGATGTAATGCGTGTACGAGTTTGCTGGGCCGCCGAGGACGACCATGGGCGTGGGACTGCCTTCGGATGAGAGCAGGTCGGTGGAGACGACTTCTTTGGCAAGAGCTTCGCGCCAGCGTCGGCCGGACATGGTGGTTGCCTCACCAGGAGAAACGATGATGAAGAATTGTCCCACACGGAACAATTGAATATCAACAATGTTTGGCGTCCAGGGGTACGGCTTCTTGGTTGCTCCAACATCGAGCAGGACAGGCTTGGGCGATTGGCATGCCCGTTGCTCATCACTCGGCTTGTGAAGGAATCCTCCAATTGTATTCCAGAAGGGATTGTTGGAAGAGTCGTTTTGCGTAAAGTCAAACGCGCCTGGTCCGTCCGTGGTGCCAGCGGCGAAAGAGTTGCCCAAAGCCGCAGAACAAGTCTTGACGTAGCTACCATTAGCAAGAGGAAACGAATAGCCATCAAGGTCCACAAAGGTATGGAGAAATTTGACCGAGCCAGAGATGGCGGTTCCAGATGAGTCCATGGACGAGAAAAGATCCTTTGCACCAGCATACTGCCGACGACCTATTTCATGACAGCTTTTTGCGCCGCCGTCATTCAGACCAAAGAACGGACCACGGCCGTGGCATGGTGCGGCTTTGCCACTGCAGGTACTGTTTTCCAAGGTACACTGCTGGTCGCTGCCATCTTCACACCAAGCACCGTTGACATTTGGCGTGGTGTCACCCACGTTCGCTTGGGAGAAACCAGCGACGAATCCATCAGCCGCATTGGCTCCATTGGCCGCCATGTCTTGTTCGAACAAGTAAGCCGCGACTCCTTTGTTGTCACCCGTGATCAAGGTCTGGTTTCCCAACATAGAGGTGCCGTGGACAGCGAACCAGGTCAAAACGCCAATGTCTTTCCCATCGCTGTCTCGCTGGAAGCGGAGCAGCGTCATGTTCTTGTCCACATTGTCAGTGTACCGGGCGCGCTCCTCTTCCGGATTGGCGAGATAGGCCCAAAGACTGCGATTGATGTTGGTGTCTTTAATGACCGTTTGGCCAAAACTCAAGCTGCCTGGAGTAAGGCTTTCATGGGCTCGTTGAATCGAGAGGAGAGCGCCGTCGACAATGGCCTGGTAGCTCTCCTTGCAGAATCCCAGGCTCGTGATTTGAGGCAGCAGGTAGTTGAGCCAAGCACCGGGACCAGAGTGCGAATGGGTTCCAGTCACGGCCACATTCGACTGGCCGTACATGGCATACTTGTCACCCAAATCGGCCAGTCCATCCAGAATACCATTTCGGACAGCCGTGTCGCCAGACTGCGTGTCGAGGACCAGATAGACGAAGCGGCTGCTCTTGTCATCGACGTCGCCGACGATAAAGGCGCGCGAGTAGATGCGCTGCCGAAGTCCAGTTCCAACTTGACTGATGTTTGCATATCCCATGAGGTTGAGCTCCACAACGGGCCTAAGCCACAAGGCCGTTAGTTTCGCTATTGCTTTTTCTGCTGGCTGCTGCCGCCTTGCACAACAACGACATGGAAATGTCCGAGACGCATGTAAAATTTCCGAAGCGCATGCTTACCCAGTGATGTCGGCCTTGCCTACCCCGATGAGGTATTTGCCGCCCCCGGATGCAGCGTTTGTGGTGGCGATGTTGGGGAGCATGCGGTCATCATCGCCATCTTGCTTATTGTCATTGCCGGCAGCGCGCCAAATGTCGGTGTTGAAATGGGCCACGTCGAAATACAGGACGAGCTGCAGAGCGGCGACGAGAGTAATGACGGCGGCGAGGAGGGCGAGGGCGAAATTGGAGCGCGCCATGCGAGGACGTTGTTGCGGCCTGTTGAGCGGCGAGCCGGACTCAACCTTTCTCGATGCAGCAGGATCCGGCGTCTTGGACGCCATGGCGGGCAGAAAGCAATGTCCTCATAAGAGGACGTGGGGAGTGCGGAGAATCAGCAGGTGGTGAGGAAAAGAGGGGGGCACCGTGACCACAGAGGAGCAAACAAAAGACAATAGTTAATCCAAATGGTCCGTCGGAGTTGAAGGCGCGGACCGGGGGAGCTGGGTTTAGGTTGCGCGGAGCAGCGCCCGGACGACGCGCGCATGACGTTTTGGCGCGCCGCAGGGACCAGGACTGAAGGGCGACGGTCGCGTCTGATTGGCCCCCCGCGTGCAGCCACTGGCCACCTCGACTGCACATCATAAACCTTGTCCAAAGTCCATCTGAGCTCCACAACCAACACCACCACTACCACAACCGCGTCCACCTTCCCCTCCAGGCCAAATCACGCTGCCCTTTGCCCTACCTGGACAGCTGCTATACCATCCCACCAACCACTGCTTTGTGAAGCACGGAAAATTGTCTTGCAGCAGCACAAGACATCGCATTCTCCTCGCGCGCAAATTCCACCCACCCTCCCTCCACGACTTCCACCATGCCTTTAATCATCGAGTCGCACGACTCCCTCCCATGTGCGTCCCACGCCGGTCCGAACACCCCCATCCCACCTCACTAACAAGCCACAGACATCGACGCGCCTCCGTCACCCTCCTCCCTCGCCGCCGCATCAACCCTCATCACGACCGAGCTCTCGCCCTCCGCAACCACGACACCGCACGCATCGCTCCCCGCCGCACCCACGCCCTCGTACCCTCCCGGCATCGCGGCCGAACACGCGCGCCTCGCGGCCGGCGCCCCCAAAGACCCCGGCACCGGCATCGACGTGTCGCGGTACGAAGCGCTGGACGCGCCGGCCGACGGCTCCGACGCGGCGGCGTGGCGCGCGGCGCTGCAGACGGCGTACACGTCCTCCGCGCACCTCGAGACGCGCCTCACGAACCTGAGCCTGCTGGAGCGCTTCGGCAAGAACGCGTGGCTGGTGTCCAACTCGCAGCTGGAGGCCGAGCTGCGCGCCGTCGAGGCCGAGCTGGCCGCCGCCAAGAACCAGGTCGAGGCCGTCGAGGCGGCGAGGAGGGACAAGCAGGCCGGCGTCAAGGGCGAGATGGATGTGCTCGAGGCGACGTGGCGGGAGGGCGTGGCGAGGGTTGTGAGGACTGAGGCGGCGGTCGAGGGAATCAGGAGGGCGGTTTTGGAGAGGCGGAGGGACATGGCTGCGGGTTCGGCGTAGATTGAATGAGTGGGTCAAGGATTGAACATTGTCGGCACCCGCCTTTTGAGGCAGCGGACACGAAGAAAAGGGGAGAAGGTTTGGCACGCCTCCGTGGCCTGTCGGGCATACTGTGGCGTGGAGGAGACAATCTAGGCAAGCGAGACCATAAAAGCACCAGTCTGACATCTCCAGACACTTTTCGACTGGCACGCTGCCATTACGCGTTCCAAGCCGCATCAGAGCGAAAAAGAAAGGCAAGATCTAGATCCAGCACATGTACACATCGAACAAACAACATGGCAAATAGACACACAGCGACCATCAAAGAGGAGAAGTGGTAATAGTAGTATAATAGGGTAATAGTAGTAGTGGTGTCCCGTCCGTTCAACTTTCCATCAATCGAACTCAAGCCGCGCGCCCAACCGCGTATCAACTCGACTCCCTCAACCCCCCACAAAATACACGTCTCAAACCAGCAGACGACACCCGGCGGAGCCTCAACGTAGTTCAAGTCTTTGGCTGCTTGCTTGGTCCCTTTTCTTTGCTCGTGCCTAGGTGCGTGTCTGCCTGCTGTCGTCTGTCCATACGTCAAATCCACTTTGTCCAGTGACGCGGCTCTTCTCTGCCTGCCTGCCTGCTCGCCCGCCCTCCCTTCTCGCTGTCCATCTCAACCCGGAACCTCGTGGTGCGTGGCTAGTGCGTCTGGACATGTCGCTGCCGCCGTCAATCCATCCATTCAGTCAGTCAGTCAAGCCATCCGTCCAACCGTTCATCCCCCATCCAGCCAGCCGGCCCGCCCTCCTTATTAACGAAAACGCTGCGCCTGAAAAGGAGACGAAATTTCTTAGGAAAGATTCAAAGGGCAGCAAAGAGAGAAACACAAAACCGCAAAGTGCTGCAATGCCCATTCCACTACCCATGATGACTTTTTTGTCGAGGTGATTTTTCGAGTTTTCATCTTCTATGAACCGGGGCCCGGCGCCCGTGCCCCCACTGTGTATTGGTGGCGTCGTTATGCCATGGTTGCGATCGGCTCCGTCGACAACGGGTCTGCGTCTTCGATCGGCGCCTTGCTGGGGTCGTTCCGCCGCATGAGGCCTTCGACAGGCCCCAATAGCCGCTGGAAGCCGTCCTTGCCCAGCGTCGCCACCTTGACCTCTGTGGTACTAACAACCGAGGCTGCGCGGGGTGCGTCGTTGAGCAACGCCAGCTCGCCAAAGTAGTCGCCCTTGTTGTACTTCTTGACGGGCTTCTCGATGCCGCGCTTGTAGACCTCTGCCTCGCCAGTCTCGAGAATGTAAAACGACTCGCCTGGGTCGCCTTCTTGTATAATTGTCGTGCCCAGGGGATACTTCTTCGTCTCGAGGGCGTCGGCAATCTTGGAGCGCTCGTAAGGGGTGAGCGATTGGAGGAGCGGGACTTCCTCGAGGAAGCCCTCGTACATGCGGCGGCGTTGGAAGGCCGAGTCCATCAGAATGCGGCGGAACGTGACGCGGTCCAAGGCCCACAGGGTCGACGGCTCGTTGGAAATGACGGTCGCGGCACGCGGCGCGTTGTACATGAGAGCGAGCTCACCAAAGGAGCCGCCTGGGCCGACGGTGCCCACCCTGTGGCCCAGGCCGTCGAGGCCAGCTTCCAGCTTGCCCGTGTCGCTCACGAAAATGTCAAAGGAACCGCTCTCGACCACGTAGAAGTAGTCACCCACGTCGCCTTGCACAATGACCTTGATGCCCTTTGTGGGAATGGGCTTCTCCTGGAGCGCACCCAGCACCTGGTTTGATTGTTCGTCGTCGAGATGGGAAAAGAGGAAGTTGCCAGCGACGGCTTGTCTGAGGCGACCTTGCTGCTCAGCAGACTTGGGGTGGTACGGCGGACTCCAGTTCTCATGCAGAGCGGAGGTTGGGTTGAGGGATTCGGCGGACACGGAGGTGCGACGGCCCATGTTGTAGTTGCTGGGGAAGCTCTGCGTGTCCATTACGGCGAAGCCCGAGCCGGAGCTGTCTGGAGCTGAGCGCGAGGGCGAAAAGGTCGAAAAGCCCCAGGCGACGTTGTCGGCGGAAAGGGTAGCACCCTGAGTGGTGGTCGAGTTGATGCTGCGGGGGAAGGACGAGGCGGTGGGCGAGGCAATGAGGTCGTTTTCGTCCTCCTCGTCGACGCTCTCCATCTGGAGCGGGGTGGTGGAGCGGGCGGGCGAGGTGCTAAAGGGATTGCTGCCGGGGAAGCTGTTGGCAGCCATGAGACCAGATCTATTTTGAGTCGAGTGCTGGGGCGACAGCTGGAACTCTGCGCGCTGAGCCTCGAGGCGGCGCCAGAAGAAGTTGGCGCAGAACTGCAGCACGTCCTGGGGTTGCTGCTTGAGAATTTCGCGATCGAGCGCGCTTATCTCGTTGACGTATTCGGGCGGCAGCGACATTGGCGTGGTGTTTGATGCCAGAGCTGACCGGAGACGAGAGGGAGGAAGAAGAGGGGTCGGGACGTGGTGGTGATGGTGGACGAGGAGCTGTGTGCCGGTGCCAGGGCCAGGGCCAGGGCGGGAGGTAAGCGGTGCCGGGAGGGTTGACGTATGCTAGGGTGTCGAATCGAGGGAAGGGATGCAATGCAGGCTCTGCGGCAGACGGCGAGCAGCAACGAGGTGGTTGAAGGATGGACGGCGAGAAGACGAACGAGGAGACGAAGAAGTAGGAGGAGGTGATGAAAGCAATAATAGGGTGGGATGAGGGCACCAGCAGTCCAGTGGCAGGCAGTCCGTTCACGCGTCGGGGTCGGGGCAGCTCGCACGGGGCAAGGACGATGGATGTGGATATGTCGCGTGGGAGAGAAGATGGACGAGAATAGGGTGGCAGGGTGTGCACGAGCAAGGGGGGAAAAGAGAAGAGATTATGCCTTTGGGAGAGGTGGTGATGGTGTTGGACTGGGACTGGGACTGGGACTGGCCGAAAGCTTGAGCCTGGTCGGACTGAGGGTGAAGACGGGAGGGAGAAATTCGGCCGGCGGGATTGAGTTGCAACTGACGGTGAGACTGACTGGCCTGAGCTCTTCCTTCTGCAGCCTTCTGGGCCAATTCGAGAAGGCGCAGAACAACTTTAACCCGCAAGTCTCACGCCCTCTCCCTTTGACTGGCGCTGCATGCATTCTGCCCGAACGCGTCCGGCACCGTGGTCTTTGTTCAACCACCACCGCATGCAGCTCTCAGTCGTCATCCCCACCGTCTGCCCTACCATCATTACGACTCTCCTTGGGCTGCAACACCGGGCAGTCACCATCGCTGCGTTGATCACGCACCCTCTCTGACTACATCCAATCTCCAGCCAAAATGCGAGACATGTTGCATCGCGGACGCGGCATCTACGCTCGTGCATAGGAGTAATTATGTTATGCGAGCCCTGGACCACCACCTCTCATCTCGTGTTTAGCGTCCTTCTAGAGTCCTTCTAGAACAGTGGCACGCTTGGCTTCTTGCCGTTTGAGCTTGCTGCTCCTTGCTTCCCGACCCAAAGACTCATCAAAACTCCGTCACCTCCTGGCCTCCGCTGCAACGTCGTTTGCACAGACCCAACGTCAACCTGTCCCTCATTTTGCCATCCGTCAATTTCAGCCCTGCAAGCTGATCTTTGCGTGGCTATGCGTGCTCGGTCCCCCTCGTTCGTCGTTTATCGGCCGGTACCTGTACCCATCCGAAGGTGCATTGAACAAAAAACTCCCCTTCCTCCTTCTCCTTCACGTGCAATTTTCTTTTCTTCTTCTTCCACAAGTCCTATCCCGGTCAACCAAAACGCTACCTTGCCACTACTGGGAATAGAGCCTGTCCGGCCCCGGTCCGGTCCATGGGTCTCCAATTTCTCCCCGAAGCCATGGGAGAAGCCTCCCGTCCGCCTGGCGTTCCGGTCCGGTCCGGCTGAATTACCCATCCATCTTTGCGTATTTCTTCACCAGGTTTTTGGAGAGATCATGCCCGAGTTGCCCCTTTCTTGTTGGACACATGTCGAGTCCGTCAATGAGGTCACGCTAGGCACTGGTCGGCATATTCCATGTTCTGTCAATACCTTCTAATCCACCGTCTCCCTGTGCTTTGAGCTAGCGACTGCATGTCATCCGCGCATTCCGACTGCGTGCTGTACTTGCCCTCGAAAGGATACTGCGACCCAACCTGCCGGCATGCAGGCATGGCCCTCGATCTAGTCGATCTACGCGCGTTTACGTTTCCTCAGGGCCCGGGGGCTCAGGTCCAAGCAACGACAGCGAAAGACTCGACAAAGTCAGGTTGAGGCATGTCGAAGGGTGTGGTTGGTGTGCTTCCGAATTCTCTCTTTAATGTGGTCTTCCGACCTGGCAGGAATTATGTTCTTTTACAGAGATGCCCGAAAACCTCAAGTCTGAATTACTGCTAGCGATTGAGGCTAGTGAAGAGAGCGTAAGCCATTAAGGAGACTGCACTAACAGCAACAGTCAACACCAAACCGATGTCCAATGGCGTTAGACATATTTATACAAAAGAGCTTTCATGCGGGCAAACGGCAAAAGCTTCCGCATGGGCTGCCCCACTTACGACTTCCGCCTCCACGCTTGGCTGCCAGCTCTCGGGGTGGCCTTCTCACCGCCGGCAGATTCATAGATAAGCCAGTCATTGGACGCTCAACTCCGCTTCTTGATCGGTCGTGCGACAAGGGCGTGCTGCTTGTCAAAAGTAATGGGCTGCCCTAGCTAGCAAGAAACTTAACATCACTCCTCCTCAACCATTCCTCGCTTCCTGGATTCGTGAACAGGGGCCTCTTGGATCCACTCCACAAGGAAGCCATCCAACTTTCTGATATCAAGCAACCCTCGTCCTGAACTTTGAAATCATGGCTCCATCAGCTGTTACCGAGATCGAAAATGTCGAGCAGGCCGTCGTGGCCAAGTCCAAGTCGACCGCCAACAGGGACCACATGACGCCGCTTCAGGCCATTTCCCAAGGAACCTGTCTGCCTGGTGTGCCTCTATATTCGGACATGGAAAAGCAGCGCCACTTTATGCTCTCGCACATGGCCGCTGCATTCCGCGTCTTTGCTCGCAAGGGCTACACCGAGGGCATGTCTGGTCACATTTCCGTCCGCGACCCTGAGGTATAAACACCCTGGCGTGCATCAGCAACAATCTGGTCGAACGTGGCTGAAATGTTGATAGAATCCCCACACGTTCTGGACCAACCCTCTTGGCAGGCACTTTGCCCTGCTCAAGGCCAGCGACATGATCCTGGTGGACTACGATGGTGTGGCCATTGGCGGCAACATGTCGCGCCCGGCCAATGCTGCCGGCTTTTTGATCCACAGTGCCGTCCACAAGGCGCGACCTGACGTGATTGCTGCTTGGTACATACCTTTTGCCTGCCCCGTGAGTGGAGAAGAATACCGGCGCTGACTACAGACGGACAGCCACACTCACTCGCCGGCCGGAAAGGCGTGGAGCTCCTTTGCGCGCCCCCTGGAGATGCTGAATCAAGACGTGACGTACTTCTACGGCGAAGCGCAAGCCGTCTACAAGGAGTTTGGCGGCGTCGTCTTCTCTGAGGAGGAAGGCCAGCGACTGGCGGCCGCCCTAGGCCCCAAAGGAAAGGGCATGATTCTGCGCAACCACGGCCTGCTCACCGTGGGATCGACCGTCGACGAGGCGGCGTATCTGTACACCTTGATGGAGCGCAGCTGCGAAGTCCAACTCTTGGTCGAGGCTGCAGCTGCCAATGGCGTTCCCAAGGTCTATGTTCCAGACGAGGCCGCCGAGTACACCTTCAGGATGGGAAGTGACCCCGAATCTCTTTACTGGGAGTTCCAGCCTGACTTGGAGTTTGAGGAGGAAGTGTGCAATGGCGCGTTTAAAGAGTAAGGAAATTTTTGGCGGTTTGAAAGAAAGAAAGAAAGAAAGAAGGGAGGAAACGACCACGCAATGTGATACCATTAGGTAGACGTTCTTTCTAGTCGTTGAAATGATCAAGCTTCATGTTGTTGCATCATTGACACGAAGTCGTCAAGACCCTGTCGCGAGAACAGCCATCGGTAACAGGAGCGGGAAGCTTGTCGCCGGCGCACGGCACGCTTTCTTCGTGCCGACCCGACGGGAGGGAGGTTTCAACTTTTATCCTGGTGTCATGTCGTGCTCGGCAGCAAGGAGGCTGAGCGTGACCTTAAAATTATCAATTGCTCCAGTTCCTTCGAACAAAAGCATCATGTCGCGTCGGTGCGGTCACGCCAGTCGTCGTGTGGTGGTGGTTGCCAGGCGGGAGCAGACGTCTGGTGCGCCTGATGGCTTGCGTGACTACGTCATGGCATTTTACTGCCCGACCTGACCCTTTGCAAGTCCGTCCGATGCCGCCGTGCACGACCTGACTACTAGGGAACCACTCTCCCCATATTCACGCCGTATCGTCGACCATGATCGCCCTGGGCTTCCCCAGCTGAAGCGAGCCGATCAAGACGACATGCCTGGTCTGGTCCGCAAACTCCTCATTTTCGCGGCAATCGATGGCCTCATCCTCCAGCCGGCGCCTCCTCGCTCGCACCCACCCTCGACCCAGCAGGCCATAAAAATCGACTACAAGGGCAACATATCGCCACTGTTGAAGGATAGGCGCGAAGAAGATACAACTTCGGTTTCGCTTGAGGCACATGGAGTAGTCGGTAATTAGCGCCTTCGCCGACCTCAAACAAGCTCCGCTGCTAATGCAGACCCTACTTGTTCCCAGGCCTGCTGCAGATTGCCAGGACTTCATTCCTGCTATCCGTCACTGGTCGCGAGCTCGTCGCGCAAATACGCGGGAAACCAATCTATGTCGTAACAGACGTAGCCCTGATTCCGCTCGCCTCCCAAAGCGAAGCCCACGATGCCATCAAGCAGGCCCGAGATGCTGTGAAGCGCCGCAGAAGTGCTTCTGATGGCGACGAGGATTCGGAGTCCGAGTCAGAGACTGACACCCACACCTCTTCGGACCACATCAGCGTTGACGAATCATTGCCTGGTACGCCTCCGCCAGAGGCTGAGAAGGATGCCACGGCTGCCACGGTCCCTGATCGGAAGACAAGCGTCGCGCAGGACGTGATAGGTCGCAAAGGGCTATACGGAAGGTTTGCGCAGAGGTGGTTTTCAAAGAAGGGCTGGAGCTCCGAAGCTACTCGGATGCAGGGCATGAGTAGCGAAGAGGATGTCTCCCGGTCCAAGTCCAAGTCCCCAAGACCTAGACCTGTAGAAGAGAGCGGGACTATAAGCCCTCCATCGACCCATCTATCGCCGCCTATCTCTGAGGCTGAGGCTGCGGCAAAGCTTCAGCAAGAGCAGGGAGAGACAAGGAAGTCACAGGACGTTCCCGGCACGACAGCCTTCCTCCCGAAAATCCTCAGAACGACGAAGCTGTACTTTAGCAGCAGGAGCTTTTTCTTCTCATACGACTATGATCTCTCAAGGAGTTTGTCGCGGCAGCCGGAGAGCTCTTCCTCGCTCCCTTTGGCTAAACTCTATGACCCCATGTTTTTCTGGAACGAGAGTCTGAGCAGGCCCATGATGGAAGCGGGACAGCATAGCTTTGTTCTACCCCTGATTCAGGGGTTTGTGGGACAGCGCGCATTTTCAGTCAACTACTCTTCAACTTCGCAAAGTACCGTTGCTGGAGCCACCTCCGAGTTGGAGGAGGTTATTGCTACGCAGAATCAAGCTTCTGCCGAACCCTCATCCCCCAAGCCCGGTTCCCCGGCACGTACAAAATCTACACTGGCATCTCCTCAGGTTACTTCACTATCCGTCGGCAAGTCCATTCAAAAGGATTTTGTGATCACGCTGATATCTCGTCGGTCTGTCGAACGCGCTGGTCTGCGATATCTTCGCCGAGGAATTGACGAAGACGGTCACGTCGCCAATAGCGTCGAGACGGAGCAGATTCTTGCGCCGCCTTCTTGGGATTCCAATCAGGCCAAGATCTACTCTGTCCTCCAGTACCGCGGCTCGATTCCGCTGTTCTTTTCTCAGTCTCCCTACAGTCTCAAGCCTCTGCCAGAGCTGAAGGGGTCTCACGAGACAAACGCTGCTAGTTTCAAACGCCATTTCGCTCAACTTTCAGGGCGCTATGGTGACGTTCAGGCTGCGTCTTTGGTGGACAAGCACGGCACGGAGAGAGTCGTGGGTCAAAAGTACGAGGAGTACGCCAAAAGTCTCAACGAAAATGGTGGCATAGATGGCAAGGGCAAACAACTGGGCTTTGAATGGTTTGATTTCCATCACGTCTGCCGTGGCATGAAGTTTGAGAATGTCGCTCTCCTCATTAATTCCCTCAGTAATAATCTCAAATCCTTCGGCTGGACAGTCGAAGCAGATGGTCAGATTGTTGCGCGACAATCGGGCGTTTTGAGAACTAATTGCATGGATTGTCTCGACAGGTACGTTTTGTGACCGATCACATTTCCTCTGATGCTAACGATAGACAGAACCAATGTCGTGCAGTCTGCCTTTGCACGCGAAGCTCTCGAAAAGCAGCTTGAAGACCAGCAAGTCAGCATCGACCTTCAACATGACCCTCGAACTTCGTGGTTCAATACCCTCTGGGCAGACAATGGCGACGCCATTTCCCGTCAATACGCTGGTACCGCTGCTTTAAAGGGCGACTACACTCGTACGCGAAAGCGCAACATTACAGGCGCGCTCACCGATTTCGGTCTCACCCTGTCTCGCTACTACAACAACATTGTCAACGACTTCTTCACGCAAGCCGTCATCGACTATCTGCTGGGACGCGCCACAGAAAACATCTTCATCGAGTTCGAAGACGACATGAAGGCCCAAGACTACGCTATCGACTTGCGCAAGGTGCGACAGGTAGCAATCTCACGTTGCTCGGAGCTCGTCATCGAAGACCCGCAAGAAGACTTTGTGCACGGCTGGACGCTGTCTTGTCCAGCGCGCTCCAGCACTCTCCGCGTTCTTCCATTCGAGGAATGTGTCCTCCTCCTCACTGACCGCGCTCTGTACTTTTGCCGGTTCGACTGGGGCACAGAAAAGGTGCGCGAATTCGAGCGCATAGAGCTCGCCAACATCCGCTCGCTACGTCAAGGCACCTACATCACGAGCACGCTGGCACCGCGCCACACGGACGAGGAAAAGAATGTGGGCTTCATCGTTGACTATGTGCGCCCACGCGCCGACCGAGTCCGCATCAACACGCGCAGCCTCGCCAACCAAAAGGGCGAGAGCGAGGCGCAGGCGCAGGAACAGAAAGACCTGCAGCAGGCCAACACAGACGATGGTAGCGCAGCAGCGGACGTGCCGAAGACGGAAGAGCAACAGCAACAGCAACAGACACTTGACAATGTCGAAGACCCCTTTGCCGACGACGTCGAAAACCGCTTCCTGGCCTTCAAGGCGCTGCCGCCCAAATCAAGCTTCGCGACCACGTCGAGTAAAAGTAGTGACGATGGCAGCGACGACGCAGAACCACCGAGCGAGCGCGAGCTGGTCGGCTTGATTTGCGACGAGATCGTGCGCGTGGCCAGCCGGCAGCGGCCAATGCAGGACAAGCCACGCCTGAAGGTTGAAAAGGGCGATGTGATCTCACTGGCCGAGGCGAAGAAGAGCACCGGGTACCTGGAGCAGATAGGGTATTCGTTGAAGAAGCTGGTGTGGGCGTAAGAGCGAGGGGAGGATTGGAGCTTGGGCGGTGTGCAAGCGTGCTTATTAGCAAGCATGGTACGGAGTGCTACCTTTGACCTTCATGGCGGCGAAGCAAAGCGGCGTAGTGTTGTGTTGTACTTGTAATTTGTCATGTTAATCGTAATGCGTTATACCCCTTTCCTTTGCCTCCATATTTCCTTCAACAATCCTTCCCGTTGCCGAATCGCCTATCCATCCACCCACATTTGCGCCTCAACCCAAACCTAGATTATACAACGAAAAACCCACCAAGCCTCTCGAACCCAACCCAAACTCCCTTCCCCTTCCCTCCTCATACACGTCCCAGCACCGCGCCGTCTTGTCTCCGTCGTGATTATCACTTCCCCTGTCCCGCATCCTTGACGCCCCTCGCAATCCGCCCCGTGCCATCCTGCACCCCCGTCGCCGCGTCCGCGACGCCGCGCGCGACGGGCCGGCCGGCGCTGCCCGTGGCGCCTTCGAGCGTCTCGCCTACGCCGCGGCCGGCGGCGCCGACGACGCCTGTGTGGTGTGTTAGCTTTGGGGGGGTTTGGGGGAGTGGTGGAGAGGAGGTAGGGATGGGGAGTGAGGGGAAGTACCGCCAACCGTGTTGAGCAGGCCGCCGACGGTGTTGCCGACGGTCGATGTGACGAACTTGACGCCGGACGAGACGCCGGATTCGCTGTTGTTGTTGATGGGCATGGTGGTGGTGGTGGTAGTAGTGGTGGTGGGTTTGACTTGCTCGATTCCACAGTAGAAGATGGTTGTGTAGGTAGATTGTATGTTGAAGTGTTTGCTTTCTCTTGGTGCTCGGAAGGATAGGCAGGGTCCAGAGAAAAGGGTCTTCAGGCGACCTAAACGGCTATTAAATCCTGGGCGCAATGCGAAATCCTGCTCTGATGATGGCCAGGAGTCATGTTGCCCATGAGACAAAGTGACGTCAGAGGGCCATGCTGGTTGTTGACTTAGGGGGCGATCGGCGCAGGGTATCTAGCCACCCAGATGGCTAGCTGCACGCCAGGCGGACGGCTGGGGCTGGCTGGGGTGTTGTCGGCGAACCACGCGGACGGAGGATTTCGGTCTCACATTTCGTAGAGAGGAAAGCAGGTGCGGGATTGCTGTCATTGGCTGATTTCCTTTCGTCTATCAAGTTCGACTGTACATGGCTCTAACTATTCTCCCTATTCTAGCGTGCATCGAAGCCGTTCTGAAAGGCGCCACTATGCTGGCGGCGGCGTCATCTCTCGGCCATACTGCGTAAAGGTTCTGGAATCGTGGAGGGTATCCCAAATCTGCCTGTGTGCCGGTCTGCACGCATCGAGCGTGTACACGGTCCGCCAAAACTTTGCGCGCACCGCCTCGCGCGTCAGTCGCACCCCCTGGTTCGCGATGCCCGACTCCGTTCGCATGTCTTCGACGACGCGGTCGAAGCGGTCCCATTCCTCGGCTTCGGCCAGAGTCCTGACCACCATGGTCATGGCCTCCCAGCTGGGCGTCTGCCCGTGTTTGCTCATGCGCATGACAAACATCATCATCTTGCCAATGTCGTTCAGCCGCGCGTAGTTTTTGATCATGCAGTCGTAGAAGACAATGTCGAGGAGGGGTGCTTCGCGCTCGATGCGCGTCCAGAGGGAGTCGACTGATGGCAGGTCTCGCTGACGGAAGAAGTGGTTCATGAAGGTCGTGTAAATGTGGGGGTGTAGCGGAACTTTGTGGTCTGACATGTAGTCGAGCACCGCGTTGGCTGCGGCGGTACTGTGTGAATTCAAAAGGCCGTCGATGATGATGCCGTAAGTGTATCGGTTGGGCGTGAGACCGCGTTTGTTGAGCTGGTCGAGAATGCCTTCAATGTCGTCGATTTGGAGTCCTTCCCCAGTAGCAATGGCTCTGCCGCGAAACATCCAAATTAGAATGACGGAGAATGTAGCCAAGTCGGGGAAGACGCCGTTGATCTCCATCTGTTGAAGGTAAAACATTGCCGACTCGTTGTCTCCTCTGTTCAAACAGAGAGAAATGATGGCGTTGAAAGTGACGACGTCAGGACTGATGCCTAAGCTCTGCCCCCAGCGCAGAGCACGGTTGACCAGCGGCCAAATTTTGCTCTTGGGAATATCTGCGTCTTTTGATGATTTGTTGATGGACGTTATTACTCCATTGAGCATTCCGATTGTGGGCTTGAGAGGCATCCTCTCATCTTCAGAGTCTGGGAGAGAGCGTTCGGGATTTTCCAGTCGTTCTGATTCGGCAATCCAGTCTTGGCCCATCCTTTCCAGGGCCAACATCGCCTTATCTGGTCGCTTGCCTTCCATGAGGCCAGTGATACGTGTCGTCCACGCCATCTCGTCCGGTTCTACCCCAGCAGCAACCATCCGGTCCCATACTTCTTCTAGACCCTCGACATCCCGAGCCTTGCGGCAGCCATTAAGTATGCCGGTCCATGTTTTGATGGTGGGCTCAATGCCAGAGTCCACCATTTCGTTCCAGACATTCACTGCCTTGTCTGGTTGCCTTAACGCAGTGAGCGCCTCAATTGTTAGGTTGCAAATACACGCTGGAACCCTCAAAGTCTGGGACTTGCATCGATTGCCGGAAAACAAGATGCGAGCTTCTTGCCAAAGGTGATGTACTCGTGAGTAAGATTGTTCGTCAACAAGAGCGCGACGGATCCGCCCCATGAAAAATCTCTCCAGAATCTCTGCCTTTGACACCTCGTTGCCATTTTCGTCCAACTCTTTACCAGAAGTTTGTACCAGGCTCACTGATGTCAAATGGTAAGATTCAATATTCTTGACAATTTTTGAAATCTCCTGAGTCGTGATATCTTGTGTGGTAAGGACGTGCTGCATCTTTTCTTTCAGAATGCGAATGGTTGCTAGAGGTAGGAGGCGGAATAAAAAGTCGGTAAAAGGCTGGTGTTTTAGGCGCGTTTCTTGCGTGAGCGACAGAGGATTATCTTCTCGTATGAGAAGGTCCAAGGTGATCAAGGCGTGCATGGATAACCCTGATGCCAAAGTGCGTGGAATCCCAGGCAAGTGTTCGATCAGGCGACTGATGAAGTAGGAACTCAAAGTTCCCGATTTTTCAAAAGATTCAGGAACCATGTCCGGGAGGGCAGACCACATCTCAGGGGATTGTAACTGTGTCCGCGGCTTCCAACCCGCCAATTGAAAGCATCTTGCCCACAATGCCATAAGATCTGATAGCAGCTGGTTCGTGGGAACATGCTGGGGCCGAGGGTGTTCGCAAGCAAAGCTCTTGAGCAGTATGAGGTTCAATTCTCCAATGATCTCACACAGGGCGCTCGGATGGAGTATCCCCAGCGATGCGAATCTCTCAATGAGCTGATGTGGTGTGGGCAAACCTGGCTCAAGCTTGCCCAGTATCCAGTCGTCCAAGACGGCCCATAGTAATGACTTGAACACCGCTCCATCTCTTAATTTTAGAAGATCCGAGAAGGTCGGGCGACTCAGAGCCTGGCAGTCCCAACTACTGTATACGTGTTCGAAATATTGCCATGCGTCTGCCGTTGTGCAGGCCGGGTTTTTCAGAATTTGGTCGAATCTCACTGACAATGATTCCTCAGGAGATTCGGCCGGTCTCCTGATAATTCTTCGAGCGTCTACTTCCAGACTCTCGGTGACAAGCTGATGCGGCGCAGCAAACCAACCGCCAAAAGCCAGCTCAGATGTTCGCGCAGGGGGTTTTTGCGGTTGTGGCCGTGGTATATGCTCTTTTTGACGCCCTTCCAACAACCATTTGTCTTGGCCAATCCCGTTCGCGGAATATGGATTATTTGATGTTGTGACGGCGCGCGGTGGCTTTGTCGGTAATAGCTCATCGTCGTTCGGTCCGGGTGACTCTAGCGGGGTTCTCTGGTATTCGGGGACCGCTGTGGTGAGGGTCGCGTAGCTGCCATGGTTATCGTATGGAATTCGGTTGAGTCGTCGCAAGCTGTAGAGTTTCCGCAAAGCGTTTCGACGGCAAGGAGGGCAAAGATACGGTAGGCTCATGGCGCGTTGGAGCTTGGGAGGTGAGCGCCCCAGCCGTGCGGTGGATGCGGATGTCCCAACCCCGGGGGTCCAAGCGTCGGCAGGAATTCGGCGAAGAAGCTCGGGCCAAATGGTCGGCGGTGACGTCGAGTCACTCTGTTCGGCATTCTGAGCAACACTTTCCAACAGCGCCTCCTTGCACTCTCTCCTACCTGACGATATGACGACTCTCAATCCACGGGGTCCTTACTCGCCCGAAGAGATAGAAAGACTCTATCCCAGCAATCTGCAACTGCAGCTCGTCCAAGTGGTGAGAATCACGCCAGGCTGTCTTTT
This sequence comes from Phyllosticta capitalensis, assembly GCF_038381095.1. Lineage (NCBI taxonomy): Eukaryota > Fungi > Ascomycota > Dothideomycetes > Botryosphaeriales > Phyllostictaceae > Phyllosticta > Phyllosticta capitalensis. The sequence continues at coordinate 1,192,819 of NW_027117444.1, read as the reverse complement.
TGGGTCACTGCTAAACGTTGTCAAACCAGCTGCTTCGCCATGGTGAGGAATTGACCGTAGCTTTGACGAAGACGACCTGAATAACCCATCTCCAGGCGAACGGAGTCCCGTTTCTCCACGTTTTCGCAATGTAAGAATCACAACTCCTCATATGCTTGCTCCAATTCTGACACGTCGGATTTAGGCTGGCCTTCCTCCACGTACGCCCCGTATAGCTTGCGCGCGTTCGTAACGAATATCTGACATGATTAAGACTGGCCATACTGTTCATCTGCGCGTCGTTTGACCAGTGTCGTCATGAGCACTGCCGACTGGTCGCAATGGGATGAGCTCAAGTACCGCAGGCGATTGGAAACATTTGGTCCAGATGACGCGCCAGTCATTACCCAAGGCCCTAAAGGCGAAATTGATGCCATCTGGTGAGTTTTGAAGCTCCGCCAGCAATTACCACCTCCTGACTTCTACATAGTCAACCGGGTGAATTGACGAACCAGGGTCGAGCGACGACTCTGAACCTGGGAAAGCGATTGAGACACCTCTATGTAGACCAACTCAAATTCATGCCGCACCTCATCGCCGATGCCGACATGATCTATCTTCGCGCGACGCCCATTCCAAGAGCTTTAGAGTCTGTTCAGCAGGTCTTTTGGGGTCTCTATCCGCCTTCGACCCGCACAGCCGACTTTCCGGCCCCGACAATTTTGATGCGCTCTCCGGCCGATGAAACGCTTTACCCGAATGAGGGTAACTGCCGTCGTTTTGCACAATTGGCCAGGGCATTTGCGCAGCGGACGGCTGATCGTTGGAACGATTCGGATGACATGGCATACTTGAACAAAATGATCTCCAAGTGGATGCCTGAGAACTCAAAGCGTGTGGCGGTAGATTCCCACCCACGCCTCTCTGGTGTTATGGACACCATCAATTCCACTTTGGCCCATGGTCCTGAGACCCGTCTGCCAAAGGAATTCTACGACCTAAAAGTGAGGGCGATCATTGACAAAATTGGTGTAGAAGAGTGGTTTTCGGGCTACACAGAGATGAAAGAGTATCGGGAGCTGGGAATTGGTGGACTCATGGGAGATGTCGTTGGCCGCATGACTGGCCATGTTGAAAAGAATGGCAAAGACGGACTCTCGGAGATTGGCGGTAGTGATCAATCTACAGGCATTGGAAGAGGTGGCGAAAAGAGCATCAGACTTTCGTTGTCCGGCGCCCACGATACAACTCTTGCAGGCGTCCTCTCAAGTCTTGGGGCGTTCGAAGGTGAGGGATGGCCGCCGTATACCAGCCACATTGCCTTGGAGCTTTTCAAGAAGAAGAACCCACTGGGAAGTGTCTCAACGCTCCAAGACAATACAGCCGGAGCTCGCGATACAGAATCTAGCAAGTCGTCTGGATGGTTGTCCTCCATTTTCGGTTCCGGAGAGGACAAAGCTGCGTCCGGCATCGCGAGAAAACCAACCGAGCAACTTAGCCAGAAGGAGAAAGACTCTCTGAATGACTACTATGTCCGCGTACGCTACAACGACAAGGTCATGCAGGTGCCTGGCTGCAAGGCACCCGGAAAACACTTCGAAGGTGACACTTCTTTGTGTACTCTGGTAAGTGTTGGCGTTCCACACCTTCAACAATGAGACGTGTTGACCTTTCTTATAGGGTGCTTTCAAGTCCATTGTTGACAAGTACACTCCGAAGAGCTGGAAGGAGGCCTGTACCAGCAACTTGGACCAACCGACTTTCCCAAGCAAGCCTGAACCTGCAGGATTTTGAGTGAAAAGCTTGCACAAACTCGGCATTTGGTTGATGATCATGCTAGAGAGACATAGAACATTGGGAAGCATTTTTGGTCAACCATGTCATATCTTTCATTTCGACTTTCGGGTACCCCTTTAGTAAATAACTCCATCGTGGCCACATCAAGCTTCTCGCTCACACAAGGAATCGGAACCCCTTTTCTGCAGCTTCACCTGGTACAGCATTGATTGCGCCCTCCACGTGCTCTCCACGGTCGAGCCTCTTGTTCAACTTGATGAGTACAAATCGCAGAATCGTCGAGGCTGTAATTGACACCAGGAGACAACAGCTACAGGCGGAGAATGCCGGGACTTGGTTGTGTTAGTAAGTCTCAGTCCAAGTTCTTGATGCTTGCAACTTACTGTATCGGGGTGCCTGGACATAAGCGTATGGCATGAAGATTTGCGAGGAGTTGGAGACGGCATTGATCATTGCGATAGCTGCCGCGCGCTTGGCGGGGGGACGTGGGATCGTGTTGCTGATCCATCCCAGTGCCACAGGGTATCCGGTGTAGATACCAGGAAGCATCAAGATCATGGCGACATATCTTGGAGCCATTTTCTCGGTACAAGCTGCGATGATGAAACACACGATACCGAGAACGAATGGCATGGTAACGTGGTAGTAACGCTCCCCAGTTCTGTCTGCGTGCCTGGTAATAGAGTAAGTCTCCAATCCATGTCAAGCAGTTGAAATACTTACCATGCATTGAGATATGTCGTAATGACTGCTAAGCAGTACGGAGGTGCAGTCAGGAGGTAAGTGTTCACGGTGTCATATCCGAGGGTTTCAACCACACTTGGGAAGAACGTGGTCACTGTTCCGGCGCTTGTGTGGCCCGTGATGAGTGCCATCATGATCCAGGTCTTGATGTCCGAAGCTGCGAGCTTGAAGCCGTGCCAAAAGCTCTGCTCTTCGCTGCCGGTCCAGTCGTCCATACCGGCATCTTCCCGCAAGCGCCAAACGGCCAATTCTCTCTCTTCGTCGCTCAACCACGTCGTCGTCCGTGGAAAGTTGGGAATGATAAAGACAGCAACACCTGCAACTCCGACTGTTACGGCTCCTTCGATGATGAACAGCCATCTCCAAGCCCGAAGCCCGTGCAGGCCGTCCATGCCGCCTTTGACGCCTGCGGAAATGAGGCCGGAAAACGCTCCTGAGATAAGTGCTCCACTGTATAGGAACGCGGTCCTCAGTCCCAGCTCTTTGCGCGTGTACCAGGCGGAAAGGAAGAATAGACATCCTGGGAAATAGGCGGCTTCGACAAATCCAAGGAAGAAACGACAAGCGATGAGGCCGCTGAAGGATTGACATGCTGCAGTTGCGGTCGAAACGATACCTGTAGGGCTCCGTCAGAACCTTCCACTCGGCAAAAGGTAAGATGCTCACCCCACAGCGCCATGAAAAGGGGCAAATAGAGGGACGGTCGTCCGATTTTGTTGAGCATAAGGTTCGACGGAACCTGCATGAGCAGGTATCCCACGAACAAGATACTAACAGCCGTCTTTGCATATGTCAGTCGGAATAGAAGACTCATTGGGCATATTGAGAGCTCAGACTAACCAAATACTGGTTTCCGTGTAGCCCCAAGTCTTCTTCCAATCCAGCTAGTCTAGCCGCTGCAATGTTGTTTCTGTCGATGTAGTTCAGAATATACTGCGCAAAATTGTAAGTGCTTCATTCTGTACCATTTGGATTTGTGAGATTACCATCAGAACGATCATTGGCATGAGGCGGCGGTCAATTCTGCGCACTAGTTTCTTCTCCAGCTCTGCTCTTCGCTCAGGGCTCAGGCTTTGAATGAAAGGCGGCGCCTCTCGTCGCATCGTGTCGGACCCAGTCTCTCCAACTTCTGCAAAGTCGATGTGCTCTGCATGGTTCTTGTCGTCTGCATCCATTGATGCGATTGGGGAGTTGGAGATTGGAGCCATTGTGCCTTGCAAACACGGGCGACGAGAGACAAACGACAACGGAGGCTTCTGGACAACGAGGATGGCGGTCCGACTTCTCAACAGCACATAGCTCTCCAGGTTTTTATTCTCCACGATGGCCAAGGACTCCACAAAACTGCACCCCACGTGGGTCTCAGGAAACGCCCGAAAGCTACCTGAGATCCTACACCATGCCCCTTGGCATGTAGCCACTCACGACCTGTACAGCCAGAAGCGATGCACTCATTGTCTAAAAAGGGAAGATGTCACGTCGTCTTCCCCGCGTTTGCAGCTCCCTTGCCAGCCCCACTCTGGGGAAAGTGGGTCCAGTAAGCGGCCATAGGTCTGGGGTAATGCGCGGCTAACTGGATAATCTTCATAGGAAAACGTCAATCCCCAGATTTCTTGACCCATGAGTTCCAAGATGGAGGCTCCGGCTGCACTGTCAGATTCGCGTGAACGCTCTTCCGACGGATAACGTTCGGCGGTGGCACATCCCAGCGGGGCTGTTCCGGCCGTTGTCATTTCAACGCCTTGGCTTCCTGTGGCTCCATGTACATTGTTCCCGAACAATTCGGACATCAAGCGTGACACATTTCCAGTTACACGGCGGTGTAATACAGACAGGTCAGTCGTCCCTACTGCATGATCACCAATTGCGAAGAAGAAACTTATCGGTCACCAAGAATGTCAATTCACTGACTGCATTTTGTCTGTCCACGACCCAAGACTCCAAGACTACAGTTTTCTGCGGTTGAGAGCATGAGTCGAAATTCTGGTGGGACTGAGTCCATCTATTAACCTACTGCAAGAGCTTGGCGGATGGGGTAGCCCGGCCTTCAGTTCCAATTTGATCATTAGTCACCAAAAGGAAAAGTAGGGCGCTTTTCCGAGCATCACGAGGTAGCATATCCGGCACTGACTCCGAGGCCAGATTTCCGCCAAGCTTTTGAGCAAGAGTCCGGCAACCAACACGGTAGCGAAGCGGCAATCCGCCACCAGGTCACGCATCCACAAGCGCGCTTCGGATTCCTGACGCTTTTCAATCGAATTCCGGTTCAAATATCCTACTGGCCCCCTGGATATGCACGCGACACACCAACTCTGCTTCTCCGGTTCAAACATTAGACGACCCACTTGACCAGCACGACGGTTTTCATGCACAGGTCTTTCCTGTCTCCGACGCTGAAAATCTGGGGAAAGACCCGATGTTTCTGTTTGTTTGGCCCGCAAAGGAGCTTGGTTCTGAGCTTGGGCTTGAGCTTGGCGAGCTTGAATGCAAGTTCTTTGACAACCTTCCCATTGAGATAGGATTTGCTGTCTCTTTTCATCATCGACGCAAACACGAGTATGCGCGTCGAGCCCTCAGCCGCAACGACCCCTTTTCAGAACGGAGTCCTCTACCGGACATGTCGATGGTATCAATAGTCTTCGACTGCCGCAACAACCTGCGGAATTTTACGGGATACTGTATATGATCTGGCCCAAGGAGGCTCAGATCGGGCAGGCCCGGATTGTGAGATGAGGATGGAAAGTTGATTCCGGCTTACCTTCAAGCGAGCTGAGAAACTTGGCGGCTTGGGAAAGACCAGACCATCTTCACGCTCACCTCAATCATTCAGAATGATGGGGAGACCCCACCTTGAAAGCGCTTGCTGCAGCTTGATCGGATGAGTGCCGAACAAGATTGGCCGTGGTCGTCGCAACTCAAGACCCAGCCCCTCTCGAAGGGTGGTGAAGTATCCCACATTTTACACCAAGAGATCGACTGACAAGCCTTATCAGCAGACTCTCAGCAAATCCGCCAGCGACGTTGTCTTGGTATGCTTCGCTCATTCTGTGACGCGCCGATTCTTTTCTTGCTGCAGCAGCTCCACAGCTGCAAAGCCATGATATCAGCCTGTTGGATGTGCCAGACAAGCCTGAAGAACTGACGCCGACCAGAGGATAGAGAGGAAAATTGTGCTACCTGCTCTCGACCAGTGTCACAGCAGGTGACGAAAGAAATATCAACTTCTGGTCCTGGATTTGGTGTCAAAGACGCGCGGCACACCGCGAGCGTCCGTTTAAATCATCAAATCGAGACCTGCGTGCATAGGGAGCATGCAAACAATCGTGCTGATTTGGCGTTGGCCTTCCTTGCGCGATCCACCGTGAAGCTTGCTCATGTCTCAACAAGACCAAGAATTTTGCGTATCCATCACTTCCTCTTGACGGGCAGTACCCGCTTTCTGTGCAACTTTTCTCTCGCGCAGTGGAGAGCATACCTCCTTTTGACACCATGTCGTGGCGCCATCTTTTTGGTGAGCGCCTTTGGTTGGTCTCCAGCCCTTTGGCTTTTTCAATATCATCTGATGCCGAAACCGGAGTCAATACCAAGAATTTGCGAGTCAACACCATGAGTCGCAACCAGTTCTGTTTAGAGCTTTCCGCAAATCATCGGACCACTGAACCCCTATTTCAACCTCCTGCGAGCCGAAGAGAGGTTGGTGTTTTCGTATTTGGTGTATTGGATACTTGCCCTACCATTCGCTGAAAGAGATTAGCATTTCGAGTCAAACTGAGCAGCACCCTCAGTCACCTCACAGCATAAGCAAGAGCTTCGAGAGTTTTGTAGGAGGCTCAAAAGGTGGAGTCTTGCCTGTTTGCTCTTTGCATTCTGTGGCCCAAGTCTTGCCGTAGTGGACCCTGAGCGCTGAGTTTCCTTTCCAGCCCTATAGCAAGCTCACAATCCCTGTCGTCTTCCGCGTCGATCTCCTTCATGTCTTTCAAGCTGCCAAACATGTTCTTTGGTCCCGCAAAAACTGGAAAGATTTCCTCGAAGCGCTCGGCTTACGGACAATTCGGGTGTCGGGTCTCGTGTTGAGAATCTGGACACGCCTTGCCGCGCGTCCATTGTTCTTGTTCTGAAAGGATGTTGATTCCGATAGCGGTTGACACTGGCAGCTTTCGCAGAAATTCAGCCGATTCATGTGTATTTGCAATGCACTTGTCAGCCAGGAGGTGCTGCAAAAGCTCGTCGACCAAAGGTTGAGCGCCGACATCTGTGCGCGAGAAAAAGCCGCCGAACGCCACCGTTTCTAGGCCTTCAAAATCTGCGACGTTTCACAGTCTCGCATCTGTGAAGATGGAAATACATCTCGAAACGACTCTCCTTCATGCCTCTTGCCTACAGCCTACAGGACCAACAGGGGCACGCGGGATTCTGCAGACGACGTTGACGGGGCGGTACGTGCAGCGCAGCATCCCGACTCAACACCAGCCACGCACTGTCCTGGCTCGGCTATCTCCATCTTCGACTTTGATCCCGTCAATGCCACGGACCATTTGGCGCACCTTTTGGACCTCTTTGCAGACAGTGATGTGCGGCCCGCAACGCTTTTTCGACGTCCCCCCGATCCCGCAGGCTCACCTGCTGCGTCCGTGTGGTTCGCATCATGATTGTTGCTATTCTCTGGACCCTTCTCGCTTCGTCGCCGGGTCTAGAAAGACAACCATGAGTCGGGTGTGGACAGAGGCCGTGGAGGCTCTGTACATAAGGCGGCCAGTGGTTCTCCTACGGGCTGGTTTCTAGGTCTCCGCTGCCCGGTCTGGAGATTATTGTGAGAAAAGTCTTAGCGAGGCCATTATTGCGTCTCTTATACAGACAGCTCTGCCCTTGTGCCTTACCGTTGGTTATTGCATTTCGAATCGCCTGTGTCGTTCGTTGCTAGACTGTTGATCATGAAGCTTCTTGGAAGTCAAGGACTGCTCCCAGTTGCAGTCGAGCTGCTCGCTCTGGCTCCTCTGGTTTCTTCGACATGCAGCAATCCGATTGTCCGCAAAGAGTGGTACGTTCAACTGCACATGCCGAATAGAGACATAAGGCTAATTTCCGAGCGCAGGCGAACGTTGAATATGACGGAGAGAAAGTCGTACATTAGCGCCGTCAAGTGCCTGCAAGCCAAGCAACCAATCACCAGGAATCTCTTCGAAGGAGTAAGGTCTCGTTACGATGACTTTGTTGCCGCCCATATTAATGAGACGGACTATGTCCATTTTGTCGTAAGTACCGCAATGGGAATTGGCAAATGCGCTTTTTGCTGACGTTTGGCCTTTGCGTAGGGACACTTTCATGCGTAGGTGGTACTGAGAAGATGGCTTTGATTAAATAATTGATAGATGTTCAGATGGCATCGATACTACGTGTCTCAGTATGAGACAGCGTTGCGAGACGAGTGTGGATGGGAAGGGGGCCAACCGTACGTTTCCGTGTTTCTGTCCTTGGACAACTGCTGACAACTAAAACAGATACTGGGGTTCGTGACTACCGCTTGAAGCAATCAGTTTTTATGAAACTAACATGAACCTTTTTGGGCTGCAGACTGGACATTGGACGCTGAGCCTGAAATCTTCCTCAACTCACCCATCTTTGACAACGTCACTGGCTTTGGCGGCAACGGGTACTACATTGACACCGCCAACGACACGAGCGTGGATATTCACGTGCCAGGGAAACTTGGGGGAGGTATTACAGTCCTTCTTGCTGAGTTCATTCGAAAACGGGCGCTAACTCGTCGACTCCAGGCTGCGTAAAGGATGGTCCTTTCACCAACTACACCGTTCACCTTGGACCCAACAGTGCGTAGCGCTCGAACTTACGTACCACTGGCCCACTCAGACTGACCATATCCTCAACAGACTCGACAGCCTACAACCCACGTTGCATGACTCGCGACATCGCGCCTGGCTTTGCGTCCGCAAAGCTCAACTCCACCATGGTTGAGTGGACGCTTTCAGCCGAGAACTACCTCGACTTCGACATCCGGGCCGAAGGCGACGTCTCCGTGGCAGGCATGACGTACCACGCCGGCGGGCACAAGGGAGTCGGCGGCGACGTAGGCATCATCGCCGACCTGTATGCCTCGCCGTCAGACCCACTATTTTTCTTGCATCACGCCAACATGGACCGCCTGTGGTGGACTTGGCAGGGTGTTGATCCTAGTACGCGCCTCTACCAGGTCCAAGGGCCCGACACCAAGTTTGCGTATCCTTTCGACTTCTACGGCGAGGTGCCGTACAAGAATGTTACGTTGGCATTCGAGATGCATGTTGGATTCTATGTGCCTGGTGGCCCTGAGTGGGTGAGGATAGGCGAGGTCATGGATACGAGGGGTGGGAAGTTGTGCTATGTGTATGACAAGGCAGGGCTGTAGAGACTGAGGCTGGGCGTTCTGGTATGGGCTGGTAGACTTCGGAATGATAGATACTGACCCCTGAGATTGCTGTTGTTGGACGACTCTTCGGGGATGTGGAGAAGCTCCAAGAACGTGGACATTCGACTGCAGATATACGTACACGGCACTGAGTGGAGTCAACTCAGCGGAAGTCGTGATAGTCCAGGAACCGACCCGGGAGATGGTGACTAGAATAGTACCATGCTTTGAAATCGCCAACACACAGGGGCAAGGCTTCGGAACTTCAAAGAGCCTCAAGAGAGGATTGTTGGTAAACACAAAGTAAGTTGACCATAGGGCTGGGAAATCTGATATCAGCTGCAGATCTGTACGCAAACGGAGAAATTGTCGCGAAGGATTACTCTTCGATCCGACCCGTGCGACAGGGGCGCCTATACCAAGCCTCATGTGTCGACGTCTTTTGGTTCCCAAACAGGCAAAGCGCGGGGGGCGGCATCACACACGGCCGTATCGATTCGCTGGGCAGCTCGACAACCCAGCTTTTGCCTAGGTCGCTGTCAAACGATTCTGACGGACGTCATACCGTACCTTCTGGCAGCTGCAGCACTACGGTCAGCAGGCGCTGAAGGCAGCAAACAATCGCAACGCCAGGGCTTGTTCCTTCCGTCGAGCTGCGCGTCAATAGTGACTTGCGCCTCATTGTGGGTGGCACAAGCGTGAGGCTCAACGACACCAAAGAGGCATCGTGCATGTCGACTCAACCGCGCCAGGTCGCACACGGTCTTCGTTCCATGGTTTGATTCGACAGCAACTGGATCATTGTAGCCTGATGGCTCGAGGTACAGACGAGAGTGACAGCGCCAGTAGGCGCCCATGAGCGACTGTCAGTGCAGCGGCAGCCAGAGATGTGGCAGGTGGAGGCTGTTCCGTCAGGCAAACGTCACAAAACGCAACACAAGCCCTCCAATCGCAAACGTCTGGACAATTATGGAGACAAGACGAATCTGAGAAGTTCATTGCTGTTGGCAAGTGATACATGACAGCCAAGCAAACCCCGGACGAAACGGATCGGGAGTGGCGCGCTTCGTCCGGACCGCATGCCCGCTCGCCTCGGCCCCTTGCAAGCTCGAGCGGGCGCTTTTCTTGGTGGTGGCTTGGTGTTGGTCGGGCTGCTCTTTTGACCGTTTCACCTCCAAACTGGGCAAGATATGCGATGTCCTGTCGGCACTCTCTCTTCCCGACCACCGTTCATCACTCTTCCGCCCCCGACCAACCACTTGACACATATCGTAAGCGGCAACCTGTGCGAATTGGTTCTTGTTGAAAACCAACTCTTCCACCCGCGCATTGGAAGCTAACCATATCAACTTGTCCATCGCGTTTCGTCCAGTCCTACTTTCCACCATGGCGCCAGTATTGCCTCTGGCAGCTGCGTCGTTGGCCGAGAGTGCACTTCTCGGCCGCTACGCATCGCCAGCATACATTCTGCATGACTCGCCTCTCAAGAGAGCCTTGATCCTCTTTGCGATTCAAACATTCATTTGGTTCGTTTGGTCTGTAGCGATATATCCGCACTACATCAGTCCGTTGCGCAAGTTACCCCAGCCAGAGGTATGTTCCCCACAGGACTTCTGAATTAGGAAGCTAATCAGTCTTCAAGGGAGGCTCCTTTTTTATGGGTCACTTTACCCAAATTAGGAAAGAACCGACTGGATGGCCACACAAGGAGTGGATAAGGACCCTTCCAAACGAGGGCCTATTTCATTATAGGTTCGCGTTCAACGCGCCACGTGTTGCTGTGACTTCTCCCAAAGGCCTTGCCGAGGTGCTGGTGCACAAGAACTATGACTTTATCAAGCCTCAGCAGGTCCGCCACGGACTTGGTCGTGTTCTTGGTGTCGGAGTCTTGCTGGCCGAGGGCGACGAACACAAGAGACAGAGGAGACTTCTCATGCCCGCTTTCTCCTTCCGTCATGTCAAGGATCTTTATCGTGTCTTCTGGGCCAAGGCTAGCGAAGGTACCCGAGCAATGGTTGCGCAACTTGAGAGCCAGGGTGACGACAGTGTCATGAATATTCAAAGCTTTGCGTCGAGAATCACTCTTGACATCATTGGAGCCGCAGGCATGGGCCACGATTTCAACGCCATCGAAAACCCTAACAGCGAACTGAATGCCACATATAGGAGGATCTTTCAACCCAACAAAGTGGCCGCAGCTCTTGCGCTTCTTGGAAATTTTGTTCCTCTGGCCTTGCTGCGTCTGCTCCCTATCAAGAGAAACTTCGAAATCGACGACGCGGCAAACACCATTAAGAGGATCTGTTACGATTTGATTGATCAGAAGAAGCAAAAGATGGAAAAGGGAGAGCAGGTTGATACCGACATCATCTCTGTTGCTATCCGATCCGGTGGTTTCAGCGACGAAGACCTCGTGAACCAGATGATGACCTTCCTGGCGGCAGGCCACGAGACGACGGCGACTTCCCTGACCTGGGCGGGCTTTTTGTTTAGCCAGAAGCCGGAGGTGCTGAAGCGGTTGCGAGAGGAAGTTCGCGCTCACCTCCCATCACCCAAGGACGCCAACTCGACTATCACCTCGAAAGACATCGACCAAATGCCGTACCTCAACGCTGTTGTCAACGAGATCCTCAGACTGAAGCCCCCGGTGCCCGCAACACTGCGCGTTACAGCGTACGACACGACGATCTTGGGGCACCACGTACCAAAGGGAACGACAGTCATTGTACCCATTCTCGCCATCAATACCAACCCCGAATTCTGGGGCGATGACGCGGACGAGTTCAACCCGGACCGATGGATGGAACCTGGTTGTGCGAACACTGGCGGTGCTGACAGCAACTATGCTGTTGAGACTTTCATCCATGGCCCGAGAAGCTGCATTGGATCGTCTTTCGCAAAGGCCGAGTTTGCTTGCATATTGGCAGCGTGGGCCGGCACCTTTGACATGGAATTCGCGGATCCTGCGACTCCGGACAAGGTTGAGATTCAAAGTGGAGTGACGGCACGTCCCAAGGGCGGTATGCCTTTGAAGCTCAAGGTGGTGGATGGTTGGTAATCCACGACGTGGTCTGATCAGATGCGACGTGCGGATAGTTGCAGATGAAAGAAAAAACTAAGACTTTCAAGGATATCATGTTCCTGAATCCGAGTCTTTGGGCGGCTTTTTTTGGATTTGCGTTTTTGGATAGCGCTCGCTGGAATTAGGTTTAGCATCCACACTCTACTTTTTGAATACATCCAGCTCTTCTCAACACTCCAACTCGGACATGACAATCGGACAACGAGGCAAAAGACCCTTTGATGCGAGTTTGTGTCTCCTTGCTGCACCATGAGGTCCACCCGCTTATAAAGCATCCTGCCCCAAGGGGAAAGGTCGCGCAACCGTGCACACAGGAGCTACCCCTCCAAACAGCAACCGGTCATGTCCACTCGTTGGGCATCTCCCAATCGCACGTCAACCACGCAATACGGCGGCGACAATAGCGTAAAAGCGCTTGATTTCTAGACGATTCCGATGCGAGCGTCCGAGGCTCCATTCTTTTAGCCTCTATCCAAACGGTGCGCCATCCGACTGGTCTCACAACAGTCGGGAATAGCCACACTCGATCATTTGCCGACCATGATTTATCAGCCAGACGCACATCATAGCTCGCCAAGCGCCTACTATAAAGGCCTCTGCCTCTTACGACCAATGCCTTTTTTGCGCCATCAATCCAAACCATCTTGACTCGACCGGCATCTTGAGCAAAATGTCTCCCTCTGCGGCTGCCCACAATTCCGTTCCGGTAAACGTCAACGGCGAGCCCCACCACGTCAACAGAGGTACGTCATTGCCTTGCGACTATCGTAGCAATTGAGCTAATGGACGATCAATTCACAGCTGCCGAGGGTGTAAGCATCTCCAAAGCTACCAGCGACGTTGTTTAACCAAGTTCTCAGATTCCATACTTCACGCCAGCTCAAGATCCGCCGTCGGGTACTGCATGGAACCCTCAATCCAGCGGAAAGGCCATCCCCAAGCTCTTCCAGCCCCTCAAGCTTAGGGGACTCACCCTTCAGAACCGCATTGGTCTCGCGCCGCTGTGCCAGTACTCTGCTCAGGATGGACATATGACCGATTGGCACGTTGCACACCTTGGAGGAATTATCTCTCGCGGACCTGGTCTTTCCTTTGTCGAAGCTACCGGAGTTACTCCCGAGGGCAGAATCACTCCCGAGGACGTTGGGTATGGACACAGGTACAATCTGGCTGGGTCACAGGCTGACAGGAATTAGTCTCTGGAAGGACAGTCAGATCGAGCCCATCAAGAGGGTGGTCGACTTTGCGCACAGCCAGAACCAGAAGATCGGTATCCAGCTCGCCCACGCTGGTCGCAAGGCTAGCACAGTTGCTCCCTGGCTGAGCTTTGGCGACATCGCTCCCGAGGAGGTTGGTGAAGATGGATTTCAGTCTCAATTACAAAACTGACTTGTTTTAGCTCAATGGCTGGCCCAAGAATGTTGTCGCTCCTTCTGCGATTCCATACAACGAGCGCCATGCGACTCCGCGCGCCTTGACAAAGGAAGAGATTGAGGACCTCAAGAAGGCCTGGGGTGATGCCACCCGCCGCGCGCTGAAGGCTGGATTCGACACCATCCAGATCCACAACGCTCACGGATACCTCCTCCACGAATTCCTCTCTCCTGTCTCCAACAAGCGCACCGACGAGTACGGCGGCTCCTTCGAGAACCGCATCCGCCTCTCCCTCGAGATTGTCGAAATTGTCCGCAGCATCATCCCCGAAACGATGCCTCTGACCATTCGCGTCTCCGCGTCCGACTGGCTTGAGGAGGACCCTGAGTTCGGCCCTGAGAAGAGCTGGACTGTTGATGACACTGCGCGCTTCGCCGAAATCCTCGCCACCAAGGGTGTCGACCTGATCGACATCTCTTCCGCCGGCAACCACCCCAAGCAGAAGATCAAGGGTGGTCCCGCTTACCAGGCAGCCTTTGCCAAGGCTGTCAAGGCCAAGGTTGGCGACAAGATGCTCGTGTCGACTGTTGGCAGCATTTCCACCGGCAAGCTGGCGCAAGAGCAGCTCGAGGACGGCCTCGACTTTATCTTTGCCGGCCGCTGGTTCCAGAAGAACCCCGGTCTTGTGTGGTCGTGGGCTGAAGAGCTGGGCGTTGAGATCAACGTTGCCAACCAGATCCGCTGGGGCTTCGGCGGCCGCGGCAAGTCTGCTGTAAGTGTTTCTCCATCGTTGTGGTGTGGATTTTCTAATGCGATGGTTTTAGTAACTGACTTGCTAACTTCTAGAAGAAGAGCAAAATTTAGAGATAGACGAGACAGGAGATGCTCTGGGGTTGATATAAATTCACGGTTTTTGATGAGTCCTTGGCCAGTCTGACCTCAGAACCCGGTAAACGTGCCCACATGATGCTCCAAAGCCCCATGATGTTTGCTGCAGAAAGATCACGCAGACCCAGTCTATCTGGCAGAATATTCCCAAGTATTTAAAGCCCTCAAGCCGCTCAACCATGAGATTCCTCCAAGACGTTCTCCAAATCAACTGCAGCGCTGAAATGAAGTACCACACTCTTCGTTCTTTGGCCTTCTGCTGGAACAAAGGTGGTCGAAGACTTCCCCGCGCTTGCATGCCTCATTCCTCAAGCTCAGAATCATTGTGACCCCAACATGGTGAAGTCCATCATCAGCACCCACCCTTTTTGTTCTCATATCGATGAAGATCAAAGGTTCAAAGGAACGACTCATTGGCAGGGCCAGCAGGAGATGCAAGTAGAGACCTAGTCTCACCAGGAATTCTTCGAACTGACGCCGCTTAAGCGCAAACATGGCGCTTGCGGAGTCACTAGGAGCCTTGACGAGCACTCGGTCTTTCATTCCCGAAACATGACTCTCAGCATCTTCGCATTACGAAGACTTCACGGGCATCATTTGTTTCGATGTACGTGATCCGATTTGTCCCTCGTCAGGTGACGGCAAACAGGATGCTCGGGTCTTCTTAGGTATAAAAGCTCGTCTTTCCGGGTCTTGTTTGCTTCTCATACCAGACACAGTTTTCACGCTCTTGCCGGTACCGCAAGTGATGAACGGAGACAGAATGTTTTGACTTTGTACGGCCTTCGAAGAGCGCCTTGGAACTTTGGTCGCTTTGCGCTTCTTCGATTTTCCAGGTGCCTTGGACCCATAAGCTTGTCTGCTGTAAGCTCAATAGCAGCAATACATGACGTTGGTTCTTGTTATCTGACAATAAAGACGTCGAGTACGCCGACAAATTGCGCTGACATCAATACAAGAGCTAGGAATTGCAAGAACAATTGAGGCCTAGCGCGGCCTCCACAAAACAGACAAAACAGTGCAGGACTTTTACTGGTCCGTCTCCCGAACGGACAGTCATCGTACTTCATAGACTTGCTGCGTGATGCACGAAATATCAGTGCAGACCTCAAGGGCGAGGGGCGGCGAGCGTTTTATAGCACTCAGGGGTAAGCAGTGGCAACGAATCCAGTTGGTGAGCAAGTGCCGCGTGACTGACTGGTGGGCGGAGTCGGTCAGAATCAGGCAGCAGTCCATGTGATGTCGGTCTGAGCTCTACCGGGGAGTATAAAAGAACTGGTGCTCGCGCTGTCACAGTCTTCATGGTTCTAAGTCGGGGCAGGAAACTGGCATATGTGACAGAGGACCAAGACTCTGGAATACAGATGATGGCGTCCATTTTACTTGCGTTGTTTCCTTCTTTTTGGCTTTTATCGTCGTCGCCGAGCTACTCTTCCCCCGAGACGCGATTTCTACCCCTGAATCAGCAGCAAAAGTGATGAAGCAAGCATTATACTACCATGCTGTTCCTGATCACTGGTCTCTGTCATTGAAGCGCGGCTTTCAATTCAAGAGACTATTTCTTGTTGGGGAGTTGGAAGAACGTCAAGGATGAAAAACGCGAAACTCTCAACGACCCCTCCCTGACTCCAAGAAGCACTTACTGCATTTGGCTGAAACCACGACCTCACAAACAGCAAGTCGTCCAGACGTACTTGGATGGTTTCCTCTTCCTAGATCTGCGGCCAGATTGCAGAACAGGCCGGTTGAAGATTCGAGAGGTTTATATTGGCGGTATGGGCAGCTGATCTTACAGTCACTTGACATGTGCGCTCCTTACATGTAGTCGCGACACTGTTGCCTAGGACACATGTCGATGAAAGGGCTATATATTCTCCGCTTGGCGTGCGTTGAGCTCTTTTCGTTACTCCCAGGAAAGACGATACACCTACAAGCATCGACTGGAGAGTTCCACGACTAATCATTTCTACGACTTGTTTGCCCTCTTGTGTGGGTGCGCTGCCGCCGTTTGGTTCCGACAACTGTTTGACGCTAGAAAAGCAGTGGACCCGTCTGGCTTCAATAACATCGACCGTGCGTGTCGCAAGCCGACAATTGATCAGTTGAGTTCTCTTCTTTCCACGAATGGAAGATGATGCTGATGGCAAAACGATGCCGGAGAAAGTTTTTTCGCAAGACTGAATTGGGTGTGGGCGTCTCCCGACAATCAGTCGCCCTTGGTGTTGAAATTCCCAAGTAATTCCTCAAGCTGGTGAAGTCAAGCAGTGAAGTTTTCGTGCTCTGGTATTCACTTTGTTCTCAATTCAAGAAGAAGCAGAGTGACTGTTGACGTGCGGTGGAGGAGCCTATCCAAACTGAACGCCGTTTTATACTAGATCGAACTGTGGACATGGGTGCAGATGGTGCTTTCCCGTGACCAAACTTTACACTAAATCAGTGGGCTGAAGTGCGCGTGTTCCTGTCAAACCTTCTGGGAGTGGTATATAATCTGGCTGACAGTTGGCATTTACCCCCTTTGCTTGTCGAAACTCGAAAGTGATTCTTACCAGAAGCAACAATGGAAGGGGTTCCGAAAAAGAGGGTTACTTGCCTTGTTGGTCCTTTGTTGTTTTTGCCGCGGATCTCAAGCTGAGTTGCCAGTACCACATTTGCTCCTGAAATCCAATTGAACAGCATTTTTGGTTGGCGGTGCGAAGCACCACGGAGTTGCCTACGGCTTGCGGTGGAAAATGGGTGCAAATGATGCTCCATCGCATCACGCACTCAATTTTTGTACAGGACGGTGGGCTTTCAATCATGCATACGCCGGAGACGCTTTTTCCAGGCATGTATTGAGGTTCATGAGAGCGGAGCACCCTCATTGTCGCTATGACAGGGGAAGAGCGCCTAAGTGCGTGTTCCCGGACGGAATCACCAGTCCTGTTATAAGGGGATTTAGGTCACATGAAAGATATAAGGGATCATTGCATGGTCATTCGACCACGGCATATGAGCTGACTGGAAAGGCACATGACTGAAGCCGGCGTTCAGTGCTGGCTCGCGGGTATAAAATCGACGTGAGTCTCTGCTCTTGCTTCACCTCAAAAGATCTTTCCTGTCCGCAAGAGGACAACGACCCAGACATGAGCACTTGATGCTCACAGGGCCAATGTGGTAGTCCACTGTCCCTGTTTACTGTCTTGTCTTGAACAGGCGAGCTTTCATGTTGTGTGAAGGTAATCATTGGATTTGGGCTTCGCTGGGTTGGTGTATGGCAGCGACGAGCACTCACGCTGCTGGATGCCATTTCCAAGCAACGCCGACTGAATCTGGGAGGCAGCCACTCAATCACCTCGCCAGCCAAACCTCCACTCCAAGCCGCACCACCCAAATGGCACTTTATATTTTGCAAATGCGACCTCAACACCATCAACCCCCGGGAGCCGGGCCACGTGGCTCAGTGGTGATGCTCCCCCGCCTACGCCTTGCAGGTGATCCACTAGCCATTCCGGTAACATTTCCCGGGGGTTGTGAGTTCGATTCCCCTACGGGGGACTCGGGTTCTTTCGACATTCGGCAGAGATTAGGGGGCCCTGGCCCCTGAACTCTTTTGTCTTTTTTCTTGCTCTTTTGCCGCCCAGCCCGCCGCCGCCGCCGCCGTCCTCGTCGTTGCTGCTGCTACTTGTCTCTTTTTGCTCAACTTCACTCAGGAGTCTTGAGTGATGGACACGTTACAGCGAGGGACTTCTCGTTTTGCAATCGAGGTAGCCTCCGCAGGCACTTGCGCCGTGCCGGAGCTCCAACACATAAGCAGGATCGCAGCAGTACTAGCAAACAATGCTGAAGTACGACAAGATACAACAGGGAATCGCAACTCCAAAAGGGTGGCTGGTTTCTGCGTGTTCCTCGCCAACTTTTCAATTCCTCTCAAGCAGGCGGGAAAGACAACAACAACAGTGAGCAGGATTCGGACAATTTTCCGCAGAGTCGTTGAAATGTTGTCCAGGGGTATGCGATTATTGTCGCCTCAAGAAGAGGCTGGAGTCCCTTTTATACTAGTTAACTGGGGAAAAGGCGACCCAAAAGTGTAAGCGCGAAGCAAAGTATGACAATTCGGTCATCTGGCAATCTCACGAGTCACATGCATTCTATTAGCTTCGGCTCGCGTCAAGCGTCGCCAGAAAGACCTATTTAAACATCGTCTCCCTCTCCTTTTCGGCTTGCTTCATGGACTGCAGAGTCGAGACAATGGTTTCGATGAAGACCTGCAAGAGCTACTTTCTTCTGCCACGTCTACACAACCTACCAACTTGTTCTTCCCACAGCCGTTGACACTTTGTGTGGTCGCTCCTCTGTCCACTGTCTTTCGGCTTCAGCCTTCAGCGCTGTGTCCGAGGGGCTAGCAGCGCAACATGCGCCATGAGCAACAAGCACCACAATTAAATGATCAAGTTGCGCCTCGACGTTCGATAACGGTGACAGCAAAACACCGAGTTCAGAAAGTGGTGAAGATTCGGTATTGAGAGTTGTATGGAGAAACTCCATCGAGAATATGGCCGCCGTCCAGTGGCGACAAGTCGAATGGCCTACGGTACGTGAGCCCACATCACCAGTAGCGGGTTCTCGTTTGTTACGCCTCACAAGAATCTGTTGGGTTGACGATTCGAGGAAGAGAGATGGAGGGGGCCTGGAGGCAGATTTATAAGGAAGGACCCAGGCCAATGCGCAAGCCCCGTGATTTCCCTATCCAGCGATGTCGCTTTTCCGGAAGGCGCGACCCCACTTGACTGCACCGGGCGAGGTTCAATAACAGAGCGATTGCGATTGAGCCGATTACCAAAAGAAACAAGAGAAAGTCCGACACACCCAAAGGTCTACAGGCGACACTATGCCTACATTACAACCAACCACCATCAACACACGAGTACAGAGATACAACAAATTCAGACAATCTTGGCACCATGAGATCCAGGTCCCTACTCAGAAGCCTCCTCCCACATACTCTCCTTGACCAGACCTGCTTCTAGCACCTCGCTCTCCCTTCTCGACCGCCTCTCGCCCTCCCTTCCACCATCGCGCAGCATGGCGTACAGCGCCTGAAACCTGACCGGCTTGGTCAGAAAGTGGTTGACGCCGGACCCGAGCGCCTCGACACGGGTCGCTGCATTGGCTAGGCCTGTGAGAGCGATAACGGTGGCGGGCGGGCAGTGAGCGCGCTGTTCATAGCGCCGGATTTCGCGGGTCGCTGTCAGCCCGTCCATTACGGGCATGGTGAGGTCTGTTTATGAGTGATTTGTTAGTGGCGGGGACGGGGGAAGAGATGAAGGAACAAAATCTTAGGCATGAGTCTGAGAAGAATACAACGCACCCATCATGATGTAGTCGAAGCGACCCTCTTCGCGCTTGTATGTCTCGACAGCTTCGAGACCGTTCATTGCTTCCGAGTAGGCGAATCGGTACTTCTTCATAAATGCGGTAAGAAGCTGGATCGCGTTAGCGCGACGCGGACAATATTTTGGTTGGCAGCGTAAGGGCCCACAGAGAGATTGATTCGGTTGTCTATCAAGAGTCAGTGGTCGGCAATGTGATTATGAGTATGGCGACTGGAGCGAGAGCACATACCATCGACCAGCAGGATGCGCAGATCCTTTTCGGTTGGAGGCTGTTGCATTGAGGGCGAAGACGGCTCCGAGTTGAGTGAAGCCTGTGACCTGCTTTTCCGAATGGTTTCGCTGCCTGCTAGTGAGTCACTTTGTCCGAATCATACGACTACTTGGACTCACGCAAGACTTGGAGCAGGCTCCGACATCCGTCTCGTCATTTGCCTTGACAGGGCAGGCCTCGTCACGTCTCCCGGTGACTCTTCTAGTGGAGAGTTCGAGGGCGTCGTCGTCAACGGCATCTTGAGAAGCTCCGCATCCAGGCGATTCAAAGCCTGTGTCAGAGTCTTTGCCAATTTGCGAGGCCCACAACTTCAGAAAGTCAGACGAAAGCTCCTGAACAGTAACATAAATCAAACTTACGGTTGCGTGATGACATCGATCAAGATGTCTCCGCTCTGGATGCGCGGATCTGCACACATTTTTGCTGCTTGTTTGGAGTCGAGTGCGATGAAAATCACAATGAGCCTCTTCTCTTGCTTGCGGAGCTTCTGGAGCGCGCTCAGAAAGTCGATATTGACCTCCAGGCACACGAGAATGTCGGCAGAAAGAGCATCCCAAACGTGTGACGTGACGACATCAGCTTGAAACCAGTCTTTGAAAGTGCGCTTGATGCACATGGCGAGCTCGTGCTGGCCTTTTCTGACCGCGGGCTTGGAATTCGTGATACCCCCCAGAGTGGTATGTTCCAATATGCGGACACTACGATCTTCCAGTTGAGATCTAAGGGCACTGATCATGTCAGGGGCTGGCTCCGGGCTGGGTGATCCTTCTGCAGTTGGAAAAGGAATCGTTATCGTGACTTCGGTTCCGTTTTTGACCTCACTCTTGACAGCGATATGACCGTGTAAAGTGTCGAGGATTTGTCGGACAATACTAAGCCCAAGTCCAGTGCCCGGGGAAAAGGAGTCCTCTTGAGAAAATGGAGAGAACAATCCGGTGCGAAGGTACTCGGGCGAAATGCCTCTGCCCGTGTCGGCGACTTTGAATGTTACTTTGATCTCGTTCTTGTCCGGGGATCCTCCATCTTCTGCGCGCATCGAGATTCGTATGTAGCCTCTGTCGGTATACTTGAGGGAATTCCCCAGGATGTTCATTACCACCCTTCGCCACGCTCCAGGCTCGGTGATGACGGCCCAGTTTGCGCGATAGGGGATGTCGAGAATGAGCCGGACGGCATCCTCAGTCGTGTCTGCACCTTCTTCTAGAAAAGATTCAGAAAAGCTGACTCGTCTCAGATTGGATTGTAGCTCGGATTGCTCCTTTTGAAGATTAGCAGCAGACTTCGTCCCTGATCGATCGCGGAAACTCAAGCAGAACAAGTAGGAGTGATCGAGAGGAAGTAGTTTTTTCTTACCGGTTCATTGTCCTCAATGATTTGCTGTAGTCTAGCTGAGACTTGCCTGTGAGCTTGCCCCACAAAGACAGCTTCGACAACCTCTTCTGTCAGCACAGCCAGATCGATTTTTGCTGTCAAGTACTCCAAATCTCCTGAGCCTTTCTGCGACCCGTCGTCATATTTTTTCTGTTCTTCGTCCTCTGGCTTCCTTCCCTTTTGAGACTTTTTTTTGAAGCTGTTCACTTTGGCATAGTCTAGAACATGGTCGATGGTGTCAAGTAGAGTGTTCCCGCACATGGCGACAGAATCCAAGAGGCTAGCTTGGTATGCGTCTACTTTGGTGTCTGATAAGAAATGAACACTGCCCAGAATACCGTTCAAAGGACAACGAAGTTCGTGAGAAATTGATGCAACGAAGGTTGTTTTGGCGCGATCAGAAGTGATGGCGTCCAAGCGAGAGAGCTCTGTCATGAGGCTGTTCCCAAAGGCTTGGAGAAATACCAGGTCGACATCCGGGTAAAAGACTCGATTTGGCTCCGTCGTCCAGCAGATTGTTCCGGCGAAAAATCTGTCTCTCGAATACTCCCAAAGAGGAAGCAGAAGAACACTTCGCGCATTCGGGGCAATCTTCAGAAGCTTCTCCACGTAGGGATCGACTCGAACGAAACCGTTGGGGTAGTCCCGTAGCTCTCTGCGTGGCGAGCGCTCTTTGCATTCTCCTGGTGAAATTTGTCCACTTCTGCCAATGTTGAAAATATGGCCAAAAGGGTACTTCCTCAGCAGCCTTCTCATGTCCGATTCGGCAAATGGCTTGCAAAAGAGTTCGGGATCATCCCCGTCCATGCTGGATCCCTCATTGCACGCGAACCCAAGGATTTCGCACATTTTGCGGTCCCTATTTCCTGGATGCTCAGAATCAGATGGCTCACCAGCGTTCCAGGATTCTGCAGAGGACGAGTCGCTCTCGTTTGATGATGAGCGCGACCTGGATGAGTCACTTGACTGGTGAGTCTTCGATCTCGAATCCTTCGCGTGGGCCTCTGTAGCAGTCCGGCCGCGAGGTGTGTTGATGTCACCACCAAAACTTACAACCGTGGCATCAAATATAATGCATCCGTCGATGTCTGTGCTCTGCTTGATGATGTTTGCTGCTCTCGAGAACATTTCTTTGGCTCCTGAAGGTAAAATGCTTTCCTGGAGGCTCAAACTCTCCTTGGCGCCGGCTCCAGTCCTGGCGGTGGTCTTTTGCAGTTGCTTCTTAGGTTTTGAAGCCTGAGTGATGCCTGAGGAAATGGCCTGTTTCAGAGTCATTGGAGCCAACGAAATCTTCGATTTATTGGAGCCCTTCAACTGTAGATGGTTTTCCAGTGGGGGTAATTTCTCCTCTTTCCCTGCGGCGAGGGCCTTTTTCTTGGGCACAAGTGGCGAGTCCCTCAATGGCTGTTGGTCGGGACCAAATGACTGAAGAGATGATTCTCCTATGACAAAGGAGGTCAACCCATGAAGCATCTGCTCATACCTCCTGTGCCCTTCTTTTGCTTTGCTGGTGTCCAGATAATTCATGGTCGTCTTCGCGATACCTTGTAGTGTGAGTAGAGACTCCTGGTCCAGACCATCCCGCGGCTCGTGACCAAAGACACAGTACGCGCCAATGATACTTCCCCATGGACTGCGTAATGGAACGCCTGCGTAAAAGCGCACTCCGGGTGATCCCGAAACATATGATCTTCCCGAAAACCTGTGATCTTGAGCCAGATCATTGATGATGATGGCAGGGACATCGTCCGCTGGGGTGTTTGCCCCGGAGACCAAGTCGCCCAGGCTGAGGACATGTTCGCAAACTCCTTTGCTTCGTGGTATTATCACGCTGCCAAGCCAAAGGTCATCTTGAGGAGGCCGGTCGTCCTCAGGAATCAGGGAAAGAGTTCTCGTGGCTTCCGCAAGTATGTACTGGTATCTTCCATCGATGAGCGATATCATTCCACGATTCACATCTAAACGCAGAGCTCCAAGCTGAGCAAAGGCCGTCAAGGTCGTGTCTTTGCAGGAGAAGGGCGAGAATCCACGAGGCGGTACGGTGCATCCTGGGGAGTCTTCAATAAGTCGCATATCAAGCGCATTGATGGCCGCCTGGTAGAAACTGCCAAGCCATTAGCATTTGCCTAGAAGTGAAGGTGTAATGGTGTGCTACGTGTAGGCTTCCCTGTCTCGTGGGGTATCGCAATTCATGATTTGGAGGAGGGCGAATCCTCGTTCTGCGCAAAGGTCGATGGCGTGGAATTCGAAATGTCAGATCTAAAAATCACACTTTCCCTGCAAATTGCATTAAGGGGAAGATTGAATCCTGGCTGAGC
The DNA here is from genome assembly GCF_038381095.1 of Phyllosticta capitalensis. Taxonomy (NCBI): domain Eukaryota; kingdom Fungi; phylum Ascomycota; class Dothideomycetes; order Botryosphaeriales; family Phyllostictaceae; genus Phyllosticta; species Phyllosticta capitalensis. Next base: position 1,169,220 of record NW_027117444.1, on the reverse strand, counting down.
GGTCGAGGCAGCCAGTACGTGGCCGGAGATGAGTGTGGCGACGCTCAACACAACGGGCGCCATGGCAGAAGACTTGTACCGAAACTTCCGTTTATGTCGATAGATGCAAGACGCAAAGACTCCCCCGCGAAACCCGCAAGTGTCTTCAGCTGCCTTTTCCAAGCTTTTCCCGTACTACGGGCCGTTGAGATGGGGGTAACTGTGAGTCAGAGCGCATGCAACACAAATTCACATCCCCTCGTATCCGATGTCCCAGGCGAAGTCGAAACGCATCAGAATGATGGCAGGAAATAGCGGGGCTGGATCCGTGAACAGCCAGTACTGCGATTGCTCTTTGGGAGCGGTGATTCAAGCCGAACCAATCAGTGGTCTGGGAGAGAGACATGTCTTGGAGTATTCCGCTTCCGCAGGACCCTTTCATGAGGGAAACCGAATCCGAAGCTACATCTTGAGAAAGATTTTGCAAATTCGTGAACAACCAGCGAACTTGCAGTGCCATTCAACGCCTGGAATCTCTCTTGACTGCTATGTGCTTTGGCCGTGAATTTTCAATGCACATACCTCTCCTTGTCGTTGGACACAGGCAAAATCGAAGGGTGAGACACAAGTTTGAAACTTGGCGGTGCATGCAAAATTTTGGATGCTGAGTTTTCGCCTCCTGAATGCCATCAACTCCACTAGTCCTGGACCTTCCGAACAGAACTGCAAACGAGCTGTCGCTATGAGATCCGGGCTTAAGAGTATGGCGTGCCTGTCCTTCCTGAGACTAGAATTAGCGCAATAGTCAAATACCACTCGATGGCTTGCAAAACTAGTATTCTGAAGTATTCTTTATATTCTTGGCTGGTCTCTTGGTCGTTTGCATAGTCATTGGCCATCTACTTTAGGAAGCTTGAGCCTCTCGCCGTCTTCTGTCTTGATCTTTTCATCAAAGTCTGGTCTTGGGAGCTCGAAGGCCTCGGTAATGCGACCATACGAGATACCGCCAAGTCTGGCAATCGGGCGCAAAACCTGGTAACGTCAGTAGTTGAATCTAGCCTTGAACTGCAGGCTGGAAGTTTGCTTACCGCAGGGTCCAACAGATTCTTATCTTCATTCAGGGCATCTTCGCGCGCCCAAAAGCGCACTCCTTCGACAATAGCCAGAACACCGGTCTTTTTTCCTGGCGTGGCTCGCGACTCGAATTCTCGTGTCTCCACGAGCTTTGCCTCGACACTGAAAATGGCCTCCTTGACTCTAGATGCCTTGACGACCGAGCAAGGCGCGGGATGTAAGCCAGTAAGTGCCCACTCGGAGATGCCATAGGGCGCATTGATCGAAGTGGCGTTGGCGGCTTCGATGAAATGCTCAGATATGATGTTCAAAGTACACTCTTCCGAATCCCGCAAATTTGCGAGGGAGTCCTTTGCACGGTCCCATCCTCCGGCAAAACCAAGAATGAAAAGTGGCGGGTCGTGGTTGATGAGTTGAAAGTAGGAAAAGGGCGCAAGGTTGGTGGAAGAGCCTGCTCAACGTCAGCACACAGATTTTGGGTCGAATGACTGCAAATGCTTACCATCTTTGCTCCGAGTTGAGACGAATCCGATCGGACGTGGGATGATGGCACTGATCAGCAGCTTGTAGTTGAAGACGGCGGGCCTTCCGTCTTGGTACGGATCGATTTCCACGTGCTCTTTCGCCAGACTCTCGCCCTCATCGTTGGGACCCTTGCCAAGCTTCCAAGTTGTATCTTTGGTCTTGGTGAATTCGAGCGTCGTGTCCTTCCAATCCGGACGCGAAGCCTCGACTTTCTTGAAGTCCGGGTGGGGATTGCGCTTGACGAACTTCTCGCTGTCCATGGCTGATTGCTGGCCACTGTCGGGACCAAAGTGGATGCGGTTGTCACTCATCTTGTCAAGACTGATGCAAGGTCGACTGGACAAGAAAGAAGCGTGGGATGTATCAGTAGGCGAGGGGTGGGGTGTTGGCTAGATAGCCTTTTAAGGTCGGTTGTTGTTGTTGGACCGGGAAGGGCAGTCGGGAAACCGGCAGCTACCAGCCTTGAACTTGTTCCGCTCGTACCCCGTTCCGACAGTCGACTCTTCAGGTCAATCGGATATGGCAAGTGGCTGATTAATGATTGCTCAGATTTGGGGAAGACTGCAGAAGCCGAAAGTCAGGACCGTGACCCCGCCATAGTTAAGGGCACGTCACCAGTGGAGACGGAATCCTTCCGCACAGCTTCGCTAGCCTTTGCGGAGGCGGGGTATCGCAAACTTGAGCACTGCGGAAATTCAACAGAGCAGCCAAGTTGTTTCTGGATGAAGATAAGTCCTCGGTTATAGTCTATCTTTGAAGATTTCAATGTCCAAAAAACTTGGACCGTTGGTCATTCCGCGATTGGATATGTTCCATCACAACAGCTGGTCGACGACTTTCTCTGACTTCCATGTGAAAAATAGACCCTGGGCCTAGATTTTTAGGGCCCTCAAACGCTCACCTAGAGTCGGCTTGTGCTGAGTTTGCGGTGTTGGAGATGTAGACTGGATGAGGTGAGCGAGGGCATGGAGTTTTGCGGGATTCATCCAGGCATGGCGAGTTTGCTTCGAAAAGGCCACAACAAGCTGACAGAGCTCGAACACCGAGCGTCTGGTGGGAGATTCATATCTGAAAAGACCCAACACCAGCCTCGTGCGAATGACATCTGACGATGGGCATGTTGGAGGATGGATCCAGGGGTGCCCGCCAATCGGATCCGGCCGTGGGCTTGGCGCAAGCGCCGCGGCCCATGGTGAAGCTCGTTCGCTTCGTCATTTCGCAACACGTCCGCCGCGCAGCTCCTCTCTTCTTCACGCTTCTCCCACGACCACTTCGCCTTGCCTGTGGCCCATCTCTGCACCTCCTTCGGCGGAATGAACCTCGACGCCTAAACCCGCCCTCACTTAGCCTGTTCGAGCTCCTCAGCTGCGCAGCGTCTGTCCGAAGCTCGTCGCTTCGCCTGCAAACGACCCCCAGCACCAGACTCTCGATCGACGTCCACCAACATGGCCGCTCAACCGTCCAAAAGATGGGGCGTTACAGACCCGATCTCACGGAAGCCACCCACCGAGGCTGAGCTCGCCATGGATGCGGCTCTGCTCGAAGAGCTGCGCGACCAAAAGACATTCGAAGCTCCAGAGGAGACTGAGAAAAGGTGCTCTCCGAAACCATATCCGAGCTCGAGCTGGAGCTGATATTTTGTAGGGGTGCTGCGCTCCAGAAACTCCAGAAGGCTGTCGAGGAATTCGTCCGTCATGTCGGCAAGGTCAAGGGTCTCGCTCCCTCGGTCATCAACAACGCTGGTGGCAAGATCTTCACGTTCGGCAGCTATCGCCTTGGTGTATATGGGCCCGGTAGGCCACAAATTCACCTTCACTTATCTGCCTTGCTCTAAGCTGATTTCGCCCTTCTTTTACAGGCTCCGATATCGATACCCTTGTCGTCGCCCCAAAGCACGTAACGCGAGAGGACTTTTTCGAACATTTCATCAACGTGCTCGAACGTGTGTCTCCCCCCGGTGCCATTGAAAAGTTCTCTCCGGTCCCGGAGGCCTTCACGCCCATCATCAAGATGGACTATCTCGGAATCGACATCGACTTGATCTTCGCTCGTCTTGCCGTCACGTCTGTTCCCCTTGACCTGGATCTGAAGGACAACAATTTGCTGCGTGGTCTGGATGAGACGGATCTGAGGAGTGTCAATGGCACACGTGTGACGGATGAAGTCTTATCGCTGGTTCCCCAGCCCAAGATATTCCGACAAGTCACCAGAGCCGTGAAGTTGTGGGCGCAGAGGAGGGCCATCTATGCCAACATTGTGGGATTCCCAGGAGGTATTGCATGGGCAATGATGGTTGCAAGAGTCTGCCAGCTATACCCGATGGCCTGCGCGGCCGTAGTCCTTGGAAAATTCTTCTACTTGACAAGCACCTGGCCATGGCCGCGTCCCATTATGCTCAAGGAAATAGAGGATGGTCCCCTGCAGGTCAGGGTCTGGAATCCTCAAATCTATCCCGGTGACAAGCGTCACCTGATGCCCATCATCACTCCCGCATACCCCTCTATGTGTGCCACGCACAACGTCACTCATTCGACCAAAAAGGTCATACAGCGGGAGCTGGAACGGGCCCGCACTCTTTCAACCGAGATTCTGGATGGCAAGAAGCGGTGGAGAGACTTGTTTGAGAAGCATACTTTCTTTACCCAGGACTTCAAGTACTACCTCAGCATTGTTGCCGCAAGTCACGACAAGGAGGCTCAAGACAACTGGAGCAGTTCGGTAGAATCCAAAGTTCGCAAGCTCGTTGGCTTGATCGAGCAATCTCCGGCGGAGGACATCGAGCTAGCGCAGCCATTTAACAAAGGTTTCAAGCGCGTGCACAAGTGCAAGAACGATGACGAGAAGGAAAAGGTTCTTCAAGGTAGCGTCGACTTTGTTGTCAAGACAGACACCACCAACGAGTCGAACGGTCTTCTCCAAGACATTGGGGCTCAAGGTGCTGCAAACAAACTCGACCTTGACAATACGACACAAGATGGCGAGAAATCGAACGGTAATGGCGAGGACTCCAATGGTTCCGACGCTGTAACTGTCTACACCACCACCTTCTACATCGGCATCGAGCTTAAGACGGGTAAGACTCAAACCGTCAATCGAATCCAATTGACTTTACTAAAAGTGCAATACTAGGCGCCAAATCTCTCGACATCACCTATGCTGTCGGCGAGTTCAAGCGACAGTGTCAAGAGTGGGCTTCGTACGATCCCAACCTTCACTCCATCCGCATTGTAACAACAAGGAAGTCAGTATCCCCACCCTCCGAGCTTGTTACATGACTGATTGGCTGCAGTTACGATCTACCAGACGATTGCTTCGAGCCTGGCGAAGTCCGCCCCATGAAGACCAAGAAGGCAAAAACCAAGAAGAGGACCCATCGCGAGGCCGGAATGGAGGTCAGTTCTGACAGATTACCCGGGACTGCCAATGCGCAGCCTGCGCACGTTCAGCAAGCCTTCCGCCGGATGGACTCTTCTCTGGAGTCGCTCGCGCTAGGTTGCTCGAGCACGCAGGTTCTTTTGTTTGAAACGCCCTGCTTACTTTGAACAGGAACCGGAATCGCAGAATGCGCTCAAGCGTCGTCAGTCCAACAACGGCGAAGTAGCTCCCACGCCTGCGGGCTGAGGTCACCACCAAGGTGTAGTTCTTCGAGCGCACACCATTGACAAAATCACCCTCGCCTCCGAGAACATGCCTGATTGATAGAGCCTTGGTAGCAGGATCTGGCGTATCGCGACCCCTGACCCGGATGCCCAGTTCCCACTTTCCTTGCGCTCCGCTCAGGTGGAGCAGAGAATCCAACGACAAAAAGAGATTGCAACAGGTTTGTGGAGTCAACTTGCACTAACCAACCAAGAACCCCGCCAGAACCGAATGTTCAGTGGAACATGACACAATTTGCTTTCGATCGAGATCTTCAAAACACAAAAAAAGATGAAAGAAAACTGCCACACAGAGCTTCGCAAGCCACAGGCAGTGCAAGCCACAGGCAAACCACAGGATTTGTTGTTCTTCGAGCCTTCCTTTTTTTTCGTTCTATAAATGGACCAGGCTGTGAGCCAGGTTCGAGCATGGATACCAGCATTGCAACGGCGTTTCAGCTAAGAGAGGAAGCAGGGGAGGGATGGCTGGATGAACCGGCGTGGGGAGCTTGGGGAGCTTCTTTTCGTGCGGGGCTGCACTTTTTTCCTGTTGCTCTTTTCTTCGATTCGACAGACCTTTCATTTTTGTAGTAGGCCAGACAGACCTGGCAGGCAGGCAGGCGAGCGGGTAGGCATCGAAGAGTCGCAGTTGCTGGCAGTGGTAGGCGGCTACGGTACCTAGGTAGATACCATACCTCCAGGTCTTAATCGATGCGAATTTGAGAGGCCTACGGGCCTCGCCATCTCAACTCATCTCCTCTCGTTGATTTCCGCCTCCCTACCTTTCCATTTTTTTCAGCTTTCCCCCAGCAAAAAACTTGAGAAAGGGTCTTCATGTCGTCCAAGCTCCAGAGCTTGCACTCAAAAGCCTGTGTGCGATACAGCAGAGACATGCCTGCCCCCCTTCCCGCTTTGGCAACACCATCTTATCTAGGGCCTGCCGTCGATCATCTCTGTCGCTCTTGATTCGACAGGGGGATTGCGACAATTTCGTCAGAGCGTTGCGTCGACTTTTCTATTAAAATGCCCCGCGCTAAATCTTGGAGGTCAGGGAGGGCCTGGGCGCGAGTGGGCATGGCGGTATGGCTGTGATTTGGGGGAGTGATATATGGGTGGATTTCCACACATTGGATTTTTTAAACGCCTAGCGATGGATGTATTTTCTGCGTTCTCTCCTTCGCATCTTCTTGAACAGCAATTGCCGTCACAGTATACCATCGAGCATTGAGTGGGAGTTTGGATCCACCGCACATCACCTTCGCCGAGGTACCTACGTCATAGCGATTCTGACGCAAGCGGCACTTCATTGACCTATACACCCACCGAGGCACATGTACCATCAGTTCTCCAATTGAGACAGACACCAACTCCAGTCTCAATCCTCTCCACCGTCCATTGAACGAAAAGGGAAAGCCAAAGTCCTCACGATCCTGGAAATCGACCACCTAGCCACCCACAACCACTCCACTACAACAATGCCATCACCACTGGGACTATCAACCTCGCCTCCGCAATCCAGCGCCGGCGGCCTCCTCCACAACCACAACCACAGTCGCCACCACATGACGAGCAAACGGCCGACGCACTCGCACCTCCTGACGTCGGGCGCGCGGCAGATTCTCAACTTCAGCGGCATACGGCATCCGCAGCAGACGTTTACGGCGCGGCTGCGCGAGGCGGAGCAGGCGACGGGGACGGTCAAGAGACCGGTGGTTAGGAGGAGGTATACGTCGTGATGAAGGTGGACCCGAGAGCATGGGAAACGAGTCACTACCGGGGAGGTGCGGTGGGCTGGGAGACGTGGTCAGCTGGAGCCAGAGTGCTGCGACCACAGGCCGCGGGAGCTGTTGATGAGGGGAAGCCCAGTCCACGAGGATGTCAATCGCGCCACTGGAAGACCAAAGGGTTGCTCATTGCGCCTCCAGTTGGTATCATGGGGTCTCAAAGGTAACCGGGTATCGCGCCATTGCCACGACTTTCTTGGAGCCGAACAGTCCAATGGTCGGACGGGTAAATTGAGAGTCGCAACCGCGAAAGGTGGAAGAATTGAAGCAGATCAGGGGAAGTATCGATGGTGATCGACAATTTGGAGAATGGGAAAAGGATGTATGAGAGCAGAGAGGCGGAAAGGAGGGACTCGCCCTACGAGATTTCAAGGCGGACACAGAGCTTTGAAAATGTATCAGAGAGATTGAATGCCATCGGAATCATTGCAACATTCGAAGAGTACTTCATCAAGCGGGCATGTGCAAAGCTCCGATTATGACGATGCTGGTATCTTGGCTCGCAGTCTTCCCTATGGTATCTTTTGACAAGAAGAAGAAGGAACTAAGAGAAAACTAAGAATGGAATTAGTCTTGACGAATCCAAAAATCTTCTCACGCGCCGCTCCCCTCAATTGATCCACGAATGCTTGCTCTACGGTCAACAGATCTTGATGCCACAACACTCGATGCTAGCACCATGCACCTCGGCAGTGCGCCCAAAGTACATGGCCAGCACCTCCTTGACAAACGCCTTGTCCGACTCGCTCCACACGTCGAGGCCCATGCGGCTCGTGTCCTCGCTGTGCACGACAACGGAGCGCTCCTCACCCTCGACATCGTCGTCGCCATCTTCCTCATCGTCTGCCGCGTCGACGAGGTCGCCCAGCGTGCTGAAAATCTCGGCCGTCAGGCGGTGGAAGTAGGCGATGATGGCCGTGTGCGGCGCGCCGGCTCCCTGATACCACGTTTGCGCCATGGCATCGTCGGAGCCGCCTCGCAGTGATGCTGTCATGAAGTCGGAAAGGTCGCCGAGCAAAGCGCGATCGCTGTCTGCCTCCTCGGCCGCGGACGAGTCGCGCTCCCCCGCAGACGCCCACCACATGAACCCCGAGTAAGCAAGGGCCGTCCAACTGGGCGCTTCGACCAGATTGTCGGCGTAAATGTCGTCATCGCTACTTTCGCTCTCGGTTCTGCTGCGGCTGAGGAGCGCGACTTGGTCGTCGTCAACGTCGGAATCATCGTCCGAGTCGGCGCCGCTGCGCTCGTCGTGGCGGGGGACATCGATCGAGTGGCGTTGCGTCTTGCGAAGCTCTGAATGAAGAATGCGAAAACGGCGCATATCTCTTTGCGTTGCCTTCAACTCTTTGCCGGTGGAAGTCCTGATTCGCGGCCAGCGCTTTTCTTGCTGCGGGCTTTCAAGCTGGGCTGGGAGCTCAACAATCATGTCGTAGAGGTTTGATTTGATCGAGAGAACTTCGTCGGTGGTGCAGGCGGCCCACCCTGGTGTCCATGCGCCGCCATCGAGGAAGTAGTTGGAATCTTTGGCTTCTTCGTGCTTTTTGGCGTCGTCTTGCAGGTTTGGAATGTCATGAACGCCGATGGTGAAGAGGCTTCGTAAGCGTTGCAGAGGCTCCGAGCCAGGAGGTAACACGCCCGTGACAGAAGAGGGAATGCTGGAAAGAATGGAAAGGTCATACACTGCTGACGGTCAGCGCGCTTCCAAACTGCTCGCAAGAGCCGTACATACCAAATTCGCAAGAGAGCCGAACCGGCGGCGTCGTTATGAACAGAATGCGCTTCCTTAGAAGCGCGGCTCGTTGAAGCGGGAATACCAAGGGGCCGAATGTGTCTATGTACTTGATTATCGACAGGGCGGGGTGCGACACGCTCAGGGTCTCGTGTCCAGGGTGGAATTGCGTAATGTTCGAGAGACCTCTGTTTCTTGAGGCATACGTCTTGTTCTTCCTAAGAACCGAGGGCGGAGGTCTGGATATGACGGGTGATGATGGTGTCGACTCGACGCCTTCATCAATTCTATTGCGGTCGGCGCTGTTGTCGACCCAGTATCGCTCGAGCGTGTCCGTCTTGGTCGTGTCGTGCACAAGTTGCCTAGCTAGCGTTCAGCTTTGGTTCGACTCAGACCTGTCTACCAGCGTACTTCGCCAATTCTCGCAACCGCTGCGCGTGAAGCCAGCTCCGTCCAAGTCGCCCCCGGCTCAAGGGCACCAGGATGCCAACTGCGACAAGATGCGCATTGCGTTCCTCCTCGGATGCGGGCCCGTTGATAAATGCGCTGAGGCCAACGTATCTATCGTGTACAAAGTATCTTGCGCAGGGTGTCAATCGCGGACGTTGCTGATGATATCATGGCGTTGAACCTACACCAAGTCCTCTTTGACGCTATGAAGGCCCGAAGGCAAAGACTTGAATTCTACCGCTCCATCAAGCTCGACTGGTCCAGCGTAAGTATTTTCGAGTCGACAAGTCTAGGGTCAGGGATCATACGGCCGGCGATGGAGCGCTTCCAAGTGATGGTGTACCTGCGCTACGGGATCAGTGGGTTGGTCCGTCGGGTCGACGTAGATTTGGGGCCAGCTTACCCGACCTTGAGGTCGAATTTGATCAGGAAGAGAGCGGCGAGCGGCGGCAGTTGGGCTTCAGAGGAGTTGTTGTTCGCATTAGTCGCGGACATGGCTTCGGAACCTCATGGCAGGGTCGGATACGTCGAGGGCTGTTGGCAAAAGGTGTGGAGAGGTTGTGGAGGCTGGAGCCGCCGGCATCGCGTCATGCGACGCCGTTGGGCTGGCCCCCCGGTCGGAGCTTGTCCGCTGCAGTAGGTGGCGGCTTCTTGCTCAAGTCGCCTGTGCTTGTCTTAACCACATTGCATTCCATTCCACATCTACGAGATCCTTAAATTGTTCGATTTGACCAGTTGGATTGAATCTATTAAAGAGACGTGGTTGTTTAACTCGTCCCATCTTTTCCTCCTGCTTCCCCTCAACCAACATCCCCCAGCCTCTTGCGGCACCCCTTATGCTGTACCACCCAACAAAGCGATGTTTATCTAGCCACGGACGCCTAAGCAACGGTCACAAGAGCTCCTGTTGTGCTCCGCATAGCTTCAGATTGCAATCACCGCCCGTGTACCAGGGAATTTGGGGATACGAAATTCAAGGCCAACCTCGCTCGGACATCGGCTGGAGAGCTTGAAGCTATAAACTTGAATCAAACCCATCTAAGTCCTGATTAGATCAATCAAAGAGTAGTTGCTCTTCTATAGCATCCGCTAGACATCAAGAGCTCTGTTGAAAAACGGCTTGGTACTACGCTACAGCTTGCTACATCTAGGTATTGTCAAAACAGTAACCACAATCGTCTCCGTAAAATCAAAATAGCACAAGTTTCTCTTGGGCCACGTCTTTTCAAATCTGAATTCAGAGCCTGTCCTGCTTTTTCACTTAACTATTTAGCTGGTTGCGTTCTCCTAAGCTCCCCCAGCTTTTCTCCTCCAGAGTAATCCATACCCCACAGCCCTCCCCTTTCCTCCAGCAAACCTCGTCTCTCATGGGCCAAAGCCCCTCCTCTACTCCCCGGCTGGCTCCATCTTCTCATCTCCTCCATCACCACATTTGGCCTCTTCCTTACCCTCCGGGCGACTCTCCTTCTTGCTTGGGCGGTCCAGCTCAGGCGGCGACGGCAGCAAACGGGTCGGCGGCGGGAACGGGGGCGGCGCAAAGCGGCGGTCGGTGAAGCCAGAAGAGGTCTCCGGCGCGCCGCGCTCCGGCCGACGAGAACTGTCGTCGTTGTTGCTGCTGCTGCTGTTGCTGTTGCGGGGCGCCAGGAAGCCCGGCAGACCAGGACTGCCCGCAGCAGCACGGGGGTCCCCTTTCTCCTCCTCGTCCTCATCACTGCTCGACGCGTCCTCCCTGGTGCCACCCAGCCACTGCAGGACAGCCTGGCTGCGCTGCTCCCTGGCCCTCTCAAGATGTGCACGCTCGTAGCGTTCAATGCGCGCCAGAGCCGCTCTGTCCTCCTCGCGCTTTTTCGCGCGGCCGAACTTGCGCTCACGGCGCCGCGCCATTCTCTCCATCTCCTTGTCCTCCTCTCCCTCTTCCTTCTCCTCGTCCGCCTCTCCCTCCTCCTTCTCCTCATTTCCATCTTCATCCTCGTCGTCAAAGACACCGGGGAGCTTCCCCAAGACTCGTGCGGCTGTGGTGGTGGTGGTCGGCGCGGCGGGCAGCTCGGCGCTGTCTTCCGGCTGTGCATTTCGCCTCGAGCGGCGCGCATGGGGAGTGATCGTGCGCGCGGGCACGGTGGTGGGTGATGGTGGTGGTGGCGGAGGCAGGGAGTTGTCGTCGTCATCGTCATCGGCTGCATATGCCTCGCTGGATGCCGCGGTGGATGAGATGTCTTCTTGTCCAGCCGGCAGCGCACCAGCTTTCTCACCCGCGAACGGGTCCTCCTCCTCTGGGGCGGGAGCTGAGATAGCGCCGGCTGGGGCGGGAGCTGGGAGAGCAGCAGGCCCCGAGCTAGCGACCGGCGTGCTGTTGTTGTTGCTGCTGCTGCGGTCGCGCAGGCGCAGCTTCAACTTTAGCTTTGGTGGAGGTGCGGGCAGCAGCCTGGGTACCGAGCCCAGACTGTCCATGGTCATGACCTGGCGGAGGGGACTTGGGTTCTTGGGCGTGTGGTCGCCCGGCTTGCGGTTGGCTGCTCCTCGTACATACGTTAGCATTTGGACTTGGTCATTCTCAAAGGCGCGCGTGGTAGGCGCTTGAATGCTCCTTGAGTAGATGCGTAGTTGACTTGAAGATTTCACGGGTGCAGGTGCGCGCGTAGTCCATTACTCCCTGAGCGTAGATAGGAGTACTGGGCCTGCCCAGAGCAATTATCCCTCAAGTGTGAAGGCGCATGCAGTCGATGGCTCCTTGAGCGCGCGGGCACGTGTATGGGTAAGCTTCTTGCACTTACCGCTGCTGTTGGTGGGAGAAGACGACGGCATCTTGACAGTTGGCTGAGAGAGTCTGAAGGTAATGTAAAGCGCAATCAGGTCAAGATACTGGCGTGAGGGTGAAGACGATGTGGTGATGCGCGTAGATGTGAGATGAAAGCGCGTTTGAATTTTGAACAGAAGAGAATTATAAACTACATGTAAGAAGCGAGCATTCACTTTCAGAAGTGAATGTATCAATCGCGCGTTAGCGCTACCCACTGCTGCCAAAAGCGGATGCCATGGATGCTGTACCAATCCATTGGCGCAAACCAAACTGCCCCTGGAGGCTTCAGGTAGGCAAGAGAACTTTTTCTTTCCAACGATATAAAGAACTAGAAGGGTGACTGTCGAGGTGACTGTCAAACGAAGCTACCAACAAAAAACAGAAGAATATACTCCCTCAAACCACTGCAATCTGCCATCATCGCGCTCGCGACTTGGACAGGGGTTTTCGAGAGCCCACCGGGCGCCGGCGCACCATGGCGAGCTTCGAGAGGTGCAAGATGGGCACATGGACATTCGACTCTGGCGGCTCGGGCTCCTCTCGGATAGTGTACAGATTGGCGGTGCTGTTGCGGGAAGAGAGCGAATCCCACGAGTTGCAGCGATGTAGCCCCTGGTACTGGTCGACCAGGTCAGCCAACGTTTGCGGACGCGGCTCGGTCTGGCACGCCAGCATGTCGTACGTCGGCCTGGCAGGGTGATAGGGCAGCAGGATGGTGTCGTCTCCCCGCTGGACTGGGTCCGAGTAGCCTTGTTCCATGGCGTTGTAGATGCTCACTGCGATGCAGTTGGGCCTGTGGCGCGGCCGCGGTGCCTCGTCGAAGCGGAATGGGAGCAAGTCTTGCTCGGTGAATGACTCCGGGATGCTCACGGGCACGTCGAAGTGGTGCTTGAGCGGCGGCCGCGTGGGGCGTTCTCTGCGGGAAAAGTGCAGGACTTCGTCAATGGAGGGGATCGTAAACAGGGGCTGGCTATTGAAGATGTGCGGGTATCGATTGACTAGAAGTGTTGTTAGAAGGCTGGAGAAGGGTAGAGATGCAAAGAGAACGTACCAGACACATCATCAAAGTTCTTGAGCCTGGCATCCTCAGTGATGATTGCCGACACCCTGTGATGGGTTTTGGTCAAGTGTTCCCGCGTATCCAGTACTCGAGCCATGACGTGGAAGGGAAGTATCTTTTCTCAACGGCCTGCCGGAGTGGTTGGAATTGGTCAATTGGAGCGACCAGCCAGGACTTTTCAAATTCTGTCTCGTCTTTGATCGGATATTCGCTATTGATCTGGACTACGGAGACGAAAATGGTGATTGTCAAGTGATGGAAGACAAAATTGGAAGTGCTGGAATAGAGGAAAAGTGGAGAAGAGCGGTGCTTATAGATGGGTGCCGAGACTAAAGGATTTCCAAAGTTCAACGACGTTGAATGCCTGAAACGAGTAGCAATCCTGCTCGCTCAACGGGGTTGGCGTGAAGGACAGGTGGAGGACGGTAAGCCTTGGCATATGTAGTCATTCTGGCACCAACGCAGAGTCAAAATGTCAAGTCATTGAAGTTGGCCATGGACAATTGTTTGGTATTTCTGTAGACGTCGAAATAGAAGCATCCAAACCTGAAGGCAATGCGCAATTAGCTTTGAGCTCAGGCATTCGTCAAGATTGGTCCTTTTGGACGTGAGAATGAAACTTGGCGACGTGTGCAGCTAGTGAGATCGGATGGACCCTCGACGGGCCGTTCCAGGGTGCAGGCGAAGCACTTGGCACATTCAGAGCGAAAGAAGGGATTGATGTCTTGGACTGTCACAGTCGAGGGTGAAACGGCGAGCATGAGCAGACATGTCCTGGAGAGAGGGAGTGGAGCGGAGCGGGCCGCAACCAATGGGTGTCGCAGAAGAGGACGTTGGTAGGGAAGGCGGTGACGGCTAAACACGTTGGCAATGTTGGTCGGCGCGGTTTGATGGATGGCGCAGACAAAGACAAGGCGCAGCAAGCAGTAGTATGTATATAAACTGTTGGACTGCCGCATGTGGTGTTGGATGGCATCAGACGAACAAAAGCAAAAAAGTCCGACGCCATCTTTGTCGAGGCTTGCGGCGCAGCGACACAGTGGCACAGCACAAGCAGACGATAAGGTCGATGACTTGGTAGGGATGGTCGCGGCGGCAAACAGGCCGAGGCCTCCCAAAAAAGGCGGGGGTTCGCTAGCTTGATGATGACATGCGTCATGGAGCTGGGCAGCTTGCGGTGGTGTTGCTGCTTCAACGTTGATGACTTGGTTGCCGCTCATATATCTTACCTCCAAGTCCATCCGTGTTTGCTTTTTCTCCCAGAAGCGATACGTCGTCCTGCTCGCTGCGCCGCACATCGCCTCGATCCATCATCTCCCACACCACCTCGACACCTGCGCACCGCCTCTCCAGAACTCACCGCACTCAGCTTGTTGCGCTGCTGCTGCTGTATCACGACTGGACCTGTGGGAACCTTACACGGCTGCGCACGAGCCCCAGTGCAGCTGCAATTGCGCCGATAACGTCCGCTGCGACGACGCCCGTTGTCCCATTGTCTGCTGCTCTCTGCTCTCTGATTGCCCTCCCACACCTGCCTCTGCTTAGTTTCCTGGTTGCCACCCCTCGTCCTATTTCCCTCTTTGCTCCTCTCTGCTCTGTCTGCAAGGCCTGAATTGTCTGCGCGACCCACAGCCGACAATGGGCAGCTACACTTTCAGGTGGTACGGCAACTGACTCCGCCCGACATTGCGCGAGGCTGATCATTGTTTGAATCAGGGAACATCCGGCTACCGAAGTTCACGTCACGGGTACCTTTGACGACTGGGCCAAGAGTGTCAAGCTTGACAAGCAGCCTGATGGCGCCTTTGAAAAGACAGTCCATTTGCCCGCAAATGACGAAAAGGTCCAGTATAAGGTGAGATGCGCCCACTTCCCACTTCCTGTTCCCACAGCCCTGCGCAAATCTTGGCCGCACACACCGCTAACCAGCCCCCGCACAGTTTGTCGTCGACGGTAACTGGGTCACGAACCAGTCTGCTCCTCAAGAAGACGACGGCCACGGAATATATAACAACGTCCTCTACCCCTCCGACTTGAAGCCCTCTTCCTCCGACCCCCAATTCCACACCATGTCCTCCGCCGCCCCCGACTCCACCACCGCCCAGCTCGCCGGTGAGCAGCCAAAAGAGACGCCAGGCCCCGACGCCGTCCCCGGTGCCTTCATCGAGACGCCCGCCAACGAGGCCCAGCAATTCTCTGTAAATCCCATTCCCGCTTCTAACGGCGACGCGAACCCCATCAAGCTGGCCCCCGGCGAGCCCGTCCCCGACGCCGCCAACATCACCTCCAACACAATCCAGTCGACCGTCAAGGACGACGAGGAGCTCAAGAAGCAGGACGAGGGCAACCAGACGTTCAGCGTCACCCCGTTGCCTGCGAGCGACACGGCCGGCAACCCCGTCTCGCTGGCGCCTGGCGAAAAGATTCCCAGCGACGTCACCGCAAAGGACATTAACAGCAAGGTCACTCTGGACAAAGAGTCATACGAGAAGGGCGACAATGTGCCGCCGCAGCTTGGCCCCGTCGTCACTCCTGAAAAGGACCGGGGTCCAAGCCTGTTTGACATTCCAGGTCTGACAAGCACTACAATTCCCGAGTCCAGCCTGCCAATGGGCGGAGATGTGAGCGTCGCTCAGGCCGATCCTGGCGTCGCGATACAGTCTGTGCATTCCGAGAGCACGACCGCTGCTCTCGCCGGCCAAGTTCCAATTCAGCCCCGCAGCGTGCCCGAGGTTGTCGCGGAGAGTCAAGAGCAGGCGCATGCTTCGCCCGAGGCCTCTGCAAATGCTACTGCTGTCGACGAGAAGAAGCAGGTTGAGGAGGAGTTGCACGAAAAGGTCCCTGAAGCTCCTGCCGCTGCCGAAAACGAAACAACCGGTGAAGCTGCCGGCAAGGTTGCCGGTACTGTTGTTGGTGGTCTCGCCGCCGCCGGTGCAGTCGCTGGTGGCGCTGCTTACGTCGCAGGCAGCAAAGCTGCGGAGACTGCCACTGAAGGCACCGCCAAGGTCAAGGAGACGCTCAACTCTTCGACTTCCCCCACAAATGACTTGAAGGAGCTTGCCAACAACGCTGCCGCGAACGGATCAGCATCTAAGGGTGTCCCTGAGCCAGTCTCCGACTCTTTCAAGGATGCCCACGCGAGTCCCGAGGCGGCTGCTAATGCCGAAGCCGTGTCGGAAAAGAAGGATGTCGAGCAGGAGCTCTTGACCAAGGTTCCCGAGTCAAACGCAACGGGTGAGCCCGAGGCCGAGTTCCCGGGAGTCCCCGCTGCCGTGTCCAACTCGATTGAGAAGGCTCACGAGAGCCCCGAGGCCGTCGCCAACCCCGAAGCTGTCGCCGACAAGAAGGAATTTGAAGACGAGCTCAAGCACAAGGGTGCTGCTTCGTTGACGCCAGCCGCACCCTCTTCTGGCGAAGTTCCCGACGTCGTCAAGGAGTCGATTTCCAAAGCCGATGAAGCCCCCGAGGCGGCCACCAACCCCGAAGCCATCAAGGAGAAGAAGATTGTTGAGGATGAGCTCAAGAAGGAGGTCAAGCCGACTGACGAAGTCGCTAACCCCGCTCCCTCTGAGAGCGCCGCCCTGGCTGCCACCGCTCCAGCTCCCACGACTGAATCCCCCGCCGCTGCCAGCAGTGATGCTCCTGCGAATGGAGGTCTAAACGCCAGCGCTGAACAGCCCGCTACAACCGAGATTACCAAGTCGGAACAGGTTGCGAAGCAGTCTCAAGCCGTCTCTGCGCCCAACAATGGCCTCAACTTCAACCAGACCCACGGCGGCACCGAGAACCAGACTCAGCCCATCGTCACTGATGGCACTGAGACGACTGCTGTTCCTGCCAAGTCGGGAGAGGGCGCTGAAGAGGCCAAGCCCGAGGGTAATGGCGCCGCTTCGCACCAGTCTCCCCCTGCCACGCCCGCAAAGAGCGACAAGGGTGCCGACACGATTGCCAGCGAGGAGCGCAAGAAGAAGCGCAAGAGCTTCTTCGGCAGGCTCAAGGAGAAGTTTACCAGCAAGTCGTAAACGTTTGCCACCTAGTTTGGTAGTCGGTGATGAGGTTTCGGACAATTGAATACCCGCTTTTGGCACGGCTGTACGGACTCGTTGGAAATTGCTCCAACTCTTCTCGCCCTCTGCATCTCCTCCCTCCCCTCCCTCTCCTAATTTCTCACCCTCCCTCTCGATACCTTTGCGGTGGCGGGTTTGTACTGTTGTTGTGTATGGACGAACGGAACGGATTGACGGACAGACGGACAGACGGACGAACGGATTGTTGGGTGCTGCGAGATACCAGTCAGGTTTAATGATGGACAGACGGAACAGGGAAGACGGATTGATTGATGGATTGATTGGACGGACGGATGAAGTGGATGGTCGGACGGATTTGCTCGTAGCATCATCCTGTTGATTCAGCCTAGCCCGGTTTTTCTTGCTCGTCTTTGGGGTTTTTTTCTTTGAATCTAATTTCCTCTACTCCTGTCTTCCCTCTTCCCTTCTTGACTATCTTTCCCTGTCGTTGTTGCCTTGGTAGTGTGTGTGTGTGTGACAAACGCATTTGTCGTTTTGAAAGCGCAGCGCTTGGCTTTTTGTCGATTGTGTGTGAGGATGCTCTTGTTGCTTGCGTATGGGATTGATGTTTGGTCTAGGTATCTCACTATTACCTCTTTGTCTTGTCTGTTTGCCTGCCTCTCACCTTTGCTTGCTGACGTGATGGTATAGATGCGCCATTCTTGATCTCTCTCATCATAGCGTTGTGTCCGAGGGACATTCTCAAGAGATTACACTGCCGAACAACTTCACTGGCTGACGACGGCAAAGAAACAAACGCACATGACGAACAGGAGTCGACAACCCATGAAATATGAGAAGTAAACCGCCACGACCGAAACTCCCAAAAGTCGCTGTCATTTTCGGACGTCGAGCCAACCCCACCAGTAGGGAATCCAAGAGCCTGTAGCCCCACGGACAAGTTTGCTGGGATACCGTGTGTATCTTTGGCTGACCAAGAGTCTCTTGTGGAGGAAAGGAGAGAGGAGCGGAGGGAGGCGGGGGTTTATATACTCCAACAGCGCGAGCACGCACCATTCACATGTCCTCCATCGTAAAGGTGGTTAATTCATGAGGCTGAGTGATGCCTAGGAAGTGTGAGTGTTCCACTTGCTTCTGATCCTAGGATTCACCTTCTATGTGTCCCGTGACTGACATAGCGCCACATGCGAGGTATAAAACCACGACTTCTCCAGCCTTCTCTTCCTCTTTTCTGTCAACGGCAAATGAATCCAAGGCTCCTGTACCATCACAGAGAATCCTACGTCACTGTGGTGGCTACTGCAGTCGACGAACGAACAGACTGTGGAGAAGATTTCACTTCAGCAGTGCACTGTCGGTGGCTGCTTCGCGGGAGGCTGTTTCCACGTCTCTCGTTGCTCTCTTTCCCGATCATCTTTGTGGCTTGATGTTGTTGTTCGACAATCTTCGGCTGGAGATGCTGTGGGACGGCTCATGAAGGGAGTGTCGAAGATTCTCCTTCTTGCTGACGTTGAATTGGCGAGCCTGGTGTCTGGATGCGAGAGTTGCGAGGATGGACGCCGCATCTCTCCCACAGTAGGAGACATTCCTCTTCGAGTGACCAAAGGCCAAGTACCCTAGCCGGCTGCGAATGTATTTCGACGCCGAGCATGAACTGCTTGCAGTCCATCAGGAGCAGGAGGGCAGCCTTTTATACCGCTCGCCCAATGGCCTCTGCGGCCCGGTCTCGCAACCGTAGGCCCGAGACAAGGCGGAGTGGGGCATGCGGACACTCCACGGGACTTCTTGCCTCCATTTGCGGCTAGCTGCCGGAGGCGCACGTGCGTCACCGTTGGGCTGAGCCGTGCTACTCCGCTTGCGAGAGGTATAAAAGGTGGGCTGCATCCTGATCTTGGAGCAATGCAAGCCTCTCCTGTTTCCACTCCAGTGGTCGAAAGGCATGTTGCACTGGGAAGACCAACTTCCATGAAGCTTTCCACTGTTTCCCGGATCTTTTGCTCTGTTTGACCTTCCGGGTGAGGATCAAGGATGAAAAGTTGGGAATGTGAAAATTCTGGTGGCGAATTGTATTGCAGCGCATTGTGGCAATGTTCAGCACCGACGTGAGAGGATGAAGGTCTCAGACATTTGCAGTTGTGTTGAACTCAACGCAGGCAACACGTAGCGCAAGGGAACGAACTGAAAAAAGAAGCAGTGGATGGGTTTGTGAAACCTTTTGGCAAGTTCATAAGGGACTGAGAAGCTTCTACTTAATTGAGCACATGCTGCAGGCTGTCGAGTAGTACTACCCATGAGAAGGGAGAGGGTTATTATACTCTCATCGCCGCCGCGGACCCAGCTGATTCGCCGGTTCGCCCGTTCAGGAGGTCCGTGGGAGGCGCGTGACGAGGACCTTCCAGATTGAACTTCTCAATTCTGCTGTCTGGTACTGAGCAGGCAAGAAGTCTTGTGACCAGAGCTCAAGTGACTGATGAGCGCGGGTCAACGCTTAGGAGTATAAAAGGCTCCTGCTTGAGGTGTGGTTTAGGGGTCTCACATCAACTACCTGGTCGTTCGAATCGACAGTTGAAGAGTTCGATCAGTACTGTTGCTCCTGCGCTGCAAGTACGTCAAACTCAAGTACTCGTCCTTTTTGCGAGAGAGTCTGTTCGCTCCTTCCTTTGTGCCTTCCACCCCTGTCTGGCTTCATGCCAGCATTTGCTCTGTCCACACTATCAATGCGCAAAACCAGCCGTCACCACGCGTCAAAAATGAATTGGGATATTTGATTTCAGTACTTGCGCAGCTCAGCATTTTAAGATACCACTTCCACTTCCACCCCTAGCCAGCCCCCAAAAGTCAATGTTCGCAAATTGACCTGCGCCAAAGTATCGGTGGTGGCGTTCCAGAACAGTAGCACAGCAGTAGCACAGGGAGGCAGTAGTCCCAACTGCTCAGAGGCCGCGCAGCTGTTCTCGCTTCGTAGGCTTGTGTTGAACCAGCAAAGTAGAGGAGGGAAACAGTCTGGATTTATAGGTTTCAACAATGCGCTCAGATCACGTGGACTGTCACGGGACTATGATGACAATCACGGGGCTGAGGGTATGTGTGTCCATATAAAAACGGCGGCTTTGATCTGAATTGGTGGGTGTATGGACGGGCGCGGCGGAGGGAGACTCCTGGAATAGACATGATCATCAGCTTCCCTTTGACTCGGGGGTGCCCCTCAGATGTCCCCTACATCTGTTCGGACAATGATTCCAGTACTTGAAGGATATGATCATTATGTTGGATGTACCAAGAACGCCAACGTCGTTTGTCCACGCTACTCGGCGAATTTCCCTATTTCTGTACCCCTGAGCACTCCCTGTCGTCATCCGTTGACACGGGTAAAACAAGTCGAATGATGGTTGTTCCAGGCCTCAAAGAGCCTGAGAATATCACTGGTTGTCATATGGACACCACAGTGAAAGACTCGGAAAAGTGTGTCACTGGTGGTCCGCGAGGCTTTGAGTTTGAAGAGGGGGAGAGGTGCCAGGGGACGCTTTTATAGGAAAGTTGCGAGCTCCTTCCATACCTAGAGATACATGAGTGTCACAAGACCCAAGATTCAAGCATCCGTGACTTGAGCGTATAAAAATATGGTCAGCGTTGCGACTCCTTCTCCAACATGACACCGAGTGCGTCGCATCAAGGGCCTTCCACCTGCAAACCGACCGCTCTTCTCATCACTCTCGGTGGTTGTGGGTTGGATGCTGCAGAAAAGTCGACGCAGAAAACGTCCACTTGGGTTTTCTGGGTCGCGGCTCTGCGTCTTCGATTTCCTTCGCCCATCCGGCCTCGTTCCCCACAACTACATCCGCCATCGCTTGACGAAAATGATTATCACCCTCAATCGATCTCAATGGTCGAAGTTCTGGGTGGACGTGGATGCATGGCCAATATGAGTGGGACCAAAATCATTCCGGGACTCGACGCGACATCTTCACAAGTGTAGCTTGTTGTATACGTTGTGCGCTTCTCCACCTACAGCGCAAAAGGCCAGGGGCAATGAAAGTAGAAGCCACAGATGAGCGCCTGCCTTTATAGCTCAGGCTCGCGTCGGCGGAACAATCTGGCGCTTCCGTGATTGGTCTGAGAGGAAGGAGCGAGCGCCCTCCTTCCAACATCCGAGATTGATCTCGCAGGTATAAGAGCCCTCCCTCTTGGCACTCTGCCTCCATTCTCCAGCGGCATTGCGCATTCGGTGGGAATGTGGAAGGCTCTAGAGCTAGTCGCACTGTCGCCTCTCTTTCCTTGTCCCACACCACTTTGTGTGGCTTGTTCGGGGGCATCAAAGTCTTCGCTCAACGGCCTGCGCCTCTGGATCCTGCAAACCATCTTTGCTCGCCAACTGACTTTGCAACTGACTGCATCTTGCAACGACGTGGATCAGCATGTGCAGTCTTAATATCAAGCTACGTCACCACGTACTGATAATTGCGCAACTGACACTTGGAGCCAGAAAAGTAGCTCGCATTCTTGGATTTTGTGTCCCCAGCGCCGGCCAAGTATGCCGTTCATTCTTCCTCATTGAGGTCCGTGAGTTCTTGAGCTGCGTTTTTCAGCCATGCCAGGCGTAAAACTTGCTGCGAAAGGACGACGACCAGGGCGAGGATATATAGCTGTGTTGAGCTCACGACACCACAGCGATGCCGGAACAGCACTGGCGAAGATGCCATGACATGATTTGAGCAACTTATCCGTATCCGAGTGCGCGAAGCGCGACACGTGGACCCAGGGAGTCGGGTAAGGCTCAACTGCAGCTGATGACATCGATCGACCGAGTATAAATACCTGCCTTCTCTCGTCTCTGGTCTCCCACTCCAATTGATTGAGGACGTTGTCTGCAACAGTGTAATAAGACACGTTCGTACCAAAGTACAGTACTCCTGGTTGGGCGAAAATCGCGAATTGAAGGGTACTGCTGGGGATCGTCTGCATTTTGCTCGCCTTGTCAAACCTGCTCTTCAGCCATCTCCCAGAGATGGTTCCCAGTGCTGACGGTCATTGGTGATTATGTCGTTACGCGGCATGATATGATGTTGCTATTGCCCTTACAAGAGAAAAGGACATTTTTTGACTGTTCAATCCGTTTCCTCTAACTTTGTGATGTGCCGACGGAGCCAGCCAAAGGAAGTGTGTACTCAATGAACGCGATTTGCCTGTGTTCGTGCCCGAGCAACATGGCTCCTTTTGGAATGGAGACGGAAGAAGAGAGTCGGCTCATTCATGAGCGGTTTTATACCTGATCAAAGCAGTGCGCTGTGCACATGTAATGCGGTATCAAGCACCTGACCACAGGTAGCAAGCTCCACGAGGACAGTAGAAGACGGAGTCAGGAGTATAAAAGACTGCCCCTTCTCCTGCTCTTTCGACCCAAAGAAGTGCCTGCCGCTGGTAACAATGAACATGCGGAAGCGTGACAAATTTTCTCCAAGAATAGATGGATTTCAATGACTTTGGCTTTGTTTGCCTCGTTCTTCAGGCATGCCTCAAATCGTCCTCTCTTCTCCACTTCGTGGGTGGTTTACCATCCTCCATTGCATCCAGGTCTCGCCGTCCTCATATCAGTTCCCTGAGAAAACCAGTATCGTTGTGCAGTGATGCTGTCTCACGCGACTCCATACTGGCTTTGAGCCATTGGACTTCCCAAGAGTCGAGTCGCAGAAGGAAACCACACAACAGTAACCCTGGCCTCTAGTTCATCACCACGACTTAGCTCATCTGCAATACAAGTCATCCTGAAGGCATGCGCTGGTGATATTCGAAATGAGAGGAGGAAGTGTGTGGCTTTTATACCACGTCGGCGGCGGGCCGGGGCTATGTCGCCAATGGCGCTGAGCATGTGGACGTGTGATGTCACCGGCATGATAACAGTGCGTGTGACAGAGTCGCGAGACCAGGCGCGTGGTTCCCAAGTAAGAGATAGCCGGAGCAAATGGAGAGAGGAGGAGTATAAATACCTCACTGCTTCTCTGCTCTCCCGACTCGATAGCGCTTCTGCAGCACGCTACCGTTGTCATTCCCGGTGAACGATAGGATATCCGAAGCCTACTTTCTGCTTGTTACCAGGATCAAAAAGTACCGGACTATTTGTTTGCTTTTCCGTTTTCCTGGAAGGGCAGAGGCTCCTCTGCCATTGTATAGACTCGATCCTCTACGCAACGGGATATCACTATCAGGTCTCGATAACAGTCAGCATCATGCAAAAATAAAAAGGGACATCGGCATTGTTTTTCGAATGTGACTTTGTCCCCACTACCCTCATTCTCTCGAAAGCCCACTCTACTCTTTGCAGCACTTCGCCGCCGAGCGAGGGAAAGGAGAAGACAAGAAAGTAATATGGAAGCCATGTGCGTCGATGCAACAAAAGTGGGGAGCTTCTTTCAATGGAATTCCAAAGTCAGTTGCAGGACTGATGAACAAGCAGCAGCAATGAGCGCAAAGGGGAGAATATATACTCCAAAACTTGCCCCATCATCCACTCACATGCGTTGCTACGTCGTTGCCTAGTCTCAGGGGTACTGATGATACCACGAGGACTGATCAAAATCAAATGACAAATTGGCAGCTCAGAGGTCACACGAGGGTCAAGCGCGCGAGCCTGAGGGAGACATAGAGGCCAAGCAGCGGAGGCAGGATGACCGGCGGCGGGTATAAAAGGACCACGGTCGACCGGTTGCTGCAGTTTGTTTCTTCATCATTTGGGCAGTCAACAAGCCAACACAGCCACGACCACTTACACTGTGGCTCTCTGCCTGGCTACAAGTCGCTTGCACCCACCTCACTGTTGGAGGAATTCTCCGGAGTCCGGTTTGTAGGCTGCGATTACATGGAGGCCGATTCGCATCTTGAATGCGTCGGTAATGACGACGGTCGCCATGTTCCATGATGCGGGAGCTTTTCATGTACTGTCGAATCCAGTCAGCAAGACTCGATGAAGATTGTTTGCTAAGAAAATCAAGAGTGTCTACAGGTGAAGCGCGACGAAGGCTGGCCCAAGGGAACGCAAGTCTCTGTACTGTGCATTGTTCGAATGCACATTCAAATGTCCGATGCTGCAGCTACAGTTGGAGCAAAGGGGGCTGCTTGTTTCTTAAATTCCCATGTGTAGGAGACAGAAGAAGCAGGCGTGCTTGTGATCCAGCAAGGAATTAATTCATCAGGTCCACCCAACTTACCTGCTGACTGCTAGCTCCTCGCCCCGAATTCACCACCAACCCACTCCCTTCCATCAAATCCAAGCCTCCTGTGACCTTGTAGTGAACGTTTTGCACCACTTTTCTCCTCACTCCCTGCTCAAACGCGCCTTCAGACCGCGGTCTCATCTCCGTCAAAGCTCCTTCCTCAACGACATCAGCGCGCTTGAGATGCGCGAGAGGGAAAGTGAGGAGGCCACAATCAAGTCCCTCGTCGATCTGACGGCTACTAGAAGATAGTGCCGGATGAAAACGAGTCATTCAAACCAAGTTTGAGAGCCTCTTGGAAGACGTCAGTCACGGCTAGAGCATGAGGTCAAGGGGCTTGTCGAACGCAACATAAAAAGGCTCAAGGAACAGTACGATCAGCTCGAGCGGCGGTCTACGACTGACCAAAAGACCTACTCCCTGAAAAGAGCGACCAAAATGCCTACTCCCTGAACAGAGCGACCAAAATGGTCGACGAGTTGACCGTGCGCTTGAAGAGAAACCTTCTCGCCATGTCGAGCGACGCGAAAGAAGCGAAAATGGGCTAGCTCAGTAAGGCGATTGAGGCAGTGAGTAGACCGTCAAGTAAATAGGTAGGCGTCTGAAGCTCCATCGCGAGGCTTCAGGTCCGAGGTCGACGAATAAAACGGCAGCCAGGAGGCCGACGAATTGAAAACGGCATTCAGGTGTTGAGCAGCGCAGCGATGCGACCGTGGTTGGCCTCACGACTGAACTCCTCCTCGTTGACGAGAACCGTTGGATGGGCGTAGCGGAAGAGTGGTTCACCGTACCAGGGAGACGCGCTGAGATCATGTCATCCCTTCTTTCGGCGTCCAAAGTTCTCCAAACTCGCCACACCTATATCTTGTACTTTCTGTGCGTGCAAACTGCTTCGACCTGCAGAGGCATCGCAACACAGAAACCCGAGGAATGCAGAATCCAGCCAAACGCCGGTGTAGCGATGCCGCAGAGCACTCGGCTTCGCGCGACACTGTGAGGAGGTCCGCAGCACTCGAACAGTCCAGAGACAGGACAGCGGCGGAGACGCCGAACTCGGTCGCTCGACCGGGAGATAAACCAGCCATGCAGGCTGCAAGCAATGGAAGCGCGACTATGCGCGAGGTGAGCGAAAATCATGCAGCACCTTCATCAACTCAGCAGCTGATGTTGTAGGAAATCGAATCAAACGACCAGTCAAGTGCCAAACGCAATAACGCGTCGAGCGTGGCTAAAGTCCATGGCCATTCGTGCGCAGGATGCAGAGATGGTCAAGGGCCTTGTTCGTTGGAGCTCATTGCAATCGAACGCCGCACCAATGTCGCTGTTGGCGAAATGGATGCGTCGAAGCGTGACAACACAACCAACCTTGATGCTCAAGCCCAATTTCGACAACTGGATGAGCTATTCCATGAATTCAGATCCGAAATGGAAAATCTTGGTGGCTCGATTAGCCAGCTTCAACAGGACTTCGAATCTCGCCAACTGGATATTCACAATCTTGGATCCGAAATTGGAAACCTCGGTGGCTCGATCAGCGACCTCGATCAAGACATCAGCGAACTCGGCAACAAAATCACAGAGCTAGGACAGATTCTGGAGAAAAGGGATAACCTCAATGCTGTCATTGGTAAACTGAGATTCGAAGTCAAGATGCAGAACAACAAACACCAGGACTTTGAGGATCGCCTCGACAAGCTGATGAACAAGATCAACATGAAGCAAGATATGGAGAAGAGTAGCCTCGATAAGGCTTTCAGCAATCTCATCGAAGATATCGATATGTTGAGGCATGAGTTCCCGGAGCTGCAGGATGGAAGTGATGGGTTTGGCACGATAATTGCGCAGGCGAGAACTTTCGCTAGCCAGCAGTTGTATGATTGAGGTCTTCCTTATTTAGCCAATAGACCTACCTTCAGAACCACATGGCCTTGACGAGCATGAGCGGGTGCTGTGCGTGATCGTATCGGCAAGACGCGAGAAGGCGCCGACATTGCAGACGCGAAGCCGACATGGCAGCATGCACTGGAAAAAGCAACGAAAATTGCTCCTGCAAAGTCTGGGTGCCGACAGTATCGGACGCTTTTGATGCAGTGAGACTGCAGGGCAGCAGCCCGCGCAACGGCTCCAATGACAGTTGACGCTGCCGTCAGCAAAGCAAACTAGTCGGCCCACGACGTCCAGCGGCCGTAAATCTGAGCTTCTTTGACTGTTGTCGGTGAGGACCGGCTGCTTGGGTCTCGTGCATCGTAGAGATAGCAGAGAGCGTGCTGGCAAGTTGTGCGTTTGTGGGCCGGCGGAGCTAGTGACTTGGCAACTCCAAGGTGGAGAGTTTGGTTGATCTAACATGACGCGTGGGGAGGCGCTTCCCACGGATTTCGTTTTGTCCGGTTCGCTCTCAGTTCCTGGATCGCCGCAGACCCTGGAACATGTGAAGGTGGCGTGAAGACTGGGTGCGGCGCGGCAGGGCTGTTCCCTTGACCAACATCAGACGTGCGGAAGTTTACTAGCGATGATGTCGGAAGAGAAGCGATTGCCGTCGACCGGGGTGATTTGATGGCAGACAACAGCGGCAAAGACGGCCACGGCAACGTGTTGTTCGGATCCACATGGTTCCGCAGGCAGCACAGTGGTGGAAGGTGGGAATGCGCATCAGAGGATACGATGTTTGGGCACCCGGAAACGTGCAGGGCGTTGTACGGCGATTCGCCAGAGGGTACCGTCGAGTAGGTAGCAGTCCGGAATGCGGTCCGCTATAGGAGCTGGCCGACAGTCGACAGAAATGCTTTTGTTCTTCTCGGGAGCAGACGAGAGGTCCGGGCGGGTCGCTTGGACGGAGAGCGAGCAGATTGGGAGTTTGGTGCAAGCCGTCATTTCCTCGTTGGAGATGGAGATGAGAGATCGACATGGAGGTTTCGCAGCAAACCAATAGTCCCCCCTGCAGCGCGAATCGTGGCGGACGAGATGCACCCCACCGGACGGCCTCCTTGCATGGGCGTCGCTTTGCTTGACACTGTGTGACGGCGGAAGGGAGCGCGAGGTCAAGCACATGGCCAAATCTGGAGGTTGTACAGAAGGCGAGGTTGTTTGGCGCTTGGCATGGCGTGCGGGCCGTAGCGCAATTCCTTCGCGGTATAAGCGAACATGAGCTGGGCGTCGGTTGTCGCTCCGGACGCGGCAGCGGCACAGGTACAGGTAGCGCCCGTGGCGGGTCGATGGAGATGGTGTGAGTGGGATGGAATTTGAAGCGGTGACGAGAGGAGAAAGGGGTGAATTCTTGGTTGGCGGCGAGTCCGGTGATGGGTGAGGTGTGAGGTGCGAGGTCGACGGGTGGCAGGGGTCTTCAAGCTGCGACGCCGGTTTTGAGTTTTGTTCCTGAATTCTCTCGGTCACTCGGCAACGTCTTGTTACCCTTAGGCCAGCCGTTTCAGACTCGAGTTTGTCTCCAACAACATCAGCAAATCAACGATGGTGAGCAAGCAGCCGGCAAGGACTCGGCCGTCCTGCAGGTGCGCAGCTGAAGTCAGGATGAGAGCATGATCGGCGGGATTCTACCAGGACCTGGCTGGCGGTGGACCTTACTTGGACGACTTCAGCTTCACCTTCCACTCTACGGATAGTTACACTGACCACCTCGCCGTGTGCCTCCAACGGCTCGTGGCGGTCCGGTGGGGCTAGGAGATTGTCACCAATGCACCTGAGAGGCAGACCAACTGCGGAACTGCCCGCCTGCCTTTGCAATGACCTCAGACATTTCCCACTACCTTACTACTACAACACCCTCCCGCCGCCTGCGCGACTTCAGCCTGCCAATAATCTCTCCTCTCACCGCAGCCAAGTCAGTCCGTCAGCTCAGCCTGCATCACCTCTCACTTTTCCTTCTCCAATCCCAATCCGTTGCCCGCCACCAATTCTACCCGTCGGGTCCTCACCTCAGGCGCTTGCCCAATTCGACCAAGTCCCCTCAGCTACCACTGGATCGCGTCCTGCCACCCGCGCCGATACTCTTAGCTGCTGCACCTTCTCGACCAACATCCTCCGCTGACTGTTCCGGCGTCCGGTCTTTTGACCTCTGACTTTCCCTGTTGGTCAGCCTGCCGACTGGCATTGTCCTTGTCACACTTCAAAATCAGGTGCCCGCCTAAACTGAGGGGTCCAGTATAATCGATGCCATGTCCGCAGTCCCTCCATCCAACCGCAGTCTTCACCGTCCCAGTTTGCCCCAAGCCTACTGACCGGTTGGAAAAATGAGAAGCGTTGCGTCGACAACGCTCTTGACCTTCCGCGTGTACGTCTCTCCATCCCTGCCACTCAAGACCCTTTTCTCACCCTCTGCAGCGATGTTCCCTTGGACGCCTTCTCCGTCGAGCTACGGGGCTCGTGGGACAACTTCAACCATTCTTATCAGCTCCAACGGGACCAAAGGAGGAGCTCCATCAATTGGGTCGGCATCTTCACCTTCAAGGACATCATCTGCGATGGTGACCTCGAAAGCCCCTCCGAAAAGCGCGAGGGCTGCTTGAGGATGGGGGGCACTTACTGGTACCATGTGCGTGACTGATCCGTTGGATCCGAACTCCTTCAACCAGGGAAACTCCATCTAACAAAACCAATCAGTATGTGGTCAATGGCGTCTACGAGTTCTGCGATCACGCGCAGCCCTCGACTACACGCTGTCCTTTCCTCCCAGGCGAAGACCTCAATATCCTCGACGTACCATGTGAAGAAGCTCCCGAAGACCTCCAGGACTTTGTGCCCCAGCCGGCAGACACTCCAGCGTTTACGTGGAATCCGCAGGCGCGCTTCTCCACCCCTCGCCCAAACAAGTTCGAAGCCCTTGCTAGAAAAGCGCAGCCTCCTCCTCCATCCCCAACGTATTCTTCTCCAGTAACGCCCTCATGCGAGAACCCCGACTTTCACGACTTCAGCTCCAACTCGAGCGCCAAACGGCCATATCAAGGGTCGATTCCCACGTCACCTGATGAGGACATCAGGCCTCCATCGAGAAACCCCTCTGCCCAGTCTAACGACCGTCCCTGGACGTCTAGCGACGAAGACAGTATGAAGTCTGCACGCATGCGCGAAAAAGTCACTGGTCTCTTGCGCCGGGCGAGGTCATTGACGAGCATTGCGAGGAAGATTAGTCAGAAGCAAAAGAAGAGTAGTACACCCGGAGACTCCAGCAATCCATCAAGCGTGCCCGAATCTATTCAAGAACAGCCAAGGGAGGAGTTCGATTCGACCAATGGACCGCCCAAAGATTCGCGTGATGTACCCACGTCTGATGGGACCGTCGGCTGTTGGGCGCATCAGCAATGCTGGCAATCGGACGAATCTCGCACCCGCAGGACCGAGGAGCTGGATTCGACAAGAGACAACGAGGTTGCAGGCTGGGTCGAAAGTCAAAAGTTTACCAACGGAGACGAAAATCATCACGACGATGACGCGGACGCAGACAGAGATACCGATGGCCTTTCCGCTGATCATGACGGAATCGAGCATGCGATGAGCGTACACAGCCCAAATGACTCGGTGGCAGGTTATCAGGATCATGACCCGGAGATCCAATGCCAACAATCACCTGGACTATCTCAGTCACCTGAGACCATTGGTGAACCACACGGTTGGTTGCATCTGCCCGCAGACGACGAGGACTGGCATGGTTATTCGCAGATGTTTGGACAGCCTCAAATGCAAAAGACTACCGGACGACGATACGGTGCAGCTCCACAACGACACAACCCTTATGCAGACCAACGGCCTCATGTCCCCATGTACCAGCTCCAAGGAGACGCTGAGCCTACGGCGGATGCTACCTATTACGAGGACGATTCCAGCCTTTTTGAGAGACCTGTGAAATTCGAACATCAGCGGCACGCTCCCCAGCTGGATTACACCTGCGAAGGTGATTACCGATACTACCCAGGCACTGGGTCATTCATTGAGGATCAACGTCACTATGGGCTTAGCCATCCTGAATTGTTCTGGGGTCCGGATAATTGGAAGCAACCAAATCTGACAGCTGATATTGCTCGGAATCCTACTTTTGCAGAGGATGATCCCCTCGTTTGCTGCGACGAGGATTTCCAGGAGTCAGCTTGTCCTGACGAGGACTTTTCAGAGTTGTTGTGTCCAGATGGATCAGAAGGGTCAAGCCCTCCAAGTGACGATGGCTCCTGGACGAACACAAGTTGCGACTCGAACGATCCGGTCAGCAGGTTCAACAGCATTCTCCGTAGATACAGAGGCACCAACGATGCGCCAGTCAGTGTCCACACAGAAGAAGACGACTCCCGCGAGAACAACCCCAGTACTCCGACTCAAGACAGCGGTTTCTTGGGATACAGCTTACCAGAGGAGGAGAGTACTTCGCAAGCAACCCTCACAAAAGTCCCCACGCACACGACCGTCGTTCGCAGAGGCTCCTTTTCAAACGCACCGAAGCTAGAATTGAACCTGGACGGCAGCGGGCTGGGCGACTGGAGTTCACTCAGCGAACACAGCACAACTCTGGACGACCTCGAAAACTTTGGCTTCTAAGCCTGACCATTCGACACGCTTTTCAAATGCTTGTCAGCATCACGCGACGTTTACAATTTTCTTTGTACCTTTTCCATCTCCCGATCCAGGGGGAGTATTCTGCATATACCGCCGTGTTTCTTCAAATCTCTTCATTTTGGCACCCGCATCCAAACAGCAAGGCGTCGGTACAGGTTCACAACTGGCTGTACAAATGACCAGCAATGTAAAAGTATTCTTAATTACTGTAGCATATGCATTCTGGCGGAAGCATAGCGGGGATGTAATTTGCTCGGTAGCTCTGGCTAAAAATGGGCGGAAGGACATGGCGGAACAGGCAGCACGATGTATGACTTTGAGATACCATGGAAGGACGGATCGCTGCAGCAGGGCTGTGAGGCTGAAGATGGAGCGCGCTCAAGCGCCGACGAATATAGCACATCTATCCGCACTGGACTCTGCTTTGACATGATGATCAGTCATTTGGACCGCGGCTCGGTCAGTGTCGTTGCCCAGCGCGGCACCGCCAAGGAATGTGGAGGGCGAGGTTGCGTGTGCGGGCGGGCGTCGTGATGATATCGTGTCCGCCGCTTCACCGAAAAGCCGCTGGAGAAAAAGCTCCGCCCGCCTTCTCATGGCATTTGCGCAAAAAGATGCGCGTAGCCAAGCCTCCATCAGTGCCACTGTGTACGCGTCTGGCCCTCTGGCAGGTTGCGTCAACGGCGTGAAGGGGGCTGTGCTGACGCCTTCACAACCTGAGCTGGCCTTGGGCGTGTGGGGGAGACGATGCTCTGCGAAGGATTTAGAGACGGACGGCGCCGCTAGACAGGCCCTCGTCCTGTTGTCACCACTCACTTCTCAACATCTCGACTCTTCCTCAACTCTTCCACCGCAGCCTCGACGTTGCGCCTCCGCCGCCGCCCACATTCTTCACCCCTCCGCCTCGCCTTACCTAACCACCGCACCCAACTCCGCCAGCCAGCCCAGACCTGACGACGCCGCCCAAGAACCCACCACCGCCTCACCCTCCGCTCTTCCGAACCCCTCAGCTCCAGCGCCTACGTTTCGCCTGCCGGCCTTTATTCTTGATTCTTGCCTCGACCTGGCAAGCCACTTCGCCGACCGCTTCCTAGACTGCCGAAAGACAACATGGTGCTCAAGAGGGTTCAAAACATGCTGAACAGCCGCTTCCCTGGTACTCCCGCCGCCATTGTGCTCGCATGAACGCCGAGACTGACGATGGCTTGTAGGCTCATCGGCCGAGGACATACCTGACCAGGATTCACCAGAGGCCAACGCGACGAGGGGTGTGGTACGTTGGGCTTTGTCAACTCAGCCTGGGGGCCGACTAACGACTGCATAGAGGCTCTTTTGCGAATCGGGGGGCCCCAACAACGCTGTGAGTGGTTTTGTGCGCATCCTCGAGCAGAGCAGCGACTGACCGTCCCAGGCCGAAGAGATTCAGTACCTGCCCGACATTGTCACCGCCGCCGAATCTTCTCCCGCAGCAGCTCAAGCATGTGCCTACCAAATCCGCAAGTTCCTGGCCAAGGCGTACAACTCGAAGCCGCACATTCAGTACAACGCGATCATGCTGATACGCATCCTCGCCGACAATCCCGGGCCTACGTTTACGCGCAACATCGACTCCAAATTCATCGACACTGTCAAGGAGGCGTTGAGGACATCCAAGGACCAAAGCGTGCAGCAAATATTGCGCGAGACGCTGCATTCGCTCGAGAGGGACAAGGCCTATGATGTCCACTTGAATCCGCTGTTTGCTATGTGGCGCAAGGAGCAATACCCCCCTGGAATGGCGCCGCGCACGCTCAACGCTCCGGGATGGAATCCGCAGATGGCTGGGGGTTTCCCACCACCACAGCCCTCGCGATCACCGCAGCCACAACAACCCCAGAGCCTTCCGCCCCCGTCCGAGCTCTCGGCGCGTGTGGAAGAGGCCCGGACATCCGCAAAGCTTCTCTTGCAGCTGATTCAGAGCACCCCGGCCGCAGAAGTCGACTCGAATGACCTAATCAAAGAGTTTGGCGAGCGCTGCCAGCAGGCTCAGCGTAGCATGCAAATATACATCAACATGGCGACGGCATCACCACCTTCAGGCTCCAATGCCGATGAGACCCTTCTGACCCTGATTGAGACCAACGAGCAACTCTCCCTGGCCCTCACCAAACACCAACGCGCGATGCTCTCGGCGCGCCGCTCCCATTCGTCCACCAACGTCAACCGCGACTCGCAAGAGCAGCAGAACTACACGGGTCCCACGACCGCCAGCGGCTCCGTCTACTCGCAATCAGGCTCCGTCTCGCCCTCGGCAACCTACTCCTCCTCACCGTACACCCCCATCGGCGCGCCACCACCGCCGCACCTCCAATCCTCGCTCGCCAACCGCTACACCTCCCCCGACGACCAGCGACAGCAGCAACAGCAGCCGTACCAAGCGCCTGGCGCGCTCCCGCCCGTCGCCACCAGCGGCCGCTCGACGCCCCTCATGGACCCGACCAAGACGGCATACGGGCCGGACCCGTCCGAGGCGCACGACCACGACGACCCCTTTGCCGACTCGCACTCGGCCCAGTATGGCGGCGGCGCGCAACACCCCTCGTCGACGCATGCCTATTTTGCTCGTCAGGAGAGCGCAGGCAACCACGCGACGATGCACGGCGGCGCGCAGGCGTTTAGTCCGGTCGATGAGCGCGGCGGCGCAGGAATGGGCACGGCCGGTGACGTCAGCCCGGTCGAGGAGACGCGCAGGGGCGCGGGCGAGGCTAGGTACAGGTATTAGAGATGGAAAGCAAGGTAGGGTTGGCTGGCGTGCGGGAGTTGGTTCCTTCTGCTTTTCAGCTCTCACATTCTTCTTCGAGACGAGAGGATTCTTCGTCGTTGTTGTAGTTTTTTGAATCTTGGAATTATTCCTCCTTCCCCTTTTGGACTTCCCCGTCGTCTCTTTTGAAGCTTTGTTGGTTTCTTATTACCTGTAACCCTGTACCTTGGATGGAGTGGGAAGCGATGTGAAGCGTCTTGTCATGATTGTGTTGCTGACTGGATGTATGAATGAATGTCATCTGCGAGTGCTGTGCCCAACCCCCTAGGGGTGTTTGTATCTTGTTCCATGCGGTGTATGATAAGTGAGCATGTGTAGAAACACAGTGGTGTTGCGGCTGACTGGCCTTATGTGGTTGTCATGGTCCACCGTCGTACTTTACCTAGGGATGTTTTTTTGTGCAGTTTATAGGATCGTTTTGTACACAGAGGATGCGTGCCCTGTCTGAACCCTACCATGTTTCGTGCTGCTGTTTACCTACCCAAATACCTCCTCACGTCACCAAGCTTGGGTCGTACCGATGCCCGTCGAGTTGTTTCTGCCATGGATGGCAGTCCGGTTGTCACGCTCTCTGTGTCCGTCATTTTGTGTGATGTGAAATCTATCAGGCTTCGTGCGCGCTCTTGTCACTCACTCATAGCGTACTCACCCGCCTACATCCACCACCCATCCATACCATTGATGGGCGCTGCCTTTTGAGTCGCATATCAATCTCCTCCCAAAGCACACGGCACGCGCCGTCTGTCTGTCTGTCTGTCTGTCTACCCGTCAATCAGCCCATCTGTCGAACCAGCCGTTGACACTGGCATCCGTCATGTTCTCGCGCTTGATCGATGGCACGTTACCTAGTTTTGACGCTCGTCGAGATCGCCGCATAATGGACGTCGCACGACTGTCGTACAGTGTCGAGAGAGAAAAGGACAAGCCAGGGGAGGGAGATGATGATGATGATGATGGGGCCCGAGAGTCTTCTGTTAGGTTATTCGTCTTGCATAACAAACAGGCACTTGAGACGCAACCCAGTGAAAAAAAGATGATGGGGAAGTAGACAGGAGGGTACGTACATGTTTGGACAAGGGGATCGATGGATGGTGGGTGCCGCTGGCCAGCCATTGACTTCTCCTCCTCCTTCTCTGTTGAGTCTGTCATCTCAAATCAGCAGGCAGGCCGAGTTCACGATGGATGCCAAAAAGGATGCCAGGGGCCAGGCAGGCCGCGCAAGCAGACGAGACATGTGGGACATGAAGAAAAGAAAGAGCTAACCAGGACGTCAAGAGGGCCATGTTTAGCATTGCAGAGGGCCAGATGGTACGTTTGCGAGTCGTGTGTGTGGTTGTCGTAGCATGATGTATTCGTTAAAAATGCGCTGAGCAGTGTGTGCGAGTATGCAGCAAGCAAGCAATACTATGCGTGCGTAGTAGCTCCTCCACTCCTCCACTCCTCCATCCTTCCAATCTGGTATTCAACAATCTGATAATCCTCCTCTCATCCAACAGCAGAACCAGTCTGCCCGTCTCCATTCCTCCACTCTCGCTCCTCCTCCATCCAAAAAATGGCGACAAAAGTCATAAGGTAGCGAAAACCACGTATTACCACCATCTCCAGAAGACGAAAAAGATCTTAGCCAAGCCAAAACGAAATACGAAAAAAACTCGCGTCGTCAGCCTGGCTCGTTCGTTGAGGTCGGAGCCGCTGCGTTCTGCTCCCGTGCGGCGAATGGAAACAAGACAGTTAAAAGGAGGTTCCTCGCTTGTCGTTGCCGTGCTCGACTCGCGATTCAACTCAGATCATCGGCATGGGGCCGTTTAGACCTTCATGGCGAAGCTCTTGAGGTACTCGTAATCGGCAACGTTCTTCTCGACCG
Organism: Phyllosticta capitalensis; assembly: GCF_038381095.1. Taxonomy (NCBI): domain Eukaryota; kingdom Fungi; phylum Ascomycota; class Dothideomycetes; order Botryosphaeriales; family Phyllostictaceae; genus Phyllosticta; species Phyllosticta capitalensis. The sequence continues at coordinate 1,133,729 of NW_027117444.1, read as the reverse complement.
TGGACTGGATCTGCTTTGCGCCCTCGGGGCCAAACTTCTCGGTCCACTCCGCGAACAGCTCAGCGTCGGATTTGGGAATCTTTTTCTGAAAGTGATTAGTGGTGTAAGTGTGCTGTTCTCAAGAAAACAGGAATGGTTGAGGGATCAGTAGCTGTTTCTGTCCCGACTCTTGTTCCCTTTGTATCCGTCCGTCTTTTGTGGTGGCAACTTCAAACCGCAATGCAATCCAATCCGTGTAAAAACAACAGAATGAGACAAGGCGCAAAAGAATACACAGCCCAACAATGCTGGCGACAGGATCGAAAGGAGAGCAGAGAAAGACGACAAAAACAGCCACAGACGTACCTTGGCGCGCGGCTTCAGGTCCTTGCTTCCAATCGCGTCCTCGTGGAAGCCCTTCCACTTCTCAAAGGCCTCCTTAGCGCACTCTTGGTCCTCGTCGCTCCAGTTGAGCATGCTCTGGCTGAATTCGATGCCCACGCTCTCGCAGTAGCGGCGCAGGACACCCTCGGGGTTGTCGAGGAGGTCGTCGGCGTCAATGACGCAAATCTCGACGCGCTCATACTCGTCGGCCGAGCCGTTGACGCCGTTGGTGGTTGCGGTGCCGTTCATGCCGTTGGTCGCCGAAGTGCCGTTCGTGCCGTTGGTGCCATTCGTAGCGGGCTTTTCGTCATTTTGCCCCGCAACCTTGGGCCCCACGAGACCGGTGTTCTTGAGGTAGTCGAAAATGCGGCGCAGCTCGTCGTAGCCAGCCTCAGCGGGGTCAAAGTTGTAGAAGCCAGTAATGGCGTCCAGAGGTGGTACCGTGCAGCGGAAGTACGACGGAATCGAGTTGCGCGGGTGGCGGATCAAGAAAGTCCAGTGGAACTTGGCCAGCAGCTCCGTCGGCACCACGGTCGGGTTGCCTTCTTCGACCTCGGTGGGGTAGGGGTGTGGAGGCACGGTTGCTGGGAGCGTCTTGATGTTTTGCGCCTCCTTAGGCAGCTTGACTGCCGGGGCGCCCTGGATGCTACCACCATTGGTGACGGTGGTATCGTCCGCGTCTAGGGCGCTGTCGACGCGGGCGTGATGGGTGGACTTGACAGAGCCATCGGTGCCAACGCCACGCTTGTACTGGACGAGAGATGGTGCTAGCGAGGCGGGCTTGCCGTTGGGTGGGCACAGATAGTGGGCGATGTCCTTGATGAAAATTCGCTTTCCCTGCTTCCTGGTAAGTACTTGTAGAGAACTCGCGTTGCATGGCCATTATGCTTCGAGTTCTCGCGGTACTCGCCAGGCTGACAAGGAAATGATGGGACGGCTAGACAGGTTGCGCTGTCTGTGTTGAGCACCGAGCTGCTTTGCAATTAAGACGGCCAAAAGGCCAGCAGGCATGTTCAGGCACGAGGGCAATGAAAACGTGGATTGGAAGAGACGTGTCGTATTTTGAACTCAGATCTGGGGGAGGGAAGAAAGGATTGGTAGGGAGAAAGATGGATTGACAGGGGCGAGATAGACGACATGCAAGCAAGCCGAATAGGCAACACTGTGCCTATCGGAGGGAGGGATCCAACCTGGGTGTTTTCGCGATCTATTCTGTCGATGATGGTCTTGTATGTGCTCTTGGCGAAGCCACTGTCGATTCTGGCCTGCTCGTCGTTCAGGTAGCGGTCGCCGATTCTCTCGGGGCCGTAGTAAAAGGCGTCTCCAAAGGGTTCATGGACACATTGGAGCTCATCACGTCGGGTCATGAAAACCTGAGAGCTATTGTCAGCACGAGTAGATGAGAGTGGGAGGTAAACATACACGCTCAAAGGCGGTGGAGCATGCCCGCGGGTGGGTAGCTACGAAGACTGGTTTGGACGTCATTTCGTATGAGGAGGAGCCGAGTCCCAGGGCGAGTAGAGTCGAATATATTCCAATCCGTTCTCGGAAGCCCTAGAACAAAGCGAGGGTTTGAAGGAGCTCTCGTGTGTTTCAACGAATTGTAAGCGGAGGGTTTGGCGGGTTGAAATAATGCTCTGGCGGCGTAGTAGCGGCGTGAGAGAGGATTGATGGAGACTTCGGGGGAAATAGGGCGAGGGAGCGTGGAAGCTTTGTAGGCGGTGGTAGACAGGGCATGGTGTCGGCCTTGTCAGTCCCCAGATAACCGTAGCGGCAGCGGCATGGCACACGCTCGGTCGTTCTGAATGGAGGAGCGATGGATGGATGGTCGACCGGCCGGCCCAGAGGTGAGAGATCCCTGTCGCCTCCGACGTCACTGCTCTTCTGCCGCCCGCCCACCTTCACCAAGGCCTTCAAGAACAACAACACCTCGCCGCCGCCATCGTGGGCCTCTGCCCCGCCCGTGTGACCACAGCATTAGTTCCGAGTAGCATGAGCCTCAAGCCGCATGCAGCAACCGTCGCACCTCGTTCGCCCATGGCACCGCAACCACCGCACCCACACGCAGCCAGCCCAGCATCCACCCCACGCCAGCCCTGCCCAGCCGGCACGCCTCCAAACAAACCTTTGCTGGACCCTCTTTGCCGGAAATGGCTCATGCTTCTCCAATCATCGCATCCATGTCCACCTCGCCGCTCAAAGCTCAAAGCTACCCAGCCCGCCAGCGACCTGAACTTAGCGACGCGACGGCCACATCCCGACCGAGGGTCGAGACACGCTGCAGAAAATGCTGCTCCGCCACGGCTCGGACTTGCCTACCCTAGAGGCCGTCTTTTTGTTGAGCATTGAGCAGCAATTCTGTCTGCCGCAACCTCTGCCCGATCAGTGCCTGGCCTGCAGCTTGGCTGGGCTGCACCTTGTTCAACGCGTTGCCGTCGTCGGCAACAACGCGGTCGGCAAAGGAGCAACGCGACCCACTCCCCAAAACTAACCCCGCGGGATCTTTCAACACAAAAATAGTCAAGTCAGCAACACGGTCCCATTGGCCTTGCCATGACTCGGCAATAGGCACTGCAATGGCAGTTCAAGACGAATCAAAAAAGCATCGCCCTCCACGACGCCGCGATTGCCGCAAAACGTCCAAATTGAGAGAGAAAGCGGTGGAGACGACTGTCCATCTTACGAGACTGACTTCGGAAGACAAGAGAAAACGTGGTTAGGACCACAGGTCAAGACGCGACGCGAGGAAACTAGACGTGAAGAAAATTGGAGCCCCGGCAAAGTTGCATTGCAGCTGAATCCACAAAATCCAGGGTTTTCTCGGTCCGGGCTGTCGCTTTCTGCCATCTCACCAACTTCTCCGCGCTCTTTGCTCAAAGCCTTCTCCGCCGACTTACCAATGCTTTGGCGCTTCTCCATAAGAAATCTCGGGCTCCGGTCGATTTGCCCGCGACGGAGCGGAAAGATGCATCCTGAGTTGGTCCGTCTTGGCCTGGGGCAGTACCTGCTGATCCGGTCTGGATTGGTCCTGAGATGATTCGACCCCGACGGACCTGGAGCCGCCTGTCCGTGCTCGACGACTTCTGCTTTCCCATGTGCTCCAACCACCGACTACAACCTCTGGTGCTACTGGATATGCTTTTTTGACTATGCAGTTTGACTTTTCCCTTGATGCCGTACGCTTTCGAAGCCGAGTTTGGTGTTCAATTTTTCCATTTTTCTTGCGCTAATTTGACATGTCGACTTCTCTTTCAGCTTCCTAATGTGCTGTGCCAGGATCCATATCCATGCCAATCCGCTGGGGTTGGCAGTGAAAATAGCGGACCTCGAAGAACTTCGTCGAGGTGCCTCGGCGGCTTGCCGGCAGCAGCGGTTGCTATCCGGACCTCAATGACGCCGGTGAAGTAATCGCCTCCCAATGGCGTCAGTCTCTCATCATGAGCGGCGTCGACGCATCAGGCGACTACCGTGCGACTGGTGGGCGAAGCGAAAGTTGGCATCCGTGACGCAGGAACACGCAGCAGATTTCTTGCCTGCATTGTGGCAAAAATCGTCAAACGCCTCCGAATTTGTTTGGATCCTGAGGCAGCTTCCCAAGCCCTGCAATTTCTGGCTTTCGACGACAAATCCTGACACCGACGTGTTGCAAGCCTTTGGCTTTGGGCCTGCACAATTGCCGTATGTCGTGGCAGTAAATGTTCCTGGATATCATTGTGATGCCGCTGGAGTCGTGGAATGGAACAGCTGGAGCTGTTTGGTCTAGCCGCAACGCAAAGTCGCCGTGAAAGAGCTAGGATGACAGAGGAGACGCGCTTCAGTCGGACAATATTGCGGTCGTGGAGCTGCGCGCTTCCTTCCACAACGCCACGGTGCGCCCGGGCATGTGATTCTTACCTTCAAGAAATCGCGACATTGAGCTGCTCTTGGACACCCCGCTGGTCCACCGCAGTATTACTGCATATCTCCAGGCTCTTCATGAATTTGACTCGGACAGAAAACAAGTAATCAGCATTGCTAACTTACGTCCCACTTGTCGGTGCCCAACAGAAGTCTTCATGGTGAAAATTCAACCCAAAAGTCTCCGCAGGACCGAGGCTGAATTTGGCGTTCATCGATGGAGCAATCGTCTGACAAGACGACCCACGGCTTTGCGCGTCGTAATATCTGGCTCTATGACAATCAGCACCAAGAGCAACGCGATGATTCGCCCGGTCAACCTACACAGGAAAAATCTCACATGCAATGTTGTCCAAACATAGCATTCGCTTACCGTCGTCTCGAAAGCCTCCACCACGCATTCGGAAGATGCCTCTTCGGAAGATGCCTTAGATCGCGAGAAATCGAAGAGCACTTCAACACCTCCAAAATTGAAGGAAGAGCAAAGCAATGAATTTGCCACCTTGAGGGCGCAGGTGGTCGTGAACACCAGACCTGTGCCTCTGTTTTTGCGGGAGCAGGACGCCACTTTATAACCCCAGAAAGTCGATGACGAGCTCGTATGCCTGGTTAGCCGTGCCTCCGAGCTTCGGTGGCACAACTGTACGCTGCTTGTTGTTGACGTGATGAGCGTGCGGCATCAGGACATTTGTGTGGCCGATGGCGTGCTTGCGGAGATGGAGTCAGGGCGTCCGTGCCATCGAGTCGACGTGAACATCACCAACAACTTCCATGTCGACGGGAACGATGTTGAAGAGGAGATGCTGCGATGGGTTGATATTCACTGCTGGTCATGTTGGTGCTGCTGGTTCTGTCGTTGAGGAATTGTTGCGTCGTCTGGCGGTGCTGCGTCTTTCCAAGAGAAGAGACAGAGGCCGACCGCATCACCTCGTCGATTGCCTTGAGGCTGCAGCTTGCCTCTTTTCATCATGGGGCTTCGAAGCAGATTTCTGACTTTTTATCGTCTACGCAACTTCCTTTTCATCTTCTTCCCACGGTTCAAATGCCTGTCACCCAAATTCCTCGGGAATCCACATCACAATCAACACCAAGAATCAACTTCTACCGTCATTCTACTTTCCTCTGAGTACATACCTGTTCCCGAGCACCGTCTTTCAACTGCATCCATCGTATCCATGAATCGATCACAGCCTCCGAGAGCCAAAGTCCATCCAATTTCTGTCCCGTGCCTTGCTCCGTCCGCCTTGTCCCTTTCTCTCGCTCCCTTCCTCCCTCCCTTCTAACTCCAACCCTTTCTTGACCATTCGCCCCTCCAGGCACCAAGCCAATCTACCGCTGCTAGGCGTAGGGCGCAAGCCTCTCAGTCAATCATGCGGCCGCCCACGAGCGTCTCGCGCCATGCTCGGCCACGCATCGGATCCCGCCGTTCTGCTTTGCTGCTCGGCCTCTCGAGATGGACGGACCAACCGCGCCTAGTAGTGCATTCCTATTCTGTTCGGCCAAAGAGAGACAGACTGCTACAATCGCTTCCTGCGCTTGGCCCGGAAGAACGAATCGACCGTTGGATACACCTACCGTCCCATGCACTTTCCGGGTCGCTTTACATATGGATCGCTAGCTTGCACATCACCCAGCCAAGATGGCGAATGACAAGGAGGAGAAAGCGGAGGAGTAAAACGGCCCTGGCTACCACATGAAAGCAGAGATCCACCGGCACCAAAGCAGGCGGAGAAAGACAATGGGCGCGGTGGCCGGCCCGGTGGCCAAACAGTTGAACGGTAGGTCGCCCGCTCGAGCACCACCTGGATCGCGCACGGAGGAAACGGCGGGGAGCAAAACAGAAAAAGCAAAAACGGAAGCGATAACGAGGTAGGTAGGCTGCACATGAGATGCTAACGGCAAGCAAGTACAGATGGGATCCAGAGAGAGCGTGCGAACTGGAACATGGGACCCTCCTTCATCGCACCCGTTGTCCACTGAACCAACTTTCGGTGTGGTTGGGCAGGCGCAACTACCTCCAACCGCTCCAATCCAGTGCATGTCTGCTTTCAAAGCATCCATGTGACTGTCTTGAAGCAAGGCGTAGAGGTCCATCACCCGCCGAGATGGCTAGCCTTCGTCTTGCGTACCCGCCCACCTATCAAGTCGCCAGAGCAGTGGAACCAACCAAGTCACTCACATCCTCCATGCGTACGCACTCCACTGCTCCAGTGGCGCTGTACTTGACTTTGCGCTTCTGCTTGCTCACTGCTTGAGGAGAAACGAATGGACTGATCATGAAGCGCGGCGTCGTAGAGGTTGTAAGCAAATCATGCACCCACCACTCACTGTAGAGCCACCATAGCCGACAAACGCACTTCTTACACCAAAGTAACAAAATCAGTCCAAGGTTGAAAGCCAAATGCAAACTTGGAATTATGTATGCCGGAACACCTCTCCGGACCCATCCTATTCCTATTCCTGTCCCTATGCCTAAGGTAGCCACGACCCAAGGCCGTCATGACCTGACTGATGTACCCGCCGACGCGACCGACCGACCGATTGACTGCACGGAAAAGTAGTAGTGGAAGCAAGGAGAGAGAGGAGGGGGAAGATGGCAAACACTGAGAAGAAAGAGTCGAAGCAAAAAAGAAAAAAAGCCCAAGCAAGATAAGACACCACAATCGCCCACGCCATGCTTTGAGTTTACAAATGAAAAGGGAAAGGGACGGGTGCGAAGGAATTGGTTAGCACGAGAAGGCAGAAAGCTGAGTGTTCGCAAGGGAGAGAGAGAGAAAAGGTAGGAGCCGAGTTCTGCAGCTGGTCCTGCCGTAGTTGTAGTCCGTCTCCAGCCCTGGACAAAAATAGTAGCCCTGCTCACGCGCACTCGAACCACGAGATGGAAATAATAGCCTCGACCGAGGCAGAAAAAGAAAGGGATAGGGAAAATTTTTCCTCTAAACATTATTATGTAAGAAAGAAAGAGATGGGGCAAGGGGGACCTGCAAGCCGTTGTGATGGTTGCCAAGGACAATTGGTACCAGTTTTCCAAGCGTCGCCAGCGGAGCAGGATGGCAAATTTGGGATGGTGCAGGCGAAGTTGCTGATCCACAGCGGAAACGGGAAAGTCCAAAGACCGAAGCAGGCGTGTGGTGGTGAGGACGCAGGTGGAGGGAGAACGCGAGGTTGCAGTAGGATCGCAGCGTGGGAGACGTTGTTCGAGACGGCTCGAGTAGATTGGAACCAGAAGCCGAATGCTTAGTACCGCAGCTTCCCGAGAAGCGAGAAGCAGTACGCGCAATCGCGCTCGTTCTTGAGCTGCAATTTGTTAGCAATAGCTTCGAGCAACAGGAAAAGAAAAGCACTCACCTGAATCATAAACACCTTAGCCCGCGTCCCCGCCACACCTCCAATGGCCGGCACACCTCCCACATCCCCGTGAGTTCCTACCGTGTCCTCCCACACGCTGACAGCAATGCCGAGCCGTCCGACCCTCTCAAAGCAGCTCTCGCCCAGACACACGTCCAGCAGCGTCTCGCCTTTGGTCTTGCCGAGCACCACGATGCGCATCTCATTTTCTGGGTCTCGCTGGCCAGGCCCGCCTTGACCGACGCGGACATTTTGCTCATTCGACGCCTCTGGCCGCATGATCGAGAGACGCGCCTTGCCCATGTCGCGCCAGCGCGAGCTCGACTCGCGTGCGTAGAGGCGGATTTTGGGGTGGGTGATGCCAAGCGGCATGCCGTTCCCGAACGGGTCGGTCGGCGAGACGTCCTTGCCGGGAGAGGCACCAGTGCTACTCTCAATCTCCATGGTCAAGCTGTCGGTGCTGCGGGAGCGGCTGCCATCACCTGACGAGTGGATGCTCGATTTAGCAATGTTGAAAAACCGATTGCCGCCGGTGGAGAACCGTTTCAGCGCGCTAAATGCGCTGCTAACGGTGTGGACGCTCGAAGTGGTGCCGGCAGAGGTGCTGATGGCGCGTGTTGACTTGGCGCGGTAGCTGCTCCGACGGCCTAGGCTGCCCCAGAAGCTGCCACCTCCCGTATTACTGACTGATGTACGCTCAGCGTTGCGGCGGTCGATGACGGCGGCCCAGGAATCCCCGTTGTTAGGACCTCGGGCGTTCTGCAGTGCAATGTATGTGGGGTTGTTGATACGAGCACCATTGAGGAAGTTGTACAACACTTCACTTTCCTCTTGAGACCGCGCCCGGAACATAAAGTTAGAGCCGACCTTCAATCTCGAGTTGGCCGTCGGAGGAGAGCGGACGGAAAGGTCCAGTGCTGTTCCGCGCGACAGTTGAACAAGTGGCGTGAGCTCGAGCGCAACTAGCGGCTTTGTCCCAGCTGCAGCCTGCACGGCTTCCCTGTCTGGAGTGTCCATGGAGTGTGCTGGACTCATTTCGTAGGCTTCGACCAATCCGGGCGTGATGACAATGCTGCACTCTTCAGGGAGAAGCGATTCCCACGTTCCTTTTGCGTCGACCCAGGCCATCACAGAGGCTACTGTTTTGGCAGGCCTTGAGCCCGTGGATGGAACGGACCTGTACGGACCATTGGATGCCGATTGTGAGGGCGTAAGAGTGTCATTGGGAGACGTGTATAGCGACTCGGGTGGCGATTGGCGCTTGAATGGTGACATAGGAGTGCCGGGTAATGAGCCAAGTACGTCTGCGGCTTCGAGTTCGTCTTCGGAAGATTCGGAGAAGATTGAGTCCTCGTCAGAGTAGGAGAGGTCGCTGTCACCGGAAGAGTCGCTGCAGGTCGAAGGATGGTACTCATGCTTCAATGGGGACGACGTACGTCGATGGCCTTTGTATGCTGCGGTCGTGGAACTAAGATTCGGCGTAGCGCCTGTTGTTCTGAGCGGCGCCGGGCTAACAACACGATGCGGCGGCGGCGGAGGAGGTACATCGTCCGGCTCTTTTTGCAGTGGGTCCTTTGTGAAGGGTAAAGTAAACCGCTTCTTTTGCAACTTGTTCGGCGAGGTTGACTCTTTTTCAGCTGGCGCTGGCTCGGGTTTGGGATCATTTCGTGTTGGCGCGGTAGCTGGGCTGGGCTTCCTCAATCTGTTTACGGTTGGCATATCCGCCGTAGGCACAGACGAAGTTCGACGGCTCCTGCTGAATGGCTTCAGAATTTTGGCAGCCAATGGAATGTGATCCTCCTCTTCTGAACGGTCACTGTGGCTATCGTCATCAGTACCAGAGGGGGGATACCAAACAGAGTAGCCACCCTTCTTCGTTTCGGCAGAAGAGGTGGTGCTCTGAGTGGATTGAGTTGATTGAGTGCTTTGAGTTAGGGATGAAGACGTGTCAACCACACTAAAGTCATAATCAAGTTGGGCTCGTGACGTTCGCCCGGATGTTGCTGGCAGAGATTCTTGAACACTGCTGTCCCTGGAGCCACGTCGTGTGCGGGGATCATCCCGGGAATGCCTCTGGGCCTTGGAGCGCTTGAGTGCGGGAGCGGTCGGGCTCTCTGCACGTACCATTGCGTCGGTGAAGGTTGTCGCAGCTGAGCCAAGTGGCTGAGTACGCGTTTGCCGCGGCGTAAGATCCTCGACAGGTGCAGTGTTTGAAGACCATTCGTCGACTTTGGGCACTGTCCTGAGCTTGTTGCTTCCACTGGACGGGGGAGTGCTTGGAGTCGTTTCTGACGACTGCGTTCTCTGCCGCTCTGGGGTCTCCACGGTCCATCTTGTTGCGGATTCGCTGGCTTGCTCTCCAATGGGTATGTGAATTTCCCGTGGGCTTGGTGTGCGACTGGACAACGGCAGGGTAGATCCAGTCTCGACAGTCAACCTCGACGATCCGTGACTGCTAGGCGGCCTAGTCCTTTCTTCCTTGAAGCTCTTTGCACGAGTGACCCTGGGAGGGATCGGCGTGAGACCCAACATCTGAACCCATTCAAATCCAACCTCTTCCACATCTGACCGCAAAGTCAACAGCTCTTGCCATTCGTCACCCCCAGACTTGGATCCTCGGACCATGACCACAATCTCGCCTTGGCAGTCACCATTTCGAGCTGAAAGTCTGCTCTTCAAAATCGGCGGGAACAGTAACCAACGTCCAGTATTGTCGACTTCGCAAATGAGGAGATCACCGCTGATTCCCCGACCTGGAGCGTCGTCACGGAGCAAAAGCTCAACTTTGCAGTCAATCTCTTGTCCACTGGAGTGCAACAGGGTCAGGTCGAAGTAATCTCTTGCGCGTACACAACGTGTATGGTCGATGCAAACGCCTGTCAGTGGAGCAAGACTGCGGGGGTCCCGTGCTCGAGTGGAATCAATGTTCGCCGCTGACTCGTCTTCAAGTCTTGCTCGCTCTTCGTAGGATCGTCTCCGGGCATCCTCGACCAGGATCTGGTACTTGGTGGCCATCTCGGATGCTCTGTCTGAGGGCTTGAGGATGTTGATACCTTTGAAGGTCTTGGCCAGGTATTTGAGGCGAACCAACGGTCTTTTGAGCAAAAACGCCACGTCCACTCTCTCGCCGTCACCGTTGACGACGTAACCGTCCTCATTTCGAGCCATTTCAGATTCGGCGTCACGTGGAGACCGGGAGCTTTCCTTGTCACTGGCCGGAGCTAGGTTCACCACGACATCTTGGAATCCCAATCGCCAGCTCCTGACGTAGTCGCTGTAGACTTTGTGAGCACTTTGGGCCCACAAGAGCAGGGATTCCGCCCGTTCCTTGGGGATTCGTTTGTGAAGAGACTTGAGCCTCTCGAGGGCAATCCCCATGTCGACAATGGGTTTCGTAATGTGCGGATCGTCCTTTTTTCCTTTGCTGAATAGACCTGCCGCGACAGCTGAGTCCGATTTGGAGAGAACGCAAGTGAGAAGCACTGGAATAACGCCATCCACAAGCGTCCGCAGCTCGCGCATGTACTTGGATTCATCGGACCGGAGTTCCCGCATCAAGTCGTCCATGGTGGCAGTGGCAAGCCTGCTCCGGCTCGTTCGAATGCTTCGCGCGGAGACAATGCTCCTACTTCTGTTCTGAACTTCTTCAGGCATGGACAGCACTGAAATGACGTCGGCGTGGGAGACTAGTCGCCCTCTGGACCGAGTACTTGCGCGCGTCCTGCCAGTTACCGTGGAGACGGAGTCGGTGGGTCGTCTGGAAAGAGAGGGGCCTTTGCTAGCTACATCGTCAGGCCTGACTGTGTCATCGGAGTGTTGCGAAACGGCCCTCTTTGCCTCTCTCGGCTCTGGTGTCTCGACCGAAACGATCGTCGACAGCTTTCGACCGGTTGTCGGGAATTCACGTTTTGAAGGGACGCGCCCCAGTGGATCACCAAACGCTTCCGAATGATCAATAGAGTCAACAGACGAATCAACGGTGGAAACGACTTCGTTTTCAGGAATGGTGGCAGGTAGCGTTGAAGATCGGGATCTGATGGGTGATTCTGCGCCTCGGGTGGCACCTCTTCGTTTGAGAGGGGAGATGGGAGATGATGGTGCCGAGGAGTCGTACTCGACCGTGATCAAATTTTCTTCGTCAAGATTCGGAGGTCGGCGGCGTCTCGGCGCATCGTCTGCAGAGTGGTCGTCCTGACTGTCGCGACTGCGCCGAAGTCTTCTTCTCCTAACCGTGCCATGGCGAGGACTCGAGTCGCCAGACTTGGTGTGATCAATGTCGTCATGGCGATCTTCGGCATGAAGAACAGATTCTTCAGTGCTTGACGAGGAATGGCGCCCACTCCTCCTCCTGCGCTTTTGCTCCTTTCCATTCTCTTTTCCTTCTCCAAAAGGATCAGGTGTTCCAGACAGCCAAGCCTCTACTCGCGTTCCATATACTCCTGGGGGAGTTTCAGGATTCGATCTTGGCGGCGCATCTTTCGTAGAAATGGGTGTGTCGTCTCCCTGCGGTCCAGGAGAGGAATGTCGTGAGCGATGGTGGGATGTTCTTCGGCTTCTCCGCCTGTCAGGGTCGTCTTGTGCGGGTGGACTCGACAAATGGTCGCCAGGCTCGCGCCTTCGTCTGGCTTTTCTTCTCCTACGAAGTTCATCTTCTGATCTTGCACTACGGACGGCTGGACTGTCAGGGCTGTAGGTCGGCCGCGGGAGTTCTTCTTCATCCAGATCCCTCCTTGACCTCCGAGTAGACCTCTTTTTCACAACCACCTCAGCTACCTCGTCTAGAGCTTCGTGTCGCCTCACAGCGTCGCGAACACGCTCACCGCTGGTCGGAGGTTCATACGGCACGTCGTCTTCGAAAACTTCCTCTTCGCTGCTCTTCGATGCGCTAGACTTGCGTCGCCGTCTGACCGCCATGACTCTGGTTCCATCTGGCCCATAGACTGGCTGCGGTACCAGTTTCCGCACGGCGCTCTTCTTGGGCTCGGGCGGTGGTTTCTCCTCCTCCTTTGGGCTTGGTTTTCTTGATGTCCGGACCCAGGCGTTCGGCTTCGCTTGAGGTTCTTTTGCGGGGGAACGGTCCTTGCGCCAACGTCCGTCGCTCACGACACGCTTCTTAGGAGTGACTGCTTCTTGAACCTCCTTGTCTAGACCATTTGCCTTGGGCTTGGCGACGGTGATTTGGGCCTTTTTTCGGGGCGATGGTGTTGCGGGGCTCTCTGGGGTTGCGCCGTTGGCTTTTGGCTTTTCAGCACCTTCGGTGGCATCTTGCGCTTTTGCGGATGTGTCTTTGTTTTCCTCCTTGGGCTTTGGCGACGCAGCCTCGCCGGAAGCCGCGGCGGCAGCATCTTCGACGACGACAGCGCCGCCGCCGGCAGCCTGCCACTTTTGGATTTTGGCCTTTATGTTTGCATTGTTTATGGGCTCCGGGCCCTTGCCCAAAACGAAGGGGGATTTGGTCGGCTTGCCGTCGGGTGTGACTTTTTTGGGGGTCGTCGGCGCAGTCATGGGTGCCTGTGATCAGCAAGTGAGAATGAGGTCGCGGAAGGAGGGGTGAAGGACAGGTGTAGTTGGGTGTTTGACACGAGTGACGTGGGCGCCCAGAGGTTGGAGCGGAAAGACGCCGCGTGGAATGTTTGGGCCGTGGGACAACTCGAGAGGGCACCGGCGGGAGGGCTTGTTATCACGGACCTTGCAGCAGGCTTGACGGGCCTGAATGTCACGTCGGCGGGGGCGGAAACCTCTGGTCTGGAATGCAACGAGAGGACTGGAACCAGAGGGCCGTGTAAAGATGTGGTGTAGTGTAAAAGAGGGCCTGGGAGAAAGAGACGGAGGTGACGAAGGCAGTCCAGGGTGGTTGCTTGGGAAGTACCAGCGCGGACCGGATTAGTGGGACGAGCAGCGCAGTGCAGTGCAAGCACCAACGACCAAACTGTGAGCCAACGCTCAGCCAGTCGTGGCGTCCAAGCAGGGTAGGTAAGAAGCAACAGTAGACGCTTTCCAACGAGGCTGGTAGGCCGCAGATAGCGGACGCAGGCGAAACGAAGACTGCGGGCGGTTTGGTTTGTTGTTGTGTTTATTTGCCTCGCCGCCCGGGATCCCATGCCCAACTCAGCTGTGCTTGGTTCTCTGTTCACCTCACATGGCTTTGCGCCTGCAGCTTCTGCTGTTCGCTGCGTAACCTACCGACATGTACCAAGCATCTGTCTCTATGCGCGTGCTCTCCTCCATCCGGTCCGACAATTGATTCTCTCTCTCTCACCTCAGCGCAGCCACAGGTCGCCCCCGGGCGTGCCGCAGTCTTTCCTTGCGATCAGCGGGCGGGATCTGCGAGACGCGGCGCAGTCTGTGAACACACCGCTACCCTCAACTCCAGCCTCCTCACTTCTTCCGAACTCTAAGACAACCCCACCTCCATTTCTAGTTGCAGCTCGTAGCCTCCTCTTTAAAAAGCGACCACTCCCGCTGACCGGGACTTCCCATACCGTATTCCTGGTGCCGTCGCCGTGAAGAAACTGCCGTGCATCCACCGAGTCTGCATCTTCAGAAAAGCATAAATCGTCGGGTATCTATACGCAAAAAACTAGCTCCCCAGCCAATCACATCTCCTACTTCGTCACCTCGCTCACTGCCTTCAGGCTTCGTTCAATCATTGCTAGCGCCTTGAATGCTCTCGCGCATGCCTTGACGCTATTGTAAATCAATACTGCCTCGTGTTAGCTCGACATTTTTCTCATAGTTCTGCATTGGCAGCACAGTCAGACGACCCGTACCTCCCGGAACCACAATCCAAAAAGCATTCATCAACACAAAGTAAAACCAAAAGTAGTATGGCTCTGGCCGCGAATAGCTGACGCCGACCAAGGCGTGTTCGACCAAGCTGGTTGCGTAGTAGAGCACGTCACCATACAGATGGCCAAGAGAGATGATGACTTGGAACGGATGGCGAAGAGGATGTTCAGTCGCAATGAAGTAGGCTGTGGCCAGTGACAGAGGGCCCCAGATGACCTGTTGTTGCTAGCGTCAGTCTCGCTCGGTCCAGCCACTGCGTTATGCAAGTCAACCCTACCGCCGTGATGCTTTCCATGCACAGGACCAAGGTATTTTGAGTCAAGTAGCGCGAGTCTGAGAGCGAGTACTCTTTCCAGAGCTGGCCAAATATGTGATTCGATCCCCCAATAGTTTGAAAATTGAGGACGAAGAACCCTTGAAGAGGACATCAGCCACTGGCCAAGACGTGAAAGTGCAGGGGCACATGGTACCTTCGAAGAAAACGTGGAGGCATCCAGCTACATCATCATAAGCGCATTCCTCGCCGTCTTTCTTTTTCACTGCTTACACAGGACAAACCAGAAAATCGTAACAAGCTCTGTCTTGGATATTTCTGGCCGGATCCTCTTCGCAGCAAGGGCTGCAAGTCCAAAGATACCAACGCAACCGACCGCGAAGACGGACAAAAGCTCTGGTATTGACCTATCATTCGCAGCGTATCCCAATATCTCGACTCCCAGCGGATAGTATGGATGTGGCCTGGATGTCGCATTCGATCTCACCGGCACTTCGAGAACGGTTTCGGATACGCTCGCGGCGGCTGCGGCTGCGGCAGTGGTCGCCGAGACTACGTGTTTCGCCGCATGGTCTTCGGCCATTGGAGGATGCAAGACGGTATCGCCGGGAGGATTTGTGTTGACGTTTGGACAATCTCCTTGGAGTAGAGGGAGGAAGCCGTTGCAGCCAAACAAGACTGGGAGAAGGCGTGCAGAGAGACGATTCGTAATGTCGCGAGTTCGCTCCATCGGGGCCAATTTACTGAAATTATCCATTGCTCCGTTTGTCGATTGTGGCCGGACGGCGACGGCGGCTGTTCGGTTGACCGTTCTGGAGACGTGGGCCTGGAGGACGAAAGGTCGTCATTGCTGTTGGGCCAACAACGCGACTGCCCAATGCGCTTCAGGTCGCTCCACGCGTTTGGTGCGACTTGGCTTCGTTGTCCTCGTCGTCCTGGTCGCCAGTCAAACAACTCTTCGTTCAAGACTCAATGAGACCTCGACAGGAGCTGAGTCGAAGCTTACTGCATCATCCTCGCTCGTCGCCGCGCCTCATTATTTGCGCGTGCTCCGGGCGCCTAGCAGCGCACACTGACCACCGCGGCCCGAAGCGCCGGCCGGGCTAGATCCGCGCGATGCTGCGTCGCGGGTTGCCTCTGCTCTTCGACAAAACCATCAACGCCCCAAAGGCTCCGTGAGACTGTCAAGAAGCGACACTCACGATGCTCTCTCAGAAACTCGGATACTCACAGGGGTCGGTTATGATCGACGCCTGTTCCTGCTCATCGTTGCGTGTCGCCAGGGAGCTGACACTCTAGGAACTCGTCCCGAGTGGCCAACTTTCTCTCCCTGTCAACAGTCCAACAGTCACCCCTGCACATTGTGAAGTGGCTTGTATTGCTACGCGCTGGCTTGATAAACGATCGTCATCATCGCTTGCTATCTATTTCGAACATCTCCAACACCAGTACACCTGACCAAGAGAAGGAAAAGGAAAAACACCTTGTCATGATACGTGAGCTCTATCTTTGCCATCAGGTCATTAGGTACACACAAAGTTGCCAATCCAGGATCATCAAGATCGTCCAGCGACCGAATCCCAGGAGATTTCAAAGGATGAAAAGGGAGTAAAAGGCCTCAACCACCGCCTGGACGACCCAGGCCTGCTGTACTTCGGCCTTGACGAGCCATACATCTCTGCGTTCGCTCTCTTCACCAGCACATCCAATGGCTCGATTGAGTCTGTGTTGGGCAACGGTGGCTTCTTGCTGCCGTGCGAGCTCACTGGATGCGATCTCAGAGCCGTGGATCTCGTTGGAGGTCGTTCTGCCGGTGTTCGCTCCTTGTTCCAGATGAAAGATCGTCTTTTATTGGAGCGTGCTGTCGACGGCCGAATCTTGTCATTTTGCCATATTGGTTGCATGATGGAACTGCCCTGCTGAAAAGTGCCCAAGACAGGGCCAGATATGACGGTGCGCCGCTTGCGCGACTTTTTCAAAGACGACTTTAAAATCCGGTGCTCTCGATGCGATGGTTTCTTCGCTTGCTGTGGCGGGGTTGGGAGAGCCGAAAGACTTGGGGTCTCAGTCTCGACTCGGCTGAAAGCAGCTTCTTTTTCGGACCTGGGATCAGAGGAATTCCGCCCCTTCTCAATGTCCTCATCGACTGAGCTGCAGGTGAAAATCCGAGAGCAATGAAGATCGTCAAAAATGGTGTGCTTTTCATTCCTCCTGCCGGTCGGCGATTCCGTTCTGGACCCTCGAAAGATGCGGGGTTCTCTCCCTTCGTTTGATCCTATCCTGACGGGGAGAATGGACGCTTTCAGAGCTACAAAAACTACGTCAGCAAGGGATGATTGAAATGAGACATTCGACCTACCTGGACAAGAAGCGCAGAGAATACCCAGATTGATCTCGAGAAAGGTCCAGGTGTTGAGCAAGTCGGCATCTGTCAGTGTACTGGCAGTCCCGTCATACTTGTGGATGTAGTTTGCGCGAACACAGCTGGCAATGGTCGCCAGCGCTCCAATGGTCAGTGTTGCCGTCACTCCGAGCCTCTGCTTCCGAGGAAGCTGTGCTTTTCGAATGGCGGCGATGGGAAGAGCAAGGATTATGCAATTGGAAACGATGTCGAAAATGCTAGCGTCTAGACATCTGTTAATGATTTGCTCATCCAGACTCCGCAACTGGAAAGACTTACAGAGACAGAAAGCTCGGATATCAATGCAGTTATCAGAAGGGACTGAATCATGGTCTCCGATGGCATGCTTGCACTGGAGCCCGACAACAACCACGGTGGAAACGAATTGAACAATCAAGACGACTCCAGTGATGGTGGTGGCTTGACCGAATTTTGTCCTGATCCCGCAGGCTGTCAAGATCAGCATCTATTCCTTCCTCGAGGATAGCGGTCGACTTACCCAAACGAAGGTAAAGAAACAGCAACGACATCTTGATGAAAAAGACGCTGAAATAATAAAGAATCTCAGCTGAATACAGTGCGCGAGAGACCACCAGGCTGGAACCCGATGTCGAGTCTCCAAGCTGCAGCTCTGAGTTGAGGGCAACAAAGGAAGAAGCCGCGAAGCCAATTGAGCACAGCCATCCCAGGATCAGTGCCCAGTCGTCTTTCCTCAAAGCCTTCTTTTGTCGCAAAGAAAAGAATGCTCGCAAGACAATCGCGCCGACTAGACGTGCATGTTAGCATTAGCCACGGAGATTGTGTCAAGAAAAACATACTCCCAATGAATATACAAACGGTCCCCACGACGACTTCGGCTATGCCACTTCCCGAAAGTGAGCCATGGAGCCTTTCGGTCGACCCCGGAGTTGCGCTGTCCGCCATCGTCATTCACGATGCAACGGCGAGAGCGTTGACAACGGTCACGGTCATAAACGATAGACCGACTCGAGGACGACACGACGCGACTCTGGTTTGAATGGAAGCAAGGGATTTTCACCTAAAGACATCAGTCGTGGCTTGACATGGCGCCGTCCTAGTACTTGCAGAGCTAAGGGCCATGACAGATCCTAGGACAGTCGAGACTATCGAAGGGCTGACGTCTACCATCGGTTGATGGAAACCACACTTGGCAATTTACGCCTTTTTGAGCCATTCTGCAGTTCTGCAGCCAATCGCAGCATCGTGGGCTTTGAGGGGCTTCTTGCGCGTCCCATTTGGTTCTCTTGTCGAGCTTTGTCGTCATGCAAAGGTGTAAGCGAGGAAAGGAACAAGATCTCGTCACACTCACCTCAGTTTCCTAAACGAGGTTTAGATTCCATTCTCTACGTCGCGACTCCTAATGAACAGCTCAACTTCTCTCCCTCCCTCGCTGCTTTCCTCTCTCGATCGTACTCCTGTGCGCGCTAAAGCCTCCAACAAGCCTCGGAGAAACAGGTGGTTCGCAATCTATACCGAGACCGCGAAAGAACACCACCACCAATCACTGTCAATCCGCTACATCATCCTGGAACATCGCGTCCCATCGATTGATCCGAAGGCAAAAGTCACGGCTTCGGAACTTCCGCATTCGCCCATCAGACGCCAGTCATCACTTGCACATCCCTATCCTCGCCCCTCGTCGTCCCAAATACTCTACAGCGACGCGCTTCGCGGAGTGGGCGCGCAGAGTTCTCCTCTATTCATTCTTTCGATCTCTCGTGCATTATCAAGCCACTTTCTCGAGGCGTCCTGGCGCTCTCCCGGAAAAGGTAGCTGCAGGCACCCGGAAGTTATTTCCTCCCATTGGTTTATCTCAATCGGTCAGGTCGAATATTGGCACCTGAGACCGAATGAGCAGAATTAATCGAAACGACAAAAGAAAGCAAATTTCTGTACGCAAAATCGATCTTCTCTCTCTCTACACGGACTCGCAAAGCATAGTCATCATGACGCCAGTACCAGCAAAACGCCAGCAGATCGCACTCTAGGGGCAACGCGTCTCACGCCCGCCCCAACGTCAGCCCAGCTCTCCATTGGTACTACACCGTTCCCACATGCCGTGCCCCTCCATCCACCCATCACCGCATCGTCTACATGTGAGTTCTACACGCGCCCCCATGCATTCACGCGCTCCACGCCACCAGTCAGCCCAGCCCACGGCAAGCCACGCACCCACACGATGCTGGTCCTATCTATCTGCTCTTGCGGCTGCGGATTACCCCTGCTCCTATCCGCCACCCCGACCACCAACAGGTGAACCGTTCGGTGCCTGAATTGAATCAGATGGTGGCGGATCGCCGCGCCACTTGTGTCGTGCAGCTGACGGGTCGAGCTGAGCTGCATTGATTGAGGTGACCTTTATGTTGAGGCTGGCGCTTGCGAGCGTTGGAGGCGTTGGAGATGGGCGCTGTTGCTCTTGCGGTTGACGTCTTTGTGCCTGACGCTGTTTGTAGTGCCTTGCTGACTTGTACTCTCCCGCTGTCGTCAAAGCGTAACAGTTCCGTTTTGTATCTGATACCGATTCCTGTTGGCGGAATACTGCTGATTTTCCATTACCTGACCAACGCCGACTCAACAACGCCGACTTGAAAAATTCGAGAATGGCGCATTTACGAAACCACGAAGCAAACTGCTTGGTTTTCCTTGGAAAGCAGTTGCGCAAACAAACAGGCAAAGAATGAGAAGGTCTCTCCAAGCTGAAACAACAAATCGAGCACAATCGAGCCAGTCTCCATGTCGACAACATGAACAAAAAAGCTGGCGGGATGACCTGTCCGCCACACTCCGGCAAACTCCCTCGAGGAGGCCGCGGAGCAAATTTGCGGAGAAGCAAGCCAGCGGAGACGTGGGCAGGAGCAGGAGTAGCGGCGGCGTGACAGTAGCTCAGGGGTCGAAGCGTCTGGGCGTCTGGGGTAAGGAGATTATAGATAGCGGAAGTCGGTTGGACCCGTAGATGGTGGGAGGATGTGTTTTGTGGATGGAGGGAAAGGTGAGGTGTGGAATTGTGGATAGGTTGGTAGGGCTGACCAGGTTGCGGTGGAGAGGGGTGCAGTGGAATGGAGTCTAGACTTCTTGGAAAGGGGGGCGCGAGGGGCTGCTGCTGCTCCCCACTGAAGCACACCGCGTCCATTAAGTGGGAGCGAGGTACAGGAAAAATCCGAAGGGCATCTATCTGCGTGTCGAAAGAGCCATTCAGAATCTTGCTTTGGTGACTGTGGTCGTCCGGTACTGACATTCTATACCACAGTCTTTGCTCTACTTATCCGTCAAACACAACCACAGATGTCTGCCCTCGCTGCGATTTTTTGTACTCCTACTTTTGACCTATAGCCATGTCATGCAATCAGATACTGCTGCAACTACAAGAGCGTTACCAGCATCAAACAGCCCTTCTCATCTCTGAACTCACGAGACCATCAAGGAAGGCACCTACCTCCCACCACCTTGCTCTCCAACGCATTCCGATCCATCACGTAAACACGTTGTTGCGCAACACATCTTCTATCCGCTGCTCGATTGAAAAGCAGGCGCTCAAGAGAGCAGGTGCGCAGGAAGTGTAGGCGGGCACACATCTGCTGTACTTGCCTCCTTGCATGCCCCCCTGTCTGGTGCACGCGCTTGGCCTTGGACGACACCTCACAAAACAATTGCTTTGTGCGGGCATGGATTGTTAGAAGTAGGAGAGTGCTCGTAGTACACTCTGCGAATCGGCCACAGTAGCGGATGCAAAGAACGACTTTCAAAGACAGCCTGAACGCCAACCACCCAACGACACTGCGCTGCTCCCCCTCTGCCTCTATAATGCAGTGCGGACCAAATCATCTTCCCCGAAAACTCCGCACGCATCTCATAATCCCATCCTGCCAACCTGCTTGATTCTCCGTCTGCCTTTGTCCATCCTCGGCCCATCGCTCGTTCCTCTGCGGGTGCGCTGCCGATTCAGTCGTCCCATCCGCCGCGATGATAGAGACCGCTTAACAATCAAGCAAGCGACATTTCTCAGCATAGCCCTCGTCCGCTTCTTCTGTCCGCATATTAGGTGGTGTATGTACACATCATGAGAGCGAGCGGAGGGAGTTACGCGATGCGTGCGGGAATAAAATGGCCGGTTCGTCCGTAAAGTCCGCGGCTTACTTGATGGGTTTTTGTTTTGTGCGTCAGCAGAGGAGGAGTGTGTTGTGGGGTGGTTTGGGAGAGCGTTTGAGACGGATAGCAATGGGCCGACGTAGTCAGGAGAGTTTGACTTGCGAGTGTGCATGTTGAAATGTTTAACGGGAACACAAACTACTCCCTGGTCGAGGGGAACTTTTCCGGACAAGAAATTGATTTGGAAAAAAGCTTCTGCAAACACCTAAAACCCGCTTGCTCTATCATGTCGGATATCTTTGTAACTCTTCGGGCTTACGCAATGACGAATGAAACGCAGTTCCAAGTAGGCAGGCTTCACTCTACCCGGCATCCGCTCCCTCTCCGCCTCCTCCCATACTGCCCCAGCTTCCGCCTGTCCAGGTGCAAGTCCTGATGGCCTGAGCCGTTGGCCGCAATCTTTGCGTTGCCGTTCAGATGCGCCACGCCATTGCGGACCGGACTCCTCGGTGGTGTCAACGTTCTCGGACTCGACGCAGCGTCACTGGCAAACTCGTGCTTGGCGTCCAGAATGCGGCCGGCTGCATAGGCACATCCGCCAAACGCGTGGCGGACCAGCGAGTCGCCCGTCAGCGAGCCGATGATGAAGACCTGGGGGGCAACTTCGAGGTCGTTCTCAGCCTTCGCGCGAAGCGTTCGGCCGGAGATGAGGCCCCGTCCGTCCGTGTCCTCTGCCGTGGGTTGCGAAGCGTCGCTCGGCTCGGGGCTCGAGTTGGTCAGCACCTCATCCCGGAGTGTTGGTTCGAGGTAGTCGAGCGAGCCGCGCCGTCCCACGACGTACTGCAGGTCTCCGATTTCCCGATCAACAAGCTCGCCGGACTCGAGCCGGAAGGTTACCGTTGCGCAGTAGGCATCCAGCCTGACGTTTACGACCTCGGCATTTGCGAGCCCTTCGTAGACGCCGGCCCAATCGCGCTGACTGAAAAAAGGGTTCTTCTTCTTGCGCATTAGTGGACTTGCCGCAACTTTGCCGCGATTGGAGGTGTTGAGTGCCGCGAGCTTCATCTGCCGGTATATTGTGGCGTATTCGGGATATGCTTGATGGTGGCATCCGCGCAAGGGCGAAGGTCGATCATCCGGCGCCCATCGGAACAAGTGAATGACCTTGCGATGTGGCGGTGTTGAAATAATGACATCGGCGGCTGAGAACCCCGAGCCAACTACAAGCAAAGGTTTTTCATGATTCTTTACCGTGGTTATGGGAGCCAAAAGTGGTGGCGGGGCAAGGTTTACTGTGAAGATTCCAGACGCAGGTACCAGGTGCTTGCAGAAGACGCCGTGCGACCCTATGTAAAAACCATCTGCGGTCCGAGAGACCTTGTCAATCTTTATTCCAGTGTGAATGGAGTCGGCTATGCCCACGGCCTGCGGATATGCACGGTAGTAGCCGGCAACTTGCGCGCGAGTTGGTCTTAGGAATTGCGGCAGAGGCTTTCCGTATGAAGCCTGCCAGTGATCTGAGAAAGAATAGCCCGGCAGTGAGAGCATCTCGGCATAACTCAATGTCCCTATGTCGCTGCTTGTCTCGACTGGGTCTTCGGCCCACTGTCCACCTGCAAAACTGGCCGTCCCCAGCGCAATGTGAGGAATGGCTTTGTCCGGCTCATATCGCCACTCTACGCATGATTCAGGATTGATCTCGGTGTCCGCGTTGGGCCGTACGAGTGTGTCCAGAAGGACGTTGACGGGAAGCGCTTGCGTCGAGTACCGGAGCGAGGACCGGAAGTGTTCGTAGAGGTCCGGAGTCAAGTCAAGAAGATTGCGGCGAGATTCTAGCTTGGCGTGGAGAAGCGCGTCGTGGTGAGGACGCGAATAGTAGGGTATATGACCGTGGAGAATGTACGACAGGATCAAGGCAGAGGGACCATTGCCTGGCACATGTTAGAGTCGCGATCCATTACATCACCGAGTGCCGACGGCGGAAGAGAAAAGGTGCGAGAGGCGATGCACGTACCGACAATGACGGTGTCAACGTCCCCGAGAGCGTATTGGGCCATCGGAGACTGCGCAGACGGTGGGAATAAGCCATTGGGAGGAGGAGTGAGGTCGGGAAGGGTAGAAAATATAATCTTGGTAGATTTGTCAGGCGGTTAGAGTGAAGAGCCATGTCCCGCGCGGAAGGCTTCCAGCTTGGCCTTGTTCGGGTGTGGGGGCCTGCTCGTCCGCCCGCGTCTTGTTGCCCAAACAAGCGTCTCGCCCAGCCCTCTCCGCTCCTCTCTGCCCGCTGACCTTTTGTTCCTGCACGTTGGCCGTTGGTCCGGCCAAAACTTGCCTCTGACGAGCTGCTTTCGGTATGAATGTCCACCGAGAATCTGAACAATGAAGTGTCGGCGCTATTATCAACTCGCCGCTATCAATTGTCCTATTCGGGCCATCATTGACCTGCCATGGCATCACTTTTCTTGCGCCGCGCGCCCCACGCTGTGATTATGGCTGCCAGGGTCTTTTGTGTTGCTCCATGCAAGCCATGTCGTACACATTGTCTATTTCTAAGCTTCAAGCTTATACAGGGCACATTGCATTCTTCAAGCCTTTTGAATATCGCCGAATCCAGCTCTATTGGTATCTTGGCTCAAAACTCCTTGATGACGTCTCCCCTGCGCTTTCCCCTCATGTAGTACTTGCCCTGTTCACTGTTGTCAGCAACATCTGCACTCATTGCCCTGCGGCCATCTTGAATATCATGACGCTCGGACACTGTCCTGAGCGACGACCGGCCCGTTTCCCCTCCCCCCTTCGACCTGTATCCACATATCCAGAGCATCTCCATAACCACTCACCTCGGTGGCATAGGCAAGGTATCCAACCACGCTAGGGACGACGATGGCGTAGCAGATGGAGTACCATGCGGTCCTGGGCGTCCAGCGGAAGTACTTGTAGCGGTTTGGGCCGATGTCTGAGGAAGCAAGTTAATCGGAGACGACGTCGAACCATTGGAGCCGAAACGATCCTGCGGGAGCAGCGTGCGCGAATGGTCGAGGCATACCGGCTATCTTCTGCATAGCAGCGTCATCGTGGAGGACTGTTTGGAGGCACCGAGTTAGCTGGGAGCTTCAATGGCGCAGGGAGTGTGGACGCGCATACTTTTGAGGTGACTGTTTGGACCGCCCGCCATGGTGAATGGATTGGATGTTGTGGGGTAGAGAAGCTGGGGATCAAGCTGATGATTGCAACGCCGGCGGTTGGTCCTTGGCGCGGGTGCGGGTGGCCGGGGTGGCAGTCACGGGCTCACTCAGGTCACTCTCGTCAGAGCGGCCACGACTTACTCTTGAGACCAATCACCACGTCGCAGATACGGTCGTAGGCAAGAATAAAATTGAAGACGATGAGGATAATCGATACAACCAAAGACTGATTTCTGTTGTTGCCAGCCGCGCCTCTCACGCCACCTATCCGATCATCCGCTCAAGGTCTGCTTTTCCGCCCTCCGTCCCATGTCTCAACCCCGCTCATTGGCGTCATGACTGGAATGCTTCGGCGCTATAAAGCCACTGGCATCAAACCCTTCTTTGACGCAGGTTTTGCTTCGTCTCGGCGATTCATGTGACGACCGCGTACATAGTCGTCTATTCCATCGCACCGGCTAACATCTGCATCGCTTTCACCCGTCGAAGATCTTCTGGAGACTCCTAGAAATACAATTCGAATAGCTATACCATTTGCTATCAAGAACTCTCGCGATTCATCATGGCGGCAGACAATCAGCAAGGCGCTAAGATTACCCTCCACTGGTGAGTTTCGTCGCTTTGTTGTCAGTCTAGTCTTTCTCCAAGCCCTAAATCAGCCTATTTTTACTCAGTCGTCAAGGGTGAATGGCTACATTGGAAGAGCTCGGGAAGTTCGGTTGCTAGCCGATTGAAGTTTCAGACCGCACAGGGGAAGTGCGCAGCAAGAGGAAAGAGTCGTCGCAGCTTTTGATCGGCGCTTCAGATTTCCGTTTCCAGTATTGCACTGTTTCCAGTGATTCTTGAAAGAAAAGAGATCCCGCTGTGCTGCTTGCCCAGCAATTCCAGTCACCTGATTGCTTCGCAAATGCAGATCATTGTTGACACATTCTCAGGCTGGACAAGTCGCGGTCACACCGTATCCTGTGGCTGCTTGAAGAGATGAAGCTCGACTACGAGCTCAAGGTGTACAATCGTACCAATGAAAAGCTCGCTCCCCCAGAGCTGAAAGGCGTTCACCCGCTCGGCAAGTCGCCTGTCGTAGGTGTTCAAGCCGCTGACGCAGAGAAACCAATCATTCTGGCCGAGAGTGCTGCAATCACCGAATACTTGACCGAGTACTTCGGGAAATGGCTGGTGCCAAAGAGGTACGAAGACGGGGAAGAAGGAAAGGTGGGCGCAGAGACAGAGGAGTGGCTCCGATACAGATTTTACATGCACTATGCCGAGGGCAGCATCATGCCTTTGCTGGTGGTGTCTTTGATCATGCACAGTACGTCATTCGTCGGAAAGTCCCGAGTGCAGCATACTGACTTGTCTTTAGCCATCAAGAATGCTCCCGTGCCATTCTTCATCAAGCCGATTACACGTACAATTGCAAGCAAAGTAGAGGAATCGTTCCTCGCTCCCAACTTCAAAACGCACTTTTCCTTCTTGGAAGATCAGCTTCGCTCCTCGCCAAATGGCGGCGACTACTTGTGTGGAAAAGACATCACAGCCGCCGACATTCTCATGAGCTTCCCGCTGGAAGGAGCTGAGCTGAAGGGGGTTTTGACCAAGGCAGCCTATCCCAAGACTTTTGCTTATTTGGAGAGGCTGCACCAACGAGACGCACACCAAAGAGCTGGGCAAAAGATCAAAGAAGTTACGGGCAAGGAGTACGACCCCAATATCTTCTAGAAAACGAAAGCGCTTGATTCTGCGGTAGCTCATGGAGGTTTCCGAGACCAAGATTTCGGGATCTAAATACTAAATATCAGGATTATTTGCGTGTCATTGGGCATCCAAATTTTGCGCTTCGATAACCTTTTCTCCTGCGCGGGTCTTCATAACTCTCTGCTGGCTGCACAGCCAGGGAATGTGCCGAAAGGCAGCAGCATCCAAGCCACTAACAACCAAGCACTCTCCTCGACCTGCAGAGCGTGAGCCATGGCAGTGCGAAGACAGTATGCAGTACGTGACCGAATACGGAATTGATAGCGACGGCTGTACAGTTCAATGCCTTCCGAAGCCTACTTGCACCAAAACAGAAGGGTTGTAGCGGACGAGGAACGCCACGCCCGCGGAGGGTGTTGGTCTAGTCCTTGGTTCTCCATGGACGGGGCCGATTGCCCCGTTTTCCCGTGTCTGACGCGCTTCGGGCGAGAAACTGGGCCGCATGTATCGAGACGGGGACGGACGAAAGGCGATCAAGGGGACAAGGCGGGAGCAACGGTTATGCTGCCGTTAGACGAGCGTGTTTCTCCCGGGACTGAGTGGTTACAGTCGTGGCGTATTAGCAAACGGAAGCCATGGGTCAAACGGGGCAGACAATTCAGTATCTAGCCAGATATCCTTCTGAGTTCCTGATTCCCTGAATCTTGACGCATGGGGAGCCATTACCCACACCTAGACCTCAAATTGCAGGCACAAAGAGCAATCGTAGTCGTCTGTGCCGCGACTTTTGCTCCTAAGCCTCCACGCCTCGAACCTTGACGCGAGCATGAGGGCACGTCGATCCCGAGTTTACCCCAACTGGAAACGCAATACCCAAACATGATTACGCTGCAGGCTCTCCAGGCCGAGGCGGGTTTGTCATCCAAAACTTGCATTTAGAAGTGATGACTCCGTCTCATGTTGACCAGGGCAACATTTGGAGACAAGAATCAAGATCAACACCATGGTCTCCGACAACATGCGGCGCCACGTCTGGCTACGCAAGCGGCTGCAGCCTTTCGGGTTCGGCATCGCTGGAACTGCGCGAATGATTGGGTAACCACCCCAAGTCCACCTTCACAAAATCGGACACAGCCGCAAGATGCGCGAGCGGCCCGTTGCTTCCAGAGTCTTGGACGGCAAGTGGCGATTACGGAGGAGGTGAGGTTGACGCCATTTCCAGGCAGACCCGGCGGAAGTGTCTTCTGACTTGACCCACCCGGTGCCGGTATGGAGTGGAAGAGCCTCACGATTGTAAATAAGAGCCTCGGCCTCGGCCCACAGGTTGATGGTCTGTATGTCAGCTTTTGCTTTCCTCAAGCACAGATATCCAAAGGTGCTGCCGATGTACCGGTGCCATCGAGCAGGAGAGCCATTTTGTTGTCGAAGTATCTTCCAACCTACGCCAAACTCTTGGGATTCTCGTCGAGCAACAGACGTGGGAGGGCCTACAATCATTCTTCAACGGACCTTTCAAGTTGGGTCATCAGTAACAGATCAAGAAATGCGCCGTCTGACGTGCGATATCCAGAAGGGACAGAGAAAAAGGTTCTTCCTGCATACAGGTCGTCAGCGTTGAACGGTCTGAGCAGCCGGGATGAGTGGCCGGCCGGGCCGCGGAGGGGGCCAGGGGCAGCGCCGAGGACGCCGAGCTCTCGCTGACCAAACACGGACAAATCCAATCCCAATTCCACCAGCCTTTGCTTCTCCCAACCCGCCGCCACTCGAACAGTCCAGCATTCATGGAGCGCATCAAGAGCAGAGAGGGCGTGTTGCGAGCGAACCGATTCTACAGGCTGGCTCTGCAATAACCACGCGCCCTGCCATTAGCGCCCCCGGTCCTGTCTCTGCGGCGTTTACACAGTCTCAGGCATCTTTTCAAACAACACCATCCCAGACCTCGCTCTCCCGGCCCGTCGAAGAGGCCGAGTTTTGGGACTTGGAACGCGCCATCGACTTCACCGACGTCGCCCGCTTCTACGAGCCCATTGGTGAGCTCGCGCGCGAACGGATTACAGAGGCGCAGGATTACAACATCCCACAGCCCGTTCGAGCCTCCACGACGCCTGGAATAGGACCTAGCCGCCTACCTACGGCTCCGGAACCATTGGGATTTCCTTTTCTGCTTGAGAGCTTGTCGTCTGTGTCAGAATTCACACCGCCAACGCCTCGCGCGCCAATCTCGCAGCAGGCGCGACGGACCAGCATGAAGAGGAAAGCCGGCTTCGAGTCGACCCCTGAGGAGGCGACAGCGCAAACGTTGCAGTTTCCTCCTGATCCGTCGATGCAAGCGCCGGCTGCCAAGCGCCCAGAAATTCAACGCTCATCCAAGTCACGTTCTTCCTCCTTGGTAGATGACCCAATCGTGACGGCAGCGCCGGCCTTGGCCCCTCAAGCATCTTCTGTCGCCACAGCATCGCCCGAGACTTCCGTAAGCCAGCCGAGCGGACAAGCCGCTGCTACCAGTGAACCCTCCGCGCCATCAGGAGAGCAACCGGGCCAGCAAAGGTCGAGAAAGATTGCTGAGCTTGGTGCGAATTATTCAGCCGTCTTGCCAGCTGGAAAAGTCTTTCCTGTGCAAATAGGCCCAGAGCTTTTCAGGCTCTCCGGAGCATCTATCTCCTCTGATGGTGAGTAAGCAACGTTCGAGGATTGGGGAAAAAATCATGACATGGACGTCACCTTTGATCACGCAACTGGTCATGATGTACCGCGGTCTCCACCAATTCTTTCCACTCTCTTTTGGAATTGCTGCTAAGGCTGCTAGAGCGCCCTCATATTTTTCGCACTTCTTCGCCGATCAACTTTACAATAACCCCTCGGCGAAAGCGGGTGATGTAAAGACTCTGTACATTGATCGTGACCCAAACACCTTCAGGGACATTGCTCTGCACCTTCAAGGGTACTACGTCAAGCCTCGAGATGGAGAGCATTTCGTCAGGCTTTTTGCCGATGCTCAGTTTTACAGCCTGCCTCGTTTGACGCAGCAGCTTTTCAAATCTGAAATCTTCATTCAGATTGGTGATCGTCATTTTCAGATACCCCGAGACGTTTTCTCATCACCTGGCGATTCACCAAACTTCTTTTCCTTGGGGTTTGCTCATTTCTTTACTACACCCTCCCAGGTTTTTCCTGGTCTCGACCGTCAAACGCTCCTCCGGCCCCCTTCGATTGCGCCTCC
Organism: Phyllosticta capitalensis; assembly: GCF_038381095.1. Lineage (NCBI taxonomy): Eukaryota > Fungi > Ascomycota > Dothideomycetes > Botryosphaeriales > Phyllostictaceae > Phyllosticta > Phyllosticta capitalensis. Next base: position 1,104,450 of record NW_027117444.1, on the reverse strand, counting down.
TGCGGTACCAAACAGATCAGGGGAAATCTTTGCGGACCTTCTCCGTCTACTCCAAGGATATCCGGTGCATGTTAGAGATGAAGACCATCGAGCCGATCTTCTAAGGGACGCCAAGTACTTTCACCTCAAGGGCCTCGAACAGAAGCTTCTGCCTTGCGAGATCAGCTTCAACCTCGCAAGAGAAAAACATGAAATATTGATGCGGCTCGAAGACATTCGGCAGTCGGGTGTTTCTTATCGCCCAGATCCCGCACCAAGCTCTTCAAGCTCTACCGGCAAATCAGCTGATGTTCCATCGCCGACTTCAGCCCCTCCCCGGAACGGATGGGTGAACTATGCCCGTCCTCACGCAGATGACTCGGTGCGCGAGCTCATTATTGAAGTATCCGGCGAGTCGATGCGTATGGACCCGCAGGCGATGCGAGCCACATTTTCCGGTCAAACCAAAGCACGCGTCACCTCGCTTTTCCAAGTCATTTCCAACAAAGTAGGTCTTCCCCTGAGCCTCTCTCTGGGACCCGTGGCAACGCAGACGGGAGGTCAACAGACACCCACCACCCCAGGTGGAAGCATTGAAAAAGTCAAGATCTCGGTCGGTGCAGATGCGTGGATTCTGCTCGACGGTGAGCGCGTCTTTTGCGACAAGCGCGACAGGGAGGGCGCGCCAATCAACCCACAAAGCTCGCTTCTACATCGACTGAAGCGAGCTAGAGAAAAAGACAGAGGCTGTGATGTGGACGAGAGCATGGGCGAGTGGATTGTGAGTCGAGGCCACTGGAGGTTGAGACTGCAGGTGCTCAAGCAAGATGAAGACGTGAGGGTAGAAGTTGTTCTCTGCGCAGTCAAGATCGAGGCCTTGTCTGGCGAGAGAGCACGGAATGGAAAAAGGGGTTTCTTTGCGGCATGAAAAAGGCAATAGACACGCTCATACACGACATGGCGTTGCAGCATTTTGGGCATGGTATGTTTTGGTTGTTGGAAGTCCTTTCCTCTCTGCTCCTCTTAGCGCATTGTCCTTTTACCTCGTCAGGTTTGGAAGCTCTAGAGTCTGTACACATTTTCAACGCTGAACCTTGTACATTTGCCAAAGTCGCCATATCATGTCATACAACTTTACGACATCTGTAAGCATAACGTTTGCGGAAAGTCAACCGCGAAGCCTTTACGAGCCGCTCCGGCAGAGTCATGGCTCGCAGAAGTCGTCCCATATCGTGCCCAATTAAGACCCAAGGATGAGGAAATTGAGCGTCTCGACGCCTCAAAGCAAGACTGCCATTGGCACAATAAGTAAAAAGCTTCGCGGATATAATGACCATTTTCCAGCCTGCACGACCCGCTTGCCGTTCCTCAAGCTTTGTGGGGAATACCCAGGGTGGTCGAGACGAATGTTGCATTCTTTCCACCTCCTCGCCATCAAGCTCATCTTCAGAAAGTCTGCTTGCTTCCGAGTTCAAAGCTTGGGGTGGTAGGGCCTGCCTTTTCCGGACTAGCTTCAAAGCTGCCCGCTTTGTCAGCAGCTGTCCCTCGGCTGTTTCCTGCCGCCACAACTTTTCCTCCGCGACGTTTTTTAAACAACAACTCTTCCATCAAGGGACGATGCCACCACCGCGCACCGCAACGACCGGCGGCTCAGCTGCAGCTTGACCATGTAGCACTGCACTGTCGTCGTGTCAACGCCTCGCACGCGCTGACGCCTCAACGTCTCCCTCGCCCAACTAATGACACCCAGCAGCTTCATCGCTTCAGGCTCACTCAAGCAAGGTACGCAAGTTTTCCTTCTCTTCTTACACACACCACACCTCATCACCGTGATGATACAACCTTTTTGCATAGTTCATCCGACAGGCAAACGCCGCTGGAGACAAACACTTCCATCTTTCGCTCCTATCTGATCGTCCTTGTTTTCTACGAGATTTTTCGCAGCGCGCTGGCTTGGGCTGTTGCTAACTGCTTGAAGATTTTTAGGTGTTTCGTATCGTTGGAATGGACGTACATGGGCTGGGCTGGTGGTGGATGGAAACCATGGCTGGGGACAAGAGTAGACCCGCGGGCAAGGCTTCTGGCATGCTGATGCGGCGTCGCGGCTTCGGCGTACAGGATGCTGCGTCGCAGCCACCGCAGGGAAACACTTTACGAATCGAGATGAATACTCGGAACAAATTTGCCTGGACATGTTGTGAGACCCAGGGAAACTATGTCGTGATAAGAGCATGGGATCGCCATCCTGCCCATCCAGTAAGCCCCTCCACCAATGGTCCTACACTTCCGGACTTGCAATCGTACTGGGAATTTGGGGCGACTGTCATTGCCAGCATACACCGGCGCGACATGCTTTTGTTTCATTTTCTGGTTCGATTTTGATACCGCGCAAAAAGAGCAGGAAGACTACAGGATCATCTATCGCTGTACAAAACAGCAAGTCTGGTGTTACACATCTCTCAAGCCTTCATCTACATAGTCGACTCCTCAGCTTCAACAGGCGCACCCACGACGTCCGTCTCCCACTCGGGTTCCGCCTCGGCTCCGGCCTCAGCCTCCGCATCCCTCTTCCACCCCAGCAAGACACCCTTCGCATTAGCTGCGCTGCACCTCCAGGAGCTGCCAATGTTGTTGAAGCCGTTGCGGGCCAAGTTGCCGGAGCCAGGATAGGTCAGGCTGATCTTGCGGCCCTGGCAGTTCCAGTGCTCGAACAGGTCGCAGTAGTAGCGGCGCGGCGGGCCCCACGACGACACCTGGTTGTTCCAGCCGGCCGGCATGTTGTTGCACAGCCCAAAGCGCTCCGGGTGGAAGGCGCAGGGCCCGTTCCAGAAGGGCCCTTTGCAGAAGTAGACGCCCAGCGGCGCGCCGCGGCGGTCGAGGTGCTCGGCCGTCAGGTTGGCGTAGTCGACGGGGACGAAGCTGGCGAGCTCGGCGATGTCGGTGGTTTGGGGAGTGGCGGCGGGAGCGGCGATGCTGGTGGCTGCCAGCGTGAGCGTGATGAAGGGGATGGGTCTGCTGAACAGCATGGTGATTTGGTTTGATTTTGGTTTGGGTAAAGATGGACTGGGGTCAGTTGGTTGACTTGTGGTGAGGTGGAGAGAAAGGAGGACCAAAGGAGCTCGCTCTGAGCGCGGCGGCGAGACGAATAAATACATGGAGCTGTACGGCGCCGCCTTCATCACCTGCCTCACTTTCCTCCTGCTCCAACGCATCTAGGCCTCTCCGGCTGTCCTACTTCTCTGCTCCTCCCATGTCAGATAACCAATCTCGAGCAAGCATCCGCGTGCCCACAAAGCTCGTCACGGGTCGTTTCTTTGACGCCGCCCCTTCATCCATTGTCCCCGTTGCCGCCGCGTGCTCGTTTGCTTGTCTGCTTGTTTGTCTATATCAACAATATCAGTCCTGATTAGGAAGTGGAGGACAATACTAACGGCGACCTGTGGACTTTGCTGAGCCACCACGCGACTAGACTCGAGTGTAGGTATGACTCGTCTCGACTTGACGGCCTCTGTGTTGCCACTGCCGTCGTGAGCTCTGGGATCTCAAACGTCGCCATGTTGCTCGGAGTCCGATCAAAAACAATGCCAAGCCAGTCCACCCTTCTCCTTCATATTCTCGGTGGCTCAGCCAACACCTCTGAAGACTGGAAACTTTGTGTCATTACCTCCACAGCTATCATGCCAGCCATTAGGTAGCCGAGAAGCAATGCATTTGCTCATGTATGCCTCTGGCAAAATTGAAGCATACCGCTTGCTAATGGAAGAGATTACAATTGTGACCACGGCACATGTCTCTGTTGATTGATAAGGTGTCTCACCCATCTTCTACGCAGAAGTGTTGGCTCCTATTGAGCAATGCTTCTGCTCTCGCATGGCCACACCTTTTCCCGACGTGAGCCAAGAGCCAATCAGTGAGGAACCACCCCAAGTCTCGAACAGGAGCGTTAACATACCAAATGCTTCGAATTCCTAGACTCCATAGATGTCCATTCAACCATGGTGCATGCAAAGTACGTTGCACACGGTGTCCATCGTGACCCATTACTGCTCCTTTCCTTTTACCCCCTGACTCAACGGCCTCTTTTCATTCGCTCTTCAGGGCTCCCTGTCGGCCCCAATCCCTCCATTGACAACGGTTCCTCCGTATCTCAACTTCGCCATTTTCCACGCTTCCCGAAAAACACTAGGCGGGGGGGGGGGGGGGGGGGAAACAAAGACGGCAGTGCCAGCTTCAACTCTCCCCGCCATTCCGGCTTCCTTTCCGCTTGCAGCGGGCGTGTTTGGTGTTGTGTTCAGCTCTCGCAACCCACCCCCCAAGCCCCGAACAAAGAAAGCTTGTTCGCAAATCATGTCCGCAAAGTGCAACAACAGCAGACATGTTCGTACTGGCCAAATGCGTTTTTCTTCGCTCGCGGCCGGCTTCAACAGACTTGTTTCTCGATTTTTTCTCTGGCAACTTCCAACCACAGCACAGCACGCGAAACAAGCCATATCCAGGACAACTAACCAATCAGCATTTCCCCCCTGACCACCATGTCCAATCCCAACAGCTTCGCGCCCATGTCCGACCGGAACGACGACAACATCTTCGAGCTCGCCTTTGACCAGTTCTTCGTCCTGTGCGTCCTCGTCGGTCTGGCTTCTTTCTTCGCATGCCTTTACAGTGTGCACACGCACCCCAACTTCTTCTGGTGGGACATCACTGCGCCGCTCGTTCTTGGCTGGGTACTTGTGAACTACTTCCCTCACCAGAGCTGGTCGGTCGGCCTGCTCGAGTTTGCGTACCTCGCCTACTGGTTCATCTACTACAACGCCGATTGAGCAAGGTGCCCGGCTTGTTCTTGATCCCGGACTTTCAGGTAGGTCTGACTTGTGTGAGGCGCCATCGGCCATGTTGTATTCCTCATGGACCATCACTAGGTGAAGGACCAGGTAGGTTTTTTCTTTGCATAGATCCACGGTGATTCGGAGAGAAGTAGGTCCAGAGACTTGCAGAAGTGCTTTTGCATTTTCCTATTTCCAGATTGGGATAAGAGTAGGCAAGTCCTGGACGTAGCATAACCTTCGCGTAGTATTCGCATAGCACAGCAATGGAGTTTTTTTTTTTTCCCCCCAGAGATTTGACGGAACGATGGCATTGACTTACCTGTCCATTTACATGTGTTGTGATATCCCTTGGCCTACTCAACGTGGGCGGCGGACATACGTGAACCATACAGCGACGAGCGCAGATAGCTCCGGAGAGGCGAGACACTGCAGACTCGAAGCAAACCAGATGGTGAGGCAGCAGCAGCAGCATCCCTCCGCACTTGCCCAAGTGGTGACTTACCAACCCGAGAAGTGACAAAGGACTTGGCGGGACTCACCGTCATGGCGACTCACCTTTTCCAAAGTTTTGCTGCTCGGTCAGCTCGTTCGTCCCCCTTTTGGCTCAACGCTTCTCTGATTCTTCCCTTTTCCCTTCTTCCAACCTGACGTCCATTTCCTGTGACGCCCGGGACGACCAATATGCCGCCCGACCTTTCAAAGGAGGCACTGCGCGAACGCGCATCATGGATCCGCGATGTGCTGGACCCGCAAATCGCGCGCGACGGCCCCGAAGTCATGTCGCCGGACGATGTGCTGACGCTGCACGAGCTGTTCCAGGCGCTGTTGGACGTGGAGCAACTCTCACTGCCGATACTGCGGTATTCCCGCATCCACATGGCGGTGATGGACGTATGCGGCAAGGCGACGAGGTGGCCGAAAAAGTTGGCCGAGGGTTGCGACCAAATTGTTGACGTCTGGACCGAGAGGTTCGGGAGGTTGGCAGAAGTGAGGCCGAGATTGTGCAGATCGGAGGGCAGGCTCGATGGCATTTGCACTGGCTTGGAGATGACGAGAGACGTAAGTGACGCCAATATTGCTGATCTGATCGAATGTGCTAACGAGCACAAGGCACTGGTTCGGTACTGGGCGGAAATGGATCCAGAAATCATGGATAAGAAGAGGGGCATGCAGCATGGTTCTCTCGACTTTAAGCCTGGAGAGTGAGTCTCCTGCGACGTTGCCACCGGCTTTGGGGGTTCAATCGACTGACTTGTGTCATCAGCTGGTGGATCAACGGCATGTTTGCCTTCCATGCCGGCATTATCGACCTGCAAAGTACCGGCGGTGGCATATGCGCCGATAAAAATGGTGCCTATGCGGTTGTCATGACTGGTTCTGACGAGATTTACGGCGAGACTCCAGAGAAGTTCAAGTATCGCTGTAGACCAGGCGACCCAGGGCGATTCCGCATCACGTCCGTCGTCGATTCCAGGTCGAGATCTACGATCCGAGTTTTGAGATCTCATACTCTGACCAGTCTCTGGTCCCCAAGCTGTGGCATCAGGTATGATGGCATCCACAGAGTTACTGGATGGACGATAAGACCTGGCGATCCGACTGCCAACGACGGCCACAACCTCATATGGGAGATTTCTTTCGAACGAGACATGACGCAAGACGAAGGGCAGGACTCGTTTGAACAAACACTGAAGCATCCTACGGCGGAAGAGGCGGACGATTACATGGAGTACAAGCGCATGCGCCGGGCGCTCAGAGATCAGCTGCAGACTGAGCTGTCGCAAGCCATGACTCCGAGTCAGCCAGTGCCAGATGCGCCGATATTCGAGATTACCCAAAGTCCGCCAACGTCGCCTATGGCGGAGCTTCCGACTAGATTGATTTTGCCGTCGCCGTCGGAAACGCCCAAGCCGTCCTCAGACAGTCCGCCGCGAAGGAAGTCGATCGCGCCGCCACCCTCGCCGGGACATGTGCCAAATGTAGGATATCGGACAGAGCGTGAACCTTCTACGGCTTCGCCGCGCACATTGACAGCCTCATCAGCTTTCCGAAAGTCGCTTTCTACAACCAATCCCAGGAAGAAATCCGACATGGCGACGTCAAGACTGAGAGCGGACAGCGGGGCAGGGCGTGGAAGTCCAACCAAGGTGGATCGAAGAAGCTCGAAGCAGAGCACCAAGGGACCTCGCAATTTTGCTCGTTCCATTTCGCGCCTGTTTGATGGTGCGGTCGATGAGATTCCAGAGTCTCCCTTTGGCTCAGCCATGGAAAAGCCGTCTTACTTTCCAATCACCAAATCACAACCAGAGGAAGATGGAGAAGGCAACAAGACTCCATTTTTACGCCAGCCTGAATGGGGCGATCCAACCCCTGAAACCCCAGGACCGGCCGAGAAGAGTCGCAGCAGAAAGCGGCGTGACCGGGCCGTCTACGAGGCACTCGAAAAGTCTGATTTTCCAGAGCCCAGCTTGTTCCTGGCGGCGCTCAACGAGGTCTGGGATGATTGCGAGGAACCCGAGTATCCGGACATGGTGTTGGAGGATGTGGATTCGAAGAGGAGGCTCAATTCGGACAGCTACTTGCTCCGCATTCCTCCCGGTGGCATCGATTTGTACAAATTCTTCACGCAGCAAGCCGGCGAAGATGAATTCTTCGGTCGACATTTGTCCACCAATTCAGAAGGCTCGGGACGAGTCAATTCGGAGTCTGAGCATAGCCACGAGATTGGCGGTGTGCTGCGGGACATGTCATTTGAGAAGCGGCGGCGTGTAAGCATTGCCAGTTGCATGAGTGACCGTAGCACTCGCAGCAGTGCCGGACTAGACATGGGAAGGATTACGGACGAGGCCCATTTCAACAAGGTCGCCATGAGGCCGGGAATTGTCAGGTTCGGAACGATGACAATGATGAAGAGGCAGAGCATCATGGAGAATGTGGACGAGGGGTCGGAGGTATCATTCTGAGGCGAGCCCCTACAGATTGTTGCGATTGGTTGTGAGGCGATTGTTCCTATTCGTACATGATGGAAGTTGGCTTGGCGATGATTGAATATTGCTGATGCAGCAAGCCTTGGTTGTGCATGTGCCGACTGATAAATTACGAGCTCCCCGCTGAACAAGTTCGGGGCACCCGTACTCAAAGATCGTCGAGTTGTTCTTGTCTCTCACACGAATTTGTCGTGCGTCCAGCTCAAGATCCCAAGATGGTGGCCAGGGACCGAGCGAGGCACGAGACGGACGGCTCTGGATGGGGTCCAGACTCCAGGTTTTGTCGACCAAAATAGACATTTCCGAGGAGATGGTGCTGTATCCTCGGTGTGTCCAGGGTTACGCATCCACAAACAAGGGCCCAGCGGGAACGGGATCCTTCGTCTGAGTGAGATGCAATGTGTATTGCGTGCAGATAGATCTAGTGGAGGGCACCTGACCGAATCGGAGAAAATGTCTCGGGTCCACGATCAGGTGCGGCTGCGGCGCTTCATCATGGCAAGCGACGCGCGGCGACGGTGGTTGAAAGGGATGCGTGGACGATGATGAAGAAGAAGGACAGGCGAAAATTTGGGTTGGATGGAGAATCCGCGGGTGACTAAGCGGCGAGCTTAGTCAGAGCTTCGTGGCTGGGGGCAGCTCCAAATGTGGGGGAGCACGGCAACACCAAGAGAAGAGCACCAAGGAAGCTGTCTGTGAACCTGCATAAGAGAATTGAATGTTTGGTGGATTCTTCTCCATTCGAATTCCAGCTCTCATTGCACCACGTCTCCAACCGCTGGGTCTCGGTCGCGGAATGCAGGCAGAAACAGACGCATCGTCACTTGTTATGCGAAGCGAGGACGCCGAGCACACGTGTCTTTGAATTGGTTTAGACGTTGGACCGACGGTTCCTGACCACACGACCGGGTACCGTCGATCAACCTTATCACCCTGGCCAATGACAGCCATGGCGCTTGCGACGAGTAGAGTAGCTTTGTCGCATGTCGAGTTTTGCTGAGAGACGACAGATGTATCTTGAATATTCCAGCCTGAGCTGGCAGGTGGGTGCCGAGTGGATATTGGTGCCTGTGCCAGGTGCATGGCGGTAGTGTGGTGCTGTCGGACTTTTGGGTGGGGAAGCAGACCTGCGCTGCTGGCCAAGAGCGAGTCAGCCCGGCTTCATTCTACCCCGAAACATGACGTAGTCGCAGGTGTTGAAGCATTCGGATGCTGGCGGTTCTTGCAATCTCGACGTTTCAATTTTGTTTCTGCCGGCGTTTATTCACTGGCGGTCGAAGCATCAACGGCGTCTAGATGGACTGTCGACGGTCGCTGGGTGAGGAGAGGAGCGAATGGCAGCTGCGCGTCATCCGGAATCCCAGCCTCATGTCGACGACCGCAAACAGCTCTCAAGAAGAACCAGTAGGCCTAACGCTCTAGCGCCGTCGCCATGCAAATGCCTTGACAGAGGGTTTCAGGCTGCTCCATTGGCCCAAAAACCCTCGCTAGTGCCTGCCCATGGTCTCCCTCCAGCCTCCCGCTTTACCGCAGCCACATATACATGCTGGTACCCACCACCACTACCATCACCACCTCCCAATTTGCTCTCCCCCATTTCTGCCTCAATTCTGGGCCTCTGACCGCTCCTTCGCTTGACACACTTCCTGTCGATTCAGTCTATGACGCCCGCTAAGCCCTCCGCCTCCACGGCCTCCACATAGGCCTCGTTGCACTGCGCCGTCAGCTTCGCCCATGCCCTCACAGCCCGCTCGCTGCCTCTAATTTCTGCTGCTGCTCCGGATCTAGCAGCTCTTCCCCGCCCGCCGCTACAATTGTGAACATTGGGCCCTTCTCCACCTATTCACTTACAAAATGGCCACCAGACTGGCCAAGTTGACCGCCATGACAAACACTCCTCACACCAATGGCATATACTCCGACATGTCGGTCGATGGCCCCGAGATTGGCACCTTGGTCGTCGTCGTCGACCGCGCAAAGAACCTGCCAAACCGCAAGACCATGGGTAAGCAAGATCCATACTGCGCAGCTAGGCTGGGCAAGGAAGCAAAAAAGACCGAGACCGACAAGAGAGGAGGCCAGACTCCAAAATGGTACGTCTCGTCTGCCGCCCACCCTTTTCGTTTCTAACTGCAACCAGGGACCAGGAGCTGCGCTTCACCGTCCGCGAGTCACCAGACTACTACACCATGAAGGTGTCCGTCTTCAACGACGACAAAAAGACAGAGTTGATTGGCGAAACCTTCATCAGACTGTTCGACGTCATTGTTCCAAAGGGCGGACAGAGCGACACCTGGCACAGCCTCCAGTGCAAGGGAAAATATGCCGGCGAGATCCGGTTGGAGCTTACCTACTACGATACTCGCCCGCCGACTGAAGCTGCACCGGTTGCAGAGCCAAAACAAGAATATGCACCTGTCAAGAGACGCCCGCTGCCAAAGAACCCTGCCGCTCCGCCCGAGTCGCCAATCATGGCTGGCGAAATTCCTCCACCAACAAAAGGTCCTCGAAGCCATCACTCACTGCGACACAGCCCGCCCAAAGAGAATGGCTCAGCGCTGCCGTTTTCGCCCGCAGATTTCGACGTCTACCATCAGTATCCGGTCCAGCCGGTTGCACAGCCCCCGCAGAATGCTCACCACGCCAGGCCGCAATCCATCGTCCTGCAAAACTCTCGCCCCATGCACGACCTGCGCGCTAGGCCGCAAAGCTACATTGAGCTGCCACACGCTCACTCCGCCCCCAATGTCCCTACTCAAGAACACATGCCCGATGTCTTTTACGATAGAGAGACACAGTATCCTCCAGACCCCAGAGATCCTTATCCCCCGAGACAAGAGTTGGCACTTCGAGACCCAGGACAACAACCTGGCCAGAATGGAAACTACTCGTACGGTGCCGCTTGGCGGATGCCGAGAAGTGCTATGCAGCCTACAGTTGAGGACGAGGTTGAAGTAGCTCCGCCCCCTCCACCAGCGCATCGAAGGACTCCTCCAAATGCGTTGGTCCAACAAGCCCCCAGATACCCAGTCGACATGGCCCCAGCACCATTGAATGTCAGTCAAGGAAGACGGTATAGCCATGTCACTCCCGGACAGTCTCCACAATCTGGAAATACTCCCGAATTCCCACCACCTCTGACACCGGCGACTGGCTCTCCTGAGCATCGAACACCTCTCCATCACAGATATAGCATGGGTGCATATTCTCCGAATAGCTATCATACTCCTCCCCGGCAGCCGCAGCAGCTCGAGTACCACACACCGCCGAGCCACGGCGGCCCCGGTCGTCCTTCTCCCCTGGTTCACTCCGAATCAGCTCCAGCAGCACCTGAGCAGCACTACTACCAGCAGCTGGTACCCCGTGATCCGAACTCATTCCATGGCCAGCGGCCTGTGAGTCCCGGAGCAAGCCCAATAGACGGACGACAGCCAAGAATGATGGGCTGCAATCCACCAAACCGCAAGTCAGTGTCGCCACGGCCGCCTCCAAACGAAGGGCCTGCCAACTCGATGGTTCCCTACGGCCCGGACAGCTTCAATACGTACAACCCGCGCACTAGCCCAGCTCCCAGCTCCCGGCCAGGCGATGGCCAGCAATCACGCGACATGGACCTGCACGCCCGCGACGAGAATGGCAACATTATCACGCAGGACGGCCGCAAAGTCGACCCCTCGGACCATCTTCCCGTCGACTCTTGGGCGCCCGAGCCCGAGCCAAAGGGCAAGGACCGCAACAAGCACGCGACGCCGACGCGGCCGCGAGACCGGCTTAACGGTGCCCGGGAATTGCATTCTGGCGGCGGCCCAGGTCGTGGAAACGACCGCGCAATCCGGGATGCGGTTGATACGCAGTTTGGCCGCAGTCCTGGCGGGCACAACGGACACAGTCCTGCCCTGGACGCATCCCCTACGCCAGGCGCCCACGGACATTCTAGCAACAACATGATCGTGACGGCACCGCGGCGCCTGCAGAAGCGCAGCACCGCACCAATGCCTCTGCGGGAGCGCGAAAACATCAACACGCATGTGCCGCCAGCATCTTACCACCACTCGCCACACGCGCAGCAGCAGCAGCACTACTCGCCGCACTCGCCCTCGTCCCACTACTCGCCTCAGCACCACCCTTCGCCTCACCAGTTCCCGCCGCATCACCACCATCCGCAGCAGAACCAGAACCACTACTACAGCGGAGGCCACGCCGCTCCGCCCATTCCCGCCAAGATCCCAATCAACCACCAGGACGGCATGGGAGCGGATGATCTGGCGGCGTTGAGCCACGAGTTGAAGGGCATCGACATCGGGTCGGCGCCGAGTAGTACACGGAGGAGGTGGTTGAGGAGGGGGTGAGGGTGAGCGGGGAGGAGTAAAGCCGAAGGGAGTGGTTTTGAGATGGGCGTTTTTGGATGGATGAATGAAAAGAGTGGGAGCGGATGTGTGGAGCATTGGGCGCATGGAGCGGTCGGCATGTAATTGGTTCCCTTTCTTTTCGGATTTTGGATGGGACGGGATGGGTTGGGTTTGGGATATGGATGAGTGGATGCATGTACGATGACACGAGTCTATTTTCCTGAGGAAGCTGCTGGTGGTGGTGGTGGTGGTGGCGACGATGAGAGAAAAATAGGGGAGCGGATCAAGATAGACAATTGCATACACGCACGACGAGACGATTTGAGAGGACATTTGAGATGGTATGAGCACGCAAAGAAATGACGAGTCTGATGAAGTCAAGACGGACTTGCATCCTGGGATGAATTAGACGGACCCTCTCTCTCTCCCTATCTTCCTCCTCCTGCTGCCTACCTTACCTGACCTTCCTTACACCATACGCGGCTCGCTCGGTACTGTACCTATCTATGTAGCTATCTACATACCAACCATCTAACTACATACGAAAAACACGTCTTTCCCTTCATCAAGGTCCAAGTGCACACCCGTCTGCTATATGAAGCTGATGAAACGGGGAGAAGGAAGAAGAGGCGAGAAAGAAGTAGAAGACAGACGACTCCACTACCCTCTGACCAAAATCTTTCCTTCTGGCTTTGTCCCATATCCCACTCCTCTCCTCCCCGTAGAAATTCGCTTCCGCTCCACCCGACGCCATTGCCTGCCTGGGCCCTTTCTCGCGCTTCCATGACAGGGGCCCGACTCGACTCGATCCATTCCACAGCCAGCCAGCGATACACACACGCCCTCCCTCCCTCCATGCTCCATCATCAGCTAGCTCTTCTCAACCCGTCTGCACCACACAAGACCAGGCAGCCCGCACGCAAGACGTGTAAACGCCACCACGCTGTCTTGATACAACAACTAGCACGGCATCTTTTCAGCCAGCCAGCCAGCCAGCCAGACGTGTGAGAGTCGCACCATCCACTCTCTCCATCGCGTCAGTAGAGACGTCACTCATTTTCGCCATTGGCCCTGCCTGCTGCTACCCGACTCCCACGGCATCATCCCTGTAGTCGGCTGCTCTGCTCTGCTCTGCTCTGCTCTACTCTGCTCTGCTCTGAATCCGTCCGCGTTCCCTCTCTGCATCCGCTCAACAGGGATGATGAAGGCTGCAGCACAACAAGCCATCAAGAGCAAATCAAGAGTCCCCAGGAAAAACCTCTCCTCTCCTCTCCATACCGGCCAGCCACCATCGGGTCGTTGTCGTTGCCCGGTCTGTTTGTTGGCGAGTAGTGCTCGTTGCTGCCCATGGTTCGCTGTCTGTCTGACCTGACTGGATGGAATGAGCGGAATTCAACTTCAAGATGGCGGAGGAGTAGCATGGTGGAGTGTAGGCGGAGAGAATGCAATGCGAGGGAGAGGAAGAGGAAAGGTTGAGCTGAGTCTACATCGACGACCATCAAATCAATTGATTTGTATTTCTGCCCAAGTGTGGCACTTTTCGATCCTGCAAGGTAGAGAGGCTGAGAGAAAAGGGAATGGGAAGAGGGAAAGAGCGGATGGATCGAGAAGAAGCACTGCAGGGGATGAAGGAAAGCGACAGACACACCGTGCTTTGAGCATGTTTTCCAAAGTTTCTGGCCTGAGCAGGTGCTAGTCTGATGATCATGGGGCAGGAATGATAGTTGTCTGTGATGATGGCTGGGAGGTGTTGGTGGACATCACAAGACAAAAAACCTCAGTGATTCATCAAGTCTCTCTTTTTGTGTGCAAGATGCCTATCTGCAAGCCCTTATGCTTGCCTAGTATCTGTCTGTACAATCGGACGGTAGCTCGCTCGCTCTCCTACCCATCCATGCAACTGTCTTCCTCCTCCAAATCATGTCCACGTCCTCTTCGGTCAGGGCAGCTGGCAGCAGTCTCGACGAGTTAAACCTCCACACATGCCACTGTTGCTGCGTGCATGCCCTCTCGATGCAATCAAATCTCGCTCCCTTTCAAAGCGACGGAAAAAGGAAGAGCCTAATGAGAAGGAAAAAAGAGCAAAGAGAAGGAAAAAGGGGTGTAAGAAGTTGTAAAAGAGGTGCCCTCGCATCTACGGTCGTCAGGTTTGCAAATGGTAAACCAAAAAAGAACAGAGAAAAGCGCTGTTGTGGGTGGTGGCTGGGTGGGTGGCATGCGAATGCTTCGTGTTCTTTGTGTGATGCAAGTGCTATGCAGAAGATGCGGATGCAATGCTGATGCAAGCAGAAAAGAAAGAAAACGACAATGGCTCTCAAATGCATGCTGGGTAAAGAGGAATTGCTGTGCAGCGCCGCCCCAAATGGTTTCAGTAGAAGAAGAAAAGTCGAATACACGCTTTCTAGTACGTAAAAGCCTCCTCGATGTAATCGATGCTGCCTTCGTCAACGCGCTTGCGGACCGCCTCGCGGACGCCGTCGGAAAAGGCGCCAGCTCCGCAGACCGTGACGGCGACGGCGCCTGTGCGCTCCTCGATCTCGCGGTCGACGATTGTTTGCACGTCGCAGCGGCCGGGGAACATTTGCACCGATCCGCTGCTGCTGTTGATCTCGGCGTGATTGCGCGGGCGCGTGATGAAGAGGAGGATGCGCAGGCACTCGCGACGGCCCGGCATCCGCAAGATCTCGTCCATCCACGGCCGCACCCATTCCAGGCACTCGGTTGACGGTATTGTCCACACGAGTACAACCTTGCGCGCTGCCACCGAACCTGCGCTGTATCCGGCGACAAGGTGCCGCACGAATGACGTTTGGTGCGTAATGCCCACACCGGCTGCGAAGAGGATCACTGTGCCGTAGCTGTCGAGCGACTCGTGGCCGCCGTAAGGTCCCTCGATCATGCCCATGGTCGTCAGAATGCCGTTGGGCTGCTTGCAGGCGCGGTCGTACATGGAGCGCGTAAAGCCCTCACGAGCACGGCACACGAGGCCGATGCTGCGCATGGGAAGATGCGGGCGCGTCAGGTCAGTGTCGTTGGAGCGCTCAGTAGTCGGCAGACCGAGCTTCTCGTCCTCAAAGTTGACTTGGGCGGCAGACGGGGTTGCCCAGGCGACAGAAAAAGGGTGCGAGGACCAACCGCCAATCGAGGGAACGTAAAGGTGGACGTGGCTGCCCGGGCGATGGTACCAGGGACGTACCAGGTCGATGGTGACGCGTACCGCCTCGCTGGGCATGGCCTCAATAGTGACCTTGGACAGGCCGCGCACCGAGACGTTGTAGCGCACGAGCTTCCAGGTGCGGAAGATCCACTCGCAGATCCAGAGCGAGAAGGCAAGCTTGACCCAGGGGAGCTGCGGCAGCGAGTGCAAGTCGATGTGCATGTAGAGACCAACAATGGCGCAAACGACCATGAGACGGTGCAGGTTGAGGAATGTCTCGTAAAAAGCGTGACGGATGGGCGACCAGGCTTGCACTCCGAGAACTGTGAAAGCAACGGTGCCAACGATGCCCCATTGGTACGAGGGCGTCGTGCCGAGCAGCTCCTTGACGCCGTCCCACTTGGTGCCAGAGTTGTACGTGTTGATCAACCAGCACAGGGTGTGGACGATGGACTCGACAATGACGATGCGGGCGGCCCAGCGGTGGAGGAGGTTGAAGGTGTCGTAGCTCACGTGCAGCATCCAGATCAACGGGTTGTTGCGAAGAGCAAAGAGGATGGTGGGGATGAGGTTGAGGGCGGCCAGCGTTCCGGAGCGACCTCTGAGGGCGGCGGCGACGGACTCCGAGTTTGCTCTACCCCATGGCAAGGCCAGGCAGTAGGCGACATTACTGAAGGAGTAGACGAGCAGCAGCACCAGGTGGAATCTTGAAGGCAGAGTGCCGAAGCCAATGCTGCCAATCCTGATCTCGTCATTCTTCTTCTTTTGCAAGATGGGCGCGTAGATGAAGTGCTTCTTCAGCCACGGTACGACCTGGGTCTGGTTGTGTCTCCAGTAGGCTTGCTTGTGCGTCGTTCCCATGGCCGAGACATGTCGGATGTGGTTGTTGTACATGCGCGCGAAGCGGACCAGTAATGTCAGGGCAATGATGCCACCAAAGGTGACGAGCAGCACGTCGGTCCATAGGAAGTTGCCGGTTTGGTCGACGCCGGAAAGGCCGCTGGCGAAACGAAAGGGATCCGAGGCTCGCTTTGAAAGACCGGAGAGGCTCCACCGGGGAGAATTTTGAGGGTGGGAGTCCATCACGCCGGGCGATGGATGTTTTGAGAGGGTCCAGGAGTCCGGGATACGAAGGCTCAGTCGCGTCCGGGCGATTGGGTGGATTGATCCTGGATTGTCCAAATATGGTAGGCGCGCCTGGCACCTGTCAAAGGAGTGTGGGATGTCCTGGCGAGGACGTGTTTATGGAATGCAGAGTGAATATTCGGTGGCTGAGGTATCTTTGTCTACTGTCTAC
Organism: Phyllosticta capitalensis; assembly: GCF_038381095.1. Lineage (NCBI taxonomy): Eukaryota > Fungi > Ascomycota > Dothideomycetes > Botryosphaeriales > Phyllostictaceae > Phyllosticta > Phyllosticta capitalensis. The sequence goes on along the minus strand of NW_027117444.1, from coordinate 1,087,855 downwards.
AATGCCATTGTCCAGAGGTTGTCAATGAGCCGGGGGGGATGAACAAAGAATCGGCGGGTCGGCGAGGTAATGGGAGCGTCCTTGTTGGGCGAGGCGAATGACGACTTGAGAGTCCGGCGGGAGGGAGGATTGGGATCGACGGTGATGGGTTCAGTAGTGAGGAGGAGGGCTGAGGGCCGGAAGTGGTTGGCGAGTCGGGGAGGTATGTGGGCACGACGCCGGCGCGTGGAGGACGGGGATGTGGAAGAGAAAACAAGAGGTGAAATCAGGCGGCGAGCTGAGGCTGTGCCAAAACGAGCGTGGGTGCGAAGTGAAGACACAAAGTAGAAAATTGAAGAAGGGGGCCTGTCGATGGAAAGGAGGACATGGAGGAGTATATGGGCGCATCGTCCGGCGCGTGCATTAGGAGCAAGCGCCCAAGGCCAATCAGCCATATTTTGGCGCCACGAGGCACAGGGCACTTTGGTCCTGCATACCCTGTCGTACGACTGGCTGTGCTCACGCCATGTTGGATACCCGCGCTGGTGGTGGTGGTGAGCGGCGTTTGTTGTTTCACCCTGTCCGGCCATGCGGGAAGCGATACGCTACATGGGCGGCGATGCTGGCTACCCCGGCCCAGACAATGAGCTTGGCCTCTACCTTAATTGAGGTCCAGCAAAGTCTTCTTCTACAACAAACTGCCGGATTCTCTCTCCCTATCCCCATGGCTCCATCGTCTACGCCATGGCTCCCGCCAGCGCCCGCCATGAAACCGATGGATGCGCCCCTGCGTCGATCAAAACTGTCACCCACCAGACTGACAGTGACAGCTTCCTCATCAACATTCCTCACCTCTCCCTCGCCGGAACATCTTGACAGTGCCTGGCCGCGCTCCCTCTATGTGCGACAATCAGGCTTGTCGGCGGTGGGGCCAGTTGATGTCGCTTGTACTGCTCGTCTTCCGAAACACCATATACGTCTAGCCACTCACCTCGCTAGCCTTATGGCCGCCATCCTCCTCGGCCAACTCCGCCACTTGGAAAGAACAACAACGCCGCCACGAGCCAGCCACCAGTGACATCAACCTGCTCGCAATCTCCCCTCCGCACGCCTGTCCCAGACTGTCCATCACGACGTTCAATGTTGGAAAGTTTAGCATCTGGGTGCTCAATTTAGCTGCCGCCTCGCTTGCCACCGACCCCAACTCGGCTCCATCTTGGCCTGCTCCTTCGGCACGTCAATGCTTTTGTCGTCTAGAACCCGCCCGTGTTCCTCAGGGCCAGCCCGTTGCTCCTTCTTCTCTTTTTCCTGCCGAGGCAAAAGCAAACTCTTCAGATGAATTTATAAAATTAGATTGCCCATTGGCTGCAGTGGGTCGCCCATGTCAGGATGTTCGATGTGCACGAGATTCGCTTCCGACGTCTGGCCGTCCACTGACCAACCCCCATCTGCCGGCCACGCGACTGCAACTCCAAAACACCATCGACCGTCCATATCCGCTCGGCAACCCACCGTCGCTCTGCCGCGCGCTTGGCATTCATCGCCTGGACGATGCGGAATATGCCAATAGCACAGGCACCTACTACCTGCTGGCCCCACGGAAAATTCCACCTCCATCGCCGCATGGTGGACTGACACCCTCCCGTTTACATTCCGCATCCGGCTCGTCTCGAGTTCTCGCACAAGCTCGAAACGACCTCCGCCCTCGCCTTGCCTTGCCTTCCTCTCGAGCCTCTCTCTCTCTCCGCTCCCCGCCACGGACGCAAGGTACGGCCGTCACCTATCAGCCACGTGGAGTCCTCAGAGTCAGCGACCCCGAAAGAACACCAAAGGAATCGTCCTCCGGACGCTGCTGTTTCACGCTGATGACCTCATCGCCTGACGACCACTCCACGCCCGCGGTTCTCCTTCTCAGGCACGCTCCGCAGTTGGTGACGCCCCCTCTAGTCTGGACGCGGCAAGGTCAGAGGCACCGCCTTACGTGCCTGCCTTGGCGCGCTGCACGCTGCAAGGGACCAGGGGCCTCCTGAAATCTCAAACGCCGCGACTCGTCGACAACCACCGGCCGGCATAAAAGTCGACGAGAGCGTGACCCTCTACAGAGCCTCTCGTGTGCATCTCGTGCGACTCGCGGTATCTCGTGCTGGTGGTGTCGTTGTGGTGGTCGTGTGTCCATGTGCCGAGAATAGCATCATGGCGACTTGTCCTTGAACAACGCCTCGCCGCTTTCACGGTCCGGCGACGACAGAGGCGCTCCCAGTACCGAAAACAATGCTCCGCCTGGAAATCGCCCACTTCGGCTGCGGGCTTGACAATGCTGTGCTCTCCTTCTTTGTCGACGCCCTCCGTCACCTGCACTGCCACTTTATGCTCTCGGGCAATGTGACTTGTTGGTGGCTGGTCGTGGACTTTGCCAAGCTTGGAGAAAGCAAAAGAAGCAAGCCAGAATTTTTCTAGGAGAGCTTTGCTATTCGCCCCAGCCACCCAGAGTAGTCTGGTCGATGACAAAGCAGGCTTGCCCTCAGTATCCAGCAAGGGGAAAGAGGAAACAAGTGTTGAAGTTTGACTGACCAGCAGCAGAACAAGATCTTGGCTCTTATACCAGCAGAAGAGCTCCAACTGACCGGAAACACCCAATCCTCGTGACTTCCATGTGGTTGCTAAGTCAAATCGAAGTATAAAAGTGCTTCCAGCTGTCGCTCCGCCAACTCTCCCAACATCTGCCAATTTACCTTCTACATGAACGAGTGGAAATGTCGACATTCAAATTCTCACTGGCGGCGCTCTTGTCTTCCAGCCTCGCAACCCTCCATTGCACTTTCCACTGCGACTTTCTCTTTGCCTCCGTCCATCTAGTCGGCACATAACCTCCAGTTGATATCACTCTCCTCCAACACCATAACCCTCGTGTTCTCCACCGCTATCATGTGTGCACGCTGCTTCTGCTCATTGGTGAGCAAAAGCGCCGACTCCAACCTGCTCTCCCGAGCTACATGCAGCCACGCTCCCGCGCACGTACTCCCAAACAAAAAGAAGTCGCACCTAACGGGCGGGAGATCCACATTCACCAGTGTACTTTTCTCCATTTCCTGCAGTCCAAACTCGTGGAAGAGTTGGCGGTTGGAATGGAGTGGTAAGTGTTGACAGGTGCGACGTTTTAATACCTGTTTGCAAGAGAGAGGGAGCACTGTCCCTCATGCCGCAAAGCGATATGAAATTTCACCTGTCAATTGGCTGTTGTCGAATGAGGGCTCAAGACCTGGACGAATGCTCTACGCACGCGCTTCCGCGAGCGCACCCGCCACGTCGACTTCGAAAACGATCCGGGGACTATAAAATCCTCCTACCTGGGCTCTTTGCTCTCGAACAAGTCAAATGTCTTCCGCCAGACTACCGGTGGAACGAATTGATGAGCTTCAGGACACTGCTGCAAGCCCTTTCGATTCCCGCATCACTTTGTCCTCGGGCCATGGTTTGCTTGGTACTTTTCTCTTTTTCTCTGCCTGTCGAATCCTCCATTGCTTCCTCTTCATGGCCAAGAGAGCTTTAGCTTCTCAGCATGTTGGCGTGATGATTGATGATAGCATGGTCGAGGATGGTGAGTATCGGCCTTCTTCGAGCGTTGATTGTCAGTCATCAAGTGGCAGACGTCCCAGAACGCGTTGGAGGTGACAGGGAAAAGTCATCTAAGACAGACGCACATGACATCCGCTCTGCTTGTGCTGATACCTAAGGTAAGTATGAGAGTATAAAATCTCCTCTGATCCACCCTTCCTTGACCATGAATCAAGGAACCGTCCTCTGCCCTTTCCACTCAAATGAGATCCTGTCCTGGGGTACTGGCTCTGGTTGGACTTCTGAGGTTGTTGATTGACTTGTCTCTCGTTCTGTTGCTTCTGCTCCAGCGGTCCTTGAGCAGGCTTTCGTGCGAGGAAAGCGCCGTGTTGTCAGCATGTTTTGATGGTCGATGACACGGTTGTTGTATGTTGCTTGTTTTCTGGCATTGAGTGCCCCTCGCATCATTCGCCAGTCTCTCATGCGTTCTTTAGGCGTCATATGCGCTATTCAGCCTCCTGGCCGCCTCCTCTTGTTCATCCAGGATACGGACCTAGAGGCTAGGAGTATAAAAGTCTGCGTCCCTCTCTGCGCTTTTTCGAGTGTCAGTAACGAGCTGCTCTCCGCTGGAATCTCTGGTTCAAGCATTTGTTCCATTTCCTGTGAAAATGAGAGAGGAATAGCTGACTTGGTTTGTTTGTCTTGTCCTCTGTCGAAGGAGGTCGTGGCTGTCCAAGCACGCTTCTGGTGTCGCAAAGGCGCAGCAGCATCGTGTTGTGCTGATGGAATACGTCGACATGACGAAGTGAGAGTTTGAAGACGTTGAGCAGCAAGTGTCAAGTGTCACCTGCTGACTGTCAGGGGTCAAGCGTCAGCCGTCACCTGTCAGGCCGCGTGGTTTGTACCCGCACAGGAAAGGCTGACGGAGCGCTTGTGCCGATCCAGTTGGCAAGCCTGGAAGTATAAAAACATCCCTTCTCCTCACCTCTCTGCTCTGCAGACAACAGCACCTCGTTCCCGGCAGCTCAGTGGCGGCAGAATAGTCTCTTGCTCCAACTCCACTGCTTCAAAACTCTGGCCAGCAGTCCACTGTCCTTGCCGTTTCTTTGTCTTCAGCTCTCTGACTTCCAGAGGGGTTCGCTGTTGTTGCTGCTTCTTTCCTTGCCTCCCTCTACATACATTTTCGACTTTTCAATTTTTGTGGCATGGTGCCACGATGCTCGACACCATCGTCACTGCATGACAATTATGATGTGAGGCAAGCCGACCAACGCAGAGCACGAGTGACGACAAAGTCACCCTGCAGAGATCACCAGGGGAAGCAGCCAGGGTCTCGGTGCAAGCGCACGCTCCTGATACGGTACCTGACTGACCCTGGACAACAACCAATAGCTATATAAACCTCCCCATCTCCTCGCCCTTCCTCAGGCGCACTCCATCATCCGCGGCAAAAATCAGCTCAACAAGACTTATGGAAGCCCATGGACAGCACACGCACGTCGGCCGACTTCTGGTGTTTTCAGACTCGCCATCTCTGACATTACTCTGGTATGTGTGTGAAATCGCAAAACGATCGTCCTGCATTGTCTGACAGCTCAGAAAAGCATCATCACTGCTTACGGAGTTTTTCATCAAGTCAAGCTGGCGGATCTTTGATGCGGGTGACGAGAATCAGGGGTCAGCAGGGGAGTCCGAAAGCGCCTTAGTCTATTCGCTCACTCCTGACCTGCCGCTTGCTGGCCACGATGAGTATATAAACCTCCCCTCCTGCCCTCATTTCAACTCCCAAACCACTGCGACTGTCCTCCTGTGGCACATCACCCTCGGTATAAAGACTGTGTCGTCTGCTCATGATCGCCGTACTCAAGAATACACTTCTTCTGCCTTTTCTTGTCTTGGTATTCGGGAGTTTGGCGACGTGCGATTTCTGATCGTCGCTGGTCTTTCCTGTGAACACCACCAGAGGATAGTGATGGAGGGCATGCGCGAGCATAATGCCGCAATTTGAGAGCTTCACCATGGCTTGTTGACTCTTCTTAAAAGTTAAGCTGACATTGAGCGCAAGGAAGCTTCAGCGGCACATGCCCCTGGACCTGGTCACCTGCTCTCGCAATCCCAATTGGCCACTAGCGCCCCGGGAAGCAGAACTGCGTGTATATAAACCTCCCGCCTTCGATTGCCCGACCAGCAACAAGTTGATGTCTGCGATCTTCCTTTCGTGAGACGGCACCTGTGGACACTACTCTCCTCTGTGCGCCTGCCATACGGCGGACGCAAGACCCACTTCTCTTGTTTCTGTCCCACTCTTCTCCCTCACTCCTCTCTCTACCTCTTCTCTCTCGCAGCACAACCGACAACCGCGTCCCCGTTACACTTGCGTGACTAACAACAGCATCACTGATAAACACTGATCCCTCATTTTCATCGCCTGCTGTAGCAGCTACCCCTGACTACCGACCATACTCCCGTACTCCGGTCCCCTGCCAGCCCCATCCTCCAAGTGCGTTGACTTTCTGCATGGGAATTCAGAGGAAAAGCAGTGGAGTGTTGGGACCTGCGCTCGCTATCCGGCAGGTCTTGGTACCTCTGCTCCAGGAGAAGAACGAAAGAGAGGTGGGCGAGTACCTTTTATACCTTCTGACACGCACAGGCCCGATGGAAAGACGGAGTCAGAGTGGTAAGCAACCCCACCGATTGCTGAGTTGCGCAACTCCCACCCCACCCCACCCCACCAAGGCCTCTAATTCAGCAATCCCACGCCACTAGACCTGGCGGTGGGGTTGCCAAGTTGCCGAATTTCAAAATATCACAAGATTTTGCTTAGTGTTGAGTTTTTAGGTGCTCTAATTAGCTAGTTCTACCTTACTCCACTTACTTGCAGCTTTTGCACCACCTCCTTACATATGCACCAATCTCTCTACGCGCGCTACTCAGCCCAAGCCGGCCTACTATTAATACTAATCATTAGTGGGAGGTAGAGGGGTGTCCAAAATAAAACTCAACACCAAGAAAATTACCTAATTAGGCAAGTGCTTTCAGTAATCCCACCCCACCCCACACCACCAGACCCCTGATTGCGCAATCCCACCGCCCTTGACGATTGCCCAAGGCCACCCCACCCCACTGAGGCCTTGGTGGGGTGGGGTGGGGTTGCTTACCACTCTGGACGGAGTTCAGCTGCCGGTCGTTTGAGTGCAGGCGGAAAGTGTGACAGGGGAAAAGTGGCACGTGGGTGCCTGCGCGCCCCTGCCTGCTCCAGTATAAAAGGGAGCTGGATTGACAGCGGTACTCTCAACCAGCGCTTCCTCCTCTCCCAGCTCAATGGACAATCGATAGCCTCAGGCCGCTGGAGACAAAGAGACTGTTGCGGCGCGCTGCGCCTCCCCGCTGAACCCGACGCGAAGTGGCTGCCCCAGCGACCTTGGACCGGAAATATACGTCAAGTAACAACACCTCTTTACATTATTATGGCCTGATGATTCCATCCAACAAAATCACACAATCATGAAGGCAAGGCACATGCTGTGAGTTTGCTGGATTGTGGATGCCGTGCCCACAAAGATCGCGGCGGCTCCCAGCCCACCAAAGTGACCACGGACCCAGGTTCCAGGACTTCCTTCACAGTAGAAAGTTGCAGAAATGGACCAAAGTCACGGCTGGATTTTCTGATTGAAGAAACGGAGGCGCTGGCACGGTCTCTTTTATAGAGGAAAACACCGGTCACGGGGGCATTGCGTGGGGTTGAGGGCAAAGACAGCTGCTAAAGATGGAAGTCACGGACTGACAGCATGGGAAGGCTGGCGTGGCCGTCCGCACTTTCCTGCCCAGATTTTCTGCTATAAATCAGGGCGACCCGATTGACAGCCAGACCTTTCAATTCACCACCGCTGTCTGTTCCTCCGCAAAGCAATGTTGGATCGACAGTAGTTGTCCACACGACAGTGGAAGATCTTCGTACTGTTCCTCGTGCTGGGCAGTACACTTGCTACTTGCCACCATCGCGGTGCCCCAAGCTGTCTTGAAGGAGACCTTTCTGCGATCAAAGTCAGAACATTGTTGATTGGCAATGCCGCGTCGTGCAGCTTACCCCTGACGGCGCAACTTTGCACAATCGCACAATGGTGACGCATCAGCGGTGGTGATTGGAAGGAAGAGAGTATGGGCATATGGACAGCGGGAACTTCCCAACAGTACATGTATTCGACAGAGCTGGTTGCTGTATCCACGGGTCCATCTTCTGTCAGACGCAGGGCTCCGTGGAAGAAACGAGAGGGCAATGAACTCACGTCTTTTATACGCGACAGAGCACGTAAGCTACAAAGAGATGCTACCAGCCAATCACGACAAATGCACGGACAGACGGCATGGTGGGTAATCCGGCAGTCACCTGCTGCCTGCTCCTTGTCTTCTTCCCATGCTATTTAAGGGAGCTCAACCCACCACACTCTCCCCCAATTCAACAGCCATTTCTAGCTCCTCCAAAGCTGATCCGAAGAGCAAAACGAGGATCACTGTGTTGCGTCCCGCCGCTGTGGCAGCAGACACTGCAGCCCCTGAACAGACGATGGCAGGCGAGACTCGAGCGATGTGAAGCCATCGGGCTGCCTGTCATTTTTCAATGATGCTGAATGCTTCTCGTTGGTTTTCGTCGTTCTTAGTCATTGGAATCTGGTAGTGGGAGAAAGATTACGCCGAGGCTTAGGGAGGAGTTGCGCGCGGTGGGAATGAAAAGCAACGCTCCAACGCCCCAAAACCGCCGCCCCAGTCTCCGGTTCGGTATTCAATCATCCCAGTTTGGTCCATTTTAGGAGACAGAACTATCCGTGATGCAGCACAAGTAGGCCCTGGGGCCAGAAACGAATGGACAACTATGGCGTATTTATAGGTGGCAGAGCAAGCGGAGTCATGTGAGAAATTTCAACAGGAGAGCTGCCAACTCAGCCTCAATGAAGGAATGCTCAGACAGAGGATCTCGTGACGTATCCAGTCACCTGCGCCTTCGGCTCCAGCTATAAAAACGGCGCGTCCACACCGATTGCCACACTCCAATTCAGGAGTCTGCATCATGCAGCCTGAACTGAGGACCAAAACACTTGGTGGAAGCTTGGGCGTCTCCGGCCCAACATCATACTTGTGGCGTGGGAGTGTGGCGCTATAGTGCCGGCTCTGGGGTTTCTAAGAGGAAAGGGCAGTCTACCTCACGAGTCCTGGATCCAGTAATCGATGATGTTGCAAAGCACTGCAGAGCCTCTATGGTCTTTCGCAGTATTCTTGCATAGGAAACTGTGGATACAGAGGGCATGGACTAATGTTTGCGCAAGTCTGTGTGTTCCAACAACGCGCACAGAAAAACAAGTCGAAAAGGACGCCGAGCCATTGTCCCAGTGAGCGCAGCTTGCAGATTTTTGATCTTGAAGGGCTGATTCTGGGGAGGAAGTAGAGGAGACAGGGGGTTAGGCTTTTATACACAGAGATCAAGATGATTGTGGAGGCGAAGGAGGCAGGCGCGATTCTGGATCGGTTGACCGAATCACGATCACCTGTGCATTGAGTTCCTGCTGCTTCTCACTGGACAGTAGAATATCGCACGTGGCGTGGTGCGCTATGCAGTCCCTCCCGCTTTGCTATTCAAGAGCCCTGTTCTTAGGACAATCGCTTCCTTTCACTCCGCCACTAGAACATCACATCTGAAACCAAAACAGTCATCTCAATCTGGACCATACTCTCTGTTTTTCTGTGGGATGTTCCAGTACCTGAAGACCCAGACGCAGCGTTCTATGGGATATTTGGGTGAGATTGGAAAGTTGGAGCCTAAGATTCTCATGGAACTGCGATGTTAGAGTGCGTCGTACTCGAATGAAGGCGTGGTTACTCAGACAACATTGACGATTGATACATGTCAACTTCGTTGCCGTATTGAACTTGAAAGCATCGCATGCTCCTCAGTATACACTTTCGTCTGCCGGCAGAGTGCTAAGATGTCACTGAATCAGGGTTATAATTGCAAAAGCCACAGTCACTTTCAACAAGTTGGTGCTGCGGCCGGGTTGAGTGACTTTGAGCCTCCTCGAGAATTCTAGGGCGTTGGGTGGTTGAAACATACCGCTTAAGGTTCCGGTTCGAGTCCGAGTGTCAACTTGTTTTTGTTTTGTTCATTTTCTACTTTCTCCTTTTGTCGTCCTCTCCCTTGTGCGCCTCATTCTAGTAGATCTTCCTGCTGGTCAAGTCAGTTGAGGGGCCCTTCTTATTTTCTCTTCTTCGTTTTGCTTCGTCGCTTCTCGTCTCTTTTCTGAATAATGCCTCAACGTGTAAAAGTGCCGCCAGCAGACCACTGCTCTCAATGTCGACGTGAACCAAAACCTCAAACTAGCAAATCACGGCGTGAGCCGTGCAAATGCCAACACTTCCTTCCATTGTAGCCTTGATATTTCCTCCTTGCAACACTACCAACTCTGCTCTGCCTCCGTCCTTTAGCGATACAACATGATCCTGAAAGCCAGTTTGAACGGTGCCTAGAGCAAGACGTTTGAAGTTAGTTGATGGATGCCGCTTGCAGATAGGATGGACGACGTGGAAAAGAGAGGAGTAGGTTGGAAATGTGGGACGGGCCGTCTGTGTTACTGTTGCTGTCATGTTTGAACCGCGTAATGCGGCACCCTACTTCCAAGTTGTGGAGACAGTCTTCGCCGCTGCAGTCAAAACTTCGGACGGGAAATGAGAGGCAGGAGCTAACTGGGTGATGTTGCATGTCGAGCGACGTGTCGCTGCACCTACCCGCAAAGCAAATGCAGGACTGGCCTTTATTCATAGCTTCTTTCGGTCGTCTACGCGGATTGCTTGAAGATTCCTCACGCCAGCGACCTCACACCTGAGCGGAAATGTTCTGACCGCTGAACGCCATGGACGCCTTTCAAGACCCGCGGGACCTCGACAACGGCATCCCTTCCCTGACCAATAATCAATGGGAGGATGAGGAGCTCAGACTCAACCTCGACAACGGCAAGGTTGTCACCCTGCGCAATCCCACTGAGCTTGCGATCTACGTCACGGCTGATCCGGAGAATGCTGAGAGCATCTACAATTGGATCTCTTCCTTGCTGTTAAAGCTCCACAACATCCCAAGCCATAAAAACCGTGGCTATCACAGCAACCCGTCCGCCGACCACATCGTCCCTGACGAGGAAATGCGCGTCGATCACCCGCCCAAATTCAACGGGGACAGGAATGATTGGCCCCATTTCAAGGTCAACCTCCACTTGAAGATGAGCGTAGACGGCCATCACTATCCCACTGCATTCGACCGCATGTTATACGTCATGTCACTCTGCGAAGACCGCGCTCTCGGACACCTGACCCAGTACTTCGAGGAAGACGGCTCAATTGTCGTCCCAGGAAAGCCACAAGCTGATTGGCGCGACCTTGTCTTCGGTGACCCCACCAGCCCCTTGCCCTCACATTGAAAGTGGCACGTTGGAATTGCAGCCTCCGCCCGCGGCCTCTTTACCGACCATGCTAGATGGATATTCAACATTGTGGGCTCCAACAACCGGAATTGGTCTGACTTTTGTGCGATTTCCCGGGACGAAATGAGACAATGGCAACAGCGGGTCGCTGTGGGAAGGGGATGAGTACACTACTTTGCCAGAAAAGGGAGCGACGTCCCATGACAATACCACACTTTGCAACCCCTGAGCTGGGCTACAACACCTGCGCCTGATGATTTTCCTGCGTGATTACTGCATGTTGAAGCGAGTGGCACAAGAAAGGCTGCCTTGAGAATCCAAATCTCAGCAAAGACAACGACGGAAGGAAACAGTGGCACAGAGCCACGCTTGTTGATCAAGTACCAGGGTCGATTCTGCATTAGTGTTTTCGGCCTGATGGAGTTTATCAAGGAGAGGATGGTGTTTTCAAAGCAGTGCCATTTATAGAGCGGCAGCGCCGCCAGATTCGTGGCTTGCATGACTTCAAACGCACGTGGCACTTGTTTGGTCCGTGATTCTTACTTTGCTGTATAAAAAGGCGCTTCTAACTCCCGGCGAGTCTCTTTTTCCTGTTACCAACATCCACTTTCTTGATACACTCTTGCGCGGGATCATGGGCTGCTATTGGCTTGGTCAAATCGCCACCAAAATGGCGCGCACTTTTTCTTCGCGCAGCGACGAGTTTGGAGAAGTGCTTTGCGTAATAGGGGACTAGGGGCTGATCAGCAAAGGTGTGTGCATCTATGCTTTGTTGAATGGTAATGCTCTGCTCTGGAACCCCTGAAAGGAAATCTCGTCGCGCGATGATGCTGAAGTGCGGCTTCGAGTCAAGTGGGTGTTTTTGGGCAGAGTATTGGAAGTGGAAAGCTTGAAGCAGGAAGAAAAGCAGAAATGTTGTCTTCTTCGTGGTCTGGTTGTCCGAGTCATGCCGGGCTTGGATTGTAGTGTTTTAACAATGACAGGCGGGCTCTGTGACGGAGGGCAGAGGGCGATGGCACAGTGTCTTTATACGCGGCAGGCAAGACCCCAGGGAGCACACGCTCAAGGTTGCGTGACCTCCAACTCACATGACAATTTCTAACGCGCTCTGTCTTCTTCATTGTATAAAAGGGGCTTCAAAGGCCGATGAGTGTCGCTGTCGTTCACATCTGCCTTCCTGCTTTGCAAGTGCGCTGTCACAGCAAGGAAGGTACACCTGACTGAAATTACGAGTGACTTAGACAGTTCACTGTCTTTGTGCTGCGGTGTGTGGCATGGCTTTCATAATTCTCCGCCAAATAGATGCCCATGAATGTTTTGACAAGTGATAGGGCCAATTGATGCATTTCAAAATCATAGAGCTGGGATATGGAAAGCTTGACAAAAATGGTTCAATATCTCTTAACGTTGAAGCGTGCCATTAAGCCAACATGCTTGGACTCAACCACACACTGGAGCCCGACCACGAGCACAGGCAAGAACTCCACCAATTCCCTTCCACCTTGCTTGAACCGGCCGCCCAAGTATGACTGGTATTTCTGTCGCAGCAGAACAGTCAACAAGCGAGGCTCAGAAATTGAAACCATAGCTCGACGGATTGACGTCTTTTATACAGTAAACACAGAGCTGGCCCAGGCAGGAGCGGAATACGCGCCTACCTTTTGCAGCTGACCACCTTGGTCACGCATCCACGTGTGCAACCGCCAAAAGGGGAACTACCAGGTACAGCAAGGGTATAAAAAGCTGTTGAAACTTGCCACAGATTTCTTTCTTCAATAATCCGCTGTGGATCTGCTAGTCAATCCTGCTGATCACCACCGCTACTGTTCCGGAGCTCGAGCTCGACAACTTGGCCTTTTGGCTCTTATCTTCTAGACCACCGATCTACTTTTCTTGTCGGTGTGTCGCTTGCAGCTAACAGCGGCAGGGCCAACAAAAAACTGAGAGAGTGGCCTGCATTCTGACTTCGGCGATGTTGCTTAGTGCTGGACACAGTCATTTACGCGAAATGTTAGTGAGTTGTATTTGAAGAAGATTACTTCGCCGGTTGAGGAACAAGCACACAATCTTAAAGTCTCGCTGGAAAGTGGTGGAAAGAGCGCGAAAAGGAAAAGAAACAAGTGCATGATGATCTCGAGTGCTTCCAGGTGAGTCAGATTTTTCTCCTTTTCCCATGCGGAGGAGTCCCGCCTGCCGCAACCGCGGTCTCGTAGAAAGGTAGTTTATTTATACAAGACCAGGAAACAGTGCCTGGGCAACTTGAGCCAGTCGCTCACGTGTGCCCTGTGAAAGCATGAGTCCATCAATGCCTGCAGCTAATTTGTCACGCCCTGCTGTAAATCATGTATTTAAACCTACATCTTCGCCATCGCACCTCCAACAACCAGCTCCGAGACGGACGACAGCGCATCGTAATTGAAGAGCAAGACCAGACTGCCGATCGGAAAATGTTCACGAGCTTGACTCACTAGGAGTGCTGTCTCCTCAGACCCGGTCATTTGCTGTAGGCATGACATGGAAAACGTTGTGCTGCCATGTTGGAGGCATCCATTGGTGCGTCAAGCTGTAGAACAGAATTGTTTTACATGTTCCAGCGTTTCGATGAAAATTGAAGCGAGTGGGTCTTCTCTTGATTCGGCCTGGCAGGACAAACGAGGAAACCGAAGTCGCCCGCAATGATTTCCGAGGCAAGTAGCTTGAAAATTGGAATCGTTATCGACTACCGCGCAAGAGCGGCGGAGTATGAGGCGGAGAGTCGACGGACTGCGAGGGGAGGCTTTTATATCCTGCCTCCCTTGCCAATCACATGCGTATCAAATTGCAAAAGAGTGACTGGTCGTCCGCAATCATCACTTGACTCGCTCCTGTGCGCAAAGCTTTCGTGATCTCTGAGGTTTCCAGCGTGGTATAAAGTCTCCTCGTCATCGACTTCTCTCTTCCAAGATAGAGCCAGAGCTCCCGGAGAAGCTTCTGCACAGTGGCGACTGAACCATCCCACTGGTTTAGACAACAGAAACACCATCAGCGAGCATACTTTGTCTTCTGCTTTCCTTGGGTGTTACTGCGCGTCGGACTTTTGGATTTGCAATGCGCTTGCTGGAGGGGAAACAGTGGGTTTGTTGTGCTCATCTGCTGGAGACCAACGTTTGGTATGTGGTGATGGAAGGTAACTCAACTGAAAAGCAACGACTTTCATGATCGCGTCAAATGTTTACTCCAGCATCGCTTCCAGCACACCAAGATAACACCAGGGAACTCCGCGGCTCAAGTAAAGGCGGTCGGAATGGTTTCCCAAGCACCTAAAAGAAGGACACACAGTCAATAGGAATTGTCGGGTGGTTGACATCCCAGAAAGTAGATGAGTACCCGGAACTTGGCCAATCCCTGCTCCGTTGAATAGACGAACAATGGGAAAGTTGCAGAAGTCGAGAGTTTAAATACACATTTGAGTAGGCCGCTGCACTCACACCCACTTCGTCAACTGCACGAGACATGAATCTGTACCCGTGATTGCTCCTCGTACACTACGCTATATCCTACTCAAGTAAGCAAATCTTCATAATCAATACAATGAAGAACTCACCTCACCCTACTCTGCTACCCCCGGGTCAACTGTTCTTTCCATCTCCCACTCATCTCACACCTCTCTCGCCCCCATCCGCTATCATCATCACATAACGACGCACGGCAATGGAAGCGGCAGGCAGCAGCAGGCGCAGTCGTCGCCGCACAAACACGGCAACTGATGTGGCGACTGCGCGGGTTTCTTGATCGACACAGAAGACGAAGAGGGTGATGAAGATGTGGAGCCAGGCATTGGTATTGTCTTGATGTATTTGGATTCGGATTGCGGGTATTTAAGGAAGTTTCTGGCTCGCCTGCCGAGGAGCTGTTAGCAGAAAGAAACAGGCCCAGGTCAAGATGCATGGCACGTACCGATGTCTTGGGTCGACTTTGCAAAGCTAACGCTGGAAGTTGTTTGGAAACGATTTTGGTGTGGATGAGTTTCTGAGCCCACCAAGTTTCTGTGCAAGTAGATGAGAAGAGCAGGTCGATGAGTTTCAATTTCAGACGCGACAACTTTCAAGCAAGGCGACGCATGGTCGATTTCAATCATGAGTCTATCGACCTCGATGCGTGGGTGTGATAGTTAGTGGCGCAGGACATGTCTTGGGCTCAGCTACCTAGTGGCAGGCTTGGGCGGGGTGGTGGCTCAGTAGACAGACGGATCAGCAGGCGATTGGAGCGGCATGAGAGCAGCAGGGCTGAAGGTTGGCAGTGTCGGATGCATGCACTGCAGCATCTGGCGGGCTGGCCATTTGTGCTCGGCGGAGATGTCTTTGTGGCTGGCGGGAGCTGTGCTGTGACGTGTGCCGCGGAAGGCGCAGCACTTCAGATGTTGCAAGCTGCCGCCCATGTTGTATGTGAGCTGTTAGCGCGCAGGTGTGTGATTCGAGAGCTTGCAAAACTGCGGGAGGAGGAGAGACATGGTGGGATACTTGTGGGATGCAGCGAGGCGAAAAGATCTTGATTGGGTATTTGCTACCGTTCTTGAGGATAGTCGGCCCTCTTCCTTCTAGACTAGGACAAGAGGAAACTTTGTTGATAGAAACTCAACTTGAAGGCCTCGATACAAAAATTTAAACGTCGCGCCTGCATTGTGTTAGAGTCTGGTTTTGCGCAATGCAGATCGACGACTTACCAAGCCATTCCGCCCGACTCGACGTACGGGGTCTTGACCGCGTTCTTGTCTGCAAATGGATTGTCGTCGTCTTCCTCTTCCTCAGGCTCGCTTTCCACCGACTGAGCCTTTTGCTTGCCCGCAGCACTGGATCTGGGAGGCATCGTGAGACCAAGATCGGGTCTCGGCGGTCGCGGTGGGGCATTCTCCCCGACGCTGAGGCCAGCTAGCTGCTCCTCTACGGTCCTCCCGCCGGCCGGGCTCGAAGGCGAACGGACAGCCCCTTCTGCCTCAGAGTCGCTGTCGTCAGAGATGGACTTGTCCATTATCTCGTAACTCATTAGCGCCTTGACGAGCTCGTCATTGGCGCTAATAAGACTGCCGATCCATTGGTCCGACTCTACGAGCTGGATATACCGGAGAATCTTGCGGCGCAGCTGCTTGCACTGCTCAAAATGCTGAGTGGCTTTTGCATTCTCAGATACGCGCTCTTGCTCGCGATTGATCAATTGAAGTGCGTTCAATAGATTCGTACTTGCCACCGAGGCTGATGCAATGGTCTCCATGAGCTGTGGCTTCTCTCTCTCGAGATTAAACGGCTGCGATTTGGTCTTTTTGTGCTTCTTGTCCTTGGAACTGAAAAATGAGGAAGACGAGGTCATGCTGGTGGGTCTGGATGAGCTTGCTGCAGCTGCAGCGGCCGGAGTGACGTTGGAAGAGTTGCGAGAATGAGAAGGAGTTCCAGCACCGCTTGAGTTGTTTTGCGCTTCTGCTTCGGTTTCCTTGATGACCTTTGATTGATGAGGCTCGCGCTTTCTGGTCTGCGGCAGTTCCTTGTAGAGCGCAGCAATCCTCTCAAGACCAGGTTGGCCTTTGTAGGCTGTCGCCCACTGCCGGAAAAGCACATTGCATTTTTGACGAACCTGCTTGTCGGCCATGTCATCCCTGGCAAGGATGCGTAGGCGTTCAAGAAGGGGCTCGTCTGCAAATGCACGCTGGAACCTTGTACCGGCATTTTGAATCAGACCATCCAGAATCGTGAGGGCCCGCAGTTGGCGATGGGCATTTCCATACTTGCTACTGGCGTGTCAACAAAGACCTGTGACAAGCCAAAAGGCAAGGTGCATACAGCTTCTTCCGGATTGCACGGGCAGCTTCCGTGGGACCAGACTCTTGAATACGAATGACATCGATTAGATCAACGATGCCACCGAGGTCATTATCCTCGTACTGCTCGCTGGTAAGACGGTCTATCTGGACCGTCACGGCCGAGTACGGCTTGCGCTAAATAGACTTAGTCGAGGTCCAAATCAAAGGAAAAGAGACAAAATCAACAGAGAGAATTTGGAGAAACGAAGGGGGAGCTTACAGAACCTCCAAACATTGCCTGCGCAAGATTGAGATGAGAGCTCGTAGGTGCCTAAATGAGTTGGTCTGTGTGGAGCAAAGCTGCTGCGGGGTCAGCAAGATGGCAAGAATGGAGGACGGAGCTCACAGTGAGCGGCGGCAAGCGGCGTTTGCTAGACGACGGCTGTTGGTTGACGGCGGCGTCTGCAACTAGGTGTTCCAACAGGAATTGGAAGCACGTGGGCAAGACTAGGGCGAATAAAGAGGCGGATAAGCCTACAAGCGAAGTGCTGACGTTCGGATGCAGTCGACGCGGGCTCCAAAGGCAAAGCGACGACGCTCAAGTGGTTGGCTCGCAAGCACAGGATGGTTGAAGAGGAGAAAAGACGATGTTCGGCGCGACGGCGACGATATGACGTTTGAGTGGGCGTGGTGTTGATGTTTCGGGTTCTGATCACCTGGCCGGCCCAGCAGCCCCACCAACTCGGCTTCTCTGCCGACTTGTCCCTTCCTTTCCACAACACCATCACAGGCTGCATGTGCAAAGCGCAACAATCAAACTGAGGCCGCCCCCTCACTCGACATGCCCGCTTCCAACAAAGTTGCATGGGACCTGTCGCAGATGAGTGCAGAGACCTTTTACACTGCCTATGACGGCTTCCAACAGGGCGCTGCTGATTTGAGGCAAGGGCGCGAGTCGTGTCACCAAAAGAAAACTAACACAGCCCAGGCAGGCATCTTCACCAGCAGGCAGCTTCACTCCCATCAACTCGGATGCAAGCTCCCCAGTCCGCCGTTTTGAATATGCGACTAGACAAGAAGCTCCGGAAGCCGCTCGAGAGGATGCTCCCGCGCGGCCGAGGACATCAGTCATCAGACAATATCTTCGACCAGGTAAAGCTGCTACTGGCCACAGCATGTTTGAGAGGGCTGCCATCACGAATGGTGAGCTCCCAAAAGCACCCAAGCGAAAAGCTCCCAAGACCGTGGCCGAGTCTCCGAAGCGAAAATCGTCCAAATCAGACTTAGACTCCACAGCTGCTGCACAACGTCGCATCTCATCCAGCATGCGATCGACAAAGCCTTCCTCCACCCTGTCGCCAATGAATTCAGATGCTGGACAGGATGTTCCAGACAAGGCAAAATCAGAATTTGCCAAAAAGTCTCGAAGAGAACATCATGCGCGACAATCGTCAACCGGCTTGGACGAGCTCCCCGTCTTCACTCCCGTAACTTCAATGGATATCTTTGCAAACAAAGAACCGGCCACAAGTGTTGCCCTCAACCATGGTGCTTCCTCACCCGGTCCCAAGGCTAGCCATGCTGGCTCAAAGCCCCTGCGTTCCCAGATGACCTCCACGACAGTCAACAGTAGCAGCTCGCAGACCTTCTTTCCCGCAGTCGAAGACCTGGAGCGTATGCAACAAAAGCCTCAAAATACAGATTCCGGCGACGAATTAAGTGAAGTATCGAGTGTGGCATCAATCGAGTTCGACGACGCAAAGCCAAGGCGAGTAGACGTGCCTGTGACTGGCGTCTCCAGGATATCTCCAGGCACGCTGGTCGATGATGTTGCGGATCACAAAAGAACAGACGACGAGCTTGCGGAATTCGAAGCAGGCGTGACAGATCAAGATTTGCTTGATTTAGTTGAAGCGGACGGTTTCGAATTTTCCTCGGTGCAGTCTGCCAATGAAGCACGACAAGACTCACCCAACTCTGAAACTTACGATTTTGACGATGGTCTGACAAGAGACGATTTTAACCATGTACTTGAAGATGGGCATGAAACCCCAGCGAATGATGAACGCCAACCAGAAAATGTCGATCACAGCCCAACAGAGATTTCAAAGTCCGACTTCCAGAGCGGTGTTGCCCAACACAGACGGCGGCAGGATTCGCCCTCGACCCACAACCTTTCCGAGTTTGACTTTGAGATAGAAGATAACTGGCAGATATTCGAAGACTTGGACGACGAAGATCAAAATGGCAACTTCCACACTCAACACAACGAGGGCTCGAAAAGTATTGACATATCTCCAACCAAACCGATCTCGCAAACTCCACTGCCGAGCTGCAACGGCACATTCGCGAAGCCAATTGTGAGACCGTCTTTTCCACCTCTGGTCAAAGACCGTTCTCCAATCGTCGGACTCAATTCGTCAACCTCATTGCGCGTTTGTTTCCGGATTGGGGAGGCTCTGAATGCAGGCGTCAAGGCAGCTCGCGAGCAGCATGCGGTAGTGATTGAACTCTATGCGAGAGTTTTGTCTTCTTACAGAGAGCCGAGGCCAAGCACCAGGCAACATTTTGTCCTGATGGATCTTTTCCATGATCGCCCACCTTATCTGAACGCAACCTTCGATACTTGGAAAGGCACAAATCTTTACGATTCTGACAGCACGGTGTTCACTGCCCCATCGAGCAAACCGCGCTTGTGTCGCTGTACAGGGAAGCTCCGGCGCGAGAACGTCACGTGGAGGCTCGAGATCCTAAACATCTGGAAAGCAAACATGGAAGACGCCGAGTACGTGGCTGGCATCGTCCAGTCGTAGCAAGTCCCGACCCCGCGCCCCTTGATCTTCGTCGTGTTGAAGGTCATTGGTCTGGGGAATGATAAGGCTTTGGAGATGGACGATTTAAGGTTATGTGCTGAACGACGGGGCCAGTGGCACTCGATTATTGCTTATGTGTAGCATCTCCCTGCGATTCGAAGCAAGATTCTAATCTGGTATATCGCCATTGCGTTCTGCGCCGGTTAATTGGTTTGTGGGAGGCGATGGATTGACGGAGGGCTTTCGCTTACATCACGGCGGCTACCAGACGGTTCGGACAAGACTCGATCAATCAAAAGTGATCTGGCAGTCTTGCTATTTTCAAAAATAGAGCGGCGCAGGGGTTCACAATGCGTGATTTGGCTTTGAACTAGTTTGTGTCCGCAAAGAGTGGTTAGTTGGGACTTTGGCGTGACAAATCACGTGCTCCCAATGCCAGGACCTCGAGCTCCAACCACTTCCCCTCCCACGTCCAGCTGCCCACCACCTCCATCTCTCTTAAAATGCCATTATGTCCTCTAGCGCAGGCTCGTCAACCCAATCCAGTCTGCCTTAGCACATTGTCTGCACCATGGACGCCGAGGGAACTTCGCCCAGCACAGACATCGACGACATGACGCAACCAACCCATCAAGCGAAGCCCGAGAGGCCATTCAATTCTCGGATCGTATCTCACTCTTCAGAGCCAGGAGCGGACGGCGGCAAAGGGGGGCTGAGGGCTGCTTTCGAGAAGCAGCAACAGCAGCAGCACGACGAGGACAAGACGCCGTCGGCCTCGCCTTCCAAAAGCCGGTCGCTGTCCGACTCTACGCCAAAGCTCTCGCCCTCTCCCAAAATCGTCTCAAAGCGCGAGTCCAAGGATGATACGAGCATCACGACGCCTCGCACACCTCGCAGGCCAGATTTTCTCGCGCGAGGGCTGTCTCTGCAGATGCCCCCGCGGGATCCTACTCTAGGGCTACAGCATCCGTCTACAAACCACCGCATTCCCCTCTCTCCACAGCTCGACACCCGAGACACGTACGCTTCGCCAGCCACCGTTCTGCCCCGCCATTCCCGCGGGCTCGACTTTGCGCGCGCATGCACCAATCTTCATCATTCTACTCTGGCCGAGCAGTCGTCGCCTGACTCGTCGCCGACAATCACGCAGAAGGGAATGATGATTCCCCAGCGGAAGGGCACCATGACCTCCATGGCCCTCGACTCGCCAAACGCGAGCGACACGCGCTGGTCCAGCATGAATCACAACGACAAAAGTGTTGCATCTAGCTCGGTCGGCAGCATCAACATGCTTGGCACCGACTCCTCCAGCGACAGCTCCGGCGACGACGATGCGATGGACCCCGACGACAATGACGACCCCATGATCATGACACCACAAGTCCTCAAGCTTGACAAGAATCTCGGAAACCCGTTTGGCGCACCCACTGCGGCGAGCCCCGGAGGTGGCATGTGGACCGGTGGCTTCTCGCCAAACGGCCCCAACTTTCTGCAGATACAAAGGAATCGCTTGAGGAAGGTCCGGAGCAGGAAAAGCTCCAGCAGTGCAAGTGGCCATAGCTCGCTGGCAAGTCCTGGACCGGGATCGCCGCCAGCCAGCAAAGCGTTTGAAGGAGCAAACGGTGGCTACTTTGCACGCGAGGCCGTCATCCGCAAGGCCGGCTCAAGGCGCGAATCACTCAGCATGCACGCAAAGGACCTGAATCTATCTTCTGGAAACGATAGCGGCGATGAAGCGGGCAAACCGGCTCCATCCACTCCAGGTGTTGTTCGCCGCGCCGTTACCCGGCGTGGGAACCTGCTGGTAAGCCCCTCCCCTTCATGCCGCTTTGCTTCCAGTCTAACATGCCTTCAGCCCAAGTCCAGACAGTTTGCCCGCATTCGAGCCGACCTACTGGAGGAAGGCGCCCCAGTCGACAGCGAGGTCAAGCGCGAAGCCGAAATCATCCGCCAAGTCCGCGAGAGCGATACGATCACCGAACCCAAACGCGAAGGCTCAGTAACTGCAAACTCCTCGCCAAGTCTGCTTCCGACTGTCCCGGGGCTGAACGAATTGGAGGATATTCCTGAGAATGATGGAATGGACATGGAAGGACAAGCAGTATCGAACGGCAAGGGTCTTTTCAGGGCATTCAACCTACAGCCCACTGCGGATGGTCCGCTATCATGGAATGGCAATTCTGATGGGCGCTTCCATACGCCGCCGCCGCCATTTTTCCCGCGCGGTGGGTCCGCGATCAGCGACGATATCAACATGGACTCGCCCACCATTTCCAACATTTCATATTCCCATCGAATGTCCATTTCAGAAGGCAACAAGGACCAAAGCCTCTCTCGCGGGTCGACACCACAACCAATGGTCCCCCCAACTGCTGCGGACGGGATCAAGAAGAAGCGCCGTCGAGATGACGACTTCGATGTCAACAGCATCAAGAGACGAGCCGTCAGTCCTGGCCTCAGTGTGACCAACAGTCCAATCATGAGTCAAAGCCCACAACAAACCGCAAATCAGAAGAATAGTCGCGAGGGTAGCACATCTGCTCCTGGAGGACATGCCGCAGGCGAGCGGTCCAACAGCGGTGGCAGTACCATGAGTGTTACCCCATCCTTGGGACCGAAGAGGGTGGGCCTCCAAGGAATGACAGATACTAATGACGGGTTGATGAAGATGAGCATTGAATAATGGTGCTCGTCTTCTCAGACAATTCTGCTGGAGAGGCAAGCTGGTCAACGATGTAAACCACCTACAATCGCAAGGGGGGAGCCTGGGAGAGGACCGTTCTGCTTCGAATCAGCTTTGGCGTATAGGACCTCTTGATTCAAGGCGTCGAGGACTTGTAACAACGCGGTCTGAATTCTTGATGTTCAAGCGCGGCGTTCTGGGGATTGAAGGTTTGGATAGCCTTAGGATTCAATAGTTATGATACCACGATCCGTTACTGGAATACGATCTTTCTCATTTCATACCCACGATCTTAATCATATCGCTGATCAGTGAGGTTGGTGTTTACTGAAAGACCCCGCGACTGGAGAAAGAGCTTCGCGCTGCGACCCCGCGGCGATCTCCCGCAACCTGACAACACCGCAAGTCCGCGACAGCATCCCTGACCCTTAACCACCACGCTCTTCTTCAACAACCCTCTTGCATCCCGACGCCGCAAGTATGGCCTCTCACACTGAAGCTTTGAGCTCGTTCATCGAGTCTGCTCCTCCTGGAGAAGTACGTCGCCTATGGAGTCCCTCGTTGAGTTACCGTGGACCCCAGCTAACTTGGACAGCTTTCCAACGTCACTGCAGGTGTGCCATTTAACTCCAAACCGGCCTCTCCGTCGCCCTCTTACTCACTGCCTACCGATATATAGCCATCAAATCAATTACTGGCAGTGGCGATGTCTCGTCCCTGGGCCCCGCGTACCAAAAGTACAATGAAGAGCAATTCACGACAGTCAAGCTCCCGGGCGCCAGCGACCCTGTAAGTAAACAGACACTCCGCGTACAATTTGGCATATCGGGGATATATTCTAACACATCTGCCCAGGTCATCGTCTCCTCCTTCAACTCCCTCGGCGACTCGCGCTACTACGACCCCTCGTCGCAAACCTCGTTTGCCTTCGACCACGTCACGCAAAAGGCATCCGACGCACAAAGCCACGTCCTTGAGTCCCCACACGCCGACCTGGTCAAGTCGCTGCTCAAATCGCTGAACACGCACGCCGCCGAGCACTACCCCGCGGCCGCCGTGGGCGCCTACCCCATCGAATCCGACGAGCGCATCGCCATTGTGCTCGTCAGCAGCAAATACTCGCCAAACAACTACTGGAACGGGAGGTGGCGTAGCTTGTATATCTACGAACCTGGCTCGGGCAAGGTGACGGGAAGCATCAAGGTCGACGTGCACTACTACGAGGACGGCAACGTGCGCATGTTGACGGACAAGCCGGTCACGTCGAGCATTGGCTCCGGCGGTTCGAGTGCTGCGGAGATTGTCAAGGCCCTGGCGAATGTTGAGAGGAAGTATCAGGAGGACCTGAACCGCGCCTTTGGAAGCTTGAGCGAGGGCGCCTTTAAGAGTTTGAGGAGACAGCTCCCGATCACGAGGCAGAAGATTGAGTGGGAGAAGATCAGTGGTTACAAGCTGGGCCAGGATATTGGTGGCGGAAAGAGGTAAATATTGTGATATAAGAGGAAATGAGGTTGACTGCAAGGAGTAAGGGATCCCACATGGAGGTATGAGAGCATTTGTGAACAAGGATTCGAGTCTTGCTGACGCAGACCTAGCTCGAAGCAGATATCTACAAGATCAGTATCAATTCTTGCGGGGACAACGTCCAATTCAAACATGTCCTCACATCACGACCGGGCTTCTTTGTGGCTCGAATGAGCACGCGTCTTTGCTACGGGCCCTGCCAACAACTGATATTTCTTGCGGTGATGCCGTTCTGCAGATAAAGATTTTGGACATAAGAATAGCTAACTACCGCCTTCAGCGCCATTCCAGTCACCAACAAATTTATACAGCTCACTTTCGAGTTCTTTCTTGACCTCCAAACTTGCCCAACATATTTCAATCGCATTTCTTACCAATATGACCACCTCTTCTCTGCTGAGCCCACACGCCTCAGCCGCCAATGCCATATTATCTGCTGTTCTCATGCCGTGCATGTACGCCGGATCGTCCGAGCCAATCGTCACCTTGACACCAGCATCCACCAGCGTCCTCACCCACTGGCCCCACCGCTCCTCCTTCGCAATCGAATACGCCTGGGGGCATATCGTCATTCCTAATCCTCGCTTTCGAATGGCTTCAATCAACTCCGGCCGTTCTCCAGCATTGACACCGTGATCAATGCGATCGAGTCCACCGCCGCCGACCTCAGACACCGCTTGTGCAATATGCGCGTGTCCATTGGGTTGATTAACATCGCAGTGCGCTGTCACCTTCAGCCCGTCCGCGCGAGCCCGCCTGAAGAGGTCGTCGAACTTGACTGGAGGGTTCCCTCTCTCGTCACTATCAATTCCCACACCGACAAAGAGGCGCTGTGCGTACGGCGCGCACACGTCGTACGCAGCCATCGCGTCGACGGCCGGCTCCTCGCGCAAGAAGCAGAGGATGAAATTACTTCGCACGTCCAGGTCTCGCGCCGCGTCCTCCTTTGCGCGCAGTAATCCCTCCAGCACAGCGGCTGCTGGCACGCCACGGCGCGTGTGCGCTTGGATATCGAAGAAGGGCTCGACATAACGCACGTGGGCGTCAGCACACGTCCGAAAAAAGGAGGCTGCCAGCGCGTAGAAGTCGGCCTCGGTGCGCAGCACGTCCATACCGGCGTAGTAGTGCGACAGGAAGACGGGGAGGGCGTTGCTGCCGTCGCGGTCGAGGGAGGCGTACAGGTTGCTGTAACTGGCGCGCAAGGCTGATGCTGTGCTGTAGGGGAGCGGGATGTGGTTCTTGCTCGCGAGCGAGAAGCGGAGTTCCGGAGACAGCGTGCCTTCGATGTGGACGTGAAGGTCGAGTTTGGGCATGGCGTCGATGAAGGAGGAGATTTCGGTGTCTTTTGTGGTGACAGTGGCCATGATGGCAGGTTTGCGTGTGGGGGATTTAAGTGGTATTGAGTACGGTGATGTTGATGGAGTGGAGTGTGACGGCGGTTACCGGTTGAACTCCAGTCGTTGCCAGATCGGGTTCTGGTATGAAGAGGTCCCTCTCTTGCTTCTCTTTGTACAAGAGCCGATGGAATGGAGGGACAATTCTTCTTATCCTACTTTTCTCTGACCATCAAACCCGTGAAGCAAACAACGACAATTGGCGGACTTCAAGCAAAGTGACGTACAAAGTAAATGGAAACTGGGAGTAAAAGAACAGACAACACTCATATGATAGGAACGACGCAAATGCAAACGGACAAATAGATGATAACTGCCGGGTTGAATACTCTGAGGCGAAGCAGACAGAAGGTAGACTGATAATAACTCTCGGACTTCGGACTCCAGTTTCCTTTCTCTTTCGTCAGTCTCGATAAGCAAACTTCCTCTTTCTACTTCTCGTCCTCAATGTTCAAACAGAGAGAGCTGCTATCCGAAGCTATCAGAATACCGAATTTCTTGGATTGTGGAAATGATAAGTCGGGCAATGAGGCACAGCTGCGGAAAGCAAAAGACCCCGCGCCGCGTCACCGCCGCCGCTCTATCTTGCTGAGTGGTGATGCGGAATAGCCGGAGCTCTGCACCGGAGCGAGGCTATGCTGGGCAGGACTTGCGTCCGCTGCGCCTGAGTGGCTCATTGCACAGACCGTGGCACACACCAGCCACAGTTTATAGATCACGTCGTTCTTTCTCGTCGCTTGTTTGAATTTCAATTCTCATGTGTAGACCTGCAGAGTCGGAAATATGTCATAACACGCACGGATGGATCATGAGAAGAGAGAGAATGCTTAATGGCCAGGAAGGAAGGAGCAATATGGGATTCCTGAATCGGTCGACCAAAAGAGGGACAAGTCGAACTCATAACAGGGTATCTATCTATCTACTTTTCCCCTTAATCCTACTTGGCATGCGTCCCCAATATCTCAAGGTGGGATGCAGGCCCGCCTGCCCTAGACATTTCTTTCCCTACCCGCAGAAAGCGATATTTTTCAACCTTGAACACTTTGTCAAAGATGGTCGAAAGGGTGCTAGAAATGCTGTTGCTAGAAAGTGATAGTGGATGAGTATGAGAGACCAGGACAACAATCTTCAGAACTCGCACAACTACCTGCTGGAAACTAATTGAAGTTGTTGCTCACTCCTCGTTCGCTCGCCGGCTGTTGATGGAAAGTGCGCGTCCAGAACAGGCAGGTAGGCAGGCGCAAAGGGGAAGCAGGCGTGAAGGGGAAGCAGCGACCCATCCTGGCGCACTTCAAGAAAGATCACCACCTAAAATCACAACATCTACATCTCGACAAGAACAACTAACTGCACCTTCGCACCTCAGCAGGCCTGCCCAAACCTCCACCCACCTCACCACCATGAACCGCAACGCTTTATCAAACGAGGTCGCATCCCTCAACCAGACTACGCGAGCTTTCAGGGCTGAGGACGACAAAGAGGTATATACACACATCCTCCTCCAGAAAGCTTCAAGACAAAGGAAAAGATCCAACGGCTAACCAAGCAACCACATCACAGATCATGCAAGCCGTCCATCAGCAAGACGTCACCCGAGCCGCCAAACTGGCCAAAAGAGCACTCCGCGACCGGCAACTCCCTCTGAAAATGCGCGTCAAGTACGAGGCGCTGCTCACGCTTTTGCCGGGCCGCGATGGTTGGATGCACCTGCACAATGCGGAGGAGGCACTACGCGTGCTGGTGGACTCGGTGCACAGGGTAGGTGACTGTTTTGTCCTCTGTCCTTGTTCCTGGGCAGAGAGGTGCTGATTTGTGAAATGCAGGATGAGCCTCCGAACCCGATCAACGTAAGGTGCGTTGAGGCGATGCAGTCGTACCTGGACCAGCGCAGGGCCAAACTCCTTGCCAAGTGCCAACAGGTTGACGCGAAGGAGGCGGATGTTGTCGATGATGAGTCCAAGACGCACGATCACAACGTCTTGACCAACGAACTTGAAGAGCTCGAGATCAAATAGAGCAAGCCTGTGGAGCGCCAGACTCCAAGTTGCGCGTATATAGTCGCGAGCACTAAAACGACTTTGACATCGACATGACGGGCAACACCAAGGAAGAGAAGTCGGACGAGCAGCAGGCCCGCACTACTCGAGCCACCAAGCGTCCCGCCAGAAAGGAGGATCAGGACATGCCGTAAGAGGCGGGGATCTTGGATTTCGCCCTGCGGTCTTTGGCACACTGCTCGGTGCGGAGAAAGGACAGAACGAAGACAGAAGACAAAAAGTTTGCTTGCTCCAATGAAGTGCCAGATGCAACCAATACCGCCGTTACCGTTGCCTATGCGTGTGGTGTACAATGCAAAGGGTGTATGTATGGTGCGAACAGTAGAATTTACAAGTAAAAGAAAACCAAGCAATACAAATAACCGCCTTCCAGACCAACCAGCCCGATCGCTCCTTCTCCTTCATGCTGGAGTATCATGTGTGATCTAGCAACTTCCTTTGGATGCAGCAGAGTCTAGTCGAGTCGACAAGAGCGACAGAGGGAGCAAAAAAAGAGAATCATCCGTTACTGCAATCGTGTGTGGGTTTTTGCTTCCTCCCTGCTCCTTCCTTCTGAACGTTGCGTTTCGTTTCTTTCATAGCGAGACCCGTAAAAAAGCGCCATTATGCCATGCCATCGTCATCTTCCTCATCGCGTCCAAACCCTTCCGTCAACATGTTCTGCTTTCTTTCCCCTTCTCCAAACTTCATTCCCTTAAAAGGGCCCCAGTGAACGAATCGTGCTTGACCTGCTCGGCCGTCTTTGACGGCGCCGGCGAGCCGGGCACGGAATGGGTCGAGACGACCGAACCGCGCTTGTAGCCGTGCTGGTTGCGGACAAAAGCGGAGACGTCCCGGTTCTGGCCGATCAGCTCGTCATTGAGCTGTTCCAGCTGGCGGACCTGTTCACGAATGCCCGCGATCTGTTGTGCCCACAAGACCGGATGTTAGCCCCATGGCCGCCACGTAGAAGTCTTCGCAACACTTGCACGCAAAAGCAGTGGGGTCGGGGGAGGGCGGCGTCAACGTCACGGCCGACGACAAGGACGACATCTTGTTGTGCCTGTGCGCCGACGACGACATTTTTGGCGACGACTTGGGCGAGGGCAGGGAGCTGGGATCAAAACAAGTGCTCGCTGAAGACAAAGGAGAGCTGACCATGTAGGCAGACGATCTGCGGGTCTCACTCGCACGCACCTGTCCGGCGGAATTCTTCTCGGACCCTCCCAAAATGCCTTCAAAGGTCTCGCTGCTGGGGCGGGAGTACTGGGGCGGCGCGCCGCCATTCTGCCTGTACGAGTTAAGCTCCGCCTCGAGCTCGATGATGTGCTGCTTGTACGCCTCGCACTCCTTGATGAGCTCCGCGACGCGAGGACTCTCGCGCGAGCCGGCAATCTCGACCTGTAGGCGGTCAATCTCAGTGTGCAGGCTAGCAATTTCGGCCTCAGCCTTCTTGACCATGCTGAATTGCTCGTTGACCTCGGCCTTTGCACTGTCCAGCAGCTCCGAGAGCTTTTCGATGGTGGCCTGAGAGGCGCTCTGGGCTTCGCTCTTGAGGTGTTGCTCGCGAATGGCTTGCGACTCGGCAATCTTGGTCCGTTCCTCCTTCAGGGCCTCGTCGAGAGCCTGCTGGTAGAGCCTATCAGTCTCATTGTGCTGCTTTTTGATGCGCGCAATTTCAGTCTCGAGAGAGGAGACAACCTCGTTGTGCTGCGCCCTAAGCGCCGCGCTCTCCTGCTCATGAATCTGACTCAGCGTCTGCTCCGAGGAGTTGCGCTCCTTGGCGTGTTCGTTCCAGAGCTTTTCGAGGAGGTGGTTATGCTCTTCTTGACTGTAACGGTCATTAGCCTCAGATCCAGAGACAAGTCATCGGGAGCTCCACGTACCTCTGCTCCATCTCTTGGCGGAGCTTTTGCAGCTGAGACTCCAGGTGACGAAGCGCGTCTTGCTTCGCGGCCTTTTGGTGCTCGAGGTCTTCGTTCCTATCCGTCAGATCCTGATTGAGCGCCTTGAGCTTCACAATCTCATCCTCGAGCTTGACACGAGTGTTTTGCAGCTCCGCCTCCAGTTCCTGCCTCATCTTGACAAGACCAGACGCGTGGTGGCCGTCGCGTTCCTCGTGGGCTTGGTCGAGGACACGGAGAGTCTGCATAAGACCCTCGACTTGGCGACTCTTCTCTTCCAGCTCCCTTGTCGTCTCTTCGAGCTTGCGGTGAGTACACTGGAACTCGTGCAGCTGCGGCATGGCATCCGCAATGGACTGGCGGCGAGCGTTGAGCTCCTGGTTCATGCGAGACATTTCGGCGTCCTTTTCGGCCAACTTGTCGGCCATGCGGTACTCGGCATCCGAAATCTTGTTCTGTAGGCCCTTGACAACCTTAGCGTGTTCCTTTTCAGCCTGCTTGGCCTCGTTGCTTGCAACAGCGAGCTGACCCTCGAGGAGACCCTTTTCTTGATGAAGCTTGTCGATTTCCTCGTGCAACTGATCGATTTCGTCTTGCAGCTGAGGAATGAGGTTGCCATCCTCCTCGTTGGCCCTGCGGGCAGTGTCGAGCTGCTTCTCGAGGACCTCCTTCTCCTCGATCAGAGCAGTGACGCGAGATTCGAGGCGGGAGATGCGGTCCTCAAACTCCTGGCGCACTTCCCAGGCGTCAGGGCCCTTTTGAGCCTCATCCAGGTTTGCGTGGAGGCTTTCGATGCTCTGCTTCAGGGTATCAATCTCCTGCTCACGCTCCATCGTGAGCGCTGCGCTGCCTTCGAGCTGCTCGTTGTACACACGGCAGATTTCTTGGATTTCCTCCTCGAATTGAGCCTGAATGTCCTTGTTGGCACCCGCAGCGTTGCTAATCTCCAGCTTCTTGCCCTCGAGTTCGCGAGTGATGGTCTCGATCCTATCGACAAGTTCACCAATCTGGGCAGTCTTGGATGACAGCTCGGACTCCATGCCGCCAATCTCATCAACACGCTGTTGTTCAAGCTCCTTGATGCGGGTCTGCAGGGTGGCAAGCACTTCATTGTTGGAGATTTCGCCTTGGTTCTCAGCGGACATCTTCTCACGCAGCTCAAGGTTCTGCTGCGACTCGGCTTCGAGCTTGGCAATGAGCGACTGATAGTCCACCTGGTGCTTCTGGATAGAAGCAGCGTAGCTGTCAGCCTCCGCCTGAGCTTTGCTGATGATGTCGGCCTTTTCTTGCTCAATCGCAGCGAGTTCCTGCTTCAGCCTCTCGACCTCGGCGTCCAGGCCGCGATCATTTTCAGCCGTCTGTTGCTGGAGCGAGACAATCTTGTCTTGGAGGGCGGTGATAGTGGCTTCCATGGATGACTTGTCGAGTTCCATCTCCTGAACGCGCTGCTCGAGTCTGCTTGTCTCGTCACCGGCGCCGCGAGCACCGTCTGCGGCATCTTGCTGCAGCGACGTGATTTGCGACTGGAGGTTGGAAATGGTGGAATCGGTAGCAGACTTGTTCTCTTGCAGCTGAGCCAACTGGACCTTGAGTTGTTCAGTCTTCTCGAGGGTGTCACGTTCGCTGTCGGCCTTTTCTTGTTCGAGCGAAACAATCTTGTCCTGCAAGGTCGAAATGGCAGTCTGGAGAGAGGCCTTTTCAGAGTCAAACTGCAGGCTGTGTCTCTTCAAACTCTCGGTGCCATCGTGAACAGCAGCAGCCTTCTCGGAAGCGTCCCTTTCGAGAGTCTCGCATCTTTCTTGCAACTTGAGAACGACGGTGTTGAGGGCTTCCTTTTCAGCATCCAGTTCCGACTTCTTTTGCTCAAAGGCCTCGATTTGGGCCTTGAAGTCTTCCTGGTGCTGGACAAGCCTCTCAGCCATCTCCTTCTCCATGCCAGCGATCTTGTCCTGGTGAGCAGCGAGTTCGGCGGCAGCAGCGACCTGTTCTTGCTCCAGCTCTTCGACACGTGACTTGAGGAGACCTTCGGATTCGGACGAGTGCGCCTTGGACTGTTCCTGGAGAGCAGCGTACCTCTCGGCAAAAGCGGCACGCTCCTCGTCCGCGCGACGGGCGTTCTCGGCAGACTCCTCCTCCCAGAGCTTGAGCTTTTCGGCAAAGGCGCTGTTATCAGCCTTGACGCGCTCCAAGTCATCCATGGCCTTTTGCTTCATCTCCTCGAGGCTGGTGGAGAGCTCCGCAGACCTGGCCTGCGACTCTGCAAAGTCCTTTTGCAGAACCTCAATTTCAGCCGCCTTTCCAGCCAGGTCCTGTTGAGACGTCTTGATGGCATCCTCAAAGGCCGCGGCTTCAGCAGTCAACCGCGTGTTGTCATCCTGAGCCTTGTTCAAGGTCTCAATGACTCCTTGAAGCTTGTCCTCGAGGCTCTTGGCATTGGCTTCAGCAGCAGACACCTTTTCGGCGGCTTCGCCCTGGATCTTGGCAATGAGCTCATCAACTTCTGCCTGAGACTTTTCGGAGGTGCTCGACTGCTCCTTGTGGGCCAACTCCTCTTCGAGACGGCGGATCGTGGCATGGAGCTCGTCGATCACAGATTGAGACTTGTCAGAAGCGCTCGATTGCTCCTTGTGGTGCTGCAGCTCCTCTTCAAGGTTGCGAACCTTCTCAGCGTTCGTAGACTGGATCGAGGCAATGAGCTCATCAATCTCCGACTGAGACTTGAGCGAGGCGCGCTCTTGATGACTCTTAGCGAGGCTCTCTTCGACCAAGCGGATCTTCTCAGCATTCTCGCTGTGAATGCTAGCAAGGAGCTCTTCGACCTCTTCTTGAGATTTCAGACCATCCCGATCTTGCTCCAGCTTGACAATGTCAGCCTCTAGTGCCTTGGACCTCTCGTTTGCCTCGTGGGTGGCCGTTGCGACCATCTGGTCGACCTCAGACACCGTCTTAAGGCGCCTGCGCTCGTCCTGAAGGCTCTGCAAGTTGTCCTCAAGGATGCGAAGCTTTTCAGCATGCTCCAGGTGGATGTTGGCCAGCAGCTCCTCGACCTCGGCCTCGGATTTGGTGCTGCCACGCTCCTCACTGTGCTTGAGAAGCTCCTTTTCGAGCGTACGAAGCCTCTCAGCAGTCTCAGCGGTGGCAGTCGCAACCATCTGATCGACCTCGGAAACAGTCTTGAGGCGGCGGCGCTCGTCCTGGAGGCTGTGGCAAAGATCTTCAAGTTCGTGGAGTTTTTCAGCGTGCTCCTCGTGGACCTGAGCGAGCATCTCCTCAATCTCTTCCTCAGTCTTGAAGGCAGCGCGTTCCTGCTCGGCCCTCTGGAGTTGTTCTTCCAGCAGCTGGATCTTCTTTGCACTCTCCTCCTCGACCTTGGCAATCAACTCAGCCTGAGCCTGAGAGTCCTGGTCGTTCGCAGTCGCCTTGAAGGATTGCTCGAGTTCGAGAATCTTTTGCTCGTGCTCCTTCTGAGCAACAGCAAGCTTCTCCTCAATGTCCGTAATGGCGGCAGCAGCGGATTCGCGCTCACTGTTCAGGTTGGCAGCATGCTTTGCAGCAAGCTCATCAGCGACGCGCTTCTGCTCCGACATCTCGGCCTGAACTTCGGATAGCTGCTTCTCGAGAATCTCGATGGTGCCGGCCAGCGCCTCACGTTCCTCGTGCAGCTGCTTCTTGTACTTTTCGACCTCAGCCTTCAGGACCGCGACTTCCTCGTCAGATCCGTTGTGCGAGGTTGACAGCTGGTCCTCGAGTTCGACAATCTTGGCGGACAAGGCAGTCTTTTCTTGCTCAAGAGGGGTCAAGGCGTCCGCGAGTCGAGCGGTCTCTTCGTCATGACTAGCCTGTAACTCTGCAAATTTTTCCTCGAGGGCAGTATGCCTTTGCCTCTCCTCCTCGAGTTGAGCTGTGAGGATTTGCACTTCTTCGTCAGTAGTGTTGGACTGGGCATTGGAAAGATCGGTTTCAAGCTTTTGGATTTGCTCCGCGGCCTGTTTCTTGTGCTCTTCGAGCTCGGCTGCGTGGCGCTTGATTTCGGCTTCGGAGGCTTCTCTGGTGGCGAATAGTTCCGCTTCGAGCTGTGAAATCTTTTCCGAAGACGCCTGGAACTCGACTTCGATAGCCTTGGAGGCAGCCATCTCGGATTCAAGCTTCGCGACTCTCTCCGTAGCGGCCTCCTTCTCCTCCTCCAGCTCGCGGAGTCGGTCGGCCGAGTTGTCGTTTCCGCTGCTTGCAGCACTCAGATCAGCCTTGAGGCCCTCAAGCTGTTCTTCGAGACCAGTGATTCTCGCGTCGGACGAAGCCTTTTGCGCAACAAGTTCCTCATGGCTCTTTTGGGCAGTCTCGAGTTCTTGTTGCAACTGAGAGATGCGGTCCTCGGAAGAAGCCTTCAACGAGTCAAGCTCAGCCTGGAGCTGTCGCGTCTTTTCGTCAGCCAGGCGTTGCTCCTCCTCAAGGGTCTTTTCCCGGTCATCCATTTCCACAGAGACCCGATCAAGCTCGTGTTGCAGTGCTTCGAGAGTAGCATTGAGCTCTTCCTTCTCCTGGGAGACCTTGGAAGCCTCGTCCTTGGACTGCTCAAGGCGGTACTTGACATCCTCGAGCTCGACAGCCTTGATCCTGAGTTCCTCATTCCGACGGCGAATGTCCTCCGTCTCGGTATCGAGTGTCGAGTTGGCCGACTCCATGGCGGAAGAGTGCTCGGAACGCTGGCGCTCCAGATGCTCAGCAGCTTCGGCGGCCTTGAGATCGGCGGCTTCCTTGTCTGCTTGGAGTTCCTCCATACTCGATTGTAACTCCTGAATCTTGGACTCCAGAGCCTTTCGTTGTTCAAACTCGGCCGTCAAATCATTCATAATGTCGCGGGCTGCCCGAGCAGCACGAGGTGACCTGAAGACCTCGGTGTCGACTCCAGGGGGAATCTCCCCAGGAGAGAGAGGGTTCGCTGATGGTGTGGGCGGCTCGGTGTCGGCGTCATCCTTTGCTTCAGAACGAAGGGAGATGGGGCTAAGTCAAAATTTAGCTGGGTCTGAAAATTACAATCAGGAGACCAACCTCTCGAGCTCGCGTGGTGCTCCCGCAGCAGTAGCGGCCTTTTTGGTGTCTACGCCAGGGCGAGAAGATGTTGATGCCATGGACATGCGCGTACTGGGACGAGCAGTAGTAGGCGCCTTTGCCGAGCTAGTTGTCGTCGTCCGCCTGCTGTCCGCAGTGGATGTCCGTGAGACAGTTGTGGGCCTCTTGGCCGCAGAGGATGTGGTGGATGAAGGAGGGTTGCGGGAGGCTGATGCGGCGGTCGATGTGCGTGCGGACGAAGAAGCTGTGCCAGTGGTTGACAGCCTCTTGGAAGCTGCGCTGGCAGCAGACTTCTTCTCGTCTGCTGGATCCGCATCTTTCGATGTTGTTGCCCGGCGGGCGGCGGTGGTTGTGGACGCCGCGGGACGCGTAGGAGGCTTGCTCAAACTGGCGCCGCCGGTAGATGTGCGAGATGCTGAGGAGGAAGTGGGCTTCGTAGCGGTCGAGGTACGCGTAGATGCAGCGGGGGTACGCGAGGAGACCACGGTAGAGGTTGGTCTACGTGGCGGGGCAGAAGCTCCAGTCTTTGCGGCCGAGCTGGCAGTGGCCGTAGAGGAGGCCCTTTTGTGAGCAGCGGCCGGGGCCTTGGACTCGCCAGCGGTCGTCTCAGGAGCTTCTTTGTCGGCCATGTTGTGTGGTCGTTAACTCGTAAAGGTGTTTACAGGGAAAAGAAAGTTCGAGCCCCACCAAAAGAAAGATGGGAAACTCGTGAGCCAAGGACGAGGACGACGTGGAAAGGAGGGAGAGGAGAGGGCGGCAGAGATTGAAAGAAGCTGGCGGCGAGGAGTGGGAGACTGGGAGTCTTCTGATCGTGGGGAAACTTGTGCTTGTGGTGCTCGTTCATCCGAAAACGCGCGAGGTGGAGGCCACGCAGGGGTCTCCTGGTGGTCGCTCCTGCCCTCCTGGAGCGCAGCTTGGTCAAGGCGCGGCCAGCAGGCGTTGAATCTCCCACCGCTCTTTTGGTTGATGGACGAACTATTGGCGTGACGTCTTGGGGGCTGTCGATGAAAAGTGAAGATGTTGAACTTCACCAACGTTGAGTCTGAGGTGAGGCTCTGCTGCGAACGCGTCAGGTTGCTGCACAACGCATATGCAAAAGCAAAAACAGGGACCGCGGGGTAAGCTACCAAGACCAAGATCAAGGGTTCATGACAGTCGGCCCATCTCCTCCACCGCTACATGGGACATGCCCCTCGACTCGACGACCATCACAAGATAATCAACCACTTTTTGAAGACAACGGCGACGTCTACTGCCACAGCCACTAGCGCCAGACGCGACGATTCAATGCACTGACGAAAATGCACGTGTGTGCAACCGCTTCCCCGGCCTCTCGTCACCGAGTAATTGGACTCAAGTGGGCCAATTCCGCTCTCCTGGTAGAAGACTCGACGTTGACTTCGATACAATTTTCGAGAAGACTGCAAACGCGTGGGGATGCTGGCGACGTCAACCTGCACCACCTAGCAACCAAAGGCGACTAGTGCTGTGGCTGCCATAAGGCAACTAGCCACAACCCCGTTTCGGAATCAGACTATCAACCACCATCTATTGGACTGGCAATACATCCCAGACTGGCTGACGCGGCTGTCTTTTGCTGCGCTTGCAATCGCATTTTCCCGGACAGCCCACTGGTCTGTTGCCTTTGTCTCAGCGACCAAAACATCACACCATCATGGAGACAGGAGTCCCACTTTCAATGCGTCCAATCACTGTATGAGACTGACATATGCTACAGTGCAGTGGCTGCTTTCTTCCGCTTGCGAAGCGCCCTCCAAATTCGACCATTCGTCGAAATTGATTGGTCGAGAAACAGCTGCCTTGCGAGATTCCGACGGTCCAGCTCTCCGCCGTATCAGAAGTTGAAGAACAATCCATCATCGTAACGAATCGCCGTCCACCACTCGAGTAAAAAGGAGACACCGTCACCTCCTGATTTACAACTCCGTGGGTCGGCTGGCTACATATAGCAGCTACGTATGCTCCAGTCGCGCATCCGAATACGACACCACGCATGTACAGTTATCAATCACACGCATATTCCGGCCCCATGACAAGCACGCGCTCCCGCAGTTGACAGCAGCCAGCAGCAGCCAGCCGCCGTCATCATCGCCTAGCTATCTGTGTACTCCCCCATACCGACACGACCCCACCCAGATCTGACCAACAATCGTGAGACGACGCGGCTCAGCCTAGTCGTGTCTGCATCTTTCTCGTCCGTCGCGTGCTCTGGACCGCTGGGCCGGTTCCCCGATTACCTACCCCTGCTCTCATTTGGCTATCCGCAGCATACGCACTGCATGGCGGTCGAATATACGTAACCGGTAGGTGTTTCCTTGAGTGCGTGTATGTCTGCAGAAGGGCTGCAGCGTAGACGAAAAGACGATAGTAGACATGTGTGCGGCCGTCCGTCTGGCACACCGACCCTTTCCTACCTCTTCAACCCCTCTTCTCCAACATGCTTTTTGTTTTCTCTGCACGCATGCGCGCGCATGTCCGTGACAGCATCCATTGTCCCATCCCGTTGGTCAGCCCCATCCAGCCTGCCACGAAACGTGGCCGCACAGCTCATCTGCCACCTACCAACAACAATGCAGTGTGCAGGTACCCGTCCCGTCTGACTGGCGTTCGTAGATGCACGCGTGCTGGGTTGCCTTATCCAACCCAATCTAGTCCAGCCCAGCCCAGCCCAAGCCGAGCTGCAGCGCTGCATTGCATCAACAGACGGACAGAAAGAAAGACGGACGTATGCACTCGCACACGCACATCGTCCGGTCAGGCCAACGCATTGGGACCGCAATCGGCAGATGGATGGATGCATGGAGTTGGAGAGCCTGGACTTCCCGATGGCCGGTCAGTCAGGTCGTGGCTAGCGCACTCCTTTTGCTGTTTGCTCTGGCAAATCTCGATTGTCGCGTGGCAGGTAGGTCGGCTGGCGGCGCGGGGCGCACTGCAGAGTGGACGACAGAGGACACGACAACGGCGAGGCTGCGGATGTGCGGGCGCGAAAGGCCGTCGCTGACTGCGTTGCGTTGTGTGGTGTACACACGTGGTATGTGGGCTTCGGGGGAGACTGAAGATGCAACATACGTTTCCGCCTCTCCTCCACTTCGTCTGGCCATAGACGAGACGAGACTTGAGTGCGTTTCTAGTACTTTCCATTCCATAGTTGAGGTCATGAGGCGCCGTCAATCAGGTGATATGGAGCAAGAGAAGAAAGTAAACTGAAGACCCCCGCGGATTATTCGACGAGCATCTTGTTCGTCAGTTGTCAGTGATCGATGCAAGCAGTGAGATGGGTGCTAGCCTACAGTACGAAAATGCTCGTTTGCCACGGCTAGTCAGCGGCAGCTTGAGCCCAAGCTCTGTAGGTAGGTCAGCAAGTCACTTGCATACGGGTAGCTGAAAGAATGAATGGACGGCCTACCAAACCAACCATACAACCTCTCATGACACGACAGGCCATAACGAGACACGGCAGATCTGACAAACGTCGTGTAGTGGTATGGGCGACAACCTCGCAAGAAAGAAGGAGCAGGGAGACAAAGAGATCAAAGGGTCGCACTGCTATGTATCACTTGACTGCCGACTCCGAAAGTCCAGTAGGAAGCAAGTATACCCCGAAACACGCATGGAAATACGAACACGAATTTCATTGGGCCGAGGCCGCCCACCCCCTTGACTCTATCCAGCGGAACGGAAAACGGAACGGGACAGCTGTTGCAGCAAAAAGGCTAAGTAAGATAAGATATATCCACAGCTAAATATCGATACAAACAGACCGAAAGATATACATGACCCGTGAGACCCAAGTCTCATCCGCTTGACTTGCTCTCCATTTACTGGTAGTTTCCCTCTCCGGCAATGGGCTTGCCAGGCTTGGGGTTGACGTTCTTGATGAGGACCTGGGAGCCGGTGATGCTGGTGACGCGGACGGTGGGAGCCTGGCTCTTGAGGGCGCCGTTGTGCACGTAGAAGCCCTGCTCCTTGCGGACCATGGGGGACCACGAGCCGCCGTCGTTGACCTCCATCTTGGCCGTGCGGTAGGTCGCGTCGAGGACTGTGGCCGCGAACCAGTACTGCGACGAGCCGCCGTGCATCTGCAGCTTCAGCGGCGCCGTGATGGGGCACTTGATCCACTCCCATTCGATCTCGGGCACGCCCCCGCCGCAGCAGTCGCCGGTCAGTTTGGACCATGTCGCTGGTGGCATGTCGAGGTGGTTCGCGCCGCCGCCGGTGCGGTTGGTGACCTGGTAACACCAGTCGTGTAAGCATCGAGTAAAGGCAGAGGTAGTGTTGTGAAAAAGGGCGATGACAGGACTGGCTACAAGCCACCAATCGGGTCTGCTTACCATGATAGTGAGCTTCTTGCCCTTGTATGTCACCGCAATGCAACCACCACAGTTGCCTGAGCTCTGCCAAATGGCATCCGACACGCAGGTTGAGCCATCGATGCCGGCAGGCAAGGTGTAGCCCTTGAAGGCGCACGCGCCGCTCTGCCAGCAATTCTCCTCCTGACATCCGTCCCCGTACTTGGTGCCCTGTCCCTTCAGCAGCTGTTGCTTGACGGCAACGCCTTGGTTGGGTGACGTCCCCTGGTTAGGCGTCATGTTGGAGTCGTCTTCCTGAGGAATGGCGGCTCCCGAGGCGAGCGTCGCCGCCGACGCCGCCATGTAGAGAATGTGGGTGATCAAGTTGACCATTGTGGCAGATTTTTAATCAAAGATTCAAATGTAAAGGATTGACTTGGCGATTGCAAAAAGAGCGTGTAGGGAGCAGTCTGCTGAGCAGGGAAAGAGTGACTGACAGCAATATTGTAGTTGATTGAGGACTGATGATCAAGGCAGCAAATAAGCCAGGGGGAAGAGCGTTTATACCTCCATGATTTCAGCCTCAGCCTGCAAGTGCCCTTAGGACCCTTGAGCAGGAGGAGGCGTTTTACAAGGCCACCAGGGCCCATTCAACCGTTTGGGGCTCTTTCGCTGAAAAGAAAGGAAATGCAAGGGTTCGAGCATCCGAGTCGTGGGTCGTGGGCGGCGAGAGAGAAACAAACGGACGAATGTGGGTGGGGCCGTTGGTAGGAGTAGCTGGGAGTAGCTGCAAGTACCGCGAGGACGTTGCCGAAAGAGGTAGCTTCCATGTCGCAAGGCTCGTCGTAGAAGACCTTGTCGAAACGGCGGAAACCCGGTTTGTGGCTCCTTCCCGCCGGCGGTGGCTGCTGAAAGTTTAGAATTTTGCTACAACTACTCCACTTGTGCCTGAAAAGCAATGACTGTTGCTTTAAAGCCTGGAAGGTGCTACAACAAGAGTCCCGTATAGTGTAATTTGAAGGTAGGTGTGTGGATACCGTGTGGTGTAGAGTGAGTGCTGCTCTGCCCCTGGAGCTGAGCTCTGCAACGCTCGAAGTCGCTAGAAGCTACCGGATTGGGTAAGAACATCGCGACACTCGCACACAGGTCCACCAAATTTGAAGACCTTCTCCTTTCTCCTTTCATCACTACTATTTAAGCAGTGTGAAGCGCTCGTGTCCTTGCCTTTACCCATAATGATGTTGCAGCCTCATAGACTTTGAGGTGGCAATTGTGGCAGGAGCTGCAGAGGCTGGCGTTGTGTGCTACAAGCTGTACACAATCACAAGGAGAAAGCCATTCCAAGTAGCAAAGAGAGGCAGAGGATTGGGTCTGGGCGCTGTTGGCCACTGGGCGCAGGCATCAGTCACCTCCCGCATGAGAGGCAGTTACGTCTTCAGATGCACCTGCCTACAATAGCACAAGCAAGGCTTCATCCATCATCAGTTTCACCCAAACCACTGCATCAACACTTCATCTGCAAACACGAGCTCCTCTCCATCGCCATTAGCGCCAGCAAGTCACCTCGCTCGTTGAGCGCATCGATGCAGGGGCGCGGGGGCCCTCGTCTCGCCACTCACTTTGACCACTCTTGCCAAAACACCATCTTTGCATCCAGGACCTCATGATGTGGCGATGAGAGGCAGACAACCACCATCAAGGACGACACGATTACTGACCACGACCGTCTCAATGCGGCGATGTGCACACCGCCATCGTTCGCGCTGCAGCCCCTGACTAACCAACAGCGCTTACAAAAGCTCGCCGATTCCACTCTTCTGCCATCTGGGCACCCCCAACTTGACAGAGCGATGCAACTACAGACTAGAAGCCATCCACATGCCTTCACAGTTCCTCTCACCCATCGACGACATCCACCTCCAGCCACCACCGACAGCCCCTGAGCCGCTTGCTCCACCTACCTTCAAGTTCCACACCACACCATCGACCGACCGTCCATCCGTTCCCAGACATCAATGCAACACCGCACAATCAGGCGTTCAGGTAGTGAAGTGAGGGATATATTGGAGGCATATGCAAGTTCAGGTTCAGGGGCGCCGACGGTGCGGTGCTGCAGCGACGGAGGAACTGCTCAATGCAAGATCTCGACGCAACATTGGGGCATCTTTGATGTACACTTGGAGCAGAGTGTCGGTCTTGGTAGAGATTTTTGGTACTTCGTTGACGGACGGACAGTCTGGGTTTGACGCAAAGTCTCTGAGACAGCGAGAGACCCTCAAGCGTGACTGCTGGCTAAAGGGGGATGGACTCGTCCTCCTGAAATATACAGATCGCCATGTGTGCAAGTTTGAATAATACAAGATAGGTGTAAGCCTAGGCACTGTCTCTCGGTCGCAACGCGGCAGTCACCCCCCTCTCCATCGACAACAAGTGGATACACGCCACACGTCCTCAGGCCTATACAGACCGCCACAGACAGCTCTCTCCCAAACCTTAAGCAGCCACCAAAGCATCGCAATAGCTCAAAGTAGGCATCTAT
The DNA here is from genome assembly GCF_038381095.1 of Phyllosticta capitalensis. NCBI lineage: Eukaryota > Fungi > Ascomycota > Dothideomycetes > Botryosphaeriales > Phyllostictaceae > Phyllosticta > Phyllosticta capitalensis. The sequence continues at coordinate 1,046,815 of NW_027117444.1, read as the reverse complement.
GCAAACAATAACTTTAACGGATAAATAGCTAAAATCCCCAGTACACATGGAGACAAATAGACGACGCCTCACCCAAAGGAATCACGTACAACAAACTCTACGCGACAAGTCAGCGCACACAACGAGCCAATGAGACGGCCGCGTCTTGCAACTTCGAACGCAGTGTAATAGCCACAGGGCGCTTTTGTCAAGGTGGCTAACGGCTTGTTCCACCGTGCGTGAGGCCAGTGTGCACTGACTGACTGGCTGCGGTCTGGTCTGGCCCGTACACGCTCGACGCCGAGAACGATTCAGGATGCAGGGTGTTTCGGATTGGGTGCTGTGGATGAGAAGCGGGCAGGCTGGTCTGCGGTGTGGGAGCTAGCTGGTCGGATCAATCAATTGATTGCAGCTGCAATGCAGTGCAGTGTGCCGAATCATCAGAAGAGAAGACGGACGAATTTCGAAGGAAAGAAAAAAAGATTGCCTCAGCCACAACAATCTTCATCTCGTCTCCTCGGCCCGCAGCAGTTCAGAACAGTCCCTTGGAGTCGGGGGGGCTGGCTCTGTGGTGACGCAACCGCACACTGACGGATTGACTCTGCGGCTCTCGTCTTCCGGCAGGCCTCCCCGTCCGTCCGTGGCCCTCCCCTCCTCTCCTTCGACGTGCTTGGCTCAGGACAGACCCAAGCCTCGGGGCTATGTGCCGGTGACGCAAACTACCTAACTGACTGACTGACTGACTCTGTGGCTCGTCCAACAGGTCTGCCAGTGGCCCTGCCCTCCGTCGATACGCACTTGCGCAGGGCATCATGTCGCCGCCGCCTCAGTGCGTCCATCCATCGTGATGGTGGTGGCTCCAGCCAGCGCACCGGGCCCCGACTCGATCGACCGTCGAACGTCTGGCTTACGGCCCTATGGCGACTAGACCGCGCCTTGGACCTGGCAGCGCTTGTGCTTGCTGCAGTAGCGAGTCTCACGGACGTGGCAGCCGGCGGGGGAGGGGCGGGCGTATCTGCAGGGGCCGGTGGGGAGCTGTGTGGTTGGTTGGTTGGTTGGTTGGATGGTTTTGAGCCTCTGCAGCCCATGTGCGTCAGTCACTCTACCCCTGACTAGCGGTATTCTTGTGTCGAGTTTGGATTCCCTTTCAACCTCCTGCAACGCGTTTACTCGAGTAGGTGAGGTACGTAGTCCATAGACTGATGATGAGCGGTGGACGTCGAATAAGAGAGGAAAGAAGGGCTTGGCGCCTGACCACCACCAACCAACCACACACAAAACCGGTAGCCCTTGACCGTTATCCCTGTCCGCTCTCTTTTGCTCATTGGATGGTGACGAACAGAGAAAATTCCAGGTCCAGAGAACGCTTGTTGTTCCGTGAGGCTGAGAGCCGGAAGTGTGCTTTGCTTTCTGGACCCGAGAGAGGCATGAGCAGCAATCAAGCCAGGCAGGGGCAACAAACCCATCTCGTCCGTTGACGAAGGGAAAATGTGTAGATTGACATGGTACTACGACAACCGATGACCAAGCTTGCTTTGCTACTCGCCAAAGAGGTAGCTACAGCTAGCTACCCCTGTGATCCTTGCTTGCTCGCTCACCTCACGCGCCTGTGCCCCTACGGCTGCTTCCGTCAACCACAGGCCCCTGATGGTTTGACTTGCACGATCCGCAGCAGATGGAAAAACGCCAATGACAATAATGAACACCAAAGATATGGAAATAGTTCAAAAGTGTGGAAAGAAAATATGGAGGCAACTCATCAATGGAACACACGTCGAAACAATGATGAGCTTCAACGGACAAGACAGAGACGGTGACGACAAGAATCATTCGTTTGGACTGGAGAGAGACCACTGCCAACTACTGCCTCGCTTGCTCATACGCGTGGACTGACTGCAGCGGCGTACTACCTGTACTACCCCCTCCCCCCATCCTACTACCTACATAAAGCGCCCCCGAGCTAGACCACAAAAACCCAAGCAAGCACCTCGAACCCCCAACCGAAAGAGACCTAACAGCCAAAAAAGAACACAGAAAGGCGTCCCTAAAGTTCGAGGAAAAAATATAAAATAGAGGAATAAAAGTTATCCAGATGTCGCGACAAAAGACGCTCCCTCCAGCTCTCATCATCTCTCATCTCATCTCATCAGCGCTGCTGTCGTGCTGCTGCTGCTGCTATTCGTCCACTTCCCCCGCAATAGATATATGGATATACGAAGGTGCAAGAGACAAGACGAAGCCATTCAGCGCGAGAGCAAGGGTACGAATGCCAAAGCCAGTGCTGCTACCTTCAGTGCTGCTGCAAGAGCAACAACATGACCGAAAAAAAGGACGGGCGGACGGGAGACAAAGTGCGTGTAGATTGACTGATCGATCGCTGCGTGCTCGCTCGCGTGGTTTTTTGGGTGGAGTGATAAGCATTCCTGTTCGCTGCTGCTGCCTCGCTGGGTATCCGGAACGAGAAAAAAGTGGGAAGAAAAAAAAGTGTGGGAGGAAAAAATCGAGGTAGAAAAGAAAAAAAAAAAAAGGAGAAATCGAAGTGAAGAAAAAAGTCGTCCGTGCCTCTCGAGTCCTCTTCCTCTTGTCACATCCTCCCCAGCAGCCCGGCAAACTCCTCACTCCTCTTCCGCGGCAGTCGCTTCGCGTAACCGTCACCGCTTGCCAAACAAAAAAGATTTTTCTTCCGATGCATATGAAGAGCTGAGCGAGAAAATGTTGGTGGAATCTTCCCCAGGCGCGCAATCCAAACAAAAAGGTCGCAGAATCGCCTGCTCGAACGCTTTCAACTTACGCTCGTGCGGTGCGGTATTCCGGAAATGCTTTCAAATATAGTGGGCGCCGTCTACGCGACACGCAGGTCCGGGCAGACAGACGATGATCTATGTATGGTTCGACAAAAATGCTTCACTCGGATGCGTTGAAGGCCGTTTACGAACCGCCCTTCTTGCGCCGCTCTTCTGCGCGCGCTTGGCGTGCAGCCTTGACAAGCGGTGCAAGTGTGGCGAGTGGCTCGGCGGTCTGGATGAAGGGGTGCTATCGATGATGTCAGTCTACGCATTTCTTAAAGAAAAAGATCTAAACCCACAGTGAGCAAGTCGTGGGCGCTTGCACGCTTGTCGGGATCCACCTTGAGGGCGAAACCCAAAAAGTCCTTGAAGACTGGCGAAAGATTGTGCTCCTCCTTGATGGTAGGCGTGCCGTTGGTGGCAATCAGCCAGAGGGCGCGGAGTGGCGACTCGTTCAGATACGGCGGTTCTCCCTCAATCATTTCAATGGCCATGATGCCCAACGACCAGATGTCAACTTTGCGGCCGTACTCCTTGCGAGTCACGACTTCGGGTGCCATCCAGTAAGGCGTGCCAACCATGGTGGTGCGCTTGCGCTCCGACTCGTTGATTTGGGCACAGAAACCGAAATCGGTGAGCTTAATGTTTCCTTCCATGGAAAGCAGAATGTTGTCCGACTTGATATCACGGTGAATGACGCCCTTGGAGTGCAAGTGCTGCAGACCACAGAGAACCTCGCGCGAAACAGCAGCAATTTGACCCTCGCTCATAATGTTGAACGTCACAACGTCGGTCAGCGAGCCACCCTCCATGTACTCCATGACGACCCACAGGTCGCCCCTGACGAGGAAAGAGTCCATAAAGTTGACAATGTTGCGGTGCTTGGATTCCCGCATGACCAAAATTTCGTTGATGATGAGATCCTTCTTGGGCTGCTGGTCGAGGTTCATTTGCTTAATGGCAACACAGCGGTTCGTACCGACCTGGTAAGCCGTAAAGACACCACCAGATGCACCCTGACCAATCTTGTTCAGATTGCGGTACATTTTCTGGGGATCTTGCGGGTTGCAGATGGCGGTCAGGCGCTCGAGAATGTCGGTGCCCTGCATGTGACTGGCGCGCTGCTGACGCTGGCGCGGGCGACCACCAGGAGGCGCGGGACCGCTGCGGGGCTGCTGGTTTGGCATCGGAATGCTGTTTTGCGACTGATCCGTCGCTTGGGAGCTGGAGTATTGCTGCGACGACTGCTGCGACGACTGCGACTGTTGCTGCTGCTGGGCTGGCGCTTGGTACGGGTGCTGCTGGTAGTGGCGCTGGCTGCGAGTCCGCTCAATCTGCGCCTGTTGACGCGCAATCGACTGCTGGGCGGCAAGCATTGCCTGTTCCTGTTGAGCCTGGTATTGTTGCACTGTACCTCCGGATGGTTGGCCATAGTTGCTGGGTCCACCGGCATCGTTGTTGGTAGTGTTTGAGCGGCTGCGAGAAATGGAAGCAGGCTTGGACGAGTGAGAGCCGTCGGAGGACGACTGGTGGGAGTAGGCAGCGGCGTGCGGGACTTCATCGCGGCTTCGCTCGGGCGCGGGTGGTGCAGGACGCAAGGGAACTACATGCTGTTGCTGTTGCTGCGAGGCTGACGGGGGCTTGGGGGCTGGACGGTGAGGAATCATGTTGCCGCTGCCATTGATCTGGGATGGTGACTGAGATGAGCCCTGACCACGAGGGATCGGCGGAGGTGCACGAGGATTTTCGAACGAGTCCTCTGCATTTCGAGGGAAGCGTGGACTAACTGGTGGACTCATCATAGGCGTCATGCCACCGCCTGGCGTCGTAGGATACCCGCTCGGGTGGGCGTGGCCCAACTTGTCCCAAATGTGCTCATCTGCGCGTCCACCTTGCGATTCCTGGAAGAAGTTGACCACCTCGACAAGGGCCTCGGGGTGCTCGGTCTGGTCCTTTTCGGTAATGCCGTTGGCCTTGAGGATGTTTTGCCATTCTCGCGGCAAGCCCTGCGACGTGTCAGTGGAGAGTGTGGGTGGTGGTTGTAATGCAGACGTACGGTAAACTCGCCCGTGTCGTTGTCGATCGACACATGGGTTACGTGTAACGGGTTGGTTGGGGTCGAAATGGTAGGTCGACGTGGCGAACCGACGAGGCCGCTGACGAAGGACGAGAAGCCCGTCTTTGTCTTCTTGAGGGCGTCGGGACGGGCAAGCTTGGAGAGCTTCTGGTCGCCCGAGAGGCGCTTGTGGTCGTCCGACTTGGGCGCAGTCATGGCCTCCATCTTCTTGCCCAGAGCCGTGAAGCTGGCAGATTGTCTGAGTCGCGGCGACTTGTGCGTGCTTCGTTTGGCGTCTGCCTTGGGCGAGCGACCGGGCGAGTTGTTGCGGGAGGCGGGCGTGGAGCTGATGTGGTCAATGTTGCGATAGAGGGACTCGGCGTCAAACGGGTTGCCAATGAGCTCTTGTGTGGACTTTTCGGTGACGGAGCGGCGCAAGGGCGGGGATTGGTGGTAGTGTCGCTGGTTGTGGTGGTGGGGTTGCGGGTAGCGCAGTGCATTCGAGGGCGAGGTGTTGTTGTGGTAGTATTCGGCAGAGTGTTGACGGTCGAGCGAGGACGAGGACGAGGAAGCAAAGTCGCCCGTGGGGCTTCGTTGGTGGCCTGAGGAGTGAGGGTGATTGCTGTGGAAGCGCGGGTAGGTAGGGGCGGAGGGGGCGCGACGGAGAGAGCGGAGGGATGAATTGTTGTACGAGACGGGGGGCGGGGCCTTTTTGGTGAGGCGGCGGTGTTCGCGATGCTGCGAAAAGTGATGATTTGGGAGGGAGGTGGTGTGTTGTTGAGTGCCTTCCATGGCGTGGGTTTGGAGCGAAGACAGACGTGGAGGACCTTCTTAGTAGAGAGTGCAGAGGGCCGTTTGCCAGGGCTTGGGCGCACGTTTCCCAGGGCGGCGGGGAGCGTTACCTCGAACCTGCAGCAGGGCGGGTCGGACGCGGGTGAGAGGAGTGAGCGAGCAGCAGCGCAGCAGCAGCAGCAGCAGCAGCAGTAGCAACAAACGAACGACGAGGGGGTGGTGAGCGAGAGGCAGAGAGAGAGGAGGCAGAGAATAGTGGGTGCAATGCCATGTGGGCGGTGTAAACGGTCGACAGAGGATACGCCGCCCGATGAGCACAGCTCCACTGGTCGTGGTAGTGTTTCTATTTGGTGGGTGTGGCTGCGGCTAGGAGACGTGGGAACCACTGATGGGGATGCTATCTATCGTGATGATACTCTACAGAGATACTCTTGTCACTTTTAGGAGGATGTTGAATACAGTATTCCCTTGACATTCTCACCCGCAACCTGGACAGACGGCCTGTGGGTGGCAGTGGCAGTCCCCTACCGTGTCTCGCGTGGTCCCCTGCTCCGCAGTTTCAGGCAGCGATCCCTAATGACGGCTGTGGAGATGGCAGGCCGGACGACGCGGCGAGCGAGACGGCGCCGGCGTCCTTGGATGAAGCAGCCGAGTGCTTTGCTGCAGCTGCCGCTCAAACGGGGGCATGTCTCAGCCTCGCTGTCTCTGGGGGTTCTCACTCGTGAACGACGACTCTCAGTACTCTTCTCTCTGCCTCTTGTGTCCGTCCTGCTGCTTCAGGGTTCGATACAGGCTTAGTCATGCACCCCCGGCCAATCATCTTGGCTGATCCACGTCTCCCACAGACCTCCCGTCCCGCCTCTGCCAAATCACGATCCCTATTCCCCCGTCCACACTCTGCATGAGAACCCACAGCCGCATCTCTGCACCCTCCACCACCCACCACCCAACGGAAAAATTATCATCTTTTCATTGTTGGCGCCAGCCGCCCCCCGACACAAAATCCGACAACGCCGACCAGTCTGGCCCAGCGGATTATTCTTGATCCCCGACACCATGTGGAGAACGGGCGTGCCTGACCCAGAAGACGAGAACGAACCGATCTCCGTCGATACTCTCAGCCTCGTCAACCTCCCAAATCATTTGTTCCCATCGAATCTGCAAAAAACACGTCGCTAGCCCAAAACCTAAAAAATAATTACAACAAGTGGCCGTTGAACTTGGCCCATGAACACATCCATCCCTCGTCTGTCGGCACGCGACGCCTACGGCCCAAGGCGACCATCCAGGCCTCCCACGCGCGGGACCGACACGGCACGCCCTCGCTCCGCCCGTCGCCAAGACCGTCCACACATCCTCCGCCGCCACTCGTCTCTTCCCCATGCAAATCCCATCCACTTCGACAACATCTTCATGGTGATCATGCCTCAGCTCCAAACAGCCTTGCTGCCCATCAGCAATGCCCATCATTCCAATCCCTCTCTTCACTTTTCAATCGCCAACTTTTCATGCGACCAACTTTTTTTTTACTGCCAATGACGCACGGCGGGCCTCACCACACCTCTTCTTAGAACCTCGCGAGTCATTCCATGACGTCGTCCAAATCAAAAGCTCAAGACGAAACGCAGCCTCTCTCCCATCGCTGCCTTCTTCCCGCATGCCGCCATTGGTCAGGTTCGGCCTGTGTCAGGATGATACCGGCACGGACCGAACCATACACATGCACGAGGCGCTTGCTGCGAACCTGCTCACGTTGCTCCCAAAAATGGACGGAGCGAGCTGCAGAAGGGAGCGTGCGAGGTGCCCAGCTAGGCAGGCGAGAGAGCTTCTTTTGGTACTTCCTTGGGGGCCATGGCGTCGTGACGTTGTTCGCTTGCAGAGAGACCTGCAGATGGGGAAGTGACTTTCATAGAACAGTGCTTTTTCTACAGTCAGACCACGATTGCTGGGTCAGTTGACTGACTGCTGGCCCCGTTATTTCGGTTCCAGAGCGAGCGACTTTTGTGCTAAGTCGTAGTAGTCAGCATCATCATCATCTTGTCATCTCAGCTCGCTCGGGAGCCGCCATCGACTGACGATGATGATGTATGACCATGTACCTTTCTTTGCTTTTTCTGCCTTTCGAGTCCTCAAAGCTCCCTCCCCCCTCCTTCTTCACTACATTCGTCTAAATCACATCCGCATGGCGTCCATCGGCCAGCCTCGACGTTGCATCGTCTTCAGCCAGTGCGCAAGCCCAATCCGGACGCCATGAAGCCAGTCTCAGGAACGCTTCCGGGTCCGCCTGCCTGCTGAGCTTGGCTTCTTCGTCGTCGTCTTCTTCTTTCCTTATTCCCGGGGGAAAGGGAAAAAGAAAAAGCAAGGCGCTCTAAAAGAAAGCATGCAGGTACCGGAGTCAGGGCCGTGGCCCAGGCACCCACCGGCAGTGTCACCCTCCCTCCTTCCTCGTGCTCGCTGCCTGGGCTGGGGTCGCTAATCTGATTACCTCTTGATCTTCTTCTCCGTGGCCTTCGGCTTGCTTTCCCTCTATGTCCTTCTGGGTATGTGTCACAGGCAGGGTCTACATCGCAATCGTTGCCAGTTGCCACACAAGTGGCATTGCTTATCCTCCAATTGCCTCTCTTCCCCACACCGCTCAAAATCTTGCCTTCACTGCCACGTCTTGGTCTGACTACATGCCAAATACCTTCCCGACCAAGCCGTTGGCTTGCAGTGTCTGCCGAAATCTCAGCCAGCCACTCTCCGAGGCGCTTGCGTCTCTTTCCCCTGATCTCACATTTCAAGGATACTTGTCTGATCAGATGGTGGGTGGTGACCTTCACTTGCTGATCCGGTTTGTAGTCGGTGCCTTCTAGCCGCTTTCCTTCGTCTCCAGCTATGTGGTAGAGACTGGGGAGAAGGGATGAATAGAGTATGTGGATGTGGAGGTCTGGGTGAGTGGGGAAATGAATTTAGTTGCAGCAGGAAGGCAACCATCCCAGCCAACTATATAAATGGGCATTTCTACGAGTGTTCAACTTCCGCCAGTCATGCACGATGCCACATTTCTACCTTGACCTGTCAGTCAATTTGACAATCATCCGCCAGTCTCGAGCACCCAGATCGAAATGACTGCCATCATCCGTCCACTCTTCCGACCATCTCAAGCTCTCGCCACCGGTTTCTTTTTCTCCAATTATCCTTCCACTTGCAGTCGTTCCGGCATTTGAGTTGGATTCCGTTGCAGTCTTAATGTATACACGTCCATTCCCCTCGCTACTAGTCCGTTCTCATCTCATCCACCTATCCTCATCCCCAAACCAACCGACCCGTCTACCCAACGCAAAACAGCATCTCCCGCGGCGTCCGCTCGCTCACCATCTCTGCGCATCTTTCCGTCTCCGAGTTACTCACACGGACTGCGACGAACGAAAAAGAAACACGCAAGATGCGGTCAATCAGGCAGTAGTCAACGGCATCCACGCGTCGAACGGACAACCCTCCGTCCGTAGTAGTAGTGATCCCACGCGTGGCCACGCACGCCTCCCTGCTTCTCCATATGGGATGTGGGTGGGAAAGACCCGGGGATTGGCGCGCTCGCTGTCTGTAGTGGAAGAGGCGCTGTCGGGCGGCCGTTGTTGGCCAACAAACAGACGGACGTCCAGATGCATGCGCAGACGGCCGCGCAACACCTCCATCCAATCCATCCAATCCACCCCATCTTCGCTGGAGGAGACGAGATGAGGTTCGACGCGTACGCCATGTACAAGACAGGTAGGTGGGTACCCACGCAAGGTTTTCCAGTCGGTCGGCATGCCGACGTCCGAGTGAAGCAGAAGCAGAAGAGCAGTAGAGCAGCCAGCGTATTGTACATGTTCCTACTTACAGTACTTACCTGCGCGGCCCAAGTGATGAGTTTGTTATTCGTTATTCGAGATTCAGATGATTCAGTCGGTTGCGTGCGTTCGGCGCTCTTCCCGTCGTCTCGTTCGACTGCTTCGGCAGTTGGTATTTATATCGGCAGTTTGTATACATGTAGGCAGCAGCAGTCCCGGCAACTACTTACTTACGTGCTGCCGACCGACTGTCCAAAGGTCATTCGGTTCGTTCCGAGGCATGTTGGTGGGTTATTGAGTAGGTGGGTAGGGGACAGACAGATTCAGAGTGCATCACTCTCAATCTACTCAATGTCGTGCGGCGCTCGCGTGCTTGTCTATGGGTCGGTCCACTGTCAGCTTTAGATGTCCGCTGTCGAGTCCAGCCGCCACTTCTCTGGACTCACGGTGCCGCTCCGACCACGGCTGTCAAGTCTTGGGGAGGAGAGGAAGGAAGAGGGAGGGATTAGGGGAGAAGAGAGAGGGGAGAGGAGATGAAGGATGAGGAGGGAGGAGACAAGAGGAAGAAAGGACCTCGAGTCAAAGTGCGGAGGCATTGTTGAGATCAAGAACAAGATGACACACCAGTCAAAACAGTCCATCAATCAAAAAGAAAGCAAAAGTAAAAGTTAGCCGTTGCCTACGTAGTTGGACTACCTATCCATATCTACTCCTCGAGAGGCATGGGATGGTGTTTCCCAACGGCTCCTGTCTGTCTGCATAGCACCGTCCTTCATACATGAACCACCCCGCTGTTATTCATCACCCCCTTGAGTATGTCTGGCTTATGTCTGGCTCGCCCGAGTACTTGATCCACCATCCTGATGATCCCCATCTGAATAGTAGAGTATGCCGTGCACAGCACACCGTGGATCGTTCGTCAGCAGTCGACTAGTCGGGCCATCCATCCGATGTTCGCTCAAGCAACTCCGGCACTCCGGCACTCCAGTAGCAACCACTTCTTCTTTCGCCTGGCAGCTCGCTCATTGAATAAAGACTTATCCATCCGGCCGAAAAGGAATCAACGCCATCCACTCCCATGACCAACCGGTGTCGAGTCGAGTCGAGCCGGTAAACAGACTGAGAAAAGAAAAAACTCCACCGCTCCTCAAATAGCACCCGTAAACTTTTTGTGTCGTCGACGGATCAACATGCCCGTCCATTCATGTCATCCACCCGCCGTCATTACTTCCCAACGGAGCCTTGACAAAGCTCGCTCCATTACTGACCGCCGCCGTGACCACCCTGCTGCAAGATCGGCATGACGACGCCCGCAAGCACGCGGAGGTATCCATCACGCAGCATGTTTGCCGGATTGAAGCACAGATCTTGATTGAGCGCCGCAGCCGCGGTGGCAGCGGCCGCAGCGGCAGCAGCTGCGTTGGCAATGTCGTCCTTTTTGTCGTCCGTCGTCGTCGTCGCCTCGGTCGCGGAAGGTTGGTGGTGATTGTCGGTGCCGTTTTCATTGGCACTTGCATTATTGTCGCCTTGGTTGCCGTTGCTCGCGGTTCCGTTCTCGCCAGTCGACGTCGGCAAGGCACCACCAGCACCAGCGCCGTTCTTGGAGTCTTCGGGAGAAGTCGTCGGAGCGGCTCCACCGCCCGGGCCCTCGCGCTCGCCGACGGCGGCTTCGGCCAGGTGCTCGAGCAGCGTCGTCGAGTTGCCGGCGGCGGACTCTGTGTGGACAGAAGCGCGCTTCTTCGAGACGTAGAAGCGAATGGTCGGGTCCCACGCCGCGTCGTCGTCCGTCTTTGTACGGTGCAAGGCGGACTCGAGCTCTCCCAGCATACGCAAAGCCTCGTCGCGGGTGTCGTCCTTTTCAGCCAGCTCACCGAGAACAAGAGCGGCGAGCGCTGCAAAGTGGTGGTACGGCGGCGTGAGGAAGACGATGTGGGTTGAAAGAAGGTTGGTGATGCAGTTGGCACAAGTAAAGAGCTCGGTGGACTCGGTGGCGGGGCCATAGCGTCCGATGAGGAGACGCGTGTACCAGTAGGCCAGGAGGACGAGAGGGTGCGGGTCAAGGGGCAGTGTCTCGTGAAAGCGCTCGAGTTGACCGTTGATGGAAAACTGAATGACTTTGAAAGAATAGTCCGATGGCGCAAGAGGTGTCCAAGCATCCTCAGAGGAAGTACCCGTAACATCCTTGGTGAATTTGGCAAGCAGAGATATGTGAGAAATAATCTTGGAGAGCCGAGCCAGGCCAAAGATGACGGTTCCAAACAGGGTTTCGTCTTCAATGGACAAAAAGTTGCGCTCCTCCGAGATGCTTGGCTCGCTGCACGTACTGATGGCATGGAAAAAGTCCATGATGAACGCGACCCAAAAGACGCGGCGGCCGAGGGCATCGTCAGAGTCCGGGATGATTTCCTGAGGTCTGTTGCGATAGCACATGGCGTTGAGGGAGAAGTTGCCAGCGACCCTCGCAGCAGACGCGATGCACATATCTTTGAGGGAGGAGGTCTGCACATCTCGCTGAGTCGGGCCTTGAGTTTCGGATTCGATGGCCAGGAGCAAGTAGCTCTGGGTCAAGAGAATTCCAGAACTCTTGTTCAGAGGCACACCGACCTCCAGGTTGAGCAGGTTGTAGGTTTTGTAGCAGCGGTCCAGGTGGTTGGCCTCCTTGGAGAGATTCGTACATGGCCAAGCGCGTACAGCGCAGTCAATGGCGGCAAGAAATCCTTCGCGGAGTTTGGCATCGCACTCGGCCAAGCGGGTCTTGAGGTTCCTCTGATCAAAGGGCAAGATGGGATAAGTCTCTTGGATGACGCGGTAGTACCTGGTCATGTTAGTCAGGTTCAGTCTGGAGTTGGATCAAACGTACTCGCCAACGGCAACGTCCGCCGAATTGCCGAATTGAAACATGTCGACGGCTGAGTCTTGCTCAAAGGCTCCAAAGCTGCTCTCGCGGCGATCCCACGACTGCTGCTGTGTTCCGTTTGCCGTTTGCGACAATGAGCTCCTCAATTGCTCGCCAATGCCTTCGGACATGGAATGAGTCCTCTTGCGCCCAGTGGTGGCTTGAGCGCCTGTCGAGTTTGAGAAGTCTGGCACACCAGCCATGCCTTGGTCGTTGAAGTTTTGGAGGTATGACTGCAGCTCGGCTTGCTGCTGGTGCAAGTGTCCGTTTTGCGGGGTCTGGCCTTGTTGCTGTTGAGCTTCGTATTCCAGCCTGCTGAGCCGGTCGGCGAGCTCTTTGATGTACCTGCGCGCCTGGTTAGAGTTGGAACAAAAGCGGTTGGAAGTTTCTGGCTTGCCCTTTGCTTGGACCTCTCTTTTGCGGTTGTCTGCTGAATTGGCACCGCGCGCCTGTGCGCTTGCAGCTTGTGCACGCTTCTGGGCCATTCTCAGACGTCGCATCGCAACGGATCTACGTTCGCGTCACTTCAGCCTTCACATTTATGTATGCCAATCGAGAGCGCAAACCTTCTTCCTACGACATTCATCGCATGCGCGCGAGACCTTGGACCTCTTCCTCAGATTTGTATCTTGCTGGGGCTGATAGTGGGAATCGCGGGCAACGTTCATAACATCCTGCGCAATTCCCATGATGTCGTGATGGCGTTGGTTTGGCTGAGACGGCTGCACTTGTTGAATGTGGTGATGGGCCATGGGTACATGCGACTGCTGGTTCTGGCCGGTTCCTGCCATGGGAGCTTCGTTGACACGGGATAGAGAGGCAGCTAGCTGGTCGTGCAAGGTAGTTTGCAGCGAGTTATCATTCTGCAGCGAGAGGTGGGGATCGACGGGGTTGGATTGCTCTTGAGAAGGCGACATGCTGCCATTCGGATGGGCATAGAGGCCCGCGGCACCAGCAGCCATTTGCGCGGCGTTAGGGGAGGGGTAGGATTGCGGTTCCGACATGATCTCGTTATGGACGCACCGCGTCGACTCGAGTCCACGAGAAGGTGTCGAGGTGTCGGCGCGTTTAGGGTTACAGTAAGTTGCGTGAAAGCCAGAAACTGAAGTCGAAGGCCACGGTGGATTATGTAATGGCGCTAGCCGAACTTGAAGCTCTGGCAAGCACGTAGAAAAGATGTGAGGGCTTGTGTAGAGGCATTGTCGTCGCAAAAGTAGCAGAATTCGACATGTGCATCATCGCAGATGTCTTCTACGCGTGTCCGGCGCTCAGCACGGCGTTTGGGAGGACGCGCCTTCGGAGCTTGAGTTGTTCCTACACGGACAATAGTTTCGCAGAGCCAGGCAGAGCCCAAGCGGCCACGGCCACGGCCACACCCGATGCAATGCCACAACAACACAACCGACGGGACTCGATCTGGTGGCCGTACGCCTGCTACCGACTACGACTACTACATTGTGTGTGTGTTGCTCGGGATTATTTTTGACGGCGACGACAGCTGCACTTCAAACGTCCAATCCCCCTCGGAGCACTTGCAACCACCACAGCGCCAGCCAGCCAACCTACAATTCCTCGACGCCGTGGCCCATGTCCACGATCCCAGCAGCGTAGCACCATGTCCCAACTCGCACAGTCGTTCGATTCCAGGGGCTGGACGGAACTCATCCCAGGCTTTGTGGCCAGGTCAGGTGTTTGCGCCGTCACAGGTGACCTGTAGAGTGACATGCAAAGCTTGACTCGACTCGCAACGGGGAGGACGAGCTAACCAGCCGTGTGTATTGTGCAGCGAGGATGACGACGAAGAGCGCTCAGGCCGGTGGCTCGGGCGGCGCGTCTCCACGATCAGCGTGAGCTTGGCAATAGCCAGATGGGACTTCGACCATGATCGCAGAAGTTGTTCCCCTGCTTGGCCGATGCAAAGAAGCGGTGGGTTCTGTCCTTCTGCAGCTTGCCGTGGCGCGTGATGGGCGGATGAGGGAGACGGAGTCGGCGGGCACGAGCACAGCCAGAAGGCAGAAGGGTCACGGGCTTTGGTCGTTGCACGCCAACGTCGAGGGGAGTGTGACGGGCGGCTGGAGGGTCTACTAGTTAGTTAGGGTGGCTAATTGCTGTGCTGATGGAAATGATGATAATGCGGTGGTTGTGGAAGTTCTTTAGTTGTCACTGACTGCGGCCATAGCCGGCCTAGCGCCCTCACCCCGAAAATTAGCCCTGCCCGTCTCCGCTCTGGCTGGCTGGCTGGCTGGCTGGCTGGCGCTGCCTCTGGCTCTTCTTCTGTCGCTCGCCCGCTCCCTCCTCCAGTCTTCTTCAACCACCGAGAGGAACACCTCCCATCGTCCTGTGCTGAAAGGCCCTACTCTTCTCCGAGTTGAACGCGTTTACGGCCAGCGCCTTTTCGGTGCACGGCTCGGCCTCCCCCTCCTCTCCACTCTGCTCTGCTCTCTCCAGCTCTTCTGCTCTCTCTCCGTCGACTGCGCAGCCTCGTTTCATTGGACCCGTCTCTCGCAACCAAACCTCACCACCTGCGGCTCCTCCTCCCCAACAACAATCCTCTATCCTTCCGCTCCGACCTTCTTCAGTCGCAATTTCTCCGCGCCTCTCCAATTCACCTTGGCCGTCCAATTTGAGCGTTGCTGCGCTCACCCGATCCCGACCTCTGCCAACGCTGCAACCACCCGACAACTTCCTCGAGAGCGTCAAGCAGACCGCCACCGGCCTGTGCACATCGTCCAAGGATGCCTATTGTAAACGGCGAGAAATTCGCTTGTGAATCTTGCATCAAAGGCCACCGCGTCAGCGGGTGCACGCACTCAGGTAAACCCCTCCTCCAGCCTCCGTGACGCCTGTCTCTTGTCGTGTCGCCTCGACCTTTATTGCGCCATGCGCAGCTCTAACGCAGACTTCTTTCGCCATTCTCGTTCTTCGCATCGCCGTCCTTGGTTTTCGCGCATCGCAGTCGGAGCGAGCTCAGGCAAGCAGTGTATCATGCGTAGAACGAGACTCTGACAGGCAGACAGATCGTCCACTGAAGCACATCAATCCAAAGGGCCGCCCTGTCAAGCAATGCGAGCACTGTCAGAAAGCTCGCAAGAACAAGTCTCATCACGCTCGCTGCGACTGCGGTCCGAAGAAGGACAAGGCGAAGGCGGAAAAAGCTGCTCATGAGAGCGAGAACCACCACGATGGCTCCATCAACCTAGGCTCTTCCTTGAACTTTGCCGCGCACTCGACCGGATGCAAGTGTCACTCGGGAGAAAAGTGCATTTGCGGCATCAAGAAGGAGCCCGGCGACCTCAAGCTCGACACGGGCTTCCACAAGAACGGAGGTCTCCTGAACAAGAACAAGCCTCGGCTTACAACTGCCCACTCGGAAACGACTCTAACAGTCTTTGCCAATGGGCACCACAAGCCCTGCCACCGGCTCAACAACATGGCTCACACCTCGGGAGTTCCGTACAAGATTCCGCGTCACAACACGCACCACGGATCCGTCCACCGATCCCACGACAATCTTGCCGAAGTCTACAGCAAGTCCATGGACCCAGCTCGTCGTTCCGTTGATAGCCTGAACCTTACCAACTCTTCCTTCAACTTCCTCCCACAGCAGACAGCTTCCGAAAGTGTCCCCATCACTCCCCTGGCTGGAGGCTTGGACAACGACAACCTCGGCTTCGACCCGTCCAAGTACCTTTTCAATTCGCAACCGCAGAGCATATATGGTAAACTGCCCGCCGAGACCACCATGGCCCCCAGTGTTACCATGTCGGAGAGCATGCCGGTCAACCAGTACTCTTGGATGAACAACATGTTCCCAGGACAGCAATACGGCATGGACAGCATTTCGACATCTCCAACCGGAGATTTGACTCCCGAGTACGACTACAACAACTTGTCTTCCGCTGCGGCTGACATTCACCACAACCCTTATCCCTGGTCTGCTGGTGATCTGCCCCTGGACCCCAACAAGCTATCCGACTCACTGCAACCCGTGTCCCACAGCGGCGAGTCCAATAAGCAGAGCGTTCCCGGCATGACGACCTCGTCATCTGGCGCGCAGTCCGAAGTCGGGGAACCTGCCTTGTTTGACCTCGACTTCTCCAAGCTCCAGCAGCAGTCTGCCGTTTCTGATCAGCGGCTGCTGAACGAAAATCGCCAATTTGGCGAAGCCTCCGCCTATCAGCTCGCTTCGGCTTCCGTCAGCCAGCAAGATCTTTCCCAGCAGATGCCCAGCTCTATGGCTGCCAGCAGTCACCGTCAGTCACTAGACCTTGACTTCCTAAGCAGTTCTGCCGGCACAGCTGTCGGTCAGCAGGGGATGGATGTCTTTGGGACCAGCGCGCTGGACGACCCATCTTTGTTTCAGACTGCTACTACTACGGGAACCACCGGCTTTTCCGATGGCAATTTCGCTCCAACGTCTGATTTCGCCGTCACGATAAACGGCTCTCAGGGTGGAATGAGTGTTACCGCCGACGACTCGAATTGGATGGACATGCTCGGTGGTGGTCTCAACGTCAACACCTTTACCGTTCCCATTGATTCCATGAACGGTCGTGCCGGAGAATACCCTTCGTGGTTATAGCATTAAATGAGCCCGACAAGCTGCCAAGAGGTCGGATTCCAAAAGTGCGGCTGCTCGCTGTTTTACGCCGAAATTCCGGACGCATCAAAGTTTCGCAAAAAAGCCTCCCCACAGCTGGCCAGTCCTGGTCGCGCGCTGGAGCGCGGCGGTCTTGACTGCTTCCAGTGGATCCCCGATCCTTGCCACAGCATCATTTAGGTAGTTCTTGATCTTTTCGTTTCTTTTGTCGGTTTCATTGAGAGATATCCTTCACGACGCCATGACACATGACGCTGTAGATGCGATGATACCTTCTCCACCGCGCCAGTCACTCGTTTAGTCACAGCAACATGGTCCGACACGACAACCCAACGCAACTGTCGAGGCACCTGCAAGAAAAAAGCAAAATGTTCGGAGCCGCCGCCGTTGAAGCACTGAATTGCCTTGTCTCTGCAAGGCACGTATAGACCAACCTTGATATTTTTGCTGCCACCTTTTCGGTCAAATTTTTCTCGGGCGGATGTGGAGATTGCTTTTCTTTCACTTCTTGGAAACTTTCTTGGGCACAGCATTGCTTCTCTTCTGCCTTCTTTTTGTAGATATCTGTCGCTTGGGAGGTCTTGTGTGCTTCTTTCTTTTGGGGTGGCATTAATGGAGTCAAAAGTATAGAGGGTGGTATTTTGGATCTCAGCAATGCATTCTTGTTTCAACAGTGCCGCGCCTGCCTTTTTGCTGTGCGATGCTGTGTGAGCAAGCTTGTAGTAGAGGAGGATCAGGTACAAAAGGTCGACCGCTGGTAAGACGTTTGTCTCTCGTTTCACAACAACTTTTTCCTTTGTCAACCCATTCGAAAAAGTACAGCACGTATGTGCTTCGGTAGCAGTCGTCGTCGTCTACAGTCTGAAGCTCCGTTTCGACGACCATCAACATCAATACGTTTACATAGCTGCCTACCTACCACCTATCGATTTCCTTTGTTCCGACAACCAGCTAGCCCTGATGTTGAAACTCCAAACCATGACCGAAACACAAGCCACTCACGAAAACAGGGCACTAGCTTCCAGCACAGCCTCCTCCCTGGAGCAAATAGTCGCAGCACTGTCCTACAACCGTTTCAATCAACCACCCCCCTCCCCTTTCCCCTATCTTTGTTCTCGTCCACATTTACCCAGCGCCCGTTGTTGGCACCGGCCGTTGGTTTCATCGTCCCGTTGGCCCGTAGTGCCATGTACCAGAGTTGTTCTCTACACTTCTCCCTATCTCGCTTTCGCCTTCGCCTTCGCCCCCGAGCCGGGCCCGGAGCCGCAGCCGCAACCACTGCTGGACTGACTCCCCGAGTTGCTACTCTTGCCCGACGGGCATGTTCTCAAGAGTCAGTCGGTCGGCCTCGAGGCTGCCTTCCTACTTGCTCGGCCACTCGGCCGGCGCTTCGGCTGGCCGCTTCACTTCGACGGGTGCTCTGGCACACACCACCACCGCGACAGCATCATCTGTCTCCTTGTCATCTCACCATCGCCCCTCTATCCGCGCTTCATTGACAGCACCAGCACCCGCACCCGCTGCCCCTGACTAGATAGCTTGGCAGACGCCTACCTACCCGCGCCCCTCCTCGGCCGAAGTCCGCCGCGGTACGACTACCTTCTTCCCTGGTGAGAAGAACTTTTGGGCGAAAAGCCGGCCGCCGCCGTTGGAATTCCAGCCCGACCCAGCCAGCCAGCCAGCCAGCGCGCAGGTGAATCGGTCCAGACCAGACCAGGTGCTGGTACATACCGGGGCTGGTCAAATGTCGAGCGGCTAGGGACAGGGCAGGACAGGGCTACAGGGCAGAGGCCAGTGTCAGCCACACGCAAAGTGCAGTCCTGGCCAGCCAGACGACCCTTTGAACTTGGATGGTCCGCTAAGCTAAGGCTAAGGCTAGCTAAGCTTTGCCACGCTAAGGCGGCGCTGGTCGTGGCGACGTCTAGCGACTAAAAGTAGTAGGGGTAGCACGGTAGTCCGGGTGCACGTGTATTAGTGCAGAACACTTTGGAAAAAAGTGGCAGTGTTGATGTTGACATCCTCAGTCGAGATAGGAGTCAGTCGAAACATCAACACACGATAGTACCGCAAGTGTGTCGCCGCGGAGATGCTCCGCGATGCTACCTCGTCATCTGCTTCCTATGCTACACGCCACTCATCCACTTGCTCGCTCGGCCGATAGAGCAGATGTGTTTGGTGTTTCTGGCTCGAGGTCAAGAGTGAGGCGTTGGGTGGCTAGCAGTTGAACGGTCGACCACGCTTCCCCGCCTACCCTCCTGTACCTGCCATCGTCACGCGTGGACCCTGCGTTGCATGTGTCTCTGTCCTCACCCTACCCTCCTCCCCTGTCCACCTGCCTGCGATCCGCCGGTCCGTCGCCGTCGGTCTGCCAGCCAGTCAATCAGGGACTGGCAGTTGGAGAAGGGCCAGAGGCGGGGACGTGTGTATATTTGAGTGTGGCGGAGGGAGAGGGTCTGGACGAGACGACGGAAAGGAGGCGCAGCGAGTATTGTGTGGGTTTGCGGGTTCGTTTTGTTGTCACTGACCAACTGACCAACTAACCAACTGACCTATTGCCAGGAGAAGTAGTTTGTCTTTGAAGCTCACCGAAACAAGACTGGATGGGTGCTGCCAATGTGTCGCTGCGATTCGCGCCGAGTGTTTGGTTTTTAATGCACTGCACTTGGTTGGTGGTTCATTGCATGCGTTGACAGGTCGTGGAAAGCTACCTCAAAAGGTACCAAAACCGGAAATGCATGAGCCAGTATGCTACGAAGCACGCGATAGAATGTCTGCGACGTCTTCATACTCGTCTTGCTTTCAATTGCATCCATCCTCTTGTCTGATCGGCCTGTTTGGGATGATATTCCGCAATGTTTGGATGGATGCGAAGCCAGTGTTTGCTCCACTCACCCCCTGCTTGACCGCCTCCGCAATTGCTGTCAAGCATCCACCAAGCGCACAGGTCCAGCCTCGACAATGCTTCGCTGCTTTACAGACAGCACCGCACGCACAGATAGGCCATGGCATCCATGACCGGGCTCGCTTGCTGGCTGGCTGACTGACTGGCGGATGGTTGGCCGCAACGCTCCAGTCCGCCCCACTGCACCACCACACCTCAACCTCCCCACTTTTGTAGCTCGGCCACGCATCGATCTGCTTCCAACGATGGATTCGAGTCATGGAGGACGCAAAAGGCGTCACTCTACTCGCTCGCTCGCAGTCGGAGATAGCTCGGAGGGGATGCTCACAGGAGGTGTGATGTATCCATGTTGCTCAGGTCAACAACGCCAGCGCAGCGCAGCACGGTGCGTTGGGCGTTTGTGTGTGGTGATGATGATGTTCAGGGCGATGGTGTTTGCTCCATGGATGACGTAGGGCGGGGAAGGGGAGGGAGTGGAGAGAAAAGAAGACGCCACCTCCGTATGCAGTGGCCGACCTCCTGGATGTTCTGTCGATACCGCGGTGCCTTCTTCCTCGCAGTCTCATTCCAATACGCAAGTCAGACGAGAAGGGAAAGTTGTGTGCACAGCCCATCCATTCAACTTCCTCGCCAGGCCGCCCGGTCTGTCAGAAAGCAGAGCGAGCTAGCCCTGTCGTGCCTTGTTCTGCTCTGCCGCAACGCACTGCCGGTGAACAAGACCATCGAAGACAGTCCATGAAACAAGATGATATGAGACGACCGCCAGCGCCATTCAAGCAGCGCGGTCCGCGAAACGAAAATAGGGGACCATCCGTCAAACGTGGCAAGCTTCCTAGTCGTGGTGGTGGCGGCGGCAGCGCGTCGCTGTGGCTGTTGTCAATTGATCCATCTTTGGGTGGGCTGGAGCTATTTCTGGTCCAGGCTCGGTCTCATCTCTTTCTGCACGCTGAGCTAGCTGTTGCACCACTGGTGTCTTAGAAAGTTCTCCAACAAAACACCTTTTTCATTGCGGAATGGACCCGAATTTAAATACAAGGGAGACAATAAGGAAAGGGGGAAGTGATGTTTGTTCAGTCAGATGTCTGGGGAATCGTTTCTCCTGTCAGGCTATTACGACAGCCTGCAAGTTGTCCTGCCGCAAAGGATAAGGATGGGGTCGCAATATCCGCACGAGGCCCACCCTTTCGTAGACAGATCTTTCTATTTTTCGGCGAAGGAGCAGGAACTCATCACTGGGATGCTCCGGCGGGGATCTTTCCATTAAAAGGCAGTAAAAGCGAAAGCTTGACGAGTTTGAAAGTTCAGAGCGCGGAATTCTGTAGTCTAAAAAAAGACAGGTCATATTGGGAGGTGCAACAAGATTCCCGGCATTAGGGCATTCTGAACAAAAGCCCATCTCACTGTGATCCATACAAGAATGATCACAGGGTATATTCCTGGGTTCGTAGAAAGACCAGTGGAGCTCGACTTTGTAAGTGATAAGATCAGGAGATGACAGTTCGGCGAAGAAGAGAAAGCCTCTGAGAGTGATGGAGCCGGACAAGACCTTGACGAAGTTCTGATCGCTCTCGGGCTCGATTCTAACATCCATCAGGAATACCATTCTTGTTAGGCGGTCGCCGTGTCTCAGCGAGGTTTCAATATCTGCCTTGTGTATGCAGGCCCAAGACCAACTCGGAGCGAGACTGGTGTCTCGAGTTGTGTCAGCTGTGTAGCCTGATGACCAGAGATGACCCTTTATATCAACATGCCAAAGAAGGTCTGATAGAAAGGTATCGTTCCATAGTCCAGCAAAGTACTTTTGGCCCCCTCGAAGATTCTGCATCTGCTTGGCGATGCCAGCCATGGCTGGGAGACGATCAGACGCTTTCGTCAAGTCAAGACGCATATATTGGCGGAGCGAATGATTCCACCTGAGATCAAGACACTCCAGTGGGTCATAATCAGTGCCGGGAAAGGGGTCAAATCTTGGGCAATCGTCGTCCAGGGAGCCGTGAAGGTTACACTCGCAGCTTGCTGCCTCCCTGCACTCCCATAAAAGCTCTTGGTATCCAAAGTGTAACATCCTCGGGGACAGAATTCGTTCCTGGTATGCCCACGCGCGTTGTAGCAGAGGCGCCCGAGAGATGGTGTCCGAATCCCGTATATGATCAAGGCTGAGCCTGCTATACCAGTGGGGCTGTGTTTTACGGCAGTAAATGGTAAACGAAGAACCATTTTGATCCTTCACCTTGAATGGGTGGGCTTTATACTGATCATCCGGCGCTGAAAAAAGCCCACCCGCGCTGTTTGTTGATGATGTTGCAGCGAGGGTAAGGAAAGAATTATAATAGATATCAGCCATCTTTGCTGATTCTTGAGCCCAATCATCTGCACAGCCCTGTATAATGCATAGAGAGTCGATCCAAATGTGTGGTGTTTTTCCAAGTCGGCGGACGAAGGACACAGCGTCCTGGAACGTTTTTGGTAGATTCTTCCAGGATATTCCCGCTTTGTGGCGCTCGAAATTTTCCTGAGTAGTCTCCAGAGGACGTAAGTGATGCTCAGGATGGCCCCAGCAATGACTCAGACACAGGTAGTGTCCCTCTTCACCAGAAGTTTCGATAAGCTTGACTGGTCCCTCAATGTCGTAGTTTATAACATCGATCAATCGCTTTGGCAACGGAAGATGCTTCTTCGGAGGATTGCAACGCTTGTGGCTCTTGATGCAATCCATCAACCAATTCTTAGCACATGAGAGACTTGATGAGGAAGACGTTGTTTGAGAAAGATGATGAGCTGGGCCTATGAGTGACCAGGGACCCGGCGTGTTCGGGAGGGTGTATATCTCAATGGTCTTGGTATCACTAGCAGTTCCACGCTTTGTGACCCAGACGGACAAACTTTTGTTTGGCATCCCAAAGTATTTGCGCGGTATCAATTCTCCGTCGACTTCTTGGTCGAGAAAGAGACGGGAATCTTCGTCGTCTATACCAAATTTGGAATCTTTCTGAAGGTGGTCCGGAATACATTGCTGTAGACAATGCCAGAGGATTCGACATGTTTGGCATCTTCCGGTCTTGCGAGTGGCTGAGTTGCGAAGGGCCTCTAAATCGTCGAAGGAGGACAGTCCACATTGAAACTGTTGCATATCCAACAATCAGGATCCTCGTCCGGGTCGAGGACAAACACAGTAAACGAGACTTCCGGGTCGTCCATGATAAGAGATTTGGTTCAGGTGCCTAGCCTTGTCCTGTAGAGGGCAAGAAATCAACAGGTGATGTGTTATTATAGAGTCAGCAGCCGCGAATAGAGCAAGTGAGTGAATAAGAGCAAAGGATGGACAATTATTAGCCATCGGGCTTCTGTTGGATGTCTGGCGTGTCGATGTGTTAATTCAAGGCTGTTGTTCAGTGCTGGGAGACTGGACTTGCAGTTCCCCACTCTATGTACAGCTCCGCCGGGAACCAGAGTGAGACAGTGGTGAGCCTTGTATTCTGAAGCTATTCATATGATTGGGTTGCGTAACGCGGAACAGTGCAAGTCGGCAGCCTCATGGGCGCTGCGGGCCAATTGCGCTTCCGTTTTTTGCACTGTCGAGACTGTTAGTGCACAGGTTGTGGCATGAGAGCTTCATGCTAAAGCTCTGAGATGGTTCCAACTGTTGAGAGCCGGCCAATTGTCGATAACATTCTCTCAGAACAAGAGTAATCACTGATCTGGTCGTCTCGTCGCTCAGCTTAATCCCTACAGGCTGACGCAGGCTGACGGTCGGCTTGATGCGGTTGAATCCAGGCGCTGGCAGCCTTGCGCTGCTTTCCATGCTGACTTGCTCCAATGACCATCGGATCAAAGGTAGCATCAGAGCTGAGCTTGTCCAGAAGAAATCATCGTTGAAGGTGATGATGGGGTTTGTGAAGAGTTGGAAGAGGCGGGAGGTGCATTGTCGGGTCGGGTCGCTGGCGCACGGTCTACATGTAGGCAGCCCTGCGAAGCTACTCCGCGCTCACCCTTCCTGGCAGTGGTCACTCTTTGACTCGCCAACGTTCGCCAACACCTTGCGTCTTCTGCCATGGGGTCACTCATTGAAGCTGCAGTCATTCTAATAGCCCTTGCCACTAGGATCTCCGCCCACGGCCTAGATGTCGCTATGGCATGAAAGAGAAGAGAAAATGAAACTGTAAGTACATTTGGGACAACGAACGACTACGAGGAAAGAAGCGACAGGCTCAACATTGGTAAATGAAAGAGAAGGCCATGATTCGATGCTTCCAACTCCCATGTTGTGGCTTCCTGCCGAAGAAACATAGATTCGGAAGATTGTCGCTGGTTTTTGTCGTTTCTCAGTCAGAGAGGGCTAGCTCGCCCATCGCTGAATCATCGTTGCCGACACAGTGTGTCGCAAAAGAACCGCCAACACCAAGGCAGGGCTGGAGTGCTTAAATGCTCCCTATACACACACATCTCGACTTTAAAATTTGAGCACATGAGGTAAACTCGCCCAACGACCAAGCCCGTGAGTACAACTATAGGGAGCATTTGAACACCCCTGTTACCGACTGCCGCTTGAGATATCTCCTTCTCGCATTTCTTTTGACAACAAAATGGATCATGGAAATCCAGGTAGTCAGATGGATGTGGACAGTAAATTATCCCAACATCGAGCCGCCGCGGTGAGAAACAAGTGTTTTCTCGAACCAGAGCTGACGCTTAAGCTCCGCACGCGAAGCAAGATTTGTCGCTGGCTCTATTTTGGATCTCCTGATTTCTCTTGGGTCCCACAGCTGGCTGAATGATGACAGAGGCCTTCCTTGGTCGTCGCCGAAAGAGGATGCCTCCAAGCTTCTCTCGCGTCACTTCTTCGCGTCTCCCCGGGAATCAAGCAACAAGCGAGCAACTGTTTTACGACTTTTAGATTCTGCGCCCTGCCACTTATGCAAGGAGTGAATTTCTTAAGGCTGCTGCCAAGGCTGCCAAGGTGTTGCTCAAAGGATCCGTCGACCAACCAGGACCCCTTTGTTGGAGCAGTTGATGCTGGATGAACAATCCGACGACGCAAACGAACTAAGGAAAGCGAGTGCACCCGAGAGAAATGCGCACTCGTTGCGTTTCGCTTCAGTGGATTGGTGGAGCGTTTGCGGGAAGGCTCTTTATCGTCAGGATACAAAGCTGCCTCCTGCAAACGCTTCATTCGGATTCCCTTCAATACTTCCGTAGTCTAAATATCCAACGCTCCGCAGGTCAGGAGCGATTCTAGTCTCTCAGTCTTCGCCCTCAGCCACGCCGCCATGGAGC
The DNA here is from genome assembly GCF_038381095.1 of Phyllosticta capitalensis. NCBI lineage: Eukaryota > Fungi > Ascomycota > Dothideomycetes > Botryosphaeriales > Phyllostictaceae > Phyllosticta > Phyllosticta capitalensis. The sequence continues at coordinate 1,021,715 of NW_027117444.1, read as the reverse complement.
AACACGAAGAAGCTTTGAAGCAGATATCCGAGAGGGTGAAGTCCTTCCACGACCGCCAGCTACCCTTCCGCGTGTATCATGGCTCGACAAATAGTACGCGTACAGTTGGGTATGATCCGGAAAAGGTGGTCGACACAAGCGCGCTCTCGCACGTCATCTCCATCGACGCCACGGCATGCACCGCCATCGTCGAGCCAATGTCCCCATGGACCAACTCGTCTCCACAACGCTCGAAAAGGGTTTTGTGACACAAGTTGTGCCAGAGTTCGCGGCAATCACCGTAGGGCAAGTCGAATTATCAAGCTATTTACTGCCCCAAGCTTACAGTTTCGTAGTGGAGCTTTTTCCGGGACGGCCGCAGAGAGCTCTTCGTTCAAGTACGGATATTTTGACCGAACTATCAACTGGGTTGAGATAGTGCTGGCAACAGGCAGAGTCGTCAAGGCCTCACCGACTGAGAATGCGGATCTCTTCAATGGTGCCGCTGGTGCTTGCGGTACTCTCGGTGTGACGACGCTGTTCGAGATCAAGCTCATCCCCGCTGCCGACTACGTCCAAGTAACGTACATGCCTGTCTACTCGACCAAGGAGGCACTGGAAGAGATAGACAAGCGCGCAAAGGAGGATTGGGACTACATCGACGGCATCCTGTATTCGGCAACAATGGGCATCATTGTGCTCGGCAAAATCACCGACGGCAAACTCCTCAAAGACGAGCACATCCAGCATTTCAATCGCGCCAAGGACCCATGGTTCTACATGCACGCCCACGAGCAGGTTGCGCACAGTCACCACACCTACTGCGACACGTGCCAGCTTGCGGGCTCGTTGTCGCCGTTTGAGGTCGCAACCGAAAAAGAAAAGCTGGGCAAAGACGAAGTTTACCGCACCGAGCTGATCCCCATCTTCGACTACTTCTTTCGCTATGACCGCGGCACCTTTTGGATGGGCAGCTACGGGTGGGGCGGGTCCAACTTGAAGTTCAACAAGTTTACGCGGTGGCTTTTTGACTCGCTGTTTCGCACGCGCAACATGTACAAGGCCATGCATCATAGCAGGCGTGCGCAGCGCTTCATTATCCAGGATCTGGCGTTGCCGCGAGAGACGGCGGAAGAGTTCATCAAGTGGACGAACGAGGCGTTGTTCCTGTTCCCGCTTTGGTTGTGTCCCGTCGATGCCAACACCAAGGTGCCGTTGCATCGCTCAGCAAATCGGCCGCCCAAGCAGATGGTTGCGAATGGAGGCAGCAGTATCGCCGAGAAGCCGCATGGCGAAGCAATGACCATTAGCATTGGCCTGTGGGGAATGAATTGCACGCACAAGGCAATAAAGGTCTACTTTGAAGAAAAGATGAAATGGGGGCCGCGTCTCCACGAGCTAACTATGACTGACAATCGTGCCATCGAGGCCAAGGTGTTTGAGCTGGGCGGCTTGAAGTGGCTGTACGCGCAAAACTACTACACCGAAGAAGAGTTTTGGAACATCTACGACAAGCAGCGATATAGCCAGTTGCGGGCCAAGTGGGACGCCGGAACGCTGCCGACTCTGTGGGATAAGATGAAGAACACCAAGGGATTTCAAAAAGACGGCAACTTTCCAAAGGCGGTTTTGTTGGCCTATCTTGGGAAGGAGCATTTGATGAAGAGGAAGGCCAAGTGAAGATGTATCGAAGCTTTGTCGTCAAAAGTTCGTAATAATGTTGAGCCATATACATGTAGCGTTATTGATACCTTAGGCTGCCCGTCCACTGCTATGCCAGCATGATGCTTTGTGTTGATAAGCTTAACCAGAAGCTTACCATCAATGCGAAAGATTTCGAGGCCGGGCTTAGTTCTCGCACCCACTGATTGAGGTGAGCTCGCTTGGGCAAGAGACCTGGGAATAGCTGACTTTGTTCATGTTGAGGCTCCCTGCGTGTTGTCAGATTTTCCCCTGGTGATTACCCCTGAATTTCATGACTTACCTCCGCCCCAGCTCCAGCGCCATTTGCATCCTTCCTTCAGGTTGTCAGGCAACGCATCACATGCCTGTGGGGATTGGACGCCGCCGTATTGCTTTCCCCAGCCCCCGTGGGGCGCGCCGTACTGCTTCGAGCAAGTATCGGGGTAGTCGCCAACACCGCCGCCAGGCTACCCAGCGCATGAGCAAGAGGAATTGTACTCGCCATGATGGACAAATACTTACAACGTAGAGATCAAAGTCATCGGGCGACGGCAGGCCTCCAGAGTTGACAGCCTGCACGATCATCGACTTGCCATTGGCCGGGCCATTGGTCCACGTAAACTGGTAGCACTTGCAGCAAACCTGAGAGCTACTTGAACCATGTCCCGCAAAGCCATACGCAAATGTCTCGTTGACGACCTTGGGCTGGAAGTTTGCGCACGAATAAGCGTTGCCCTGGCCCTGGCAGGCGCCTTGAGCGTTCACATCGCTAAGGGGTTGGTTGTCCTTGGAGCAGGCCTTGACGGAACCCTTGGCACCAGCCTTCTTCGCAATCGACGGCCATCCGCAAGCCGGCTTGCAGCAGTCCCAGGTCGTCGTCGTGGTGCTATTCGCCAAGGCGTTAGTGGCGATTGATAGCGTGGGGGAGTTGAAACCTTACCCGGCCTTGGCTTGGGACATGACCTTGACCCCTTTGCCTTGGTTGGGCCCTTTGCCCTGATTTGGCCCTCCTGGGCCTCGCAATCCTCCAGGCTCGCCAATGTCGCCTTGCGCAATGGCACTCGCGTACGCTCCCACGGCCGTGAGCACTAGTAAAAGAATGGACTTCATAGTGTGCAAGGAAGGAGCGACGAGAAATGAACAACAGATAGCGCGATAGCCAAGAGATCGCAGGTAGAGACAGTATAGAATAATGTAAGAGTGACAGTCTGATTGTGGCTAGGAAGGAGCCTTGCTAAGACCTATATGTGACTTCCTCTCAGAGCGCCCCTAACATAAGACTTAGTAAAGATGTGTGGCTGGAAAGCAATGTTTCGAGGCTCTCCAGGAGACGTTTGGGGTAAACATCATCCCGGAACTACTCATGCAATGCACCGCCACTTATATGGGGACGCCTTCCCCAGTTTCCTGGTCGCCGGGCCGTATACGCCGTAAAAGCAAGTCATTTTCGCTATTTGGCGCATGAGCATGAACCTCTGCAGGTGCTCATGCTGTTTCCAAGGACCTTGAAATTCGAAATGGTTGACGACTCCATGGACAGTGCAGTCGCGACACGGTCGTCCGATGCTTCTATGGACGGTTATTGACGGGATTGTTTTCTTCCAGAATAACAGGTCAAACTTGCTCATCTGCCGGCTTGATCAGCGTGCGTGGGTCCTTGTATCGCCAGCTGATCCTAGGTTTGCTGCAGCGATCAAACGCTTTTTCCACTTTCAACCGCCCCGACAGAGACTCTCTCTTTTTCGCGATCGGTGTTGAGGTGGACGAGTTTTTCGCGATACCATCCAGAATGCAATTGACGAAGCAAATGTGTTGGTTGGCGGGTATTTTGCCTATATCGCAAAGATACGACTGGCCTATACGACCGATGTACGACCAAGAAGCGGCTCAGACCCTTCAAACTGTGTTTCGATTAAGCTTCCATGCATGATCCCTTTTCCGTCCCCTCGTTCATGACGTCAGGCGATGAGATGGTCAGATTCGTATCGGCAGTTGGTTCGCAAGCCCGGAATCCGTGTGCGGATGGTCGTCCGATCAAAATTCAAGCGCAGCTTCGATGCGACATCCAGAAAGTTTTCTTGCGCCATCCCAACCTCAGTTTGCAACGGCAGAACAGAGCGAAGATACAGCATCACGAAGCTGCCGTGTTGCTTGCGGAACGAAGAGCGCGGATCCAACCGAGCGACGAGGATGGCCTGAACGCTTATTTGGAGTTTGGTGAAGTCTGATTCGACGTTTGCTGAAATTTGCCAGAGTGCCCTTTATGATGAAAAGGCCATGGTGAGATTGCTGTGGCTGTCGCAACAACTGCGGTCGTAGGTAGACCTCTCTTACTTACTGTGGTCTCGAGCGGCCCAAGCTCCAATCTTAACGGTCCTACCATCCGTGGCGCCAGCTTCTTCTGCCAAACTTCTTGCCCTCAACTTTTCGGGCTACTGTAGCAGTCAGAACTCCAACGAGATCTTCATCACTAACCACGGCACTACCGTAATCCGGAGAAATTGACAGCTACCAAGCGCCGATTTCCGGGGCCCCAGCACCACGTTATTTGGACAGCGGAACTGCGACATGTCGTTGCCAAAACTTGAAAACAAAGACGCGTCGTCTTTGCGGGGTCGTGTCAGCGGTTTGACGTCGACTCCAACGGAATTTGGAAGCGCTTGCGGATGCCAGCCATTTCAACATCAAAAATTGCCCTCGACTTTGGAGCTTCTCTGGCGCCAAACGGAGACCAAAGCGACGTTGGAGATCACTTTTCGAGATTTGAGCAAGAGTTGGCAGGGAGAGCGAAGCGGAGAGGAGGAGAAGCGGTCGATCTTTCCCTCGAAAACCGACAACAAAACCAATCACGTGACGTTTTGGTATATAATGCAGCTAGGCGATCCAAATTGTCATTGGGCGGTTGGCGCAATGGTAGCGCATTGGTTTTCGGCGTAAAGCTAGGTCACCAAAGGTTGTGGGTTCAATCCCCATGCCGCTCGATCTCTTTTGTTTTTGCACTATTTTGAGGGGATCGACATGCTGTGCCTCCAGGCGGGGTGACGTGTGAATCTGGGAGGTGTCAGTGGATGGACAGTTGGGTGGAAGAAGCCGAGACCTACGTTGCGCAGGATGCTGTGGCGGTGGGCTGCAGTGCAGCGCAGCTGGACGTCACATCAGGAAGGACTCAGTCGACATACGACCGGCCATCGTCATTGCCTCACATTTTGTGTTGGGACTGGACGGCACGTCCATGCGGAGTGACTGATCCGACTTGTTTACTTGATTTCTTCCAGACATGGAGCAGCTGTCTCTTCCAGGACCAAACGACTTTCCCCTCGCACAAGGTTCGTCGTCGGCCCCCCAGGTCCCCCAGTCCGCCTCGTTCGCCGTGGCGAGACACTTCCCTCACCACACGCAAAACGAGGCTCTCACATACAGGCGGTGGCTTTGTGCCAGCAAGGAAAAAACAACAACCGTGAGCCAGGCAAAGGGAAAGAGGTCGCCGCAGGCCTCGACACACACACCTTCCTTTCCCAATACTCCACCGTCGTCCCGTCTTTTCTCATACAGGTCATAAGGAAAAATTCCAAAAATCCAATAAACACAAGAGCAAGAGTACTCCAAACAGTCGTGGCAATGCAAGTGTACAACACCTTCGCCCAGCAGCAGACGGCTGAAAGGCCTGGGCGACGGTGCATCAAACCCAAAATATGAGAACACGATTAAGAAGGGAATGCGTGAAAAACAGGTACAAAACCATCCGAAAGAGTCTTATCCGAAAAATAGAGAACCGAATGCACCAGTCCATGAGACAGTGATGCCGGAAAATATTTTGTGCTCCGATCCAGAGCCATGGTGGTGATGGGGGTGGTGTTGTTGTTGGTGGTGGTGGTTTGGTCATCATCTCGATTCAGACTTTTCGCTCTTGACCTTGACCTTGGGATTTTGCAACTTCTCAATCATCTTGGTGGCCTCCTCTGGGGTCTCGTTCACGTGCAAGAGCCTCGTGAGCTCTTGGAAGCTGACCGAAGCGTTGCGGGCCTTCTTGCCCGACATGGCCTCCTTGAGATGCGTCTCGTAGTGGGCCTTGCGGTTGTCGTTGCGCGAAAAACGACGTCCGCATCCGGTCACGACGCAAGGGAACGGGCGCTCCTTGCTGTGCGTGTTCTCGTGTCGCTTCAGGTGCTCCGGGCGCGCAAACGTCTTGGTGCAGCCCTCGAATCTGCAGCGCTGCTTCTTCGTCTCGCCAGAGGTGCTGCAGTAGCGTCCGGACTTGGGGTCCTTCTGGATGTCGGCTTGGAAGCGAAAGTCGACGGCGCATCCATCGAGGTTAGCGGTGAAGCTGTCCAGGCGGGTTTCGCAACGATGTTTGCGCTTGCTGATGCCACTGGGTCCGCTGGGTCCGACGCGCCTGTCCTTTTGGCGATGCCTCCGTTGCGGCGACATGAGGTCGCTGCGGCGGTGGTCAAAGTAGGCATCGTCCTCGTGCTTGATGGAAGGCTGCGAGTCGCCCAGCTGAGACGTGGATGAACTGTAACCGTCGTAACCAAATGGCTCTTCCATCTGTTCCGTGGCCAGTTCGGGGAACGTCCGGTGCTCGGTCTCGTGTACAGTGTCATCTGGGTTTACGGAGGGCTGGTCGAAGAGGGGTGCAGGTTCCATGCCGGTCTGCTGCCAACTGAAGTTGTCGAGGTTGATGCCTTGACCGTTCATCTGTGGGGCTCCGTATGCTTCAGCGGTCATGCCCTGTATCGACAGGCCTGATGTGGTGGGGTGATGAGCATTCCACATCTCAGAGGTCGAATGAAGCTCGGCAGCCGGCAAAAGTGTTCTCGTGGCTGGCGGCAGGCCATCGAATGGCTGATACTCCATGTGCGCAGGAAGGCCCAGGGTCTCGTTATCTGAACCAGTTGGTCGGACAGCTGATTGAAAGTGCGATGGCTCGACTGGGCCCCAGCTGCTGGGCCGCCGCTCGGTTGGTAATGGGATGTGCCCGTGTTTGTGTTGAGCATCCATCATTTGTTGCCACTGCTCTGATTGCCGAAACTCCTCAACCTCTTGGGGGGTGATTTCTTGGATTGAGTTATCGATTTCGTGAGGACGGACCATCATCCACTCGCTATCCGCAACGGCTTCCCGGGCTGTGTGTGGTGTTGGGGGCAAGTTGGAGTAGTAGGCAGAGCTATTGCTCGAAAAGCTGTTGGCGCAAGAGGCTGAAGATTGCATTGACGCGATGGAGTCCCGACGACCCTCGTAAGCCGTTGACGTGGGAGTCAGGTACCCCGAGGGGGTATAAACAGGCGTCGGGTGTTGGTTCATCTCCATTCCTTCTTTGAACGCAGCGCCTCTGGCCCCCCAAGTCTGATCGCGACTCCGGAACTCTAAGTCTGAACAGTCAGCCTTGCTGCGGCGGCCTCGAAAGATCGACATGGCGATGACGGACAGAATGGAGGTACTATGAACAGGAATGATGACCTTGCCAAGCAGAGATCTTGCAAAGGAACGTGTGTGTGAGGACGGTAAAAGGAGTGTGAAGAGTGAACAAGGCTGACGGCCAGGGGAAGAAGAAACCACGAACCGTCCAGGACCCTTGAACGATATTTGAAGGCAATCGCGGCCGACAGACATGGGCGTTGCCGGACGTTGAAGTCATTAAGCACAACTCACCGTTGTACATCGCTGCTATTGGCGCGCTTCTGTGTACGCGACTTACTTTGGGATGTGCCTCGGAATGGTGGCCAAATGTCGCGTCTCGACTCGAACAATCTTCACCAGCCTGACAGGCGCTGCGTTGTGCGAGCTCCAACCGGCAGGCCGGGGATCGAGATGGAGGGTGGCGCAAGGCGAAGGCTGGAGGCTTCAAGACGCGACAATCTCCCAACCAGATTTCGGATCGTGAGTCGGCTGCAAGGGGGGCCAGGGCAGTTGAAAAAATTGTGGGGTCTCGATGGCGGTCGTTTCGCGGCCAGGCAAATGGCGAAAGGCATCAAGTTTTAGTTTTGACGGCTTTTTTATAAGGACGGCGGCAGCATGAGGTTTTTAATTTTGCAAGGACACCATAGTGTATGGGCCCGACCGCATTGTAGAGCTAAACGTATACGTGTATGAGCGAGACGGATTTGTTGGCGAGCCAGAGTACATTGAATAGATGCAACGTCTGTTGGAATGGATGCTACCCTAACGTGGTAGGAGGGACCATGGTAAGTCCGCCACCGCACCGCCGGTCTAATGGTTCAATTCAACCACGGCGCACGCTCGGTTTTCTCCCAACCCCGCCAGCCAACGCTCGTCCGATCTCTCAGGCCTAGCACTACTCCTACTGGGGTCCTTTGGAGATGGATGCAGCTGAAGTTGCCATGGACCCTAGACCGGGGCGGTCAACCAGTAAACCAACCGGCCGCTGCATATGCAAGCTTCGAATTACTTGCAGCATCAACGCTCGAACCATGACGGCGGCCGACGAAACAGCGCAGGCGGCCGTCAAAGCTTGCCATTCCTGACGCGCACAGTCGACTCTTGCAGCTTTCGGAACGCAGATCAGGCCTGGAATGGTACCCTCCTCTTTAAACGGTGCCAAGACTGTCTGTACGCCGCTGCTGCAGCCCTTTGGGATGCAAAATCAGCCAATCGACGGACCGCTCGACGAGTCCAGAGCCTGATTGGGGTTGACAGAGCTTTTCCCAAAACGGAGGCAGATAAATGCACGATTGGCTACCGCCAGGACGGTTGGACGAAGGATGAGAGCGTCTCATGGCCATGGACGGACTCGAAGACGACGTGACATGGCCAACCGGGGAAAAGTGGCCAAAGTCTTGTCTTGGCTGAGGGTCGGGCTGAGGACAATAATGGCCGACGATACGGGCAAGAGTCAACCAGGCCAGCCGTGTGAAGGTTTTGAAGAGAGGCTGGCCGGATTTGGCCAGCTGCGGTTGCACGACATGGATTCGATGCAGGATTGAAATTGCTTTGGCCGGATCAGACTCGTAGACCAACCGGCTCCAGGTCGGTAGATTCGGCAGTCATTGAGGAGGTCGTGTTTCAAGCGCTGCGGGAGTACAAATGTTCCGGAATGCATGATCTGACGATGGTATTCCTTCTTCCGTGTCTGTTGCTGGCTGACGTCTGGAGTCGACCGAATGATGGGTGAGCAGTCACAAGCAAAGCGTCGGGTTGGACAAATTTCCCGAGGATGACGAGCGGCGTCGATTAGGTTTGCTGGCGTCGAATGCGAGTGTTGGTGATGATGGAGCCGGTGGCCGATGGGGTGTTGTTGGTTTGGAGTTGGTGCGCCCTGCATGCGGCGCAGAGAAGGACCGGGAAGCTGAGCGGCAGCGCGCAGATGTCATTTTCTACTCCCAATTCGACGCTAGCTCAACCACCGCCGTGCAGCACCTCCCACCACAGCCTTGACTTCAACAACGCTCTCTTCCGTCCCGTCCGAATACGCCGTCTCCATTGCACACCACGGTAGCCAGCATCTTTCACGTTCTTGTGTTTGTCCTCTCGAGTCGACCTCCCATCGGCCCGCTCCGAACCCCTCTTCGGCTCTAGCTCCTCGCGACCTTGACGCGTCTTTCAATGGCTTGCATCTCGACCTGCCGCCGCATGTGCCACCAGACGCGCTCCAAACATGATCCGAGGAGGAGGCTGGCAAAGCCCTGCCAGGGCGGCGCGTCTGTGGCCATAGTTGGATCCAGCCGCGCTCGCCACACCCCATCTTGGCCGCTTCGGGTGATCGACTGAGCTTGACGCCGTGTCGTGTCGTGGGGGTCCAAAGCAACCCTCCTGCATGCTGCTCAGGCACCTGAGTCGACCGGCCATCTTGAAACGCCTTGGACAGTCACACAAGAGCCAGACTGGCCAGAGTTTGATAAGACCAAGGCCCACTGTGGCCGTCGCCTTGGGCCATCTAGCCCATCGAGATCGGATCGGGACCGCCTTCACTTCGAACCCGATAGTCAGCCAGACAGCCTATGTACAGCTTCATGCGCGCTGTCTCTCCCATAGCAACAACGCTTGGCTGCGCCAGTGACCCCCATTGGTCCATCCGTGACACAGTTGACCCGGATGACTTGCCGTCACTGATCCATTGAAGTCTTCACTCAGTCTTGCACCACCGTCTCGAGAGACTTCGCTTCATGCCATCTACGCCGAAACTGTCCGTCAGCAATGTTCAACTGTCATGCCATCGGGGCAAATGGCGTCGCTAGCGGCATGTGGCTCCGCGACTCCTTGACAGCCTTACCCGGGGCCGTCTCTCGATGACCATGGAGAGTAGGATTCCATACGTCGGACTCAAAGGAGCAGGCAACTCTGAGATTGCAACAAAAGACACATACTTTCTCCAAGCGTTACGCAAATCGACTGCGCTAGACCGGCCAAAGCCATGTCGCCAGACTTGATTCTGATCATGCACTAAAGTGGGGTCTACGCTCAATGAGTCCCGTGCGTTGGTGGTCTCATTGTCCATGGTCATTTCTGTGCAAGATTTGCAAGTCACGTTGGCTTTCTTTTTCATTCTTGCCGTCATGCCATTCTGCACGGTAGAGCAATATCGAACGGCATGTGGGCTAATCCTGGCGATTCTTTTGCAGCCTCGACGTTTTGGCGCTCGACAAAGTACAGCCATCTGCAAAATTTTGTGGGGAGCTGGTGCAGCTCAGAGAAGATTGGTATGGGCCTTGCAGTTCGCGCTGGCCCCCGGCCCCCTTGTCCCTGCTACAGATCCCCCTTGTTATGGAAACCTGCATACTCGGCCTCGGAAGATCCCAGAATCAAACCATGATTGCCAGCATGGATTTCGGTTAGACGCAGGTCACTTTCGATTGGTACTTTCTGCAGCGCACATCAAACTCACCGCAACTTCAACGGCTTCTTTCATCCACTCGAACTACTCGCAGTTGAACACGGATGGACAGTGCAGGCAGGACCCTGAAAGCGGAGAAGAGCGCACAGTCCATGAGGCTGTTTTTAGGGGCCCACATATCTAGCCTTACTACCTTCTTTCCCGGATATCCCAAATGATCGTCGACCACTGAAGCACCTTGACCAAGTTGTCAATTTGTATCCCTGCAAACGGCCAACCGCATCTCAATTCTTCACATCAACCTGCGGTCACACCAACCGCCAACCCTCTGAGACCGACTTTTCGAGTTTGGAGGTGCTCCAAAGGATGAGTGGAAAACAATCGTGAAATCAGAACATGGGAAGCTGCACGCTTGCCTGACCCAATGTTGCCATGAATGGACTGATTGTTATTACGCAAATTGAAGTTAATTGGTAGGATGCAAGAAATCCCGTCCCATCCATTTGATACCCTGTGAAGAGCACAGTCCATGTTCACCACCGAAGTCTGGTCCATTGAGTAGCGCAGTGGATTACAGCTTTCAGAGCTTCATCCCAAAGTCAACCGAAACCAACCATTTTCTCTTCAAAGACTTGCCAAATCACGCCATATTGTCCAGCTTACACGGCAAGTCCCATTGTTGCCAGAGAAATCGAGCCGTTTCAATGACTACTGCTAGGAGTACTTCCAGAAACCATAGCGTTTGACTTGGGTCGGTCCCAAAAAATCGACTGATAACGCTAGACCGACTATCAACCGCCGGAGATCCGCTCGCTACCAAGGTACGCTATTTGAACAACTACGCATTCAGCCTTGGACGTTCAGACAAAATTTCTACCCGGGAATAGCTTCAACATGGCTTGCACATGGCGCTGCGGGCGCTCTGGATCTCGGCCCGCACACCTCGGCCTCGCCGAATTCAGCCCTCTGCCTCATCCGAGAGGCGTATGAAGGATCTAGCGGCCGGGACAATTGCCAGACAGAGTCCTTGGTCCGATCAGCCCCAAAAAGAAGGATCAAATATCTCCCGCCGAACCAAGATGAGATCGGAACATTTCACGAGAGATTCGGGGCTCGAGGCAGAAGAACCAAGACACTGACTCTCAACATGTGACGCGCAAGCTCTACCAGAGCCTGTTCTATTCCCAAGAGTACTCCTAGTGTCCTTCGAGCATGGCGCCCTTTCGTCCGCACTAGCGAACTAGTTGAGAACAAGGCTGTCGAGGAAATAACGCAGCCCGCTGGATGGACAGATTTGCTTTTGAATACTTGAACCCGCCGCAGCGGTCACTAGCTTCTGATCGCGTTCACAAGGCGTCAGTGCGCTTTGGAGATCCAAACTTGCTGCTTGGTGCGAGAAGCTTTCGTGAATTTGAAGGTTCTGGGCGAGTGCGGGCCAAGGAATCGCGATTTCTCCCTTCGTCATCTCAACAAGAGGCCTTGCATCTGACCAAGGAACAGCCTTTGGACCACGTTCTCCATCTTCAGCATCTCTCTTTAACAATGGGACTTGGCCGAGGAGGTCAGTAGGCAACCATCGCATTGTCCCATGAAGAGACCAAGAATCCCTGGCTTCGTGCTCTCACATGGCTCTTGGCGCAATCGCTGAGCAAATACGGCGATGCGAAAGACTCACGTTTGAAGAAGTACTCGTTCAGATAAAGGAGACTGAAGAGATGACTCATGGCGATGCGAATTGACCTTTTTGAAGCTCAAACTTCCATATTCCCCCAATCCTCTCAACAATTCAAATGCGCCGTCAAAATCTGACGATCACGTGGACCTTAGAGGCTTCTTCGTGAAATTTGACCTTTTCAGACACCTTTGACCTAAGTACTTTGGGTGGAAGAGACATTTTCGCGACGGATTTGTGGTGGATGCCCCAACTTTAAGGTTTGCTCACGTCTCGCTTGATTCGGAGCGATGCACAATGGATTTGGATTCGAATTCGAATGCGGACCCTTCATCAAATTTTGTTGAGTGCTTTCGAATAGCTTTCCAGAATCGCCCAGTCCCTCACTCATGGCCAAAAGTCTGAGCGTGGTTTGAATGCAAGAAGGATCAAGAATCGACCTGCGTGTTCAGACACCGGGTCAACTCAAAGCCGTGAGGGGTGACAGACGTCGACTGTCTTGAAAACATCAGACGGCGCGTGCTTGCAGATCGATGGCTCGCTCTGGCATGCGAAGGATTCCCTTTCTCTTTCCGGCGATTGTCTTGCATCATACACGCTCTGCCGACGTCTTCCCAGTATCCACTGGGCTTCGCAGCGCGAAAACTCTAGCGCTTGAGAAGTGTGCAAACAGCCTTTGCGCGACACTTGGTCGCTCGCAACCTGGAGCAACACGACGGAAAATTCCTATGACGTTCGAATCAAAAAGCTTTTTCTCTCTAGTCTATTCTTTCATATCTCGTTTAGCGCGCAGTCCTACTGATGCCCTACATTGCTATTTCCGTCCTTTTCACTCCGACCCCTAGATAGAGCAGAACTAGGCAAATAAGCCGCCGGAGCAAGAAGACAAACCGCACACCACACCATCATGTCACCTCACCCTGCCGGCGAGCCCTCTCTCCTCTCCTCGCTTTGCCTCGCGAAGCCTAACACAAACCATCACCATCATTCGTCCTATCCTTCTTTCCCCTCGACCCTTATCTCAAAATCACCACCACGCGATCGCTTACCACGAGGTTGCCCCTGGCTGTCCCTGTCTCTGTCGCCCCTTTTCTTGCCGTATACATACCGCACCCTTAGAACATCTTCTCCTGTCTATCTGCCCTACTCCCTTCTCCCCTTTCCGTCTTGTCTGTAACCCAGTCTTCCGCCCTCGTGGCAGCAACGCTTCCCTCGCTGTCTCTGTCTTCCCGGTACACACAAATGGACCCTCCCCCTTGTGGCGAATTAAAGGAGAACAGTCCTAGCAGTGCTCCTGGAAGACAGAGTCCGGATAGATAGGAGTAGCCACGCGCTCTCCACGTGTAGCCGTCCGCTCCTTTTTTTGCCGTTTGACTCCTCGACTCCTAGAACTACCTGTCTCTGTTTACATTTGTCTGGCTGGTCCCTGTTGATCCCCGCCAGTGTACATAGAACAGGATATGTCGCCACGGATACGCTGTATGATAGACGTCAGCTTTGCCACTGGCCTGGAATTGAGGGTCTCTGCCTCTGTGCCCTGATCTGCTGCTGTTACTGGTCTGTCTTTCCCCTCCCGTTGGCTTAAGTGTGCGTCATTTCAGGCTTGTTACTGCTCCAACTGAGATGGCGAGAAATATACCGTCGCTTCTACCGCCCCTCGGCTTACATGACGAGTGTTCAAGGTGGCCAGCAGAAGACACCTCCCCCTTAGAACAAGCAGGCAATCAAAACATCCACCTCTCCCCCACCTTTCTATCATCATGCTGCTGTCTCCCCTCCTTCAACACCAAACAAACAAATCAAACACATTAACATTAAGGAACTCAGCCGCAGCGCCACTCTCACTTCTCAAGCGAGGTCCTGTTGCTCCCGCTGTATTATAGACAGGGTCAGGCTTAAGTGTGCGACCGCGACAACAAGGTTAAATGGACGTCGGTCGTGCAGACGGGTAATGGCAGTTTGCGTGGGCTTCATGAGCGCACCGTGGCTGGCTGGTGCTATACAGCATGGCGGACCAGCGAAGCCGACGAGCTGTTGGCGTCGGGGGTTATTTGCGATTGCGCGGCCGCCACACGTCACGCAACTTTTCCGTTCTCTGCATCAGGCGCCCTGAACTTGAATATTGACTGGTTTTGTTTTCCGTCTCACTTGATGTACCATCATCTCCAGGGCACTCATACCCCTGACCGCACAGCTCCTTCATCCACCCGTCGCTTTCGCAAAACCCAAGACCTAACCACCATTCCCTATGTAACACGTCCAATCTACTGTGCAGTCATCCTAGAAGCGCGCACCTGCTGGATTGCGCCAGTCATCCAGACAAGCGGACCCGGTGGAGAAGTCCACCAGAAACACGCGTCCCCTGAGCAGTCGACTTCCCGAGCCAAGCCAAGCACACACACGTCTTCGAGCAGCCAAGGAGCAACAAGGCCATGGAAAGCCGATGCGAGGTGAGCTGCAACCAGATAGGCACCAATCGATCACTATAGGTCGCATCTCGCAGGACTCGGCGCAAGGGGGCAGGACGTTGCGTCATGTCATGGTATGACGCGCGCAAGCTACTATCACTCGTCCACCAATCCCATCGATCGTGACAGATAAACGCATAGACGTTCCAAGCGTGTGAGAAAGCCGCAAATGCAAGAGAAGAGGAGGACGCAACCTGACGGAGACTGGCTCCGACGGCAGGCCCAGCAGACGCAGCGCGCGCAGCATTCCACGCCCGCGCAATCGCAACGGCTACCCACCACCATCCATCCAGGCCAGTCCACAACTAATGTGACCAGCCAGCGCGGGAACTGCCGCCATACGAATACGGACGGACGGAAGTACCCCTATACACGCCGACGCACGCACAGCAGGCGGATTGCTCGTCCTCCTCGGATGAGCGGCGCGGTGGGAGGAACTGTAGTGGTGGTGGGAAGGACAATGAATCCTTCCGGGGAGGCGGGAGGCTCGTTCGGTCTGTCACAAGCAGGTATGACAGCCACAGCGGGCAAAAGAAAAGGTGGTGTAGCAAGCGCGTAATGGAGGGTGGATGGGGAAGATGGAAACGATGGGGAAGGAAGCGGAAGAGGCCGGCCGGCCGTTAGGTCGTTCGTCCTCCGTGACCAAACCGTTGTGGTGTGAGGTCAGAGCGGATGGACGGGACTATGTGACTGGTTACGCGTGACGGGTGGGTGCAGGAAACGGAATGAGGGAGAGGCGCGTGGCGCTAGTGGAGAGAAAAAGAGGGAGGCAGTGTGGTGGTGGAATTCTCTTCTAGAAAGAATGGTTGCGCGACATGGGGTGGGCGGCTAAGGAATGCGAAGAGCTTTTTTGCGAAAAATGCTTGTCTTTTGCTTGTGTGGTACCATCGGGACGGTGATTGCCACCGACTATTGAATACTCGAGGTGGAAGAAGACCCAGTTGGGATTTCGTGAATGGCTCGCGCCGTGGTGACGGTGGTGTTCTTAGAAAATGAAAAATTCAATTGCGATCTAGAGTGCTACGAACATTTTTCGTCAAGGTCATGAGTTTTGCACGCTGAAAGGCAGTGGCAAAGGTCAAAAGTATGAGCCAATAGGATGATGGAAAACATGAGAATTTCCAGTCGACTCCTCTCAGGAGTTGACCCAGTGCTTTCGGAAGGGGAAAGAACCATCATGTTGCTATCCATCTGGACTGTTGCAATTGAGACGTAGTGGGTATCATATAGTGCAGGCTTAGAGTTCCTTTTTCCAAAAGTGCTCCGGTGCGTGACTTGTTTCGTAGTCAACATGCACGTAGCAGCGTTCAACGTCAGGCAGGCTCTCCAGCTTGGTCTGAAGTGCCTCGGCCACATCATGGGTGTCCCTGAGCGAGTCCTCGGGATCCATGACAATGTCGACTTCGACAATCAGGCGTGGACCACTGTGCCAGGCGCGCACAGTGTCAATGGCCTTGATCGCAGGAGAGTGCGTCATTGAGATGTAGGTGATGAGCTGGAGGAAGCTGGTGTCGGCAGAAACTCCAATCAGCAGCTGGAACTCGGACCACGCAGTGCGCTGCCACAGGAAGATGATGAGGCAGGAAATGGCGATGGCGCCAGCGGGATCGATCCACCAGAGGAGTTTGCTTCCGCCGACCGAGGTCAGAATACCGAAGCCGTTGATAAACAGGTCGTTCCTGTGGTCCTCCCACAAGATGCGGATTTGGCTGTACTTGTTGCGGAGCGCCCAGCAGTAGAGAAACAAGGCAAACTTGGTGGCGAAAGCAGTTGCGACGGCAATGACAGAGGGGATATGGAGTTCTCGATCCTTATCGCCTTCTGCCAATTCGCGCATCGACATGACAATGATGATGAGCGAGACGGAAGTCATGAGGAAGCAGAAGAAAATGTTGCCTGCCGTCTCGATGCGGGCCTTGCCAGACGGAAACTTGCGGGGGTCGACGCGCTTGACAGCCCGGTTGGAGAGCATGAGGGTAATGTTCGACATGGGGTCGAAAATGGCATCGGCCATGGTGGTGAAGAGAGACAGCGAGCCAGACGAGATGGCACCGTACAGCTGCAGAACGACCAAAATGACATTGGCAACAAAAGAACCGTTGACGGCAATCTTGACCCTCAGGTTCTCATCACCTTCGGCCTCTTTGGCATTACGGACGTGCTCTGAGACGGGCTTCAGGAGGCGCTCGATGTTTTCGTTTTGAGTCTCGTAGAATTGTTCAATCTTGCGAGCCCTGTAGGCCTTTTTGTTGGTGACAAAAGGACCACAACCATCGCGCTTCCGCGAAGTGTTTGCCGTAATCTGCTCCATCTCGCTGACAGGCTTGATCTTGCCTGATAGATTGAAAGGATCATTCTCCTGATTATAACCGGGGAGAGTCTGGCGTTCAAGTTCGGAAGAGGTCTCGGCGGCAGAGAAACGACTGGTATTTCTGGCCTGATTGGAGCTGGCAGTCCTCGGAGTAACGGGCTCAAAAGCAGTGCTAGTGGCTTCCTTGGCCGTCGAAGTTGCGGCTTCGGGTTCATCCGGAGCGCTAGCTGGCGTTAAGACGACAAAGTTGGAAGGCGCACCCGCTTGAGGGGTCGCAGGCCGCCCAGGCGTCTGGTGCAGCGGGTGCGGCCGGAGTGAGATGGCGTGTCGCAGATCTTGGTCGGACATGATGATGACGATGGTAGGCAAGCAATGGCGGATAGGGTAAGAGGAACTGGTGAGGTGGATACCTGGGGAGTAGGTTGTGGAGAAGAGGGGCTCGGCGGCGGTGAGCCCAAGGCCAGCGGCCGGATCTGATAAAGAAAAGGGAGGACAGGCGACAAGCACAGTCCACTAATGGGCCGACAGGGAGTTGTTGGACACGTCCTTGGCAGGAAACAAATTGAGACAAACGAGGCGCGTCTGATGAGGCAGCATGCAGTAAACTCCCACGCCGTCCACCACTAGCAAGGTACCCGGCAGTTGTCCTGACCGCCGCACCCGCCGCCGTCGGATCAACCCTTGACCGGTCCACCACACCGCCCGCCTCGACCGGCAGTTTATGCGGCAGAATTTCTACGTCCCGAAACTTTTCTCAGGCGCATAACCTAACCCCCAACACTACATCATCCCACCATGTCGCCCCGTGACCTCGATGACGACTTTGTATTTACCATCTCCGACAATGACGACGAGATCCCTGACCTCGACGGCGAGCCCGAGACCCCTGCCCCGGCCCAGAACAAAAAGCGCAAGCGCGATTCCGACGCGGCAGAGATAAATGGCTCCTCCAAGAAGAAGAACAAGAAGAGCAAAAAGCAAAAGAAGGAGCCTACGCCCGAGCCGGAGTCTGAAGATGATGACGCTGAGCGTAATTGGGCCGCCGACGGTGAAGACGATGGCGCCATGGCCTCCGATTTTGAATTTCAGGTCGGGGACATGACCACTGGCATCACGGACGACTTTGACGGCTGGGGACTTGAAGAGGGCAAGAAAAAGGGAGGCGACAAGAAGGCCGTGGATATCGACGAAATCATTGCACGTAGGCGGCAGACGCAAGAGCAGCCCGAGCCTGAATCAGAAAGCGACGAGGGCGAGTTTGCTGGATTCGACGACAACGACGAGACCTTGGCCGACGACGCCTTTGGCATGGGAGCACAGGATGCAGAGGAATCTGGCGAAGAGGCAGAAGACGAGAGCGGGTCCGACGAAGAAGGAGGCTCTGACGAGTCTGACAACAAGGAGGATGACGAGGAAGAAGAGGAAGACGACGAGGTGGCCAGGCCTGTAGCCCATCCGGACGACGTCGAGTCGCAGTCGTCCGACGACGAAGAAGAGGAAGACGCTGTCGAGGCGGAACGCAAAAAGGCCTTTTTCGCACCCGAAGACGAGAGCATCACCAAAACGTCTGCGAAGGGTGCAGGTTCATTCCAGAACATGTCCTTGTCACGACCCATTCTCAAGGGTTTGGCCGCTGTTGGCTTTTCCGACCCAACGCCCATCCAAGCAAAAACCATTCCAGTCGCTCTCTTGGGCAAGGATATTGTCGGTGGTGCCGTGACCGGTTCCGGTAAAACGGCCGCCTTCGTCATCCCCATTTTGGAACGCCTCCTTTACCGGCCAAAGAAGGTTCCTACCACGCGCGTCACCATCCTGGTCCCCACGCGTGAACTTGCGGTCCAGTGTTTTAACGTGGCCAAGAAGCTCGCCGCGTTTACCGACATTACCTTCGCGCAGATCGTCGGAGGTTTCAGTTTGCGGGAACAGGAAAACATCCTCAAACAACGCCCCGATGTTGTTATTGCTACCCCCGGTCGTTTCATCGATCACATGCGCAACTCTGCCAGCTTTGCCGTCGACACTCTTGAGATTCTGGTTCTCGACGAGGCTGACCGCATGCTCGAGGATGGTTTCGCCGACGAGCTCAACGAGATTCTGAGCACCATTCCCAAGTCCCGTCAGACGATGCTCTTCTCCGCCACCATGACCGATTCGGTTGACAAGCTTATTCGCGTTGGCTTGAACCGACCCGTCAGGCTCATGGTCGATCAGAAGAAGGCAACGGTATCGGGTCTCGTGCAAGAATTCGTTCGCTTGCGCCACGGCAAGGAAGATAAACGCATGGCGGTGCTCATGTACCTGTGCAAGAAGGTTTTTACAGACCGTGTCATCATTTTCTTCCGACAAAAGAAGGAAGCCCATCATGCGCGCATTCTCTTTGGTCTCTGCGGCATCAAAGCCGCCGAGCTTCACGGTAGCATGAGCCAGGAGCAGGTAAGCCACGCTCAAACAACAAGGGCGAGAATAGCATATCTAACATTGCTTCCAGCGTATCCATGCAGTTGAATCTTTCCGTAATAACCAAGCCACGCATCTTCTTGCTACTGACCTGGCGTCCCGTGGTCTCGATATCAAGAACGTCAGCACAGTCCTCAACTACTCTGCCCCTCAAAGTCACGACATCTACCTGCATCGTATCGGACGTACAGCCCGTGGTGGCGCCAGCGGACGTGCGTGTACCATCGCCGCGGAACCGGACCGCAAGGTCGTGAAGGCGGCAGTCAAGGCGGCGCGGGCTCAAGGAGCCAACGCCAAGATTGTGTCGCGACAAGTACCAGGAGACGAGATGGAGGCATGGGCCAAGAAGCTGGAGGCGCTCGAAACCGAAGTCGAAGCGGTGCTCAAGGAAGAAAAGGAAGAAAAGGCGCTGGCGCAAGCCGAGATGGAGGTGCGCAAGGGCGAGAACATCGTGACGCACGCCGACGAAATCATGGCTCGCCCCAAGCGCACGTGGTTTGAGAGCGAGAAGGACAAGAAGGCGGCCAAGGAGGCTGGATGGCGCCAGCTGAACGACGAAGAGGGCGCCAGTGTCAAGGTCAAGGGCAAAGGCAAGCTGAGCAACAAGGAGAAAAAGCGTCTGGATGCGCGCGATGAGCGCAAGGCAGAGGGTGGCGCCGGCATGGGCTGGAAGAAGGGTGCAAAAGAACGCGCGGGCAAGGGCGCTTTGGAGGATGCAAAGAAGTCGAAGAAGAACAAGTCGAAGGGTGCACAGAAGCCGGGGGCTAAGGGGCCCGGTGGTAAGGGGAAGCCTCCTGTCAAGGGGAAAAAGTAAAAAAGTTGACGGTCTTTGGGTCATCGCATCATACCTAGGAGCACCTTGTAGGGCGAATATTCAAGAGGCATTTCAAGCATCGTTCTTCCGTCCCCTGCTAATAGGAGTTTTTTTTAGAGATGTCTGAGGCGTCCTCGCCACGCGCTCGAGGGGCACGAACAAGTTTTGATTCAGGAGGCTTTTGAATGTTCCCATGTCTTTGGCTTTCAATACAATCAATTTCTAGGAAACAAAACCATGATCTGCGAACGCTGGTCTCCAGATGGCGGTCGACATCAAGCCGCTGCCCTGGTCGCTTCACTCTATGGGCCTTGTGTCAAATTTCATGGCCTCATCTTGTCATCAACCCACGCCACGGCCGCCACGATCGCGCGCCACTTGTCATATTCCTCGCCGTCACGATTTCCACAGGCCTTGATGAGGGGACTGCGCATGATTCTCATGATCTTCCCATCGCATCTTACATCTTCTTGGCCATCAAGCTTGTTTCTTTGATCGGCCTTGACCATGTTCGCGCGTACTTGGAACCGCTGGCCCAAGTAATTGGACTGCAGAGACCATTTGTAATAAATGCGCTGCGTCGACAAATGGATCTTTATCGCACTGGCATCGCAAACGATCTGGTGAAGTTCATCAAACAACTGGGCCTTGGTGACTCCTCCTGTGGCATGGTCGAGATTTGGATTGCACAGCAGCACGAGACTTCGGTAATGCCAGAAATACGTGGCAATTTCCTTGCACAGTGCTTTCTCTGCATCTTTGCTCACCAAGGAAGAGTTCCACTGGCCAAAGTCAGAATCCGGGAAGAAGCTGCGGAACAATTCAGCCCGAATGAGATGGGCCTTGGGCTCGTTGGCTGTTCAGTCAATATAAAGAACCCATGAAGCAAGATAGGAGAACTAGCCTTGGCAGAGTTTTTGGTGGATGATCTCAAGATTTTGGCCGTATTGAAGCGTCTTCCGAGGCTGTTCTATGCTCGACAAGAGATAAAAAGATTTGCCGAAGATATGCGACATGAGTTCGCGGGACAACATTGCTGCGACGAGGAGAAATGGGCACTCCATTCCCTTTAGAGCCTCGATGCTGGGGAACTTTGCGATGCCTTCAAGGTCGTGGATAAGACATTCGAACCCCATGTTGTACTTCTCTTCAACCTCACCCATGGAGCGAACGCTGTATCTTTGTGCCCACTGACGAATTCTCAAGTAAAAGCTCTCCAGTACGTCACGCACCTTGCTATCGTCTTCGACTTTCCAACCTGATTGGGCTTGGTTGATGGCGTGGAGTTGCAAAGTGTGTGCCACGGCCTGTGCATCTTCCAGCTCTTTTTCCTTGACTTGCAGTTCACGACAAACATTGTCAAAGCTTTTCTCGAATTGACGACTTCTCTCCTTCAAAGTCTTGGTCTTGTCCTTCTCACGTAAGAGCTTTTCGTTGAGCTCGCGGACGATAGCCTGGTGCTCCTCGGTTCTCCGGGTCCTCTCTTCTGGCCTCTGTGCGGGGTCGCAAACAACGTTATGGATGTCTCCAACTTTCTTGACCAATTCTGCCAATGCACACTTTGTCAGCGTTCACGTCGATCTTAGCAAGATGAGGTGCTCCATGGGGCGGCGTACCACGCAGAGCCTGGTATATCATGTCCGGCATCCACGAGAGTTTTGAGAGCCAAGCCTCTAGGGCAGAGTGGGTCGAGACAGGAGTCTCCATGGTGCGTGATTTTGGAGAAACTAATGGTTGCGCGACCAAACGTGCTTGCAGTGCAAAAGATCCAGAGTTTAAAGCCGTTTGGGGTCGCTTCGGATCTACTTAAACAGAATTGAGCAAATCTAGAAATATCTTGGCTTTATCTTCCTGACCACTCTACATTCAACCAGATTGTATACGCCAAAGAATGAGATTTTGGAACCATCGATCAAAGACTTGAAGAAAGGGCAACTCATTCTTGAGACACTTCTTTGTTTCGGTATTCTGGAGACATCCAGATTAAGCCGCTCCAGAAATTTCGACAGAGCAATCCTCCGCTGAACACATCGCAATCTCGTTGTGTCCACCCTTTTCCACCGAAAATGAAGAGAGTCTTCCTTCGTATTTGAAGATACCTAGCTCCCAGATCATCGACAATTGACAAGCACATCTCGCTTCTTTTTGTAGTCTCTGGTCCAACAAAATGGCTACAAGCAGACTTCTGAAAATCATTGTTGGAGTTGACTACGGAACAACATTTTCAGGTTCGTCACCTCGATATTCTCGCGAGAGACGTATTGATTAATGATACTTGTCCGGAACCAGGCATCAGCTATGTCGCCTCGAATGAGACAAGCGCCGACAAAATCGAAATCCTGAGCCAGTGGCCCGGCACCCGTCACACTGTCTCAAAGGTCCCAACCAGCATCGCATATGCGAGTGAGAATCCTCACTTGAACGCTGATGCGTGGGGATTTGCAGTGGCCCTAGATTCAGTCTCCTACACTTGGACGAAGCTTCTGCTCGACGGAAGTGCCACCATTGCGGAGAACGATGATCCGGCGTTGAAAGACTTGTTTGGAAAAGGCATGATGAAGCTTCCTCCGGGCAAGACTGCAAAGCAGGTGTGCACAGACTACCTCAGGGGGCTCTCTGAGTATCTGAGTGCAACGCTATGCAAGAAGTTCTCCCGAGAGGTCTATTCGATCACTCCAGTTGAGCTTTGGCTGACTGTTCCGGCAATTTGGAGCGATGCCGCAAAGGATGCTACGAGAAATGCTGCAGTCGCCGCAGGTTTCGCATCTCGCAGCTTTGATCGCATCCACGTCATCCCAGAACCAGAGGCTGCAGCCCTGGCAGCGTTGAAGCCACACCTCAGCGCCCGGTCGTTGGATCCCATTATTGACGGCGAAACAGTTCTTGTTTGTGACTGCGGCGGTGGCACTGTGGACATCACAACTTACCGAATTCTGAGCGCCCAACCTGCACTGCGATTCGAAGAGCTGGCCGGGTGTGTTGGAGCAGGAGCCAAGTGCGGATCGACGTATATTGACCGCAACTTCAACGCCTGGATGACCAAGACGTTCGGAAAAGCCTTCACAGATCTTCCTCAGAAACGGCGTGGTCCAGGTAGCGCCTTCATGAACTCGTTTGAGACTCAGAAACGAGCCTTTGGGTCCAAGACTCTCGGTCGCGCAAACTACAAACACATCCAAGTGGACCACATCAACATGGCTGTGCCTGCTTCGAGCTCTTACGATCCTGATGATGCTACCGTCAAGATCACTTGGTGAGTACTGCTCAGGACCTTGGTTGTTGCCTACCTCCCAATCTCCCATCCGCTTTGCTTCGTTGACCTTCGTCCCACGAAGCTTTCTAATGTCTGTTTAGGCACCAAATGAAGGGCTTCTTTGACACTGTGGTCGATGAAATCATTCGTCTTATCGAACCTCAAGTTAAAGCTGCGAAGATGCAGGGCCACGATATTAGTCGCATCATTCTCGTCGGAGGATTCGGAGATTCGGACTATCTCAATGAGCGAATTGCCATTTGGTGCTCTCAGCATCCAGGTAATATAAGACTCACATGTCCACCGCAGTGCCAGGCGGCAGTCGTCCGAGGAGCAGCCATTCGTGGTCTTGAAGACATTCAGCCTGTCACAAGGCTCGCGCGCCGTCATTACGGGTACTCTATCTGCAAAACGTTCCGCCCTGGCATCTATCCTGAGTCCCAGAGTTTCATTGATCGCTTCAATGGGAAGAAGATGTGCAGAGGACGGCTCAGTTGGAAAGTTTCAAAAGTAAGCATGCCTGTCTTTGAACAAAGTCGTGGCTGATATCCCCACCAGGGACAGGTGATTACCTCGACCACGGAAGTCTCCTTCACTATCTTAGTGAAGATGGAGGAGGATGACATTCCTGAGAGCACCCTGACTTTGTACGCTTGCTCGAGCAATGACCCTCCAGAGTACAAGAAAAACCATGCCGCGGAGAAGATTGGAGAAGTCAGAGTTCGCTGGTCACTTAACGACTTCGACAAGGCCGAGAAGCGCTTCAATCAAACTATGGGCGCGTACGTCTGGTGCTTTGAGTACGAGGTCAAGATGCAGATGAATGCCGAAGATGGCCTGCTCAAGTTCAAGACCTTTGCCTACGGGAAGCCTGCCGGCGAGACGACGATCGACTATTGACAGGTTGAGGCTGGCGCCTCTTCTTGCCGTCCCTGAGTGTTGACTCCATGCGAATGATCCAGGAGCGAACATTTCTGACTCGTCGCCGAGTTGTTTACTGGAATTGCTCTTTTTGGTAGGAGGATGGAGGGCAGACTTGGACGCGGCATCTGTCTTGACGTCGGACCTCTGTGTATCCCCGGCGAGCCACAGAGGAGCAAATTTGAATGCGAGGTTTATTCGGTGGACCCAGCCGGATCAGAACCTTGCCGTTGACGCTTTCCGGCGCGTCAGGCTATCATCCGCGGAATAATTGGTTGTTGATATTGGAGATTACAGATGAACCGAAGACAGTATCAATCGAAATTTGTTTTGGATGAACAGAACCCCATTCGCGCGTTGAAACGCCCCTGAAAGTCCCGCGTAGCTCATACCTCGTATCACTTGACTCTAGGCATGTTGCAAAATGATCAAATTATTCGACTTCTGTCACCACAATCCTAAGGTCATTACATACGTAAGAATCGGGAGAATCCAGCGGATAGGGCATCGGAGATTTGCTGATCCTTGGTGTGGTGTCGATGGTTGGAGACCTAGTTGGTCATCAACACTCGCTTTAACGCTTCTTCTTGGGTTTTGTCCCAAAGAAGAAGGAGAGAGAGCTGGATGCTTGGCGCTTCGAGACGCTTAGGTTGGTGCGCTTCAGCTGTCACTATTCGCTCTGTGGAAGAGCTGCGTGGAAAACTCCCCTGTTCCCTCGTGAATCTCACAAGGAGAAAATTGCTCCTTTGTTCCGCCTTCCAGTATCGTGTCGCTCTATTACGTCACTGCCACTGACCCCTCGCTTCCTGGATCTCATACCTAGACGCAGAAAATGTGCCATGTCTATTAAGTGGTAAATGAATTCAACTTTCACTGATCAGTCTTTCTCTCGACTCACCAGACTCCTGCCAATGGGTGATGAAAGAAATTGCTAATCCAATAATCTCTGCCGCAAAGACAGGTAACATAAAGACGTTGTTGAGCGCATGCGTAGAGAGAAGACGAATGGATTGATCTCTGCCAGAGCGAGCAGAGCAGCTAACTAAATAGGTGCGATACTGCTGCTACGTCATGGGATGATGCCATGGAGTAGCAGCTCCATGACTCATGAGTGACGTCTCTACTGACGCAATGGAGAGAGTGGATATGACCTCCAACAGACGTGGAGTGCTTCAGCAATTGATGCCTTAAACATAAAGAGAATTTTCTCTTAGTGGATAGTCACAAGGAGCATTCATGTGCTTGCGTCTGAATGTGCGACAACATGAAGCTAAGGCTAAGTTGAATTTCTTCCGTCGCCGACTATGCTGCTCGACCTTGCCGAGCGCGGGTAAATTTCCAGCACCATCACGTCCAAACACAGACACACCCGAATTCGACATTACATTGCATCTGTGCGGCTTGAAATTTGCCTGTGTGGATAGCCGCCTTCTTGCCTTTGTGGCCTACAACGGTCCCTAATCACAGGCAACAACAGTGCAAATGAGCGATTAGATGTAAGATGGCAGAGCAGCTCCCCATTCCCATTGCCAAAGAATGACCGTCATTTCGACATGGCAGGATGACAAGTCTACCAAGTCGGAATTTCCAGAAATAGAAGCAAGACCCACGACCTTCGCCTTTGGAAGGTGCTCACGACAGGCCCCTTCTGTGGCCGCGCTTCGCTCATGAACGTTGCGTCAGTGCCTTCACCTAGATCACCAGTTCGATTCACTGTCGAGAAACTACCTATTGATCGTGCAGGGCGAAGCCCAATGTGATAGCTTGCAAGTCCTGTTCCACCAACTCGACGACCTGAAGGATTTTCCAGAAGAGTCTCCACTGAAAGACTGCAAAACTGCAAGACAAGCAGGTGATTCGCGAGAGGTGAGACACCGCTACCATGGTGAGTATTCCTTGACAGCTTTCGACCTTCGTAGTCTTGACTCTCGATTTCTGGACATGCCAAAGCTGACTGAGACAGTGTTGAGATCGATACCCAACGAAATATCGAGTTGCATGGGGTTTGTGTCTTTGCTATCAAACGGAAAAATATTAAGGTCTGAGGCCCAAAAGCTGAGAGCTCTGTCTGTCTAATTTGGCAACCGCAGGCGTTTTCTGCCCTTCAAGAGGTCATCATTCGTTTCCAAGCAACAGCAATCTTTGCCCTGGGATGTCCAGACTACCCAATTTTTCCTCCTGGATTCCAGGCGTCTCATCAGCCGCAAAGGTCGACAGCTCAGAGACAAGTGCTGCAATGTCCGACGAGTCAATCTGCTCCGACTACGAAGTGATCGATAAGAAAGACAGCTCCGCATGGGAAGAACTTCTCGCGACGGTCCGACGCATCGACCAGAAAACCGAGACCCAAGCCATCAACGAGCAAGAGCAAGTGCAACAGCAATCGCCAAAAGACGGGACCTGGCAGCTCGAGCATTACCGGACCTCGGCTCGCGAAAACAGGCAGTATGCCGAATCGCTCAATGCACAGCTCTACCACGCAAAGCAAATGATCGAGCATTGGGAGGAGAGAGGCGAAATGTACGAAGCCCACATTGACCATCTCATCGAAGAGGTCAAGGACAGGCAGAAGGAGCTGGAGAGTACTCGCGCCCATATTCAATTCTTGCAACAGCGCGAGATGATGAACTACACCCGCCCTGGTTGGAGAGCCGAAGAGGACGCCCGGGTGCGCCACGTTTTGTACGAGCTTCACTGGAACATTCACTCCTGGGCGGAGAGATACGCCGTCCACTCTCTGGAATTTTTCAGGGACAATGTCAGAAACCGCGGGTTTTTCAGAAATACAGTCCTCCATGATCTGCAAGATGTTGCGAAGATCGACTTGAGGACGTTCAGGGAACTGCCGCGTCCGTTCCTCCTCGTCGTGGGCATGCTCTCGAAACATCTGTTCACCCACATCTTCAAGCATCCCTTTTTTCTGCTGTCCGAGTCGTTGCAGAAGACGGAGCAAAAGCCTTCGTGTGGCCGATGCCTCGACGATGTCTATCACGAGCTCTTGAAAGGTCAGTCAAATATATCCCTCTCTGTGAAAAACCCGCATACTAATACCCACCAGGGAATAAAGCGGACGCCCACCTCTTCCGGACGCACCTCCTCCGCACCATCTTCTCAGGCCCCTTACACTTCAGCCAATCTGCGCAAAAATTCTGCGAACGGATCACGGACGAGTTCTGGTGGAACAAAACGGTCGTACTCCTCGGAAATGGCGCGGCGCAAGTGAGCATGCTGCGGGACGAACTGACCCGCATCGTGACCAAGGCTGCCTCACTTCGCAATTACTTGTCTACGCACAGCATTTCGTACGAATGGCAGCTCGAGTCGCGCCATTTGGACATGCTGTACTACGTACGTTCGCCGCTAGCAACGGCGCATTGGTGCAATGGACTCGATTCTAGCGGCGAGGATCAAAGATGCGATGGAATGCCTATTAGGATTGTGTGCAGTCCCCTTGTTATGGCGATTGGCGACTCGATCGGAGGCAACTATGATTATAGACGCATTATTTGTCCAGCGGGCGTGTGGGTAGATGACCGCGAAGATGGTGTTGATGAAGAGATGATGTAGGGGACATGGGAGGAGGGAGGGGGGACGGACGCGAACACCCCCTTGGTTTTCGACGAACAGTAGTACCCCGCATCCCCCTGAATTCTCAGGCGACATAATCTGTTGCATGCTCAAATACCGTAGACTAAGCGAATGGCAAACGAATCTCTGCTCTTGCAAAATCTCTAGTGGTCTTTGAGGTGGCTGAACTGTGTACATAACTCCTTCCTTTATTCTGTGGCACCATCAAGACACCGACTGATCATGACAACACCACACATGAGATCAAACCAATGGCACATACGTTATCATTCATCATCCCACTCCACTCCGCTCGCTAACATCTAAGCATACAAATACTCCTTTCATCGCGCGCCACGCCCCATCGCTCAAAAGTCAGTACTCCGTCTATGCAGAACGCCAGCCAGCCGACACCCAGTCCAACAAGAAACAAAGAAATACAGTCAACACGAGACGCCGTAAAGGAGAAAGACGCGACGACGCTTCGTCGACCAACGCAACGCAGAGAGCAAGAATTGCGCCCAATGGCAGAACGATTACTTACTGCTCGACCTCCCACCATCTCACATGCCCGCTGATTCTCCCCATATGTGCATGGCGCCGAACTTTCCACCGACAGCCATCCATGCCACGCCATTCATGCCATGCTATCTACTCCAGTCATGCACCATTAACCAGCCGAACCACCCAGATGACCCATTCACTTCCTCCATCGAACGACCTGCCATTCCGCGAACCAACTCCAGAGCTTGATTTGTGATCCAGTCTGACCGGCAACCGGAGAACGACCACGATCAGACCCACCGGTCAGGGAGGGGTGAGAAAGACGGAAGAGGGAGAGAAGGAGAGAAGAGACCATTTCCGCGCATGGAGCAAACCAACTAAACGCAAAACTACCAGACCACTGATCCATTACGACCGACCCTTGATGATCTCCTGCATGCATGCCGCAGCGACGCATCGTGCACGCGTCATCCGTATTACGATGGAGTGCAAGGCGAGCGAGCAGCAGCCGAACGCGGACGCATTGATATCCCCACACTAATATTTACATCAAAATAGTACAGCAGGTGTGAGGCGTGTGTGACACGGGCAGGTGTGCAGGCGGACGCGAGATGGTGTTGCGATCAGACAATTGGGTCGTGTGGTTTGCGCGGGAAGGAGGCGAGCGTGCATGAGGAGCAGTAGCTTTGACACCGGCAGGAGCCAACTTGCATTGCGTGGAGCCGGGCGGGCAAGTAGGTCTGGTCTGGGCAGGTCCTTCCCCTGCCGAGACGCTGCGCTACGGATGCAACTACTCGTACATGCCGGTCGGTGCCTGCAGGGGAAAATGGGCGATCCGGCAAGCGGGACGAAGAGCCGCAGCAATCCGTTCGTCGTCCACTTGGGCAAACACTGGAGCGCCGACAGAGGCTGGATTGCGTTGGCCTGCCCCGTCGAGCGTCAAGATGTGGAAAAACCGATGATTTACTGAGGCGGGGTCAAGGCAGGTTGCGGTGACGGAGCGGCCTTGGTAGCAGCGAGCGCAGCTTGCAGACCGACGATGCGCAGGCTGCGGCCACGGCGCGGCTTGCCGGCCATCAGAGCGGCAGTGGGCTGCAGACTGTCCTCCCAACTGCGGAAGCAGGCCTTCATGTCGCGAGGCACGCCCTCGAGGACGACGGTGCTGACGGGGACAAAGGGCCTGTCGTCCAACGAGGCGGCGAGGATGCCGTACTCGTGAGCGAACATAAGGGCCGTGCTAAAGGCGAGACATTGGCTGCGAGAGAGTGCGCCGACGATGCTTTTCAAACAACTACTGTCAGCATCATCTCAAAACGAGTAGCGGGGGAGTAGACCTACATGTAAATCTCGAAGAACGCATCAAGAACGTAAATGTTCTCAGCCTCAATGTCCGCCTGGCTAAAGGGAGCGATCTCATTGACCTCGGCCGTCATGTTGGGCTTGGAAGTCCCGGGGTTCTGTTCTTGTGTTGGCGATTGCGGGCCATTTTGGGTGCCAGTGCTTTGTGCAGACACACGCCGCATCAAGGCGGGCCACAAGGAGCTCACCTGGAAGCTACTGCCTGCCTGCTGCGCCTTTTCATCGATCCGGAACAACCGCACTTTGTACTTTTCATGCCGTGCCTTCAGACGCCAGTGATCCGCCGATCGGGGAATCCTCTTCGGCTGGCCATCAGGAGCGGGGAAAATCTCCAAGAAGGCGTCGGACTCCTTGCCCTCGTCCACCTCTTCAATCTCCGGCGTAAGACCCAAGTCCATGCCAATCAGACGAGCGCAACCAAGTTCCTCAGCGCTGCAACCAACTCCCTTCCACAAAAAGACCTTTCCAGCAAGTAGACCGGTCCGTGACGAAATGAGAAACGGGAAGCCGGAGCACAGGTTGGACAAGCTGAGGTCGACCTCGTCAAAAGCCATGTGGCCTAAGTGCTGCCTTCCACAAAGCATGTACTCCTTTGAATGGTCGATCCGGCTGCCCTTCCTCGTGATGACGATTCCTCCAAGCGCCTGGAAAAAGTAGGGTGTCTCCTTTCCTTGTCGGGTCATGAGCAGCTTTCCTCCAGCGTCGCGGGCGAATTTGCGGGCAAAAAGCTGCGCATCCTCCACAGCGGGTTCCGGAACTTGCGAGCCGATCCAGTGGTACACCTCGATGCTCTTGGAGCCATTGGGGAGGGAGAAGGAATGTGTGCAGAGGTACATCAGATGGTCGAACAAAATGTGCTCCTCTTGACTGGGAACGGGTGCGAGCTTGCCGTCTCCAGAGATTTCCTGAATGTCCTTGCGCAAAGTCTTGATTTTCTGCTGGCCCAGAGGGTCGGCCGTCAGAATTGCATTCGTGTCAATGTCCAGCTTGCCGTTTGTCACAGGAGCCTCCTCGAAAAAGTCGGCAAACATGCGTCCAGCTTCAGACTGCTGAGGAATTGCCGAGTCGACCGAAGGCTTGCGGTTAATCGAAGACACCGAATCGTTCTTCTTCGGGGGCTTCGGAGGAAGCTCGCTCGATATGGGTATCGATTCGAATTTGCTCGGTAGCTTATTCTCCTTGTTGTCACCAAGTCTCTCAATCCCCAAACCTGTCGGAGGCTTTGGCAATTCCTTGTTCACGGGAGAGGCATCGCCCGACCGAGTGGGAAGCTTGATGGGAGATTTTGCGCGAGGTGAAGACATCGCTGGGGATTCCTGCTGTCGGCCCCACATGGCGGCAACATTCTTCACAGAACTGGGTCCTTCAAACTTGGCATCCTTTGCGGGTGTTGGGGGCTTCTCCGGCTCATCTTTGGCTGGAGTGGGCGGCTTGAGCTCATCATCCTTCTCTGGCGAGGTAATCTTGAGGTCCTTGGCCAAAGCAGTCAAAGGCCTCGTGCCCCCAATGGAAGTGCTGGAAGACAAAGGCTTCCTCGGCTGGGGAGAAACGATTTGAGGATCCTTTGCGGCTGGTTTTTGGGGCTCAGGACCGCCAATGGGAGACTGACGACCCGAGCTGACAGGAGAGACAAGCTGCTGGCTGGCCCGAGAGGCGATCGACTTGACTGATTTTGGAGAATCGGGGAGCGTCGAGTTGGGATCCTTCATGTTCTGCTTCAGTAGGGCTATGCGCGAAGCAGCCTGGGATTTGGTCGGAGATTCCAAACTCGGCGTGGGCGAGCTCTTTGCAGATTCTGCTGCCTCCTTGGGAGGTTCCGTCTTGGTTTCGAGAGGTTTCGGTGGGGTAGGAGATTTCTTCGACAGCGATGGGGTTCCGCCCTCGAGCTTTTCAAGCGTGGACGGCTCCTTTGCCGGCCCAGACGTCTCAGATTTTTCCGAAGCCCCTGAACTTGAGCGCTTAGCTTCAATCTGGGCAGATATTCTCTTCGACAGATCAGGGCTCTTGGCAGGGACAGTAGGCTCCGTCGGACTGCCAAGCTTTGGACTTTCAAGTCTTGCCGAAACCCTTCTCATCATCTCCTCCGACTTCTTCGGAGCCACGGGCCTCGGCTTGGACAGAGAATCGCGGTAGCCCAAAGATGGAGAAGACGACTTGCTGTCCTTGACATCCTCGCTCGGTGGCGACGGGCTTGACAGTATGTCCTTTCGCATCAATGATGGAGCCGCCGAGGCGGGAGCTTCCTTAGTCGGCGACGCCGCTCCAGATGCTGGCGTTGAGTTCGGAGCCGAAGATTTGGCCTTGGGAGCCCGACGCTTCGGTCCCTTCGCGCGACCCTTGGTAGCGTGAGTAAGTTCTTTCGTGGAGCCTGCCTCCGGCGGCTCTGTTGAAGCCGAAGCACCTGGTCCAGATGATCCTCGCGCTCCAGGGGCACCGCCAGACGTGGGAGGGGGTCCACGGGCCAGCATGGCAGCCAGCCCAGGATTGAAGCGGTCACCAAGCTTACCGGAGGACCTCTTTGGCTCTGCCGCATCACTATCTTTTTCCGTCTTTTTGAGGTCAAAGCCACCAGCGTTGAATGGCTTCCTGAGCGGCTTCTCCAGCTCATCCTTCTTTGCGATCGCAGGCGACTCCTTTTCGTCCTTCTTCAAATCCATCGACGCAGCACCAAAAGGCTTCCTCAGCGGCTTTTCGTCCAACTTGACCGGCACATCCTTCTTCGATGACGCGGAAAAGTCCTTGAGCGGTGAAGCTGTCCGATCTGGCAACTTCCCCGGACTCGGTTCTTGAGGCTTGGATGGGAATTCTTTGGATTCGGTGGGAGACGTTTTCGAAGGCGATGCCGCCGGAGAATTGAAGCGGTCCGGAATTTTGACAGGAGATCGAGATTGAAGCCGGTTGGGTGGCTCGATGTCTTTGGTCGGTGACTCGAGGGCACCCGGGTTCCAGCGGTCGCCAATTTTTCCTGTTGATTTTTGAACTGGCTTCGTGGCTACCTCGGGTTTCTTCTCTTCAGGCTCCTTTTCTGAAATGCTCTTGCTCATGGTAGGCCTCTTCGCCAGTGGCTTGATAACTTCAGGCTGCTTCTCCTTATCCTGCGCAGGCGCCTTGTCGGTGACGCTCTTCTCAATGGTAGGCTTTCTAGAGTACGGCTTCTCTACCGGCTTGGCGTCTTTCTTCTCGAGCAATTTACTCTCCATGGTGAGCTTTCTTTGAGCTGGTTTAATCGGCTCCGGTTCCTTTTCCTCCTCGGCCTCCTTTGCAGGGACGCTCTTTTCATCCTCCTTGGCCTCAACTTCAGGAGACTTCGCAGATTCGGGCCTTTCTTCATCGGTGCTCTTCCCTATCGACGACTCTCCGGTGTCTGCTTCCTTTTCTCTCGACGAATCCGGCGGCGGCTTCGAGACGCTGCTTGGCTTGTTCATGTGTTTAAACTTTGCCAGGGCCTCCGGAACCTTCTTTTCCTCGGAGCTTTCCTGCGTTTTTGACATGCTATCATTCCTGCCGAGATTTCTGCGTGCCTTGAGCGCCTCTGGGGTCGCTGTCGGCGGTTTGGTGGACGAAGCAACCTGGGCATGTCCACTCTCTTTCGCCTTTTGCTGAATCGACTCCTTTTGCTTGACCAGGCTATCTCTCAGCTCGTCCTTCTTTTGCCTGGGCGGCACACCGCCCGTTTCGTTGAGACCAGCTTTGCCCCGTTTTATGTTGTCCGTAAAGGTGTCAGGAGCAACATACTTTTCCTGCTGCGTCTTCTTGAGCTTGCCAAACACGTTCTGGAACTCTGCGACCTGCTCGCCGCTCTTGCCCGCTCCGCCCGCAGGAGGTGCGCGGGACTTGAGGTTTGCGCGGAAATCAGTTGGGCGTTGAGAAGGAGCCGCGTCGTGCTTCGCGACAGGGGTTCTCTTGGTTGGAGTAGCTCCCGGCGAGCCGCTGGCCGACGACTCTTGTTTGTCCATCTTGTCAGCGGGCGACTTGGGGTTTAGTGCAGCGACAGTCTCGGTCGCCGTCTCCATTGCGGGAGATGATGGAGTTTTGATGGTTGTTCTAGGTGATGTTGCTGAGACTTCGGATGATTCAGGAGCTTGAGGTTGCTGGCGGTCGGTAATTTCCTCGGACGGGCTCAGGCCCCAGTCTGGCGGTCGCGCGACACTCCCTGGCGCAGATCCGCGTGAAGCATCTCTGGGGAATTTGGTAGGGCTGGCTGGAGTCGCGGGGCCTTGCGTGTCAGTTGTGTCGCTCTTGGCCGTTGCATCATCGCCGACGCTCGCTTTTTGAGCCTCTGCGCTGGCCTTTTCCTTTTCCGCCTTAATCCTACTGATTTCCGCCTTCCAGCTTGGCTCCTGCGGCGGCGGCTGGGACTGCCGAGGCGACTCTGCTCGAGTACTGAGTGCAGTCTCTAGCCAACTCGACTTGGTCGGACTACGACTCCAACGCTTCGTCGACGGTCCCGACTGCTCGTCGAACGACGTGACCGACCTACCTCTGCTGTGCCGTTGCGAGAGCGAGTGCCGCACGCTACCATCTCTGGCCGTTTGCTCGACCTTTTCACCAGCAACTGGTGTCACAGTGCTGTTGCTGTGACCAGAACCAGGTCGCGAACCACCCTCACGGGAGACGAAGCCAGGCGTAGGCTCAAGCTTTGGCACTCCACCTCCAAGTCCACCAGCAAGGCTAGCTGTGGAATTTTGTCTGCTCAGACCTCCACTCGTGTGCACGCTCCATCTCTTATTTTGGCTATCTGATCTACGCATCATTGCGCTTTGGACAAATCCACCCATACCCTTTGTGGGAGACGGAGGCCTATCCTGTGAGAGGCGCGCCTGCGAAGGAGATATTGTGGAGCGCTGCTGGCCATCATCTCCCTCGGACGGAGGGGGAATCTTGACCGAATCCAGCGGCGAGGACTTGACATCCACACTGTGTCCAGACACGGAAGTATCTCGCGAGAATCGGTTGCTCCAGGCGGCACTGTCTCTGGTGGAGCCTACTCTCGACGGCGAGCTTGAGCGAGCGCTGTCTGGCGGCGGAGTGACGGCACTACTGGCCATTGAGTCGCGAAGAGGAGCCGCAGGTAGCGGTCTGCGGCCTGGCATGACGTCGGCGCCTGACGCGACGTCCTCTTGACTGCGGCGATATGCCGGGGAGCCAATGCCGCGTTCAGGAGTCTGTTTGAACCATGAAGGGTCCTTGGAGCCAAGCGAGCGTGCAATTTCTGTTCTCGAAACCGACTCCTCAGCAGCAGGCGTCGAGGGCGCTGGGGTCGAAGATTTGGAAGCGGGATTGTCTGGCGAGGCAAAGCTAAGAGGGCGGCGGCCGGCTGACGAATTGGGACGGCGCTGCTGCCACGAGACTGTGTTGGAACGGGAGAGGGACGATGTTTGCGAGGGTTTGGGCGCGGCATTGGTGGGCGCGGCAGTTTCGTCATGCGCTGGGTCGGTGCCGACGAGGCGCGACAGCGTGTCTCGGTGCGACATGTGTCGTGTAGGCGAGTCCATGTCCTTTTGAGGATCTAGAGAGGCGTCTTGGGGGCCAATGGACGAGGGAGAAGCGACTTGGGAGGTCGTCTTGTCGGGCGACAGCGAGCGTTGGCGCTCTGTGCCGAGTTAGTGAATGGTGGGCGGATGGTTCAAAACACAAAACAACACGGGCGGGGGCTCACCAGCTCTGCGGGCGGCCCGTTCAGCGCGACCTTGCAGGATTTGCTCCTCGAGCAGACGGCTGCGCTCAGCGTCCTCCTTGTCGCGCTTCTCGCTGAGTTGGCGGATGTGTGCGACGAAGCTGTTGGGACTGGTGGGCTCAGCTGGAGCGGGCGCTGGGGACGACGACGGCGACATTTTGGGAGCTATGCCAGTGCCGGTGGCGGGCGACGGGCTCGCTGGGGGAAATGGGCAGCGGTAGGCTATCCCCGTGCTGTGGAGGACAAAATCACGGGGGTGTTCGAGGTACAGTAAGGTAAGGTTCCTTGGTGTGGTTGGACGGACCTGATGGTTGCCGTGTGGAGGCAGTAAACACAGGCGATGACATGGGCTGCCGCTACCGCACATCAGCCGTCATTAACGATATCTATCAACATGTACAAAATCCTTCCTTGCAGCCATGCTCAAAAGAGGAACAGTCGGTCCCTGGCGTCCTGGATCACCCACCGCAGCCCCTCGTCCAGGTTCAGCCCCGTCATGGCGCTGCAAGACATGATGGTCCACTTGTGCGTGGTGATGGAGTCGAGCTGGAGGCCCTGGAGGATATCAACACCATTACAGATAACTGTTTTATTAAACAAACCTCTTTGATCTCGTCGTTGGTCATGGATCCGCCCACATCGCTCTTGTTCTTGAAGACCAGCAAGCTTGCTCCCATCAGGCGCTGCCCACCACCATTAGCGTCAGGTCAGGTCGCGCAAGGGTGCAGGGGTGGGGCGTGTCACCTCCTCCAACAGCAGCCCCTTCAGTTCTCTGCCGCAGTCCTCCAGCCGCTCCCGGTCCGTCGCGTCCACCACCCAGATGAGCGTGTCTGTCTTTTCAAAGTAGTTCTTCCAGTACGTCCGCAGCGTCTTTTGCCCGCCAACGTCCCCTCCACGCCTTTCTTAGCTGCTGTCGCACTGCATCGGGGAAACGGCCATCTTACAGATGTTGAGTTTGTATCTTTTATCGCCGTCAACCACAGCCAGCCCATGCGCCGTCCCGGGCGCCAATTCACTTACCCGTCGTATTCAATCGTCTTGATGATGAATCCTAGCGTCGGGCTGACACTATTGACATCCTCCTTCATGATGCGCTTGACTATGGTCGTCTTTCCGGCATTGTCAAGGCCGCTGCCCGCACGTCAGCCACCGCCAGGCATGCCATCCACTTCCTTGGACCAGGGGGTGAAGTCGTGACTGACAGCATCAGAATCCGCATCTCCTTGTCCTTCAATCGGGCTTTGCGCAGGATTGACAACATCTTGCAGAGGCGAAGACTGCACGACAGATGCAAAATGTAGAAGCAGGTGCAGCGTTGCTACGACGTGAAGCTCTCACAACAGATCCTGAGAGCCGCTTTACCGCTTTTGGCCGTGCGCTCTCAACACCAACCGGGTCCATCCATAGCTCTCCCCATGCAGCCCGCCTTGCCCGCATCTTCAGAAAAATAGACCAGTCGCACCACGCTGCTTGTCAAATTCTCCATCTTTGGCGTTGAAACCTGTCTTGTCAATTGTCATCGTGTTTCACCAACCGCATGTGATTCATCTTTTTTCTTCGTCCACTCTCCATCGTATTTGAGAATCTGAATTATGCATGCATGCCATGTTCTCTTCGTCCAACCTGGCTGCAGCACCAAGCTTGCCCTGCCCGACCTGCCGTAGCCGCACTCCTCGGCCCGTCTCGCCTGCGCCTCCAACAGCCCCCGTCTCAGCTCAAGAGCAAGCCGGGCTGGTCGAGGGAGCAACCGCTGAGTTTGACGGATTCGTCTGCCCGCACCCGTCCACCACGCCAAGGAGAAAGTCGTCTTCTGCTGCCTCAAATGCTGCGCCGCAGTTGGCGTCACTACACAAAGGCGGCCATGAGTATCTTGCTTTCCCAAGTCGTGTGTCTTCTGGACGTTCACGTACCTTGCCCCTCCGCTCGCGTTCTCAAAGTACGAGCATATGTCGTGCGTGAAGCAGTCCTGCGTGTACGCGTTGCCGAGCGCAGCGCCTGAGCATCCGGCACCACAGCGGCCGTTGCAGCTGTACCTGTAGTCACGAAGGAGTTGGGTCAGTAAGAGTGTCACAAGAGAAGTCAAGAATCGAGCATGGAAAATAGAAATCAAAAGAATCAAACGCACTCTCCACCCGCAGAATTAGTCCCGTAATTGCTCCCTACGACACCGGTAAAACTGCACGTCTGGCCTGCGCTATTCGTCCAGGTAGCCGTGGCCGACGAGCCCACGGTCAAGCACGTCACCGAGGCATCGACAACAGCGACGGGCACCGCTACCAGCAGCAGTGCGAGAATATGGGGCGCGAATGATGTCCAGGTCATGGTGGTGGTCTGGTGCGATTAGGGGGAGGCCTAGCGATATGTGCGTGCGTCGGAAAGAGAAAAAGACCTTTGTCGAGAGAGACAGGGAGTATGTGCAAGGAGTCCGGTGCAAGAGAAAGAACAGAACGAGCAAAAACACCACGGCTTTATACGAAACGACAGGCCAGAAAGGGACAGCCGGAGAGAGCACGGTGAACGACTGGACGACGATGATCGACCCGACAGGACCAAGACACACTGGCCACCCACCTCTACCTACCTACATAGGTAAACTGGTACCGCTCTCTCTCTGCTATTGTGCTCTCTTGAATGAAGACAAGCGACGTGGACGAAATGCGTCTCTCCGGGGTCACGCATGCATAGGTCGATCAGTCGCTGGTGGTCTGCTTCGCACCGAGGCAGAATCTAGATCTGGGCATGGACAAACTCGACCATATCTCCGGCTGGTCTGCTCTTGGGCGATTTCGTCAAGCATTCCCTCGCCGTCAGTCCAAGTATTGGATTCCAGTTGCTTCGATCAACTCTGGATTGCCCACGACTAAAATAGAGACGAGAAGGAAGTCGGCCACTTCCACAGCGTAGAGCAAAAGAAGGGATGGAGCGAGAGAATAGGTATACTAACTGACTAACAAGCAGTGTGCGGAGAGCGCAACGCATCAGGCAGGTCCATATAACCAGCCAAGTGGTTTTCTTCTCCTTCCCCGCAATGCTCTCACATCACCGGCGACGGCGATCGCGCAAGCGGAACATGGGGAAGAGCGTGGTAATGTTAAGCGAGCGAGCTGTGGGAAAAACTGGCCGAGGCACCTACCGGTCTCGTGGAGCATTCGGTTTGTTTTTTGCCAAAAGACGCCGTTCGCCAGATACATGCCTTGCTCTGGTCTTGCTTCAAACAAATGTGGAGCGCGGCTGAAAGACTTTGTACAAATAAATACGAATGAATTTTACACATCTCTTCCCGCGCGATTCGGGATATACGCCTGCCCATGCAACTTTTATGTTGTCCCAAAGAGAAAATGCAAACAGAGAATACAACCAGCAGCCTTTCACTCAACCGAGCACCTCCCTCACTGGAGCATGCCCTCCAAGCTCTCGCCCAGCACCTCTTCGATCTCCTTGATCCACCTAGCCGTCTCACGCTCAACCTGCTCGTCATCGTCCTCCTGCAGCTCGCTGATGAATGGCAGCATTTCAGGCAACAGGCCGAGCCACTCTTCGCCGAGAGCTTCGGTAAGGGCCTGCTCCGTCTTGATCGCCGCGAGGCGCGTGGATGCGCTGTCGTGGCGCATGAACTTGAGAATGGCGCTGTTGAGCGTCTTGTGGTGGTCGGGGGAGTTGGCGGCAGCGGCGAGGCCGGTGAGAGAGGGGATGATGTGCGATTCGGCGATGGGGTGGGAAGCGAATGCCGGGATGAGGGCGAGCAGCGGGCTGGAGACGACGGAGAAGTGGGCTGGCGCGGTCCAGAAATCTAGTTGTCGTGTCAGAGAGAACGTCCTTTGGAAAGTCCTTGGTGATTCCTTACCATCTTCATCGTTCTCGAAGCT
Organism: Phyllosticta capitalensis; assembly: GCF_038381095.1. Taxonomy (NCBI): domain Eukaryota; kingdom Fungi; phylum Ascomycota; class Dothideomycetes; order Botryosphaeriales; family Phyllostictaceae; genus Phyllosticta; species Phyllosticta capitalensis. The sequence continues at coordinate 982,396 of NW_027117444.1, read as the reverse complement.
CTTCGACAATGCGCTCAGTGTCGACTCCAGCAGATGAACATACTCGGCACTTTTGTCAGAAGTCTTTCCGAGGACCTCCGCTGCCAGGTCAAGCATGTAGCTCGAGTATCCCGTGACGATGCTCTTCAACTTGTCAAAGAAGGTGTCCAGGAAGACGAACAGACTCGTCGCCCGGAGCATCCTGCCGCGGACCTCCTTCTTCGGCAGACCCGAAGAAGCCCATTCAACCAGGCGGACGAAGAAGGGTCGGAAGGTGGCGTCATTGAGCTTCATTACAGTAGTGATGGCGACAGCATTGATCTGTTGCTCGATCTCTGCAACCTCCTCCACAAGCTCCTCGGTCTCGTCATCCGAAACTTCGGAAGACATGAGCTTAGTCCTCCGCAGGTCAAATGCCTTGACCAGGAAGCCAAACACTTGTTGAGCATTCTTGACAACGACACTCTTTGGTCGGATCTCGATGGCCTTGTGCAGAGCAGCAAGGTGCTCCTTTGGCGCAGGGTATCCTGCTTGGACTGCGCTCTCCAAGTTGCGTTCGGCAGCACCAAAGACTTCCTTCGCGTCGACCTGTTGGGCAACCAGAAGATAGAATTGTTGGCGGTTTTCGTTGGCTTCGTCGTTGAGCTCTGCAACGGCAGACTTGTGAGAGAGCTGCAGAGCGGAGTCGAGATGCGATCCTGAAAACATGAAGGGGATGTGCTCGATGATTGCACAGAGGAGCGCATAAACGGCGTTGTGGAGGCTCGACTTCGAGTCGGCCGTGATGCTCTCCTCCAGGTAGGCAAAGCCCTTCGGCAAGACCTTGGGGATGAGCGGAATGAAATCGTCCCGCAGAATCTCCACGATCGAGGTGAGACAGAGAAGGGACATGACACGCAAGCGGTCCTCCTTGCTGCCCAAGGCGTGCTCTCCAGCAACAGCCTCCGCAGCCAGTGCCACCGCCGAGGTGTCTTTCTTGCCAAACTTCTCAGAAATCTGGTCAACACAAGCCACGGCAGTGTGCTTCAGGTTGGAGTCGTCCGAGTCCGTAATGACAGAGGTGATACGAGGCAAGAACTCGAGCAGGGCAGTTCTTGCCGCAACATTGCTCTGCTTGACTTCAATAGCTTGAGCCTCGACAGCTCTGAGTGCGGTTCGGCGAACTTCGACGTTCGAGTGACCAAGCAGATTGTCAGCAGACTTGACCAGCTCGGGAGTGGGCAGCAGGCGGAGGAGGCTAGACAGAACACGACCACAGGCGTCCCGCAGAACTCCTTGGTCCTTGAAGCTCAATGACAGCTCAATGATTCTCTCGAGCAGCTGAGTAAAGACGCTGCGGATGGCACTGGCAGTTTCATTGTTGTCCTTCAAAGACTTCAGGACTCTGTTGTGGAGCTGCACATCACGCAAGAGGTCAGCGAGAGATTCGAATAGGTGGACTGCTGCCTTCTGGATCTGATCGGGGTCCTTTTCGCTGAGGCTGAAAAGAGCATCCGAGATCGTGCGCTTAGGCTGGAGCGCGTCTTCGACCAGGTCAAGATATCTCTTTGATGCCCTCAGGTTCGTTGCAGGGTCAAACAACCGCATGAGATCCACAGTGAATCGCTTCACGGCCTTGTCGGTAGGGTACCTCTCGAGAAGCATTGCCACGATAGCAAAGAGGGAATCGTCGGGTCCCATCGTCTTTGTGAGCTGACCAAAAAGACCAAGCCGACGGTGCAAGGGAATATGTTCGTAAGCAGCAGTGAAACTCAACAACAGCTCCGCCGCGCCAAGTACGAGGTCCCTCTTGCGCTTCCGCAAAGATGCAGCGAGCGGAGGAATCACCCGAGAAATGGTCTGGTCGATGACATGGGCCGAGTACTCGTCCGTCTGGCGCAATGTTGAAGAACTCATAAAGGTGAAAATCGGCATGACGCTGTGGAGAACCGTGTCGGGGACGCTTGTTGCCAGACTGGAAATGAGCAAGAGAGCAGAGTTCTGGACCTGCGGATTGGCGTTTTGGCGGACGCAATCCACAAGAAGGTCCGCGCGAATTGCAGACTGGTCGATTGTCTCCGAGGTAACCTTCAACTTGTCGACGATAGCCAGCAGCGAAGTTATGATGAGACTTTGCAGATAGACGAGGCTAGACTGCGTCTGTATCTTATACTGTTGCAGCTCACCAAGGATCTGGAAGAGACCGCGGAGGAGCTCGGGATGTTCCTCAGGAGAGGATCCTTCTACGAGCTCCAACACCAAAGTCAACTTCTCAATGGCCTTAGCCGTATCTTCTGTGTCTCTGGCATCGAAGCGGGCCATTTCGGCTTTGCTCGTCCGTCTCCGTTTGGACGGTGGGGGGTTTTCGGGCAACCTCACGGCGGTAGGAACGCTGTCCAGGAATGATACCAAGGCCTGGGTCGGGAGATCCACAGCCCTCAGGGTCTCTAGCGCATTTTCCCTTTTGCTTTGCGCTGCGTCAGTCTCTGATGGATCCAGGGCAAGGTCTAGGAGAGACTGCGCAGCTTCCTCCTTGATATTGGCCTTCAAAGAAGGCCAAATAGTCCTCAGCCGCTCAAAAGCGGCTTGCTGGACATTTGACCTGTCAGATCCAAATTGGCCTCCGATAATCTTCTGCAACAATTGAACTCCTTCGGCGTCACGGGAGCCAATGGCTCTTAGGTGAGACCGATCAACTTCGAGCAGGTCAAGCGACTCCAGTTTGCATATCGAGGAGGCCTCGGATTGAGGCAAAGAGAGCCATTTCTCGACAGCCGGAAGAACGATCTGCACGCGAGCTGCAGAAGCACTTTTGCCGACACCATCCAAGAATGAAAGCAGCCCAAGCCTCACCCTCAGCAGAGGCGTGTTGACAGCGTGGCTGCTCAAAAATCCGCAGACGCCAGTCCGAAGAGCGCTTTTGAATTCGGGACCGTGTGCAGTCGAGCCAGCATGCTTGTGGGCATGGTCATCCACGGCACTCTGCAGGACCTGCTTGATGTGGTTGCCGTCCAAGATGCACTCCTCGAGCATTGGCACGACGGCAGTCGAAAGTACTTTGGACGCATCCTCGGCGGAGAGCCATTTGATCGAATTGCTTGAAGATCCATAAATTATCTCCCGAGCCCAAATCGAAGTCTTGGTGCCTTTCTGCGCTGTCTTGCTGGACACTGTTGCGGCCAGGCCGGCTGCTGCTTTGCGCACACCTGCAGACTTGTCCGACAACGCGTTGAGGATGTAGGGAATCAGTCCTTGAAAGTCTGAAGTCCCGTCGCGAAGACCACTCAAGTATTCCGTGGCCAGACGTAGCGCAGCGCTTCGCGCCAATGCAGGGTGAGATTCACACCAGAAGCGTGCAAGGAAGGTCAAAAACAGGGTATCATTATCGGTAAGCAGGGGAACTTGGGAGAATTTCTTGAGTTTTTCCTCGGACGAAACGCAACCGAGGAAGGCTTCGGACAGGGTAGCAAAGAGCTTCGAATCGTGAGTAGCAAGAAGAGACTGCTCCGTCGATCGCGTGGGAAGGCTGGAAATCACGTCCTCGCTAGCGTCCGGAAGCGCTGGAAGTGAATCCTCCATATCCACATCCTCTGTCTCTTGCTTGGCAGGTTCGATAGCAGGTCTCAGCACAATCTTCAATCGCATCTCCAGGTCCTCGACGTCCATGCCCTCGTCTTCGATGACTTTCGTGACGGCCTTGCCAATCGTTTCAGACTGATGCAGGCGAATAATCAGGTCTGCCAACTGGTCGCGCTGCTCAATAGTAACATCGGCTGCTTGGTCGACCCGGTGGATTGTCAAGAGTAGAGACTTGATAATGATCGACATTTGCGAGGAGTCGTAAACCTGAGCCTGGAGGGTTGTTTCCACAACCTCTAGCCACGCTTTTGTGTCGGAAGAGGCAGACTTTCCAAATTTTTCAATGATGGACAGGACAATACCGAAGGCAAGTCTGTCAGAGCGACACTGCTGAGAAACGGCCAAGAATTTGTCTGCCAACCGGTCGAGTTTGAGCAGTCCTCGGGCGACGGCTTTCGGGAGTTTTGCGCCCTGTCGTTCTTGAGCTAGGATGGCCAGAGAGAGCAGCGCATCATCGAGAGTCTCCTGAGACCAGCTGGAAACAATGGCCTCCATCATTCCGTTGAGAACTTTGTCCTCGAGGGACGCCTTTGAGGCCAAGACAGTCATAATCATGTAGCATCCGGTTTTGAGCTCGGGCGCATTCCTTAATGAGAGGGCTTCGTTCAGGACTGGCAGTATGCGAAGTAGGAAATCCTCCTCACGCTGACGCTGGATATTTCCGCGACCCGATTTCGTCCCATCAAGCTGGGCATTTACGGCCTGCGTAGCAACGCTTGCCCAGAATCTGAGCAGGCCAGGCGCCTGATTTTGGGACTTTGTTACTTTCAGAACATATTGATTCAGTGCCGAAAAGAAGGCAGGGGTATGCGTGGCCGTGTAAACGATTGTCTGGAATGGCGGGTTCTGGTAGGAGGTCATATAGGGATAGAGGAATCGGTACGTGGGGGATATTTTGCGCGGAACGATCGAGAGTAATGCGAGGAAAATGGGTTCGGTGTGGTATCGGAGAAAGGTCAGGATAGCAAACTCGGTGTTGTACTCGTGGATCCTGTAAAGTTGTCTCGGTCAGCGATTTTGCGGCGCAATCCAATTCTTCTACCAAGCACTCACTTGAAGCGCCTCACAAGCCATTCCACAGCCTTGATTGCAGGCTTGAGAAGCAACCAAGCACCTGCTAGCCCCAGAAAGCTCTCGATAACGTTGTCGAGTTCCTCATTTTCTGCCTTGGTCATTTGCGTCCTATCCTCCGTCTTGCTCTGTTCGCTGAAGAGGTTTTGCGCAAAAGATTTGAATCTCGGGTCCAAGTTGCATAGCTCCTGGAAGCCTTCGTGGCATATTTGGTAAATGGTGTTGAAGTCCTGAGACGCGGCAATCTTTGGTTCGAAGAGGAGCGATTTGCCGTGCGCAGCTTTTTGCGCCTTGATGTCGAGTTGATGGGTGCTTGTGGCGGCAATGGCCGCAAGCTGCTGCTGGAGCGAGGAGCTCATGTTGGCGTGGTCGGTTCGGGTCCCACAGCCAGGATCCTATCCATGGAAAAAAGGTTTCCGGGTGGTGAGGTGGACGCGCAAAAGCAGTTGAAGGTGGATGTCAAGACGCGCCGAGGATTGGCGGAAAACGATGGTCAAAATCGCCAACCCAAAAATCATTCTTACCGCCTAACTTTTCCACACGTCACCGCCTTTTTCTGCCGCATCGGCGTTTCGAGGCGCCGACGACTTGGACATCACCTCCGGGTCTTCTCGCTATGGATCATCACCAGGTACGTTCTTGCAGCACTTTTCTTTAATTGCGTCCGTTAACAATGGAGCAGGGATCCAAGCCTTCAGTCCCAAAATTCTCAAGCTTCAAGCCCAAAGCTCCCCCAGAGCCATCTAAAACGAGTGAAAGCAGCTCTGATCAGCCCGAGGCCAGAAGCAACCGCCACAGAGACAACGAAGCGCGGACAAATGAGAGCAGATATCGAGAACATCGTACACGACACAGCTCCAAGCACTACGACAACTACGAGAGGCGCCATCGCCACAGGGAACACCGGAAGCATGACGGTGATAAAAACGACCGCGGACAAGAAAGTCACCACAGGCGAAGGCATAGAAGCAGGAGCAGGAGCAGGAGTCGCAGCGAGAGGCATCGCTCGACAGGTCGTAATGATGAATTCAAGTCGTACAATGAAGTCAAAGTGCAGGCCGAGGACAGGGAGAAAGACTATTTTGTGATTGATCGCAAGGGTGATTGGGACAATCTCGTCTATGGAAAGCTTCACCGATGGACTATCCCGAATTATACTCGAGCCGGCGCTGGATATGTCCTGGGTCTTTCCCCAGATTTCAGAATCGACAGGTTTGAGTCAGATGAGAAAGGAATCGTCATTGCATCCAGAGGTCTCCGCGGAAAACCTGAACGTCGACTTCTGTCCCGGCAGCATCGATCACAAGACTTGCCCACTTTGAGAGTCATCAAGCCTATGGATGAAGTTCAAGACGAATTTGACAGTACTCAAGACTTCATATCTATCCGCAGTAGAAAGCGCAAACGCGGGTCCGAAGAACCTGAGACGGAGGGTGAGCAAGTCGATTACAGGTCAATTGAAGGCAAAACAAAGGCAAAGAACGCTTTAGACGATTCCGACTTGGAAACCGCCGATGACAGCCTCGACAGCGATGCTTACCAGATCTTTTTGACCGAAACCAAGGAGCGCAACGCCATCCTTACGAGAAAGGTCCAAGAAGAACCCCACTGTCTTCAAGCATGGCTAGATCTGATCGACCACCAAGAGGCGATGATCCGAATTGGGTCGTCCGATGTCCATCGAAATCTTAAAGCCACTGAACGGCATGCACTCGCCTCACTGAGACTCGACATTTACGAAAGAGCCTTGAAATCAGTCCACGACGAACGCTTAATCCTCGGACTTATGAATGAGAGCTCGAAGATCCATGGACGGGAAGAGCATTTTGAGAAATGGAGGCAGTATCTTCAGAATCACCCTGAAAGCACGAGCCTGTGGATCAAATACGTCGACGCTCTTCAGACCAACCTGGCTGAATTTCGTTACGAGACCTGTCACGCAAAATACCTGGATTGCCTCCGTATCCTGTCGGGCCAGGGCCCTCAATCTCATCATTGCTTGCGCATCTACTTACTCCTTCGTTTGACGAGTATGATGCGAGATGCAGGGTACCAAGAGCGCGCAATGGCGCTTTGGCAGGCTTTGCTCGAATTCCAGCTTTTCCGGCCCAAGGGAGCATCAATTCAAGATTTTGAGCAATTTTGGGAAAGCGAGTGTCCACGTATTGGCGAACCTGGAAGCCAAGGATGGGCGGCTCACCAACAAAGGGGAGAATGGCCAGATCCTCCAGAAACTAGCTCAGTCATCCCTGATGCTTTCACTTCCAGCAAGAATATCTTCGATAAGTTTTTGGCCAACGAGAAGCGACTTTCAGAAGCACTTGCGAGGCCAGGAAGGACCATTGACGAGGCGGGCGAAGATGATCCATTTCATGTGGTCTTGTTTAACGACATTCAAAGCGAACTTGAGCTTCTCCAGGACGAATTACCGCCCACAATGCTCGTTGAGGCATATCTTTGCTTTTGGGGCTTACCGCCTCTTACAAACTCGGGACTAGAGACACGAGCATGGTGGTTGGATCCTTTTCTTCGGCGGGAGCGTCTTGATGTTCGGAAATCCGGGACAATGTCTGCGGAGGAAACGGAGGCGAATAACTCCACCTTTGATTCTTGGAACCCTGAAATGACTTACACGCAAGTCTCGACAGCCGACCTCTATGATGGCAGCTCCTTCGCACAAGTCAGCCTCCAGAGTCAGCAAGACTGGCTCAGGAGGACTCTCAAAAGCCTTGCCGGTGCTGTCGACTCTGATAATATTGCAGAGTACTACCTAGCCTTGGAATGGCGATGCAATCCGAGTGGTGCAGCAAAGGCGGCCAAGGCAATCCTGAAAAAGCGATCTTCCAGTCTGCGTTTGTACAACGCCTATGCACTGATTGAGAGTCGGTCTGGGAAGAAGGCCGAAGCAAACCGGGTCTTTTCGACGGCTCTTGGATTGAGCCCTCAACTTTCTCATGATGCTCAAAAGACTTCCATCTTACTCTGGCGTACTTGGATTTGGGAATCACTTCGCGAAGATGATCAAAATGCTCTACGGCATCGCGTATCGTGCATCGGGGACGCCAAACCAGCACCTGAGCCACCGGCTTCCATTGAAGAGGACCAGCAATTCAGCCCTTCCACTCTCCTCAAGGTGCGACGCACCCTTAGCGAAGGCCGTGACCACTTCCTCTCGACCAACGAGCCTATCCTCGCGGTCCAGTACACTGAATGTCTTGCCATCCTGGAATATCTCCACAGCCAACTCGATATTACCGCCGCTCTGGAGCCCTTTCACAGCCTTTCGAAGCAGTTGGCAGCTCGAGGACAGCTCCACTCCGCAGCTCACGAAGCGGCACATCAAGCCAAGTACCGGCTGTTGACGCACCACGCGCAGCGAACTAAGCTCTTCAAGCCGTCGATTCTGCGTGAGGAGCTGCAAGAAAGCGTCGCGCTTTTCCCCAACAACACGCACTTCCTAGCGCTGTTCGCCGGCCACGAGGCGCGTTTCCGTATTGACGACCGCCTGCGCGCCATCTTGCAGGACGTAGTGCTTTCCAACAAAAGCAATGATGGCAGTGGGCCATCAATCATCGCCTGGCACTTTTCGATTCACAGCGAAATCAAGCGCAGCCAGGCCATTGGCGGCACCGGCACGAGCCACGCAGTGCGTGCCGCCTTTGAAAAGGCGCTCCACAGCAACGAGACCGGCAGCAAGAGCGCCGCGCTGTGGTCGTCGTACATCGTCTACCTCGCCCGGCACCTCGGTGATGTGCAAGCCGCCAAAGCCGCCTTCTTCCGCGGCCTCCTGCGCTTGCCGTTTTCTAAGGACTACATTTTGCTGGCGTTTGAGGTCTTTGGGGAAGCGGTGCTCGGCTTCAAGGATGCGAGGAGCGTCTACAATACGTTGCAGGAGAAGGAGTTGAGGGTGAGGGTTGACATTGATGCCGAACTGGAAAGGGTGGAGAGGATGGTGGAAGAGAGGCGGGCTCGCGATTTGATGGAGATGGACTATGAACAGAGCTCTAAGGGAACGAGGAGGGCTGATTGAGCCTCTGCTTTTGCTTGGTAGGTCAGGAGGATGCATTATAAGACGAAAACTCTTCGAGACAAAGGTTCGAAAAAGGCTTGGATTATAGCACGGCGGAGGACAGTGCAAGACGACTCTGCACTCAGGATATGAGCTGAACAAGCTCTGGCCTCAAATTCCATTTTTCCAAACGAAATCTCGAGCACACATACCGCTTGAAGAATGCTGCCCCTGGCACTTGCTGCTCGCCCAGTAAGTGTCACCCATGATCTCTCTCCCTTCGATTCTTAGTTACGGTGTCAAAGTCACGCAGAATTCAGCCGACTTTCGAATCACTGAGTCGAAAAGTGCGAATACTGGGAGCATTCGAGCGCCTCTCCTCTCGAAACATAGACATTTGCTCTCTTCGAAGGTTAGCTACAGGGAGCGGTCGAGAACTCCTGATCGGCCTTTGAATTGTCATTTCCTCTCGCAAGTATTCATATTCATATGCCCACGAATGCACACCTATGTTTTTGTGTTTCAACACCATTTTATTAGCTTTCGACTGCCTATGAGGCAACTACCTACGAGGCTATGTCCACCTTTCTTGGTGAATCCAGAAGAAAGCTACCGAAAACCAGACGCAACCAGAAAGCGCCATACGCGCCCACCCATTGGTATAGAACGCCGAATGACCAGAGACCATGAACCATTGTGCTCCATCACAAAGCCTAGTAATCAGACTACGTCATCGGCTCGTCCTCCAGATTCGACTCGTTCTCCCGACGACGCAAGACAGTCGAGAAGCGTCCAGAACCACCGGGGAGACGATGATCAAAGGCCGCCTGCTGGGGAGACGGCCAGCCCATCGGACCAATCCTCGCCTCAAAGACGTTGCTCAGCACCCATTCATCCAGGGGCGGAATGACTTGGACGATCTCGGCCAGGCCCGCATCGTGGGGCATCATCATCATGGGCTCGATAGCCGCGCTGCGCTGCGTGATGAAAGTCAACTGCGTTGCGTTCAGGTGGCTCGCATGTTCCCGCTGCTTGAACGACGAGTCCAGGTCTTCGTAGCGGAAAGGCCTGTTGGGCAGAGCGCAGTAGCCGCATGAGATGAGCTCGAGCTCCTGCAGCGCCAGGTCGTCTTCAAAAGCGTTGCGCGACTGCTCTCCCACCGAACGAAGATTGATGCCGGGTGAGACCTTGTCGAGCACGCCGCTCCAGGCGTCGGGGTGGGGTACCCGACCAATCGTGGCACCAGCAGGATTGTTCATCGGACCTCGCCAAAACAGAGTGGGGTTTTCAAATGGCAGAAGTGAAGGGCGATTGGGTGCGGAGCTAAAGAATGCCGACTGATGGAGCAGCTCATCGACAGGTTGGACCGGAATTGGGAAAAGAGGAGGCTCCCTGTAGCCCAGAATAGACACCGAGTCCAGAGTGAGCTTGCGAAGACTTTGGTTCTTCTTGTTCAGAACCAACTTGGTCATGGCGTCTGCAGTCATCCAGCAATTCTGGACGCGAAGCTCTTCGACAAAGGGGAAGCTGATGACACCGTCGAAGTTGACTTGCCGGCCCCAGGCTATCGCTCCAGGCTCGTAGGAGAGGAATGGGACAGGAAGGAGAAACATGTTCCGACCATACATGCCCTTTTCGTTTTCGCCACCACTGGCCCAGCCAAAGGCCAACTTTTTAATGTTCTTGATCGGGGCGATGTACTTCTCCAAGAGTTCGCGGAATTTGGGTACAGCCCTCGAGGGCCTGACATCGGTACAACTCACCGATCCAAGATCGTCCTTGTGGATCTGCCGGAATTGGCCAACAACGAATATCTTGACCCTGCACAAATGAGGCAGCGCGGCCCAAAAGTCGGCACGGCAAAGAAAGTCCATGAAGTCAGCGGACAAGCGATCGATGTTGAGCGTTTGCACGAGGGCAGAAGAAGGGAGCGTGTCGATAACCGAGACGACAAATGATGTCAGGAATGCATGCTGTGCCCACCAATTCTCGAGAAGCAACTCAATCTGGCGAGGACTAAGTCGGTTCGGCACAATAGGGTGCCTTCTTCGCTGTACCGTCACAGGAAATCGCGTGTCAGTGGATTGGAGCTGGGGCTGGGACACGACAAGATATCCCGCATCGAACATTGGGATCTCGGGGATGGCGACGTCGCTTCCAACTGCCTCCCAAAGGATCCGACGACTGAAGTACTGGTTCTCGGATTTTGACTTGTCGCAGGGCATGGGCATAATGTTCGAAGAATCCACGACATGTAGCGTGGAGCAGTACAGGTTGACCCTGTCGTTGACAAGGCCGAACTCGGCATCGACGATATCCCAGATCTTGCGATACGCCGTGGTCTTACGCGACGGCTCTTGGAAGAAGCTCTGCTGGATGATTGGTTCCCGCTCGACCAAAAGCTGGTCTCGGATTGATTTGTCCGGGCCTGCAAGCCAGCCCAAGCTGTTGTCGACCGAGAGCGCCAGCTCTTCCACTCTCGAAAGGGTTGAGATGGCCTCTCGCACTACGGAACCATCATCTGCGAAGCCTTCGAGGTCTTTCATGCGGTCATAACGTGGGTAGTCTGACGAGGGCCAGTTGTAGCGGCCCCAAAAGGTTGAACTTGGCGACAGCAGTTTCTTCTCGGGAGGGACAGCGAGGACAACTATGCAAAATTAGAAGATGGATCACAGCATTTCAGAAACAAACTTACCTTCGGGGATTTCGAACCGTATGCCAAACCTCTTAATGTTCCGGCCATGGTTGTGGAACAAGTCAACGTCGACCACCACGTTCTCCCTTTCTTTGCCAGTATCAGAAGGCAGACAAGGGCGGGCATTCTGGAAGATGCTCATGTGGAAGGGAACGACGATTGATTCGAAGAGGATAGGTGAAACATATTGTTCAATCTCCCTGCACGTGAGTCGGAGGGCCTTTGCGTCTTCCATCGACAAGTGGAAGCAGACGAGCTTGTAGAGTTCTGCTGGCAGGTTGGTTCCCTGGACACTTTGCAAGGGCCAGGTGGGACCTAACGAGGAAGACGCAGAGTCGGAGTCATTTGCATCGCCCGTAGTAGCATCGTGAGTAGTAGCATCGCGGGTAGTAGCATCGCTGGTAGTAGCATCTGTTGGGGCCAGACCAGGAATTCGCGACATGAGCGGACCCGTACAGAGGCTGAATCTGAGTGGGCGTAGGAAGGGATTGTCGAGGTCGGGCCACACGTTACTGCCTTCGCGTGGAGTCATGTCGAACTTGAAGACCATACGAGGGACCAATGACCGGATTTGCTCCAGCTGCACATCCTGGTCGGACCTGAGCGGCGGTTGAGGACGCAAACGTTGGCGGCGTCCCAAGACGCCGTAGCCCAAGTAGCCATTAGGATTCATCCTGGGCGGAATCAGCCAAATCGGCTGTTCAGTCACCTGTGTAGTAGTTTAGCAGTTCTGGGACAACAAACAGATGATCTGGAGGACTTACTGCGTCCGATACTCCAGCCAGACGTGACTGGCGCGCAGATCGCTTTGGCTCGACCTGGTCGTCAACGAAAGCTGCTGTCAAGTAAACGATGCAGTTGGTAAAGAGATGGATCGCCTTGGATGCAATGTTGATGAGGGAGTTCGACGTCCTTCAAGCTGCGCGGCAACTAGTCCGAAATTGGAAGTAAGCTGTCGGGTACGGCCGGCCGGTAGGGCTGAACAGGGTACCAGTTCCGCGCGGTGTGATTAGTCGAAGACAGCAAGATCGCTGCCAATGGTCTTGGGCACGAGTGAGAACCTAATGGAACAACAGGAGTGGATTCCTCAGTCGCGCGCTTGAGGTGATGGAGTAGAATCAGGTCTAGTAGGTAGATGGATGATCTCGGGACAATCGCAGGGGACTAGAAGTGACTCATTATACGTCGCGTATAGTATACATCTATAGTATACGTCGCGCGACCAAATCTACCACTGGTTGGGACGGTGAGGGGTCGATCGGACGACTCAACCTACAGTGCAGGCACACCTCTTCTCGCTCCTTCATAAGATTAAACATCAGAGACGATTTGAGAAAGACGTAACTGGCTCAGGTCAAGACATTAACAAGGTACTATTTGCGAAGTCGTCTTGCTATATTGCTAGAGGTACGAGACCCTTAGTTTTGAAGTGAAGAATATGATGGAATCATGCAGTTCGCCAGCCAGCCACCCACCGCAGTTCTCTCAAAGGAGGGCAAACACAACCGCCCCAGCGGCAAGAGCCAGCCCAGCAAGCGCGACCCTCGACCTAGCGGCCGTGTTCCTCGCAGCTTGTTCGGCAGCCGCCGTGGGCGGAGGCGTCTGGTTCTCGGGTTGTTTGGCAGCCAGGGCCTTGAAGGCGTCCACCGTTTGTTGCCCGGACGTCGGACTGCGTCGAGTGTCAGAGTCAGTCCTGCTTGAACGAATATCTCTGGAAACGACTACTACTTACGCGTTAATGGCGCCCACCATGCCTTTTTGGCAGTGCTTCCCTTGACTGCAGTAGTACCACCGAGGCCGGTCATCCGTGATCTTGATGGTGAAGGCGAGGATGCCGTTGCTAGCCGCCACGGTGGTTGGCATGAAGCCGGAGAAGAAGGCGTCTTTGCTGTTGATGGGCTGGCAGGGAGCGTCGAAAGTCGATTCTACAACCGAGTGGTTCTGGACAAACAAAGGCAAAATCAGTCCACCTTCTACACTGCCAAAAGCAGCAGCTGATAGTTGGTCACAGAATCGACCCGCACACACTCATCATACGCACATTTGGATGGAACTGGAATTGAACAAACGAGCCCACTGGCGCCTGGACATCATCCGGATAGAATGCGAGCACGTTATCCTGATTGCTAACTTGTACCACGATGACTCGGTCGCCCGGTCCGGCAGAAGCACCGCCCTGCTGCTGCTGCGGTTGTTGCTGTTCTTGTCGCTTGAAAAGGCCACCGCGCGGCGAAGAGTTGGTCATTACACCGAGCCGTGGTGCAGGCAGCCCCGCGCGAGGTACAGCAAAGTCCATATGCGGTCTGGGTCGAAATGTTGCAAGCGTTGAGCTTGCGCTGAGGAGCACAGCAAACAGGTATTTGGTTAACAACATGGCCAGTCGGAGGTTGCAACGAAGGGAAATCCGGAACCAGAGAAAAAGAGAACGGCCCTACGCTGATCACCGGTCTAGCCAGTGAACGAAATGAAAGATGGGAGAAGACGCCTTGGGCGCGCAAGGATAAGTGAGTGTTGGCAGAGGTAACGTCGAGACTGGATAACTTGCAAAAAGACTTCCATTTGGTAGAGGCTACCGCACCCTCTCTATTATGTTGCGCATTGGCCAAGTAGCCTGCCCACTCCGTCTCATATCTTGAGGCTTTGCCTCACAAGCATCCTTCGTGACAGGTTGCGGGGTAGTTGTGCTTCAGACTTGCATGTCGGGAGGTCGGTGAATATCAAATAGAGCTGATGGAGTCGAGCTCAAGTGCCATACCGAATGGCGCTATTCCTCGTTGACAGAAGCGCTAAGCGGTTGACTTGAGGGGCAGGTGTGTCAACACCAAATGGGCGGCAAGAGAAGCCGGAAACACCAGCGGTCATTGGTGCTCAGCTAGGTCATTTCCAGATTCGTCGTTGAACCTGCAGCCTGGTTGGCGATGCTCGTGGTGGACTCGACAAAATGGGTGTGCTAGGTTTGAGCGCCGTCGCGCCAGCCGGAGATGCGACATCTCTCGGGCCACCTTTTTCATCAAACGCGGCTGGTTGACGGGAAAACCAACTGTGCATATCCGGAAACCTCCATACCAGCCAAAGACTAGCCAGGTCAAATGACCGAGGGGGCGAGGTAGAAAGAGCCCAGCCCGCCCCGGTCCGCCAACCCACGAGCAACCCTGGATATTTGCACACAGCATAGATATACAGCATGAGCTTCCTCGGTGGATTTTAAATCATGAAAGGGAGCTCCGGGCAGCTGAGCTTTTTCGAGACCCTCCCAAATTCATGAGACCAAATAACTCCTGGGGAGAAGAATGTCAAGGGTCGTCGTTCATGGCAGCAATAAGTCGGCATTTTGCGGCAGCCAAGTTCGCCAATGTAGAAGCAGGTCTTCGATCAGAAGTCGAGCAGGAGTTGCGGCGCCAACTTTTCCAGGTCCTCCACCTACGCGCAAGGATATCCAGTTAGCACACCACGTCTTCGAGCAAAGTGCGTCAAACCCATGGCTCACCTGCAAGAACCCATCATCTGCCCCGCCCATACGCTCCTCTTCGGTCTGTCTCCCGATCATCGCCCTGGCCAGCGCCTCTCTGACAAAGGTCTCAATGTACTTTCCCGTTACTGCCATTGCCTCCTTTCCTATTCGCATCTCCTTGTCCTCGAATCCCTCGTGCAGCAGAGCATTCAGTAGCTTTGCTGGTATCGGGTTCTTTGCGACTGCACCAAACGCATCTTGGGACGGTGGCAAGGCAGGCTCGTGATTCCTTGCGGGAGAAACATCGTGGGCGGAGGAGCTGCGGCGGCGAGTTGGCAAGTTGGTCGCGCGGGACTTGTCAATCAGGTCATCTGTGTCGAAGTCGTCCTCAATGTCTGACATGATGGGACTCGAAGTGATGACAGTAGCCGCTGGTTTGAATGCGCCGCCTGGGCGAGCCATGGAGCTTGTCCCGGGGCGCGCCGGTGCGACTCTGGCGGCGGTGCGCGAGGTGGCTGTTTGGCTAGGACCAGCTTCGGCTGTGGTTGCTTGGGTTTTCAGTTGCCGAGGTGGTTTGAAGGCCTTGTTGGGGATGTGCTGTCGTACCGGCGGCATCCTCAGTTCGTATGGGCTGGCGGTTGGAAATAGCGATGGTGAGGGTTGTTTGGTCGGGAAGCAACACCGAGCATCGACAACAGCAAGGACGCGTTCACGACACGCGCATCACGTGGCAGTCACGCGACAATTCAATTGACAAACAAATCTGCAGCGTCAACCAGCATTCTGTAAATTGCACAATATAAGTCGGATGCCCCTGACGCAATTTTCGATGCAATGTATTATGGCAGCGGGCCGCTGGGCCGCCGGCAGGTACCTTAGTTTTGTAGGAGTGGCAGTAAAAAGGACTGGCTGGGTATATGCTGCGCCGCAATGCTCGCAAAAGTAATATCAACGCCCCCTCCCCTCCCTCTTGAGAGAACCAGGAACGCCTTGCAGATCGCGCCCCAAAACGCCACAAAATATGCAGGTGTGACTCCATGCAGCTGCGTTGTGCAACTTCTCCTCTGCCCTTCGAGACACGTCGGTCATGCGACTGCAGCCAGGAGCAAATTCAGAGGCGACAAAAAAGAAGATGGCGCATCCAACCAAATGAGAGAGAGACCTAGGTGAGATTGAAGGAAAAGGTGCAATATCCAATCACTTCTTGAAAAGCGCGATGAAACTCTTTCTTTTGCTCATCTTGGGCATCGGCTTCGACTCGGGGATCGCTGGCGCTTTGTAGCCGTTGAGGTTGGGCGTTGACTTCATCGGCGCCATCGACTTTCTCTTGGCGGTTCTGACATTCAGCTTGCTGTCCACCGGGGACAGGTCCTTGACCTCGCCGGTACTAGGAGCACGTTCAGGTATTGGGGTGGTGACATCGAACGGAAGAGGGCTGGCGAGCGGCGGCGTGACGATGCTGGCCGATGCCATCGAGCCATTGCGCGAGGGAGGCTGTGTCTTTGCCCGAAGCATGAAAGATCTTCTCGACTGCTTCGTCGTCGGACGCTTGACCTCGCCGTTGGCCTCGGCCTGCTTCTTTTGCTCACGCTCAATCTCGCCTAGGACGGTTCGACCATTTGTAGCCAGATTCGCCTCCTCCAAGGGATGAAAGCGGATGATACCCCTTTCTGGCGTTACATTGAGAATCTCGTCAAGAAATTGTTGGAGAAGAGCAGCGTTGCGTTTGTTTGTTACCGGCTGAACCAGCGACGGAACGGTAGTTAGGCTGAGGACGTAGGCGGGCTCGAACGAGCCACTAAGCAACAAACAGGTCGAGTGCTGGAGGCTAATCATGATGCTGGATTCGGGTCTTTGGAAACGCTGGGAGAGTTGCGAGGAAAGATCTGTGACCAATGTGTACTCGTCCTTGATCTGCAAGCGCATCAGAAGCTATTCGACGGCTGAGAAAAATATGTGATTTTGCACGCACGATGACATTGGTCTTGAGTTCGGCGACAACTGGCGAATCTTTGACCACGCGATCTCTCGCCATGCCTGTCGCGTCCTTGTCGCTGAACTGGCCGTCGTAGAACTGAGTTCTCCGCTTCGACTTGACGCTGCGAGGAGTGTTGTTTGCGTCAGGCAGATCGAGCTTCTCGCCAGACGGACCCCTGTCCACGGGCCGCATAATGTTCTTCCGCTCTTCAAGGGTCTCGCCCTCGTGAATAGTGCCGATTGGCGATTTTGGCGGAGGCTCAAGAGAGATGTTGGTTGGAACAGGAGACAGCTGGTCTTTTTCGGCGGCCGGCACGATCAAAGTTGTTCCCACAGCCTTGGGGAATTGATCGGCAGGGTCGGCCATTGTCGAAGTGCTCGCCCTCTCATTCGACATGTTGGAGGGATCTTGACTATGAACAGAATGAGGCATGTTGGGAGGAATACGTGGAGATGACGGGGGAGTGTGTATGGGAAAGCGAGAAAGCCGATGATGGGATTAAGTAAAGCAGAGGGATCCTTTGGGATCTAGAGACGACGGCAAAGGGCGGGCAAAGGTTGTACATGTGACATTCCTCGAAGGGGCTCTGGGTAGGCAGGTGGCGTGGGGATGTCAGAGGCGCTACTGGATAAGGCGTGGAGGCTGCGAGCGTGGCGTTGCGCGGCGGGAGCTGGAAGGGACGGACGCACCAAGATGGGCGGGCAGGTGAGGTAGAGGGAGAGACGAAATGAAAAAAATGAAAATGGGGGGAAGTGGGAGTTGAATATGAAGCACACGAGTGGAGCACAAGGCAAGACAAGGACAAGAGAGATGATGAGAGATATGAAAAGCTGCAGCAGGGCGCATGCAGGCTGGGATAGGAAAACAACAGTTAGAGTGTCTGTGGTTTGGGACCGCAAGACGCGCATCCACGCATCCAGAGCCCGGGGTCGCGCGTGTGGAACCCTAGCAGGCATGCGACGAGTGCGGAAAGGCTCGTCGCCTTATCGCCATTTACGAGAGCGGTGCTTGGTCGTCGACTGTGGCACTGTTATCGAGCCTGTCTATAGTCATCATCAGCCGCAAAGGAAAGGGAGCGACCTTGAGGTGGCGATTCTGTGCATCGTCGGTGTTGGTAGTGGTGGTGAGACGAGCGAAACGGGCTGGCCAGGTGAGTGTATGGAGGTGTTGAGGTTTCTGTCACTACGACTGTCATCGGTCCCCCGTCTCGTCTCGTCTCGATCCCATCTCTCGCTTCTCGTATCGCCTCTCACACCCTCGATACAAAACAACAAACACCGCTGTGTGCGCACAAAAATAGGTGATAGACCCAATCCCTTGCAAGCCACGGCCGGTCGTCCTTCTGCACGGCTTCCTTGTGCCGCGTCATTCCGCAGCTACCTGTACCGACTCCAACGGTTGTCACTCCCTCCAAAGCGCAACGTTGCACCACCGGGCCCTCAGCCCCGTCTCGTACCCTCTTCCTCCCTCTTCCCTTCGGACAGCCCCCCATCGGCAATCCCATGATTGAGATATCTATCCATGCTCACGGCAGTATCTAGCATACGCATGCATGCACATCCCGCGACCTCTCCCTCATTTTCGTCTTCTATCTTCACTCTTATCCAGCCTCTCCAAAACTCTACCTTCCGTCGTCAAGAATGTGCCGCTCGCTGTGTTGTACCCTGTTTACCTAATGACTCCCTCTGAAATGAATTCTGACAGCACACAGCGTTGCACCGCGCGGCTGCATCCGCAACGATCTGGAGCACTCATGCCGTAGTACCTGTACGGACAAGCGATGTACCATCGTCCACTTTGCAACTTTAATTCGTTCAACTGCTCTTGTCCACTTTCACCGACAATTGACCCAGCCCCTTGGACTACAATCCTTCAAATTTGAATCCCGCCGGCCGGCTGGCTTGGTGCCAGTCACAAAATGCAGTTCTAGACTCGACTTGGAAAGATTCTGCATTCAAGCCCCAGTACGGCGGAAGAATTGCAACTCAAGCCGAGGCCTTCGATCAAAGGCGAGCATGACTCCATGTCCAGGTCATCTGTCAGATGGCAATGGCTGCCGCGTGCCATCCGCCGTCGTTGACCGTGGTGGCTCTTGTGTCTGTGACAACAATATGAACGAGAAACAATATCAAGCAAGAATAGAAGCGCCAAAGAAGCATTTCGCGTCGAACAAGGAGATCCCAGAGCTTCAAAGCCTTCCTGAATGCTTGCTTTGTAGCTACCCACGTGGCCGAGGCTTGCGGAGAGCAACGTATATAATGAGCGCGGTAGTCCATGTCGAATTGCTTCATAATTCAAGTCTCATTTTCGGTATCCAAACACTTACACTCTTTGACCGACCCGTCAGCATTCCACACTCTTTGTACCAACCAAGCCAACCAAAACAATCAACATGCCCAAGGCTCTCTACATGCGTCCCAAGTACCACGACGAGCTCCCCAAGTGCCTTGTCATGTAAGAGGGCTACTTCGGCGCTGAGATAAGAGGGGGAGAAAACAAAAACAGAAAAACAAAGTCATAAAGCCGGGACTCTGTTCATCCACCTGCTTGTGGATCAGTACTTAGTTGAATGGATCTTGTTCCGGAAAACATTTCCTCGTGGATTGGATGTGAGAAACATGTATGCTAATCTAACAGGGAGGACCTCAGGGTATCATCGAATCGTCTCTCCAAAACGCCTCGTCGTGCCAAAATCAATACTCCTGCGCTTCTTGCTCTGACCATCAGCTCACCAACGCTGAACGCTCATGCGCCAACGCCCTTCATCTTGGCTTCCCTCCGTTCGGCCTCCCTCCTCTCATCCACTCGGCTCAAAAAGTCCATACGACCCAAGTATCCCTCCTTTGCACGCCCATACTCGTCCAACTCGTCCGCGATGCCCTCGCGATCCACATACCCGGCCCAATCCAGCCTACTCTTATCCACAGTGTTGAGCTTCTGCGCCTTTTCAAGCCGCTGGGCCCCCACCGCTGCTGCCCCTTCTGCAGGCGTCATACTGCCTCCCTTGTCAGCCAGGCCGAGAGGAATAGGCGATGCGGCTGCCAACGTCGGGTCGAGCAGCCTCCGCCGGTTCGCCCACGTGAGTTGTTTGTCGGCTGGCAGGCCCTTGACCTCTCCAGTGGGATTGGGGTCGAAGCGCGATGGTCGGCGCAGCGGGCGGCGGACTGTGGATTTGGCGTCCTCGGACGGGGCTGCCGGCGCGCCATCTGGAGGAGGAGTCGCTGATGCACTTCTGCTAGGCGCATCTGTCTTGCTGTTTTTCTGCTCCTGCTGCTTTTGCGCTTCCTGTTGTGAGAGGTACAGCTTTGCTTCTGCCGAGTTCTTGGGCACCTGGCGTTCTTCTGTTATGCGGTCGCCGGCGAAGTCGTAGGTCCGCTTGATGGTAATTGTTTCTTCGTCCTCGGGCGCGGTTGCTGCGGGCGTCGCACTCGGCTTTTGAGCATCGCCATTTGTAGGAATTGTAGGTGTTGATGGTTCGGGGTGCCTCGCGACGGGGGCAGAGGCTAGCTGGGACCAGATTTCGTCGATATTTGCGGTTGCGCCTTCGATGCCTGCCAGAGGCCGTCGTTCCTTTTGCCTGCATTGCGCACTTGTATCAGACGACCTTGCTGTTTGAAACTCGTTGTGCCTATCAATCACTCACTCTGTCCTCCTCTGTGCCCTCGTCTTGACGAGCCCGCCCTCACCACCTTCAGCATCGCTGAGGAGCACGTCTTCGTCATCGGAGCCGTCTTTTCTGCCACCCCGGCGCTTCTTTCGCGCTTTATTTATCGTGACCTCATCTCCAGAGTCGAGAGCCTCGTCGTCGGGCGTGTCGCGCTTGCGCTTGTTCTTGGTAGTCTTGCGGTTCGAGGCGCGATTGTTGGATTCATCATCGGAGCTGGAGCTGGAAGAGTCCTCTTCCGCGACGACCGTATCGGGATTGAACTCGTCGTCCGAGGCAGAGTTGTAGTTTTCGTCGTCAATCAGGACACATGGGTCAGCCATGAGTGCGTTAAAGATTGGAGTTTGTATAATACAGTGCAAATGGGTTACATGTACGTGCTTGCGAACAAATGGCGGGAGGACGCGACAGGATCGGCGCCAGGGTGTGGTGAGAGCCAAATTTTACGGCGGTCGGCAGAGATCCGAAGCGCAGGCGGACGAGGCGATCCAAAAATGCAACTTTCGTACACCGACACAGCATGCCATGTAGGCATGAGTGTTTTGGTCTTGGAGTGAATCCATATTAAGCTTTCAAATCCATATTAAGCTTTCAGATATTTCACATCACCTTCCACATCTTTCACGAGCCGGCTCTCATTCTTGAATTACTAACGTCTCCAGATCAGCTACATGCATTCATTCCAGCTACACTGTTCGACTATAGACTTGCTCTTGTTTCGTATCCCCGATCAAGCACAGGGCTCAGAATTCTATGGGACAGGTTCTCATCGACGAATTCAGGCCTGTTTCGAAACTCCTTGTGCGAGGCGGGAAAATCAGTAACGCTTCGTGCAATCTGCACTCATCTCAGCCATAGTCCCTTCCCCGCCTTAAGAGCTCTATTCTCCTCATAGTTCGTCCGCAGGCATGCACCACGCTATGCAACGCAGAAGAAGCAGCAATTTCGAGAGTCGTTTCTCTTTCAGTATCCTTTCAGCCACTCATGATCGTGTCAATGGTCGTATCGCCGTCACCGTCTCCATCGCGCTGGGCACCGTAGTCCAGATCGAATATCTTGTAGTGCCTCAAGTCCTCGCCCAGAATGCAAATGATGCGCCTGTCTTTGCGACCATTGACTTCGAGTCGAAGCGGCACGAAGTGGTCTCCGGCTGGGAATACATGTTTGACATAGCCGCGCCAGTCGTCAGCGCCGACAGCTTCGAGTCGCCATGAGTCCCTCTTCTCGAGTGGGATGGCCGACCCGCTTGGCATTGCATGTGCTCCTGTTTCCGGCGCGAAGGTCGTTGTCGTGAATTGTGCTGTTGGCGCAAACTCGCGCGAGTAGATTGAGTAGGGTAGGAAGAGGAGGTACGAAGCAGAGTCGTGACGGAGCAGCAGTATCAGTGACGAGTCATCGGCAAACTTGACGTCCTGGATTGTAGCGCCCGAGAATTCGACTGTATTCGCTTGCATGGAGCGCACGTCGGATTCCACATCTTCAAATCTGTCGGCGTGGACAATGCGATGGATGCGCACTGACTAGTCGTTAATCACAATCTTGCAGCAGGAAAGGGAGGATTGCTTACCTTGATTCTTTGCTTCAGAAGGAACAATGGCAACATAGGTTGTCATGTTGGATGACTCTTCCTGTCTCTGGGGTTGAGGTTAGCGCATGAATTCATGTATGGAGGAGCAAACAGACCTCGTAGACCATCCGCATGTCTGAGGTCTCTGATGGCTTTTCCGCCTCGAGGAAAAGACCGCAGCTCAGGCTACAATTGGCTGCCTGCCACGCCGTGATTTGTGCAAATAGTTTGTCACATTGTGTCTGCAGGAGCTGTGTCACGGAAGAGGTGCACAAGCTGCCCTGCTCAATGTGCAGTCCCATCTTGTGTCGTTTCAAGTTGTTTTTGACGATTTCGTACTCCAACAACCCCAGCCTGAAATCTCCCAAATCTTGCTGACGCCTTAAGAAGGGAGTGAGCCTGCTCTCTTTGAAGGTCCTTTGGATATACGCGAACAGCTGGCCAAAATCGACGCCGGCGTCCTTTTCAGTCTCCTCGGTCGCCTGAGGAGCTGGTTCGGCCGCTTGTGTGTCGATTTCGTGGCGCAGCCATTTGGAAAATTCCACAAATTGGCGACGCTCTTCTCCCGCGTAGACAAGGATGTTGTGACCCAGGAGCCTTAGGGATCGGACAGTGTCCAATATCTCGGTCAGGTCTTGAGGAGCCACGTTGATAATTGAGCTGGATCCTGTATAGCTCGCCAGCCCACGGAGCATACTGACAACGATACTGCAGCGATCAAGGGCGGGGAGCAAGTTCTCATGGGTCATCTCCAGTACTTTCGTGTACCCCTGAGTTGCCGCGTGATCCCACCGTTTGTGGCCCTGAAAAGAGATGTTAGCCTGGTAGACTCCCAAAATACTGCATGTCTTACGTTTTCCGTCAGTTCATCAGTCAGCCATTCCTTGATGGTCTTCGGGCAGTGGCCAGTCGTTGCCAGGTGGTAAAGGCTTTGAACCAGGTTAGGTTCTCCTTTCGACGCCAGTGTCTCATCTATGCTCATCATGAACCTGGATGGGAGATCCCGAGCATGATGGAAATATGCGATAATGGTTCTCAGGGATGCTCGAAGGTACATAAGGAGACTCTGAAGTTGCGCTGTCTTTGAAGCGATCAGGTGCAAGTATATTCCAGTCGTAGGTATGAAGCGGAGCGTCAGTGGGATCAGAGCCAGCCGGACATTCTGTGATTGCTCGTCTTTGACCTCCATTAATGACAGATGACTGCAAGAATATGGATGCGAAGCAGTGAGGAGCGGGCGTGTGTTTGACAAGGACCAGTTCCCGGGAAGCCGCATTCCCCCAATTTCCAGGGAATCGTAAAGGGTAGGACTGAGAGATCCATCCTCAGATCCAACTAGAAGCACATCAACTGAATTGTGGTCCCTGAGATGCTGGGAGTGGAAAATAGCATCGATTGACTGCTGTGAGCTAAAGGCGTCTGAAGAGCTTGACTTGGACATCATCTGCATTGGAGTTGCTGGTGGCGCGGGGATGACCGGGAGCTTTGGAAGTACATCTTGGACGTCAATCAAGGCAATCTGATCAGGCAGATCTGTCGCTATTCCGAGCTTCTGAAGATCGGGCTGGCGTTCGAGAAAGTCGTCAAGCGTAACCTCATCTTGTCGTTCAGCCCACTCGTCAGTGGTGTCAAACACGTCGTCTGACAAAGCCACACTCCCATTCCGCGTCACTCTTGTAGAGCTAGTACGACCCTTGACAGAATCAACGTCGATAAAGTTGACGCCCCAGCCTAGACAAGAGACTTTTGGGGCCATGATTTCGTCCTCCGAGGGCGCCAACGAAGCCTCCCGGTGGACTTGCTTCACGGTCTTGCCTGTTTCGGAAGAGACGATATCAATGGTTCCATCATCCCACGCAACAGCAAGGTGCTGGCCTGGAAAAAGAAGAATGTTAGCATTGTGGGACCAACCCAAGTCACATGATTGCGACTGTGCTGTTTTAAGTCTGGATCAAGAGATGTACCATTGAATTTCCAGCAGATTGACTCGACGGCGCTGCCCATTCTACGCTTTAGGCCAAATGCTCGCTGACCATTCAGTCGATACACGTCGAGGTTGTCATCTTGGCCAACGACGGCAACAAGATCCATGGTCGGACAATGAGAAAAGAGGTGAGGTTTGATGGGCTGCTGAAGCGCCTTTTCGGCCTGCAGCATCAGCGATGGCGCCTCTGCAGGCTCCATGATGCGCTGTAGGCATGCAGTTAGACGTGTTGTGGTTGAAGAGTACGGTGGTCGAGAGAATTGATCAATCCATAGCAGCGTGTCGGATTTGGCGCGGAAACAAGAGTCGCGTCGTTTTCAAGTCGCGTCCGCACATGGTAGGCACGTGGCACAGGAAATTCTGCGACCACAGCACTTATCTAATCTTGACGGCTCTTGGAACACACGCAGCCAGGACAGACATGGTCTTTGATCAGTTTGCAATCAATTTGGTAGGTGACCTCGCATTTGTAGCATTACAAGGTTTATCATTCCTCGGCACATTGCCTTCTTCGGTCACGTTGATCCTATGCTGGAACAATCCAGCTCCCCACCAGAAACTCATGGCTGAAAGTACGTAGAGCTACATCTATCCCCCATTCAATGCTGCCACGTCTCGCAGATTGTGGTATTTTTGAAAACGCCTTCCGCGTGCCCATCAAACAATGTCGTAGACCTCCGCGACCGACTTGACCTCTTTCGAAAAGGAAATTTCCTGGTTCTCGTTGAGAAGAGTGACAGATGCGACCTAGAGAAGCCCAGTCAGTTGTGTTTTTATTCATGTTACGCGTCCGACTTACATCGACCTCGACAAAAGGCTTCGTCTTTGCGAAGCGCACCCTCATTGGGAAGAACTCAGCATCGCTCTCCGCCTGTGCCTCAAATTCAAAGCTTCCGTTGGGATTGGCGGTATCCACTGTGCCAACGTTCCACTCCAGACTGTCCCCAGAGACCTCGTAGACAGCATCGAAACTTGACACGGACGGCTCGCTCGTGCTGTAAGGGATGGTGACGGTCACGTCCTTCAGGGAATCACCGCCTGTCAACTCATACTCCACCGTCACGCTGTAAGTGTTGTCTCCTGCCTCACTGACCCAAACGGTGAAGGTAATCGGAGGGTCGTCGATTTCAGCTGGCTTAGCGACATGTCGCCACTTCACGACACCAACGCCCATGTTGACGGGAAATCCCTTGGAGGCATCCGCCAGCTGAATAACCTTGTTGTTCCGGAACGAAGGCTTGTCAACCTTGGGGTGCGAGTTGAGCTGCGCCCCGCGAGTGTTTCCAAGGTCCAGATCAAGTTTGACCTGCGTGAGAGCTGGGTCAAAGATGCGCAGCTGCAACTCGCCCTTGGCCTCGAAATGTTCGAGTGAGCCTTCTCTGCTCAACCGGGCGTTGATGGTCTCGGAAACTGTGACGTGGACGCTGTCGCGATCCGCAGAGACCGACGCGCGGGCGGCCGGCGTTGATGCCGACGCAGGCGTTGGGGTGTTTGACACCAAAGGCGCGGATACCTCTGGCTCTGGACCAAGATCCGCGCGGACGGCGTCAAACATGTTGGTGGTCTTGGACTTCTTGCCCAGCTGCATGCCCTTCCCTCTGACGGGCATGGCCTTCTTGTTCTCATTCTTGGCCGCGTAGTAGCTGTCATATGTATCGGGGACGGGGGATTGGACAGGAGGCGTGTACGTAGGATAGGAGGGCGCGCGAGGAACTGCGCCGGCGCGGCTGCTGCGCGACATTTCCTTGCGTTGCATCTCGAGCTGCTTGGCCTTCCTTTTGCGCTCTTCGGTGGCCTCCAACTCTTTATTGCGAGCAATAATCTCCTGAATCCTCTCCTCGTGAGACTCCATGTCCAAGAATGTCTTGATCTGGCTCAGTGTGAGATTCTCGCGGTAGCCCAAAGTAACGAGCTCGTCGAACGCGCTGAGGAGCTCGAAGGCATTGCGAAGAATCTCGCGCTCGTCCAAACTCTTGCATATGCTCGAGACGACCTGGGCAAAAAGATGCAACGAGTCGATGTCCTGGAGAATGTTCGATTGGCGGTTGGTGATCAACACCATGTATAACTCGTCCAGGGGCTGGTAGACGTAGCGGACATTGTCCTGCTCAACCGTCGTGTGCTGGGTTCCGGAGTCGGCAAGCTTTGGGAAAGAGGCTAGGAGGGCTTCGATACGGGACCTCTGCATCTCACGAAACTGGCGCGAGAGCACGGCTTTACCGCCTCTGGTGCAAATGGAGGCAGCTAGGACGACCTAGGAGACGAGCGAGTTAGCAGGCGCCATGGCTGTTAGCAGGTCCAGTATGCATACCATTGTGAAAGTGTTGAGCGCGACGACTCAGAAGAAGACAAATGCGTCTTGTAATTGGAGCGTCGCGGGCCGTGGTGGTGTCGAGAGTGATGCTGCTCAACACCTGGCTTCTTGCCAACTGCCCGTCCGAGCCCGCGGGCAGGAGCCCATGGCATGGTGGCCCGAGCGCATTCCGCCGCTGACCTAATTTTTCCGTACCGAAAGTAAAATCGCTTGGGAGGTGGTCCCGCCTGCAGTCTGCACCCACTCCGTCGCGTCGCCCTCACCTCTTCTACCTTCTTCCCGCCACAACTCTCTGGTTGCCTGATTGCCCATCACGACGCGTCAAGGTCCTTACCGTCCTCTTTTTCACACATTTGCACTCTCTCCCTCCTCTCGCTACTCAGCACATTCCGCCCTTGATCGGAACAAGTCTGGAACAGGGCCGACCTCAGATTCCAACCGACCGACAATCAAGAGCTCTCCTGCTCACCCCGCCTGCTCCTTCTCACTGATTTACAGCACATCACTCTCGGAGCATCGCAGCAACCCTTCCACCGTCACCAAGTCGTGCGACATTCAAGTCGCAAACGACCATCCTGCGTCATGGCCATGGCTGCCAACCACGCTG
Source organism: Phyllosticta capitalensis (assembly GCF_038381095.1). Taxonomy (NCBI): domain Eukaryota; kingdom Fungi; phylum Ascomycota; class Dothideomycetes; order Botryosphaeriales; family Phyllostictaceae; genus Phyllosticta; species Phyllosticta capitalensis. The sequence continues at coordinate 955,459 of NW_027117444.1, read as the reverse complement.
TTCCTGGCCTGCAGGTGACAGCGCCCGAGGAAGACATGGAAATATCGGACTACGAGCGGACTGCCGATGATATTGACATCGACATCGACATTAGTGTGGAGCCTGTTCGGGAAGAAGATGACTACATGGTAGACGACCGCTCGGAGCATGAGAACAAAGACGACATGATGCTTGATGGTGACGGTCAAGAAGACGAGGATGGCATGATGCAAGACAATTTTTCTGTCCCCGATGAACACCTGACAGATGCCAGCGAGATTGGCTACGTGGATATCGAAGTGAAGGAGGCTCCACACGAACCCGCGGATACCGAGGTTCGGGATGAAGACCAAGTCGACGACTTCATTGACTACGATGACAACGTCGCACTCGAACAAAAAGAAGAGCCTCAACCCTTGAAAACACAGTCGGAACCCGCTCCGGTGTCCACTCAAGACGCCTTTGAGAGCATCTCCAATGTGCCCGGTGCGGAAAAGCGCGACGCGTCTCCACAGCAAGCCGTGGAGAACAAACCTGCCTCGCCGCAGGCCGCGCCTCAACACCCCGGAGAAACGGAGCTACAAAGCTCGCACATCTCTGAAGACCCTGGTCGTGAGCAAAGTGACAAGGGTGTCGAGAACTTCGACGCCGCTGCTGTCTCTGTCGCCGGGCTAGCCAGTGATCCATTAGTGAGAGCCACTCAAGAGAGCAATTCTAACGAGCATCATTCCGAGGCAGCCGCAGTCGCTCCCGAGGACGCACCTGGCGAGCAAGAAGTTCCAGAAAAACACAGTGACCCGGAGCAACCTCAACATCAACCCGCCGACAGCAAACCGGAACCTGAGCCATCTTCTGAGACAAACCAAGCCGAGAACCCTGCTGAGGATGTTGACAATGTTGTGACTTCATCTCATGAAAAGCAGGACGTGGAAAATCAGCCCATGTCCACTCAACCCCTGCACCCCGTCGTCGTTGTCTACAACGATGACGAGATTTCTCTGTTCCCTCCCAGCGACGGTGACACCTCTGGAAGCTACTACTTTCTCCAAGATGAAGATCTTGCCCATGGAAGCATTCGATCTCTCCTTGAGGCATGTAGGCAAGTCCTAGGTGAGACCGTCCAGCATGAAGATGAGTTGGAGATAGATGTAGCGGAACTAGGGCTTCGCGTCACTGAGGTATGTTTTTCCTTCCGGCCAAGAGATCTGTGCTAACTTTAATCAAGGAATCTCTGGACGCCGCCCAGTGCTCATTTTCCCAGGTGCTTGACGCTTATGTTCAGTTGCAACGTAACGATGGCATCGAGTCCCCTGGTCCGCTTTACGTGGCCCTGAATACAAGGACCAAATTCTCTGCTCGTCTGGAATCCATTGTGAAAGCTGTAGCTGACGGGAAGGGGATGTCCCAGCTGACATTCCCCGAATACACTGCCGAGGAACCGTACTCTGATTCTCCAGATCACCACGAGCAGCAACCAGGCAGTCATCCAGAGGAGACTGAACAAGCACACCGCAACGATGACGCAGCGAATGCTTCTGCCCATAGCCCTGCTTCTGGTCGACAAGACGAAGTTCCTGATGGCAGTGTTGATCAGGGACAAGTGGCCACACCTGGCCCATCTGCAGAAAGTGCTGGCGTGGACTCGGAAGCTAGCTCGGCGGATGTCAAGCCTGAAGGAGACTTCGGCACTGCCAGCCTTGACTATCAATACCAGTCCTACGAAACTGGTGAGGGGCACTACGCTGAGGAGGAACTTCCAGAGTACGAATCCGAGGATGAGAAGCCGACTCAAGTTGTAGCCGACTCGGAAGTCGTTGCGACGGAAGACTCCTCGGCGGCCCCGCTGAACGAGCATGGTGCATTCGAAGATACCCACAAGGGCGATGACGGCGAGTCGCATGGCTCGTCAACCGTCCGAGGCGACAACACTCCCGCCACCACTGAGGGTGGTAATTTGGCAGTTCCCCATGTACCCGAGCCTGCATCTCAACATTCAAAAGACATCGATTCTTCAGTTGAGTATGACCATGCTCAGGAATTTGCAGAGAATGCCGATGTTGCAGACCAAGCCCAGAATACTGTTGAAGAATTCGGAGACTTTAAGGAGCACGATATTCACGCGGGCGAAGATGGATATCCTGGCGAAGAGAATGAAGAGAACGACGATGGAGAAGAAGCCCAAGAGTTCAACGAGAGTGGGCACATCGGCGAAGAGTATGAGCAAGCTGAAGAACATGACTCTAACCAACAGCACGAAACCGGCCTGAGTAGCCACGAGGAACACTTCGATCTCCCTAGCGACGAAGAACATGATGGGTACGATCCGTCGTCTCTTTACCGCAACGATACGGCCGATGAAGATCACGTCCAAGAAAACGACGATTTGAACGAGGCAACCTTTGCCGACCAAGATGTAGGCGAGTACGTGGTTGTCGAGGAGGAGGATGCCCACGAGTATACAGCGGAGAACCACGACCTTGCTATCAATGATGACGATGGGCACTCTCCTCTGCACGGCAAGCAGTCCAATGACCCCTACGCCGACCAGACAGTGGAAAACAACGCGGGTGCGACGCTTGCAGAGCTTGGAGACGATGTACAGCGGACTGCCGATGACCAAGATCATCCAGACACTACCAGTGCGGGTGGAGTTGACGACGACACCATTGACTATGACGACGAGGAGCTTTCGCGCAACTCGGAAGAACCCTCAACGGCTGAAGGTGTCGCAGCATCTCCATCCAGCTTCAAGAGAAACTGGGAGGAGTTTGATCACGGCGAAGAGACCGCCAACAACGACCAAGGCAAGTTTTATCCATGGATTATGAAGGGCATCCCATGCTAACGTTTGTGCAGCTCTCAAGAAAGTCAAGTCCGGTTGATCGCCCTGTCAAAGCCCGGGATGAGGACTGCACAGCCACCAAACCTCGTTTTCCTATGATGCCCCCATAACCCCCACTCCGACATTGGCCCTTCTTACATTTCGACCGCGCGTCCAACAAAGAAGAAGCCTTGCCCCATGTACACATAATCTGAAGACAGCACCCACAACTAGCACTGCAGGAGTTGCGGCCACCGGATGACGGCTCAACAACGCAGATGATGCCGAAGCAAAGCCGCGGCCTCTGCACTCAACGACAGCCGATTGGATGACGAGCGACGGCCTTGAAATTTCCAGGAAGGATAATCTGACAGAGGAGCAGCCAACACCGACGCACCTTTGACTGGAGACTCTAACGAAGCAGGCAATGATGCAGTAAGTGCGAGTTCGACTTGAAAGTTCACTAACCCGGGCCGACCCGAAGCCCCTTTCCCTTAGCAGTGCTTCCCGCCCAGCCTTGTTGGGTGTAGCAGATGACGGCCTTGGTCTGCAGTTGTGCATTTCGACAAGGCGCAAGCTGCAGGCATTGGTTCTTTACCCGGGGAGTTGATTTCTTTTTCATCTAAAAATTTTCCTTCTTGTACCGAGTCAGGCGTTGCATGCAACGGGGGGACAGATATACCCAAGGCGATGTGGATGGAAGGGAGATGGACAGAAGCGTGATGGAGGACAGAGAGGCAGAGGGACGTGTAGTGGTAGTAGATAGCAGTAGCGAGAGAGGCGAATTGAGATGAGTACGCGTCAGAAAGTGCAGCAGTGATTGGACTGGCAAAGTGGCGGCAGAAGATTGTGGCAGAGAGTGGTGCCGGGGCATGGAGACGGACAGGAAGTGTGGCAGGGCCTGGTGCGTTTCGCCTCTTCAGGCCACGCAACGCCGGTCCACCTGTGACGGCGCGACCAAAATAGCAAAAAGAGAGAGCTTGACTTGTGTGTAATGCTGCCAAATGTCTCGGCTCCTGCCTTATGTAACGCCCAGCCGCTGCCGCTACAGGGACTGCAACCGCGCCTCCTGAATATTGGACGAGGCAGTTGTATTATACCTACAGTATACACTCTCGTTGTTGTTCCACCGGCCTAACTCGATTATTGCGTCCTTGTTGCAGGTCGGCCTGACCCTTGACGCCGCCGTGGACCTGGACTGGAGCTAAGCCCAGGCACGCCCGAAGGACACTTGGACCACTTACGCAACTCTCTCTACATCCACCCACTGCGCCGCTCCACAGTCCTCGTCCGTCCAATCCGCAATCCACTTGCGCTCAACTTCTTCGCTCGCTGCTCTTCTCTCTCTTTGTTGCTCGACGCTTTTTCACTACGGCACACACCACCCCCTTTCGCCGCCCTCCCTCGACAAACCCGCTTGCTGGTCCCAACACCAGACGCATCCCGCCCGAGTCCACCTGCGCACCGGCCGCGGCGATCACTACACCCTCGCCTCTGAACCGCCAACTTCTCTGCCGCGCAGCTCTTCTGCAGCTGCTCAAGGAGAAAGCTCTAGATACGCCGCCGGTCGAGGACTGTTGTCCTAGACATCATGGTAGAAGACAAGTACGTCAAATCGCCCTACCTCCAGCCGCGCGCCGTCCCTGGCCTCGCCCTCGGAGCGCCGCACCACCTCCCACAATTCGAACCAAGGAGGTCGACTTTTGTACTGACGCTCGTCTTGTAGATATGTTGGGCTCATGTTAGCCATTTCTTCGTCTCTGGCCATCGGTGAGCATCTCCCAGCACACTTGCTACTCCTCGCGAGCTTTGGAGCTAACCAACGACTTCAGGTACAAGCTTTGTTCTCACCAAAAAGGTTCGTCGCGCACTTCCGACCGCTCTCCAAATACGCTCCTCTCCGCGAATCGATTGACCGTCCGACACAAGCTGACCGCTCACAAAGGGGTTGAACCAAGCCAATGAGCGACATGGCTTCGATGGGAGTGGATTCGCTTATCTCCGGAGCTCAATATGGTGGGGAGGCATCGTTACAAGTGCGCAACAATCCTGATGATATGGAAGATCTGGGACTGACGGTGCGCAGTGGTCATTGGCGAAGTCGCAAACTTTGCCGCATACGCCTTTGCTCCGGCCATTTTGGTGACTCCTCTGGGTGCGCTCTCGGTCTTGATTGGGTGAGTGCGTAGTTGAGGATTACAAGAAACATCGCTCATCAAAAGCGCAGTTCCGTACTCGGCGTGTATTTCCTTGGGGAAATTCTGGGGACCCTAGGAAAAATCGGATGCGCAACCTGTCTCATTGGGTCTGTTATCATCGTCCTCCATGCTCCGCCGGATAAGGAGGTTCAGACAGTTGACGAAATCCTCCACTTCGCGATTCAGCCAGGTACGGATCTTAATGCTGGTGTAGTACAAAGTCTAACGGTTCTCAGGCTTCTTGCTGTACTGCCTGGTTGTGACGGTATTCTCAATCACCATGATTTACAAGATCGCGCCAAAATACGGTCGCCAAAATCCGCTGATTTACCTCTCCATCTGCTCGACGGTTGGATCGCTCTCGGTCATGGCTGTCAAGGCTTTTGGCATTGCGCTGAAGCTGACCATGGCTGGCAACAACCAATTCACACACCCAAGCACCTACGTCTTCGCCATCGTCGTGGTTGTCTGCGTCTTGACCCAGATGAATTACTTTAACAAGGCTCTGAGCCAATTCTCGACAAACATGTATGAATTCGTTGCCCTAAGGATAGTCCGACTCCGCTGATTTTTCTAGTGTAAACCCTCTCTACTACGTAACGTTTACGACCTTCACGCTCATTGCCTCGTCCATCCTTTTCCGCGGCTTCAACACCACATCGGCTGTAAACACAATCTCCCTGATTTGCGGATTTCTGGTGATCTTTAGCGGTGTCTACTTGCTCAACCTTTCCCGTGGTGACCCCGAAGGCACGTCACACCTTGCACACAAATTCGCGGATGCCGTTCCGACAGACGGCATAGCCAACTACCAGACGAGACGATCCATGCAGTCGCGCCGCTCCGGTGACAGCGCATTTTCGAGCAGACATAGTCTCGGCGACCGGGAAGGATTGATGCGCGGCTTCCAATCAAGGGACATTGATCTGGAGGGTGGGGGTGGCACATTCGGACTTGGTGAGCTCGCCGACGACTCGGATGAGGTCGAGGATGACGGAAGCGGGAGGAAGCGAACGAGCTTTGACAATCCACGGACCAGTACCGGAATCCTCAGCCGTGGGAGCGGATCCGGAAGCTCGACACCCTCGGGACTGTCAAAGGAAAAGCGCTCCATGACAAGCAAAAGCATGGAGACATGATTGCGGGCACGGAAATTATTTCCGTCCTCTGTTTTTTGGCCTTCTTGGTCCTCGTCCATTTGTTTCGCTGGTGGGACTGACGATGGGGATACTTCAAACTGGAGTAATGGCGTTTGGGTATGGCGGAGTTGTTGTGTTATTCCCGCATCACGTTTGTTTGATTCGGCTCGGACGGTCAGATCCTTTCGCACGGAAATCCCCCTTTGGAAGAAGCTTCCAAGAACGATACCACAGTCGGCAAGTCCTGCGCTCGCGCGAGTCTGAGTTCCTGCGGGCTGCGGATTTAGCCCGTCTTTGGCCTTGTTCATCTATCCCGACTGTTCATACTCTCTTCTCCCGTCTATTTCGCTTCTCCTGCGCCTCGTTGGCCGGCATTCGAGGCGCAATGCTCTTAGATGCAATCGTGAGCATTTCTTTTTTTACTTCATCAGGATGGATTTCGCACTTGCACACGCGGTGCGGAATTCTCAATCGTCTCCTGCAAGGAGCATTAGGACGCAAGGGACAGGGTCAGATACTCGTGCCACAAGAAGAGGGAGAATTGTCGCCATTTCTCCTTTCCTGGGGCCTTTTAAGTCTCCCAGTATGCCACCTTTGTCTGTCCCGTTCTAGTGCGTCTGCTTTATTTTCATTTGGTTGTACAATACAGGAAAAAAAGGTTCGGATAGGACAGGGGGTTTCTCGGTCGCCGGTCGGTCAATGTTCTGGGGTTTTCCTTTGGGCGGGCATGGGCATTTGGAGACTGGGTGGGCTGGTCTTCAGGACGCACATGACGTGGGGTCTGTGTTGTGGATGTTGGGGTTCCTCTTGTGTTTTGCAAAAGCGGTGTTGGTGTCGGTCAGGTTTTCGTGGATGCTGTGCCCACGATGGGCACATGGTTTGGACCGGACCGGACCGGACGAGTCGACACCAGCTGCTGCCACTGCCGTTGCTGTTGCTCTTGCCGTTACCGCTCAGACGGGTAGACAAAGACGATATGCGCTAGATGTGCGGTTTTTCGGAAGACAATTTGAACTTCTACGTTTGCTCATTGTCTGACTTTTGCTTGTGTCCTACCATAGACCAGAACTTGGTGCGGAAACTTGTAGCACATGCACCCATTTGACTGCTTCTCGTGTTCAATCTCCCAGAATTCTGGACACTTGATCTCTGCAAAGTCACGATGAAGTTGAATGATCTCGATCTCCTGGTCCCTTCGAATATCGATGCTCGCTGTCCGCTCTCTTGAAAGAAATGAAATCTTTTGATATGGTCGCCTCATCATCTGGAAACCTTCAGGCTTTCAGGACTCCAGGAGACGCCAAGGTCATCAGTCAATAGGGGAGTATCACTTGTGGTCATTGTCAGCCTCGATTGCCGGATGGATCGAAGTCGCACCGTTAAGCTCAGAGTCAAAATCCCTGTCGCATATGACGTCGTGACCGACAAGGACCAGGGCCAACCAAGCTTGATGAGCCTTCGGACCTCTCCAATCAGCCCACTACTACCATGTCACGCTTATATCCAGAGCCATCGCGCGGCTTCGCGCGACCTGCGACTGCTCTCTCCAACTTCACCACCCTAACTACTCCGCCATGGCCACGCTGAGAATCCAAGGAACGGGCAGCTTGCTCAACTGGCACGCGACTACGCCGCGCCTCTACATCACGGCCGAGAGCGACGACTTTGACGAGTACACGCTCGACGCCTGGCGCGACGAGGGCTTCAATGTCATATATGTGCCCTTTGGCGAAGGCGGCAAGCAGTACGTCAAGACTCTCCATACGTTGGGGCAGAACTTGGGGGTTGGAGAGGCATATTCGATAGTTGGTAGCGCTCCTCTTGCTCTTGCGCCCATGTCGAACAAGAACGACTGATTCAGCCGGTTGGCTCTCCATGCAGCTTTTGGTGATGCGGCCTCTGTGTGTCTCGAGACGTTCATCCGTCAGGATCTGAAGCTCCGCTCGCTGGTCGCGTACTATCCATCGTCGATTCCGGACCCGAGCACTCACTACGCGCCCTCGACGCGCATAATGGTGCATCTTGCAGGGACGCAAATTGGCGTGAACCGCACGTCAGAAGTACTAGGGATCCAGGGGAAGAGAAAGACTGTTAGGAGACGGATCACGCAAGGAATTGGCACCGGCGGCACTCAGAAACTGAAATACCCCTGCTACACGTACACGGGCGTAGAGCCGGGATTTGCAGAGCATGATCTGGACGAGTACGACAAGGTGGCCGACGCAGTGGCGTGGACACGCTCGCTTGACACGATCCGCAAAGGCTTCTCCGCCGAGCTCGACATTGAGCGGCCGTGGGAAGAGAACGAAGAGCGTAAGTTTTCAGTCTCCAGAGACCAAGCCGCCCGCCCGTTGTTCAACATCTATATTCGTTTGCAGACAAGTACCACACGCTCGACACCAGCAAGCTTCTCTCCACCATGACCGACATCCCCAAGCCCTTCGTCACATACACGCCAACCATGACCGGCGCCGTGGGCAAACAGGATCTCGCGCGCTTCTATTCCGAGTTCTTCTTGCCCGCGCTCTCGCCGCGCGCCAGTCCCCCAACGAATTTCCGCACGCGTCTCATATCACGCACCATCGGCGTCGACCGCATCGTCGACGAGCTGCTCGTCTGCTTCAACCATACGCAGACTATGCCTTGGATCCTGCCCGGCATCCCGCCGTCCAACCTGCCTGTCGAAATCGTCATGGTCAGCGTTGTCGCCGTGCGTGCAGGCAAGATCTGGTCGGAGCATGTCTATTGGGACCAGGCTGCCGTGCTGGTTCAGGTGGGTTTGATTGATGTTGAGGATAGCGTGCCCCAGGAGTGGCGCGATAAGGGTGTCAAGGAGCTGCCCTGTGTCGGCGAGGAGGGCGCGAGGAAGATTGTTGACGAGGAAAAGGAGCCATTCAATGAGTTGATTGCAGAGTGGTGAGAATGATGTGCCACTGATTCACGATGTTACGCTTTTGGATCTTGGTAAGTGGTAGGTTTTGTAAATACCTTATTTCGAAGCACTTTCGGCGTGCAATTTCAGGCATCGAATTAACAGGTATTTTTGTTTCTGAGCTCCGGACCACGCCGGCGGGCGATTGAAGGGGCTGCGGGTCAGAAAGAGTATGGCCTCTACATGAGCGTCATTGACTACTGAGGAGACTGCTTCTACGCTATCTTATACAGCACAGAATACACAAGAGAAACAACCCTGCTATCCTCAATCAGACCGCCACATGCTTAAGATACAGATCCCTCAAACACGGAATACAGAAAGTGCCATGGACACCGGGAGACCCAGTCTTGAAGCTACCAAAACTCCCACGGCGCGTGTAAACGGCCACCCGCTTCGCCGCGGCCCCTCCAACACCCAATTCAATATCGGACCCTCTAACCAAATCTTCCCCATCTCCAAGATTCTCCAGGCTAACGTATGTGCCACCCACAGCGCTGATGTTGCGGTTCGGCAGCTCGCAGAGTGGATACTGACAAATGACGTCTGGGAACCATGCATTCGTGGTGTGCATGATGAGGATGCTCTCTACTTGGTTTGGAAAAGTTGGTCAGTTTGCTTTGAAAGAAAGCGGCCCATATTTAAAAGGGGACATTGGTCTCAACACATACCCTGATCGCTTTCCAAAATCGACTGAGGATACGACCTTTCTCTATCTTCCGCTTTGGTCTGTCTCGCCAAAACAGCCGCGACTGGCTCAGCATGCAGCTCTTCCAGCGTCCGTACCGTTCCGTCGATGGCGGCGTGCTCACGGTTCCGCCGGTTCGCTGTCCAGTCTTGCATCTGTTGGCTGCGCATCGCCTCTTTGCTTTCGGTCGAAGGCTCCTCATTACGGCTGCTACTTCCGCTGCTGACTCCTTTTGCCCATTCCCCAATCCTTCCTCTTCTAGGCACATACCCAGACTCACCAGCCCGCTCATCGATCCAACTGCCGCAGTCATCGTCATCGTCGTTGTCGCAGAAAGCACCAGGCTGCCTTCGGTGCTTGGTGACGGGGTCGTCTTTCACAGCCAAGTCGTCGTTGTAGTAAATCTTGGTCTGGCTGTATCTGTCGCAGTTCCTCATGTATACGATATCATGACCGTCGTCGGTGTCTATTTCGACTTCTTCCTCTTCCTCTTCATCGTCGTGGTTGGAGGTGGACGGGGTTGGGGTTGGGATAACGCTATCATGACGCTGCTTGTTGGGAGTAGGGGGATAGCCCATTGTATCGCAACCGGTTTATCCAAGATGGTAAGGGACACTGCGGGAAAAGATGCTTGATGGACAGAAAGTACTCAAAGCGCAGTAAAGAGAGCGGAGAAAATTAAGTGATTGCATGCGTGTATTCCAGGACGTTCTGATTGGATTTATTTGAAGGCATGTGAAGAAGATAGTTTCCTGTTTGGATCAATCCTCCATGTTGCTCAGGTGCAATCACTTCGAAAACTCCAGCCAGTCGCCCTTGTTGAAGGAAACTCTTTGGAAGGAGGCTCCAGTGACATGCGACACAGAAGGCGGAAGCTTCAATCAACACAGCTGATCAGGGGGGATCATGACCTTGGACCTGACATGTCGAATGACCTGTAGACCACTGCCATTGGACGTAGGGATCAAAGCCGGAGATGAATTTGAATGCGCTTTGTTGGATTTTCATTTGTTTGGTGCTTCTTGCTAACTCATGACGCAGTCACTGAAAACCTGGGAATTTTGGAGATTTTTGCTGATCCGGAACGTTGATAGAGACACAGACGAGTGATGAATTGGATTTGGTTATCAATTGTCGCAGTAAAAAATGACCTCATCACTGGTGTTGGGACACATGCCAAGAAAGTGGCCCCTTCACCGCCTTCAAGTTCGGGGGTCGAGGTGCGGGACAGCGCACCGCTCCCGGTCGGCGGCCAGTTGCCTGAGTCCAACAACCAACACCCAGCTCCACTTCCGGAGAGCCCTGCGCACCGCATTTCCTACCTCCTCCTGACGCCACCTCTTCTCCTACCGATTCTCTCCCCTCCATTCTCCGGTTTCGAAGACAAAACCTTGCGACATGTCCCGGCGAGTCGACCCTCGCGCCGAGCGCGCCGCTCAAAACCAGCAGACGCTCAAGAGCTTGGTCAAGTTGGAGCCGAACAAGAGCTGCGCAGATTGCAAGAGGAACAAGCGTGAGTTGAAATTCGCTGTCCTAGTAGCAGCCTTGGATCTCTCGCTAACACTCTTCACAAAGACCCTCGCTGGGCCAGCTGGAACCTAGGCATCTTCATTTGCATCAGGTAGCCAACCCCTGATCAGACCTCTGCGCCGACCGTAGAAAACATGTCCTGACAGAATTCCAGATGCTCCGGCATACACAGAGGCATGGGCACCCATATCAGCCGAGTCAAGTCTGTCGATCTCGATTCGTGGACCGACGAGCAGCTACAGAGCATGCTGCGATGGGGAAACTCCAGAGCAAACAAGTGGGCGATGGTCGACACACGGGTAAATACTGCGGCTGACGGTCATTAGATACTGGGAATCTAAGCTTGCGCCGGGTCACATTCCCTCCGAAGCGTAAGAGCATCACGCATGGATCTACATTGACCACAAGGCTGACCGCAACAGGAAAATCGAAAACTTCATCCGAACAAAGTATGAATCAAAGAGGTGGATCATGGACGGACCCATGCCGGATCCCTCGACCTTGGATGCTGAAGGCGACGACGATGTGGTATGTCCTGGGAATTGGACTTACAAAGAAGAGCCGTGTTGACCATCTTAGCCTCTCAATGTCGTGCAAGAAAAGGCCAAGTTGGAGCGCTCTTCCTCGCAGCGAGCAGCTGCGGCAACAAGCAGCAGATCGACCGCCCCTCCGGTCAAGAGACAGCCAACGATGGATATTTTCGGCGACGATACCACCTCTCCTCCCTCGCGACCCAGCACCGGACCTCCGCCAGTGACCAGACCTCCGCCACCAAAGGCCGAACCAGCTCCCCCTAAGCAGAGCAAGCCGGGTGACTCTCTCCTTGGCCTGGACTTCTTTGGAGGCTCAGGCTCCTCGACGCCAACTCGTCCAGCCAGTACAGCAAGCTCTGCTCCTTCAAATGCTCCTCGTGCCGACTTGAAACAGTCGATCCTCTCTCTATACGCCGCAAAGCCTGCTGGACAACCCGCTGTCAAGCACCAACACACTGGATCCTCTGGTTCTTTCGGTGGTCTCCAGTCCCCTGGACTTCAATCACCAAACTCTCAGTCCAGCCCAATGGGCGGTCTGAACGACGCTTTCAGTAGCCTTAGCATGTCAATGGCTCCTCAGCAGGCCCCGAAGCCTTCGCCGTTCGCGGATCTGATGAATGCCACCCCGAAGAGCGCCACTCCCGCCAGCTCTCACCAGCAGTCGGGTTCCAGCTCTGGATTTGGCAGTGGAGGCGGCTTTTTCGATTCTCTACCGGCCGCGAAGCCTGCCAATCCTCCTCAGCCATCGCGCACCTTCAGCTCCAACAGCGGATTCGGAGATTTCAGCTCGTCCATCTCTCCAGTCGCGGCGAATCCGCCCAAGCCAGCAGCCAGCTCCACCACAGGTGACCTTTTTGACCTTTCATTTGATGCTCCCGCTCCTGCCCCTGGTCCTGTCCCTGCTGCGGCACAAACTAAACCACCCATGTCTCCAGGCACCAATTCCGCCTTCAATCTTTCGTCGCCCACCGCCCCCTCTCAACCACCCCAGCCAAAGCCGCAGCCGGCAGTCAACTATGCCTCAGGACTCTCCAACCTGGATGCCTGGGGATCCAACGACGCGTGGTCCTCAACGACCACTGCTACGAGCAACGCGACCGCCACCGCCCCCTCTGTGTCCACGCCCGCGTCCACTACCTCGGGTTGGGGAAGCGCAACTACACCCCAGGTCTCCCATGATGACGATTTTGGCGGCTGGAACAGTGCTGTGGGCAACTCCAGCGCCGCTAGCAACCCCGCTCCAAAGCCTGTTAGCAATCTGCCAGGAGATGACCTCTTTGCCAACGTTTGGGAGTAAGATATCTGGTCTCCGGTCTTTGGTCTGCATGTACGGATTGATGCATTTTCTTCAGGAATGCATGGGCAGGAGTTGCAGTGCGTTTTGGAATGTGTCAAGCATGGATACGGGGCTGAGAGGATGCGGAGAGGGCCAAAATGTACCAAAACGACGAACGAATTCAATTACAGAGTACCGAGTGGCATATTCTACTCGGCATCTTTACTTCTTGGGATTGTCCAAGAGATGCATTTGTTTCCGCCCCAAACCAACGCCGTGCTTCCTGGCCTTGCCGTCCCTTGTAAAACCAAACCAACCCAGTTGTCCGCAAATGCGTGCTGTTGATTGCCCGCTTGAACGCGAAGTGATCCTGCTCCACGAGCCTCCCTGCCGTTTACATTTTCCGCTGTGTCTTGTATATGACCGTCGTCCTTGTGCCCTCGTCACAATTTCCCTTTTCGCGATTCGTCCAATCCAAACGCCGCGCTGCTATTTTCACCGGCCGAACAACAACCCCCAAATCCAGTACAACAAAACGACAGCGCCCACTATGATAGCAGCAAGCTTAAAGATCGCCACCTTGTTGCCTTGCTGCGCCATGCGCGTCATGCGCGTTGCGCTTCCCTTGAGCGACGACGTCATGGAGGAAAAGGTTTCGGACTACGCGGCGGCGCCCTGCGTTAGCAATCTCTGGTTCCGATGGAGACCTTTTTGACGAAATGAAGGGGTTCGAGTGTGGTGGGTGTGCGTACAGAGGAGTCGATGACATGCTGGTCGCGCGCATTGTCGTAGATGTCGATGGTCACGCCGCGCAGGGCCGACACCTTGCCGGCGAGCTCGTCGAGCCGCGAGTTGTTTTGTCTGTGGTGCGGGATGTGGTGTTAGCCGCTGGGTACCCGGTGGGGAGCTTTCTGTCTCTGTGTCCGTCTCTGATCGCTGGGGTTGCTTGTGCTGGAGGTTGGCCGTAGCGCCAGGGCAGGAAAGCGCGAGTGGGCTCGTTTTGCGCATGGCTTGGGATGGACAGCATGAAGAGAGTATGCAGACGTGGACGTACCGCTCGCGTTCGTAGGCTTCGGACATGGCGGATTGGCTGGCTGCCTGGGAGGTTTGGTGGATAGCTCTGGTCGGGTCCGGTTGAGGGCGGCGCAGGCAGGCAGGCAGGGAGATCGGGAGGGGAGAGTCTGGGTTGTGTTTGTCGGCAGACGATTTCGCAAGACGTAGTGTGAGGAGGAAGTGTACGAGTGTGGAGTGTGGAGAGAGAGGAGAAAGGGGCGACCGTGATGCGCGCCGTGTCGTTGGCCGTCTCGTGTCGTCAGGTCCCCGTCCAGCGTCGCTCCTGCAGCCGGAGGTGGCAGGGATCGTGACGTACGCCACGGTCCAGCCCGTTCTTTGACCATGCAGGCCATTCTTTATCAACTACTCAACACCACATACAATATCCAGTTATGCTGGCATGCCCGCCTCCGCCAATTCGCCATCCTTTTTCAGATTTGCAAGGCACGGCGCAAAAAAGAGCTTCCCACTCCAAGCTCCCCTAGCCGTCCTTGCCGCAACAAGGCACCACAGCAAAATCACTGCAACGCTGAAAATCTCGCCCAATACCTTGAACGCCCTGCTCGGCATCTCTATGCCAATCTGAATTGTGCTCGCTGCAAAGACTCCCAGAGGGAATGTGAATCCCCACCATCCCATGTTGAAGGGAAACGGGCGCGCCTTGTAGATGCTCACCAGCGCAATGAAGAACCAGACGAGTCCAAAGCCCCACATGATCAAAGCCAGGAAGAAGCCGACCACGTACATGACCGGCCCTGCACTGGGGTCGAGCGTTCCTGTGGCGGGGAAATTCGTCTTGGCTACTTTGCCCAGATACATGATCCTAATTCTGCGTCAGTTGGGGTCCTCAAGGGAAGAGAGCTGATACGCACGAATATCCGCCAAAACCCAGCGGTCCTAGTGGAAGGAAGCAGCTGACGATGACTTCTCGCGGAGGCATTTTGTGCAGAGCAAGTCTCTGGTAGTACATGACCAGTACCGCCATTGCGAGTGGAGTGGCCATTCCCCAGAGGACGTAGCATGTCATGATAGTCCCCAGAGCATGATCACGGTTTGGAAGCACCTCTGCCACCTCCGCACCAGTGCCTGCCGCAACGATGGTGGCAGCAATGGGGAGTAGTTGCGCAGCTGTGAAGCGCTCGAGTGATTTGATCTCGTGGCTGTGCATCATCCTGTTCTTTGATCAGACCTGCCATAATTTGAAGAAAAGACCGAGGACACCCACAATAAAACCGACAAAGACAGCGTCACTCCAGCCGCCACAATCGTATCAATCATCCAAAGCACCCAGGCAAGCGTAGTCGCCCACGCCCCCCACACCGGCACACAAATGAAGACCCACATCTCAATCAACGTCGCAAATCCCATGGGAATGGTTCCCAAGAAGAGCGAATTGTTAGGGTCGCGAATCATGACACTCCATATCTCGGGGTACAGCGTGTACCGGAGAAAGGAGACCACAAAGGCTGCTGTGAAAAGTGCCGCGTTGAGACAAAAGAAGATGATTGAGAGATAGTGCAGCCAGCGTGCGTTGTATGGCATGAAGTAGAAGAGAATCGAGACGATACCTGTGCCCATGGTCACGGAGAACCAACTGTAGATCGTCAGTGACAGCCTAGCATTGAGACGAGCAAACAAGCGAGAGCTTTTGAGGGATCCTAGAATTGAATGGTCTGGTACCATGCTACAGCAACCAAAAAGACGGTTGTAAAAGCAATGAACTCTCAAGACGACAAGTAGGACAGACAACACTTACGACGGGCTGAAATTCCTCACCACCCTCCTCCAACCAACCTCATATTTCGACAACTCCTTCCCGTGCTCTCTTTGTCCCGCACCAGAAACATCTACGATACCTCCACCCTCTTTCAAATTTGCAGGCGGCACGCCCGCCGGATTGGCGTCTGCTGCAGCATTCTCAATGGCCTCTCCTCCCTGCTCTTTCTCAAACAGACGCTGCTCTTGGCCCTGCTGGCTTCGATTGGAATGCTGCTGCACTCCGACGCGTTGACGGCTACCTGTAGCACTGCTGCTGCTGGCGCTGGCGCTGCTCATTGTTCCGCTGCTGCTGGAAACGTGATCCTGCTGTCTTTGCTGAACACGTGCGCTTATTGTCGCATTCCGCTCTTCCTTGTTGCTTCCTTGCTCTTTCGCAGAAATGTTCGCTCAAGGAGGTTGTGGTCTCTTTGTGTCACAAGAAGGAAAAAGAATCCATGGTGGAAGGTGATGGTTTGTAGAAGGAAGAAAGACACAGGTTGTGACTGTAAAATGAATCCCGTCAGCTCTCTGCCGCGCCGGCGATAAGCTGGTGGGTCCGGCGTGGCGGTGGGCGCTAACAGGGATTCTATTGCCTAAATGCGTTAGACCATCATTGCATTGCGGACCATTTAGAGCTCGACCTTTACAAAAATACAAGACTTGCATTTCAAGACAATCAAGTCCAAGCTACCCAGGGATACTGCGAGCTAACGACTGAGTCCAGGCCTTTGCCCAGTGCTCGTAAAAGTTGCGTGTGTCCAGTCCAACTCTCTGCGTATCCCAAAAAACGACAACGACACTCCTCAAGAGCTTCAAACAAAAACGACAGACCAAACAATGGCAAACTGCGCGTCTTCTCTCGATATCCAGACGCAATCCAACCCACCAGTGTGTGTATCACTGCTCCACCGAACTCGAATCCTCCAAATTCGTCTGCAGGCAAGGTCTCCTAAATCCCCGGAGCTCCGCCTCCCATTCCCCAGTTAGATTGGCCCGGAGCTTTTTGCCAGTGGCCGCCACCGTGTCGTAAGGCTTCCCTGTGTCCAAAGTCAGTCCTGAGGTTGACAGCCATATAAGCAAGCTCCGCTTCGTAGGGAGGAGCAGGGCGGGGGACGTCAGGATTTTCCTGGTCGAGAAGCCCGCCCCAATGCTTCCTTACCCTCCTACCATTGCCCCTCGCCGGTCGACTACCATGAAGCGGAAAGCGTCGACGAAAGTTTTGGTGGGACGGACTATCGTTGTGGGGCAAATGGTGGGGATCCGCGAGCTGGGGGCTCTGCTGACGACGCTGCGAAGGGAGGTACCGGGGTGGGTGGCCGTGCTGGTCGTTCGGAGTCGAGCTATTCTGTCTCACGTAGGGTGAAGGCATTCCTTGCTGGATATTGGAGAGCATTTGGCTGTTGTGAACTGGGCTCCGATCAAAGGGAGGTTGAGCGGCTGGTGCAGGCATGCCTTGACCAGTGTTTGGGAACATCCGTTGGTTGTATGAAGACCCTTGAACATAGAACGGTTGACCGCATGTAGGAGACATGCCATTGTGCATTCCAGCACCATAGTGATTGGTGTACGGGTCAGAGTTCTGCGAATGGTAGGACTGGAGCTGTGGGCCGGAACCTGAATCACTATTAGTTAGCAATTGCCTGACTCTTGGCTGCTCATCGAAGTACTACAAGAGTTGCTTACCATTTACTCGGCCTCTCCCGGCATTTGAATGAGGAATTCCAACTGTAGGAGAGTGGTCTAGCCCCATCGCCCTGAATTGGCCGACAAGACGGCGGTCTGGGTCCACACCTGGGCCTGGCTGGGTATATTCTGGATTACCGTAGCCTGTAGCAACGTAGGGGGTTCCATTGTAACCAAAATCTTGCCTGGCACCAAATTCTGGCTCGCGTGTACCAACTGCGGGAATGTGGTGGATACCATGTTCGCGATAAGACATCTCGACACTCATCTGGTGGTGATCCCAGGTTATAGGCGAATGGCCGCCATTGCTGTTAATCTGTGGAGTCGAACTGAGTGATCCAGTCTCGTGGGGAGCTATGACGAAAGCTTGTTCGTGGCTTCTCCAGCCCTGGTCAATGCCTGCGTTCGGGTGCGGGCTGTCGAAGGTGACGAGGGAAGGGCCGCTGACATTGCTGGGGAACTGCAAGGTCGATTCGGGTGATCCAGATACACAGGAAACAACATCGGAAGCTTGTTGAAAGCTTCTCCAGGCCTGGGCATTGCTTGCGCTCGGTGGAGGATAAAACTCACCGTCATCGCTCCAGGATACGTCTGACAAGCAGCTAGGAACTTGGACAGTGCTAGGAGCAGGATGGACTAATACCTCGGCTCCCTGGTATGGCGTAACTGGCTGAATAGCCGTCGGGCTCAATACTTTCTCTCCCTCGCTCGTCATGTTGTGCTGGGCATCCGGATCAGCATCGGCTGTCGACTTGGTCTGTGTCTCTGTGTCCACCTCATGGCTGTCGCTGGTCTTTGCTGTCGCCGTCCAATTACCGTTGCCATCGTGTCCTTGTTCGCTCTGAACGCTGCCTTTGAGCTGTCTCATTCTTTCATAATGGGTATCAGAAGCTTCGAGGATTGTCGAGTTGCATAGAGCATCTGGAACGCCAGCCAAACCGGCCCCCTGCAGCGCAGACATGACCGCATCCCTTTCGTTTGGTTCGATTGGCTGAATGAAACTCTGTTGGTCACGAGGCCTGTCGACTGACATTTGTAGGTGATACCAAGTGTTTTCCCATGGAGCTGCCGTGTTGTGATTGATCGGGGGTGGCGGACTGTGGGCAGAGTCCTTTCTCTTTTTGCAGCATACGATCTTACATGGCTTGGCGGGCAGCGCTGTGGTTTGCAAATTGGAAATGCTCTGCGACTCAGGAATAGTCTGGTCCAGACAAACTTTCTGGCGATTGGCGCCGAAAAGGCCGATGTGTTTGTGCGCCGGGTTAATGCCCTTGATAGATTCGCAGGCGTGTGTACGAACAGGGCGGGGGGCTTGGTTTTGTTGCATGGCAGGCGGCTGGGAATCGAGTTGAATATCCTGTAGGCCAGGAAGGCCTTCCGACTCCGGGAACATTGCGTAAACGATTGGTCTTGCTGGTCAGGTCGCAGAGGGAAGCGCGAGATGAGACTCCTGAAGTGGTCTCTGGGAATACGACGATGATTTAATCAGAATGGAAAAAGAAAACCTTGAGCGGCAACGCCGTAAGTGATGGTGAACCTAAGGTGTTGTAAGGGCAGGGAAGACGTGGATGTGTGGTAGTCCGGGCAGTCCACTGCGATGATGTCGTGCCCAGAGCACAGGGCGCCTCCTCCTGAGGCAGGGTTGACGACACGGGAAGGAGTCGACGGCGCTTCTATATATATATTGGGCGGGTGCCAGGACAATTCCTACCGCACTTGTAAAACCTTAAGGGAAGACCCATATGGTAGGGAGACTTCTGTTTCATTCTTTCTAACATCCTCGACCTCTCTGCGAAGTGCAATGTCACAGGTGCAATGACAGGAAGAACATTTGCTTCTAGGCGAATAGTCAGTAACATAACGTAATATCACTGCCCTTGGGTCTACTGACATGACGGGATGTGATTTTCGTCATCTGGGGAAATGGGTGGATACACCCCTTTCCACCATACCCAAGGTTTAGTCACATTTGCTGTCTCCGTCATTCTCCTTGGGATGACTAATCAAATTCTATCCCAGCTCTTTTCTGGCATAATTCATGCTTTGCTCCTGACGGCGGACACAAAGCTTTCGGAATCGCTTAGGTTGTTGTGATCTATGTGTGGTGTAGTCATCTGCCTTCATCCGGGTAGCCCTTACGGCGCTTCCGGGTGCGGCACCGGAAAGACGCAACACCAAAGCAGAGATTGTCTGCCCCAGATCAGCATCTCTTCATAGCATCCGATCCATGTCCTCGATGAAGATGCATTATGATAGTCAGGTGAACTTTTCCCAGTGTCTTTGAATCTATGGAAGGATCATATGTAGGTTTTTGAAGGTAACCCAGGGTTTCTTCAAACGCGCACAACCACTTGACTGCCTCATGGTGTGCGTAATCTATTGTTCTGCTGAAATTTAAGGGTGTCAGGTCTAAGTGGGTTCTAAACCTTGTAAAAGCAAAAGGCGTGATAGAAGCCTGGGTGGGTGTTAGAATATCAAAAATTTATCGGGCCAACCTAGACTTACTTGCAGCGTCCATCTCTTCTGAGCTGATCAGCAGAGGGCCCCTGTCCCTGCCTCGAACACCCATGCGCTCGCTGAGGGGTCCCAGCACAGGGTCGCCGTTTTCCTCATCCCAGATCTCGTTGAAGGGTTTGCGGTATTGAAGCTCCAGGTTGTAGTCTTCTGCCAAGGCACGGAACGCCTCCCACGGCACAACATACTCCGGAACCTCTTCGACGGCCTCCTCGAGAAAGTAAAAGTATTTCCAGCCAAAGGGCGGTCTGAAAACGCCGTCCGGAGGTGTCTTGCCAGGAAATTTGACCCTGTAGATGCTGTTGCCCCACTCAACGCAGTCTTCCACAATTTCGCCATTCTCTTTTCCGTCCTTCTCTCCGTCCGCAGCTGATTCTTCCTTTGGTGGGTCATCGAGACTCTTTTCTGGGTCCCAATCGTCGTCGTCGTCATCAGCAGCAGCAGCCGCAGCCGCTGCTTCTACCGATGCCCCTCCGTTGGTATTTGACGTGCCGCCATGCTTCTTGTGCCATTCCTCAACCTTGGCGGAAAGTACGTCCGAGTTTGGAATCACACCGATGAAGCGGCCGCCTTTCCTGAGCGCTCCAGCGACATTGCGGAGCATGCCTCTGGCTTTTTGCTCATTTTCAAAGGCGTAATGCATGCAGAACATCATCGAGACCACATCAAAACCCCCTCCGCCCCAGCGCTGGCTGACTCCGCCGCCTTCAGGACCAACGCTGGGATCAATGCCGACGTCTTGAATGATGGGGATGTCGCCAAGCCATTCCCCGAATCCATCTTTGACGAAGAATTCGCCTTGGAAAATGCGCTGCGGTCGACCTCTGTTTGGACGTCTGGACATCTGGTTGTATCGATCCCGAGCCTGGTCGATCGAAACATCGGCAGGATCCACGCCCACGTACAAGTCCACTCGCTTGGGCGCCGATTGCCATTTCTGCAAATCTCCTCCCTTTCCGCATCCCACGTCAAGAACGAGAAGATTTTGGCCGTAACTGTCTTCTCCCAAGCTTGCGTCTGGGGGTGAAAATTTCTGGATGATGCAGGACTTGACCCAATTGTTGAAGCTCCTCAAGCCCTTGATCTTGCTGTCCGTCTTCCGCCATTCGCGGCCGCGCTCTGGTACGGCATTGTAGTGCTGTCTCACAACGTCATGCACGCCTCTTGCTGCTGCTGCGGCTTGTTGCTCTTCCCTCAACTCGCGCTCTCGTTCTTCCTGGCGTCTTCTGGCAGCTTCACGCTCCGCTTGCGTGATTCGCGCAGCTCCTCCAGGGCGTTTGAGCTGGCGGGGAGGTGAGCGAGAAGGGGACCGTGGTTCATCCTCAGGGTCCGGGTCTCTTGGTTCAGTGGGCTTGGACGGAGGTGGTCTGCGATCAACCGGACGGCGAGTACGAGCTGCAGCTCCAGGTCGCTTGCGAGGTGGTGATCCTGACCTTGAGCGCGAGCGCGCACGCTTGTTGCTGGGCGCTGGAAACCTCTCCCTCGGCATCGTTATGATCTCGTGAGCAAGTAGACCAGCGCGCTCGTGGTCCCTCAAAGAAAGCCAAGGTATTGGCCGGAAAAGCAGGGAGCCGCAGAGGGTAGATGGTGTTGAGTCTCGCGGTATGAGGAGTGGCCTGATCTGAGAGAGTGAGCAGGGCAATGGCAAAGAAGGTGAAGGTTGAAAAGAGAAAGTCCTACAGCTAAGTACTGAATGCAAGCGTCCAAGCTCCCGGTTCCTTACGTTGAACTGTGCCTGGTGACGCCAAAGGCCGAAGTATGCCCAGTTGGCCCGAGCGCCGCCCTCCGACAGCTTCGCCCGCGGCAGCAGCACCGTCGCCTCGCTCAGCACCTCTACCGTAAACAACACCTCATCCGCCCGCCTCTTTCACCGACATCTTCCATTTCAATCTTCCATCTGGCCGAAGCTTCCACCCCCGGTCACAATGGGAGACCCTCAATACGCCAAGTACCCCAACCTGTCGCTCTCCCAGCACATCTTCCACATCACGAACCCGTCATCCTCCAAGACCACCCAGGAAGCATCGCTCAAGACGCTCCAGGATGCAATCAAGGAGCATAAGATGGCGCCGCTCTATCGGCATCTGTCTCACCCGTCAGAGGGCATCCTGAACGCCCCCGGCGAAGGCACCGCACAGCAGCACGTCAGGCCCAGGCGAGCTTCCTCGAGCATAGGCACGCTGCTGGCCCCCACGAAGCAGCCGGCGCTCAACGTCACATTACCGTGGGATGAGAAGCTCTACGAAGAGCTGCGGGCAGATAACGAGAAGGAGCTGGAAGCGATTCAAAAGGAAGAGGATGACGCCGTGGAGAAGGCCGGTGAGACGGAGATTCAGACGGCAAGAGGCAAGAGGGCAGAGTTCTGGACGCGTGTGGGAGACAAGGTTGGTATTTCTGGACTATGCCCACGGCGAAAGGCTAACACGGGCGCGTTTGCAGGATAAAGCCATTGCTGCTTACGAAGACGTCTTCGAAAAGACGGGCATTCTCGGCACCAAGATCGATCTCGTTCTCGCCATCATCCGCATAGGACTCTTTTTCGGCGACAAGGTCCTCGTCAAGAAATCTGTGGAGCGTGCCAGTACTCTCGTCGAGAGTGGCGGTGACTGGGACCGCCGCAACCGCCTCAAGGCCTACTCTGGTCTCCACTACCTCACCGTGCGCAACTACAATCAGGCTGCCCCGCTGTTGCTGGACAGCTTGTCGACCTTTACCAGCTACGAGCTCTGCAGCTACTCGGCGCTCGTCATCTACGCCGTCCTCGCGGGGTCGGTTTCGCTCAAGCGCGTCGACTTCAAGTCCAAGGTTGTGGATGCTCCGGAAATCAGGGCCATTCTTGGAGACGGGGAAGACAAGCTTTCTGCCATCACTGGTGCCCTCTCGTCGGGGCCAGCCGCAGGCGACGAGGAGATGGCTGACGGCCAGGCGACTTCGTCATCGGCTACACCGTCGGCCCCGGTCAACCTCACGACGCTGGGTCAGAGTGGATACGGTGCTGAGAGCGAGGCGCAGATTGACTTTAGCCCCCTTTCCAACCTCGTCAACAGTCTGTACCAGGGCAACTACAGCAGCTTCTTTGTGGCGCTGGCGGCAGTGGAGGAGAAGTTCCTCAGCAGTGACCGTTACCTGTACGAGCACCGGCGTTGGTACGTGCGGGAGATGCGTTTGCGGGGATACCAGCAGCTTTTGCAGAGCTACAGGGTTGTGGGTCTGCAGAGCATGGCCAACGACTTTGGCGTGTCGGTCGACTTTCTTGATAGGTAAGCGAAACAGATGAGTGGTATGATGTGGTGCTAATCAGGCGCGATAGGGACCTGGCCAAGTTCATCGCGGCGGACAGAGTACCGTGCACAGTGGACCGCGTGCGCGGCATCATCGAGACCAACAGGCCCGACGACAAGAACAAGCAGTACAACGACGTGGTCAAGCAAGGCGACCAGCTTATCACGAAGCTTCAAAAGTACGGACAGGCTGTCAGGCTGAGGGGCAGCGAGCGCGGCTGATATGGGGGTGGAGCATGGAATGGTGGCAGAGAAGGAAAAGAACAAGGCTCTAGAATAATGGAGATAACCACATGGTGTTGAGGATAAGGCTGTCCAATGGCGTGTTACCCGTTAGCGGAGCGGGACCGGAGCGCTGGGATGAGCGTGCGCGCCGGGGCGGCAGTGGAGCGGAGTCTCAGAAATAGTTGGGCCAGCGAGAGCCGCGAGCCGCCGCTGGGGCTGCACTCAGAAATTCATTTTTTAAGCCGTGTCTTTCTCTCTTCTTCTTCTCGACGTCTCGTCTCCCGTCCCCTCTTTCAGCTCACATCCTCTCTCGCTTCAATCCCTCTCGCCGGGACCCTTGACGCGAGATTCGCGAGACCGAGCCAGATCCAAGATCATTTCCAGATCGATTCCGTCATTACTTGCCTCCGCGCCGACCACCGACGACGACGTATACAAACATGAGCGCAATTGGCGGATTGGGCGCGCGGCGCATGGCCTCTTTGGGCGGGCGCACGCAGCTGACTCCCGGCGCTCGTTTTTGCCTGTCACGTTCGACAGTCACATCCACAGTCGGCAGTACGTCCCACACCCCACGTACCACTCGACAGGGTTCCCCCAAGAGGTCCCTGCGTTCGACGACGACATCTGCTCCCCCAACTCTGAGTCGTATTTTCTTCTTCTAACATCCGACTCTTCAGCTGCATCTCTGCGCGCCTCCCCATCCTCCTCTCGCCGCTCCATCTCCTCCACGCCCATCATGAAGTCCCTCAACATCGACAACATCAACCCGCACATTCGCGCCGCGAAGTATGCCGTGCGCGGCGAGTTGGCCGTCAAGAGCGAGGAATACAGAGCTCAGCTGGAGCGTGGCGAAAGGGGAAACCTGCCCTTTGACACTGTCATTGCTGCAAACATTGGCAACCCCCAGCAGCTTGACCAGAAGCCCATCACCTTTTTCAGGCAGGTTGCCAGCATCTTGGAGAACCCCATTCTGCTCGAGCACAAGGACGTCCTTTTGAACGCCCTGGGATACAAGGAAGACGTCATCGCAAGAGCTGAGAAGCTGCTCAAGGCTGTTGGCAGCGTTGGTGCCTACAGCCAGAGCCAAGGCTCTCCGGCTATTCGGGAGGAGGTGGCCAAGTTCATAGAGAGTAAGATTTCGTTTGGCGTGTTTCTGGCCCCCGTCAAGTTCTAACCATCATTTCAGGGCGAGATGGCTACCCCGCGGACCCCAAGAACATCTTCTTGAGCAATGGCGCCTCCGCTGGTGTCAATGCGCTCCTGAACATCATCTGCGCAAGCCCCAACACCGGTGTCCTGATTCCTATTCCCCAGTACCCGCTCTACACCGCCACCCTCGCTGTCCTCAATGCCACCGCCGTGCCCTACTACCTCGACGAGGCCCAGGGCTGGGGCACCAGCTTCGCGGATATCAAGGCTTCGTACGAGAAGGCTGTTGCGAACGGCACCGATGTCCGCGCCATTGTCGTCATCAACCCCGGCAACCCCACTGGTGCCACTCTTTCTGCCGCCGACATTCGCAGCGTCATCGAGTTTGCCGCAGAGAAGAAGCTGGTGGTCATGGCCGACGAAGTGTACCAGACCAACGTCTTCACGGGCGAATTCATCTCCTTCAAGAAGGGCCTGCGCGACCTGCAAAAGGAGCAGCCCGGCAAGTTCGACGACGTGGAGCTGGCCTCGCTGCACTCCGTCTCCAAGGGCATGGTCGGCGAGTGTGGTCACCGTGGTGGCTACTACGAAATGGTTGGCATCGACGAGAAGGTCCAGGCTGAAATCTACAAGTACGTCAGTATTCAGCTCTGCCCGCCAGTCGTCGGCCAGTGCATCGTGGAGATGATGGTGAACCCTCCCAAAGAGGGCGAGCCCAGCTTCCCGCTGTACAAGCAAGAGTACGACGGCATCTACAAGGCTCTGCACGAGCGTGCCACTGCCCTGTACCAGGCCTTTACCAAGATGGAGGGTGTCGAGTGCGGCGAGCCTGCGGTAAGTCGCAACATTTCCACTACCAACCCTGCCTCAGCTAACACATTAACAGGGTTCCATGTACCTCTTCCCTACCATCAAGCTCCCCGCCAAGGCTATCGAGCAAGCCAAGAATGAGGGCCGCCAGCCCGATGAGTTCTACGCTTTGCGCATGCTCGACGCCACGGGTATCTGCACCGTTCCCGGCTCCGGTTTCGGTCAGAGGGAGGGCACCTGGCATTTCCGCACCACCTTCCTTGCCCCCGGCACCGAGTGGGTCGGCCGCATCGTCGACTTCCACAAGAAGTTCATGGACGAGTTCAGGTAGATGTCAAGTACTTCCAAGGGGTGGGTGTCTTGAGAATCCGTGTGTGAGGAATACCGCTTAGAGGACAGCGACAAAAAGGAGAAGAGGGGACGGAAGATGAAGAATTCACTCAGGGATATCCAGCGGATTTTGCATGAGCTCTCCTGAATTCTTAAGAGCTCGTTTACATTTTTTCATTGGTTGGCAGAATACCCGCTCCTGGCCGCGGTTCGACCTGGACCGCCTATTTCATGGCAAGAGCACAAGGTTTCGATTTCACTTTGATGGCATGCACCATTCTTGTACACGCGATGATTTGGTTTCTCGTCATGTCAGTCTGGCTGCTTCAGCTCTGCTCATCCGCAGGAGTTGGTCAGACTGGCATCGTGTACAAAAGCGCATCTCCGCTCGGTGTTTTGAAAACAAATCTAGGACACTTGAAAAGTCTTGAATTGATGCGTAAAATCTATTCAGGGAGGCATATGCGACGATGCAAGTGCATTGATTTTGCTTGAATAGTAGCACAGCGACTCCTTTTCTTTCTATTGGGTCTAATACAACAGTGATTGGTCAACCAACTCGACAGTATCCTTTCCAAGTATCCTCCGTTGCCTTGCATTGCTTTGCCCATCGATCCGCATCCAAAGTGGAGAAGAAATCGCTCAATCCAATATGCTTGGTCCAACCCCGCAATTCCATGCGACCCAGACTCGAATTGCATGGTAGATAGAGCAGAGGTTGAAGAAAGATCGAGCTTCCCGAGCCGTCCATGCTACATTCGAAATCTGCCAAACTGCAGAAGAGAATCAAAAAGCATTATGACGGCTGTCCAGGCGCACTACCGACAGCTTGACCCTGTGGTTTCGCTGCGGATTGCTGAGGAAGTTTGCTCCGATCGCCCACCTCGCGGTCTTGACGACCTCGTGCGGCCCCGCTGCCACCACCGCGGTTTCTGCCTCCACCTCCGCGACGAGGTCCTTTGGGTGCGCTCGGGGGAGGTGCAGTCGAGGTGGACTGGACTGCGTTGGCCACGTTGTCGTTGCTGCCGCCGCTCTTGTTGGTTCTGGTTTTGCCGCTGGCTTTGGTTTTGCTCTCGACGTCAGGCTGGGTCTTGTGTTCCCTCTGCTGCTGTCGACGTCCTTCACCAGTGGAGTCTCCTTTTTCGTTCTTCTTCCTCGAGCGCCCTGCGCCTTTCGCGGAAGAGCTCACTCCAACATCATCGGGAGTTTTGCCATCCCCATTGGCGCCACCTCCGCCGCCGCCACTTCTACCACCCTTGCTTTTCCCCTTCGAGCCCTTCTTCGTCCCCTGATCTTTCTCCTCAGCCTTCTTCGTCGCTGCTTCGAGTTCCATGGCCCGCCTACTCTCCTTATCCCACCATTCCTGGAACTCCTGCTCCTGTTGAATTTCCTGCAAACTGCGCTTGGCCGCTGCGTCTTTGATCATGGCCTTTTCGGCCGCCTGTTGCGACAGAATCTCCTGCATCGATAATTGCAGTGTCGGTTCCGAATGCTGTTCCTGTTGGATGTGGCGGATTGATTGCGGCGGCTGAGACCCCAGCGAGTTTTGGGTAATAGCAAACCCTTTTCCATTATTGGCTGCTGGTGCTGACATAAGTTTCGTGTTGTCGTTGGACGCGTGAGGAGATGGTTGGGGGCGGTGAGAAGTTGGTTGCGACGGAGTAGGTGCTTGCGTTGGAGATGCTTTGGCCTTTGCGGATGACCCATTGTTCGCGATTGTTTGACGCATGGTTAGTTGCGGTGTACTTGGTTGACTGGATTTGGACTGGGGCGTGGGAGGTTGAGTGGGTGGCTTATTTGCGGGATGTTGAGGCTCTGTCTTTGCGGCGGGAGATTTCATCTGCCATGGGGACGTGGTTTTTGACTCCTCTGCGACGTTGGCAAGATGGGTGGCAGTGACCTGTTGCTGTTGGAGTTGCTTTTTGCGCTCTTTTTGCGACATTTTTGCAAAAGACGCTCCAGCACCTCGTTCCTCCTTCTTTTGTTCGGAAAGTGCGATTGAAATGTTTGAGGGCTTATTGGAGCCTTCGGCAGACATGATGGCCTTCAAGTCTAGCTTGTTCGTCGCCAGCGGAGCGGTTCCCCAGGGCTGATCTGCTTGTCTCGCCAATGGGGTCGCGATTGGAGGGAAAACATCGTCTGCAAGCCAAGAGCTCGCTGAATGGACGCTAGTTGTAGCTGCTGGAGCAGTCTTTCGGTCAGATTTTGGTGTAGAAATGATATCGTCCACTATCTTGTCCCCGGTGGCGGGTGGAGATTTAGATGAGAGTCCGCGACTCTGCTCACCATCCAGATCAACCTCCTCGTCCATGTCAAACATCAGATCCGCCGCTGCGTTGTTCGCTTCTGTCGAGGGCCTAAGTGATGGACTTTCCGGGACAATCTTTGACTCTTTTCCTGACCGCCTGCGGGATTTTTGCTGGAGGGGCGAACTAGACAGTTCGTCTAAGCTCCCGGGCCTGAAGGACATCGGTCCACGATCATCGGCATACTTGTTTTGGAGCATGATGGCATCAATCTTTGCTTGTCTTCGACGATCGATCTGTTCGGCCAGATCCGGGTATTTGTCCAACAGGAGCAACTCAGCCCTACCACTTCTTGCGAAAGGCATGCAAGCCAATTGATTTTCGCGCACGACCTCATCCAGCTCCGCAAGGAGATCTTCGTCTAACTCCTCGAGGAAGCCTGATTGGAGGACTGACTCAAGGCTCAGGCAAGCATACTCGAGCGCGGCATCTTTGAACTCGGTCACAGCGCAGGGTGAAACGGCATTAAGCAGTTGGCAGACATTTCGGACCGTGACTATGATCGATTAGCAATGGTGTCATGACAAGGAACTGACGTCTCACCATGACGGCCGATGGCCTGTTGGCAGACCTGGGACAATCTATCCAACATGAGTTCGTTTGCCACGGACAATACGTCCATAATGTGATCCAGGTACTCGTTCAAAGCGAGAGCGTCTCCAAGGTTGTCCGAGACGAAACCATGGAAGATTTCATCGCCCGTATCTCCGTACAAGTATTGCAGTACCAGGTCGAATATCCGTTTATCGATGTGCTCTAAATCGACTTTGATTGCTTGGTGAGGATCAGTCCGTCTTCCTTCAAGCCATCGGCCAGCAGCGCGGCCCTTGAAAAGACCCTCGAAGAAAGGACAGCGCTGTACCATCAAGTAACTGTGGACCGGAGCTTCACCATCGGCAAGTTGGACAATTACATCTGCATCCTCAAAGAATGCGGCGTCTTGAATGGCATATTGCAAGTCTTGCGCCAAGGATCGCCGAGGTCTTATCATTTGGCGAACAGCTGGCTCCAATTGCTTCAACTCCAACTTGGCAGCCAGTCTCATCAACTCAGTCCTGGTTTGACGGTATCTGTAAGCCATTTTTGGATGCTGTCTCGTGTAATGCCAAAAATCGACAATGTTGTCAGTGTAGATGTAGAGGACGAAGTTGAACAATGTCAGGGTGTCAGCGTGACGTAAAGTCATCACACCCCTGCCGGACTCTTCTCTGCTGAAAGATACAATGTCTCCGAATTGAGGATCTGAGAGCGTGTGAGAACCGGATCTCCGAAGCGTAGACAATGCTTGCCGCAGAACCTTGCTGCGACTCGCGACCATGAACTGATGCACTGGGATCTGTACATCAGCCAGCGATGATACGACCACGAAGTCGTACTCAGAATCATTCTGACAGCTCTGCGTGGTGTTCTTGAGATCTTGGTCAAAATCGTCAGAGTCGAGGACACGTTTGACGAGGTGATGGAAGCCAGGAGGCCTATCGTCCTTCACATCAGCCTGCCCCAACCAATCGCGGAAGAGCAAAAGCGGCTGAACATCGTTCCAGAGAGACTGCTCTGCAACCAAGATCTGTTTCCTCGTGACGTCACAGTCCTTGCGGACGGCAGCGTAAGCGCCAGATGCAGAGGCTCGGACAGCAACGACGCGTGTGAGACCAGGTACACGTTGGAACTTGTAGTCTTTCGGTTTGTAGTCTCCGACCCCAGACGCCGTAGCATCCTTAATCTTCACTCTCTTGACTCTCCGCCAAACGGTGCCGGCGTCGGTGGTGAGAATAATGGATCCATCTTGGTCAACGCCAACATCGCGCGCGGCCATGGAGCGCTTCTTCAAAGACCATATGCGATACGGTTGCGAAAGAGCGCCCCGGATTTTGCTCGGATTCGTGGTAGAAGTATCCTTGTCTTGGGCCGTCTCAGAGCGCTTGTTCACAGTGACAGTGAATACCTCTCCAGCTGTGGACATTGCGCAAATTGAGTCACCCCCAGCGGTGATCTTGCAAATTTGGTTGGGCTTGCTGTCATATTTGGTAGTGAGGAAGCTGGACTGGAGAAAATGGTTCGAGAAGCCATCGAGCGGGAACGTGATCCTGGCGTATCCGAAGTTGGCGAACGTCCAAACTTCATGGTTCTCCAAGAGACAAATTGTCGCTTTGTCGATGGCACAAACGGATCGAATTGGTGAAGTGAAAAGTGAGGCGGCGACTTTGCGAGGAGTTATTTGACACTCCAGTGATCGCGCATCCGAATCCACAATCCCTAGCTGGCCTTCATTCTTCCCAAAGGTATACAAGGAAGAAGAGGTGAAAGCCACCGAATGGAGCCTGGACGCTGCGATGCCCAGGACAATCTCCTTTTTCAGGGGGCCAAAGATCTGGCGCGGCAACGTTTGAATCGGATCCTCATCTTTTACGGCACTCTTTGGCAGGGTGTATCCCAATTGCCCAAACGAATTGTTGCCCCAAGAAAAGATCTCGCCCTCGTCGGACAATGCAAGGGTATGGTTTTGACCGAGCGCGACAGCGACTATGCGCTTGTGTGCAAGTCCTCCTCCTTCTATACATACAAATTGGAATTGGGTTGTCTCGCTGCCTGTTCCAAGTCGGCCACCAGGACCATGGCCACAGATGTACAGGTTTGCCTCTGGATCTGAAGTAAGAACAGCGGTGTGGAGCTTGGACAGCTGCACATCCTGGACAACTAATGGCGTGCTCCTGATGAAAATTGGCAGATCGGAAACCATTAAGTCGTGAGCACTTGGAAGCTGTCTTTCAGGATCCTCCAGATACCTATTCTCGAGATACTCGCGATAGAATCGCTTAAGGAGATGGTCCGGCCGCCGGAGAGTCGGTCGCTCGGGATTTTGTCTGTCATCTTCATCGCCAAATCCGAGTGTGACATTTCTGTTGCTTCCAAACATGAAAAGCTCGTCGCCGGCAATGTCTACCGATGGGACAACTTTTCTGCGAGACGGTCTGTCGTCATCTCCAGAGCCTTCATACATCCAAGCATCTTCGTTTTCGCCCTCTTCTCCGGCTCCGGTCCACTCGTGTGATTGTGGGCGCAAGGTACGATCTTTGATGGTCGTGGCGAACAAGTCCAGTGGCCCATTACCCTCGCGATCTTTGATCTTCACGAGTCCGCCCGCATGAGCAACTACTCCACCGACACCGTGGCCGAGCGCATCCTTCACATCTCTATCGATTATAATGCGCGCAATCGAAATGTTGCCGAAGTAGAACGCGCGGTGTAATGCCGTCCAAGAATTCTCCAAGTCTTGGGCGTAAAGATCGATCTGAGGATGCTCCAAAAGCGCCATCGCGAATTCGAAGGAGTTCTCGCTGGTTGAAGTCGCGGCATGGTGGAGAATTGTTAGACCGTTCGCGTCCTTGGAATTAATGTCTGCCCGAGTAAGAGTGACGGGTCCCCTGTACCTGGGCCCGGAATCCGCCTTCTGCCGTGTCATCAATGTTGGGCTCGCTCCCAAACTGCTTGGGCTTTCTAAACTGGTGGCAAAAGTGGATGGACCAGCGCTTCGTCTCGGCGGCGGTGCCGTGCGAAGATTGCCTTCCAGCAAGTGCCGGAAGTTGTCGAGATCATTTTCGAGATAGTATTTCCAAAGATAGCCACTCATGTGCAGCAACAGAATTGTCGGAGACGGGCTTCCCGTGAGCTTCGGCGATGAGGCGACCTGGCTATGACTGCGCAGAGTCAAGGCAATTTAAAGGTGCCTGCTGGCGAAGCGCGAGGAAGTCTCCGAGGGGGAGAGGGGATGCGAGCGCAATAGGAGGCTCAACAATAGGCAAGTGGCGGACGCGACTGGGCGCAGGCGGGGCAATGAGCGGAATGACGGTGAACGTGAAGGCGGCGACGGTCGAGGATCCTGTGCGAGGCGCGAGTCGTGGACGTAGAGGTTGATGGGGAGGATGATTCCTGGGTATTTCGCACGTTTGTTGGCAGGCTTCGAGGCGGGCTGACGGTTGGAATGGAGAGTGGACAGTGTCGGAAGCCGGAGGTGATGGCGGCGGCGGGCGGTGGTGGATCGATAAGATATGATGGATAATAATGCCGCGGTTGATGTCCTTCGCGCGGGACAATTGAAACGCGACGAAGGAACCAATGACAACAATATGACGGCTCCTTTGACCTCACGTCTGTATCTCAGACCGCGCCCCGTTTACAACATCGGATCCATCTTGCACTTATACCTAGCTCGATCATGCCCAGCGTGACCGTTATGTCCTTCAACACAAGACGGTCCGGCCAACTCCTCGACCGATGAGCAACGGATGCTCCAACACGTGCAAGCGCGATTTGGCACCAGCTCGTCGACATGACGTTCGCATACGCTTTACCCCACGCTTCCAAGTGTCCGACTATTTCGGCCTTATTTTGCAGACCTCGATTTCCTTCAATGTCAACTCCTCGTTGGAAGCAGTGAGTTTTCAGAATTTCATAGCGCGAGAACTTGTGTGGAATGATTTTCCTTTGATTTGATACACTGCTAGTACAATTTATGTCGCCCGGGTGACCGGAATTATTTACGAAACATGACCCATCTCATATTACAGGAAAAAGGAGTGACAATGGGGGAAAAGCGCGTCCAGCAAGTCTTTCCCTCCCATTTGCGCCTAGGCTTCAAGTCCAGTATCGAATGGAACGCTTTACATGGCCATCAGAGTCGCGAAAAAGGCCGCGAACACCGAACCAATGGCGAGCGTGGTCTTGCCAGCACCGCTGGTGTTGCCATTCGACGAGGCGGACGAGGAAGAGGTAGCCTGCGCAACCTTGATGCCGTAGCTGGTACCGGTCGAGACTACAGGGGTAGCGACACCGGGGGTGTTTCCAGCAAACGTAGTGGTGTAGACGGACGAAGCAGTCGTCGTGGCCGTGCAGGCAGTCCAGGACGTCCAGGGGGCGTTGGTCGACCAAGGTCCTGAAGTCCAGCCTGACCAGGAGCTAGGGGGGCAGACAGAACCTCCCCACCAGCTGGTCCAGGGGCCGTTTGTCCAAGCACCAGACGAACCAAAGCCTCCCCAGGGGCTTTGACCTCCGAAAGGTCCCTTTCCATTGCCGGGAGTCCAGCCAGCAGCGCCGACACCGTTGCCACCATTGGCGTTGGCCCAAGAAGACCAAGCCGAAGGATAAGCACTGCCACCAGACGTCACCGAGAAGGTAGCCTCAGGGGCAGCGGTGATGGTAACACCGTTGTTGGCGCAAATTTGCGCAATTGCTTGGTACGCGGCTTTTTCAAAGTTGTTAGCGCTCCTGCGTGCGCGAATTGAGCGAATCAAGGGGTCTTACAGTTCTTGTCCGAGTCGCTGCAGCTGGAAGAGCCGATGCAAGAGTTGAAGTCGTCAATGGCCGTGGTGTTCTTGCAGAGGGTGGAACCCTGGCTCCAGTCGTTCCACTTGTTGGCGCAGTTGTTCTGGCGGTGTATGTTAGCGCAACGATGCCCATTGTCCGACGCCCAAGGACTGGAAAGTCATACAGCGCAGTTTGCGGGCCATGCAAAGGCCTGGCTGGCCATTGAGGCCACGGCAGCGACGAAGATGGTCTGGGACTTCATTTTGGAGTAGGTTTTGATTCTTGCTTGTCGCTTCTGTGTTGGTTTGTTTGGAGAGAGTGGGAGAGATGGTGATGAAGCGACCAGAACAGAAGAGCGGTGTAATTACTTATAGGAAAAGAAGCCCAACGGATGGGCAAGGGAGCCAACGTCATTAGACTGACAGGCGGTTGCAGGAAGAGACGTCGCTGACGCGCTTACCGGGCGTCGAGTCGGCTGCATTGTCAGCGAGGTGACAGTAGCCTGGGGACGAAGGGTCAGCCCTATGTCGGACTTGGAGGAGCGGGGAGCCGCTAGACACCAACACCGTCGACCCTAGGATGCCTTGGCCTCGTTGGGACCGTCGGCGGTGAGATTGACGCGTGTTTCCTGGCCAAAATGTTTAGTTTGTGGCCGCTGGAGCCAGCCATCCAGCCACCGGCCGAAGTCTTTGACGACACCAGCCACTCGAGAAGACCAGACTGCATCGTCGTCAAGACTCTGCGCCTCTTCCTGCTGACTTCAAATTTGCTCCAGTCATCTCTTGCGCCGTTGCCAACATGACAGTTGGAGCTTGCGACAGCTTTCATGACATTCCTACGGTTCCCTCACGTCTTCGACGTGCACAAAAATAAAATCGAAAGGGCAAGTCTCCGAGCACGGAACTCGGCTCGCGACAAGCACCACTCAGTCAATGCAGGCATGCAGATTTACACATCCGGATACCCGTTAGTCTCGGTTGCTGAAGAGCGCCATGACGAAATCCCAAAGATGAAGAGCACCCGCGTCGTCCACGGCGTTGGTAGGACAACTTTGTCATGGAAATTTCAACGACGAAGCTAGGCTGATGATTGATGCAGCCCCCACCTAGCAACGCAATCTGTTGCTTTTGATCAAGTGATTTGTTTCCGCCTCATCATCTCGGCCAGCATGTTTCTGTCGCAGGCTTCCCAAAGAGGCAATCACACTATTTTCCAGTTTATTCTCTATACCTGCACATGTAGATGGCAATATGATTGAAACTTCTCGATCAAAGTACATTCGCGATTTGCCAAATACAAGGACTTGGACTTTGTTGCGCCCGCATTGGCTCTGATGGTCCGCTGGTGATGCCTCACCTTCCAAGATGCAAATACTGAAGTGATGCTTTAGCACTGACCTCGTGGCCGCCACGGTGACGAATGCTCTCCATGGTGACGACAGCAGAAGCTGTGAGCAACCGGCTGATTTCTTGCCTAGTCTCGGCGGTGATACAGAAGACGACAGAAGTGGGAAGAGGGGACTGGCGGGCAAACATTTTCGACGGGCATCTCACCTTGCATGCCCAGCACCAGCACCCGAAACGTCGTCTGGCACTGACGCGGCCGCTGCACCTTCAGGCTGTCCAAAGTCAGTTGACTGTATGTCGGGCACGAAAGAATTGCTTCTGCTGCACTTACAAACACGGCCAGGTAATGACTCTGGGCGTCACTGTCAAACACTACCGCGACCGTGGTAGCTTTGGTCCCTGCATTCCCTGCAATCCACCAGCCACACGGGCGGATCCACTCCAACATCCTTCCAGTCGATCCTTTTTCCCAGTTCAAGGCTTCCCTGCACCGACGACGACTACACGACTACTTGTGGCAATCTTGCTACTGTATGGATCCACTGCGCAATTACTTCTACTTGCTAGAGGCTCGTTTCCTGGGTATGATGAAGTCATCTCTGAGACGCCGGCCATCAACGCCGTGCTAAACCTTGTGGCTCCCACTACATCTTTCCCGGTCCTGGCCTTGACCACCATGAAATAACGCCACCTCTATCATACAGCCCCTTCTCAACCGTCGGCATTCGCATCACAAATCAAGTCATGTAGCCCTTCCCTGAGCGACTGATTGTGTGCCATGACGAAGAAGAGCTCTTCCATGACGGGGGCAAAAGCCTTGCGGACCCAACTTTCTTCCTTCGCGCCCACTGACTTTTCGCCATTCACGTCTTCGGCGCTGGCCGGCGTTGTTGTGCTCCGCCTCACAGGAACAACGTCCAACCGTCGCGCAAGGTTGCGCAACACCATGACGGATCCCCCCGAGAGACCCTGGGGGACTGCCAACCCATCAAAGGCTGTGTTGAGCCACTTCATGTCGCTGACATGATCCATCCGGATGCCGTTGGAGCCACCATATCCTCCATTCAGTGTCCCATATGGTCCGTACAGTGGCTGCTGAGACGGTGGATTCGTCGCTCGTGCTTGGGCGACTGAAGCTGGCGCAGACTGGTTGTGTTGGTTCCGTTGCGGAGCCTTGTCAGAATTATCTGGCAAATGCGTTATCACGTGTCTTGCCACGTCGAGGACGGCTGCTGCTCCTCCGTTCCTCGAGAACCGCCGGCAACCTCCCCAAAGACAATCATGCTTCCTTTCTGCCGATGTTTCCTCCTCTTTTACGCCATTCGCTGGCGGTTTCTCCATGTACCAATTCCCGTTTGAATCTTTCGAGCATCCAAGATGGGCCGAGAGGATATGATCCCACATCTGCTTCGTTTCTTTCACAAACTCACCACACTCCTCTCCGCCTCCTTTCGATCCGTCCGGGAATGCAGAGTCTGAATGCCACATGCACTTGATGAAGGGTCTATTCCGTAAGTCCACTGGAACTGTCCTTGGCCTAATTCCTTTGATCGTGTACTTCGACTGCCCACCAGCGCTGACGACCTGTGCTGAAGCTGTCG
Organism: Phyllosticta capitalensis; assembly: GCF_038381095.1. Lineage (NCBI taxonomy): Eukaryota > Fungi > Ascomycota > Dothideomycetes > Botryosphaeriales > Phyllostictaceae > Phyllosticta > Phyllosticta capitalensis. The sequence goes on along the minus strand of NW_027117444.1, from coordinate 919,000 downwards.
GAAATGTGGTCGAAACGTTTGTGATGAAGTCCTTAGCCGCCATGAGGGGCTTTGGCGGTTTTCCTTGGCTTGCGGGAGCCGCATTGCTGCCTGGGGTTGAAGGAAGGGAAGACGCTTGGTGCTGAGCCTGAATTTTCGAGATGGGTCCGTTGAATGCGGCATTGTAAGCTGTCCAGAGGGCTATCTGGGTAATCTCGCCATTCGGATCTTCCTCAAAGCATGTCTTCAGCCTATGAAGCTTGTCAGTTGTGCATCTTAGGTCTACAGTATGGGTAGCCTACCATTGGGAACTGCGGTCAGGTTCGTCAAGGCTAATCAACTGCTCGATTACGGCGCTCGCAAGCTTTGCTGCCGTCTCAGGAGTAGCAGAAGGTGCTCTTCCAGGAGGCCGCTGTTGAGCGGGCATTCTCATAGTTTGAGCGTTGTGGAGTAGCAAGCGCGTCAGCACCTTGACCAAGCCCTCTACATCGACATTTCCAGCCAGAGTCGCAACATTCTCGGTGGTAGTGGTGTACAGGTAGAGGAAGTCCAAGCAAGCCTCCCGGAGGTGCTCATCCTCTACCAGCATCCAATCACACACCTGTTGGATAACTTGCACAGGAATGCCTGAGAGCTGGTAGTTCGGGTCTGCACTCATGGCTATGCGCGCGAGAGCGCGTAGAGAAGTGATAATGGTGGCCCTATCAGACGAGCTTATTTGTGCGAGAAGAGTTTGGTACAAAGGGTGATCGGGATTGAGTATCCAGTATCTGGTGAGCTGTTCGGCAATCTCCAAGGCATAGTGTTTAAGTTCCACAACAGAGGCGCGGGGCGGAAGGCTGAGAGCAATCGTGATAAAGTCCTGGATCTGCGGGAGCTGGGCGACATAATGGGCATTGGCGTCCAGCATGACAAGATTTCGGACGACTAGACCAGCCTCGTGGATGCGACCAAGAGCTTCGCTGAAGTCCTTTGTTTGGATCTCGTCATCTGTCGTTGTCAAGGGGGTGTGAGAGTGGATTTTTCTCAGGAGATCCGAGGTCCCACTGATGCCGTTCAACGTGTCGTTGCGCAAAAGCATGGGGTCGTCCTCGACGTAGCATATCTCCCATCGCACCCCATAAAACAACGTGCTGACTTCTAAGAGCCTCTCGATGAGTGTTTCGGCAAGACCGGGAAAGCCGTCAAATCGATACTTATCACCCCGCTCGTGGGAGATTTTGACAAGATGATGAAGGGCGTAGGCTTCCTCCTCGACGTTCCCAGACTTTAGAGCCAGGAGGGCACGGATGTATATATTCGGTCCAGCAAACCCAGCTACATGGAGATCATCAGTCATGGCTCAATAATCTGTGGTATTGACGATTCTGTTGAACGTACTGCCTGGGAGCATCATTCCCTTGTTCTGATAGGATAGCCCGGACCGGCGGCTGGCAAGCCTGTTGCGTACATTTCGAAATTGTTCCGGGGTATTGCTAGGCGTTGCAACGGCCTTGACATTGGAAGGTAGCACCGGCTTCGGTTCGTAATTGGTGATTAGGCTTGTGACGTTGCCGCTCGCGCCGTACTGGCCGTTTTGTTGCGAATGAGAGTTGGAGGCTGGAGTCGGGGAGTGATGGTGACCGCTCGATCGAGTCTGGCGGGTTGCGCTCGCCTCGGGCTGGAAGAGAATTCGTTGTGGAGGGGCCTGTCGAAGAGCTACATTTTGGGCATTAGTCTACACGCTGTGGTGGAATATCAGGCAATGGCATCAAGATGAAGTATGCGTGGAGAATCCTGGGTTCATTCGCCCAGCCAGATTCGACGGTAATATGACTTTTCCCGAGCTCACTTACCTCGAGTTACTCTCCCACCAGTGCTGCCGGGTTCGTCAATGTCCATCTTGTCTTCTCTCGGAGTCCGCTGTTCGTCCTCCTCCGACTCGTCGCTCTCTTTATCCTGGCCGTTGGCCAATTTCTCAAGCTCTCTTTCCCGAAGTGCTGGAGCTACAAAATTCTCCTTGGTGCGCGTAAGCAGGTCACCGCCTCTGGCAGATACGTCTTCCAAAATCTCTTTTGGCGGCGGCTCCTTGCCGTGGAAGTGGCTTATCTCATAGGCTCTGTACCGTTGGTCAGCCTCGCAGGCGCAGGTGCGGTGAATGATGCAAGGGCGTACGCAAGGTTCTTGTAGTAGATCGTCTTCACCAGGAAGGCTTGGGTGGTAGCATTGGCGTGCGAGGGAAGGAATTCAGCAGCGATCCTCCGCCATGCCAACTTGTTGTTCTTGGTATCCGAGACGCGGTCGTAGCCACCCTCTTCGCAGACGCGCTCGTAGAGGCGCAAGAGGTTGATGTGACGTTGGCCAATCTTTGGGTCGCGTTCTAGGGTTGTACTGCGACACGAAATGAGCGGTTGACCAAGATGGCGTAGTGCGGCAAAAGCAGAGACATACCCTCTCTGCGCGTGGTACTGCTCAAGCTTGTTGAGGAATTCGTCGTATTCGGGCGAGTGATCGAATGATGGATCGCGTGGTCTAGCTGGTGCCATTGTGATGGGCGAAGCGGGCAAAAGCGCAAGTCTTCATGCGTCGCGCGGTGACAGGCCCGACGCGCACGATCAACGGGACGTGCAGGTCAGTCAGGTCGGGTTGGATGGCTGCTCCAGTGCTCGCTCCTTCCTTGCCTGCCCGCTGCTGGGGCCGGCCCGGAAGGACTTCGGCTCTCGCTTAACTTGACCCTTTGGGATTAGCCCGGCCTTTCTGCTAACTACTACACTCTCTCCTCCTCTGCTCTCACCTCTGTTGCCCGTCTACCATGTTATTTCTCCTCCAGCCATGTCCTCTCTAACAACCTCTCTCCCTCTCCTCAAATGCTCCTCTACCGCACAACAGTCGGAGCCCTTCCACTGGGTCCACATATCTTCGCCTGAGCTATTCGTCGTCTTTGACTCTTCACATGCCCCGCGCGCCCAGCATGGCGAGATCAGCAGTGCTCAAAAACTCCAAGTCATCCGAGGGGCAGACTTGTTGGTATGAGTGCAAAGATCCCTGTTGCACCATCCAACCCATTGCTGTCCAGAGGCTTGTGCTGCCTTTGCCCGTTTCTAATAATCGATGCAGGAAAGTGTCGATATCATGCTCAATGTTCGAAAAGCAAATGTTGTGTTGGCAGATGCGCGAAGCCAAGGCCGTCAATTACGTGTTCATGAACTACCAATTTCGGCAATGACTCGCCCTGGCACGCCAGTAATAGCGATCAAGTACAGCAGTCTGTCGGATGGAACGGTGTGCTTAACCAATCTTCTTTCCAGCCTGTCACTCTCGCAAGACTAACCTCCACCAGACGAAGAGATTCCAATTGAAGTTTGTCTCAATGGACGACTTCCGCATTGCCCACCGCATCTTATCCGTTTCGGGCATACAGATCTCAGAGAGCGCTGGTGTTCCCAAGCCAGTCAGCCGGGCTTCATCTTCTCATACGGTGCCAGCTTTCAATTCATCAATTCCGCCTTCATCACCACCCAAAGTCGACTTTTGGAACACCCCGCATGAGGCAAAGCGTCCTGCAAGCTCTGCGGTTTCTGCTCCTCGACTTGCAGCTGTCAATGAACGACCATCTCCACGACCTTTTACGGCACCCACCTCGGATCCTGTTGGTCCCAGTTTTTTGCCTCCGAGACGAGAGTTGCCTTTTTCTCGGCCACCTTCTAGCTCAGCTCAGTCTCTACCGAGTCCGGCGGTATCTTCAAATGCAAGCTCAGCTCTGAATCAGTTCCCAGATGACAATAATCAAAATCGGCGCAATATCCCGCACAGTTCTTCGGCCGACCTACCGCCTCTGCTGCCTCCACGACTGGCTGCTCTTGCCGGTCAGGAACAAGTCTCTTCCTCCAGCGCATCATTGGGCCACGGCCGCCCCAGCCTAGATACGCCTACCCAGCTGCTTCATGACTTGCAGAGTAGTGACTTGCATTCGCTTGAACAGCATCATCCAAGCTCTTCTTCTGAGCCACATCAAACAAACATGGGTCAGTCTTGGGGTGGCAGGAGCAGAACTAATCAAAGTTCTATTTTGGGTTCTGGTATATTCAGAGATCGCGCGGACAGCCAAGTCGCAACTCCCGCCGGCAATGTAGTCTCCAGTGGCAACAATCCAGCGCTGGCATATGCTGGGGATGCTGCCCTCGCGGCCTACGCAAGTCAATCGGCGCGAGACCGAGAACATCAGCTTGATAGCATCTTCGCCAACTGCATCCATGATGACAATTTCATCGTTCTTTGCCAAGATGTCGCTTCGCACTGGCAGCGGTTTTATCTAGGATCGATTTAGACGGTCGGGATGGAAATCACTTGCAGACTACTTTCAATACATTCTTGTTGCTACGGGCTTACGGGGTCGAGAGCGGCCGCTGAAGTTCTGACACTCCTTCCCTCATACACCTGAGTTGGTGCGCCCAATTCGATATCGCGAGCGTGTCAGCTATGATATTTTATGTCTTCGTGGTACCTTGAGGAGCTTGCAGGCGCAGGTGCAGACGCGCGGGGTATGGTCGCTCTCGAAAGCGATGGCGGATACAAGCAGCATGGCGCAAGATGGTAGGGCAGATAACAGCAATACAGAGGGAGGGATCCTGACGAAGACCACAAAGTTGTTGTCTTTCAGCTGTAGAGGGGCATATCAGAGAACGCACCTACTTAAGTTAAAATAGGCATTCAGATTTCTGACCCGCCTTTTCAGATATCTAACCCCGTCTTTTTAGATCTCTAACCCTACCTCCTAAGTATCTATTAGGCAGAACCTCCCTAGGGCAATTAATTATTTAGTCTATTATCTAGTGCGTCGCCTAGCACGCGTTATCTAGTTAGCTAGTTGCTAAGCAGTTAAGTAGTTATAATATAGTTCGTCGTATAATTTATTATATTATTAACTAGAGAGATAGGATTATAAAGCTAAAGAGATAGAATTAGAAATATAACTTAAGTTTTATTTATTTTATTTTATTTTACTTTATTTATTTAGTTTAACATCTCTTTCTTAGTCTAAGACTATTAGAGATAAGAGTTTTCTCTATATATATTATACTATAAAATTTATAGGTCCAACCACAATCATTGAAAACAAACTGAAAAAGGGAATGCTATAAAATAGTATAATAGCCTACTATGGTTTAAACCTATTAGGCACTATCCTATATATATAGCTCTAGACTATTGGGATACCTATCCCCGTCTCTTATAGTCGTTGACTTAAAGAGGGACGTTAAACAAAATAAATAAATAAATAAATAAATAAATAAATAAATATAGGTCTATACCTTAAGTTTTTATAGTACTACTAACTTTTATAGGTTAACCTATAAAAATATAGGTTCTCTATTATAGGTATATTTTTAATAATTATAAAGTAAGATAATTTGGGCTAAAGCCTTATAGTAAGAAGTATAAATAAGTATAAAAGTAGAAAGTAATAAAAGGTACTAATAAAGGAAATATAGGGGGTAGAAAATTTAGGAAGAGTTTACTAAATTTCTATTATTCTAGGGACTCCTAGCTCATTTCCTACATTTTAGTAGTAATATTAGTTTCTTTTATATAAGCTAAGGTAGCTTAAATTTTTTTAGAATTTTTATAAATATTTTTATAGATTAAATCTATATTTATAGCTTCTTTAAGCCTTTTTTATTATTCTTTATATTCCTTATAACTTAGTAATAAGTAGAAAGGAGTCTCTTTAAGAGTGCTATACCTATATATACTATTATTACTCTTTTTAGTATAGTACAGGTATAATTTAAAGTACCTATATCCTATTTTTAACTAATAATAGGCTAATACTAATTCCCTAGGAATTCTATTTAGTATCCTAAGTTTATTTATTTATTTATTTAGTTTAACGTCCCTCTTAAGTTAACAATTATAAGAGACGAGGATAGGTATCCTAGTAGTCTAGAGCTATATACAGGATATTGCCTATTAGGTTTAAACCATAGTAGACTATTATACTAATTTATAGCATTCCCTTTTTTATATTTATTTTTAATGATTATAGTTGGACATTTCAGGCCAAGCCCTTATAGGAAAATTACTAAATTGGTAATATAGGTAAATATAAGTAAATACTAAGTGAGTGTATATTTTAAAGTAAAATAGTAGTATTTTATAGGTAGGGGAGCTAAATATAGGAAAGTGATAGGAAACCTTAACTTTATAGTAAAAGCTATAAAATTTAATAGGTTATCCTATATACCTTCCTATCTTCTTAACCCTTCTACTAGGTATCTTATTGGTTGTTATACTACTATTTAGTAGCTATTTTTATATTTTTAATAAAGGCTAGTGTAGCCTTTATATTTTCCTGATTTTTAAAAAGGTTTTTTTAATACTTAATAAGGGGATGTCCCTTTTAAGTAATTTTCTTTCTTCCCTATAGTCCTTGTATAATAGTAGGAGGTGTATAGGTATTTCTTTAGGATATCTATACCTACACATACTATTATTTAACTTTTTAGTATATAATAGGTAGGTTTTAAAGTAACTATATCCTATTTTTAGCTAATAGAACACTAAGGCTGTAGGTCTTTCTATATCTCTAGGAATTAAAAGCTTATAGCTAGGTTTAGTATTAAAAATACTATAATAGGAGGAGGAGCTATTATTAGACTTAGCCTTAGTCTTATCTATAATATCCTGCCACTCCTTATTAATAGTATATTTAATATCTATACCTATAAGTACTAGGGCTTTTAGATAATTCCCTTGATCTTTCTTTATAGCTTCCTTAGCTAAGGAATTAGCTAATTTATTACTATATATACCTATATAGCTTGGGACCTATTCTAATATTATAGAGGCACCTTTAGAAGCTACTATTTTAGCAGCTTCTATAGCTCTTATTTACCATAATTATCTAGGTTTATTAGAAGGATTAACTATCCTATATATAGCTGACTAGTTGTTAGAATATATATAGTATTTATAGTTATTTTCTATATTTTTACTAGCATATTTAAATGCCTTAGTAATCCCTTCTAGTTCTCCATTATATACTAGGTTAGATTTCCCTATATTTAGGGATTCTAACCTACTATTTAAAAGATTACTAGGTAGGACTACTAAGCCTATACCTATACCTTTACCTATAGGTAAACTAGAGGTATTAGTATAGATATAAGTAGTATTCTAGCTTTTTCTCTAGCTATTAAGGTTAAGGTGCTCTAATAGAGCCTCTTCCTTATTAAGAGAGCTAATTCTATAAGAGAATAGGATATCCCTAGCCTAGAGTAGAAAGTAATAGTATTTAATAGGTTTTAAGATATTATACTATCTCTATATTTATACTTTTACTTATAAACTTAATCTAGGTAGGTCTCCTTAGCTTATTCTCTATAGAATTAATTCTACTTAATTCTCTTAGAATAGGGTGGGGAGGTGGGAGTTTTAAGGCTCTAAAAGTATACTTTTAAATAGTAGCTAATAGGCGTGCCTTAGTAGGTAGGATTCTAGCTTCTATTTCTATAGCTCTTATAGGACTAGTCTTAAAAACCCCTAGAATCTTCTATAAAGCTAGATTCTATATATATTATAGTGGTTTTATAAGACTATCTATATTTTTAGCCTTATACTATAATTGACAGCTATAATCCATTATACTTATAATATAAGTTAAGTATAATTGTCTTATAGCATGTGGATTAAGGCCTAAATTAATAGTAGTAAGTCTATTAAGCCTTAATAGGGTAGACCTAGCTTTTAATACTAAAATATTAATGTATTATTTATAATTTAGCTTATTATCAAAGTAGATCCCTAGCTAGTAGATAGTTTTCTTAGGCTTTGTAGTACTATTATCTAGAAGCTTAATAGAACTATTTTTAGCCTTATTCTAGCTAGTAAAGTATATTAACTTAGTCTTAGAAAGGTTAAATTCTATACCCTTTATAGCACCAAGCTTATATAACTACTTAGTTTCTCTTTCTAGTATTTTAAGGTTTTTCCTTATACTAGTAGATGATATAGTAAGACTAATATTATCTATATATAAAAGAAACTTAACTACCTAAGATGGGAATAATTCTAAGATATATATTAGAAAAAGTATAGGTAATATAGGACTTCCCTATAGGATCCCTATCTCTATATCCCTAAATTCTTCTAATTATCTATTAAATAATAGTCTTAATAGCCTATTGTTTAAGAAGCTAGAGACCTAGCTAATAAGAGATAATAGTAGTCCCTTTTTCTTTAATAATAGCAAGAGTTTATTTTTAACAACATAGTTAAAAGCTCCTTTAATATCTAAAAATAGTATAGAGTTAATCTTATTAGATAGTTTATTCTCTTCTACTATATTAGATAATAATAGAGTAGTATCTATAGCTAACTTTTTTAATCTACCTCCTATTTAACTAGGGTCTAGTAGATAAGTAGTTTTAGCTGGATAGCTTAATCTCGTTACTATAATTCTTTTATTCATTTTTCTAAGGCAGTTTAGTAAGGAAATTACCCTATAAGACCTAGGACTAGTATAGTCTAGCTTATTAGGTTTTCTTAAAACTGTGCCTATAGCTTATCTCTATACTTTAGGGTAATAGCTACTATTAAATAGTAAACTATATACCTTATAAAAGGTACTAGGGTAGGCCTTATAGGTAGCTATAATAATATCTTAATTTATAGTATCTGGCCTAGGTATCTTCCCTTTTATTTATATAGAACAAGCTATTTCTAGCTCCTTATAATCTAACTTAGGCCACTTCTAGCTATTATTAGAGGTTTAATCCTCCTATATAATAGGTGGAGTAGTAGGGGGCTTTAGAAATAGTATATCCCTAAAAGTATAGTATTTTTTATTAAAGGAATTAGCTAATTCCCCTAATATAGACTTAATATAGGGTATAAAGTCTACCTTACTATCCTTAGTATAGTCTATAGCCCTAAATATAGATTTTAAATCTATATTTAAAAGGAACTACTACTAATATTCTTTTTTAGCCTTTTTTATAGCTAGAAAATACTTATTTTTAGTAGTTAAGCAGGCTCTTATACTAGTAGTATCTAAGTATAAGACTTAGGCTTTCTTTCTCTTATATTCTAACCTTAAATTAGTTAGGGAATCGTCCCACCAAGGCTTAGATATAAGCTTATTAGGTATCTTAGGTATACTATTATTTACAGAGGTAGTAATTAAATTACTAAGTTTGTTAGTTAATATATCAAGGTCTCTTATTAAAAGAGGGTCTTAATTTAGTATATCTAAGGTCCTAGTCCTTTATTCTAGGCTTAGTAGGTTATTAGAGTTTAGTATAGAACTATTCTCTACTAATTCTACTAGATTAGAGTTAAATTTAACCCAATCTGCCTTTTTAAGGTTATATCTTTGCGTATAGGTAGGATTATCCACTAATAAGGAATTAGAATTATAGATTGTAAAGAAAACACTATAATAGTTAGATCCTATATCCCTAAGAGTCTACCAATTACGTATTTTTTCTAGGATATTCCTAGTAGTAAAGGTTAGGTCTATTATAGACTCCCTAACTAGGTTAGGCCTATAAAAAGTCCCTTCACCTATAGTATTTACTAGGGATAGTCTATTAGCTTCTAACTATTCTACTAGCCTTACTAAATTAGGTAATTTAGGGTTATAAGGGTCCTACCAAGGATGGTAGGAATTAAAGTCCCTAAGAATAATAGTAGGGGTGTCTATATTAATGTTATATAGACACCTTTATATTATTTCTTGATTATTATCTTGACCTTTTTAGTTATATATATTATAGACTTGTAATTCAAAGTTGAAGCCTATTATATTAATAACCATTAGGTTGGGATCTTTAATAATATCCTCCCTAGGGTTAGTTTCTAAGGGCAGGGATCATCTCTTATAAATTATAACCCTAGGGTAAACTAGGGGGTTACTATAAACTAGGAGAATTGAACTGTATGATGGATAATTAATAGACCTTGAGTTTAGGTAATTTTGGGGTATTTCTTTACTATTAGTAATTAAATAAGGCTCTTATATAAATACAAGGTTAATATTTAACCTAATAGCTGTTTCTAAGGCGCTTTTAGTAGCTAAGTAGCTCTTATTAATATTTATTTATAGTACCCTTAATTCCTTAATACTTATTAGGTGCTATTCTTTATTGCTAAGAATTTAGGACACCTTTTATAGCTTAATTGATGGTTTTCACCATAATTAGTATATTTAGGCTCTATATAGCTATAGGTCTACCCTTTTAGGTAGCTACTAGTCCTACAATAGTACTAGGAAGTAGGGTGGGCCCCTATATAAACTTCGTAAGTAGCCTATCTCTTATACCTATTTTCTAGGTGCCCAAATTACTAGCAGTTCTCACACCTATAAGTTTTAGGTATAAGGATAAGCTTTTTAGTGTGTAGGCCTGACCCTGCTATATTAAGCTAGGTGTATAAGGCTTTTTTATAGTCAGCCTTATTAGAAAATAAGACTACTATTAATCCATAGGCCTAAGTAGCTCTTTTCTCTTGGGATGTAAGCTAAAAGGGTCTCCTAATAGTAGTTAGGCCATTATAGGTCTTGATTTCTTTATAGATAAGTAGTAGCCCTTCCTCTATATTGAATTTAGTAATAGGAAGGCTATGGATTACTACTTTATACCAGGATTTATCCTTTGAAGCTTTTTGGATTAGGAGGATATTTTCCTATATAGCTTGGTTAGCTAATAGGAAATTAGTGTTAAATTGGTTAGTAGTAGTTAATATAATTGACTTCTTAGTATGGGACTTAGCTACTAAGGAGATAACTGGTTATTTATACCCCTTAGTAGAGAAAGTAGAATTGAATTTATCCCTTATTTCCCTAGGATTAGAGATTCTAAAAGTAGTTGCCTAGAGTACTAGGACTAGTCTCCTATTAGGTAATTTTTTATAGGCTAAAAGGTCTTAGTTTAGTAGACCTATAATTTTTAGTGCCTTTACTATATTTACTATATTTTTTAATTTCTTGGCCACTAGTATAAATTCTTTTAATTTTTCTAGGTTTCCTAACTTAGCTACACTAACCTAAGTAGGTAGTATAGTTAGATTAGTTATAGGAATTTTCCCTGAATTATTTTAAATTTTTAAAATTTTTCAAGGTTGCTTTTCAGGTTTGAATCCCTTTATCTATAAAATATCTTTTTAGTTATTTTAGGAATTTTGGTTTTTAACCTTATTCCCTAGGGTTTTAATTATTTTTTTAATATCTAGGGTACTCCTAGATAGTATAGAGCTAATTATCTAGCTATTCCCTATTTCTAGGAATTCCCTAAATAGTTCTATAAAGTCTAGGACTTTGGTTTAGTCTCTTTATATAGGTGCTAGGTCTGCTGCCTTAATAAGTAGGGATCTAGCCTAAAATAGGGTATCTTAGTAGGTTAGGCTATTAGGCTTAACCCTACTTAATTAGCTACCTTATTAGTCCTTATTTAGTTATTTTTACCCCCTAGTAGTTAAGGGGGAAATTTAAAATCTTTAGATATAGGGATAACCCTAGGGGGTGGTTCTTATAGTAGGGGGGTAATAGTAATAATATCTACTACCTTATCTATTTCTTATTTATTTTCTAGGTTAGGGGGTGCCCCTAGGCGGGGCTAGGGGGGGTTTTCTATGCTCTTTCTTTAAAAAAAAATTAACTAAGAGAGAAGTATAACTAATATAAAATTACTAGCTTTTATTTTATATAAACTAAGCTATAAATAAACTCTACTATTACTTAGTATAAGCTAGTTACTTAGAGAACTAGTAAAGTAGGCGGTTTTTATATTAGTTTTTTCTTTTAGGGGGTTTTTTAGGGGGAAGATAGTAGAATAAAATTATTCTAAGAATACTACTAGAATTATCTTGCTAAGATAGTTTAAATAGTAGTCTTATTATCCTAATCTAGCCTAGTTCTAGCTAGTTTAGAAAAAGTTATATAACTTAAGGTTGAACTAAGGTGTAGCTCTAGTATAGCTCTTTTGTTACGGATTTTGCTTCCTATTTGACCACACCCGGTTTCGAACCATCGACCTCGGGTGGGGCCCCTTTTTCCACCTTGATATAGCACGTGACCGGGTCCAACCCAACTATATAGGTAGTCTAGCCCCGTGTCTACTAGATATATTAACTTGATCTTTCCACTCTATATTAATTAGTAGCTAAAAGCTTTAGTTCCTTATTACTTAGATAGTAAGTAATCTACCTTATCCTCCTTAATTAGAGTCGATTAGTTAGCAAGTTACCTAACTACTAATTCCTTGGTGCTGCTACCTAGCGTGCCTTTCTTACTACTACCTCGCTTCTATACTACCTATACTACCCTTGATTTGCTACCTATTACTATAAATTAATACCTTATACTTGCTGCATATTTAATTTAACTAAATTAGTAATAATTACCTAATCTTACTTGTCCTTCGCGCTTAAACCTGCTTATATACCTTACTATAATACCTGATAAGCTCTTCTAACAACTAGTAGTGCTAACTTAATACTATATCTAGCCGCTAATATTGCCCTTACTAACCTTATAACCTAACCTTATAATGCTAGCTACTACTACTAATGCTAAGCTCTACTAAGCCCACCGCCTATACTGCCTATACTAAAGAGATAGGAGCCTTTACTATAAGGCTATAGCTCTGCTAGTATAGATTTAGGAGTATAACCTAGACTCCTATTAGCTATATATAGCTTAGGCTACTACTAAGGATAAGAAGGTTTTCCTTATCTATCTAGAGGACTCTTGCTAAGCTCTATAAGGCTTAAGAGGCAATATAGCATTTAGCTATAAAAAGACTAAGGTAAGGAGAAAAGAAGAGAAGGAGTAGAGAGAAAGAAAGAAAGATATATATATATGCTCACTTAGTTAGTAACTAAGTAAGTTCCTTAGTTAGCCTAAGCTCTCTAGGTAGGATTCCTATAGTTTATAACTTTAGGCTAAGGTAGAGGCCTGATACTACCCCCCCCCCCCCCCCTCTATAAGGTAAATTCTCTTAAGTCTAAGGCTTATAATCCTTAATAGTATCTTTAGAGTCTACCTAATTAAGTAGCTCCTATAGCGGCGGCGGCTGTTATAGGTAAAGATAGTAAAACTCTAGTATAAGCTTATATAAGTAAAGGAAGTTTCTCTAGGGCTACTATTAGGGAGATATATTTTATTTATCCTAGTTACTAATATATATATACTTGTACTAGACGCTATAATGCTTTATTTCCTAGTAGTTAACTATCTTAGTAACCTTATATTCTATGTAAGGCTCTTCCTTATTATAGTTAAGGATTAGTTCTCCCTTAGGAGGTCTAGGGTCTTATCTAGGGTATAGATTATTAGGGGTAAGGTGGAGCTTCTATAGGTAGAATATAGATATTAGACTATTAGCCTAATAGTCCTTAGGGATATCTAACTTATAGGCCTTATAATTAATTATATAGGTGATAGGCTAGGGCCTAATCCACTTCTAGTTAAGGTCTTTATTAGGCTATTTTATAGTAAAGTAATATCTACTTATATATATGTAGTCCCTAACCTTGTAGTTAGGATAGGGGGTATAGTGTTAGTTAGTATAGTAAGCTATCTTATTCTAAGTAGTATAGATAAGGGTCTTTAAGAGGTTATTAATAGCTTTTATCCTAGTAATAATATAGTTAGCTCTCTTAACGCGGGCATCCTATAGCTAGATAGGCTAAATAGGCTTGAACCTAAGATAAGGGTAGTATCTATAGTTAGTAAGCAAGGGGGATATTCTAATAGAGTAGTTAATCCTATTATTTAAGGTAAACTTAATATAAGGGAGCTAGTATATCTAATCACCCTATAGGTGGTTAATATAGCTATGGAGGTAGTTCTTAATAGACTTATTAATAACCTTAGTCTATCTATTAGTCTTAGGGTAATAAGCTAAGGAGGACTTAATCTTAATCCTATAGTATTTATAGATATACTTCTAGAGCTTATAGATTATAGTACTTCTATAGTTATTAATAAATTCCTTAACAAGGCTGTGTATATAGAAGAGATAGTAGTAGACAGCTTCTATATTAAGGCTGAGGGTTTTCCTTTACCTTTTTACTTTTGCATTTAGGAATAGGTGCTTGCCAGGCTTAGCAAGTACTACTCTAGTTGATATATAGTTAGTCTTCCCTCTAGGGATAGTTAGCTTAATCAATTAACTACTTCTTCAAAATTTTACCTTTACCTGTTGGCACGCAATAGAAAATAGTAGCTAAAAGTAGTTACTTTATACTATTACCCTTACTACTATAGCATTAGACCAGACAAGAAACACCTAGATATATTGTAAAGATGCTTCTATAGAAACCTAAGTGATAATAGCCTAAACCTTCTTACAAAACACCTCTATAGAACACTGCACAAGCTATATTATAAGGATGCTAAGTATGCTATATTTATAGAAGCACAGCTATAGGCTCAATTTAGGCATTATATTACTAGAACTAATACTAGAAGGGTGGTTAACTATACTAAGGCTATAATAAGAACCCTTACCTAAAGCCTATAACCCCCTAGTTAATTATACCTCCCCTATAAGTTGCTAAAACCCAACTCTTACAAATATTATAATAGCTAGTCTGTATATATTAAATAGATATAATGGATTCCTCTAGTACCAGGCTATAGTACCTGACCCTAGATAAAATAATAGCCACCTACTAGCTAAAAGCTTTTCTAGTAAATAGGAAATACTAGGTATAGAAGGCCGCTATTAATGTAGTATAGATAGAATATATTAATAATATTATAGCTCTATACCTACTACTAGGTATAAGTACTAGGTTAATAACCTCTATAGAATAAGTCCCAACTTATCCTTAATACTAGGATTAAAGTAGGAGTAAGCAAGAGACTAGTTTCTAGAATACTATATAATATATTAGGGATACCTATACTAAACTATATCTAGTAGACTATTAAATTTATAAGGACTTAGAGTAGGTAGAATAAGCCTTAGCCTAACCTCCACCTCTATTAGAAGCACCTTACTAGTTCCCTGCTAAAATAGAGTCTTATCTAGCTACTAAGTATAATAAGATACACCCTCTATTAAGTCTAGAGGCAATATTAGCTATACTAGTAGCTAAGGTAGAATCTTCCTAGCCTTTAGTAGGATTAGTATATTTTTAGTAGTATAAGAGTAAGGATATAGGCAAATATAGCTCCCTACAAGATCTTTTTAATTAGGTAAAGATAAGTATTATAAAAGGATAACTAAGTACTATACCTAAGGATACACCCCTAGTAATACCTAGAACACCCTACTCCTTATTAGTACTATTAGATATAAGGCTGAGTAGCACACCTAAGACACTACTATAATAAGTAGCTTCTACTACTACTAGTATAAGGGAGTACCTTTTATCCTTAGAAGCACCTTTATAGCAAAGAGAGCAGTTATAGGATACATCCTAGTTACCTCCCTAGTTTCTAAGCTTAAGGTTATTAAGGGGTATACTATAATTATAGCTATAGTTTAGGGAGTAATAGCCCCTAAACTAGAAATAGCTACCTATAACACAGGTATTAGTAGGAGCTAGCACAAGCGCTAGTATAGGTTTATATAACCTAGGATTAAGGGTAGAAGGTAGGGACACTAGAGTAGGCTCCCTAATCTAGAAAGATAGAGTAGTATTATTCTCTACTACCCCTTCTTTATTACTTACCTTACATCCTCCTTACTAAACTACTTAACTATTAGTACAAGGCTAATAATATATCCACTCTATATCTTCCTCCTAATATATATATTCCTATAATAGGATAAGTATAGGAGCTTAATAGTAAGAATAGTAGAGAGCTTTTCCCTTAAATAAGTTTAACCTAACTAAGGAACTATTTAAATATAAACCACTAAAAAGTATTAACCAGCTGCCTATAAGGACTACTTTTAAAAACTTTAGTAGGGTTAACCTATATAAGAGCAAGGCTTAATAGTAATAAAGACTCCTAGAGAACTATTTAATCTATATATAAGGCTAGACTAGCATCCTTAAGGAGAAATAGAACTAGCTACATAATAATAACTAATACCTTAAGAGAAGCCTTAGAAAAGATAGATATATAGTACTTAAGGAGATATAGGATAAGCTATATAATATTAACTAGGCCCTCTAAATAAGCCTAGAAGAAGATAGAGACATAATAGTATCTTCTAGTAACTAGTATTATAGTATACCCTTTAGCTATAGTAATAAGGGTAAGGGCTATATATACTCTAGTAGTTATAACCCTTATACTAATAATCTATACTATACTAAACTAGAGGAGAATATATAGGCTAGATTATATTAAAACTTATATAGAAATTCTTATAGTAATAGCTACTAGAGTAAGGAAGACCTATCCTTTAGTAGAGATAGTCCCTAAGATAAACTTAATAATAATAAGAACCAATACCTAGTAGAACTAGAGGTAGAATAAGAGCACCTTAAGCAGTAAAAGTATAAGTACCTATATAAAAAGTAAGTAGAGCAGGACTAGAGGTAGCACTTTTACTAGAACTAAAGCTAGTAACTATATTATAGCTAAGACTTATAACACTCATACCTATATAGTTTCTAGATATAAGGATATTACCCTTATTAGTAAGACTAAGCTAGACAGGACTAGTATCCTTATATATACACTACCTATAAACACTATAAATATAAAACTACCGCGCGTACTAAACAAACTATTAAGATTCTATATAATAGCAAGGACAAAGCCACTAGGTTAATAGCTAAAATACTTAAGTCTTAGCACCTAAGCTTCACCAACCTAGTAAAAGGTCTTAAATTATAGTTTAAAGAAATAAATACACACATTACTAGTATAGGGTCAGATATAGTAGTAATATATTTAGGTTAGCTACCTATAAATATCCTACCACTATAGGATACTACTAGAATAAGCAGAAATACCTATCCTACTAACTAGGTATCCCACCTTATAAGAGCTAGTCTTACTAAACCTATTGAGGTAGGTTCTAATATTATTACTAACAATTTTATACTTAACTAGGACTAGTCTATTTTTAAATTCCCAACCTATTTTAACTTTACTCCCTCTTAGCTGAATAGTTTAAACACTCCTTAAGTCAACCTACTACTAGGTGCTCCTTAGAGTAACCTACTATATTAAGATATACTAGTATTAATACTTAAGTTCTACCTAGATAATATTAGTTATTTTAACCTAGATATCTTAGAAGAAGATATAGGAATTAGTAGTAGTACTACTAAAGGTAGTAAGACCTACTATAAGGATATTAAGTAGTTCTTAGATAGCGCGCGTGTAGCCTACTTATTCTATAGACCTAAGATAGTATATATAAACTTATCTAAATACCTATATAGTTTAGTAAACCAATAGTACTTGTCGCAAATTATAAACCTAGAATATTTAGATATACACAAGGGACTTAGTATTAAGCGCTAAAAAGAAATACTATATAGTAACTTTAGTATATCCTAACTAGAGGCTATTAAAATATTAAACTACATTCACTTTAGCCCTTATAAGGTAAAGAACAAGGGGACGCAAAGCTTTATTATCTAGTATATATATTTAGGCTAAGCTACTAGCTTTATAACTATATATAACTAGCTTACTAATACCTATACTAAAATATTCCTATACTACTAATAGTATATTCTGGAACCAACTCTATGTACTATAGTATAGGATTTTATTAAGACCTTAGAATTAAAAAGATAGGTATAGGAGTATATAGAGTATACCCTTAGCTTATCTACTATATAAAATATAGTAGATAAGAGTAGTACTACTATTAATTATTCTACTACTAGTAGCTAGTATAGCTAACTAAGCAGCAACCTAGCTTATACTAACCTAAGGACCTTATCCTAGTATATAATAGGTACTAGGGAATCAAATAAGGTAAAATAGATATTATATCTAAAAAGGCTAGCTCTACTAACCCCCCTATAAAAAGAGTCCACTTTACTATAATATAATAACTATAAGCTACCTATAGTAAGGACATAGTACTATATATAGAATTAGGAAGATATATTAGGTCTAGAAGTAGAAGAAGCTATAATAGGCACTCCTAATAACCTAGATATTAGTAATAACAAGTTAGACTTAAGCAGCACTAACTAGGATAAGCATTATAATAAGTAGGAGGCTAGTATAAGTATATCTACTAGTTAGTATTACTTATAATATAGCTATTACCTAGCCTCTAATATATTTAACTATAAGAAGCTGGCGCGCAGCACTATATATAGCTAAGAAGTAGTATATAATAGTTACTAAGCATACTTCCTATCTAAATAAAAGCTATATTAGTATCTATATAATAGTAGCTATAAGTGCTATTTAACCTATATAGCTATAGTTCTAGTAGAACCTATAGAGAGCACAACTATCTACTATATTAATAAAATATAATCCCTAAAAGTTAAAGGGATGTTATTACTAAGTAGTAACACATCCCTATAAACTATAAGTCCACTCTAGGCTAAAGCCTTGTCTCTATAATTCTATAATATATATTAACTGCAGCTATACTGCCTATTTAGTTATTACTAGGAGCAGTAGCTCTACTAGTAAAGTTATTATACTAATAGATACTATAAAAAGTACTTATAGTAGTGCTAGTATTAGTTCCTAAGGATAACTAAGCATCTATTTATATAGTGTAGGTGTGTGCTAGCTACGCACTAACTGCTTAGCTTAGGGGTATAAAAGCTAGTTAGGAGAGGTAGGTAAAGTAGTAGTAGGTATATAAAGCAAAGGTATCAACTAAGTAAGCTAATAGTAACCTAGATGTAAGAGATTAGGTAGCAAAGATAGTAAGATATTATACATAAGTAATCAAGATAGTAGCACACTAAAAAGTAACCAAGATAATTAATAAGTAATGGTTGCAATTAAGGTTAAAATATAAGTCTTAATTCTTCTATACTATTCTAGTCTATAGTCGCGCAACTAACTATCTATTAATGTAAAGGGGTATCTTCCTACTAGTCCTATAATACTAAAAAACCTAAATAAAGCGCCGAATCCTAAATGCCAAGTAACCTAATCTATAGATACCTAAATCCTGTATCACAACCTTATCTTAGTAGTTACTAGTAGTAATAGTTGTGTGTATATAATACTACTAGGTAATACTAGTTTAGGTAGTATAAGAGAGTTGTATATAGTGTTTAGACTTAGGCTGCTAAAGAGGGGTGTTATAGCTTAACTAGGAAGGTTTAAAATAGGTAAATACTAAAAGCCTAACTAGGTGTAAAAACAAGGTGCTAAATAGAAAAATATAATACTAAGTAGGTGTAAATTAAAGAGCTAAAAAGATAAAATTAGGAGTAACTATATTATACTATAGTAGGGGGGGTCCTATGTATCTATCCTATAGATATATCTAGCAAAGCTAGTAGGATTAAGGTATAGAATAATAAAGGTGCTAGGAGTGATATAAGCTTATATACTAAGTAGATACTAAAGTACTATAGGAATCAGCCCTCTTGCGCTTATATAATAGTCTATAATTATTATCTTACTTATTATCTTTATTATTATTATAGTCTAGGTCCTCCTTATTATTGCTGTAACCCTCCTGCTAGTTATTATTATTATCTAAGCCCTACTTATTCTTAGGTCTAGATAAATTAGATATAGAACTTAATAAAGTAGTTCTACTTATAGAAGGGTTAGGAGTTGTCTTAGTAGTACTACCTATAGTAGTAGTAGCTATAGAGGTAATAGTAGTAGATAGGTAGCCTTAAAGTATTATAAGGACTTCTTTATTAGTAGGAGGTAGGTTATTAGGTGTAGGTAGTATAGTTTAGTTTTAGTCTATAGTAAGGAGGAAGTATAACTTTTTACTAAAAGTCTTATACTTAAGCTTTTTAAATTATATAAATTTATCTATATACTAAGCTAAAGCTCTCTCTTTCTACTTAGTAAGATAGTCCCTTAGGGTTAAGACTATTTTAGCTTTTAAGAGAATACTATAAATAGTATCTATAATAACTAGTGAATCCTATTACTATACATAAACTAAAGCTTAGGAGATAGGATTGTTAATTAGAAGCTTAACTAATATAGGAAACTTATAGGGGATATTACTATAGTAGAAGCTATAGCCTAATAGGGTAGCCTTAGTTATCTACTAGCTCTAATATGCCTTTATAAGGTTAGTCTAAGTACCAGCCCTAGTATTCTCTAATAGATTATGGTCATCTTTAATATAAATAAACTAAGGTAGGATTATACACCTAACCTTCTTAGTACTATCCTTAGTACTATGTAGAATAGATAGGTGTGTAATATAGATAGTATACTTATTAGTAATATAATCTATCTACTTAAGTCTATAAGTATTTATAAACCTATTAGTAAACCTCCTTTCTTTATTTAGCTAAATTCTAGTAATATTAGTAGTGTTATCCTTTTAGTATAGACTAGCCTAAACTTATTTATCGCGGTATTTAGAAAGGTATATCTAGAACCCTTTAATAAGAATAGTGTAGTTATGCTTTATTTCTTTATTAAGGCTTATAGAACCCTAAACTATATCTATCTAATATCTAAAGTCTATAGTCGTGTTAAGGTTAATATCCTAATAATAAAAGTTAGTATTATTACTAACTACTTATACCTTAGTATAGTAGGGATAGGTATATAGCTAGTAAGTATAGTTAGGATAGGTTAGAATATATAGTAGCTAATAGGTAGGATATTACCTAATAATCTACTATATAAGTAAGTAGAATATAATCCTATTCCATCCTAAGTTTAACTTGTTATTAATATGATATTAGTGCTAAAGGTAGTAATTATACTCCTGCTAGATCTCTTTTTTAATATAGGTTAAGAAGCTAAATAGGTAACCATTTATAGTAATATTATTATAATAGTAAAACTAGTCTCTAATAGTATTAATAATCCTGCTGTTCTTAATGTAACCTTTGCTATAAAGCTATAATAAAGACTTATTAACCTATTTAATACTAAGTAGAACTTATTCCTAAAGTATAGCTTATAGAGCCTACTAATTATAGGAGAATTAGTAGAGGCCTAGTATCTTACTAGGCTAGGTAGGGTAAAATAAGTAGGTAAACTAGGTATAGGTATCTTTTCTAGAAATAACTAATCCTAATTATTCTTACTTTTTCTAAAGGTAGTAAAGTTAGTAATATAGTTCTTTATCTATACCCTACTAAATAGTAAACCCTACATATTTAGTAATATACCTAAGGTATAAATAGTAGTATTAGTAAAGCTCATAATAGGCTATAGCTTAGTTAAGCTTATCTATCTTTTTAGCCTAAGGCTCTATATTAATATTAATAGCCTTGTTTAGAAAGACTTAGGAATAGTAGTAGAATAGCTTTCTATAAGTATACTTACTTAGCTCCCTATTGTGGTCGTCAGCTAGGATGATATTAGTAATAATAAGTTTAAAATTAGGGTTCTTAATAGCTCTAGTTATAGTTGGGTGCTCACCTAAGGTAGGAATAGAAATATCTAGGTTAGTAGAGTTATCTTTATTATTAATAGGGGTATAGTTAAGTTAGTAATTATTACTAGGTTAGTTACTAGTTAGTTTAGCTAAGGTAGAGGACTCCTAACCCTAAGGCTACTAGGATTAGGAGTTAGCTTTATTAGTAGAGAAATTTACTAAAGTAGAGCTAATAGGAGGTCCCCTTATTATATTATACTTAACTTATACTAGGGCCTCCTCTATACCTTTACCTAGCACTATTATAACCGCGCGAATATGGTGGGTAGTAAAAACTTTATCTACTATATTAGCTATAATAGTAGCCTTAGTAGTAGTATTAATATTCTAAATAGTAGAGTAGGCTTCCTATAAGGTTATACTATTAGAAGTAGGAGTATTATTATCTAGTAGAAGCACCCTTTAGTTGCTACTATCTAGGTAAAAATTAGGGAGCTTATATATTTCCTTAATAGTAATAATAGCGCGCTAGTAAGTTGACTTACTAGTAGTAATAATA
Source organism: Phyllosticta capitalensis (assembly GCF_038381095.1). Taxonomy (NCBI): domain Eukaryota; kingdom Fungi; phylum Ascomycota; class Dothideomycetes; order Botryosphaeriales; family Phyllostictaceae; genus Phyllosticta; species Phyllosticta capitalensis. The sequence continues at coordinate 897,049 of NW_027117444.1, read as the reverse complement.
CCTTACTTAGATTAGGGTATTCTATACTTATTATCCTTAAACTAGAGGCTATAGTTAGACTCAACCTTCTCTAGTATCTTACTAAACTATAGCGGGTTCTTAATAAGCTTAGGTAGGGTATACTATTAGTCTAAGCCTATAGGTAGAGGGTAATAGCCCTAGCCCTTTATACTTAGATTAAGTATATATACTATATATAAGTATAGTTAAAGCTACTATTAGTCCTATACTATAATATTATACCTAGCTATCCTAAAGTTATTAAGTAATTATTAAAGACTCTTAGTAGTAGCCCTAATAAGGCTAGTATTTATAATATTAATATTAAAATAAGTAGGGTTAAAGTCACTATTAATAAGCTTATAAATTATATTAACGCGAGTTTAGTAATAGGGCTCCTTATATAACTTAAGCTTAATAATATTATACAAGGTCTAGAAATCTATATTATTTATATAATTTATAACTTTAGGATTAGTCAGGGTATTAAGTATAACCTTACTTAGGTTAACCTTTATCTTATATTAGGCTTAAATCTAGTCCTAGTACTAGAGAGTAAAGTTAGCCTTAAGCTCTAGGTGTAGTTATAGGTCCTAGAGAGTAGACTAGATAGCTAAGATAAGATTAAAGCTAGTAGGGATATAGTAACTACTAGCCTTCTACTAGACTAGTCTTCTTAGGAGGGTAATCTTATTAGGAAGGTTATATTAAAGAGCTTACTCTAATATTTTAAGAGACTTAGTAGCACTAGTAAGGTTAATAGTAATGCTAGGTATAATAAGCTCTATATTAGAAGCTACTAGTAGTATATCTATATCTAATAAGGATATTATAAAGGGATTATAATAAGGTATAGTATAAAAGAAATAAAGAGGTTATAGTAGAAGAAAGGAAAGGTATAAGGAGGAGTAGTAGTAGTACTAAAATAGAAAATTATAGGGTTAAGTAGATTATAGGTATAGAAGATATACTAGGATAATCCTAGTAATTACCTAATACTAGTATAGCTACTACTAAATGAGGCATAAGTAACCTTTCCTATATTAAGTAACTAGATATATCTCTCTTAAATAACTACCACTACGCGGGTACTCCCTTAGGGGTATTATATAAAACTAACTATATAAAAATTAAATAGCAATAAAAAATGAACATGTCGCATTTAAATATATAAAGAAAGATTATAAAGATAGTATAGTTAGGATATATAAGTAGTAAAATCCTATATATATTACTACCCTAAGTAAGCAGATTTCCACTCTAGGTTTAGTAAATAAAATAAAACAAGACTAATAAAATAAACTTGCAGCAAGCAAAAAGATTAAAAGAAGCTTATATAGTATAGTTCTATCTTAGCCTAATCTATATCCTTATCCTTATTATAATTATTAATAGAGTTATTATTTAGGTTACCATCTTCCTCTTTATACTTATACCTAGGGGTAAGGATATTCTATAAATTAAATTTATATAGCAGCTCCTTAACTCTATTAAGATAATATTATAATTAGCATAGAATATAGATACCCTTTAATATTTAGTAGCTAACAGTATACCTCTTAGGCTAGGGACCCTAGTATAGCTATTATAGCTTATTAGCTTAGGGTATAGTAGGTCTTTCTTATATAGGTAGATTAACCTAGTTATATATAATCCTAGCTAGTTTATAGTTATATAAATTAAATTACTTTAGCCTATTACCTATAATAGAGCTATTAATCCTTTCTCTACTTAGCTCCTTAAGCTAATAGGTACCCTTTACATAATCAGCCTAATATATATAAAAGGGCCTAGCCTAATAGAATTATAGCTTTATGTTAAATTAGGTCTGCAACTCTATATAATACTAGAGTACCTAGTTACCTATATTAAACCTAGTTATATTAGCTTCCTGGATATAAGGATAGTACAAATTAAACTATTCCTTGTTCTATTCCTAAAGGTAGTGAATATAGAGGATAATCTCTATAAGCTTTTCTTCTTAGAGGTTAATCTATTAAGCGCAAAGAGCTAGTAGGTTACTAGTTATATAAACCTTATCCTAGGGCAGTAGTTACTATATTAGCACCTTAAGCTTAATAGGCAGAATATAGTCTTAACTATATATAATTTCTACTAGAGTATATCCTCTAGTGTGATGTACTATAGTGTGATTAGCCTAGAGGATACTATAAAAGTAAGGGGTCTATAGCTTCTTACTACTATAGGATAGCTTTACTAGTATATTATTTATTTACTAATAGCCTTGCTTGACTATACTATTTAACTTAGGATAATATATAGAAATATTAATTTTAGATATCTAGTACAACTTAGTAAGAATAATAGTAGTCCCTTAGTTTTTACTACCTCTATCTATAATAAGCTATTAGAAAGCACTATAGCAATAAATAATCTCCTAGTATAAGAACTTTACTATAGGCTTAGCCTAGATTAATAATAGGATCCTTCCTTTAACCTACCTAGAAACTACTTCTTATATGTTTATACAGTACTAACTATTAGGTATGTAAACTATATCTATATACTACTTATTATAGAGAACTCCTAACCCTAGGGTTAGGAATTAGGGTATTAACTACCTAGCTTACTATAGGTAAAATAGGTAACTATAGCTCTAAGCTAGCTATTAATCTTATTATCTACTACCTCTACTTCCCTCTCTAATTCTTCCTCTATTATACCCTTAAAATTTTCTCTTCTTAAAAGTATATTAGCTATACTATTCTTTATACTAGGTACATACTTGACCTTAAAATTCTATATATAAAGCTATCTAATCTACCTATCTATTATACTACCTATTATAGTACGCGTCTTCTGTCTTAGCTACCTAACTAGGTTATTATAGTTAGTTTCTATAATAAAATACTAACTATAGAGCTAAGGTTAGAACTATATAATAGTATAGACTAGTGCGTAGCACTCTTACTTCCCTAAATTATATACCTTTTCTATCCTTGCCTATATTCTGCTCTTATACCTTGCTAGCTTTTTTACTCTATTAACCTCCTATATAAGTACTACTCCCTAGCCTTTATTACAGCTATTAACAGCTATAATAACATTGCTATATATAGGGTTAGTATAGTAGATAGAGATAAGTATAGGAGTAGTAGTAATAGTATACTTTAGGCTATTAATAGCCTTCGCGCGCTCCTTAGTCTAGATAAAGGGTATATTTTTCTTTGTAAGTTTGTATAATAGGGTGGCAATAATTAAATAATCTTTAACCTAATACTAGAAGTAGGTAGTTATTTTAAGGAATCCTCTTAGTACCTTTAGGTTTAGAGATGTATCCTAATTAATAATCTTCTAAATCTTTAACCTTAATAGTAGGTAACTAAAAGTACCTATATAGAACCTAATAATCTTAACCTTAGGTATAGCAAAGGTAGTCTTTTTACCTAAAATAGTAAGGCCCGTAAGCTTAAGTGTCTATAATATGCGCTCTATATCTAAAATATACTCTAGGATATATTAGTACACTTCTAATAGCTTGGATTCCTTATTACTATAGGTTGATTGTTGCCTACTATAGTAGATATTATCTAGAAATAAATTAAGAATGTTAAATAGGTTGAAAAGGATGTATTATATTGCTTATATAAACTAACCTAGAGAGTTATATATACCTTAGAGTAAGGTTGTCTTATAGAAGAAACCCTATAGTATATAAAAACCTATAAGGTCGCAATAGGCCTTATTATATTTAAACTAATTAAATCCTAAGTATAGGTTAGCTATAGTTAGGAGTAGGATACTAGTAAACTACTCTATAAAATTATCTATAGGCCTAGGAGCACTACCATCTCTAATAGTAACTAAATTTAGTTCTTAAATATTATTAATCTAGTAATACTTATCTAGTCTCTTCTTTAGGACTAGTATCTATAGATTTATATGCTAGCCTAAATAATACTCTATAAGCCTATACTTAACCATCTCTCTTAAAGCTATATATATATAAGGATATTTTAACTTAGTAATATATATGCTATTAGTCCTAAAGGCCTTGTATAGTATAGTATAAATTAGGAATCCTAATATAACTATCTTCTTATATCTTTCTATCTCTCTAAGGTTATAGGTAAAGGCGCCCTCTCTATTTATTAATATATAAATTAGGAGTTCTTGCTCTCTTAGCTATAGGTTAGCTCTAATAATTAGTTTACTTATCCTATTATAGCTAAGTCTAGTTCCTAGGTAAAATTATATAGTTCTTAGTTTAAGAATATAATTATATTGTCCTATACTATACTTATATTAATAGAACTTAGTATCTCTTTTTATATTTTCTTCTTTAATCTCTCTCTACCCTTCTTTTATATTAGAGGATTCTTCCTATAGTATAGCCTTATCTATAGGTTCTTTCTTTACACCCTTTTATTTATACACGCTATTCTAACTTAGGTTCTATAAAGTAACACCTTTAAGGCAAACTAGGAAAGTAAAATATTAAGAAACTCTATATTAAATAACTCCTTAGAGCACAGTAGTATAAAACCCTATAAACTCTAAATCCTATCCTAATACTAAGTTAATATTTTTAGGAGATTTTAGTAGCTATACTAGTATAGGCCTTCTTTTATTATTAAGTTATTTAGCTAAAACCTAAGAAACACTAGAAGGAGATAGCCCTATTATTAGTATAGAAGTAGGCCTAGCCTATACTATACCTACTAGTTTCCCTCTTATTAGAAACTAATAGGACTAATGTAGTAGCGCACATCTTTAACTCTAGTAGTAAATAGGAAGGCCTAGTAAGTAACTACCTCTATATACCTAGATAGATTAATAGGGCTAGTTAGACTAAGGCTAATAATCCTATTTAGTAGAGTATTTAGGGAAGCTCTAGAAATTATTATCTATAGTATACCTAGAATAAGAGGAATAGCTAACTACTTATATACTAAGAATAGGGCTCTCTAGGACTAGTTGCTAACCTTAACTAATAGTTAGGGTATCTATTACTTTATTTCTACCCTCTAGTTATTTATAAAGCTTACTGTCGCATTAAAACCCTCTTAGGTAGTTAGAATATCTTCTATAGGTAGGCTATATTTAGTAGCAAGCTCCTTAGATAGGCTATTAATATTAGCTCCTAAATTAACTAGCACCTAAGTAGAAAAGCCCTTAACTATTACTAGTATAAAAGGTAACTTAATATAGTAGTTAAGTATACCTTACTACTCCTATAGGTTAACTATTTCTTAAGCTATAATTAGGGCAGACCTAGGCTAGAGTAGTAGTCTTATACTATCCTTATAGAACTTAAGAGTGGCATATATACCTTAGATACTAAACTTAGTCTATTCTATAGACTATTTAGGCTTTCCTTCTAGGGTATACCTAATAAAGCTCTATAATAGATTATACATCCTAGTATTAGTAAGACCAGAGGCTATATTATCTATTATAATATTTAGCTACTTTATGCGCAGCATCTTTAAGAAGTTAAACCACTAGTATAAAAAACTATTAATGTACTTATACTTACTAAGGTTATGCTGCTCAATATTTATAGAGTAGTAAGTATTATTAAATTAGAAGCCCTTAATATTATTAACCAGTTCTACATATAAAGTAGCTAAAGTATAATCTAAATTAGTATTAGGGTTTACTTCTTACCTTAAACTAGAAGGATTAGTATAGAACTTATTATAAATCTTAGTAGTAATCTCTAGGCTAACTACTATTTAAAATAGCTTTTTAATATTATTATAGAGACTAAGGATGTTCTTTATTCTAGCTATAGTATCTTTACTAAATATATTATAGTATCACTAACTATTTAGGCCAAGGTCCTTTTAGTTATAATAAAATAGGTTACTAAAGGTAATAGTCTTAATATAGTACTTCTTAGAGGGGGCCCTATTAGGCACCACCTCTACCTTTCCATACTTCTTATCTATATCCAAGTATATAACCTTAGGTTTATATTAAGGAATCTCTTTAATATTAGTATTATCCTTAGCATCCTTTCTCTTTATAGAGTATATAGGTAAGGGTAGTAGGATACTCGGCTTAGCTAATATTATAGATTCTTTAATATTTATACCTACTAGGCTAGTAATAGGTTGTCTAACCTTATCTAGATACTTAGGAGTAGGTAGTAGTAGAGTATACCCTAGTATATCCTTATTATTATTATTATTAGTCTTAACTTCTACTTACTTCTCTTTTACCTTCTTTCTCTTCTCTTCTTCTTTAGCTTAATAGGCTTTATTCTTAACCTACTTATTAACCATATTATCTTAAATAATAGTATAGAGTATCTTATAGCCTCTTCTATCTAGTAAGGGTTTAACTTTATAAATACACTTTATTACCTTTCCTTATTTACCTTACGTCGCGTGCAGCTTATTTCTCTATAGTAAAAGTTACTTATAGGAGACTATACTAATAGTAGACTTCTTATTATACTAATAAATTATATAATACTATAGTATTATTAACTATTTATCTACTAGCTATAAGTAGTAAATGTGCGCTCCTAAGTCTTTAAACTAGCCTAGAGGGTTAGCCTCAAAGTATTTATTTACTTAGTTAAATTAAACCTATAGATAATTCTAAGAGTTATCTTTACTAAGGATATACTAACTAGCTAGCTAACTCTTAACCCTAGGGTAAGAAGTTAGATTCTAAGCTAATTATATAGTCTTCCTACTACAAGTCCTTTACAGCCTTAGAGTACTATCCTTATTAATAAGCTACTATCCTTTAAGATACTATTAAATAGAAGGCTATTTATCTCTTAGTAGAAGGTTTACTAAGTAGTTAGTACCTAAGTTATATACCTTTCTACCCTTAATCTTTAAAATGTTAGTATTATAGAATAGCTTTATGTATAGGTACCCCTACTTAGTCTATATATAATCTAAGCTACTATAGCCCTAACACGAGCATTCCTATAATTATTTTTATATATTTCTATAATTAAAAGAGTTTAGGTTGAAAATTAGTAGGGTAGTAGCTTATAGCTGCTACTAGTATGTCTAGGTAGGAGTAGGTGCTTATTAAAGAAGCCTCTATAGTAGAGGTTAATATAGATAAGGGTATTGATTATATATATCTATATATAGCTCTACTATATTAGAAGATACTAGTAGGATTAACTTCTTCCTCTTAGCTAGAAATACTATCTAGATAACTCACATTTATAGGTCTCTATCTAAAATAATTTAGGAGTACTTTAAGCTATTAACTAGCCCTTTTATAAATTTACTAGCCTTAGTAATAGAGTTAATCCTAAGTTTAGCTAGGTCCTTAGCTAGATCTTCTACTAATATATTATCTAACTTTAGAGACTAATTCTTTCTAGACATTTATCCACTACCTATAGTAGATAAGGATTAAGAGGGAGTAGAGGTAGGATCTATTAAAAAGGTACTACTTATATAATTATAGTATATTATAAATAGGTTAGTAGTAATTAATCTCTAGTTAGCTAGCTCTAGATTTATAATAGCTCGCATCCCTTCTATATAGTAGTATACTATATATATAATCTTGGGTACCTAGTTATAGTAATTCGCCCTCTAGTATCTCTAGTAGATAAGCTTCTTAATATAGCCCTAAAACTACTATATATTAGGAGTACTATACTTGTCCTTATAGTCTTTTCCTAGTAAGGCATTATATAGTAGGGTACTTAGGGTATCTAAAAACTATCTTTCTTACTAATATATATCTAGCCTCCTATTAGACACTATATTGTTACTTATTAACTGGTACTATTAGTAGAACTAATTAAGGTTAGTAATACTATAGATCAGCGCGAAGCCTCTAGTAAAGGATTTAATATACCTTATTATTACTATAAGCTACTAAATATTATAGCCTTGGTACTAATCCTTTAACTAGGTCTTTAGTACTAGCTAATTATTTCACTAGTACTCTACTAAGTTCGAAATTCCTAAGGTGATAACTATAGAAACATACTAGAGAATAAGTTTATAGTACTAATCTTTAGGCTAATAATATATATAGCACGTGTACTTAAAGGAGGCTAGGAAAGAAGAGGTATTATTACTAGTAAAAAGCCTACTACTATTTAGTATTAGTATCTAGCTACTAACTACCTAGATAACCTAGTTTTGCGCTCCCTACTACTAGTACCTTATATCTATACCTAAACCTAAGAGTAGCATATAATTATTATCTATATTTCTAGATCTAGTATTTCCTAGTAAGGATGTGTTGGTACTAATATTAGTATTGCTAGCTATAGTCTTACTAATATCTACTTTTATACCTACTCTAATAACCTATTCTACTTCTTTCCTTATAGTCTCTAGTCTAGAGCTAAGCCCTCTCCCCTCTACTAGGCTGTCCCTAGTTGCCATAGTAAAGGTTATAGGTATAGAGTTATACTTATCTTAAGTATAAAGGTTAAGAAAATCAATAAAAGAATCGTTAAACTAATCAATATAAGCTAAAATAGTAATAAAGGTAACGAAAATAAGTTATAGAATAAAGATAAATTAATAATTAAATAACCTAACTAGTTTAAAATAAGTTATATAGAAACCTATACTAGTATAATAACAGCACAGCACGAGGTGTAGGAGGGGTTACATTAGGTAGAAAAGTAAGAAGTAAAGAAAAAGGTTAATAAGAATAATAAAATATAATTAAGGTATAGTACACACTACACACCTACTTTAAATAAATCTTTTCAAGACCATAAAAGCAAAACATATAAAAGGTAGGAGAAATAATATATAAAAGAGATTATATATAGTTAGCTAGGGTAATATACCTTTATAATATGTAAGTCTTAATACTAGTGCCTAAGCCTGTATTATTAAGTAAGACTTAATTCTATAGAAGCTATACTAAAAACTATAGGTATATGCTAGCTATGCATTAACTGCTTAGCTTAGGGGTATAAAAGCTGGTTAGGAGAGGTAGGTAAATAGTAGTAGGTATATAAAGTAAAGGTATCAACTAAGTAAGCTAATAGTAACCTAGATATAAGAGATTAGGTAGTAAAGATAGTAAGATATTATACATAAGTAATCAAGATAGTAGCACACTAAAAAGTAACTAAGATAATCAATAAGTAATGGTCGCAATTAAGGTTAAAAACATAAGTCTTAATTCTTCTATACTATTCTAGTCTATAGTCGCGCGACTAAATATCTATTAATATAAAGGAGTATCTTTCTACTAGTCCTATAATGCTAAAAAACCTAAATAAAGCACTAAATCCTAAATACTAAGTAACCTAATCTATAGATACCTAAATCCTATATTACAACCTTATCTTAGTAGTTGCTAGTAGTAATAGTTGCGCGCGTATGAAACCACCAGGTGATACTAGTTTATATAGTATAAGAGAGTTATATATAGTGTTTAGACTTAGGCTGCTAAAGAGGGGTATTGCAGTTCAACTAGGAAGGCTTAAAATAGGTAAATGCTAAAAGCCTAACTAGGTACAAAAACAAGGTGCTAAATGGAAAAACATAACGCTAAGCGGGTGTAAATCAAAGAGCTAAAAAGACAAAATTAGGAGCGACCATGCCACACTATAGTGTAAGCCCTGTCGACGCGTTAATATAGTTATTAATAGTAAACTTAGTAAGTAGAAGCTTGCTCTCCTAATTATCCTACTTAAATAGTATAAAATAGTAGAGATACTACTCTAGTTCCTAATATAGTTGTTTAGTCTAGCTATCTATTTAAGGGTGATAAGATAATAATAGATATATATTAATAGAGAGCATCTTATATATAGCTCTCTAGAATTTGCTTATAAATTGCGGACCTTAGTTAGATACTATAGTATTAGGTAGTCCTTCTTTGCTAAACTACTCTCTTATAAATAGATTTGCTATAGTATAGCTGTCTAACTTGTTAGTTATACAGAATTATACCTGTTTAGTAAGTTAGTTAATAATAGTTAGGATGTTCTTAGAACTAGTCATATTACCTAGGGGTAGCTCTACTATAAAGTCTATAGATATGTCCTTGCTATAAGCTTAGGAGACTAGAAGTAGGTATAATAGTCTATAATTCTATAGTCCTCTTTAAGACTTTACTTACTTGCACATAAAATAGCCTTTAAGATAGTCTTTAACTTTGTCTAACATCTTTAGCTAGTAGTAGTTCTATTGTAGGATCTTATATATATATGCTACTCCTAGATAACTAGCTATAGGTAAGTTGTAGGTATAGTATAGTAGATACTTATATGCGTTATTAATATCTAGGACCTATACTTTACTACTATAGATTAGGACGCTATCTTGTTCCTTATACTTAGCTAGAGTTATATTATTAAGGTGTAGCTTACCCTCTCTCTTAGCCTCTAGGACCTCCTAGACTTATTTATCCTATATATACTTCTTATTATTAAGCTTATATATATTCTAGATAACTTAGCCTATATCCTTAAGGTGTATAGTGTAGAGGTGTAGCAGCTAGGGCTTGTTAGCTAGCATAAAGTATACAGCACAATTGTAATTATCTTGCCTTAGGGAAGGTAGTAAGGAGAGCATAGTCTAGCATAGGTATAATATATATATACCTACCCCTAGTGCAAGGTTATATAGTTTTAGGATAGCTTAAGTAATAAAGTACTTATATAGTAGTAGCATGTCCTAAGTGTATTAAGTAAGGGTATCTAGTTTATAGAGCTTACCTAGATTATAGGCGATTTTAAAGTTAAACTATAAAAGGAACTTACTCTAGCAAGCGTAATAATAGGAGAGTTGCTTAGTTATTATAAAGTACTCTATGATATAGTAGTTAGTAATTACCTTAATTAGTATACCTATAGTATTACCCTCTAACTTAGACCTCTATTCCTTAAAGCAGCATATAATAGCTATAAGCTCCTTGTTGTAGATTTTATAATTATACTTAGCTAGGCTGTTCTTATAGCTAAAGTACATAATTAGGTAAAGGAGGCTATTATTACTATACTAGGAAAGGACTCCTACTATAATATAGTTAGATAAGTTAGTCTTAATAATAAGCTAAAGCTCTGTTATTATAGTATCTCCCTAGGTACTTCCTAAGATAGGTAAGTACTAAAGCTGCTTAGTAGTAGTAGTAGGTAGTACTATATAATACCTTAATCTACTATAATATATAACCCTATTAAAAGGGATATAAATATTAACTACTAGGGGATAGTAATATATACCTAGGTTTAACCTACCTTTATTAGAGATAGGATCTATCTTAATAGAAGCCTACTAAGTTAGTTATAGCTAAGAAGGAGCTATAGGCCTTAGGTCTCTTAGTATAACCTAGTATAAGTAGATATAACCTTATACTAGGGAGTAGGTAAGGAGGAGGTAAGATAATACTTCTCTTTAGATTCTATTAAGTATTCTTTACTAGTCTTAGTATATTTTACTAAGATATAGTAAGTATAGCTTTAATAAAATAAGTCTAGGGTACTAGGTCTTAGTAATTAAGTTAATAGATAAGTAGAGAAGTAAGGAGTAGGAGTAGAATTATAAATATAATTATTACTAGAGATCTATTTAGAGAGAGAGAGTAAGCCTCTCTTATATACTTCTCTAGTAGCTAGGATTAACTCTTTTAACTAATAGTCTAGACTCTAGATCTTAGGGCTAGTTAAAATCCTTCTAGAAGGATTATTCTAGCTCTATACCTTTCTAGACTCTTTAAACTTTCTAAGTTCTTCTAGACTATAGTCTAGACTCTTAGTAGCTAGGGAGAGGCTTAGTAATATCTAAAATACTCCTTTAGGGATCTAGTCTATTTTATATAGATCTAGACTCTTCTTTCTCTTCTAAGATTCTAAGTACCTTTTCTCTTTCTATAGATCCTAGCTATAGATCTCTAATTCTTTTAGTATAGTCTTAATACTAGTATTAACTTCTATAAGGGGAAATTTAGTAGGTAATTCTTCTACTTTTATAATCTTTTATTCTAGCCCTAGAAGAGGCTAACTAGGTAGTTTAGCCTAGGTAAAGGTTTAGGATAAGATCTCTAGAATTACTAGGTCTATTTCCCTAAGATTTATACTATATCCTAGGCTACCCTATAGTAGTCTAGGGGTAGAGGTAGTAAGGAGTAAATAGTATTATTTACCTAATAGTTCTCCTAGGTCCTAAATAGACTAGGGGTAAGGTAGGGGCCTAGGGGTCTAGTAGAGCTATTTAAGAGGTAACCCCTTAACCTAATAGTATTATTAGAAGCTAGACTACTACCCCTAGTCCTTTCTACTACTAAATCCTAGTAGATTTAAGTCTAGGCTCTTAAAGTACCTTTTTTATACTAGGAACCCTAACTTAAATTTTATACCTATTTATAGTTATAAGGTATTACTACTAGTACTACTAGAGAGCTTAATTTATACTCTATCTAATAGTAGTTTCTATTTTCTAAAAGGTACTCTAGATCTATTAATATAAAGGTTCTAGTCTAGTCTCTTCTATAATACCTTAGTAGTGCTTTTTATATATAAAGTTTAACCCCTAGTTTCCTAATCTTCTACCCCTTGCAGCGCAGCAGCGCGTGCTTTTCTAAAGTAGAAAATTGGTGCCCTAGGTATATTAAGTACGCTCTTTTAAATAGAGCCGGTCTTGGCGGAAAATTTAGTGGTTAGTTCTATTAGTTGTTTAACTAGGGTCTAGTAGATAAGTAGTTTTAGCTAAATAGCTTAATCTCTTTGCTATAATTCTCTTATTTATTTTTCTAAGGTAGTTTAATAAGGAAATTACCCTATAAGACCTAGGACTAGTATAGTCTAGCTTATTAGGTTTTCTTAAAACTATGCTAATAGCTTATCTCTATACTTTAGGGTAATAGCTACTATTAAATAGTAAACTATATACCCTATAAAAGGTACTAGGATAGGCCTTATAGGTGTTATAAACCTAGTAGATAGGGCTAAAAGAGGTGGTAATAATTGTTACTAAGCTAGATGTACTAAAGGTAGTATTGCAAGAGGGTTAAGGGTATAGTAGTAACTTAGGCGCACATATAGCTAAGTAAGGATCATGTACCCTACTACCTAATAGTAGTAAGAGGAATTGCTAGTAGAATTCTTATATAGCCCTAGCCTATAATATTACCTATAATAACTATCTACCTATACTAAGGATTGTTATACTACCCCCCTCCTCTCTAAGTCCTTATCCTAAGGACTAGTTATTATTAAATTAGGTCTATCTAGTTAGTAAGTAGTACCTATACTTACTCTCCTTATAACTTAGCACTATTAAATTTACTAAAGTCTATATCCTACTATATTAGGTGATCTAGATATCCCTCCTATTTAATATAGAACTAGAGTATACTATAGTTAATATATATATTAAGCACCTCTTTAATAAAGAACTCCTCTTAGTGCTTATCATCTAATACTAGTAGTAGTAGTAGTTTATATTAACCTAGGAGTAGGTTATTGCTAATAAGTATAAGGTACTTAATATTAAACTTGTTAATATAGTATAAACCCTATAGTAGGTCTAGTATAACCTAATTACCTTATATAGTTGCCACGCGATATAGGCCTATCTATTAGTAGCTAAATTTGCGCGGTCTACCTATATCTATATACTTTATATCTATATAAACTATGTTGTTTACCTTGATACCTAGGTCTTGTTGGTGTTTATTTACTTAGAATGCCTAATATTATTTAGTAAGGGTTAGGATATTATATGTGTGCTTCTATATCTCTTTAATTATTTTAATATAGTCTACTGCAATGTGCTTTACACGCGAGTAAGGCTTTTTAGGTATAGGTATATAGTTAAAGCTTATATATAGCTTATATATAGCTTAAATATGTTGTAAATAAAGAATAGTAAGTTGCTAGTAGAATTATTATAGAGTATATTTATAGCTATCTCTATAATTAGTAGCTAATCTTCCTAATTATCTTACTTGTAATTTATAAAGTAGTAGAGGTAATTCTTAAGCTCTTAATTAGCTTACTTAGTCTGCCTATCTAACTATAGGTAATATAGTATAGTAAGCTTAAGCTTGATCTTAAGGTATTATATTACCTTAGTCTATACCTTAGAGATAAATTAAGGTCCTTGGTCGGATACTATTAAGTATAGAAGGCTATGTAAAGAGAATACTTACTTTAAGAGTAGTTTAGCTATATTTAAGGTGCTTGTTCTGCTATTGTAAGCTGTGTACTTAATAAAGTACTTAGCTTTGCTAAATTGATTATATATAATAAGGATAGTATTATTACTATTTATAGTCCTCTTAAGACTAGTAATAAAGTCCAAGGTTAAGTCTTACTATATATATTTGTTAATAGGGAGTAGTTCTATATAGCTATTTATTCCTTATATAATCTAGTTCTTCTAATATAAGTTATAGTTATAGTACTATTAAGTAATTATCTCTCCTATCTTTAGGAAGTAGTAGCGCTTACTAATAACCTTCTTTATATACTATAAGCCTAGGTAGCCTAGTATTAGCTACCTATATATATAATAGAGGAGGTGAGCCCTAAGGTTAGTATAGTTAGGTATATAGATTTTATCTATAATATAAATAAGCTAATCTTATATCTTATATAGGGACTTAGGGTCTTTTACAGCCTTAGATAGAGCTATTATCTCTATAGAATTAGCTTAATTAGCTATAAGGATCTTATCTAGTATCTTTACTAGGTCCTTCTTAACCTCTTTATTATTACTATTAACCTCTATGGTAGAGACCTTATTAGTTAGGTTATCTTCTAGGGGTACTATAGTATTAGTTGCTTCTAGTTCTTACTCTTCCTTATTAGTAGTAGTAGTTGCTTTTACTATTAATTATGTAGTAGCTGTAACTAACTCTAGTTGCTATTACTAATATAACTTATCTAGCTAGTTAGGAGTAAGTATTGTTTAATAGAGGTGCCTATTATAGGTATTTAAGTAGTATCTTTATAGCCCTATATTTAATAAGGTATAGGGTACTATATTTGTTAATATATATATAGCCTCTATAGCTAGAGTCTACAAGGGCCTTTAATAGGATAATATATCTATTAATATATATGTTGATAGTAGTGGAATAAGTATTTAATTTGTACCTATTAGGTAGTTGTTCTAAGATCTTCTTCCTATTACTATCCTTCTATGCTCCCTTTATAACTTTAAGAGAGCGCACTAGTTTTCTACCTTATTAGTAGGCTTATTAATAATATAAACTATATAAACCTTCTTTAGCTCTTAGTAGTCCTTGCTTAGATAGCTATAGCTATTATAGTTATAGTACTAGACTCCTAATATATTGTGTGTACTATAGTTATACTTGTATAAGTAGTTAGTATTACTATCCTTCTTATTATCCTTAGTACTAGTAGAAGAACTACTATATCTACTGTGGTATCCTCTATAGCTATAGTAACCCCTATAACTATTACCTTAGCTATAAGTACCTCTATTATTGCTATCTATACTATTATCTTTCTTATTCTTTATACTATAGGCATGATTACAAGCCTCCTATATAGTAGCATTCTCTATAAGGAAGGTGATAATATTATTAAGTAAATAGTAGTACTAAGAAGTAGTAAGGTGGAAAGTTAAATATTAAAGCTTAATAAAGAGTAACTTCTTAGTGGTATTATTATCCTAACCTATATAGTTAGTAAGAGTCTAGAATATTATAAGGAACTTATAGAGTTAAGTACCCTCCTACTTAAGAGTACTAGGCTTAGTAATTATATCACCCTTAAGGTTCTTAATACTATAAAGAGAGTTAAGCTTATACTAAAGCTTAAAGGAGCTATATATAGCGCGGCCTAAACTATTAAGCTTAATAAGGTAAATAAATACCTCTAGAGTAGAACTATTAAGGTATAAGAGAATGTAGGAAGTAACCTTACTATTATTATTAAAAGTTACTATATTATATAAAAGCTTAATACTTATCTTTCCTTTCTAACCTATATACACTTTATGTTTACTATTAAACTCAGGTAGGTCCTTTATATAAGGATATGTGTAACTATTATTATTTCTATTAGTGTGTATATTAGCCGCGCGGATTATAGCTTAGGTGTTAGTAAGTGTGGTCTGTGTATTAGTAAGCTTTAGCTTAAGGTTAGTAATATACTGCTTGAGGCTAGTAATCTACTAATTATTATTATTAGTACTACTTAAGGTAGGCTTATCCTTCTTAAGCTTATTATACTTTACCTTAATCTCCTTGTATTTAATCTTACTTTGATTGTACTTAGGCTTTATAGTGTTATACTTCTCTTACTAGTTATTCCTCTTCTACTTAGTAGCCTTAAGCTTCTTTTAGAGGTCTTTATTACTAGTGCTAAGGGTCTTGTAGTAGTTGTTAAGGATTAGGAGCTATTTATAGGTAGTGTAAAGTATAAGCTATATATAGTTACTAAACTAGTTGCTAGTAATAGTCCTTTTAAAGTTCCTGCTATAGCTATAGATTAGGTTAGTTAATGCCTAGAAGTTAGTAGATCTAATTTATAGCTAATTAGCTATTATGTGAGTGGGTCCTATAGCTTTCTAGGCTGTAGTTAATTAGTATATTATAGTATATATCTATGGTCTAGGTAGATGTTAAAGCTCTTATTGTTATGTAGTAGTTTTTACCTAAGTCTACTAGTAGGGTAAAGGTAAAGTAAGGAGTTAGGTAGGTGTGTATATTGCTATTAAATAATCTAGTATAGGTGCTATTAACTTAGAGGTAAGAAAAGAGGCCTAAAGAGTATATATTTTACTATATAAGTAGGTATATATATTTTAGATATAGGGATGACCTTTAGTAAGTGTTATAAACCTAGTAGATAGGGCTAAAAGAGGTGGTGATAATTATTACTAAGCTAGATATACTAAAGGTAGTGTTATAAGAGGGTTAAGGGTGTAGTAGTAACTTAGGTATATATATAGCTAAGTGAGGATTATGTACCCTACCACCTAATAGTAGTAAGAGGAATTGCTAGTAGAATCCTTATATAGCCCTAGCCTATAATGTTGCCTATAACAACTATCTACCTATACTAAGGATCGTCACAATAGGCAGCTATAATAATATCTTGATTTATAGCATCTAGTCCTAGGGTTTTCCCTTTTATTTATATAGAACAAGCTATTTCTAGCTTCTTATAGTCTAACTTAGGCTATTTCTAGCTATTATTAGAGGTGTAGTTATCCTATATAATAGGTGGAGCGGTAGGGGGCTTAGGAAATAGTATATCCCTAAAAGTATAGTATTTTTTATTAAAGGAATTAGCTAATTCCCCTAATATAGACTTAATATAAGGTATAAAGTCTACCCTACTATCCTTAGTATAGTCTATAGCCTTAAATATAAACTTTAAGTCTATATTTAAAAGGAACTGCTCCTAATATTCTTTTTTAGCTTTTTTAATAGCTAGAAAATACTTATTTTTAGTAGTTAAGCAGGCTCTTATACTAGTAGTATCTAAGTATAAGACTTAGGCTTTCTTTCTCTTATATTCTATCCTTAAATTAGTAAGAGAATCGTCCTACCAAGGCTTAGATATAAGCTTATTAGATATCTTAGGTATGCTATTATTTACAGAGGTAGTAATTAAATTACTAAGCTCCTTAGCTAATTTATCAAGGTCTCTTATTAAAAGAGGGTCTTAATTTAGTATATCTAAGGTCCTAGTCCTTTATTCTAGGCTTAGTAGGTCATTAGAGTTTAGTATAGAACTATTCTCTACTAATTCTACTAGATTAGAGTTAAATTTAACCCAATCTGCCTTTTTAAGGTTATATCTTTGCGTATAGGTGGGATTATCTACTAATAAGGAATTAGAATTATAGATAGTAAAGAAAACACTGTAATAGTTAGATCCTATATCCCTAAGAGTCTGCTAATTATGTACTTTTTCTAGGATATTCCTAGTAGTAAAGGTTAGGTCTATTATAGATTCCCTAACTAGGTTAGGCCTATAAAAGGTCCCTTCACCTATAGTATTTACTAGGGATAATCTATTAGCTTCTAACCATTCTACTAGCCTTGCTAAATTAGGTAATTTAGGGTTATAAGGGTCCTACTAAGGGTGGTAGGAATTAAAGTCCCTAAGAATAATAGCTAGGGTGTCTATATTAATATTATATAGATACCTTTGTATTGTTTCTTAATTATTATCTTAACCTTTTTAGTTACAAGTCATCCCCTTATTAAGTATTAAAAACCTTTTTAAAAATCAGGAAAATATAAAGGCTATACTAGCCTTTATTAAAAATATAAAAATAGCTACTAAATAGTAGTATAACGACTAATAAGACACCTAGTAGAAGAGTTAAGGAGATAGGAAGGTATATAGAATAACCTATAAATTTTATAGCTTTTACTATAAAGTTAAGGTTTCCTATAACTTTCCTATATTTAGCTCCCCTACCTATAAAATACTACTATTTTACTTTAAAATATACACTTACTTAGTATTTACTTATATTTACCTATATTACCAATTTGGTAATTTTCCTATAAGGGCTTAGCCTGAAATGTCCAACTATAATTAATAAAAATAAATATAAAAAGGGAATGCTATAAATTAGTATAATAGTCTACTATAGTTTAAACCTAATAGGTAATATCCTATATATAGCTCTAGACTACTAGGATACCTATCCCTATCTCTTATAGTTATCGACTTAAGAGGGATGTTAAACTAAATAAATAAATAAATAATAGTTCCTAGAATAGGTAAGTCTATTCTAATAGAGTAGTATCCTACTAAACTAAATTACTAACTATTATACTATAATATATTATACTATAGTTTAAACCTAATAGGCACTATTCTATATATAGCTCTAGACTACTAGGATACCTATCCCTATCTCTTATAGTTATTAACTTAAGAGGGACGTTAAACTAAATAAATAGACTAAGAAGAGAAATTACTAATTTATATATATTAATAAATAAATAGCAACAAATTTTAAAATAGCTTTAGTAGTAAACTAAGTAGTATATTAGGTATAGAATAAAGCTGCAAGTTAAGTAGCAAATTAGGTAGAGAATTAAGTAGTAAGTTAACTTATAAATAGGGTTAAAACTAAGTTGTAGTAGATATGTAACTTTCTAGATATATAGTAAATATATACTAATTAATTATCCATCCTTCTTTTAACTAGAAATCTATAGATTAACTAAGCGCTGCTAAGAGCCTAATAACGAGCCTTTCTCTCTATTAATTAGATACGTAACATTGCCTGCAGAGAGCCTTTAGATTATTTAACAACATAGCTGTTATTAATAAGAATGCAGTGGCTATAGGGACCATGTATTATATAATACTCTAACTTTAGTTTTTAGTATAAATGCTAAGATTGATTGAACTGCTCTTGTTTAAAGGAGATTACACCTTACCCCCTATATAATAGAGGCTTCTTTTGTTTACTTTAGCCCTTAAATTAAAGATAGCTAATTAGGTAGCTTACCTTTGCTTACCCTTCCCTTAGGTCTTCTAAAATAAACACACCCTGATGTTAAAGATTAAACTAGGTAGCCAATTAAAGGGCATGTTAGTGGGTGTAGCTGTGTGAAATTATGGTAATCTCTCCAAGCAAGAACTGTTCAATTGTTTTTCTCAATCTTGGCATTTATGCTGAAAACCGAAGTCAGAGTACCGTCAATGTCCGGAGTGCTTGACTCTGCCTAAGGAATGGCTCTCGCTTCTTGCGCCTTCCGATCGACGGTTGAAGCTGTCACATGA
This sequence comes from Phyllosticta capitalensis, assembly GCF_038381095.1. Taxonomy (NCBI): domain Eukaryota; kingdom Fungi; phylum Ascomycota; class Dothideomycetes; order Botryosphaeriales; family Phyllostictaceae; genus Phyllosticta; species Phyllosticta capitalensis. The sequence goes on along the minus strand of NW_027117444.1, from coordinate 877,383 downwards.
GACTAGTGAAGAGCCGGGAAACAGGACTCAATTCATCACAATTCAATTCAGAGCCGCAAACCTCACGCTTGTTGTTTTCTCCAAACCTTATTGCAGAGCAAAGAGGCCGAAAAGGGAGAATTGACCGCAGCTCAAGGCCGTGAGAGGCTGGTCATGAAATTAGTCGTCGTCTTGTTTCTTGTCGGTGGTTCATTCGGCCGGCGCCGATGGCAGGAGCCCTTCGTAATCGTACCTGTGTACCTGCATAGGGCGGAGCGGGATACCCCGCAACACAGTCGGAGCTGAATGTAGATCATGGCTGGCCATCATGTTTCATCTGTCAACTCATCACTCACCTTCTTCTCCGCAGCCTGACGAATTTCATGGAGCTCGAGTCCATCAGAATGGGGTGCGACCTGGATAGTGATCAGTTGACGTCGTAACAAGGCCCCAAACCACACCTGCATGTCACGCCTGACGTGCATAGACTGATGGCGAAAAGAGAGGCAGAGAGGCTCAGGATCTGGGATCCTTACAACAGGCCTTGGCCGAACGGTGGTTTTCCCTTGAGTGGGAGCTGTGTCCCCTGACGAATGACGCTGGCCAGAGTCTAACCAAATGAGATGCTGCAACACTTCTCATGTCACCTCAACGCCATTTTTCCAAGATACACCTTCCGTCCAATGATGGCCTGGCTATCCGCTGACGCTTTCCTTTAATATCATGAATGCGCCTTAGCTGTCTTCATCCACATTGCTGCGATTTTTGAGTCCTTCTTTTCATCTATCGTCGCTCTTTTCCTACGAACAGCGCTCTCGATGCATTTTCCCACCACGTTCCTTACGGCCCTGTGCCTCATTCCCTCCTTCGTGTCCGGCCAACTATCCGGTCCAGTTGGGCCAAAAACAACCATCGAGCAAAAGAGAGGGGTCAAGGTTTGCGATGTGACTCAGTTTGGTGCAAAGGCGGACAAGTCCACAGACCTTGGGCCCGCTCTCTTCAAAGCGCATGCCGCCTGCAAAGGCGGCGGCGTCGTCGTGATCCCCAAGGGCGACTACGCCATGTCCACTTGGGTGAAGCTGGCCGGCGGCGTCGCCTGGGCGCTGCAGCTCGACGGCGTCATCTATCGCACTGGGAAAGTCGCCGACAATATGATTATGATCGAGCATACTAGAGACGTTGAGGTCTTCTCCGGTACGGGAGGTGGTGCCATTCAAGGCAACGGCTTCGAGTTCCACCAGGGTGCGCGCAGTGGCACTGGACCGAGGCTTTTGAGATTTTGGGATACGACCGATTTTTCTGCGCATGACTTTGCGCTTGTCGACTCTCCTTCATTCCATCTTGTCATCGACACTTGTACCAACGGCGAGATCTACAACTTGGTGATTCGCGGCGGCTTTTTAGGCGGCACCGATGGTATCGATGTTTGGGGTACCAATCTCTGGATTCATGACTGTATGATTACAAATAAGGACGAGTGCGTGACAGTCAAGGTAAGTACTCCGCCGCGGTCCTGACTGCTGGTAACCCTCTTCGATGCTAACTCAGATATAAAAACAGTCGCCATCCAAGTTCCTCCTCATAGAAAGCATCTACTGCAACTGGAGCGGCGGCTGCGGCCTTGGGTCACTCCCGGCAAACACCGATATATCCAACATTCACTACAAAAACGTTTACACTGTGTCCTCCAACGCCATGATCTTGATAAAATCGAAAGGCGGCGGGGGCACCGTCGCAAATGTGAAGTTCGAAAACTTCATCGGGCACGGAAATGCCTACGGGTTGGACATTGATCAAAATTGGATGGGCCAGAAGCCTGTGAGTGGCAACGGCGTGCAGATTACCGGCATTGTCGCGACAAACTGGAAAGGGCGCATGGCCAACGGCGCTCAGCGGGGCTATCTGAAAGCCGTGTGCGCGGATGCTGTGCCATGCAAGGACGTCACGCTGGAAGATGTCGTAATGGGGACGGAGCAGGGGAATCAATTGAAGAACGAGTGCAAGAGCGCATATGGCAAGGGTGGTTGTCTCAAGCCAGGGGCTGGTGGGTCGTACCCTTCGACATCGCAGCTGATAGATGCGCCAGCCAGTGGATATGAGGCGCCTAGGTTGGAGGACGATTTGAAGAACCACTTCGGCACGACGCAGGAAATTCCTATCCCCGCATTTCCAAAGGCCTTCTTCCCGGGTATACAGCCGTTGAAGCCGTTGGCAGCAGGTGGTGGTGGTGGTGGAGGAACTACTGGAGGAAAGCCGCAGGCTCAGCCGGCAGCTGCGGCGCAAAATGTCAAGATGCGTACGACTTAAGATTCCCGCGTTCAGTTTTAATCCTCGTACTAACAACCTGACAGAGAAACGGGGCCCCACTCTTCCCCGGCAGCCTCGACGTCGCCGGGGCGCGGACGCCGCCGCAAAGCGTGTCTTCATTTAATCCTTCTAACTTTTGCATCAGTGCTGATACGCATCTCTTTTACCAAAGTAGAGGGATATGGGGCATAATTGCAACGGAGATGGACGAAGGAAGGGGCGAAGTGCGACACTGTCTGACGACTGGCAGCGATGGCAGCAGGTCATGGTAATTGCACTTATGAACTGGATCATTTGAACCTCGTGCAGGTAAAAATATGCTGCTCATATCTTGGAATTCTAAAGTGTTGTCCTCTCACTTCACGTCCTTCCGTGGCCTTTTGATCCTTTCAATCTCCTGTCGTTACTTTTCAACCGTGGCATAGCGAGCACAGCGACTCCAGTGTGTTGTCAACTTGATCTGACGATCTGAAGGGAGAGAAGTATGTTGAACAATTTTCACAATCGGAGAATCCGAACTACAAGAATTTCTACGAAATGTGTACAAAGGACATTACTCATGCAGCGACAGCTCTTAGTGTCCCGAACCGAGATCCATGATGCCACCTTTGCCGACGAACTCCATGCCGGCTGGTGGTGCGCGCGGGCGCAGCGGGCTGCCACCCGAACCACTGCGCTTGCGAGCGGACGGCCTAGTGTCATACGTTCCGAGACTGGGCGGCAGATCATTGACGCTCGTGCCCCAAGTGCTTTCCTTGTCACCCAGAGTGAGTACAAGCTCTTTGCCCTCAGTGAAGAAAGAGTGGTCAATCCAGTTCTTCGTGTACGGCTGTCCGTCCAAGGTCGCGTTCTGAATAAAGATATTCTTGTAGCTGGGATCAAAGTTAATGTTCCGGATGATAGCAGTTCGGTTCGTCGTCGGGTTGGTGATGTTGACGCTCTCGAAGAAGGGCGGGGTGATGAGGTACACATTCTGTCCCGGCATGACAGGAAGGCCCATCATGCAGAATGCAACATAGGCACCCAGAGTTCCCGAATCATCGTTACCAGGCAGACCATCGTAAGTGATGCCGAAGGAGCGTGGGATGTAGTAGTGAATGCGGCGAGCAGACTCCGCGGGCCTGCCAGCATAGTGGAACTGATAGACGGTGAGGAACGAAGGCTCGTTGCCGATATAGGTGATGTTTTGGTCGTGGAGGTAATTCAGACGTCGAACGTATTCGGTCGGTCCACCAAGGGTACTGATCAAGGTTGCCTGGTCGTGGGGGACGTAGAACATGTACTCCCAAATGCTTGACTCGTAGGATTCCACCGAATTGACCTGCAACGAGCAGGACCTCCCCTGGACTGGATCGACGAGTGAACAAGCCAGAGGGTCCTGGAAGCCAAAAGTGCCGTTCAAATAGCGTGGCTGGTAATAGCCAGTGAAGCCAGTGTTGGAACCGTTGCCAAAGTTGGACGTTTGAGTACTCTTGTATAGATTCCGCCAATTCCCGCTTCGGTCCCGGTACTTTGTGACGTCGATATCGCGACCACCAGCAGCTCTGGCGAATTCCGAAATGCAGAAGTCGTTGTACGAGTATTCGAGGGTGCGCGAGATACTGCGCGTAAAGGTTCCGAAGCCCTTGTAGTCAAAGTCCTCGACAGGAATGTAACCAAGCCGCTTCCAACTATCGAGACCTCCGCGGCCCTGACAGCACCAATCAAAAGGCTCCTCTTCGGCATCCTTGACAATGGCCTTGTAACCATCATCCCAATTGATGCCGGAGGTCAGACCCTTCAAGTAACCATCCGTCAAAACAACATCCGCGTTGGAGCCACCTACGTCAAGATTAGCATAAGTTCTTTCATGTAACTCTACGTGGCATACCTTGCGTGTAGCCTTTGGTCAGTGTCATGCGGCAGTCCGGCAGCCAACCAACATAGCGGTAGGTGTCAATGAGCGATCGAATCATTCGCTCTACTTGACTGGGATCAACGATGGTAAGGAATGGAAGTTGTGACCGGAACTGATCCCAAAGGCAGTAAAAGGAGTCGAAGTAGGGCTCGTCGCTTTGCCATAATGGGTTCTCTCCAGTGTAGTCCTGAGGATTGACAAATGTCCGGTAGATGCCGCTGTAGAAGTTGACGAGGAGATCGCGATTGACGCCTGTGGTGGACGCCGAAATGGGACTGAGCTTTGCCCTCCACTCATCAACACCCTGATTTTGAGTGGTTTGGAAGTCGAAGTCTGGAATCTCGCGCTCGGCGCTCTGGCATGCTTGGTTTTCACTGATCAAGCTAACACCAATTCTGGCCAAAACTTCGCCCGACTGGGTAAAGCGCGTGAAGCCACCCCCGGGAAGCGGGTAACCGTTGATACCTTTGGAAATGACCAGGTCCTTGACGTCGGCGCTCGCTCTGCTGTTAACGAAAATACCGTTGTCCCGAATGCCTCCGCTTCTGTAGTCGGCGCAGAAGTATGCGACGTAGCTTCCCTGTCCGAAACTGGCATTGAAACGAGCATTGCCGGTCATTCTTCCAGTCGACCCATCGACTCTGATGGTACCGTTATCCCCTCGGGAGTCGGACAAATCCGTCAGGTCCAACAGAAGCATTGGGCTTCTTGCGTTGATGCTCGCATCAGGTTGCGGGAACTTGAATCTGAAGAGCGATGAATGCACGGCGGACGTCATGTCCACCGTGACACCGTTCTCGAGCTGAATAGAGAAAAAGTTGGGAGAAGCCCTGACAGTGTCGTTGCGGTACTTGACTTTCCGCGCCTTCTTGGGAAACTTGCAATTGTTGATGTCGTCCTGTGGGCATCCAGGTTCGGGGAAAAAGGCGAAAATACCAAGGGAAGGTGATCCTCCTGTACCGGAGTCGTGCATTGCGGAAAACCCAGTGACGTTGGACCCATCAGAGACAAATCCTCCTTGGTTCAATTGGCTGTCTGTGTCGGGGCAGGCCTTGGCCATTCCATATGGCCTGGTTGCGCCGACAAAAACATTGCCTGGCGGAGGTCAGAAGAGCGCAATTTTGACTCGACAACTGGACCACGAACCTCCATTCAAAGACCCAATGAGTTGATTAACGAATTCGAGATTATCCCTCTCCAGAAGCTGCTGCGCAGCAGTGGGGAAAGTCCCCAAAGTCGCCAACAAAAGCGTGGTGACTCCTTTCAAACCCATGTTGCCTTGGAAGTCGGTGATCGTCGGCGAACAAAAATCGGGGCCTCACTTTTTCATAAAGGCGAAGACAAGCAACACAGCATTTAAGCACAGAAATAACCACCCAGCCTTGTGTGCGGGGTTTATTTCCCATCCCCTAGCCATGTACGAAGAGAGTAATGGCCGTCGAAATGCCAGGGCGGGATGGAAATGCCAAGGAGGCACCTAGAGCACGCGCAGGCATATCGTTGGTTCTACGACAGTCGTTGAAATAGGAAGGTATTCTTCCGTAGGATTTCTAAGGCCGTGAGCCCCTATAGCTAGGGATCCTACCAGACTAGCGGCTCCAAGCGAGACGAAGAGCCTGGGGAAGCGACAAGGGTTGGCTTGGAAACGGGCTCTTTCCAAAAGCAAAAGGGAGATTACAGTTAACAGCGAGCCGGGCCCGCTGAAACGGAACAATAAACCAGTGACGAAGCTTTGCCCAAGACATGGAGACGGAAGTGAGCGGATGGGTAAAAAAGATGGCGGGTGTGAGGGTGGCTAGGCATGTTGTTGGTGTTTTTTTTTTTGGTTGGCATTGGTTGACGGTATACGAGAGAGAAGCGGGTTAGTGTCCGCGTCTTCTGTGCCGTCGAAGGAGCATGGCTGCCGTTCTGTCGTGCACGTCATCCCAAAACACTAAAGTGAAAGACGGCGGGGCGGAGTAGCAGCAGTAGCGTCGTGGTTCTCGTACGCCCAGCCCGGCAACCTCTTTTTGTGATCTCCCGAGCTTCGCCTGCTCTATCGACGTTATGGTTAAAGGTTGTCGTCCACACCGCCAAACTTTGACTTGTGCCGTCTTAGTTCGGGCTCCCGAGCCCGTCGACGACTGACAAGCCTAAAAGCCAATCTTTGCCAACCTTGATGGAACCTTGACACACATCCGGCAGGCTTACGGCCTTTCGAAAACACGAACGGCGCACAGACGGATCTGCCGTCCATCTCCCGCAGCCATCCTGTGTAAACAACACCCCTTACCGTCCCCTTGTTTACACCACATGCGCTGCACGTTTCCAACGACAAACAGATTTTCGTATACGCATGCCTCGCCCATGAGCATGACTGTGTACCGGCTGCTACGTCTTACAGCGCAATCTTCTTTGCAATTGCATCAGCAATCTCCCCAAACACCCTTGCTCTTACGCTATCTGGCTCCGCCACCACAGTTGGACACCCACGATCTGCGTCCGTACAGATTGTTGGATGCAGGGGGACGCTCCCCAAGAGCTCAGCACCAAGCTCCTGGAAGCGGTCACGCAATTGGGTGGCCCCGCTTGCTGATGTAAAAATTGGCGTTTCTGTATTGCAATGAGGGCAGTGGAACATGGCCATGTTTTCCACAAAACCCGTGATGGGGACGTTGACTTTTTTGAACATGTTGATGCCCTTGACAGCGTCCCGAAGAGCAATGTCTTGCGGAGTCGATACAATCACCGCGCCGTCAAGCTCAATCTGCTGGGTGATGGTGAGTTGGACATCGCCAGTGCCGGGTGGCAGATCAAGCACAAGCACATCGAGACCGCCCCATTCAACCTCGTGGAGCAGTTGCTGGAGCGCTTTCATGACCATCAGCCCGCGCCAGACGACGGGAGCATCTTCGCCCACGAGATAACCCATGGACATGGACTTGACACCGTAATTGGACAGAGGGATTAGTTGGTTGTCTTGGAACCAAGTCAGATGATGGAGAAGCGGACGCGATGATTCCTGCCGGTGGGACTAACTTGCCGACAGCCTGGGTTCTTGGGAGAGGTTGAAGAGCGTAGGGATGGAAGGTCCAAAGATGTCAGTGTCGAGGATACCGCTTCGTAAACCGCGACGGGCGAACGAGAGGGCAAGGTTTGCTTCCAGAGTCAACAAAAGCAGTCATAGAGTTTGAAAAATCCCAACCTGAGATCGTTGACTTTCCAACCCCTCCCTTGGCCGAGGAAACGGCAATCACTTTGCCAACATCGCGGATTCGTCGCTTTTGAGGCAAACCTCGTTGCATTCGAGGAAGTTGTGGCGGTGCGCCGGAGCGCGGCAGGCCCTTTGGAGTTGTGAGCTTGTCGTGTCCATGGTTTTCCAATCAACCTACCAATGGATTCTCATGTTGGAGCGACCTGAGGGTCGAGAAGAGTCGGGCTCGCATGACAGGCATGAAGCTGAGGTTGTGTCTAAGTGTGGCGTCGTGATGGTGGAGGAGTAGAGGTTGGGCCGATGCAGCGCCGCCCGGGAGCCGTGTACCGCGTCGCTCGGACCCCTGCTCTTCCATCCGCCGGCCCAGAAATTTTGTAGTTGCGACCATTCACCAACCACTCCAACCCAAAATGGCCAAACCAAAGCGGTCAAAGACCTTGGCCGAGCAGATCGCTGATCTTGACGGCCCAGCGCCAAAAGGTAAGCTTCCAAGACTAAGTCTGTTCACGTTGCGCTCTGCTCACTGCCTGCCTTTCGCTAGATTTTGATCCGGAGGAGCCTGACACTTTTGCGAGCGGCAGCGAAGACTCGGACAGCGGCGACGACGACTCCGATGCTGCGAGGGAACACTATGTCCAAGTAGGGTCAGTAATGATTTGCGACAAACGGCCGCAGGAGAAAAGCTGATTTGGAGTAGGGAAAGCAAATTGCGCAAAAAGGATGCTGCTCCGCTTGGGCCCAAATACAAAGGTTCACGAGTGAGCCGCAACAACATTGAAGACGAGGAAAGCGACGATCCGTTCGGCAAGGGCTTCGAAGACGAAAGCGACGATGACGGCGCGTCCATGAATGGCGACGGGACCGAGGACGAAGACGAAGAACGGAGCGGACCTTCAGACGAAAATGACGAAGAGGAGGAAGATGCCACAAGCGGCTCTAGCGATGACGAGGAGGAGGAAGATGAGGACATGGATGGCGCGAAATCGGCCAAGGGTGCCTTTGATCGCTCCGAGCTGCGCAAGATCGTGAGCGAAGAGCAAAAGACTGTGGCCGCGACACTCTCGGAGGCGGCTCGAGCTGATGCCGAAAAAGGTCGTGCTGTGAAGGCACAGCGGAAAACCTTCGACTCGCTCCTCAACACCAGAATCAGGCTCCAAAAGGCTCTCGTTGCCACCAACTCAATGTTCGCCCAACAAGCGGCAAATACCAATGATGATGACGCGCGAGACGACCCGGTACGCGCTGCTGAGGAAGCCGCGTGTAATCTTTGGAACACATTGAACGGCCTCCGTGAGAGCCTCTACACCTCTCGGACGGGCGAGAAGCGCAAAAGTGTCGAGATTAGCACGTCCACGCCAGCGCAAGAAGTCTGGAGCCACATGAACTCTTACGAAACCGAGAGCCTGCCACAACGCCAAGCTGTGCTGGAGAAATGGAACGCTAAAGCCCGCGGTGTTTCTGCTCTTTCAACCAAGAGCAAACTCAACAACACCGCGCAACAGGGCCTGGTGGACATTCTCGCCTCGCAGCTGGCGGATTCGTCTCGTCTCGTCCAGAAGACGCGCATGCCGCGTTCTTGCGCTCCGCTCCAAGCCAATGCTGGCATTACTGAGTCAGCCGACATTTTCGACGACGCAGACTTTTACGGCTTGTTGCTCAAGGAATTATTGGAGCGACGTAGCGAAGAAACCGCATCCGGCGCACTCGCCGGCATGAGCTTCAATGTACCACACTGGCAAGCTGCGCGCGAGGCCAAGACAAAGAAGCAGGTAGACACAAGGGCTAGCAAGGGCAGAAAATTGCGGTACACGGTGCATGAGAAGCTTCAAAATTTCATGGCCCCTGAAGACAGAGGCGCCTGGGGAGAAAGGCAAGCCGAGGAGCTCTTCACCAGCTTGTTTGGTCGCAAGGTTGGTCTTGCGGAGGATGCCGTGGAGGAAGCAGAGAAGAGTGAAGATGAGGATCTTGGAGAGCAAGGCTTATTGTTGTTTGGTGGATCTAAGTAAGGGATGATATTTGAGAAGCAAGAATTCATGATATTACCGAATGCCATGCAATGATGCTATGTCCATGCCTTTTTGCCGCTTGATTGAAATGCTGCCTAGTCGTCATCAGATGCGTAGTCCACTAGTGAAGCCATCTTCTTTTCAACGACAGCCTTGGGGCCCGATGATTGCTCTCTGGACTGACTGTCGTTTGTTGGTAGGCCTTGGGCATCTGCTCTTCTCCTCTTGATTCCCGAAATTACGTGGGCATTGCTTCTCCTCTTGTCTGACAGAAACGGGTCCAGAGCGACCCGAGTATTTTGTTCGAGAGTCTGCTGCAATGACTTCCTGCTGAGCTCGACCTGGTGCGCCGCTTTAGTTGTTCCTGGAGCCTTTGGTCGTGGAGGTTGCCTCGAAGTTGTATCTCGTCGATCCTCGTTAGTGTAGTACGGAACAAGCATCCGTCCAACCACAGACTCACCGAACAGAGGCTTCTTTGCCATACCCAGAACATCACTCTCCTCTTCCTCGTGGCCGAATTCAATCATCTTGGCCCGTTGAGTATCTTCCTCTTCCCCGTCGGCGATGTCGAACCCAAGCCCATACTTGTCCTGCAACCCTTCCTTGACTTTGTCTTCCTTTTCTCTTTCTTTCCTTTCCTGGCGGAAAGGCCTCCTCAGACGCTTGTTCGCCGCATAGGGATCAGCCCAGTCCTTTTCTCTCCATGCCCTCAATTCGGCAATCCGCTGCCCCTCCGCCTTGCTCTGCTCCGCTTCGACCTTCTTGCCTTCAAACGCCGCAAAAGCGTCTTGCCTCCTCTGCTCCTTCTCCTCGGCCGTCACTATTTCAAAAGTGCCGTCCTGGACATCCTGTTGATACAACTCTCGCGACCCGGTATCTCGGCGCCGTGCGCCTTCCGTCACCACGTACTCGCTATTCTGTGGGTCTGTGCGGATGGCGATGATCCCGCCACAGGCTGTGTGTCGCATTCGGAATTCCCATATCGGCGTGCTGTGGTATTTGCCTACGCGCTTCTTCTCGGCGTTGAAGCGCACGCCTTGGCCGATTATGTTTTCGGGAACGCATGTCGTGCACCAAATGGCGAAGGGCATTTCGAAGCGAACGGTGAGGATTCCCTGGTCGATTTTGCGGGCGCGCTGGCCAAGAGGATGCGACGAGGTGTTGAAGCGCGGCGGAGAGGACGTGCTGGGCGCATAGTAGCGCCCCATGTTGAAGCCCTGCATGGTGGTGGTTGATGAAGAGTAGGTATGTGTGGATGAGCAGACAAGGCCTCCGGATTGGTGTTGTGGTGTGTGAGCAGAGTGAGCAGGAAGTGTTGCGAAGCCAAGTGAGCCCAGGGTCGCCATTCGTCAGGGAAGATGCATGACCGAGTCGGAGCTTATCGTCTCCCGAAACGCCGGCGCCGAGACTTGGACGTTGCACGCGATGGGGCTACCGGATTAGGCAGTTTTGAGCCATCCAGTCCCGTCTTGAGAGGAAGCGACTTCCGTTAGCAGACGACGATCAATGATCACTCATCCTTCTCTGCTGTCACTGTCACCTCTTAGTACCCTGATAGACACGCAGCTGGCGTCGAACCATCTCAACCGTTGGACCAATAAGACATTCTATACACACTTTTGGACAATGGATGAGGCATGGATTTGGATCCAAGATGCCAACGCATGGATTCGATTTCCTGCACCAGTATTGTAATAGCATTGCCGCAAAGAAGAAGCCCAGCCGATTCACCTAGCCAAGACATCCTACAGCGCAGGCGGAGCATGCTTCATCTGGACCTTGAGCGAGAAGTGGTATTGAAAAGGCGGACCAATGCCAGTATGCAGAGTCAAAAGTTTGGAACAAGGAAATGACCTCTGCAAAACCACCGTGGCCGAGGGAGCGTCCTCTTCGATCAACAGTCGTAAAGTCTTGAGAAGCGAAAAAAGGAAAGAAGAGTGGTTTCCCATCGCTATGCATCGCAAAAACAACAACCAAAAGGGACGACGGTGAAAATTACCACAATGATCCCCCACTTGCCTTGTGGCCCATCAGTCTCGACCTAAATCCTCTACTGTCCACTGGATAGCATGAAAGTCAAATGAAATATGGTAAAGGCCTTCACACGCCACTCTCGCTTCCCGTCCGCCTGGCGGATTGACACCGCACTGCCTAAGATGAAGCGAAAAATATGCCAAAAGAGTGTGCGTGCAGCGTCAGACTACCACATATCGTGGCCTTCGCCATCATCCTCATCTTCCTCGTAGCTCGGAGATCTTGCTTGTTGTCCATAGTATGGTTGCTGTTGGTGCGAGTGGCCTTGGCCAAGGTAATGCTGACCACTTGAGACGCTATAGCCATTGGAAATCGAGCGACCCTGATGTTGGTATTGAGAGGACATGTGTGGTTGTGGTTGTGGTTGTGGCTGAGGAGAATAGGGAGACTGTGACTGTTGGTAAGAAGCATATGATTCCGAGCGATTCTGAGCCATGTTGGAGTTGTGGTCGTATTCTGGAGACTCAGCATTGTTGCCGTAGTGTTGCCCGGCTTGACTGAACGATTCAGAGGCCGAATCATGCGTATCAGCCTGCGCTTGTTGCTGCAAAGTCCATTAGCACCGGCTTGGCTTTTTGGATGTTCACTAGACTTACATCTTGATACCGCTGGTAAGTATTGAACTCTTCAGGCTGTTGCTGTTGCTGCTGTTGCAGCCGTCGTTGCTGCTCTTCTTCCTTCTTCTTTTGCTCCTGGGCTTGGCGTTGCTGCTGCTTTTGCTGTGCAGTCTGCCCAATTTGTATGTGGGGGTGCATTTGTTGCACCTTTGCAAGGTAAGAGTACATAAAGTTGCTAAGAAGCACCTGGGAATAGAGTTCACGACGCGGATTTGCCAGCTTGATGTGAGCCATGCGGTATATTGCGCGTTCCTCGAGGATGGAGAATCGGGTCCAGTTGTAGTCGACGTCCGGCTTGAGAATGCGTGGAGGAGGGTCTGGCGAAAGTCCGCGTTGTAAGCTAACTTTCTTGCCACCAGAATCGCGGTCACCCTTCTTTTTACTTCCTCCGAATATTGACGAGAATATGCCTTCCTTCTCCTTCTTTTCCCCGCCAGAGGTTTTGCGGCTGCTTGTCTTCTGCCGTTCTTCGTCGAGCTTGATGCTGTTGCGGTCCAACACGAGACTTTCCCTCCCGCGGCCTTCGTCGATTGAAGCCTGCAATACATCCAGGCGGGTAGCATCGTGGGACTTGTCGACCTTGGTGAGCTTGGATTTCGACTTTCTCTCCTCCTTATCTTTCTTGTCCTTTTTCTCGGCCTCATCATCGTCATCTTTGTCATTTCCTTTCGCTCTCGAGAACCATCCCCAACTCGCCTTTCTCGAACCCCCTTCAGAACCGTCGTCCTTGTCCTTGGACTTTTTGTCTGCTTTGTCTTTCTTTTCATCAGCAAATGTCGGTATTATTGATAACGAATCCGTCCGGGTGGCACTGGTGTGTCCAGGTATTGCCGAGGGATGAGACGCCATGTCGTCCAGAGTTTGAGTTGGTGGCTTACTGGCCTGGGCTTTCTCCCGCAAACTTTGCCTTCCAGGAGGCGGGCGAGGCACTGGAGTGGGAGGTGGTATCCTTGGTGAAGTAAGAGCCGCCGGAGTCGACGCCTGCGCGCGGTCGACCGAAGACTTGGATGATTTGCGTTCAGGGTGCTGTGCTGGAATCGGGGGCGGCTGATCCGACGGCGGCGGGGTCTCAACAATCTGGGGTATCGGAGAAGCGGAAATTGATGGTGCGGTACTGGAGCCGGATTCGGGCCTGTTTGCAGTGTATCCTGGTAAAGATGCTGTGGTGCGTCCATTAGATCCAATCCGTGAGTGGAATGCTCGAGGTTGTTGTGGTGCCAAGTCCTCACGGTTTACTGAAGCTGATTGCCCTGGTTCTTCTGCGGACCGCGGACGCGGTTGATCTGCACCCGTAGCATGGAGTCCGTTCGACGGCGAGCGTGTTCGGTTTGGCCGAGAAAAGTTTTGAGGCGTTTCATCTTTGGAAGAAGTGTTCGAGGGAATGGGATCCGTGTGCACTCGTTGAAGACCTAGTTTTATCTCGGGGCTTGATGATGAGACTGGAGACGATATTGGTGAGTCTTCGCCGTCAGTTAAATCTCCTTGCCTGTTGGCCATTCTGCGACTGAATGGTATTCGTTCGCCTTTCCTGAGGCTTCCTCTCCGGTAATTTGTCCTGGTTGAACGCTTCAAGCTTTGACCAGCTGGTTTGACGGGAAGGATCGGCACATCGTCGTTTTCCTGAGACTCGGAACCAGACTCGCCTCCTTCGTTCAAGCTCACTTTCCGCACCAGAGATGCAGGGTCTTCTGTCAAACTTTCCAGTTGCTGCAGCGTCGGGTTGTGTGCCATTCCGTTTTGCTGAGAGACGGATCTTTTCCTCTCCAAGCGCTCGGCGCCATCGTGATAGCCATTTGGTCCGTCCACCTGCTTCGAAAGCATGGACTTCTTTCTCCGCAATCCACTCATGGACCCGTCTCTGCTCAAACCATCGGGCGATAGCATACCTTCATCAATGTCCCCAGATCTCCGCCTGTGACTGGCGACCTTTTCCTCGATAAAAGTCTTGAACTCCTTTGGAGCCAGCTCGGGATGGACCCTGGCGGGAACCCAAAACATGCGCGAGGGATCGTCATCATCGGCAGAATGGGAAGGAGCGACGGCCGGCATGGGGACATTTGAGGCAAACGATGGCAAATCTGGATCGGAGCCATGCACATCCATGGACATTCGGCGTATGGCTTGGAGATTACTGAGTTCCTGGGCGACGGCAGCGGGGCTCGACTGGGCGTCTATGTCTTGGAATTCAAAGGGCTGATTGGAGCCATCTGAGTCGCGCCTCGTAAATCGCGGAGGCGACATGGGGGACCTGTCGTAGGCGCCGCTGCGGCGGTTGTACGTATTTTCTCTCGGGGAGCCATTTGGATGGTTTCGGGGTGGCGAGGCGGTATATATGGAAGAGGGAGAGCCGGGCTGCTGGTTGTAAAGAGAGTCGTTGCTGTCGAAGGACTCGTTGGTGGGCGAGCTGATGAAGCTCAAAGGTCTCGAGTCGCGGCGACTGTATTCATTTTCTCCGTACATGTCTCCAATGGCCTCGGTGATGTGGTGGTTGTCGTCGTTGATGGAGAGCTGTGGAGCATGGCCACGCCTGGCCGTGTACAAGCGCTCGAGGTGTTGCTTCCGGTCTGAGACCTGGTGGCAGAGAAGGGGGCGAGGTCAGCAGCAGACAGAGCAAGGACAGGAGGGCGGTGGACAGGACGAGCGATCTGCTGTGTAGCCCGGGGCCTGCATTTGGGGGAGCGGAGAGCGGGAGGACCAACCTGCATGGCTGCTCGAGGAATGCAGATCCTCGTCGCGACTCGACCTCGGCGACGTTGCGGCGGTCACAAGGGGGCGGCGGGTGCTGAGCGCGAGCGCAGGTGAGGCTCATGGATCGGGGGGTAGAGGCACAGAGCAGACGCTGAAGCTGGGCATGACCGCAATGCACAGCAAAGGAGCGCGGGCGAAGACAGGGCGGTGGTGCGGTCGTCGTGGGGGAGGCGGATACGATGCAGATGTGTGGACGGGTGGTAGGCGGTGGGCGGTGGACGGAAAGCGGTGGAGGTGGTCCTGGTCCCAGTCGTCCTCCTCGGTCGGTCGATGGGCTTTTTGGGGATAGCGTCTCGTCCACTTGTGCAATTATCCGTCTATGTCTGTGCTGCCGGACTTGGTGGCCAGGCAAAGGCTTTTAGAGCATTACTATGCAGCATTTCTTTAATCATGTTGCGCCCGAGAAGAGAGGGAGTCTGAACCAAAGGGGTCCCGCCAACTCACCTCAGTCAGCTCAGCTCACTACTGTACATCTACATATCTATCGATTGACTGCAGCACCTCCTCCTCCTCCATGGACAACGTCGTCTCTTCACGCCGCCGCAAGGCCCGCCGCCTCCACGCGCTCCTGAGTCCGGTCCTCTCACAGACATCGCTTAAGGTACTCCAAGTCTGTCCCTGTTTCACGTGCGCCGCTGCCCACGACGAAGCTGAGCTGAGCCAACAACTGCAGATTCGAAAACATGGCTATACAATCAAGTCGTCAAAAAACCTCCAGGCTTCAAGTTCCTCGCCGCCACAAATGACGAGCTTTCAATTCAACCCCCACAGCCAACAGCAACCACGGTTCTGTGTACCGCGAATTCCCGGAGGAGCTGACCCACCTGCGCCTCGCTCGCCGTCGCCTCTCGAGCAATTTTCTTTTCTTTCCAATACAATGTCCGAACTGCTTGTCCCGCTGACCGTAGCCTTTGCCGAACGCTGCCTGGAGCCGCTGTCGCTTCTGCAGCTTCCATCACGCCCATCACGTCCCTCACCACTTGCAACCTCGAAGCGCCGACCGCAAGCCACCCACCAGCACGAGCCTTTTGCGATGCGCCCGTCGACCGTTGGCCAAAAAACAACTTCGAAGTTTTGCGCCGTCTATTCGCCAAATCCTTGATGCCTTGGCTCCGGAACCCAAGCCCATGGAGAAACCTTAATTTTCGCGTGCATCTGCCGCTGTCATGCTTAACTGCGTGTCCCGCCTGATTCCTTTTGGCGTAATGTGATCATCTTCACCTCGCCTCTTGCTTGGTTTGCAGTGCTCTTATTTTGGCAATCGGACTCAGATGCCGTGCCTGGCGCCCAGCCTCGCTGCGCCCCGCTCATGCACCTGCAGTATTCTTCCTCCAAATGAAAATGAAGGCCGCCGCTGCACAAACCGTGGCCCCCAGCGCCAAGTACAAGCTCGTGTTGTCTACTGGCTCCTCGTCGGATTTGGGAAATGCCGTCGATGGATGTGTGGCGCATTCAGCAAGCTGCAGCCTCGCGTCAGTCAAAATCCGAGCATCAAGTTGGCGCGCTACTCACATGGACGAAAAACTCTGAAATCGTGCTCCAAGTGACGCTCACGTGTAAAGGCGCCGCCATGTTCAATGCGCCCGTGTACTCATCTGGTTGCAGCTCGCTCCGCTGCATCGTCTTGTCCTGATCAGCCTTGAGGGCTGTATATACAGCTGGAATGGCGTCCAGGTGAGGATACCGCCTCCGAAGCTGAACAATGTACTCAAAGCTGTCGGGTTCGCTCGAGTCATAAGTGTAGCAGAGTAGGTCGCAAGCATCGAGCTTTGCTTGATTCTCAAGGATCGCCGGCTCCAGCTCACCGAGCTCCTCAAGAATCAGATAGCACTGCTTTCCGCCTTGGAGTTCGACACTGTTTACAGCTGACCTTGGCTTGATGGTAGGGTGATGCATGCTGCTAAATGGTCGGTTCAAGAAAGCATTTAAAAGTGAGCTCTTTCCACTCCCACTCGCACCTAGCACGTAGCAAAGGATCACATTGCGCTCCACTCTCCCCGGCCGATTGCGTCTTTTCCGCGGCTTTGTGACTTTCAATGCCGCTGTCGTTCCACCCCGCTCGGAGCTCTCGAACCCAAGAAGTGCAAGGTACTCAAGCGTCGTTTTTGGCTCTTCAAATGTCGTCATGCTCCACTGCGCCAACCATCCCTGAAGCGTGATATATCCAGCCTCATTACGCACAGTGCATGAGGGAAATGCCGAGTCAACCCAGGATGCGGGTAGTCCTGGCGTAGGGGCAAAAAGAGCTGCCAATTCGGCATCGTTGAGCCCACCATCGTTGTCCTTGTCGTGGAGGAGGAACAAATCTACAAAGAAACGGTATCCAGCGGGGCTCAATTCGGCAGATGCGTGCTGTGGGACGTCGAACTTTGGGTGCAAGAAATTGTCTTTGAGGCTCAGGCTGTCAGTGTAGTGGAACTTTCTCAAGATGGTCCATATCGTCTCGTGACGACCCTTCTCCGCGAAGACTTTGTGTAGCAGCAGGAAACCCTTCTCATCGATGCCTTGTTCAGTTGCCGACTCGGGCGCCCATTTCTGGATCGAGCGCTTAATGTTCAAAAGATCCTCTTCCGACAGGGGCTTGTCGAAGCATTTTGTCTGAAAATCGTGCAGCTCCTTGTCGTTCAGGAAGCCATCCTGGTCCTTGTCACAAAGGAAGAAGATGCGCCGTAGAGCAGCCATTGCTGCTGGCTTCAGATTGGCTTCCTTGGAATCGTACAGGGGAGCGATTGGGTGTGTGACGGCCTTTTGGCACAGGAAGAATACTTCGTTGATATTATGGTGGTCCTTTGCGCTAGTCCGTATGCATGAGTCAATCTCCTTGAACTCATTCATGACTGGAAGCATCTCGTCCGCGACGACCTGGGCGGTGCTGCCATTGGTGTGCAGATCGGACTTGTTGGCACACAAGACGACGGGCACATTGACTCCCAACGACCGAAAGTATGGCATCCAGAATAGAGCAACGCGTTCATAGCTGTAGTGATCGGAGTAGACGAGGAGTATCACGTTCGACTTGCGGAGCTCTTTGCGCAGCTTGTCGCGCTCTTGCGGAAGGGCCGACGTGTCGACAATGGTAGTTGTAACATTTTCGGGGGTGCCCAGTGTGGGAGGTAGGGTTACAGGCGGCAGGACGCTTTGGATCTTGGGGACGAAGACGTCCTTGACGAGAGAGGTTATGAGGGAGCTTTTCCCTAGCTCGCAGTGTCAGTAGAAGGGCCAAACGCAAGGGAAGGAGCTTTCCAGGAGACTTGCCGGCGCCCTCGTCACCACAGACACAGATGCGCACAGCAGCCATGGCTACGGCGCATCAGTCATTCGCGGGAGGGATGAGGTGAGGTGGGTTTGGAGGAGGAAGCAGGAGCCATGACTACAAGCTCCAAGTGAAGTGCTAAGTTGTCGCTGCGGGCAGCCGACGGGTACCACGAGCGCGTTACCAGGCTGTTGGGCTAGGCAAGGTACGCACCGCACCGCTTCGGAGCACCCGCTAGTCATCGGCAACCTTTCGCCGTCATGGCTTCCAGTTGACGTTGAACTACCATCTGCTCGCGCGCGCGCTCTACAGCTTCCACCCCTGACGATTCCTCGCAATCGCCCATCTTGGCCCCGCTTCTGGCCGTTCCGCTCCCTTAGGTTCTCTTGTCCTCGCAGACCATGCCCGCCTCTTGTCTGACAGCGAGGCCGCCCGTTCGCCGCAGCAGCATTTAGCCGTCCCACACTGCGGTCCGAAGCATTGCGGCGCGGTGCGCGCACCTCTCCCTCTCTCCCCAGTCTCCACATTAGACCTCGAGATCGCTGCCGCTACATCATCATCGTCTGCTCCCCCGTCGTCGAGAGCACATGGAAATAGGGAGGCCAGTTGATTAAGGTTCGACGACCAAACCCCCAAGACCGCCGCGAAGCTTATGCACACCGCCGTACGTTCGATTCTCTGCCCTACCACCACATCGGAGCCCCGTCCTCCCATTGGCGCTGTGTAGAAGCTGATAAGGTCCGCCATAGTGAAGCGGAAGCTGAAGACGACATGTTTGTGCTGCCACCCGCCCCCCGCTACCCCCCAGGTCAATATGGCTTGGGAATGACTGGCCAGCCCGTCATCGAGACCAACAACGTCTTGTCGCGCCCGACAGGCCCGGAACATCAGCTGGTAGTCGGCGAAGGTAGTCACCTCTCTCAGAACCATGCCGCATTTCGACAGTCCTCCTGACGCCGCGCACACAGGCACCTATGTGCTGCGCGACAGCCTACACCTCGCGACGCCGCCGCCCCATCCCTCCGAAGCCCCAGTGCAGAACCCCAACCCGCTCGCGACGACGCCCTCTCCTCCGACTGCCGGCACGAAGCTATCGCTAACCATCCTGACCCCACGGCGACCTCAACTTCCCCGCCTCCAAAGATCCGAGACTACCAATAGCGCAATATCTGGTATACCTCCTAGTATAGCAGAAAGCCCGCACGAGTCGCAGAGTGCCAGTAGCGACTTCAGCTCGCCTTATAATAGGACAAATGGGCTTGGATTCGAAGCGGCGCCACTGTTTGGCGAAGGGAATCCCGCGCTGGTTCTGTCCAACGGCAAAGAGTCCAAAGATCCTCTAAAGCGGAGGAAACCAAAAAACAACATAATTAAGAGCAACTCGTCCTTCGTTTCGCGGGTAATTCCTCACGAGGCGCTCTCAAAAAGATTACAAGAACGAAGCGGAGACGGACTATTGGCTTTTGCAAATGTGAATAGAGCGGTGCAATGGCTAGATTTGTCGGCTTCGAACAAGGTTCGCATTGGCTGTCACGCGTGTTCGTTTGGACAATGGTTGGAGCCGCGCTAACCCCAATCTTGC
This sequence comes from Phyllosticta capitalensis, assembly GCF_038381095.1. Lineage (NCBI taxonomy): Eukaryota > Fungi > Ascomycota > Dothideomycetes > Botryosphaeriales > Phyllostictaceae > Phyllosticta > Phyllosticta capitalensis. The sequence goes on along the minus strand of NW_027117444.1, from coordinate 857,767 downwards.
AGGATGAACATCTTACCAAGATCCTCTTCACCAAAGCGCATGCGCTGTGCCATGATGTAAATCGAGTGACCAAAACGAGCAACCACATTGATGTTGTGCTCGGGTTTTCGACGGGCGATATTATTTGGTACGAGCCAATGTCGCAAAAGTACGCGAGGATCAACAAGAATGTAAGATGATGAGTCCCCCCTCCTCACAATCACATAGTCATCACGAAGGGCGTGGCTATGGAGGCCCAGAACAGCGGAAGCAACAAGTTGCTCCGTTTCGTATGAGGCATTTCTGGCCGCGTGTACATCATGTTTGAAGCAATGATGTCAACGTACACCGAATCTGCTCAACTCGTAGCTCTCCGCGGAGGCAAGCCGGTGCATATGCATGGGACCTGACACGTCTTAGGGGGCAATCAACAGCAGTGCTGTCTCGGAAATCCGGTGGATACCAAATTCAGACTCGCTATTTCTAGCGGCCCACATGGACGGGACCTTGGTGGTCTACGACAAGGAGAAAGAAGACGCCCCATTTGTACCCGAGGGGACGAGTCCACATAGCGAGAAGCCGCCAAGCGAAAACGGTCGAAGCGCCGCTCTGCATGTGCAAAAGTCGGTCCAATCGAGAAACCAAAAGAGCAATCCGGTGGCAGTGTGGAAAGTCTCCAAGTCCAAAATCAACGCGTTTGCATTCTCGCCCGACTGCAGGCGGCTGGCAATCGTGTCGGAAGATGGCTCGCTGCGCGTCATTGACTATCTCCAAGAAAAGTAGGCACCTCGAAACACGCAACGCATTGGCCGACATGTGGCTAATATGAGAGAATCACGCAGGCTTCTAGACATCTTTCGCAGCTACTACGGCGGACTCATGTGTGTCTGCTGGTCTCCGGACGGAAGATATGTCGTTACGGGCGGACAGGACGATCTCGTGTCGATATGGTCCGTCGAAGACAGCATGTTGGTAGCACGATGCCAGGGACACAACTCGTGGGTTTCGAGTGTAGCGTTCGACCCGTGGCGGTGCGACGATCGCAACTACCGGTTTGGCAGCGTTGGGGAGGACTGCAGACTCCTATTGTGGGACTTTAGCGTTGGGATGCTGCATCGGCCGCGAGCGGTAAGCTTCATCGCCCGATTGAGGAAGGGGGCGGGGTGGAAGTTTTTTTTTTTTTTTTCGATGTTTGATGGCGATGCTGACCGGTGTTGATGGAGTCGCAGGCATCGGTTCGGCAACGAGGGAGCATCTCGTCTCACATTGCGCCGGCACGAAACCCGACCAATGGGTCTACGACGCGGCTGAGATCGGATTCAAACGGGACCATGGGAAGCGCAGAGCAGGGCATGGAACAACAGGCGGAGCATCCTGTTGAGCCTCGGGCGCGCACGGCCATGTTGCCGCCGGTCATGGTATTCTCGCCGAGACTTCGGGATACAGGAGCAGTGATTGCTGACCAAGTTATGATTCGCAGGCGAAGTCGGTCGACGACCACGCACTTTGCTGGCTCGGATTCGAGGAAGATTGCATCCTCACATCGTGCGAAAACGGTGAGTGCAGATTGGCGAAAGGAGGCGGCCTTATCTGTCTTCATGTTGATTTACGCGGCACTAGCATCGGGCGGCCCACACCGGCACTTGCAGTCGTGTGCGCAGGAACCCGTGCTGGCCGCAGATCCAACGACCAAGGACATGCATTTGCTGACCACTGGCAACAGGTCACATTAAAACGTGGAATCGTCCAAAGGAGGGCGCCGACGACGGCGGTGGCGGCGGCGGCAACAGTGAAGAGCAGCAACAGTAACGACAGCAGGGACATGACGATTGTCGTGCTGCAGGTGTATATAACATGGAGGTGTTTTAAAAAAAGATGCAGCCAAAAGCAGAGTAGAGTGCAAATCATTTATGCAGGATAAGAGAGGGTGTATCAGAGTGTGCTGAGGGTCAGTCGATGGGCTGACCGTGAGGACGACGACGGGTGTGGCTTGTGATCACGACAGATCAACACCAGTGAAACAGCAGGGCCATGTGCATGCAGTCAGCAGGTTGCAGATGTTTCTAGTTGCTGCTCCATGACCATTGTGACAATGGAAACATGTCAATGATTTTATTGTAGTGGTTGCACTAGCAGACCAAGATTATCATCCCCTGTCGCCGGACCGCAAACAGCGGGTAGGGAGCGGGTCCTCGGGAGGCTTCGTCAAACGACGGCCTATCTCTTCTCGCTCTTGTGTGGCGCTCAACACCCATGCCCTGTCACTGTTAAAAAAAAGCCGAGTGTCCCCCACGTCATAGCAAAATGAGAGATGGTCTAGTCCGGCCAACGGAGAGATTAGGAGCTTGCTAACTGGCTTTGGGGTCTTCGTCACTATCGCGCGCGGTGCCACTTCCGCTGCCTGTCACTGCTCGGGCCTTGGTGAGCAGCAGAGAGAGAAAAAAAAAAAAAAGAACAAAAGGGAGGGCGTCTCCGCTGTTTCTTGCAAACGTCTTTTGGTCTCGCATCCTCTGGCGCATGTGCTAGAGCCACGACCCTGGTTGCACCTCGCACGCCGCCGCCTCGACTCAACCACGTCCACCTAGCAGCTGCCCTGTACCAAACCTGCGCGCGGGATCTCCGTCTGCCGCCTTGTGCTGCATTTCATCACGTCATCCCGCCCGCTGAAGCAACCGTCGGCATCGGCATACCTTCTTTGTCGCCCTGCTGCTGCACTGCACTTTGCTGCGCTGCCAACGCCTACGCCAACGGACCTTGCCTCACTTTGCCTCGCCGACTTTTTGCTATCGTTGTTCTTCCTTTACCACTCCCCGTCGTCGTATCATCTCCTCCTGTCGGCCGGCCCTCCATTCTACTTAATCTCCCGGCCCTCTCTCTCTGCGGCACCCTCTCGACCGACACCAACCCTGCCGCATCCCTCTCGATTATTTCCACCAGCCCGCTGGCCCCGAAGCCGGCCTTCCACCGCTCAACCACCGCCTCGCCGCCGCCATGGTCACCACTCCCAAAGTCTTTGGCGGAAGTAGGTCGAAGCCGGTTCTCGAGATAAGGTACGCATCATCCAGGAATTTCACCCACTTTGCTTTGAATTCAAGCTTGCGTTCAAATGTCTCAAAAATGTCTATGAACCTCTAATTGCCATCTTTCACTACCTGGCTGTCTGCATGTCTTTATTCAGCATGCCGAAGAATGCTTCCAAAAATCTCTTCTCTGCGCTGTTTCGCCCGCTAGCTTTGCACTGCATGCCTGACAGCTGATCTCCCGTACCTAGACCCGATTCGCCCTTTGTCGTCTTCTCCGGTGACGCTCACAACGCCGAACCTGTTACGCTCACCGGAAAATTGGTCCTCACCAACCGCGACTCGATACCTATCCGCTACATCAAGCTCTCGCTGATTGGCACTCGCAAAGTCTCGTGCGTAGAAATCACTGGGAAAACTGGAATGACGCAGCCAAAACTGACTCGACCAATCATCCAGTTGGCTCACCAACGCCGTGAATCCCCAGCAGATTGTCTACAAGGATGAATTTCTCAGGGATGACAAGTACCTCTATCCCGCCGACGGTGGAAGCAAGAAGATTGTTCACACAATGGGACCTGGCGTCCACGAGTGGAATTTCAGGTTTACTCTGAAAGGGAACTTGCCTGAGAGCGTCGAGGGTCTCGCTGGCAGCTACATAATTTACAACCTCCACGCCACACTCGACCGAGGCATGATGGCCAAATGCCTGTACGCAGACAAGCACCTGAGGGTTGTCCGGACGCTGGCGAACGAGATTTTGTCTGAAGCTGCAATGGAGCAGGTACGTGCCAAGTCTCGACCGCTCTGCTGTCTCAGTCTAACAAAAATGCTAGACCAACGAAGATGTGTGGGCGGACAAGCTGGCGTACAAGATCACAATACCGCAGACCAACTTCATATTCGGAACCCAGGCCACTGCTGATTTCCAGCTGATTCCCCTGAAAAAGGGGGTCACAATAGGAAAGATCAAGATGGAGTTGCACGAGCACGTCATCCTGAATGCAATCCAGGGAGAACGTACCATTCCTCACTCGTGGGACGCAATTGTCGCAAAAGAGGAATTCGACATGCCCAATGACGCTGAGCAGAGAATGACCGAGGAGGACGACGATCATCCGTTTGACGAGTCTTACAAGTTCAAACTCACGCTTACTTTTCCCAAGTCTCTCAAGAAGTGCAGGCAAAATGTGGATACGGACTTTATCCGTATAGACCACAAGATCAAGCTATTCGTCAACCTTCACAATCCCGAAGGCCACACGAGTCAGGTATGTTTTCCTATATCAGCCATGATTGGTCCGACACTAATTGCACGCAGCTCCTTGTCAAGAACAATTGTGTTTTGTTTATTTCGCCAAACCTTCCCGTGGGCGAGGATCAGAGTGTCTCACCAGCGTCGGGAGCATTCATTGAAGCAGCCATGCACGCCGAGGCAACACAGGCGGCGCCTCCCACTTATGCCGAGCATCAGCTCGATCAAATGTACAGCGACATCGACCCAAGAGGATTCAGGACGCCAGGGTGGCGGTCGCCGGCACCCAGCGGATATGCAACCCCCTTGTACGCGCAAAGCCGCCGGAACTCAACCGAAGACTTGCCCTCCATGGACGCTGTTGCAGGATCAGGGGGCATGGGCGCATCAGCGAGCCAGCTGCACTCTCGCCTGGCACGTCTCAGCCTTTCTCAAAATCATCCGTCCGACTTCCGTTCAAGGTCCGGTAGCTACTTTTCCCGACATTCGTCTGGAACGAATACGCCTCGGAATGGATATGAGAGTTCAGCACCAGTCAGTCCCGGCGGTCAAAACGGCTCGCATCAAGTTTCAGAACCTTCAAGTGGCCACCAGTCGCACAACAGTGCCAACCACTCCCCTCAAACCAGCTACTTCCCTCCCGTGGCTGAAATTCGAGTGGAATACGACATGGAGGCGCTTGGACGAATACCGAGTTACAACACGGCGCTCGCAACGCCCATACGAACTCCCATCAGTGAAGATCTGCCCACGTACGAGGTGGCCACGAGTAGACCAGCGAGTCCAGTCCACGATTTGCGACGCCCCAATGTGGCACATGTTCGGGGAAGCAGGGATAGCACCCCCTCGCCCACTGGGAGTTTGGCAACCTTGACAGAAGAGACGGAAAGAAATACGGCGTTCAATCGTTTGAGACCAGAGGCTGCAGCACGTGTTGGCCACTATTGAAATATCTTTCCCTTGTTTTTCACTGACCATTGGAGCGTCTTGATGACTCCCTAGAACCGGTTCTTTTTTTTGGCACACATACACAGAGCGTAGACGGTTTGGCTCGAAGTTTTGTTTCTCTCATTTCGAATAGACGGCAAAGCCTGGCGCGGTAGATACCCACCTCCTGGCGTCCCCCATCAGCATTTTCACAGGCGTACAGGGCTGCTGGATACAAAATTCTTGGTTCAAGCTACAAACATTGCTACTCAGAGGTACTACATAGACTTATAATGCAAGAAGGAACGAACAAACGGTGTCGATCTTTGGCGCGTTGATCATGCGGGAATGTTGTCAATCACGCATTCCGCAGGAGCAGTCGTGGGACAGGTGCACCTGATCCCTGCGGGATGACGTCTTTGGAGAGCCAAGATAAACATGCGGGAGCCGGAACGGTCCTAAGAGTAAGGATGGGCTAGAACATGTGTCAGGGTCCCTTGGTGTTAGTGCTGACCACCACAGCGACTTCATTCCTGATCTGGCCCAAAAACTTGTCCGTTTTCTTACGCCTCGCGACGTTGTGATTTTACTAGGCGACGCCCCCGAACCAAGTCTGGACGCCTCTGACGCGTTGAGCTCGCCAAGCCGTGCTTAATTCCCCCAGCTCATTATCCTGGCCTGCCCCAAACTACCTTGCACCACGACTCTTCCACCTCCGATCCCGCCCTCCTCTACCCTGCACTCCAGCTTCACTGCTCCTGGTCCCTCCCTATCTCTTCCGCGATAGCAATTATTCAAACATCCATCACCGATCCACCTCGCGACACGCATTCCGCAATGGCAAGCCCTACCGAATCCACGCTCCCTAGGAGGGCGACCACCACCACGACCATGGGCGATGAGAGCGCAATTCCCGACGAAGACACCAGCGAGGTAAGCTATGGGACTGCGCATATGTCACGAGCTTGCGCACTAACGGGTGCGCTTCGAATCAGGTCACCAAGCTCTTTCAGGAGCGTCTCCAGGCTTGGAAACACGCATGCGGTTACATCGAGGAGTACATCACCGCCACCGAGAAGCTCCAGACTAGCCAGGGAAAGGAATACGAAAAAGTCCTGAAGGTCGGTCAAGCTGCAAGTTCTTCAATGCCTGCGCGCATTGCTAACAGGGGTGCAGACTGTTAGCAACCCCCTGAGGGAAGGACACCACTTCAGCCAGGACATGGGTGGTATCGCTGGGTGGTTTGACAACATTCGATCCAACACTCAGGTATGTCGCAAATCCTGTCGTGACTTTCCTCGTTGACTTACGTCCCAGGCACTTTCAAACTCGCACCAAAATACCGCCAAGTCCCTCAAAGGCCAGGTTCTCCCGATTTTCGAGCGTCTGCACACCGAGATAAAGAACAAGAACAAGGAACTCACTAAGGGTGTTGGAAAGACTGGCAAGGCCGTCGACAAGGCTCGCGCTGTGACGCAAAAGCATATCGAGTTGCTCGGTCAGCACACTGCTGCTTTCGCATCAGCCGGTGGCAGAATTACCGCCGACCAGGATCCTTATGTTCTTCGACGCCAAGTCGTCCACCGCTTGAACAAGCAATGCATGGAGGAGAACAACAACCGCCAGGACCTGCTGGCTGTGCAGAACAACTTTGCGCAGTTTGAAGCGCACATTATTCAGACTTTCCAATCCGGCATGGGACAGTTCAACACAGTCATGAGCACCCAGATGGAGCAGACCAAGGCCATGTACGCCGATATCGTCGGCACATGCCAGTGCATCCCTGGAAATTTCGAGTGGGAGGGTTTCATTAAGCGCGAGACTAACATTCTCATTGACCCCTCCGCTCCGCCTCGCTCAGTGGGCAACATCACGTTCCCCAACCAGAACCATGAAGCCACTCAGCCGCTGATCGCTGGATCCCTGGAGAAGAGAGGAAAGATGTTGCGCCGCTATGATGCCAACTACTACGTTGTCTCGCCGGCCAAGTACTTGCACGAATTCAAGACCGACGATGACTTCCAGAAAGACCCGGAGCCGGAGCTCTCTCTCTTCCTTCCCGACTGTGTTGTCGGCGCTATTGACGGCAACAAGTTCAATGTCAAGGGCAAAGATGTTTCGAAAGGAAAAATTGGAAATGCCTTTTCCATGACGCACGAAATTGCGTTCAAGGCGCACACGGCCAGCGATGCAGAGAAATGGTGGAATATCATCCGTGAATGCGCGGGCAGCCATACAAGCGAGCAGCCCATTAGCCCGGCAGAGAGCAGAGCGACCAGCGGTAGTATGGCCTCCAGTCCAATCAGTCCGGATGGAAAGATGTCGCCACTGCAGACTCAAGGTATCACGAGTGCCGCCGGCTCAGAGCCAACTTCGGCTGCGCCAACGACTGCATCTACCGCACCAACTAGCGCGCCGGTCGAAGAGAAGACGGAGAAGGCTTGAGGCTCTCTTTGAACTCTCAAACGAACTTTGTGGTCAAAAAGTTGGATTCTCTTTTCGCTTCCCATCCAATGCAACATGTCATGAGAACGACGCCGTATCGTTTCGGGTGCTGGGTTATTTCCTTTTTCGTTTCGACGTCTCGGCTGGGATGGGGGTTTTGGCTTTGTTTTGGACAGCAATATATCACAGGTGCGCGTTCCGACCCCTTTTCTAGTATCATACGACTCTTCAATTGAAACTCCTGAAAGTGCGCGTCCAGTACGGATTTGGTGCCAGGACCAGTCTCGTGAACGGTGGATGGGTGGACCCTGCAGATGTGCCCAGGGGCTAGAGCTGAGAGCCCTCTGTGACCCCCACGTCGGTTCTGCCCGCTCTCCCGCCCGCGTCTCGGCGCGTTCGCGTACGGTACTTGCGTTGCCCGAACTGCCACCTTGACCACAGCATCCAATCAACAGCGGAAAGCTCGACGAAAACGGCTTCTCCACCTCCACGCGGTGTCGAGTGGTAATAGAGTGTTCTATTGAGGCCTCTAGCAAACACAGAAACGCGTGCGCCTATATGAAACTAGGCTGTACTACCAACACATGAACAACAGTGCTGTGTAGCTGACACATTAACAACAGGCTCCTACTCTACAAGACTTCTCCATCCTCCATCTAAGTATTAGACCTACTCTCTATTACCAAGGCTAGTCCAGTTCAACAGAGGTCACCAGTCCCTAGCAACACCTCAGTACAACCGTTACACCTTCTAAGTTAGGGGAAGGCAGATATCTATAAGCCAGAGCACAGGATGGCTATTAAGTCTACACTTAGATGGCTAATACTGGGGCTCTAGTAAGCAGTACCGAATTCACTTAGCAGATTCACCTATCTTGGCGATAGGGGTCTCACCAATCAAACTGCTAGAATCCAGCGAGAGCAGCTGGTTTAAGGTGTTTCCTCCTCCCTTGATAGGTGGGAGCAACTCCGTTCCCTGTCGCCAAGATAGGTGAATCTGCTGAGTGAATTCGGTATGGGTTACACTATTCTAGTAAATTACTACTGGATACTGGGGCGAGGAGGGCGGCATGTCTGCCATTTTATAGATAGGCTAATTTTCTATGTGTGTGCGACACCTCAGAGTCTCAGCTAAGTTACACCACCTATAGTTTCTCCCAATTGGACGCGCTAGTAGATTCTTTTAGAGGTTTCTGAGACACGACTTAAGTAGGGAGGACCTAGAGCCCCCTTTCCCGCGTCAATAAGGTGTGGCGCCCTATATCCCTACAAGGGATCGCTCTACCAAGACTCTCCGGTCTAGCGGCTGCACCCAGGTGTTTAATAGAATCATCATCATCATCATCATCATCATCATCATCATCATCATCATCATCATCAATCAACAGCGGAAAGACATCGCCTTTCATGACATCGTCGACGCAACACCCTCTCGCAACCCCCTCAGTCGACGGACACACGCCACGGCTGGTCCTTTATGCCCAAACACATCACACGCGATCTGGCGAACCCATATCATTGCTGCCTCTTCTCACGAACCATACCGGAGTGACGCACGTCATCATCGCGGCAATACATTTGAACGAGGGTCCTGGGAACATTACGCTCAATGATGATCCGCCAAGCGCAACCAAATTCAATCAGCTATGGGATGAAGTACGGCAGCTGAAGGCAGCAGGCGTCAAGGTCATGGGCATGCTGGGTGGAGCCGCCAAGGGCAGTTATTGGAGACTGCAGGGCAATGAGGAAGAGGTGAGCATCTTGTCAAACTTCACATGCTCGGCTTAACAAAAGGTTGGCGATTGAGCAACAACTCACGAATGTCGCAGTTCGAAGCCTACTACTCTCCCCTCCGAGACATCATCCGACGGCAGTCCCTCGACGGGCTCGACCTCGACGTCGAAGAAGAAATCTCCATCGCCACTATCATCCGCCTGCTCTCGCGTCTACGCAGCGACTTTGGCCACTCGTTCATCACGACGCTAGCACCCGTCGCAACCGCCATGATTCCCGACCTGCGCCAACCCCCAATCTTGTACACTCCGACCACGCAACCCCCAAGCGCACCTCTCCAGATCCCGCATTCCCATCCTCACATGTCTGGCTTCAATCACTTTGCATTGGAGGCGGGACACGGACACCTCGTCAGCTGGTATCATGTCCAGTTTTACAATGGGTGGGGCGACGCCAGCAACGCGCACTTCTACGACGCTATGGTATCGTCGGGATGGCCGGCTGGCAAAGTCATTGTTGGCGTACTGACGAATTGTCGAAATGGAGGCAGCGGCTGGGTGGATGTGGGCAGGTTATCAGCTGTCGTAACAGCATTGCGAAGCCGAGGTTCGCGCTTTGGCGGCGTCATGGGGTGGGAATACTTCAATGCAGGCTCAAACGAAGGCGAAGAGGGCCACGATATCGCATGCGCAAGCCGGCCGTGGGAATGGGTCAAGGCGGTAGGGTATGCCGTCAGGGGTACAGTACCGAGAACTGATCAGGAGGTCGGTATTGCTGCCCCTCCTGGGGGTACTGGTCCGCTGCCGCCGACTGAGGTCCCCTGGCCGAACGCCGACGTCGATAAGCTTTGCGAGCTGGGGTTTGGGCGAGCTAATGTCGTCGCGGCCTTGAATGCCACGAACGGCGATGTAGAGACGGCTGCCGTGTTGCTCCTCGAGCAATGAATGACGAATCGCGGTGCAGACTCACCGGTGTGCTTGACCACCGCTCAGTCAAGCCACCTGATTTCTGACTTTGGCGCGGCAGAAGAACCTTGATTTTGCGCACGTACAGATCAATGCTGAATGCCGACGCCTCACTGTCCGGCCAGGTGATCTAGAAGCCGCCCTTCACGAATCAGACAAACTGCACTTGCTTTTTGGAAAAGTCTCAAAGGGGCAAACGTGAGGCATCTTGCGCGCGAGACGGCAGCTTGGCCATGTTTTTTCAGCCATTCTTGAACTCTGTCCAGCTGGGCAGAAAACGGGACGGAAGCTCGTCGTCCTCCAGCTCCGAACAAATCGGCCGTGTGAGCGCGCACGACCTTCTAGCCACCAAGATTTCGTTGGGTCTCGTTGGCAGCAAAAGCTTCGTATCCTTCTAGTACTGGTCCGCCACTGTCACTGGTTGGCTGAATTGCCGTAATCCAAGCATGCCCAAAGGCGGTTTTCGGCTCAAAGCCTCTCACGTCAATCACGAATCTTGATAGCCGCCACTCTGACCGGAAGGCCTAGGTACACGCCTATCCAAAAGCCAACCTTCCTTCACTATCGCCAAGCTGCTGTTCTGAGAAAATGATTGCCTACTCAATGTCGCAATTCGAGCCCGCCTCGACGAAACATGCAGCTAGTAGAACGGCAAAAGAGGAAGGTTCCGGCGGCTCGTGCGAAAAGTGAAAATGGTTCCAGCTACCAGCCACCAGACACCCAATTTTTGCATCGGCTACACGTTCTTGTTGAACAAACACAACCGCGCAGGAGAAAAGGCACGGTCAGAGCGGTGCATGTGAAGAGTGCTCCAAAAATATTTTGCCAGCGTCGCCGGTTTCGCAGTCTGACCAAGGAGTGTTGTGTTGATATCTCTACTCCTGCTGATACCGTTTGCTCATTCCCATGGTTCCTTGCGCCATCGAACGCTCATGCCATTTATCACTTACTTGCTCGCGATGGTTCGATGTTTTTTTGGTACGCCCAGCATGTGAATGTCGACGGCGGCGTGGGTTTGCAGATAAGATGATAGAGCCGCTGGGCTGGGTTTGTCTTTTTTTTTTTTCTTTTTCGGATCTCAAGAAGATTGCGACATGGCAAGTTTTCCGAGGACAAGTTTAATTTTCGTTGCCCTGCGTTTTCTTCTTGATTGTGCAACGTGGGACGGTGGTACCTGAGGTTGTTGCTTCTTCACAGGGGTCTGTGCGTATCGTTGGTCGTTGTCCTCCATTGCCCCACCTGGATGCTGTCATAGCTTCAGATGCTTGTCAGTGTTTCTCTCACTGCTCACATCAGCTTTCCCCTCTCTTCTGTGCACCTCTCACCACGACGAGCAGCGAACGTAGGTCTAGCAACGAACGCCTTTTCCAGCTCTCTGTCGTCCTCCCAGCTCCACGTTCTGTTCGCCTCGACAACCATCCCCGCAACTCGCCTCGAAATCGCAAAACCATTAAACCAGCCAGACTGATCTCCCAAATAACTACCACTACCACCATGTCCACAATCGACACCAGCCTCAGCTCACCACTCCGCCCCTCCTTCCCCTCCTCAACCCACCTCTCCAACGCCGACGCAACAGCCGCCGAAAACGCCGCAACCGCCACCCTCATCCGCGCGCTCAAGCTCCTCCCACACCCCGAAGGCGGCTACTTCGTCGAGCTGGACCGCGACGCCCGGCGCGTGACGAACCCGTTCCACTCCACCTACGACAGCGGGATGCTATCCCCAGCATCGGGCGTGGTATCGTTTGCCGAGACGGCGTCGGGCGACGACAAGACGTACAAGGAAGGCGGCGAGACGGGAGCCGCGGAGCGCCGCTGGGCCGACCTGACGCGCGCGGCCAGCACGAGCATCTTTTACCTGCTCGGCCAGGCGAATTCGGCTGGCAAGTGGCATCGCAATAAGGGACGCACCGTGCACACGCTGATTCGCGGGCGCGGCCGGTACGTGTTGATTCATGCGGATGAGGTCGAGGAGAGCAAGGGCGAGGCCAAGGCGCGCGTCGAGACATTTGTTGTGGGCAAGGATGTGGAGAAGGGCGAACGTATGGTGTGGATCATAGATGGCGGCAAGTACAAGGCGAGTTTCTTGCTCGAGGATGAGGATGGCCGCGGGAAGAGTGAGGAGGGGCTGTTGATTAGTGAGGTGAGCTTTTTTCGTGCTTCCCGTGGAGGTGGAGGGAGCATTCTTCGCTACGTCGATATTTGGTCTTGTGATTCCGGCTGACGTCTTGCAGACTGTTGTTCCCGGGTTCGAGTTTACGGACCATGATTTCTTGACAGAGGAACGTCTTAAGCAACTGGTGACACCTGAGCAGGCTGGAGAGCTTGCATGGTTACTGAGGCAGGACAAGTCGTGAAATCTATGTGGAGGTTTGCTGAAACAAGTCACTGGATGCGACATTGTGGACTGCGAAGGTAGGAGGGGGTCGAGATCGAGACCCTCGAGACAGTATCTCCATGAAGAGCATCAACCAAGTGCATCAGGACTTATGGCGATAGCATTTCGGCTGCATGCAGAGAGAGAAGCGTCACACGAGCTGGCTTGTGGCTATTTCATCTACCTGACATCATCTCAAAACCTGCTCAAGCCATGGTCCTCCTCATATAGGATGGTGATAGGGAATTGCGAAAAGTATTACTCGGAAATGCAAGATTCATTACCAATTCTAATCTCTAGATTCTTTGGAGATAATGCAACCCTTACTTGACTTCCTCCAACATGGCAGCCGCCACGGTCAAGCCCTCATTCCTCAAGACCACCCTCTGCGCCGTCTCCAGCGGCACAGCCCGATCAAGCTGGACCTCGATCTTCGCCACGGTCCCTGGTTGTATCACCCTCGGCTTGTTCTTGAGAACTGCGCCGGAGTTCTTGTCCAGAGTTGCCAGCAGCTTTGTTATCCGTCCTTCCATGTTCCACCTTCCCTTGTGCACCTCCACAAACATGGGCATGACGTGCTCAAAGGCCAAAATTTTTGCCGTGAAGGTGGTGATGCTCTTGACTGCGCTTGTCGGGTGGCAGATGACATCACCCAGGCGCAGCTGATCCGGGTCGATGTTGGTGAGGTGCAGCGTGGGGATTTGGCCTGCCACGGCCCAGTCTGCCGGTTCGTCGTCGACCATGATGGCCTTGATGTAAGCCGTGCCCGTTTCGGTCGCTGGTCGGGGTAGCGTGACTATGGCGTCGCCAACTTGCAAGCTTCCAGAATCGATGCGGCCGGCCACGGATACGGCGCTGGTAATGTCGCCACGGAAAATGTCGGATATGGACATTCGGAGAGGACCACTGACTGCGCGCTTGCTGACCTCGGACGCCTCGAGAGCCTGGACCAAGGACGGTCCGTCGTACCAGGGAGCAACGTCTTTGGGCACGGGTTGCGCTACATTCTGACCCGTCAGACCAGCGCACGGGACGAAGGTGACGTTTTGAGGTTGGAAGCCAGCGGATGTCAGGAACGCCGACATTTGCTGCGAGATTTCGTCGAATCTCTCCTTAGACCAAGACGCGGCATCCATCTTGTTGACGGCGATAATGAGCTGCTGCACTCCAATGCTGCGGGCGAGGAGCGCGTGCTCCTTGGTTTGCCCCCGCAGCCCCGACTCGAAGCTGTTTGCGCTGGCATCGATGACCAGAACCGCAAAGTCTGCTTGACTGGCGCCGGCGATCATATTGGGAACAAAGTCTTGATGTCCAGGGGCGTCCAGGATGGTGAATCTGGTCTTTTCCGTCTCGAAGGTATTCGTCGCAATGTCAACGGTGACTCCTCGAGAGCGCTCTTCGGAGGTTGCGTCCATGACCCATGCCAATGCGAACGACGACTTGCCCATGTTTTGGGCTTCCTTGCGGAGCTTCTCTATCGAACGTTCGTCGACGACCTTGAGATCGTATAACAGACGGCCCATGAGAGTGCTCTTGCCATGGTCCACATGGCCGATGACGACGAAATTTGCAGACCTTTTGAGGGTTGATTTCTCGTATTCTTCGAGGACGTTGAGATTCTTGCTCTTCACTCGTGGTGCTTCTTCCACAGTGAGATTCGCTACGCCTTGTGTAACGGCGCTCGTTTCCTTGTCTTTCTTGTTTGCCGCCGTGTTTGACTTCTTGAAAGCCTTGGCTTGCTTGTTCAGCACCTCGTCATCTGGACTTGGTCCTGCAAAGGGATTCTTGTTAGCATCTTGCGGCAGCATTTTTGGGCAAGGTAGCGAAAACACCATGCCCCCTAGAAGCTGTCCTCTCGGTCGTGGTTCTGATCCAAACATTGTCTTTGCAAATATTGATGGACCCGCTCGAATGTCAGACAGGCTTGCTTTCCGTTTCTTGCTCTCCACGACAGGTGCTTCGACCACTGGCGGCGGTTCCTGTTTTACAGGACTGGGGCTCGGTTTTGGGCGAGGATACGGTCGAGCCTGCGCGACAGGTTTTGGCGCAGATGATGCATGTGGAGTGTCTATAGACATTGGGTCTTCGTTTCCGTGGCTCTCGGGACTGGGCTTCTTGTTCAAGCTATCCAGCAAGGAAACTGCTCGACCTGTCGTCTGCTGCGCATCTGCCGTAGAAGATGCAGCAGGGCTAGTCTTGGCCTCTTCCTGCTTTTTCCGGCGTGCTGCAGCCAAAGCCGCGAGCTTGGATGATCCTCCTTTAAGACCCATGGTAGGTATATTTCCCGTGCGAGTTATTTTTCCCAGTCGATGTATTGGAACGTTAAACCAAGGGGTATCGCTGAAGAAGTTCGCAGGTGGAGATTCGACTCGGAGCGGTGAAAGTATCGAGGGAAGTGGATAGGCGTTGGAGACTTCTGAAAGAAGTTCGATTCAGCCGACGTTGCGAAATGTTTTGCGAGGTCGAGGCGGGTGGTCTTACATGTGTCGGTGCAAGTGTCCGGGGCATTTTCAAGCCAACGACCGGAGGACAGCTTCTTATGGGGCAAGGGGAGGAGTCATAAGGATATGAGTACTGACCGTTGGCTTTCTTGGGTGGTTGAGCTGCCAGATTCGTGGCCTGGTCAAATCTCGAAGGCTGGCTCGGTTTCTTTGGCGCGGGCTTGTGTGCATCTGTGGCGCATCAGAACCATACTCTCATGGCCTCGTGCTTAGTATGCGTCTTCCTCACTTTTCAGGTACGACACGGATTTGCCAATGTCATAGTAGTAATTCCACAGCGCATCCTCAATATGCTTGTCGGCGACGTTGGCGTAGTCGGGGCCCAGGGCTTCTCGAACTTTGGTCTTGCCTAGGCGCATTTGCTCTGGGATATTTGTGCATTAGTCGCACAGGTCAGCAGCTGTCAGGGTACATGTTTGGCTCACCCTGATCTTCGGGACTAAGTTCTATCGTAGACTGGGTCAGCAGGCGGTTCGGTAGAGGGGTTGGTTCCATCCAAGGTCACACCTTCTTCGCCATAGTCATCCTCCTCGTAGTCGTCGATATCGTCGTCGTCAAAGTCGATGTTCTTTACTCTACGATGTGACATGGTTGCAGCTCGGAGTGGATAGAGCGGAGGTAGAAGGGTGGTCTGGTGGCGCGCGTATTGTGGTTGTGAAGGCGTTTGGATTCAACGTCTGCGGCAAGAGATGTGAGTGACGCAACAGAACGCGGCCCCGCGCCCGGCCCTCTGACTCGCTCGTCGGCGCTCAAACACCATCAACAGTTGCACACAACCTTGGTATACCGTCGACTCATACCAAAACCACCTGAATTTACATACCGAATGGCATTTATTTTTCTTTGTACACATTACTTTCGGCAGCCTGGATATAATTCCGCAGGAAGAAGCCCATGCTTTTGGGGACATCCACCTGCGGAGTCTCCATTCACAACTCAAGGCCTTCAAATGGCTTTGCTGTGTTTGAGCACAGGGTTCAAAGATTTCGGCTAGGAAATGGAATTGAAGCTGGCAACATCCATCAGGACCTGGGAAATATTCAATCGTCATCATCCAAACACGAGCGACAGCGGCTCTGAAGATCCCGCCATGACCTGGTCGCAACACTTGGATTACCCGCGTCTAACCTGATGGGGCAATCATATGGACGGGCTCAGTGCTTTTTTTCATCTTGCGGATCCGTGTGCCTGCACGGAGTCACGCTTTCTTACGGCTGATTCGACCGTCCGGATTGCCATGGCTGAGCTGTACCAATCGTCTCCGCGGATCGGTCATACCCATCGCAGTATCTTGAACAAGGCAGAGTCTGAGCATTTCAGATGACTTTTGAACATGTTTGGTTTGGGAAACGCTTGACATGCCGAGCAGCATTGAGCATAGACGAGTCCAGGGGTTTTAGTGAATACAGGAAACTTGACCAATCGAGCACGTCAAACAGGGTCAATGCCACGCGAGCGGTTTCTGGCAGGGACATGAAGAACAATACCATTGAGTTTGAAAGACATGGCCATCGATCGAGTTGTTGTGAGAGAGCTGAAGGAGTGAAGGTGACGGCGAGAACAAGCGAGTTGAGAAGGACCGAGAGCAGCACCTACGTCATTGCCCGGCGTGCTGGAAAGCTCCCCATGCAAGTCCGTCTCACCAGCCCACACTGCTCACCCACGCACCACGGAACTCGGCGACACTCCCGCCGCCAACTTGATCTCTCTCCCGCTGACCCACTGCTTGTATGATGTAGCGCAGCTGGCCTACGCGTCCCTTCTTCTATTATTGCTAGAACCTCCTCTCCATTTCATGTCACTTCTGTTACCTTGGAACTACTACCTGCTTCACAACGTCCTCCTTCCTTCCTCGCTGCCCAGTTGTTGTCCACTTGCACACTTCCCGGCCGTGTTGCTATAGGTGCCTTTTACTATTACCATTACACTGTCAACACTACAACTCCCGAGTAAACAACCCCCATCACCATGGTTGGTGCCCGCCACCGCGCTGCCAATGGCCGCCCCAAACGCAACAACGACAACGACGCCGAATCCAATGGTCACAATTACTACGCCAATGACCTCGAGGCCGGGCGTGACATTCCCCCGAAATTCCGCTTCCGCGACGCAGTCTCCCAAACCATTGACTCGACGATAGTCAGCAAGATCAAGAAGCAGCTACACGAGGGCCTCGAAGGCATGGACCGCAAGTCGCTGGAGAAATACCGCAAGAGCGTGGAGGAGCTCAAGGAAACAAAGAACAAAAAAGTGCGCAAGTTTTACCAGGACCAGAATGAGCGTTTGAACGATTGGCTGGAGGTCGATGCCATTGTCATGGCCATGGCGGACGAAGTTCTCGACTCGATGAACCCCCGAGACGAGGATCACGATGGTATTGCTGAGAGTGGTGGCGCCCTCCAAGCAACCGAGGAGAGCGTCGAGCCGTTGTTGCCAGACGACGAGCGTGAGAAGAGGAGGAGAGAACGGAGAAACGCGAAGTGGGCTATCAATGTGAGTTGCACCTTCATTTGGACTGTGGTTTGTGCTGACTCCCTGGTCCACAGATAAATGTCATAGCGAATATCCTGCTCCTTCTGGCCAAATGCGTCGCGTCGTATTTCTCCTCGTCGCTGTCACTCATCGCCTCGCTCGTAGACTCGGCACTAGACTTGCTCTGTACAATGATTGTTTGGACTACAAACCGCTTGGTGTGCGTACTATGGGTATGCGGTCAATGTCGGATGCTGACAATTTGGCAACAGGAAGTGGAGATTGCAGACTCTGCAGGCAAAGTTCCCTGTATGTTTAAAGCCCCTGGGAAGATGGGAGACTTGCTAATATATTACAGGTCGGACGAAGGCGCCTCGAACCCCTTGGTATCCTGGTCTTTTCGATCATCATGATAGTTTCATTCATCCAAGTCCTCCAAGAATCGGTCCAGAAGCTCATGGCCAAGGGACCGCAAGAAGCAGTCCAACTTCCCACCATCGCAATCGCCGCTATGGCGTCGACAGTGGGACTGAAGGGACTCATCTGGTTTGGCTGCATACCAATCAAAACAACCCAAGTTCAAGGTGCGTCCAAACATGAGAATCCTACAATCTTGTAAAATGAAGACCCGAGTGCTAACGAATCACCGCAGCCTTGGCCCAAGACTGCAAAACCGACGTCTACTTCAACACGCTCTCGCTCCTCTTCCCCGTTATCGGCTACCACGCACACCTCTGGTGGCTCGACCCCGTCGGCGCCTCTCTCCTCTCCCTCTTCATCATCTACGACTGGGCCGACACGTGCCTGCAAAACGTCACCCGGCTGACTGGCAGCGCCGCCTCGGACCGCGTCCACCGCAAGATCCTCTACCTGGCGATCCGCTTCGGACCATTGGTACAAGGGTTCAAGAACGTAACTGCGTACCACGCGGGCGACAAGGTTTGGGTCGAGATTGACATGCTCTTGGATGAGCGCACGCCCCTGAGGAAGGCGCATGATATTGCCGAGACGCTGCAGTACTGCTGCGAGGCGCTGAGTGAGGTTGATCGCGCGTTTGTCACGATTGACTACGCGACGCAGGGTCCTTCGGGCCACGTGAACGAGTCGGATTAGCCTGGATACATCAGGTTGTACGGCAAAAGTTTTGGGATTGCTCTTGCTTCTGTTGGATTGGTGTTTGAGAAATTGGGGCGTTTGTGGCTCGTGGCGTCTGGGCAGGATGATTTATTCACCTAGATCGACAGAAGGTTAGATGAGAAGAGAATGAAGAAATGAGAAGAAAGCGAGATTTGTCCCCTGCCCCTCCGTCGGTAACGGTCTGGTGTGGTCGTCGATATCGACCAAAAAAAAAGTGGTCACTCTCCAGTCCCAGAATCATCGGTTTGGTCATCTATCGTGCTTTTTTGATTACTGGATTTTCTGATCGAGTCCACGAACAGCTGCGAAGAGGCGTGCGTTCCAACGTTCCAACTGTACGAATGGGACGCGCTTGATTCTTTGACTGTAATGATGAGATAGTGGTTTGTCACCTTGATAATGACATGTTGGATTATTCGTTCGCATATCAGTACGTATTGAAGGCCTCACCATGCAACGACCCCTGAGTTCTGACTCCTCGGGAACAGTCCTCGTCAATCGCCATCATTAGGCAAGCACATAGGTTCCCACTTAGAATAAAGGTCGAATCAATTGAATCAGAGGTACATACAGTCGGTTGATCAGTGAGTAGGATGGTTGTGTCCCTTTTCACTACCTAGAGCGCACTCTTCCCACCCGGCATCATGTCCCTCCCACGTCCCCCTCACGTCCGTCCTCCAATCCGCCTTCCAGCTTCCCACCACCATCGGCTCCAACGTCTATCTGGCCATATTCACCGAATCCGGCGTACCGCTCGCACCACGCGCCGGCGTCGCAACACGACCGCTGCCCTGCTGGGGGACCTTGAAGTTGTACTCCCAGCCGCGCTTATAGATGTCCTTAACCATCTCCTCGCACACGGGCAGTCCCTCGGTCATCTCAACATGGCGCCAGTGCTTCCAGAGCTTGAGGGCGGTGCGGGCGTCCTCGACCGAGTCGTGCGTCGTGGCCTGGACGTCCTCCTGCAGGACGATCCACGCCAAAAACCGCAGACTGAGCTTGCGCTGTCGCGTCGCGATGTAGTACAGGTCGACCGTGTCGACGACCTGCGGCCGCGGGACGTGGATGTTGATTGTGCGGAAGTCTTTGGGGAGGCCGTGGCCAACGAAGACGCAGCCCAGGTTGAGGAGCAGCCAGAGCTTTTTGTAGGCCACTTTGAGACCGACGAGGGCGTGTTTGGATGTGCTGCGGTCGAGGTCACCGGGTGAGATGCCGCTGTAGGCTGTTAGGTAATCGACAATGGGCTCGTTGATGGCGATGTAGTCGTCGATGAAAGGCGCGCCTTCGTCAGGCCCGTCTCCGCGTAGCACTGAGACGCGCGCCAGCCCCAGGCGTGAGGGTCGGATCGTCTCACGCTGGCCCGAGGCGCTGACTTCGATTTCTTCGCGCTGGAGCGACACGAATTCGGCATCGATGGCGACAGGCCAGCCCGCTCTCGGATTCTCGCTTGGGTCGAGCTGCTTGAAGCCCAGGCTATCGATTGCGCCTGGTCCCCATGTGCGATAGAGAAGAGATGTATCCAGCCGTTCTTTCCACGTGTCGTCAATGCAGTGACTCCCTTTGACGCTCTGGAAGGCCAAGACTGATGGCAATTTCCAACCCGGCTCGAAACGAAGCGCTTCCTCTTTAGTGACGGGTCGGACGAGAAAGTCGTTGAAGAGATGCCATCGACTCTCAGTCTGGTTGATGTCGCGCGACGACGGCGACACGTTGATCATGGACACCAAGTGAGACTTTTGGTTCTCGCCACTGTTAATGTCCGCCACCACACCGACGAGCTCGTAGACTTGTATGTCATAGAAATTGCGTCGAAGGTGATGTTCAAGGTCCTGGCCTTCGTAACAGAAGAAGTTTCCCTGGTTGACGATGATTCCAATTTTCTGCGGCAACCAGTTCGGCGTGGCCCACAGCTGCTTTGCTTCATGACTGTGGATGGCGGCGTTGATCATCATGATTGGCGGAATGTTTTGTATGCTTTTCCTCGCAGCCAGTTGCTGGTAGCGTTTGCACCTGTCACACCAACCGCGGTTCTGGTCCTGCCGTTCTACGCTGGCCTTCAAAATCTGAGAAAAGGTGGGTCGTGTCGCTCGCATGTGATTTTTCATGCTGTTCTTCGGCGGATAGACCAGTTCGTGAGCACACGTGGTGCCTGGTCTTCTTGTCTCGTTGTTGCATTGCGCACATCTTATGTTGGCAACGGCATTTGTCGTCAGCGCCAGCTCCAGATGGTTGGACCCGGTGCCCATTTGTCGAAAGTCGGCTGTGAGCTTGTCGAGCAAGAAGCGGTTGAGGGACTGGATCATATTTGACAGAGGGTTGTTGGGCGAGTGCTCTTCGAGTAGACCCAAGGAGGCCGCGTTTGACAGACTGCTGAATGTTTTCAAGAAATTGGTCGCTTGGCAGTTTTGTCCCTGTGCCTTCTCAAGCATGTCGATGAGGAAGCCAAGCTCGCACAGTAGACAATTTTCAAACAAGCAAGACGTCGACGTGTGGAGCAGTGCCAAGTTGCGCATCATGGGGGTGAATCTGAGCAGCTGTAGCAATGGATTGGCGTATGAATTGGCAATGTGGGTTTCCAAGCCAGAAAATTCAGTCTTATTGTAGTACCTGAGATTGTTAGTATGTCGAGTTCCCCTGATGTTTAGTGATCGACTTACTTGAAGTCAAAGTCGTCAACACCGAACTTGCTGTATTTGATTTCCACGTTGCGGTACATGACAGGAACGTCCTTTTTGGTTGTTCCATCCAGCATCATGTCTGTCATTGCCTCGAGGGTTTCGCTCATTCTGCGCTCTGGGTCGCTGTTGGAATTGTCCCGCGCCTTTTCGCTTAAGAACTTGGGCGCCATGATAGCATCCCCCTTGCCTGGTAAGCGGGTGATGGCGACTTGATTCCTTCTTGTCTTGCGCGGATTATGCGCCCAGTGACCCATTTCTGCCCTCTTAAGGCTTGCTTGGACTACCGGGTCGACCTTGGGCGGCGGTGCTCCGACTTCGAAAATCAAGTGACTTGGCCAGGCAGAGAGGAGCGTCTCGCGGTAGTATGGCATTCCGACTGTACTCAGGGGGCTGAAGGTAGATTAGCATACAAAGAGGCGAGAGGGTGGGCAAACGCACGTATCGTTGGACCAGTCCATTTTCGGGGGCGGAATGACGTGATCGGGAAACTCTGTTGGTTGACTCTGATCCGTGAATCTGACCTTGGTGGGAGAGCCCCATATTCGGACGCCGCAAAGTGCATCTGTAAGAGCCAAAGCCTCCCCTGAGGGAGCCATCTCCAAAGAAGTCAAATAAGTGTCGTAGAGGTTGACTTGGCGCACGTTGGCCGTGTTGGGGTTCATGAGGTCCACAACCTGCAACTGCCCGGACTGGGAAGCCACGATGCTCGTGGTTGACATGCGCGGATGCATCCGCACAAAGGAAGCTCCAACATGAAACGGAATAGGCGGGAGCGGGTGAAGGGTCTTGAGGTCAAAAACATATGCGAAAGGGTCGAGGATTAAGTTATTCATTTGGCGGCGCGAGTATCCGCAGGTGACGAGGAAGTCGGCCTTTGCGTCCATGTCGTTGATCCATTCTTTGTGAGCTTGCCATGTCTTGACAATTTTGAAGTTGGAGGGATCTATGATGACAACAAAGCCGGCCTTCGTTGCAGCACAGATGTATTGCCCGCCCTTTTTCATGAGCGTAAAGTCGTCTCTGGAGGGCAGCTGCAATTGGTCAGCTCCAAAATTCCAGAAGCCTTTCCAGCCCAGCTTACAGTGTCAACGATTGTCCCCTTCTCCACATCGATCCTGTACATTGTATCTTGGCAGCCAGCTACCAGAATCTCATGAATTCCTTTGCTCGTAAAACTCATGCATCTTAGGTCCTTGAACCCTTCGTGCCTGGGTCAATGTCAGTATTCCTTCTTAATTCCACCCGTTGTTCTCGATGCCGTACGAGAGATGCCACAGTGTCAAGCCCCTTCTCGTTGCGAGATGGACGCTCCTCGTGCTGATGCTCAGCACACCCTTGTCGCAGAATAGCAGCTGTTTCACTGGACCTTCACCAGAGGAATGCGCTCGGTAACTAGTATATCGTTGGAGTTCTGGACCGAAGAACGAGGACACCCTCCCCTGTACGGCGAATGCGCCAGCATTGTTAACCCAACCGAACGGCAGAGACCCAATCGATGGCGGACGAGGTGGAGATCTCGGGGAGCGAAGAGCAAACAAAGCCAGATCGTGTAGCACAAGGCGCACTCACAAAGTCATTGCCTGCCCATAATAGATCTTGGTGCGTGTCGAACGCGACGGAGGTTGCTGGGGTCGGTAGGGCGTGCGGGCCTGGCGGAGGCAGAGCGATTTGACTGAGCTGGAGGAAGGCAAAGGGTCAGAGTTGATGTCGTACTCGATCACGCCGAGTCTCGCTCGAGATAGCTAGTTGCGACCGCGCAAGAACGTTGTCGTGATAACAATGCGCGGGGAGCTGAAGGCGTACCTCGTCCCAGTCCGCCTCCATTTTTCACCGCGAAGCAATAACGATGGTCAGGGGCGGCCCGGTGGTCTCTTCATGCTCCAATCAAGAGACTGGGAAGGGAATATCGAAAGTAAAGGAGTGAAAGTCGAGGCGTGTTGGCCATGAGATGGATGGTTGGGTGCGGAGCTCGACTCGGAGGTGGATGCGGCTGTGGTCCGTGCCCACTACTAGGCTGTCACGACGGGCTCTCCTTGGTCGGACTCTGCACACATTCAAAAACCACAATGCTAAACCATCGAGACCATCAGAAAGACTCCCAACGCCTCCAAGTGCATCATCAAAGCCAAGTGTCGAGATGCACCGCAAGCAGCCTCGTCTGTAGGGATGTACCTCTCCACTGGCTGTGGATTTGATCATCACTCAAAGCTTGCACTGGACTCATTGACACAAGATACTTCCATTCATGATTTTCCCTAAATCATCTCACACATGGGGACTATTATCCAAGGCAATGTACCCCGATGCACAGACACCGAATCCAAGCAGGTCGATCTATGACCTCGAAAAACCTTCCCACATCAATGACGTTGACGAGCCCAGCCCACCCAATCCCAATCCGATTCCGAACAAAGGAAACAAGGTATGACGAAACAATTTGAAAGATCCAATCATCACTTCCCACAGGTCACCGAATCTACGCGTCGAAAATTCGTGCTTACAACGCCGGGCCGGCCTTGAGGACCTCGGGGGTGGCCTCGTCGCTGTACTTCTCAAAGTTCTCGGCAAACAGCTTGCCAAGCTTGGTGACTTCGCCCTTGAAGTCTGCGGTGCCCGTCCAGCTCTTGGCCGGGTTCAGCAGGTCGTCAGGGACGTTGGGGCAGGTCTTGGGAACGTGGAGGTTGAAGGTGTCGTACGTCTCGTACTCAACCTTGGCGAGCTCACCCGAGTGGATGGCGTCGAGAATGGCGCGAGTGTACTTGAGGGGGCAGCGCTTGCCGCCAGTGGTGGCACCGGCACCGACCCAGCCGGTGTTGAGCAACCATGCGTTGGCCTTGTGTTGCGAAATCTTTTCTGCAAGCATCTTGGCGTAGCGCATGGGGTGGAGCGCGAGGAAAGGTTGAGCAAAGCAGGAAGAGAAGGTTGCTTGCGGTTCCGTGACGCCTTGCTCGGTGCCGGCCATCTTCGACGTGTAGCCGGAAATGAAGTGGTACATGGTTTGCTCGGTCGTGAGCTTGGAGATGGGAGGAAGAACACCCCGGGCATCGCAGGTGAGCAGAATGATATTCGAGGGGTGGCTGGAGGAAACGCAGGGAATCTTGGTGTTTTCAATGTACTCGATGGGGTACGCGCTGAACAGGTCAGTAAGTGTTGGGAAAGATCAGAATAACCAGAACCTACCAGCGGGTGTTTTCTGTCAGGGTGGCGTCTTCGTAGTCAACCTCACGGGTCACAGGGTCAAAAACGACGTTCTCGAGGATGGAGCCAAAGCGGATGGCATTGAAAATGTCGGGCTCCTTCTCAGCAGACAAACCAATCGTCTTGGCGTAGCAACCGCCCTCGATGTTGAAGACGCCCTTGTCGCTCCAGCAGTGCTCGTCGTCACCGATCAATGCACGGTTCGGGTCCGCGGAGAGAGTCGTCTTTCCTGTGCCGGACAGACCGAAAAAGACTGTAACATCACCGTTGCGACCCTCGTTTGCGGAGGAGTGGAGCGTCAAGACTTGGTGCTTGACGGGCATTTCGTAGAAGAGAACGGTGAAGATACCCTTCTTCATCTCACCAGCATACTCGGTGCCGAGGATGACCATCTCCTTGTCGGCAAAGTTGATTGAGACGGAGGTTGCTGAAGTCATGCCCTTGGTGTATCTGTTTGCAGGGAATGCGCCGGCGTTGTAGATGACGTAGTCAGGGTGGAAGTGCTCGAGTTCGGCTCTCGAAGGGCGGATGAGCATGTTGCGCATGAAGAGAGCATGGTAGGCACGCGCGCAGACGACGCGCACCTTGATACGGTAGCGCTCATCCCAGCCGGCAAAACCATCGACGACGTAGATGCGGTTGCGGGTGTTGAGATAGTCAATGGCACGTTCTCTGTTGATGCGCCAAACCTGGAAAGAAAATGGTCAGCACGTGGCGGGTCGAGCAAGCATCGGCAGGAGTCGGGGCTCTTCAGGGCTAAAAGGTAAGAGGATGCGGGGAAGCAAGCGCCACCTGCATCCCCCAAGTGACGTCGCGTCGATCGGTTCCACAACCATTCGGCATGTCTTGTGGGGTATGCAGGTACAAATTCCATGGTACAATGCCATTCAAATTTTGCCGGCACGCAGCTTTGAGTAACGAGTGGCGACGTACCTCTGGAGTCATGGGCTTGTTCACTGGACCCCACCAAACGTCCTTTTCTGACGACGGTTCCTGGACGATGCGCTTATCCGAAGGCGAGCGGCCAGTCTTGGCTCCAGAGTATGCAGAGAGCGCGCCGGAGGATGTAATGGCCGAACCGGTCTCATAAACCAGGGCATCTTCGTAGAGGGCAGCGACTGAAGGGTTGGCAATCTGAGTGATTGGTTAGCGCGTGGGTCAAAGATAAGGGTGAGTGAGAACTTACAATGGCCACGCGGTCGTAGTCAATGTGCGCGGTATCGTGGAGCTCTTCCTCGATCTCGGTGTGCTCGCCCTTGGACGGCCTGAGAGACAGAATTAGCGCTTGTGACAACCAAGGAGCGTAACCTCGGCAAGGGTGGATGGACAGAGTTGGAAGCAACCCTAAAGCGGAGCACGGCCAATTCCCTCAAACCGGCACCACTCAAGCCGCGTTTCTGAGGAGGTAGAGGGCTATTGGCGGCGATTGCCCCGAGGTAGAGAGAAGTGATGGAGCAAAGGGATGGGGACTCACTCTAGACCTCCAGGGTGGAGAGCCGTCTTGTTGACATAGGTAGAGTTTTGGCCGACCATCTTGCTGGTGGTGAGGGAAGTAGAATGGAAATTGTTCTTTGCCTGGCGGGTGGCTTGTTGGCGGGAGAATTCCTGGGCGAGTGGACCTGGAGAAGCAGTGCGGAGAGGGGGGTCGGCGGTGCCTTTAGTAGGATTCAGGGCCATGATTTCGGGAATACTTGTTGCGTAGTCACGATGGTGCTGTCGGCTTGGGATTAGCACTTGCAGCAAGGCGATTGGTCGTGAGGCGCAGTGGTCAGCGGACGGACGAACCGAATATGGGATCCGGAGAAGGGATAGGCCTCTGGGCGGAACAAGTCGGAGGAAGCACCTGGGGGACACGAAAAATAGTCGGCTCGAAGGAATGGTGAGCGGCAGTCGAGTGTGGGGGAAGTGCAGCAGGCGTGCAGTGGAGCAGATAGGCGAGCGACGGGTGAGCCTTTTTGAGCAGCAGCCGCGGACGAAGCCAAGGGAGCTTCTGGTAATGTTTTGATGGATTGAACTGACGATGGACCGGCGGGGTGTAGCAAGGCGCGCTTTGGTACATCCCTGAAGCTGTTCACAGTAGAGTGTGGCCGGCTTTGGACTAGCTGGCGACCCCAGCACACGTGAAACGCATTTGCTGTGGTGGTTGAAGAGTTGCCAGTGTCTGGGCCTCGCCAGTGACGTCGGATTCTCGACCTTCAGCCGGAACATCCCTGGGCTGTGGACAGGAATAATGCCTCAGCGTCGAAGTATCTTTTGTCAACCCGACTCTCTCCGCGACTTTCCGACGGTATGATGCACCGAGCATGTGCAGTAAGCTTGGACTTGCCTATCTGCAGGCCTGCAAGATACCTTGAGAATTATAGAGGAATATTTGCAGAAACTCAGAGCCTCTTTGATGCACGCGACCTCTGCCGTGTGCTCCAATAGCAGTGCAGCCATTTGTTGTGGGCAGCCGAGTCTAGAGCTGCATTGGTCCCGTCTTCGGGTCATCACTGAGGTCCCGGGTGGGACTTCCCCACGCCCCGCCCCCCAGAGCTTGGCTCCAGCCCTGCCCGCTAGTCCGGATCCGGCCGCGGGGCATTTCTGACGTCGGCTGTCGACAACACCGACAAACTTCACCACCGCAAGCTCAAGCTGTCAGCGCCAACATTATTCCAAGCTGCCAAGCTAACAGCTCCGGAGACATTGGTCGAAGCTCACCAGATCAACAGCCCTCTCGCACATGGCCTCAGCCCAAATCCCTCATCTGCCCGACTGTTTCTCGCTTTGCTCCACCAAGGAATACTTTTCTCATAATATGATGCTCTTGCTGCGTCATGTCCTCGTGCCCCCTGCCCCCCCTGACTGCCAGGCGAAAAACTAAAGGCTGTGGCGTCCTAGCTAGCTCGAACTCACTTGACAGCTCTCGAGTATCGAAACCTTTCAGCTCCCGGAAGCTGCGCCCTCTTCTGCTCACATGCTCCCGCACAGTAGCCTCACCGGTGCCTGTGGCGCCCTTCCACAGCAGCTGAACACCCGGGCAAGCAGCCACTCGCCATCTGCAGCCTAGCCGCACTACCTATAGCCAATTTTTTGGTAGCCAGGTACCAAGCAAGAACAACGGGCTGACGGCGGGGTTCTGCCCAGTATTGAGCCGCTCAAGGCCATCAACAACAAATGAAGCACACGACCTCTCGCATCACTTGCAACTTCACTGTCATGCGCAGACTCGCAATCCCATCCCCATCCTGATCTAACCCCACCGGGTCCGTGCGCAGACTTGCCCCTTAATATTGACCAATTACGACCATCATGCACCACCTCCCTACGTGAGAGCTTCTACAAACCATTGACTCTCAACCAAAGTCAAGTACACCACAGTCCTTACCAATCCACGTTCGTTTGACCAATTTCACTACCAAGAACGCCATGGCCCCGCGATTGAAGACATCCCAGCGCCAACTCGTGGCCTCGCTCCTCTCAAACAACACGTCCGTCACGGAAATCGCAACAATCGTCAACTGCAACCCGCGCTCCGTCTACGGCATCAAGCGCCGCCTGCGCACCAAGCACACGCTCGCGCCCACGCCCGACGAGAAGCCCGGCCCGGCGCGCACCTTGTCTCCGCGCATCATGGGCGCCCTGCTCGTCCACCTCAACGACTACCCCAACATGATTGTCCGCGACATGTGCGGCTGGATTCTGGACGAGTTTGACATTGAGGTTTCCATTTCGACGGTCCACCGCAGTTTGAAGACGGTGGGCTGGGACAAGCAGGTTGCGATGCAGTTGGCCGAGGAGAGGAGGCTCGCTGGATACTAGGTTGAATGCCGGAAGGTTCTCTCAGGTTTCTTTTGTTTGGGTGGCATCCGGCGTTTTTCTCGAGCGTTTTGCGTTATCAATATTGTCTAATTTCTCTCAAAATACCCACGCTGTTGACAGCTTCCTTCGACAAATACAGCAATACCACGCTTCAGCATCATCAACAACCGTTCCGCAGAGCGACCCCCTGATCTCCAGCACTCTGCCCCGCCAGGGTCCTTGTGCCAAGTCCCCCAAACACGACCATCATGAATCGCTCCCGCTCCCCGTATCTTTAAGGTTTGCGTTTCGACTTTCGCCGCCGCCGCAAGACAAGCTTTCGTCGCCACATAACCTGGGACGTCTGGGAGTTGTGTACCTGAAACGCAAGGCATGGCAAGGCAGAGCAGAAGCGGCCACTGTCATTTTGCGAGCGACTAAGCGCGCTTCGGATCGAATCTATCGTATCGTGTCTAAGCAGGCAAGCGTTTAGGAAACGGTCAAGTGATGGGACTATCGGCGCAGCATGTAAGATGAGGAATCAGGAAGGCGTACCAGAACGCCAAAAGGAAGCAGATATCACGAGACGAAGACGGAAAAGTATTGCGTAAAAGAGAAGCCGGTCTCTTGCAATGGACTCGAATAGACTCCACGCGCCAGATGAACGCCAGAAATCAAAAATCCAGACAACGCCAACAATCATTACCCCTTACCACTGCACAACCACAATTACCCCTCTCCCTCATCCTCTTCACTCGCCCGTTCCCCCTGAGTCTCCTCTTCCTCATCCCCTCGCACCTCTTTCTCCTGTTCAACCTTCTCCTCTCTACTTGCCATCCTCGGTGCAACAGCCACCTCGGTCCTTTCACCAGTCACCCCTCTCTTGATGTCGCGCCACCCCTGCACGTATAGCCAGGTGCAGAGGAAGGTGAGGGCGATGTTGAAGGCAATGAAGATCCAGAAGATGCCGTAGTCGCG
The DNA here is from genome assembly GCF_038381095.1 of Phyllosticta capitalensis. NCBI lineage: Eukaryota > Fungi > Ascomycota > Dothideomycetes > Botryosphaeriales > Phyllostictaceae > Phyllosticta > Phyllosticta capitalensis. The sequence goes on along the minus strand of NW_027117444.1, from coordinate 828,320 downwards.
CCAGATGTGCGAGTGGTAGATATTAAATGTCGCGGCCTGGTTTGGGTTAGCTGGTTGGATTTGGGGAGTGCCAGAAAACAGAGAAGTCAGTGGTCAGGGAGTGATCGTATGCTTATGCCACCAGTACACGACAGACAAGACAGCAGATAGTGAATGGACAGGCAGACAGTCATGCAGACAGGCATGCCAGCGCCGCGCTCAGCAAGAGACTCGACCTTGCCGAGAACCACACCCGGCGCACCGCCCGGCTAAGGTCAACTCCCCCCAGCCCTCAACCGTTCGCCCAGTCCATCGCATCCGGGGCTATCAGCTCGAGAAAATCCGCAAGGCCTGCGCCACCGCGTGTCTCATCCGCTATCGACGTCGTCCAACGACCTTTCCCGACTGGTCGACACGCGAGCACGCGCACCCGGCCCGTCCCGATGCCTGCTCGCCTCACTGCGCTGGCTGCGACGCCCCGGACCCCCCACCCCCCACGACTTGACATCGACCCCCTTCCTCGTGCGGACTTTGGGGTGTGAGCCTTGTTCGTGTCCGCTTCCAGATGCGGGTGTGTCTTTTTTTGGGCAGCGCACCGGCCACAGCCCGCGCCATTGCAGCCACCTCGGGCGGATGGGAGCGTTCGGGCTGGACGAGGGGAAAGAAAGCAGGTCGCATGAGATGAGGGGGAGAGGTGCTGCCGGATAATTGGAGTGGATGGATGGTTCGAGAGGAGAGCGAAGCAAGCGACACGAAAGGGAGCTGCGGAGGCTTTCAAACGGCCAAATATGCGCACAGAGAAAGAGAATAGAAAAAAATACTCACAAACTCATCGCCGTTTTTGAATCGGCAGTATGCACAGCTGCCATCTGCATTCGTCTGCACGTAGCCGCTCCCGACGGCTGCGACGTACGGGTCGGCATATGCATTGCACGATTGGCCCGGCGGCGCCGTGAAGTTGGCCAGTTCCTGCGCGTCGCAGCGGACGGGCAGGTCGTGCGTGACGAGCGCGACGAGCGGCTCGACGAGGTACGTGTACGGTGTGGCCCCTGATTGCTGCGTCAAAATTTGGGCTTGGTCGAAAAGCAATGCTCGAGACTGGTTCACTTACAGTACATCCAACTCTTCCAGAAGCTCGTCAGACTCGCGTATGGCACCATGATCCCACAGAAGCTGATGATGAAGAGGAAAAAGATCGGGACAAGCAGCGAAGCCATGAGTTCGTTGGGCGAAAACGCTGCAACGGCTTGTCCAAAGCTGAGGTAGTAGATTTCGAACGCCATGACCATGAGCCACACGCTGGCACCCGAGTAGGTATCGCGAGGAAACCCTGGAGCAAAGTACCAGCAAGCCCAGTACAGCGTGCCCGCGACGAGGCGGTAAGGAATTTCCGAGACGACGGCGGCGGTAGTGAAGGCGAACCACGAATACATTTTGGACTTTGACTCTCGCGCCTGGAAGAGAGCGCGCATGTTGAGGTAGCGTGGCTGCAGCTGTTGGATCAGGGGAGGGGAGATGGCGAGGACCATGAAGACGGAAAAGAGCCGCGACTGCATGTCGATTGGACTGGACCCAAGACTCCAAAAGGTGAAGCCGTTGAAGAGGCCTGTGAAGATGTGAAGAATCTGGAATCGTGAGATGTTAGCTATGCTGTGCTTCTCCTCCCGTCTTTCACCACTGTCCCCCCAGATGAAGGGAGCCAGGTGTTTCTGCTGCTGGGGCCACAGTGGGTGACGAAAGAAATTGCTAATCCGAAAATTTCCATCGCTAAGTCAGCACACGTAGAGACGTGGAGTCTTCAAGTGCTTGATGCATCCAATATAGAGAGAATTCTCCTCTTGATGGATAACCACAAGGAGCATTCAAGCGCTTGTCTCTGAGTGTGCGACGACGTGAAGCTGAGCCTAGGTTGAATTTCTTTCGTCGCCTACTGTGGGGCTTCCGGTACGCAGTATATAATGAGGTAAGTCCACTACATTCTCCAATGAGGACGACGAGGCCGACTTCCAATGCCGGTCCGCGGCCCCCTCGTCGACGCCTCAGCAACGATTTCTTTTGGGATTTTTTTTGGCCAGATTAGGAAAGGGTAGATGCGTGCGTTCGAGCTTCGCGGACCGCACGTGATTCTTTTTGGACTTGCATGATATGACACGGGAAAGACTGCAAGGTAAAGTAGAAAAGGTGATGTGCGGTGCGAATTGGTGGTCGTGGAAAGGGTGCATTCTGAATGATGAAACTTACCATCATGCCCATGACATAGTCAGGAGTCCTCCACAACGAGACTGAAGCCCTCTTCAGTACCGCGCTGACCTGCGTTGAAAGCGGCATTGCATATTCTCTGCCATCGCCAACGATTGCAATGTTGCCTTCCGCCTTCCTGGCGGTAGTGATTTCGTCAATTTCACGAGCCAGCTCCTCGTTTTCAGGCGAGAGAGTCCAGACGTCTCCCCAGTCCAGTACTCCATAGCTCGACCTCCCAGACCCAATTACGTCGAGCATGTACTCGGCTGGATTCATCTCGCGTGGGCACTTCGCTGCTCCATTACGCTCGAAATAGTCGATCAACTTCCGGCAATCGTGGCCAAGTTCGCCGAAGTACGCGGGACGACCTCCAGGCTTCAGCAGCAAGAGCCGATCAAATTGCTGAAATAGGACTGAGCTGGGGGCGTGTATGGTCAGCAGAATGGCCTGACCGGAGTCCGCCAGCTTTCGTAGCAGCCGGATGATGTTGAAGGCAGCGCCACTGTCCAGTCCGGAGGTTGGTTCATCCAAGAACAGCAACAGCTCGGGTTTACTGGCCAATTCCACCCCTATAGTCAGTCTCTTTCTCTGTTCCTGGTTAAGGCCAGACGCCGTTGTGCCGACGATTGCTCCAGCTATTGGGCGCATCTCCAGCAGGTCGATCACCTTTTCCGCGTATTCGTGTTTCTCTTGCACAGGCACCTCACGTGGCTGTCTCAACTCGGCGGAGAAACGTAGGGCCTCCCGGACAGTTGCAGTGGACTCGTGGATATCCATTTGCTCGGCGAAGCCAGTGTCTCTCTGAAATGTCCTGGGTAGTGGCTTTCCATCGACAAGTATGTCACCAGTGACCATACCCACTTGGACTCGGCCAGAAAGCGTATTGAGCAAAGTTGTCTTTCCCGCGCCACTCGCGCCCATCAAAGCAGTCAGCTCGCCTGGTTTGACATACCCGTGCACGTCTCGTAGTAGCCAACGTGCCCCTCGTTCGTACGGAATAATAGAGCTGACGCCTTGCCAAGTCAAGATGGGCCTGTGGTTCAAGACTCCCGGGGGAGTCTCGGCGGAGTTTGGTCTCGAGTCGAAGTGGTGGATGGGGTCAAGAGGAGTCGGGGGTCTCCAGCCTGCTTCTTCGTCGTGCTGGTGCAACGGATCCTCCCCACGCTTGAATACTGTGACCGAGCGGCCTCCCTTGTTGGGCCTCATCATTTCCATACATGTTGCATTGATGACGACCAAAATTACAAAGAAAAGGCAGATGAGACCCAGATTCTTCCAAATGTGCGATCGGTTGTAGTCGAAGGCAATAGAGATGTAGTTGGCACCGGCGACTGTAGTCGACCCAGGACTACTCCCTTCCAGAGCACAAGTTTGGTACTGCGTCGATGCGTTGGGAACTCCGGATGGAACCAAATACGGCGGGTCGCAGGCAATGTCGAGGTTGTAGAATTCGTTGGCCATGAGCGACTCAAATCCGTACTGTATGGGATTAAGCCAGCTGATCCAGCTGAACCAGCGATGCATTTTCCGTGGTGGAATCAGGTAGCCGGTATAGACGACAACTCCCTGTACTACCACTCCAGTGATCCGGGTGGCGCTGTCGAGCGAGTTGGAGAAGGAGCTTATCGTGCGGAATAAGGCGAATGTGGTCATGGTCGATATGAAGAGAGATAGCATGGATATGAAGAATTGTGAAGCGGTCCTTTGCAAGTTGCTCATAAAGTAGACGGGTAGTGAAAACATCATGACTTGAACAAAAACTAGCGGGACGTCGCAGACGGCTTGAGCAACAGCGTACGCACTGGGACGATAGAATGAAAAACTTTTGTGCTTCATGAGGATCCGGCGGCAGTCGAAAGCAGCTGTGATCTCTGCCAATGCGAGTAGTGAATTGAAGAGAAGCATGAAGAACATGACACCTCCCCGTGTGAATGCGCCGGAAGCATCTTGGGGCTGGTTGTAGAAAAGACTTCCAACAACAAGCGATTGGCAGAAGACGCCCACATATTTTGCTGTCAGCGATGACAAATCGCCCACCATGATAAGAAACTGGCGTTTGGTACAGACAAGGACCTGCTTCGGAAAAGATACGGTATAGTTCCTCTTCCTGGCCTCCGTCTCTGCCGCTGGATTGTCTTCAGCACGCACTTCGAGAGAATACTTGAATTCCTCAATCTCTTTCAAGTTTTTCTGGTGTACTGGACTGTCCTTGAAGGTATTGACGAATTGCTCAGGAGTCTTCGGAATGCGATCCTCCCAGCCTTTCCGAACCTGGCGGTCGTCGTTCATCACCGAAGTCAGGAAATCTGCAGTTGTCCAGCGTGCTTGTTTCATGAACCCAAGGGATTCGAAATACTTTGCTGCTTTCTGAGCTGGACCGAAGTAACAGCACTGGCCCTGGTCGATGACAAGCACTTTGTCGAAAAGGTCGTAGAGGCTTTCTCCAGCTTGGTTCAAGGCGACGCAACAGGAAATCCCGGTCATGGTTGTGAGCGATCTCAAGACTTGAACGTACTCGAGTGCCGTAGAAGCATCAAGTCCTCTTGTACTGTTGTCCCAGCACTGAACAGAGGCTTTTGTCACCAAGGCCTCTGCAATGCTCAAGCGTTTCTTCTCGCCGCCAGAAATGCCCCGTATGAACTCGTTGCCGACCTTTGTCCCCATTATCTGATCCATCTTGAAAAGTTTGGTAAGAACTTGGCGAAACTCGTCGACGTAGTCTGAGCTCGATTCGGTCGGCAGGCGTGATTTCTCGTCAGGGGTCTTCGTTTTGATCGCAAAATTGAGAGAGTCCCGTACTTTGAGGGTTGCGTAGTGCTCGTCCTCCTCTGGACTGTACAAAATTTCATTGCGGTGGTTGTACTGCACCCGTTCCGCGGCTTTTCCTCCATAAATCAAGTCGCCTTTAATCTTTTCAAAGCCGCTCGTCTGATTGCCGATGACCTTTAAGAATGTCGAACATCCAGCGCCGGGCCTGCCCAGCACTAGGCACATTTCCCCGGGCTTGATGTAACCCGTGAAATCATCGATGATAGCCCGTTTCTTCCTTCCAATAGCATGGGTTGCTCTTGCGGTGATGGCATTCCTGATTGCTCGGGGTCCAGCTAGGAAAATATCTGCGACGGTAGGCTGCAATACCGCAGTTGCTCCTGACCCTTCAACAGTCAGGTTCTGGAACACAATGCCCAAGTGACGTGTTTTCTCTTCTTCTGAGCACTCCTGGCGCATTTGACCGAACAAGCGTGCCAGAAGCCGATCGATATCGTTCTGTTCCTGTGTGGAGTATTTTGATTGTGTACTGGACCAAGAACCCTGGGAGGTGCTGTAGCGAAGGGACAGACTAGGTGGACGACTCTGCAGAGATTTGAACATTTCGTCTTCGTCCTCCACCTTGTGGTGGTAAAGCACTTGTTTCACCCCGTCTTCGCCGACGATTCGTCCGGATGGTGATCTAGCTAGCGCCAGGTCAGACGTATAAGGCGTTTCGTTGCGGCTGATGTGCATAGAGTCGTCTCCTAGATCTGAATCTGATTGATACGTTGAAATTTGCCTGGACAAGTCCATGGAATACCCATTCGAATTTTTTGAGGTAGAGCTGGGGAGTCGTCCTGTGCCGTCGGACATCCGAATGGTCTCCGTCGAGCTCCATATTCGGTCAGCCCGGATTGGTGAGGGGAGGTCAAGAGGATCCAGCTGCGCTGATGCAGGGGCATCTGATGGAGAGCTCAAAGGCCAGTCTTCTGGCCACGGCTCGTCAGGTTGGCTTGGCCGTGTTGCTTCGTGTTGCATATTCGGGAGGTATCTCGGGAGCTATCATAAAACGGCGGCCGGTCATTTGAAGTTACTTGCTCGACTGAAATAATGGAAGGGACTTTTTTAGGCAATGGCCTGTAGAAGCTGGTTTGTAGTCGAATACAATGGGGCGTTGTCAAAAGGAAAGAACAGTTGGAAGGGGCCGGCGTAAGGAGGAGCCGTTGGCTTTTCTGACGGTCCAAGTAATACGGCAGGGGATCGATCATTGGCTGCTGATTTCTAGAATTTGTCTGATAATGATCATTCTCTTCGGTAGGTGTGCTGTGGTCGGGCATCTGTGCTACGTTCATGGAGCTGCGCATGCAGCTAGCGTCTTTGTGGCTGACCAGCAAAAGCTGTCCACCTACACGCCTGACTCTAGTGAGGCATAGCAAGTCTTGCACACACTTTCTACGCTGCTCATCACGGTCTAGCGTCAGCGATAGGGGAGCGGTGTGGTCCCATTCTCCAATGTCCTAGCTCTTGGAGGGATTGACCTTGCGCTGTTGCTCAATTGCAGCCCAAGCACTCCACCAACATCCACCACCAAAGACATTCTTTGCGAGTGTTGAAAAACGTGTCGTAGCAACATGGCAGCGGAACCTTGATCGCGCTGAAAGCAGACTTGCCGATCTTGAAGCGGTCCACAGCAGAAAACGAAGCAATTGACTACAATCAGACCGATAACCTACCTCTTCTTTCCACTGAAGACATCATGAATCAGACTGGAAGCAGTCTTTTCGTCTCGCCTAGCTCAATCAAGTCACTGCCTCGACTGGTGAGCTCGTGAGTTCGTGGATTGTCGGTGACTTTGGCGGTGAGGTAGCTCTCCTTATCCCAGCCTGAACGCCTTCCAGGCTTCCTAGCTTCAAACAGATCAGCATCAGGGGAACAGCCACGGTGCTTGGTTAGCGCTCGTCGTCTTTTCAAACTTCTTCAAAACACGGGTTTGCAGGCCGCTTTTTGAAAGTTGGCCTTCTCGAGTCTCGCGATGAAAAAGCTTCGGCGAGCGTCGACGTTTACATAGACAAGGTGATGGGCGTTGACGAACTCAGGGGCTTTCCTAGATGCAGGGATATTGTATCCAGTTCGTGAAGTGAGGACAAGGCGGTGAGGGAGGTTGGCATCGTCTTTCCAGCGGTTGACAAGTCTTGGACAACTTCAAAGTCCTAAATTTTAGAAAGACCGTCGATCAGCGAGGCACTTAATTCCTGGCTTGTAGGCAGAAGAAAGCATCCAGGCGCTGGAATGAGGGTTACAAGGAGCAGTCAAGCGCTGATGCCGTAATGCAGCGACTTGCAACCAGGCTCAAAGAGAACTTTTCTTTCGTCTTCCATTTGGTCGTGTATTTCTAACATGATGCAACTTGGAGGTTGAAGAATGATTGAGCTTTCCTTGGAGCACAAACATCGCGTGCGCAGAAACCGGTGGGGTCGTTCCAGTCGCAAGCCGGACTGCGGACATGGCCGGGAAATAGGCCAAATAGGCCGCTGTAGCCTTTTCCATGCGCATTGAATGAACCAGAGTGACCGATGAATTCGAAAGTCCTTCATAGAACGAGCAGCAAAGCGGGAACAATGGATGGAAGTAAAGACGTTGGGAAGGCGTGTGGTGTATGGTAGCGAGGCCGCTGGGGTGAACGGAAGCGACGACGGCACGGACTCGGTTTTGCGTCATGGCGTTTGCCGCGTCCACCTACCCAGGCCCATGCTTCAACATTTTCCGTCTTCATAAGCACGCTCGACATTTCCAACCACCACGCGACCACGCGCCATGTCGGAGACTCAGGCCACTGGGTCGCGCAACGGCGGCGATGCGCCTGCTCCGAGGGCATCAGGAAACTCGTCTCCGCCTTCCGATAGCAACGGCGGCTCAGCTATACCACCAGACCCTTGGGCAGTTGAGCTGTTGCTGATTCTGCATCCATGGATTATTCACTTCAAGTCACCCGGCTACATCAAGGCTGAAATGATGGCGAAACTTGACATCATGTGCAAGGGAATCTTGAAGCGTACCGTGAGGGAAGAGGATGTTCGGTATGACGAAGCCAGAGCATCGCATCTAGACGTTCAAGACTAACAGACCCAGGAACACTATTGGCTCTAACCCCAATGTCTGGCAAAATCTCAGTGAACTGCTACAAGCCGCCGTCCCGTCACTCGAATCACGCTCGTTTGCGCCCCCCGACCCCGCTGCACCTGAATTCGAGGGCGCCTCGGTGGCCCTCATAGCCTCGAACTACAACACTTTGATGAAAGACCTGGAGCGACTCAATGATCTCGTTTCCATCGGCCGGAACTCTCTTACAATTGGAGAGGAGGCTCAGGAGCTTGCAGCAAAAATGCAGTTCGACTCGGAAATATTCAAATTGACGGCGGTCTGCGTCAAGGCGACAGCTAGAGGATTTGATGGCGACGCAGGGACACAAGATGAGACTCGATGGCAGGACGTAATCAACTCGTGTACGTGAACGAGTTTGAGAATTTCTGATTGTCAACTGACATCTGCGACAGTCAAAAAGCTCCTGATCACTTGTCTACAATTTCTCAACAACCTTGTTGCCCGCAATGAGCGGCGCAAACTGATGCTTTGGGTCGAGCTTTTCGATGGATCTCCCGAAGCAGCATTCAGGCCAGGCTCGAGGCCATTCGAGACGTCGGGATCGACTGCAACGCCTGAACAAGACTGGAGCTCTGATTTCACTACAAGGGCTATCAAGGATCTCTCTGCGAATGCGGGGCCAGGCTCTCAGCAACCGTCTTCTCCGTTTCTGCTCTACATTGGAAAGATAGGGATGGACGTCAAGCGCGCTCTGCTCGCAAAAGGCGAAAAGGCCGGGGCCACCGAAATCGCCGCTGAGTGCAAGAAGAGATGGCAGGAAATGCCGCAGGAGTCGCGAGACGTAAGTTCATGGTAATGCTCCTACATTTGATGGTGCTAATCTGGAGCTCAGGAATGGCACCTGTTGTACAACGATCTCATGACCAAGTACCGGCAGGACGCTACATTGCTCAAGTCAATCAAGCCGCCATCTGAGCTCAAGCCAATTGATCCGAATGCGAGCCAGGAAGAAAATGTAGCTGCTCTCGCTGCAAGCATCAATCAACTGCAACTGGAAGTCGACCGTATGAAGAACGCCTTGCTATCGTCGAAAAGCAAAATGCTCACTTACCCTTCAGCACAACCCAAGATCACGCCGACCGATGTCCTCAAACGGTGGGATATCGAAAACTTCCCACTCACCACAAGGCTCCCGGAATCTCCAGCTGCGAGTGAGGCAGATTTTCGCATGGCTTACTCGGCAGCCTATGGTGCAAACATTCTTCAGGAAGGAAAAGATGACCTCATGAAGCGTCTCGAAACTTTCCCGGAGCGTGTACCAGCACCAGCGCAACGCATGCCAGAGGCGTCCCCCGCTTCGCCAGTGCTGTCACCTGCATCCCCCAACGCCACCGAACCAGCCGAAGACATTGGAGAAGACGTCAGTGACGAGGAGGACAGCGAGGATGAAGACTACGTCGTCTCGGGAGACGATGGTCGGGGTCTATTGACAGATGTGCCTTTGATCTTGGCACCCTCTGAGATTGAGGTCTTGCCAATGATCATCATGTCTGGAGTAGTGCCACCGGCTGAAGGAGCGTCTAACTATGGTGTCCTTCCCGATGAAATCGCCGCCATCAAGAACATGCACACGGTCCGATGCCATCTTTTGCTGGCCCAGGACAATGGAAGAAACCTGCTGCGCGAGCTTTTGATCTTCGTCGCAGCCTGGGATCTGCGCGAAGAAGAGCTCTACTTCAAGTTCATGGTCAAGATTACAGAGGCAGTACTCATGAATGGGCTGCTGCCATTCTCATACCATGCTTTCCGCGAGACCAAGGACATTATTTCTCCGGCTCAAGGGGTGATCATGAAGCTCCTGACCAACATTTTCAAATCAAGGCAGAACCAGGCGCTCGAGGCGGCTAAGGAACATGGGTCTGGCCAGGATTCTGCATACCCTCTGCGTGTTGATGTGCACATGGTCAACTTTTTGTTCACCGAGTTCAGGCGCCACATTATTCCTCAAACTTGCGCTCTGATATTCCTCCAGGGCCAGATCAAGGCTGGACACGCTCATCCCGAAGATTTCCCCCTCAACTTATGGGACATGGAACGCATGTACGAAGGGGTGTATCAGTATCTTGAGTTCTTCGCCATTTTGACGGAGCACGAAGTGTGGAAGAAGATGATGACCGACTGGGAAATTGCGAGCGAACTGATCACGTTGCTCAAGGAGCTCGACTCGGCTTTGCCCAAGCAGACTTTGCTTGCGAGAAGGCCTCCGACGATGCCCGAGAGCGGCAGATCTGTGAGCCCTCAGCCTTCGTCGGCCTCAGCCTCTGGTCCAGCTCCAGTTGCAGTCGAGCGCCCATACGATGTCAACGCGCCGACACTACCTGCGGAACATTTCCCGGCACCTTCTTCGTCAGGCGGACAGTATGTGGAGGATCCGAGCGAGGAGCCGTCAGACTTTGAGTGGCGAAACCTCAAAAAGCTGACGGTTTTGGTTTTGACTTCGCTGGTTTGGAAGAGCCGCAAAGTTCAGGACCAAGTTCGTGCTAACGGAGGTGTAGAGGCAATACTTAATTGCTGCCAGTACGACGAAGGAAACCCATATATCAAGGAGCATGCTATCATGTGCCTGAGATTCCTTCTCGAGGGCAACAAGGAGAACCAGGATGTGATTCGCGAGCTGGAGCCCAAGGGGGTAGTTCCGAACGAAGTGCTGGACCATCATGGGTACGAGACATTCTGGGACCAGCACGGTCAAGTCAGTCTTCGTCGCAAAGAGGTGGGAGCTTTGGCGAGCGCCAAGGCGGCGGCAGCAGCAGTTCAGGCGGCAGCGGACGCGGTGCGGATCGGATCAGGGTTCAGCAGCAGCAGCGTTACGAAAGATGGAGGGGCAGAAGGTGAGCGGAAGAAGCCCCCGCAGATTGGATCGGGGCAGGCAAACCTGGATCTGCTGATGCAGCAGGTGATGAGAGATCTGCCAGCAACACTGCAAGGAACGAGACGAGATGCGGAGAAGGCGGCGGCGCTGGCGAAGCTCGACAAGACGTTCAAAAAGTGAGCTGAGAGGTGATTGCATTTCTATGGCGTCATTGGGGAATGCTGTGATTGGGTTGAAACGGGAAAAGAGCACATGGTGCCGGCGTCTTGGAGTCTGGTTTGACAAGTTGCTGAGATGGGGTGAGGATGGCATGGCGCTGTGTAGGAGGACTCCTGGGGTATATCATGGAGGTCGCCCTGTTGCATTTTAGGGTGGTTTGCCCTTTTCACGCTGCATTTTTGCTGCAATATCTACGTCGTCAAAACTCTGTTGTTCTCTCAATGATTCCACTGGCGCGGCGTGTGCTCGAATGCTCCCTATAGCTATCCTTTCATAAGCTCAAATGTCCAAGTCTTTCAGGAGGAAGGTATTTGATCACTCCCTGTACACATGTGTTTTGACTTCCACACCAAGTAACTAAGTCCAGGAACATAGCTACAGGGAGCATTCGAGCACCTGCACTGCCTTGGAGTTGACATTCCTTTTGCAGCCCCTGGTGCCATGGCATCTACCATGGCATCCTGCCTTGGGATATTGCAACACTGGAACCTTTCCACTCGGATCATACCTTTGGGGAGTCACCGGATACGTCTTACGCAGGACATAACCACGACCGCCCCTGGATGAATCCAGGAATGAGTCAGCATCGTGAGGAAGGGGAGGATCGGCATGTTCGGCGGCTGCCGGTTGCCGACTGCCTCCCGCAACTCGCCAGAGTGCACGGGCCCTCCTCACACCACCGTCTCGCGACCGTTGGCTGTTCCGTCACGCCAGCCTTGCACCACATGTCTCCCTTCCAATCACAATCTTCCTGATTCAACGGTTTTGGTCGACGCTCGCTATTCCGGGAACTGCAACGACCACTCGGCAGGGCTGAGAAACATTGAATCACGACATGCACCTCCTACTTTCCCCGGATCTAGAGCCCGCAGCCAAGCCAATTCTGTACCATCCTCGTCCCTTGCGCCTGCTCTGATTGCATGCGGCTCTTACGGCCTCGCTGATGACCGTTGCCGCGACTCGCCGCGTCTGACTTTTCGGCGCGGCATTGGCTGCGGTAAGGCAGTGACGCTTCGAAGGATCTGATGGCCGGTACGGGTGCAAACGGGGCCTGCCTCATTCATCATGATGCCACGAATATTGACGGCCCCCGTCTCAGGTGATGCAAGTCCTGAGCCAGGTCTGGTTGCCGCGGTGGCCGACCGAACGTTGGCCGTTGAGCCTGCAAAGGGCCATGACGGAGCCTGGGTGAGTGGTGAGCAAAGCCTGCGCCTGCTGTGTATATATTCTTGGTGCTGGCGCGAGGTAGGTGTCTTTTTTCTTTCCATCATCAGCATCACAATCATCACCACTTGTGGATAAAGACCAATCTCCTCACTTCTACTCGAATCGACTGGACGACTGCCAACAACCACTCTACAAATCTGTTAATAAACCGGCATCCTCCTGAATCACCAGTCAACCCAAAACTCAACGCTCCAAAAATTACACCTCGCGGCCAATCTTGAAGTCACTCGGCCTACTCCAAACATCCAACCAACACCACAACAACAACAACCCAACCAATCAACAAAAAATGGCATTCCGTCCCTCTCCCATCCGCGCCTTCCTCCGCTCCGCGCGCAACCTGCTCCCCAAGGAAGCCCACCCCGTCGGCCGCTACCCTTCCGCCGGCCCGACGCACCCCGTCTCTTGGGGCATCTACCGCACCAAGGTGATGCGCACCGCCGCCTGGTACGTCCCGGTCGCCGCTGTCATCCTCGGCTGGCCCGTTCCCACCGGCATGGTCCTGAACAAGGTTGGCATCTAAGCTAGATGGCTGGGATGTTTGCCTCGACTGCGGATCTTGGTGGGTCACTGAGTTGGAGACGAAGAGTTGAAAGAAAGAGAAGATGTTGGACGCTTGGGCTCTTTGGTTTTTTGTCTTTTGGTTGTTTTCCTGTTTCGAGATCACTCTCCTAGGCGTTGGAGGTTGATTCTGCTGTTTTCCACTGTAAATACTTGTCCAGACGCGACGAAGGAGAGTAGAGAAGGCGAGAGACGAGAATTGATACCCGAAGTTACCATTTCAAAGTTCTTATTGTCTGCGACCTTGATGGGCAAAGTGACATGTCGATGCGCGGGGACAATCGAGCGCAGTGCATTTGGCAATTGTGCAATCTCTCAGTGCACTGAACCTTGCTGGAGGCAGATGAGTCAGCACAGGGGTCGCAAAATAAATGGAGACTCCAATGTGGTTCGGGGGCTTGAATGCCCCCTGTGGCTATCCTTTGATGGGCTCAAGTATCCAAGTCTTTGAGGGCCAAGGTGTTTGATTACTCCCCTTGTACACGTATCTTGATTTTGAACTCACTGAAGTTAGACGAGGAAGTCCCGAAAATATCACTTCAAGGAGCATTTAAGCACCCCACCCCGAAGTTGCCATTTCTTTTGCGACCCTCTTTGCCAGAGACAGAGTTTCAAAGAGAGACTCTGGTTCATTTATTTCTTACCAGCCTGCTTTCTCGTTTATGGAGCATGCAGGCTGCGGAGTCTAGAAACTGCTTTACTAAAAGAGAATCTCAACTTTACGTATGTCTTTCCAACTTGCCAAGTGAGTGCATCTCTCTCAGCAGATCTGTCGCTGGCTCTACGATCCGTGCATGTCTTAAGTTCGGCTCTATCACCCTCCTGTTTTTTCATGTTCCGGTTATGTTGATCAGAACGTCTCGCGCGCAGCAAAGTGTCACAATTCCTCCTAATGGTGAAATGCAGCTCTGGTTCCGATTTCTGGATTTTTGTGGACTTGGTCGGGTGGGTTGTCCTGATTAGTTGGTCTTGTAGCGAAGATTTCAAATGTCGTTTGGCTTCGTTTGTTGGTGTTGGCTCGGGATTTGATTTTGAAGTTTTTGGTCGCCCTGGCGCCTTTCTTCCTACACAACCCTCTAAAGTTTTTTTCACAACCTCCTCTGCATTCCAGAAACACCGAGTTCTTTTTCCTAATTTCTGGAGATTTACCAAGAGAGACCGAGAAAAAGGATGTTTGCACATTATATTGCATGCCAGTCAACCCATCTTTCATCAAAGTACAACATCCGTTGTGGTCTAGTGGCTAGGATTTGCCGCTCTCAAAGAGAGTCCCACTCGCTTAAGGCGCCGGCAAGGCCCGGGTTCAATTCCCGGCGACGGAATTTCTTTTGTTTTGCGGTTATAATTATCTAGATCATTAAATAAAAATGTTTTGATCTTTTGATGTTGAGTTTTTGATATTCACGACCATTTTTGGTTGCTCCTGCCAGCTTTTGCGGTGCCAAGCAACGTGCTGCAGGGATGGGACTAGCGCGCTTTCCACACCTAAGCGAACGAACTCCAGACCAGAGAACGACGCGAACTTGTCGCACACGACTTGCATATCTTCACCAAGCCTCCTTGTACCCGCATCTACGAACTCCCTCCCGAGCGACTCGTAAAATTTGCTGCGTCAAAGTTCAAGAGCTAGCGTTGGGGCCGTTCTGCCCGAATTTAGACGGGATTCCTGTCGACCAATTAAACCGGTTTGCCCCTGGACCCTTCTCTTTTGGCCCTCAACTTCAACTCCACGTTTGGCTACTCCACACTTGTCAACAGCTTACGACATTGACAATGATCGCTGGATCGCTCCCAAACATATTCGCTTGGACACGTGCATACTGGGGCTTAGGCGACAGATCAGCCCAAAAATAGGCGGCTGACCGAAGAGCAAGCTGACATGCCGTAACCCACTCCAACACGACCAATGCGCGCCGTTGGTTCAGCCACAAGTCCCTTGGATCCACGGTACCGCTTGGCGGACCAACGAGTATTCGTCGGCATGGTAAGGTTATATCATCTCGAGCCCCGCCGCGAACGCGGTGGCGGTCGCTCGTCATATTCCCCTTTGCTTTCTCTGGCAGCATCATGTCGAAGAGAACCGTATTCACGACCATCACGCCGCTGCCGGCAGGCATCTCGCGAGAGACTGTGTTGGAGTTTTTACACGACCACATAGGTATACATGGTTCCCACCATTCCGAATACCCATTCTGACCTCGTTGAATTACAGAAATGATCGACTTGAACCCTTTAGTCAAGGAGCGCCATGTAATACGTCCCCCGCGGACAGCGACTGCCGAAGAATTTCACTGCATATGGTATTCTTTGACAGGTGCGCCTGACACCGAAAATCGTTTGACTACAAACTGACATGCACGACAGATCGAGTCAGTTATATACCCGGAGTCTCTGGAGACGTCACATACCACGCCTGCTTCCACGACCTCTTTGATGGCGTGCAAACGCATGTATACGCGCCCCTGGGTCTGGATATCAAAGAAAAATGGAGCATTGGAGGAAGCCTTCCTGGAGAGCCAGCAGCACCAATCGAACTCGGCCTCAACATCCCGAGCCAAGGTCTCTACCTGCGCGAAGACTGCGACATGCACTGCAACATTGTCATGACCAAGTTTGTAAAGGGAACACTGAAAAAGGCCCACGGCGTACTAGTAGACCGACTAGTTGCCAAAGCCGGCATCGAGGATTCCAGACGACAGAGCCGCAGGGTCTCGGCGATGAGCTCAACGCATGGCTCTGTTTACGCGGACATGGCCAACTCGGTGTTTCGACCCCCAAGCGTTCCTTCCAGCGAAGCGGCTAGCGTCAGCAGTGGCGCGCACTCGGTTCTCTCACGGCCAAGCTCTTCCCACTCGGAACAACAACCGCCGCCACCGCCACAGGTCCTTGCTCCACTTACACCAACCATTGCCGAGCTCGACTCGACCGAGCTAGTGGTTGCTGCATCCAAGGAGCCAGAAGGAGTTGCCGAGCCCGACTCGAGCATGACCTTGAGCATGGAGGACTTGGTGCAGCAGAAACTCGCCGAGGACATTGCCGCCTACTTCAGCGGCGAGCCCACATCCACCTCTCCCATCGCTCGTCCAAACAATCCGGCAAATGCAAGACTCAGCCAGTTGCCGCCGTATCGCCCAGACAAGTACCAAGCATTCGCTGCTGCGACTGCACCGCTTAAGCCGAGTTATACGGCATACAGGCCGCCGCCCGTCAAGACCAACAGCTACACAGCATACCAGCCTGGAGCGTCGCTTGCTCCAGAAAGGAAGCCAGTGCGACCGAGATCGCACTCGAGGCTGTCCGCAACTGATCTCCACCTGCCGGAGACAAAAGGCCCTGTTACTACACCACCTGTAGAGCTCGAAGGTTGAAGCCTCGGTCAAGACTGTGTGGTTTATTAGGAATCAGCAAATCTTTTGGAGAAGATGTCCCATCTGGAACAGAACGGGCAAAAAGAAGCATGTCCACGTTTCGACGGGAAAGCGAAGGCATTCAACCCATCGGAAGCGAAGAGAACTGAAGCCAAGGGACATCCTGCCCTCATGGAAGATGAAACCTGGCAGTCAGGTCCGCAAGCCTGCGGTCAGGTTGATCAAGAAATTGATGCCTGGAATTATAGAAGTTTTGAGATACCCCGCTTATAGCCCAGGGGATATTGAGCAACTAGACAAGCCAGATGGAAAGGAAAGAGGGGGAATTTTCAAAAAGCGAAGAACAAACGCCACAAGACGAACTGGTCTTCGACGCACTCGAACCGGGAGACGGTCCATGCAATGCTCTAACCAAGGACCTGTTACTTGGATGCGAGAAAGCAAAGTGTGGGGCCACCGGATCAAGCGGACAAGCTCGTTGAAGGACGGTGTCGTTTGAGCAGAGTACGAATTGAGGTAAAGGGTACTGATTGGACTTTGTGCTGCAGACAGCTTTTGGCTTCTGCTTGACTGGACGGGTGTAACGACTGTACGATTTAATGTATTATTACTAGGACGGAATTCGCGGTGACCATTGTGCTGGTTAATGGCAAGATGTGAGATGGGACTTTGAGTGCGCATAGTTGTCTGTGGAAATCTGCGGATGCTGGGGAGGTGACGGGGTACAGCAGGTGACGAAACAAATTTAACCCAGGCTTAGCTTCGCGTTGTCGCTCACTCAGACACAAGCGCTTGAATGCTTCTTATAACAATCCATCAAAAAGAAATTCTCACTATATTCAATATTGGAGGTATCAAATGCTTGAATACTCCACGTCTCTACGTGTACTGACTTGGCGACAGAGATTCTCGAATGAGCAATTTTTTTTTTTTTCGTCGCCCACTGTGGGGGCTCAAGGTAATTGCGTAGTTGCCGAATTTAAAATTCAGGTTGCATTTCACATCCTTTCAAACCCCTCTCCTAACAAGACAGCAAGAAGATACCTACGACCTCCAAGCATCACTAACCGTCGCCACCGCACTGCACCCAGACGCCGTTACCGCGTACGCCCTGTTATCCCCCGTCTCCCACGTAACACTTCCATCAGTCTCCTCTCTAATGTACTTGTACTCAAACGACGTGCCCACCGGCAAGCTGACCGTCACGTACCACAGCGGATTACTGCTCGTGTACCTGCTGGCCGAGAGGGGCACCGCATCATCCGTATCCCACAAGCCCAACGCCGCGATGCTGCCAGCCAGGAAGATGTTCTGACCGTACACGGTAGTCGCGGTGAGGTCGAACGTCACGGCAATCGCAGTGGGCGTCGCACAGCCGGTCGACGTGGTCGTGGTGACGCGGGTCATTGTCGACGTAGCCGTCGTCCGCGTCGTCGTCGTCGCCGTGTTAGGCGGCACGATGGTCGTGGGCCATGCCGTATTCGTCGCAGTGCTGTACGTGCCGACGGCGCTGCTGGAACCGCAGACTGAAGGTATATCGTCGGCGCCCTGCTCGCCCCAGGACGCGGGCACGACGGCGTTGCGCCGGGCAATGGCTGTCAAGAAGGCGGCAGAGCTCCACGTCAGATCGTACGCCGACAGCGGGGTGCCGTCGGTTTTGGAGAATTGCTCGGCCAGCGCGCCGCTGGATGGCGTGTACTTTTCCACGATCGAGAGGTAGCCGTCTGCGTAGGCGGCGACGGCGCTTGTCAGGTCAGAAAAGGTGCTGCTGCCAGAGGTGTAGGTGCCGACAGCGGCGGAGGAGTAGATGTCTTGCCAGAAGGCGAGGTCAACGGAAGTGATTGTGATGGAGCCGATCTGCGCCCATTGGTAGATGGCGTCGTAGAGTTGCTCTGCTGCGGCGAGAGTGCAAAGGTACCTCCGGCGGTCAGTGACAAACTTCAGGGGTAACACGGCGGTTGAGCTCTTACCAGGGGTTTCCGTTGTAGTAGACGTCCTCTGCGTATCTGCCCACCGCAACCGCATTCCCCTCTGCTATACCCGAATTGATCGAGTAAACACTTCGAAAAGAGTCGGTGACTGCTTTGTGGTTTGCCAACGCCCTGTGAGAGCACGGCTGGAAAGTGGTGTCATCGCAATCAGCGGTAGGATCAAAAGTATGGATGGACGCCAGAATTGAGTTGGCATCTTTGCCCGTGCGTCCATTGTTGGTGTTGATATTAGAAACGACGAAGTTGCCGTTCCAGAAGCTTTGGAGGAAACACAGTATTTCTGGGGCTTGTGAATCGCAGTAGCTGCACGAGGAGCCTACTTGTGAGGCGAAGCTGCTGCCTTCGACAAGTGCTCTGTGCTGGGCCGCGATGGTGAAGAAGGATGATCCACTGACTTCTTCCCTGATGTCGCATTAGCTTCTATGCAAGAGATTGGGTCGTGAAAATAGAGTAGACGAGAGGCAATCTAAGATTTGGAAACTGGGGGCATAGAGAAAATTTGGGTGGTCTACGCCACAATCCTGGCCTCGGATCCCAGTCTTGAAGGAAATGGAGCTTGAGCTCACCATAAGTCGTATCCAGTCTGGTTCCAGTACTGAGCAACATAGTAAAGATCGTTTCGGACAATGGGCCAAACGATACTCGTGGCAGTATTAGTGTAGCCGTTATCAATCAGCCAACGGCCAAACGCAATCATGGCGGTTGCGCGCAAAGCTGGTCCATCTCGCTGAGGACGGCCCCACGAGCCAGTGAACGCCGTCTCATCTGCGTTGAACTTGGGTTCCCCGAGGCCAGCACCGTCGGACAGGCTTCCAGATGGATTCGACACAGTCTGGAGGTACGCTTGAGAGGATATGTATTCCTCAATCTTTGCTAGGAGAGAACTGTCGCCGGAATTGATGAACTGGTCCACGAGCGCTTTGAAGACAAGCCCCGCGTCTCGAGTCCATGTGTAGAAATCTGCGTGGCGTCAATCGCGCTGTCGCGGACAAACTGAGTTGTGGACATGACTTACAGTCTGGATCGCTCTTCGAGGGGCTTGCAATGACAATGCCCGAGCTCGCCCCTGATGCATCCGTTCCATCGGAGCCGATATTCTCGAGGATGTTGGTGTACGCAACCGCGCTTTCAGACGCAATCCAAGACTCAAGTGTATCTTGCCGCTTGATGTTGGTCTGAGAGGGGAGCCCGTAAGCGGCGCAGGGAAGAGCGCTCGCGATGACCCCGACCAAAGCAAAAAATTTAGACGAGACCATTTTGGACTCCTTTTGCGCTCCAATTGACGACTTTCGCTGGTTAAGACGAGATGCGGACGGGATCCTGCTTTTATCCTTCCACTCGAACTGAGAATGGATCAAGGGGCTGACAATTGCAGTGTGATCTCATGTGTGCTGCCACAACATCCACGCTATGGCCAAAATCCTGACGATGCTGCATGTGTCGTGCAGTCTTGGTGCAAATTGTCGCTGGATATTGGCAGGTCGCACCGGAGCGATGCTCTGCACATGGAAGGTAGGCAACATGTCGGCGAGCCCGGGGGCGAAGTGTTCGCTAAGGCCAAGGCGTGGCTCGATGTGAGCACATGGCATGGCAAATGGACTGTACATGTTAGGCAAGCTCCTGAACTTGATTGGTGCAGCTTTTGCAGGCCCCGGATTCTCGTGAGATCATGCGGTACGGTGCGGGGTACCTTGCAGTAGGCCCAGCTGGACCTCTCAACAATTGGGAGAGGGCTGCGTTTGCAGATCAAATTGTAGCTGTCCTCATCTGTTGGTTCGCTTGCTGCTTGAAGCAACTTTGATGATTACCTTGAAGCGTGGCGAGTAAGTGGCAAGTTGATGGCGTCCATGGCTTGTGGGACCTTGGACTGCTGCATCTATCCGGGGCTTAACGAGACATGAGCGATTTTGTCGTTGTCAATCTAGTTGTGCATCGTGCTCGCAAAGATTGTGGCGAAGCGATTTCAGGGCCAGGGATTGGTAGCAAAAGTCATGGCACACATACTGCTCCATCAATCTTTCACGCTGAAGGATTTTGAATGCTCCATGTAATTCCTCAACACAGACGTAGTCCTTTTCCGAGTATTCATCGTTTGGGATCTCGATCGCTCCTTATCCACGCAATTCTTGACGCAGAAATTTCGTGTCTTCGCGGGCGCTCTCTCGTGTGTGCCATGACTTTTGCAACCAAGCCTTGTGCATTTCATTTTCCACCAACAGAGCCGTTGAACGAGTGACTTGATGAATAAACCGGACATATCGCCGTCGGATTGACCTCTTTCGGTTGGCGAAGAGAAAGATGGCGATTCATGTAGCGATGTTCGTGATGCGGAAGAATCTCAATCCGGTTAGATCAAAGTTGCGTGAAAATGATAACTTCCACATTGAGCCGTCGAACTTGCGTTTTCAGCGAGCGAAAACCTAGTGAACGACGAGAACTCTTCGGCTGCGGCTTTGGGAGTGAAGGAGACGACGCTGCCTGCCCCTGGTTGAGATCGCCTAACCTCGTTCATGAGTTAGCTGATCGCAAACTAGCTTTAAAATGCAAAGTACCCCAGTTGGATTTGCCTCAACATCAAGATAGGCAGCGCTCATGACTTGCGATTGGTGGATGCGACTATAGCCAAATTCTAGCTCAGAAGAGCACCATTTATGGTAGGGCGAGGCTTGTTGAAAAATCTGTGGTGTGTGCAGCACGATCGGGACGGAAGGTAGGTACAAGCATTTAGACGAAGCGATCAAGTTTGGGTAGGGGGCATACTAGGTCCATGGAGACACGATTAAGGGGAGTGCGTTGTGCGATAGAGTTGAACATTCGACCATAGATCCGTATCTTTGAGCTCAAGTGTGTTGTCAAGAGAGCGGCTCCAGTTGATCGTTGGACGCGAATCCGATAACATTAGATGAGTAGAGTAGACTCATAGGAGATGAGTAGAGTAGACTCATAGGATATCCAGACTCTTGTCAAACTTCTTGCTGTTGTCGATGTCTTTGTCGTTTACCTTGAGCCCATCCAGGCCTGGCAAACCACTTCCTCCTCCTCTCGCCATCACCTGCCTTACTTTCCTCCATTTCTTCGGAATAGGTCGGTGACGCAATCATGTCGCTATCGGTTGAATCAGCTCGTCCACACGTGGGGAAGATCCCACTGCCTTTCGACTTTTGTTGCGCCGTTTCTTTCCCATCTAATCCGTTTTCCTCAGTACCCGATCTATCCCTTGTTGAATCCGGCGCCGTAAGCAATGCAAAAAACCATCTAATCGCCCTCCATGATGCCTTGCAGCGTTCTTTCCAGAATTCGTGGCCCTTGTTGGTGTTCAGGCTGCCAATCAAGAGGAAAAACGGGATGCAGACGCAGGCCAAGACAGCGCCAAATTGCCAGTAAGTGGGCTTTGTCGACATGTTGGTCATGCCAAAGACCGATGTGGTGAATGTAAGCGGCAAGAAAAATATATTTACAAGCGTGAGGAGCTTGACGTTGTGACCCTGGAGAATAGTGATTCCAGACAGTTCGACCGACTTCCTGGATTCCAGAACTGAGGTACCGGAGAAGAGCTGATCGCGGAGGTCGCGAATCTCCAGCCTCCGTTCGTTGTTCTCCTGGATTTGCGTCCGCGCGTTGCGGATCTCCCGTTCCAGAGCTCTCCTAAGCGTGAAAAGTCTTCGTTGGAAATTGTCGTTACGAGGTAATGTCTCATCCAAGATGGGCCAGATGGATTTGTGCTTGCCTTCCCAAACATCATCGGTGAAGGTGTCCTCGTACGCATCAATCATTGCTTTGATGCTGTCGTTGATGGCGCCAAAGGTTTGATGTGCCCAGAAGTATCCTCGGGTGTATGTAAATTTGTCATCTTCAAACAAGCGCTCGTCGCGCAAGTCCGCATCGAAGATGGTGTCGACTGGAGGTGTTATCATCTTCGTTATTTGCCTGTAAATTTCTTCGTATCGTTTGCGGGCATCCCTGAATTCCATAAGAACAGTGGCGAGGAATGCTTCTGGCCCATTCACGTAATGCTTCGTGGAATCGTGAGCGTCAGAACTTCCCATCCAGTCTGGGTATGCTTGGATGTTCAAAACCACCCATGGCGAGAAAGCATCGTACACGCATCCTGTCCTCGACTTGGTGCTTTTTCGTCGTGAAGTATTGCGGATTTTCCTCACAGGCTCTCCAAGCAGCGAAAGACCAACAACTGAACTGCAACGTGCGAGTGACAGATGCTTTTCCTCCCTCGTTCCGCCCTTGTCATGACTCTGCCATGGCATAGGAGACCTGTCTTCTCCAATAATGGTGTAGTATGTGAAACTAAATGTAAAACTTCGCTGATGCCGTGTATCGCTGGAGAATGGTCTGTGGGGGCTAGCCTGCAAGCACAGGTCAATATTGTGGGTGATTTCCGGGGTGACTTTCCCAGAGACCAGAGAGAGGAAGGCCATACCGAAGAGGAATCAGAGTCTATTAAACTTGAAAACAGTTCATCCATGTCAAACCACTGGTTCATGGCGTAATGAATAGCAGCAAACGCCATGGGGCTCGGCTCCTGTGCTATACTTGATCGTTCCGTGTTAGGTACGCCCAATGTCGAGTACAGACCAGGCTTACATGATCCGGCCTACAGCACCAACGTCTTCATCGTCCGCATTAATGTCCTGCTCGCCGATTAGTTGAGATGCTCGTAAATACAAAAATTGATTGGCTCATTCACCTTGATCGAATTCCAAAAGGTCAAAGCTTTTGGTGGTGCTTCATCGTCGTACTCTGCGTCTTCATTGTCTACTCTGATTGGAGATCCGTCGGCTCCAACGTCAAAGACCGAGTAAGAAGAGATGTGCCCTCTCTCTTCTCGTTTTGGCCTTTGGAACATAACAGGATGCGTCAATCGACCTTCTGTCACGACATCTTCCAAAATGATCTTCCCGGAACTATCCCATTCGTAGGTCCTGAGATGGGTACGCAGATCATCCTCAGTCAGAGCTTTCTTCGGCAAAGGTATGCGAACCTTGTGGAGTGGCTTAGCTGCGGAGCATAAACAAGAGCAATGAGAAACTCATGAAACCACCGAATGGCCCATGCTTCCGAGATAGGTACCTACATAGTTATTTTCGTCGTCTTCAAAGTCGCTGTCAACGCTTGCTGATGATTGCTGAAAAGTACCCTGTCGCCTCGGATCAACCCACGCAATGGTTGATTGTTTGGGGGTATCGCTGAATGTGGGAGAAGTCGGGCTGGTCTGATCGCCATTCTTCGAGTCGGCTCGTTGTTGTAGCGCATTGTGAACACGCTGTTCCAGAGCGAGAAAAGACGAGCGTTGCTCCTCAAGCTGTTTAATGAGGTCCTCGACACTCATCTCGGCCATCCTTAGGGCTCGTGTCTGCAGTGACGACCGCTGGTCTCGTCAGAGCGTCCCGCAAAAGGCAGAACGCTCGCAGACAACGTATCGCGCCTGCCGGGCAAGACCACGTTGGTTTTGTTATCGGCTCCTCGCTCCCGAAAGGATCGTGCCGTAGTAGCGGGAGCGCATTCGATTAAGACCCGCAGATGTTCGGCTCTTCATGATTCAGGTGCGTTGGCCGATGAACCATGGTCTGAGTGGAGAAGCGGTGAGAGCTGGTTGGCCTTCGACGATGAGAGCCTGTCGATGGTCGACCAAAGTCCTGACCTTACGCGCACCAAAAGTCCCCAGCCATTGGACTAGCACAACGATTGCTGATGTACTCTTGAAACGCGATCCATGAGACCATTGGTAATAGTCTTCAACTACTTTCAGCCACCCAACGGCTGGGTCAACGGCGACATTCTGGTATCGTGGTGCGGCGCAGGAGGCAGCAAGGGGTCTGCTCTTTTTTAGGGCTGAATAACCGAGCCTCCCACCCCACACCGGCGTCGGCCAGGTTCCAGCTTCTGGGTCAACACCTCAACACTAGAAGGCCAGGCACAGGTTCTGCTAAGTGCTTGTTCCAAAGGCACTCCTAATCGTGATTCTGTCCCAGTTGTTGGCGAGAGACCCGGCCTTCTCCAGTTCATTCAACGCCGAAGTCGTATCCGCGTCTGACGGGGCGCTGATATTCCCCACAAGTTGTCTTGGAAGCAGATAATCCTCGCATCTAGACAGGTCTTCGCCACGTGCTGAGTACGATATATCAACGTGTACACGCAGATCAGTACCAATTGTACGGGATGCTCAGGAGGCCATCGTAAGCGATTTCGAGGTTTGGACGCATCTTGACCGTGGCAGAATGCAGTTGCAGCAACAGAGAGCATTCGTGGTCCGTTTGATGCCAGCAGCTCAGAAAACGTGATGCAGCTGGCATCTGCGAGGCGTCCCAACTAAAGACGCACGCCAAGTCCGGTCGATTTCCGGTCAAGACAATGATGGAGTATTAGGCCTTCGACGCTGGCGCCCCCCGGACGAACCCCTGTCGGCGACGGGGACTGAGAGCGAAGAAGTCGTTCAAGTGAGCGAATTTTGAGCGCTGCTTGGGTTGAATTTTTCAAAGTTTTTCGCCAGACACAGAGATCCGCCGGCTGCTATTTAAACTAGGATTGGAATAGCCTCGCTTGAAAACAATTGGTCGTCTCACCTTGCATCTTGAGCCAATGGACGACAAACGAAATTGGCATTTTCATAGCTTCCGAGCGGCCAAGAAAGACTATACAGGATAGGGAGCATTCAAGCTCTGGATAGCGAGAAGATAGAGAGCCTCCACTCTCTGTAGGGATTAGTCACACGGTGCAGTCCAGCGCTTGGGCAAGCGACGACTTGGAAAAACCGAGTCTTCGACATTTCTTCTGTTTCACTTTGGAGAGCTGGTGAGGTCATGTTGAGGTGGCCGTTGCTCAGATGGGGAAGAGGGACAGCAGCCAAGCTTTAACCTTGATCTTCAATTGACGTCTAATTCCCAGGTTGATCTGGGTCCAGGATGGTGGACTTTGTCGACGGAATATCGACCTATCGTCTTGTATCGTTACAATCGCCAAGTTTGTCTCTGATGCAGACTCGCAGCTTAGTTCGGCTCTCATTTTCTTCAGCAGATGTGTTCAAAGAAAAGGGAATCCACAAGGTCAAGCGTCATCACCATCTAGGTTACTTCTTTTCCTCTTCCTTTGGCGGCTCTGGCTTGGGATCGGGAAGCTTGAACTGCGAATTCTTTAACAACTTTATTTTTGACGTGCCCAAGACGGAAACTTACGCTCTCTGGCTGCTTGTCATCACCAGGACCCACCGGTTCCCATGCAGCGCTACCTCCCTATCAACAGATTTAGTATGATCTCCGAGCAATGTAGTGGTCAACATACCCTGAAGTTGCGGTAAGCCTGCGTCATCTCCAGAGGTTCGACCACAATTCTCTTCTTCTCCTCATCATAGCGAATCTCAGTGTATCCAGTCATTGGGAAGTCCTTCCTCAACGGGTGTCCGTCGAAGCCGTAGTCTGTCATGATCCTTCTCAGGTCCGGGTGGCCGACGAAGAAGACGCCGAACAAGTCATAGACTTCCCTCTCGTACCAATTGGCACCATCGTATAGGCCGCAAACGCTGGGAACGGGAGTGGCTTCATCGGCGTAGGTCTTGATCCTGATACGGGAGTTGTGGCGGACGGAGAGCAAGTTGTACACGACTTCGAAACGCTGGTCCTTCGTGGGGTAGTCAACGGCAGTGATGTCACTAATCTGGGTATATTCGGCAGCGGTGTGGTACTTCAAGAAGGAAAAGACGGGAATGACGCCAGAGGGTGGGATGTAAATAGTCAATTCATCCTTCCACACCGAAAACCTGGCGGGGTTAACGACGGTCACTTGGCAATCCGGCATGCTCACTGTTGAATGTATTTCGGCAAGCATGACATGAGATATTGGCCGTATTTATGCAGTGCTTCGCCCTTCTCCTTGTACTTGTCGGCGGGGTTGACGATGGGCCGATGGAGAGCGCCTGGGTCGGAGCGCTCAGCGCTCTGGAGCGTGGGTTAGCCCAGGTATCATCATGCACTGAAGCTTCCTTGTGTACCCTCATGTTTGGGACATTTTCAAAGTCGGCCTCGACGGGCTTCGCGCGCGAGAGGGTCGTGGTGAAGCTCCGGGCAGCGTTGGCCCGAACGCAGGAGCCAGCGGCGCGCACGGCAGCACCCAATGGACGGCTGCTGTAGAGTCGGAGGCTCATTGCGAATGGCGAGAGTGCAAGGAGCAGCTGCACAGGGCTCGAGAGGTAGACGAAGTAATTCCAAAGGACAATGGGCCTGAAGGGGTGAGTTGGATGCGGTTTCCAGAGTCGAGGTCATCATGTATAGCCGGAGCTCGATTGGCCCCGACAAGGCTTAGCGCCTTGGCACTGCAGCTTTGCTGGTGACGGGTCGCCGACGTTCCTGGCCGCCTTCACTTGCCTCTCCACCCGTTAACACTCTCCCCCTTCTCCACGTCCCTTCTCTCTATCGCGGTTATCGGCCGGCGTTCTTCTGGTTCACTTTTGCTTCACCTTTCGACCCTCTATCGTCCTTGACCGGTCGCTGCGCCTGTCCACCGCCGCCTCAAGTCCTCCTGTGCGCCACAGCTCGCCCAGGTTCCATCACCACATCCACCATGTCTCGCTCGCAGATAGATCAGTTCATCGACGATGAGGAGGAGGAAGTCTGTCCCCTCTGCGTCGAAGAGTTTGATCTCTCCGACAAAAACTTCAGGCCGTGTCCTTGCGGATACCAGGTAAGCCTGGCCTTGCGACGACCTCGACTTTTGCGCTCTGTTGGACTAATGTGACCGCGCTGCAGATATGCCAATTCTGTTACAACAACATTAAGACTACTATGAACGGCCTCTGCCCTGCGTGTCGCCGCCCATACGACGATAAGAGCATCGAGTGGAAGGTCATTAGTCCTGAAGAGTGAGGCGCCCGTTTGTGCTGCCCCGCCTTGCTATCCTCTAACATGGTACAGGATGGCCAACTACAAGGCGGACCTCGCTCAACAAGCCAAGAAAAAAGCCGCTCAACGCCAAAAGGAAGCCCAGAAGCGCGAAGCAGACTCCCTCAGCCGCAAGCATCTCGCTGGTCTCCGCGTCGTCCAGAAAAACCTCGTTTACGTGACCGGGTTGAACCCTAGCTCTAGGGAAGACAAGCTGTTGGAAGTTCTGCGTGGCGACCAATACTTTGGGCAATATGGCAAAATTGTCAAGATTGTTGTCAGCAAGGCCAAGGACACATCGCACCCACAGCAGAATGTTGGTGTTTATGTGACCTTTGCTCGCAAGGAAGACGCAGCAGCATGCATTGCAGCGGTCGACGGCTCTATGAACGGCGATAGAGTGCTGAGGTGAGAACATAATGGCGCACCCAAGTTTTGTTTCTAATGGCGATGCAGAGCCCAGTATGGAACAACCAAATATTGTTCTGCGTACCTTCGCAACGAGCAATGCACCAACCGCAACTGCATGTTCTTGCACGAGCCGGGCGAAGCAAGCGACAGCTTTACGAGACAGGACCTATCCTCCATGAACGTCATCTCCACGCAACATCCCTCCCAACAGCACGCGTCTGCCTCCTCATCGTCTCATTTTCCTCCACCTCCGCCACAACAAGCCCCGCAGCCGATCGCCTCTGCGACACAAATGGGCAGGCAGGATAGTCAAGGGTCTCACAGTCCTTTGGACGGTCCGGCTTTGCCATCTCATGCCAGCTGGGCCAACAAGCCTCCGCTTAGCGCGCAGGCACGTCGTACGAGTCATGGCAACACCGACTCCGGAGCTAGCCCTAGGGACGTAAACGTTTTGCCCGTGACCGTCGAGAGCAAATCCACATCTAAGAAAACGAGCAAAGGCAAGGAAAGCGCGTCGCCGGTACCAGAGCCTCCCAAGGAAGCTGCTGAGCCATCAACGCAAGCCCAAGAGGAAATCAAGCGCTCAAAGCCACACCCGTTCAACGCGATTTTGAAGAACCTATCCGATGGTCTAGCATGGTCCATTGACAGGTCAATGTTTAGCACGCTGGACACCCAAGTCATGCAGACTTTTCCTTGTATGATTGATCTGAATGGCGCTGATCGAAGGAAGCTTTTGAAAGAGAAGGCGGCTGCGACTGAGAGACAGAAGCTGCAAGAAACCCAGGCGCTGCAGGAAGCTGCCGCGGCCGCTGCCGCCGCTGCGGCCACGCAAGAACAAGAGGAGCAGCCAACTGGATCTGGGAGCCTTCAGCTTGGTGGTGAACCCGAGGAACAGGCCGACGTTCGATCAGGATCTCATTCAGCAATCCAGCCGCCGCAGCAGCCACTCGGAGGGTCGAGTCTGGGTCTTGGCCAGAACCTCGGTCTCCCCGACGACATGTCGAGTCTCAACTTAAACAGCCGCAACGGTCTGACCACTCAACAACAGCAGCAGCTTTTGCTCCAGCAATTCAAGTCAACAAACACTGGAACCACCAATCTCTTCCATGGGGCCCAATCTCAGCATCTCCAGGCTGGTATGCAGGGCGCGAATACTGGCAACCACACTCGCCAGGCTTCGCGATTCACCTTTGCCAATGACACGCACACCGCCACCTCAAACGTTAAGCCTGTGGCGAACGCGAAGCTCATGAGCCAACAGTCGTCGATGATGCCAAACAACCACTTCAGTCAGATATCACAACACCAACCCCTCGGCAACCAGTTCTACACGAGCAGCGTGCAGGGACCTCCTCCTGGTTTGAAGACAACCGGGACTCCTCCAGTCAGTGGAGGCGGCATGTTTGGCCAAGGCCACGGGTTCGCGACCAGTGGACTGGGATACGGCGCCAATGCGCTGGGCAGAAATGCTCAGGAAGAGGCGATGAGGGAGCTTCTTCGCGGACGAGGTGGTAATGCTGGCGTCAGCCAGGTGCACGATTCTGGCAAGCGTGAGTTAATGTTCCCTTCTTTCTTGCATCAAAACCCCACTGCGACTTCTACGCCCAGCCCTGCCCCTGGCCTTCTGAACTTCCCCTATGGACCTCAGCCTGGCACGTACCAGGAATCTGGTTCTCAGAAGCAGAAGAAAAAGGGGAAGAAGCACAGACATGCTAACACTTCCTCCTCTGGAGGTGGTGTAGTCGATGTTGCGGACCCGAGTATCTTGCAGGCGAGGTTGCATCAGGGCGGAGGTATGGTCGGACAGGGACTGTACACGGGCCAGGGTCAAGGTGGGTTCTCCTCCGTATATAACAGCGGATTCGGCAGATGGTAGCCCTTGGGACACGACTTTTCTTCCTTCTTCCTTGCCCTCACTGTTCTTTTTACTTCATTTCCCTTGCTTTGCTTTGTTCGCGATATGCAATGGCGTTTTCGGGTGGGCTAGCGATGCATTGGCTCGTACCTTGCCATTTGGCATTGCGATGGCCTTAGGCGTTTCCGTGGCGGGTCAGGGTCAAGTCCGAAGCTGGCAAAAACAGTCGGCACACGCTTCATGGTTGGGTTTCTGGCATCCGAGCTTTTCATTCTGCCTCATTGAACTTACGGGCGATGCGTCGCTACCTTCTATAGGTCCGACTGCATATGTTTCTCTTCGTCTTCGTCATGGCCATCCTATGTACGTAACGTCCCCTTTCCAAGCCATATTTACATGGCCAAGTCACTCACAACATAATCAGACTCTATGATGGCTTTTTCTATATCTCTCCACCCTGGCCGTGACGAAGACGACTGAGATGCTGACGTGGTGCCCCTTTGCCAAAATCGCCCGTCCTGATTCCTGTACAATAGCTCGACCTGCTTTTTTGTCCACCAAATACTTTGAATGTTTGCTAATTGAATGACAGTCAGCGAACAGGATTCATTGTCTCAAAGCATCGATGCTCTGGTCAACGAGCCTGACGTCCAGACTCCTGCTCTGCCTGCGGCCGACTTGAGTTACCTCTTCAACCAACCGCGACGAGCTACTCCGACGGTGCCGCCAGGCCTCTCCGCCCCCACAAGTCGGGTCGGCACGCCGTCCAGTGCTTCGATTAGGCCGCCTCCTGGTATTCCGACGCCTCAGGCAAATGCAATCGCTCCCGCTGTCCCTGATCTTCCAACCTCTCGAGTGTCCACGCCATCAAGGACCACCAACAAGGACCCAGCAGAACGTAGTAAGGCCACCGATAACATTGGACTTGATGCCTCCGAGACGCCAACTATCGAAAAGCCAGATACAGCTAAGGTGGTTGCGACCAAAGCAGACGACAAATCGAAGCGTAAGCCAGAGACGGGTACCAAGACCAAACCAGCGGAGGAAACTCTTCCCGACATAGCTCATAATGGCAAAGAAGGAGAGCAATCCAAGGACATCGACATCGCCAGCGCCAAGGATCAACATCCTAAAGCCAAGGCCCCTCAGACCAAGCCGGAGAAGAAAGAGTTGACAGGCCCTCAACCCGTCGAGACCTCTCTTTCGAAGGCCAAAGATGGGAAGCAGAATGTGGAGAGCGAACGACCTGAACCGAAATCCGGCATGTCAACTGCCAAACGCCAACATCCAGGGATGCTCCAAATTCCAAAGAAGGAGGCCCTCAATCAAGAGCGTGAGCCTTCTTCCGCTGGTGCCGAAAGCACCACGAAGAATCCCAGAGCAGTGAGCCTCACAGCCACTTCCACATCACGGCCTGCGACGCCTACTGGCACGGCAGCTGGCTCACCCCTCAAGCGCACCGGCCCTTCGATTATGCGTATTACGAACACGCCGAAGACGGAGAGTCCGCCGGTCGCGAGCGCATCTGCTCCAGTCAGCGCTGTACCCAACCCCAGTGTTGCAAGCATTCGATCTCGACAGCCTAGTATAGCGTCGCTCAACCAGGCACCCGGTACACCTCTAAGCGAGTTCATCTCCGATGCGGCATCAATGACGTCTGCATCGGCCTCCATTTCCAGGGCCAACTCGCCGCCTCCTGGTGGACGAGTTGGTTCTGCGCCTGCTCGCACAAAGACCAAGAGCCAGGCAAAGAAGGAAAGACAAGAGAAGGCCAAGCTCATGGCCGAGCAGGAGATTGGAATGAACAAGGATTCTCGTGCACAGAGCGAGGAGCCCATCGTTCAGGAAGGCATTCAGACGCGGAAAAGGAAAGAAAAGAAGGAGAAGAAAAAGCCTACCAAAACCGCCAAGTCTACGCCGACGGACACTCCTACCGGCACGCCAGCTCCAGAGGAGAGTGTCGAGGACACTGTCGTGGAGACGACCGTCCAGGAGGTGGAACAGCCCATGGAGGAACCAGAAGAGAAGAAAGCTCCTCAGCCACTGACGGCGTCTCAGATTGTTGCCAAGTTGCTTGCAAATGGCGACATTACTCATGAGCAGATGGAGAACATGTTCAAGAGCTTCCCGCAGGGCCCGAACGAACGCCAAATCACACTTCAGGATGCACCTAATCGCGGTCGAGAATACGAGCTTGGAGACGACGATGCCAGAGCCATTGTCGACAACAGTGAACCGCAACGCTTGGGTGGTGAAGATGGTCGCCTTAGCAGTCGCGTGCTCATCTCTGGCTCTGGCCGCATCCTTCGGTGCCTCAGCAAGTCCGAAGAAGATCGTTATCTCCAAGTTGAAGCGCGTCTCCGTTCCGCTGAGCCGCCTCACAAATGGACGCCGACCAAGGAACCTGTCTTTGACATTGAGGCCATCATGCGTGACCTCTGCATCCAGGACGTGCTTGAACGGCAATCCTTCTCGCGCCGCCAACAGCGGCCTGGTTCCTCAGCTGCCGCGTCTGCTGCCGGCGCAGCCGACAGCAACGCCATTGCCCTCGACGAAGCTGCTAACTACAACGACGAGTTCATTGTGCCCAGCGACCCTGTCGACTCCACTTCGTCTGTCGCAGACGAGGCTTTGCCGATCAAGAAGGCCCGCCACGCCGTGGAGACGCAAAAGCAGCACGTGGCCGCGCGTCTGGCGTCCGCCCCGCGCGCTGCATCGGGTCTGCCATCATTCCCCTACGTCACGCTCAACGGCATCTCGCTGACCGACAACGCGGGCCTCCTCCTCGGCATCGACTTTGGCAACGGCAGCGGCACAAACTACAACCACAGCACGGCGGGCGTCGGTGTCGGTGTGGGCAAAGGCCGCAACGCCGCTGGTGGCGCGAGTGCAGTGTCTGCCTCCTCCTCCACGGCGGCCGTCGCCCCCTCGCCAGCGTTCGTGGGCCCGATGCCCAGTTTACAAATGGTCGAGAAGGAGTTGAACACGGAGAAGCAGCGCGCTAACGACGCGACGAAGCGCCTCAACCAGGCCGCCAAACGTGTTAGGAAGATTGTTCAGACGGGCTCGGGTTGGGGCGGTGCTGCGTCGCCGTCTGCTTCGTCGCCTGCGTCGGCCAAGTGAGCTGCTTCATCTGGTTCCTGATTCTGGATTTTCGTCCTCCAGTCTCTTAGGAGGTCGTCATCTCGCGCCCATTGCGCAACACTCGCTCCACAACTCCACGGCATTTTGAAAAGCACACGAGCAATCCACGATACCCCTCATCTCCAAACTCAACCACGATACGCTCGCTCCCTTTGGTCAGTCAAAAAGGCAGACACGTATCTCGCAACGACGCTCGTCGCGTTGTCAGTTCACCTCACCACGCAGTCCGATTCACTCACTGCACACACATCACCATTGCTACGATTCGCTGGCAGCAGAGGAAGAGCAGCGCATTCTTTTTCAAGCACTCGGGTAGATAGCGTAGCCCGTTGTTTCCAGCAGTAGAAGGGCCTCAAAACAGAAGGAAAACTCACTTTTACCTGAACACGTGATTGTTGTTGTGTCGTGATTGGTATGAGCAGGAGAGGCTTTTCAACATGTAGGTCGTCCACAGTGCATAAAGTATCACATCCAGCGACACGAGAAAACCAGCAAGGAAGAAAAAGGTATCAAATATCTATCGCTCTCGCACCACATCATCTTCCAACAATTACAACCAAACCCTTCCACCCACCCACCCATCCATCATCCATGATCCAAGCAATCCCATCTCAAGATATCCACAAACGGCACATGGCCAAAATCAGCTAGCCCATGATTCCATCCACATCATGCAAAGGAAGCATTTCATTTCCTCCATCCACCCCACCAGCCTGCAGCGCTTTTTTGGGGGCCCTGTGAAAAACGTGAACAAAGCAACTTCAACGCGACGCTACGCTACGCTACGTGCAAAAGAGAAACGGCCCGCTTGCTCGCTTGGTTGTTGTTGACATATACAAGGAAGGCATCCTCCATGTCACATCCATATCTCTGCCATCTTTTCTTACGTTCGTTCCATGTCGCGGAAATCGGGAAAACAGAACAAGTTTCAACCAATCGATCCACCCACCCATCTGGCCATCCATATCAATCCAAAACCCGTCTCTCACTTTCTCTCACTCTCTCGCTTTCCTATTCTACTACGCTCCAGTGGTATCCTCACGTCTCAGCCCAACCGCAAAAATTGCTGCCCCCGCTCATCGCGGCGGACTCTGCATCGACATGTGCATGAGGGCTTCCTGGGGCCACTCGCCGCTCTCGACGCTCACGCGGTTCGCGATGCGCAAGCCCGACGTGCCCAGCTGACCGCTGACAATGCCAATGTCCGGAGTGCGCGGGCGGGTCGCATCGTCGTCGTCATCGTCCATCATGAACGGCTTGCTCGAGTAGCTAGGCTGCGGCGGGGGGCCGGGAGTTCTGCTGCTACCAGCCGTAGTCGCAGCGGCGAAGGCGGCGTCGTCGTGTTCCTGGACGCTGCCGAGGGGCACGGCGCCTTTGAGCTGCGATGGGTTGGGTGATGAGTTTTCGGGGACGAGGCTCTGGCGGCGGCTGGCGTCGCCCGAGTTGGGGCCGCTGCTGCCAAAGACGCCCGTCATTTCGACGGGGCTGTATTCTTGCATGCCGGGGCCCAGGCTGTGGACCTGCGTGTAGACCGACGAGCGCTGTTGCTCGGCCGTCGGTGTGGCAATGTCTTCGCTGTTGAAGACGGGCTCGCGGCTACCGGGAATCTCGGCGAGCTGCTCGTGTTGCGGCATCTCGGCGATGCCCGACGGGAGGTGCGGCATGCCGTAAGTCTGATCACTCTGTTGAGAAAGAGGCAGATGCTGAGGGGTCTGTTGGCTTACTGGCAAAACTCCCATTTGGTTTGGCGGGACTGGAGCTAGCGCGTTGGGTTCAGGGAAGGCAGCCGCACTCGTCACCTTGCGGAGGCTGCTTGGGCCTTTGAGACTGGCAGCTCCAGGAGTGCCCATCATGCTGCTGTGACGCTGAGCTTGAGCGACTTCCTCTGCCACCTCGGTGAGCTCCGAGCCTCCGCCATCAGGATCCCGGATGCCAAACTGGGCGATGGTGCGCATCTTGCGAGTCACCCAGCTGGCCAAAATCTTGCCTCTTTGCTTTTCTCCCAGCCTGCTTCGTGGGAAGTCACCCTTTGCAACAAATGCCACAATGTCAGTGACGAGATGATGCTCGTTGAGAACAGCGTTGACGATGACAGGGACGATGCTGGCCAGGAAGTTCTTGCGGAAAATCTCGACGAGAATGACCACAAGACCACCAGCTTGGAACACGGCACTTATCTATGTCAGCATCTATGACGAGGGAAGAGAGGGATGACGACTTACCATCCTCCGGGTACGATGTTGCGATGGCATCGTTCCACGGAGTACTCAATGTCCATGGGGAAGTGACTCAGGCCGTTTATCTCGAACGTTTCGCCAATGCTTCCCAACACAAACAAGCATTGCATATCGACCATGGTGCCGCCTGGCCCAATAGGTCTAGCAACGTTGTGCAGGAAACCTAGGTCGCCAGTGCGCATGTACCTCACGTTCGGGTCACCGTCGACTGTTCTGCCATTGAAGCGTTCGGCATCAAACATGTCCTTGGTGCCGTAGAAACTGTGGGCATTTGCCTCGGACTGCACCCAAATCTCACCATACTCTCCATTCAAACAGAGGCGGTTCGTCTCTGGATTGACGATGGAGATTTGAGTGCTGACGGGGACCATTCCGGAGTCTTGGACGAGTAGGCTGAACGGCTCGGTGTCTGGATCCACAGGCATGACCAGACCGCGGCGCAGGGCTCGCATGTCAAGCCAAAGCTCAACAGGCTCGATACACATGTAGGACCGAGAAGCGACCATTGGGTTCAAGACATGCGAGTAAATCGTGTTGATGGCGGTGCGTTCTAATCCGGCTCCAGCAAAGTGAACACGAACCTTTTGGTCTGGTAAAATCAGTCTCTGAAGTGGGTTGTTGAAAGATCAAAAAACTTACAAACATCGACTCGTGGTCGGCCGTCTGTCGAGATCATCAAGTTCTTCAACTCGTGAAGAGCGGTTGATTTGCCCGCATTGTGAGCCATGGCAAAGTCGAGCATCTGGCTCGTGGCGTAGGTGTCCTTGATCTTGTATCTTGACAGGGTCTGGAACAAAATGTTGGGGTTCTGCGCAAAATCGACGGGAGAAACCAAGTAGGTCGGAGTCGCCAAGTAAATGCCCATGAGGCAGGTGTGGAGGAAGCCGAGTCCGATGGTACTTCTGACGCAGCCAAGCACAGGTCTTGTACTAGTCATCTGACAAGTCTCCTTTTGAACCTTGCACAAAGCCATCAGGGAGTCATGACCAAGTTGAACGGCAATTCTCCTCTGATCAGGGGTCCAGTAGGTCCAAATAAGAACAGGATAGCCGGGCTGTACCCAAGTTGGGCGGATGGTGAGGCCCAGCTCTCTACAGCCTGACGACTGTTTCGGCGGCTTCGAGGTGTTGTACACATTCGGCATGTGGACCTTGAGAGCTCCAGCAGTTTGCTTCAGATGCTGGGACACTGCCTTTTGCTTCAAGACGTGATCGACCTCGTTGTTTACCACGATGGCCTTGATCCTGAAGTCAGCGACCATGTGAAGAAGAGCAGGCGCATCTTCACCCAATCGATTCTGGTCAAGAATCGGCATGGGGATGGCGACCAATCCGAGGACTAGACATGCGTGGGTGGCGTAGACGAAGTCTTCGGAG
This sequence comes from Phyllosticta capitalensis, assembly GCF_038381095.1. Taxonomy (NCBI): domain Eukaryota; kingdom Fungi; phylum Ascomycota; class Dothideomycetes; order Botryosphaeriales; family Phyllostictaceae; genus Phyllosticta; species Phyllosticta capitalensis. The sequence continues at coordinate 792,098 of NW_027117444.1, read as the reverse complement.
TGGGTGTACATGAGAATGAGGTGATCGCCTGCTACGGCCTTGACCTTGTTCTTCATGTACATGGCAACACCAGCGACCTTTTGGTCAAATTTGCGCCAGTTGATGCCCTTTCCTTCCTTGCCCCTACCGTCAATGGTGCAGATGGCCAACTCCTCAGCTTGTCTCGAGACACGCCATTGCATGAGGTCGTGGATGTTGCTGAATTGGTTCAAAGGCGTGGACGTCCTGTCGTCGATGACCACTTCGCGGTAGTCAACGCCAGAGTATTGTTTGTCGCTGCCCTGCATCATCAAAATGTCCTGTCTCGCCGAGGTTGCGTTGGGAGACCAGATTCCCCCAGCTGGATCATCTCCGACGGGAAGATTCTGAACGGCTCTTTCAACGCCAAACTTGACGTGAACGCACGGCAACTCTCCGTTGTCAAAGGCTTTGCGGCACAGCATATTTCCAATCTCTCTGCGGCCATTTTTAACCACCCTGGGAAGCGTATTCGGCGCCGTGATCATGACACAGTAGACACGGAGATGGTGTTCTTGGTACAGTACGTCCATGACACGTTCTGAAAGGGAGTCGAGGAAGGGAATGTCGAGTTGCCTTGGGGGTCCGCCGGTGGTGGTTGGAGCGGTGGAAGCAGCTTGGGTTTCGATCAAAACAATGGGAAGGTACTCGTTGTTTACGTGGGTATCAAAAGCAGAACTTGACCGGTGTTAGCATAATCCCCTCAAAACACCCATCCACTTACCAATCGTATATTTTTGGCACCGTCTTCATGATGCTCACCACCAGATGTTGTACAAAGAAGTATCGATGCTCGGCCTCTTGCACACCATGCTCGACCCATTCGACCCTTTGCCTGATGCGATCTTCGTACAGACCAAGAACAAAAATCTTGCCTTCGATGATGCAACCGAGCAGACCAGTACGGAGGAATTCAGGTTCCACAAGGACAGGAGTCGGATTGCCCTCCATGAAACGGTACGGACGAGCATGGAAAATGCTCTCCGTGTGTTTGGGCAGAGCCCAAAATCCGCCAGACAAGGAGGGTGAGTCGACCCAGATTTCTCCGATTTGATACGGCGAGCAGAGCAAGTTTGTCTCAGGGTCGACCAGCGCAAGCGTCGCATCTGGAATGGGATAGCCGAAAGCCCCGACTCTGACAGTCCCCGGCTCATTGGCTCTCCGCTTCGCCTCTTCTCCCATGGCCACGACAATGACCTCGTTGGTTTTCAAAGCCTCCTTGTCAAGCAACGCTTCACTTAACTCGGTTCTGCTTCTTTGCTTGTTGGAGGACTTCTTGGTTGAACCGCCACCAATCAGACTGCTGTAGCCATTGGTGACAGGTGTGCCCTCTGAAGCCTTTTCGTCTTCAGAATCGGGATTCTCCATGCTGAGTGGACATCCCATGCGCTCCTCACCGCCGAGCCAATCGCGCACGGAGATGATCATGCCGCCGTGTTCTGGCAAGCAAAGCATCGGCGCCACCAGTTCGCGCGCTCTTGGATTCCTCATTGGTCGCAACCACCTATCCGCCAAAACCTCGTGGAACTCGCAGTCGATCGTCAGGGTATCAATGAGACAAATTTTAACAGAAGCAAAGTTGGGTTCGGTATTTTTCTTGAAATTTCTGGTGGCCATTGGATCTTGTTGGTAGTTGTACACGGCGCGTTTCAGCCCCGGGTAGTCAGAAACCATGATGGTGGTCCGGTACTTGGAGATGAGATGTGCGTAGAGACCTGGGGTTTCGACAGTCTTTGGCTCCATCCAAACGGTAGTGTGTCCACCGTAGACGGCGAAGAGAACGCCCAGAATCATACCAGGGCCTGAGCGCGGGTCGAGATAGCTGAGAATCACTTCTCCATTGGAATTCCTGGCGACTGGCGCAATGAGATTTCCATTCTTGTCCCGCAAGTTGGGGTCGAAGGTATCGTTGGTTTCGCTGGTGTTGATGGACATGATGATGGCACTTACGCATGCCATTTGGTGCATTATTGTCCGGTGGCTCAACACCACACCGCGCAAGTCTCCCGTCGGAGCCCTGGAGAATTCGATGTAGGCCAGGTCCGGAACCTGAAGTGGTGGTACCTCATCCTTCTTTTTCGGGTGATAGCTTCCAAATTCGTTCGTCTTCCACCACTCGACACCAGTGGGCCACTTCTGCCGCGAATTGCTTATGTCTCTCTGGAAAGCCTTGAGGTTGTTGTCCGTCGTCAGCGCCAAGTGCGCTTGCGTCGTTGTGAGCAACAGACTCAGCCTGTTGTAGTCTTCCACGCTGTTGATGGGCACTGCTACGACACCGGCGATGAAGCAGCCCAGCAGCGCAATCGCGAAATCAATGACTTCGCTGTCCCGGTAGACGAGGGCAACCCGGTCTCCCCGGTACAAATTGCTTTTGTCCCGGATGACTTGCGCAACCTTTTCCGCCTTACTGCACAGCTTCTCCCACGTTATCGACGCAGTTTCTTTTCCCTTGGAATCCAAAACCCAAAACGCAGCTTGTCTCCCATTCACGCGACCTCGGTGTCGCAATACCGCTCCGATGTTGTCAAACTTGGACATGGGCACGTTGCCATTGTGAGGGTCGTACACGGCGAAAGGTACCTCGCGCGGCTCGAGGGGCATCTGGCATTCAACGACGCTAGGAGGAGGCAGCTCGTGCTGGCCAAGCATTGGCGGAGGGATCGCGGCTGTGGGGGAGAAGGCATCGCCTGACGAGTAGCGATTCGGACCACCATAGCTATCTCGTTGGTCGGGCGTCTGTTGACCGGCAAAGTCTGAAAAGTATCCCTGATGCGAGTCGAGCATGGTGCTCAGGCGACTGGTTCCACCGGGCGACTGCTCCGTATACTGTGGCTGGTTGGCGGGGTTGAAGGCGAAGTCGGAGTTGAGAATGGTGCTCTGCCTTGATTGCGAACCGCTATACATGTCTGGGGTCGTCGGTCGAGGCGAGTAGGGCTCGCTGCCGTACGAGGAGTGGCGCTGCTGGGTGGGGTTGCGGACACCAAGCTCCCTCTCTTGGAATCGACCAACTGGTGTGGGGGGAGCTACCATGGAGCTGCCGGAAAAGGATGCGCGAGACTGCCAGTCGCCATTATTGTTCGGGGCATAGGGCGATTGAGCTCGCTGCATGTCGGACGGAGGAAGGTGGATGCTTGGCGTCGCTTGGTGGTATCCTGCAAAGGATTGGGTACGGGAGGAACCATCATTGACGAGGGAAAAGGTGCGGGACGGGTCGATCGAGGGAGCGCCGGACTGGATGGAGAATGTGCGCGTGTCGCGCCGAGAGTCGTCCCCCTGGGCAGGACCAAAATACTGGCTCAGGATCAGAGTTCGACGTTTCTCGTACCTTTTCGCATTCCGGACGGTTAGCGAGCACAACCTTAACCTTGCGAGAGCCGCGGCGGGTGTTGTTGGTGTGGTTTTGGCGGGACGTACCCTTTGCGAGTGATGTCGCCCTCCTGCAGGCGCAACGTCAGGTCAGGTCAGCGGTTTGCAGGCGGTCGACGTACCTCTAGTTCGCGGTCGAGCTCCGACAGCTGGGCATGGAGTTCAGGAGGAGTGTTGTCGGCCATGATGGCATCGGGTGCGCAAATGCAGCCAACAGGCTACATGTACAGGATGGCGGATAGCGGGCGTTGCGGGTTCAGCAGCAGTGGTGGGATGGCGACGTCGACGAGGGGGTACGAGCGACGATGTCATGCATTTGAGGTCGGTGTGGGAGTAGCACAAGAGGATCGAGTGGCAACGGTGAGCAGCACCGCCGAGAGCAGGTGGTACACGTCAAAGGCGCACTTATGGCTTCACAGCTTCAAGCGGATGGATGTGAGAGAGGGAGAGAACAGCGGCGACGACGTCTCGTTGGTAAGCGACACACAAGACCAGCGATGAACAGCGAGTGGGGACCAGGGGGTCCGGGTAATCTACAAATAGCAGCTAAGTACACGGTGATGCGCACGAGCAGACAGATCACATCGCCATCCACATTCTCTACAATGAGGCGGCACGGGTGAGGCTCTTTGTTTTGTTGCGGCTTCCCGTCAACCCACAAGGTAAGCTCTCCCACTTGCGCACATCACCTCCCGTCACCCAAGCCAGCCCCAAGCTCCCTCTCGCCACGTGACGCCCGGCCTGTGTCAGCCCTAAGGGAGCCCTGGCGAGCCTGGTGACGCTCGGGGAGAGACACGCCCACGCCCACAGCCAGTCCAACCAACGCCGTCTTGCCGTTCTGTGCCTCGGCTCGGCAGCCCACGATACGGCGCGCTACCACCGAGCAACCACCTGGACGTCCGTGGCCGTCGTCACTCTTAATATGTCGAGACAAGTTCGGCCGTATCTCCATCTCGAAGCTGTTTAAAACCATTGCGCTCCCTGCCCTGAGATGCTCCAGAAAACCCAACAGCCATCATGTCGACTCTCATCAGGCCCCCGCCCATCGATTCGTCCAAGTCTGCCATTGAGCAGATGCTCGACTTGACCCAGCTGAGGGACATCGATCCGGATCTGTACACCAATACTCAGCCACTATGGCATCCCCCCGGCGCTCGAGGTGTTTTTGGGGGCGCCATTATTGCCCAGTGTCTGAGCGCTGCGCAGCGGACCGTCCCGGACAGCTTTACCGTGCACTCGATGCACTGTTATTTTGTCCTTGCCGGTGATTCAGAGATACCCGTCATCTACCATGTCGAGCGTATGTGAGTCCTCTGAATTCCTGTCGTTTCACTGCTCAAATCGCATCAGATGTCCGAGAGGGAAGATCCTACGCGACGCGAACCGTCCAAGCAAGGCAGCGGGGCAAGGCCATCTTTACAACCACACTGAGCTTTGTGCGCGTGGATAGCGGAGGCAAGAAAATGGTTGAGCATGCCGCGGCAATGCCAGATGTGCCGCCGCCCAAGGATAATAAGGAAGATCTGCGATTTCCGCAGGGAGTCGCCGGTCCGTTCCAAAGCCAGCGGATAGACATTTTGAACAGTGCGCTTCCCCGGTTTGTGTACAAGGGCGAGACGTCAGATTCTAACCTTGAGCTTAGATGACTCGCCTCATCCGCACACGAAAAAGACCAGGCAGTGGATCAAGGCCCGCGGAAAGATCTCCCCCTCGGCTGGACACCAACCGCACCTGTGCGCCCTCGCATACATATCGGACAGCTATTTCATCGGAACTGTTGCTCGGGTCCACAAGCTCTGGAGATACAACTCAAGGCGCGATGGAAAGCCTACCTTGGACGAGGACGTGCTCAAGCGGCTACTCAACGAGGACGAGGAAAAACTGCGCTCACTCCCGGGTATGAACGACCGCGTAATCCAGAAATTGAAAGAAGGAAAGCCTCTGACAGAAGCAAAAGACAAGCCGGAGATTGGAATGATGGTCAGCCTGGATCACACAATCTACTTCCATAACCCTAGGGATTTCCGGGCCGACGAGTGGATGTTTACTGAAATGGAGAGCCCCTGGGCAGGCGACGGCCGTGGACTGGTCTTCCAGAGGATGTTCACCCAGGACGGAAAGCTAATTGCGACTTGCGTACAAGAGGTGAGTTCATGGCTGGATAGTCGTACTGGCTGGTGCTAATTCGGTATACAGGGCGTCGTGCGTCTGAAGCAAACTCCCGAGAGCAAGCTGTAGGATAGATATATTCGAGGTCATGGCGTTGGATGGTCGGAAGCACGACAAGCAAGGAGTTTGGTCATTTCTGGGCAAGACTGGGGACTTATAGCGACTATCAATTGATTACTCAACGATGCCACTGAATCGCTACAAAGGATGAGAGCCTATGGGAGGTGAGATTGACATATCGAGGTGTACAAATTGTCGACGGCTGAACCGATATCGGCGGGAACCGAGCAGCTGGGGCGTGGGGTCGGCAGGCGAGCGGGGCAAGGAGAAGTCCGCGCACACGCCCATTGACTTCATCAGACGATACGGCGCGGAATGCCCGTCTTTGAGAGAGAGCACCCAACGCCTGCTGAGACGTGTCTATGTGTAGCAATGCCAATTGACAAATGCTCTTTCAATCAACATCACAAAGACGACTCCCGCGCGCCAGCTCGGCAAAGTTGCTGTGGAAATCAAAGCCAGTTGTAAGGCGTAGGGCGGGCCGGCAGGAGTTTCGGCGGTGACTCAATAAAACGAAACTTTTGATGCTGTGCCTCTTTAAATATCTTCCTCTCCATGCGCATGCCTCAATCCTTCCCCCACAACCGCCAAAATGCCTATGCTCAAAGACCCCTCCACCAAGTACAAGGCTTTCAAGCCTATTAACCTTCCCGACCGTCAATGGCCCAACAAGACCCTGAACAAGCCCCCGCGCTGGTTGTCCACGGACTTGCGCGATGGCAACCAGAGTCTGGTGGACCCCATGGTATATGACTCCAATGGGCTTCTGTCGCGCAAGACTAACAATTCTTCTAGGACGGCGAGCAGAAGTGGCGCTACTTTGAAATGCTCGTCAAGCTCGGCTACAAAGAAATCGAGGTTTCCTTCCCTTCGGCCTCGCAAACCGACTTCGACTTCACCCAGAAGCTCATCAACACCCCCGGTGCTTGCCCCGACGATGTCTGGATCCAGGTCCTCTCGCCTTGCCGCAAGGAATTCATTCGCCGCACCGTCGACTCCCTCAAGGGCGCAAGGAAGGCCATTCTCCATCTCTACCTCGCCACCAGTCCCTGCTTCCAGCAGATCGTCTTCAACATGGACAATGCTCAGACAAAGGCCTTGGCTGTAGAGTGCACCAAGTACGCTCGCTCCATCACCAAGGACGACCCGTCGACCGCTGGCACCGAGTGGGCCTACGAGTTTTCGCCCGAGACCTTTTCCGACTCCAACCCCGACTTTGCCCTCGAAGTCTGCGAGGCTGTCAAGGCCGCCTGGGAGCCCACCGTCGAGACCCCCATCATCTTCAACCTTCCGGCTACGGTTGAGATGGCCACCCCGAACGTCTACGCCGACCAGATCGAGTACTTTTGCCGCAACATTTCTGAGAGGGAGAAGGTCTGCGTTTCTCTGCACCCCCACAACGACCGTGGCTGCGCTGTTGCCGCGGCCGAGCTGGCCCAGATGGCTGGTGCCGACAGAGTAGAGGGTACTTTGTTTGGCAATGGCGAGAGAACCGGCAACGTGGACCTCGTCACCCTCGGTCTCAACCTGTACACCCAGGGAGTTCACCCCAACGTCGACTTTTCTAACCTCCCCGCCGTCATTGACGTCGTTGAGAGGAGCAACAAGATTCCCGTGCACGACAGAGCTCCCTACGGAGGCAAGCTCGTCGTCTGCGCTTTCAGTGGCTCGCACCAGGACGCCATCAAGAAGGGTTTCCACAAGCGCATCACTGAGGGTGCCGACGACAACAGCCATTGGCAAGTCCCGTACCTTCCACTGGACCCCCAGGACATTGGAAGGACCTACGAAGCCATCATTCGTGTCAACTCCCAGTCTGGCAAGGGCGGTGTTGCGTGGATCATTCTGCGCGAGCTTGGTCTCGACTTGCCCCGTGGCCTTCAAGTCGCCTTTTCCAAGATTATCCAAAAGGAGACGGACGACCTTGGCCGCGAGTTGCTCCCCAACGAGATTTGCAAGCTCTTCAAGGATGCCTACCATCTTGAGAAGAACCCCAGGTTTGCCCTGATTGACTACGACATCGTCACCGACCGTTCCGGTTCCCCCATGCCCGCTGAGGCCGGCAAGGCTGTCAGCAACAAGAACCTCAAGAGGAAGTTCTCCGGTATTATTGAGATTGACGGCCAGCAGCACAGCATCCAGGGTGTTGGCAACGGTGCCATCTCGTCCCTTGCCAACGCTCTCAAGTCCCTGGGCATCGACCTTGACGTTGTGGAGTACAAGGAGCACTCGATTGGCGAGGGTAAAAACAAGGAGGGTCGCCAACGTGCCGCCACTTATATCCAGTGCTCTACCGCTGGCACCAACCAGAAGGTCTGGGGTGTCGGTATCCACGAAGATGTCGTCCAGGCCTCCTTGATCGCTTTGCTGTCTGCCGCCTCGTCCGTATGTCCAGGATGAAATCCAAGTACAAGATGACGCTAACAAGACAAAAACAGTTCCTCTCCAGCCGCCCGGGAACGCCTCTTCCATTCGAGCGCTCCAAAGCAGGAGCGCACCTCGCTCCGGACTTCTCGTCTTTGAACGGCAAGACTAACGGTTCCGCTGCCCCCGCTAGCCACGTTGTTGCGAATTTAGAAAAGCAGGTCAATGGCGATTGAGCTCGATATCCCCCGTCTGCGTCAAGTCTTTTTTGCTTTCTTCTTTCGGCATATCTGGGTCAAAATTGTTCTTTGAATCGAAATCGTGGGTTTGCACCAAAATCTGGCATTGGGGGCGTTTGAAGTAGTCTTCTCTTTGAATGTACAAAAGTTGCGATCGTACACCGTCTCGCTCTACACCGCTACGCCGCCTCGTCCGTGTCCATTGTGGAAGGTCCCCTGAGTGATCAGAAACGTCAACTTCCAGACTACTCACAAGGGGGATTACCCAAATCAACAAACAGCCAAAACCAACAACAAAACTGTCTACAGGAAGCATTTGAATATCTCGCCGAGGAGTTGACATATCTTTGAGGCATCACAGCACTGTGAAGGAGTTGATTAATCGACTTTTCTTGGCCAATGCCATGCTACTGCAAGTGGACCTCAAGCTAGCGGAACCGAGGCACGCAAGCTTGGACCCCTCCTCCGGTTCGGCCGCACCGCTGCTGTGTGGGGTAGGTAGCAAGCTGCATTCGAGTTCCTCGGGACTTTCAATTGTCGTCGATCCATCTTTTGTATATACTGCGCCTCTTCTGCGATAAGGCCTTGCGCGTAGTTTTCTCTTTCCTCCTCTTCGGACCGTAGACTCGCCCCTCCTTATACGCAACGAACATACGCAACCATCCAACATGGCCGACGCCCAAGCCGACGTCCAGCTCAAGGACTTTCAAAACATCTTCCGCCTCGAAGGCAAGGTCGCCGTCGTGACTGGCGGCTCCCGCGGTCTGGGACTGCACGCAGCATCAGGGTGCGCACTCTTTCGTCCCCATTGCCTTCCAGCATCCAGTCTAACACCTCCACAGTCTCCTCCAAGCCGGCGCATCCAGAGTCTTCATCACCTCGCGCAAAGCCAAGGCATGCGAAGAGGCGTGCGCGGCCCTCAATGCACTGCCAAACAAGGCACCGGGTGCCAAAGCCATCAGCGTCCCCGCCGACAGCTCCAAGGTGTCCGAGATTGAGCGCCTCGTCGCAGAGGTCAAGAAGCATACGGATAAGGTCGATATTCTGCTGGCGAATGCGGGTGCCACTTGGGGCGCACCGTTTGACGAGCACCCGGAGCAGGCATTTACCAAAGTGTTGGATTTGAACGTCAAGAGCGTCTTCTTTACGATTCAAAAGTAAGGACGGCCCCTATACCAGAAACCAACGCATCGGCGGAGAGCGGCAGATGTGGATATATACAGTCGCTGACCCTCCCACCACCAGATTCACACCCCTCCTCGAAGCCGGCGCCACCATCAGCGACCCCTCGCGCGTCATCGTGACGGGCTCCGTCGCCGGCATCGGCATCGGCACGACCAACAGCGCCAACGCAACAACGGGGTACTCGGTCTCCAAAGCGGCGGTCCTGCACATGGCGCGCAACCTGGCCGTCGAGCTGGGCCCGCGCGGCATCCTCGTCAACGGCATCGCGCCGGGCTTCTTCCCGTCCAAGATGGCCAACGGTTTGATTGAGTTGGTCGGCGGCAAGGACAATTTGGAGAAGGCGAATCCGAATAAGAGGCTGGGGTTGCCGGAGGATTTTGCGGCGGCCGTCGTGTATTTGTGCTCGAAGGGCGCGGGGCATGTGAATGGTGATACGATTGTGTTGGATGGCGGCAATATTTGGGCGAGAGCGCAGCTGTAATTTGAGAACGAGGGCGCGGGGTTTGGATTTGGATGCAATGCATATTGGACGATTGGACGTCATCAGATGCTGAATATTGGATGAGCGTTCTTTTTCAATTGCTCTTTACTCTCGAGTTCTTTGACTTGGAAGTGCGATTGGATTGCATGATGCTTTAGAGGAACAGATGGCAGCATGACGTTTGTTGCCACTAATATTCACGCTTATGGGGACTTTGTCAAAAGATGCAGATTCCTTCCGATCCAGGATGATTGAACGCGTTCAGTTTATAGAAAAGCTGCTCGTCCAACACAGGGTCTCCCATATTCATCGATTTTTCGGTCAAGCTGTACCTTCAAATCGCAACTCTTCGTCTCTTCCAGGCACACTTGACCACAGGACTATGTTCAAAAAGCTCTGCAGATTACGCAGTTTTATCATCTCCACCAAATACTCTGTCGTTCCTTATGGGAAGATTGACGCCAAATGCTTGACTCTTGCTCTTACCTAATGGGGGTTAGCAATGATCGTTTCGGGAAGCCGATCAAACGACATGGGTCAATCGAGCCTGCAAAAAACCCGTCAACACCATTGAATTTTGGACACGACTGCCATCTGAAGCTTCTGTTGCCAGGATCGGCATAAGGTGATAGCGGCCGACGGCTATCGGCAACAAGAGCTGAGGACCGATTTGGAGGTATAAGAAAAGAACAAGAAGCGCAGTTCAACCATTGGACTTGTCTTCTTGATCAATCTCGCGGCTGCTGCTTCGACCACCAACACCAAGGAACGACGGACCAATTGCAATTTTCACCATGGCCGACACATCAAACAAACCACAACCACCTCCCCCAGCCTACCTCCCCACCTCCGAGAGCTCCCCCCTCCATCCACCCACAACGCTCTACAACCGCATCGCCAGCACAGCGTCCACCCCCTCGCGCGTCCCCCTCCACAGCCACACGATCCCGCCGCGCAGCGGCCACGCCTGGCACGTCCCGGCGGGCAGCATCTTCCGGCTGTCGACGCCGCTGGGCCCGCAAGTCGGCGACCTCAACATCTGGAACGCGGCCAACCCGCGCGAGCGCTTCTGGGCGAGCCGCACGCGCCAGCTGCACGCCAGCCATGTGAGCACGGGCGATCGCCTGTGGAGCTGTCTGCCGTACATGCGGCCGCTGTGCGGTATTGTGGCGGATACGTTGGGCAGGGAGGGCACCATGAGGGGGAGGTGGGGAAGGGGCGATGGGACGAGTGTGGTGGGGGGTAGGTGCCATGATTTGCTGGGAACGAGGTGTGATCCGTATGGTGAGTGGATTTTTCTTGTCTGATTGAGTAAACGTCTGTCTGGTTCGTGGGGATAGGTTGGGAGAAGAAGAAGAAGAAGAAGAAGAAGAAGAAGAAGAAGAGAAGGGAAGCGAAAAGTCTTCGGTTGAGGGTTGAGTGGGCAGGGGTCGTGAACGACATAAAGGGGGACGAGCGAGAAAAACAAGCGGATAGACGACAGGAAAAGAGGGCGCTCCAGACCAACCAAAAGAGCAGAACATCAAGTCCAAGGACACCCCCAACTAACTGCCCCGCACAGTCAACAAACTCCTAACGTCCCGCACCTACAACTACCACTGCCACTCGAACCTCGTGCGCGCCGTGCTCCCCCACGGCCTGCACGAAAGCGACGTGCACGACGTCCTCAACGTCTTCCAAGTGACGGGGCTCAATTCGTCTGGCCAGTACTACATGGAAGCATCCCCCTCGCAGCCCGACGACTACATCGAGTTCTTCGCCGAGGTCGACCTGCTGTGCGCGCTGAGCACGTGTCCGGGCGGCGATTTGAGCGAGTGGGGATGGGTGGGCGTCAAGGAGGGGGAGGAAGGCGCGCAGGAGGAGGAGCCGGCGAGGAAGATGCGCGAGACGTGTAAGCCGATCAAGGTCGAGGTGTGGAGGTTGGCGGATGAGGTGAGGGGGCAAGTTTTGGAGGGCTGGACGCCGTGTGCGCCGAGTGATTATGCTGGGAGGCATGGGTTGAGTGTGCCTAAGGGCGAGGGGAGCATTTAGTGGGATGGAGGCGGTGGGGGTAGGGGGAGGGAGAAAGGGAGGGGGTTGGTTTAAAGGGGAGTGTGGCAAGCATGAGTTGAATGGATGGGACTGATATTTTGTGGGAAGAAGGGCCCCGTCCCTAGGGGCTGCCAGAATCGAATGTTCGTATTTCTTCAGTGGCCGCTTCGATGACGTTAACGCTTCGGTCATTCGACTTTACGAAGAAGATGGTGCATACACGAAGGAGAGAGCGGGTCAAACACCACCATCACCTCATCCAAACAAGAATTCAAGAACCAAGTCCAAGGCCATGCAGTCATGCAAGAAAGGCGATGCATGAAACGACAAGCATTTAGACAGCTCCCTTTTTACTGCATCTCTGTATCTTCAATCAAGGAATTGATGTTTGAACTTTGTCGTTGTGGGTATGAGAAAAAGCTCCGAGTACAAGGAGCAATCAGTTTTGAAGAACGGAGGGGCCGCACTCAGTGGTTGCACTCTGTGTCCAGCTGGCTCGGAAAACAGCCAGGTCCGTAATCCGAGGCGAAAAGGACTGCCGTCTTTGCTTTGGATTAGGTAGTGCGTCAATCGCCACTTCTCCTCCGATTGCGACTTCGACCACGGACAAGTATTCCACTACAAGCCTCATGGTCTGAAGTGAAGAGTGAAATAGGAGAGGAGGTAGGGAGATGGCAGCAGCAAGCAACACCCCGCCGAACAACCTCACTCATCTGTCGTTTTACAGGATTCGCTCTCCAATACGAGTAGACGAGAGAATAGCAAGAGGTAGCCTGTCAACATAATCACAGTCACAATAGTCACAAACATATTCACAAACAATGCGAGGAGCGTCTCGGGTGTTGGAGGTCTCAGGTTGATTCCGGCAACAGCCGAGCGCAAGCGCTTAGCTCGCAAGCCCCGCCAATTCGGGCAAGTCGCATGTGCGTACAGCAATACGCTTCCACCTGATTTTGCCTAGCTTTTGTGGTGGTGGTGATTGGGCTCTGGAGTGATTGAAGGTGAGTGCACCGACTTGCCGACTGGCCGACTGCAACTAACCTCGAAAGGTGTTAGTTGGGCTCTCCATGGCTGCGATGTGGAGGGAGTGGAGGCGGAGAGCCTTGGCGTGTGGCGCTACAGGGCGAAGATGTGGTGGCCGTTGGGGGGGGGGGGTATGTCGACGAGAAAGTGAGGTAAAGGGCTATGTCGTGGCTGAGTTCGTGGCAGGGTGCTCAGGACTGACTGTCAGCTCAGGCCGCTTGGACGAGCATCCGTCAATCGTGTTAGATGAATTCTTCATTTCGAAATGCCGTACGAAAGCCATGCGGAAAATGACACAACCAGATGAAGATGAACGCTGCGACCTCCCTGCACTGATGCTTTTCGTTTCTTGAAAGTGTTGGACAACTGAAAGACAATGGCGAAGGAAATCAATCCCTGTCCGCTCTGCGCCAGAAATTCGAAGGGATCCAAGCTCTTTTCTTCGTCTTGTTTTGATATGCCATGTGCGCTTCCAACACTGACCGCGTGCCATCAGACGCGGCGGAAACGCTCTACTGTATATACATTGGTGGTATCTTTTCTTCGTCTTCGTCTGTTGGACAAATACGTTGGTTTGGAGTTGAAGATGGTCTCTTCTCCGATCAGTGGCCATTGACGCCATTGGTGACGCCATTGGTGACGCCGTTGGTGAAGCCGTTCGAAGTCACCAAGCTCTTGCCTTCCCATTCGGCCATGACGGCATCGAGGGCACGCAGCAGCTCGTCCTTCCTCTCCTGACGGCACCAGCTCCCCTCGATGGCGCCACGGCAGATCCAGTCCCAGTCTTTCGTACTCAGGCCAAACGCCTCCTGCACCGCGCAATAGTTGTCGAGGATGTAGCCGCCAAAGTACGCCGGGTCGTCCGAGTTGATTGAGAAGCGCACGCCGGCGTCGATGAACTGGCGGATGGGGAGTTGCGACACGTGTTCCACGCCGCGCAGCACCACGTTGCTGATGGGACACAGCGTCAGCAGCGTCTTTTGCTCGACGATGCGCTGCATCAGCGCCGGGTCCTCTGGCAGTCGCCGTCCGTGGTCGATGCGCGTCGTGCCCAGCAGGTCCAGCGAGTCTCTGATGAAGTCGGCGGGGGCTTCCTCGCCGGCGTGTGCTGTGCGCTTCAGCCCCAGCTTCCCGGCGCGGTGGAAGAGCTCCTCGAAGAGACTGGGCGGAAAGTCCTTTTCAGAAGAGTCGAGCCCGATGCCGGCGATTTGGCCGCCCATGAACGACGCCTGCAGTTGGTCGTGCTCGAATGATGCGAGGCAGTCGGCAGGTGGCAGGTGCCGCAGGAAGCAGGCGATGAGCTCGGTTGAGATGCCGAGTTCGCGGTGCGCGCGGTCTCGCGCTGCGTTGAAGCCTTGGAGGACCACGGAGAGATCAATGCCACGGGAGGTGTGGGCTTGGGGGTCGAAAAAGACTTCGGCATGTTGCACGCCATCGCGTTGGGCGTGCTCGAAGTAGTCAAAGGCCAGTGATTCAAAGTCGGCGGCGTTGATGAGCACACTCATGCCCAGGTAGTAGTAGTGAAGAAAGTCATCCAAGGACGTGAATCTGTTGCAGAATCGGGTTAGCGTTACGGGTGGGGTTGCCGGATTGAGGAGAAGGTTGTCGAAAGACGAGGCGGAAAGCATGGCGTCGTTTCGGGGCAAGACTTACCGCTGGTAGCGCGCCAGCAGAGCTTCTGGTGAGCCAAATGCCGGGTCATCCTTGGGCAGAGCAATGTTGTTTCGTTGAGCCAGCGAGAAGAGTACCTTGGGATGTAACGCTCCTTCGAGGTGGATGTGTTGCTCGCATTTGGGAAGTGCCTGGAGGAAGGCGTGGACTGATGATTTGCACATGGCGAGAACGCTAGAAGAGACGGAGAAAAGATTGCACTGGACTCTGAAATGACAGAAAAAAGTCAAAAATGCAAAAAGCAAAGATGCAGCAGGCAATGGACGACAGAGGGTTTCAGCGCTAGAGAGGATGTTTTGTTCAAGACGTGATGAAAAAAGCCATATCTCAGGCGCCCGCGAATCGGCCGGCAGCGCCCAGTGCTAGGACCAGCAGTAGCATTCGGTGGGCGAGGCGAGGAGCACAAGCCGCAATGGTGGACATGCAGTGGACTATTGGGTAATGCTTTGGGATGGAGTAGTCGTCGTCGGCCGGATCCGAGCAGTCGGACGGACGAGGTCACTCTGAAGTCGACTTGTCAGGGCGCGATGACAGGGCACGTGAAGATAAGGGGCAACAACGGCGAGTGTCGGCAGCAGCTCCGAGGGATGGATCCCGGTGGTGGAGAGCTGAAACAACTGCCAGCCCTATTTTGGTCGTATAAGTATTCTGCTGCATGTTTCCGCTGCCGTTTGCCGTTTGCCGTGAGCCGACTGAGAATTTTATTCTTTCTCGTGTCGCAGAGGCTCTGTGTGGTTCAACAAAAGACTATTCCGAGTCAGCTTTGGTCTAGAAGGGGATGATCTGTTTTTTAGCCGCGGCTAGTTGGGTCGAGGTTGGACGTTAGCGCGCGGTACTGAGTAGAGTGGTGCAGCCAGGGTCGACTGTTGAAAGTAAAACCAGCGGACGCGGGCAGTGTTTCCTGGAAATAACAGCCAAGGCAGACAATTTGGCTTCAACAACGGCAGTTTGGACGAGGGGATGGGACACGATTGCCGACATGACCGGACCGACTGGAGGTGAGAGTTGATGCTTAACGGGATTCGGATAGTGAGCCGGAGTAGGAGGTGGTCGAGAACATGGCCATCGCAGGCGCCGGGTGAGGCCACAGTGTCTGTTTGCTGTTCCCGGCTCTCCGGCTCCACGTTGGCGGGCTCGGGGCTCACCTTTTTCTCGTGGCAAAAACGTGGCCGTTTTGACTGCCCTGCGCCACATCAACACCAGACGACGACGACGACGACGACCATGATCATCACCATCACCAAAGAGCGAGAGAAGCGGCAGCAGGCCATCACCAAGTCGAAGCCACATGAACAATTCTGAAGCATCACCAACTCTTGATACCGACAATCCTCTTGACCCCAGACACCCTCACGCACACCCCAGTCGCAAAGGCGTTGGCTGTCCAGTAGGCCAAGGTTCACCTCCGCCGCGGGACAGTGCAGGGTCAGGTCCACGCTACCCTTTTTTCCAAATGGAGCCCTCCGCGCCGCCGCTGAAACTCCCCATTCCAGAGGCACCACATCACTTTGCAACGGGTCCAGAATCATCTCTTCTTCCTTGCCCCCAGCCGCTGCCCTGCTCTTCGCGCCGCTCCCGAGCTCGCTCCACCCGCGACAATCATTGGGCTTCCACGGCATACGACCTGCTGCTGCTGTCCTACCTCCCTCCCTAACCAATTCGCTGCTGACCGTTGAATTATGACTGGTGAGTCTGCCGATGCGCTGGCTGTGGCTTAATGTGGTCTCCGCCGCAATCCGCACATATCGTACAAGTACCCATGTTGACCTCCAAAATAGATCTGCCACCCGTCGTCCCATGCTGCTGCTCCGCTGCGCTGCTTACGCATCATCCATCGCCTTTCATCAGCCTGGTCCAACGGGCAGCGTGAGAATTTTCTCGCCCTGTGCATCACTCGCAGCCTCTGTCGTCGCTAAGATCGTGTGCAGGGCTCGCACATGCCCCTCGGATTTGTTTCTTCTTTGTTCCGCTCCGGGTTTTTGACAACGAGGCATCCGCATTGGAGGCGGCCCTCGTTGATCGTCCGCTTGGCTCGAGGAACCTCGCCTGGCCTGTTGCGATCTAGGTCACCAGGGTCTCATGCACTCGTGATAGGTAGGAGCCTTTCGTCTATTTGTCTCCCCGCCACACAACTTCTCGTTGATCACGCGTAACCTGCGCCGAACAACTCTTCGCCCAATTCCAATTCAACCTCGTCCGCACGCTCTGGGTTCTATTGCTGCTGCTTACTCGAGACTTTTTGTTTGCCTGCAGCTACCTGGTCCTCCATCCCCGTGCCATCAGCCCATGGTAATATCTTGTTCCGAACAAATCGGCTTCCTCTTGTCCGCCTTCGTCGTACAATTCCACAGCCGCTCCCCTAGCACAGCCATATCGTGCGTGCGTGCTGCTGCCGCGGGGCGTTGGGGCTGCTGGCTATTCTTGTCACTTCTCCTCGAGCCATTGCGCTGATTGACTCTCCCGCCAGCCAACTGCACACATGTATCAGTGCTGACCAGGGGTTGTCCATCGAATTTCTCCTTTCAGGAAGCTCCCGAGGATTGACTCGCTCAAGTCATACTGCCTGGAGCCCTCTCTCGGTTCTTTCCGAGTGCCTGAAAGCCTCGTTTCCCCCCACCCCTCCAGCGAGCCACACCATATTTTGGTATAGGACATCCCATTGCCACATGTCTGACCGCAAAATGGACATTCCTGGCTCCAACTCCAACCCCTATTCGCGAACCTCACAACGGCCTCACGCCACTGCCAGTCACGAATCATCCTCCAACGCCTCTCCTCAATCTGGAATCCCTCCCGCCACAAGTCTCTTCGGCCTAGCCTCCTCAACACCACGTCCCCACGTCTTGCAAATGCCGTCGATCCCCCAGCAAACAATAGCACAGTCTCCAAGAAGCTACACCGCCAACGCCTATCCATACTCCACCTACGGAACATCGTCAACCTCGCCGAGCACTGCGGCCGGCAGCCTTCCAGGAAGCCTCCACGACCAAGGGGCTGATACGCCAATGGCTGCCCCAGGCATATCATCACACCTCTCTGCGTCGAGCCTGTCGGCTCAGAAACGGGCATATCGACAACGACGAAAAGATCCCAGCTGCGATGCCTGCAGAGAACGAAAGGTCAAGTGTGACGCCACAGAGACCTCGAGCTGCTCCGAGTGTTCGAGCAGGAACGTCAAGTGCCAATTCACCAAAGAGACCAACCGTAGGATGAGTTCAATCAAGCAAGTTCAGGATCTGCAAAATCAGCTGGTTGACGCAAAACAACAAATAACCCAGCTCAAGTCGATGCTCTCGCACGGAGGTGCCATGGATATCCGCAAGCAAGAGGCTGACACGCCGACGTTGAACCTTCCCGACATAATTCCAAGCTCACTCTCAAGGCAGAGCCCGCCGCAGATTACAAACTTTCACCACGTCCGCAAAAACATACGCATTTACGGCCGAGGCATCTTCAAAGCACCTCCGCACGCCCGGCCCGCCATACCTCCGGCCCTTTATCCATCGTCTGGCGCGTTACTTCCCCCCAAGCAAGTCACGGACACGGTACTGGCTCATTACTATGCGTCTTACCACTTTTATGGCCCGTTGGTGCACTGGCCGACCTTTGAAGCCAGAGTAGAAAGCGTGTACAAGGCTGGAACCTTTGAGGGAATGCCCCAAATATGGGTAGCGCTCTTTTTTGCAGTCATGGCGTGCGGCACGCTTCAATGTGTAGATCCAGCTCCAGACCAGCCAAAGGCGGACGTCGAAGGCAAAAAATTCATCGACATGGCAGCCCTCTGCATCAACACCTGGTCCGACGACACGACACTCGATCACGCCTGTGCGACGTTGCTTATCAGCCATTTTCTCAGCGAGATGAATCTCCGATCAGCGGGATGGATTTGGCTCGGTAGCGCTGTGCGGATTTCTCAGGACTTGGGCCTCCACTTGGAAGGAGAAGAGGGCGACACCAGGTCCACGCTGGATTCGGAACTGCGGCGACGCGTCTGGTGGACAATTTACACTTGGGACAGGTGAGAAGGCACGTCTTTTTAGAGACACACTCCTAACTTTCATAGGTGCCTCTCGCTCGAAGCCGGAAAGCCTCAGCTCGTACGCGACGAAGACTGCGAAGTGTCATACCCGAGTCCGGTCGAAGACCACTACATTCAACCGCAAGGAATCCTGCAGAGTCCACCGGCCAATCTCAGAAAGACTCTGCAAGGCGTCATAACCGTGGTGCGGTTTCTGTCCCAACTGCAAAGGACGATGAAGGAGCCGTGCGTGCCACGGAGCACCCTACAGACATACGACGACTACTTTCGAGCAGTCAACTCATCTTTTCCCGAGGCCCTGCAAGCGAGCTCCGAAGCGTACATCGACCCCCTGGAGGTCGGACCGGTGCTGCTCCTCCAGATAGCGCGATTCCACCTCTTCAGGCACAACTTGAACTACCGGTGCCACCACCGAGAACGCATCGAGGCGCTCAACCGTTGCTTCGAGGTCGCCCAGACCACTGCTCGATACATGGCGCGCTGCATGGTGTCGCCGCTGGCCCTGGCCGAGGTCCCAACCGACCAAGCACTGCGCGGCAGCACATGGCAGGCCCGTCTCGTTTGCGGGACCAAACACATGCTGTGCACACACCTGTGGAGATGCACACTGATCCTCTGTTTCCGGGGAGACTACGTGTCGGCGCTGACACTGGCACGGGCATCGGCCACGATCGGACGGACGCGCAAGGTCAACATTGCGTGCGGGCGGAACCTGGCCTTCTTCCTCGACCGGCTGACCGAGCGCGTCTCGGGCGGCAACATCAACCAGTCGCTCCTCGAGCTGGACGAGGAGATGCTGGCATACGTCTCGGGCGACCTGCAGAGCACCGAGCACGCGTGGGTTTGGGGCGGCGCCGAGGTGGGCGTCAAGGTCAACACTTCCTCTCCAGGAGCAACGGCCACAGGGGGGGCTCTGCGCGACTCGATCGAGACGCGCGAGTCCGACCGCATGGAGGACGTCGACCAGCAGTCGGCGCCGCGCATGAGCTTCCTGCTCACCGAGCTAGAGACGACTGAGTGGGGAGGCTGGTCGCGCGTCGAGCGCCAAATAACAACCCTCCTCGACGACCAGCGCGCACGTCAGGAGCAGCAGCAACAACAGGCTCAAATGTCTCCCAGCAGCGCGCCGTATTACCGGCCCTCGCCGCACAACGCGGGCAAGCGTGTACAGCTGACGCCCGAGATTGCCAATACCGAACCGCCTGTCACTATTGTGCCGCTCAACAGCACTGCGCCGCCAGCAACAGCATCCGCGCCGCCCGCTGCCCCAGTTGGTTTTGCGACGGGAGCAGGACCGGGGCCGCTGCCCCCTAGGAGCTCTGGATCTTCAAATGGCGGCAGTGGGCCGACGAGCGCCGGGAGCAGCACCAGCGGTAGCAATCGCATCAGCATTGCCAACATCATTTGACATTGAAGACGGGGACGACTTGGGTCAGACGTCCACCGCAAATCATCATCATCATCACCACAATCAAGTCTTTCCAGAGTCGGCGAAAGAATCAACATTTTGATCCAAGATTCTCACTCGGCGAATAACGGGGGGGGGCGAGATATACACACATTGTTTGAACTTTGAAAGATTCCCGACTTGCTCCCCTTACGTACAGTTCTCATCTTTCTTCAGGCAGGGACTTGCAAATTTTTGCTTTTCAGCATTTGCACGGCGTTTACGGACGGGGAACAATGAATCGACTTAGGTTGATAACGGTCAAGGGCTGGGTGGAGGGTTTTTCCTTTCGTACACACACATCTCATGTTGTCCTAAGTCCACCATGTGTCTTTTTTCACACTGTACAGGAGTCATGTTTTTCTTTCCTCTTTTCACATTCTCCCTTTGCCCTGCTTCCTCTTTTTCCGCTTCTCCTTCCTGGCCACAGTAGCAAGCGTTCGAGCGTCTCGTCTCCTTTTCCCTTCACCTTCGTCGTCGTCGTCGTCGTCCTCCTCCTCCTCCTCCTCCTCCTCCTCCTCCTCTTTCTCCATCATCACAATCCCATCCTCTCCTCATCATCGACCCCGTAACATGTCTCTCTCGGAACCTAGGCAAATAAGCAACAATTTGGTAATGCGGCGGGCCCAAACGTATACAAGCGGGCCGCTTCTTTCTTCACCTCTTGTCTCTCTCCTTTTTTTTTTTTTTTTCCAAACTTTCCACTTTTGGGGGTGGATGGAGCTTATTGTGATATGAGAGATGAGATTGCATCCCGTATTTTTCCTACTGACCGTACCTATCTACCGCTCAAACGTTACCGCTCCTCGATGGCCCTTTCTTTCCCTTCGATCTCCCTCATCTTCCTTCCTCCATTTCCTTGAATTTTTCCAATCATGCTGGGAGAGACCTGCCTAGTGATGTGTCGTCATTTCGAATGAGTGAACGAAAGAATGGGTAACAAGACAGACAGACAGGTCGAGTGGTCTTGGCGGCAGGCGGCAAGCAGGGGAAAGCAGAGCAAGCAGGCAACATGAAGAAGATACGCGCGCGCCTTTGTCGGGTTAGTTAGCGCACATAATACCTACGTACATACCAAAATCCCAAAGAATCTCGAAATTCAGAAACTCTCACTCTGTTGAGAGTACATACGTCCGTACAGTAGTCGCAACATCAAACCGTTGAGCCAGTGACGAGGCCCTCGGCTCACTCCACCGGCGGCGGAGGCGGCCGTTTGCGCCGCCGCCCATCCGTGAAGGAAGGCCGCCCGCCTGCCGGCACCAGCTCCTGTCTGGCTTGGGCTGTCAAAACGGGAGCGCCGGACGGACAGACGGACCCCTGGTGGCCTGGCGACACCAGCAAGCGGGCGACGGGCGAACGGCCGAGCGGCGGCGCGGCTCCTCACCAAGTTACGATCAGGAAGAGTCTGGAACGCAATGTGGCCCCCAGAGCGAGTGGAGAGACGGACTGCTAGCAGATGAGGCGGCCAGGGCAGCAGTGCGCTGCGCGGCTTGGCGGGGCGGGCATGCAGAGCAGAGAGATGCGATGCGGTGGGTCGGGCAGGGTGCGGACTCGCGGAGCGATGCGAAGGATGCGATTGGTGGAGGGGTGTGGTGGGTGGGATGAGATGAGCGAGTCGTCGACGCGCACGACGCGTGGGTTTGGTGCGTGTTTGACCTGGACTAGGATAACTATGGATATCTCGGTAGGTAGGTAGGCTGAGCGCGCGTCCTCTTTCTTCATGGAGCAAGTCTGCCTGAGTAAGTCCCTAGGTAGAGTGAGTGAGTGGTGCCGGGGCAGCTCCGAAAGGGAAAGAATGTGCCGTTCCTGGTTGCTGGATGGGAGGTCGGTGGTGTGGTTCCGTGGAAATGCTTGGTGTTTGATTGACAGACTGATCCATGGCGACATCCATGGCTATAATACGATAAGAAAGTAGGGCGAGTAGGTTAGATGGAAAGTAGGTGTAGCGAGAGCAAAGGAAATAGGGAAATGGAATCCAGCCAGCCAGCCAGCCCGTCCAGGATTTGCTGTACAGGCTGTGTATTCGTATTCCAGATTAAAGCAGATGAGATTCTCTCACCATCCAAGACTTCATCCATCAGAACAACCTCACCTTTTGAACGGCAGCTGGATAAACAGAAGCAAGCGCCCACCCGCCTACCAACCGAACGCGATCACCGATAGAACCGAGTAATGAATGCGATGGATGCCCCCGATCTCGTGCGTGCGCCGTGCAGCACCAGGAAGCAGCAGGCTGCTGAGTGCCCGGGTAGCGGCCGGGCGTGTTGGCCGCGTCGGCGAGCGGTTGCCGTGGGTGCGTGCGTTGCGTTGGGGGACCAGGTCTGGACATGGAGTGCCTGAAAAGCTAGCCAGACTGCGCCCTCTGCACCCGAGTGCGTTCGGCAGACTGGGATCAGGGTCATGTTACAGAAGTGTCCTTTGTCAGGGTTTGAGAAAAGAAAGGCTGGAGTTGGTGATGGGCTCTGGCTCTGTCTTTGATGTTGTCGTGTCGTACGGTGATGGTGGTGGTGGTACGGACGGGTAGCGGATGCGATAGCGTGGCAGTCAGTCGGCGAGCCTGCATGGGGACGAGAAGATGAGAGACGATTTGTAGAGAGAAGTCAAGAGGATTGTTGGAGTCTGAGAGGATATCTATACGCAAGCAGCATTCGAACATCTGTCGCAGTCTGTAGAGTTCGTGGATGGTTGTTGAAGAGCAATTTGGGAGCGGTGCCAGGCAGGCACTGGCCCGATTAGGCCTAGCGCCAGACGCGAATATCTTCACGCCGACGCGCTTTCCAAAGACAGGAAACGGCCACTTGAACACAACAACAGCAAGAATCTGCCTGAACACTCAACACGCGGCGACTTCCAACAAAGTTTGTCTCCAATTTGGTACTCACAGATCAAAATCTTCTCCTCCGAACATCATCCCTCGCACTATTGGATCATCGTTCGACACTCGCCAATCGTCGACCAGCACAACTGCAGCGGGTAAGGGCATGCAAACGCTGCCAGCTGGCCAATCACCCATCTGACAAAGCCGGTCGTCACGGCCTGACAAACGTACCTCTCAGTGACACGCAGCTCATAAAAGTCTTCAACTCCGGTGTGGCCGTGGCCTGTGACTGCCTCCTTTCCTCGCATTCACCTCACGAACAACGACAAAATGGCCGACCCTCGTCAACTGGGAAATTGTACCATGTGTGGCAAGGTAGACTGGCGCAAGTGCACACGCTGCAAGAACATCATCTACTGCTCCACAGACTGCCAGAAAGCCGACTGGAAAACGCACAAGCTGCTGTGCCAAACTTATTCGAAGTTCAACTTTCGGACGCGTCCCAGCCCGTTCCACCTTCTCGCCATTCTTCTTCCGGAGAATGACACGAAACCGAAGCTGATCTGGATCAACTGCCCCATGTTTGGCGAGGGCAACCGCTTCGGCTCTCGCAGCTACCGACTCGCAGACACTGAGCCACTCCTGGGCGCACCGATGTCCAATGCGTGCATTGAGTACAACCCCAGACTGGACATGGAACTGACCGAAACCCTCCGCTTCGACTTTCGAGAGAACTTTCTCAGCGACGGCTCCGGAATCAACCAGTGCGTTCGCGCCATGACCGACGCCGGCACTCCTGCCTATTGGCGTGGCCCCATCATCGTCTACATCATGGGAGGAGAAGGAAATTCTTCGGCCGGGATGACGGACATGGCTCTGTCCGATTTCAGACACGTCGTCGACTACTTCAACCATTTCAGGGACAAGAACCAAGAGACCAAACTTTCCAACGAACTGCTCGAGACGCAATTCGGCTTCAAGACCATGAGTCTCAACCCAAGCAACGAGGGAACCAGCACCAAGGACGCCGGCTCTAAGGAGAGCACCTCCAAGGAGAGCACCTCAAAGGACAGCACCTCGAAGAACAACACCTCCAAGAAGACCAACGACAATGACACGGTGGTGGGAGTCCGAATCAACTGCGCTGGCCATTTCAGACTTCACAACAGACCGATGTTTGAATCTGTACAGGTGCCAATGTCAGATCCAATTTTCGATGGCAGAATTGGTAAAGACCGTTGGACCTCTGACGTTGCGCAATGTCTTGGAATGCCTCTGTTCACGCGCAAGTACCCCAAAGTTCCGGAATGGACGCCATTTGGCTTGAACGACAATCAGCAAGCAACGTTCCTCCATCTCAACTGCAAGGACAGGCCAGGCGAGCTCTTTGGCTGGGGATGGGTGCCGGCGGCGTGGCAAGAAGCTGCAGGGAGCATCCTCGTGGTTCGTCAAGACAGGAAGCCACTTCATCCACTCCACATCGAGGCTCTTGCGGAGTATTGTGCTGTGAGGGTCCAATCGCTCTTCGAATCAGTGCTTGAAAGCTTCCCCTCGAACAATCCGGCGACGACGGCGGTCAGGAACGCCACTGTGTCAAAGATCAACCGGTGGGATTTCGAGAGCGACAACTGGCCAAGGGCTCTTGCCAGGAATCGCCAGGAGGGCGGCGCGCCGGTTGAGAACCCTTTCAACATCTGATTGCTCTTCCTAGCTTCCAGTCAGAGAAGCTGCTGGAACAACATCTGAAAAGAAGATGCTCTTTTATTCAGACTTCATGAGCTCAGTCGATAGCTGGTTTCCCATTCCACGTGCAGTTCTTCAATATGATGACTATGCATGGTCTTTATCAAATTCGAGGTGAATGTAATGCCTGAGTCCAGCGATTCATGTGCTTTGTGAGGTTTGGAGCCCAAATCGTGATACTCATAGTAATACTTTTGGCCTCTCTGCATGGGAAGCTGAATGCTTCGTGCTGTCAACCCTTCGATGACGTCCTAGAAAGGTAGTACGCTCAGGGCACTGACCCGATAAGGCCTAGCGCGCACCCGTACATCTTCGTGCGTCAGCGTGAGAACGCGACCTCTCCTCTATAAAAGACTCATCAAGGTGGGATCGAATCAAAGCACTCTTCAGTAGTGTCGTGACAACTTTAGTGGTGAGACAAACGATTCAACCAAGACGAGTGGTCCCGGCGGCTTGCCTACCACTTCGCAAAGCGCCTCCTCACGAAAGACGAACAATCACCTGCACACTGCGCGCTGAAAGCTTCCCGACACCCAACGCGCGACTAATTTGAAAAGTGGACCTCTCTACCTGCTCCGCCACTAATGCTACTACCACCCTCTTGGGTCTTTGTTGTTTAAATGGTTCAGATCTTGTTGTAGCAACATCAAGGCGCCAAACCACAGGCTGCAAACCAAGTCTGCTCGCGCACGCTTTGCTTAATGCCCCTTTTATTTAGGACTGCGGACTTTGTGGTCTTGCGGCCCATGTGAATATCCATTGTTAAGCTATGATTCAGTCAGTCTGACCTACAATTGTAGGGGCCCTACTTTTGGCCAATCAGGCCAGATTTTGACTGCAACACCTTTCATACTCATCTCCCCTTTACCTGCGCTGTGCTCAGTCGACAGTTTCCACAATATCTACTAATAGTGTAGTTTGTGGTCTGACTGTCACATAAATGGAAGATGGTGATTGTGAGTTGGCACTGCATGCGCAGCTGCTCGACAGCTGGCTGCATCTCATACGCTGGCTGGCGCAGGTAATTGGGAAGATGGGGCTTGCTCGTAGATCACACAGACCTCTCCTTCGCCCATCTTCTCTCGAACTAGTGGGTCGTCGTTCGACACACGCAGAGCGGTCTCGAGTCGCCCAGCATAATCGCTACGGGTAAGTGCATATCTTCGCTGGAATCCGACAGATTAGCAAGCTGACCAAGCTGGCTGACGCGGCTGTACCGCGTTGGATAAACTTACCGCTCAGTGGCACGAAGCTCATAAACTTTTCGCTTCGCCGTTGAGCATAGGTATCTCCGTGCTTCTTCCTTCCCCACATTCCGTCTCACAACAATGGATGACCTTCAGCCCAAAACATGTGCCATTTGTGGCAAAGAGGGCTCGAAGCATTGCGCGCGTTGCCAAAGCATCGATTACTGCAGCACGCAATGCCAGAAATCGGACTACCCGACACACAAGCTACTATGCCGAACTTTTATGGAGTTCGACGCTTCGGCACGACCCAGCCCGCAGCATTTCCGCGCTATACTTTTTCCTGAAGATGAACAGAAGCCGAAGATCATTTGGCTCCACTGTCCATGGATTGAAGACGATGAAGGCCGCTTTGAATTGCCAGACGTCGAGCCGTTCCTAGGCGACGATTCCATATCAAGGACGAGGATAAATTTCAACCGCCGGCTGAAATGCTACCTGCCCGATTACACCAACATCAGATACCGTGACGCATTTCTCGAAGGTGGTTCCAAGCTCAACCAGTGCATCCGCGCAATCACAAACACCAGCACTACTCCCTATTGGTGTGGCCCTATCGTCGCTCTCGGCTGTAAAGGATTTGAATACTACAGTTCCACGGAAAAGATGCGCGACGTGAATTTGTCCGACTTTAGACACCTTGTCGATTACTTCGACCTGTGGGACAAAGGGGGTAGTGAGCACCAGCAGAGCACGAAGGACAAAGACATGGTTTCGGGAGTCCGAATCAACTGCTTGGGCGATTTCCAAGTTTGCAAGAGGCCAAAGTTCGAGCCTGTTGAGGTATCACTGTCGGATACAGTGTTCTGTGGAAACACTGGCATTGATCGTTGGACCTCTGACATCGCAGATCGCATCGGTTTACCTGTTTTCACGCGAAAGTACAGCCCCGACGCGAGATGGGCGGAACAAAAAAGTGCGTTGGACGGATCCAGCTACGAGAACAACCAAGAGGCTACCTTCCTGCATCTAAACTGCAAAGATAGGCCAGGTGATTTCATGGGTTGGGGCTGGGTTCCAATGGACTGGCAGTCCGGTTCTGGCAGTGTTCTCGTCGTACGCCAGGACAAGAAGCCTCTTCACCCATGGCACTTGGAGGCTCTCTCCGAGTACTGTGTCGACCAAGTCCAACCAATCTTTGAGGCTGCGCTCGAGAAATGTCCGCCGAAAGACCCGAATGATCCGAGGACGATTGCGATCAGGAACGCTGCGCTGGCGAAGATCTCACGGTCGAACTTCTTGGAAACTTGGTGGAGGGTTTCGGACAGGAACCAGGTGCCGAATCCTTTCAGCATTTAATGCTCCTCTGGTTGCACCTCAGTCAATTATTGGATTGGCGTCGTCAAATGTACTTCTCTTTGCTTCGAACATCTTGAGCATGATATCGTGAGCTGGCAAAATTGACAGTTGATTTGTTCTTGCCTCGTTATGAACGTGGATTGCGTCGATATAGTCTTCAAAGCTGGGGCATTGCCTCAGTCCAGTGATAAATGTGTCTTCTGAGATTTGGAGCCCAAGCCGTGGTATTCGCATTGCTCTTGCTCTCTGTGCATAGGTAGCTGACCGCTTCGTGTTTTTGAACCTTCAATGACGTCCCAGGAGTGAGTGCTCCTTGTATGCGCGCATGCAGACATGGCAATTTCCGTAGCCTACTGAAGCTGGCCATGACTTGTGGTAACAAGCCTCATTTGCCGCCCCGCGTAGGAGGTTCACCAATGGATGGCGTTCAGCAAACGCAGCGTGGCAGGATGCTAGAGGCGCTGCTCCTGCCTCCTAAATTCTGAGGGATAAAGAGATGAAAAACAAACGGAACTGCGGCATTCGGAAAGCGGCACCGGCCGTTGGTTTGTCGCACAGAGGCGCGCGAGTGTGGATCGGTGGGGCGTTTCGAATCAAGCTTGGAGCTGGAGCTAGGAGCTACCACCACCTGCGAACTACAAGCTTCTCTTCATTGTACACTTGCAGCTCTACAGGGAGGCATCAAACGCCTCTGGCTGAAGTTGGTGGCTTCAATGGCTAGAGCGGACGCCAGTCGATAGTCAGGAACGACTTCAGGGCGGTGACGGCATAGTGACCCGGCGAAATCAAGGCACCTCAGTGCGCGTCACTCACGGCACGGCGTCAGGGCAGCACCAGCACTGCCACGCTCGCGGGCGTCAAACGGCAACAACGACTGGCTGCGATGGCTCCACGAGCCCAACTTCATGTTTCGTCTCGGGCTGCTCTTGCCCCGTCAAATAACAGTCTCCGGAAAACAAGCTCAACCAAGCTTTCGCGCCAAGCGACTACCCGCACTGTGCTCCCTGGCCTTCCTTTTGTTCTTCAGCTCCCTCCATCACTCTTCATCCACATCCTCTCCCTCTTCTCTTACAACCCTACAGCCCTATCTTCTGCATCCTTTACCCTAGCTCCCTTGCTTCCAACACTACTCATCCACCATGGTTCACCTCGCCCGCGTCCCGACCGACAAAATGGTCGATGCCCCCCTGGTTCAGGGTATGAGCAACCTCGACATCCAGGACCTTGAGCCCGATACCGTCACTGCCTCTGTCTATGGCTCCAGATTTGCCGCCCAGGACATTCCCCGGCACGAGATGCCTGAGAGGGAGATGCCCAAGGAGATTGCATACCGCTTGATCAAGGACGACCTTTCGCTTGACGGAAACCCGACTTTGAACTTGGCTTCTTTCGTCACCACCTACATGGAGAAGGAGGCTGAGAAGCTGATGGCTGAGAGCGCTGCAACCAACTTCATTGACTACGAGGAATATCCAGTGTCCGCGGACATCCAATCTCGGTACTTCCCCAACCTTTCAATGTTCAAGCCAAAGTAGACTTACACTCCGGTCAGATGTGTCAGCATGATTGCTCGCCTGTTCAACATCCCATCTCATGAAGAGGACACCAATGCTATGGGCACAAGCACCATCGGCTCCTCCGAGGCGATCATGCTCGGCGTCCTGGCCATGAAGAAGCGCTGGCAGAACAAGCGCAAGGCCGAAGGCAAGCCATTTGACAAGCCCAACATTGTCATGAACTCTGCCGTCCAGGTCTGCTGGGAGAAGGCCGCCCGCTACTTTGAGGTTGAGGAGAAATACGTGTACTGCACCAAGGACCGCTACGTGATTGACCCCAAGGAGGCCGTCGACCTGGTTGACGAGAACACCATTGGTATCTGCGCCATCCTAGGCACTACATACACTGGAGAGGTAAGCTGATTGCTCCCTTTCTGACTTTGACCCCCTTCTCACAAGAAACAGTACGAGGATATCAAGAGCATCAACGACTTGCTCGTGGAGAGGAACATCGATTGCCCCATTCACGTCGACGCTGCCAGTGGTGGTTTCGTTGCGCCCTTCGTCAAGCCTGAGCTGGAGTGGGACTTCCGCCTGCCCAAGGTGGTGAGCATCAACGTCTCCGGCCACAAGTACGGCCTGGTCTACCCGGGTGTTGGCTGGGTTGTCTGGCGTGACCCCGAGTTCCTCCCCAAGGAGCTCATCTTCAACATCAACTACCTTGGTGCCGATCAGGCTTCCTTCACGCTCAACTTTTCCCGTGGTGCAAGCCAGATCATCGCTCAATACTACCAGATGATCAGGCTCGGCAAGCATGGATACCGTTCCATCATGAAGTGAGTACTCTGCCCAATCCATATCTCCAGCCGAATCAGATGCTCCAGCGCCCTGCAACCATCAGGGGGTTGGAATTCTCCTACTATCAAACTCGATCAATGCTTCATTTGCACGTTACTGACTTTTTCTAGCAACTTGACCCGGACCGCTGACTACCTTGCGAGCGCTTTGAAGGCTCTTGGATTCATTTTGATGTCCGAGACCGGTGGCAACGGCCTCCCCCTGGTTGCCGTCCGCATTGACCCTACCAAGGGCAAGCACTACGACGAGTTTGCCATTGCCCACCAGCTGCGTGAGCGTGGTTGGGTCGTCCCCGCCTACACCATGGCCCCTCACAGCGAGAAGCTCAAGTTGATGCGCGTGGTTGTCAGGGAGGACTTCTCCCGCCACAGGTGTGACGCTTTGATCCAGGACTTTAAGCTCGCCCTGGACACTCTGGACAAGATGGATGCTCACAGGATTGAAGAGCACAAGTTGTAAGTGTTGAATTCCGGCATGCGTTTGTGAATGCGTGGCTGACGAAATCAACAGGCACCTGCAGAGGAACGCGGTCAACACTATCAAGTCTGCTCACCGCAAGAGCATGAACAACCACTACAGCGACGACCACTCGCTGCATGGCAAGCACGACAAGACCCACGGCGTCTGCTAGACAGCTTGTGCAACTCTTCCTGAAGAGGTGTAACGTAGCCACCTCCTCACGGCCGAGGTCCGAGACATGCATCTATTGTCTTAAGCACAGACTTCGAGGAAACGAATCTCCTACAGTTCTGGGTTCAACACAAAATCAGCAAGGCGACTTGTGAGAATGCTGCCTAGACGGGCCAGCGACTCGATTGGGAACCGGTAACCAAAAATGAAATCAACTTGGGCTCTCTTCTCCGCTTCAATGTGTGAAAATCGTGCAGCTAACATGATCAAAGTCTTTGTTCACCGACTAACTTAGTGACAGTGGCTTCGAATCTGAACAAAAAGGAATGAATCGAACGGCCACGAGTTGCACAGCTGACAAGTGTTTCACTTGTTTCTCGGTGTAGCCCTAGAAGGAAATCCACGATTTCGGATACGACGGCAGCAGCCGATTTCCTCTTGTACTCTGTTCCACAAGTCTCTCCGAGAGCTTATCCTCACGTCGATTGTGTCTCGTACTGGTTTAATTCTCCGAGGAACACGGCTTGCGATTGACCGCTCATTGTTGATAAACAGGGAGACAAGCGAGCGACCACTGATTGAGCTTCTTCGATTATTGAAGCTATCATTATCTCAATTTTGAGAAGGGCAAGGAAACATCAGCCTTGCTTCCTCTCCCGGCTAGCGTCCGCTCGAGGTCAACCTGTCACGTTTCGAAGATTTAGCTCCGTCTCTGTAACATACGAGCGGCAATGTTCGAAAAGTTACAGGGATATCCCACACAATAGGCCACACAGCCCCGTCAATGGTCTTTGCGCCTTTCCCCAGGATCTTCTCCACAGAAGTGCCCCCTTGCGGAGGATCGCCCAAGCCCAGCGCCTGTTCCGCTGCAGCAGCCAAGGGCTCGAGCGTAAGGCTGCTTTGCAGCATGTCTGCTTTCTGCAATCCAAAGATCTCTCAATTCGGAAGGGCGCATCAAGTAGCATAGTTGCCGTGTGTACTGCACTTTGCCCAGGATGGCTGGGAGATCGAGGGCTGCAGCGGCAAGCATATCCCTATGGAGTCTAATCAAAAGCTAACCAACAGATGCGCAGCTAAGACAGCGAGGGCTCCGAAGGGTTTGCCCGCTGCGGCTTACGTATCGCACGGTACCTGACCTTTACCACCTGTCCCTTTTCGAAGCTTTCGCTATTCGGCCATTGGCGATGTAATGTCTGCCACCAATTGTCGTTGACTTTGCTTGCCAATCCCCATCCATTCAGTCATTCTTCGCAGTTAGACTAGCTTCGGAAGACTTCGACATCTATCTAGTACGCTCACGTTTCTTTTTCCCCGCTGCCGCTGCTTCGCGCGGCGGGTGTCGACAGACAATCGGAAGCCCGGTAACTAGACGACGATGTTGCTCCACTACCACCAAACGCGCGCCATACTCATCACCGCCCTCTTCCTCGTCTTCTGCCTCCTTGCGCTACTGCGCAGCGCCATCATCTCGCAAACCTCGTTCTCTACCAGCCATGCTGCGACGCACCTTCGCGGAATGTCGTTTTGGAAGAGCGCGCACATGAAGCTACAGAATCCGCTGGGACACCGCGATGACTGGAGGGTGCCGCTCGATACGGA
Source organism: Phyllosticta capitalensis (assembly GCF_038381095.1). Taxonomy (NCBI): domain Eukaryota; kingdom Fungi; phylum Ascomycota; class Dothideomycetes; order Botryosphaeriales; family Phyllostictaceae; genus Phyllosticta; species Phyllosticta capitalensis. The sequence goes on along the minus strand of NW_027117444.1, from coordinate 760,315 downwards.
GAGGATCATAACGGCCTCGGTGCAGTATGAGCCGGACAATGAGCTATATGAGAGAGCACTGAAGACGCATGAGCGATATGCGGAGAGATGGGGCTATGGATTTGAAGTCCTTCGAAAGGAACTGCTAGACGGGTGGTGGGGCAAATGGAGCTGGCTGCTTGGTATCGTCGCAAGAGAATTGAACAAGCAGGCCGAGGAAGGAGTGCTGCCCGCGGAGTGGATCATGTAGGCCTCAGCCCACTCATGGTATTCATTTTGATCGTCGAGCTGACTATACGCAGGTTCGTCTCACCCTCGACCGTTGTCACGAATCCCCATCTCCCAGCCTCCCTCTTCCTTCCCCCTCGAAAACACCACCTCCAAGATCCAAACACGACCAATCCCACACACGAAAAACCACTTGTAGATTTCTCCTCCACCTACTTCGTCGGTACCTTTGACACGACAAACCCAATGCTGCCGGATCCCTCCCTCCCAGCTCTCTCCACGACATCCTTCTTCATGCGCATCAACAGGTGGACATTCCACTTCATCGCCCGCATGCTCGTCACCCCCCTCAACTTCCCCACCTTCGTCGACGAAGCCTCAGCCATGGCACTCACACTCAACGAAATGATCAAGAACGAAGGCCTACGCTGCGCCATCACAGAACCCGCGGCCTGGTTCGCGGGAAGCTACGACCTCGCCCCAGGCTCCCCCGAAGCCAAAGCAAAGGAAGAGGAAGATCCGGACATGGCCGAGATTGGCGGGATAGCAGGACCGCCGCGGCTGGTGGACTGGTTCCCGGAGACGCTGGGCGGGCGGCGCTGGATGGCCATGAAGCAAGTCCTCGACGAGGTCGACGCGCAGACGGACCCTCTGGCCTCGCGCCGCCGCAAGAAGACGCAGGGCAAGTGGCTGCGCAAGCACGGCCACGGCTCCGCCAGCCTGTCGTCCTACTCGTCCTCGTACTCGCCGCAAGTCAGCTCCGGCGGTGACGACAAGGACAAGGACGACAAGACGTCCTCGGCCAACGAAACCGCCCTCTCGACCGAAGCCAAAACGCTGGCCCGCCTGCGCGCCGGCGCGGCACCGCCCGACCCGGCCGCCATGGCCGCCGCGCACGCGGCCGTCGACGCTTTTTGGGCGCGAGCCACGCGCGCCCGTTTGGCGGTTGCGCAGGCCGAGGAGCTGCTGGCGCGCTGGCGCGAGACGGACCAGCAGGACCGGCCGTGGTTCGAGGACGTCAAGGACCGCATCAAGGGGGTGGAGCGCGCGGTTGCGTGGACGGGCGGCAAGGGCGCGGTGATTAACGAGACGCTGGCGTGGATGAGGGACGCGATGGCGGGAGGCGGCAAGATTGAGGATGACGGGGCGTAGATTGGGGAGGGTAGAGAGGGAGTTGCGTTGGGAGGTCGGTCAAGCAAGATGGCTGGAGTTTTTGGTTGGATTGGATTGGAACTGGACCGGAATTGGATTGTGTTGGATTATTGGGCCGGCCGGCTTGTTTTCCAGGAGCTGGGTCTGTATTATGCTTGCCAGGCAGATGTGTAGTCTCTTTTGAATTTATGGACCTCAAGCAGCCAGTGTAATCTCCAGCCATGTGCGCGTTCACGAGGAGCACTCGAGCATACTGGCATCTTGACGCGTGTGTTTAGGGGGCGTTCAGCAGCTCAACCCCCCCACCCCCCACTAAGATCGCGGTGCTAATGAAGTGCGCTTCAAAGTCAGGAAGCGCGACTTCATCACTTAATGGAGGAAAGGCTCTCCCCACATGTCAAAGCGTGGGTTTGCCTGTTTGTCGTCTTCGCCCCTGAATGTAGCCAAGTCTGAACTCTTGAAGTTCAAAATCTCAATCATTCATCTACAAAAACGTCTGCTACTATTTTATCCAATCTCGTGTCATCAAAAGCATACATACCCAAATGGAGCAAGAAAAAGGATAAGAGAAGGAAAGTAGGTATATCCGACCAACGCCGCGTGCAAGTCTTTCGTGTATATGTACGCGAACTCATAATCAACAAGAGGAAAAAAAGAGAGAGAGAAAAAGATTGCCCCCAAAGCAGCCTCTTTCCTCACACCAACCTACGCGTCCCTCCTCCCCCGCTCAACCGTCACGACAGTCTGCGCACCGCTCGCCGCAACGCCCGACGTCTTGGCCGCCTGCACCACGCTCTTGACGTCCTTGCCGCCGCTGCCGACCCAGTTGTCCAGCAAGCGGCCCACCTCGCGGAAGCTGACGGGCTTGATCAGGAAGAGGTCGACGCCGGCCTCGAAGGCTTCACTCTGGTCGCGGGCGCTGGCGAGCCCTGTCAGCGCGACGACGAGCGCCGGCGTGATGGGCTGCTTCCGGGGGGAAGGAGTGGGCTTGGCGCTGCAGCCTGCCGGCGTGTTGAGGCTGTCGGTCGTGCCCGGCGTCGAGGCGGGCGTCGACGTCGACGTGGTCGCGGTAGACGACGTTTCCGAAGGTCCCGTCGCCGCGGCGTTGGCGGCTTGCTCGGCTGCTTCGGCGTTCCATCTGGCTTCCGCCTCGCGGATCTGCCGCGTCGCGTCGAAGCCGTTGAGCACGGGCATGGAGATGTCCATGAAGATGATCTCCGGCGGCGCGGGCGGGTGTTGCTGGGTGAGGAGCTGCGTGTAGATGGAGACGGCGTCGGCGCCGTTGGAGGCCGTGTAGGCCGTTGGGAGAGGCGTGCGCTTGAGGAGGTATGTGCGCAGAAGACGGAGGTTGACTTTGTTGTCGTCGACCAGGAGGAGGCGTGGAGGCCGTTGGGATGCGGCGGCGGGTGTTGGTGGTGGTGCAGTGGTGGATGAGGGCGAGGGGGTGGGGATGGGGAACGAGGGGGCGCGGTTTGGCGAGGACACGGGCTGCGGGAGAGGCGGTCCTTCCGGAGGCGTAATGTGGGCTGGCTTGTTGCTCGTGTCGCCATTTTCTTCCGACGGCTTTTTGGGAAAGGGGAACTCGGACTTTTGCTCGACAGGATTGGTTTGCGCCCCGGGTATTGCGCCCATAGCCACCTGTGCGGCGATACTGTCTTCATTGCCGAGGACCTCACCTTGTTGAAGAACGCGGATTTCGGCTCCGTTGTCTTCCCGGGGCAGCCTGAGGTGCTGGATTGATGCAGCTGCTGTGAGTGTCTCTTGTACAGATTGTTCCGAGTGTTCTGTGACCGTTTCGAGACCAGCTCCCTTCTTGCCGCCCTCCATACGCTGAGCTCGATGGTCGAGCACGTTTCGAAGTGCTCGGCTCAGCTTGTACGGACCTACAGGATGAGGGAGATACTCGGTGTACACATTCTTTAGAAGACTGTCGGTCATGGAATGCTTCTGAGTGTTGGAACGGCTGACAAGGAGAGCGGGCGCGTCGGGGGCACCACTAATGACGGCCGGACAGGCCTTGATGAGGGCGGGCAGGTCGAATTCGTCGCATCCAACCAGGTCTGCTTTGACATCGGGCGTCCAGTCGACCACGTGGGCAAACCCATACCACTCTTTCATGTAGTGGGTGATGGTGTCTCGGACGCTGTCGACGGAGATTCGCGTCAATTCGTCCGCAATCTTGTAGTCCTTGGCAATAAAGACTGCCACAGTCTTTCCTTGACTTAGCTTGCGAACTTCCTCCAGCGTCGACTTGATACCGGAGTCACTGGTCATGCCCGAAGACACCGACACTGGCGCCGATGACGGGGTCGAGCTGGCTGTGGTCCCAGGTCCAGACGGGCCCTTTACCATGGGCAATGTTACCACCACCTCAGTCCCCATGCCTACGGCGCTCGTGATGTGGACGTCTCCATTGAGCATTTCGACAATGGAGCGCACAAGAGACAGTCCGAGACCGATGCCTGGGTTCAGAGGTGACTCCTAAAGTTGACATTAGAAAATAAACTTTGCAATGGCAAGTAGGAACTGAGTGGGACAAGGAGCATTCACGTACCTGGGCAAAAGGGATGAAGAGTTTGGTGTTGAGATATTCTGGCGAGATGCCTTGGCCAGAGTCGGAGACTGTCAATGTTACGATACTCGTAGCTTGAGGCTCTTGGCCATCGCTCTTGCCATTGCTCGAGTCTTTAAGATCCTTTGCCTCGAGCTTGACCTTGACAAAGCCCTGCTTTGTGTATTTGAGGGCATTTCCCAACAAGTTCATCGTAATGCGACGCAGAGCTCCGGGCTGAGTGATGAAATTCCATGAGGGCCTGGCGTCAATGTCCAATATTACTTCGACGGGGGACCTGGTGATTGGTGGAAGGTTACTTTGCCCGCTGGCAGAAGGAGATGTGGGGAGGCGTTGGATGGTGGCCTCTAGATTTGCTATGTCTTTGAAGACATGGCCTATAGAAACTCCTTCCACAACTTCTTCAGTAATGGCTGCAATATCCACAGACTCATAAATGTTGAAAGTAGGCTGAGACATTAGGCTGGCAGGGTTCGTCGAATTCTCCTTGCGCGACTTTTTGGCCTTTCGAATATTCTTCTCGAATGTGTTGATCTTTGAATAGTCTAGCACCATATTAATGGTATCCAGCAAAGTTCTTGCGCAGCTGTCTGCAGTGGAAATGAGCGATGTTTGATACGAGCTGGTCTCGGTGACGTCCAGCAACTCGCAAGACGCAAGTATACCATGGAGAGGCGACCGAAGCTCGTGAGAAATACTACCGATAAAGTCGCTTTTTTGTTGATCTGCGACGACGGTGGCCAGTCTCGCAATTTCGGTCATGACGCAGTTGCAAAAAGCGATGGCGTGCAAAAAGTCGGGGCTGTGTGAGAAGGTGCGAAAGTCCGAAGTGTTGTAGGCGAAGCAGGCAGTCCAACGGTTCAAGGATTCATCCCAAACAGGAAGTAGCATCACTTGACGGGCTCCGGGAAAGTGTCGTGCAAGAATTGCAGCTTCACTTCTTGAGGCCGGTTTTCGCCTGTTTTCCGGCGGACCCAAATTGAGGTTGGACAGCATCTCTTCCCCAGAAGAACCTTGCGTCAATCCGTCGTCTCCAAAGCTGTAGAGCTTGCCACGCATGTGTCGTCGAATAAGTTTTGCCAGGTCCACAGGGGAAAGGGGTATAAAGGAGGGTCCGCCGTTTTTAGTTTCCGCGTTGGAAGCTTCCGTATAAGCCAACACCTCAGCACGCTCACTTGGATCCAGAGAAGCGTTCGCAGTATTTACGTCGGCCTCGGGAGCGGTTCCGATGAATTCTGCCAGTGCCTCATCTCGGGGCGAGGGGTTGTCGTCTTGGATATCGGCCAGCGTGGACAAGGACATCTTTTTCGAAGTCACTGAAGGTTTCCCAATGCCATCAGGACGCAGTTCCGCAGCCGTGCTCATGAAAACAACGCCGCCTCCATTATGAAGCATCAGGCTTTCGAAGAGCAACTCGGACGCGCGCTCCAGCGTTTCCAGCCGATCGCCCTCGGCCACCCGTGGGCGGGATCCCACCTCGGATTCGTCTCCCGATTCATCCGAGTCCTCTGTACCATGTGGCACTCGGTCACGGTCGAACCTCCGCACCATTTGGGGGCCCTTGACCGGAGACTTGGGCATCTTTTGGGTCTTTCCGTTCCCGATTGGACTCCTGGCCTTCGCACTCTCGCTCCGTGCACTTCTCGTAGTCTTGTATTCGCCAGGAGAACTGCCAGAACGCGCGTGCTCCATCTGGATGCTCGAGTTCCGCTTTCGTTTGCGCAAGTGATTTTCAGGGTCCACAAATGCCGCAAGACACATGTTCATGTTGACTGCTCTTCGTCGATCCTCTTTCTCCTTGCGCAGTTCCAAATGAAGCATGACGTTGCTGGCCATGGTCGTAAGGACTGTGATAGCATTAGTTTCAAGATCTTAATTTCCCTTCTTTCCAGCACAATGGGTGAGGGAAGAACTGCCAACTCCAAAATTTTGCGCCCAAGTCGCGCAGCCTACAGTGAGTATTCACATCACTGAATGGAGCCGTGTGTGTACAAAGAGCATCTAAGCGCTCCCGCCCCGCCTTGAAGTTGACATTTCTTTTGCAGCCCACTGTGCCAGTTTTGATTCCGGAGATCTAGGCAACAAACATTTTAGAGATGCAGCGCTCAATGTTTCGCGTGCTCGAGTGTCCATGGCAAAGAGTGATCCGATAGGAATCCCCTTCTTCGTACAAAGTGGAACTCCAACATAGTATCGAAAGTGGGGCTCTCCCTTGACAAACGGCAAGTTCTGGAACCGCTCATCCTGTGAAAGGTCTGTAATCTCGTAGCAAGCGGGTCTTCCATTCGCAGTGGACTGCTTGATGGTTTGTTCGCACAGCCTCCCAGCCTTGGGTACCGATTGGCACTGTCACGGACGTCAGCACAATGGCGCAGCGAATGCGACCGCAACAACGAGGCTTACACCGGCCCAGATGTGTTCGGCCAAGGTCCCGCCCTCTTGGACGTCTTCGAGGTCGAGTGTCTGTGTGGATTCTGCCACAAAGTATTGCGTGTCCCGGTCTATTAGAGAGATGACGGCTCGCTCGGTATCGAGGCGCAAGCAAGTAAGCTGCGCATGCGACGTGAGGACCTTGTCCGGGAAGCCAGAGACGGTGCGCGAGCTGATCGGACACTTGTTGAGGTTGTCGGGCAAAAAATACTTGTAGAGCTCTCTGGCACGCGGGCCGTCGCCTTTGCTCCCTGGGTTGGAGGCGGGGATGGTGACAATGTCGGGCGCGAGCTGGGTGCCCATGGTTGGCGAGGTGTGAGAGGGTCTTGGAGTCGTGATCCTGTGTCGGTGGTTTGGTGTCACGGAGGGCGCAGACGATGGTGAGGAATGCTCGGCGGCCACGGATGGCTACGAAGTAATGGTAGCCTCAGCAATGAGGGGAGCCGCATGGTTGTGGGCGGCGGGAACGGGAAGAAAGATGGACGCGGCGTCGCGCGAAGGCAGAAGTTCCTAGACTGCATGCAGCGAGGCTTGCAAGCCAGGGGGCCCAGACCGAGGGCTCAGGGTCCCTGACCCCGGCCATTATTATTCTTGATCCCCGCGACTCGCTCGCCTACCGATACGGCACCATATGTATCCAATTGGTAGTCCGACTCTTCCAGTCGCCGAACAAGCCGCTCTAACCATGGTGCCCAACAACGGTGCTCTGTCTGATTTGTCCACAAGTCTGCGATTTACATTCGGCCAGCCGAGCCGTTCCAAGCGTAATATCTCTCACGAAGCGGCCCGCTGCTGACACACTTGACACTCCCAGTACAGCGCTGCGCAAAACTCTCGAATGGGTTGCCAGCCCTCCGGGTCATCCATAACCACATGATCCCCTGCCTGGCACCGCCATTTCCATCTCCCGTCCGCGTCTCTCTTCAAGCAATTTTCGCCCAGCGTCCACGATTCGAGGCCAAACGTGATCTCTGTAAATGTGGGCGAATCGATGCACTTGAACTGCTGGCTGACCTGAGACCACAGCCACAGTGGGTTCCAGATACGGTCCGGCACGGCATGCACATGGAGTCGCAGCAAATCAACCTTTTTCATGGCGCTGAGAACGTCGCAAACTCTCTCGCGCAACTCCCAGCGCCGTGGCATCGCTCGTGGATCGCGTGAGCCCAACATGCTGGATGTCGCAATGATCCGGACCTCGCAGTTGCGCAGCTTTGACATGGTATCCTCGTCAAGCGGCCACAAACTGCCGGTTCTCTCGTTTGAGCTGTCGACCTTGAGGACATACGTAGCCTTTTTGGACAATACTCGAGTAAACTCTTGGTTGATGCTGCGATTCGCCAGCAAAATCCCGTACTTGGTGAAAGACGGCTTCTTCCTCTGCAGCCAGCTAAAGCGGAGGCGCGGTTGGGGTCGAGGTGCTGCAGCGGGGAAGGTTGGTGTGCATTCCGCGTCGATCAATTCTTCATAAATCATCTCTCGAATCTCAACGGGAAGACTGAACAAACTGACTTGGGAAGACGATGTCCCGAGTCGGCGGTTCTTGTAGCGAATGGCAAGCAGTAGCGGTAGCGACAGAATAACAGCTCCAATAAGGGTCCACAGGGGAAGCGGCCAGGTGGCGGGCAGAGCCCGGATGATGGTAGCGAGAGTAGGCATGGCAGTCAGCGAGGGCGATATCCAAGGTCTCTAGAGAGACGGAAACCAAAAGTTGATCAGATGTAATCAAAACGAGGGTATGTTTGTTGTTTCTTCATCGATGCAGCGGACAGGTTGTGACTGCCACATGAACCGAAGGGTCCTGTAGTGGTTGCCTAGAAGGATCAGCAGAGCCACATGTGGCGCTGGAATTGCAGACGCGCTGTAGCGAGAAGATGAGCTGGTGATTTTTGGTACGCGGAGAGAAGGGATAAGCAACGCGCAAGACAACATGCAAATGGAGAATGCAGAATGCAGTACAGTAGGCCTACCGGATAAGACGGCGCGTGCTTCAAGTTGGATATCGGGTGCGAGTCGGAGCGATCGGAGGCTTCATGTCAGGAAGAGGTGTACGAGTGTGGATGGTGTCTTGATAGCGCGCCGTCGTCGGCTGGCAGAGTTCGGAGATGGGCCCTGGCGACCCATGGCGGGTGCTGAGTCAGGGGCAGATCAATCAGGTACCGTGATCTTTGACGAGACTTGGCTAAACACCTTGCACTCCATCACCATCCAGGGCGAATCATCATACCATCTCTTCTGCTTTTGGAGGATGGCCGAGGATGGCGACGACGTGTACCGCCACACATCGTCATGGCTTGCCCAACTGCACAGTCAGGCTTGCGAATAGCGCCGCGAGGCGCAGTTTCTTTCAACTTCGCTCGAGGTCCATTCGCAATGCAGCACGTTGCAAGTGTTGTGATGGAGCATTCGTTGTGCTTCGCCCTGACCTGCTGACGTAGAAGACGAAGGCTTGGGACAAAACTTGTCGCTTGCCTTGGTTGCATTGGGCTGAGCACCGCATGTTGGTCCTGGCCAATCACACGTCTGCAAGGGCCCTGTTGTGCGCGTGAGGTCACCGAGCAGAGGCCATCAGGCAATGAGGTGCAGCCAGATGCCAGGCTCGACGCGTGCCTTGTTTTCTTTGCGTCGTCAAGTCAAGTCTCCTTCGCGATTTCCTTATTAAATAAAGCCTCTGACGCTCCCTGGCTACTCTCCTTGGTTTTCTTCAAGTCACTGTCGCTGCATCTCTTTCCAACAACAAACACCAACACCACAATCGCTGACCACATCTCCTCAAATCGTCATCATGATTCTCTCTCGTCTCGTGAGCATGTTCCTTCGCTTCGGCGAATTCGTCTCCGCAGCAGTAAGTAGTGACCTGCCCCTCTTCTTTGTCGGCTAGCGCTAATGACTGTCGATAGGTTGTCCTGGGAGTCACTTCCTACTTTCTCTACGAGCAGCACCACCATGACTACGACGGACCCAAGGCCCGCGAGATCTACACCATCATCATCGCGGCCCTGTCTCTCGTTTCATCGCTTGTCCTCCTGATTCCCTTCACCTTTACCTTCCTCCATTACCCCTGGGACCTGATTCTGTCCATGGCTTGGTTCGCATCGTTCGGCTTGCTCGTCGACTTTGTTGACGACAACCTTACCTGCTCTGGACCATTCCACTGGGGCGGCTTGGCCAACGGTAGCTACTGCAGCAAGTGGAAGGCTGACGAGGCCTTTGCTTTCATCAGCGCCTGCTTCTGGCTCGTCAGCTTTTTGTTGGGCGCGTACGTCTTCCATAGGCGTACCGCCGAGGGCAAGTGAGTAGTACCCCTTTCTCAGACCAAACCTATCGACATGTCTCTCAGCGAGCAATCGCATCGCTCTAATCTTACCACACTTGCACGAGCTCCGATCATTCGACAAAGTCGCAACCTGCTGACATGAACTCTGCAGCCGCCGTGGCACTTTCCGCCGCACGTACGTCTAAGCGATGAGCAGAAAAAGAGGCACAGCGCGCAGCACCGCCGCTGTCCCAAACCTCTTGCGCTCACACACAACCACTCCATGATACCCCAGATACCCTTTTCTCCACCGGCTGAACGACACCACGAAAAGCCAGGCTCGCTTGGATGCATGCACAGCTCGATACCCAGTATGGCGTCTTTTGGCTTAATCGGGTTTTCCTTTTTTCTTCCTTTCTTTTCCTCTCATCCCGGGTCTCAGTGGTCTCAATGATCACACTTGAAGGGCATAATATTCCATTCAGTCGGTCTGCATGGACTGATAAAGGGACACTTACTCCTTTTCGACGCCATGCAGTCCGAACTTAGGCTAGGGTTCACAAATGCAGGTCTTCAAACGTCAACTTTCACTTTTGTCGCATATTTCCTTTTCTGTGCAGAGTCTGGCGTCAATCAACTTTATTGTATGGCGCAGATGTTGATGCCGGCCGGTATTCAGTGCAAGCCCGATGGATCTACGCGCGTACCTCATGGGCCCTGCCGACCACCTGCAAGTCAAGACTCAACCTGCACAAACCGCCCTGCGCCGGCTGTCGCCTGACGTCATTTGTCTAATTACGCGACTGCATACAAGTACTCACACAGCCATCCTCGTTCAGTGGCTTGCAGACCATTCCACGGTGTGCCGTAAATGGAATGTCAAATGCAAGACAGGGCAGAGTTGCTTGCATACTCGCAGCTTGGTATCATTTTATGAGCTTGAATGCTGAAGTCTCCTAGGTGCGAGGCACTCAATGCTTCCCATACACCTCTCTCTCCTTGGAGATTTCGTACCCACGACAGCGCGACTTGTGGGCGCTAAGCCAAGTAACATTTCTTTTACATCCTACTTACCGCATCTTCACTCCAGCAAATACTCAGGAGACATCAAATCGACCCACCCCAGATTCGGCTCACTCTGCTTCCAACCCAACCGCTCCCTCACCAGCGGCGAATACATCTTGACATCCTCAACCGGATACGACAGAAAAGAAATCTCCTCCTGGCGATGGACGCCGGTGCAGCAGAACATGATGTGCATGGTCCTACTCTTGCCGTCCATGCGGCTATACTCGCCGCCGCCGTGGTACAAGCTGCCGAGCATGACCATGGCCTCGCCGACCTCGAGCTCGACGTCGACAACGCCCTTGGTCCCGTCGGCGCCAAAGTCCGGGCGCTCGTCGCCCCACAGGTGCGAGCCGGGGACCACGCGCGTGGCGCCGTTTGCGCGCGTGGTAGAGGTGCCTGGGACGAAGAGGCCGAGGAGGACGTCGCGGCTGCGGCCGTCGGGGGCGTAGAGGTACGTGTCGGTGGCGGTGTGGCGGGCGTGGTGGTTCTTGTCGTCGCGGTGGAGGCGCTGGGCGTGGGTGCCGGGCTGGATGTCCATGGTGATGGCGATGGAGAGGAGAGGCGGCGAGACGGTGGTGCTGGGCTCGCTGCCGTACCAGCACGTGGTGCGCAGCGTCAAAAAGTGTTCGACCAGCGCCTGGTACAGCGGGTCCGAGAAGAAGTCTTCGCGTACTGTGGTGCTGCGGCCGATGAGGCGCGTGCACGTCTTGGTCTTGCCTTCTAATGCTACACATGTGCGGATAATGGCGTTGGCTGACGGTGCTTATGGTTTTTATAGAGGGCAGCAATGTGCTTGCGTCATATCTTACATACCGCCGACTTTGGAGCCCTTGGCTTCGGCGTCGAGGTACGGTTGCACTTGAGCTTTTGCTTGGGCCAGCTTGTCGCTGGTTGTGAAGTTTTGGATGATGACGCAGCCATCTTTTTCGAGCGCAGCGATGAAGGCTTCACGTGGCGCGTCGTAGGGGAGGCGTTGGAGCGGCGCTGACTGAGGCATGGTGGACTGAGGGAAAAAGAGAGAGAGAGAAATATCGACTTGGACGAAAAAGGCAAGACGTCGACACGACAAGCACTCATCCTTTCCGCGGTGTAAATGCACTTATAGTCCCGTACGAGAGCGGTTGATGAATCCTATCTTTGTTCGGTAGAGATAGCCTATCGCCCTGCAGGCGTCAAACGTGCATGACAAGGACAGAGGGATTGCAGCCCAGAGTTTTCTCTCTCCATGCCAACAAGAAGGAAGGACATGTAGCAAGGAAGTTCGGAAGTCCCCAGATTCTCCGACGGCCGGGAGCGCAGAGCCGGGCACGGGTGGTGGGTGGTCCGTTAGAGGCCTGACGATCCGGGGTACGCAAGTGGGTGGAGAGAGGACACACATTGCGCGTTCGGCTCGCAGCCTACGACGTCTTTGGCTAGAGCTGTGCACTCGATTTCGCCTAAGCTGCTATCGTAGAGGATGGTGTTTGTACATTCTGAGCCATGGGCGGGTCGCGTCATTCTCTCCTCAGATACAGTACTAGGCCGACGGGAGGCTGTGCACTATGACGATTGACGATGGATCCGAATGCGATGCGATGCGCAGCAGCAGGAGCAGCAGCACTGCAGAGACGTTGGTGGTGACCAAGCCCCAAACATCACGACGCAAACAGAGGACAAAGACTTGACATACCGTAGGCATCTGAAGCGAGGAGGGGCTGCACTCGACCAGCTGAGCACCGCGCGGTTTAGGTAGTACACCTCCCCGCCAGCAGCCATCGGCATTGGCCCGTGCCCCTCAGCCTACATTGCGCAGCTTGCGACTCGCACATCCTAGACACTCCACAGCCTCAAACAAAAACTGCCGCCTACAGAGAGACCCACCAGGATCTGCACCACTGTCCCTCCCTCTTTACTCGCTGAAAACCTCAGTTGCTTGCGTCGACGCGACGCTCTCCATCGCTATCGACTTCGTGACCCTCCAGCCGCGCAATGCTCGACGAGAACCTCCCTAGTCAGTCCCCCCTCACATGGCCCTGCTGGCCTGTTGCCATGCCATGCTAACCTAGGACCAGCTTTCTTCTTGAAAGCTTCGCCAGATGGCGTCAAGCACCACCAGACATTCTTTTACTCCATCCACGGCGGCGAGCCCGAAGCCACCTACTCTCTCCGCCACCCAGATCCCTCATTAATATCCTCCAAGAACTGCTATGCCTCGGGCCTATTCGACGCTTTCAATCCCGAAGTCCTCTACGGCGAGACGCTGGTGAAGCCAGACTTTACTTCTCCAACCCTCTCACAGGAAGAGATTCGTCGCAATGGCGGCGTTACGCCCATGCCGCAGCCAATCCTGCCTGCCGAGTTTACAATTCAGTTGTACGATCCGGACCAGCAGGTGACGGTAAAGCAAAAGAGCGGATCATGGGGTGGCACTGCCAGCTACGAATTCAGCATGCCACAAGTCACTTTTAGGCTGCCCAGCGCCTCCACTCTCGACAGAACCTTGAACGACCCCGCCGCCGACATTACGACCCCGAAGCTCAACTTTGTGTGGAGGAGGGAGAGCAAACTTTCCAAGGACCTGACATGCTTCATGACGGGCAAGTCGACAGATCCAGCCAAGAAGAAGAAGAAATCCAAGGAACCGGACATTGCCGTGGCCTTGTTCCGTTCTCTTCGTGAAGTGACCATTTACGAGTCTAATCTGTTCCGGGTGGAAATGGAGGATCCAAAGGGGCTCGAGGTGGTGTTGCTGCTATCTGCATCGGCAATCCGGGACATCTACTTTGGACAAATCAGTCAAGTCTTCAACGTCAGCGATCCGAGGAAGAATAGCGGCGGTTTGATCAACCGAAAGAAAACACTGCCTCTCGAACCGGGTCGTGCTGCCGCACCAGCCCCAGCACTAGCACCACCGCCGGGACCGGTCAGGACGGCGAGCCAGACACATCCACAACGGCCCACGCAACCAGCACCGACACCAAACCAGCTGAAGCGGCAATCGCTGCCGCCCATCAACACCAACAACAACTCGTCGCAGCGCCAGGAGACAGGGCCACGACTCGACCCCCGCTCGCAATGGGAGCTGGACAACGAAACGCGGCGGCTCCGCAAAATGGTCGAGGCGGAAGAGAAGCAGAAGCGAAAGCAGGAAGCGCAGGTGAGCAAGGAAACGGATCGGCTCCGCCGAAAATACGGCACCCAGGAGAACCTCCTTGCTCCAAAGCCGCCGCGACAACAACAGCAGCAGCATCCTCCTAGGCCGCCGACGACAGCACCACCGGTCCAACACCCGCCACGACGCACGGCAACACCACAGCAGCAACCCCATCCAGCAAACTCGTCATGCCGTCTCCGACCTAGCGGGCCCCAACCACAACGCATGAGCAACGGGCTCTGGACCATCCCGCAAGGGCGAGCGGCCGCCGCGCCGCCGGCGGCACCCCCTTCACGCCCACCGCAGCAGCCCACACCGCGGCCGGACCGCCACGTGCGGCCGCAGCCGTCCGGCTCCAACTGGCACAGCGGGCCGAGCGTCGGACCGGGAGCGTATTTCGGCGGCGGAGGGCTGCTGCGGCCAAATGATGGCAGACGCCTGCAGCCCGGCGGGGCGAAGAAGAGCAGTTTCTTTGGACTGAGGGCGTTGGTGAGTGAGGGGGGCGGCGGGTTGGCCAAGAAACATAGTAGTTTGTTCTAGGGGCGGTAGTTTTGCCTTCGTTTTCCTCTTCTCTTCTTTTGCGGTCGGTCTCTTGGGGTTGACTTTTACTGTCCATCTTCACCGTCGTTGTTGATGCAAGTGGTTGACAGAGAGCTTCATGCATCACGTCTTGCAGTGGTTGTAACAAAGTCTGAGCACCGCACTTCGTCCGCAGTAGACTGGGCGCTAGGTACTCCATTCATCTGTTGTCGGATGGTCTGGAATGCGAGTCAGGTTAGTATGTATATCCTCACCGGCGTCATCGGCGGGCCTTGGGCGCTCTGGTGGAAGTTGTATTGGCATAGGTACAGACAGCCAACCAAATAAAAGACATCGCTCTCGCCTGTGTGTAGGCATGCGAGCGGAATCTATACATGCCAAAGCAATGTGTGGATCGTCTGGACTCTGTGGAATTGATTGGTGTGAGTGTTGTGTGTCTTGCGATGATGATGATGATGATGATACCAGTCTGCGAGTCCTCTGTTGATTCATCGTCCTTGATGTGTGTGTGTGTGTGTGTGTGTGTGTTTGTGTGTTTTTGATCTTGAGCGTCGGACGGGACGAGATGCTTCGGTGGCTGTCTGTATACCAGGGACAAAACAAAACCTCCTTCCTTGTTGCATGTAATCAAGAATGAATCGAGTACGACGCCATATCAGAAAGGGCAGCCAGACAGACAGATGGAATGAGTAGAACCGGTCCCCATAGTCAACAGACTAGATATCCATTTGCCCCGCCCCCCCCCCCCCCCCCCCCCCGGCTTTGTGTTGGGCCTCCTCTCCTCTCTTCTACCTCATTCATCCTCATCGCCTCTTCAAGGGAACGAAGAAACGAGGCCTCTTCGAGTAAAGCAGAAAGCTCAAAGCTGAGCTGATCTGAGCTGATAGACGCACAGATGGGTGATGGCGAGGTATCCGAGGTGGGTTGAGGCAGGAGATGTTAAGATGGGGAAGGGAGAAGGGAGAGAGTGGGAGGGGAGGGGAGGGGAGGTGGGAAAGGAGAAGGGAGAAGAAGGGAGGGCCAGCAGAGAGAGAGAGAGAGAGAGACATGTGTAGTAAAGTGTTGAGAATGCTCCTACACTCGACGAGGCTGCTGCTCTCTGTCGAGTATTCAACACCTGATGGGAACGTTGCTGTGGTGCAGTGCAGTGCGGTTTGTTCCTGCACGCACATACCTACCTACATATACCTACTCAGTCAACAATAATAATAGATTCAAGGGTTGGAATCAGGCGCACATCGACGGCCGCACCTATTCCAACCTAGCGAGCCAACGCACTCACCTACTACTCACTTCATTCAGCCGGTGATGCGTGACTATCAGCGTCGACCTTTTCAAAATGTCGACTCGTACGCCGGCAGGCATTCTGATAATCGCTATCGCCATCGTCGTGCAAAGACAAGACGAGATGAGCGGTTGGTGTGCAAGCGAATCAAATCTAGTATCTGAGGCTTGTCATCATACATGTTTTTGCTTGGTCGGTAGGGGGCAGGCAGATGGCGCTTTGAAGCTGGCCGTGGCGTTTGATGGCTGCTTTGGCGTGTGAGGAAGATGCGTTATGTTTTTCAGGAGTGTTGGTGGCCCTTGTCATTTGTGATTGGGAAGGTGTATGAGATGTGCGAGGTGGAAGAGGGCAGTAGCCTTTTTACTTTGATGGTGCAGATGGAACCGCCTCTGGGGGTTGTGATGATAGGGAGCAGCGGACGGTGTGAACCGTCCAACCCCGGCCTTGAAGATTGTGGCACCAAAACTCTTTGCCTCCAGCCGCAAAATCTCTAGAGTGAACTAGAAGAGCGTCGAAATACAAAACGTGGCTATACACCGTGGCAAGTAGGTAGCCACCACCACAGCAACAGTCATGCGATGAGAATTTGACGAAGGATTCTTTTGCAGCAGCGCGCCACGGGCGCTTACGACTCACAAACGCCACTAGCCCATTGTCATGATGATGCAAAGTCAGGGTCGTGGATCAGGGTCGCGGACTTCCCGATTAGGAAAGCACAAGACAATGGATATTGTGACAAGAGCCAGTACGCTGATGAATCCGCAAATAGAAGATTGCGATGCAAGGAAATCTGAAAGTAAGCAGACTGAATCGTCAAACTCCATCCCGCGGCCCTGGGAGCAGCCATGGCTGGTACAAGGGACTCGGTGCACGCGAGATGGTGTAACATGGAATTGGTCAACAGCGCCACGCGGGACCCCATGATGGACGAGAAAAGAAGACCACGTTGCCGCTCAGGACGTGAAGATGGGCAATTTTTTTCAGCATGAGTCAAAGCGATGGTGGCGCTTGGAGATTTCAAGCAGATTTCCTTTGAAATGCTAGTGTGAATTTGGGAATAGATGCCAGGTGTCGTGTCTACAGAAGCGAGCGCAAGGCGAAGGTTCCGGATGCCAAGTGGAAGCTGAGGTCGGTCGTGCGAGATGACAAGCCGACCAGGTTGCATGAGACGGGAGGGCGGTGGAGGAGCAATAAGTGATCATTGAGCAGCATTGGGGCTATTGAAGTACAATTTAGGTGCATGTAGACAACGAAATGGGGCCGTGTTCTGGAAGCTTCAGGTGGCATCGCATCCGACGTAAAGGACAGGTTGCAGTTTGCCCTATTGCGGCCACGGCCCTCGCGCTATGCCCGTTCCGGAGGCGGCGACGCTGATTACCCGCGGGCTCCAGCATCAGCGAAAAGGCAACGGTGGTGACTTGAGCAAGCGCCTACATAAAGATCCCCAACCAAAGTTTAACAACTTTGTCTTTTCACATCATCGGTCTTCAACCCCAGACCAACCCACCTTTTCTTCCCTCTTCTCTTTTCTGTGATACCCCCCTCTTCTTTTCCGCGCTTGAAGGACCTCCGGAAGAGCTTCAAGCCACAGCTACAGCTTCCCTACAGCTACAGCTACTACTCACCCTTTGATCGACAACCACACCACCGTTCGACATGGCTCGGCGGTCGAGAGGCGCCAATTCGCGCTTCCAATGGACTACGGTCCTCTACCTTCTCCTCGTCATCTGCGCACCCATGGTGCTGCTGGGCACGGCGAGGGCCCAGGCCGACGAGGGCGCCGTCAAGGGTCCTGTTGTCGGTATCGACTTGGGAACCACATACTCTTGCGTTGGTGTCATGAAGGGCGGCAAGGTTGAAATCATTGTCAACGACCAGGGTAACCGTATCACGCCTTCTTGGGTCGCCTTTACGGACGAGGAACGTCTGGTCGGTGACGCCGCCAAGAACCAATGTACGTTGCGCTGCCTGCTGCTGAGTGATTCGAGACGCTAACAATATTGCAGACGCGCAGAACCCCCACCGGACCATTTTCGACATCAAGCGCATGATTGGCCGCAAGTGGAGCGACAAGGACACTCAGAATGACATCAAGCACTTCCCCTTCAAGGTTGTGAACAAGGGCGGCCAACCGCGTGTCAACGTCGAGGTCAAGGGCGAGGAGAAGACCTTCACCCCTGAAGAGATTAGCGCCATGGTTCTCGGCAAGATGAAGGAGGTCGCCGAGAGCTACCTTGGTGAGACTGTTCGTAACGCCGTTGTGACTGTCCCGGCCTACTTCAACGACGCCCAGCGTGCCGCTACCAAGGACGCTGGCACCATCGCCGGTCTCAACGTCCTCCGTGTCGTCAACGAGCCCACCGCGGCTGCCCTTGCCTACGGTCTTGACAAGAAGGACGACAAGTCGGAGCGCCAGATCATCGTCTACGACCTTGGTGGTGGTACTTTCGATGTCTCCATCCTGACTGTTGACGAGGGCGTTTTCGAGGTCCAGTCCACCGCTGGTGACACCCACCTTGGTGGTGAGGACTTTGACAACCGTGTCATGGACTACTTTGTCAAGCAGTACAACAAGAAGAACAACGTCGACATCAGGAAGAACGCCAAGACGATGGGTAAGCTGAAGCGCGAGGTCGAGAAGGCCAAGCGTACTCTGTAAGTGACCCTACGCGCGATATGAGAGGAACAAAAAACTGACCAAATTCAGCTCTTCGCAAATGTCGACCAAGATTGAAATCGAGTCCTTCCACAATGGCAACGACTTCTCCGAGACGCTCACCCGCGCCAAGTTTGAGGAGCTCAACAACGACCTGTTCAAGAAGACCCTCAAGCCGGTTGAGCAGGTCCTCAAGGACGCCAAGCTCAAGAAGTCTGACATTGACGACATTGTCCTTGTCGGTGGTTCTACCCGTATTCCCAAGGTTCAGGCCATGCTTGAGGAGTTCTTCGGAAAGAAGGCTCGCAAGGACGTCAACCCCGACGAGGCTGTTGCCTATGGTGCCGCTGTTCAAGGTGGTATTCTTGCCGGTGAGGAGGAGGCCTCTGGCGTCGTCCTCATGGATGTCAACCCTCTTACCCTCGGTATCGAGACCACTGGCGGTGTCATGACCCAGCTGATCAAGCGCGGCACCACGATCCCCACTCGCAAGAGCCAGATCTTCTCGACTGCGGCTGACAACCAGCCCGTTGTCCTGATCCAGGTCTACGAGGGTGAACGTTCGATGACCAAGGACAACAACTTGCTTGGCAAGTTTGAGCTCACTGGCATCCCGCCGGCGCCCCGTGGTGTTCCCCAGATTGAGGTCTCTTTCGAACTCGACGCCAACGGAATTCTCAAGGTTTCTGCCGGTGACAAGGGCACGGGCAAGTCTGAGTCCATCACCATCACCAACGACAAGGGCCGCCTCAGCGCCGACGAGATTGAGCGCATGGTGGCCGAGGCTGAGAAGTATGCCGAGGAGGACAAGGCTACTCGCGAGAAGATTGAGGCCAGGAACGGTCTTGAGAACTACGCCTTCAGCTTGAAGAACCAGGTCAACGACGAGAGCGGTCTTGGCAGCAAGATTGACGACGAGGACAAGGAGACGGTAAGCATTACAGCATTGACACGGTGTTTGAAGTTTGAAACAATTGCTAACGCACTGGCTTGCAGATCTTGGACGCTGTCAAGGAGGCTCAGGACTGGCTCGACGAGAACGCGGCTTCGGCTTCCACCGAGGACTTTGAGGAGCAGAAGGAGAAGCTGTCGAACGTCGCCTACCCCATCACCAGCAAGCTTTACAGCGGCGCCGGTGGCATGCCCGACGACGACGAGGAGCCGAGCGGCCACGACGAGTTGTAAGGCGGAGAATGAGAAGCAATTTTCGTTTCTTTGGTTTCGTTTGCATCATGACGGGGTTAGGAGAGACATTGTAAAAAACTTTTTAACAAGAGCCAAAGCGGTGAGAGGCATGAGAGTAAAATGAATTAAAGTAGATTTCTTTCAAGGAGCACATGAAGTTAGATGTTCAGGCTGCAAGTCATCTTTTGCAAAGCTCAGCCACAGGTGTGTGGCGTGCAGGCGTTCCCGCGGGTGAAGCATGTCAAGGATGATGTGGTGCTAGTCCCAAGATCGATAAGACGTTGCGCATCTCAATCGAGGTCATGTCCGACTCAAACACGAAGATTTGGAGGGCGATTGTCATTTTAAGCTCGGATACTCCGAGGTTGAGAGCTTGCTGCTCGTTCACACTTTGCAAATTTAATCGGCGAACCATGTTGGATGGCCGGGAGGGTCCCATGGCAGACGGCGGGTAGGGCAGGGTGGAGCATGTCAATGCCAGGACGGACGTCGCAGGTTGACCGAGCTGGAAGAGGACGGTGCTCGACGGTGGATGAGAAAAGCGAGGGCAGGCGAGTGGATGGAGAGTGCGAAAAAGATGTGACGACGCACGAGAAACGAATAATTGATAGAAGAGAAAAAATCGAGTGGTGGTGGGAGCATGGAATTGTTCCAATTGGCGCTCGTGGCACCTCAGAGTGAGTGCACTGGCCCTGACGGTTGACGGCGGCCCTGACGCAGATAGAGAGCGGCGCCAGGTACCCGCCCGCCCCCAGTCCCTCTGTTTGAAAGGCGCTTGCGAAACACTGTCAGTCTGCGCTGCTGCAGCGTTATTGCCATTCTCTGCATTGCCGCCCACGACTCTCCCTCTCCCTTGCCCGACGCCGGCGCTAAGTCAAGACAACGAGCCATGTTCGCCGCTTGTTCGCTCTCCTCTGTCGTTCAACCATAACTCTTCACCTTCGCCCTGCGATAAAGCCTCATCCGCCCTCTTCGCTAGGCTTCGCCGTTGTGCGCCGCTGCCGTCGACGGCGTCCGACCGTCAATTGCACTTCCACGCCAACATCGAAACAAACACCTTCTTTCTCCTCGTTCCATTGTCCAAACATGCCCCTCATTCCCGGCGCTACCGTCCCAAAATAGGCTCCCCCACGCTCACTATCGCTTTGTGTTTCCTTGGACGAAACGCGAAGCTTCATTCCACCGAGCCTTGTACCACCTCACGGTACAAACTTGCTTGATACAACTCAAGCCTTTCCTCTCCTACCCACCCGTCGCTCTCTCACTCTCCCCCACTCCGCCGGCGGTCCTACGTTCAGCTGTGCTGTTCAACTTCTCCTTGGTGTGCCAGTTTTACAGATCTGGGATCTGCCGAACCTTCACTTTCACTTCTCTCTCCTCTCTTTTCCGTCGCGTCCCTTCGCAGTCCTCTTGATACCCCCACTCCTCAGCAGGGCTGTTTTACTTTCTTACTCTCGTTCCTAAACATACATCATCATCATCATGCCTTGCTGCGGACGCGGCAGAGACAAGGAGAGGGGTCCGATAAATGAGGAGGCCAAGTGGGACTACATTGTGAGTTGTCGCGTCGCGCGCGAAGCTAGAATGGTGGTACTGACGATCGCAGACCCTGACCGACTTTACGTCCTCGTCATGGAAGACCAAACTCTCCTACTTTTGGTTGTGGTGTCTTTCGCTCATCAACGTCGCCGTCTACGCTGCCGACACATTTACTGCCGTCAACCTCCTCGCCTTCAACAAGTGGTCCAGCCAAGTCAACCCGACCATTAAGCTTTCAATTTCCAAGTGGATTTTCGCAGGGTGCATCATCTTCTCGTGGGTGCTCTGTGGCTTCGAATGGATCCGAGCGCTTCGCGTCATTCGCGGCGGCGGCGTCGCCGACAGCTATCTGGATCCCTTGGCCGCCAGACTGCAGAGTTCAAGAATATACAAGGGCGGGCGCGGTTGGAGGCGTTTTCTGGTCTTTGCCGACCTCACCAAGAGTAAAAAAGGTGTCGACTACGTTGCGCTCTTCGTCTACTTTCAGTTCAAAGGCGCGATCCGCATTCTCTTGGCTGAGGGTCCACGCCAAGTAGTCAATGCTCTCACGCTCTGGGCGGCCATGAAGGCGGATCTGCTTCCCGTTGGCGATCACGCTGCCAAGGGCGACACTTCTGGCGTGGATCAGTTCTTCACCAATCTCGAGACTCTGGCCGACCAGAACAAGGAGCAAGCCGTCATCCTGTCGACCATGTTGTTTACGCTCGTCATTTGGGTCTTTTCCGCTCTCGCACTCATTCTAGCAGCCGTCATGTATCTGCTTTTCCTCTGGCACTACATTCCCAGCGCCGACGGTAGCCTATCCAACTACTGCCGTCGCAAGGTCGACAAGCGTCTGGATAGGGTTGTGAGCAACACGACGAGAGCGGCTTTGGAAAAGGCCGAAAAGGAAATTCGCCTGGAAGAGGACAAGGCCGCACGGAAGGCGGCGGCGAGTGCGTCTGCGGATGGTCGACCGGGCATTCCGAGAAATCCGACACTGCCAAACCTCAACGGTTCCCCGGACAGTGGCGAATCCGACTTCAAGTATCAACGCTCGGATCAGTCGTCTGTTTCGACTCTCCCTCTCTACTCTTCTCGGCAACCTTCTCGATCCAATTCGTCGACAACTGTCAATACTCACCGCACCAATGGTTCGCGCAAGCCAACGCTGCCTCAGCTTCCCCCTCCTCCAGGAATTCAACGAACCGACACTCAAGATTCTTCATGGTCCAATACGAGCTACGGATCCAATGCGCCGCTGCTTGGCAATGCCAGCGATATGGGAGGAAACCGGGGCCCCCCTCGTTACCAGTCTCCAGCTCCGCCAGTGCCGCCCATCAACCCCCAGTACGAGCGTTCTTTGACGGGCACCCCTCAACAGCGCGCCTTTACGCCGGGCGGACGTTCGGTGCCAAACCCTGGTAGAGCAGGCCCGCCTGCTATGGGTCGTCCAGATGGTTACGGCCCTCCTCGGCGGAATGATACTGGCTTCAGTGTCGGCCAAGATCGTTCGTTTACGCCAATGGGACATCCCCAAGGCCCTCCACAAGGTCGCGGCACCCCTGGACCTGGCATGTACGGTCCGCCGCCTAGGTCTGATACTGCTTTTAGCGCTGGCCAACAGCGTTCGTTCACGCCCATGGGGGGACCGCCAATGGGTCAGCCACACATGCCGCAGCAGGACTATTACAACCACATGGAGCATGGACGCGGCCCGACGCCAATGGGCCGCCCACCACCAGGACCCATGCGCAACAACACCCCCATGGGTCCTATGGGTCGTCACACTCCTGGTCCTGCGGGTTATGGCGAGTCTGAGTTTGCATCTTACGAGCACACGCGCAAATCGCCAGGACCGCAAGGCCCAGCGTACGAGATGCAACATCAGCAAAGGAATCACACGCCTCAAGGTCAATACCAGGGTGGCTTCCAAGACCACCGAGGTCATGATCAATACAATGGACAGCAGAATGGCCAACCGCAGTTCCAGAACAGATATCACCCGGACCACCAGCAACCAAAACGCGCAATCCCTCAGCACTTGGATGACTATGACCCGTATCGGGCAGAGACACCACCCATCCAGCACCAGCCGCGCCCCTCTGAGCAACGCAGCGTCACTCACACCCGTGTCATCAGCAACGCTCAATCAGACCACTCCGACTCGCCTCAGAACAACCCGAGCTACTTGCCATTCAATCCCAACTCGCGGTCTCAGCCTCAGCACCAGTCGCCGCCAGAGCCTTCGCCCCCTCAACTCGCCAATTCACCTCCCAGCGCTGAAGACTTTACTCTGACGGACGAGTCTGAGTTTGACTTGGAGATGCCGCCACCCATCACCGCCCGCCGGCGCAACGACCGCCCCTTTAGCACTCTCTACGAAGCCAGCATCGAGGACGAAAGCTTCTCGCGCACTCTTTCGCGTGCCGACACCGCCGAGGACAACCACGCCTCAGTACCACACCCAGCTCTCGTGATTGCGGCCGCGGCGCGTGAAAAGTCCAACACCAGCCTTCCCTCGACTGTAGCCGCTGATGCCCGATCAACTGACACGGCGCTTCCAACCTCGGATGCTGAGCACTCGGACGCCGAAACCGACGTCTCGCACCTCCACCCAACCGCCGCCGCCGCTGCTGGCACAAACGACGACTCCCTCTTCAACTCGGCCCACGCCTCGTCCAGCTACAGCGACGGCGAGGGCACGCCGCGTGCGTCGACCTACCGCAACTTTTCAGAGCCCTTGCGCGTGCACCGCAACGAGAACCGCCGCACGTACCACCCGACATCGTCGTCGAGCGAGGAGGGCTGGGCGCCGCAAGAGGGTGACGACATGCCCGCACTGCGCCGCGTGGTGACTGAGCCAGAAGCCGACACCACGTCGAGCGTGCAGACACCGACGCAGGCGCATTTCCCACCGTACAACGCTCCTTCGCCGCACAGCGCTGCTTCGCCACACAGTAACATCGCCTCGCCTCATCAAGCATCGCCGCGAGCCAACGCTTCGCCTCGGAGCAATGCATCGCCGCACCACGCCTCGCCGCACTCTTCGCCACGGGGCGCTCCTCTGCCTCACGGTGGACAGAGAGTCGTGCGCGAGGAAATTAGCGAGGACGAGACGCTTCGGCGGTTGAGGAAGAACGGATCGTTTGGACCGGGTGGGATGATTTAGACGGCTGGACTCTCCAGCATCAAGAGTTGGTTGGTGACGGAACTGGTTCTGGGGGTGGATGGTATGGTGCGGTGACAAAGAGAAAGAGAACCGCAAATCTTACTTCACGTCTCTCCTTGCTTCTTTTTGATCTTCTTTCCTTCCTTTTTTAACCACCTTATTCCCCCTCTAGCGCGCAGCGCTAGTCGTTTTTGATTGATACCTTGACGTCGCTTTTATCTTCGTCGCCGTCTCCTTCCTCTACTGCCCCGTCCTACCCATTTCTGGGAGATGGCGGCATCGAAGGGATTGAACCAAAAAAGAGCTTTTTTGCGCTTTGCTTGCTTTTTCGCCTTCCTGCGTGTGCGTGTTTGACTTTAGGTGCGTTTTCGCTTTTTAGCCCGCCCCGTCGTCCATGGAGCGGGGCATGAGAAACGAATTGCTTGCGCTGGTTGCTGCGATGGCCTATTGGGCGGATTGGCTTGGGCTTTGATTTGCTTTGCGTTGAGACACCATATCAGACTGGGCTTTTTGATGCGCGCGCGATGCGTTGGCGGCGTCGACTTTCGATTCTTGTTCCCTTGCAAAACAATTTGGAGGTCTTTTGAGGTTTTTGGTTTCGTTTCATGAGGGCCAGGTGGGAGGGGAGGGGTGGGTTGAACAGACAGGATGGGCAAAGGCACCCAGGACGAGGAATGTAAGGAAGGGGGCAGACGGCGAAAGGGGGGCAAACGTCATTGGGTTAGCTGACATTGAAGATCAGGAATGGAGAGAGGGTGTGGATGGGATGAGATGGCTGAAACAGACAGACAGCATTTCAGTACTACAAATCCAGTACAGCCAAGCATCTGGAAAGCCGTTGCTGCTGCTCTGCCATCATCCATCCTTGCCGTCTCGTCTGCAAACCTGCTTGCTACAAGGCTCCCATCCCGTCTTCTTTCCTTTTTCCTATTTATTGCCTTGCTGCCTACCTATCTGCTTCTTGCCTTCCCACCTGCGTCGTGCCTGGTATCCACTTTTCTGCCTCAGAAAGACTCATACACACATTATGGAAGAAAGAGAAGCGGTAAACCTACACGCGAGCGAGCGAGCGAGCAAACAAACGAGATGGAGGAACGGCATGTAATCCATCGCGAATACTGAGCAGACGACAAGCAGGTCGCGTTGTAATCTAGACAATATGGCCGATATGTAGCAAGCCAGCTAGTTGTTGTAGTTTTGAAGTATGGAATGCAAGGAGAGTAGGCAACGATTCACTCATAAACTCCGTCTGGGCTCGTCGATTGGCAATGCCTACATGTAGTACGTGGATAGATATGTCAGCGCTGCTGGTGACTTGCGAGAAGAAACCGATCGCTGCCTCCTTCTACCTCCTTCTAAAATCAAGTGGCCAACGATATGACTTGTATCTGCACTGCACACCTTTCGGAAAGGGAGGTAGGCTGAGTCGACATTCCTTCCTTCTGGCCACCTAGATGATGGCGATTCAATCGGGAAGGCTTCTTCTTTCCTACTCCAGACAAAGTCATCCTCGTGGCAGGCAGGCAGGCAGGCACGACTCACAGCCGCCACCTGCCTATTTATTCCTCCCCAAACAGGCGAAAAAGCAGGACGGCTAAGTAGCGCACCCCCACGTACAGCAGCACCGAGCACCTCTGGTGAGTCGAAACTGGTGATTTTTTCTTATTACTAGGTATGTATCCATTCATTGCCATCTGGCATCATCTACCCTCCTCTCCTCCACCAAGCCAGCCATTCAAACACCCTTTTCCCCCTTCTATATCTGCTGTGCATCGATTCCGCATCCACAACCCCCTCCTCCCCCATATCCCATCTTCTCCCCTACAGCTTCCCCCTTCCCCTCAACCCACCACCGGCCGCACCATGTCCCAAAAACGTCTCCAACAAAACAAGCTCCCTCTCGTCCCTCCACCCCTCAACCACCCTCCCTATGTCCCCTTCGTCCCACGCAAACCCAAACCACAGCAACACGCCCACATCTCTGACGACGCCAATCGCGCTTATCTGCTCATCAGATAGAGGGTGCGGCAGATGGCGGTAGAGCGTAGAGTAGAAGAGGGAGCGGAGAGAGGGCGCTGCGGTGTAGTACGTCCATGTCCACCTCCAACGACCTGCCGTTTTGTCCTGGGCGCCGCCGCCAGCGCCCCATGCTGCTGCGGCGGCCGTGTTGACGTTGCTGTCTTGGCCCCCTTCTTGTCCCACACTCCGCCCCTCCTCCTCCTTCTCCCCCTCCTTCTCCACCCACCCCAGCAAAAACTCAACCCCGTACAACGGCACGCCCCAAACGCCCACCTCGGCCTCGGCCCAGTCGACCAAGCCCGTCAACTGGCCCTCTGAACCCACCATGACGTTGCCAGGCACCACGTCCCCATGGTTCAGACACAGTGGTAAGCAGCGAAGCAAGTGCAGCTGCTCCAGCGTCCGCCGCGCGGCGTTGCGCAGAGCCGCCGTTGGAAGCTCGGTTGAGAGGAGGCGGAGTTTGGAGCGTGTGGCGAGATGGAGGGGGCCTGGACGGAGGGGGAGAGGGGAGGACGTGGACGAGGCGGAGAGCCAGCCTCGCGCGAGGAAGGCGGCGAAGCCAGTCACCAGGTTTTCCTGGCGGGCGAGTTGAGAGGGGGAGAGATGGCGGTGCTGGATTTGGAGGGCGCTGTAGGGGAGGCCGGGGAGACGAGTTTGCGCCGTCATGGTCAGCGTTTGCGTAGGATGCTGCTGCTGCTGCTGCTGCTCCTTCTCGTCATGGTGGTCTCGGTTCGAGTTGAAGTGCACACGGCCGATTTGGCGGACGTCAGGCGCGTATGGACCGTAAACGGCAGTGGCGAGATTTGTGACTTGAATGTCTAGAGCGAAGACGGGAGGGCGGAATTGAACGATGAGGTGTTGGTTCCAGAAGTCGTCGGAGAGCTGTAATTTTGTGGATGCTTCGCAGTTGACTTCTAGTAGCTTGCATTGAGAAGCATTCGAGCTGGATTTGCGCCCCTGAGTATCCCCTCGGAAGGAGAGCAGGACAGTGTAGCTGCAATATCCCTGGTATCTGTGTGTCGTCAATTCATGGTTTGGAAAGATTGCTCTCAAAAGATCGTGACAGTCTGCCCTGTGCTCTTCCGTCAAACCAAACCTCGAGAAGATGGACAGGTCGCCCATGACTTTAAAATCCAATCAAGTCATCACGTCGAAAATTAAACAGGCTGTGGAAGGAAGCCATCTTGCAGAAGATAAGTTCCGTCGACATGGCAATGGGCATGGATGCTGGTGGAGGTGTCAGACGCCGCTTGCTCGCTTGACAAATGGCAGACCGTGGCGCCGCCTGTTCATGCCCCACGCTCGGCAGAAGTCGCATTGAGAAGGTGGATAAGGATGGGTTGGCGGCTGGAGTCTGGATTCGGGCACAACGAGCCTCCTCTTCAGCCACACGTTGGGCGTTGGGGCCAAATTGACGACAATCTGCACACCAGTAGCATTCAGCAGCTCGCATCTAGACTCCCAGAGACACAATGGTGAAATAAGTCGAAGATCGTTGGCTGTCCCTTCGCGGAAGCGGAGTACGATCCACAAGTCGTCCAGAAATGTTGTTGGATAATGTCATGACACTCCATCTGCAGCCCTCACCCAGTAGTCCAATATCCGTCCCCCAAACGCCATGCTGCTCCGACCCAAGCATGCAAATTTTGTGCAAAAAAGAAAACATGTGCTCCTCAGAAGGAGTCTGGAAACAACAGTCGTCAGCGCTACGTGGTTGACAGGCCGGGGTATGCCGGACAACGTACCAAGCGTCATGCTCATGGACACATCAGTGTTTTCGACCATCTTGGTGAACTCGTCGAAGCTAATCTTGCCGTCGCGGTCGAGGTCCGCCTCCATGATGGTCTTGTCGACAATCTGTGCGCAGCATTAAATCAGCCCGTGTCCTTTTGTTCCTAGTTTGCGCTCGCGTGATCTTATCGCCGCGCGAAGGAAGCGTACCTGTTGCAGCTGCTGATCCTTTAGATTGCTGCCAACCATCATCTTGAGCACGATGAACAGCTCGCCGTTGCTGATATATCCGTCGCGATCAATGTCGTAGACCTTGAACGCAAAGCGCAGCTTCTCCTCCTTGTTGCCCTTGCTGCTAAAGGCGCTCAGCCCCGACACAAACTCTTGGAAATCGACGTCACCGCCACCGTCCTCGTCAAAGATAGCAATCATGCGGGTCGCGAGGGGGTTCGAGGAGACTTGAGGGAGCGAAAGGAACTCGTCGCGTTCGATGGTGCCCGAGTTGTCCTGGGGTGGGGTTTAGCAGTTGCGCGGCGAGGTTTACGAGGGCGAAGAGACGAAGCTCTACGAGGGATCCAAGGACTTGATACCTTGTCGAGCTTCATGAAGCGCTTCCTAAGACGGTCGACCTCATCGCGGTCGACTAGAAATGGTCAGCCGGGCTGTTTGGCCACCTTGTGGGTGTAGGGCAAAAGGGGGCATACAATTCGAGCTGGACGCAATGCTGTCCAGCATCTGAGAATTGGTGTTACCCATTATGGCGAAAAGAGCGAGTTGTGGAAGTGAGAGAGTAGAGTTGTGGAATTGTGAGGGGGAAATCCAGACTGTCCAAGAGAGCCCCACGCATTAGCCAGCTCTCAGGAGCCAAGGGTAGTCTGGGGTCGGCCAATCATGCCCCACCGAAACATCTAATCTTATCACCCGCCCATTGCCAACGCCATGCCATCATCCATCGACATCTACAAAGCCCATTCACCTCCGATTGCCCATCGCCGCTCTCACCTGGCCTCAATTCTCAAACGACCATGTCGGCGCCAGGCCCCTTCGAGGTCGCCTCCACGATCCAAGCCGCCAGCATCCAGCGCAACCCAGACCCCCGCCATGACCTGAATCCCTCGACCACGGCCAGCACGCGGGAGCCGGTCCACATACGCTCGCCCTCATCCTCGGACATTGACGAAGACGAAATCCCGCTCTCAGTCCTCCATCCTGCGCCTCGACACCACCACCTGCCGCCGCTGCCCGACCTGCGCTTCGAGCAAAGCTACCTCAAGAGCATCGACAAGTGCGAGACCAAGTGGGGCGTCGCCTACATCACCTTCCGCGACCAGTTCGTCTTCCCGCTGCTCCAGGGCACCGTCTGGTGTCTGATACTCGACGGCTGGCGCTTCTGGAACCGCGGCACCCAGCTGAGCGGCCAGTCGGTCGGCGCGCGCCTCCGCCGCTGGTGGTGGAACGTCAACAATTGGAAGATTCCTACGGTGAAGAAGGAGAAGCTGGCTGAGGATGTGAAGGAAGTGAGTCGTCAGTTTATGCGGGTCCGTCCATGACCGCCCGTCCGCCTTGGCTAAGAGCTAATGGGCGGAAGTACTACGTGTCGGAGTTTGCAAATGCGGGTTCGGATTAGGGGATTCGCTGCGGAGGAAGGCATCTTGGGCGTATTTGGCGTTTGGGTTGTGCATATGGATAAGAGCAACGTGTAGAGGGGCCAGGATTATAACTCGATCTGCTGCTGTATCACCGGTACTCGCACCGCCAGTGCAGTGCCATGGTCAATATTCAAAAGAAACGTCCAGAATTTCAACGTAAAGCCATGATTTTGACTACTCATATCCATTCAATCGTGAGAGGTCGTTGTTGCGTGGTCTATGTCCATTACATCTTGTCAAAAACCTTTACGCCTGTGACCCCCGACTGCGGGTCATCGCTGTGCGTCTCTTTGTGCAAAGACTCCTCTTCAAAGTGATGGTCCTCCTCCCGCACATGGTGCAGCAACTGGCTGGCCTCTGCCTCGGCACCGTGCAAGACATCGAAGCTCTCATCGCTCGACGAACTACCTGGACCAGTTCGCACAGCCTGCTCGCCAAACCAATCCACACCGCCCTTACGGTGCGGCTTGCGGTTGGCCTCGCGCTCTTCCAGAGCCAGAGGCGGGAATTCGCTGGTTGGGGGCAGCAGGGCACGGCGGTGCCAGTCCCCGACGAACATGCCATCTGGGTCAACATCGTTGCGGACGGCGAGCCAGCTGGCCAGGTCGGCACCGTACATGCTGACAAGGTCCTTGTGAGTGACGGTGGCAAAGTTTTTGGCCCAGTGGGGACGGCCGCCAAGCTCCTTCATGAGCCACTCGAACGCTTTGTAGTACTGCTCGCGACCGGGCGGGTCAAGGTTGTACGGACGGTAAAGAGTGGCATTCAGATACAGAGTCGGGCCATCGGAGCTTGTGGGGTCCAGAAAAGGGCGCGGCTGGTTATTGTTGGAAGTGTTGGAGACGCGCACTTCAATGGGAGCGTGCACCCAAACGCCGCGAGCTGAAAACGGGATTCCAGATGCCTTTTCATCGCCGTGGAGCCAAGCAGACAGGCGGGTAATGGCCTCAGGACCCTTGTGAAGAGGCAGCGCCCATTCATTGACAAACTGGCTGTACAAACAGTTCATGAGGAGGCCAGTGTGCTGGGGCTCGACAGCTGTCGTCGGAATGTTGTCGCTGAAGCCATACTGCATACCGAACACAAACCATTCAATCGCCGGCAGGATGCGCGGGACGTAGTGGGCAGCCCACAAAAGGACGTGGTAGGTGTGGTAGCCAACGGAACCACCATACCAGCTGTCCACTGGTGGTCGCTCGGGCTTGGTGGTCTGCTGCGCACGCCAGATGACGGCCCGCTTCATATACGGCAGCCACCACACGCGCGTAAACTCCCTAGAGGTCCAGAGGTCCTTGTCCCACTTGTCCAAGACGTAGGCCAGAGGCTGCAACCTTTGCTCCCATTCAATGTTGGTGTGCGGAACCATCTGATACTCGACCTCGACGATGATGCCCAAGGCACCCAGAGAGACGAGCGCCGCGCGAAAAAGGTCCACATTCTGCTCTGCAGAGCAAAGGACGGTAGAGCCATTTGCGAGTACGATCCGCAGGCTACGTACCGATCCCGAAAGTAGACCATGCTTCAAGCTGCTGCCGTGTGTAGCCGTGGCCATGGCACCCACTATCGATTGCTGGTTGATGCTCCCCAGGTTTGGCATTGTGAGCCCATTCTCTCTTGCGCGCTCGTTGAGCTGGTACAACCTGATGCCGCCCTGTACGAGCATAGTTCCCTTTGCCTTGTCGACCTTGAGCACCTCATTGTAATGGTCCAGGTTCATCATCCAGGAAGACGTGCAGGTCATATCACTCGGCGAGTGGCCGCAGCCTACGAGCACAATGCGGCGACGGCATCTCCGGGCGAGAACAACGGCCTTTTGGATCTCGGCGAGAGAGTGCGGACGAATGTAAAGCTCCGGGTAGGAGTGAAAGGTGCGAGCCCAGGTCTGGTGGTGATGGGCCTTGGAAGCGCGAAAAGGGACCGAAGAGTCGAGCTTCGCGAGCTCGTTCTCGACCTTGGTTGGAAGCGGCGTATCAGACATGGCGGCGGCAGCTATCGACTGTTCATCTTTCGGGAGGTTTGGAGGAGAGGACGATGTAGTCGTGATGACGATTCATAGTCTGTTTGAATCATGCGACGGTAGCGTTGTTTGCAATTAATGCGGATGGCGCCGAGCTCTGCGCTGACGACATTTCCGCTCTCGGCAAGGCTCCGAAGAAAAATGTCGACCGGGTCTCGATTCGGCTCCCGAGGTCCACTCCTTCCTGCCCAACACCATTCATGTGTTCAACGACCATGTTATCACTTTGGTCGGCGGAAGACCTCTTCTCTTGCCGGATCTTGTCTTTTGACGCTGTCGCCATCGTTTGTTGTTGCCATCGAGGATCAGACGTTTCAGACTACCTCGGAGAACTGCTCAGGAAGTGCTCCAGGAGTTTGATACGCAACGGTAGTAATCTGACCCTCCACCGAGCAGAAAGGTTGGCTGGCAAAGCGAGCAATGATATGTGAGGTTCAAACAGAACTGCGGCTCCACCAACCTAATTCGCAGACCCCGGTCACGTTCATGCAAGACCAAGACTACGCGTTCAGCTCAAGCTGTTGCGCGCATCCCTTCCTCTTCAAAAGTCAGCGACCCTCGACCCTTGAGATTACCAATGATCATGCATTGCATAATGCTTCTTTGCTTAGACATGCGAGTGCATCGGAGTGGCATATGCCTTCGATCGAGCCTTGTCGACAGCCTCGTGGCCATGATAAGCAAGGCTGAGCTTCGACTTTTCATTTACTCTACCATTACAAAAAAACCTTGGAGTACGACACACTTGCAACAATTCCCAGAAATGACGGGATCTCAAGATGTGGAATTGGGAAATTTTCCCCGAAACGACGGTCGGGCCAACGACACTAGCAATCAAGCGGTTGCGAGCCAAGCAGGAAGTCAGAGTGCAAGTTCGAGGCCGAATTCTCGTGAAGAGACACCACCAGCCAGGAATCAGAAAAGCAAGAATCAAGAGAGCAGGCGTCTCGAACCAGACAAACGCGTGTCCCCATTCAGGAAGGTGTGGGAACGGATCAAGAAGATGTGGAGACAGGCGTGGAGCTTTATGCTGGACGAAAGACCCTACAGAATGAAGGAGCGCTGGGGTGCCATCAGCTGGAGCTTGTTCAAACGAGTTTTGACTGCGACAGTTCTTGCTGGGTAAGTTCTTTGTCCGATCCATCTTCAATGCCTCCCTTCATGCTCACTTCGGAAAACAGTGCCATTATTCTTGGAGTTCTAGGCCAGAGCTTCTCAACAAGGAGGTGGCTTTGGCATGGACTGTGGATCAATCAGGACGCCCAGCTTGCTGCGTTTGGTTTAATCAACACACTTCTATCATACGGCGTCGGTGACTCACTTAGCCACATTGCTGGCACAACCGTCACAAGATGGATGGTAAAGGAGGACGATAAGGGCGCGAGCACCTTGGACTTCGACATGGAGGACGAGATGCGCGAGCCATGGACTGCCATCGCCAATTGCTACACGCGCAGCGAGAATAAGGATTGGACCTGGAAAGATTTTCTGCGTTTCGTGCCAGTCTTCATCATCGGCTTGAGCATGGTACTTCTGAACGCCGCCATGAACACGATTGCTATACCACAAGATCGATGGTGGCCGGACCTCAGCTTCAGCAATGCTGTGGGCGACGAGCGCGCCTACTTTTCAAACAAGACGATGCGCGTTACTAATGTCAGCAGAACGGCTGTCTGGAATCAGTCTTGGGATATGGTCCGTGAAGGTCCTGGCGAATTTTCTTGGGATGTGGTTAGTCATATTATGCCACCAAGTGAGCGTCCAAGGTTTTAACAAGTGTGCAAATAGGCCTACGCGATTGCTGCGAACTCAATTTTTACCGATCTTTCACTATTGTACGAGGCGCAAAGACGACCACGTGGATGGCGAGTAGTTCGCGACGAGGAAGCACTCATGCACAGCATCGTCAACGTCACGAGGAACCATACGTCTTCATACCAAGCAGTTGCCTTGGACGGAACAGCGATTGGAGAGATGTGGACAGAGCAGACGAAACACAGCTCGAATGCCTGGGCTGAGCGAGCGACAGGATGGATTGCTACCCTCAAATTGACGGGCATCCTTCTTAACACAAGTTGCTCAGAAGCAGCTGGATCCGCTGTTGGGTCCTGGAACGCATCTTCCAGAGACAGTGGAACAGTGGTGCTGGACATTGGCCCGGCCAGTCCTGTCGGCGGCAATTTTTCTGGCGCTACTTGCTCAATATCAGTTGACCAGGTCCTCTTCCGTCAGTCAATCATCCCTAACAGTCATTCCCGCAGCTGACGGAGTAACAGCCATTCGACATGTCATAGAGTGCGGCGGATTCTACCCTGATTTCCCATACATCGAGCCTCGAAACTCCACCCAAAGGGTCTTCCCCTCGACCGACAACCTCACTGCCATTGCCAACACCCAAATTGCTGCTGAGCTTGCATCCTGGTTTAGCGACGTCGCTCCAAGCCTGCAAGCCTTGTTTCCAAACCAACAAAGCACAAACTTGACCTCCATCGCCCTACGCATCTCCAACGCAATTGTTGAACGCGAGCGCGGCCATACGCGCATGGACGGGCTCGCCATGGTCGTCGCATTTACCTTTTCCAATATGCTGACCATGTTCGATTGGAGCTTCGAGGAGGTGTCAAATACGACAACACTCCAAGGCCCCGTCCAGTGGCGAATTTGGAAGTCAGGTCCACAACGCGAATGGCAGTGGGTCATTGCCGCTGTTCTTGGTGTCCTCTTGCTTGTACAATTCTACGACGTCTTCCTCCTCTTCTTTTCTAGGTACGCTAAAGGGCTGTGGCTCGACCTGGGTGGGATGCTGGTCGCTGCAAATGCGGCGGACAAAATGGCAGCAGTGTCTGATGATCAAGGCGCTGGATATATCCCAGACAACAAAACTTTTGTGCGATACTTTATGAGACAGCGGCCTAAGGAGAAAGAAGAGGATGAAGGAAAAGCGGTATTGATAAGCAGTGAGGACCAGAAGCAGTTGAATGAGTGTGAGCCACTTCACTGGGGAGAAGAGTATGGCAAAGAAGACGCCGGGTGAAAACCTCGAGCATGGCGGCGATAGAAGGGGAGAGTTGCATTACAGTCTCTCAACTGCCCCCTGTCAGTCTTCGAGGAGCTGGTACATTTTCCTTGCGTCTCTATTTGGCTATGAAGAACCTAAATGCTCTTTATATTCAACTCTAAGGTGATCAAGTAGTCACATTCCTTCCTCAGTTCGCTTTTTCGGGTGCTGTAGTCTTAAACTGCAAGTCTTGATCTTTCTTTGGGCTATCACATCCAATCCTGACAGTTTTATATAGATTCAAGAATGAAGCCAGGTCCATTCGCTTGGAAGCAGTGGTCGATGTAGTCTCGGCGCAAACCGGGCAGCAACAGCGACAACTCCGAGCATTCAACCAATCATAGGCCAGAGCGTCGTTTGCATCGCTAAAATCAGCCCTCCCTTCATGCCTTAGAAGTCGCGCTGCGTCAACCAAACCACCAGATCAGTTCCTGAATCAAGGCAAATTGCCTAAGTAACGATGTTCTCGACGCTATTCGCTAGATTTCCACGACCACGCCTACGCCGTCAACTTGCCTGTCACTTTGTCCAGAAGTCGGCGACGAAAAAAAAGACAACCCTCACCCCCACCCTATAAACAAAATTTTCCGTTTGCCCCCTCACGCCTGCCTTGCTTGCAGCTTCCCACATCAAAGACGCCCCCTGTGCAACAAATGCAGCCAATGACATGACAATCCGTCCGCCCCCGAACGAAAACTGCATCTTGGCTTGTCGTCGTCCGTGCCATTTCCGAGCCTGATCCGAATGTGTATCATGATTTGGGTTCCCTTGATGCTGCGTTGGGCATGAGGGTTCAAGTATTTAATGATAGCAGGTACCGCATCAATTCTTGTGTTGAGAGGCCTTCTTGCTACTTCTTCACAAATCTCCAAATCCAACAAGTCGTGCCCACAACAACGAGAGGAATCGAATCATCTACATCCATCATCTATCCCGACATCGGTCACCTCATCTCACACCACCAACACCCCGTCCCTCTATCTGACCACACACCTTCAAAGTACCTATCCGGAGAAGATAAGCAATCGATACCTGGCAGCCAAAAATACCAACCAAAAACAGGCCAATCCTCCAAACATCAACAATTGAACTCTTCGAAACAAAATGGCCTTCACCAACTTCCTTACATCCCTCAAATCCACGTGGGCCGACTGGCGCATCCTCATGGCCGCGCGCGACGACCTGGACGACGACTACAACTTCGCGTCGGGCCCGAGGCGAGGTGCGCACCTGGCACAGCTCGACGAGTCGGAGCAAGAAGTGCATGAAGAAAGAGAAGAAAAGGCCGCGGCTGATGCGTTGAGCAACGCGTCGTCGAGGACGGCGAGTGCTTCGTCGTAATGGTGGTGACGCCCGATCATGAGACTACGGGAGGAAGCATGGGGTTGGCAAGGCGAGGCGAGGCAAAACGGGATGATCATGGCTGCTGCGAGGAGAAAGAAGTCACCAGCCGTTCGTACCTTCCTTCCCGTTGCGACCCTTCCTCCCCATCTTTAGCTGAGGGCGAAGAGGAAGGCACGACAGACACAGACAGGCGGCACGACAGCATCATCAAGGAGTTGGTTTCAATTTGTTTGTTTTGGCAGCAGGAGAAAAGGATACCCCTATTTGGTTTGGAAATTTGGACAGAAGGGAGACGAAGTTAGACAAAGGAGTCATAAAAAGCAGTATGGGTCTCAGCCGATTCCATGTCACAATCTTCTCTACTTTTACTTCGCATCACTTTGGCCTAAGGATTTGTACCACTATCGTCAGCATCAACTTATTGTAGGAACTACTTGTCAAAAAAAAAAAAAAAAATCCGAGTCACATATCCAAAGGTACTTTCTTCTTGTTGACCTGAGTCTGTCCATAGAAGGTCATGACACAGACCACCTCGCTTCTCACGATGGCACAAAACAAAACGCAAAACGTACAACAGCCGGGATTCGCTGCTGGTCACCCACGCAACTACTAATCGGCCGCAACGTGGCTTGTCTATGGAAGAGCGGACGGGGTTCCGAATTCTCCACGTGCTATGGTCGTACGTGATAGATGAGGCTAATGTTTTGGTATATAGATAAACTTGTGTGTTACGCCAGTCCCTACTGGATACAGCAAGCCAAATTTGGAGTGCGTGATGGACGCAGAAAGCTGAGGGTGAAGGTCTATGAGTTGAGATGGTGTGGTTGAAGATGGGCGGTGGTGGGATTGTGTTGCGTTCTCCCGTTTTGTGCTCTTTCCCCTCCTCAATCGGCACTCTTCCCCACCATGGCAGGGGCGCTCTCCTCGTCGCGGCCGCTGTTGCTGCTCGGCGGCTTGACACCGTCGATGGTCAAGCCTTCAGCAATGATGGCGTCTTGCTGGTCTTTTGACAGCTCGTCTGAGTCGAGCGTCATCTTGGGGCCGGTGAACCTATTTGCTCGTGTCAGTACCAAAGCAAACAGTTTGGAGCCCAAAATCAGGGGAAAGGGAAACTTACCATTTGCGTGCGTCAATGTAGTAATATGCCAGACTGCCTCCCCACAGGGCGACGCTTATGACGACTGTGTAGTTCATTGAGCTGACATCAGGGTTAGGTCCTTCGACAGGGAACATGGCGAGCAAGGTGCCAAAAATCATAAAAGCAATGGCGATCCAGCCGATGGGTTGGCTGAATTTTCCCGTGTAAAAGGGGCCTGGCTTGAACTTGTGCTCGCCCCACCACAGACGACAGAAGATGGGCGTGCCCCAGGCGACGTTGTTGCCAGCGACGCCGAGCGAGAAAAGCGCACTTGCTGCCGCGCTGTCGATCAGACTGAGGAGGCCCAGTACCGCGCCCAGGCCCACGCAGCCCCAAACGGCTCGCAGCGGGATGTAGCCAAAGGTCTTGCTGATGGGCCGGAAGAAGCTTGAGAAGGGAAGCGCGCCGTCGCGCGAGAACGCCCATGTCTGCCGTGACGCTGCTACCACAATCGAAAGGCCCATGAGAAATTGCACGCAGAACATGAGCACCATGAAAGCGATGGCTCCCCGCTTGCCCAGCGCGTCATAGTATATCTGGGCCATGGGTTGGCCATACGCACTACCCAACGTGGCGCTGAGATCAGGCGACATGCAGGCGGCAATCACGATGCAAATGATCCAGCCGAAAATCCAGCAGGATCCGATTGACATGAGGATGCCGTATGGTACGGCCTTGGTTGCGTTGGCGGCTTCTTCACTGATGTGGACACACGAATCGAAGGCGCCTGAAGTGATGGAGTCAGTCAGGGGTAAGTGGTTAGGGAGAGAACGGACAAGACTTACCTATGGTCCAGATTGGCGATAGCCAACTGAGCATGAATGCTTAAAGAAGTGTCAGAAATTGAAGTAATGATCAGACGGATCCGAGACTCACTCCATCCCGTCGGCCAAGTCGTCAAATTGGCTGTCTTTCCAAATATGAATGCGGCATCATTACGCTGATCAGCCCGGCCGATTGGAAGCGCAATCACAGTCGCAGCAATGAGAACAAAGTTTGCTGCAACAAACACTGTCTGCAGCTTTCCCATGACCTTGGACAGAGTCGACGCAAGCACTCCATGGCAGAGGACGCAACCCAAGAACACTGCGTAGATGACACCGCGAGAAGGTTCCCATTCGCCATCGCGCGCAATCACGACGACCGACAGCAGCATGAGCGAGAAGCCGTAGTCGATGCTGCAAAGTCCGCCAACGAGACCAAGCGTGTTGCTGTAGCCGACCAGAAAGCTTAGCGCGTTGCGCGTATTCGGCGACGCAAAGTAATGCGTCCACCAGTACAGACCTCCACTTGTCGGCATGGCGGATCCCAAATCTGCCATGGCCAGTCCAACAAAGAAAATGAAAAGCGATGCCACAAACCAGCCCCAAACGAGACCAACTGGTCCTGCCGGTAAGCTGTAGGTCAATGTGCTGGCAATGGAGGGCAGGAGACCCATGATTGAAAAGGCGATGCCTGGAATTTTCGAATCGCGCGTCAGAAAGGGGAATTCGTCTGAGTATCCGTGGGTAGCGTACCGAATACTTCGATCATGGTGAAATTTCTTCGAAGCTCTTGTTTGTATCCAAGTCGAGCTACGGAAAATTAGCTTAAATATCCAATCCGGAATGTGTTGTAAACATACCCAGGACCTCAGCGTCCTCCGCGCTGGCAAGTCCGTCGGCCTGCGCCTTGGACACAACAGAGACACTTCTCCGAATATCCCCCTCTTCCATGGCGTCGGCAGTCATGGTGTCTCTCGGAATGTTGACGATTTTCGAAAGACTTCAAGGGTATCAATAACCATTGACGAAGGAGGAAAGATTCCTGTTGGACAGAAACGTAGGCTTGATGTTGCGCAGTAGACAAAACAATTGCAGACCGACCACCTGCAGCACTTGCACGCTTGTGGGGAGCAAGCTGAGAAAATAGGTGACAGCCGTGCTACAGCGGCATCGTCATCGCGTTGCGCGTGCAGTAGCGCGCGCCCTTATACTGCTCCCCACCTTCGGCCCACCCACGCATGCATGCGGGCAATTGCATCGCTTCTGCTATCTGCAACAACGCCTCTCCCTGTCAGGGTCCTAAGAGCTGACAGGCTATCTCTAACCACACATCAACTGCCGGGGACCATCAGTCCACACTACGATTTTGATTCTGAAATTGGCTTTGCTGACCTTATACGACTCGCTGCATTGCTCGACTGGGACGGGCTTATCTTGCCGCGGCGGGGGAAACTAACCTACAAGGCCTATGGCGCGGTTGTACCCGATGAGGTGGGCTGGCAGCGCGGACGGGCCGTCGCAGTCGAGCTGGTATCTATCTCAGGTCGGGTTGGCTCAGGAGCATTCCGGCCTCGCTGTCACTTGCCTCGGCGTGGGGACAGCCATTTTGTCTAGAAAGGATGGTCTTGCGGCGAAGAAGACGGCGTTGGAGATGGCAGTGAATCGCGTATCTGGAGAACCAATGGTGTGGGTGCAACGGCGGCGATATGGGCTTATCGGGCGGCTTGGTGTGCGGGATAAGCTCTTTCAAGCTTCGCCACGCGTGGACTTGCTGGATGGGGGCAATGCATCACGTGGATTTATATCTTGCCTGTTCCAATCTATACATATACCAAACTCCTTGTCTATACCGAATGCTATGCCAGATATGCCATGTCCTTCCGAGAGATTTTGAAATTTCGCCGAATTGTCCGTTTTTGGATGATGCTGTTGGGAGAGCAGCCGGCTGCTCCTTGTGGGACCGCCAGCGGATATTGGATGTTCTCTCTCCCATTTTTCAATCTTTCTCCAGTCTCGTCGCCTTTTTGGTTTTTCATTTTTGGATCCTTCAGTCGTTGTCCTGCCCTGGCCTTTTTTCCTGGCCCCTGTGATTTCGATCATCCAAACTTTTGAGCATTCTTCTCAACGTCTTCCTCATCAGTGACGACAATGGCCACCTCGTCCTTCGCCTTTTTCTCCTTCAGCTCTCTACAGAAGGCACTGTTGGCCCTAATCTCATCTCCATACTTGATGAAGACGAATGGAATGCCGCACATGGCCAGCATGATGAAGCCAAGCACACTGCATGC
Source organism: Phyllosticta capitalensis (assembly GCF_038381095.1). Classification (NCBI taxonomy): domain Eukaryota; kingdom Fungi; phylum Ascomycota; class Dothideomycetes; order Botryosphaeriales; family Phyllostictaceae; genus Phyllosticta; species Phyllosticta capitalensis. Next base: position 720,133 of record NW_027117444.1, on the reverse strand, counting down.
CCATCCAACGCCGAGGTTTTCGTACATGGGTCGCGCAGCAAACGGCAGCGCGGCGCCAAAGATACTTCTCGCGGTTCCCGAGGCTGCCATGGCTGAAGCAGAGAACGTTTCGTATGCATCGACCAGGTAGTTGAGGATCGCCATGAAGATGAGCAAGTAGCCGATTCCGTATGGGATACCAGCGAGGATGGGCACAATCCAGTGGATTTTGCCAGGCTGCGCGGTCCAACCAGCCCAGAACAAGGAGCCGACGAGGAAAGGGCCAGCAATGCAGGCCAGAGGGAGACGACGGGCTTCTTCTGTGCGAGTCCAAGTTTTGCCCTGGGCTGTCGCTTTTCCGAGGTAGGCGTCCCAAGACAGGTAGATGACAGAAGCGAAGAAGACTCCGACACCGACTGTGACGACTGTAAGTAAATGTCCTGGAGACGGTGTTGGCCGAACTTACTTGGGAGAAACGCAAGGCCCTCCTCGCCCGCGTTGAAGCCGTATCCCTCTGATTGAATGTCAGCCACAATCGAAATTACATCTGAAAACAATACCGAACTTACCTTTGTACATGATTGGGTATGCCTGGAAAAACATGTAAAAGACAGCATAAACGAAGCTCAGGTAGATGCAGCAAAACAGGACAAGCCACTCGAACAGCATCATCCGAATTGGCCGGGTCAAAACGACGAGAACGACATACTTCCAGCCCTTGTTTTCAATCTCAATAGGTGCGAAGATGTTGGGGTCGCCCGTCTCCTTACGCAGGCGGGCAGCTCTCTGCTTCAAAATCACTGGTGCGTATGTCTCGGGCATGAGGACAAGAGGCACCCACGTCATGCCTGCGATGATCAAGCCAACCCAGAAAGTCCACCGCCAGTCCACGACGCTGATGAAGCCCGAAATAATTGGACCAATCAGCGGTCCAAACGTCGTGGCGGCCATGTACACGGCCATGGCTCGACCTCTCAATAGCGGGTCGTTGTACACATCGGCGCAGACGCCTCCCACAACGCTAATAGCACAGCTACCGGGGACACCAACAAGAAGGCGGAAAACTACGAGCTGTGCATAGCTCTGGGCGAGAGCGCAGCCAAGCGTGAAGGCTGTAAACATGGCAAAGGCTCCTGTCATGACCCATTTGCGACCATACGTCTCGGAAAGTGGTCCGAAGATGAGAGGGCCTACAACGTAGCCAACGATGAAGATTGATGTGGGAAGTACCAGGAGGGATTGGTTGGTGACGTTAAAGTAGGCGCTAAGCTCGGAGGTTGCGCCAGCAGAAAGCGAGGATGAGATGGTACTGTTCAGAACTGCAACGATGACGGTAGTCAAGGGGAACATTTTCTTCTTCTGTGAGGTTGTCAGCGAATTGTTAAAGCAACAATATTGGTCTTCTAAGGCCCAGTGCGGCGAAGAGGGTTTGGAGGCCGGGAAAACAAGATGAACTTGCCCAGTTGCAAAAGAAGGAATGTGAAGCTTTTAACTCCCCGAGACTGTATGAATGTGAAGAATGCAAGTGCTCTGGGGTAGAAGGTGTAGCAGCCACTCGGGCGCCCATAAAATGGGATAGAAGGAACGTCTCCTGCCAAGACTTGCTGACAACAGGAGCCAAAGAGAATTTCCACGCACCGTAGACCAGTTTACTGGATTTTCAGGATCATCTTTCTCAAAGCTTACGACATTCTTCGTGGTTGTCGAAGCAGCCGAGCTAGTGGTGGGAGAAGACACTTGAGATTCATCCGGCTTTTCGATATCAAGTTCAACCTCCTTGAACGATGCGGGGGAGCGTGGAGTCGCGGGGGTCGCGGGGGAGAGAGGCGCTGGGGCAAGGCGGAAACTTCCATCGTTGCGAATGGCTCCAAGGACTCAGCAAAGCAATGGACACAAATATGGCACATGGGACTCGTGAAGTGGGATGACAAAGACAACATACAGTTTTGGCTGCGAGTAGAGTGATTGGATCCGCTATCGACGCTGAGAAGACGGCCAGGCCGATGCGAAGTCTCTGACCTCATGATGAATGGATTGGGGAGAAGATAAGGCACGAGGCAAGACAAGGATGAGTGAAATTAGGGACGACCAGCACCACGCATATAAAAACACCACTGCGCCAGGCAGAAAGCGGCTCAAGGCAAAGGGAACCGAGAAGGGAATGGCAGAAAAAGAGGAGAGAAAATGGAGCAACAGAACGGCTTTTAGACCATTGGCAAAAAGTGGAGCTGTCCCGGCGAAGACGTGGTGGGGTGGACCGGCGAGGCACAAAAAAGAGATGCATGCACTCTGCGTGATTCGTTGGGCGTTTGGTTTCGTATGGTCAAAGCTGGACGGTGTCCTTTTTCGAGTGGCTGAATGCATCACTGAGTGGTCAATTTCGCTCCGAAACAGATCTTCAACTCGCTCCACTTGCCGCCGAAGGGCGTGCAGTGACGCAGCGCCGGTGTCCAGCGAAATTCGTTGTTGGGTCCGGGACCGGGCCATAGGGCAGTTGACATGCCTGCCACTGCATCTTCGCAAGGGATCGACAGGGTGGTCTCGACCTGGCCCTACATATGCGTGTAATCCAGCCAAGGGGTTTTGACAAGTTCAAAAAAAGCGCGTGGGAGCACATTGATGTCGTAGTCGAGGAAGAGGTATGAGTAAAAACCCTTGTCGCGGGACTCGGTTATGACGGCAGTTACCCGTAAAAAGCGATCAAGCTTCGCAGCGGGCCGTGCTGCATCGCCACATTGGGTGCTGAATAAGCCCCAGCATGCGAAGCATCGCAGGCCAGCGTTGATAAGGTGCTCGACAAACGCGTGGAGAGGCAGAACAATCCGTGGTCGAACCAATGACCGAGAACCACGAAATAAACGAGCAGCGTATCCAGAGCCGTGGGAGTAAGGAGATTGTGACAGGACTGTGACAGGACTCAGGATACTAAGTAGCGTTTCAAGAGGCTTTGGATTCGAGCTGGCTGTGACTTCGGTTGGCGTCCAGAGGTTTTATGTCTCCAAGTTGATACTCCTGCCGAATCTCGCGTACAGCGCCACCTTGCACTCCTGCATCTCGTCGCGCACGTTGCTGAGCTCTTCCTCAATTGTCTCGACCTCTTTTTCAATGTTCTCCGTAGCGGAGCCAAGCAGCTCCAGAACCTCTGCTTGCGGCAGCGAAACAAACGCGTCGCCGATCTTGTACCTGGGTACATCACGTGACATGTTAGCTCTCCCTGTGTCCCAAACGGACGACAAACGCCATGTCCATGGATACGTACGGCACTTTTTCGTCCTCGTCTACGAGCTCGAGCTCGGTTGACACCTCCTCGAGGTCCTCCTTGTCTTTCTAAACCCCCGCAAAACGCGAGTCAGCCCGTGTTACGTCGTGGGGAATGTTGATGCTGCTCCTCACCTGCTTTGTCTTGAGCTCTTCCTCGAGGATCTTTTCGCGTTGATGCAGCCGACTGAACTTGTTGATCTTGTCTTGGTCTTCACGGCGCACCTGCACCTCTTCGCCGCCTGTTGCGGCCTCGTCCTCGCGCGAAAGCTGGAAGGGGGCAGGCAAGTTAGCGACAAGAACCCCTACTTGGACTTACGACAATCGTGTTTCGGAGGCGGGGTGCGGTACCATGCGGCGGCTCATGAGTGATGCCATTTTCGAAGAATTTGATGGGGCTGACCGGTTGGCGAGGCTGTCGATGCGCTTAGCTGGCAAGTCGCTGAAGTTGTGTTGAGCTAGAGTGCGAGATTTGCGGTGTTCAGGTCTTTGCCATGACGGCGGCCGCGACTTTTCGCCAGGGACCAAGTCGGCAACCGCGACAACCACCAGCACTTTGATTCTTCATCTCTCCTCAACCACATTGAACATCGCCTTCTTCCAAGGCCTACCGTTTCGCTCGAAAGCATTACCAACCACCTGCACAGTTCCCCCGCACACAATTGTCCGATGCGGCTCCGGACAAGGATGCCGCTCAGTTCTGGAAGCACCTCCGTGCATGCCCAACCTCAGGTCAAGCTGTCTCACATCAGTCGCACGATAGCCTTCTCATGAGGCTCTTCAACGCCAAACCAACTCCGAGAGACTCTTGTCCCACATCGCGCTCACCGCTCTTGGCTTCCTGTCAACTCTTCCTAGTTCTCCGCGGCGGCCTGGCTGGGCACTGGGCAAACGGTAATAAGAAAGGACCGGACACCCTTCTTTGGCAGAGCCGCAACCGTCATGTGTGTATCGGGTCAGCAAGCAGCCTGGTGCTGTGCTTAGTGTACGCCACATACGACAGCGGACAGGACGTCAGAGGCTTCTCACTGCCAAGAGCGCGATACACCGCGGGGCCGTCTCAGAAACTCGGAAGGACGCAGCACTCGACCAGCTGGAGACGCTTGAAGTTTGGTAAACTGCTCACCGCGGGCAGCTTTTGTGGCGTTCTCTGGCGTTGCAAATGCAGCGGACAGGCGCAGCATATCCGCGCGCTGGGTTATTCCCTTTGCTCACCCAGACCAGCCCCCCAGGCAGGACCTGCCCGTGATACCAAGGCGTCGAACTTGTCGGAAACGCATCGTCGGCTGACGATCAACCATCGGTTTCCAAATTTGAACGATGGCAGATGTGAGTGCAAGCTGCCGCGGCGAGGCCTTGGCCAAGATGTTCCATTTGCAACGCGATTTGAATGCAAGTGTCTCATTCCACAGGATCATTTACACCCCAACCACCAAAGTAGAAGCCTGGTACCCACATCGCATCTGCGCGAATGATAGACAAAGATCCGCAAGTCAGAAAGCGGGGTCTTTTGCCTTTCGGCGGCAGCGGAGCGGCCAAGTTGTCAAGCAGCAAGCATCGCGCATGAGCAACGCGCAGGTGTGGGGAAGAGCCTTGTTGTCAACAGAGCCAAGAGCATGACCTCGGTTTTGCGCAAGGAGCCATATCTGTGGCAAGTTCCTCACGATACAGGAATGGTCGAGGATGAAGAGGCAAATGAGCAATCGATCCTCCCAAGATGTTGCTGCAGCAACGTGCGGACCCATCGAGTAAGGAGGAGCGACATACAGACAGCGTACGGGTCGATGCTGAATACAGGTCCTTTCTCCAGCGCATTCATACCCCTTTGGATGCCATGAAAGACAAACCAACTTCACATCAGCATCCCAAGTTTATGAATGCGCTTCCCTGAAGTGGAAGACATGGGCCTGGAGTAAGAGAAAACCAGACAAAAGAAGGATGACCGACTTTGTTCCTGGTCAGCACCATGTTCTCATGGCGTGCCTTTGGGACGCAGTCCAATCATATTTGGGCCAAGGTATCTAGGTGCCGTTCATTTTGCTCGACTGTCACGCGCGACCCGACTGCCCCAAGTGAGGCCTCGTATTCCCAAGGCCAAAGCAACGTCTACAAGCTGCAAGAGTTGCACGAGCATTCGCAAGTACAGGTGGTATGTCATCGATCTGATGGCCAAAATCGTTGAGAGAGGGCCTACATCACGTTGGCGCTCGTTCGCTGGAATAACGAGCAGACTGCCTACCACGCGAAGAAGGATCGTAGGGCACTCAGGTCCCCTCCCTATTTCCCAGCCATTTTTAACGAGAGGAGCATTAGACGAATGCATCCGTCGCAACGCTACCTTGTTTTGGCGCAACTCAACATGTACCTTGGTTGCTATCGCAGAACCAACATGCTTCGACTGTGGATTCTTCCGCTCGCTGTTTATTGGTATGTGCGGAGGTTCAGTTCAGCGCCCAAAAACTGCACACTTGGCAAGTTAATACGATGGATCCGCAGAGGCTTGTGCAGAAAGGAAAGGAAGAGTAGCACCCACCACGACACTGGTTGCAAGGGGTCCTTTGAACAAGCTGACAAAGCGATGACTGAGAACCCACCCCCTTCTCTTGGAGAAAATGACAGCCCAACGCGAAACATCGTTTTGCGCCCCTTTCAGCCGTCTGCGTCCCGCCCATGTTGCATGGGATCGTCAGTAAACCGCCAAAGTTCCAAGGCACCTGCTTTACTGTGCAGACGCATGACAGGGGAGAGAACAAGGGCAATAAAGCGACCCGAAATCTCGATTCAGATGTAGTATCGAGTCGTCGACGAAAGAGGCAATTTGATGAACACTGACAAAAACTCAGCTGCAGTGATCTACTTCATTCACAACGGCATCGTCCGCTCCATACAGGGGCATCTCACACCTCACGACGCCCCCCACAGATCTGTCCGGACCAACATGGATGGCACTGACGCCGAGCGGGTTATTCGTCGCAGCAGCCAGTGCAGCAGCAACTTGACATCACAGCATCGCAGTCTAAAGCGGCCATAGCCGCAGCCCCGAGCACATCACCCAATCAAGGTTTGGCCAAGCAATTCTATCCAAGTAATTTTCATGTCATCTCATTGGCCGAGCACACCAGCGGCATGGGATGTGCCTATTTCTGTGTGCCGGCCGCCAACTCGCAGCTTGTGCTTGACACGCTGTTTGGTTTGTGGGAGAAGCCGCGCCGGGAGGAAGTCTGATTCAAAACAGCTCCTCCAGCTGCTTGTCTGCTGCACCAACTTACCCCGCCGCCTTCTACGTCAAACGCGCTATCCCGGCATTCGGGAGCGTTGGTGGCTCGTGACGCTGGACAGCAAAAGGAGATGTAGACCTCCAACTGCCGACGGTGGTTGCTGTGCTGCACTGACGGCAGTGACAGACGAGGCAAGTCTCGCCAGACATACTTCAGAACACGAACGAGCTCAGTCAAGATTGAGAGGCTTGCTATCCGGATGTCTCTGATCCGATTGCAGGCCGGGTGCAGCGCTACAGTCGACGGTCAAAAGCCAAGCGCAGTGGCGCGCGAGGGACTAACGGCAACTAAAACATTAGAGGCACAGACAGCCATCCGTCGGTTGCTGTGGCCGAGCATGCCAGCCGGCGGGACCTTGTTCGTTGACGTTCTACTTGCTTTCTTGCTGGCTCGGCTTTGGGCGCAACCTACGTCGACAGTAGCGCGATGATAAGTGTCGGGCTCCAAGAGACATTTTACTCAGGGTCGATGAGATGAAGAGATTCGAGGCAAGTAAGTAGGCGGATCGGGACTGTCGGGAACTTGGGCGTCGGTCGTGCTCCCACGAGGGTGAGAGAAGCTCGACATGGTCAACGCTAGAGGTTGCTTAGTGGGCGCCCACACCGTGTATGCCCGTCAGATGCGGCGGGACAGTCAGAGCAGTAGGTTGGTCGAGATGCAGGCGAGAGCGAGAGGCCATGTCGGCCAAAAATACTGACTGGTGCTGGAGCGAGGACATTGGCCCGTCGGCGGCACACAGCCCCTCCCGCACATCCCCAGGCTTTCACGTTCGCCGCCCTGCAGCGTCTACTGCCGCTGGTAACTGGGTACATGTAGCTGAGTGCCGGGATTCGGACGCTGGCTGGGGCTGCGCTCGCTCGGCAGCGTACCAAGGCAAGACAAGACGAGCAGCCATATATCCTCGTCCGTCGCCCGTGTTTTCGTCGCGACGCCCCTCTCACCTCCACCATCAAGTCCATCACCACCACGGCCAGAACCAGCGGAGCTTCCTTCGTCCGCCAAAGCGTCATGGCTTGAAACAATCGGCTATCGATAAGCCCAGTCTGTACTGTAACCAAGTTGTCCGTGATTCGGCCCCGCTCCTCACCATCTTCGCACCGGTTGCCATGAGTGCTGACGCTTACCTGAGCCTACAGATGACGCGCCATTGCGGCTTGATCAAAACCCAGTAGCCCATATAGTCAGCATGATGCCCATTCTTCACCCAAGAACGACCGAAGAGGACCTCGGGGTCTCCAAGAACGACCTCAATCCTTCCGTCGTCCTGTCTACCATCTTCAACAACATGCCGTCGTCCATTTCCTACCCCGGCTCGCGACCTACCTCGGGCTGCGACGAGAGCTGCCAAAGCAGCCTCCGATCTCAGCTGCTCGGCGCCAAAACGTCCAGCAGCACTGTGCCGGCCACCGGCGCGCCCACCGCCGACGCTGGACTTCCTGCAGGCGGTGCAAGTACCTTTGTAACTCTCACCTCTTCTGGACCCGCCGCAACAGGAACCGACTTGACCTCTGCGAATCCCCAAACCAATGGAGGCCACTCATCATCCGGGGACCACTCGGCCTCGTACTCAAAAGACTCGTCCGGTCCTTCGACAGGAAAGATCTTGGCAGCAACAATGTTGCCCCTCATCGCCCTCACCGTCGTCGGTTTGGCCATTTGGATGATCATGCGCCGCCGGCATCAACGCCGGAGAATGGCTCAACAGGCCGAAATGAAGATGAATCCGGGAGACGAGGTCGCAGAACACCGAGGAGAACCTCCACAGTACCGATCGTCGGCGGCAAGCTCAGAACACTTGACCAGCGGCTCTTCGCATCCGACCCTGTCAGGGACTGTTTCGCCCCCAGCGCCAGTCATCATCTCATCAATTGCACCCACGACCAACGCCGCCTACTTTTCCGGGATCGACACATCCGAAGCCTTCTCGGTGCGCTCGAACTCGGTGCGGAGCTCCAACCGGCCAGCTGGTTTTGTCATGGACGGCGAATTTCACGAAGAGCCTCCACCTCCGTACAAGCCATGCAGTGTGCCGCCACTGTCGCGGGAAGCCAGCGTACGCTCAAGGACATTTTCGGAACACGACGGTTTCCTCCCCGTCACTACCATCGGCCAGCAGCACGCGCCTCTGAGAAACCCGTTTGCCGACCCGGTAGACGAAGACGATGATCAATATTCAATGGTGTCAGATCTTTCGTACACGCGAGAAGACCGCAGCAATCGCAATGACGGGCGGCCTTTGGTGCGCTCGGCCGTATAGTCACTCGGGAAGGCCGGGAGCCACCAAGTTTCATTTTCTTTTCATCTTTCAATTCCTTTTTCTCGGGCGAGGTGAGAGCGGCTTCGTTTGTGGCTGAAGCGGGGTGGCGTTGCGATTGGACCATGTCATTGCTGGCGGTGTTTTGGAGTTCCCCGAAGGCGTTTGGTCAGGTCACACTGGTATCCTAGGTGACTACTGTGCATTTTTTTAGTCGTCCTTTGTCAGGCGAAAAGAGCGTGCTTCTCAGAGCGCAAGCATTCCCACTACTTGTGCCGAGCTTTTCCTACTGGGCAAATGTCTATTATCTTCTTTGCAGCAAGAGCATCTGGGCGGATGGATGGTGGATGATGGTTTTGGGCCGGCCTGTGCAGCGTTTGGTCGGGGCGGATTCAAGGGAGCTGTAGTGCTTTAGCGTAGCTGCAACTGGATTTTTAAGGTTGGGCCGTCGAGCGCGGCCCCAACACACCCTCTTGAAGATCTCAACGGTGTCTCAGTTCCACGAGCCGCTAAACGTTGATCTACATTCTGAAAGAAAAGGGACATTGCAAGATGTGAAAAGCTTGGCCTGATGGCTGTTCCCGCGCGGCGGCCCGGGAACGGGGGCCGCGGTGGCAAAGGTCTGGGCGAGGGCAATGGTGTTGAGGAAGTGCAGCGTCGACGCCTCATATATTCTGGCGTCGACCGCGTAGGGAACAAGTTGCAGGCGTCTCAGACAAACGTTGCACCTGGTAGCCAAGGTATTGTGGAATGCAATCTCTGGGCAAGCGTACCTTGCAGGGTTGGAGCGTCATGTGCGGAACGTTGGACAGACGGATGAAGAGGAGTGGTGGAGGAAAAGGGTCGAGTGGTGAGCTGGCAGACGGCTGGGCAGGGGTTTGGGTCGATCGGGGCCGGCCAAGACGGAGCTTAGTCGGGATGGATTGGCTCTCAGCCTTCACAACAGCCCTTGCCGTGCCTTTCTTCAGCATAGCACATTTCTACGCCCCCCATGCCAGGAACAGCACAATGAGAGCTGGCCGTGGTCGTCGACGGGCAGATGGCCCCAATCCATATCATCCACACCACGCTACTTGCGGCCGCTGCCTAGCCTCAGGTCCCGTCCTACTGTACCTCTGTTCTCCATCTACCAACACCATCCCTCTCCTCGCCCGCGTTTGATATTGCTTCGTGCTGCCCTCCTCCACCACCCTTTGTATCCAGGGCTTCGCGCCTAGCCCTCTGCCCGGTCAAGGCCTCTCCCTCACTTGCTCCTCCATCCGCAGGGAGCTCCCACGTCACGGCCGTCGAGTTTTTCCCAAACCTCACGCCTCTCGCTGTGCTGCTGCTCGTCCCTTGTCGCCTCACTCCCGCGCCTGCGACAGTCCTCCGCCACCCTGTCCGAAACCTCCACTTCCTTTGCTGCCGGCCGTCGCCTTTTTCCCAATTCTCCCAGTCCATCATCCTGACTGCAAATCCGCCTTCCGGTCCGACTCTGCACCTTCTTGTCCGGCTTGTCTTCCCCGCTCTGATAGCACACACTCAAAAATACAACATTCTTCGAGGCATCGGGTTTACGTAGACAGGGCTTTAGAGGAATTCAAGCCGCATAGGCTGTCTCTGTCATGAATTTGGACCAACAGCGCATGTATGGGTATGCTCCACTTTCGCCGACCTGCTCTCGTCTGACGTGACATGTTTGCTTCGTTTTCTTGTGCGATGTGTCGAGTAATTTGTTCCATCTTCCACTTCTCTGCTTCCTCGAATCGTCTTCGAACGGCATTGCTGACTCGTCCCGTCTGTCCAGAATCACCGACTGGCGCTTACCAAGTCCAAGCTCGACACCAAAGTCAGCCACCTTTTCCGAAAGCTTGTGCTATACTCCACGGACAGACGCCTTTCAATCCCACTTTTTCGACGCTTGGTCGACACCTCGAGCAAATGTGCAGCAGACCCCGACTAGGACGCCACTTTTGCCCAAGACCGGCACAATCGACAGGCCACTGAGTTGCAGTAGCAGCCAGAACCTAGAAAACCCCGGCTTCCACTTCAACCACTATTCCTCGACTCCAAACCTACCACTGCCCCCGGTCGATCCGTCTCGTCGACTGGCCTCCAGCCCAGGGCCATTGGTCTCCCCGACTGACCCTCAGAGCACTGGCGAGGCGTCCAACCTGTTCCCTGTAGCAGGAAATAATACAATGGGCACGCCACAAATCCAAACGCCCCCTCCCACAAGAGATGCCTCCTCCGCCAGAGCCCGTACCTTTGACGTCAGGAATTTCTCCTTCAACACACCTTCCGCCATGTTGCCGCGGCGAGACTCTGCTCCAGCAACGTCGACGGCTGATTTTGGCCAGCGCCTAGGCCCACCCCTGTTTCCCAATCTTCAACTCAGCCTGGAAACCAACAGGTATGGGAATGTTGTCCCGACCAGGGCCCCGGTACCTCCACAACCAAGGTTCCTTTGGGAGCAGAATTCTTCGGCAGAGGTGGCGCCGTTCGGCTCGTCTGCCTCGGATGACCCGTTTGGTTTTACTCCGTCCAACGGTCAGAGCTTGTTCTCGTTTCAGGGGATGGGGAATACTCCCAATGCCAGTAGGATAGATTCATCGTCGTTGGATGTGTCTGGTGACTCCTGGACCAACACACCCTCCTTGCCAATGACTTCATCTGCTGAGTTGCAGAAGGTGACGGGTGGCGCGCCGTCGACGTCGTGTCTGGACGATCCTTTTGTGGCAACCACGTCAGGAGTCGATCCTAACATGCTTTTCAGCTTTGCTGGCGACTCGCTTTTTTCCTCTCCTCTTCCTTCGCAGACGGCCAGCAATGCTCAGCAACGCCAGCCATACGAGCAGAAACTTCTAGAGGCCGGACGAGAAAAAACGTTGGCCCAGAACATCAATTCTCAGCAATATCAAGTATCTTCAGCATCAACTTTGGCATCAACTCTGGCTAGACCTGGCCTACAACGGAGCAACACGCATTCTGGACTCGTGGGGAGATCAGGCAGCGCCGACGGGAGACGTCCTCTTCTCAACGAGCCTCCGAGGCGGAACTCTCCCCTGAAGCGCGGAAACCAGACTTCGCTGACGGCAATATCGGAGCACGCTGCGACGCGCCCCAAGACACGTCTTGTCGTCGACCAGCACGGCAACGCCAGGACCGAGACGATCCGAGGAGAAGGCTCACCGCGGAGATCCGTGGATCATCGTACTCGCTATTCAGGACTTTGGGAAGACGACAGCGACTCTGACCGAGGAAGCGACCCCCCAAACCCCGGCCAGTACAAGTCAATGCAGGGTTCTTCCATGTCTCGACGCAACTCTGGCAAGAGCCGCGTTGGCAGTTTTCTGAGCAGATCCCAGACGACCAAGACGCTCAGGTCGAGCTCCATCGGGTCCTTCACGGGTGAGCTGTCCCGAAGGCTTGGACGGCTGTCAACGGAGACGACGCCAAGCAAGCTGGGAGCGTTTGAAGAGCCGCGGCGAGACAGCGTTTCGAGCCAGCAGGGCGACGGGTTGGGCGAGTTGATGCGCAACGATGGCAGATTTCTGGCTGAGGGGCGCAAGTCGGAGGACGACGATGCTCAAAACGCACTCAAAAGAATGCTGGAAGAAACCAAGATGAAACGGCAAGGTTGGCAACCCCTGACCCCTAACACCACTCGCCCTGACGATCGACCGACTGACCCCATGCAGACAGCGTTAATACCACCAAAGTGCAGACCCTCGAAGCGCACAATGAGCGGTGGAAAGCGTCTGCCGACATGTGCAGAAGAGACTGCAACCAAGCAGCGCCGCTCTTCGACCCCTTCAGCGACGACTTTTCGCTGACGCCGACGAGCGCAACGGCCTCGGGCAGCTCGACCCTCTTCTCGCCGACGACGGACGTGAGCAGCGGTACCTCTGACAGCGGTACCCGCTGCGTGTGCAACTCGACCGAGTGGGACGGCCAGCTGATGGTGCAGTGCGAATCGTGCAACAAGTGGCAGCACGCGCAGTGCATGGGACTGCCGCCGCACGCCGATGCTCTCCCTTCGGTCTATGTCTGCGTCTTTTGTACGGGCTCCACGCCTGTGGCTCGTGGAGGCCGCATCCGCGATCCGTTCCGTTTGCCGCAGGCGCAGCTATCGCCGCTGTCCCACAAGTCGACGCTGCGACGCTGATGTTGGGTTATTGCTCCAACAGTGTCATCAACATTTTGCATTCGATCTTTTCCTTTCGTCCGCAGGAACGGCGTTGTGTTGGTTGCACGCTTTCCCAGAAAGCCCCATTGTTTTGCGTTTTCATTTTCGTTTCCCCCTCACGTGAAGTATTCAGGAAATCGGAGCAGCATACCATATACCCCAGAGCGCACAGCAGAACCGGCGCGATCTATCAGTTAGAATTCGGCAAGACCACGGATGTTATATTTTCTTCTAATCACCAGGAAGTATCATGTAGTCGTAGACGGTGTTTGTCAAACGAGTGCAGGTCAAAATAACAAAAGGAGTAAGCAGGAAGAGAGGGGAGCGGTGGAGAGCAGGTAGGCTAGGCGGAGCGGGGATGGCGGCAGCGGGTGGGTACGTAGATCAGATGTTGCGGCTGAAACGGGCAATTATTTTGTGGATTTGAGGGAAAAAGAGAGTAATGGAAGACGATAGATGAAAGCACCCAACAATAGAACCTTGGACTTGTTTCTTGGCTGTCGGATTCTTCGTTGGCGGATGGTGTTGGTCTGTTGGTCGACCCGTGTCAGTGGAGGATTGGCTGATGGCTGGCGGGTGTCAGCTTGAGGCGAGGTTGATGAGGCGGAGGAGGGACATTATCCGGATGTAGACAGAAATGCGCTTGTTGGTGTAAGATCTGGTACCGGTCAAGGGGGCGGCGATAAGATAAGATGATGACGTCGGCTGGTCGATCAGGCTTGGAAGCATCCCGAAGCTTCGTCGGGGAACCAGGATCATGCTAGACCCTGCCAGCAGCCTCCACCACGCCCACGAGCCTTCTCGCTCATCCACCGTGCCTTCTAGCATCTCCATGTCACTCCACCCCCGCACTCCATATATTGCTTCGACTCTTCAACGTTTCCTCAATATCAATCACCAAACATCAGGCACATCCACGACAACACACCTCACAAACACGCCACCCTCTTGGGTCGCTCACGACTCTTAAACCCTCTACCTTTCTCACCTTTGTTCTTGTTTGATACCCTTTTACACCGCGTCTCATCCACACAATGGCGCAAAACGGAATGCAGTTCACTGAGCGCGCCGCCAAGGCGTTGCAAGATGCTCAAGAACTCGCCGCACAATACTCGCACTCGCAACTCATGCCTCTTCACGTCGCCGTCTCCCTCATCGACCCACCTCCAGACCTCTCCAAGGATCAGCAAGCAACCTCGCACGAATCCCACGCTTCTTCCTCTACTCCACTTTTCCGCCAGGTTGTCGACCGCGCACACGGCGATCCCCAGCTGCTGGACAGGGCTCTGAAGAAGGCCCTCGTCCGCCTGCCGAGCCAAGACCCCCCTCCAGAGCACGTCTCGCTCGCACCCTCCTTCTCCAAGGTCCTCCGCTCAGCTCACGAGCTGCAAAAGACGCAAAAGGACAGCTACATCGCCGTCGACCACCTCATCCAATCGCTCGCCCAAGACTCCACCATCCAGAAATGCCTGGCCGAATCAAACATTCCAAACCCCAAGCTGATCGACCAAGCCATCCAACAAATCCGGGGTTCGAGGAGAGTGGACTCTAAGACGGCCGACGCCGAGGAAGAGCATGAGAATCTCAAGAAGTTCACCATTGACATGACGGCCATGGCGAGGGAAGGCAAGATCGACCCCGTCATTGGTCGTGAGGAGGAAATCAGACGCGTCATCCGCATCCTGACGAGACGAACCAAGAACAACCCGGTCTTGATTGGTGAGCCCGGTGTTGGTAAGACTACCGTCGTCGAAGGTCTTGCTCTCCGTATCGTCAACGCAGATGTGCCGGCCAACCTGGCTGCGTGCAAGCTGCTCTCCCTCGATGTCGGCGCCCTCGTTGCCGGCAGCAAATACCGCGGAGAGTTTGAGGAGCGGATGAAGGGCGTCTTGAAGGAGATTGAAGACTCCAAGGAGATGATTGTCCTCTTTGTCGACGAAATCCACCTGCTCATGGGCGCTGGATCCAGTGGCGAAGGCGGCATGGACGCTGCCAACCTGCTCAAGCCTATGCTTGCCCGTGGTCAGCTCCACTGTATCGGTGCTACTACTCTGGGCGAGTACAGGAAGTACATCGAAAAGGATCAGGCCTTCGAGCGTCGTTTCCAGCAAGTCCTGGTCAAGGAGCCGTCCATCTCCGAGACCGTTTCCATCCTCCGTGGCTTGAAGGAGAAGTACGAGACTCACCACGGTGTCACCATCCAAGATGGCGCCATCGTCTCTGCTGCTACTCTTGCCGCCCGCTACCTGACCCAGCGCCGCCTGCCCGACTCTGCTGTAGACCTTATCGATGAAGCCGCCGCAGCCGTCCGTGTTACCCGAGAGTCGCAGCCCGAAGCTCTCGACATGATGGAGCGCAAGCTGCGCCAGCTTCAGATTGAAATTCACGCTCTCGAACGCGAAAAGGATGACGCTGCTCAGACTCGTCTCCGCGAAGCCAGGGCTGAGGCTGCCAATGTTGAAGAGGAGCTGAAGCCACTCCGCGAAAAGTACGAGAGCGAAAAGGCCCGCG
Source organism: Phyllosticta capitalensis (assembly GCF_038381095.1). Classification (NCBI taxonomy): domain Eukaryota; kingdom Fungi; phylum Ascomycota; class Dothideomycetes; order Botryosphaeriales; family Phyllostictaceae; genus Phyllosticta; species Phyllosticta capitalensis. The sequence goes on along the minus strand of NW_027117444.1, from coordinate 704,685 downwards.
GCAAGGAGATCCAGGAGGCCAAGATCAAGCTCGACCAGCTCAAGGTCAAGCGTGACGAGGCCGAGCGTAACGGCGACCTCTCCACTGCCTCCGACCTCCAGTACTACGCCATTCCCGATGTCGAGCAACGCATTGCCCAACTCGAGCAAGCCAAGGCCAAGGCCGACGCTGAGATGAGGACTGACGAGCACTCGCTCCTCACCGATGCTGTTGGACCTGACCAGATCAACGAAATCGTCGCACGCTGGACCGGCATTCCTGTCACCCGCCTCAAGACGTCCGAGAAGGACAAGCTCCTCAACATGGAGCGCCACCTTGGCAACCTTGTCGTTGGCCAAAAGGAAGCCGTCCAGTCAGTTTCGAATGCTATCCGCCTGCAGCGCTCCGGCCTCGCAAATCCAAACTCTCCGCCCTCGTTCCTCTTCTGCGGTCCTTCTGGAACTGGTAAGACGTTGCTTACCAAGGCTCTGGCCGAGTTCCTGTTCGACGACTCCAAGGCCATGATCCGGTTCGACATGTCCGAGTACCAAGAACGCCATTCGCTCTCGCGCATGATTGGTGCACCGCCTGGCTACGTCGGTCACGATGCTGGTGGCCAGCTTACCGAGAACCTCCGCCGCCGTCCCTTCTCGATTCTCCTCTTTGACGAAGTTGAAAAGGCCGCCAAGGAAGTCTTGACTGTGCTTCTTCAACTCATGGACGACGGCCGCATCACCGATGGCCAAGGACGTATCGTCGACGCACGCAACTGCATCGTCGTCATGACATCCAACTTGGGTGCCGAGTTCCTCGCCCGCCCCAACGCTCCCGATGGCCGCATCGACCCGCACACACGCGAGATGGTCATGGGCGCGCTGCAGAGCTACTTCCTCCCCGAATTCCTCAACCGCATCTCGAGCATCGTCATCTTCAACCGGCTCACTAAGAAGGAGATTCGCAAGATTGTCGACCTGCGCGTCAGCGAGGTGCAGAAACGCCTTCAGCAAAACGGTCGCAACGTCATCATCGACATATCCGACGACGTGCGCGACTACCTGGGCTCGGCCGGCTACTCGCCCGCCTACGGCGCCCGCCCGCTGGCCCGCCTCATCGAGAAGGAGGTACTCAACCGCATGGCCGTCCTCATCCTCCGCGGCAACATTCGCGATGGCGAGCGCGCCAAGGTCGTCCTCGAGAATGGCCATGTCCAGGTCCTTCCCAACCATGGCGACAGCGAGTTGGAGGAGGATGACGAGATGTACGACGAGGAGGATGCCGCGGCGGAGATTGAGGATGATGGAGACATGGAGTTGTATGACTGAATGACTGATGATGGATGAGTGATGAAAGTTCGGAGCAGTAGTTGAAGATTGAAAGAGATGGCAAGGAGTTTTTCTCTTTGGCGCACAGGCGTTTTGACAAAAGTCGGAACCGGGCATCATTTCTTAGTTTTTGCTTCTTTGAACAAACACCCTGGAAGGTGTTGGTTGATTTGGGACCACGGGATTTGAGATTATGGGAATGGGAATGGGATTTTCAGGATTCAAGCGAATGAGAGTAGTAGTCCAGAGTAATTGAGCGAATGAATGGACATGGCATGAATTAGACTTGGAAATGTTTCTTACTCTTTGATCTTTGCCTTACGAAGAGACTTGTGACTTGAAGCGACTTGTAAAGTCATGTACAAGAAAATCAATAATTTTGACAAAAATCACGGCATGAAAAACTTGCCACCCTCTCCCATTAGTCGTCTCAAAACAAAGTCACTTGCACAGTGCTGCGACCGTTCGAATACATCGTGAGGCTAGTGCTAGTAGTCCTGTCATTTCAAATTCCTCTGTGAAATTTCTTGATGGCCCTTTTGCACGATTTCCTCAATACCTGCATTTACCCAAGAAAAGAGATTTCCTCGACTTGTTCAACTGTTCTTGAGTTTTCAGGTGGCCAAGGGCTTGACGATGGCTTTGGTTGATGGCTCTGGTTGATCAAATAATAGCAAGATTAGGCAAAGTCCAAAAAGTCCTGAGTTCAGAATCGACCTCATGCAGCAAAATTCCGATTGAGAAGGGGCTCTTCTCTTCTGGCGTATCTATCCAAGAAAAATTGAGAATGAGAAAGAAAAAAAAAAAAAAAAGGCCAACTCCTCCTTCTTCGCAGATACTCCAAGCTCAAACGTTAAACTTCCACCGCAAATCTTCATCGCCCTTCATCTGCCCACCATCCAACCCGGCATCGGATCCCGCTGCTGCTGCTGCCAACGCGCTCTCCTTTCGCTTGTTCTCCCGCGTCAAGACGAGCCATAGCGTCCCGACGATGATGGCGTTTGCTGCCATGTACCCCAGAGCAAACGAGTGTCCCAGCACATAGCCCGGCGCCGTCGCCGGTCGATAGAGCTGCGTTCCGATAACCGCACCCAAGTTGCCGATGCTGATTTGCATGGCGCAAGCCGTGGCGCGCTTGGTCTGCCCCGCGACATTCATGGCCGGCCAAGCCAGACCGAGGGCGGTGGCGGGATAGATGCCAGCAGCGGCGAGGAAGGTGCCGGCATACGAGACGCCGGGGCGGTCCGAGACGTGCGGCGCATTGCCTATGAGGATGGCGTAGCCGACGACGGCAATGAGGGCGCCCGCAATCATGAACGACGAGCGATGATGCAGGCGCTCCGAGACGACCGCCACCGCAATCGTCAGCAGCGTCGCCAGCGCGTACGGCGGCACGGTGAGTAGCTGGGCGCGCGCGGCCGTGTAGCCCAGGTCCTTGATGATGGAGGGGAGGAAGAGGGAGAGCGTGTATAGGGGCAGTGAGAGCGAGTGGAAAACGGCGCCGTAGAGCCAGCATTTGGGGTCACGGAGGGCGGAAACGACGGCGGCCCAGTTGAAGGGCTCGTCCGCCGTGGCGTCCGAGTCGGCCGTGAGGCGCGACACGACTACTTTGCGCTCTTTAGGTGTCAGGAAGGAGGCGGTGTCCGGGTAGTTGCAGATGAAAAAGTAGGCGACGAGGGAGACGACGACGGTCAGGATGCCTCTGTGGATTGTTAGAATTCACACACGCGGCAGAAAGAGGCCGGGATCTTACTCAAGCCAGAAGATCCAGCGCCAGCCTTTCTGTCCAGCAACTCCGGCCATGTGGCCGATTCCCCAAGCTAGAATTCCACCAAATGCGCCGGCAAGACTGGCAGCGCTGAAGAAGAGGGCCACGCGGTAGACTCGCTCGGTACGCTTATACCAGTTGGACAAGTAGTAGACGACGCCGGGGAAGAGCCCGCTCTCTGCAACACCGAGGAAGAAACGGACGGCAAAGAATCCGGAGAGGTTCTGCGTGCAGCCCATGAGCGTTGCAACAATGCCCCAGACAAGAGTCAGAGTCGGCAACCACAGTTTGGGCGTCGTGCGTTTGAGAATGACGTTACAAGGGATCTGAGGTCTGTTGTTAGACGGGGCTTGTGGTATGGTATAGTGCAAACACTTACCTCGAACAGTACGTATCCGATGAAGTACAGGGTCAGGGACGTAAGATACTGGTTTCCAGCTGCATTTCATCAGACACAATCAACCCAGCCCCTTCAATCCGTAGACTCACTCATGTGGACATCCTCAGTCAAGCCTTCCAGCTTCGCGTTTGCCACTAGGACCAAACATTAGTATTCTTGTCGTTGCATCTCCAATTTTCAAAAATCATCTGTTGACACTTACCATTGCTGCGATCCAGGAACGACAACAGGTATAGCACAGCAACTCCAGGCAAGAGTCGCAAATCCAATTTGGCCAAGAGCTTCTTCTCATTCACTGCGCCGGTTTCGATGTCGTCAAAGTCGGCATCCGAAGACGCATTCTCAGCGCCTATGGGACGCGCGGTGTCGTCTCCGGCGGAGTACTTTTCTGTTGACGAGGTCATTTTGCCAGGGTTGCTGGTATGTCAGACGGGACAGACGCCTCTGGTAAGGGCGACAAGGTGACCGGATGTCTCTGAATGACGCCGCTTGTATGCAGAGGATGAGTTTCAGAGGCTGACAAGAGTCGGACAAGTTAGTCGCGACACTTGTGCGAGGCTAAATAAGACAAAAGAGAAGCAGAAGCATGCCAGAGATGCAGGAAAAAACTGACGAGAGAAAAAAGATTATTGCAGTATAAGGCAAGACGACGCGCGCACGACTCCATCTTCAAAGCACACCATCAGCCATGCGGTTACAAAAAAGTGGCGGTCCTGACATCAGTGAGCCGCTGTCCAATGCCGCCAACGCGAGTGGTCGACGTGCGCCGGCGGGTCAGTTGCGGAGTCGTGAGCTGCGATGTCGTGATTGTCGGATCGGCTTGCGCGAGACGAGCCAGTTTGCCCATGTCCGCGGGCACGGAAACACCACGACTCGAGTAGATAACCAAAGGACCGAGATGTGTGAGACTCGGTTCTGACGATGCGCTGCTTAAAAGCTTTGATGCTGCGGATTGCAAGTAAGCTGGGGTATGAAGAGGTAGGAAGATGCAAGTGATGCGCCCAAGGATGCTCCCTGCATGGCTCCGCAATGCTAGACTGCCGCCGGAAATATATCTTCATCCTTCACATTCAATCCTTTAGAACAGACGAAAAGAAACCCCAGACTTTTCCGAGATCCAACTCCAGAACGCCGCCAATAGCACTGCACAACCATCTGGGTATCTCCACACCCTACAACTTTCTAAATGTGTTGCCACTTGCGCTCCTCCTCTCCATTCTCTTTCTGTTGCGACCGTCCTTGTCTGCATCGCCGCTGTCTGCCTCGAACTTCTTGCCCTTTTGCTTCTGGGTGGGTGCAAAAGTAATCTCCCTCTCGCCCACTACACCGAGGCCACTGGCTCTACCCTCGCCCTTCCTCTTTTCCTTCAGGTTCGCCGCCAGGGATCCAAACGACTTGGCCTTGGCCTGGCCCTGCTTCTTGTTCGATGACGAGACGACCATTTGCGGCATCGGCCGGTGTCCGGACTTCTTGTACGAAGACGACGAGATGCGACCAGCATCCTTGTCTTGCTCCTTCGAAGGCTGCGTTCGCTTAGCTGGACGTTGTTCTTCCTCGCTGTCGCTCTCGCTGTCCTCGTTGCTTGAGCCCCGACGCTCGTCCAGAGCTTCTTCCTCCACAGCCGTGAGGCCTGAAGGCTTCTTGACATTGGTGCTCGGATTGATGCTCTGGAACTCGCGACTCAACTCGTCAACTTCAAAGTCCTCGTCCTGGAACAGTTTGGCGAAACGCGAATCGCTGAGCAATCTGTTGCCTGACGGCTTGGGTTCCTCCTCTTCTGCGGCGTCTTCTTCGTTCTCAACACCATCGACGTCCTTGGATGCCGCCTGCACAGCGTCCTCGTCGCCGCCGCGCTCGAGCACGCGACGCGCACGGCGGCGCTCGTTCTTCTCTTCCCGTTCCAGCATCTTCTCCGCAAGCTTGCGGTTGACCTTGACCTGGACCTTCTTGGAGCCGCGGATCCGCGACTCGCGCTCCTTGTTGATGCGCTCCTGGATACTCTTGGCGCGCTGCTCCTGCCACAGCTCTGGCTGGTTGATGAGCCGGGCCTCCTCGTACAGCTTTTGGTCGACAAAGTATCCGTGCATGTAGGGCCGCAGCAGGCTTGTGGTGCCAACCAAGTGTGCCATGTTGAGTTGCTCCAGCTCTTTGAGAGTGAGGAACTTGTAGTTGTCGTAGACCTCACCGGCCGACTTGCCGCCAAAGGCGTTGGGGTCGTCTGGATCTTCGGCCATTTCTTCGACCACGTTGTCCAAGAAGGCGCACCACTTTGGCGCGGGGCCCAGTTGCGGGATGAAGAACGAATGTTGCTGCTTGCCTTCGTTGGCGGTCAACAACATGCCGCTGTCCTTGCACCATTCGACGTGATGCATGTCGACGGCAGGCTCCACGTGTGTCCAAGGTTTTCCATCTTGTGGGTCCCAGATTTTTATGATGCGCTTGTCGGCCGACAGAATCTTGGGCTCAGTAACTTGCTGGGCCGTCGCTGTGGTAGGCTGCAGGAAGATGATATTTTGAATCGGGAGACCAAAGCCCTGATCCTTCTTGAGGGTCGGTACGGGAGAACGCAGGTCGTACAAATAGACAAGTCCATTTGATGTGCCCGAAGCGAGGGTAAGGCCGCTGCGGTCGAATTCGAGAGCGGTGACACCGACCCTTTCGCTCGAAAACGCTGCGTCCGGAGGAGGCCCCAAGACGCCGACTCTGCTTCTTGACCGAGGGTCCCAGAATTCTACCGTGCCCAGTGATGTGCCAAACCCAAGCAGGTTGTGCGACTCTTCTGCGATTGCTCCAACATTGACACTGCCGGTGTTAATTCCACCCTGAAGCGCACCGCCGCCCGCTGATGTAAAGTCATCGCCACCGACGTCGATTTCGTAGCCTTTCATGAACCTTCCGAGTTCGAGGTTGAGCCGAAACACTTCACCCATGCCATCTTGATTGACACCGACCGAGGGCACGAGTGCTTCTGTTGATCTTCGGTCGTACTTGAGATCTCTGCCATATCTGGGTATCCTGGCGGTGTAGTGGAGACCTCCTGGTGTGTGAAATTCGAGAGAGCGGTCGGTCTGGAGGTGGAGAGACTTGGAGTAGTCGGAGGACAGGAGGAGAAATGTTTCGTTGATCGTGTTCGTGTGTCGGGTCCAAGACAGGGAAAGATGCGGCAGGTAGTGGGTGTGAATTTGCGGTTTGTATGTTCCCGTACTCATCACCCAGTCGCCATCCTCGCTGACGCGGACGCACTGGCTGGCTTCCTCAAATTCAAAGTCTTGAAGAAGCTCGATGCGATTGGCGTATTCCGGGTCCTGCTTCAAGCTGCGCTTTCTCTTGCGGGCCAGCCAGTCTGGCAGCGGCCGCGCTGTCTGGGAGCCGGATATCGTATAGACGGGAACATCGGAGTGGTTGGTGACCTTCATCGCGGCGTGGCGGTGGTGAGGAAGAGAGATGGGTGGAACCGACTTGGAAAAGTTCCGCGCCAGAAAATCCCGTCGGGGATATGGGCGGAATTAGGGCTGAGATGGCCCGTGCGGTGCGCGCGCTAAGGTTGACGGAGGGCCCTCGGGGCCCTGAACGCCGCACCCACCGCACTTCATCAGATGTCCTCTATCAACGCACTTCCTACTTCGACTTTTCCGCTCCTGGCTTCGACTTCCACCTGTCATCATCGGGCCGAGTGCTCCTTCGACATCGGATCCTCTTTGCCTCGGTCAACGATGCAGGTGTCCAAGTCAATCCTGGTTGCGCGCGCCGACACATTACCTCTCTCGCCTCAAACGGGGCAAGCCCTGCATCTTGGTCACCCTTCTTCTTAATCTGAACATATCGACCCACTTTGTGTTTGATGAGGCTCTGTACTACTGCTCCCATCGTGGACCTGGAAAGATTCTATCATTTCAACGTCCCCTAGCCTTGTCTACTCTTGGCAAATGGATTCCCTCAAGTCCAGTAATACTAGTGTCACTGCGATTGTAAGGCTGAACCATCTCTTCTTTCTCCCATTTACCAAGCCTAAGTCATCTCTAGGGTGGTTACAGCGCCATCTCCTACAGGACCTTGGCTGCAAAGTCTGGCATTGAAGGATCAAGTGCTCGCAGTACGCAACTCGAGGAGCTTGGCACTATCGAATCCATCCTACGGGATTCCAAAGCCCTCGTATTTCTAGACGCAGACCGGCTGCTTCTATGGCTGTTCGAGCCTGGAACAAGTATCCCGGCATTCGATCATGACTCTCTGCAACAAGAACAGCAGGGCCGCGTGCCGCATCTACAGAGTGCGTCGCAACCGCTTCCTTTTCATCCGCTAGTTTCTGACCATTGCCAGCCGTCTCTGAAGCAACTCTGAAAGCTTCCGAGCTGGCAAAATTCGGCGGAAGAACACCTGGCTTTTCTGCTCAGTCTGGAGCTGGATCGGGCCCCAATTCCACAGGCGCTCGCGCCGCCAACGCTAGAGCTTTCCAACAAAACAACCAACCGAGTCACACGTCAACGAACTCATCAGAGTCTGGCAAGCATCATGACCCGCTCACGATCTACGAGGCGCTCATCTCTGCTGTCATTGCCTCCATTTCCTACCATTTGTCCATTTCTCAGAAAATGATACCCCTGAATTTTCGCACCTTTATTTCAAGCCCACGACTAACGCAAGATGAACATAATGACGATTTTGGTCAGGGTCTACAAAACGGAACCAAACTTCTCATCTTGGCCTTGGATGTCCATCTATCGACATCCGGGACCCTAGTAATTTCTACGTCCGTGTCAGATCGGTTGGTCCTCTATCAACTCGGGCCGACCTTGAAGTCACGAGACTCGGCGGATGACCAGGTAGGAGAGATTATCCGCGTCGCTCCAAGTGGACTGCTTGCCAAATACGTCGGTCCCGAAGTTGTCGGAGGGGAAGGTGAGCCCGGCGCACTGGTTCACTCCAAAAAGGGAAGAGCGATTGAGCAATGGAAAGTCGACGTGGAACGCTGGCTACTTCGAAGAGGTATCAACCTGTCCAAAATGGAGGGAGAAGTCAGATGGGCCCGAGTCCAGTTTCAGGTTCCGCATCCATCATCTCTCAGGGACAGTCGCGATTTGCCCAGCGGAGGATACCAAGAATGCATCTGGCCTTCTTCTCTCTGTTTTGCTCACATCTCAAGTTGCGAAACTGATCACACTCATTCAGTGGGACCAGAGGGCGATGCGTCATCTCCTGACGATGCCACCAGATGGTGGTCCAATGGCGAGAAGGATGCATTCCGAGATCCCCTCTGGCAGACTCACGACTGGTTCCTTGGAAAGTCGGAGCGCGAAAAAGCCATCGACTCTCGCAGGAAAGCTCGGGTGTCACAGGAGGAAAGTATGCACCCAGTGTCTGAACCAGTGTCGACTTATCCATCTTCTCCGCTGTATTCTCGCGGCTCAGCTTATGGAGATTTACAAGCCATCAGCGGCGTGTATCCTACTCCTCCAGATGGCGTGCTCGCTCCCAACACCTCTGGACCAACGCCTATGGACGGAGTCATCACTGGACAAGTCATTGGCGATTTTCAAGGAACACAAGGCCAAGCCAACAACGGTCAAGACGCGACCGCTCTGCCCGAAGCCGCATTTTCCGCTGGAATCACCCCTGGAGAGCATCAGGAATCGGTGCAGGGTAATGAGGCGCCAGCCACGGGTCAAGCGACAAGGCCAACCAATGGCGATGATCTTTTCGACGACATGGACGAGGAAATGTTTGGAGCAAACGATGTGACGGAAGCTGACTTCAATTTCTTCGACGATCCGGATGCTGCCGACTTTGACGACCTCATGGATATGTCTGGACCGCCCGTGTTCGATGATCCTCCCAAGCAGGATGTTCCCGGAGACAGTAACCTAGGCATCTCGCCCAATCTGCAGCTCTCAGGACCCCACACGACCGACCAGGAAGATTATGCAGAGGGGTTTGAGCTTGTCACAGCAGCTGGCACGGCCGAATCTGCGAAAGAGTTTCATGCGTATGAGCATATAGACCAAGATGCAGCAGAGCACAAACACACGCAACACGTATCTGCTTTGCAAGGCGATGATGGATCGAAATCTCGTGTCAAAACTCCCCGGCAACCCAGTCCTCCGCTGAGCCCTTCCACAATCAATCAACGACTGTTCGTTTCAGAAAGTGGAGGGGGGGACCACCAAGCTACAGAAATGAGCGATTCCAAAGCATCTCGACGGAAGAGCATGTTCGATGCAGTTGACTTTGGTCGGCAAGTGGCAGCTGCGGATTCGAAATACGCAGCGGATGGCCGATTCAACTTTGCTCCACCTGCCAAAGATTCCAAGGTTGGGGTAGGTCTTGCGTCACCAAACAAGCATAGGGGCCTTCCATCTCGCGAGCGGACGGCAACAACGATGATTAGAACACAAGCACAGACAGGCGTATCTGATCTCATCAAAAGTATCGCGGCTCCAAAGCGCCGTGATGACGGGTCCACGATTGACACCTATGAGGGCGACAGCGATGCCAGCAGCGACACTTCAAGCAGTTCAGCGTATGGCGAGGAGGAGCAAATTTCTATCGCCCCGACACGGCTCACTGCAGCCATGAGCCTGGGCCAGAAACGGTGGCAGCCCTCGATTGCTGGTACTCCTCTAGCCAGCACGCCAGGGGGGGTTTCCATCGACGCTAGCCAACAAGATTTCGCTCTTGGTGATCTGGATGGAGTTCCCGTAAGTCGAAGACTCCCCGTCAGCACCATCCTCTTGCGTCTTGCTCCTTGCAGCAACAATCCGCCATCGGTTTTGTTGGAATGGGTATAGAATATTTTTGCTTACCACCTGCCAACTTCTAGAATGAAATCCCTCCCCTTTCGTTGTTCGAACCTGGCCCATACGACTGGTCACTTGCATCGCTCCCATCCCCACGTATCAAAGTCAGAGGCCGAGGGCCCATGGAGAGTAGATCCCGTCGAGGTTCATTTTCATTGACGTCGGCTGCATCCACACCTGCTTCTGATGTTGGCTCGGATACGATGCCTGTTACTCAACCTCTGAGCGTGAAGGAAATCATTGCCGTTACCCAGATTTTTGTCGACCAAGTGGTTTTCTCTGGCCTGGGTAAGCAATTCATTCGTCGTTGAAATTTGCAGGACTAATGACGACAGACATGATTCAAAGTGCCAGTAGTCGCCTTTCTCGTGTTTTTGACCATGCTTTTCCCAGCTCACCCGAACTCGTCCCAATGCAGACCTTTCAGAGCATTGCGAAAGAATTGTTTGAAGCGGCCAGCGATTGCGATGTACTCAAGTACGCCACAATTCAGGATGTGATGCCTGAGCATCCAGCCTCGAGCGGCAAAGCCCAACCCAGACATATTCAGAGACGGAATCAGTCAGATCCTCACGGTACGTCTGCCCCACAAGTTTACCATTCTTTTAAGCTGATTCCATTAGCCAACTTGTTTTTCAACATCTCCACACCTCACGTACGTCTACATCGTGGCGATGACTTGTGGGATGTCCTTCCACCGGCATTGTCTTTTTGGGAACCTCTCGGTCTGGCACCAGCCAGCGGCCCAAAAAACATTGTCGCATACTCTGTCTTTCCTGCAAATCCGGACTTGAACGATGCAGTGTCGAGCTTTCTTGACAGCATTAGCATGGCATATGAAAGCGCCAAGTTTGGGAGTCACATACGAGGTCCGGCACTTGACTGCTCAGAGGGCGAAGGCCTGATTCCGGCAACTTTGAACAATATTGATGGTGACACCTCGAAGATTACGACTCCAAATTGCATTCAGGCCATGCGAGATGCTTGCATGACTCTTGGGCGAGTCTTGTCACGGATCAACTACAAGCATTTCATCAAGGCTGAAGACGGCGCACAAACCGATGCGATTGTCATTTACTTGGTCAACCCCTTTTCGAATCCTCAACACACTTGGCAACTCTGCTCCGCTTTCTGGGCCCTTTTTCAGGCATATGGGCCACCGATGCCTATTGCATCAATCACCAATTCAAAGCCAGATGTGGTTCTCCAGCTTGTCCCAATCAAGTACATCGCCTCGTCCGAGGCACCAATCATTCTTGAGCCCGCCTTTCTGACCAAAATGGCACGAGAGGTCTACGATCGTTGCCCTCCCAAAAGTCTCGGCGATGACCCTTCGGCCTTGAGCATTCGCACAGCCCCTTCAATACAACTCGAGGAGACGCTCCCTAGGAGTATTCCATTCCGCCTCACATCGGATCCACCTTCGAACTTGTTGCAAGAAAATTCATACATCCATGTTGGGTACTCGGTTAGTTTTGACGGGACATGGATCACAGCTGCCTGGACGGACAATGCTGGAAAGCACCAAACCACAGTCTCGTACTGTCTGGTCAATCGCTCGTTTGTCGAAGTGGCACGGGAGATTTTCCAGACATCACTCGAGATCATGCAGACCAGGAAGGTCACTTGGCGGATGTGCATTGCCAGAGCTGGAGTGATGGAAAAGGAGGAAGTAGAGAGTAAGTTGCACCGCAGTCTTTGAAAGGACATTTCTGACAATTGGCAGCCTGGCAGTCATTCCTGGCAGTACCCAGCCCACTCGTAATTGGCGCCGCGTTGATCTCCATAGACCCCAACCCCGTCTTCACCATCACTTCGCCTCTTCCAGGAATCACGACTGCCCAAAACCCGACGTCAAGCAGCATGGGCGTCTCGACACCTGGGACTCCACAGCCGGGAGTCTCTCCTGATCAACACGGCTTCACGCCCGCGGCAACCCCGTCGGAAAGCACGAGCGCCGCCGACCCCTCCGCAGACCCTGAGGCGCGGCTCGTCGATGTGACAGACGAGTCGTGGGGCATCATCCTCCAGCACCGCCTACACAATACCAACTCGACTGTCGAGTTTCGACCCGCCCTCGCCAGCGGCTATCTCGTCAAGCGCGGTGCCGACGCCGAGACAGCAGCAATGGCGACCGCTACCGCGGCTAGCAGCAGCTCTGGCTACGGCGGCAGCGTTAGCGACCTGTCGGACACGCCCCGCGGTCCTATCGCCGTGGCTGCCAATCTAATCTGGATTGGCAGCACGGCGGGCGCACATGGCCAACAGCAGCGCCAAAACGCGGCGGGGATGGGTGCCAGTCTTGCGCCTGGCGACGGCGTCGCTGGCCAGAGCCCCAACAGCCCGCTTGCGTCGCCGGGAGGGAATGGCAACAACAGCGGCACAAACAGCAACGGTGGCAACAACAGCAATAACTCCTCTTCGACCAGCAACGCTGGCTCAGGGGCCACGGCTGCCCAAGGCGTCGGCGTCCCCGGTACCAACGCCTTCGCTAACCAGGCGGCCCGCACGACCTACGATACGGTGCTCCGCGAGTTCCTCATCATGTATCGCAACCTAGGCCTGCTGGCCAAGCTGCGCGGCATGAAGGGAACCAGGGGCGGCGCTGTGCCGTGGCATGTGGCGGCGGCGATGAGGGGGACGGAGGTGCTTGAGAAGTTGAGTTGAGGGGAGGGTATCTATGAGACATGATTGTGGAAAGGAGCGGGAAGCAGAGAGAGAGAGAGTCTTATTGTGGTTTGTGCGTGCATGGACAGGACAGCATCATCTTTTTTTCTTGTTTGGTTCTTTGGCGTTGATCAAATCTTCATCCACACGTGTAGCATTCCATCATCATCATGGTACATAGGTAGCAGCAAAAGTAGCGACAGCAACAGGTTCCTGGCAGTGGAATTTACTTGTCATGTTTTGCCGTCTGACATGCCATCCAAAGCTCGAGCTACAGGCAGCTAGTTGCTGTATACGGGTGGAGAACAAAGTACCTAGGTACGCATCTGCCTGCCCCTGTCCATCCTGGTCTCGAGACCGAGACCAGACCCTGACTACACTGTGACACTGGATGACTACTGCACGTACCTGGCTCGCCATCAATCAGGGTGCGAGATGTTTCGCTTGGATGGTTTGGTTCGGGGGTCGCTGTGCTCGCGTGGGTGCGTGTCGAGGTTTCCTTTCACTCTTGCCTCAAACATCATCCTCGAAGCCATCGATGGTCCTCGAAGCAAATAGGAACCTACACACGCGACAAGCGAGCGAAACAACCCCCGCGACCACCCACCTACCTACATAGACAAGTTCCCTTATGATGGCCGTTCAATCCATGAGTCTTCACCTCAGCCTCGACGAATGACGTAAGAGCCCGCCCGCGCAGCCGACACACGAGGCCACCAAGTGCGCACGTGAGACGGTTGGCCGTGTCGTGACACCCAGCTCCCTGGGCGCCCGGGCCATGACGCCAGTGGCCCTAGGTTGGGGGCGTGATTCATGGTCATGATGATGGGGGATCGAGTAGGTGGTCGCGGCGGGCGGATCCAAGGGTGCCGACACGACGACGACGACGACGAGCGCGCGCGCGCGTGCTCCTGCTGTTCTGCTGTTCGTTCGGCGCGCATTCCACGCACGCTCGCTCGCTCCCCCCGACTCGACTCGATCGCACAACCTACCTACATAGGCAAGACAGGCAAGGAGGAGGCCAAGGGCAAGGAAAAGGAAAACGGAGGTAGGTTTCGGGGTCAAGAGCGCTCTAGCTATCCTCGACGTGAAATTTGGGCAGTTTGAGGCCGGGATTTAGGCTGAGAGAGTGCGAGACAGGGCCTAGTTATTTGTTCAGACTACTGACCCTGGAGGACAGCCAGTGAGTGAGGAAGGGGAAGGAGGGAGGTGTAATGTAGGTGGGCATGCGCGACGGGCGCCATGCATAACGTCATCTCGTGTGCATCATGGCTCCATGTCCATCCATCATCCCCCGGAGCTCCCCTTGTGCGATAACAGACGCACCCTCGGCGGGCAGCCTGATGGCTCTTGGAGGGCGCGAGTAGTGCTACTTATCGATTTTTATTTATTCTCGGTAGATGAGAGCCGTGATTAGGAGCTACGGAGCTATGATGTCAATAATAAGGTACTTTTTTTCCTCTTTGCTTTTCTGGGGAGGAGGGAGTTGGTGCCGAACGCATGTGTAGGTAGGGTTAAGGTTGAGCGGCCATGCGAGTCAAGGATGCCTGGAACTTGTTCTCCAAACGTGAGCACTTGCTGCAAGTGGTATGACTGTATGTAGCTACGTACAGATGAAAGGGAGGGGACAAGTGCGGAGGGACATGTGTGCATGGTGGGTGTTCCCCCTCCCCTCCACTCCCTCGTTCTCATTCCCAACGGCCGTCACAGCCTTGGGTGTAAGCAAAGATAAGGGCGCGATTCGCCGCCCTGAGCGCGCTTTGCGCGTCGAACGACGAAGCCTGCCCGCCTGCCTGGCCGAGGCGTTGAATGAACAGGGCACAGATGGTGGGTGGTGAGTGGTGACAGGTGAGTGGGTGAGGTGTGCGATGCAGGAACTGGGCGAGGCAAGCAACGGGCGGCGGCGAAGCTGATGGTGATGAGAATGAAGGTCGTTCCTGGATGGGCTGTGATGTTGTCGGCTGACCGGTCACTTGAAGGTACATGGGATGGACGTCGGGGGGTCGGATCGATCTCGGCGGATCCGCACTGGGAGGGAGACTCTAACAACATGAAGTGTAGGTACGAGGCTGGCTGTGATGATGACTACCGAAGAGAATTGTGCGCGATGGAAGCATCACCAGGTGTTGCTATGTCAGAGCGTGTGGGGTGGCCGGGACCATGGCCGAGCCCGCTGGTCAAGGATCGCCCAATCGTGCTACCCTCCAAGCTCTCGTCTATCCTTTGGAGCTTCCCCCAGAATCACCAACCACTAACCAACCCCATCCCGCCGCCAATCTCCCTGCACTGCACAAGCACTCCACTGCGCCCTCTCCCATCACAACCGCGACTCTTTACCTCCTCTCCTCCTACTTCTTTCTCTTCTCCGTCTCCACCTCCCGTCTCTCGCCTGCGCGCCGACCCGCTGCTCCACCGCCCTACTACTATCGCTATCAGTCATCGCCGTCCAGTCGTCACTCGCACCAGTCACATGGAGTCGCTTTGACCTCAACAACCGCCGCCCTACACCTACATCCCCTCGACTCTTCGCCGCAACCTCCTGCGCCTCTGCCCTCTGCCTCTTGTCTACCCGCCGTTGCCCGTCGTCCTTCGAGTCCTCCGCACCTAGACGTCCGCATCGACTCTCGTTGATACCTGAGGCAAATCCAGCGTCGACGCTCTTCACCACCACGCTGATCATGGCTGCCTGAATCCAGCGAATACCTGCATCACCCCTTTAGTCACTGCCGCCTGCGATTCTGCTGTGATTCCCCACCGCCGTCATTCGCCAATCCACCCGCCTCTGCCCTTCCCGTAATGGCTCCATATAAAGAAGTCTACACCACACACCAACCGTAACACCTGCTGAAAGTCCCCCTGCTTTGCGTCCACTTTCTATCCAAGCATACGACACATCTCCGTCTCCGAACAATGCATCAACATCCTCGGCCCTCCCCGAGGGGAGCCTCGGCCGCAAACTCGCCTCGCACAAACCCTACTCGGACCAACAACCCAAGAGACGCCGCCCATTACCGCTCCGAGTCCGCCTCGACCGTCACGTCTTACCAGACTGCCCGTAGTGATGCCGGCTCGGATTACATTGAGAGGGGAGACGATGTTTCCGAGGCTGGTTATGAGGAAGAAGCTACCATGAGGAAGCTTGGCCAAGTTATCATGGTATATTACACAAGTCCCTCATTTCGGCCATCGGACTGACTTCGTCCAGCAATTTTACAAAAAGGCAGCTCTCACTGTCCTCGAGTCGAGAACACAGCTTCCACAAGTCGTCAACGCCCACGGCCATATCCGCCAGAGCAAATGGGTATGTCGAGCGCCGCCAGACTATATACAAAGCTGACTTTCCACAGTTTAGTCTTGTGCTTGATGAGACAGACGTCTACAACGAAGACCTCCGGGAATGGACATCCTCCGATTTGATCAACGCAGCACCCCCTCCGATGTGCATTGAGATATTTCTCGACTTGAAGGACCTGGCGGACGGGGAGGCTCTTGCCGTTGTAGATGAGCAGGGGAAGCTTTGGGATGTAGCCGAGGCCTTGACCACGGCGACTCCTTTGACTTCGCGGCCATCCAGTCGTTCTGGCAGGCCCACCCAGGTCATTCTGGAGCGCTGGGCGGTCGAGGTCACGGACAACCAGAAGATGGATCCAGAGACTGTCAGAGCGACACTGCCAAATGTCTACAAAAACGCAATCGCTCTCTTCCGTTCGTTGTGTACCTTTACGCGTCTCGTACCTGCGTGGAAGTACTACAAACATGTTGCAAGGAATCCCATGGCCCAACCATCGCTGCCGCTGCGATGGCGCATCTCGAATGGAATGTTCAAGAGCCCTCGCCGAGACACCTTGGACCTTCCACTGTACCCAGCAGCCGAGCAAGTGGCGTCAACGCATGTCTTTGAGCCCGTCAAGTCTCCCATTGGTCTGTTGAGTATTTCAGTGCAATACCGCAACAATACCGGATTTCGCGTCGAGAAACAGGAATCAGTATTGAGCTCGCACTTCATGGGCATGGACGACCTCAACTTCTCGTCTTCGTTTCACGATCGTGAAACTGGCCGCGTACCGGGATCACTGCCAACCGGAAGAAACTTTCATCAGGAACAACCGGATCGCGGCCAGGCGTACGGGAGCTTGTCTACGTTTCACCAGGTCGGCCCGGCGACAGGAACCAGTCCCATTTCAGCCCTGCGCGCTGCCAAGGACATGGGCTCTCCTGAGTCGCCCCCTCAAAAGATACCACCAAATCATCGCACAGCGACGAGCTCCAAGTCGTCGCTTCGTGATGTTGCCGCAAGCCCAGCCTCCCCACGGCGCACGTCCGTCTCGTTTCAGCCCTCCAATCCCTTCAAGGCTGGATCGCTATCGTCATCACCTGTGCCCGGTTCGCATATCCCCCCGTCCCCTGGAACATCTCTTGGAAGGGCGACGGGTCAAGGAGCAGGCCACACACGCAACAGGAGTTCTTTGAATGCTCTGCCCCAGACTGCTCTCCGTACGCCCTCGGGTCACTCTTTGCCAAACGAGACTGCCATTGCGTCGTCGACTTCAAGTTCGCCGAAGCCTGCGCCCATTTCACGTTATAGCAGCAGCTTCAGCAACCGACGGTCAAAGTTCTCCTCTGGTGCCGGTGGCAGCAAGACGGAAGATGACAACAACAGCAGCGGAAAGGGCAGCGCCTCATCCTCTGCACAGCGCCTCGAAGGAGGCAGCTCTGGTTCGGTCCAGACTGATGAAGAGAACATTTCAGACTTCCTCAAGCTCCTCGAGCAGAAGAAGGAACTCAAGAGCCTGAACCGCACAGACTCGGCGTCCCGAGATGCATCCATGAGACGCACAACGGCCGCGCTGTCGAAATACCAGCGCATGCGTGAATCCAATGCCGCACTTTCCGACTCCATCTCCTCGTCCCTCCTCCTCCACCGCTCCTCTAGTTCTTCAAGCCGCAACCTAGCAAATGTTCCGGGCATGGTTGGCGGTGCCTCGGTATCCACTTCCTCCTCGCCAGGAAAGCCCATCTCGCCACACACACCTCATACCCCTGCTGTTCCATCCCGGTTGAGTGCTAACAGCATCATCGACTACGATGAGCAGCCACACCGTAGCCGCAATCCTCGCAGTCGCCACGACGTGGAAGATACTGGCGACAATGGCAGCGACTCTACAGCGCAGGATGAGCGCCCCGGTATGGCCATTCCAACTTCTCCGCGTGCTTGGCCTTTTGCGAGGAGGAGTTCGTCCGCTGCCCAGCAGCATCGAAACCAGCTCGAGGACGATACGGAGCTCTTTGGTATGAGAAGCGCATCTCTTCCTACAGAAGATCGCCCGGACCTGAGCCTGAGCGAGTTGTTGCACAAGGGCACGCAGGAGTCATCTTCGGGGGCGGAGGGAGAGTCTTCTGAGAAGTACGCGCCTGAAACTGACCCCTCTCCTGGAGCTATCATAGACCCACTCGTCCTTCGTGAGCGACCTCGTTCCACTCAGGGCACGTCTTCCAACCGCTCCGGCGCCCACTCCGCCACTCCAAGTCTCGCTTACCGCACACGCGTCAACACATCCACCGAAAGCGGTCGTCGTAGTGCTACCTCTGAACGCGGAGAGAGTGACAGTGGTGTTGCAAGTGGTCGGACGAGCCGAGGCGGTAGTCGATACAGCTTCTCGTCTCGACCCGTCTCTGCGGCGGCGAACTTGGATGATGACGAGCCGCTTCTTTTTACCATGAGCGAGCTTGGAGTGCAGGGTGGGAGGAGAAGTTTGGAGGAGTCGAGGGACACGAGGGATCCGATGACTCGGAGGAGGGGTGGCAGTCCATGGCGCGGAGCCTGAGGATAGGCACGTGGAATGACTCAAAGAATTTGCCAACGCACATGGATCACGCATGGCAACTGGGGCCCAGAATGTGTGTGAGAGCCGCATCATTCGTGGGCGCACCACAGGTCTACCATGACCTTTTGACCAACAAGACGCAGGCAGCCTGCGTGGTAACATTTCTCTCAGCTCAGCACGCACGACACGATTGGATTTAGGGGTTTCGACATCGGGTTATGGGACGGAATCGGCATTTACGGCGTCAAAATGATTTGTGTCAAGAGCTTTGCTGAGAATCATTGACAGGGTGAGAGAGCTCATGCGCCATGGAGGTCCCGGCATTCATACACACATTGCTTAGACTGGCGATGGTGGGCTGGATGCAACAGGTCGGATCAGCATACGACGGCGCCTCACTCTTTCCTCGCCTCTTCTTTTTTTGGTTTACCAAGTATTCTTCTCTCCCATCACGATACTACGCTGTTGTTTTTCCGCGAGTTTGCTGCTTTTTGTTTTCATCCGCTGCTCGTCAGAATCGCGGTATCTGCCACACTTTTGGTTTTTCGGTCCAGGTGAATGGACGCGGAGTCCATCATGACCGCACTTTCTTGTCTTTGTTGAAAGATGCTTCTTTTGCAGCATCACCACATCATCAACCTGGTCACGCGCCTTGCCAGCATGGGCTTCAGAAGAGCGCACTTTGTTGCGTTCCTTCAAACCTCGCTTGGCTTTCACTGTCTCAGTTCCCATGCTTGGGACAGATGGAGCAATTGCGCTCCTGGCATCTCGACCACGTTGCGTTGCGATTTAAGTCCCGTCATCTGTCTCTCAAATCTTCCACCACTGTTCAATATCATCGTCTTGTTACGCCGCTAGATCTCCTATGAACTCGTCATCTCGTTTCACATTTCTCTTCGAGACGTTTTTGTGTTTTTTCTTCTCTGGTTTGGCTTCCGTCAAGAGGGATGCTCGTGCTGTTGCAGTACATATGTTGGGATTGGATGACGAGCTCTCTCGTTGGCTGGAAAGGAAGGAAGGGGGTTGGACCGGATGGTTGGGATTGGATGGGAATTCGGGTTGGATACCAGACTGATCTGTAGGACTTGCATCGACAGTGAATGAGATTGAGATTGAATGGACTTGGCTTGGCTGTGTCGAGTGTTGAGTGAATTGAAGCAACCAATACTGTACAGAGTACCGTGGAGCGCGACTGGCTTTGGCGTGCACGAGTCATGATCACCGAAATCCGCAAATCCCTGACTCCCGCACTCCAAAAGTTTCCCTCCGTCGATCCAAAGTCGTACCTCAAACACCTCGACAAGACCGCACCCTCCTCGTCGACGGACACGAGCTGTGAAATCTCCGCGCCGTGCACCGCATCAATCAACACCTCGCCGACCAACCCTCCCATCCACCAATCCCTCGGAATGCCCAAACGCAAGCGCAGCGGCGCCTCGCCCGCGCACGACGACGACGTCAACCCACTCCTCGCGCGCCAGCGCTCCAAGCTCCTCCCGCTCCTCGACCGCTCCAAAAAACAACTCGTCAAGACGCTCAAGCTGGCGCGCGGCTTCGAGCGGCAAAAGCTGTCGCGGCGGCTCAAGACGGCGGCGGCGAGCGCCAACGACGGCGCAACGGTTGCGCGCGTGACGCGCGAGATTGAGGCCCTCAAGAGCGTGCGGTTTGAGGCGCTGGCTGAGGTGGGGCTGGGGCGCCAGTTGGCCAAGGTTAAGAGGGTCAGGGAGCATGAGGCCGTGCCGCCGTGGGTGCTGAGGGCGGGGAGCAAGGGGAGCGCGGAGTTGGTTGGGGGGAAGGAGAAGGTGGGGGGTAGGAAGGGCAAGGATGGTGATGATGGTGGTGAGGCAGAGGGGGAGGAAGGGCAAGGGGAAAATACGAAGGTCGAGATTGGCAAAAAGGAGATTCTTGACCTCCAGGCAAGATTGTTCAACGCGAAGGCGACGCGCGAGGTCATGGGCAAGATTGTGGATGAGGTGAGGGCGTGTCTGGGTGTGCTGGGCGACGAGAAGGGAGGGGACAACAAGAGCGCGAAGAAGGGCAAGGACACGGACGACAAGAAGAGCGCAAAGCCTTCGAAGAGGAAAGAAGAGGTCGAATCGCAAAGCGAGGTAGAGCTCGACAACGAAGAGCTGGACCGCGACATCGAAGAAGATGGAGCGGACGATGGCGACAGCGAGGACGAATTCGCCGGCTTCTCAGACCGCATCGCTGCGTCGTCTGATGAAGAGGAGGACGACGATGACAACATCGGCGTGCGCATTCCGCCTGGCTACAAGCCCACGCGCGATCTATCCGTCACTCCAGATCCATCACCTGCAGCGTCAGAAGATGAGGACGAGGAAGAAGTCGAGCTCGCAAGCACCGACTCGAATTCCGAAGACGACGACGAGGAGCAACACGCAACCTTCTCTCCCTCCGCCTCCACCTCCACCTCCCCTCCTCCTCCGACAAAATCAAAACGCACCGAGCTCGCCGCCACCACCGCCGCACCAACCAAATCCACCTTCATCCCGTCGCTCTCCGCCGTCGGCTACATCAGCGGCTCCGACTCGGACGCCTCGGACCCCGAAGACGTCGACGAGCGCGTCGCGCCGCCGCGCAAGAACCGCCGCGGCCAGCGCGCGCGCCAGGCCATCTGGGAGAAGAAGTACGGCGAAAAGGCGGCGCACGTGCAAAAGGCGCAGCAAAAGGCAAAGACGGACCGTAACGCCGGCTGGGACGCGAAGCGCGGAGCGACGGACGGAGGAGCCAGGGGAAAGGGTGGGAAGGGGGGTTTCCAGGGGAAGGGGGCCGGTGCTGGCAAGTTTGGTGCTGCACGTTATAACAAGGGTTCAGGAGAGGCGTCGGGCACGGCGGCCAACACGACGGCGCTGGGCAAGCGCAAGACGCCGCATCGCGATGACGAGGGCAAGTTGCATCCCAGTTGGGAGGCGAAGAAGAGGTTGAAGGAGCAGGCGAGCGCAAACGTCAAGTTTGAGGGCAAGAAGATTACGTTTGACTGAGGGGGCTCAGGGGGTTGGAGCTGTATGAGCGGTATCTCGTGGATTGGCTTGCTGGATGTATTTTGATACCACTGCCCGAGTAGCGCTCAATGGGGAATTCTCACACGACCGGACATCTGGATATGGCGATTTAAATTCTCTCAGAATCGAGAATCAACCGTCGCAGAAACCCGTTTCATACTGATCCCTTAGTCATGAGGGAATATAGATCTTCTCCTGTTGCCCTCGCTCAAGCAGGATTGATTGTTGCCTGGTCTTATCTCAGGACCACCGTCCACGCAACCTCTTTGGCGCTGATGTATGTGGGTTCATCTTGCTCCTCCAAGTCTTGAAAGGGCTCCACCACACTACTCACATCTTGGCCTGCTTCGCCGAAATGACAAACACAACATGCCACGCTCATCGACAACGCAAAACTCCGCCAGCCATCCTAAACGCCATCCAAGTGTCTCTGTCTTTCATATCCGTCATGTGTCCACATCATGCAAACTGATCATCCCAATCTTCTTCATCGTCGTCCGGCGGAGGCGGGGGCGGCGTCTTCTTCTTCATTAGGTCCTTGCGGTCGAGCGGGCAGGTGGTGTTGATCTTGAGCCACGGCCGAATGCATTCTAGGTCGAAGCGATGCGAGGGGTGGCAGGGGAGCTCGACGACCAGGGGATATGGGTCTAGATAATCACAACATCATCAGCAGCCACCCCAGGTGTGTATCGTACTGTGACTCCTCGCCTAGGCAGCAAGCAGGCAAGCAACAGGCAGCACTCACCATCTAAGAAAGGCAGCCCGCAAATGTTGCACTGATCATCCTTCTTCAGCGCCTTCTTCGGCACGCGATCCAGCGCATCGAGGAAGCTATCCGGGACGCCATGGACCTCGCGCGGGGGATTGTTCGCCAGATTTCGCAACTGGTCGATCATCTCAATGTGCGTGTCGCCGGAGCCTTGCATGAGGGCAATGGCGTCGGCGAGCATGTCGTACAGCGCGGCGAGGTCGGCCGGCGTCGGCAGCGCGTGCGGATTGTGCCGTGCTTCTCGCGAGTCGTCGAGCTGGTCCAGCGCAGAGTAGAAGGTGGACAGGTCCGGGCGACGCCCGCTATCGTTGTTGGGTTTGGCCTCGTCGGCCTTGATGCCGTGCTCCACTGCTTTCAGTGAACATGGGGAGTGTGCGATGTGAGTGGATTGGCGTACCTTCGTAACCGCCAGCAGACATCTCGAGGTTGCGAGGGGGGGCGATTGAGAAAGGTGGTGTTGTAGGTTTGGTAGAGCTTCGCGTTGGTGGGACGGTTCATTGTCCTTGGCTCCCGCTCCCCCGCGTCGCCGCCTCGCACACCGCTCAACCTGTCCCCAAACGTCATTGCAACTGTAACGCGACGCCGGAACCAGCTTGTTGAGCGTGTCGAGTCCGCGTGGGAAGCATGTCACTCGCCTCTACTTTGATCCCGCAGCGCCATGACCGAGCTGCACAGTCCACGAGAGCCCGGTGAGGCTTTTCCGGCTCTGAATTCCAACCGACAGCTGCCTTCGCCGCGCGAGTCGCCAGATCCAGGAGAAATATGGTCCTTCGACGAGGCCGTCCAGAGTGACACAACCGAGGCCAAGCCTCTGGGGAAGGAGGTTCCGAATGGCAGTGGGAAGCCTCAGGAGAATGGGCATGAAAGAAACAAAGTTGAGCGCAAGGAAGTCAATGGGACCAACCCGCTCGACGGCACAAAGGACTCCAAAGAAAATCGCCAGGAACCCAAGACACAACACGTCAGGAGGAAGAGTAGCATTGCTAGCCCGCGTTCGCCACGGAGCAGCGACGCAGACAAGAATGGCATCTTGAAGCTGTCGCCCCAGCAGATTCAGGAGCTCACATCTTCGCCAACGTCGCTGCCAACCCGACCCGCCGACCCTCTGCCCGAGCAGATGCCCACGCTGGAGGAGTCGCCTCTGATATACGAAAAGCCCGAGTCGGGAAAGACGTCGCGGTCGAGGTCTCCGGAGAAGCACGTCTCGCCGTCAGACGTGCTCAAGGCAAACGGCAATGGACAGGCGCGGAGCTCCGGGAGGGCAGGGGATCAAGGCCCGCTGGATGAAATCACAATTACCAAGACGGGCTCCGGCCATTCGAGGTCGGCGAGGCCGAGCATGTCGTCGCGGACCGTCTCGACGCCGCCCATCATCAGACGAAAGCACTCGTCGCGCGGAGGCTTGACCCCAGCGGTCGACGCCCCGCAACAACAAAGGAATCGTCCCGTGCCGCTGAACCTGGACGAGAAGAATTCCAGCGATAGTAATTCCCGGCTCAAGCCTTCGGCTGCGCACGACGGGCCTGTCCCATCGCCCATGCCGCCCAGTATTCCCCTTCCGCCTCTGTCGATACCCACGTACTTGCAATTAGAGCTTTCTTCCGAGAGACCGTCGCCTTTGTATATCCACCGCCCCGCTGTAAGCGATTTCCCGTATGAATCGTCCCGCATCAAGTTTGAGCGCTTGGTCAATTTCTTGATCCTTCCCTTTGAGCTAGAGCAGTCCCTGGGATTCGGCGCGCTGGCCTGTCTTGACGCATGGCTGTACACGTTTACAATTTTGCCGTTGAGGTTTCTCAAGGCCATCTGGATTCTGGCAAAATGGTGGAGCACCGAGGCGTGGAAGGAGGCGCACGGCATGGCCACCGTCATCTACTTGGGCACTGGTAGGTGGTGGAAGAGGAGACAAATGGGCGCGGAGAAGGCGGAGCCGCACGCAGCGAAGGAGATTGAAGAGACGCCCAAAGCCGCCTCGTTTCCCCTTCAGACGCCTCCGTCTTCGAGTAATCAGGAACGAACGCCATCCATCACAATTCCCGCGATACTGGAACCGCCTTCGTCGCGGAGGCCGGGCAAGAATTCCGTCTATCGTCACCGCAGGCTCAAGTCTGTGCCCTCCGCACTCCTGCCTAATCACAAAGCCGACCTTTTGAAGGGATTGCTGGTCATCTCGACATGTTTGGTTTTGATGCGGTTCGATGCGAGCAAGACGTATCACAACATTAGAGGGCAGGCTGCAATCAAGCTCTACGTAATTTACAATGTGCTCGAGGTTAGTTCAGCACTCCCATCCGGCAAGCAATGCTAACTTCTCTAGGTCTGTGACCGCTTGTTTTCTGCTCTCGGCCAAGACATTTTGGAATGCCTTCTCTCTCGCGAGACTCTAGATCGCAACGAAGACGGCCGCAGCAAGGTCATTCGGCCTTTTTGGATGTTCCTACTCGCCCTGGCTTATAATTCGATTCACGCCACAGCCCTCTTCTACCAGGTCATTACCTTGAATGTGGCCGTCAACTCGTACTCGAACGCTTTGCTGACACTGCTCATGTCCAACCAATTCGTTGAGATTAAGGGGACAGTGTTCAAAAAGTTTGAAAAGGAGAATTTGTTTCAACTCACTTGTGCAGACATGGTCGAGCGGTTCCAGTTGTGGCTCATGCTCATGATCATCGCTCTGAGAAACATTGTCGAGGTCGGCGGCCTCACCATCCTGGGCGACATGTCCAGCTCGAGCGCCGGCCTAGGCGGCAACGGCACGTCGGCGCCATTCAGAAGCCCCAGCATCATCCCAAAGAGCTTCACCATCTTCCCCAAATGGACAGGCCAGGTGCTGGGGCCGTTCCTGCTCGTCCTGGGCAGCGAGATGCTGGTCGACTGGCTCAAACACGCCTACATCACCAAATTCAACAACACCAAACCCACCATCTACGGCCGCTTCCTCGACGTCCTGTCCAAGGACTACTACAGCCACGCCTTCTCGGACCAGAACCTCACCAAGCGCCTGGGCCTGCCTGTCCTCCCCCTCGCCTGCCTCTTCATCCGCGCCACCATCCAGACCTACCACATGTTCCTCGCCACGCACATGCCCCTCCCCATCCCCAGCACGGCGACCAGCCTGTCGGTCGAGGAATCCGCCTCTGCCAGCTCCCCCGCCACTACCGCCGCCCTCGCCCACATCGACCACATCTTCCGGCGGGCCCTGGGCCGCTCCTCCTTCGGCGCCGGCGTCGCGGGTGCTCCCGCGCCCCCTCACTCCTCCTGGTGGACGGCTTCCTGGTCCCTCGACGACGCCATCGCCTTCGCCACCATGGTCGTCTTCTTCCTGGTTGTCTACTTCGTACTCCTCGCGCTCAAGCTCGTCCTCGGCATGGTGCTGCTGTCCTTCGCGCGCAGCCGCTACCGCGGCATGAAGGAGCGCGAGCGCATGGGGCACACGACGGACGGCAAGCGCGTGGGGGGTTGGGGCGTCACGGAGGTCGATGATGACAAGAAGAGGTGGATCTATGCCGATGATCCCGAAGGGTTTCGCGCGCTGAGGGAGCGCGAGGAGAAGGGCAAGAGGAAGGAGAGGGAGGAGAGGGAGGGCGGGACGGGCGTGCTGGAGGCGACGGCGCGGTATAGCATGGTTGCCAAGAGAATTTGGTAGTTGCGAGAGGTTGGTGGGTGTGGGTGTTGATAGAGAGGCAGAGGGAAGGGGGCAATTGAATGATATATATGAATGCCTTGACTTTTCTATCTGCTGCTCGACTTGATGCTTTACTTCATCTATGTACTCCTGAGAACTCCGTGCTCGTCTCAACACCTTGTTCTTCATCTCCTCTCCCCTACCCCCCGGCCGCCCATTTGTAGCAGTTGCAATGGCTGGGCATCACCACTAACACGCCTCTATTGACCGCCCCGGCGCCCATCCTCACCCAAAATCGCTCTCACTCCGTTCGAACATTGGAATCCACACCTCGACAACATTCTCCGTCTTCCATTGCAGCAACCCGATGCATGTCGGGACGACCGGTCTCTTCTGTGTCATCTTGCTCAAGACTCAAGAGCGTAGAACCAACCCATTTTCTTGACAGACAAATGGTACGCTGCCTTTGTGCGACGTGACAAAGCTCCAAGCGTTCGTTACTCAAGGCCGTCCATTGTTCAACGCAGTGGTATCTACAAACGGGCTGGATATAGAAGAAGACGAGGAGTTG
The DNA here is from genome assembly GCF_038381095.1 of Phyllosticta capitalensis. Classification (NCBI taxonomy): domain Eukaryota; kingdom Fungi; phylum Ascomycota; class Dothideomycetes; order Botryosphaeriales; family Phyllostictaceae; genus Phyllosticta; species Phyllosticta capitalensis. The sequence continues at coordinate 677,942 of NW_027117444.1, read as the reverse complement.
CAAACATTAAATACTTCAGGGGGGAAAGCAGACCGTTTTGCACGCCTGAAACATTTTTCAAAGTGATCCAGATTCATGGATGAGTCAAAACCAGGTAAACGACGTGACAGGGTAGATGTCCGCTTGGAGCCAAACAGACGTACTCGGTGCTAACTACTCTCGCACAGGACACACTTGGAGCATGATCAGCACAAAAACTCAGATCTATCAAATCCCATATACTACTCAATTGAAACTTTTCATTTGCAAGATGTACCCGCGAAATTTCAGGGAAGGCCGGCTAGTTGGGAGCAATGGTACTTGCACCGGCAGCAGCAGCTTCGTTTGCGACTGTCTGTGGCGACTGCTTTTTGAAACCCTCCTCCCAAGTCTGATCACCATGGTCTGTTGACTCGTCAGTAACCTGCGTCTCTCACAAATGTTTTCAAAGTCGAACTGCGCTTACCGGATGCGCAAGGAGGCCTCGGAGCAAAATCATGGCGTCTCGTCCAAAATTCACATCGTTTCCCCCAACACACGTCTCGACTCTTCCTCATCCATGATGACTCCAATCTCGGCATCGGCCGCTGGTAAGGCTTTTTGCGCTTCTTCGCGCTTCTCCAAACCCTGTCGCATCTGATCCGTGCCGTATAACTGAAAGTTGGCCAACAAATGGAATGGCGGGTTTGGAGTCTTGCGAATGTCGCGTGCTAAGCGCATCTCGAAGTCTGATCTGTTCTGAACCAGTGCATGGTTTTCACCTTTGAGTTTTTCAGCCTGGTCTTTGAGCTGTTGGATTTCTGCCTTGTGATCCGCCAACTCGGTCTGAAGGATATCCCTCTCTTTCTTGAGAGCCTGGTTTGCTCGCTAAAGTCCATCGACGATTTTCTCTTGGCCCTCGAGGAGATTTCGTTGTGTCCTCAGACTGTCTTCCAGCGAATCTAGGCTGCTGTGCGCTGCCTTTGCATTGGAGCGCCAATTTTGGTATCCGACATCAGTTCCTTCTTGAGGGTGGCCGGTGAGTGATGAAGGGGAAGAGGGAGAAGAAGATGTGGTTGGACTGTTTTGGTATTCTCCAGGCATTGCAGTCATTTTGCAACTAGGGACTGAAAGCAAAGGGCTGTTCTGATGGCAAAATGAAGCAGTGAGTGCGGAATTGTAGGTGAGTTTGAGCTTGATGAAGAAAATGCCCTTTCGGCAGCAAGGTAAATCTGTGTATACATACCAAAGAATTGGGGGATGTGCCTTGCAAAAGGGGAGCAATGGACAGAGGCCGCTCCGAATTTCCCTCTTTCCGAGAGGCCACGGCTACCTCTGAGACCCTCCCCATCGCAACTCAGAAGCCTATGGCGTGTCTTGTTCATGGAGACGGTGGTGGCGAAAGGTGTTAGAGGGAAGCAGCCGATGGTGGAGGACGGAGCATGGGGAAACGACAAACGGTAAACAGAACGCGGAAATTGGCCAGTGCAGAGCGAGCCGCCCCAGCCCGTCTTCCCGAGTGGGCAAAAGAAAGCAGCTCAGGGAAGCCACGGTCACCACCGGTCTACTGTGCTGCGCCATGTTCAAGACCGGACAAGAACGAGCCACTTGAACACTCCGGGGGTGTCTCTGATGAAGCAACTTTCTGGTGTTGCCACCGTGTCAACACACAAAGATCTGAGACATGATCCCAATCCAGTAAAGTCAGTGTATCGCGCACGTGTGCACGCGCATCCGCTTCTCTCTCTGCCCCAACCGTGTCCAATTCCGTGGCCCGGGGGAAATTGCACAGCCCTGGCGGACTAAAGGGCCCCGCGGTGGAGACCTCGCGGCAAGATCCAAAAAGGCACATTCAAACGCTGCTACGCCGTGGCGTTTGGGTGTGTTCGCTTCATCTGCCAGGGAAGTCTTGGATTCTGGTCATTATGTGTTAATTGAAGCTTAGTTGTGGGATGCAGATGAAAATGCTTTGTATCCTCATGTACTTATCTATCAGTATTGCGTCAAGCGCATCTAGCGTGCCGACGTGCTAATCGTCGACCAACCACCAGACCATGGGAATCTCGTTGCTGGATATCTTTTCGTCTTACTGCTCTATCCCACCAATCTTCTATGAGACAGAACCATCGAGAAAGCGCAGCTCTAGATGCTTTGCCCGCTCATAGCTTCGCACTGACTATTGGAACTGTATAGCATCAGCTATGTTCACTACCACAGAACACGACACCATGCCCCCACCTTCTATGAAACCTGGCTATGACAGACTGAGCACCCTGCATCCTTTACACGCGCCCCCGCATGCTTCCCATCACTTACAACTTCGCCCGAATCAATGGTACTGCAAAGCATTAGCGTTGGTCACTTCCACAGAAAAAGATCACCAACCTTGCATTACCGGACCCATGTCATACCTGAACTCCGGCGGAGCGGGTTCCGCCGCACAGGATTCTGCAGAGCCTTCATCGCCGTTGCTTTGCGGGGCCACAGCGGCAATCCACATGTCCGTGTAAACCTCTTCGTCCGGCGACAGCGGCACCGTGGAGTCAGACAGCGTTTCCTCTGATAAAGGGATCTGAATCTCCAGGGGGTGCCCGCGACGGTGTGACAATGGTGGTGTTGGAACTGTGCTTTGCCCGACCACCTTGTTGATGGTGTGCATCAGCCCTTGGGGCTCAAAGTACGAAAAGGGCGGCGTTGGCGGAAACATTGCAGCGCCTTGTCGACCGTATTTCTGATAATATGGGACTGGAGGCGCCGCCGTAGTAACAGTCTGATGCCCGGTTTCTGCTGCCTTTGCTGGTGCTGGTGCTGGTGCTGATGCCGAGCTGTGCCGGGTGGGTGTGTCGCTACGCTCCAACTCGTCTTTGTCCAGAGGCGGCGCTAGGTCAATACTATTGCGGATGGATCGGTTGATGGCGCGGCTGCACAGTCGAAGGCGGAGAATAGAGTCAAGCGGAAGATGAGGACAGATGTGATTCCATATTGTCCCGGGCAGGTCGTCTAGCACAGCGCGCCGCTGCTTGTCTCTGTCCTGGAGCTTCTTGTCCTGATCTGACAGACTGTCAGATCTTGACGTCAGTGTCGCCTGGGAGCATGGGAGTGATTCTTGGGCGTCTGTGAGACTGGTGCGTGATATCTGAATCTATTGGTGAGCTGCATGTGACAATCCCCGAGACCGGAGGACGAACCTCAGATCCCGGTTGCTGCCTTCTAGCTGAAGCTGGCGGATGTTGTTTTGAGAGTCCGGGCTCCCGCTTCATTCCCCCTGATGAGCTTGATGAATCGCCAGTCTTTTGATGGCATCTTGACTTGAGGCTTGATGCACACTCATCATCCAAACATTCTTCTTCAACGTCCTCCATCGCGTGTTCGCTAGCTTCATCCTCCTCGTCTTCAGAGTGATGGATGTGGGTATTTGTTTCTCCGCCATAGCATTCTTGCGTATTTGGACTGCAGCCAGCTTCCACCCAGCAAGAGCTCTCCACTTGGCGAAAATTTTCTACCCACTGCCAAGCCCGGTCAGCAAGCCCACACAACGAGATTAGAGTCGCATACCTTTGCGTCATCGTTCGGAAAGTCGGATTTGGTGATATATGGAAACTTCAAGAGATTCAGATGTAAACCGTTGAGCAAGGGATGAGTGGGGAACCCCGAAACGGAAGAGCAGGCGTGAGAGAACGACATTTGGAAAACTCGTGGCAGCTAGAGCTTGCTAGCCAATGGAGCAAAAGCAGCGTTGAACGTGGCTGGTAGTACGTATAGCCAGAGGGGTTTCTTTATGTTTCGAATGCTCCCATGGTGTTGTAGTCTGGAGAGATGTGCTGATCTCCGGTTTCTTCTCGTAGACTAACTCTTTTTGGCGACCGCTTGCGATTCCCAGCTCCATAGAAAACCCCCTTCCCAGGAGTACCTCTGTTTCGGGAAGCGCTGGGCTGATATTGAGCCTCATTGCACAATCCAACTGCAATGTCATGTATGTACAGACCACGGCACGACCCGGTCGACTCCATGCCTCAGCTCAACTGCATATCCAACGGAGATGAACCGGAGGAACGACGCTTTTGTTGAACGCGCTCAAGGCATCACTATCTGGATCGAGCTACGGCGGCAGGTCTGGTGGAATCATCGTCACGGCCGTAGGTATATGCAGGATGATTTCCACATGCTCCTTCATCGTCGAGATCAAATGCTGCCTGACCTTGACCGCAGTGTCCCTGATTGCAAGCGCGGATGTCGTCGGACCAAGCTCGGGAGAGCTAAACGTCAGTAGTTGCAGATCATGACGGGCAGGTCCCTGTTCTGTATCTTGATCCTTTCTGGAGCTTGGCTTGAGATGGTATCAAGAGTCGGCATGGTTCTGATCTCTCGCCATGACCGTACGAAAGGCGGAGAATAAGTATTCTGTTGAGTTCAAGGTTCGGAAGCAAAGTTGATGACTGGACAAGCTACTCTGCAGCTTCAGGCTTCCTGCATCAAACCTCTCAAATGTCGCGACTGTCGACTGATGATGACATTGATTCTCAAGCCATGAAGTCGGCACATAGCTAAGAGCTCCTCTAGCCGTGGTTGCATATCCAAGTCACCTAGAGGTCGGAAACTATTGCCATCACACCGATTGCAAGTTGAGTAAGCGGACTATTCCGAGCACAGCCTCATTTTGCTTGAGCAGCCACACCTCAAGTCGTCAAGCCTACGAATCAAGCTCTGGGTCGGTGGTTGATCTAGTGCCGGAGACTGTGGACATGTTGAGCTTGACACAAAGCAGGCAGAGGTTCGAAGATGTCAACTGCCAAGAGAGTTTCGAGATGCAGCCATCTTGGCAAAACAGACGGAGTAATTGGAACACCTTCAGCTTGTTCGCGTCAACAACAAGGTGCATCGCCTAATGCTTGGCCGAGACGCCGGTCAGTGCCCCGCAGTATGAAGAGCCCAGCTTGGAGCAGCCTGATAGACGTGTCCCTCCCAATGGTATCATCGTCCTTGAACACCACCATCGGTGGACGCGGAAGCAGTCGCCGATCCATGAAAGCATCAAGTGTATATCGATGTAGCAACGGTTCAGCATTAGCGCTATTGATACTTCCAATGTGCTCTCAGGGCCAAGTGCCCTTTCCGTATCATTTGTCCAATGGAAAACATCGCTTGACGAAGAGGCCGCGGATTCATAGAAAGTACAGGGCTTTGGACAAATGTTTTGGGCGTCGCAGGTACCGCCTTGTAGCGGACGGGGTCCGGGGCGTCGTGCCGAGGCCAAGTGGACGATCCTGGCAAAACTCCACTCCACGTGAAGAGAGGCTGGCGGAGAGAGACGGGGATGGAAGCTTGATTGGAGGGAATTGAAGAGGAGTTGGGCGGAGGGGTTGAGAGTGTTGGGACCGGTAGAAGACGAGCACAAGGTAGCGACGCTCGGTCCATGCGGAGAGATAAAATACCAGCTGCGATAACACAAGCGAGACTCACGTGACTGCACCATACGCACCGGTCCTTTCGATACCGGTAGTCCGCAACTAAGCCCTTCATTCGCGTGTTTCTGGACTTATCTGGCGCCTTAATGTATCTTCCTTCAGTAACACGTTTAACCCTGACATGTGAAAAACTCTCGTCAGTCCGGTTGAAAAGGTGCAGTGCCCTAGCTATAAACCCGCCACCTTACCCCGGACCCTCGCTCAACTCTCCAGTCCTTTCTCCATCCGGGTCTCTGCTACCATCCCCGGGAATCTGTCCAGTATTCGAAGAATGAGCGGACGCACTCGCAAAGATGGCCCATTCCCTCACGACTTGCGGAACCTTTTGACCACGATATCCACCGTCTTGCCTCAGTCGCTTCCAAAAACAGCTGCATATCTCCTACCTGCGGCATCCATAACAGCGCTTGGACATCCAAACCTACTCGGTCCCCTCTTTACCGACGTGCTCGCCTTTCTCCCGGAACGTTCGTCAAAGAAAATCTCCCTACAGCTGCGTGATGTACTGCTCAAGCAATGGACCCTGATCGGCATTCCTCTTGTTGTCACGGCCGTATCGTCACTTGCTTCGGCCGAGAAGGCCTCAGGGATTGAATTTCCATCTGGCCTCAGCTCCAAGTATTCCAAGGATGACAGTCTCGCCCCGTCAGAAGCCATATCAAACCGAGGAGAAAAGTTCATGCGGAAACTGTATCAGAGCAACCTCGAGCCAATCCTGAGCACATGGGGATCCCACGAGGCCGATTTTACCTGGTTAGAAAAGAGTGTCATTTACGGACTCTTTCTCAGCGATCACGAAGTCTTGAGCGAAGTCGAAACGGAGCTTGTAATCATGTCAAGCATTATGGCGCAGGGGCTGAAGGGACCAACGCTGTGGCATGTGAGAGGATTGCGAAGACTGGGAATCAGCAAGAAAGACGTGGAAGAGGCCATCAAGATTGTGGTCGAGTGCGCGAGGTACTTGGGCCACGGGGATAAGGATTGGGTGAGTTGGGTGGCAGAAGTCGATGGGGAGGTATGAAGCAAGGGTCACTCTCAACCTGGTAGGCGCCCTGGTGCCGCAAAGAATTGATTTTGAAAGACTAGACCGCTTTTTTGACGCCTTAGATACAGCCAACTCTTCGATCTGAGATCTATCGTGCGAAATGCCACCCCTCGAATCCTGTTGCCTACGTACTGCAAAACCTAGACCACCGCTTCCCCAACCAAACAGTCGCAATGATTGGATACGAACAACGATCATGGTCGGTTGCTGTTGCTCGAAATCTTTTAGAAAGTAATCAGCGACTGGGAACTCGACCAAAGTCTAAGCGGACTAGGTCGCTTACCAATCGCGCAAGCTTCCTAGTCAGTTGCCGAATCCTAGGAGTTGCTTGTGGATTCAAAAGCCGCTGGGTCCGAGCTACCATCCCGAGTCAACCACGAAAAGCTGAAGGCAGCAAGTCGATCACGAGTGCCGCTGGGAAGGTAGGTCCAAGCACAAGAAAAAAGGAGCCCGTTGTCAAAGCAAATCGGCACGCATTCCAAAATCGTTTCATATGGCGGTGCCGAACGGTATATCACGATCGCGACGGCTACGAATGGAACGAAACCAGCGACGAAAAAGACAAGAGCCCTTCTTGAAGCAATCAATACCAGCAGACCAACGACTAGGACGACCAACCGAGCAAATTGTTGAGTCCATTCGAAGATCAGGACCACGACGCCCACGAAGCAAACGGTGTAGCTACCGTAGAGTCTTGAAAGTCAGCAAAGGCAAAAATTTCAAATGCTTCCATTACTTACACGTAGCGAGCAACCGGCAACCACTTTGGCTTCGTCCTCTCAAAGGCGATGAGGACAATCGAGACAAAGAAGGAAACGATCAGGAAGGTCACGCCAACACTGAGGAGAAGCGCTCCGAACTTTCCGCCTAGTCGATGCCGCAGTGTCTTCCCCGGCTTTCGTTCCTCATCCATTTTCGCAAAGTGGAATGGTGTGGATTCATCTCATCTTCAAAGCTCAATTCGCTGTTCATATACACTCCCAGACCGAAATAAATCACCTCAGAATCCCGACAGTCTGTCCCAAACGGAGGCTCTTGACAAAGAAAACTTGAACTTCTGGGCGTTTTGCATGAATTTGGTGACGACAGCTTGCTGAGCCAACACCAAGTCACTCTATTCCTGGCGATTTCTCCGTTTCGTTCGTGATGGAACAAGCATCTCCACGCGCTGCACCGCATGAAGATGTAGCTCCGACATCGCCATGTCCAGACAGTCACCTTTACTTTCAAGTTTTCTTCTCGCGAAAGATTTTGCGTCATTTGATGGAAGCGGCTCAACTATCAAACGGAGTCTGTGGCATGCACATCTCGGTGTCTTGGAAAAACATGCAGATGCGAATGCCACATCTGTCCGCAAATATCCTTGCCCGAGTCTTAGAATTCACGTGAAAGACCAGTTGCTGGAGTCTTCTCACCGTTGTCGCCCTTCTCGTGGTAAGTATTGGAGCCGACCCGAGGGCATGGAACCTCAACACCACGCTCTATCCAGTCCTTATTCGCTCACGGCCAAGACTAGTCAGCATGGCCCATGGGCATTTTTTTCCCCAAAAAGTCGGAGTCACCGACAGGCCCCATCTTGGCAACAACACCGGCATCTCCGAGTGGTGTTGCTTCCTGCCAGACCCAAATATATGCATAGCAAGACCATGACATTATTTGCTCACCCATCCAGCTTCCAGAAGCCCAGGGGCTAAGAAGTATTGAACAGCCCAGACTTACCAAAGTACAAGCAACGGTCACAGCACGACCGTCACAGCGCCAAGAACCAATCACTTTGTCCACCTTCAATACCTCTCAAACGTCCGACAGCTTACCAACTACGGTCGCCCACTGGATCCTCCCGCTCTGATAATCGACCACATCTCCCGCTATTCAAACAAGCTTTATCGCTTATAGTGAAGCGAAGCAAGGTGCGGAAGCTACGTCAGGTCGTCCCGCCCCGCTCTTGCGCGCACATCATGGAGATGCGCGCGATTGCGGACCGGCCATCTCCAGATTGGCGGCTGCGATACTCCCTGACCTCGCTGTATCGCGATGAGTCCTGCCGCGGCTCCGCCCAACGGAGGCCGCGATGCATTTGTTCTTACGTATGCAGCGTCCTGGCAGCGACGTGGCTTAATATTTACTACTCCCGCCGACGCACAAGAGGCTGTCAACATGTGCAACTGCTGCACGCGTTTGCTTGATGACAACATATCCTTCTCTTCAAGAGCCGCCACTTCTAGGAAGTGTGCTGGCTAGAGTAAAGCTCTTCAAAGCAAGCCGTCCCACAACATTGCCCCGCCTCCACCTCCGCCCCAATTCATTCACCCGTTACTTGGCACCTCCTTGTGCTCGCCAATATCTACCCCTGTTTCCCGTTCGCTCTGCTCGTGAAAGCGCAGCAGGCTTGTTCCAATTTGCCGCGCGCGCTTTTTAACGTATACCGGCGGGCTCCAACGTGGGTCAGCTAAGACTGGATTGGCAACCATTGACATCTTCTCGACAGCATCAATGGGCAAGCAATAGGTAAGAGCGCTAAGGGTACCAAATGCTCGGAGAAGACGGCTCGATATGACTTGCAGGGACGGCAATCCAATGACTTGGTATGTCGCGAAGTATGCCTCAGGCACACAACCTCATCAGATGAGTCAAAGCCCGACTGGAGTTGCTCTTTCGAGAAGGTTGATCAATCGTCCAACAAAGAAATATCCGTCGTTCTCAACGAGAACCACGTACAACGCGAGGAATCTACACGTTGCAAAGGCATGCCCGTCTGAGAGCAGCACTGACCGGCGCCTTGTGGCGCGCATCCCTACAGCATACCGAACCGAAAGAAGCAATTACCGACTCAACACCTGCGCCTCATTTTGAACGGCGTCCCATAACCACCGCCACACGTCCGGCCACAAACGTCTTGCACGTCGTACGGGAGTGCCAGTGCCATCCCCGATCCGGATCGCAAGGTGTCCGTCCCGACATCAGAGCGCCATGCTGCAGAGAAGCCGAGGCCTCCGCTCCCGTGTCTTTGCGCCCGGCTTGTCATTGTTTCTTTCGCTCGGCTTCTGGCACCTCGCTTTCGTACCCGCCCTGATTCAGATTCGAGCTGAGATTATGGCGGTCCAGCATGTCGGATTGGGCGCACCAATAATTGTTAAGAAAAGAATGGGTGGCTAATTCGCTCGGAAAGGCTAGCAGCAACGACAAAGATTGAATCGTGCCATTGTGACGTTGCCTTTTGTGGCGCGCCATATGTGCGCAGAGGAGCTTTTGAGGTCCGTGTGAAGGTGACGGGGGCTGCAGGCCCTTTCGAGGGTTTGCTTCATCTTGAGCCTATCCAAGACCGTTACTGGCCCGTTGCGAAGCGGAACAGCACTTGAACGCTGCACACAATGGATCGATAGATCTTCAAGCTCTTTAGCCTATCCGCTTGCTACTCGGTCACATCCAAAGCCTCAGCAATGCTTCGAAGAACGAATCATCCGTCCAATGGTTTCGCTCCGCTGAGTAATCCATCTGGCGATGGTGCCTCACTTGCACGAAACAAGCCTTGCGCCACATATTGCCCCTCAGCGGCTCTCGACCAGTGTTTTCTCTTATCCTTTAGTTGTGGCAGGGCTGGCCCGGACAGTTTCCCAATTCATATGGGGGATGCCAGAGTCCACATGCAGGCCATGGACCGCACAAAGGCTCTCCCCGCCAAATCCGTTTCGCAATTCAGAGCTCCCCGCTGGCACATCCCCGGCGTCTTGTTTCGAGAATCCGCAAGCTCGCAAGCTCACTTCCTCAATGGGTTTAGTGTCATGCGTTAACCGCCATCTCTTCCTCGTTTCAAGACGTTGGGGAAGCCTGTTCCTGACCCGGCACAGCGGCAAGAGCCGACTGGCGACTGGGCATGACAGCAAGTGCTCGATCATCTCGAATATGGCTCGTGCTGAAAGGTTCCTGATAATCAAGGAAAAGTAACTTTGCCCAGCGCGATTCGTAGCGCGGCAAGACGAGAGCAGTTCTCTTAGACTGTCACTGACCGCTATTGCTCAACAACCTTCAACGATTGCTGTCACCATCGTCGCTCATGCGCAGGTGGAATTTGCGGTTTCAACGACCCTGCCCGGAGCACCAAGGACTTTGTCCATAAACGTCTCATCATGCCGGGAGGCGTTGTTCCCCCGACTGAGTTGGCGATAGCCTGGCAGACCGACCTGGAAACCTACCCTCGAGGAGAGCGCCGCGGCAATGAAGTCATAATAATCGTCACTGTTTTGCTGTTCCTCACGCTCTGGATTCTCGCCGCCCGCTTGTGGGCTCGAGTCAAAGTCCAACATAATGCAGGCCTGGATGATATTCTCATCGTCATTGCTGCGGTAAGACCATCTTCTTTTTCGAATCGAAGCTTCGTCGCTGACTCCTAGCTAGGTCCCAACATTTGGTCTGGGAGTAGCTATCATCCTTGGTAAGAAACACCGGCGTTGTTTTCAAGAACATTATTGACCTAGTCGCAGGCCACATCTATTATGGCTTCGATAGACATGCCTGGGAACTTGATCTAGAGGAAGGATACCAAACTCGTAAAATCACCTTCGCCATCGCCCTTCTCTACGTTGTTGGAACTGGACTCACCAAAGTTTCCATCTTATCCTTCTACCGTCGCCTGGGTTCTGAGATCTCACCCCGCTACGTGATTGTGGTTCAAGCAGCCATTGTGTTCGTCGTTGCCTACATGATCACTTTCACGGTAGCATTCTGTGTTGGGTGCAGGCCCATCAATGCCTTTTGGAGACAGTTGGACCCCCGTTGGAGAGCAACTAATGAATATAAGTGTTTCGACGAGGCTGCAGACGTACTCGCTGCCAGCGCCGTCAGCTTAGTTCAAGATCTTCTCGCTTGTGGTCTACCGCTTCTCATCATGTGGCAACTGAGCATTCCAAGACGACAGAAGATTGCGCTGAGTGGAGTCTTTAGCCTTGGATCATTGTTAGTATTTTCCCATTCATGGGCCGTTGGATCACCTAACACCTTCAGTCTTTGCGTCGTTGGCGCCATCCGGATATACTACATCTATCGCGTCTACTTCGTCACCTATGACACCACTTGGGCAGCCGGTCACGTCTGGATTTGGACATCGGTTGAAGCTTGTCTCGGTATCGCTTGTGCTTCGGCCCCTGCTCTCCGCCTCTTCTTCCGCCGCGTGTTGGGTGGCGCTTCTATGAACGGGAGCTCTGGATATTCGCATCGTCTCAGCCGATCTTGGGGTATTGCCAGCAGACAAAGCGGCACTGCGTCTCGTTTGGGAAGATGGAGCCATCTGTCTTCAAAGATACGACGAAGCACCTCGGACATGGACTTCATGGATGCATCCAATGCTAGCGGTGGCGACGGACTCAGTCTCAATTCGACAACGACAAGTGAAATCCATCACTCAAACCATCTACACTCCATCAGCGAAATCGACTACTCTTCTCCGAAGAAGACTCCTTTCGCTGAATCAATCCAGGAGATCGACGAGGATGCTCTGCCTGAGAAAAGAGATGAGGAATATCGCATCGGCTCGCTGCAGTGGGTGAACGCTCCACATGTGGTCCCTGGTGAACTCAAGGGGTACCATTATCCAGCGTCAGAACCAACACGCGCTCGCGCCGATGCGCTAGATACGCTGTCGTCCAAGAAGTCTTCGCCGTCACTTCAGAGTATGCGATCAGCTCGCTCGCAACAGAGTAAGGGGTCGGCATCTCCAAAAACACCTGCTCAAGCGCATCTTCGCACATCAAACGACTCGAATGATCGTCCGCATCCTCCGCCTCCTCCCACGTGCACCGCTCGCCATTACAACCAGACGCATCTGCCCCCGATTCGTCCTCCGCCGCCACATACATCAACGTCCGCAACGACATCACCGGCAACCGCGTCGCCAAGGCCAAGCGGAGACCGTCCATATCCTCCACCATCATGCACCGCTCGTCATTATAATCAGACACACCTTCCCCCTATCCGTCCTCCACCGCCTCATCCTTCTTCGTCATCAACGTCCCCGTCAACAACATCACCAAAAACGAGTACAGACCGCCAACCAGCTCCGCCTTCCTGCACTGCTCGCCACTACAATCAAACTCATCTTCCGCCTATCCGCCCCCCACCTCCCCACACCGGTCCCTCGTACACCTCGCCAACAACCACCACTTCGTCGCCAGCGACAGGAACCGGCACCAAATCCAACCTACCACCAATCACGCCCTCGCCGCCCGAACGGGAACTCATGGAAAATGAGCAAACCGCAACCGACACCGACGACGACGTCATAAATCTCTACTCAGGCACCGCCTCTGGATCGCGCTCCCCCTCACCAGCCTCCTCCTTCCCACTCCCACCGACCAAGAGCCCCTCGTTCAGCAACTGGCCGCTCCCCGCGCCCTCGTCTCCCGGCGGCGCCGCGCACTCGAACCGCTCGGGCGATCTGCACACGCTGCCCAGCCAGCAGCGGCTACTGAGTAGCGAGCGGCTTCAGAGCACAGAGCGGCTGCAGGGTAGCAGCAGCGGTGGCACATCTTACACGACGGCGTTTCCGACTGCGGTCTCGCCGTCGACGACGCCATCGTCGCCCAAGTATTCGTTTATCCCGAAAACGACGCCAACGCCGCCGCCGCCGCCAGTCCCCGTCGCCGCTCCACCTCCACCACCACCGCCTCCGTCTCAACCCGCCGCTCCCGCTACAGCTACAGCTCCAGTTCCAGCTACAGCTCCAGCTGCCGCGCCGCCCAAACCCGCCGCCTCCCCCTCCCCCGAACCCACCCGCCCGCGCAGCAACATGCTCATGGACACGGACCTGCTCTTCGCCGAAGCGGCGCAAGCGGCCGAAGCGTCCATCGCGGCGGAAAAGCGGCGCGAGATCGAGCGGTACAACGAGCAGCAGCGCCAACTGGCGGCGCAGCAGCAGCAGCAGCAGCAAGCTCAGCAACTCCGCGTCCACCCCATCCACAACTACTTCCAGTCGGAGAGCTCGACGCAGAGTTCGATTTCGACGCTGAGTCTGAGTCCGACTGAGAGTAGGCAGCAGCGCGACATGTGGGCGCGAAGGGGCGGGTTGCCGGGCGGTACGGAGCTCGGTGCGCAACGTTGGGGCGGGGATGGTGGACGGTGGGGAGGTAACGGGAATGGGAATGGGAGTCGAGAGAACTTGAGGAGGGAAGATATGGGCTTGGGGCAGCGGCAAGGGCAGGGGCAAGGCCAGAGCCTTCGAGATCCGGGTCGGGTGGGTATGGGTCGGAGGGCGGCTGTGAGGCGGTAAACCACTTGACGCGAGGGAAAGACAGATTGGTGCGTGAGCTTTTCCTCCACTTGATTTCCTCCATTGTTTTTTCTTATTGGATTTCCAGATTTCTTTTTAGATTGTCGTTGCGACGTGTTCGGCTTCAGTTTACTCTTAGGTTTGGGTTGTGGTTTGGATTCAGAGTTGAGATATCCTTACGCCTGTACATGGGTTCAATAGCTTGGCTTTTGCGTTCTTGCTCCTACTCCTTCTCCTACTGAATTAGTATTCCTCTCCTTGAGCCGCGGAAAAAAAAAAAGATGGGTAACACGCCGAAAAGGCCGCTCATTCAGTGACAAGCCGAGCGATGTTTTCACCTCTCAGGGCGTTGGGTAATTGACAAGGGGAAAAAGGAAAAGGAGTCGTGACCGGTATTAAAGGTGCTAAGCTGCGCAATTGCTCGTTATCCGTATCGTCTCTATGCCATTCTCACTGCTCCTTCTAGTGGGAAATCTGGATCAGCACTCCTTTCCTCTCCTTCAAGACGGTCAGTACGCGGGAAACAGACTACGTTCATTCTGTGACAAGCCGAGCAATATTCTCAAGTCATTAAGTAACCAAAACGAGAGGAAGTGACGAAAAAAAAAAAAAAAAAAAAAGGGGGGGGGGGGGGGGGGGGGGGGGCCAAGTGCTAGACAGGGTAACAGCGAAATGTCAATTTCCTGGAGATGACAAGATGGATGTCTCGTTTGGCAATTCAGGATTGATCAAGACATCTTGGTAATTATGAAAGTGAACCCTTTGTAAACACAACGAGTGGGAGGGTTAAATCCTGATACGCTAATGTCTGCGTGGAGGCAAGCAAGCAAGTGGCCAAGATGTCCATTGACGTTAATCCTCAAGTCCTAGGACATCGTTGATTGTTGAAGCGCGGACCGCAACGACACCAAAAGACAGAGAGTAGGCGGGCGGACCAACTGACCGACAGCTCCTCACCACCTCCCCACCCGCTACCCACCTAATCCGCCCGCGCCTGAAGACGAGCGAGCCTACAACACGACTATCTCAGGAGCACGTCAGCATTCCAGACGAAACGGCACTCACACATACCTCGCCAACGTCGAAAGAAATACCGCTCCATTGGATTGATCGTAGTAGCAAAACTAACCATACCATGACCGTTCTCCTTTCGAGACGGGGGAAGAGAGAAGGAAAAGAGCCAGAAGAAAAAAGCCCGCATTACCTACTTACTCCCCTAGTCCAGCGTCCAGCAATTCAGCAGCAACGAAGAAAAAAGCCCATGTTGAAAAAGGTTGAAAAGGGTGTTTGGGGGCGAGTGTGGGGACGTGGATGGAGTAGAGAGAACTGTTGTGGAGGGGGAAATTTGTGTGCAACAATGCTTTATTTGAAAACCCTTGCCTGCCTGCTTTCCTGCCTTCCTGACTGGTGAAAACCCCGTCAACCTTCCCGAACCTGCTATCTATATGCGGAAGTACCCGTGAGGCATCATCGTCAATATTTTGCGAGTTTTGTGTTTCTTTTTCGTTGAAGATACTTTTTCTCCCCCTTGTTAGGCAGAGGTGCAAGTTGTTGCTGCCTAATCGTCCATTCTGAGGTCGAACCGTCGAGGCCCAACAGAATTTGTGTAGTCTCACGATAGATGGAAGGCACCTTGGCCTTCCTTGATGGCGACAATCAGCTTCTCCCGAAGCATTTCGAGGCTGCTGTAGTCGGGCATCTTGAGATAGTTGACGCAAGTCATGACCGAAGGCAGGTAGTCGTCGGAAGTGTAAGGGGGCTCGCTGGGCTTGCAGACAACCGTGAACATTGGAGTGAGAGCTTTGAAGCCTTGTAGAGAGTTAGCTTATGAAACGCAAAATCAAGTGGTTGTAGACCTACCTCCAATGGGAAGCTTAGGGCTGCCGGTGACAAATTGCAAGAATTCGCGGCGCTGGGATGGAGTAAACTCGCTCAGGACTTGCAACAGGTTGCGGACACTCTTGCTGTCGAGAGTGTATCCATGATCCGCCTTGACAGAGTCCATGAGTGTCTCCAATGACCAATCCTCCTCATTGCGACCGAAAAGCATGACAAGCTCGTCCGATGTGAAAGCCCTGAGGGCAGAGTAGGGGAAGACTTGAGAGAATCCCGCGCGGAAAGACTCGACTTGCTTCTGAACGCCGCTGCCGAGGGTCATGTCAATCACGCGCTCAACATATTGAGCGACATTGTCGATCGTGACTGAAGTGTCTGCCCCGTTTTCGACGAGCTCAACTGACGGGTAGCCTGGCAATGTGAAGTCCAGACCCAGGTCCTCGACGCGGGCTCCGTCAACTTGGATTTCCTCGACAGCATGTGCCTTTTGTACAGGGCTCATGTGCGGATCTTCATCAATCTTCTTCTTTGCATTGGCAAACTTCTTGAGCATCAGCAGGGCCTTGGCCAGGTCGCTGTCAACCGACCTAACAGCGCCAAGAGATGGTGCCACTGCAGCCTTGTCACCGATGCGGAAGAATGTGGGGTTGAAGGAGACGTCGATGATGCGTGAGTCGAGCATAGAACGGGCAACAAACTTGCCGAGGATTTTGAAGAGCACAATGACTTTCTTGCCGTCCTCTGTTTCAGCGCTTTCGGGACTCATCGGTGCTGGGAAGAGGCCGCCTTTGCCAAAGGCGAATTCGTCCTTGTCATTGGAATCATTCTCCCGCCACAATTTGAGCTTCTTCTTGGAGAACTCTTTGGAAACTGTCGAGTAGAACTCCAACGTTGGGCCGAGTCCCGTGCCAACTTCTTCAAAGTACTCCACTTCGAGGACACTGGGAGACGAGCCATAAAGCTCCATGACCTTGACGGCCGATTCGAGAATCTTGTTTCGAGAGATGCGCACCTTTTGACGCTGGACGCGGCCCAGAGGAGGTCTGTCGTTTCGGTGTCGATCATGGCGCGAGTCGTTGTTCGACTGCGCGTTCTGCCAACGGATCATGGAGCGCGAGTAGCCAAAAGAGGTTGACTGGAGAAATAGATGGCGCGTCTCAAAGGGAAAGAGGAATGGATATAGGCGGGCAAGATCCTCGCTCCAGCTCGGGAGGCAATTGCTGGCAACAATTAGAGGCTCCTCAAGCTGCCGATTCAGCTTGGCAGTGAGCTTGGTGTTGACAAACTGGGAAAGAGGTTCCGCGTTGATCTTGATGGTAGCCTTCTTTTCGGACAAGACGTCGTCCAGATTGGCATTGAGCTCATGCAGAATGCTCAGCAGACGCAAGATGTTCGCTGTCGTGGGATTCTTGTTCAAGGACTGTGGGATGCCGTTGGCATCTTGAGTGGACTCGGGTGGCGGTGTGAGTGCACTCGATTCAGTGGGAGGTGGACCTGCAACCTTCTTGAACTTGATAGTGTGTGTCGGGCTCCAGATGTTGCGCGTGCCCTCGGCGTGCTCTGTCTGGCTCATGTGTACAGCGCGATAAATAGTCGTTTCGTTGGAAATGGGCTGATCATTCACGCAAAACTCAATGTGCCAGTCCTGGGGCGCAGATTGCATCGCCGCAGCATAAGACATCCGTCCAGAAGCAAGACCACCGAGAGCACCACGTGAGTATGCAAGGCTGGCCAATTGTTCTGTCGCAAGCCTTTCAGCAAGGGATCTTTCGGCTTGAGCTGCGCGGGCTGATGACGGCGTCGAACCACCCAAAGGCGTAGCAACTCTCGTGCCATCTTCCCTGTGCGCAGTGACGCGACCTGTGGATGCAACTTCGACGCTCACAGCCGAAGGGTCGGGAAGGTCTTCATCCATTTCCTCGTCAAGGTCATCCACGATGGCGTCCAAGCCCTCGCCATCGCCAAGGTCGTCTTCATCAGACAGCTGAGCTTCGTCAGCGCACTCTAGGGGATCGCGAACTTCATCAAAAGAGGATGGAGCTGGAGGTGGCGGAGGGGGCGGCGCTTGCGTCTGCTCCTGTCTGTTTCGATTTGACCGCCTAGGTGCAGTCGAGGACTGCTTAGCCGGCGTTGAGCTAGACTCCGGATCCGCACTCGAGGAGGCGACAGCTTTTGACCGCGTGTTCTTCTTCGAGGACGATGAAGAGGAGCCACGGTTCGTGCTTTCTGTGGTTCTCGGCATTGGCGGTGTAGACGGAGCGTCCCTTCCTGGGAACCCGTTGCGGCCGGCGAGTGCAGCGGCATAGGCTGCAATGGCACCAGACATACCATCTCGGCTACGGCCAGATGGTCGTGGACGATCCGCGAGAGCAATGCGCGGCCGCAGGTAGTCGTCGAGCGCTTTGAAGGTTGCAATGGCATGGATGGAGACCATTATGTTTCGATACGCGCGAGGAATTCCGGATTCTTCGTCAGCCACCAACTTCAACCTGAGCTGCTTCGCAAGCATGGAAGCGGCAGAGCTCCTATCGCTGTCAAAAGCGTTCTGGTGAACAGTAATGACTTCGAAATGCTCGGCGCGGCTCAAGAGATCTTGCAGCTTGCTGACGAGGATGCTAAACGGCGTGACTGGCGATGCGGTGCTTGCCGTCTTCTGCTTGTTCTGAGTCGTGGTGCCCATGAACGCTTCAAGGAAGGCGCTTCTGGCCTCGAGCTTGGCAAACAAGTTGGAATCAGAAAACAAGTCTAGAAGAACGGAAACGATGCCAGAGGTCAAGAGCTCGTGGCTGGTAATGCTTTCCAGGGCGTCTCCGTCAAAATACTCAGCCAGACGCACGAAGAGATTTTCTTCTGGAATGGCGGATTCACCCGAGTACGCGGCTTTGATGTCGGATGCCAAGCCTTTGATATCCTCGAGAATTCCTTGAGCTTTCTGACGCATCTCGTAGCCTTCATCGTTCTCATGCACCTCCAAGAACTTTTTGGCGCGGATTGTGATGATATCGTCAATGTTTGGCATAGGCGCACGTCCATACGGCCGTCCAGACGAAGAGGATGAATCTGAATCGTCGTCGTCATCGTCGTGGTCGTCACCATCCTCGTCGTCGTCCTCGGAGTGGATATCTTCTTCTTGCAGACCTTCCATTTCCCGGTCAAGATCTTCGTCTCCTTCGTCGCTGCTGACCCTGCTGGAAGATGAAAACGGCTCAGCCTCCACGACAGGCTTGGTCGGCTTTGGCTTTTCCTTGTCATCCACGCTCTTTACTGGTCTGCTACCCAGATTGGAGATTTCCGAAATGACGCCTTCACGATGAAACTGGTACCAGTAAATGGAGCCCAGACGCTTCAGAAGAAGCTCTGCTGCTTGCAAGGCGTACGTGACCAAATTTGGGTGGTCCTTTTCAGACAGAATCGAGGCCAAGAGGGATGCGTACGGAACAGCGCGAAGCGCCTCTTTGAGAGTTTCTTCATCGAGATTGGACAGCATCTTCAACTGCGCCGTAAGGACCTTTTGGCGCACGCTCAAGTTGACTGTGCTGGAATACGCGTCTGTCAGCGTGGGGAGGAGGATGACGGCAAAACGTCTGAGCTCATCCTTGCATTCCTCCAACATCTCGACCCTTTTCAGGTTGGGCGTCTTTCGAGACCTGCGGGACATGGACATGTACTCGTCTCCAGGGTAGCCGGCATCCATGATATCGTCCAGGTACGTGAGACCCTCTCTCTGAACGTCGGGCAGAAGCTCACAAACAACATTCAAGGTTTCGAAAATCTGATCCCGGGGACGGTGGATGAGGGCCTGCATGATCACGACGCTGTCGATTTTGGTCGCAATGTCTTCGGTACCGGTGGGCGGTGACACGCCTGTGAGAAGCTGATAAAGAGTGTCGACGACCTTCATCTTGAAAAGCTCTACGGAACGTCTGGGACTCTCACGTGCGATGATGGCCAGAGCCCGGAGGAGAAGAGTGTGGATGTTGGGTCCGATGAGATTCATAGTCCCAGGGAGCAAGAGCCGCTGAATGGCTTGCAGCAAATCCTCGCTGACCAGTTCCTCAAGTTTATCGCCTTGGTACCGGAAGCTCTCCACGATCCGCGTAACGCAGTAGCATCCTTGCTCGACTACGCGCTGGTCGCTGCTGTTGAGCACCTCGAGAATCTTTGGCATGACGCCTGGGGTAGCCATCTCCTCGGTGATTCTAGGTCCAGCCTTGACCTTTTCAAAGCAGTCTTCGGGAATGTTGCGGCAGCAATTGGCCGCTGTCGTGACTGCTGTGCGCTGGGTCGCCATGGGGAAGAAGTCGAGGTGGTTCAGACATGCTTCCAATCCATCTTCGCGGACAATGGACGCTGGAAATTCTTCAGAGATGGTTTTGAGGGCCTGGTACAAATTAGCTTCAGCGCCGTGTCAATCTAGAGAAACTTACACTCAGGGCGTGCTCGGCCGCATCAATGTAGAAGAACCCCTCGGGCGTGTTGAGAGACTTGAGCTTCTGGCACAAAACGGGGACGGCCCCGCCGTAAACCACGTTGGCCGTGGTAGCAGGAAGATTATCCACCATGTTCGCGATGCACTGGCATGCCAAAGTGATTTGTTCCACGGACTCCTGACCATCGAGAGCGAACTCGTTTGGCTGCATGAGAGTAACGAGCTCTCGAACAAACTGATCAGGCTGGAAGTGACCAGCAAGATCTTCTCCAGGTGTCACAAGTAAAATGTTGTTGAGGGTCCCTAGGGCTTCCACCTGTACCATCGGATTGTCTTTCTGTCTCAAGTTCTCCAAAATGCTGCGCATTTGCGAATGCGAAGACATGCCCGACATCATGCCACTCAGAGCTCGCAAAGTGCTCGACAGTCCAGCAGGGCCACCATGACGGCCGAGGAAGCCTCCAAACGGATCGTCGTCGTCGTCTTCTTCCTCGTCGTAATGAGGAGGGACGCCTTCTCCAGCACTGTCATCGCCTCTGTCTCCGTCATCTTGTCCCTCTTCGTTGTCATCATCGTCCCTCATTGCAACATCCTCATCGGCCTTTGGCTGTTGTTTCTTTGCACGGCGAGTCGACTGGTTGCCGGTCGTGGAGCCTTCTGCACGAGGGTCAGTCGTGGTCCCGGTGTTGGGACAAGAAGAGAATAATGACGACAGACCTTGTGCATCCTTCTTACGATTGCTCTTGCGCCGTGACGAGGATGGCGAAGCAGCAGCAGCGGCCGATGATTTTTCCTCTGAAGGTCCCGATGGTCTACGCTGATTAGTTGGGCCCATGTCATTCGCCACCGATTCGAATTCGTACCCAGCGCCACTTGACATGGCCGGTTCTGCTTTGGCTCTCCTCCGACCAGTTGTAGCAGGTGAGGCTTGAACGGGAGGGTCAGGCGCCTCAACCTTGACCTTCTTTGAGCGTCTCGAAGCTGAAGCTGGGCGAGGGGCGGTCGAGGCAGGTGGAGCTTCCTGTTGCTGGACGGGGCTGGTCTCGCGAGCTTGAGCTTTCCGCTTTCGCGACGAAGGAGGTGCTCGGGCAGGTGTTGCGGAGGGCGGCTGGCTGGGCGGCTGATTGGAAGAACCTGCTGCTGAGAGCCTCGCCGAAGAGCGAGTCACTCTTGGAGACATGAGCAATTGTTTTTGCTGATAGCAGAGTGGTGTAGCCCAGTTGTCGATGGGCGTCGTAGGCGAGTAGGACAAGGAAGGTAGGAGGGTGGGGTTGTTGATTACGGTCGCAGCCAATGTAGGCTGGAAGCGTAATGAAATGGGTTGGAGCTGTACCTGGAAGAGAATGGCGACGAGGTGGATGTAGTGTTCAGCTGTCCAGGTGATGTGGGTGATGTACACTCCCGGTCCATGCCATAAATCTACGACCTGGCGGCCATAGGCGAAGCGAGCGGGGACGTGTTGGAAAGAGGAAGGGGCGTTGGTGCGAGTAGCTCGAAGGAGGTAGCCGTTGCAGTATGCCGCGTGTCAGTTGGATGGAAAGGAGGGATGGAGAAATGGGGACAGAATTGTGTGCGGAGGGAGAGTTGTTGGTTGCGAGTTGGTGATGGATGGGTCGACGTTATGTTCGGCGATTCGTGCCTGCACCGGGGGGTAATGAGGGCGGGATAATGGCTGAATCAGCGGCGTTTTGTAACGATTCATTGCAGACGAGACCGAATTCAGCAGGCTTGAGGTTCAATTTGTTCAATCATACACGTATCATTTGTGCCATCTTGAGCATCGTGGCCGCTGGGAGAAGGTTGAGCTGTCTGTTGAGACCTAACCAAGGAGCATGCACCCATCTTTCAGGACAACCCCTCACTACCGAAATGGTACTGGGAGAGTCACGATGCCTACATGTACCCAGTCGGGCAGATGGGTCTTTGCGCCTTGTCGGCGTTAGGGCGATTGTTACTGAGCCTGGTCCTCCAAGATTCGTAATGGAGGCAGACTCTCGGCTTCGGCTGCCTTTGTCCAGAAGAGGTTGATGATAACCACCTACTTGTCCACCTGCTTGTACTCCTAGCTTCAAGCCTCCAACACACATCGTTTGCACCGTGACGTCGTCTGCGCGTGAAGTGGTCGTCTGCCCGCAACAAACGACAAACAGACTTTCGGTCGTCGGCCAGCGAGGCTTGCGCCGCCTCCACGCTGTACTGTAACTTGTCGCCGGTCGCGTGCTACTCACAGCCTTTTACCGGTACATCAACTCGGCGCTGCAACATAATTCCGCAACTGCTCTCCAGTTCTCTCTTCGCACCAGGGCCGCCGCGACTTTGCTTCCGTTTCGCGCACGCCCTTCCGTCCTCACCATCTGCACTCCGTCCGATCCGTCCGCCGCTATCGCTACCGTCTCGGACGTCATACCCTTCGACTCACCATCGTTCCGAGAACCTCAACCCAACCACCATCCCGCCATACCCCATACCAGGCCACTCTGCCTCTCCCTCCGCGACTCAAACACCCATGGCGCATGCACCCCAGGATGCTGCGCTCTCGGGCGCACCCCACACTGCCGACGCCGGCAATTCCACCACAGAAGAACTCGAGGGATACGAGTTTCCCACCCACAGATTGAAGAAGTGCTTGAGCGATAGCGGGAGGACGCCGTTGGTGTTGGTTGCATGCGGCTCTTTCAGCCCCATCACCTACTTGCATCTGCGCATATTTGAAATGGCCTTGGATTGGTGCAGGTACAACAGTGAATTCGAGGTCGTCGGTACGGAGCCTATTCAACACTTGGGTCACGGCAAGCGCTAACACAAGTCTTGCGACTAGGTGGCTACGTTTCTCCTGGTGAGTGCATCATTGCAGCCTTGACATGATGGGAGTACTGACGTGCTCTTGCCTAGTCGGCGACGCCTACAAGGTATGCTTACACCCGCCTGCCCACGCGCTGTACCACGAAGCAATGCGTCTCCCCATGTGCGATACAAGATGTGTGTTTGACAGCTCCATCGGTTCGGGGCGTCTGCGAAATTTCCGGACGTTGCAACAACGCTCGGATCTGATATTGGCTGCTGCTTGGCGTGGCCTTGGGAGAGACGTCGACCTGCAGATGGGGCTCATCACCTCGTTAGGCATGGCATTGTCCCTCGCGCAGCCTTGTATACCAGAGCACTACATTTATGGACACAAACTGACAACCAACAGAAAGCAGGGTTGGCAGAGGCTCGCCATCGCGTTCGGATGTGCGAACTTGCCGTCGAAGACTCGTCATGGATTGCGGTTGACAAGTGGGGTACGAATACTCGTCCATCTCCGATGAAGATACATGCTCACGTGACCAGAACCTCTTCACAAGGAGTACCAGCCCACGGCCGTTGTGCTTGACCACTTTGATCACGAACTGAATGAGGTGCGTGGTGGAATTGAAGACTACACGGGGCAGAAGAGGAGAGTTCGGGTCGCTCTTCTCGCAGGAGGTGAGTGGGGATGAATCTGATCCCAACGCATCCATCTGACAATTGTGAAGCGGACTTGATCCAGACAATGTCAACACCAAGTAGGTTTCATCCACGCAGACTTGTATATTATCGTGCTGACGCAAACAAGATCTTTGGGCACCTCAAGATCTCGACCACATTCTGGGCCATTGTAAGCATTCTGATCTTTCAGCGTCTTTTGACATGGACTGATGCAGCTGCGCAGACGGCGCCTTTATTGTGGAGAGAGAAGGTAAATACTGCATACATTTCTCTTTAGCCCAAGCTCATTTTCATCTAGGCACGGACATTGACGACGCACTCGCCAGTCTCCAACAGTGGCGTGACAACATCTAGTACGTTCACATGGCCACCCGTCCATCCGCTTAACTAACTTTTGGCAGTGTGATACACCAGCTCGTCAAGAATGACGTTTCCAGCACCAGAATCAGATTATTCCTCAAGAGGGACATGTCGATTCGCTACCTCGTTCCCGAGCCGGTGATCAAGTGCGACTCCTGCCCGATATCGCTGCGCAGATGTGCTGATTGTGCTGCAGGTACATTGAAGCCAATGGTCTTTACAATGATGACGCCGCCTCAACCCACGAGAAGGACAAGACCGAGGCGAACGCGGCTGCGTCCAGCTCTGCATGACGGCCGGCACGAGAAAAGATTTGTTTTCAAAGCCAAGCTCTTTGGCGCTCGAGGCCTTGTGTCGCGACAGACGCCACCACGGTCTAGATTTACAAGGGCCATCAAAGGAACCTGCATGCACGGCGCGCACGCACGTACGAGACATTTTTTTATACCCACGAAAGATCAAACTCATGGCCAGGGCGGTAAGCAACGACTGCACAGCGTTTTTATTTTCGGAGGAGCTTGCGCCGACGCAGTGCCAGTGGGACGCAAAACCAGGAGAGCCTGCGACTGGTCATGGGATATAATTGAAGTAGCACCATCATAGGAATGCACACATCACTTGAGTCCTCGAGGATCATGCCCCTTTTCGCAGTACGACGGGTTGAATGGTACTAACTGGCGGCAACTAAGCCAAGACGAGGTTATGATACGAGGCGTCTGCATGGTGGCGGGTAAGACGCCAACGTAACCATTCAGACGCCACATTACCGCTTTACGCTGTCTGCAACCTGCACGAGCTGAGCTTATCGCATTGGTAGCAGGACGAATTCTTGTCGTCGCCCTTCGCACATGTTGGCCGCAATGGTCTCCCGAGGCCCACAACTTGTAAGTGATGTTTCTCCAGGATGTGTTGTCTCTGCGAGCGGGTAATGACGCACAGGCCGACGAGGATCCCCCATCCATGCGTGACCATCATCACAGCACCCCGGTTGCTTTGGCAACTGTTCTTGCGCCTCACTGCCTGCGCGAGACGAAAACCACCGGCAATTATTCCTTTCACCTCTTTTCCATGTCAATCGCTTGAAGACTTCTTTCGGTTTCTTTTTGCAGACCTTCTTTCGTCGTTTGCGCTTTGCGCGGCCAGCGCATCAACCAATCGCTCCCCGGTCCACTTCCCAGCCGAGCTACGCGCCTACACCAACCTCCCAAACAACAGGCTTCTGCCTGCACCTGCGCACACGTTTTTCGTGCAACTAGACACCAGCATTGTCGTTGTTGAGCTCGCAAAAAAATGCCCCGCGACAGCACCCAATCTCCGCGGCACCGCGCTCCAGACTCGTCCCGTGAGCGAGACCATGGCCAGCATCGTCGACGCCGCAGTTCCCGCCCCCACAACGACTCCAGCGACCGCGAGCGCGACCATGTGTACGATGGCGATGTTCCGCGACGGGGTGAAGGACAGCGTCGCCGCCGTGGCCACCGCGCCACCGATTCGAGCGGCAATCACTTGCCGCCAGTAGCCCCAATCCGTCCGCCGGCGACCTACGACTCGCCGTACCATAGTTCTTCGCCCTCTCCCACCAAGGACCGTCGGCGGCACCGTCATCGGAGCGGTACAGACACACCGGCAAGCAGAGATAGCGGGGCGAGCGGACGGCCTTTGCTGAGTGGTGATGCGCTAGCACAGTTGGACCAGCTGAATGCAAGGAGCGGGTGGAAAGCTGCTGCGTATGATGACAATTACCTGAAGGAAGTGCGAGACCGGGAAGCGGTGTTGGAAAAGGAGCGCCAGAAGGAAGAGAAAGAGTCCGCCAGAAGGGAAAAGGAGGAAAGGAAGCAGAGGAGAAAGGAGCGTGAGGCGGCAAGACTGGAGCGTGAGAAGCGGAGGCAGTATGAAAGGGAAATGGGCTTCGCGGCCGCGGTGGACGATGGCATCAGAGTCAGAGGAGACGATGGCATAAGGGTGGTTGCTGATGACGGAGAAGTGTATGAATCGTACACTGACGACCCGTATGATTCGAGGGAGGAGAGAAGACGCAGGCGCAGAGAGTACTCGGAAGACGAAAGAGAAGAGAGACGTCGAAGACGAAAAGAGCGAGCCTTGGCCACCGGCGCTGATACTCGGGGCCGCAACTCAAGGATTGTTAGCGGCACGCATCTTGAAAAGGGCGGCGAGGAGTACCAATATCGAACTCGAGGTGGAGGGGATGGCAGCAGTGGTGATGGCAGCAGTAACGGCACCGACGAAAAGTATCCCCGCGAGTCCTTCTGGGGCAAGATCAAGCGGAAAAAGTGGCTCGTCATTACCGCCATTGTAATCGTGCTGCTGCTCATCATCATCCCCGTTGCAGTCGTTGTTGGCGGCAACAAGAAGAGCAGCGACTCGTCGACTTCGTCCTCGTCTTCCTCGCAGTCATCGAAACCAGACAACAGCAACCTCAATGGCATGTCTGAGGACGACATTCCCAAATGGGCACAGGGCGGCTTGCTTGATCCTTTTACCTGGTACGACACGATGGACTTCAACGTCACCTTCACCAACGCTACAGTCGGTGGGCTTTCCATCATGGGCTTGAACGACACGTTCGACGACACTGTGCGGGCCAACGACCGCGTCCCGGCGCTGAATGAGGAATTCAAGTACGGCGAGATGCCGATCCGCGGCGTCAACGTCGGGGGTTGGCTCAATATGGAGCCATTCATCACGCCATCCTTCTTCGAAGACTACAAGACTAGCGCAGGCGTTATCGATGAGTGGACCCTGACGACGAGCATGGGCGCGGCGAAGAGCAAGACGACGCTGGAACAGCACTACTCGTCGTGGATCACCAAGCAGACATTCATCGACATCCGCAACGCAGGATTCGACCATGTGCGCATCCCGTTCAACTACTGGGCCGTGACGACGTACGACGGCGACCCGTACGTTGCCAAAGTGTCGTGGCGATACCTTCTCCGCGGCATCGAGTACGCCCGCCAAGAAGGTCTACGCGTCAACCTCGACCTCCACGGACTGCCGGGTAGCCAAAATGGATGGAACCACAGCGGACGGCAGGGCGTCATCGGCTGGCTGAACGGGACGGACGGCGATCTCAACGGCCAACGCAGCCACGACATCCATGACCAGCTCTCCCAATTCTTCGCGCAGCCACGCTACAAGAACATCATCACGCTCTACGGACTCGTCAACGAGCCGCGCATGGTTGAGCTCAACACCCAAGACGTGCTCGACTGGTACGACAAGGTGATACCAACCATCCGCCAAAACAACTACACGGGGATCCTCGTCTTCGGGGACGGCTTTTTGGGGTTGGACAACTGGCAAGGCAAGCTGCAAGACTACGACAACCTGCTGCTGGACGTGCACCAGTACGTCATTTTCAACGTCGACCAGATTGTGCTGTCGCACGCCGAGAAGCTCCAGTTTGCATGCAAAGGGTGGACGCAGCAGAGCCTGCGCTCCATGGACAAGACGACAGGCTTCGGCCCCACCATGTGCGGCGAGTGGAGCCAGGCCGACACCGATTGCACGCAGTACATCAACAACGTCGGCTGGGGCACGCGCTGGGAAGGCACCTACAACACAGGAAACAGCTCCACCTCGGTCCTCTCCCCCACTTGCCCCAGCAACAACAACCCCCGCTGCGACTGCGACGGCGCCAACGCCGACCCGTCCGAGTACTCGGACATATACAAGAAGTGGCTCATGGACTTCGCACTCGCGCAAATGTACAGCTTCGAGGAAGACTGGGGCTGGTTCTATTGGACCTGGAAGACGGAGAAGGCGACGCAGTGGAGCTACGAGGCGGGCATGGCGGCGGGCATCCTGCCCCAGAAGGCCTGGGATCGCAGCGCCTTCATGTGTAATACGAGCAGTATTCCGGACTTCAAGGCGCAGGGCTTGCCGGAGTACTATTGAGGGCAAGGAGGCAGGGGGGCGATGGGCGCTGGAGTTGAAGGTGTTGCGGTGGAGTTTTCTTCTTCTTCCTCTTCTTCTTCTTCTCGGTACCTACCTACCCTTTCCTTCTCTGCCGCAAGAGTTTCTTTTGCTTCTGTATGCTCCACCAATTCTTCTCAATTTTTTTTTTTCCCCCTTTGTGCAGTCTTCTTTCGAGCGAGCGAGCGAGCGTGCATGGTACAAACACCCCCAACACGACAGACACATCCAAGGTTTCGTACAGTCAGAGAGAGGGGATGAACAGATAGACTGGGGCTAGGAGGCTGACTGAATACAACAAGTTCAACAACACATGCTTCACGATCGATTCCCGGACGTGTACTCATGGAGTCTCTCTCCATCCACACAACGCCATCGCCACCGAAACAACTTTTCCATTCACCAACACAGCTCCCTCCACCACCAAACTTCCCCGCATAACCAGCGTGAGGCTCAGGAGGTATCTATCGACTCCCCCATACCCCAGTCCACCTCATCATCCCATCTCAACAATCACCCATATAACCCCCCAAAACGCCACCACTTTCCCACCCTCCTGACGAATCAGCAAATCAATCGACGCTCTTCCTTTGCCGGCCTAGCATTGGCCGAGTGGGTGTCAAGACCAAGACGACTTTTTTTGAGTTTTTGACATGCCGCACGTTGCCTAATCGGGACATCACAGTTGATAAGGAGACCGGCGTTCGAGTCTGTTGAAGCGCTGCGGAGCTTTCCTTTTTGGAGTTTTGGGTATGGCTCTACTGGAATGGACTTGTGGAGTTTAGGAGCGGAGTAGTAGGGCGAAAAACTTTTGGGAAGTCAAGATGTGTGCGCATAGAGAATGATCAGACGCCTTGCCTCCGGCAAGCACTTGGGACACTTGAGCTTTCACGTGAAGGGGAAGCGACAGTGGAGAGCATTCAAGCACCCCCGCACTGTTGTCGGCAGAGTTCCTGCATCAGAGGGCTCGTTAGCCATGTTCTGTCCTGCCCAGGCGTTGTTGGGTGGAGAGGGATCGTGGCCGGCATGGGGGCTCAGAGGAAATGTAAGTTGTTTGCATGTACCAAGCACACACAGAGCGTGCGGTTCTTGTCGTCTAATTATGGTCATCATAGAGGTGGCGGGATGAAAGGGGCGCTTGCAGCTCGATGGTTTCGTACGTACTGCTTCAGAGAGGGTCGAGGTTGCCAGCAGAGCTGGCTTGAAGGTCTAGAGATACAAGTGCCAGTTATCCTTCAAATTTAATTGCAGGGTACATAAAGTACTGGGCGTCGCGCGCAGCATCATCTTCTTTTCGCATAGGCGCAAGCAACGCACTTTCTCATAATGACTCATTTTCGGTCATGATGATCGAACAGACACCCGTGCACTCCAGGTACCTACATAAAAGCAGAGACAAGTCCGGCCAGATCAAAGTCGGACAAACGGGAAAGACAGATTCCTAAATCATATGAATACTCGTAGGGTGGAAGGGTATGTATGCATTTGCATGGACGTTATGAGGTTTTGCAATCGCGAAGCTTAGACGTTAGTAGTCCGGTAAGTGTCCAATGCTCAAACACCACCACCCACCCAACCCATGATGACCCCAATCTTCACTCGCCAATTCGAGAGAGCCATTGCAACTGGTGCAATGGAGCCATGCGAACAACATTCGTTGATCATACTGATTTTGCACATTCCCTTTCCCTTCCACATGCGCAGGCGGCGGACAGCACGGCTAACTGTTCCTCTTACTCCAACCCCAGGCCATGCTGAAAGCGACGACGTCCAGTAGTCACGTATATGTACCTAAGCCGCGAGACCTCATCTTAGGAACTGGTCCGACGAGTAAGCATGCGTGGATGTCCACTTAGCCTGGTGGACGCAAGCGTGAACACTGCTCACGGCAACTCGGCAATCTAGAGTCTAATAAAGAGTTCGCTTGAGACTGGGGGGCAGGTAAGCGGAGGTTCAGAGTTCGAACTCTGGCCTCCGCTCCTGTTCTGCCCTTTTTTGCTTTGCTTCCTCCGCTTAGTATTTTCTCTCCCTGTTCTCTCTTTTAGTGCCTGGAGTCTTGTCCTAAGTCTGCTCACTGTCGTCAGCTTCGCGACTCGCAAGTTGAGGTTGGTCATCGCTCTGGTTCAAGGCAAGAGATTTCATTGCAGTCCGTCTACCTAATGATTTCGGTGCAAATTGCAATGCTCTCTCAGCCGCTGGCCTCCTGTGAGCTCGACAGGGCAAGTCTTTTACCGCTCGCGCTTACAAGTCATGCCCAGAGCCCCAGCGACGAGAGGACATTTCTGGCTCTGACTACACGAGGCGAGGCTTGAAGTGCAGGCAATGCGAAACACTTCCACTTCTGTCATATCACGGTGCACACAACAAGACCTTTGTCACTGTTGTTCAACGTGATCCATTTTGTCAAGTACGACAACCTCTATTGCTAGATCTACCTCCACGCACACAACTTCCAGTACAAAAAAGGGAGAGGGCAAGGGGCAAGATGTTGCACTCACATGCTCCGCTCCGCAAGACCCGGAGCGATCCAGACTAGAAGTAGTAAACCTTTTGATGAGATCGGGGAGGTGAAACAATCAGATTTCTGACACCGGCGTGAGAAACGAAGACCGGCTGGCGAATACTGCATGCGGCACTGAGAGCATCGCAAAATTGGGCGGAATTAGGAGAATTGATTGCATGAGACACGTACCTGCTGGTCCGATGGATGCAAGGTGTCATATCTCTGGTTTCTGTGACAAAGGATTTGTCAGCTGCTGCGCTCCTGCCATTTCAAGGACTGTGAATAATTATGATTGTGGTATGGTATCAGAGGAAAGGAAAAGTCTGTTCGCATGTACCAAGCACGTGTTGCGAGGCTCTTAAATACTAACACTGGTCATCATGAAGGTGGGCTTGTAAGGAGGCTGTTCCAGAGTTTGAGCATACATACTGTTTGACGGGGTTCTTGGCCCAGTGTTACTTTCGTGTTGAGAATCCGAAGAGTGATGGTGTTGGAATTCTGATTGCCTCATTGCGTAGGAGAGAGGTGGTGTGACTGGAGTGTTGTGCAGATTGTTCTATTTTAAGTAGACGCAAGCAAGGCTCTTGGGCCATTAGTCGTGTCGGGTCATCATAACGCGGACCATGTGTTCCTGTGTCAAAGGACTTGTTAGCTGCTGCGGTCTTCCATTTGAAGAATTAAGGAAGACAGGAATGCGGTGTCGTATCAGCATAAGTACGGAATTTGTTCGCATGTACCAAGCACGTAGTGTGAGGCTCTTGTAGTCTAATTATGATCATCATGAAAGTGGGCTGGTGAGGAGGCTGCTCAGGAGTTTGAACATACGTACTATTTGGCAGGATTCTGGGCCTAGTGTTGCTTTCGTTCGGATGATCTGAGTATCTAAAAACTTGAAGTCATTAGCGGCGTTCTTGTGCTGTTGTGGATGGCAAGAACAAGAGGAGAAAGGCAATGTCAGTGTAAATTGTGTGTGCATGCGCCACAACGCGTGATGTGGCTCTTGTAATAAAACCTACTTAGGCATCATGAAGAATACGGCGGTGCTAGATCTGGAGAATTCAAACGTACATACTTCTCGGCCTAGATCTCAGGCACTAGATATCGAGTTGAAGGCAGACCTAGAATTAGCGAGGTCCGCTATATCTAAATTCAGAGTCAGCTCAGTTCAACTTGGTAGATGTGTTTGAGGACTGATCGCAATAGGAAATCTCAGACAATGCAAGTTGTTCACATCAGCCGGTGGGGCCTTCAATTTTTAGGATGTTTGCTCATCATTGGAAAGGTAGACGTGAAGATGGAATGGGTCGGACAGTGTTTGAACTTACCCTTCGACTTGTATGTTGAGTTCCAGATCATCGAGCTGATTAAATGCCCAGCCTTAGAAAGTCAGAAAGAGGCATCGGCATGCGAAACTAATAACTAAATATTGGTTAAGGCTTTGTAAAACTTGGTGGTAGTCACTGAGTGGAAGGAGGTAATCAGCGTAGTATTGTCCTCATGTACCACAGCGAGTGCGGCATTTGGATGAGTAGTATAAATCGAAAGTCATCATCAAAGCAGGGTGATACGTGGCTATTCCAAGAAACTTACCGGATGCATCAAGAATATCATTCTCAAAAGCCCATGATCAGAATGGACGCCACTGCTGACGCATTTCGGAGCTTCCTCTTCCAGGTTGATGGTGTTCGCTTCGCTTCCGCAGCAGAGTTCGGATTCGGGGAGCTACCATTCTGATCTTTCACCTCCAACTCAGTATTTGTGCTCTGTGGGCTCGGGAAAAGAACAAGGAGAGATAGGCTTCCGATCGCGATGAGATTGTCTGGGAGACCAGGAGTCAGCGTCGCCCATCTTTATGAGATTGAAATCGAGGATCTTGATGAGCGGTGAGGAAGTGTGCCGTTCTCGCACCAGTGATAGCTGTCTCGTATCCTGGGATTACCCTTGCGGCTGTACTCAATTATGTGGTGATTTGGAGGCAGGATGTGGACGGCGGACGGCGCTGGAGGCTCGGGGTAGCATTTTACCTCTCGAGCGAGGCATTGAAAGAGCGAGACCTTGATAGCGAGTTAGTTAAAGAGCTTACAGTATCAATGAAAGCAAGAGTGGGTGGGGGAAGAGTCAGGATACCACTCTGGTCCTCATGGAGAGAAACCATCGCAGACAAGGCGGCTTCTTGTGTAATAGGAGGATTTGGGTGACGGTCTAATCATTCATTCAGGCGCTGGGCAGCACATGATGAAGTTGAAGCTGCGAATTACCTCTGGAGAAGTTTCAACGACGGCATTGAAGGCGAGTGCGAAGAATGAATGCCTCTCGTGGAGGTGGGCTGCTTCGAGCAGATTCCCTTGAGCACACTTTGAAGCAGAATTGATCGTCGAAAGTGGAGAAAGAGAGAGAAACGAGCAGAAAGCTGTCAGTCTTGAAGCTTGAAGAAACGAGACGCTGCTGGCTTTGAGGTGTTGCAAAAAAGTTGTGGATGTTTGCTGTGAGCAAACGGAAGGCGAGCAGGGGTCTGGTTCACTAGCGGCAGCAAGCGAGCAGCGGGCGGAAGCTAAACCTAGACAGGCAAGGCGCGGCAGAGGGACGATTGACAGGGCCCCGCTGGCAAGACGATCACAACGCATCAACTGCGAATGCAGAAGACTTTCTACACAGCGCATCTATCAACATGTAATCCCGAGGAGTACGACCAGCTCGCAGTCAGCCTGAGGCCCAGGCTGTCGCTCGTCACACCTCAGCGGTACGGGTGCCATGGCAATCAGTCAGGGCAACCCAGGCGACAAGGATCAGCTCCCGTCAACCAACCAGGGACCGCTACACCCTGCATGCTCCCAGCCTCGCTCTACCCTTCACCAACCCCTCCAAACCAACCTCCACCGAATTATCCAAATTCTGTACAAAAGCTGCGGGCGCCTGCTTTTGCATTCCTCTCCCAATCCCCACCTATCCGCCCAGACACACTAACACACCACTGCTCCAACAGGTTTCTCGCTCTGCCGTGGAGCACGTGTGATTGATAACGGAGCAAAAGCTAAGCTTTTGTTTTTTCTTCTGCTGCCAACAACAAATCTTCCCCCGGTCCATCTCCGCTTTTGGCTCGTCTGCGACGCCATCATCCACCGGTCGGCTGGATCAATTCGACCGTTTCCTGTCTGCATTATCTGTACAGTGTCAAAGCATTGTAAGTGGGCAACTTTGGAATTATTTGCAAGCGGGAACAGCACGACTGACATTTATCTTGAAGGTTGTGATTGATATCCCAGATTCCGCTCTTATTTGCTCAATCCATCTCTTTGAATTCGACCATTCTCCTCTCGTCCTCGAGTCGCAACCAAACCGATCCTAGCCACACGCACAACAAGCAAACCAAACACCAGCTCTTGAAGACCGATTGCCAGTACAAATCCGCAACGCCTCAATCTACCCACAATTTCAACCGTCTACCGCAAAAATGAAGCGCAACCTCGTCATCTTCGTCATCATCATCTCGCTCTTCTCCGTCATCGCCATCATCGGCTACCTCATCTACCGCCTGCAATCGCGCGTCGGCTTCGCGCGGCCCACGGCCAGCGAGAGCGAGGCGAGCGAGGCCTAAAGAGTTTACCTCCAATCTTTCTACCTTTCTATACTTGGACAACTTTTGGATACATTTTTGAGCATTACGACACCACGACGAAACACACTGCAACCCTTGAGACATGCTTCGGGCATTTAGGACACTTGACAGCTCGGGAGGATTTGGAATTTGAGGACAACAGGAGGACGCGAGGAGAGACGACGAGGACGACACACCAATCGATGCTTGCTGTTGTTGTTGTAGCACGAGATACCCCCCTTCGAAACAGAACCGACGATGCCGGCACAAACGAACTGAACACAGACGAGCGGCCTGGGGCGCCGCGACCATTTCTGCCTTGTTTATGCGCTGGCTAGCGCAGGGCGTTTGTTTCCAATCTTTCCTCTTTTATTACCATTGTAATTTAGCTTTGTCCAAGAGGGACGGGCGAATGTCAACGACGATTTGGAAGGGGTAGAGGGAAGAGTGATGATGGGTAGATACGGACAAGGAGGGAGGAGGCAGCTGGAAGAGGGTCGGTTTGAGCGGCGGGCAGAGGCTTTGCAACGCTTCCTACCGCAAGGCCGCAGGTTCCTGAAAAACAAGCCCTGAACATATGGATGGAAATGATTCATTCGTTGCCCATTGCTGTTGCTGTGAAAGCAGTGTGCGTCTTATGCTGATATCCCAACACGATACATCCCCTCATCTACTCCGACATCATGCACCACAACTCTCCACTCCGTCGAAAGCCACGCCGCCCCTGCATCGCCAACTCCGCGCCATGGTGCAACGCCAAACGTCCTTTTCAACCCTCCACTCCTCCCCGTCTCTACGCCTTACTCTCCTTCGCCCCGTCCTCCCCCTTCTTGTCCTCGGGCGCAAACTTCAGACTCACACTATTGACACAATGGCGCTCATCCGTCGGGGTGGGGTACCCCTCGCCCTTGAACACATGGCCCAAGTGGCCGCCGCAATTCGCGCACACAATCTCGGTGCGCACCATGCCAAACGTGCTGTCCTCGTGCCTCACGACGGCTCCAGGCACCGTGTCGAAGAAGGCCGGCCAGCCGCAGCCCGACTTGAACTTCTGGCTTGCGGTATATAGGGGTGCAGAGCAGCCGGCGCAGTTGTACGTCCCGCCGCTCGGCATGTGTTTGTCGTATTCGCCGCTGAAGGGCGCTTCGGTGCCGGCGGTGCGGAGGACGCGGAATTGTTCTAAGAGGCCACCGTGTCAGTCAAGTTGCTACCACCACCACAGCTGCGGCGATGCCGCCCGCTCGCTTCCTTGCCACCAGCGCTGGAGAGGAAGGTGGGTGGACTTGGACTTACCAGGCGACAAGACCGCGCGCCACTCCTCGTTGCTCTTCTTGACGGGATACTCCATATCGGTCTTCCTCGCAGACGAGCCGAACAGGGCGCCCAAGAACGGAATCGAAGGCCCGGCGCGCAGCGGGAGCGTGGCGGAGGCGAGACGCGGTGGTGGTGCGGGACCGGCGGCGGGGAAGAGGCGGCGCGCGGTGCTGTTGCCGAGGGTGTAGAGCGTGCGGATGACGGTCGGGAAGGACGGGAAGCGCATGGAATTGTTGAGTTTGTGCGGAAGCTTGGGGGGTGTAGTGGGATTGTGAAGGAGAAACGATGGGCCAGAGCTGGAGGTGTCGGAGGGTTTCTTTGGCGCGTCCGTGTCATGACGTCGTCGGTCTCCTTTGGGTTCCCCGCGGTCGGCAAACGATCCCGGTCCCTGCTCGCGCCTTTGACATGTGGCTCGAGCCTCCATTTTTCTACCCCCTTGCTGCAAGGCGGCTTTTTGAATTGAGGCAGTTCTATTTCGACTTCAACTACGCAAATGAGAGCTTGCTCTATCCTGCTGTGTGGACCAAGGAAAAAAGGAACCAACCATCTTTCGTCGTGGACCTGTCAACGACGGTCACCATTTACCGCCTCATCTTCCTCGTCCTCCTTCTCCCCAGGCAAGAAAATCTCGTGTCCAGAGCCTTCGCGCACAAGAGTGCCGAGGAAAGCTCCCCACAACCCAAAGCACGCAAGCATCCACCACGCAACACCCACGACGCCAACCTTCAGCCCCAAGCCAAACACCCATCCGCCGAGCATGGGACCCAGCGTCCGCGAGCCGCTGCTGACTGACTGGCCGATGCCGTGAATGGTGCCTAGTACGCTCGGATGGGGGCAGCAGTTGTTGATCAAAATCGTTGACGAAGGTAGAGCAAAGGTGCGCCCGCCGACGACAAACAAGAGCACGACCGTGATGGCGATCCAGACGAGAGGTCCGGATGCTGGCTGCGGCGGGGGAGTCTTGGACGGTATTACGGCGAGGTAGGGGATGATGACGTAGGCGATGGGAAAGAGGAGCAGGAAGATGCGGTAGCAGCGCACCGTGCCGAGCCTCGTGGTGACCAGAGGGTACACCACGAGTTGAAGAAGCAGACCTATGCAGCCGAGAATTGCCAGAGCCATGCCGATGCGGGCAGGAGGGAGCCCGAGACCGCCTGTGAAGTTGAAGGGGAGGCTTTGCGAATGGTGCGATGGGGGCACTGGGTGCTCGGGGTCGAAGCGCGAGGAGGACAGGAAGACGAACCATAGGTTGTTGAATGTTCCAACGTGCCAGGCTAGTGTTGCGTGTGCTAGAAATGTGAGCAGCACATTTCGAGTGAAGATGCGGTGGAATGGGAGCTTTTGTCTTGGTTTCGGCTTCGCAGCTTGGTCGCTGGACGCTGTACCATACGAGGGTTGTCTCTGAACTCCAGGTCGTGCGGTAGCGCTGC
This sequence comes from Phyllosticta capitalensis, assembly GCF_038381095.1. Lineage (NCBI taxonomy): Eukaryota > Fungi > Ascomycota > Dothideomycetes > Botryosphaeriales > Phyllostictaceae > Phyllosticta > Phyllosticta capitalensis. The sequence goes on along the minus strand of NW_027117444.1, from coordinate 641,342 downwards.
TCTCTGTCGGGAGCGGATCATGGTCTTTCTTCGAGTGTCTGAAACACAGTCGATTCCGAATCCAACGGCCGATGCGTAGGCCGTAATCAGGCTTGTCTCGCAAAGAGTACAGTGTCTGATATTGTCAGCTCAGAAGTCTGCAAAGTCTTCATGATTCTCACCTCTTCCATGCCGAAATATATAGCACAAGCCGCCGAGAACAAGAATACGGCGCTCACGAGATTCGGCAGAGCATAAGGCCATCTTCGCATCCAGCCCACCCCGTCCTCGCCTCCTAGCCACGAACCTGGACCAAAAAGCCAAGGGTAAGTCGCGATCGGCGCTGCAAGTATGCCTCCGAGGAGTGGACCGATAATGACACCAACGTTGAAAGTCATGGGCAAGAGGAGGAAAGCTCTGGATTGATAGCGCTTTTCCTTGATGATTTCGCTAATCATGGTTCTCATGACGCCGACATTACCGTTCAGGGCTCCTCCGATACTCCTGAATATCACGGCCGTGGTGAAGCTGTGCGAAAAGCCAAAGCCCAGGGCAGCGATGGTGGTTCCAAGCAATCCGACTAGAATGACACGCTTGCGGCCAACCCATTCCGAGTCGGCTATGCGCCCCCAGAAGACGGCGGTGAGGAATTGCGTTGCGCTGAAGGCGCCTTGGAGGATACCAGCCTGATAGGCGATTGTCGAATCTGGCAACGATGGGTCGAACGATTTTAGTTGGTAGAACATGTATGACTGCAAGTTGTCGGATCAGCTGCCAATGCTTGCTTGGTACCTTTTCGCGACCAAACAAAATTTCGTGTCACCAAAAACAGGAAAATACAAGGGCCCAAATTTCTTGAATTTGAAAGACGCAGAGATTCACAACTTGAAAAAGCAGATTGACGCATCCAAGCGCCAGCTTGAGAAAATGCAGCTCACCTGGAGAGAGGTCTGCGTCAAGGGCTCCGACAACCTTGCCAGGGTCAAGATGAGCAGCTGGTCTTTTCGCGGTAGTGAGCGCCATGTCACCGGTGGCTCCTTTGCTCTTTCTACTTGCTCATCCTCATCAATCAGAGGTAATCCAGTCGCTCGCACAGGTGGGCTGTCATCATCTGTGCCGGTAGATTTGCGTTGTGAGGCTCCTCCCAAGAGAGGCGTCTCCTCGTCGGCACGTTTACGCGCATCTCTGTCGGCGGTGCCTTGATTCATCGAGAAATACTGCCTGCCTTCGCGAGAGGTCTCGAAACTTCAAGGCATGAGCGAAGATTGACAGGAGAGAAAGTCGGTGGAGCAGAACAAAGCGCGTTATGGCGCCATTTGGGGCAGGTCGCGGTGTGCCGAGTTTGCCGTGGTGGAAGCCTCAGCTGCTGCATGTGGCTATGTTGTTGCGCGCGCGCGCGCTAAGGCCCACCAAAGAACGGCTTTGGGACGACATGAGTGGCTGCATGCGTGGCACTTCAGGTCGATTTTGGTTTGCTAGCATGAGGTGCATTGCAGCAGCAGTAGCAGTGTTCTAGGCCGGTAGTTGTTGTTGTGCCGTCCTTGCAGTCGGCCAGTTTTTTTTCCTGCCGACCAACAGTCGACCGCTTACCATGTCATCTCCATCTTTCCGACAACACCATCTCAAAACCGCAAAGGTTGTGTTTGGGGGCGTAAATGACGATGTCGACGAGATTACGATGACAGAAAGGTCCTCTTTGTCCCTCGAGTCCTGGACAACGCCCGCCGCTACCACACCGTTCTGAGGAAATAGACTGGAATCGGAGATTTCCCCTCTGCCTGCCCTCGTGGACATGACCAATCGTCCTCTAAATTGAAACGAGATCTTTCCATTTTACGAACAGGGTGCATTTTTGTGTTCTTATGTCGAGCTGCTGAATGAGAGTCGTCGCTACAGGCTCAAGAAAAGATTCATTCATCTTTGCAGGGTGCATGTAATGAGCGCCGTGTATTATTCAATGTTCTAGCGGGTGATTGATTCTGATGGACTGAAAAAGAACTGAGAAGTAGGATGAGTCGGCGAGGAGGTGAGTGTCGTGTCCTGCGTGGCCTGGGTCGCTCTTGCCTGTTGCTGCCATGTCACCGCGGCGACCACCACAGCACCAAGTTTTCCTGTATCTGCCTGCAATTATTTCTCATGAGCTTCCTGCCAACGCCAGCATTTGCTACAACCAAGCTGCAACGACAGCTCCGCCACCATGGACGTCCATTCCTTCCAGCAATTCAAGCCCGGCCTGAAAGATGACATCGCGCATTATTTCCACCTCTTCTGCATCACCGTTCTCCATTGGCTTTCCATCTTGGGTCGTCTCCTGCGCAAAAGCTTTCCAGGACTCTGGTTGCACATCCGAACCATCCTCGTCAAGACCGACAACCTCTGGACGGCTCTCCTTGGATTCAAAAGCCAATTTGCTTTCGAAGAAGATTTCAACCCAGTCAAGACAAACGTAGCACAAGCTTTGGATAGCTTGTTCCGTCTCTCCTTCGACTGCATCCCGACGCGCCAATTCCCGTGGCTGAGCCTAGTCTCACTCCGTAATTCTGCCTGGGATTCTACTGGTGCCTTGGACACCGTCTTTCGATACATTTTTCGCCGATATCTGCGAGGAGGTCTGACTTGGGTGCAATCTTGCCTATCATGGCTCATCTCTTTCAAAGACGCGACTCCCCACTTGATACGTTTGATCACTCCCTCTGCTCCCGATGTCGAACTCCTCAAGAACAACGCCATCGAAAACATATCACACGTCGGAGGACACTTTGGGGGATCCTACGGTGGAGGAAACATCAAACACATAGCTCTCGATGGGGCGCTGAGTGTAGGTGCTTACCTGAAAGACTATGCAAAAGATCATTGGAAGGCCGCCACCGACACTGGAAGCTCCATGCTTGAGATGGTTACCGACATTGCGTCATTCAGCTTGAGTGGGGTTCTTTCTCTCAAGAACGGCCTTGTGGACTATCTCTTCGAATGTGAGAAAGCTGCTTCAGACACTGGAAGCTCCATACTTGTTATGATGGCCAACGCTGCATCCTTCAGCACGGAAGGATTGGTCTGCCTGAAGAGCGCTTTCACGGCTCTCACAGACTATCTTTGGGCGGCCCATTTGAAGGTCATCGGCGACTCCATGCTTGGTAAGATGATCGATGGTGCATCTCCAAGTTTAAAGGGACTGCTGGGATTCGTCAGGAATACAACTGGCCATCTCACTTGGATCAAAAGCATTGCGGAGGCTTCATGTCGTTACGCCCAGCCCCTTTCCCAGTACATTCAGCTCGTCTTCCGGATAATGATGACTCGCGCCGCTCCCATGGTCACCCTATTTCGCTGTCTGCTCGATGTTCTAGCTGCCGTCATCGACTTTTCGGAGAACCTCTTTCAAACACTTGTCGACTTCTGCCAAGATTGGCTGATGGGATGCCTTGACTTGTTGATTGATCGATGGCTTGAGGCTGGGCTTTGCATGCTGGTTGGTCTTCTGGCTCTCAAAGTCTTCACAGCCAGCCGTCGGCACGAACAGGAGAGTGGAGCGTTGAAAACAGTCCGAAAAATCCTCACTGCTATTGGATACTTCCTGAAAGCTCCCTTCGACACCATCATAGTCTTAAGCCTTGCCGCAGTGTATCTCCTGTTGGCTGTCAAAGGACTCATTCGTTTCACTTTGTTGGACAAGCTGCGCCTGGAGTTGATCGTGAGACTCAATACCATGCCAGGGGCATGGGTCACTCATTTGGACGAAAAGTATCGCGAAGGGCTTTTCAAAAGTACCCTTCAGCTGCACCCGTTAGTAATCTCTGGACTGGTAGAAGTCAATGTAACTAACAAACTCCCAGGACACCAACCAAAACAACCTTCTCGTCCCTCCCGACCAGCATCAGAAGCTGCATCTACCAGCTCGCCCTGACAGACAAGAATAGATTCAAGTGGGACAATCGCATGAAGACGCTTCGCTCCAACCTCTCACCCTCGCTCCTCCGAGTCTCGCATGACACGCGCCGCTCAACGCTGGCCATTCCCTTCAACATGAACAAGGTCCTGATCGACTCCAGTCCCAGTGAACTCCAGCCCAGCGTCCCCAAGGAACTCCAACGCCACCTTCTCCCGCAGCCACAGCCCTGCGGCCGCGAGCAGCTGCTCGACCTGCTCACAACTCTGCGCATCCCTCGGGACCCGAACACAGCACAAACTACTCCAGACTCTCGCACCTCGAACGCCGACGCTTCCACCGACGCTCCCCTCCCCCGCCTCGGCGCCTCCCTCGCGACCAGCACCACGCCCTGGATCATCGAAATCCGCGAGCCCTACACGCGCATCTGGGCCTTCGACATCCACACCATCATCGCGCACCTGCCGCTCGTCCCCTCGCTCATCATTAACTACACCGTCACCATCCCGCCCGGGGCGCCGCGCCCACTGTCCAAGGCGCAGCACCTGGCGCGCCAGCTGGGCATCGCGGCCCATCAGGGCGACAAGGACGGACGGTTCCGCGTCTACGTCGAGGGGCTGGAGCATTGGGAGAGGGTGGCCATGAGGAGCGTGTTGAGAAGGGAGTTAGAGAGTATCGACGAGGAGGACGATAGCGAGGAAGAGTACGGCTCTTTCTTGTGCGAGGACAAGACGGATCTGATGAAGGAGGTGGGCCGGGTGGAGCAGGCGGTCGAGGAGATGAATAGGGTCTAGTAGGCGCGTGTGTGGTCAAGGTACGAAGTTGAAAAAACGGAGGTGGCGGATGGTCACGTTGGCGCAGGAGGCAGAGAGTGGTCGACCCAATTTGTTGCGGCGTTGGGTTTCATCGGCAGATGGACTACTTCGGTGCGATACCCACTTCTGGTAGACAGATGATGCATCAAGGAAAGGAGTTGAATTGTCAAGATGACTTCTCATGCCCTCTCCTCGAAAGAGTCTTTGCGCTCCTTATTCCTACGAAGTCTCGATGCTTGCTCGACGAGCTGAGACCGGTAAATTCATACCTTCCATGTACGTGAGGCGTAGGCAACCGCCGTTCTTCTGCAAGCCCAGCAGTAGCAATCTTTCTTTGATCCGTATGTACCACGGGTGCTGCGGTGGTGGCAGTTCTTGGCAATCGCCGGAGTTTTGGAGTGTCGAAGCTTTAGAGTTTTGGAGATTCGGGCGAGCTACAGCCGCCTAGTGGCAGGTCAGCATCAGGTGCTTAGATTTTGAGGAATAGCAAGTGTAAAGCGTGTTGCCTTAGTCAACGCAAGGCTTTTGTGGCAGCTCAGCTTCACACCATTCGAAGAGCAAGTAAGCAACCATGCATTTGTCGACCGTCCGCTGAATTATCTCTCCGGATTCCTCCCGAGTGAAAGACTACTACCAGTGCTCCCATAACTCCCATATTTTTGCCCAGCGACGCCCTGAGATATGCGGCGAATATGAGCAACGAAACCAACGCCAGAAGAAAGAATGAAAAAAGAGGCAAAACCGAAACTAAGCAGGAAAAGAAGAAAAAAGAAGAAAGCAAGGTATATGGCAGGCTGAAATGAAGGAATGGGGGTAAGTGCAGTCCGGGTCGCCAAACTCAAAACCTTAGTAATGTGGCGGCCTTGTTGAGCATGACGATGAAGGCGAGCGAGAGGCCCAGATATGTCGCGATGATTGAGCCGATTCCAGCGAATGGCATGTCTTTGATTCGCTGAGAGTTTTCTTCGATGGCGAGCCTTTGGTTGCGCAGGCTGTCGGAGATGGCTGTGTGGTTGTCCATTATGTGGGCTTGAATCTGTGACTGTCAGTAAATGTGCCCAAGGGAGGCTGGGGATTTTCTAATGCTGCCAAAGCATCAAGCCATTGGTAGAGATCAACGTCTGACATTTGGCTTACCTGTTGGAATGCACGCTGATCTTCGAGAGCCTGCTGACTCAGGACAAGCTGGCTTTTCAAGGTGTCCTCAATGCCCACAACTCGGTCAGCCAAGTCGCGGATGGTGGCGTCCAGGATGTGCTGGAGGGCATACTGCACAGCTTCCACTTGGCCTTGGTGCTGGGCCAATGAAGTGTCGAGATGTGCCAGCCCATTCTGAACTTGATGGACTTGGGCGCCCGCTCCCTTTAGATTCTGAACCTAATTAGCATCGTATGTAGATATTTGTAGATGAGCCTACCGAGTCGAGCGCATTTGCTTCATTTTTGAGCCCGTCAAAGTACCGCTGGAATCCGAAAAGCATCGACTGGGCCGAAGACTCAACCTTGGAGAAAATGCTGCCAACAAGATGGTCCGATTGGGCCAATGCAGCTTCGTTCTTGGTGATAATGTCGGATTGAAACCGCTCCACCGACTCTGCGAAAGCCTTCTGCTGACCAAGGGCGGCTTGCACTTCGCTAACGACGTGGACCAAAGCTTCGGCCGCACCTGATTGAGCCTCGGTGGCATCTCGCAATTTTCTGAGATATTCGTCTGTGGCAGAGTGAGAGGCTACCTGTAGTTCACATGTAAATCAACGTACCGTTCTCAACTGCCGCTCTGCTTGCTTGGCAAATGATGATTGCGTTCGAGCGCGCATTGCTGAAACTTGTCCACCGCTGAGGATGATTGAAAAGGGCGTTGGCGCAAGTCTTGAGTTCCTGCTGTGTGAAATTTGGGTAGCAGAGACGCCTCTTTTCACCTTTGGATGACTTGCTGTATCGACCGAAAAAGCCTCCAGTATTGCCGCACGCGTCGGCTGAGGGCACAAAAGGTCTGCATTCCTTGGGTACGCCGTCTTTGATGCCTTGCAACTCACATACAGCAAGCCGGGCAGAATACTCCCTTTTGATCACGTCCATTGGGTTTTGACTTGTGGAGTGAGAATTTGAGCCAGCCATCAGATCAAGCGATTGGCAAGAGTCGATCAGAGTTGATGTCGCGAGCTGTTGGCATGCAGGTGAAGACTCCATGTCGCGGATCCGCTTCTGGGCAACCTCAAAGACTTGAGGCTCATGCACCGGAGCGCGGAGGAGCATGTCAACGAGAGTATCCGGGTAAATTTCAATCGCGTCGGTCCTTGCGGGCGCCATTGAAGCATCAGCGGTGAGAATCAAAGCAGCAATTAGCGTCGGTAGCAATGCACTCAGCCATGATCTGTGCGCGAGCATGACGAATAAGTAGCGATAAAAATGATGCAGAACGAAGTGAAGATCAGTCGCAAGTCGGAGTCAGAAGCAGGAGCCTGGAAGCATTCGTAGGCGCCGCCGTCGTCCTTGAGGTGGCAGGGATTGTCGTGGTTGGCCTTCAATCCTTTGCGTCTTCGATAGTCAGGCAAAGTAGAGATTGTGTCGTGGTGTTGAAACGAAGAGAAGCTCTGGAGGTGGTCAATAAAGTCCTGATTCGCAACTTGTCCAAAAAGGGAAGCTTACATAAGTATGTCGCGAAGAAGGCGCGTTCCACATGATCGGCAAAACCACGGCCGCTAGTCCTCGTCGATGAAGGCGCATCGTGAGGTGAAAGTGCACCGCCATTGAGACCACAACGCTATGTTCACAACCGCAAGACGGCGCTGCCTGCAAACGGCAAGCTCATGCGCATCCTCGAGTCTACCTTCTCCCGTCATCCGACCCTCAAGAATCGCGTTCGACACCGCCGCAGCGAGAGCATTCAGCACTTCAACACCATGCCGGTCAAAGATTGGACGCCAGCCCTTGTTCCTGCCGCCAGAGGTCCAATTCGAAATCACGCAACCCCCAAAGTCGAAGAAAGTCAAAATATCTGTCCGCGATGAGGCTGGAGTCACCGTGACTGTGAAAGGACCGCTCGGCGAGCTATCGTACACCGTTCCCTCTTTTGTTCAGATTACGCGGGAGACGCCGACAAGTCCGCCTTCTGTCTCAGTACTAGATGCCAACGAGCGGTGTCAAAGAGAGATGTGGGGTACGTCAAGTCTTGGGAAATTCGAGCCTTCAATTGTGAACACGCATCGAACTCGTGTCGGCAATATGCACTTTGGATGGACATGGGAACATCCACATTGTTCTTTGGCTTACACTTGATTTCACAGGCACCGTCCGCAGTTATCTTCACAACATGGTCCTCGGCGTGTCAGAAGGTCACACTGCCATCCTCCGTCTCGTCGGTGTCGGGTACCGTGCATCCATTGAGGACTCTGCGACCACGGTCCAGACCGAATATCCCGGCCAGAAGTTTGTCAACCTCAAGGTCAACTACTCGCATCCTGTCGAAGTGGGAGTCCCCCTAGGCGTAAAAGCAAGCACTCCTCAACCAACTCGCATTTTGCTGGAGGGCCCCGACAAGGAAGCAGTCATGAGCTGTGCGGCAGAGATCAGATCTTGGAGGGAGCCGGAACCTTACAAAGGCAAGGGTATATTCGTCAACGACGAGACTATCAAGCTCAAGTCGAAGAAGATCAAATAAGCATAGAAAAGAGCTTGCAGGATTGGTTCTGCAACTGTATTTTATATACGGGTATACCTGGCTCTTTTTGGTCCAATATTCAGGAGACCATGATGGCGTACAAAATTCTAAATTTTTAAGCTGCCTTTGCGGCGAGCACCTCCTTCACGACTCCCAGGACCGTGCCGTGCACAGCCTTGGGAGCGGCAACGACACCAGAGTTGTCCCTCAGGGTCCGGCCAATGCTAAAGTCCAACCTCTTGCCATTGGCATCCGTGACCTGACCGCCAGCCTCCCTGACAATGAGATCGCCTGCGGCGTGGTCCCAAATCTTCTCCTCGTATCCCTTCTTGACGGGAAGACGCAGGTAAATGTCGCCGGCGCCACGCGCAATCGAGGCGTACTTGGCTTGAGAGTCCATGCGGACGCTCTCCTTGGTGATGCCCAGCTTCTGAGCAATCTGTGCCTGGTCACCGTGCGAGGAGTGGCCTGCCTCGACACTCTCGCAGAAGGTGGCCTGCGAAATATCCGAAATGGCCTTCATGGAGATGGGGCGGCTGGCCTGAAGGGAGCCTTCGCTCAGAGGGCGAGAAGTAGCACCCTGGCCCTCGACAGCGCTGAAAAGCACACCCCTACCCTCGCCAGTCTGGTCCTCCCCGATGCCAGCATCCAGAGGCGCAGAGTCGTCGACGGGAAGGTTGGGGCAACCCAGGACGCCGACCTTGACCTCACCATCCACCATCAGGGCGAGACAGACGGCATATTGACCTCCGCGGAGGAAGCCCTTGGTGCCGTCGATGGGGTCCAGCGCCCAAATCCTTCCCTTGGGACCGCCAGCGCTCCGGCCCAGGTCAATGGCGTCACACATGGCCTCCGCACTTGTGATGGGTCCACCAAGCAGCTTCTCGGAGCTCTCATCAGCGAGCTTGCTCTTTTGGACCAATTCCCAGATTTGCTCCCTCAAGTTGTTGTTCTCCCTGAGCTCGGTAGCTTCTTCTTCGCCGACGATTTCGTCGTTGGGGAAGTTGGCGTGGATGGCGCTGATGATGAGTGCTTGCGCGCCAAAGTCGCCAATGGTGACGGGCGACTTGTCGTCTTTTGAGACGGTGCCCTTGGCCTTTTCGTTGAAGACACGCTTGGTGAGGAGGACGGCACGCTGGACGGCCAGCTGGGCCACTTCGAGCTCTTTTTCGTAGGCCATGGTGGTGACGTTGCGGTATCGGTTTAGCGTGGCAGCGGGAGTGGCTTTTGGGATTTGGCGGGCAAAGAGGGAAAGACGCGCGGAAAAGGTGGTGAGGAGAGAAAAAGCCAGGATTGCAGCGGATACAGCAAAGATGAAAAGGGAGAGACGTGGAGAGTTCAGACTCAGAGGGCCCCTCATGTAATCTGTACAGTCCTGAGTCTGAGCTCTTGGTAGTGGGGCAGAAGACCATGTAATTGCAGGGTCGGGGGTCTCTAGAAAGTCAAGAACCGCCGCTGATCCCCCGAGCAACCAAATCGCACTCGCAAAGCACATGGTCCATCTTTCTTCAAATCCATTCCACCATTCTCTCTGCAATCCAAACGCCCCAAAAGACTCTGCTGCTCCCTCAAGGCAGGACGGCGCTGCCTGCCACCATCTTTCCCCACAAGCCCCGCGCGGAGACGCGCGAAGCGCCAGGCTACGACGACAACATTCACAAATCAACACTCGCCGCCGCTGTGGTCACTCGTTAGCTCAGCTCAGACTCTCTCGCGCCCACCGTTGATCTTATACGCTCTCACCCCCGCGCAGCGCTCCCAGAATGGCTGCACTCACCACCTCGAAGCGGAAGTTTCACAAGATACTGGACAACATCTCCGCCAGCGCCTCCTCCACATCTCTCCATCGCCCTCGCAACAAGAATGTATCGACAGTCTCGCTTGCCGGACCATTAACAGAACCACCCTCCAAACGATCCCGGACATCAATGGATACCGCATCTGTCGCCTCCGCGGACGGTGATCGGCCGGGCACCGCTGGTAGCACCAACTCTCGCATGGCCACTCCCGCATCGCAAGGGCGGTTGTCCTTGGCCCAAAGAGCGAAAAGCGTACGCCTCGTCGGCAAGAACCAGGACCAGGGGAAGCAGACCCAGGAGCAAAAGAAGACGCCCAATTACACGCCTTGGAACCATAACGCCTTTGTCGATCGTCTCAAGACCTTTGCTGACGTGAAGCTGTGGTCGCCCAAGCCGGACAAAATCAGCGAGGTGGAATGGGCAAAGAGGGGTTGGATTTGTGAGGGAGTCAACACCGTGGCTTGCAAAGGAGGCTGTGAGAAGAGGATAGTGGTCAAGCTTGAGCCCAAGAAGAGCAGTGGAGAGGAAGAAGGAGTGGACGAGGAAGTGGATGAGTCGCTCGTAGCGCGATATGCCACGCTGATTGTGGACGGACACGAGGAGGGATGTCTTTGGCGCCGGGGAGGCTGCAAAGGTATGTATGATGCATGCTCCAACACCACCGCCGGCTGCTAACGAAACCAGGCGACATCTACCATGTTCCAATGGCCAACTATGAAGACCATGTCAAGCCTGGCCTCATTGACCGGCACAAGTCACTTCTCAACATTCGTTTCCAACTGCCTCCTCTCCACAACCTCCAGTATCCTGGCCAGTCGCCTGAGAAGCTGGAAAAAGGATTGCCGGAAGAGTTGACTCAACATCTCTCATCGGAAAACTTTGAGACTACCGCGCCGGACGACGGAACAGACCAAACGGACCTTGAAAAGCGACTGCAGCTCTTCGCCCTTTATGGCTGGTACGGCGAGGATCGTGGAAAGTACTCCATCGTCTACTGCAAGGAATGCCACCAGAAGACCGGCCTGTGGCTGTACACGGATGACGACAAACTCGATCTTGTGGAAGCCCACCGCGTCCATTGTCCTTGGCAGAACCCCGAGTCTCAAGGCGGCGGCAAAGCCCTTTGGCATCATCTCCAGAACCGTCTGCTCACCCGAATCCGCCAAGAGACTGAATCGATTGCGCCGACTGAGGTTTCCGCGATATCTACCTACGACTACTCAAGCGAGAGGCGGAGCTCGGCCGCTGACACGGAAGCGAGTGACAAGACCAGACTTTCCAGGCTCAAGAAGGCCATGAAGGGCTTCGGAAGGACGAAGAAATGATCGCAATACGACTCGTTCGAGCGCTTGCGGGCGTTTCGTCTACGAAAGGTGGTCACCACAGTGGAATCATGGGGAATATTCTCCATGCCTAAGCGTCCATAAATAGGCAATCAGCTAACAGTTTCCTAATCACCATAATGTATGTACCTTCATATCCGCAACTGTTTCCTCTTCTCATAGCCTAAGGTGTTTTAATCTTTTCTTCAATTCTATCAAATCCATGAACTCTCAAGTCTTTCTCTTCAGTCCGACGGTATCCACCAGCGGCAAATGAATTCAGCTGTATAACAAGCCAGCAGAGTCACTAGAGCATGGCTACTAATCACAATGTGCTCTCAAGAATCGTAGACGCTCAGGTGCGCGCGAGAACGCCGAGAAGCGCTCTCCGCGCGGTCCCACGATCCCTTAAAATCCCGAGGCCTTCACCTTCGTGCCTTTGTCAACAATCGTCGTCAGCCATCTGCAACAGTACGTCGCCGTTCTCGTCTTTCAGATCCTCGTCTCCATGGTTCCTTTGCCCTCTGATATCTGGCGATGCTAACGAGATCGTAGTGGACGAGTACCACGAACACCTGCGGGCCGAGGCCCGCCCACAGCCCAGCACCTCCCGTATGCTTCTGCCCCTTCGTCCCAATACCATACTCATGATGCTAATGAGCTCGTAGAGGACGCTTACCACAGATTCCTGTGGGAGACTGGCGCCCCGCCGCCACCGCTGCCCGGTACGAGGGAGCGTTTTTGGTTCCAGCATGGCCCAAAGACCCAGCACGTAGGTTCTCCCACTCTTGTGGCTACTTTTGCGTACAGTTTTTGCTTTATGTCAATGAGAAGCTAACTCGAACAAAATCAGGAGCCACCCCCCAGCCGCAAGAAACGCTTTTCGGCCAAGCTCAAGAAGCTCCTCCAGAAAATGGGTCTGGAGAAGTAGGGCGTTGGGCGCTCAATGCGCAGCTCGAACAGCTCAAGGAGCAGCTTGAATAGCTGCGGGAAAAGTACACTCAGCGAGAGCGCCGGGAACTGCAAAAACGCAACAAGAGCGTCGAGGGCACATTGAAAGCACGTTCGGGATGTCACGTGCCTCGCGGGTTTGAGGCGAATTGGGACTCAATTGCTGCTTAATGAAATTTTCCCTGGCTTGAAACTACTGAAAATATCGCGTGTTAAGACTGTCATGTTCAAAACTTCGGCTGTGGAACGTCCGCCCGCGGACTGGTTGTAAAAGTCGTGGAACGCGTCTACGACTGTTCCCTGTAGGTACGTACATGTAGCCTTTTGAAAAATCTTTGTAAGTCTGAATGGTCCCTCGACCTCTTGAATTTAGACAACTTCGTCCCGAAAGACGTATCTCACTTGAGAGCTTCATGTCCGCGCTCTTTTGCCGCCCTCGGAGCGTCGCACACGATCTGCTGACAAAGCGACCTGTGTTCGTCGTCTGGCATACGGACCCCACGCCCATCTTACCTCACAACTCTTTCGCCATCATGTCAGAAATTCAAGCCAGCGGGCTCATTCCAGCCTTTGGAAATGTCCCAACACGCGCAGCTCTATCGCTATCGGCCCCTGCGCTCATCTGCAACTACTCGACTCGTGCTCATCCACCCTCAGTCAGGTACCGCGTCGGGCATCGCCATTGAGCTGATAGAGGCGTTTCCAAATGGTTCCACCAAATATGATGCCCTCTCCTACACCTGGGGCGAGGAGAAACCCGACAAATTCGTCACCTGCAAAGGGCGACGCGTGGCTGTGACCAAGAACCTGCTGGAGGCGCTGAAAAGATTCAGACATCCCGAGAAACCCGTTACAATGTGGATTGACCAACTATGCATTGACCAGGACAACATGCTGGAGCGGAACCGCCAGGTCGCCATGATGGGGCGCATCTTTGCGTGTGCTGAAAAGGTCATAGTTTGGCTGGGCGAAGACATGCAGGTTGACTCGAACGGATCCAGACTAGACCTGAAACCGGGCTTGCGTCTTGCAAAACAGATTCTGGATATGCTCCACGATGACCCGGAACTCAAATTCGATTGGGATTGCTTGACAAACCATCGTGGCGGTTTGCCCATGGCTGGCAACAAGGCGTGGCAAGCTCTTGCGGCTGTTTTGCGTACGCGTTGGTGGTTTAGGATGTGGGTGATACAAGAGGTTGTCCTGTCATCGCGCATTGAAGTCGTCTGTGGCCGGTCGATATTCACCTGGGAAGAGATGGGCCAAATCGTCGGGTACCTTGACTGCCATGAATATCGGACAAGCAACCACAATTCGACCACCATTGCTGAGTTGCCGTTCACGAGAATCAACCGAATGAAGAAACAACATCAGAGGGAAATACAGCCAGCGCTCTTCGACCTGATTCAAGCCTGCCGCGATTTTGGTGCCTCTGACCCTCGGGACAAGGTGTATGCTTTGCTTGAATTGGGCCAACACGACACCGACCCAGACTATTCCAAGACTACACGGGATGTCTTTGTCGAGTTTGCCGTCTCCGCTGTACGAGCTGCGCAACGAACACGGAGCTGCTGCTACCACGCCATCGAGGATCCGTACAATTTGGATTGCTGCAGCCTTGGAGGGTCGAAAGCTCGGCAAAGATACGAACGAATCACGACCATGCTACGTTGCGCAGGTACGACTAACCAGAGTCAAGAGGACCTGCCGAGTTGGGTTCCAGACTGGAGCGTCAATCTCAAGCTGCGGCCTTTTGACTTTGGTGGCTGCGAGCAGCAGCAAGCCCGGCACGCCTACGCTCTGGGGGATCTCCGCGTCGGACAGGACGCAAGCCTTTCCCTTCCTGGTAGGATTTACGACACCATCAAAGCTGCTGGCTCACTGCAACTCGACTTCAGAGACGTCTCGGACCCCAAGTTTGAGCGCGCGTTGATAGCACAGTGGTATGCGGATTGCGAAGCCGTCGCGGCTGAAAACCATCTTCCCTATCCCACCAGCGGCAAGACTTCACACATTGTTATGATGAAGATTTTGGATCGGTGTGGAATTCTCGCAGAGGACACGATGCGGCCGCTGTCGCCCCCTGAGCAGTCGTCTACCAAGTTCAATCGGCCTTCCCTTGTCGAATACCACCGTCGTTCCTCCGGAAACCTGATCGACGACCTGGCAAACCCGCCATGGGTACTACCTGAGAATCACTACGAGTCAAAAATGGGACTTGGTGTCGGGCGAGTGCTGTTTACAACCACGTGTGGCTGGATGGGGCTTGTCCCTTTCGGGACCAGAGAAGGAGACGTCATCTTCGTCATGCTGGACTGCAGCATTCCGTTTGTTCTCAGGCCGATCGAAGGCGGATTCACATTACTCGGAGAGTGCTACGTGTACGGGATCATGGGAGAGAAAGACAGCTTCGGCGAGGACATTGCCGTGCGAGACGTCATCATCATATGAAGGGAGAGGCAGGGCCATTATTCGCTTCTATCTCCGGAGACCGGAACATGTCAAACAACTGCGCCGCACAGCTCAGCAGCCAGCAGCGCGAATTTTGGGACGGGGGCCTCCTGCTCTATTCCTAGACACTCTTCATGCAAGGGCCAAGGGCATGGTCTGAGCTGTAAATGCTTCGTCCCACGCCTGGCGTTTTCCCAGCACATTTGCAAACCTGGGAACTTTGGGCCATTCGAGCAGCTGCAGGGTCCAGTCACGACCAATTGTGCTTGAGGATCTGCATGCACCCGGTTCATGTCATGCATCGTCTCCAGGGCACGTTACCGGCTGGCATGCAAACCAGATGATGGTGAACAAAACACATCTGCCTCACGGCAACGATGGCTGCGAATCTGGATCCACTTTTGCGCAGAGGAACAGATCAGCTTGGTTGAGGGGCTTCTGTGGTCTAGCTCGTTTGGTTGAGATCTCAGATCCCAGTTGGCAAAGGCGGTCTACAACTCCACACCAACACACATGACGCGATTTCTCTGCGGGAAACCGATGTGATTGGCGCAATTTCAACGTCACCCCAAGAAGGCCTGGTCACCCTCTCAGTCAGAATTCAACCTCGGATGGCAAGATAGTCAAAATTAGCATCTAATAGATGTGTCGATGACTGCTGGTGTCGCTTTTCTAATTTTCCCAGGGCATTTTCTCCAAAAGATGCTCAATTTTCCCACTGCAGGCCGTGAGGGATGACCCCCTCGTACATAGAGTTGACAGACGGCATGCGCGCTCGGATAGCGTCTCCGCAAAATGGCGGCACGGCAATTGAACGGGCTTTGCCGCCGCAGACCAACCAGCCAACCAGGTCTGCCGCGTCGCCAGCAGAAGGGACGCAGCGTCGCGATTGCGGTGCGCCAACGCAGGATTCGCGCGCTAGACTCGGCTCCTTTTTGACAACGCAAGCGCCAAAGGAAGAATTACCCAGTCATTCTTCGTTGGCATGGCGGGCATTAGCCATTGGTAGCTGCCGCCGTCGCATTTTCTCTCCCGCCACCGCAAGATTTCAGGATAACAGAGGCGTCGACAGCAAAGAAAACCAAAGATTGGGAGAGGCTGGAGAGCGGGTACGCAGAGGCTCAGCAAACGACGTTTACGGAACGGACGGTTGACAGATCCTTTTTCTCACGTGTCTGTCCTCGCTTGACTGTTAGGCTGATTTGCTGGACTGCAACGTCGAGTCATTCCGCAGCAGCAGCAGGCACGGCAAGAGGTAGCAATCATGTTGGGTGCTCGACATGAAATGTACCGCTTCTTTTGTGGTGTAGCAGCAGTTGCTTCCCTTCTTTCCAAGAACGACTGGGGTCAAGGTGCTACCGGCCAGCCTGTGACAGCGTCGACACTCAATCACGGGCAGCACCTCTTCTGCCTTCCCCCCTGGTCCGACGTCCTGCCTTGCATGTTGCCGCCTCTTGGCCGGAGAGCAATTGGAGAAGCGCACAGGCGGCCAAAACAACGCCGCATCCAAAGATTGCCGCTTCGATTGGCCCAGGCAGAGGCAAGACAGCGTGTCAAGGCAAGCCATGGTGAGCATGTTGGGGCCGTCGAGAGATTAGCAGGCTCCGTTCTGCAGCGCAGCGCCAAGTATCAAACCACGTATCTGCTCATTCACCGCTTCGAGCTTTCTGTATGTACGTACTCTGTATGCCGCCGCCGACGCCGCCGCCCACACACCACACACAACATGAGGCCCGCAAACTCTATTGCGCGCTTGTGCTACTTTTGGCGTTGATGGGGAACCTTGCGAGGCTCTCTTGACCGGCGACGGCCCCTTTCAGGCTATGCGGGTGCCTTTTGGCGTGGGAGCAATCGGTGATGATGATTGTCTACTACCAGCACGGCCTTCATGCATGCATCATGCTCTGATGAAACAGATCCAAGGAGTGGGGCTCGTTGCCAGTTGCATGGCGGCGGGACGAGATGACGGTCCGCTTTCTTTGCTGTTGGCATTTTGGAACAGGAGAGCGAATGAGTGGAGGGAGCATTTAATGACAACAAGGCGGCATTGGCAGCGAAGAAGAAGCTAAAGGGAGCGGAGAAGTCCAGCGGACAAGAGCTTGACGGAGCAGAGCCGTCCACGCGGCCACTGGTGTGGCGTCACTATACGCCCTGATTGAATCAGCACCTGTCACTTGGTTACTAGAGTGGGAACTGCGGAAGCAAACGGCTCGCCAGGATGACCTGTTTTCCGGATTCGAGGGAGGAGCGGTGTCGACTTCGGCATGTCCGTGTACGGTGGTGGTGTGCCCTCTTCACAGAATAGAGGATGCAAGGCGTGACATTTGGAGAGGAGAGAGAGGAGGGAGGGAGCAGGGAACCTTTGAATGGAGAGTGACTTGACGGCGCTTATTGGTCTGGTCGACAGCACGGCACCCAGCCTTCTCCTTCTGCATGCCTGGTCCGCGTCTAGTCTGACGTCTTGAGCCATGACATTAAATGAGAGGACCTGTCGCGTCACGCATTGAACAGGACCGAAAACTCTGGGCTCAGAAGTGGACTGTTGCTCCTCTTTCTCTCATTATTGACAACTCTTCGTCCACATCATTCCCCCGCTGAGCATGAGCCACACCACGCAAGGCGCACACCATGAGCCCGAGCCCTGCACGATTCGACGACACGTCCTCACCACGGAGCCTGATGATCGTACGGACCCCCGGCTAGCCTCGAATACAACACATCATACAAAGCCTCCTCTCCGCGGGGGCCTCGACAGATGGTCCTGAGAGGTAGGATTTTCCCCAACTGATACAGACCGTCCAACAAGGTCAGCAACAATGGCAATAATTCATGAGTTGGCGCGCGCAAGCAAAGCAAGCCCCGTCCATCCCCCATCCCAGCCAGCACGTCTGCCTAGCTGCTTGCCGCTCGTGGTTTGTGTTCCCCCCCACTGGATGCATTAGGGCCTGCAGGTCGAGGGCAGCCACTCGCCGGCGATGGCTCAGCGTCATTGGGTGAGCAGCGGTCCCGAGCAGTCAATTGCATGGCCCAACACCAGCCTATCGGTGCCGCCCTCTTTCGAAACCTGCCTTGAACTTTTATTTTTTTTTTCTTCTTTACTGCTGCTGGCTGGCTAGCTGCGGACCCATTCCGACCTAGCCCGCCCGCGCGGCCCAAGACCGGCAGAAGTATCTCCAGTGCCCTATTACCGGCCTGCTACTAGCACCCTGTTGGCCCTCCCACCGTCCCTTTGCCTTCCTTCTCGTGTCTGTCACTCGACCTGGACACTGCTGCTGTGGCCTAACCTGGTCCGGCAGATAGCACGAGGTTTTCTCGGATCCTTGCCCGCGCCTTGTCCCCCTCTGCCCTACCTCTCTGCCTACCACCTTTTTTTTCACACCCGTACTCTCTGCCTCTCGCCCTAGGTAATCCACCACCCCGCCGCCCAGTCCACCCGCCAGACTGTTCACTGACCCCACTGCCCCGCTCCAGAGAGAAATTGCCATGACACAGGCCAGTGGATCTGAGAAATCGTGCTCAAATCTCGCCCGCCACTCCCGATTGACTGACCATGACGACAGCAAGGCAACAGTAACAAGCACCCGATGGAGAGCAAGCGCCGCCCTGGAAATGCGGATACGGGGGAAAGGAGAAATTGGAAGGAAAGAAAAAAAGAAACAAGGGGGGTCACAAAGGTGAGAGATCCTACGTTGGAGGGAATGGGGAATTTTGGGCAGAGACGGAACAAACACCACGAGTTGACGGACGGGAGCGAGGAGAGAGCGCGAGCTGCCTACAGACGGGCTCCTGCGTTGGCGCTCCCGCGGCCGCGCCCACCTCAGCAACAGCAGCAGCTACCGCGTTACCCACTTCCTACACCCCGGCCGGCAGGAGCGAGCATCAGCCAGCCAGGTAAACCAGCGGACAGACGTTCTCCACCGGCTTCGCGGCCGGGGTACGGGAGAGAGAAAGGGCCAGAGCACGCACTCCTGTACTCGCACGGCGCTCAAATCCCGTGCCCCTCGGGCTCTGTGAGCCAGCGCTCCAGGGCCCGCTCGCCGAGCAAGGTCGCCGCCAAACCCAGCATCCAGTGCAATTCACATGACCGACGGCCAGCTCATGGAGCAACGCGCCTGCATGTAGTAAATTTCAACGTCGGCCGATGCGCTCTAGACGACGCCCCGCGGCCCTGCACGCACGCCTGCGCCAAAAAAGAAACGTCAAGGCGAGTACAGAGCCTTTACTTTTCCAAAGTTCCTTTTAGGAGAACCGCCGCTCGCCGCGTCCGCCTGCAGCGCCCGAACGCTGCTTGCTGATGCGGCGGCTGCCGGGCGTTTGCGCACAGGCCCGCCGTTGATTGGACGGTTTGCGGCTTGGTAGGCAGACGCAGCAGCCATATGTCCATGACTGATTCCACTCCTCCCCGTTTCCAAAGTTCTTTTGAGAACCTTGATTAGAGAACCAAGGGGGAACTGGTGGTTCAGTGTGGTAGACTGGTCGTACGGGTGGTGGAATTGTTGTACATTGCAGAAAACAAGCGAGCCGAGGCGAGACGAGACGTCAACCTCATCTCACGTCCCCTCGACAAACTGACGCATCAACAATCAATGTTTTTGCCCATTAGCTACCCATTCCCCGAGAATTGGCAGATGCAGAGTGGAAGGATTGCACAGTGACCATTGAGAAACAAAAATCTGTCCCACGGAAATTGATAGCCTGTCCACAGGGAGGCTTGGGTGCCGTGGCAGAAGCGTGATAACTCATGATGCATGTGGCTCGCCACCTCCAACCTCACCATCGGCGCTGTGTCCGGACACGAACCGTGTGCATCGTCCACGCGGGGTAGCCGGCGCCGGTCTCTGGTCAGCTCAGAGGTGCGGATCGTCCGTGTCAGGAAAGTGTTTGGTGAAGTCCGAAAGGCAGGTCATCCTAGCCACGCAAATGCTGCAGACGGGGAGCGGAGAACCAGGCTGAACCTTCTGCACAGAGAATTTTGAAGAAGAGATGGATACCCCCGGAAGGCAGCCACCTTAGAATTCAACCATTCGTTAGTCGCCACGTCAGTGATCTCCGACGGGGCACATTTCGGTCTTCCCTTAGCGTTCCATCCAACCCAAATGATTGCTTCGCCATGCGATTACGGCCGACTTACCGCATGAGTCTCGCGCCTGCTCGTTACCTAGCACTCAAATGCCTGTCAGCATGCATGTACTAAACCTGCCCAGCTATGCGTCCCGCATACTCAATGCAGGCCGAGGAACGGGAAGACGGTCAGCTGAGAAAAAATGGCACCAGCCGGCAATGCAATATGCACGGTCTGTGTCAATGGGCCATGGACATGGTGTGTGCCATGATCGGCCAGTGTGCCCATGAAAAGGTTCTTGCAGGACCGCGAGATAAGGTGACTGGCTGACGATGCCTGCATCCCGGTGCTCAGTGGGTATGGGACAACGTATTGTGCCAAGCAACTTCGTCCTCGCATAGATGGAAGTACGGAGGGGGGCGATTGGGGCCGCCGGAGACGGGGCTGGGTCCTCTGTGAGCTGATTAGCCAGTGTGACGTGGAATATCCGGTGTTGGCTTGATTCCGGAAAGTGCTTCGTAATGTGTTCGCCCAGGACCGAGAGGCGAAGAGGACCAGGTTGGACGAGGAAGGTGAATAGAGCCGAGAACAATCGGCACGATTCTCAGCGGGTAATGACCAATGCTCTTGGACTGAAATTTCAGTGGCTCTCTGTTTCCCATTCCAGACTTTTCAAGTCAAGGCGTGGCGTCTTCTGTTGTCAGGTAATCCTGTGTCTCGCGCTAAGCAGATGGGGCAGACCATTGCGGAACCATTGGCCAATCATTGACCCGGCCGATGGGGCAGTGGACGGGAACGAGCGAATAATTCGACATGAAAACTTGAACACGTGACCGAAAATCGGCGCAACATCTCAACCTTCTCCGGTATCAATGTGATAGACTTCGAGCGCCGGCATCAGGACGACCGCGACGTGTCCAACAGACCGCCATTAGACCAGGCCCGTGAGGCATTTGTCCTCAGAAAGGAGATGTTAAGCGGAAACAAAAGCCACAGGGCCGATGATCCCAACAAATGTGATGAGAGTATTGCATGCTGGAACGCCCGGTGCTCCTCCTGGGGTGTCATTGCATCCGACTTTCATGGATCCCTTAGCGGCACCTGGCGTGTTCCGTGAATCGTGGCAAGCTCGTTGGCCATGGACAAGTGGGGTACGAGAATCCAGTGATCATGGATGGCGGACGGGAGCGGATGTCCCCTTGAGCCAGGAGGCAAAACGACATGGTGTGATGGCACAGACTGGGTCGTCCTCGTCCTCTCGTCGACGTATAAAAAGAGGTCCTGACACCAGCAAAGTCTCATCATCATCCACAGAAGCTCCTGAGCTCTTCCAAGATACCAATCACTCTTCAAATATCTTTGCCGCCTTCAACTTCTCCAACGACCAACCGTCAAGGACATCTCTTTATCCCAGCACCACTTGTCATCCAAGCAATCGTCCGGAACTCGACAAGGTCCAACAAGAGTCGACAAGAGGTAGGCGCGGTCGATTCCATTCAGGGAGGACGTCGGGGTTGATCGATTTCAGAGTCGACAGAGTCTATCCAATCAGTCAGACGACGAGACACTTTTTCAAAGTCAAACCTGTAAGATGGCCCGAGCTCTTGGAGATTGCAACCAGGTTGCTGAACTAACACCATTCCTCTAGACCAACCAAGCTCTTGCAACATGTGCTTCTTCGACCAGCACCGTTTCGCCTGCGGCGACTGGAAGTGGGGCCACTTCCGCCAGCACTGCAACCGCGAGTACCGCATTGGCGAGACGTGCGGTATGAAGTTGATCATGACGACGATTCCTGTGAATCAGAAGTGCAAGCTGTGCGAGAAGATCGACACGAAGCAGCGCCGCATGGCCGCCGAGACCGAGCGGATCAACCGGTGGCTGCGGGAGGGCGGCAAGTTCAAGGCGTCAATTGAGAAGTCGCAAGACATCATCAGGGGCCTTGAGCATGAAATCTATGACCTGTGGAGCGAGAAGGACAGGAGGGCCAAGGGTATTGGCAACAAAAGCCACTAAAGCATGGACGGAGTGAGGACCGGAATCTTTCTTTGCTTTTCTTTTGGTAGCGTTTACGTTTCATATCTGGCGTCTCTTTGGCGGCTTGGTTCAGGAGATCCAGTCGTTTCGAAGTTGAGGGGTGGACATGAGGAAGCGCTGAGCTGAGGGGGCGATTGAGCAGATTGCTACCAGGGCAGTTGACACTAGAGTCAACTTCCTGGATCATTACTTTGGCGTATCGGATAGTTGGGCAAATTCATCTTCTTTCCACAATGATAGGACGTCTTGTAGCCGCGGAGTGATTGGAGCTCCGTCCAATCCGTGCGAGTCGCGTGTGCCAAAATAGCAGCCGCCAGGAGTGATGGTAGACGCCGAGCGCACGGTGACGGCGGCGATCGACTGCTACAGGATGGGCGCGGCAACGGGAAGGTCGAGCGACAATTGTTTCCGATGAACTCAAAGCAGTGGCGCAATGGTTGATGGATTGGAGACGGAAGAGGTCGGTGAAGAGGTCGAGTCGGCCATGTGGAGAATGCACGTGACTTGGAGCTAGTCCCTTTCGGGGTACCCCACAGCCTTCGCTTTCGCACCGCCAGTTGTGTTGCGAAAACCATCACCGACGCCATCATCAGCGCCAGGCGGCATCCATCTCCCATTCGCCAGAGTGTGCTGGATCGTCGACCGTTTTGATGCTCCCGTCCTTTGCACCACTTGTTGCGGCGAGCACCATCGAGAAACGACCGAGGCCTTTGGCCGGCCTAATTCCATACGTTCCGAGTCCTGTTTCATTGTTTCTTTGCGTTCTCGGTCTCGATTCTCGTCAAGAGCGGCAGCTGGTCGTGCTGTGGTGAAGAGACGGCTCTGTTGTGGTAAAATGTCAGCTTTCTTCAAGTCATCCGTCATCAAAATCCGAGTCGAACTTGCCAAGAATCAACCTCCATTCCCTTCGAACTTTTGGAGTAGGTGTGGAAAGAGTAGACCCTTTTAGTCTCAAGAGGAGTCGTATCTGTGCAAGAATCGCCAGGTCGTTGTTTTCGTTCGTGTCGAAGTCAAGCAGCTTTTAGTGCGCAGCCAACGTGGCAGCCGCTGAGTGGTCCTCTCCTTCTGTTGATCCCTCCGATCCTAGAATGGGGCCCAGTCTGTTTGAGCTCGGTCTGGTGATCCAGGTCCCTTCCGCGTTTTTCTCGCCGTTTGATGCGGTCATCCGTTCGGCCGTTTCCCCCAGGCAGGCATCATCGTGTCGACTGACGACTTTGGCTTGCAATCGCCACCGAGGTCGAGTGCCAGGACTTGGAGGCGGCTCACTACTACAAATACCTTCCTAAGCGCCAGCTGGTATCCTGCGAGTCTTTGCACTGCATCCACACACTCACGTCTCGAAATAGCAGGGAAGTTGCCAGAAGCTGCAGCACAGCCAGACGGTAGCCAATGAGCGGGCCGAGCCGGGGTGCGTTACGGCTCTTGGGTTTCGACAAAAGCCGTTGATTGCTGGAGGAAGAGCTGAGACTTGCTGAGACGTCGCCAGGATGTCGATGGAGGCGTGTCAAGTCTTGTGTAACCATCATGCAGTCGTTTTCTCCGCCAGCGGCAAAGTCTCCATGTCGTTCGATGCTGGCCAATCCATTGGTGAGTAACAAGTCTTTTCAAACTCCAAGAAGAGCCACTCATCAAGGCTGGACATGTTTGTACCTCCAGTTCCCATTGTAGTGTCAAGTCGATGAGCCTGTACTACCACGATCTATTGGATTTGCGATGGGAGTACCAAAGACCGATTGCAAGCACCTCACACCTACGCCCGCGTCCGTAGCCACTGAATAATCCTTGATCAATAGTTTCCCCCTTCTCAGCTGGGGCGATAACAAGCATATCGACAGCCTCGTAAAAGCCTCCATCGACTCAGACACCAAGGGCATCCTCGTCAAAACGTTTCCACATCTCCTGGTCCAAGCTTCTTGCTCTTCCACCATGATCCCTTCACGCCAGGCTCCACTGGTCCACTCACTGATCCGATGCCTTTCGAGCCGTTCCGCTACCGCTAGCTCGTGTTGAGCTTAGCTGGACGTCACTCCCTCCTGCCAACCTGTCAACCCACCAGACTAACTCCATCCCGGCAGCCTTTCGACACGTCAAACTTGCACACCATCCTGCCGTCGCCCCTTTATGATGCTCCCGTCGTCATCTGAGCTGAACAGGCCATACAAGCGGCTTGGCGAACGACGTCGCCAACATCAGGTAAGGGCACTTGCACATACCTTATCTATCCGCCATCTCGCATGTGCGACCAGACCAACCCTTTCGACTGTCCTCTTCTTTCCTTTGCAGTGGTTGGCGCACGATGAACGCGCTCGACGCGCTAAACCCGCGTCGTTGGCGTGACCCGAGTGAAAGGGCCTCACATTCCAACGGCCAGCCCGCCGTGCCTGCCAACGTTGGGGATCGCTGGCTCGCTCGGCTGATGGCCACTTACCGAGACGGCGGGGACGAGTCTGAGCGCGGAAGCAGGGACCCTTTTCCGCTTGATTTTGCCGATCGTGCACCCTGCCCTTAGCGCAACCTTGCGTCAACGTCAGGTCAAGGGCTTTTTGGCAATTTTCTTCTTCGGCGGCATGCCGAATCGATTGGTGTCATCGATGGCGGTCACGATGTTGGCGACGGTAGTTTCTTGATGAAGAAGAGACACGCAATCTATTATGCTACTACATTCAAACAAGCCATACATAGTGCTTTCGTTTCCATATCAAGCTGTTGCCCTGAAAGGCTGGGTGGGGTGCGCAAGGCCCACCGACAAGGCAAACACAAAACCGAACTTTCTTCCTATACCGCGCAGAAAAACCGCCTTCTTTGTATGATATGGAATGTTGGAAGTGGGGGTGATGCAGCGCGCCGGAGGTCAGTAAACGACAGACTGGTGTTGGCTGAGCCTCAACGGCGGCAGCAGCAAACCATGGCCACAACAACAAAAGCGTTAGGTAGACAATGTTCAGAGAGGACGCCACAACTCAAAGGACAACAACAACAAATGAGTGGCAAATGGATACTAAGCCTTCCTGGCCTTCTTGAGCTCCGTAGTGCCGTTCTCCAGCTTGGTCAAGCTGACTCCGCGCAACTCGACGCTGTAGTTGCCGTCGTAGTCGCGCGCGCCGGTGCAGCCGCTGACCTTGACCGCAAGAGCCTCGTTGCCGGTGCTCGAGCTGGACACCGTAAAGGTGGCCAAGGAGTCGCTGACGAGTCTGCCGGGGGCCGCGGCCATGACCTCGTTCTTGCCGACGGTGAAGCTAACCTTGCAGGCAAAGGCCTGAGACTGCGACAGTCGGGCGGACAGCTGGTAGGTTGCACCGGGGCACAAGGTCACGTTTTGAGACAGTGACATGATGGCGTCGGGTTGTCTTGCGATGATCTTTCCGGCGGTCGAGGTGGAGCCGTCAGATCCAATGGCAGGTGCTGCGACAAAGAAGACATCGGGGCTTGAGGTCTGAGCCTCCCAGTCGTCGGCGTTGGCCTCCAAATCCGTCGAAGCAAAGTCGCTGTTCAAGACAACGTTGGCTGAGTTGGAACAGGCATCTGCCTCACTGTCGCGACGCTCAAGTGCCGGCGGCGGCGCGTATGTGGGCCGCGGTGGCGGAGCATATTGCTGGCGAGTAGTGGTGCTAACCGCCGTTGTTGACGATGTCGTAGTTGAGGGGAAGCAGCTGCTCGCGCATACTGAACTGATGCTGACGCTAACCGATGTGGTGGTGCTCACGGTCGTGCTCACAGACGTCAAAGTGACCGTGACTGTGGGCGACGATGTGCAGGTGTCTGCTGGCGTTGTCGCGTTTGCGCTGGGGGTGGGGAATCCGCTCGTGCCCGCTGGCGTCGTCGAGAATGCCCCGCTGCGGTTGCCCTCGGTTCCTGAAATGGGCGTCGTTGCGTTTGCTGATGGTGTGGGGAAGCCACTCGACACGCCCGTACCAAAAGGAGTGGTCGAGTTTGCGGTGGTCGAGTAGCCGCTGCGGTTACCTGCGGAAGTCGAAAAGGATGTTGTCGAGTTGGCCGAAGGGGTTGGGAATCCGCTCGTGCCGACAGGAGTGGTCGAGTTTGCAGACGGAGTCGGGAATCCGCTAGTACCGCCAGGGGTGGTCGAGTATGCTCCGCTGCGGTTGCCCTCGGTTCCTGAGATAGGGGTAGTGGCATTAGCCGACGGAGTTGGGAACCCACTCGTGCCAACTGGCGTTGAAGTCAGGTTGACCGAGGCGTAAGTTGGTGCAGTTCCCAGCGGGGTCGTCGTGGGAGGGAAGGATTGGAAGGATCCATTGTGGGGAATTTGTGAATAAGTGACGGGGGCCGTGCCAATGGGCGTCGTCGAATTGATTGATGGGCCGGCGTAAGTTGGACCGGTACCCATTGGCGTGGGCGTCGTGGAGTACTGACCGCTCCTGTTGCCCTCAGTTCCCGAAATTGGCATCGTAGCATTGGCAGAGTTGACAGGAAGGCTGCTAGGTCCCGTTCCGAGAGGAG
The DNA here is from genome assembly GCF_038381095.1 of Phyllosticta capitalensis. Classification (NCBI taxonomy): domain Eukaryota; kingdom Fungi; phylum Ascomycota; class Dothideomycetes; order Botryosphaeriales; family Phyllostictaceae; genus Phyllosticta; species Phyllosticta capitalensis. Next base: position 614,922 of record NW_027117444.1, on the reverse strand, counting down.
TGGGAGTCGTGGCATACGTTCCATTGCGGTCACCTGCGGTTCCGCTTATGCTGCCAGGCGTCGTTGCGTTGGGAGCAGCGTAAGTGGGGAAAGCAGGCGTGCTCGTGGAGAACTGGCCGCTGCGGTTGCCCTCTGTCCCAGAAATGGGTGTAGTCGCATTCATCGAGTTGCTTGCATATCCGCTCGGTGCAGTTCCGACGGGAGTCGGCGTCGTAGAGAACTGACCACTGCGGTTGCCCTCAGTGCCCGAAATAGGCGTGGTTGCATTGGCCGAGTTGACGGGCGAGCCGCTTGGTGCCGTGCCAAGGGGCGTTGGAGTTGTTCCATTGACCACCGAAGGACCCGCGTACGTAGGGAAAGAGGGGGTCGAAGTGGTGGAGTACTGGCCACTACGGTTGCCCTCCGTGCCAGAAATAGGGGTCGTCGCGTTTGCAGAGTTGATCGGCGAACCACTGGGTGCCGTTCCGTACGCAGGGAGAGAAGCCGTCGGCGTCGTGGAGAATTGGCCGCTGCGGTTTCCTTCAGTGCCAGAAATCGGAGTCGTCGCGTTTGCCGAGTTCACGGGCGAGCCACTTGGTGCCGTACCGAGGGGCGTGGGAGTCGTGCCGTTGACCACTGAGGGGCCTGCGTAGGTAGGGAAAGAGGGCGTGGTGGTGGAGAATTGACCACTTCGGTTTCCCTCAGTACCGGAGATCGGCGTCGTCGCGTTCGCAGAGTTGACTGGCGAGCCACTAGGCGCCGTTCCGTACGCAGGGAAAGAAGGCGATGGCGTAGTAGAGAATTGGCCACTTCGGTTACCTTCGGTGCCTGAAATTGGAGTAGTTGCGTTGGCAGAATTAACAGGCGAGCCACTTGGCGCCGTGCCGTACGCGGGGAAAGAAGGCGACGGAGTGGTAGAGAATTGTCCGCTTCGGTTGCCCTCTGTACCAGAGATTGGCGTCGTTGCGTTGGCAGAGTTGGTAGGCGAGCCACTGGGCGCCGTTCCGTATGCGGGGAAAGACGGCGTCGGGGTGGTAGAGAATTGGCCACTGCGGTTGCCCTCAGTTCCTGAGATAGGTGTGCTAGCAGGAGCCGAGGAGTTGAAAGGAACCGAAGAGTTGGAGGGACCCGCATACGTAGGGGCGGAGCTGGGTCCAGTCGTCGAGTACTGGCCGCTCCGGTTGCCCTCAGTGCCGGAGATAGGCGTCGTGGCATTTGCAGAGTTCACGGGGAACCCGCTGGTGCCGACGGGGGTGCCAGTGGTCGACAACTTTCCGCTTTCGTCGGCTTCAGAGCCCGAGATAGGTGTCGAGCTCGCTGGAGCTGTGCCGTTGGGGCCAGCATAGGTCGGAAACGACTCGGGAGGTGCGGTCGTTGAGAATTGGCCGCTCCTGTTGCCCTCAGTTCCCGAAATGGGAGTGGTTGCGTTGGCAGAGTTGATCGGCGCTCCGCTTGGGGCGGTTCCAAGAGGAGTCGTTGAGAATTGGCCACTGCGGTTTCCTTCCGTGCCCGAGACTGGGGTAGAAGCGGAGGGCGTGGTCTTGTTGCCTGCTGGTCCAGCATACGTCGGTGCGGATCCCGAGGGAGTCGTAGAGTATTGGCCACTCCGGTTGCCTTCAGTGCCCGACACTGGCGTAGTGGCATTCGCAGAGTTGACGGGCGAGCCACTCGGCGCCGTTCCGTACGCGGGGAGAGACGAGGGGGTGGTGGAGAATTGACCGCTGCGGTTGCCCTCGGTGCCTGAGATAGGCGTGCTGGCGGGAGCGGAAGAGTTGGAAGGACCAGCATACGTGGGGGCAGACTCCGCAGGTGCTGTGGTGGAGAATGAACCGCTACGGTTTCCTTCTGTGCCTGAGATTGGTGTAGTGGCATTTGCGGAGTTGACGGGGATACCGCTCGGCGCAGTTCCAACTGGAGTCGTAGTGAACTGGCCACTGCGATTTCCTTCTGTGCCCGAGACAGAGGACGACTCCTCAGGGGGCGGGGCGTAAGTTGGAGCCTCAGGCACCGAAGTTGGGACCGACGTCAAGGCAGCAGAAGAGCCGTTCACCGACGGAGCGGGAATTCCGCTGGAGCCAGTTCCGACCGGCGTGCTTGCACCAAGGCTTCCGGTGCGCTCTCCCTGCGTGGTTGAGATCGAAGCTGGCGCTGTGGTATTGGCCGGAGCTCCACTGGTAGGCGACTCGTAAGGGGGAATAACGGTCTCTCCACCAGTGGAAGTAGCGTTGGCTGTCTCTGTTTCCGTCGAAGTGGTCGTCACAGGGACCACCGAGGTGCCATTGACAGAAAAGATTGTCGAAATGCCGGCGGAAGGCGATGGCGTGGTCGTGAAAGAGCCAGAACGAGGACCCTCGCTTCCGCTGAAAGTAGAAGATGGTGGGATGAGGGTCTCTCCGCCAGTGGTAGTCGCGTTGGCAGTCTCAAAGACTGAGCTGACGACGCTCTGAATGATGCTGCTGATCTCAGAGACGAGGGTAGAGTTGACTGAGGGCAATGTTGTGGGAGGAATCAATGTCTCGCCCCCAGTCGAGGTAGCATTCGACGTCTCGGTGGCTGATGTTACAACACTCTGGCCAACACTCGTGATGGTAGATGCCAGGGTAGAGTTTGACGCCGTGGTAGGAGCAATCACAGACTCTCCGCCCGTAGAAGTTGCTCCTCCAGTGGCAAATTCAGAAGTAACCAAACTCTCCACGATGCTGCTGATCTCAGAGACGAGGGTCGAGTTGAGCGAGGGTGCCGTAGTCGGCGCAATGACAGTCTCTCCACCGGTGGTTGTGGCTCCGCCCGTGGCAAACTCGGAAGTAATCACGCTCTGGATTATGCTGCTAATCTCAGAAACAAGAGTAGAGTTGAGTCCTGGCAAAGTGGTGGGCGCTATGACGCTCTCCCCGCCGGTAGAGGTAAAGTTGGCGGTGGAAGATCCGAGAGTAGATGTCACGACAAACTCAGAAGTCAGGGTCATGACGCTCTCGCTTGGCGACGGAGGGATGACACTATCGCCGCCAGTCGAGGTTGCGGCCGCAGAACCGGCACCGAAAGTTGACGTGACGACTTGGATGGACGTCAGAGTAAGGTGAGTCGTCTCGAGGCCTTCAGTGGGGACAACGCTTTCTCCGCCGGTTGAGGTAGCACTACCCGTGGCAGAAGAATCCGTAGAGGCAGGGGGAATGATACTTTCGCCTCCCGTTGAGATGGCGCCTGATCCTTCCGTGATGACGGTGAAAAGGCTCGTTAGAGTCGATGTGTAGGTGTACACCGACACGTAGGTTGTACCGTTGAGCGTAGCCGTAGTGTTGACGAGACCAGAAGCGCCGGTTCCCGAAGGAAGGTTTGTCGGAACAATGTCAGTTGAGTTTGCTGTCGAAGTTCCTGTAGCCGACGCCTCTCCAGTAGCGCTCGCTCCAGGGATAATGGTCTGGCTCGAAGACTCGACAATAACAACATCTCCAGAGGTGATCGTAGTGACTCCACTTGCGATGCCCGTGGCAGTGGCCCCCGACGTCAATGTGGCGCCGGTGATTGTGACAGCAGGCAGCGTCACAACGATCGAGGTGGTGTAGACTTGGGTGTTGTTGAATGTGCAGACAGCCTGGGCCGACGCAGAGTACGAGGAAGCGTAGAACCACGAGATGTGCTGATATCCGCTGGCATCCGTAAAGGTTGTCGTGAATGCCGTGGCGCCACCAGTGCTAGTCTCGTTGCCATTGCAGTTGGCGGGCAGCGACGTCAGGGCAAGAGGGGCTGAGATGGGGGTGACGGTTGCGTTCGGAGCGGGCAACGTAAAGGGAGCAGCATCGGTGCCGTTGTATTGGCCAACCCTCAGCAGTGCAGCGGAACCACCCTCAGACTCGGTCGACTGATAGTTGGTCATGTTCCTCTTGAAGATACAAGTAACTCCATCGTCGGTGGGCGTGAAGTCGAAACCCGAGCAAATCGCGGAACTCGAATCGTCGTTGTAAGTTGAACAAATCGAAGCACATTCGGCTGCAGAGCTGGCATTCTGCTCGGACAGGGTGGAATCCGTAAAGTTGACACCACAGTAAATCTCGTAAACATATGTACGGTTGTTGACGGCGTAGTTCTTCAACGTCCTGTCATCAGCCGGACAGTCGATTGACTGCCCAACTGGAGCTCCTGAAGGCACAGGCGTGCTTGTGGTGGCAGCGCTGATAGTCCCAGATCCCGAGGAGCTACTCGACGAGCCACCGGCAGAAGCCGTTACCGTCTCAACCTCGCTAAACACAATACTGCTATTTACAGTAATTGTAGTTCGGGCAAAGCCCTGAACCGTAGAAATCTGGCATTGAGTCAGGAGGGGGAGAGCTGGGTGGAGATGCTCAACATACCTGTCCCTTTGCATCATATGTCGAAGTGGTAGTCGTCGGCGCAGGCAAGCCGAGACAGTCGCAAGCATATGAAAGCCCCGAACTGATGGAGTTGAGAGCTGTTGCGGTGGAGTCGAAGGATGAAGAAGAGTTTGTGAGTTGACGAGCAATGAAGTTCCTGATATTTGCAACATTGGCATCGCGTCCTTCAAGCAAAGGAGCATCGGTAGGCTTCGGGGCTCTGGCCTGGAGAGTTGGCCCAACAGTGCTGGTGCTAGTGACTGTGACGCTGATGAAGTTTTGGACGGTGGCAGTTCGAGTGGAAGTGACTTGTGTAAGAGTTCTGGATAGTCTTGTCAGTACATTGAAGGGGTTTGATGATTGACCAACTTACGAGGTGCCAGTGTAAGGAACGACGATGGTGGAAGTCTTTTGACCAATCAAGGTCCTGCAAAGATCCGCCGCAGAGGTGTGAGTGGAGAGGATTTGGTAGTAGTCATTCGAGGGAACGCAAGCATTTTGCCGCCTGAAGATGCGGTTGTAGACCTCGTTCATCCATCCCGTACTCTCCTTTTCGGGTGCCGGAGCTTTCTTCTGGATGACGTGGGCATCTGACACGGAAAAGGAAAGACTAGCGGCTAAAGCCACGAGGGTAGAATGAGTGAACAGCATGCCGAGCAATCAGAACGAATGACGATTGCTCCTGCACAACAACGAGTGTGCCGTGTAGTGACAAAAGACCATGAGAGAGTGCGGTGTCTAATATGCTTTATAGCGAACAAGACGAAATGAGACAGAACACTCCCTCTTCCACCATCCGTGGCAAAAATCCACCATGGCGAAGGCTGGTGGAGTAGAAAATTGTGCCTTGCAGAGCCAATGGCCTTGCCGGCCATTTCGTGACTGGCCAAAGTGCCACCAGGACGCGTGCGCGATGCATAGAGGGGCCAGAAATGGTCGTATTCCGAGACAAGCCCTGGGTTTACTCAGATGGGGTTATTCTAAATCAAAGAAACGGGTGTAGACTCGACGCGATGGTGGGTTGATCGCTCCATTCTTGGTAACCAGGTTCAGTCTTGGTTGTCAGGAGGCATTTGTGGGAGGCGCGCCCTTGCTTCACTCTCTCCTTTGAAGGCCGGAGGTCGCGAGGCCCGGGGGGCATGTCACAATCTGGTCTAGCCTCGAGTATATTCTACAAAGGAGGCTTGATTGCTGCGCGTGCGACGCGTAAAGGCGCGTCCCCTGGACGAGTGAAGGAGCTATATGCAGGAACAGAGACATCGTCATAGATTGAAATATGGCATCTCAAATGATGCCGAGAAGACGGGAGGGAGCCGGAGAAAAGGAAAAATAAAAATAGACGGAGATATGGAAGACATAACAACGACGAGAATGAAAAACTGTCCGTCAGCACTATGGTGACTTGAACTTTGAAGCCAAAAGCAGAAGTATTTCCAGACTGTCTCTGGCAAAGGCGCTCTTTGCACTACAGTGGCAGCCGACTGCGCGACGCGGGAGCTGGCGAGTAGAATGCGATCTGCCGGCCTGAAGGCGAGGAATGTGGAGACTCGAGTCGCGCCCTCTGTGGCTGGTGTGGAGGACTTGACAAGCCAACCCAACGGGGAGGTGGGTAGCGTTGAAGGGTTGCGGGAGAGAGACGGAGGGACGGCGGCGTCGGCTGAGGTAACCGGGGCTTGGCAGGGCACTGCAGGGCGGCAGCCCAAGCGAGACGTAGCAATCAAACATTCAGTTCCAACCTCCCACGTCGCCATCGCAGCCCGCTCGCTCGCTGCCCGCCGTCCCTCCCTCCACACCAGCATGCGAGCATCCTAATCTCCCTCTCCTCAGTCCCGGACACCTTCGACCTGTTCCCATGCAAGCCACCATCACACCAGCTGAACCCACCTAATCCTCCACCTCGCCGGCCCGCAACACCTCCGCCAGACTCCATTCCAGATGGGCGCATGCGCTTCGTGCCTAGGCCTTGGCCGCAGGTCTTCACACGATGAGGTACTTCTTCTCTCCGTTGGTCGGGGTATTTCTGCGCAGGGAAGGAACATCCACGGCTGACTCGACCCCTTACACAGCCGTCCGATACTTCGCAACTCCTCGGAGACCAGTACCAGTCACAATACGGCGCCGTCGCCTCCTCCGGCCCGCACATGGGTGGCAGTCCTCAGCCCGATCCCGAGGAGATTAGGCGTCAGCGTGACGCGCTGGAGCGCATTTGCGCGCAGACGTCAGAGTAGGTTGCGCCTGGTCAGCTGAAATACCTTTGCTCATCCCTTTGCAGCAAATTGATCGATGTCTCACAATCGACACACACCGACGAAGGCTCCAAGGTAGCCAGCGAATACCCTCGACTCTTCATGGAGCGCTTCCCACCCACCACCTACGAGGACAGCCGTCCGTCGTCGTCCGGCACAGCCTATGAGCAAGATGAAACGGTATGGCTCGCCGAGGTCACAAAGGACATGGGCGATGACGGCGACTGGAATCACGTCAAGGTCGTCGATAACGGATCTCTCACCATTCAATTCGACGAAGTCCTGGGCCTGAACTCGGACCGCAGGCCTTCGCCTGTCAGAGCCTGATTCGGCCTTGCTCGAAAACGAGCCAGCCACACCAATCCCTCTCGCTATCTTTCATTAATTTCCTTGTTCCATAATATCTCGTCAGTCTTTTGATTTCCTTGAATTATTGCCGTAAGTCTTCGGTTTACTCAGCGCAACGTGGGAAGAGCATGGATTTCTTGTCTTTCACGCAGGCGCTTTGGGCAGGAAGACTGCAATATACCAGGTAGTACATCTCTACCATAGTTTGATACCCAACATATCTTGCTTTCCGTAATCAAACACATTTTCCTTTCTTCTAGTCGACCTGCACATGCCAGTCTTCGCAGCCTTCCTTTGCCAACACCATTTTCAGAACCTCGATTTGTAGGACATTGAGCCTGAGCTTGGCCTCTCGGGCTTCATTCTCATTGACAGCGCCGAAAACTCTGCCTTAGCACCACGCTGCGAAAGATCGGCTTGGCAGAATTTGGCGTGATACGTCATACCGGTGCAAGATCTACTGAAGATCATGTATCCCTGCCGAAAGTCGCAACGTAGCGACGAGAGTCGCCAAGGCCGGGATGACAGCATCGAGCTGGTTTGGCCACCACGGCTTCATCAAGAGGCATCTGTATGCTGATGATTTGCAACGGACAACACAACCATTCACGTTTGCAACGGCGCTCATTCGAAAGTAAAAGAAACCGATTCCTTCAGGCAGAGAACCATCTATCCTACACTCCTCCGTCATCCGTCAAGCCCACCGGGTATCGATTCCTTCAGGCAGAGTACCATCTAATGTACACTTCTTCGTCGTTCATCAAGCCGATCGGGTCCACTTTCTCAAACTCCACACCACCTGGGCACCCTTCTCCCCTCGAAACCAAGCCACTCCTCCCCGCCCTCACTCCTCATCCTCCTCGTCCTCCTCGTCCTCCTCGTCCTCCTCCCTCTCTCTCCTCGCCCTTTCTTCCTCGTCCGTCCGCGGAAGCGTGTCTGGGATGAGATCCATGAGGATCTCCTCCGCGTCCCTCCTCTCCCTCGCGCTCAACCTTCGCTGCTCGGGCGGCAGCTGGTCGTCCAGGTGGATCGCCCCGTGGACGAGCTGGTACGTCTCCCAGTCCCAGTCCTCACCCGGCAGGTGCTGGATGAGCTTGTCAATCTGCGACTTGGGGTCGACAGACTGCCTCCTGCCAGGCTCAGGAACGTCCCGGACGGCACTGTAGGTGATGCGGCTGTTGGGGACGACAACGGTGCCGGACTGCGCACCCAGGGAGTGATCAGGCGCGTCCGCCGCATGGAATTGTGTGCGCTGAGCGGCACGGCGGCGGCGGTGCATTTCTATGCGCATTTCCGTCTCCTTCCTCTGCTCTTCCATCATCCAGAGGTCGTATTCCTCTATCTCTTTCTGGCGCGCGCGCTCGTAGGCTCCTCGGTACTCCAGCACGGCACTGCGTGCAGACGGCTTTAGCATGTCCAAGCCCACAAAGGGCGGGAGCGCGGCGCGCGGCTGCCTGCGGTAGGACTCGCTGAGGGGGACTTTGTCGAGCACTTCTTCAATCTCTTCGTAGGTGCCTGGACGTGCGCGCGATGACTCCTTGTGCGCGTCGCGCGTGGACATAGTCGTGGAAGGAGGTGAATCCATAGTGCCGTCAAGATTGCGTGGAGCGTACCGGCCAGAACGTGTCGCGCGGTGATTGTATGCGCCTGGGGAGTGATCACGACTACGCGACTGCGACTCAGTCGTTTCTGGCTGCGAGGAGGTGCCGTTGGTACGGGGAGTTGTCGTGGTGTGCGTCGCGTGGGACTCAGTCGTTTGAGCTTCGTCGTCCCGGGTCGCGGCACGCTCAAGTCCGCCGAGGCCGTGTGGCTGGTAGAGTCGCGTCCAGTTGTTGTATGCCTGCTCTGCTTGGACAGTTGGCCACGGGTGGCCGACAGTGTACTGTGTGGGGCTCTGCACAGCCGGTGCGGCGATCTGGGTGTCGGGAGAGCTGGGCTCAGTACCGGGCGAGTCTTGGACTGGGTGGAAGTTTTCCTCGTTGCCGGGAGTCGGAGCTGTGGCGCTGGTTCGGCCACGGGAAAGCAGCGTGCTTGGGGTATGTGGAGTGCCGGCGACGTGAGGAGGGTTTTGGGGATGCTGAAGCTGGCCAACACGAGGACCAGGCGGAGGAGAAGCGTCGCCTTCAGGCACCGTGTCCAAGAAGCGCGTGTTGTCGGTCACTTCTAGTGAGCGCAGCGCGCGTCGGTGTCTTCGGAAAGTGGATGGTTGTGCTGGCTCATCAATGTCGGTGCTCGCAGAGGTGTCGCGGCGCTGTCGCTGGGCTGCGTCCAGGTCAAGAATCCGAGGGCTGTTTGGAGGCGCTGACGGTGGAAGACGGGCAGCTGGCGACGCGCTCGGGGAGTCTTCGTAAATCTCAATCGATGGGACATGGCCGTTTCCATTGACTGCAGCGCCGAGTCCGTTGGTCGTGCCGCCGAGACCATTGCTCAAGCCATTTCCGTTCACCATACCGTTCCCATTTGGTGAGACATGTCCATTGGTCAGGGGATGGTCATTGATATTGCCATTCACAAGTCCATTCGGACGCGCAGGGGGCTGTCGTGCGTCTCCGTTGACCTGATGGCCATTTCCATTCTCAACACCATGGTGACGCGCAGGGAGTTGTCGTGTATGCTCGCGTTCGCCTTCTCTCTCATCTGGAAAAGACCAGCCATCATTGATGTCAAAGCCGCGAAAAGGGGATTCGTCACGGTGTGGCGCCATGTCTGTGTCGGGAGCTTGTCTTCGGGATGATGCTGGTGTGGGCAGACCTGGTGATAGCAAGCGAGGTGGACTTCGATGGTGGTTAGCGGCCCTGGGGGACCACCGGAGGGAATCGGCCCGCACGTGACCAACAGGAGGTGTTCTCGCAGGTACAAATAGTCCTGGAGACGAACTTGCACTTCTGATGGGCATTGGAGCTTCAGGAGTACCATCCCTTGGCCTTCCATCCCGACCGTTGCCATCACTCATCCTCTTGCTCCCCCTCACAAGTCGCTTCTTCCTCCTCGTCGTCTGTTCCTCCTCGCCCCTCGAAGCACTCCTCTTCCTGGACGACGTCGTCGATTGCTGCCTCGAAGATCTGCCTCTGCCCGGCCTGGAACCCGTTTCAACGGACGAGCCACCACTCCTCTTCTTCGACGAAACCCCACTGCTCTTTCTGCTTGCACCATCACCAATCGAGAGGTCCGTCAATCCCATCAAGTGCATGCCGTGCTGGCCATTCCGCACCTGATTGCAGGGAACGCACTGCTGATGGCCACACCTCGGACACCTCTTCAAGATGGACCTGTTGCGCGTGTTGCAGTCTCCGCACCTGGCCGTGTGGACCGTAATGTCAAGAAAGTCTCGACTGGGGCAAGACATGATGGCGGACTGGTCGTTCTCGTCTCACAGTCGATATTGGTACAAACGCAAGTCGCAAAAGAGCTAGGACTGGTACAGGCGGGAGGACAATGCCGTCGTTGATTCTCGGATTGGAAGACGCGTGGTCAGGGGTTCTTTGTCTAGACCTGCTCTTTGACAAAGGTCCCGCGTGGATTGTTCTCGACGCGACTCTGGAATTGGGTTTGCTGGCTGTCTGCAGCTTGATTGCGAGACACAAGAGTCGGAAGACGGGTCGAAGGCTTTCGATGATGACACGAGAGGTGCTCCTCGAAGCAGTTGCTCCGGTTGCTCGAGCTTGATTGAGATCGCTGTCGTCCTTGGTCTGTCTGCCACATGTCAGCATCCGATGAGCAATTCCAGGACACCGACAAGACTTACAAAGAGGAGATCGGGTTTGGTATCGAAGGTCAAGGTCTTGAACGGGGGTAATGTGCCAGCTGATGTGTCACAGAGAGGCGGAAAGATGATGATAAAGGAGGTGGTGAGCAGATTCACAACTCTCAGAAGCTTGTCGTTGATGTCTTTGCTCTCAGATTGTGGTGGTTTGGTGCCGAGAGAAGGGGGTTAAGGCAACGCCCTTAAGTATCCCTGGAGCGTTGCCTTGACAGCTGTGTCTACCAGCTGCTATTGTGGCTCTACCATCATGCGAACGAACACACATTCACGCGCGGTAGCAACATGTTGGCTGCGCTGGTCAAGAAACCGACTGTAGCGGACATCAAGACGCCAGAAAGCGGGCAACGTGTACCCAACGCAGCCTCTCAATGGTTGACAAAGTATTGACGCATGGCTATTGAGTCCCCAAAACAACGAATGGGAAGACCTGCATTGACTTGCAATCTTCCCTCTGAGCTACGTAAGGAGTCATCGTGACTAGAGAAACCAAACAGCTGTTGTCTGCTATCACGACGTTTCGAGGATTGAAAGGAGTACTCGCTCTTATCTGGCACAGCCACCTACACAAGAACGCCATATCAGATCGCCGTGGCCTCACTGGCCCTTCAAGCCGATTGAGGCTGTGGGGAAAGGGTCGCGTGGGAGGCTGGTGAGAGCACGCACAAGACTTCTGAAAGTGCACAAACACTGGAGCAGATGCAACTCACACATCATTCAAGCCGTCATTGGTCTAAAAGAGGGGAAGCCACGTGTAAACCTACAGAACGACACACGAGCAAGACCGAAAGCCGACCTGCTGCATGGCTGCTGCACCAAGCAAACGAGACGCCCAATCCTCTCTGCCTGTCCATTCGCTCTTGCCTGGACCCCAGCTGAGAATGTTTGAAGGCTCGTGCTCAGCGTGGATGCATCATGTTTGGGGAGCTGCGATGGTGAAAATGGACAAGGCAAGAGACAGCTGTGGCCCTCTCCTGCTTCACGCCACCTCCCTGCTCCACAACATGCAAGTCATTGGGCAAGGCTCAAATTCAAGGTGTGGCATCAACAACAAAGATGATTTGAACTAACTCGCTTCGCAAAATTACGGGCTGGGAGTCTTCAATCGCCGATCCGCGGAAACTACGATGGTGAGTGACCCTCTGCACCAGGCCTCGAAGGAGCTCACCTCATTTTTGTTCCTTCGCATAGCGGTCTAGCAGCCTCGACAATCCTCATGGAGAGAACACTGTGCAGTAGCTGAAAGGGAAACGGAGGCTAACGAGGTGCGTAGAGGCTCCCATTGGCCAGCTTGAGACACGTACAGATGTCATCCTGTTGACGTCCCCTCGTCACACCTGTCGTTCAATCCTTCAGATTGATGTGGTGGGTGTCATTGCTGAAACCTGACATCTAGGGGACATTCGGCGAGCAGCTGGCGCGGGTTTTTGTCAGCATCGATCGGCCAAACTACGACCTTGGACCTGCCTCGTGCAGTACCTTCCGCATCAGGCTGGACTATGCGGCGGCGTCCAAGATCTCGTGGAAAAGTACGACCAAGCTGTCAAGATGCGTGCTAGCTCCCCACTGTAAAGCCTTGACCTCAACAACCAAGAAAATCGCCACAACTGCCGATGGATGCCGAACTCTGAATCGGTCCTGTCAATATCGGGAACTAACCGGGCCAAGTTCAAGACGGGAACAGCAATTGTTGGACCAGTACGGCGTGGGATTCTCCGTGGCCATTCGGATATGCCACGGATGCCGTCAGATGTTGTTCCTCAGGCACGAATCATTTGTGCAGCGGTACGGGAGCGCAGGCGTTCCGAAGACGCTACCACGCAGCTTCGGTGCAGTTTATCTGTCTTGTTCCCACCAGAGTCAGCAATCGAAGTTTCGAGCTTTTACGCGTGTTGACGTAAGGCTCATGGCACTAGGCTAGCCGCCCACGCGCCTATGGTTTTGGTCGAGTCTCAGGCGCGGCCCGCAGTTATGCTTAAGACGCACCTGTGACGCCAACGCCGACATCTGGGCGCTGGACTCTTTGGCAGCGATATTGCGAAGGTCCAGAAGGAGCAGGCAGCCGCAGATCCTGTCACACACTTGGCGCTCGACTCGCCAGCAACGGCGACCATCTCCGCATGAATCAACTCCTTGATGATTCTGGGAGATTGACCCCATCATTTCTTTGCAGATTTGCTCAAGAGGTAAATAGTCATCGCGTTATATAGGCGAAATTCCTCGCCTGTGGAGGGCGGTATGCAATGTCGTTGTTGATTTGATTTTGGTCCGCTCCTTTTTTTCACTTCTGGCTCTCGTTCACTCCTTATTGCTACTGGAGAGCTTTCAAGATGAAAGAAAATACACTTTACTTGCTTCTTCTAATTCTTTCTTCCGCCGCCTGGGCTCGTCCTCTTTACCGTCGCCAAGTCCCGGTCGATCCTTCGTACGGGCAAATCTTGTCATCGGTCAACAAGCAACTGAAAGTCTCTAATCCAGATGGCATTCGCGACGCCATGTTTGGGCTGCTTGTCCGGAACCAGGCTTCTGTCGGTCAAGGGAGCGTAATGGATACCAGTAAGTTCAAATCAAGACCACAGAGCACGAAAGTGGCTGACTTGAAAAGATTGCTTGCAACAAATAACAGCCGATCGAGCCTTTACGAATGCCAAGGCTGCAGGCGATGTAAATGGCATGACTGATGCTCTCGTGTACCGCGCTCTGGAGCGCAACACGGGTGGTTTCGGTCAGCCAAGCAATGCATGTACGTCTTCCAAGGCCGTCAATCCGGAAATCGAGGCAATCACGCAACACCAGGTCAGTGTGGTGTTCGTTCTACAGCAGTTGACGCTCACCAGTCTCTAGGATCCCGCCATGCCTGGAGCGATCGACATGAATCGGTTCATCACGTTGCAGCTGGCCAAGCAGATTACTGCCGTCGGCGGCGACCCTCAGAATGCGTTGAAAGGGGGAAGCTACGGCGTCACTTCAAGAGACATTCAGGATGCGGCTGGGGCAGCCAACGGCGCGAATCCCACGCCCGCAGGCCAGAATCCAGCAGCTGCTGGAGCTGCACCACCATCTCCAATGGGGACTCCTCCAGCTGGAGGCCCGATGGCAGCGGGCGGATTGATGCCGCCACCACCCCCTCCAATGGGTACTCCCCCTGCGGGCGGGCCCATGGCAGCTGGTGGAATGATGCCGCCGCCTCCGCCGCCACTGGGCGCTCCCCCACCACCTCCACCACCACCAGGCGGCGCTGGATCTGATCCTATGGCCGCAGGGGCTGGTGGAAACATGCCTCCGCCCCCGCCACCTCCTCCAATGGGCACGAAACCAGCTGGTGGGCCAATGGCAGCAGGAATGATGCCTCCCCCACCGCCGCCAATGGGTACCCCTGGATCAGGGGCAGATCCCATGGCAGCTGGGGCGGGCGGAAACATGCCCCCTCCCCCACCACCTCCGCCCATGGGTACTCCACCAGCTGGTGGGCCAGGGGCAGCAGGAATGATGCCTCCCCCACCGCCGCCAATGGGTACCCCTGGATCAGGGGCAGATCCCATGGCAGCTGCGGCGGGCGGAAACATGCCCCCTCCCCCACCACCTCCGCCCATGGGTACTCCACCAGCTGGTGGGCCAGGGGCAGCAGGAATGATGCCTCCACCCCCTCCACCAATGAACGGGCAAGGCGCTGGTCAAGCTGGCGGGCAAGGAAACGGAGCAGGAGGAGCACAGGCTGCGGGGCAAGGTAACGGACAGGGAAATGATGCAGGAAACGGCCAAGCTGGAGCTGCTCAAGGACAAGGAGCTATCAAGAAGCCAGACTTGGGAAAAGCGACGGATCCCACCATCGAGGGTGGCACTGGTTTCGACGGACGGGAAGAGTTTGCGTTCCAGCCAAAGAACAAGGCCGAGTTTGATCACGGAAGCGCTGCGGACCTCAAGATCGTCACCGAATTCATCTGCGATCGGCTCAACGACAAGTACGAGGCGCCGGATGCAACGGTACAGCAGTGCAGAAATGCTTCGACGGCAGCGCAGAAGCGAGGGGGCAAGGCGGCCGCGACGGCGTTCAATACCGCCATGGGGTTTTGATTCGTGGATGATGAGAAGCGGAGTTGAGCGCTGTACGATAGCGGCGATGTCAATATCTCGTTCATTGCGCGCGCGCTTCCCTCATTTGAGACGCTCGCTTTCACTCGTTGACAGACGGGTTCAGTGTGGCTTCTTTGACATTATTGCTGTAAGTTCTCGCTCTCTCGTATTTCGTCATTCACTCCGTCTTTTGGAACATTGCTTTTGGTCGACGCATTCTCGCTGGGAATCGCCAGGCTCAGCCCTGAATGGTTACGCATGAGATCCTGATTTGTCTGCTAGGACGAGCTTTCCACATCAGCTTTTGAACGATGAAATGTGTAAGCTCCAACCCCAACGAAAGCAACCGCGCCCAAGCGTGGGGCTGACTGACAAAAAAGGCCTTGTGTTAATTATACCCTTTTGCGACCTTGTAGGGATGCAGTCTACAAAGACCAGACGGAACCTGACCCAGACGGCATCAATTAGCGTAAATTTTTGAAAGCATCTGAAGTCCATTATTTTTGGAGCTGCGCTGGATTGCATTGATGTTCGAGCATAACTCACCCAAGTCGGTCGTTACCGTAAAGCATCATTTTTGCCAATCAAAAAAGTCCTTGGGCGCCGGCCGCCATGTATTACTAGAGTCAATTAGGCTGGGCGTCGTGCCAGATCAGACCTTGGTTTCTGATCGATGTGAAATCAATGTTTAATTTTCACTTGGTGCGACAGCTGCCTTTGATCCATGTGGTCTAAGCTCACTGAAAGTGCATAGATAAGGTCACTCAGAACAAAAGTCGAACAGGGAGTAGCATCACAGCAAGCAGCATGTTGAGCGGAGTAGATTCCGGGAGGCTTTGTTTGCATTGGCCCAAGCCTCGTGTAGAGAGACTATGAAGAGAAAGGAGAAACTGCGCATTTTACCAATCCTAGGCGCGGTTAATCCCACGCCTCCCGTTGCCTGAGCGCTGAACCAGGGAGGGGATGGACGGGCGAAGAAAGACAATAGGCTCCATCCCCTTGGGGCAAGCTGTCAATCGCTCAGCGATTTGCGATAAACCGCCCCACTGAATCGCCTTCAGTGGATGATGCGTTTTGGGCCCTGACTGATCGAACCGATCCATAAACAGGGGTAGACAGAGATGATATGAAGACGTTAGGGGAAAGCGGGAGCAAGGATGGCATGTGCATTTTGACCTGAGCATTGAACAGGGCACAGCCTTCCTCTCGGAGTGCTGTAATGAACAAAGCAATGCTGAAATCCCTCTGGGGGCCAGCTGGTAATGTAGCAATCTCCCGAAAGAAATCACCCCACTGAGCTCGAAAGCAGTGGTAGACGCATTTTGAGCCCTGGGCGTTCAACAGGGAGATGAAGTTGGTCCGCAGACAAGGTGGGAGTCGGGAGAGTAGAAAGAGCACAGCTCGTTAGGGCGGTTGCGTGTGCAATTCGACCTGAGCATTGAACAGGGCACATTTTATCAAGGAGTGCTGAACCCGGTCAGCACAAAGTGCCTCCGGCTGTTTTGAAGGAACGGGATGTCAGTGGTCCAAGAGGCAATTCCTTGACGCGAATCGCTCCAGATCCTAAGGGCGTGGGAAATAGGGAAGAAGAGACAGCCCGTTTTGTTGTCGAAGCATGAGGGCTGACCAGGACACATTTTTGCTTCGGAGTGCTGAACCGGCTGGATAGTAGGTAATGATGGTAAGCACAAAGTGCCACCGGCTGTTATGAAGAGATCGAACGCCAGCAGTCCAAGAAGCAATCCTTTGACGAGGATCGCACCTGAATCCAAGGACGTGGAAGATAGGGAGGAAGAGATGTTGCCCATTTGTTTGTAGGCCTGAGGGCTGAACAGGCTTTTCGGGACGCTGGACAGGGAGAGGCTGCGACAATAGAATTCTCCGAAATCGATGTCGAGATGGATTGCCCTGAGGAAAGGTGGAAATGGTGACGAAAATGTTCAATGAAGCGAGGCTCGAGGAGAAATGGAGAACGACGTAGTCGCGAGCCACCGCAGAATCGTAGTCGGCCGTCTTGATGTGTCGGAGTCCGCTTCTAGTTGCATTCTTGCCTTGGAAGCTCGTGTGTTCGAACAAGTCGTGGGGTCTGGCACAAAGCTCTTTGGCCGAGTTGTCGTGGTTTGTCACCTGCTGTTTACCTTGGGAGAGCAGTGAGAGTAGAGTAAAGACGCGACGATGGCGTCCACACGCTTCCAGTCCTCTCTCTGCTCTGGAGAAGTAGTCTGGGGAGGATTCTTGTTGTTGCATGCCTCCACTGCGCCGTCAGGAGAGACAGCTTCCACTGCGCCACCTGGAGGGAAGGTCAAGTCGGGCTGCAGTGAGGAAGAGCTCGGGTGCGGTGGAATATAAATCACTGCCAGCAGACATCCAAGTGAAGTGAGGTAGATCTTGCTTGAGGCCTCAATTCGTGTTATATTGTTCAGTCGCAACCCGCATGGCTCTCATGAGACGCTGAACACAGAATGGAAGCGAAAGCACCTGAAGAGGCTGTTGTAAAGGAGTAGAAGTTGTGAAAGGCCTCAAGTCGCGAGGCTGGGTCCTTGCTCTGCATGGCCTTGAGACCTCTCAGTGTCGCTTCGAGTCTCCAGGGTGGCCCCCTGTGCTCCCATTCTGCTTGAAAGCCTTCGCATTCGCATTTTGCACAGTCAAGTATCCAGGGTTTTCTGTGCTATCGGTGGCTTTTGACTCGGCGCTCGAAGAGAGTGAAGAGGTGGAAAGAGGACGCCGTAGGGGTGGAGAATGAGAGTGCAATAGCTGCGGCTGGTGAGCTCAGACCAAAACATTTAGAGGTAATGTACTTACGTGACAAATCGAGCTGAAGCCCCAATGGATCATAATTCAGGCAGTAAGTTGAACGCAACGAGAGACATTGCGTCTGAAGAGATTGCTGGCGTGCGCAGAGCGCGAGGGTGAAAATTGGGCGAAGATGCCTGGGTCCAGGCTTGTGGCAGCGAGACTGCAAGCCGGGAAGAGGTGGTGAAGGTGTTGGTGAAGAGGAAAGAGGATATTTCAATCGTGGAGTTGCTTTGACGTGGTGGGTGAACGCATGCGGCACTACTCCTGTTCTGGACATGCACCTCCCCGGCGGGCAGGTGCGGTCGAGAAGATAATCCAGGCTGGTCGACCTCCGGGTCGTTTTGCTCCATGTGTCCTACCCATGGCTGCCATATCAGTGTCAACCTCGACCTCTTTCCTGTTAGAGCCTCACTTCTACCCACTAGCGCACTCTGAGGATTTCAAATCAAGTGGAAGACTTCTCGCTATTCGTAAAACAATCTCTATGTACAATATCTACATATCCATGAAATGCTTCTCATCACATCGTCAAAGCGTCAAAGACTTTACAACGCAAACAAAACAGCCAGAGCAGCGGCAGTTGTACCAAATAGTAGACTGCTACCCGCTCCCACAGCTGGCGCGGCGTTCTTCTTTTTGCCATTCGAGGTCGAGTTGGCCGAGTCCGCCGTGCCATTCGTGACGGAATCCTTGACACACTGGCCCTTGCCCCACATGACATCGTACACCTTCTCCCAGGACTTTGTCGGGTCGAAGATCATCTGCGGCGTGTAAAAGATGCGGCACTCTGCCGGCTCGTACACGAATTGAAGGGGCGTCTGCGTGGTATCTCCCTGCCTCAGGTTGTCCCTGTAGTTGATCGCCGCGGCGAGTCCGCCCGTCGAGACGCTGGCAGCGGCCCGGATGAACACTTGCGTAAGGTTCGCCAGAGTGTCGACGCCAGAGCTGGTCAGCAACTCATACTCGGCATCCGAAGTTGCAAGCATCTCAACGGCGGCTGCCTTGTATGCCAGAGTCGACCACGAAATAGTCTCAGCACCCTTGGTTCCTCCAACAGCCTGCATGGCGCCGTACTGGCTGCGGCCACCAATGACAACTTGTTTGACCTTGCCTTGAGTCTTTGCCAACTCGGTAAAGATTGCACAGGTGGAAGAGCAGTATCCATCCTGCAAGAGAACAATGTTCTCCGCCGCAAAAGGCTGCGCGGCAACGTTGTTGTTGCCCTCATACCCGGAGACCTCGAACTCGTCGTCTCCAATGGATAGGGGGTCAGAAAAGTTGGTGCGAACGATGCTCGTGAAGTTGTCGCCGTTGAATTGGTGGGGTCCAAAAAGATCAGCCCAGTTCGCAAAGTCGTTGTTGTCGGCATTGAGACTGGTGTTGACCGAGAATTCAGCAATGAGTGCACCGTCTCCGACGAGGCCGGTGTCAAGAAGGGTAGTGTTGCCCGTGACGTTGCTGCTGTCTGCCCATGAGGTGGTGATTTGACCCATGGCATTGAAGGCATTGTTTGCGCGCCAGCGAGTACCTCCGTATGGCTGAGCAGACGGGAACAATTGCTTGAACAAGTCGTAGCCCAGTTCCGTTGCTCCTCCACCGTTGGCGCGGAGGTCAATGATGAGGTACTTCTTCGAAGCCTTCACTGCATCGGCCAGGAACGTTCGCACGGCCTTTTGGAAATCTTCTGGGTCAGTGGGCAGGAAGGAGGGAATGCTGAGGACGGCGACATTTTGGTATCCAGTGTCGTTGAGGTAGTAGCCAGCTGCAACATTGTCATCGGTCTTGACGACAGGGTAGGGGTATCCTGTCGCAGTAGGCGCAGCAGGCATGTCGCCAGTTGCGGATGTGTAGCTGCTGAGGTCGAGGGAGTTGTCTCCTCCTGTGCAAAACTTCTTGAAGAAAGAAGAACCGGTGGTGACTCCGGTAAAATCCGCGGCAAGTAAAGCAATGTTGTCAATGCTTGTCTTCGTTCCATTCTCATGGACGAGCTCGGTCACGTCTCCGTCGTACGTGGCCTGCCCCGTCAGGCCCGTGAATGTGCCGCCTTGGTCGGATGCACCGTAGGATCGCTTGGCGATGTTGAAAAACAGGTTGTTGTACCTGGCATCAGGGTCGTGGAAGCCACCATCAGCCGAGGCGAGGTCGTTCAAATAGTCGTTGACGGGACGTCCATTGATTGTTTTGATCGCCGAGGCATTGAACTTGGCGCCTTCATTGACTTCGGCGAGATCGGCTGTCCAATGATCAGTCAAGCCCCAGCGATACCATTCCCATGTACTTACTGTAAAGAAACACCCCAGGGAGTGATGAACCATCAAGAGAGACTGAGACCAGACCTCCGACTCTTCCAAAGATTATCACTCCCGCCATATCGGAAACGTAGGAAAGATGGCCATCATCTGATGGAGTCAGCTAGGTATCTTGACCATACAATCTAGGTGTACTCACAAGCCTTGTCCAACAGATTTGAGATATCAAGCTGAACATCGTAGTCATTGGTATATCCTCCCTGGTTCACGGTGTCCGATATGTTCTGGAGTCCGGCTTTGAGATCAATTGAAGGGTTGCTGTAGCCGTTCGGAGGGTTCTTAAGATATGCGAGTGTCGACTGCCAATCGAGGATCTCGGAAATCTCATTAACCAAATTCGAATCACCATTCTTGTCTACAGGCACACTTTTGAGGCACTGATAACCAAGAGACGCCGGAATGAGCGGGACGCCCGTTGCTTCGACCAAGGAAGTGAAAGACGCGCTGACTGCGGCACAAGGCTGGCTGTATGAAGAAGCTGCTGTTGCTGAAGGGGTCGCAGTAATCGTGATGGGTACAGAGACGATTCCACTGGAGTGCGCAGCGGCTGCTTGGTGCAGGAGGACTGCAAGGACTGTTGCTTCGAAACGCATGACTGCCAACAAAGGAAAGAACGATGGAAACTTTTCTCGTGCGACAAGAACATCGTGAAGACAGAGGCGCCTTTATATTCAAGCCACTCGTGTTGGTGATGCCATGCTCGCCCCATGTGGATGTTGCCGTGGATGCTCCACAGCTTGGCTCAGTTTGCAGCTAGCGTCATTTTGACAGTGGTCGGTTACTCTTTGTTGGAGATTTGGGGCTTGGGGGGCTGATACTGGACTACCGACGGAAAAAATCCATTGGAGGGCGAAGCAGTGGAATGCTGCGAGAAGAGGCTCGTCCTAGGCTGCAATGGGATCTGGAGCGTCCACAAGGTCTGTGCGAGATGATCAGCGTTACCATTAAGGAAAGGCATATCCGTAGTACGAAGGAAGCGAAGCCCCCACGAGGAAACAAGCATCCTTCATTAAAGCGCTAAAAATATGGTGAACTGAACCAAAGTGAATGGGACTGTTGAAGACAGTAGATTCAGAAAATATAGAATTAGAATCATCGTATGCTGCGTGACTGTTGGCTAGCTAGACTGTCTGAATAAAAGTGTTGAAAAGCGATTCAGTTGGCTGATCTAGCAAGTGTGGGCCCATCTTTGCGGAGAGCGTTTCCAGGAGTACTGCATGTAAGCCATTTCTAGCGCCAAGATCTGGTGCCGAGATCTGGGGGTCAGAAAAGGATTCTGATTCGGGTTGAGCCTCAAAGAGAATCTGCAAAAGGGTGATTGACAGCGATGCTGGACCCCAGAGGATGGACAGCACAGTATACTGAAGTGGCCATGCGGTTGTCTGCCTGGAGAAGGAACAAGGCTGAATCATGATCTGTCCGACAGACCTGCGCTGGTGGGGGCGACCACACTGGGCCCCATGTTGGTGCGCCCCAAGCTTCAGCCACCACTCACACATGATCTGAGAGCAAGCGAAGGCGACAATGCTAAATTTAACCATAAGCAGCCAAGACCCTGATCAACTTACAAAAACGCGCCTCTCGCAACGTCAATCAACTGCTTTCAAAACTTCGCCTTCGAGTTTGCCAACCTCGGGAAAAGACTGAGAGCATTCTTGAAATAAATCTTCTCCCTCAAGTTATCGTCCATATGATAGCCGTCAACATCTTGACTGTAAGAAAGAACAGTCTGACGGGGTGCGTAAGGGAAGTCGCTCCCAAAAAGCAGATGTTCGTGCGGGACGAAATCAAGGACAAGGCGAAGCTGATTGGGATCCGTCAAGGCAAGATCGTAGTAGAATGACTTTGCGTCCTCGACGATTTCCTTGGCTGGCTTCTTTGCGTTTGGGACGCTCGAGGCAGCCAATGTCGCTCTCTTCGAGAGCCAAGGGAGGTTGCCACCACTATGGCTGAGAATGACTTTGCAACGAGAGTACTCTCTTTTGGTATTCGATAGGATGAGATCGAGCGCTGTCCTTGTAGTTTCGTGGGGGAAATCTATCAGGGGAGCTGGCATGGCTGAATTGACGGGAGTGGGATCCGCGGGGTGTGTTGGGTGGATGAAGACCACGGCACGTCGCTGATCAAGCAGCTCCCAGACCTTCTTGAACTTTTCGTGGCCAAGGTAATAGTTTCCATCGCCGTATCGCGTCATCAGAACAATGCCGTCAGCCTGGAGATGGTCGAGGGCGTGTTGGATTTCCCCCAAAGCGCCTTCAAGATCATCCCAAAGATCAGGAACACTTGCGAAGAAGCCGAAGCGCTCGGGCTGCTGGTTGCGCAACTGTGCGCCATATGTGTTGATCTTTCGGGCGAGGTCCCTGGATGCGGCACCTTTGACAATACCAGGTCCTGGTGCTGTGACGGAAAAAATAGCCGTCTTCGTGCCTACTTCCTCCATGATGTTCTGAGACGTGCTTGGAGACCATTTGGGAAGGATCCATCCGGAAGGGTCGCCCCCAGGCGCCGCATTGAGAGCTAGACTTGGATTTAGACAAGCTATGGACGTGTGGAATAGCAACATACCATCCTCGAAGGCCGGGGGCACAAAGTGGTGGTGTGTATCGATTTTCTTGGGGAGGACCATGATTGAGGGGTCGTTCGAATGTTCTTGCGTTCGATTGTAGAGAGAAATTCCTTGGACAAGCAAGCCCCTAAGGTTATATATCGATTTGATCGGCCTCGCGGTGTGAGGAGATTCCGGATTCAGCTCTCATCATAAATGCGGGGCAAGGACGCGCTGTCATCGGAAGCGGTCCCTAGTTTCTGTCGGTCTCACTGCGCGACGGCGTGGTACCTGAGCCTGGATTAGTTAGCTGCCGACTTTGGGCTCTCACATGCGTGATGCCCAAGGTTCATCCCTCATCATGGCATCATCACCATCGCAATGTGCTCTTTCAACAAGTCAGCCAGAACATCAATGGCGAAGAAGATCGGCAAAACGCCTGTGCAGTGGACAGCTGGGCGCGACTTGACAGGAAGCGGTGTCCTGCTCGGCCGAGGAAGGTTCTGTGATGACACGGATTAGCGACCCGAGTGCCGGTTCCGACGGGTTTCGGGAACGGAAAGGCGGCCCCGCCCGTCCTAACCTGTATCCCGCCGCTAGCTCAAAAGGGAAGTGGCAGTCAATTTCCTTCAATTTCGTCATCTACTTACCAACCCATGAAACATCATAAACCCTACTCGATCACCTTGTTAGCCAATCGACCAAACTCCGTCTCCACGCATAGCCTTTCCATATCTTCAACGCTCAACTGCACCAGCACTTCCCAATCAGCATCTCCTTTAGTTCCCCCTTTACGCGGCAAGATATTGCAAGCGCCCTCGCTCGCACTCCACGGCTTCCGAACATACTGTGCACAGCCTGTGGTTGTCCCAGGTATTGCAAAGTCAACGTCGGCGCCGAAATTGACCCATGAGCTCAGGAAGATTCCAGTGTCTGGCATATCCAAAGCACGCCAAAAGGCGTGGAGAGTCGAGCTGGGATCTTGCAGCGAGGCCCATAGATCGAGTCGCTGCTGAGCGTAGTCTTTGTCGACTTCCTGGATCGCAGCGCGGATATTGAGAGCTGCTTTCGCAACAGTAGCAATCTTGAGAAGGTCGTCAGGAAGCTCCTCGAGACAATCCGTTTCACTGGAATTTAAAAGACCACCCAGACGAGCCGAAGCGAAAGGCTGAAGGAATGCATTGCCGAAATAAGACTGTGGTAGAGAAAATTGCCTTCGAGCATTGACCGACTGCGAAAACTTGACATTTGTAGATGGCGAGAGCCTTCTAGCTCGCACTTGCATGACGCTGACCCATAAGAGAGCGCAAAGACAGTCACTCGTGGACGCCCATGCATCGGATGCCGTAGTTTGCAAGTATTTCATAACAGAATCCTTGAGCTCGGCGATGCGGTGCGCGTCGAAGACGAACACACGGCCTGTAGCTTGGCGCGTGAGAGGCGGAGGAGGCGTGTTGTCGTATCTGTACTCTGGACATGTATGTACATTGATGTTGGTTGATTTTGATCTACAAAGGTCGACAAATTCTCGGGATTGTACATGTAAATCTGAAGAACTTGTCAGCCGCGTCCTGGAGCAGATTGGCAAAGAGAGACTTACTCTTAAAAGTAGGAGTGTCCATCCGCATGTTGCGGCCGAAGCACTCAAAAATCGCGTCCTTAGAAACGCCATCTAGGACAGTGTGGCTTAAAGTAAAGCATAGAATTAGGCCGCCCTCCAAGAAATTTACCTGAAGACCAAATACCGGGTAAGCCTGTCCAGGCTTGGAGTTCCAAGGCAATGAAGAGAGACTTCCAGTCTTCAGCTCACTCTGTGGCATACCTCGAGCAAGGAGCTCTTGATAGTTTGCAGAGAGCCATTGCATTGCGAAGAGGTGAGTCCCATACAGCGGACGTGGTAACGGAGTCTGATAGCGCACTGATTTCAAATTGTGCTTTGAGTCCGGATCCTGCCCAGGAATTACCATGCCAGCCAGGACCGGCCATTGTGCGATAGTGGCTTCGAGTGCATGATGTAGTCCATACAAGGCGGGCCCGGTGCTCCTGTGGTCAAATTCGAAGCAAAAAAGCTGGCGAATATAAAAGTGTGGAGAAGTCTGATCTAGTATAGATAACTCCATTGTCTTCTCGGTGACGGGCCCCAGAAGGAAGGATTCCTATTCAAGTTTGGAGGCAGATTGAGAGTGGTGGGCGAGGAGATAGTGGCGTTGGCGGTTTGAGGTCTGTATCTGCCGTGGTAGTCCTGAAAATAAGAAGATTTATACATGGTTGCCCGGAACATTCGACTCTGCCCGGCATGATGGTCTGGACAAGTCACCAGACCTGCCAAGTCAATGCTACTTACCGTGCAATGCATCAGCAATGAGTAGACTTGGTCATGCCCAGAGAGATTCTTCTCCAGCAGTCAACTTCGAGAACTGATATCTAAAGACCTACATATTCATGAACATGTTGATGAGTTGGCTTCTTTATGAACCCCAAATCGACAGCGCCAGAATAACGTCAACAGTCGACGTGGACAATCCTTGTCAGTTACACACAGGCAAACAGAATCCAACAGACAAAAGGTGTGAGATTCCTGTACACATATACAAAGTTTGGCTGCTATGTGGACTCACGCGAACAGAATGCTGGCAGCGCCGAGCTCGAAAGACAACTCCAAAGACGCATAGGTTGCCAACAAGGCGCCAGCAAGTCCCGTGAAACTGCGCCAGAGGTTGTACTTGCCCCACAGACGAACCATCTCTTTGGTGCTTGTCGCTCTCTCAATCTCGAGTGTCCGGGCCTCGCCCTTTGCTAATCCTTCTGCCCTTGTAACCTCGGCCGATTCTGGGGCCAGCTTGACCGCGCGGAGGCACAGCGCGCCGAGAAGCGACCGCATATGGACGAAGGTGTGGACCAGTATGACCGAGGGAAGCAGCACCGCCGCCGCGATGTACTTGTTGCGGGCGCTTGTGGAGTAGGGGTTGGAAAGCCAGGCAAGAGAGCCAAACGAGACCGCGGACAAAGCGCAAACGGGTCCGCTCACGCGATAACCCGTGTTGTAGCCCTTCCGCCAGCGAGCGATCAGCAGTCTCTCTTCTTCAGAGGTGTCGGGACTTTGGAAGAGGATGCCCGGGATAAGGGCAAACGAGTAGGTCCAGTTGAAGCCTTGCACTCGGTTAGCGAGGCGGGGAACACAAGACGAGGGGGAACCTTGTCAATAACCCACCTGCGAATGCTGTCGCCGCCGTGATGCCCACGGTCTGAGCAACCTTGATCCCATCGATATTCATCGTTGCAGCACGTCTGGAGGTTGAAATGTCCTGTCAAGAGATGGAAGGAAGACTGAAGCGACCGAGACCAAGGGCGGCAGGCGTGGTCAGCAGCTCACCCCGCACGCCGACAAAGAAAAGGAAAACAAAACAACAGCCACCCGTTCATCTTGTTGAGGAGTCGCGCTGAAAATTGTGCTCCAAGGACCGCGATTTCACTACGCCATCTCATGTACCGACCATCTCGACTTCTCTGGCATCTCATGCACCGTCTCTGCCGGCCCTGCAGGCTTCTCGTGGATGAGACCATCACTGGACAGCTCCTGCCTGTACGCATCAGGAGGCGCTTCAGCCATGAGACTGCCATCAAGCTCTTCGCGCGCGCTGTCTGGATGCAATTCGTTGGCCGGGGAGTCCGGGTCGTCCTTACCCGCCTCAGCCTCGCCAGCTGCCTGGGCCTTCCGAGCCAACTTGATCTTCCTAAGCCAAAGCAATATTCCCCCGAGAATCAGTGCCAGACCGGCTAAACCGCCCAGAAGCCCGCCAGCAATTGCTCCTGCGTGGTCCGATGGATCTGAACTGGCTGAATTTGATGCTGTCGCAGCGGAAGAGCTTATGCTGGAGCTCGAGCCTGATGGCGGGACGTATGTGTCTCTGGCAATCGTCTTGTCGAAGATGCTTTCCAACTTGGTCGAGTTCCATCCTCCCTGAGGAGCTGTCACGTTGGCACCACCCGTCGAGCTGTGCGTCATTAGCTCCCTGGTCCACATCGAGAGAATTTCAGCACTCACTTTCCGCCAACAACGTTGTACACTGCCGCAGGTACTTCGTACGTTTTGTTGGTGTAAAACTCGGTAGTCCAGGTGTACGACGAGGTATCCAGCACCTTGATTGGAGGGTGTCCAGTAGCGTTGCACTGATCGTTCAAGGAAGTCCCGTTCGCATACGCCTCGCCTCCGACAACGAGGAGCTGCGCGTCATTCCAAACCTCACAATGGTGACGGTGCCTCCCGGCGTACTGATTTTCGGCAGTATCTGGATCCCCTGTGGCGTTGATTTTGATCCAACGAAATGCCGGAATGCTCAAGACGTAGACATCGTTCAGAGCGATCGTGTTCTCCTGGCTCCATCCGCCGTGGATGGTAATTTGAAAGCTTGAATCATCAGCAGCTGCACTCAATCCCGCACAAAACTCGGTGCGAGGCGGCGGTATGTCTCCCTCCGCTGTGACGTTGTACCAAACGCCACTGGAGATGTCATACAACCAGATCGAAGACATGTCGCGTTCGTTCCAATACGTGACGCCGCTGGAGTCCTGGTATGAGTCGATGGTATCATCGCCTCCAAAGCTTACCAGAACGCCAGACTCACCCTTCCTCAGGTAGACCATGACGCCCTTCAGCGTGGACAGACCTTGGTTGCTTTTGGAGTCCAGCGTCAAGGTGTCGGAATTATTGGTGTCCAGGACGATCATTAAATTGTTGGCACCTTCGAAATCAACTCTCCATCCACCGGTGAACCACGAGCGACCAGTGGCGGGATCGCTGGCTGCAATGCCTTCTGTGTTGTCGCCAAAAACGATTGTCCCGGAATCGAGGGGCGCAAGTGCCCAGGAGTCCGAGGTAGTGTTGTACGACCAAAGGGAGTTGTTGGTTCCTTTTATCGCATCGCCAACGAAGCCTCCGTAGGCATACATGTTGGTGTGGTCGTGGAAGAATACCCCTGAAGCGCCTCCTTCGACCTCTCTTTCACCAGTGGAAAGACTCACTGAGGGCAATTCAGACTGGGACAGGGTATCAGAACCCAGCATGCCGTCCACTGCAAAGTCATTTTCTAGGTCTAGCCAGTACATGTACGACCTGGCGGAAAGTCAGGACTCGGATATCCAAGAAGGGACCTGCAAACATACGTGTTATGCCAGGCCTCATTGTCGGCGAAAGCTTTTGACGTCAGTATCATTTAACCTTTCGACTAACACTTGGAATACATACTATAGTTACCGGAAGCCCAAAATAGCCGATTATCGACGAGGGCGAGCCTGTGCCCTGTTATTCCACACATGCTGCCGGTCGACTCTGCGGCGGCGGCGACCGCCGCAAACGTTGCGAGGACGACGGGATGCAACGAGGTCTTCATCTTCGTCGTTCGAAGCTCTTCAGCATTGGTGTTAGAGATGTCGCGTGGGCGGATGGGTCTATCTCCGGTGCTCGTGTCTGGGCAAGGTCTCCAAGTAGTCGTTGCGCTCAAGCAGCAGGGACGAAGAAGGGAACGACGGGGCGCGTAAATCGTTCAATTCACCAGTCCAGGGGCCAGTAATAGGAAGAGGCTGGATTCGGAGTACCTGGCAGGATCCCCGCGGCGTCAAGAAAACAACAGACCGTTGTGGTTTGCGGGAAGGGCGCCACAAAAGGCGGGAGTGGTGAGAGGTCTGTCTCACAGCAGAAGGAATCGCTTGCATGCACGGTTCCTATTATTCGGATGTTGGTTGAACCACTCGGACTACAATTGGGCTCGTTGCCTTCGGCACAGATTCCTATTCGAGACGAAACGGTGCGTTTGGGGTGGGGGCGGAGACTCTAATTGCCAATCTATACCAAAGAGGCGAATATGGAGACGATCCGACCCGCTCGACCAACAAGCCGAAGAAGCTTAACTTTGTTTCGCAGTGCTCCAGAAGCTTGCAGTGCTTTGCGAAGATCCAGAGACCTGTTTAACCTCGACCCCTGGAAAAGGGATAGCATATGTGCGACCTCACGTCGAATCTTGCCGCCTCGATTCTACCATAGAAGACGGGAAATTCGGCAATGCTGCCTGCAGTGAAGCGAGTCAGAGTGGTACGGAGTACCGGTACTAAGTCCGCGGCAGTTACACCCCAAAAATATCCTCGCAGTTTGGGGTCCATGACGGCATTTGTTTCTCCACCTCAACAATGCGTATTTCGACTTCGCTTCGAGCTCAGCCAGCGACAGTGGCATGGAACATTCGTCGAGGAAACCCAGATATAAAGCGCAAGCTGTTCTGGGTCTCGGCGCTGAACAGTAACGATTGGCACTGCAGCGGTGTGCCGTGAATCGTTCGTCATCACATCGCCAACATGTTCTCGTTTGGGCGCACCTCCCTGGCTACTTTGGCATATGCATCATTATCTGCCGCCGAGCTGAAGAATGTCTTTGCACATTACATGGTACTTCTCAAAAGCTTTTATGCCTCGAGCAACTGCTGATCACTCGATAGGTCGGTGGCATGTCCGGTATCGAACAAGCCCGGAGCGATGTTCAGCTAGCGAAGCAAATTGGCTTCGATGCATTTGCTCTCAATATTCAAAACACGGTCAATCCGTGGTCTCTGAATGCTACACAATGGCTCTTCGATGCCGCTTACGAAAATGACTTTCACCTCTTTTTTTCATTCGACATGGCAGTCCTGACCAACATCTCGACTTTTCTGCCACTGCTTAGAACCTATGCAGCGAACGAGTCGTACTACACCCACAACGACCTGCCCTTCGTCAGCACATTCAATGGTGCCACGCTAAATTTTGGCTACGACTCGCCAAACGCTGGATGGCAGGCAGAGTTCAAACAAGCACTTGCTGATGACGGCATTACCCCCTTTTTCATCCCCGACTTTGACGACTGGGGCGGATCAGGATATACGGCCGACTTCTTCAGCTCTTACGACGTCGTTGATGGTGTGCTCAGTTGGGAGACGGCGTGGCCGACCACTGATACCAACTCGGGAAATGTCTCCTCGGCCGTCGACGAAGGAAGTCAGAGTGCGGCGCATGCAGTGAGCAAGCCGTACATGATGCGTAAGTCCTCCAATTCAACAGTTTCCTCGCCATTTTTCTGATCTTGTACAGCTCTCTCTACCCTCCAATTCAAGCACATCACCGACTCGGGCAACTGGTACAGACGCGGAGAGCTCAACTTGCCGCAACGCATGGCGCAAGCGCTCGCCCTGCAGCCCGACTTCATCGAGGTCATTACATGGAATGATGCCGGAGAGTCCCACTACATCGGAAACGTGTGGAGC
Source organism: Phyllosticta capitalensis (assembly GCF_038381095.1). Classification (NCBI taxonomy): domain Eukaryota; kingdom Fungi; phylum Ascomycota; class Dothideomycetes; order Botryosphaeriales; family Phyllostictaceae; genus Phyllosticta; species Phyllosticta capitalensis. The sequence continues at coordinate 585,227 of NW_027117444.1, read as the reverse complement.
GAAAGCATCTCGTCGTCGCCGGACATCAAAGCCTACGCCGACGGCTACGACCACAGCGCCTGGCAAGACGTCATCGCGCCCTTCATCACTGCGTACAAGAACGGCCTCACCGACGTGTCAGGCATCACGCCATTTGGAGACTTTGCTGGTGCCTTCTGGTACCGCACGATCCTGGCCAACGCCAGCTGTTCGGGCGACTCGATGGGGAAGCCGAGTGGGTGGGAGAACGCGCTTGATGCGGTCAATTTTGCAGCCTTGCTACCTGAGGACACCGAGGCAACGATCAAGGTGTACAGTGGAGGGAATCTGGTGGCCTCGTTTGCAGGCGTCGCGGGATTGAATGCGCAGAGCGTGCCGGACATTCAGCTGGGGGCTCAAAAGGTTGAGTTGGTTTCGTCGGATGGGACGGTGTTGGGCGCCGGGAGCAGCACCGTCGATGTGGCTGCTGATACTGACTCTACGTGCAATTTCAACTATCAAGTTGTTCACATTGCGTAGTATTGCAGTCGAGATTCAATTCAAATTTTGCCCCCTGCATCTACACACGAAAAACTTTTCATGACCAGCTCGCGAGAGACAATTAAAAAACGTATTTTTGCACCAAAGCTACATATTTAAAGTTATCCTTGGCCTGTCATTACTTCTTTGAAAACGTTAGATCCACTCCGAACTCAAACCAAACGAACCAGACCCAGCGTCCATATTAATCCCATCCACACCAGCGACGAGCTCGACGACGAAACCACCCTCAGCGGCGCAGCGGCGCCCGAACTCGAGCTGCTGGCCGCAGAGCCAGTCGCAGTCGCCGATCCCGACCCCGACCCGGTGCCCCCCAAGCCGCTGATAATGGCACCACCAAGGCCAGAAGAGGAGGTCGTCTTAGCGGCAGCTGACGTGCCGCTCTGTCCCAACGTCGTCGTCTTGCCGTCGACGACCAAGGCCGTCTTGCCATCGGAGGTCTGCAGGGCGATGGTCGTCTTCGAGGACCCGCTTCCAATGGTGATGGTTGCGCCTGGCGTCAGAGTCTGGCCATTCACGATGATTTGAGATTGAGCGTTGCGCGAAATTGTGGCACCGGCTGCGGTTGTGGCGAAATAGGACGTGCTGCCCGGTAGATTGGTCGTCTTGTCGCCGACAACGAGCTGTACCTGGCCATTGGCCGCTGTCTGGAGGCTGACGACTGTTTTCGATGCACCTGAACCGAGCGTGATGGAGCCGCCCGTCAACGTTTGGCCGTCGACAACGAGTTGAGATGCGGAGTTAGCAGTGAAAGTTTGGCCACCGACAGTGATGACTTGTCCTGCAGTGAGGCCACTGCCAGCACTGGCGGTGGGAAGAGCTGCGGTGTTTCCGTCAACGACTAGTTGAGTCTGGCCGCTAGAACCAGTTTGTAGGGCGACTACTTCGCCTGATCCAAGAGTAATGGACGATCCGCTGGACAAAGTCTGGCCATCAATTACCAGCTGAGATGCGGAATTGGCAGTGAAAGTTTGGCCGCCCACGGTGATGGCTTGTCCTGCAGTAAGGCCACTGCCAGCACTGGCGGTGGGAAGAGCTGCGGTCGTTCCATCCACTACGAGTTGAGTTTGGCCGCTGGAGCCGGTTTGCAGGGCCACCACTTCGCCTGATCCGAGAGTAATGGAGGACCCGCTCGACAAAGTCTGGCCATCAATCACAAGCTGAGAAGCGGAGTTTGCAGTGAAAGTTTGACCACCGACGGTAATGAACGCTCCAGCAGAGAGTCCTGAAGATCCGGCGCTGGCAGTTGGAAGAGCTGTGGTTGTCCCATCGACGACCAGTTGAGCCTGGCCACTGGAGCCAGTTTGGAGTGCGACGACTTCACCTGATCCTAGAGTGACGGACGAGCCGCCAACCGCAAGGGTCTGGCCATCGACTACAAGTTGCGATGCAGAGTTTGCAGAGTAGGTTTGGCCGCCAACAGTAACGACTGCGCCTGGCGAAAGAGCAGCAGCCCCTGATGATCCGCCGGCACTGGCTGTGGGAAGAGTCGTGGTCGTGCCATCTGCGATGAGTTGCGTGACGCCGTTGCTGGTTTGAAGCTGGACCACAGCGGCAGATTCTCCTGATCCGATTGTTACGGCAGAACCCGGTGCTAGGGTTTGGCTGCCGACGACTACCTCACCCTGTGCGTTTTGAGAAAGAGTTGATCCCTGAATCACTGTCTGCAAAGGAACCTGCGCAGAGCTGGGAGCAAGTTGTCCAACGTCGAGCGTGCTGCCCCCAGCGACCAACTCAGTCGCGCCATTGTTGGTCTGGATGGAATACACTTGCGCATCGTCGCCCGAGCCGACTGTCACAGCTGACCCTGCGCTGGCTTGCAGCGTCTGGCCTCCGACGACAATATCTGAGTTTCCGTTTTGCGATACCGTGGCGCCGGCAAAGGTTGCCACAGCGGGGGCTGCTGCTGAGGGGGCTTGAGTGATCGAAGGGACATTGAAAGTCTGACTTCCTCCAACGGCGAGCTGAGTCGTGCCTCCATTGGTTTGAAGGACTACGGCAGTGGTGGAGTCTCCGGAGCCGAGTATGACAGAGGATCTATAGACATCAGATCAGTATAGTTTTGGATGTGCATAAGAAACTCGATTCTTACCCTGCTTGGAGCGTTTGGCCGCCAGCCACCAGATTTGACGAAGCATCCTGAGAGATCGCAATCCCTCCTGCGGTGACCGCTGCTGCTGGCGCTGAGTCGGATTGGACCGCAACTGGTGCCGGTTGTGTGCCTTGCGCGGCTGTCGTAGCAGCGGGCTCAGGGGATGCTCCAGTCGCAGTGATGGCACCGACCAGACCACTTATCAAAGCTGCTGTCGTTGGATTTGCTGTAGCAGAATCTTCAGATGGTTGCGCGTCCGGAAGAGTGGTAGCCGCTGCCACAGATTTGACGACCGTTGACTCGGTCTCTATGCTCTTCAGGCTCTTGTCGGTAGCCACTGACTTGTCACCAACGATATTGGGTGATTGTGGATTTGTGGTAAGAGGCTTCAGTGTCGTATCAGAGGCAACAGACTTTGCTGCTGTGGAAGCTGGGACTGTCGTCGGGCTGTCGGCAGATTTGGAGGTAGACTTGATTGCAGACTTGACGGTAGACTTGGAGGAACTCGACGAAGGGGCGCTATCATCGTGGATGGTACTTGTTGCAATCAGGAATGAAGCCGTCTTGAAAGCGGCTGCAGGGGCTGCCGTCTGAATGGAATCGGGGTTCGGTGGAACTGGCGTGGGACCAAATGAGCATTGTTCGATGACTCCGTCAGTGTTTCCAGGCGGTACACCTGTAAGCTTCTCTGTGTCGGCATAGTCAAGTTTGTAGAGATAGCCGAGTGGATCCTCTGCGTCTGGCGTAGGTTGATTCGGCCCAAAAGGTTGCACCGAGGTGAAATTCACACTGGCTCCCGTTGCAACAGTGTGGTAGCTGATGACGGTCGTAGTCTTCGTAGCAGTGGTTTTTGACAAAGTTGACGTAGACGTAGTGTAGCCAGAAAAGTACCACGGAGCCCAAGAGCAAGTCGTTGCGCCACCGGCAGCAGTCGTAGGAACTATGCCCCACCATTGGTAGCTTTCCAAGTTAGCTCACTCCAAAATCATAAAAGACTTGAATCAGGGGTATGTTGAGAAAGAGTAGATCTGAGAAAGTGGTCTGTGCAGCAGAAAAGAGAAATCACGGATGGAATAGCATATTACGTGGACTTACCTAGAAGGATAACTTGTATACATCGACGGGTACGTGATGTTGGTCGCAAAGGTGCTCCAAACACCATTGACAGGCTCTGTAACAGTCCATTCTTCAATGTGGGTACCGGCAGCATTCGTGGGCGGCAGGGTATAGCCTGAAGGCAAGGCAACATATGAAGTGGACGTGCTGGTGGTGTTGGTCCGGTTGTTAATAATCACGTATGCGACTGCGTATGTCACGGTGGCAGTGACTTGGACTTTCGTCCATGAATACTGGTATGCCGGCGCGACTGTGTACGAGCAGTTGGCATCGCATGCTCCTGCCAAAGTTGTGACTCCGGTTGGCTTCGCCGCTGTTGCGTTGAGGAAGTAGTTTGCTTGAAATCCATGAGCGCAATCCAAGACATCAAGACCGTAGAAACATACAATGCGAAGGCACAAAGGCTGGCCCAGCAAGAACCGAGCTCGCCAACAGGAGAGCCAAGAAGGCAATCATCTTCTACAGCCAAGATTCCAACAAACGAAGGTGGGGTCGAGAAGAAAATCTCTTCCAAGGAAGACGAGATCTTGTCTGGGTAGGACAGAGCAGCGGCGCTGAAGCGAGCGAACAGTTTGGGTCTGGTGGTGGACATGGTCAGTAAATACGAGGTCAACGGTGAATCTTGCACCCATGCAACTCCAGCCGCACAAGCACCCCAACGTGTCTGTCTCATCGTACGAGAATGCGTACCTATCCTTTCCAGGCTGGAGGCGTCCGTTGGCAGGGCGCAGCCTCCGTCTTACTCGGGACTTTACTTAGCTCTGAGGGATGCTTTTAAAAAAGCCCAGCCCAGGGACCAAATTGAAGCTTGACCATAGGCTTGGTGGCACAGTATGTCGATTGGTTATGGCAGGGCACCGTGTAGCGCATCTCACCAATGAAAAGATGCGTGGCGTGTGCTGGCCCCCAAAAGATGGTACTGGATTTCATGCAAGGTCAGCACGGGTGACAGGCTTTTTCCCTGTCTGTGGGTCCACTCTGCTGGTGCCTTCTCGCCGGATACATGTCAATCGGGAATATGGTCTTTTAAAATGCTGAATTGACGACTACACCGCTGGCGTTTATTCGGCCTTTGCGCCTTTAGCCTGGAATTTCGCTTTTAGTCTTTGGATTCTCGCCAGGACAATCCCTTTGAGCCCGCCGCTCTTCCAACCCTCCACCTCGCTGGCCCCCACAAAGCGCCGGACCAGAATATTGAAGATACTTCCAAAGCCCAGTGCCATGACGGTGCTTGTGAGAATAATGACATTGTACGGCATGCTGAAATCCGGCGTAGGCAGGGGGAGAAGGAGGCTGGTTGTCCGCAGGTAGACCTTTTGCGAAGGGTCGTCTCCAGTAGAGATATTCAACAGCCGGATGACGGCAGGCGCCACGTCAAAGCCACGATTCGCGTCGGGAGGATACTCCGTGTAGCGAAGGATCGCTTTCTCAAAGTCATATGTGAGGATCAGGCTGGATGCTGGGGGTACGGATAGCTGGAGCTCCAAGTGCGTCCCTCGGCTGCGGTCCACTGCTGGCCGGTAGTAAATTTCTTTTATGCACTCGGTGCATTCGTGACGCCCAGCATCGTTGGAAATGTAGGCGCGCAAGGTATGCACGTAAGGCTTCATGAACCATGGCAGTGATTCCAAATATACCAAGTCGACAGACGAATCAGGGGAAGGGTTCGTCAGCACAGCCTGAAGTCCGCCACGCTCCTGTCCGTGGCCAGTAATTGAGCGAGCGGCATAGAAGGCAGGCTGTGCCAATGGGATCTCAGCCTCCACATTTTGTTCAGGAAGAAACAAATCAAAGTCGATGCCATCTGTTGTAATTAGTGTGACTCTCATATGAATGCGACAAGACTTACCTGGGAGCTGAAAGCACCTCAACAGTCCATCATCATGCCTGGATTCGGTATATTTGCCTTCCGTCTTGACTTGTACCTCACGGTCTGGCTGAACATTGAGGCACACAGTCTCGGAATTTGTGCCATCACCAGTCAGCGGACAAGCGCCCTTGATGGGATGACCAAATACCTCCTCCAGGCTCCACTGCGGCTCGGAAGCCCTCTTGAGTGGGAAACAAGAGTCATGAGAGTTGTACGGCTTGGACTCATCGCAGGTGATTTCTTCCACAGGAACAGGACGCGGTATGGGATTGTCCCGGGGCCGCTTTGACCTGTCAATATCCAACACCATGTCTACAATCTGTTCAATTTCCAAGATGCACTCGCTGCCATCATCTGGACACACGGGTCTCACGTCAATTGACATGGTCTGCCAAGACGCGTCAAACAGCTTGTGTCCATCGAGAAGACTGGATATGCCAGATTTTCCTTTGCAAGGTAACAGCTTCAAAAATGGTGTCAGGTTCTCCGTGCAAACAACCTCGTGAGGTAGCGTTCCATGCAATAGATGTAGGTTGTCCGGGGACTGATCGGCGGGATACCTCTCCGGAGGAAAGGTCATGACAGGGCGGATGGTCTTGGTGGCATCGATGAAGTTGAGGGAAGCGCAGAAAAGACCAGAGAGGGCATTTGCCAAAGTCAGCCATCGTGCATTGGCCCTAATCAAGAGTTAGTTCAAATCATTTGGTTACGAACCTAATAGTACTTACTGCTCCTCAGTCTCGGCGTCAACCCAAGCCCAGAGCTCAACGCCTGTGCCTCCCTCTCTCGCGCCGTTCCATGGCCGAGCTCCCCAGAGTTCCGCGTCCCACCGGCCCAAGCTGAAGCGCACATGTAATTCTTTGGTATGCGCATGCTGTAGAATCTGGCCAAGCGATCGAGGGAAGAATCGAAAGTTTTGTTCCTCAAAGGACGAAGCAGTCGCGTTGCTGCGAAAGTGAAAGGAAGCTAGGAGGGCATTCTGTGGAAGCGGTCGCAATAGCAGTCGCTCGTGATAGTCGGTAGCCTGGCAGGTAACTGCGGAAAAGACCAGGAGACAGAGCCCAAAGAAAAGGGAGAAAAACAAGGTCATGGCGGCTTTTCAGCCGGGGGCTGGTGTTGTAAGTTGTTGGAGCGCATGGATGAGAGAACGCGGCGATGTCAACGCCAGCGGCGCAAGCTCGTGTTCCGCCGGCGGTCCCTGGCTGTTGATCGCCGCACCGCATCGCCGCTTTTCTAACCAACACCAACGACTAATCGACCCAAATCAGCCCGCGCGCATCTTCAACCACATTCGCCATGGCTGCAGAGCAGAGGAAGCTGCTTGGTAAGTGCCGCATACCAATTACCCCAGACAAAGCTGACCCAATCCAGAGCAGCTCATGGGCGAGCAGCTCATGTCTGGCCCCGGCACACGCGCACCGCAACTCTCCATCACCGACCCCAAGGTCTGCCGCTCGTATCTCGTTGGCACCTGCCCCCACGACCTCTTCACAAACACAAAGCAAGACTTTGGTCCCTGCCCCAAGGTCCACAGCGAAGCGCTCAAGAACGAGTACGAGGCCGCCGCCGACGATCAAAAAAGACGATGGGGCTTCGAGTACGACTACTTGCGCGACATGCAAAAGTACGTCGACGAATGCAACAGGCGCATCGACGGAGCACAGCGCAGGCTGGAAAAGACACCGGATGAAATCCGCCAGACCAACCTCTTGCTCTCGCAAATACGCGACCTTTCCAAGACAATCGAAAACGGCCTGCTCGAAATTCAGATTCTCGGTGAAGAAGGCTGCGTCAACCAAGCTGTCACAGAATACTTCAAAGTCAAGCAGGCGAAGCAGACCAAGGAAGATCGGGAGCGCGAACTCAAGGCATTGTCAGACACATCAGGACCGTCTGGACATCAGAAGTTGCAGGTCTGCGATGTCTGTGGCGCATACCTCAGCAGGCTTGACAACGACAGACGTTTGGCCGACCACTTTTACGGAAAGATGCATCTTGGATATGCGCAAATGAGAAAGACGTACGAGACTCTGCAAAAGGAGCTCAAGGGAAAGCCGCCGCCACCGCGACACGACATGGACGACAACCCTCGTGGCTCCAGAGGCGATCCGGACGGGTTCGGCGATCGAGGTGGCTACGGCAGGGGTGGCTACAGAGGAGGTGGAGGCTATGGCCGCGGCGGAGGACGGGGAGGACGCGGATACGGCAGGTGGTGAAAGGTATGAAAATGTCGGCCTTTTACTGACAACTTGGCGTTTTGGATTGGGACGGGACAGCAAAATAGATGATATCAATGCCAATGGCAATGAGTGGATGACGATCACCCAAATCAAGTACGCTCAACTCTTTCCAACGCTGCCCGTGGTTAACGAATAGGCAGATTGGTCATGACATTGGCCAAGACAAATCTCGACATCAATGTTGTAAGACACCGTGAATGCTCTTCACTTCAGTGATTTAAAACAATGCCTTCAATGGGCAATTGGAAGACCGCTGTTTTCCACTGCAGCGTCAGTCAATCACTGTGAAGACGATTGAATATTTTGATACACCAAGAAGCAGAAGCAAAGTCATTCCCCGAAGCCGTGGTGTTATCCTAGTGCAATCATCGAGCAGGCAAATAAAGGCAGAGAAATGAAAGGGTTCAAATTTGTGTCAACATCAATTCTTGTGCCCTGCTCGCAGCTTCGGCATCTTCGGCGACAGAATGGTGGCTTCGGCTTGCCGGAACTAGCAATGATCTTGGCTAAGTAGTCGTAAGCGGTGAGCAAGGCTACCAACGTATAGTCTGTTGTAGCACCGGATAGAGCCGGTTTCTCGAGATTTTGGGCGCATTTAATGTTTTCTCGCTTGTAAAAGCAAAGGCAGTGACTACAAAAGACTCTTAAAATCGAATCAAGGGAGAGTAGCAAGTTGCACCTGCTGCGGCGAGCGCGAGAGATCAGGACAGCTGACGTTGTGTTAAGCGTGGTTGTCACACCACGATCTCCCGTCCAAATCCAAGGGTCTTCCAGCCTCCGATCGCCTCCCGAACTCCCGCCTTTTTTCATCTCCGACCCGGGCCGTCGCCACCTCTACTAGCTTCAGGAGACTCAACATCCTCTGGGACGACTCAGCGCCAACTCTACCTGCAGAGGATAGAAGCCGTTATTCTTCACGCCGCTCCTTTGACGATTCCCTCGCGCCCTTTGCACTGCTGTCGCGTCCACCCCGAATCTAGGTCTTCGCGACCGCTGACCTCCGCACACCTCCGCGTACTTCCGTAAACAGACCTACCAAGATGCCTGGACGAACGCTTCCTACCATCACCCAGGCCGAGGTGGCCGCTCACAACAACGCCAAATCCTGCTATGTTACCATCGGCGAGCGCGTCTTTGACATTACCGACTTCGTGGAAGACCACCCCGGTGGTGGCGACCTGGTCTTGGAATATGCTGGCAAGGACGTCAAGGAGATTTTGGAGGATGAGATTTCGCACAAGCACACCGACTCCGCGTACGAGATCCTGGACGACTACCATATCGGCTTCGTCGCGACTGAGAAGATCGTGAATGCGGCTACCGAAAGCCAGCACCCCGACAACATTGTACCATTGCCACCTCGGGGCGAAGGCCTGAAGGAGTTGAATGAAAAGGGCGGAGCCAATGGTGAAAAGTACGTCTTCGCGGCTACTGGACTCTCTTCAGCGGAAGATCTCTCCAAGGACACCGATTACAACGTCGACTACAAGAAGCACAAGTTCCTCGATCTCGGCAGGCCGCTCTTCCCCCAAGTCTGGTTTGGCGGTTTTTCCAAGGCATTTTATCTGGAGCAAGTGCACCGTCCGCGTCATTACAAGGGAGGAGCGTCTGCGCCTCTCTTTGGAAACTTCCTGGAGCCTCTGAGCAAGACGGCTTGGTACGTCGTGCCAACCGTGTGGCTCCCGCCCGTCATGTATGGCTCTTGGTTGGCGTATCAAGGACTGCCTTTTTCGCATTTTGCGCCCTACTGGGTCCTTGGATTGTGCATTTGGACGCTGGTAGAGTACTGCCTGCATCGGTTCTTGTTCCACTTGGATGAGTATGTGAAGGACCTTGGAGTTGCAAGACAAAGCTAACATGGCGCAGCTACCTGCCGGACAACCGCGTCGCCATTACCCTGCACTTCCTCTTGCATGGTATCCACCACTACCTTCCCATGGACAAGTACCGTCTTGTCATGCCGCCTACGCTCTTCTTAATTCTTGCCACCCCTTTTTGGAAGCTTGCACACACAATCTTCTTCTACGACTGGAATGCTGCCACAGCCGTGTTTTGCGGCGGCATTTTCGGCTACATTTGCTATGACCTGACGCACTACTTCCTCCACCACCGCAAGTAAGTACAAGCCTTCAGGACGCATCAGACGAGTACTAATGAGCAACAGTCTGCCCGCCTACTACCGAGAGCTCAAGAAATACCATCTCGAGCATCACTTTGCGGATTACGAGAACGGGTTCGGCGTCACGAGCAAATTCTGGGACCGTGTCTTCAACACCGAGCTCCAGATTCCCCCACCCAAGATCATTAAGACCACTTGAGATCTTGACTTCGACTCGGGAATGCTGTATATCAGTTGTAATCAATGTTAGGGCAACGGGGCACCAAGGCGTTGAGATTGAGCTTTCGCAGGGGCTGCATGGCGCGGCTGCATGAGGTATCATAGTTACGATTGGGTTAATCATTGACGACTGGCTTTCTACGACAGATAGTAATATGCGTTTCTTCACTCTCATGATCAGACCTCACTTCAAAATCCTGCGTAAGGAATTCAATGCCGTGCTGTTAAAATGGAATCCAGGGGAACCGGGGAGTCTCCCACGCATTCGTTCTATCACGTGATTACGGGACAACCTCGGTCCAGTAATCCCTCTCGGATTAACAATCCCCCGGATCAACTGCTCAGTTAGGTCCGAACATGTCAACCTTCCCTGCAACTACCCCTTCTACTCTCTACCCCATCCGCCAGCAACCGCGGGTATCACGACTTTCGCTGGTTGCTCACCTTCTGAGCACCGTATCGACTCGACCCGTTGCAATTCTCCGCACTCATCATTCAGCACACCATCCACGCGCTAGTCCAGTAGCAGGGTGCGCGACCGTCCGACCCGCGACTCCACCGGCTTCACTCGCTGACGCTCCGTTCCTCAGTGAAACTCCATCATTCCAAACGTGTAGCTTGACAGCATCCAACCACAATGTCAGGTCTAGACGTTGAGGCTTTGCTCGACTCGACCGCCAACGCCAGTGCGGCAGAGTCGAGAGACACTCCCCGTTCGACCGACAACGACGACCGCCAGAAGGGCGACAGATCCGATCGCCGGGACCGCGATGATCGCACCAAAGATGGCTCGCGCGACCGCAGACGCCGGGACCGCAGCCGCGATAGACTCAGGCGCGACCTTGATGACGATGTTGAGATGAAGAGCCCTCGCAGCGACCGAGGCAGCGCCAGCGGCAGCCTTAGGAGCAGACGCCGCAGCAAGAGCCGTGACTCGGACAGACGCTATCGCCGTGGCCGTGACTCCATTGACCGTGACGACAGTTATCGCGGCGACTATTACCGCGGCAGCGGTCGCCCACGAACCAGGTCTCGCTCTCCCTACCCCGATGACGACAGGCACTACCGTCCCACTGGACGCGCGCGACGTGACGAAGACACCAACGAGAAAGACCGTGAACGCGAGCGTGACCGTGATCGTGACCGGGGACACCGAGGTGGCCGTGGAGGCCGCCGTCGCTCTCCTTCCCCGCGTCGTGATGCCACCCCACCCCTGACCGAGGACGAACGTGACCGCCGCACCGTTTTCGTCCAGCAACTCGCCGCTCGCTTGAGGACCAAGGAACTCATTGCCTTTTTCGAAAAGGTTGGCCCCGTCAAAGAAGCGCAAATCGTCAAGGACCGCGTCAGTGGTCGTTCCAAGGGGTAAGCTCTACGCTCTCGATTTCCCAGCTCTTGCTGACCCAGAAACAGTGTTGGATATGTTGAGTTCAAGAACGAGGAGTCCGTTCCCCTCGCCATTCAGCTTACGGGCCAGAAACTCCTAGGTATCCCAATCATTGCTCAGCTCACGGAAGCCGAGAAGAATCGCCAAGCTCGTACTGGAGAGGGACACTCGGTCAACAACAACGGCGTTCCTTTCCACAGGTTGTATGTCGGCAACATTCACTTCAGTATCACTGAACAGGATCTGCAGAATGTCTTTGAGCCTTTTGGAGAGCTAGAATTTGTGCAGTTGCAAAAGGATGACAGCGGCCGCAGCCGAGGCTACGGCTTCGTGCAGTAAGTTTTCTCCTGGTATGGACAGACCTCAACTGACAATGATTGCAGGTTCCGCGACCCGACCCAGGCCAAAGAGGCTCTCGAAAAGATGAATGGCTTCGATCTTGCCGGTCGTCCCATTCGTGTTGGCTTGGGCAACGATAAGTTCACTCCCGAGTCTACTGCCAATCTCCTCAACCGCTTCCCAGGTCCGGGCCAACCCGGCTTTCAGGGCTCGGCATTTTCTGGCTCCGGTGGCCGTGGCGCTCATGCTGGAGGTGCTGGAGGCACATTCGACCGTGCCGGCGGCCGCGACAACGACAAGGGCGCCGGAGGAGCCAGCGCTCTCGACGACACTGACGTTGGAGGCGTGAACTTCAACAACTACAGCAGGGATGCCCTCATGAGAAAGCTTGCTCGTGCTGATGAACCCGCTGAAACCAATGGCGCTGACAAGCAAAAGATGCTCAAGTCTACTGCCCCAGTTAGCAAAGTTCCTGTCAACATCAACGTCAACCAGTCTAGCCGCTGCGTTGTGCTGAAGAACATGTTCAACCCCGAAGAGTAAGTCTGGATCAAGGGTTGATTGATGAACTCCACTAACACATTGCAGGGAGAGTGGCGACAACTGGACCAGAGAGCTCGAGGACGACGTTCGCGACGAGTGCCAGGAGAAGTATGGCAAGGTTGTTCACATTGCAGTAGACCCCAACACCCAAGGCGACATCTACGTCAAGTTCGAAACGGTCACGGGCGGCGAGAATGCCATCAAGGGTCTCAACGGCAGATTCTTCGGCGGTCGCACCATCACTGCTCAGCCGGTCGTCGAGGCCGTCTATCGCAGTCTCTTCTCCAAGGCCATGTGAGGCGACAAGTTCCTTTCTCTTCCCTCGGACAGATTTCACGGTGGGTACCTGAATTTTCGCGGGCTCTGCAACAGAATCAGTTTTCAGTTGGCTAGGAAAGGGTCGATTGTCGGGAACCGATGGTACACAGGAGATTAACCGGGCTAGGTCTACACACTGAGATTACTTCTCTGCCAGGTGACTTTGATGTGCTGCACGTTGCTCCTGGCCAGCTTTCTCCCGTCTGCGAGTCATCAAACATGACCGCTTGGGGGAAATACGGGTGTGTCCAAATCAAGATGACTTGCCGCTTAATGAAGTGGTCCCTTTCGAGCACACAGCCAACGCGACTGCCTCTCTTCCAAACAAGCCAATGAAAAAGTCTTCGATAGTCTCCAAATACATGTCGATTGCATCTGCGTGGTGATGAACACCTTGTGACGTTTTCATGAATGACGTCGCGATGCCTGTCAGGGGCTGGAAGCCAATACAGGAGAACAGTCAAGTCGGCAGTAGCTGGTTTCGTGCCTTGACTATTTGCACGCGCAGTCTCATTGCGAAGGGGTTTGCTGCTAGTTTGACAGCTACGAGTGCGACTGACGTGGAGTTATTCCCGCCACCTTTGGCGTACGTTTGCATAGATCTTGTTCCTGAGGATGAAACTAGTCGAAGATGCAGAGCGTTCGCAGCGTGATGTCATGATGGTCGCTCATTCCAGCCGATTTCTCGTTAAAGCGAGCATTAGCAGGCCCAAAAGAGCAATCAAGGCAGACTATTAATAGGACCCACGGTTGCATGGCTAAGCGGCATGCATATGCACGTGTGCTGCACGACCTACAAGTTGACAGAGGTCAATAGTCGAGCAATTATAGGTCTGTCGGACTGACGAGTCTTGGGCCGTCAGCCGCTCCAATGACCAGGCAAGACAGAGGGCTGGCAACGGCTTAAGTCAAGGAAATGGGCAGCACGGCGTTGGACACGGAAGTCTGTATCTATTTAGCAACCAACGGTATGCACGAGACTGCTGGCGCAACGTCTTTGTAGGAGGAGGATGTCGAGTGGTTTGTCTGGGCGCGACACACAAAGCGCACACAATGGCAAGGTCGAGGAATTGGCGCGGTCAATGGTCGACGCATAAATACCTGAAAGTAAGCCGGCCACCTCGCTCTGCCATCAGCTTAGGTAGGTTTGCAGGTGGTTGAGAGGTGCAGACTCTGAGCTACGGCAGCCCGCCAATTACTTTTCCTATTGGGGTTTAGTGCCGAAGCGCGTCCTTACACGCGACGCGCGAACCAGCCATTTTCCATCCTCTTCCCCACCACCCAACCAGCTCTCACCCTCGACCAATCCAACATATTAGCTCCTACGCCCCGCCAGAGCTACCCCACGCATTCAACGCTGTCCACGTCTTCTTCTCACCGCTTGCTACTTCCTTCGCTCCCATTCAATTCGCAACGCCCATCATGTCGCCCTCTCAGCACCGCTCCAAACGGCCCTTTCAGCCTTCCATCACAAACTACTTTGCACGAAGCGACCGGTCTGACGCCGACACGACTGCCTCACCATCATCCGGCCACGCCCTCTCGCATCAGCAGAAGGGCATTCGCGAACTCCCAGCAAGCATCCAGTCGTCGCTTTTAAACGTCGGCATGCGCGTCCGCAAGGCCGTCCCCGAGGGCTACCAAACGCACAACACCAAGAAGATCAGGGCGCCCGCTTTCAACTCGTCCCGACCTCCCATGGAGAACCGCTCGAACGAGCTGCTCCCCTTTTGCGGCATCCACAAGACGGGCGGCCTTGCTCTGCAGCCCTCGCCCATCATCATCTCGTCGACGGACTCTGGCGCTGCCGACAATGGCGGCATTGCGACCAACGACGCGCGCCCGCTTGGCGCTCACGACCCCATCTTCGACCCTGCCTTCTTTTCCTCCTCGTCCGACTCGAACGCGTCCATTGTCTCGACCGACTCGCTCCCCGCCGCCCCCATGGCCCCCCACAAACGCCGCTTTGTCGACGACGACTCCAACTCCTCCGACGCCGACGACGAGGGCGACCTCAACGCCTCCGAGCCCCGCCGCCGCATGTTCCCCTTCATCCACACAGACTTCAGCCGTGACCGCGGCTACGAAGACGCGCAGGTCTCCCCGCGCACGCGCTATCCCGTCAGCCATACCGTCATGCCGGACCTCAGCGGCGGCGTTGTGCGGCCGTTTGCGCGACCACGGACGCGCAAGCGCGACGGCATGGCCGCTGTCGGTGGTGGAGGTGCTGGACGACGGCACGCCATTGTCAATAGCGGGACGGACTTTGAAGACGCGGAGTTTTTGCAGCCATGCAATGACTGGCGCGATGAGAAGGAGGTTGAAATGAGCGATGTTTGAGCGCGGCACTTCGAGAATCAGATGAAGAAGGGATACGGTTTCTTTTGTTGATACTCAATTGGCGGTGGGCGGCTTTCAATTGCTTTGGCTATTCGGTTTGGGATTTGGGATTAGGATCACGGATGGATGAATGGGTAAATGGGCATGAACAACTAACTGCCCGCAATACCCACATGGCAGCAGTCACAACGGACGGCGTTTATCGGGTCTTTGGATACTGGGTCGCGCTCGCACGCGTCACAAGTCTTTCTTTGAAATGTATCTCTTTTCTGGAGCTGCACATCTTGCAGTCAAAAAGGCCTTCTGTACTTGAGACTTGAGAGGCGAGATGATTATGAAAAGGAAGATCGTATGATGATAATCGGTTACTCACTCGCGACCTCAATCTGTCAGGTGAACAGCAAGTGTACTCTCAACCACAGACCGAGTCCTACTTACGTCTGCCTGGTCGACCACGTGAGACGCTGGCTGGTCAAGTAAGTAGGTACAAAACCCCGTCACTTGGCCCCCTTCTCTCGTGGTGGTCTCCAAGCTCCTCTCCCTGTCGCCATCGGCGTGCGAATTGGAAATGGACGAGGTCGGAAGTTGTACGACGCACTGCTGGCGTTTGCTCTGCTGCTCGCTATCCCTCCGCACTCCTCGGTTGCGTCTTTTGCAATCGCTGTAAGGCTCTCCCGTCTTCAGTCTCTCGCGCCTCCATCGTCGTTAGAGAATCAAGAACGCATTCATCACAGCTGCGACATGGCGGCAACTACAACGCCATCGACGGATGATGCTGCTTTGCTGATAAATGCGCTTGGACAGTGATTTGTCCCTTTCGCGGTGACGAGGATAAAGTCGGCCGCGTCCAGAAAAGAGAAAAGTCATGCGATCAATGGGATTCTTGCAGCACAGGCAAAGTGCATGATCTTGTCATACCAACGGCAGAGTAACCAGGTCCGCATAACTTCGAACAAGAGGATTGCAGAACACAGGTCGCCAGGCTGGTTGAGGAGAAGCAAAAGGTCTAGCGGTCTAAGAGTAGGTTTTTATAGCAAGAGCGTGGGGTCTGTGCGAGATGAATGACTGGAAAGAGGGAGTAAGGCAGCGTCGCCTGATACCTCCCCATTGGATGCGGCAACTGCCTTGGGTCATGTGGCTCTCGCGTCTGGCTGTCGCGTCTGGCTGGCTGGCTATAAATTGGTCGTGCTGCGCTGCCTTTGATTCTCTTTCTGGCCGTCAGGAGATTTCATCTTTCACAGGCAAACAAAGCAACTAAACTGTTCACTGTGTCCTTGCTCCATGTTCGGTACTTTCCTTGTGCTGACTGTTCTGCGAGTTCTGCATACTCTCTTTTGGTTCTTCTGCCTTGTGTGCCTTCGACCTTCGCTCGACCGACCACTACTGAGCCTTTCGATGGCCTTCATCGCAAAGTTGACGCGCTAGGCTTCAAGACAGTAAGATGATGCTGCGCTCTAAATGAATATCGTGTCTCACGGTTCTACCGAGTTCGAGTTTGCCGGTGGAGACCGCAGAGTGTGGCCTGTTTGAGTTTGCTTCGACAACACACAGGCAAAGTAGAATCTTTTTCCACTTTCCATGGAACGGATGAAGGTTGAGAAGAAAGTCTCTGCGTGTGGAGAGAGAGGAGGCGAATTTGGCCTCTTGGGTGAGGTTTTTATAGCATGAGGGCTGGGTTTGGGCGAGGAAGGAGCAGAGCAGTGTCACCTGCCTTTCCAATGTTTGTACGATGTGATGGCCCGATCACGCGTCCCTGAGCTGTCCAGAAGTATATAAGCTCCCCTCTTGAGCCTCTACTCGAACCATCAGCTCCGCCCTGGCACCATGTCGCAAACACGACTGGAATGAGCTAGTGCACTTGCTGTGGCCTTTTCGTGAATGGGGTGACTTTCGTGCTCCTGGTTTCCTTTGTTTGCGTCACTTGGCTCTGCAAATTTTCAAAGATTTTGAAGGAGATCTGCCATTGCACGATGGCTCCCTGCGCAATCTATCCAGGGCGAAAATTCCACTATTGCGCTTCAATGGTGGCGATGATTGCCGAAAAATAATTTAAAAAGCTGTCTGCGCCTTTCCAAGGAAGATTTTGAGGTGCGCGGCTGTAGAGGAACAGAAGACACCCGCAAAGCAGAGTCTTGAGTGCTGAGAGAACTGAAATCTCCACTAGTTGACTGGATCTGCACGTTTGCTGGCCACAAGCCCTATGACTGCGTGCAGATAGTGGAAGAGAGTCGACTTGTGGTTGGGGACGGCCTGCTTTTATACCCCTGGATCAATCAATAGGAATGTGAAATGGACAGAGGTCACGGGAAGATTCGATAGCAGTGTCGTCTGCCATTTTGTCCAACCATGTATGACAGCAGATTCACGTGTCTGTAGGCTTTTCAGATTTCAGGGGTACATAAACATCACAGAGGGTCGCAAAGGAAATGGCAACTTCGGAGTGGGGTTCTCGTATGCTCCTTGTGGTTGTCTTCTCGGACTTTATCATTTGGCGAGTTAAAAAAACACTGGTATGTTGATACAGGGAGCGATCAAACACCTCGCCCCTAAAAGACTTGGACGTTTGAGCTGTTGAAAGGATGGCTGCAGGGAGCATTCAAGCACCCCACACCACCTTGGATTTGCCATTTCTTTTGCGACCCCCCTGCAACATCGCCCTTTGTGCCTCTGATCACGCCATTCATTACCTCTGCCTTAACCTCGCAAACGAAAAACAGTGGCTTTTCAGAAACTGGGTCTCAGTCGCTGGATGTGTCCTACATTTTGGCTCCTGGGTCTTCCTCAGAATCATCACTTGGCTCTGCGTCTTTAGATCGGAATTTGCCGCTACACTATGCAGCCGTTCACTATGCATCTGTAACGTTGACTTCAGCATTTGGATCCTACAGTTGGTGGTGTACAAGGGAACGCCGCTTATGCTATTCCAAGAGACAAATTCAAAGTACGCAGTCGTCAAAGAAGCAAAAAAAGTGTGTTCAAAGTTAGTCATCGGTATCACCAGTCGGAAGGGAGCGAAGTTGATAGTTGCAAGCTCTTAAAATGCTGGTGCAGATGGAGAAACGGATAAGCAGCCTGAAGGTTGCAAAGTGCTTGCTTATATACCCATGATCTGAGGGAAGGTGCGTAAGGAGTGTCACCTGAGAAGCAGCGACGGCAGTCGCAACTGCCATTGCGTTCATCGGTCACCTAAGCCACTCGCTGGGTCATGTGCCCCTATGATACCCCAGGATATTTAAACCTCGCCTCTCGAACCTTTGCTCCCAGCATCACCAGAATCCTACAACCATTCCCAGGAAAGGAAGCGTGGACACGCAAGCTTGAACTCCATCTACTTTTTGTCATCTTCGGACAGGGAATTGATCGAAAGTGCTTTGCTTGCGTCCTTGCTCCCGCCCGCACTTTCCACTCTGCAGAGGTACCTCAGCTTCACAGGGCATTAATCCATCTCAAGATTCCGTAGCCGCTGTCCAGCATTGAATTGTGTTATCGAATCATCATCAAGCTTTCGTGCTCACGACTTTTGTTTGCGGACTCTGCGTGGCGCTGCAACGTTCTCTCCAAAAAATGAAATTTGTGTATGTAAGGACTGATGTGTTGACGGCGCGCAGAAAGCAAGTGGATTGTTTTTCCATGCCTGATTTGCGGCAGAGTCAATACTGGATGAGGCACTCAAGAGCAACCTGTTGACGACTGAGGTGCGCGAAGAGAGGAATGCGGTGCGCAGAAGGCAGGCAGGCTGCCTGCTTTTATACCTCTGAAGTGAAAGAAATTCCGTGAGCAAGATCATTGGGCAGGGTGAAGATCTTTGTTTCGTCGGAATGCCATGGTGCTACCCATCAGCATGCATCAACGTATCATCGCAGCCAAAACTTCGCCGACTTCAAATCGCTAGTGCGCGGGCGCTGGCGAGCAACGACTATCAGAAAGTTTGTCAGCAGGCTTTTGTCTTGTCCCAGTAGGGAAGAGAAGGTGAATGCTACTCTTGTGTTGGAGAGGGCGAGTGCATAGAGCGGAAGCGGAAACGTCGGACTGAGAGTGGCTGGCTTTTATACCCCTGAACTGAGAGAAGTCGCGTGGCCATGCAAGGATGACGAAAGTCGAAACCCGTGCCAACAGAGCCTTTTGGTGTCATCATACAGCGTGCAATGCTGCGTAATCGACGCAAAATTCCGCAAAGCCTCTCACAGCAAAAGTGAAAGTGCTCAGATGCGACTTTGGCAGCAGCGGTCGAACAGTGTAAGAGCTCTCTCCACGTTTCTTTCTCCAGCAATGAAGGATAATTCCATGTCATTCTCTTTTCTCCGGAGGTGGCTGTATGTAGAGAAAGCAAACGTTGACCTGGCAGTCATGCTTTTATACCCCTGGATCAGGGGCAAGGTCAGTGGATCCACAGGTCACGAGTCCGAATGAAGCAACACGCTTCTTTCGTGAGCTGATTGATGCTACGCTTCAAAATCGTGTAATGAGTAAGTCGGGCATTTCCTCTTTATACCTGTTGTCTGCCAAATATATACCTGTAGTCCAGAGCCGCGTAAGGAAAGGCTCTGGCAGACGGAACAGCGCCCAAACAATATTTGAAGGCTTATGGTTTCCTCACAGTGGTGATTTGAGAGTCGATACTCTTTTAGCCGATAGAGTGAAATTGAAAGATGAGGAAGTCAGGATCCGCGACTGGGAGATGGCTTGCTTTTATACCCCTGACTGAGGGGTAAGGTCAGCCGATCAATCGATCATGAGTCCAAGCAGGTACAGAGCGACATTCCATTGAAATTTGATACCCTCCTGCTTCGGTGGCGCAAAAATAATGCGTACGGCATCTCCTTGTGTGTTCAGCCTATCTTCCATTTGGATCCACTTCTTAAGTGCCGGTATAGGAAACGCCTGCGGACGACGCGCCGCCAAAACAGTCGGCTGCTCTTCGCGGGGTTCTTTCCAGTGGCCAGGTACCATTCGTTGGTTCCCTTCGATTCGCAGACTGCGCTTGAAGAGAGAGATTCAGGAAGAGCGTCGACGGCTTACTTATACCCCTGAACCACGCAGAGGCAAGGTCAGCAGATCAACAGATCACAAGACTACGTAGCATGAAAAAGTTTCTTTGTTGAAGAGTGATGGTGCTATGCTTCAGAGATGCGTACTAGATTGCTGCGGCATTCCCTCCGTGCATTTTGTGTCCTTCGGCCGCTGGATCAAAAGTCGAAATGGGCAAGGTAGGGTACACGCAGACAACAGAACGCGCAAACAGTGACCCATTCATCTGCGATATCTCCCAGTAGCTCCTCGTCCCGTGGTGTTTCCCCAGGTCCGTAGAGTGCGCTTGAAGAGAAACAGGGAGAGGGTTGAGGGGGCTTATATACCCCTGAATTAACGGCAAGCGCGACACATGACTGCGATCACAGGGACTGAAGCCATGATGATCACCACGATTACTCCTTCGTTATACAAGTCTAATGATGCACACCATCTCATTCGCAACACAGAAATAAGGCAGCATGGCAACCGACTCGTCTCCGGCGAGTAGTCCGTGAGCTCGAAGTCAGAAATGGCAAGCAACCCCAAAACAACAGAGACACCAAACAGTCACAGAATTTTCCCAGCCATTGCGCGCTTCATGCTCCCCTCACAGCTTTTGGGCCTGGGTCTGGAAAGTGAGGAAGAGAAGGTCGACTGCGGGGATGAGGTGTGTTTAAATATCCTGGTTCAGGGGCAAAGACAGCACATGGCCGAGATCATGAGGTCAGCGATTTTTTTCCCCGTGCCACTTTCATGATACACAGCATCGCAAAGGCAACACAGCAAATTGTTGTGCTACTTGACCCGAATCCGACGAGCAATCCGTGAGCGAGCTCGAAGTTCGAAATGACCGACAACCGCATCCACCAACAGCACCAAAACAGTGTGTGGTACGAGACTGTTTCCAGTCAGAAGCGTCTGGGTTGTAACCTCTTGGTTGGTGCAGCCGGATTTGCAGAGTCAGGAAGCGAAGAGCCGACTGCTGGGAAAAGGCTTGCTTATATGGCCTTGGATCCAACGCAGGCGTGGCACATGGCCGCGATCGCAGGGCAGGAGCAAGCAGCAAGACGCTGGTTTCATCATGATGCTTCAATGATACGCTCCATTACCTCCGCATGCTCGCAGATAAGCTCGCATTTCATCAATGCAGAAACCTACCACGCCGCCAACCATGTCCTCAGGGATCCAAACGCACGGAAGTGCTGCAACAGAACTCACGGCTCGACAACACACCTGTGTCTCTCGGACTCCTGAAGCAATTTCGGCAACGTACAAATCACACCCGGCCTGTGTGATTTTGGGATTCGAAAAGGAAACCCCCCCTATTCATCACATCTTCCCGCATACACCTCATCGCACTTCACCACCTCCCCTCAATCCCCAAATGATCCATCTGCATCTCCTGCCTCTTCTCAATGGCCTTCGAATTCTTCTTCTGCTTCTCCTTGATCCTCCCCGTCTGCTCCCCACTATTCTCAATCGCCTCCTGACCCTTTGCATACCGCTTCCCAGCATCCGATCTTGCCTCGGCTATGGCTTGCATATTGGCGGCGCCACGTCCTTGCGCCTGCGCCGCCGTGTCGGTGGTTTCGACACTGCGTGACGACCCGTCAGGGCGTGTGTCGGTTGTCTTTTTGCTGCGGCTGAACATGCTGCCGCTGAGGGCCGCGAAGATGTTGAGGTTGAGGCCGGCCTGGGGGGGTGTTAGTGTGGTGCCGCGAAGGAGGGAGCAGATGAGTGAGTAAGGGGGCGAGGTGGATTCGTAGGCTGTGATTGTCATACCTTTGCCTCCGCGCTGGCATACTGCTCGCGTATCTCAGCGTTGTCATTCCGAGGCGCCCGCTCGATGATTTGATCTTCGGCTGCGGCGCGGCGGGCGACTTGTCGGTTGTTTGACATTGTAGATGTCGCGCAAAACTTCTGATATTTCGAGGATGAGAAAGGGAAGCTAAGCAGTATGCTACTCGCTGTCGACGAGGTAGAGCAAGAAAATTATGTCCGCGGTGCGCGCCGTGAAGTTGGTTTTTTGGGGTGGAAGAAACGGAACTTCGCGGGTATCTATCGTTGGAACTGGGGACAACTGTTGACGTCTTCGAAAATTTTGTCGTCTTCGGAAAAGTCACGCAGTGCGGGGAGGTAAGATCGTAAACAGGTATGTAGGTAGACTCAGTAGCTGACAGAAAAATCAAGAAGCAAGAAAAAGCTCCAGGGGAGGAGGCAGCCGTAAGAGGGGTCCCCAGAAAATAAGTAGACAGACCCCGCCAGATCAACATCACTCACTCATGCAGGCAGGCCAGCCGGCGCGTCAGGCTAGCACACTTATCATGACCTTTTTTTCCTGCCAGCTTCTGCGCGGCTTCCCTGATGATGTCAACGTGCAGCATGTGAGACCAACCAGGTGAGGTCCCTGCTGTGATCCCTGTCGCAACGGGTGGCAGGGCAGGACCCTGGAGATCGCGAGACGAGACCATGCGAGACGGGCGTAGGGCTGAGCCGAACAGGGAGGGAGGGAGGGGGTTGGTCGTGCGCGCTGTGAAGGGATGGGAGAGTGGGACGGGAGCATTTATTAGGTGTTCAGGCGGAGCTTGGAGTCTTTTATTCTTTTTTTTTTCCATTGAGCAGCGTTGAGATGGTCGTTGGATGCCCGTGGTATCAGATAGTTTTCGAGCGATTATGTAGGTGGCTACAGCAGCCATGACGTCACGTCACACTGGCTAAGTTCCCCCCGTCCGTCGATTCTCAATCGAGCTGCAGATCCGACCTCTTGAACTGTATGTAGTATGATTGAGAGTCGAGCAATATAGCAATCTACACTCTACGGTAAATCTATCGAAGAATCGTACATCGACCTTGACATGCAAACATCCACATCTACTCCTCTTCCTCGGTCCTATCCAGCTTCTTATGCAGTGTATGCTCCTTCATGGCCAAACTGCACAAAACACCGAGCAACGCGATGCCGAAAATGGTCCACCAAACAGCCGAGAGCGCCGTCATGTAACTCTCCAGCGCGCCCTGCTTCCAGTCCGGCGGCAGGTGTTTGAGGGAGCCGACGCTGTCGCGGATCGACTTGATGACCTTGTCGGCATCGGGGCGGTCGCCAAAGCGCTGCCACAGGTCGCGCTTGAGGATGTTCTGGAAAACCGCGCTGGCGATCGTGATGCCGATGGTCGAGCCCGTGCTGCGGAAGGCGTAGGATGCCGACGTGATGACCGCTTGGTGGATGTGGTCGACGGCCGATATGAGCGCCAGTAGAGTAATGGTCAACATGCCGCCGTAGCCAAAACCGACCAGCGAGAAGCAGACGAATGGCGGCCATGCCCGAGACTGCAGGTCAAAAGTTCCAGCGACCATGGCAAAGGCAAGCACCATGGTGGAGTCCATCCCCGCGTTGAGCCACCAGTATCTCCCCGTGGCTTTGGTAACCAGACCCACTCCAACTGATCCCACGGCTGCGCCTATCGACCAGGGGATCAACCGCACGCCAGCTTGCGCTGCCGACAGGCCGAGGATTTGTAGGTAGATTGGGCCGTAAAAGAGGAGCGCAAAGACAGACATGGTTGTAAACCAATTCGTCAAGCAAGCTGCCCATACAGTTCTATGCAGGAGTAACCTCACGGGGATTATGGGCTCGCTGGCGAGGCGGTCCTCGACGATGAGGAAGGCAATGAGGAAGACGGCAAAGAGCGACAAGCTGACCAATACGAGCGGGTGCGTCCACGACACAATGTTGCCGGCAGAGTTCAGGCCAAGTAGAAGCAGCACAAGACTCGTGACGAGCGTGATGCTCCCAAGAAAGTCGACCCGTCGCACGCGCGCCGTGTTCTCCTCCTTGACGGGAATCTTGACCGTGAAGAAGACCAGAAAGCCGGAGAGGACCACAAACGGCACCTGGATCAGGAACGCCCATCGCCACGAGAGCGCGTCGTTGATCCATCCGCCAAACACGCCGCCGAGGCCGCTCCCGAGCCCAAAGCACAGGTTTCCAAAGCCCTGCCACAGGCCGCGACGGCGCAGCGGGACGAGGTCGGTGGTGACAAAGGTCGAAATAGCCGTCAGCCCGCCGCCTCCCATGCCAGCGACCACGCGCCCCAGTATGATGGTACCTTCGCTCTTCGCAAGTCCGCAGATGAGGTTGCCGGCGGCGAAGAAGACGTTCGAGATGACGAGACCGGTGCGGCGCCCAAAGATGTCCGTCAGCCGTCCGCTGAGGGGCTGCAGCGCAGCATTCGCAATCAGGTATGCCGAGGCGAGCCATGAGAAGAGGGTGAACGAGTTGAACGAGTCGGAAATGGGGCTGCTCAGAGTCGCAATGACTGTCGAGTCTGCGCATTGTTAGCGAAGGTTGAGCATTCATGTCGCCAATGGAAAACAGACCCAGAGCAGCGAGGAAAACGCCAACCCAAATAGAGGAGAGAATAAGCAGAAGCTTTGCGGTGCTAGGCTCCTCGGGCAAAGGTGGGGAGTCTGCGACTGCCCCGCCATTGATGCCGTTCTCGAGAAGCGGGCTGCGCTCGCTGGCGGCGCCAGAGTCGTCAGGCTCGCGAGGCATCTTCACTCCTCCGAGACGTGCGCGCAAAGGTGAACTGTTCAAGCCATGTGTGAGAGCAAGATTTAATGCTGTAGAAATCAGCTTCGGCCTCGGCTGACTTGCCCGATGGCGCTGACGTTTCTGATAAGCCGGCCTCAGCCGTCGACATGGAAGGCGCACTGGGGGTGCGAATGCTCCCTGTAGCTGTATTCTCGGACTTGGTTGTTTGGCAAGGAAGTCGAGATACATGTGTACAGGGAGTAGCCAAACATCTTGCTACCTAAAGACTTAAATGTTCGAGCTTGTATGAAGCATTCGGGCACCCCATGCCGCCTTGCAGTCGCTATTCCTTTTGCGAGCCCCTGTGAGCGCGACACTGTAATCACTTGGGAATTTCCAAAGACCTCTCCCTGCTTTCAAACGAGACTCTTCAATTCTTGGTCTGTCTATCTCAACAGTCCAGCAGCAAGGCCGTAGACAACGCCGCCCAAGATCTTACTCTTCAAGCTCACGCCCGAGACCTAGAATTCTGCAAAGGCAACCGCTCATCTTCTTCATCCTCGAGCTCATCCAGCTCCAAATCCACCCGCCTGATTTGCGCCTCCTCGTCCTTGAACTTTGCTGACCACATCAAGTCTGCAACTTCGGCTCGGCTGGGGTATGGCCGGTCACAATGTCGGCTCCGCAGAGGAGGATAGTACCTCCGGTAGGTAAACCATCCCACCAGCATTCCCAGTATGCCTCCTACTGTAACATCATACACGTCGTGGCGGTAGTCTTCGCAACGCGAGATTGCGATTAAAGCGGCGCCGAGGAGGGGTAGCAGGGCGAGGAGGACGCGGGCGAGGTCGGTTCGGGGCCTGAAGACGTGGCATTGTCCGGCGAAGAAGAGGGAGAGGTAGCCAAGCCCAGCGAAGCTGAAACTTGAATGACCTGACGGAAAGCTGCGCCAGCCGTCGTGGAGAGTGTGGTGGTCGGTCTCGGTGCAAACGGTGTAGTTGACCAGCTTATGCTCGGGGGTGCCTTTATCCTGTTCCTTGAATGTCAGAATTGTCCTCCCAGCGGTCCTGCAACTTCTTCGAGCCAGGCTTCTTGGATATCGGGATCAAGACATACAGGCTTACACCGAGCAATCAAATCAGGCCGTGGTCTACCCACGGCATTCTTGATCACGTCGGTAATAAAAGATGTCAAAATCAGGCTGATAAACAGGCCCAAAATTGTAACATGTATCTTGTGTCCACCAGGCCGGAAGAGCAGGGCCCAGACCAAGAGGATCAACAAGGGCACTCCGCCGGCATATACGAAGAGCCACGACACAGGAACGCGCTCTTGTTCGGCGTGCGGAAAGGAGATGGCGAGATTATCAAGAGAAAAGAGGCGGTGGAAAGGTTCGGCGAAGAATTGAATCTGGTCGGCAAAGGCATCAGCGGCGGTGCTTCAGGCAACGTAACGTCTCCTGCTTGCGCCGACAACCCCTGTTTGAAACGGGGCGGTTTGGAGAGGCTTGACGTACGACGAGGTAGAACGCCAGAAGTATCGTGAATCCGAGGTAGTCTGGCGCATACGACCGCTGTTGCTCTGCCGTTAGCCATCGATCAACCCGAACCTCTCGCGTGGCGCCTGGCTCACCTGCCAAAAGCGCGCCACGGGCGAGCTGGGACCCTGATGCTGCAGACCCGCTGAGCGTTTGGGCGACGAAGCATTGCTGCCCCTCATCATGATTGCGGTAGGTTCAAAGGGTCATGGTATGTTGAAGGAGAGACAGATCGGAGGATTGGTTGACGGTTGAGAGCATGCGACTCCGGCACGCGTCCACGTACTTGCCCTAAAGGGGGATAGGGTTATCGATAGGCATGCTGACGTAACCGTGCATCAAGGGACGAGGCTGAGCACCTGCGTGTCTGAGAGACCCCTCTCTCCAAAATCTTTTCCGATGGTGTGATTCTTCTAACCTGTTGTGGCAGGATGACGAGAAACCTCTTCAATCATGTTGCCTTGATAATGTTTCACACACCACGATGCTCCGCGGCTCAATTCAACTTTCCCGATCAAATAGACTTGATCAAGGATGGCGAAAATGTTCGAATGACTGTTGTTGCATCTGCCGATTGCCTCAGAGTGCACTAGTTGTTTATTGAAGATGTATCAAAGGCCCGTGCAAGGGCTTTGGGTTGTAGTTTCGATTGACTCCATAGGCTGGATTGAGATGAGTCTGGGTAGAGTCGCGATCCTCGCAAAGCCGCAAGGGACGACGCCAAACAGCGGCCCTGTCCGTTCCAGCTCCATGTGGGGTCGATAGCTAAACGTGTAAACGAACTGGACCCTGAGAAGCTCACAGGTAGGCGGTCCCCACGGTACCCGAGCAGCAACCGAGTCATTAATCACCGACCACGACGACTACTTACAAGAAGGCTGCAGAGCAACTGCGAACATGATCTCCAACAAGACTAACCACAATTAGAGCATCATAATGGCACCCATACTCGAAGGAGTGGCATTTATTACCAGTGCCGGCTCAGGTGAGTAGATGGCAAGGTGCTTTGTTCTTTCCGATGCTAATGGACTGGGCAGGCCTCGGCCAGACGATTGCATTCTCGATGGCGAAGCATGGCGTCAAGAAGTTCGCGCTGGCTGATACAGACGAGGCAGGTCTGCAGACTACAGCCGCGGGTCTGGAAAAAGAGTACGGCGTGACAGACGTCCTGACCATTGGCATGGAAGCCACCGAAGAGTCGATCGAGTCGGCAGTTCACAAAGCAGCGGCACGATTCGGCCGCATCGATTTCGCAGTAAACGAAACCGGCTTCGGCGGTCCCATGGGCGGCAGCCCAGACACATCGCTGGCCGACTTCAACGGCTACCTCTCGAGCAGCGTAGCGGGCGTTTGGTTGTGCCACCGTGCCCAAATCAGACAGATGCTCAAGCAGGAGCCGCGTGGACGCTATGGCCGGGGCAGCATTGTCAACATGTCGTCGATTCATGGACTTGTTGCTTCGCCTGCCTTCATAGCCGCAGGTGCATATGTTGCTGGGAGACACGCGCTCCTGGGGTTGACCAAGACCGAAGGAGCGCTGTATGCACCGCAGGGCGTCCGGATAAACGCAATCTGCTCCGGATACTATGATTCGCCGTTGATCCACTCGTCGGCGCAAATGGAGGCAGTGGTGAACAAGATCATTTCAGAAAACGTTCCTGTTGATAGGTTGGCGGATCCAGAAGAGGTGGCAGACGCTGCTGTGTTTTTGGCTAGCCCCATGAGCAGCTACATGTTTGGCCAGGGTCTCGTCGTTGACGGGTAAGTCGCACATCGACAAAATTCAACTGACAGCGGCTGATCTTGTGCCCACAGAGGGTACACTGCCAAGTAAACGGTGCAAGAGACTGTACCGACCAACGGGGAGTTAGGCAAGTCTGTCTTCTAGCTCGTGGAAACGGAGATGTTGCCAAGAACAAAGGGCGTGTATGGCGTTCAAGTCTTCAAGGAAATGTTGCAGCTGTGTTTGACGAACATGAATGAAAACTCTTTTGGAACAAGAGATGGGTTACAAGAGGAAAAGGACTGATAGCATGGATTCGAAATGAATTTGTGCAGCAACATTTTGCAGAACCTCTCCAAAGAGTGTCAAGAAGCGGATGGCCAAGAGAAGCCAGGGCCGGGCAGCAGTAAGTTGCCTGGGACACACTCAGGCGGCTTTGACCATGACTTCTGTTGAAACCTCGACTCTCGTGGCTATCATGGTGTTTCAATGCTTTAATTGCCTGTGAATCAACCTTGGGCGCATATACTGCAGGCGAGTGAGGGATGCGGTATGTTCCGGAGGAGTTCGTCTCAAGGTCAGTGCCAGTCGTTGGTACTAGTATCGCCGACGTCAAATCAGAGTCTGAAAGGATTCTTCCGTCGACGTTCCTGACCCACGTTGGGCACTCGAAGCTCTTTTTGAACCAGGAGCATTGACAATGCCTGAGATGGAGTCGCATGCCAGCCACAGACGGAGTTTGACGGCGATTAGCAGGAAACAGCGAGGATGGCGGCATTTGGCGTGGGGAATGCAAAAAGGAGATGGGAATCTTTAATCAGCAAGACAAGTCCGAGATCGATAGCCGCACATCGATCTTTCTAAAATTGGCGTCGTCATCGCTTCGAGCCTATAAAAGCCGTGCGGCGAAAGGAGGACGAGGGCTGTGTTGACTTCAGTATGTTGGACAGTAAAGGTAGACGGCTGAAAGATTTCGCCCCTTCAACAAGCCTCTGGCAGTGCGGGATGTGAAATGAAGCTTTGTAAACGGTCCTGCAAGTGTGAGCAAGCACGCTATCCGAAGTTCCACGCCATATGCAAAATCGACACGGTAGTCGCTTCAGACGCGAGCGAGTCCCACAACGGCTCGCTTCGCGACGCGCGGTGCACCGTGGTACTGCGGCGGCTGTCCGCGCTCGACCCGAGTTGGGACATGCGGATGGAAGACTCGGTACGACTACGAAAAATATTGCCAATCTTGGGTGAAGCCGAGAGCGAGCGCAGTTCGTTTGTTGGATGGTGGAACGACAAGGCAACAGTTTACTGAACAGTGGCTGAGCGACTGGGTTGTCATTTCGACGACATTCCCGCTCCTTGGCGACGAGCGGACATGTTGCAGGCGAGAGCGTGGGGGCACAGACTCTTTCTACCAAGGATAGACCGGATCATGTATTATGCCTGTTGGGGTCCAAGTCGGTCGAACGATGCAGATTGAGACGTCATTGGCGACCTGGATGTAGGCTGAAGTTGAATAATGGTGATTGTTGGGGTCCATGTATTAGAAATGCCTGTCTCCGCTAGGACAGCTTTCAACGGCGGCATTTGTAGGCTTTGACCATGGGATCGGGATGGCAGCCGTGTTCCGGCATTGTTGGGAGTGTTGAGGGTTTCAAATGTCGAAGTTTGGCGGGTTGCCGGTGATGAATTCCGCGAAAGGCCAAGGGCGGACGTGATGGAGTGCTGTGCAGCGAGAAGTGGGTGGACGGGGATCTCCCGGAGGCAAACCCAAGGCACAGTCCCCGAAAAGCTCCACAGCTCCTTTTCCGCGGAACGAGCAGTTGTTCCGTCTCCGGTCTTGGCATCAGGGCCCGCCGCCGGCTTGGCCAATGGCGGAAGGAAGATACGAGAGGGAGGAGAGTGATTGCTTTCAGGTTGGCGCGCTTGTCCCTGAGACATGTTCCCCTGATTCCAGTGGCTGGTACAGTACGCCAAAATTAATAGTAGTCCAAAACCAACAACGAAAAAATGGTATCGTGTCGGCCTTTGGGGGCGGGTGCAGATGGCGGCAGAAATGATGGACCTGACCACGCTCGAGCGGTGGACCTGAGCCGTGCAGTGCAGACTCTCTGGCACCGACACTGGCACTGGCAGCCGCCGAGCGTGAAACTCGACGGATTCACTCCACAGGGGGTCCAAAAAGTCAGCCACTCCATGCCCATCACCGCCGCCTTATAACTAGCGGCCCGTCTGCCACCGACAAAGCCTGGTGCCTCAGCCACGCCTCAATGTCAGCACCATCCTCATACAACTCAACCCGCCTTGTCTCTCTGCTCGAGCCGGCCAACCTCGGGTGCAAATCCTTTTCCCTCACCTCCACTCTCTGAAGCCGTCCATGAGCGTGTCTGCCTTTCCTCTGGCTGATGCCTTGCGCGCCAAGCCCGACAATGGTTCGTCGGGCCCTCTCTCCTCCAACGACTGCCCGTCACCTCCACTCGCCCCCCAAACACGTCCTGACATGGTCGCAGATGACGAGAAGAATGACCTGTCCAAGGACGACTCCCTCCTGCCGCAATGGAACTCCACCCAGCTTCTGGCCGAGCCCGCGGGCTTTGTCAAGGACCGCATGGTGACTGCCTCTTGCATCGCCTTAAACACCTTTGCTACGGTCGCCATGGTCTTTCTCAGCAAGCGAACTTTTAGCGATCCCCAAATGCACGACGCCCAAGTTCTCTTTACCATTTGGCATTTCACTTGCACCGCCATCGTTCTCTGGATCTCAACCCGTGCCCCGTTTAGGGCATTCAAGCCGGTCCGCTTGCCCCTCCGCGGGGTGCTTCCCATTTGCGTCATGTTCACTGCCTACGTGATCTTGGGCAATCTTTCATTGACGTACAACTCGATTGGATTTTATCAGCTTGCAAAAGTCATGACTACGCCCTGCGTGGTTCTCGTCACTTTTGTCTTGTTCCGGACGACCGTCACCATTTACCGGATTCTCGCCATCCTCTGCATTTGCGCTGGAGTCATCATGACCAACGGCGGCTCTGCCCAGAGCAATCCATTTGGCGCAATCATCGCCGTCATGGCCGTCACCGTCACTGCCTTCTACCAGATTTGGATTGGGAAGAAGATTGACGACTTGGATGTGACTCCGCAACAGTTGTTGATGAATCAGGCTCCCATTTCGGCCTTTCTTTTGCTCTTCATCGTCCCCGTGATGGACAAGATTCCCGACTTTCGTAAGTTGAATTCCTCTCTTTTCTGCATCATCGCCGCATGCTAACGAATGACAAATAGGCACGATACCCTCTGAAGTTTACTGGTCTTTGCTCGCTTCTGGCATGATGGCGAGCGTTCTGAATCTTTCGCAGTTCCTTATCATCAGCCGTACCTCGGCTCTTACTTTCAACGTGGTCGGCAACCTCAAGACCATTCTCATCCTGTCTTTTGGCTGGTACGCCGAGGGTAGAATCCCCACGCAACAGGAAACCTTTGGAGTGTTACTCGCTGTCGGAGGTGGATGGGCGTACGGCCACCTCAAGCGCAAATGAAGTCCCGCTATGGACTACTCCACCACAAATCTGCGACATTTTCAGTCTCACCAAAGACTGAATTTGGCGCCCCAAATGGCCGCTCTGTTCCGGATATGGCCATGGATGAATCCAAGACATCTGTCCCACTCGATCCACGATGCGGCCCGGCCCAAGTGATGAGCGGCCCACTTTCACAGGGCTGGCTGGCGATGCCCAGCGCCGAAGGGACTTGATACGAGGCAGTTCAATCCCGTGTCACTCCTGGCATGCGAGAGGACGTAGCAGCCGGATCACAAATGCCGCTCGGCGCATGAAAAGTGGTTCCGTCAATGGGTGTGGAGGTAGAAGTTGCATCGGAAAGCAGTAGCCAAGAGAGTCGGCCAGACTTTCCGTTGCAAACAGACGGATCTTTCGAGCATCTAAAGGGAAATTAGACAGCGACGTCTGTGCAAAGGATGGGAGACAGAGGCTGGAAAGATGTGGAAAATCATCAATGCATGGGAGACATGCGTGACATGGTAGCTGGTGGCAAAGCGAGACCAATAAGTCGCATGGCCCAAAGGTTTCCTGTTTGTGCATGAGGCTGCCAGCAAGGAGCTCGGAGCTGAAATTTATTGGCTTGAAATGATGAACCGTTAATGCAGAATGCCACAAAGAGTTGATGATCTTTGCTTCCTTTTGCCGCCGGAGATAACTCCCCGCTAGACGGTTAATTTTCGGCTGGTTCCTGGCTTACGGCCCAAGCTCCAAAGCTTGGCTGTCGATCTTCAACCTCAACCTCAACTTGACTTTCTGTTCTTCTGTGCTTTCGACTGAAACCCCTCCCGAAACACCCGGACGGCCATCCCCACGGCGATCTTACGACTAGGCTTGAGGAGCACGATACACCAGGATCTCAACCTACCTTCGACCATCCAAACATGGCCGACGAGGACGCGGAAAACGTGCTCAGCACACAGTGGCCCGCTCCACCACCGTTCTGGAAGCACTTTACGCCCGAGAACCGAGCGCGACTGAAGGAGCTCCAAGGCTCTGCACACGATGAGGATACTCAGATGAGCGGCTCTCAAGAGCCCAGCGATCCAAAGAATTTGGACCTTCCGCCAGAGCTGCGCTACCTGGTCCCACCACAACCGCCAGCCTCTGGAAAGTATCGCAGCTTTGGCGATCTATATGATGTGCGTTTCATGGCTGAAATGGGTAGACGCGTAAAGTGCTAATGTGGTGCAGATCAACGCGGAGCTGCCCTCGCTCAAAGACATGGGCATGGAGCAGCTGTATCCCTCACCTGCCGAACCCACCAGCCCGTCCGCGACCACGACCTCCCAACAAACGCTCGACCGCGCCTCGTTCCTTAAGCGCATGACGCAATCGCTCCTCCTCAACTTTCTGGAATATGTCGGCCTCATGAGCATCAACCCGTCGGAATGGAGCAACAAATTCAAAGACTTGGACACGCTTCTCATCAACTGCCACAGCCTGATCAACGAGTACCGCCCGCATCAGGCCAGAGCCAGCTTGATCATGATGATGGAGGATCAGCTGAGACGCAAGAAGGAGGAGGTTGAGGGCGTCAAGAAGATGGGCGAGAAGATTGAGGCTGTGTTGGCTGGCCTGGGAAGAGAAAGTATTGACATGGGCGATGCGGTGGAGGTAAAGGATGGAAAGAGTGATGCGAATGATCTGAGACGCAAGGAGCAGACGGTCGTTCTCAGGGCGTTGGACGACGAGTTGGCAGTGGATTGAAGAGAGTGCCGGGACACACGATGATCTGCTTGCTTGGAGTGATTGAAAGCCCCATCTGAGCGTCACCAGCTCCTTCAGGTCTTGTGAGAGGAAACTGCCTTGCCTGAAGTGCCGCGGCTGTCCAATCGCACCACTCAGCCGCTGGCAGAACCATACGGACACCCGATGGCTCCTCGCGCTTGGGCAGGCGTGATTGTAACATTTTACAAGCCTACGGTTCCTGAGGACTCATGACCGCCATCCAACACGCGACACGTGGGGCTCCTCTTGAGAAGCCTTCGTGCTGCTGCTCTCCTTGGCTTTGGACCGACCCCACCTAGAGACTGGGTTCTTTCTGCGTTTAAACAGAAAGGCGATGACGCCCCGCCAGGAATCAGCTCGCATAGAAATTCGAAGCGCTTCCATGGCACAGTAGCGAGAAGAGAGAAGTATGGGTTGGATTG
This sequence comes from Phyllosticta capitalensis, assembly GCF_038381095.1. Classification (NCBI taxonomy): domain Eukaryota; kingdom Fungi; phylum Ascomycota; class Dothideomycetes; order Botryosphaeriales; family Phyllostictaceae; genus Phyllosticta; species Phyllosticta capitalensis. Next base: position 551,623 of record NW_027117444.1, on the reverse strand, counting down.
GATTGGGAAGTCTGGGGACAACGATGTAGGTACCTTGACAATGCAAATGGTATCGTCCGTCCACAGAGCCACTGTCCCTCTCATCTCAAGCTCTTTATGCCTTCCTATCTTTCCATGTGCTCTTGGGGTAGTCTTTCATGTCTTTCCTCCTAACGCATGCTTCCGAAGACGCGTTGTTGCTCCGCTCCCGCTCTTACTCCGCCTCCACGTCCACTGATGACGTTGCTCTCCCAAGCTTCGTGGACGTATCTCCAAGGACAGTCAGGGCATCACGCACTTACCAGACGACACATCGACCGCGAAGCGCAAGAAGAGAGCAGACACATCACTGTCTTGGTCATCAGGCTGAGAAAACCTCCCGCGCACCGTCCAAGAAAGACACATCGTCCAAGACGGCGATGAGGGAGTGAGGCGGCCGGCCCTACGACGAACTCGATGACATCCTCTCCTGCTCGCAGCAACGAGCCCCAACGTCATCCACGCCTCGTCGCGGGCAGACACAGGCAGCCCGGGCTGGCCGGGGCAGCATTACATCACAACACACGCGCGGTAGACCCTCCCAAAACCTTAAACAAACCGACCAACCAGAGCGCGAGCGCAAAACAAAATCTCGAATTTTGCTACGTTTGAAGTTGCGGCGCGTTTGGCCGCCGGGCAGGTGCTGCCGGACCCTGCAAAACGAGCCGACCAACCAGAGGGCGAGCGCAAAGTGAAATCTCGAATTTTGCTACGTTTGATGTTGGGGAGGGCGGCTGTGTTTGGCCGGGTTGGGCGGGCGTGGGGCGGTGGTGGTGAGGGAGGGCAGGTGGTCGTGGACCCTGAAAACGGTGGACGAATGAGAGGGCGAGCGCAAAACGAAATCGCGATGCCCGTGCTTTGCGGCTGCGTTTGATGTTGAGAGGGCGCGTGGGGTTGGCTTGAATAAGGAAGGGGCCGTGGGCCTGGCAGGAGGTGGAAGGTGGAGGGCCAGGCGACTTTGAGAGGCCTTGCTGGTTACGACGTGGAGCCGCTTTCTGAGGAGGTAGTCTACATCTCTCCTTCAAAAGTGTCACTGTTTCTGTCCTCCGCTTCAAGATTGGCTGCAGTAGGATCAAAAGGTCGCTGCTTGGTCAGGGGATGTCACTGGCATTCCCTTCACCGTGCAAGAGCACAACGGCACTTGGGACGAGCTCCGCACCATCTTCTCAATGATGTCTATTCCAAGACCACCTCAAAGACGGTCCCAAAACTACATCAGAAATTCCCAATCACAACTTCGCCTTATCCCTACCCTTGTCCTCTTTACGCGTCTTCCCGTCCTCAACATCAACAACGCAAACCAGCCACCCTTCAGCGACCTCCTCGCCATCCTCCACTTCCGTCACCCAGTCCACGCGCCCGCGAACCGCGCTCCGCACCTCGACCTCCATCTTCATCTGCCGCACCACCGCCACCACGTCGCCCGGCGCCACGGTGTCGTCCACGTCGACGCACAGCTCGACCAGCGTGCCACCGAGGGGCAGCCCGATGTGCGACGGCTTGCGCGGGTCTGCGAGGGGGTGTGGTGACGCGGACGCTGAAGCCGGTGTTGACGATGCGGCGAGGGAAAGGGTGAAGGGAGTCGGCTTTCTGGTGCTGGCCGAGGTGAACAGGATTTCGGCGGCCAGGGAGGCGGGAAAGTCGTTGCGGAGGATGCGGATCAGCTCGAGGTGCTGGCGTTCGGGTTCGCTCTGGCGCTGCTCGCCAGTCGCAGCCGATGCCGGTGTGAGCTCAATGTCCCAAGCGTCGCCTTTGCGGAACAGCAGTGTGGACGCGCTGACGTTGGCCAGCGGTGTTGATGCTGCTTCTGCTGTAGATGCGGCCGTTGACGATAACGAGCTCAGCTGCGCAGTCTCCCGCGCTGCCAGAGCCGCCGAAATGCGCGTCCCCTCGGCGATGAGGGCGTCCTGGTGCGTTTCCAGCCACTGCGTCGAGCAGTTGCCTGCTGCAAAATCTTCGTGGGCCACGATGGCGCGCAGGACGCCCAGGTTCGTCTTGACGCCCTCGATGCGCGTGTCTTCGAGGGCTCGGCGCGCCTTGCGTCTTGCCTCTTCCCAGGTCGGCGCTGTGACGATGAGCTTTGCCAGGAGGCTGTCAAAGTCTGGAGAGACTGTCGCGACGTGTCCAGGAATCAGATGCGTGTCGACCCTGACGCCGTTGCCTGATGGGAAGCGAAAGGAGGTGATTTTGCCCATCGACAGGGCCCAGTTGTTTTGCGGGTCTTCGGCTGTGATGCGAAGTTGGATCGAATGGAGAGGCGGGTGTTCCGGGAGCGTTGAAAGGCCGCACGAGGAGATTGAGGCGCCTTGCGCCAGGAGCAGCTGCGTTTTGACGAGGTCAAGGCTCGATATGGATTCAGTGATGGTGTGCTCGACCTGGATGCGCGGGTTGACTTCGAGGAAGAAGAATTCGCCAAGCTGCGGGTTGACGAGGAACTCGAAAGTCCCGAGAGAAAAGTAGTTGACCTATCGAAGTCAGCGTCGTGGCCATATCAGAGCCGGACTTCTCACCTTCTCGGCAATGGCAATTGCAGCTTCAATAACTCGACCCACCAAGCCTCTATCCGAAATCGTGCTGGGCGCGATCTCGACCACCTTTTGATACCGCCTCTGGATGCTGCATTCTCTCTCCCACACGTGACGCACGCTCCCTTTTCCATCTCCAACGATTTGCACTTCGACGTGGCGGAATCCATCAACAGCAGCCTTTTCGGCAAACACTTGCCGCGACGGACTCTCTTCAATCGCACGTCTGGCTGCGCTCGACAACTCCTCGACACTCCTGATGAGACGGATGCCTCTTCCTCCACCTCCATCGACAGCTTTGACCATGATTGGAAACCCGACTCTTGCCGCAAACGCTTCGATGTCGTCGACGCTATTGGTTGGCTTTTGCAGGGCAGGACAGACCGGCACTCGACCTACACATGTCAAACCTACGACTGTCAATGAAGAGAAAAGTCATACATGCTTCTGCCAACGCTCGCGCTTTCAGCTTGTCACCCGTCTCTTCAAGAATTTTCGACCCAGGACCTACCACCATGACGCCCGCTTCGTCCCACATGCGCCGCGCAAATTCGGGACTTTCGCTGAGGAAGCCATAGCCAGGATGAACTGCATCTATTCGATGTCTCTTTGCAATCTCTACGAACTCATTGATGTCCAGAAATGAAGATGATGACGGCAGCTCGATCGCGTGGTCTGCGCCGAGCACGTGAGAGGTGTCGGACGAGGTGTACACGGCGTAGGTTTCGAGGTCGAGCTCTCGTGCTGCAGTCAAGATTCGAGTTGCTATCTCGCCTCTGCAATTCAGTTAGCTGGCAAAGATTGGATGCGTTTGGCAATTGGTTTGGTCTTGCCTGTTGCCAACGAGCAATCGTTTAATAGGGCGCACTTGCGCCATTGAGTATAAAAAGATGGACGATCTGTTCTCAATCCAATATCGGCAGCAGTCTCTGTCTAGCAAATAGCACAAAACAACAATGTCTTTCGGGAGGCATTTTGCACACAAGTAAGAAATGCGGTGGATGAGTGATCCATCGGCAACGGTGACGTGTGGGGTAGAGCGGCCGTGCAGGGACCGAGGCACTACTTCAAACCCCACCGCTTTATCCAACCGCACGTCACTCTTTAACGATCAAAATGTAAGAAACGCAAGACTGTCCGCTCCATCGGGAGCAATCTCAACCAGACATCGCCATGACGGGACATGATGATTCTAGCGGCAATCCCACCCAATCTGCTGCCGCGCGCCGGCTCGCCCAAGTCTCTGGTCATGTGTCGCAATCCAACGACCCCGAAGACAGCAATGAAAATACACCCAGCTCTTCAGTGTCAGGAGAAAAGACGATACGGCGCCGCCGCAAAGCGCGCAAGCAGTCGACCCTCCCCGCCGACTACTCAGACGTGCTATCCATTCTCTCCACGCTGCGCGCCATGGCATCCAATCCAACGCACCGCGGGTACGCGCGCCAAAAAGCAGCCGGCAAGCTCTGGGTGAGGGAGCGTGTTGACCAATTGCTCGACCCGGGATCTTTCAGGGAGGTGGGCAGCGTGAGCGGGACTGTCGAGTGGAAGCAGGTCGATGGCGAGAGGGAGGAGCCTGTGAGCTTTGTGCCCAGCAATAATGTACAGGGCTTTGGGTTGCTGGGAGGGCGGAAGGTCGTGCTTACCGCCGATGACTTTTCGTTGCGCGCGGGGCATGCTGATGGGGCAATGGCAGCGAAGACTGTGAGTTTTGACTCTCATTTTGTAAACGCGAGCTGTCTTACGTTGGTGCAGATATAATCTTTCAGGTACTTGCATTTACTGATATCTATCTCTTAGCTGTACATGGAGAAGCTCGCAGTGGCTTTGCAACTCCCCATGATCAAGCTTGTGGATGGCTCCTCGGGCGGTGGCTCAGTCACCACCATCATGGAACAAGGATATTCCTACGTCCCTCCCATGGTCGGTTTCGACGCTGTGGTTCAACAGCTCAACATGGGAATTCCGAATCTGGGTGCTGTGCTAGGTCCAGCCATTGGCTTGGGAGTAAGGTGGCCCTTTTGCCTGTCGTTTACTATGCTTACACAGCACAGGCTGCTCGGACTACTGCATGCCACTTCTCCGTCATGGCTGCAGACGTCGGATCACTCTTCAATGCCGGACCAAAGGTAGTAGCAAAAGCGACGTTTGAAGAAGGCCTCAGTCCGCGCCAGTTGGGAGGTCCTGGGATGCACTGCACAAATGGCACCATCGACAATCTGGCAGCCAATGAGTCCGACTGTTTCGATCAACTACGCACCGTGCTGAGCTACCTGCCTTCAAGCGGGACTCATATTCCTCCAGTCATTGAAATCTCGGACCCCCTGGACCGTCAGACACCCTCTCTTCGCACCGCAATACCTCGCGCCCGCTCCCGCGCATACAACCCCTTGCCCATAATCACGACGCTCGTAGACGCCTCTTCATTCTCCCAAATCGGACAGCACTGGGGACAAACCGCCATCACAGGGCTGGCGCGGCTCGGCGGCCATCCGGTCGGCATCCTAGCACTGAACCCGCTCGTCAACAGCGGCGCTCTGGATGCCGCAGGATCGCAAAAGCTCACTCGACACCTCAAGTTCTGCGACGTCTTCAACCTGCCCATAGTCCAGCTCGTCGACGTCCCAGGCTACGCAGTCGGCACGGCGGCCGAGCGCAGCGCAACCATGCGCCACGGCGTCGCGCTCGCAACGGCATACTACGCCACCAGCGTGCCCATCTTCTCGGTGCTCGTGCGCCGCGTGTACGGCGTCGCCGGCGCCGTCATGGTCGACAGCCGTGACCCGCAACACCGCGTTGCATGGCCAAGCGGGGAATGGGGCAGTCTGCCGTTGGATGGTGGTATTGAGGTCGGACATGCGCAGGAGCTGCGCGACGTCCAGACTGCGAAGGGCCAGAAGGCTCGCGATGAGCGGTACGCGGAGCTGGAGCAGCAGTATCGTCGCTTGATGAATCCGGTTCGGACGGCGAATGCGTTTGGTGTTGAGGAGATTATCGACCCGGCTGTCACGCGGCAGGTTGTTGGCGAGTGGGTGAGGCATATGTACGAGGTGCTGCTGCCGGAGAGGGTGCAGAAGAGGATCGTGGGGTCGCTGAGTCCGAGGTTCACGTGAGGTGTGATCGGCTGGGCTGGAGGGAGATGAGTAGGTGAGTGCGGTCTGAGCCACCAGCTCTTGCTAAGCGGCAGTGAGCTAAATCATCCGAAGGAGAAGATGTAGGTGGTTGATAACTTGCCATAGACTTCCTTTTTGTTGCTTGGCTGTACATTGACATTGTTCTTTTCAAACTCCTGTTTCCATTGTCAGTGACGCCATGTTTTAACACCGAGATCATTCAATTCGTCCCATCTTCCAAACCTCATGACCTGTTTTCCACCAAGTTCGCATCTCAAGTAGTTGTATGACGTTGAGAAGTTCTGTGTTGGTAGTTTCTGCGGTGCCTGAGGCCTCAGCGGGTTTGGTGCGTGGTGTGCTCTATCTGGTCTGCTTCTGGCAGGCGGAGGGAGGAGGCAGGTAGGTGAGCGGCCGCACCTTCCACCTCCGATGCGTCGCCCACGATGCGAGCCATTTTGCACGTAAACAGATTTTTCCTTCAAAATCTCTCTTGACTTTTTCCACCTCACACCACGAACTTTGCATTCACTTGAAGACTGTCAACGCCCATCGCCATGTCCGATTCCAACCCCCGAAGCTACAACGGGGTGCTCCTCGGCATTGGTCCATTTCTGAGGCACAGGGCAAACAAGTCAACGGCCGAAAGCTCGAGCACCGAGGAGTCCGCTCCCGCGGTTCTAGCAGCAAATCCTCAGCCCCAGCAGTCGCCTGGCAAGGGTGCCGCCTCGGCTGCCCTTGAAGTAAGTCTTCTGCCAGTTTCCATGGGTGAATCGTTTTAAATTGCTAACCGCCTGCTTAGGGAAGCCCAGCTGCTCGTCCGCGGACCGGTGCCGTGGATTCGCGCTCGGTGGAAGCAGAAAAGATGATTGCCGGTCAGATTGCAGAGCTGAGGGAAAATTTGGGCAACGTGAGGCTGTTGGAAGCACTCCTGGTCGAGCTCGGCGTCGAGCTCGGAACACCACTTCAGCAGGTATGTTCTTCTTCTTACACGCGGCCATATTGATTGCTAGTTACTGACTCAAGCAACTAAATAGAGCGATGAAGATCCTCAAGCCCCTACAATCAGCATACCACAGTCAGGACCCGCTCGCTCCAGTAGTCACTCTGGAGGTCCCCAGGCCTCTACAACGTCTGCAAGCCAGCCCACGGGTGGCGCATCTGGTTCCGCAAACCAAGACACGTCTTCCGCGAACGAACAGCCTGCGCCATGGGGCGTTCACAAGGAGTACGCGGACTGCTGCAAAAGCGAGCGCCGCAAAAGGGATAAGGCAATACGAGAACTGGACTTCTTTTGGGAACTACAGAGCCTGGATGCAGACGCCAAGCTCGGCATCCTAGGAGAGATACGTCCAACGGAAGCCCTACTGTACAAGGGACTGGGCGTTCACCAAAAGCCTAGCATTGATGAGTTTTTCTCGCAGCACTACTACGAGAAGGCAGACCGCGACTGCAGTTCAAGCTTCCTGACACAGCTCAGCTGGTTTTCTCAATTGCTTGCGGCGACCGGCGCAGTCGCGGACTCGAAATCCTCCGACACCATGCCAATACCCGTCAGATCTTGGACAACAATCACCCTCTTCGGGAGGTAATGGAACTCCTGTCATGCGACATAGAGAACGCTCTGCAAGAAGAGACTCTAGACAAGATCATCCTTCATCCTGCCCAAAGAGAATCGATCCGCCTCCATGACATTCGGAGCGGCATTACTGCGCTTGAGGAGGAGCAATTGGAGCGGTTGACGTCTGAAACGGTCCTGCCGGCTACTTTACGGGCTTGGGCGAAGACCCATGACAATGACGCTCATCATAAGCTGACCAAGTTGGCGACGATGATGAAGTTGCAAAAGAAAAAGCTTCGTCAGCTCTTCGAGAAAGTCAACATCGGTCTCTATGCCAAGCTACAAAGGCTTCCGCCCCGCGAGATACCCACGTTGCACGACCCCAAAGAGATACACATTGAAATGTCTTTCCACGGCAGCGATCGCCCTTTTGAATACACTGTCGAGTATCCTGGTCAAGAGTTTACCTACGAAGACATCATGCAGGGGGAACTTGCGCCCACCACACGCGCGGCTCGTCTGAAATTCCAGATTGCTCAACTGAAGGCGCGTTGCAAGAAACAGGAGGCTCTGATTTCAAAGTTCCTCCTACAGATTCACAAGAGCGCGATGAAAAGCACCAAAGGTCGGTTGATCAGCAAGAGGAACCACACGCGAGCTGTCAATGACTACATTCACAGCCACAAGGCGCAAGCGCAAGACCTCCACCGTGCACTTCTTCAGTCTGCACGCCTGAAGGCGTCCATCAAAATTCTCAAGTTCCACGTGCATTCCCATGCCGCCCCAATGTAAGTTTCCACCATCTTTGCTTGTCATTGAGGGACATTGCTAATCTTTCATTTCTACGACAGCCTTGGCCGCATTGAGTGGAAGGGGTTCAAGCGCCCCAACCCGGGTCTTGAATCTTGAGCGCACATTTCAGTCTCTTGTGACCTCGTCTCTACCCATCCCCGTCTACTTCCTTTCCCCATCCCCACTTTTCTTTTCCCGTCGCCAGGTCGGCTTCGGGTTCTGGAAGGCTACTATGTATAGGTGTACGCGTATTTTACACTCAGTGTGATGCGAAGGCCATATTTTGGCCACAGGAACGAGATTATCACCAAGTCAACCAGCGGAGCACGATCCCCAGATGTGCACCCACGTTTCGCTCGCTGGTCAGCGCGCTGAACTCGAAATGTGGAGCTTTCATCAGCATTTGCGGTCAATTCCGCTAAACGGCCTTACCGCACAGCACAGCTACCGGGTGCCCTGGTGCTCACTTTTCCCTCACGACTTCTTCTAAATTCCCCACGGATTGATTCGTGGCTCTTCTCGGCATTCGTTTACAGCTCTGGCTCGGCTCCATGCTATCCGACAACCTTCGTCGCTGCTTTCGCGGTCACGAATTTGCCATGTTCGAGATGGGTTGCGGTTCTGTTCGGTCTGGATTCTGGTTGCGATATTGTTTTGTTTTCAATTTTGCTTTGGGAGCACGAGTTAATGGGGGGCATGTGAGCTACCTTTGTCGCGGGACCTTCATGCCGGCAGCGCGACGACTTTGGTGGTGGCATGTGTAGGGCAAGGGCGATAGGCCTGGCACGAGTGCTTATCAGGTTGAGGAGAGGGTGGAGAAAGTCCTTGTTTTTCTGTACATAGTTATGAACCATTCCCATGTCATGAGGGTTTGCGGACGTGTGTGGCGCCGACAGGCTTTAAAAAAGCGTAAGTACTAGATAGAGGAGGCAGATCAGCTGCACGTTGGACTTGACTTGCCCGAACTACGGTGGCTGAATCCAGCAGAAGTGCAACTTTAGCAACAAGGGTCAGTTTATAATCCAAAAACGCCAGATCATTCAGCACCGGAACCCCAATCATCCACTGACTTCGGTTGTTGCCAGGGTGGTGTGGGAGGAAAGGCGTGACCATTAGCCTGTTTGGGATTACAACAGATGAAGAGTTCGATCCTAACGGGGGTAATGATATTTCTTTTTCATTTTTTGCCATCTTGTCCTTTTCGTTCTCGGTTGTGGCTCTGCTCCTTCCTTTGTTGTCCGGCTCCTCGCAGGCAGGCAGGCAGGCGCAACACTGACGCGCTGAGCGGTAGCCTACCTACGCCGCCCAGCTATACGACCGTTTTCGGGCTCGTTTGTAGTTTCGCTTCTTCCCCAAGTTTGCTCCCGTATAAATACGACTTTGGCCAGCTCAAAAAGTCCTCAAAGAGGCAGAATGCCCACGTCGATTCCCTCATCCGCCAGGTATACGCGCGATGCGCCACATAAAAGGCCGTCTTATCAACAAGACGAAGCTCGACCGTGCTGTTAAACAAGTCATCCATTGCCATCCGCACCAGGCACACATAATCCACCAAGCGCTTCCCAAGTTGTCGAGACTTAAGGCTACTGTAGAGATCGGGTACGGCCAAATCATCGCTTTAAGGCTAAGCTTCCAGAGCTGAGAAGGCACCGTGACAGACAAGACAGGCTTGTCAAAAGCTATATTCGCCAGATCCATTGCCGAGCCATCCAATACGCTGGAAACTGCCCCGTCACCGAGGAACAAGACAACTGTGCTATCAACCAATACATCAAAAGCCACAAAACTCAGGCTCGACAGCTTCATTGCGCACTGCTGAAATCGGCAAGGTTGAAACCTACCGTCCAGATGCTGAAGTGTCATGTACGCGCTCGAGAGTCGCCTTTGTAAGTTCTCAACCTTGCCTTTTCCTTCAACGATCGTTTCGCTGACATTCAATTTGTATTCAGTCTCCAAAGGGTTGAATGGTCCGGCTTCAAGCCTGTCGATTCAGGCCTGGAGGGCGACGGCCACTGAAGCCCCATCTACATTGGCGCCCGAACTATTCCGGTTGCAATCTGGGATATACTGCTATAAGTGCAGATAGTAAGCTTCCTTCCAAGCGGTTCAAAGACTTTGTTCACCGTAATCACTGACAGATCAGGGACAAAAAATTGTAAGGCGGTGACCACGTATATAAACCAAACAATCGAGACAGACTAGCACCGGAACCCCAATCGTCCGAGTGCGTGGCGTCATGGGAGGAAAGGCGTTGCCATTAACTTGTTTGGGAAGATGCTCAGTTCGATTCCAACAGGGGTAACGATATTTCTTTTTGCTTTTTTACTATCTTGTTCTTTCTGCCCTCGGTGGCCATCTGGCTCCTTCCTCTTCTAGTGGTTCTCAACGCCTCGCTTGCTGTCAACTAGTACATACACACCCACAAGCTAGTCGCTCGTCAACTCCACCACGCCTTGCTCAAGTCAGCTCAGCTCCAAGCATCCATTAGAATCGTCGGATTCCATATTCGAGCCCACAATGCGCCGTCGTAAGTCTTTCCCTTTTCTGTCGATATTGTGAGAGTTTGCTACCTCCTTGTCTGTGTGGCAGGCTCGGCCGCGCCAAGTGGAGCGGTTTCCAACGTCTTGATCCGGGTGTTTAACCCCCTCGCCGGCACACCGATTATGGTAGCCGAGCTAGATGCATTCAAAGCAAGACTCCTACGTCTTGATTTGTGACCGTGTACATTAGACCAATTCTCTATCGGACGCATTGATCATGGTTGGAAGGCCGCCTCCAATCTCCTTTCCCGTTTTTACGGCTTCGGCCACTAAGTCAATGGTAGTATCCTGCTCGAAACTGCTGTCGATTTCCCAGAAGGGCCAGTGTATGTACAATAAGGAGAAAAAGAGGCAGAAAGAGGAGATTTCGACACGGAGGCTTTGGGTGCTTGACAAATCGGAGTCAGCAAAGGCGCGAAGGTTGGTAGACACGAGCTCTTACTCCTAATGGGTTGTTGTAGCAGAAGCAGTGAATTGGGTCGACAAAGGAACGGAGCACAAGGACCGGTATTTTGTACATAGTAATGACACAATGTTTATACCAAGTGAAGTGCAAGGTGCGTGCAGAGAAGCAGCTTTAGAAACGCTCAAAAGACTACGAGAATCCGATGTGACCAATGTGCGCGTACGAGTCACAAGGAGGCGACGATGGACATGCAGATGTAAACCTGCCATTTGCCATCGTTGGTCACCACAGTACGTTTATTAACCTCAATCGCGAGTCCATCTGGCACCGGAACCCCAAGTGTCCCCAGTTAAGTCGCGTGGCGCTGTGGGAGGAAAGGCGTTGCCATTAACCTGTCTGGGATCGAAAGATGCTCTGTTCGATTCCAACAGGGGTGACGATATTTCTTTTGTCTTTTTCGCCATCGCCGGATTCACTGACGAGGTTGCTCGTTGACTGTAGGACGAGCTCGCTTTGAAGGCACATGGTTAGGGGAAGGATGGTGATGGTGTGCGCTGTTCTACAGACCAGGCGTGACTCGCCCAAAGCACCACCAAGCTCTGGCTTACTCTCAGCTGAAACAGCCATCACCTCTGAAAAGGTCAGTATATCAACCAAAAACCCCAGTCAGTTTCGCACCGGAACCCCAGACGTCGCCTATCCGTAAAAAGATGTGGCTTGCAGCGCCGTGGGAGGAAAGGCGTTACTATTAACTTGTCTGGAATCAAACGACATGAGTTCGATTCCAACAGGGGTAACGATATTCCTTTTGCTTTTTTACGAACACGCTCTTTTTGCCCTCGGTTGTCGTCTGGCTCCTCGCAGGCAGGCAGGCAGGCCGACAGGCAGGTGCAACACTGACACGCTGAGCGCCGTCCTGCGCAGACACTTGGACGCCTGCTGGACTGCAACCTCCGTCACCTCTGCCTTAGATAGCATGATGGTGCCATATCCATGGCGCGCGTACGCCTTCTGTTGCCTCCATGTCTGTAGTTAACTAATATCGCGGCCTGAGTGTCTCCCCGTGCTACCGCATCACTTGTCCAGCAGTTTGCGACGACCGGCTCTTTCCCGTCAAGACGTCAGCTTTGCAGAACTAACTACGTTACAGCAGCCTCCCATATGCGAGTACAATCAATCAGGAGGGAGCAGCAGCAGACAGTGCATTCAGTCTTTTGACGCAATGCACAGAGCGGCAGCAAGACTCGAGAATCGTCATGGATTCATTAGGAAATTCTGGTTCCACCTTCCAGCACCGTCACAGTGTGTTGGAATTGAAGGAAAATCTCGCTGCTCCCTTCTCCGATCCATCACATCACTCTGTCCCCTTGACCTCTTCATTTGATTGACTCAGCACTTCCCATTCCACCTCTCTTCCCATATGCACTCACGCCGCACCAAAACCCCTGGCATTATCCAACGCCACAATCAGCTTCCGCTCCAACTTCTCCTTGGTCTCATACTGCGGCAGCAGCAAACGACCAAAACACGTGCTGCTAGTCGGCAACTGCTCGCCATCGGATCCATTGCGCTGAATCCAAAACATCAAGCTGCCAATACCGGCAACAGGGACGCGGTCGCTGGCCGTGACAAACTCGAGGAGCTTGCGCTTGCGGTCCTGGTCCCAGGCGTGGACGACGGCCCAAAAGGCGCGAATGACGGCGTGCGAGGCGCTGTAGCCGCCGTCGTAGCGCGTGACCCGCTCGAGGGCGGGCGTGTCGACGAAGAGGTGGCCCTGGACGATGTCGCGGAGGAGCGAGGGGCGCGTGTAGAAGAGGGCGAGGTGGGAGGGGGGCAAGCAGGCATCGAAGCCGCGGGTGAAGGCTTTGAGCTGCGGTGCAATGGAACGGTACGTGAGCCACTCTTTGTAGTCGTCGACAAAGGCGGCGCGGTTGGAGTTGGTGACGAGCGGCGCGTCCGGATCCGTTGGCGGCCAGTTGATGGTTGGGTTGCGCGATGTGAGGGCTGACGGGTCGACGTCTTCGACGTATGTGAGTATTTGGCTAAGCGGTGCCAGCTTGTAATCGGGACCCGTTGCTGCCATGTTGATGTTGAGGAGCAGCCCGCCGGCGTCGATGCTGAAGACGTAATCGCGGCCGAGAATGTCACCCACCTCTTCCTTGCAGTTGAGAATGAACTTGAGGCTCTGGTTAATCTCAGGCCACCCGTCTGCGATGAATTGAGTCGTCCTGTCTCGCATTGTGAGGCGGCAGTATAGGGCCATGGGGAACGAAACGGGGAGAGTGATTCCATTGCAGATTGCGATGGAGAAGAGTAGACCGATGAGCTCGAAGCGCGCAAGTGGCTCGGGAGACATGGGTCGAAACCAGGCCATGTGCGTCTGCGGGTCGACGGTGAACATGCCGTTGTCGGGGTTGAATGCTTCGGCCAGAGCAACCCTGAAAAACTCTTGCGCAACGCCACCTTGGTCTACACCTTGTTCTCCCTCATCCTTTCCCATACGGACCTTGAGGGGGAGCATCAGCTGCCGCTTCTCCAAGCCCCACAGCTGGTTCAGTGTATCCTCGAGGACGTGGCTTCTCCTCACGTCCAGTGTCAGATATCTACTCGACGCAACAGAGTAGTGCTCTTCGAGGTAGCGCTGCCAGGTGTGGTTCAAGAAGTGTCTCTTGAATCTTTCCTGGATGTGGAAGTTGTTTCCGGCGGTTGTGAAGTGCTTGGACATGTTGGAAAAGTTGAGAGCGCGAAAGTACGTAAGTAGGGTATCGTTGCTGAAAAAGAATGGGTACTGCAGTATGTGACGCATGTTGGGGTCATCTCGGCGGTCAGAATAGCTAGCGATGATCTCGACTGCGTCAATCTTGGGCCGGAATAAGCTGGTTATGGCGAGCAAGCTATCGCCATTGTACATGAAGTTTTCCGGTCTAATTTCTGCTGGGACAGGAATCAGTATCGACCGACTGAATATGCCAACAAACTTACACATGCAAAACAAGCATTCCGCAGCAGAGCCAAATGCGTCCCACCGCTTAACTTCATGCTCGCCGCGCCATGTCTTTAGGCATAGCTCTTCTAACCAACGCCTCCACGAAAACATGAGAACTCCGTCCCACCCACGTTTGCCTAGAACAAACACTGTTCGACACTGGGTGATATGCATGAAGATCAGGGAGTAGGGCGATTTCAGTGTCGACGACGGGATGGTGTTTTGATGCATTTCGAAGAAGCACTGCCGGGCGCTTATTGCTCGCACGAGGCGAGTGGCAAGTCTCAGTGCAGGCTCGTACTGGAACTGGTCTGGAAGGGTTTGCTTATTGGCTAGAAGGTTGCGGAAGAGAAAAGTGCGCCAATCGTCCCCATCTCGAAAAATAAGAGCAGTCAGAGCATGAATGCAGATCATGATGATATGCACGGCGTCCTCGTCGGATACGTGGTGAGTCGCTTTGCTTGCATTATTGTGTTGCGAAAGGCGCAGTGTCTTTGCGTCCTTGCCTTTGGCGCCTTTTCGAATCTTTAGCTCAGGAGGCGCAACAAACAAGCACTCGAGACTCTGCCACAGACTGTCGAAAACGAGGGCACCATTAATTTCTTGCCAACCCTGGAAGGCACGATTCATCTTTGCGGGGTGGATGTGCGGCAGGAGGCTTAACCGAGTGTCCATCTCGTTGCGGAAGGATGCAATCAGCGTCTTTGGATTGCTGAGGCACTGATGAAGGCACTCGTCGACAAAACTCCATCGTTTTTTGCAAGAGCCATATCTCGGCATGCTGTCAGGCAAATGGATTTGCAGCTCAGAATCTCTTTCAGCGAGAGCAATGCGTTTCAAATCCTCCATGATGGCGTATGACAAATGTGTCGTGGTGAATTTGGTCCGATCATACAGCCAGCTGTCTCCGCGAGAGTCCTTGGAAGAGCCTGGGTTCTCCCCTGAGCGCGTCGACGGTCGAGGATGAGTCTGCTTCGGCGTTTTCTTCGAAATCTGAATGTCCAACTTTTGGCTCCATTCTCCATTCGGAGGGCGCTCTTCAGGGCTCGCGGATCCGTTTGGTGTAGGCAGGGCTGTGTTTGGATCCTCAAGACTTTTCTTCGGCATTGGATCTTCCCAGCTTTTTGGGGTTCTTGTCGCCAGCACCGCAGTTTTCCGAGCAGGATGGCCATTCACCAGCGACGACTTGGATGAACGCGATGGCAATGTAACCTCTATTTGCGTATTTTGAGATGTGGATGGTCTGCTTGGAGCATTTCCAGTTTCTGGCGGGCTTTGAATTGTAGTTTCGCGGCCTGATTCTGTCAAATATTCGAAACCGGCTTCGATTTTGGGAGCGTTGTCTCCAGCTGCGGTGCTCTCCGGACTTGCCAGCCCATTGCGGCCAAATTGATTCAACGTGCGGGCGACTTTTGTGCTGTACAGATTCTGCAGAAACGACCGATGGTCTATTCTATTGGACCGTCCATCGCGCAATTCCACAGGCCGTATCCATTGTGAAGGAGCATCTATAATATCGCAAAGACCAGATTCCGGGTCGTCTTGACTGGCCAAGTGGTAGGCAAGAGCTCTGGCGGCGATGGGAGTTGGGCGTCGTAGTGGTTTCGATGTGTCGCGTTTGACGCAGCTGAAGCATGTAGGTTTGGTGCAATTTGGATTGTCGCAGCCATAGCGTATCTGCAAGGTGTACCTTTGACAGGTTAGGGAGGCGCTTGTATAGCTGATGGATGTGCTTACCTGCGGACCAGAGACTGGAAGCTAGCAAGACGCGTAGCACCCAAGTCGCGGAAGCTTAACTCGCGCGAGTCCAGCATCCGTGAGCTTGCCAGCAGACGGCGCCACGGGTCCTTTGCAATAATGTCGGCAAGCTGCTGGGTGCCGCCCAAGAGCTGCGGCGGCGACCCGCGCGCATCGGTCGTCATCTCATCTGGTGGCTGTGGTTGTCGAGGAGGGGTGGCACGCTGGCCAGACGCAAGAGAGCGGTAGTTTGAGTGAGAATAGCAAGAAGAACGAAAGACGCGATAGACCAACTGAGAGGTAGGTGGTTGTTGTAGCAGAGATGGCAGTGCGAGCCGAGCGGAGGAGATCAGTCAGCAAGGGTCACCGGCCAGACGTCATGCAGCCAGCTCAGCCCTACAGACAGACCAAAGTTGGACCGCCGGCACTGAAACTATCATCGGCTCGCGCTCGCCACAAGGTCTGGCCGGTCCTGAAATAATCCCACCGCTTTTCCTTCGTCCACCCCATCACCATCCCTTTGATTCTCCCCAATCCCTCCATTGTGTCGACCTCACGGCAATCCCCCGCTGTCGTCGCGACTCACCGTTCGCCCGCTGGCCCCTCCAGCTTCTGAATCGCCGACCACGACTTTTCCTCCGCCCACTCTCGTCACCTTCCTTGCACAGCACCCGGACGAGGCTCAACCGCCAGACGCCATGGCTTCCAATCAGTCGTCGCACCCGTTCACCTGCAACACCTGCCAGGTCGCCTTTCGGGCCAGCGAGCTGCAGCGCGCGCACATGCAGACCGACTGGCAGTGAGTGATTTTCGGCCTTGATTTTGTACCGTCCGACATGGCTGACCGCTCCTCCTCCAAAGCCGCTACAACCTGAAGCGTAGAGTTGCCTCGCTGCCTCCTCTCTCCTCTGAGATCTTTGCCGAAAAGGTCCTTGCGAACAAGGCATCTGCCGCCGCCACTGCCGCCCGCGCTCAGTATGAAAAGTTGTGCGGCGCTTGCCAAAAGACCTATTTTAGCGAAAACGCCTACACGAACCACTTGAATAGTCAGAAGCACCGTCAGAATGTCGCAAGGGCATCCAGGAAGGATGACGACGCATCATCAGTCATGAGCTCGACCTTTTCGCTGGGAGAGACTGTAGACTCGGCTTCTACCGCGCACCCAGACAGAGATGCCGATTCTGAGGTGTCCGATGTTGCGGATGGGCTTCAAAATGCTACCTTGGAGGATGGCCAAGCCGATGGCGCAAGGGCGACTACTGTGACGGTGGATGCGCCGTCCACCAAAATCGAGCCGCCCAAAGACGTCGTCTACTGCTTGTTCTGCAACTTCCGCTCGCCAACGCGCGACCTCAATCTCGGCCACATGCAGCGCTTCCACGGCATGTTTATTCCCGAGCAAGAATACCTCGACGACCTCGACGGCCTCTTGCGCTTCTTCTGGCGCAAGATTCACGAATTCTGCCAATGTCTCTACTGCAAAAAGATTGTCTACACGGCAGCAGGCATCCAAACCCACATGCGCGATCGCGGACACTGCAAGATTGCCTACGAAAACGAGGACCAGATGCTCGAGATTGGAGACTTTTACGACTTTACGCGAACCTACTCGGACGACGAGGAAGGCTCCGTCACCGAAGGCGAGGACGGCGAAGGCGGCGACGACGGCTGGGAGACGGACAGCAGCGTGTCAGATGTTCCCACGGACGAGATCACGTCGGTCCCGATTGATGACCGCTCGCACCGGTACGCAAAACTCGGCCAACACCGCCACCACTCGCACGCAGATCCGCGCCCGCACAAGGCGGCTGACGGCTACCACAGTCACGCGCACTCGGGCCCGCGAGCCGTCTACCACGACGAGTACGAGATGCACCTGCCGACGGGCCGCACCGCCGGCCACCGCTCACTGCGCCACTACTACCGCCAGAACCTGCGCAGCTACCCCTCGGCGGCCGAGCGCGCGGAGCGCCTTGCCATCGAAGAGGCTCAGGCTCTGCGCAACACGTCGTCTGGAGAAGACGACGACGAAGACGACGATGCCGAGGGCGGCGTCCAGCTGGAGCCCGGCCGCGGCCAGCTCGAGCGCGGCAGGGGCCGCAACCGCGACAGGCAGGTCATGTCGCGTCCCGAGAGAGGCCTCGTTGGCGTCACGGATACCAAGAAGCGGGAAGTCAGGGCGGCCGAGCGGAGAGAGACGAGAAAGGCGCAGCGCGAGCAGGCGAGGTCCGAGTGGACCAAGAACAAGAAGGGCAACTTCCAGAAGCACTTCAGGGTGAGATCGAGCAATTTTTTGTCAGAAAAGGAGGCATTCCAGCTAACATCGTACAGGACCCGCTCCTCCAGTGATCGCCTCACGCAACAGATGGCAGGGTGTTTTTTCGTATTGGTGGTTTGCCGGATGTTTCGTGCCTTCTTTTCGATGCATGTTGCAGATTCAGGAGTTGCATGTTTAGGGGTGGCGTCGATTCTTTTGCACGAAGGGGTGAGGGTTGATTGAGAGAAAAGAACCGAAAGAAGAGAGACAGCCTGCCAGCCCAGCTCTCCTGGGCTACACAGCACGTGGGTACGTAGATGGTGCATGGGGAGAAGCGTCTGGGTAGAGAAGACAGACACATACAAGGTGCTGAGGGGACGGGGGGTCTACATATCATTCCTTTCGTATAAATAAACGTCATTGCTGCAGTTGTTATGTCCCGCTTTCTTCGTGGTGCCCGCTTTCTTCGTGGTGCCCGCTTTCTTCGTGGTGATGTTGGTGGTGGCACAGTGGTGATGGTTGATGGTGGTGTCCACAATCACCGCCCCCTGAACCCTGCATCCACTGTCTCGCGATCCAACTTCCTGGGTCCCATCTACCCCTGAGCGCACCTAGGACCCCCTGGGCTCCGCATGTCTGCGATCGCAACTAGCGGCGCGTCTGGGCGGGTTCTGCTTGCTGTCCTCATCTTCCGTTGCGTCATCATCTCCTGTTCCGTGTTCTGACATTTTCAACGGTCAAACAAAGAGACATGTTGCAATACTCAGGGGAGAGAGTTGCTTTATTGCGACTACATCATCGAACAACGCTTCCTATATGCATAAGGACTTCTTTCTCCCTTAGCTCTCTGCTAGCCCACACAAGCTGACCGACCTACTTTTTCTCAAGTCTCTCTTTCCATCTGACGCCTGTCGCATGCATGCTACGCGCCATCGTTTGGATTTTAAACAGCGCTGATTCTGCACCGCAAATTGAACAAAGACAACCACAATCCAAAGCATCACATTGCATTACAATCCCCATCCATCACTCCCTGCCACCTCCACACTTTACATCCACCAGTTGTCCACCCCCCTTCCCATCGTCCGGGCATCCACACCCCATCATCATTACATATTTCCAAAAACTTCACGCCGCCGCGTGTCCCTCACAGACTCGCTCACACCCAATCCTCCTCCTCCTCTGTGCTAAGACCCACATTCCGCGCATCCGCGCACCCACCACCACCCCACTCCACAAGTGAATGCCAACCAAAAAGAATGGAACACTGCAAAAGACAAAAGACGAAGCAACGACCCGGGATTGAACCGGGGACCTCGGGATAACTGCTGTGTTGTGGTCACTGCAATCCTGCGCTCTGCCGCTGAGCTATCGCTGCTATCTTGATTTTGAGACCGGCTAAATCGCACTATAGTCTGAGTTTTTCTTTTTTGCAGGGGCTGTCCTGCAGATTGATGCCTCTTTTTCCTCCGTTTTTTTCCAACACAAAGAAAGTGAGAGATGGATAAGCGAGGGCGGGCGAGGGGCTTAACGCCGACTACCTTATCTCGGCCGCATGACTAGAGGGAGGACGGGGCGGAGGGGACCTTTGTTGTGTACATTTCAAGAAGCAAGGGGGCGGCGGGGTAGCGAAGCAGAACGCCCAGCGGGGAAGCGACAGCGACGGTCCCGCAACATCACCACAAGCCCAAGTAGAACTCTGACTGCCGCATGTTCACACGTCCACCAAGCGCCAAAAAAAAAAGAGGCGGCATATCTTGGAAGAAAGATGGAAAACGCACGGCGCTCGTCAGAATAGCTGACACCGCAATATGGCAACTGATCGTGTCAATGTGAGGCGAGCGTGGTGACTCAATACCGAATCACGGCAGACTGCCATGTCATCTTTCAATCAAGCTACCATTTTCAGGAGATGTTGTTTCAACGCCAACGAATCCAATTCGAAAACACGCATGAGAGGTGAAATCAAGGAGTAAAATACACTCGTGGCTATGCAGGACCCGTGGACCGGAGCGGATGCGACTGGTAGGTGGTAGTTGAATGGAAGACGGAGACGCCTTGCTATGCCCCGAATGTGCCGTTGAAATGAACAAAGAAACGCGAAATCGCAAAAACAAGCCAAAATCGGAAAAAGGAAGGAGATGAAAAATTGGAAATGGTAAAGAGATAGTAATATGTACAGTGAGTAAAAAAGACCAGGGTTCTATCGATGGGCGCAGTGGGACAAGGGGATTCGTGAGTGGGAAAATAAGATGCAGTGCTTCTTTCCGTGCGCGTCAAAGACAGCCGTCAAGCTCGAGTAACCATTGATGTGCATGATTGACCGTGGTATAGATGGGGTGGGGATGAAAAGTTCAGACTTTGGGGGTATCAAGCAGAATTTCACAACCAATCGGTGCGCTGTGTGGGACGCCGTCCGTCGCTTTTACACCATTTCCACGTAGTTGCTGCAAAGACAGTGTTAGCATCGTGTCAGATGATTTGCTTGCTGCGGCAGAATACGTACCTTGGGAAGATGCCCTCCCGATCTCCGATACGACCCGACCACCAATCGGTGGCATTTTCTGTCTTCTTGGTCACGGTGATGATGTCACCCTTTTTGAAACCCAGGTCGCCCGGTTGGTCGGGGTCAAACGTGAATTTGGCGATTGCTTGATCGGGACCCAGCATCGACTTGCGGAATTGCGGCTTCGGCGCCGTAGGCCTGCCGGGTCCAACCTTTTTGCCGTAAAAGGAGTCGCCAGAACCGGTACTAATGGCACGAGAGCGACGGTCCATGTTGTCAAAAGTCTCGTTGGGGTTTGCGCGGGTAGAGAAGGACCGGTTGATACCGGTGTTTTGGGGAGAAGGGCGGTCATAAACCTCATCCGTCCAGGTGGACGAGCGAGAAGGCGGGCCAAAGTCGTTTGTGGATCCAGTGCGGTGGCCGCGGACGCCCTCGCCCATGGCCGAGCCACGACGTCCTTGCCAGACAACATCTTCGTGCGAAGAGTCGTAAATCGGCATGTCGTTGTACATGGAGTCCGACGCAGACCCAGTACCAGCAACACCGGCAAATACGCGCGAGTTGAGCACGCGCATCAAGGGGTCAGCCGCCGGAGGAACCGGAACGTTGCCCTCGAGGAGTTGTCGAGCGGTCACTCTACGACCGTACAGCTTCTCGTTGGCATCGCGGCGCTCAATGATGGCGCTGCCCTCCAAACTGACACCGGCAAACAGACCCTTGGTCTTGGAGTATGCGAAAACACCAGCGACGCCCTTCAAGCTTGCTGCTCCAGCCGCTTCGGCGTTGCGGCCAACGGGTCCAGCAGCAATTGAGACGTTACCACCCAAGGTCAGCGAACCCGCCTGCGAAAATGTGCGTACGGCCGAGGCATCGTTGAGGATGAAGACGAAGTCGGTCAACTCGAAACCAATCTGGCCACCGAATCCACCCCCAACGGTTCCAATGGCCGAGGGCGCTGACCAGCTGCCATCCGGGAGACGCGCGACGACGATACCAGAGCCAAAACGACCAGAGCCCAGGAAACCAGCCTTGAGGACGGTCAAGACGGCGAGACCCTATCGGAGGTGGTTGTTAGCGTCTTGTGCGAGGTTGTGTTTTGGAGGGCGGTCGAGCGGGTGCAGCATGTGAGACATACTTTTGCATTGGCGAGGATCTGAGGCGGAATGATCTTATCGGGACCAAACGATTGACGGGGGTCGACGAAGGAGGCGAGGATTTTTCCCGTCTTCTTGATTTCACCTGCAGAGGAGATTCAGGCGTCAGCGTGGGGCGACGTCATGGCTTCAGCCGGCCGACAGCGGGGCATGGAAGGAATACTTACTGCCGACGGAAGAGGGCAGAGGGTTATGGAGACCGAGCGGCATTCTCGAGAGGTGGAAGAGGCGGCGAGGAGGGCGATATGGGAGGACTACAGGTCGGTTTTGTAGGTGGTGGAGGAGAGAAGTGGTGTTGGAGACGAGCGGGCGACGTTGTGGTCAGCGAGCGCGAGCGAGCGGGTACACATAAGCAAACCATCCGCGAGAGCCGGCTGCACTGCACAGGCACAGGTGATGCGCCACGACCTCAGCCCCATTATTGCGAAGACACTCTCAGATTCTGCCTGTCAGCATCACCCATCGACAATTACAACACGATGACTTTTCGTCGCCATGCGTCATTCATCTTGGCGACAGGGTCACTGCCTGCGCCACGCCTTTACTTTTGCTGCGCGCCCGCCGGCCATCGCGCACTGCCGAGCGTCTGCTCTTTGTGGTGTCTATGTACATTGTGGCAGCTGACAGCGACCAACCAGTGCATCGCAAAGGCGCCTTATTCCAGCTATATTCGACCAATGTCCAGCAGCGTGGCTACCACTCCCCACACCATGGCGCCATGAACTGCCGCCTACGACTCAAGATGCGGGGCACCTCCGACTCCGCATCTCAATACTAATCCCCAGCCCAGAGATATAATGGCGAAGGCAAACGGTAGGTTCAATATCAGCAGCCATCATGAGCAACCCAGTCGCCATCATCACTGGAGCGTCCTCGGGCATTGGCCTGGCTTTGACCCAGCATCTGCTCTCCAAAGACTGGCACATTGTTCTTCTTGACCTAAACTCACCCCCGCCTTCCGCCTCACTTCCCAAAGACGCGACTCTGTTCATACAATGCGATGTATCCTCGTGGGATTCCCAGTCCAGCGCCTTCGCCCGCGCATTCGAATGGCGCAAGCGAATCGACCTGGCGGCTCTAAACGCGGGCATTGACGACCGCGACGACATCTTCAACACGCTCCCTGCGCCCAATGGCTCGACGATGCCGCCGCCGCCCACCAAACCCAACATGAAGACGCTTGATGTGGACCTGTATGGCGTCTACTACGGCATCAAGCTGTTTGCGCATTATGCCTCGCTCTCGCCGTCTTCAAACAAGGACATTGTCGTCACCGCCTCGTCCGCCGCCCTCTACCCTCTTCCATCCGTCCCGCAGTACTCGACTGCCAAACACGGCCTTCTCGGCCTTGTGCGAGCGCTGGCGCCCAACGCCGCTGCGCATGGCTTCACCATCAACGCCATTTGCCCAGACATGATCCAGACGGCCCTGGCTCCCGAAGGCCTCATGGAGAATTATCCGGCTCACGCCAAGACGCCCATGTCGTCCATGATGCGGGCGTATGATGATTTGATCGGGCTCGGAGCCGGTGGGATGGAAAAGAAGAATGGCAAGGTGCTCGAAGTCGTGACTGACCAGTTGATATACAGGGATGGCCCGGAGCCGCTCAGTGGGAAACAGGGCTCAGAGGCTTTGGGAGACATTTTGAAGTTGTGGGAAGATGTCTATCGCAAGAGAAACGTTGAATTTGCGAGGAAGACTGAGGCGGAAGAGCGGGCAAAGGCTGGCGCCAAGTTGTAAAGTGGCCGGAAAGCGGAGAAAAAATCACTGAACATGAGAAAACGACAGACCGGAGGAGGGAGATGGAAAAAAGAAGTGTCGGATGGAACATGCCTCAAATCCAGCAATTCTGCTCTCTCACTACGGACCTTCACTCATGGACCCAACCACATCCAGAATCCGACAACACCCGCTCCAACAGCCAATGACGATGGCAAGACGCAGCAACCAATGAACGGCCAGAATCAGCGGACCAGGCACGAAAAGCAGGGTCCACCGCCTCAGAGCACCCACTCACCCACTCCTCCCACTCTCGCCGCGCTCCGCTAAAACGCCAACCGCCCTAAACCCTACGCACGGATCAAGATCGTGAAATGGTGCCGTGCCCACGGACATGGCGCGCGGCCGCGGCGGCGCGGCTCGCTCTGCTCGGGGCTCCTGGCTCGGGCGTCTCCAGGCTTGCCGTGGTGGAGCCCACCACCACGAATCCACGATACCCGTAATATAAGGTTTTGTCGGTGCCTATTCCTGGCTGCTCATCATCCTTCCTTTTCGACTGTTGTTGGTCATCCCGCTCTCTGGCTCCCGCCTCACTTTGTGTGCCTGGCTGGCCCTCGATGAGACTTGACTCGACTCAGGTCAACGACGATGGACCCACCCCACGATAAGCGGCCGGGTGGTGAGCTGACGGGCGGGCGGCGGACGTGGCGGCTCTGTTGAGTCTTTGGTCCTGTTGTTGTTTCTTTCTGTGTGGGTTGAGTGCCCGTCTTCGTCCACTGCTGCGGCAGTGACCTTGGTCGACTTCCTTTCCAATCTGTTTGTTCATGAAGTAAGTGAGTGCTTTCGTTTCGTGGCGAGCAGGCCATCGCCACCTGGGTAGTTTAGACATGGCAAATTGTTCGAGATACAATTCCAGTCCACATGCCTCCTCTCGTTGACTCGCTCCCTTGTGTCTGCGCCGACCTGCTGCTACGCAGTGATGGATGGTCGCCACTCCAGTCGAATGTCAACTCATCAGCCCCCCCCTTCCTCTTCCTCAACTCGCCACATGTCCATCAGACTCTGCCCTCACGTTCCTCGCCACCCACTCGAACGTTTGACCACCCATCGCGTCTCTTTAGTGTCGTCTATCGGTCTCCTGGTGGTCGAATGGCGACGACAACAAGCCCACCCTTGAATTGGCCATCAGTCATCACTGACCACTCGCATGCCATGTTGCGTGCGTGAACCTCGCCCCTGTGGTATACGCGACATCGTGCATCACCGCCGATGTTGAGTCCTGATCGCCTGCCCCTTGGCCGATCAGTGTTTCCTACAGAGCGTGAAAGTCGCCACCACGTACTGTACCTGCCCGGCTCGCCATTACCAGATCGCCACTGGACAAGACGTCGAGAGGCTGCTTTAGAGCTGAATTTACTTCAATCGGTCAGTGAGTGGTGCATCATGAAATTCGCCACACGAGGTTTAATGGTCGTTTCAATAACACCGATCTGACAGACGAAAGCATCACAGCCTCCGAAAAGAAAGACAGAATGGATGTCAAAAGATGCTCAAATTCCTAGCAAAAGTCTATTTGCGACTTGCTTTCCAATCTCTCTTCTATCCCAACAACAAGATCTAAATTACTTCGCTTGAACGGTTCAAGACAACAAGACGAGACTCCAACGCCCCGACTGAGATTCCAAAATCCATCTATCCATCAAAGATGCGTCCATCCAATCAATCGTCCCAGCAACAGGGGAAACAAGCCAAAACAGATAACGCCGTTTTTGAGATGCCAAAATGACAGGGGGGGAAATCTAGAGGGGTGGTGTTTTTTTTCTCCGCCGGTTTCCACAATCGTCTATAAGAGGTGGAGGAAAGGTGTGGGTATATCCAGCTGATGAAGCGCGACAACAACAGCAGAGATGGCGGAATCGAAGAACAGATTACACGAACGGCAGCAAACACTTCATCAGAAGCACTTCGCTTACCACAGCGTGTAACCGCCGTCGATGATGTTGTTGGAGCCCGTCATGAAGGCCGAGGCGGGGCTGGCGAGGTAGACGGCCAAGTTGTTGAGGTCGTCGACGGCACCGAGACGCTTCTGCGGCGTCTGGTCGATCCAGATCTTCTTCTGCGCGTCGAGGGCCGGCACGCGGTTGAGGGCCGTGTCCATGTAGCCGGGCGAGATGGCGTTGACGCGGATGCCGTGGCGCGCCCACTCGGTCGCCAGCGACTTGGTCAGCTGCACCACGCCCGCCTTGGACGCGTTGTAGCAGCTCTGCTCCTGCGGGTAGTTGACGATGCTGCCGCTCATCGACGCGACGAGAATCATGCTGCCGCCCGCCTTGGACGCGATCATCTTGCGCCCGACGGCCTGCGCGACGAGGAACGCGCCCGTCAGGTTGATGTCGATCAGGCGGCGGAACATTTCCGTGTCGTACGTCTCGGCCTTGATGTTGGAACTGTCGGGGTTGTTAGTTTATCTATCCGTGGAGCTTTTCAGGGGGGGCCAACTTACTCGGCAATACCGGCGGCGTTCAGGAGAACGTCAATCTGGCCGTAGTGGTCGTTGATGTCCTCGACGGCCTGGTTGATGGCGTCGCCGTCACGGACGTCGACCTGGTAGAAGCGGACGTCGACGCCCGTCTGCTCCGAAAGCTCGCGGGCGGCCTCCTCGCCCAGGGGCTTCTGCACGTCCATGATGGCGATGCCGCGGACGCCCACTTCGGCGAGGGCTTGCGCCATGTTGAAGCCGAGACCACGGCCACCACTGTTGACAACGTCAGTACGAACGCTCGAAAGATAAAGAGTGGTGTGGTTGACAGGGATGCAGCATCAGGGATAGTGACAGGGGTAAAACTCACCCAGTAACGACGGCAACCTTGCCGGGCAGGGTAAACTTCTTGAGGGTAGGGTTGAGTTGACTCAGGATGTTGGAGTCGAGGGGGTAAGCACGCTGCTTCTCGTCGGCGCCGGCCGGCGCCACGGGACCGGTGTTGTTGTGGTGCTCGACGGGGATCTCAACCTCCTGGCGCACACCGTCCTTGTAGGTGACGGTGATGATCTTGCCCGCGCGCACTTCCTCGGCGTGCTCGACCTTGGAGCCAGAGTTGAAGAAGCGTGCGCCCTGGGCGGCGGCACGGGGAACGGCCGCGGCGCGGCGGGCCGCAATGCGCGAGACGAGGTTGCGGGAAAGCATGATGCTGATGTGTGAGGTGGAAGTTTTGGAGGTGGGGGGATGTGTAGAAGCTCTGAGACTTCTAGATGGATATCAGACTGGTCGGTGTAAAGTCGATATCCAGGAGGCGTATGTAGCGGTTTGAAGAGGTGGTGGAAGATGTGGTAAGACGAAGGAGTATGGTACGAAAAGGAGACGCTTTTCCGCACGACAAATGGAAGAGGATTGATGGATAGTACAAGGTGACGGGCAGGATTGGACGGGAGCGAGGCGGGCTTTTTATCGACAGACAGGTGGGAGCGGATTATTCAGAAGGTAGGCAAGCGATGGTCGCAGAGCGTGGCGGCGAGGCCACAACGCCTTTGCGTCTCCTGGGAGCTCTGGTGGCAGACGAGAGCCGTCCAAGCTCCATAGCGATCCACTGTTTCTACTTTGACCGCGCGCCGTCAGTGCTCACTGCAGATCTGTGCGTGCGTGGGTGCGTGGGTGCTCTGCTGGAGTCGACGGAAAAGGGATTTGCTTTGGTGGAGCGGTCGCCGGTCCACGCCCGCCAGCCATCCACCTACGATGTGCCAGGCCCAGAAGCCAGCTCAGCTCCAGCTCCAGCCATGGCACAGCCATCCGCCCATTATTGCTGTCGATATTTTGAGAAAAGCTTCAATTCATCTGGTACGGGCCGGCATTGCTCGTCGGTTCAGTTTTAGGCGTCTGGACAAAAACGGCCAGGTCAAGCGCCGTTGCTGACTCTGCTGGGCTGTCACTCCATGCACACTATCCAATTTTTGTCTCCAGTCGACGACGCAAAGCCCACTTTTGGACCAGGAACGGAGCGAAGACAAGCGGATACTTTTGCGTTGCGCAATTGCTGGTGAGGTATGGTAAGCGCGGTTCGGGGTCGGCATGTGCGGCTCGCAGTGCAGGCCGACAGGATTGATGTCAGACGTGCCCACCCCTTCCGCCACCTGCGCAACCGCTGGCGACTGTTTGACTTCATCCAGCCCACACCGACCGAGGCACCTGCAAGGCTTGCAAGGACCCTGAGCCGTGATGGCCAGGCACATTTGTTGATGAAGAGACCCTGATGAGCCTCGCTGTGATCCGGATGCCGTGGAGCGTGGCCATTTATGATGTAGCCGTCTCTCTCTATCCAGTTCGACTCGATTCCCCTTACTTCACAAACCTCCTTCTCACACCCCACCGCTCCACCAGTCACCCCCCAGCAGTCGCAGCAGCACACACCGTTGACGCTGGATCCCAGGCATGCACAGATAAGCAAGGATGCGCTGGGCGATCATGTCGCACTGCATGGCCCCAAAAAAACGCTTCTTTCGACGATGCGCTGTCTCTGACCTCTCTTCCCTGCATCATGTCTCCATATGCCATATCCGCGCGACTCAAGCACCAGGTGAAAAATTTCCTCAGCCCTGTCATCACCACATAGCCGTCGCCTCTAGAAACAATGGCCTGCTGTGGGCCTTGCCGTGTCCAGCGAGAAATTGCTTGGGCGACAGAGATTCATGCTGCCCAAGCCGCAGAGACACTCTTCATCTGGAGGAGTACGGATTTGACGTCCCAAGGCCTCTCTAGTGCGTCGGTCATGGCCGTAACCCCGGCACGTGGTTGGTATGGGCGAGATTATTGCCTCTGGTTGAAGCTGGACCCTGGGTGCCTGGCATTTCCTTCTCGAAGCCCTTCCGCCCTTCGATTTCAGTGGGCGAGAGGCGACCGAAGGGGCCCAGCTCGGCAACATCTCGCCTCTTTCCTGGACCTGGTCCACTCGCGAGCTCGCCTCTCCCGTCGTCCCGTCCGATCTTTTTCGAACCAAACGGTTGCTGGTTGCTGGTTGCGGTTCGACATGCTCTTTTTCCCAAACAATGGCACACTGGTCGGCGGCCCCGGGGCTTGCCATCCTCCATCTAACGCCTCTAGCCCCAGCACGGGCTTCCGCATGTGAGCCAGAGCCTGGAATGTGACAAGCCAGCCACGCCCGCAAAGAGGGCTGAGCAGGGTCATGAGGACACGAAGCAATGTTGTTTTTGTGATGCTCGAAATGAAAAAAAGAGGCTCTGCGGGAGCTGCAGCGCCAGCAACACCCCCCCTTGTTCGTGTCGCCAACTCGCCAACAAACCCAACTCGCCAGCCAGCCAGCCAGCCATTTCCGCTCTTCCCCGGTTTCGGAGCGAATGGGACAGGGCATGCTAAATTTACCTCCCCGCTGTCCGCTCCCAGGTGCTTGGGAAAGTGTGGGGGTTCCGAGGAATCATCCCGCTCCTATCGCTTCAACTACCCACGCCTGCTGCATACACATCACAACAACAGCTCGACTGCCGCGGGAAAGCTTCTTTATCTGTGAAGTGGCGGACATCACGAACCGTTCAGTCATTGTGACACAATCTGCTTGACTCACTACATACCGCCAGGTCCCCCGGTTCCCTTTCCTGTTCACAGTCCGCTTGGGATCCGATTTCCGACAAGCGCGCGCGCACTCTGCTGGGGCCATGTTGACGACAAATTTCATCAAAAACAAAATGCTGGAGTGGTCACGAATACATGTGCGAATTTCTCCAGCAGACATGGCTGTGGAGAACGCCGGCTGGACCAACAACGCCCAGCTCATCAATTTCTCAACTCAAGCGCTCTCCGTGTGTCTACGGAGACATCGTACGCAACCTCGTGTCCCCCATCAAACGGCGCCCTGGCTCTCTGTATACGTACCGTCCGTACCACCAACCTGTGCCTGAGACAGAAGAGAGCCTCATCCAGCCAACCGTTCAAAATAAACCACCACACCCCACGCCGGCGGCTGCGGCTGAAGCCGCTCCCCAATCCCCATATCTCTATGTATCCCCATCCACCCCCACGTCGCAATGCACTGTTTCTCTGATCTACCATGATAATTCATCTCATCTCGCCTGCTCTGTCGCTCGCCTTCCTTGCCGCGGGCGTGCGGCGGCGTCCGGCCCACCTACCTTACCCTGCCCTACCTTCTCTCCCGCGCAGTGCACCCACCTGCGCCCCCGCGTCGGGGTACCCCGTAGGAGGAGTCGTCCCCTTTTCGCTTGACCTTCTGGAAGCCTGCGCGGGTCAGTTGCACACACGTACGCATACGTACATATTGCTGGCCATGGCTTCCACCCCTTATAATTGTCGCGCTGTCAGCACGCAGGTCTGGACCTGGCTGCGCCGATTGCTGGCTGGGCTGGCCGGGTTGCCTGTTTGGTCGATCCGGGGTCGGTAAACTGGAGGTGTGGAGTTTTAGTGATGTGGTGAGGGCGGTGGGTGTGAGATGTGGGGACGTTGATGATTCCGCTGCTTAACGTCCTCCATTCGCGCCTGGAGACGATGTTCAAGTTGCTTTCGAAATGCGGTCTCAGGTGGGTGGTTCTCCCATGGTGTCAAGATGTCTGCGGTAATATCTTGAGAACAGCTTCAGAACAAGCAGGCAATGTCCCGGGAAAACACGCGCGATGATAGTAGCTGCGGCCCATCTCTGTCCTGGACGACTCGCAACAAAATATTTGACCAGTGGGAAAGACATGTGGGCGCTGCAGTTGCTCCCCGCCATCTTCTCGATCTTTCGGAGGTGCTCTTGCTCAACTTGGTCTGTTTCCTTCCCTTCACAAACACCCGTCAGCGACTACGAGTACATATACCCGCCGACGCGACTTCATCGGCCAACCGAACGCAGCGCAAGCAGCTTAGAGGCTGTCTGTTGTAACGCTGTAAAGCCTGGCTTCTCACAACCAGATCCGTCCTGGCAGGGCCCACCAATCAGCGGCAGTCTTTGCGTCTCTTCCCAGCTTTCGGCCCAAGGATCTAGCAGGCGGCGCATTGTGAAGGCATCACACACTGTCAATTTCTCTTCAAGAAGTGACGTGGCGCCCGTCGTTGGGGCACCCCGAGCGTGACCTGATAGATGACTCTCATCAAACTTTTGAAGGGTCTGGACGGAGAGGGCATCTTCGGCCAGATTCTCCCACCAGTCTCAAGCGGTTTGTGCGCAAAAAGTCCACTTGCCGCGAGATTGCCGTCTGCAAAGGAGGGCCTCATGGCAAATTGGTCGACGAAGCATGGAAAGCAAGTCGGTGAGGTGACTCCAAGGAGAGAAGTGAGGCAGGCATGGATTGTCGGCACCAGGGTGCGGAGCTGGGTACCTCCTACCTCACCCAGGCAGTGACAATAACCAAAAGCGCAAAGGACTCAGGCGAAAAAAAGGAAAAAGAAGATATCGACAACACCCGCCGGGTATCGAACAGACGATCAGCTGCTGCCATCCGATTCCGACGGGTTGAATGTTGCCGCCTTTCCTCCCGAGTCACCAATGACTGATGTTCGGGGTTCAGGTGCTAACCACTCTCGCGGTTTGAGATTTTGAGCTTGCTGAATGCTGAGCTGGCGTTTGTGGGCTCGAGGCAGTCTTTGGTCAAGAACTCCCTGACACTTGAATTGGAGCGCGTCGCTTGAGTCTTTCACAACCATATCCATCCTGCCATGACCCACCAATTTAGCAACGGTCTTTGCGTCTCTCTCTTCAACGCGCAGGCAGCGCATCGGAGGCGACGTAAAGCTGAGCTTTTCGCCAATCCATACCTCTCACCGTCACTCTATCCTTGCCCACTTAAGATCCATCGCGAGCGTCCAGCGCAATGGCAGTCGTTAGTCGGCAACTCAGCGACGCAGCGGGTTGGTGATGTGACTATGGAGGGAGGAGGTGCTTAGAGATGACAGAAGGTAGGCGCAGACGATGCGGTGCCAATACCGGCAGGTACTCCAGGCAATGTTCCAGCAAATAAAAAGAGTCAAAAAGCTATCGTCGCCCCTGGACCTCGACGTCTGCTGCCAATACCAATCAGGGAGTTGGTAAAGTCTTTGCTCCAACGTATGTACATCGGACGACTACCACCAACATCTACTTGATGCACCAGAGCCTCGTTGCAATACCTTGGGGGTTGTCTATGTGATCGATTATTCTCATCAGACTTTTGAGGGGTCGAGGAAAAGACGGAGCTCAATATATATTTTAGAAGTCCAGGCTAAATAACGTTTGGCAGCCGTTATTTTCTACAAGAATCTGGACCAAGCGAGTGAGAATAACGAAAAGAAAACATGTAGTCAAAACGAAAAGAAAACATGTAGTCAAGAGCCATCCTTTCACCCCGTAGTCCTTTTGTTCTACACTTCTCAGGGCGCTTTGATGCCCCTTCTACAAGCGTACCTACATGTATGCATCTCGCCCTGTTTTTTTCTGGCAGATGGGTTGTTCTCCCTGGGGCTGATTGGCTGCTTTCACTCTCCACAAACTCTATGCACTGCTTCTGTTGCGCCTCAAGTCCTCGCTGTACCTTCCCCCTGATTCCTCCTCTCACCCCTCTCACCTCTACCGTCATGGATCCTGGGACCAATACCTCTTCCGGTGCTGGCTCGTTGCCGCAGACAACAGTTTCATCTTCCGCATTCTCGGAACCCACAAGCCGGATTCCGCCCTCTTTCTTGAAGCCAAGGCGACGGGTCAATATGAATACATGCGTTGGCGTGCGATGACTTTGGAGGGAAAGGTTGACGTCCCCGACATCCATACCTGCCCCGTCTACACCACTGCCGGTAACTACAATCGGCTCAGGAAGGGCGCCACTAGGACGGGCGTCAAGCTCCAGAAGACAATAAAGGATAGAGAGGACTTCAAGTTCGAGTTCAAGAAGTCGAAAAAGTAAATCTGTCGCCCACTGCCCGCTGGTGCCCGTCACCGTTGACCACTAGCTCCCATCCCTCAACCGTTGTCCATCGCACAGGCGGCCGCCGCTTACTTGGTCCTCATCAGAGACGGCGCAGGCGTTGTCCAGCTGCGTCCCAGCGTCGACAAGTCTGCATGGATTGCATTTTCGTTTCTAATTTTCTTTCCCTTTGCGTTGAGGACGAGGACATCATGAGGACATCATGAGGATGTGTCGTGGACGTCTCGTGGACGATGGGGAGTATTGGGAGGAGCAGGACCCTGACGAGCCGTAAGTAAGTGGATACTGGTCTTCCGCCTTTCGATCTCCCTCTTGCCCTCTTCCCTCCACCGAAGCTACGAGGTGTTCGGTGTCTCTCTTGTCCATCCATCCCATCATCTCCCCTTTTGACTCTCTCATCCGCCCTCTCGTCTTTGAGACACCGCACCCCACTGGACCTCAGAGCATTATTTGTGCCGGACCACGCAAGGCGCTCGTTACTCCCACTCGTCGACCAGAGAGTCCCAAAGACGACCAATCCGTTGGCACCGGAAGCGACAAATTCAGCTTTTGTTGTTTCTCATCACCGGTCCTTTACCCGTTGCTACGACTTTTGAGGTGGGTATTCTTTCTGTGATAACTTCATACCTTGTTACGCTCCTAGACTATCGCTAGTCGAAGACGACATTCATTTGAAGACTGAGAGGCCGACCCAACCCCCCCTTTTGTACCCTTCTAGGTCGCCAAGCCATCCCCAACATTTGTCGTCGTCGTCATCATCGTCTCAACCGTTTTGCGTCCTCGGTCCGCCAGTGCTTACCGGTCCTTTTCCTAGTGAGAACGAGCGAGGAATGCTGGAGTCGTTATTAACTTGCACATTTGATTCGGTGATTCTCGTCTTTGTCCACTTCGATGTTGATCGTTGCTTTACCCTGACCTCTTTGTTTTCACCGTCAGCGACGATACAGGACGACCAATGAGTCCAAAATTAGATTCAAGGGGTACCAGAGCGAATGGCGTGGGAAGAAGGAGCTCTAAAGCACTCCAACGATCCTCCCTTGTCTCTGTCCTTTTGCACTCAGGAGTCTGAACATTTCACAACGCTTTCGACGGCACCTCCCACAGCACACCTCACAAACAGGCGTTTCAGAAGACTCCACGCGGGAATGACAAAGACAAACGTTCAAAAGACAGGCTAACAATCTTTGCAGCCATTATTATATACAAGAATCTGCACGAGGCGGGCGCGAAACCAAAACAACAGTCGACAACCACCCATCCACTTGCACTCCTTCTTCTGTCCACTCTTTCCGAAGCACTTTGGTGATAGCCCCGTCGACGAGCATGCCCGCGCACCCCGCGTCGTCGTTGCGGCCAGAGAGATAGGTCGTCTCAGACACGATGCTTGTCTGACGCGGCGAGATGTTGCGATGCTGGCAATGCTCATCAAGGAGCAGTCTTCAGAAAGTTGGCGCTTAGAAAGAGGGAGTAGCAGCGGGAGCAGCGCCAGACTGGGCGGCCTGGCCACCCTGCTGGCCGCTGAAGCCACCAGCGGCGGGAGTGCCCTGAGGAGCAGAGCCCGAGCCCGAGTTGGAACCACCCTGCTGCTGACCGCCAAAGCCGCCCTGGGACGACGAACCGCCCTGCTGCTGACCACCGAAGCCGCCAGACTGGCCGCCGAAGCTAGGAGTGCCCTGAGGAGACGCGCCAGAGCCCGAGTTGGAGCCACCGAAGCCGGGGGTGGGCATGGAGCCGCTGCCGCCGAAACCGCCGGTCGGGGTCGCGGCCATCATCATCTGCGCATTAGGCGTGCCGGAAGGAGGAGGGCCCGAGGGAGGAGTTCCCGAAGGGGGCGCGCCGGCAGGGGGAGTTCCAGACGGGGGTTGGCCGCTGGGAGTCTGCTCAGCCTGACGCTGCTGGAGCGCGGGACTACCGGACGGGGGAGGGCCGGAAGGGGGGGTTCCGGACGGAGGGGGGCCAGACGGGGGCGTGCCAGAAGGAGGCGCGCCGCTGGGAGTCTGCTCAGCTTGACGCTGCTGGATCTGGGGCGTGCCAGACGGGGGAGGACCAGACGGAGGAGTTCCGCTAGGCATCTGGCCGGACGGAGGAGTGCCGCTAGGCATCTGGCCGCCAAAGCCCGGGGTTCCGATGGGAGCGAGGCCAGAAGCCTGCGCGGAGAAAGCCTTGGCGAATTGGTTGAGCTGCTCGTTGGAGAAGCCGCCGTTCGAGTTGGGCGTGGGGAAAGCTCCAGCGCTGCCGACGGGCGTCATGGCTCCGCCGCCAAATCCACTTTGACCTCCGAATCCGTTTCCAGCGCCAGGGGTGGGGAAAGATCCGGATCCGCCAGCACCAGGAGTCATTGCACCTTGGCCTCCAAATCCACCAGCGCCAGGAGTCATCGCGCCGCCAAATCCTCCACTTTGACCTCCAAATCCGCTTCCAGCGCCAGGGGTAGGGAACGAGCCTGAGCCGCCCGCGCCAGGGGTCATGGCACCCTGACCGCCGAATCCGCTACCTCCCTGCTGCGCACCAGGAGTTGGCATCGAGCCAGACTGGCCGCCAAAGCCCTGACCCTCGCCAGCAGCAGGAGTCTGACGCCTGGCGAGGTCAGCGTTGGCAGCCGACGCGCCGTTGTTGGCCGCTCCGCTGGCCGCGGCCGCAGTGGGCTTCGCGCCAGAGGGAGCAGCGCCGGTTCCTTGCTGCTGAGGACCGCCAGCGTTGCCAGCTTGCGGCGTGCCCTGAGGAGCGTTTGCGCCAGGCGTGCCCTGGGGACCGTTCGCGCCGGGAGTGCCCATAGGACGAGGGCCGTTGGCGCCAGGAGTGCCCATGGGGTGAGGGCCGTTTGCGCCAGGAGTGGCGCCCGGGGTTCCCATAGGAGGGGGAGGGAAAGGAGGCGTGCCGTGGAAGCCGCCAGCAGGAGGTGTCGGCATGCCGGCAGGGGGAGTTCCGTGGAAACCGCCAGCAGGGGGCGTGGGGAAACCGCCAGCGGGGGGCGTGCCGTGAGGGCCGTGGTGACCCTGGCCGGGAGTGCCCATCGGGGGCTGCGCGCCGCCAGCCGGAGTTCCCATGGGCTGAGCACCGCCAGCAGCATTTGGCGTTCCGGTGGGCGCGGCGGGAGCGCTGGCTTGGACGGAACCAGTTGCCTTGTTGTTGGGCTGCACAGGAGCGCCGGCCACCAGGGCACTGGTCGAGAGTTAGTCGCGAGATTCGACCAAAACGCGAGAGTTGGCAGACTTACCTGGAGGCGCCAAGAGCAAAGATGGCGAGCTTGGAGTGCATCTTGAGTTTTTGGATAAAGGGAGGTAGAAAAAAGGATAGACAGCGACGGCCGCAGAAAAGATTACAAGAGACGAGATTGACAAAAGGGACAGGTAAAACTTTTCTGTAAGGACTGTGAAGGTAGAGAAAGAACCAACCAGGGCTTTTCTTTCTTCTCAGTAGATGTAGTTGACTGCTGCGAGGAATGAAGGGAATAGCCAGATACAAACCGCCGGTGGGATGCCTTCTTTATAAGTCCAACAAGTAGCCAGCAGAGAGAGCTATTGTGGAGTTTGTGACGTGCGTCCTGTGCACCACCAACATGGTGACGTGCTATAGGCGGCGGAAATTGAGGGCACGCGCGCCAGCCTGCCTGCCGCCAGACCATGACGAATGGAGCTGGGCTACGACATCAATCGTCGCAACGATAATGCTACGACTCTATTTCGACAGTGGCTATTGCTTTCGTGGGTCCAGACCAAAAACAAGACCCATCTGTAGCACATGGGTGACGAGGGGGGGAAAGCAGTGCATGGTTCGGTCCGGTGGGTATGGTAGGCTCCACCAATCCCACAGCGAAGACCGGAGACGATGGTGTTTCGAGGCGTGCAGATCTGCTTCCTGTCCGGGGAAAGAGGACAAGGAGCTGTGACTAGGAGCAGTAGTGTTCTGTGAGAGCAGCAACCAGCAAAGTGCTAAACAGAGAAAAAGAAACGAACGTGCGAAGACGGAGGATCGACCGCACGCATGAACAAATGTTTCAGAGATCGCCCGCCGGGGTGGTGAAGTGTTTGATGGAGACTGCCGGGACCGCTCGCACTGCTGCTACTGGACAGGAGCGTGATGGGCCATGAGCTTACGCGTACTTTCTTCGCCCGCGTTTTGATGCTGCTTAGCGAGGGCGTCAAGGCGTGCTGCCGCAGGAACGAATGGTCCAGAGAGGAAGAGGACGGTGAAGGAAAGGAGGAGGGAAAGGAAGGGAGATCAAGGAGATTTTTTGCTTTCCCGTCTCTTGCATGCATGTTGTGGCGGGGTGTGAGAGGTGCCTTGCTGGCCTGCAGGTCGACAATCGTCTGGGGTAAGGCACACAGACGAGTTGAATGGATGGCGTGCCAGCGACCCACTACAGACACGAGAAAGCGTACAACACGCTTCCTCTGCTCGACGTGCACACTCATGGTGGTGCTCTCGCCTCTTGCTCAGCTTGCACCAAGCAAACAAGGGATCAGGGGCCGCCTCCGCTCATCCAGCCAACGCGTGGAAAAACAGTGGGGCAGCATCGTCGGTCAAGGTGTCAAGTTGACAGAACCGACCAGAACAGAGCCGGGCTTGAAACATGGCTACAGCTGGTTCAGGCAAATCAGGGCGCTGAGGCCTGGTCGAGGAGGAATGTTGCGCGCTGAGCTGTCCGATGCACGGGGAGAGAGGGAGCGCAGACCGACTGGATTGGGTGATGGAACGACGATGGTTCACGTTGGATCTTCTCACGCAGCTCGAATGGGATCCCTGGTCCGTCGAGACGGGCGATGCAGCAGGCAGCGAGAGGCTCTTGCTGGAGGTGTAGTTGGATGTTGGATGCTGACTCGGATCCTTTGCAGGCCAGTTCGCCAATGAATCGCACGGGAGCAACCCTTTTCTGCATCAAATCCCAGACAATTTCAAGCTTTAGCCGCCCGTCAGAATCCAACCTGGAAACAGCTCCCGCCTCTCCGACGTCACGCAGAGCAAACATATTGTGTTGGACATGATCAATTTCTTGCTCGAGCTGCCTGTGTGCTTCAGAAAAATCAGTCTCGCGCTTTTCCGCTGCTCCACCCCGTCCACCTAAACATAGTCACCTACACGCGTGTATACACGCCTTCAATGTCGTCTCTTCTCCCACCAATCATGCTGCGTCCTGTTCTAGTTGGAACCCTTGCCCACCGCCGCAGCTAGATCAGCGAGAGCCTCACGGCGCTTGAACTTGGCGTCCTCAATAACCCCTGCAAAGAAACTGTTAGCGAGTTTTGACCGTGCATCCACCACTACCCATTGCCATTGCAATAGCGTCTTCCATTATTGCATCTCTGGTCCAAGCAAGCTCAGAAATGTCTCTTCTCACGTACCGGCGTCCGCATCGCTTGAGAAATTTCCAGTCCTGCCACGCGTCAGTCCATCATGGTCGCCTGACCCACTGTGATCGCCGTCGCTTACCACTGGACGTAGGTGTGGTTCTCAAATTTTCCAGACGTGACCTCGAACAGGCGAATGGTGCTGACGACCGACGAGTAGCTCAGCTCAGGCGAGGCAGTAATGACTGAGTAGGTGATGTAGTGGTTGATCGTCTGTGGGTGCCATCAGCCCAATCGTTGCCTCAATCGTACAGAGCTTTCGCGTCTCGTGGCGCGTAGCGTTGCGTAAAGCTCTGCATCATCGTGGAACCTTACCGAGTGCTCCTCCTGCTTGATCTCAAGAACGGTGCCGTCCTTGAACGTCCACTTGACGACATCCGTCTCCGGCGAGGCGCCCTTGACGTACTCGCTCTTGTCCAGCTTGGTCCAGAACTTGTGGAAGTCCTGGAGCTTGACCATGTGCCAAACATGGGAAAGCGGAGCGGCGATGACGGCCGATTCGGCGACGGAGGTCGAAGTGGGAATGCGAGAAGACATGATGTCGGTTGGTCTGTTGAAACAATTGAGGTGAGACACGTCGGTTTGAATGTTGAAGAAGAAAAGACACGTCCAGGTCGTTGAAGCTGTGGTGAGGGAAGGAAGCTTCCAGCCGATGACGTCGGCTTAACCCCGCAACAACCAAAAATGCTTGACAAACGGAAAGGGCAACCATGTAGCGGGGTCTTGTATGTAAACGACACGAACATTTGACAAACTGCAGCTGTCACAAGAGCATTTCACTAAAATTTCACATTTCATCAAGCAAGTCCAAGAGCAAGCATCCATTTCTTTTGTGTTTTCGCTATCTGATTTTTTTGTCTTTTGTATTTTCCAGGATGGCCATCAAGGTATTAAGAATTATCGTGGAATCGTCATGTTGTCCGGGTTGTGAGGAATGTTCGTGAGAACATTTAGAGAATGTCGACCTTCTTGATCTCGACATAGTCCTTGTCCAGCTTGGGGATTTCGACTCTGAGGATTCCATCCTCGAGCTTGGCAGTGATGCCGTCGCTGTCGACCTGCGCAGGGTTTGCGCGGCTTCCAAGGCGAATCTTGCGGTCGAAAGCACCCACCTTTCTCTCGTTCAGAGCAAGAGTCTTGAGCAGGTCCTCGTCTCCAGGACGGTGCACGACGCCGGAGACGCTAATCTCGCTCTTCTCGGCGTCCCAGCTCAAGCCAACGTCTTCCTTCTTCGCACCTGGGATGGACAGGTGAATGACGTACGAGGTTTCCGTATCAAACACATCTGCCTCGGGCTTGAACTCTCCTTGCATGGCGTCCCTGTCTCCATCGCCCTGCTCTCCAAACAGTTGTCGCTGGAAAAGATCTGAAAGACCACTCAGGTCAAAGGGAGGGCCAGCCCAGCTCGCGCGTCCCCATGGACCGCGACGACCACCGCGGCGTCCACAGCCTCGTTGATGAGGATGGCCATGGTGTCCGCGGGGTGCTGAGGAAGATTCGGCCTCAGCGTAAGGAGGAGCGGGTCCGTCGTTTTCAGGTGTTGGGGATCCCGCGCGGTCTTCGTCCCCCTTGAAGTCTCCAGGAACTTGTGGCTCTGGAGGAGGAGGTGGTGGATGAGGGAAACCGTGAGGAGGAGGAGGTGGATGAGGAAATCCGCTAGGAGGAGGGGGAGGTGGGTGGTGATGTCCGGGCCCATGAGGACCGCGAGGAGGGTGAGGACCGCGGTGCCATCCACGAGGGCCTCCAGGACCCATCCAGGGGTGAAAGCGGCCCCATCCCCAAGGACGTTCGTCGTCCGAGTTGTCTTGGTTGTCGCCGGATCGGGCGGTAAAGAAGGGATGAGTTGAACCCTGGTTTTCGAGGCTAGCCACGAAATCCCAGAAGGGCGCAGTGGTGTTGTAGTATTGTATTGAGGGCATGTTGAAGATGTGGTGGAGTTGTGATGTTGAGAGGAGGTGAAGAATGAAACTGAT
This sequence comes from Phyllosticta capitalensis, assembly GCF_038381095.1. Taxonomy (NCBI): domain Eukaryota; kingdom Fungi; phylum Ascomycota; class Dothideomycetes; order Botryosphaeriales; family Phyllostictaceae; genus Phyllosticta; species Phyllosticta capitalensis. The sequence goes on along the minus strand of NW_027117444.1, from coordinate 512,096 downwards.
CGTGGCAGCAGTAGACGAGTGTTTTATAGATGCTCGTGGGAAACTCCAATAGACTCACAATGCTCCTGAGGGCAACAGGCAGAGACGCGTACGCACACCAATCGCCACGAGACGACGCTTGGTAAGCCCCGGAACACAAGCGGCGCACGCCATAGGTCCACCAACTCGTTGCATACAGAAACAAAGAAGCAGTTCGAATGTCAAAGTGAAAGCTAGCCACAGGCAGCAGCTTTTTGCTGGAGAGGATTCGTCAACAGGCTAGCGCTGTGCTACTCTGCCAACTTGTGGCGCCTGTGGCGTGGCGACGGACAGCGCCTCACATCAACTTTAGTGATCCTGTGGTTTGAGGACGGGGGGCAGGCTCCGAAACTTCTGGCATCTTCTCGTGGCAAGAGGTGAGTCAAATGAAACTTTGTAATTCAAGATTCAAAATTGAGTTGAAAGGACAGAGAAACAAAACTTTGAAAGGATGACTCTGAACTGTTGCCGCAGGCCACAAGACATGAGGTGTCGGTGAAACGGGGGCTCGGAAACCGAGCAGATCTCGGGACCGAATCCCCGAGCGGTCAAACATTCTACCGACCCGACGGCCTCAGTCGGCCCGGATCCGGGACACTGCATTTGCGTCATTGAATTGGTTCGATCGGGAAAGGTGCACAACCAACTTCCCTCCCCCAACACTACAGACGAACGTTCTCTACCGATAATGCCCAGCTCCTGCGCCTCTACTGTTACGAGCATGCCAATTCGACAACCATCATCTTCCGTCAGAAACGCGCCGTCGATACTCACGGATTGAACCTCGGCAGACGCTCGAAATGGGGCATTCGGGGCTCGCTGACCTCGAGGTATGCGCGTGAAGATCGCACTCCTTGCATGGTGTCGCATGTGCTGACTCGACCAAGCGCGAATACTGCCCGACTCTCGATGCCGCCCTCGTCTACGTAATCTACTCCGACTATGAAGGCCAGCCGAACGCGCTCGATCAGGCGCGCGCACAGCTCGACCTCCTCAGAGACAGCGCGGTAGCTGAACAATTCACGGACTTTGATCCCTCTGGTACAAGCGGTCAAGGAGGACAAGACTCATCTCCTGACAATGGCCGGCAGTCGCAGCGAAGCACAACCTCGCCAGTGTCAGAAACAGACGTTACGAGCTTATCCCATGGCGTGTCCTCACTTGGATTCGGAAGCAGCAGCTCTGGAAGCTCGACACCACTGGAGCCGAGCGAGTTCATGAACTACTTTCAGGGCCTGGATGATATAGCGAAACAAGCGCAATTGGCCGAAACATTTCCCACGCTCAAGACCGAGACCATCGCATTCATTTTGAAGAAATGCAAATCAGATTACGAAAAAGCAACAGACGAATTGCTCAATCACGTTCTTTTTGAAGAGTTGGATGGTGCCGAGGGTAGTTCAGGATTGACGAGGAAAGGTGTCGACGCGTTCGCGATCGACTCAAACGCGTCGCGTGGCCGGAAAAAGAAGGGCAAAAAGAAGCCCAAGTTCATGAACCTCGATGATTATGCCAGATCGCATTCGGAGCCTTCATCGCCCATGGAAAATCGTTGGGAAGTCGTCGACAAAGACGTCTCGTTCATTTCCTCAAGAGTTGGTCTCGACCGCAACGCAGTTTGGTCTCTCTACCACAAGAACGGCGCGTCGCTACACGGAACCATCAATGCCTTGATCAAGCGCGAGATCGAAAGCAGTGCCGATCCAAACGGCGAAGAAGAGGCCGACCCGCTGGTCACATCGCGCGCCATTGATCTGGTATCTGAGTTCTCATTAGACTCAACCCAAGCCCTCGCCCTGACCCGTCTGACGCATCCTTCGTCGGCCGCTGCCCACGAATTGGCAAAGGCGCTCACCGGCCCTCAACCTCGGAGCACGCCCACGGTCGACAAGACTCCCATAATTCCTCAATACGCCCCTCTCAAACTCGACATGGACAACACATCCGAATCATCCGATACCATCGCCCTCTCAAACCTCCCTTCTTCTCCACACCCCTACACCCCCGCAACCCTCGCTGCCCAACGCGCCGCCGCCTTCAGCGCAGCATCGACACTCCACCGCTCCGCCTCGTCGACCAACCACCGCGGCGCCGCAGCCGCCTACTACGCACAAGTCGGCCGCGACTACGACCGCGCTTACCGCGCCGCCGTCTCCTCCGACGCCGACTCACTAGTAGCAACGCAGCGGTCAGCCACCTCGATCGACCTGCACGGCGTCGGCGTGCGCGACGCGCAGCGCATCGCGCGGACTGCGGTGCAGGAGTGGTGGGACGGGCTGGGGGAGCGCCGCATCAAGGGGTGGCGCGGCAACGGCAGCGATGTTGGCGAGTACCGCATCGTGACGGGCCTTGGTCGTCATAGTGATGGCGGCAAGGCCAAGCTTGGTCCGGCGGTCGGCCGTATGCTGGTTCGCGAGGGCTGGAAGGTTGAGGTTGGTAGTGGGGTCTTGAGTGTGACGGGCAGGGTCAAGAGTTGAGTTGGTTGCATTGGATTTCACATTCAGAAGAAGAAGCACCGCCACGCGTTAACACAAAGACCGCTTCGAAAAGACAGGAGAATGAAGCAAGGAGAATGAAAGAGGCGGCGCAGTCATAGGCAGACGTTGGCCGCCAGTTCTTTCCCCACCAACTCCCATCTGATCACGATCACGATCACGATCACGACATGCATGTAAATAGGTACCTTGCTTCTGGCGCCCCGGTCATTTAGCGAACGGCGTTGGAGGGCTGGCATGGATGTTTTGGCAAAGCTAGAAGAAAAGATTTCCCCACTGGAACTGGAAATTTGTATGAGGAGGTCTGCGCAGATGAATATGGGTTCCCCGGCGCTACGCATGCATGGCTGGATTGTTACAAGCCCTTGATATCGAGGTGTTTGGAGCATTTGGAAGAGGAGTTTGGTCGACAGATTACGTAGTTCAATCAGAGTACCTCCCCATTCAAAGTGTGCACTGCACAATGCACGTCAAATTTTCCCTCGATCGTAGGCAACGCGCGCGAGAGCCATGGCTCTGGACGAAATGGCAGATTGGCCTGGTCCTGAGCGGCTCACACGTCGTGTTGCTGAGAGGTTTTGCTATTGCCCATCTTCTTCTCCGCTCGTTCTTGAGTCTTTCCAGTCGACGGTGTAACGAGGGGCGGCCTGCCGTAGATGCTTAGACAGTAGACACTGCGATTGAACTTCCCCTTTTGAAGAACCTGTCGGATGAAAAGACGGGCATGTCTCGACGTCTGGCTCGGCATGAGGACTTTGGGATACTCGATGGTTTCGTTGCGAAGATATGCCCGTCTTTTCTGCCTGTGTACGTTCCACTTACTCCAGCTGCCTATGTACAAGTACATGTATTCAGTCAACGTCGATCTTGTACATCGCGAGGAACCATAGCTCCGCAAGGCGACGCTGCTCCAAGTTTTCAAAGACGGGCTCTGCACGCTTTTCGAACAACTCTCGACCATCTCAACTCGTGTCGCCAAACCTTTCCTCTTCACACCACCGACAGCACATGATCTTTACGATGATCCAGTCTGCACGTCGTCTCTGGCAACAGCACCACTCTTCAACATCCTCTCCGGCGCAGATGGCCTCACTTCACCCCTCACCCTCCACGCCTCCACCACCCGCCTCACCTGATCTGGTCAACGATCTATCGTCAACCGAAATGGCCGAGTCTGAGCTAATCCCGCTGCCTCAGTCTGCTACACTCCCGGCTGGCATGCACTACTCTTCAACATCCTCTCCTGCGCAGATGGCCTCACTTCCACCCTCACCCTCTACGCCTCAACCGCCCGCCTCATCCACTCCGCTGGGCGATCTTTCGCCTGACGATCTTCCGTCAGCCACATTGGACCTAGTTTCATCAAATTCCCCTCCTCAGTCTGCTACACCCCTGGCTGGCATCATGGAAGCTGTGTCTGCTTCACCCGAGTCGTCCGTTCCACCACCAGTCGGCACGGCTGGATCACCGGCCCCTCTACTTCCGTCGCCTTTTCCGCCATCGGCCGGCATGGCTGAAGCTGCATCCACCACAGCTCTGTCCGACAAGGACGAAGGGCAAGAGACTCCCGGCTATTAACGTGGGTATACCTTTCGTCTGGCTGAAGACGGCAGCGCGAGCGATAGCTCCACCGGCAGCAGCAAGCGCAAACTCTCCGAGTCGGACGTCGAGGACCAAGCCGACGCTGAAGCAGAAGGCGATCGCGATCGCAGAGTTCACTTTGCTGGGCCAGAGGGATACCTGGATTTGAGCAGTAAGGGTGAGTGAGAATCATCATCTTTCCAAACTGCGCGTCAGCCCCTCTAAAAGGTGCCGTCAGATGACTACGAAAAGAAGATGGCAGACCTGCGCGCCATGATCTACTTCGCGCGGCGCCGTCTACCTCGCGACCCTGTGGACAGACTCCATCAAGCGGGCGAGGACTTTCCACCCAACCTCAGCGCAGCCAAGGCAATGCTCAAAGCCATCCTAGTCTTCCTAGCAGTCGAGGTGCGCATCCTCACCACCGTGTCCCACGAAAACGGCAATGACCTGCTCGCCATGACCGCGGAGGAGCGCGCGGACATTTGGAAGACGCACTTTGACGACGACCCCCTGAGCCTCGCCCGATTAATGTGGCAGCCAGTCGCCCACGTAGTCGACTTTCGCGCCATGTTTGCGCCGCCGGCGGACGCAAACGAGCACACACGGACAATCCTGGGCGAGTGGCGCGAGTACGTCTACCAGTGCTGGGTCCGGAATGCCGAGGCCGCGTTCGTGTACTGGATCCTGCGCAACGAGAAGCCCGAGGCTGCTGCTGATGGTGTCGAGGAGGAGGAGGAAGACAATCCGTGCGAGCGCTGGGTCAGGATGATGGAGGAGGGCGATGTGAAAGTGCCGGATCTTGTCGACCTTCCCGTCATCGTCCCAGACACGAGCTCTTCGTCCAAGCGTCGCAAGACGGCCGTCGCGTCTGGAACTGAGCTCTTGCCCGACGTCGAGGGCTTGGACGGAGGCCATGCAGACCTGGGTGATGTCGAAGCAGAGTCGACCACAGATGGAACCGAAACCGGTTGAAAGCTCATGGCCTCATTGGTGCGATCACACCGATGCTCGGGGCAATAATGCAGCTTTCATTCAAGCCATCTCGACGAAGCTGTTTGTCAGGAGGTATCGAGAAACAAACTCGTCCGGCATGAGAACGCCAGGGTAGAGAAGAGAAAGTTGATGTTGAAATCGTGGAGGGATTCGGAAAATCTTGCACCAACTAGCTGGAGGAAAAATCAAGGCAAAGGCAGAAGATATGACAAGGGGGATGGCAGAAATAGCGGAAGCAGTCAAAACCAGGCCATGGAGAGCCAGGAAAAAGCCAGAAAGGAGCGGGACATGTGGGAAAATTTGCCAGACCAAATTCATTTGATGAAAGAGAATACTTAGCAGCTAGGGGTTCGTCGTGCAAGTCACAGTAGGTGAGCCCACAATAACTCCTTATAGACATGCTTTGGTAGAATTTCCTCATCTTCTAGATACTAGGAGCTTGGATGCTCCCCAGCTTCCTGAAGCCTACATGTGCCATAGCCGCAGAGAAGTTGAGGACTTGGTACTTCTTTCGTCGCCCACTGCCGGGCGAGCAGCGGCAAAATACTACGAGTAAATGTCCATCAACATTTGGTCTGCGGGCAGAGGCTGTACGACGGGCGTTGGCCGAAGTCGAGGAAGGCTATACAGAGCGGTACGCGAAATGGTGGCGCAGTGCACCGTGGCACGGCGAAATAGTAGGCTTGCGCCGCAGAAACAAGAAACGGGCCATGACATCATGAGCCGCTTTAGTAAAACGGGCCAGACCGACTGCACTTCAGTCGACGACAGAGAAGAAATTGGGAGTTGATCAAGATGGTGGATTGTTGACAAGAGAGAGAAAGTTGTTGTCGAGTTGAAGATTCCAGAAGGCCGAAACCCTGCCCGATCCAAGCATGAATCGCGGACCCTCCCGCCCGTCGGTCGTCACTGCCACAGCCCGCACCAGACAAACGCCATCGGCCATGCACCGCCGCCGCCGACTGACTGCGCGCCTTGTTTTCTGGCGACTACCCTGAATCGTCATTCGTCGACGCCTGCTATATAACCCCTTCTCTTGGTGGTCACGCTTCTCTCCACATTCCATTCTCCCCGTCATCTCTCCCGTGCGCGCCTCTCTGCTTACTCCACAGAGCTACTCTACTTTGCTACATACCTGCCTACATATCCACTTGATCGGCGAGACGAGACGACCATCTTCCTCTGCGCTTCACGCTCCAGCAACAACTGCTTCCTGCGCTCGACCAGTCTACCACCCTTCGACTGTCGCGACAGCTCACGCAGCCCTCCCTCTCTTTTGTCGCGCGAAAGCCCCAACTTCGGCGACACACGCGCTCGCTCAGCTCGACCCAGCTCAGCTCAGCTCTGTACTTACCACACCGCAAACAACGACTCCACCTACGTAACCATCTGCAACCAAAACAACAACAACATCAAAACACACGGCGCGCATCCCCTCAACTCCAAGTCCCCCCCGAATCTTTCAATCAACCTCTCAACTCCTCTCCAACCACCAACAAACCAAAAAATGCCCGGCTCAACAAGCTCGTCGACCTCGTCGGCCTCGTCAATCGCCAAGCCCATCGCCAAACCCATCAAGACGGGCTGTCTGAGCTGCCCCTGCGGCGACGGCGAGTGCACCTGCTGCTTCCTGCCGTGCACCGTCATGTAAAAAGACGAGGGAGAGTCAAGTTGGCTGGCTGGCTTCATACTGGACCGAGCAGGTGCAATCAAGGATGTGATGAAGAGATGTCAGACGTGGCCGCTGGTGGCGAGAACGACGGTGCGCGAGACGAGGCAGGCCACGCGCGGTGGTGGCTGGCGATATACCCCAAACGACGGATGGACGAGGTCGAGGGTGGCTGGATAGGGACGTTGACCGCAGAGGCGGACGATAGACGGACGTGCGACAGGCAGTTAGGCATGGAGGAGTGTGGATGGAAAGGAAAGTCGAGAGTGGCCTGTCAGTCAGGCCAGTGATACCGACGCATGGACGACGATAATGATATTCTTATTCTTCTCGAGTACGCCCCGTGTAGATGTGCAGTGATGGTGGCAGCAGTTGTGGCAAGGCTCGGCGATTTCTTCCTTCTCTCGATTCGTGATGATCTGGTTTGGCGATGAGGCGACAATTTCGACATGTGAATATACGAAGACGAGAAGCACCAAAAAGAAGCCTGGCCACTTGAATGCCTCTTCCTCTGTCCTCCTGGCGCACATGCGCTGCTCGAACACGTCCAGAGACAGCTCCCATCATGCCCACCACACACTTGCACCAAATGCTGGAAACCATTTAGTACCTACATATCTCCAAATCGCGAGCATAGTCTCAACAGGAACTGGTCCAGCGAGTAAGCATGCGTGGATGTCCATTTGGCCTGGTGGACGCAAGCGTGAACACTGCTCACGGCAACTCGGCAATCGCCTAACCAAGAGTTGCTTGAGACTGGGGGGCTTTAGCGGAGGTTCAGAGTTCGACTCTGGCCTTCGCTACTGTTCTGCCCTTTTGTTTTTTGCTTCCTTCTTCTTTGGTCATAGGTCTTTTTGGGCAGGTGCGGTGGATGGTGGCTTCCCCATGAAGCCAAAGTGCCTCTACGGAAAGATTTTGAGATGGACAGAAGAGCTGCACATCCACTAGATCAAAAATCAGCTTGCCATGAAAATCTCATTGGGTGTCCAAATGGGTAGTAGGCGATGCCGGGGTTGGTGTTGAGTTTGACGGGTCATCCGCCCTTAGCTCATCCCCGCAACGGGAACCATAGCTCCAGGGTTACCTGCGCAACAACTTGCAGGTCCATGTATTTCAACACCGTCCGAGCCGTCTCTTCGTTCTTTTCTTCCTCACACAGTCACTTGCCCATGATGCGATCTACACTCGCCTTTGCGGCTGCGGCTGCTTTTTCCTCGTTGCAAACCGGCCAGGCCTTGCGCATATTGCTCAACAACGACGACGGGTGGGCCAGCGCAAACATCCGAGAGACATATCGACAACTGCGAGAAGCTGGCCATGAAGTCCTTCTCGTCGCGCCCGTCGTCGACAACTCGGGCCAAGGCGGCAGAGTATGTTTCCCTTCCTCAAGCGTTCACGTCAGCTGCTCATGCAAGATTAGTCAGTCTTCACCAAGGAGGGCACCTTGATGGCCAACGGCGAATTCGACTCGGTCCTCAAGGGCGCACCCTCGCTGGGCCATGACAAGGATGATGTCAACATCTGGTACTACAACGGCACGCCGGCCGCCTGTACTTTTGTAAATCTCGACTTTGTCATGGGCGAGGTGTGGCCCAAGGTGGACGCGCCCGACCTGCTCGTCTCCGGTCCGAACGTGGGCCAGAATTTGGGAGGATTTTTGTATACGCTCAGCGGTACCATGGGCGCGACTACGGCGGCCGTCGGACGCGGAGTCCCCGCCATTGCCTTTTCTGCTGGGAGTAATGGCGGCCAGAGGAGCTACAAAGACGTGAAGAATCCGACGAGCGCTGGCTTGGATGATCCTGCTACCATCAGTGCGAATCTTACCGTCAGGTTCGTCCAGCAGCTGATTGCAAACACGCCCCAGGGCGACCGCCTTCTCCCGCTGGGATACGGAATAAGGTAGGTTCTGAAAGCAGCATTCTTCTCTTTCTGACGGCGCATTGCAGTGTAAATTATCCAGACATAACATCTTTCCAAGACAACAAGTGCATCGACCCTCCTTTTATTCGGACGCGCATGACCGGCGGAGCATATAGTACCAAGGCGATTTACGACAACTCCAGCGGAACGTTTTCAGGAGAAAACATCCTAGGCGTGGGGCTCAACACTTGCATCAACGGCAATTGCAGCCTGCGCGGAGAGACGGACGTCGCCCTCAAAGGGTGTGAGACGGCGGTGACAATCTTCAGCGTCGACTACGACGCGCCCGATGGAGCCGAGACGTCCAAGATTGAGGAGAGACTACGGCCTCTGGTGAGCAGTGGCTCGACGGCGGGAAATAACGACGTTAGTTTCATTGGATTCGATGGCTCCTTGAATGCGCGAGCTGACCAGAGCGATAGGCAAGTGCTCACGCGGCCACGTCGGCGAGTGACGAAAGCAAGGGAAGACGGCGAGGAAAATGGTTTTCTTTGCGGAGAGCACGTAGATCGAGTGGGAGGGACGAAATAAGACGGTGAAAGATGCGGCGCTCGGCCCGCAGTAGAGTAGATCAATAAATGCGGTTCGAGTGAGGAGTGCAAAGGTGGTGAAGATGTGCGGGCAGACGGCGAACAGGCCGTCGCAGTGACGGCGCCAAGCCCCACCCGGACCTCGTCCCATGGAGAGCTCCCCCAACTAGGCGGCAACAATTCAACCTAACCATCGCACTCGTCACTTGGTGATACCCTTTTCCTTCCTGATACCCGATCAACTCTTCCCTCATTTCTCCATGTTTCGCGCCCAGCAGAACCAGTTTGACGAGGTCGTCGGTTAGTGCTACACCTCCACTCCACCCCGCCGCCGCTCGCGGCCAGGCAGCTGCCGTGCTAACATCTCTGGATTCACAGTCAAGGCAACCGACGAGAACTTGACGAGCGAAAATTGGGAATACATTCTCGTATGCGACTCTCTCATGGTGCGAAACTGGCGTCCCGGCTAATATCGTGTAGGACGTTTGCGACAAGGTCGGTGCCACCGACAGCGGGTACGTTTCCACGAGTGCGATTTGGACGGATACACTCATAACGGAGCCTTGACATGGACTGACATGTACCCTTGTACGGCAGAGCCCGAGATGTCGTCGCCGCCCTCATCAAGCGTCTCGCGCATAGGAATGCCAACGTGCAGCTCTACACATTAGAGGTTGGCCCCCGGCACGGATACAACAGGGACAGGCGGCTGACATTTGGATTCACAGCTGGCAAATGCTCTCTCTAAAAACTGCGGTCTCAAGATTCACAAGGAGTTGGCTTCGAGGAGTTTCACCGATGCACTCCTTCGGCTGACAAACGACCGAAACACACACCAGCAAGTCAAGGCCAAGATCTTGGAGCGCATGGAAGAATGGACAGAAATGTTTTCCAAGAGCCCAGAGCTCGGTATCATGGAGCAGGCCTATATGAGGCTCAAGACACAAAGTAGCTCGCCATTCGCAAGTGCCGGACTTTGATGTACTGACTCCCAACAGACCCAACCCTGCGTCCCCCGTCGAAGCCCGGAAAGACGCAAATCACAGAGACGGACCGCGCAAAGGAGGAGGAAGAGCTGCAGATGGCTTTGGCCCTTTCACTCAAGGAAAACACTGTACCAGCGCCCGCCGCCGCCAAGTCGAATCAGCCAGCAGCCGCACCTGCGCAGACCCCTAGCCAGCCACCATCGCATGCCATTGCCTCTGGAACCACCGCTGCGACGGTGTCTCGTGTCCGCGCCCTATACGACTTCACTCCCTCTGAGCCAGGCGAGCTGGCGTTTCGCAAGGGCGACATTATTGCCGTACTGGAGTCGGTCTACAAGGATTGGTGGAAGGGATCTCTGCGTGGCCAAGTCGGCATTTTCCCTCTAAACTATGTCGAGAAGCTGCAGGATCCAACTAGGGAAGAGCTGGAAAGAGAGGCACAGATGGAGGCCGAAGTCTTTGGACAGATAAAAAACGTGGAGAAGCTGCTGGCGCTGTTGAGCACAACTTCAACAGCGGACGCGAGGGATAACGAGGAGGTCACGGTAAGTCGAGGGTTCGAGGCCGTCGCAGTTCAGCGTGACGCTAATATGCGCAGACATTGTACCACCAAGTGGTGGCGATACGACCAAAGCTGATTGAGCTCATTGGAAAGTACTCTCAAAAGAAGGGTAAGTTTGCTGTTGATCCTTCTGGTCATATCTAACCTGCATCAGACGACTTTACGCAACTGAATGAAAAGTTCATCAAGGCACGGCGAGACTATGAAGCGCTTTTGGAGGCATCCATGTCTCAAGCCGGCCAGCCTGGCTACGGTCGACCGCCATTTGGTTATGCAGGTCCACCTCCGGGAGCACCATACAACGCATACGCGGCCCAAGGACCTCCGCAGCAAGACCCGCAACAGCGCTACTATTCTCCTGGCCCGGCCGGTGGCTACCAGCCGCCGCAGAATGCGCCTACGCCCTTTTTCATGGTTGCGCCTGGTCAAACTCCATCGGCACCGGGAGTCAGCAGCCCTACGCCTGCAACCAGTGACCCGTACGCTCAGCAGCAGCGCGTAGCTTCTGGAGGCCGTCCGCAGTCGATGGCATACCCGCACGAGATGGCAGCCAACAGCCCCGTGGAAACGCGACCGCAGCCACAGCAGCAACCCTACGAATCATACCAACCGCAGCAGACGCAAGCTGGCGCGCAATCCTACCCCGCGCAAGCACCGCCACAGCAACACCAACAACCATCCGCTCCTTACGACTCTCCTTCCGCATATCAATCGCAACAGACTCCCGGTGGCCCGTCTGATCCGTATCAGCAGCAACAGCAAGCACCACCGCAACCGTCTCAACCTCCGCCAGCAGTCCCTGGTTCCTCGAGCCCTGCGCAGACCTACGTTGCGTACCAGGCGTATCAACCGCCGGCGCAGCAGCAGCCGCAGATGTGGAATCAGGGCCCGTCGGCGCCGCCAGTGGGAGGCAGAGACGAGGCGGAGGGGTTCTACAGGTAGAGTGGACTGCGGACGGAAGTTGGGGCAGCAGATGTAGGTAAGATGGCCCAAAGACAGATCGTTGAATGATCGACGAAGGCGGAGGTCAGGAGAGAGAATTTGCATGTATTGAGGCTGGTTTTGCCTTTACTTCCTTCCATTCCCTTCACCTACATCATTATCCTTGACTTTTTTTCCTTGAGCAATGTATTTCTTAAAGGAAAATGTCTCCTGCTACTCATGAGGGAAAGTCAGACATGTGTCTGAGCAGCGGAAAATGTCATGTCAACACCATTCTTCTCTCTCATCACCCTTGAATTACATCTCCAATAATAGTGATTCTCGAGTGAGATACGAGAATGCGAGTGTGGCCGTCAACATGGTAGGTCTTTCTTATTCTCCCTTACGAATGGTTTTGCTATACTAACCAGTTGAGACGAAGCCATCCACTATACCATCCCATCATAGCTTGCTGTGTTTCACGCCACTCTTCTCAACCTCACTTCTCACCCCCATGCCCACCTCCCTCAAATCCTTGACCCGCTCACCCGGCCTCGAGTCATCATGTCCCCACTTCCTGTCCTGCAGCCTCCACTCATCCTTCAACCCCCTGGGCTTACCCTCGAGCGCATCGACAATGTAGCTCCCCATGGTCGGCAAGAACTTGAACGCATGCCCGCTATCCCCCGTCGCCAGCAACATCTGCGGGAACTGCGGGTGCCGATCGATGAGAAAGTGGCGATCCGCGGTATCGGTGCACCAGCAAATGGACGTGCCGACAATGGGGCGGCCAGAGAACTGCGGCAGCACGGCGTCGACGAGGCGCCGCATACCGGCGAGCGCCTCAGCAGGAATCGACTCGTCTGGGTGCTCGCTGGCGTAGTATGGCACCGACGTGTCGACGGTCTTCCCACCCTCGCCGCGCCGCGACACGCGGTACTGGTACCCCTGGAACTCGTTGCAGATCTTGATGCGGCGCGTCTCGGGGTCGGGCTCGAAGAAGAAGCCCAGCTCGCGGTTGTCGACGACGGGGCAGCCGGCGAAGGCCGCGAGCTCTGCGTCGCTGCATTCGAGGTGGCCTAGCGTCCAGCATTTGCTCCAGAGGTGTGGGGAGAGGAGCGAGGGTAGGATGCCCGGGGAGGCGGCGCCGGTGCACAGGATGTAGTGCGAGGCGGTGTGCGTTTCTCCTGAGGCGACGGTGATGCCGAGGAGTTCGTTGGAGGGGGAGAGGGCGAGCGATGTCATCTGCCCAGAGGGCCCGCCGATGAATTTGACGCCGAATTTGGCGGCCTGTAGGTGGTAAGATTTGGGTACATTTTGGGCAGGGTGACTAGTGGACAAGAGGAGCCAAAGACAAGGAGCAAAAGCAGGACCACTCACCTCACTCCCAACTTTTTCCAATGCTTTCCGCGCGTGAGCCCAGCCGGCTTGGGGATTCCAATACCCTTTCCACTCGTCGATGCCCCTCGCCTGGGCGAGCTGGGGGACGTGCTTGACGACGTCTTCTTTGCACTCGACAAACTCGACGCCCTTGGCTTGGTTGCGGTCGACCAAGTTCTGGTATGCTTGCCGCAGACGGCGAGCTGCCTCGGGGTCCCCCGACGTTGTGACGAGCCATCCTAATGAGAAATTAGTGACGAAGCTTGCGGCAGTAAGAGGTGCAGCTACTCGCCTGTTTCGTGGAAAATCCCATCAAACATGGGTTGGCGCCATGCTTGTATAGCTTCAATAGCTAGAGTCGAGTTAGCTTGTCCTTCACTTTGTTCGAGGTCAGTACAAACCCATTTCCGAGTACAGTTCTTCATCATATTCGGTCCGTATTATTTTGTTCAAATCATAGGCGGCAGAGTCAACAGAAGGGAATGCTGTCGAGTGCGTCAGTGATATGATGGGAACTCGTGTGGCGCGGATTAAACGTACGTCTCTTGTCTATGCACGTAACATTCGTGTAGCCCCTCTTTGCCAATTCCAAGGCCGTCGAGGCTCCCCACGTGCCGCTACCAATTACCAGGATTGACTCGTTCATTTTTGAGTCCTCAGAATGATTATTTGGGGATGCCGTTGCGAAGTGACGGTTATGTAGTTACGCGGGAGAGCGGGCCAGCCACGCGAGCAGTCGACCCCTGTCGAGCACCGCGATTGGCTTTTCGCTTGCACCTTCCAGCGGACCCCGACAGAGCACCTCAACGCCACCGGATAGCAGAAACCTCCCCATCTCCAACTCACGCGCCCACCTCGAACAATCAAAAGATTAGCCAACGGATTCCCAATGCAGATAGGCTTCGTTCGCACTTGGCCCGACGGCTGCCGGAAAACCGCGTCGCCTGGTTCATGTATAAGAGCTTATTCCCTCCCGTTGGTGATATGGCGCGGTCCTCGCGCATGCAACTATAACCCCACATCTGGACGGGTTCCCCGTAGTAGTCCTCCTCACCCAGCACCATCATGAGCTTCAACAACCACGCGGCAATGGATAACGATGTGGAACCAAAGCGGCCGCCGACTGCAGTCGACGATGAGGAGAGCACCAACAAGGAGCCGCGCGTTGGTATCAGCAAACTTCTGTCGACGCGGTCGAGGGCCGAGGCCGAAGAGGCGACGGCTGCTGCCATTGAGCACATTGAAGAAGAGTACACCATTGATTCGGACAACTCTCCAGTTCCAGAGGTCCGCGCCAATGTTCCAAACACGGACGACGTTCATCTGCCTGTGTCGACTTTCCGCATGTGGTTTCTTGGTATTCTGTTTACGATGTGAGTATAACACGGAGCATGACAGAGAAATCACGGAAGTGCTGATCGATTGTGTAGACTGGGCGCCGGGATCAATCAATTCTTCAGCATGCGCTATCCCAGTGTCACAATCACCTCGCTTGTAGCGCAACTGATTGCGTTCCCGCTTGGATGCTTCCTTGCCAAAACGCTCCCGGTCAAGACGTTCCGTGTTTTTGGCTGGAGCTTCACGCTTAACCCGGACCATGAATTCAACATCAAGGAGCACGCAGTCATCACCATCATGTCCAACCTCAGCTTTGGCGGAAGTTCCTGGGTGCGTTTGTCGCGGCGCCAATGGCACGAGACGAGAGACTAACCGAGATAGGCAACCGACATCATCCAAGCCCAAAAAGCAAAGCCATTCTACAACGTCCAAGCACCGACAGGCTACCAATTCCTGCTTGGGCTCTCGATGCAGCTTTTTGGTCTGGGCTTGGCCGGCTTGTGCTACAGGTTCCTCGTCGAGCCACCGCACATGGTGTGGCCCCAGACGCTCGCCAATGCGGCGCTCTTCGAGACCTTGCACAGCCGCGCCAACCCCGAGGCGGATGGCTGGAGAATCACTCGGTACAAGTTCTTCTTGTACATCTTTGTCGGTGGCTTCTGCTGGTACTGGTTCCCCGGCTTCATCTTTACTGGGCTTTCGACGTTTGCCTTCATCTGCTGGGCTGCTCCAAGTAAGCATCTTTCCGGTCTCCGAGAAATTTGACTAACGTTTTGCCAGACAACAAAGTCGTCAACAATCTCTTCGGAATGAGCACCGGTCTTGGATACATGCCCATCACGTTCGACTGGAGCCAAATCGCGTACAACGGCTCGCCCCTGGTCGTTCCCTTCTACTGCCAGGCCAACGTCTTTGCTGGCTGGCTCTTCCACTTTGCCCTCGTCGCGCCGATCCTCTACTACACCAACACGTGGTGGACGAGCTACATGCCGCTTTCTGGCTCCGACAGCTACGACAACACCGGATCCACGTACAACGTGACCAAGATTATTGACAACAAGGCAAACTTTCTTGTCGACAATTACAAGGCGTATAGCCCGGTTTTCCTGCCTGCCACATTTGCCCTATCCTATGGTGTGTCGTTTGCAGTTATGGCGTGCTTGCCCGTCCACACGTTCTTGTACCATTTCAATGATATGGTGCAAGCTTTCCGGGGAACTGATAAGAAGGATGTGCATGTGCGAATGATGAAAAAGTAAGTCTAGCTTCATTGTTGTGTTGTCGATGTTCGTCGAATCCTCTGTCAACCAACTTGACCCCTGAAATCCCCCTTTCAACTTCTCCATAACAGGACACAAATGGCTTCCCCACTGGATCTTTGCTGACCGTCTGCTCATAGCTACACAACGGTGCCTTGGTGGTGGTTCGGCATCATGACCGTCATCGTCCTCATCGTCACTATCATAACTCAAGAAGTTTACGACACCGAAATGCCCGTGTGGGGTATCTTTGTCGCCTTTGGAATGGCCATCGTCTACATCATCCCAGTCGGAACCGTCTACGCCATTGCAAATCTCAACTCCAACGTTTTGACGGTGCTCGGCGAGATTATCTCCGGATACCTCCTCCCGGGCAAGCCCATTGTCATGCTGATTTTCAAGGCAAGAGAACACACAGCCCTTTGAAATCGCATCTTACTGAACTTCGTACACAGTTCTACGCCTACTCGGCTTTATCGCAAGCTATGAATTATCTCAGTGACATGAAGCTTGGCTTGTACATGAAGATTCCCCTGCGGACGCTCTTCATCGCGCAGCTGTCTGCCTGCATCGTGGGCACTATAGTTCAAAACTCGGTTGTGATTTGGATGCTTGGCCACATCAAGGGAATATGCGAATCCGACCAGTCAAACGGGTACACATGCCCACAAGGTCGCGTCAACTTCACCGTAAGCCGCCTTCCCCCTTCCCTTACCAGCCGATCTGTTACCCCAGCAGAACCACTCAACTCACTCATCGCAGTCTTCCATCATCTGGGGCGCCATCGGGCCGTCGCGCATGTACAGCACGGGCAAGATCTACAGCGGCCTGCTGCACTTCTTCTGGATCGGCGCCTCGCTGCCCGTCATCAGCTACTTCCTCAAGAAGAAGTTCCCGCGCAACGGCTTGTTGAAGGCGATTCACTGGCCGCTGTTCTTCGCCGGCACGGGCAACTTGCCGCCCGCCACGGGCATCAACTATAGCACGGCGTTTGTCGTGTCGTACATCTTTAACCGCCATATCAAGAAGCGCTTCCGTAAGTCATCTACCGTCATCAAACCCCGTTCTTTTTCCTGTATGTGCTAACCACCAATTGCCAGCGCACTGGTGGGCCAAATACAACTACGTCCTGTCGGCGGCCCTCGACTCGGGCGTCGCCGTCTCGGCCATCGTCCTCTTCTTCACCGTCATCTTCCCCGGCGCCACCCTCAGCTGGTGGGGCAACACGGCGTCGGACAACACGGTTGACGGCAAGGGAACGCCCTGGAAAGAGCTCGCTCCCAACTCGACGTTTGGCCCGGCTTCCTGGTAGTGGTCAGGTAGCTTCGGGGCTTGTTGGGCGATCTTTTCTTTATCTCTTTTTATTGATCTTTTGCCGGCGGCGCTCTTCTGATGCAAAAAGGGGTCGTTGGTGTGGTTGGATTGATGTTGTTTGCTGTGTGTACAAGTTGATGTGATGGATATGCCATGGGTGTGAACAGGCATCTTCTACAATCGCTATCGTCATTGCGCACTTGATGTCTACTGCATGAGCATGTGCTTATTTGATTGTGCTGACATATTGGACGTTGCTTGGCCTAATTGATGACGCATTTGCATATACAGATCCTAGTCGATGTAAGTCAAAGTCTCCCCATTCGAGATATGTACAAGCTTCGACGTCAAACCAGGTGGTTGGCCGCGGCGCCTTCCGCGGAACAAGCGCTTGCGCATGTGCGAGTCAAGATGGAGTATAATTAAGCTACGAGAGAAAAAACCGAGAAGGTCCGAACGCTCAAAACGACAATGACAGTGGTATCACAAGAGCTCATTACGGAAACGCCTGCAATGGAGACGACTTCGATGGAGCATCACCTCACTTTTGCTCCTGAAGCTTCCACTCAGTACGGCCCAACCTCACAATGTCGCTTCCGCCAAGGACCCAGACGCCTTTGTCGTGCTTCCCTTCGACGCACAGCTCGCCGGCGTGGACAGCGGCCCTCGCAATGACCTCGGCGTCCTGGGCCCAAAAGTCCTTGAGGCTGTTGGAGACGCACCCGGCGAAGCCGGCCACCTTCCTAATGGCAAACTCGGCCGGTCTGCTGTCTTCTCTCGAGCCAACGATCAAGCCCGGCCGCAGGATGACCGTGTGGTCGAAGCCCAGCGCCTTGACGGCCTCCTCGAGCTCGCCCTTCATCTTGGGATATGCGCCGTAGCCGGAGGGGTTGGCGCCCGCCGTCGACACGAGCACGTACGTCGTGACGCCGGATTCCTTGGCCGCTTTGGCCAAGGCGAGGTTGAGGTCGTAGTCAATGGCGCGCTGCTTGTCGACTCCGCCAGCCTGCGCACGTGTGGTTCCCAGGGCGGAGAAGAAGATGCTGGGTTGCGGGGCGGGCGAAGGCATCAGCGATGGCCATTTGGCCGTGTCCTGGGTTGTGGCGGGGTCGGCGGGAATGGTGGAGAGCTTGGGAGACTCTTGCCGCAGCCTACGCCGCGCAAAAGCTGAGACTTGCGAAAATGCGGGATGGTGGACGAGGGTGTTGAGGATGTTGCCGCCCTGAAGAAGCTGTTAATAAAAGTAGTTGTTTGATGATGGAATGGACGTACGACGAGGCCGGTCGAGCCAGCGATGAACGCGTTGATGTTGGACATTGTGTGCGGTCAATGGAACTGTTGGACAATGGATAATTGGATTCTGGTCGAGGCGGGCAAGACTCTGCTGATGTTTTTAAAGGCAGACGCGATGATAAAAGCTCAGCGGGGAAAGTAATCGACCTCTCAGGCAGCCCACCGATGACGCGCGCGACAGGGCCGAGCCGGACGGTTTTAAGCGGAGTTTCCACCCCTGTTCCCTAACCACCACCCAAGAACGGACATCCCAGCGCGACCTGGGCTGTGTCCCCAAAGGCCGCGCAACGTACGGCACCACAACGACAACATCTCCATTGACCATGGAGCTGGAGCATCTCCAACACCATGCTCCTCCCCCGACGATACGCCCGCCTCTCGCGTCTTCCGCGCACCCTCCTCTTCGACATCCTGCCCCTTTTCCTCGTCGTCTACGCCGTCCTTGAGGTGCTTTGGATTCGGGCCAACCTCGACGCCGCTGATATCGCTGCCAAGGCCTCGTCGGTCGTCACGCCCAAGGGAGAAAAGATCTTTATCTCTAGCATACACCTGCATGACGAGCAGCTGCTGCGATGGCATTGGAATAAAGCTCTCCTGGCGCTCGTGGAATCCTTGGGTCCAGAAAATGTTCATGTCTCCATATACGAAAGCAACAGCTTGGACAATACAAAGGGAGCTCTCCGGGAGCTAGGGGACGATTTGGAGAAGATTGGCGCTAAGCATACAATCGAATTGGATGAGACTACACGCCCGGACACTTTGAGGGCTGGTAACCCGGAGACCGATCCTGGATATGTCATGACTTCGCGGGGAGAGAAAGAACTCAGACGCATACCGTACTTGGCCAAGTTGAGAAACAAGACCTTAAAGCCTCTGGAGGATCTGGAAAAGGATGGCCAGAGGTTCGACAAGGTTGTCTTTCTCAATGACGTAGTGTTCAAGGTAAACAATCAGCACAACATCGCCTCAGTAGGCCGCAAAAAAAGTTGTCAACTTCGAGGCTCAGCAGCAAAGGGTCAGTGGCTCTCGAGGAGCATTCAAGCCCCTTGTGGTCACAAGCTTTGCGCACCTGAGCTCGCCCTCGGAAGATAGCTACAGGGAGCACCTCTGCACTGCCTTGGAGTTGATATTCCTTTTATGCCGCGGCTGCCATTTACATCATGCTAAACCTTTCCATCCATAGGCCGAAGACGTCATCACGCTCCTAGCCACCAACAGCGGCAAATACGCTGCCGCATGCGCGCTCGACTTCAAAGTGGCCCCGCTCTTCTATGACACCTTCGCCCTTCGCGACGCAGATGGCCACGAGCCGCTCTCAATCAGCTTCCCGTACTTCCGCTCGGCAACCTCGCGCCGCGCCCTCACGAGCGGCAACCCGGTGGTCCCCGTGTCGAGCTGCTGGAACGGCATCGTCGCCATGGACGCCGCGCCATTTTACACCGTGCTCAAACAGCTGCGGTTCCGCGGTTTCGACGACGGCCTGGCCAAGGAGCACGTTGAGGGCAGCGAGTGCTGTCTCATCCATGCGGACAATCCGTATTCACGCGCCCACGGCGTGTTTGTCAATACGGCCGTGCGCGTCGCGTATAACAAGGACGCGTACGAGGCCGTGAATCCGGAGAATGGGCCCTGGGTGTCGTCGTGGGATATTTTGAAGGGCATGTGGAAGAATAGATCGATGAGGCTGCTGAAGTTTGCGGGAGATAGAAAGGAGTTGGCGGTCAAGGCGAGGGTGAAGCATTGGGAGAAGATTAGTGGGAAAGACGAGCCCGGAGATTATTGCGCCATTGACGAGATGCAGGTTCTTCGGATGGACGGCTGGGCTCACGTCTGAGCTAAGTCGTGGCACATAAGACACTTGATTATTACAGAGAAACATGGACGAAATCCAAATTGAAAAACCGCGACTAGTGAGCTCTTGAGCGCCTCTCCCACGTGAAACTAAGAAGCAACAAAGTCCTTTGATGGAGTCATAGGGAGCATTCAGATGCCTGCATCGCGGAAAAGGGAGGTTCTTGGTGCTGTGGGTGACAAGTGACTTGCAGCGAAAGTTGTAGTGACGCTGTCTATTCCATCTTTCTCAACTTGACCGCCGCCACCACCACCCCTCCTCCATCGCCTCTCCTCGACCGCTGCTACTGCTACTGCCACAAAGGATCAGCCGTGAGTACCTGCCTTGAAAGATACCCCAGAGACAAAAGCCCTCACCTACCACTATTGTGTTGGAATCGACCGCCCGCTTGCGAGCTCCCGACTTATCACCTCTCACCTTCGCAAATTAACGTCAGTTCCAGGTCCGCTTCCACCACCGAAATCCACGTCTGCCCCGCCAGTCCCATTGCCCTTGTTGAAATTCTTCTTCCTGCCGCCAACGAACCCGTCCCTAACCCGTCCCCTCCTCCCTCCGACCACGATCAGTCGCCTTGCCCGTCTCCCCGGAGCCCTCGCGGGCAGCCACTGCAAAAGAAACAGAAGACGATGGAGAGCCAATACAGGGTGCTTGCGCCACCCGCTTTCTTGGTGGAGGCGCGTCGGGAAATTTACACGCTGTCCGAACTTGTGGAAATGGGTTGCGCGCTGGGTCTGCCCTATCAAAGGATGCAGAAGGTCATTGACATGATGTACATGACGAATAAGACCTATCTCTAGTAAGCGATGCAGGTACGTATTGTGTTCACCCACGTATTATTCATTCTAACAGCCATGGTAGGTAATCCTGCTGCTTAATGATTATCCCACGATATTCTCGGGTCGAGGCTAGGTAGGTAGCAAATGGAAAATGGCAGAAACGTTGGCTGCTTCTTGTCTCATTCACGTCGAAGGCGTCTGAATGCTCCCTAGCTGGGTGTTGCATCACATCCAGACCCCCCGTCTCAATCTATACAAAATTCAATTTTTGAAAAAGGTGCGCTCGCTGGCGCATTGGACAACCGATTGCTCGCATCATTCTCAACCCTGAAGTACTCCGCCCACCCGCTCAAATACCCATCCGGCCCTGAGGCATATTGAAGAAAATGAAAAGAAAGATCTCAAGCCCCACTCAGTTTTGCAATCCAAAATAGACGCTCAGAAAAGGAAAGAGGGAAGAGGTATCCCACAGTGCCACCAAAGGGGGTTGACAAGGTCGCGCGGCACCCGGGGAGTGTCGAAACCGACTGATGGCGTGTGTTGAAAGTGAGCACTCAAGCAACCCTTGCCCTGCCTTGCAGTTGACGTTCCCTGTGCGGCCCATTACTGCGACGGACCCCTTACCCCGGACACACTTCGACACTGGTTCTTACAGGTTCGATTTTCTGGCTTCGTGTCAGCCCGCGCAAGATCCTGTTTGCAGGACTCATGCTACTGACACTCCGGCAGACGCAGCCTCCATGCCGAGTTGGGGCGCCTCGGCGCTCTTGCCCCTGGCCTTTTCGAGGACCAGCGTGCGGACGTGCTGCTTCATGTCGTACCTTCCAAGGATGTTAGCCTGATTCTTTCAAGGTCGGAAAATGGGAAACTTACTCGTTCATCTCCTCAATCGTCAGCTTTCCAGTCTCGTTGGCAACCTTGTATCGCACGCTGTTCTTGTTGCTCGAGAAACCGATGCGCTCCGAGATGTTGACGCGCGCCCTCGCGCTAGCCTCCTGCACACGGGTTGCGCGGGGCTTCCTGACCTCCTCGTACATCTTGAGGCCCGCGTTGACGTCCTGAGTAAAGGAGAACTCGGGGCCAAAAATGATGCCCAGAGCGGCGGCGTCTTCGATGGCCTGGCAGGCACCCTGGCTCTGATCCGGCATCATGGGGTGGCTGGCATCGCCCATGATGCAAGTACGGCCAGACTGCCAGTGCGGGTACGGCTGGTGGACAAACAGGCGCCACGGCTTGATGTCCTCGGAGTTGCGGAAGAGCTCGAGGAGGCGGGGGTCGAGGTCGGGGTACGGCGACAGGATTTCCTCAACCGTGGCTGTGTAGTTCCAGCCCTCACCGCCGTGCTTGCTCTTGGCCGTGGGGAAGAAGCAGTAGAATGAGTTGATTTCGCCCTCGCGGCACGGCGAGTAGACGATCTTGTCGATGCCGTCGCCGCCCCAGAATTCGATGGCAGAGTTGGGCGTCAGATCCAGGAGACCCAGCCGGTGCACATCTTCGGTCTTGACGATGCAGTGCAGACATGTCGAGTCGGACAGCTTGCGGTCGGGGACGATGCCGAGCGTTTTGCGGACTGCGGACTAAGGGGGTTGTTAGCTGGGGAAACCTCGGGAGACTTTTTCAGGGGGGCTTACGCCGATGCCGTCGGCGCCGACAATGAGGTCGTGTTGTGCAACTACGCCGTTCTCGAAGAAGATGAGGCCCTTTTCGTGGTCGATCTCCTGGCACTTGTGGTTCACCTTCAGCACCGCGGGGATGCCTTCGCCTTCACCTGTCGCGGACTTCATCAACATCTCGTGCATGTTGACTCTGTGGAACATGTTGTACCTGGCAAACATTTAGTAATCGATCAAAAAGAAGGAAGGGAACGCAAAAAAAAAAAGGCTCGGGAAGGGGTATCAGGGCGACTTACACGTTGCCCCATCGGTCCTTGTAGTCGCTCAAGTCGTACACGTCTTGCACTGCGCCAGTCTTCCAGTCGTGGAGAATCAACTTTTGCAAGATGACAGGCCGGCCGATGGGGACGTCGACGCCCCAGTCCACAAGCCATTGCGTGCCGTTGGCCGCACAACTGATTGAGGCACCAACTTCTCCCGCAAAATCAGCGCGCTCGTAAATCGTGACCTTGTGTCCTGCTCTCCGCAGCGAGGTGGCTGCGGCAAGACCACCTAGATTTGTTGTCAGCTTTTATTTCTGGAGGGCAAGGTTTGGAGTGTGCTTACCGATACCACCACCAACGACCGCAACGTCCAGCTGTGTCCAAGTTGCTGCCATGACGAAGAAATGTGCTTGTCAACTCTAGAAGAGACTTGATTGAGATGGTGTTTGACAAAGTTTCCGAAGGACGCGACGAGCACTGCTCAATATAGTCTTACGCTCAGTCATCTGCGCCATTCTTAAATCGGCCAACGACCACATGCCTAGTCTAGCCTTGCGGATTCTTTCGATGCTCGACCCAACAGCTACTCATCGTCGACAAGCTTATCTCGCGTGGTAAAGCGCGTTCGCGCCGCCGCGGGGATATTAGCCGCACATAGGCCGCGTGAAGCCGTGGCGGCGGCTAACGCACTTTGGCGGCGGCTGTCGCACTCGCTCATTGACGCAAACGTTTTGACTTTGCCCGCTTTCCCTCCCCTCGACGCACATGACAAGAGGGTCAGACTCTCCCTGGCTCCTTCGGCTGACCTACCGGACCTCGCTCGCTGGAGCCATCTTCCTGGGCGGCGCGCCAATGAAGCTTGACTTGGGGAACCCCACGTCTTCCCCGGACTCTGGCTTGCGCCCGCCCCGTCCGACACACACGCGGAACGCGTATTCCGCGGGGCAAGCGCACGGCAATGCGGATGATGTGCTTGCTAAGTGTGAATGTGATGAGTGGGATTGGATTGGACCGGCCGGTCAACATGGTGCTGTTTCCAAGGAACGATGGACTGGGGGAGGAGGAGCTCCAAGGTTAGCTGGTTAAAAGAGTTTGGTCGTCCACGTTGGCGTCTTCTCTTGCATCAACTTGCGCTTCCACGACACCTGTCAGTCTTGCCAAATAATTGAATTCCCTTTTCAAACACAACTCCATCTTTCGAATCAATTGCACAACATGAAGGGCAAAATCGCTCTCGAAGAAGCCTTTGCGCTGCCGCGCTTTGCAGAGAAGACGCGCTGGTGGGCGGGCCTCTTTGCTGTCAACCCGGACAAGCACGCCCGCGAGATGAATGACATTGCCGACATCCGGATCCAAAAGATGGACCAGCATGATGTGGGCTTCACAATTCTCAGCTACACGGCGCCTGGTGTTCAAGACATCTGGGACCGCAAGGAAGCAGAGGCGCTGGCGACGGAAATCAACGACTATGTCGCATACCAGGTCAAGGCAAAGCCGGACCGTTTCGGAGCATTCGCGTAGGCTTCCCATCTTCTAGTGGCAGACAGCGTGGGGACTGACGAAAATGGTAGCACCCTGTCGATGCATGACCCAGTACAAGCAGCCGCTGAACTGCGCCGCTGCGTCAAGAGTTATGGCTTCCTCGGCGCACTCGTCAACGACACGCAGCGGGCAGGCCCAGACGGAGACGAGATGATCTTCTACGACGGGCCCGAGTGGGACGTCTTTTGGTCCGAGGTCGAGGCATTGGATACCAAGTTCTACCTCCACCCCAGGAATCCCACCGGCACAATGTACGAGAAGCTCTGGGCGGATCGCAAGTGGCTGGTGGGGCCGCCACTCTCATTTGCGCAGGGCGTCAGTCTGCACCTGTTGGGTATGGTGACCAACGGCGTCTTTGATCGCCACCCCAAGCTCCAGGTCATCATTGGACATCTTGGGGAGCATCTTCCCTTCGACTTGTGGCGAATCAACCACTGGTTTGAGGATGTGAAGAAGCCGTTGGGCCTGAGCTGCAAGAAAACCATAAGGGAGTACTTTGCGGAGAATATTTGGATCACTACTTCCGGCCACTTTTCGACGCCGACCCTCAACTACTGTCTGCAGGAGGTGGGCGCCGACAGGATCCTTTTCTCGATTGACTATCCATTTGAGTCGTTTGAGGATGCGTGTTCGTGGTACGACGGCGTTGGTCTGAATGAGATTGACAAGAAGAAGATTGGCAGAGACAATGCGAAGGCGCTGTTCAAGCTGGGAAAGTTCAAGGACTCTGAGGCGTGAACTTGTGGAAAGAAAAATATGCGGATTTAGATGACTGTTTGTTTACGAAAATTTGAGACGATATTTCCGATGTCAAAATGAAATCTTGTAGCAACATAACATGATGTCAATACCTCCAGGAGTGCACATGAGGTGGATGTTTTGCTGCTTCGTCTCTGACTTGTCCTGGGAGGCGATTTTTTGCGGTCAGTTGTAAGTCCATGGGTTGTCCATTTTTGTTGTCATGGGTGGGCCACCACTTATGCACCGAAGCTTCGATTGGCCCGTCAACGGCAGAGCGTCGTGAAGAACTGATAAGGCGGACTCCGCATTTTGATAAGCAACAACCGTCCACGTGAGGGTCTTTGGGCGATGCAAGACCAAGCATGCGGGCCTCACGGCAGCCCTGGGGCAAATTGTGAATGACCTCTCTGTCCAATTTCTTTTCCTTTCCCAAATGCCGCGCCCCAAGGTATTGCCCGAGAATCGACAAAGAGCTCCCCAGGCATGTCTCCCCTGCAAGAGCTCCAAGAAGCGGTGCGACTCGCAGTGGCCGTGCGCCTCCTGTGTCAAGCGCGACTGTCCGGGAGCCTGCGTCTACCAGCAGTCGAGGAAGCGCAGGCGGACCGACGCGTCGTCGGCGCAGTCGCTGGGCGGCGAGACGACGGTAACCCAGATTGGCGCTGTCGCGCCGCCGCGAGAGGACTCGCAGGATGCTGATGTCGCGTTTGCCGAGACGTCGACGCACTCGACCGAAAACACTGACGACTATGCCGACTCGTCGACGGACCATGCGGGCGACCGGAGAATGTCCCAGACGACACATACCTCACAGTCGACGCCGCAGGCCATTCGGAGTCGGATGCTGTTGAGTTCCAAGGGAGAAAAGAGTACTTCCTTCCAATCCGGGAGACGTGTCGTGTTTGGCTAAACGTTGCAGTGTATATTGGCGATTTTGCGTCCATTTCTTTCTTACACCTTCTACGCCAAATACTAAAGCAGCAAATGGGCCCTTCCCAATTCACCGAGAACAAGCGGCGACATACCATGCTGGAAGCGGAAATGCGGCACGAGACGATTGACAACTTTGAAGAAGACCTCGAGCAAAAGAAGAGCCTGATTGACTACTACCACATTGCCGTAAGTATGATGCTCTCTCTTATGAATGCAACTAAATCCCAGCAGACGAGTGGAATTCTCGACCTCTACAGCAAAGAAGAGGTGGAGCGCTTCCTCGGCGGCCAGTGTAGTGACGACGAGCAAGCTGCTGTCCACCTCATGATTGCCATCGGCGGACAGTGCAAAGGTCAAGGCTCTCTCGATCTTGCGTACGCGTTCAAGTATTTCGAGCTTGGCCGAAAGGAAGCTCTGAAAGGAATGCTGGAAGATCCGAGCCTCTGCATGGTCAAGCTGTTTCTCCTCATGGCATTTTATGCTCTAGGCGCCTGTCGTAGAAATACGGCTTTCATGTACCTTGGAGTGGCAAGTAGGGCAGCGTTCGCTCTTGGATTGCATGTTGAGGAGCAGTATGAGCCGTTTGACCAGATTCAAAGTGACAGGTAAGACTTTTCCAAGTTCATGAAACCAAGAGCACAGGAAGCAGAAGGACTGGAATTGTATACCACGACTTTTTGTTTCGCAGAAATAGCGCGGAAAACTTATTCATCGCTGACCAATGACAGATTAAGAGCATGGAAGAGTCTTCGAGTTCTCGAACTCATCGTCAACACCATCCTCGGACGGCCATGCGCAATGCCCGTCATGGAACTCGTTTCGATAGATTC
Organism: Phyllosticta capitalensis; assembly: GCF_038381095.1. Taxonomy (NCBI): domain Eukaryota; kingdom Fungi; phylum Ascomycota; class Dothideomycetes; order Botryosphaeriales; family Phyllostictaceae; genus Phyllosticta; species Phyllosticta capitalensis. The sequence goes on along the minus strand of NW_027117444.1, from coordinate 485,284 downwards.
CTCCCAAGGCTCCGGCAAAGTGTCGCTAGACGCCACCTTCGAGGCCTGCTGCACCATCGACCGGGTTGCTCGAGACTTAGGGTCCGGCCGAGGGCTGAATCCCGCCTCAGCAGAACAATATCTGCAACAGCTGGAGGAATGGAGCAACTGCTTGCCGAACGGCCTTCGCAAATTCACGAGAAGCGATTCCCAGGGGCTGACGCCTGCCGATCGAGAGTTGATCATTGGCAACATACACGTCGCTTGCGTGTACTATTTTGCCGTGATTCTCGTTACGCGTCCATTTTTGATCTCTCATTTGACGTCTCATCTTTCCGGCCAGTCGCCTCCTGAGGGAACTTCGACTGGGACGGATAAGCGCCTTGCCCAAGTCTGTATTGACTCGGCAGTATACATGGCGCAGATGTGTTCGGAGGTGCTCGAATCCAAAGCCCTGATTGGGAACATGTGTCTGCTCAAGTAAGTTTGAGTTCTGCTCCCAGGTATGCTACAAAGAGTCGCGGCTAATACTCCACAGAGCATGGATATTCGCCGCCGGTCTCGTGTTAGGATTCTCGATATTTGCCCAAAGTGATGCCAACTTCGACATCGAAGACGCCTTCAACGAAGCCCGCAAAGTGCTCCAATTCCTGGCGCGCCTGAGTCCTCAAGCCGAACACTACTTTGAAATTCTCAGCAACTTCTCCGAAGCCATCGGCAAGCACCGACAACAACTCGCCCACCAGAAGCGGCGCTCGTCGAGATATGTTTCGCAAATTTTCACTATGGAGACGCACGACAACACTGCTTCGTGTCGTCAGCCGCATCACCATTATCACGTCGAACCCGCGCCGGTGGCCCATTCGACTGGAACGGCGTCTGATGGCGCCAGCACTATAGATCCGAGTCTGTGGGACGAGGATATGTTGGCGTCGATTCAGTTGCCCCTCGACTTTGACTATGGCGATCTGGCGACGCAGATTACCGAGTGCTTCCAGTTTGATACGGGAATCTTTGATATGCAGTAGCCTTGCGCAGGACCGCCACAGTGGATGACAAGATCTCAAGTTCTCTAATTTGTTGGGCATAAGAGGTAAGACTGTTTGATGCAATATTTCTTGGAAGAAGACAACTAAATCGGGATATCCAGACGTCACCACCCAGGTTTTGCTCACGCAGCTCCCTCGGTTGCAATTTCTTCCACCACGTCCGCTACGATCTCCGCCAATCGATCCCCCTTTTGCCACAGCTCGTTATGGTCGCCGCCGCATGGCACCTCCTTTATTTGCAGGCCAAGGCTACGGCTCAGGGTCAACATGGCCAGCATCTTGGTCGTCTGCTCATAAGGCACCAGGCTGTCCTCCTTGCTCTGCGTCAACACGACGCGCGTTCCCTCCTTCCACTCGGCCTTCCAGTTCTCGACCGACACAGGGCTGATGGTGTGCCACACGGCCTCGTCGTCTCCAAAGGCGCCGCGCGTGAACGAGTCGTACACGTCCTTGAGTGCCGCGTGCTTCTCGCCGGGCTCTTTGATGATGCCGGGCATATCGTACAAGCCGTCCAGGCCAACGACGGTCCGCGGCTTCTCAACGCGCAGCGCGACGGCCGCCTCGCCCCACTTGGCGTGGTCCATGGCGACCTGGAAGGCGAGCGTTGCGCCGCAGCTGTGGCCCGCGAGGACGTAGTTGGAGCCAAAGCCAAAGTTTTGCTGCAGATACGCCAGGCCGGTCAAGACGTCGCGGATGTGGTCGGGATGGCGGGCGTTGCGGCTGGGGTCCTGGGGCGAAGACGCGTGTGTGGGGTGCTTTGGGTGCGGCGATAGGGTGTAGTTGAGCGACGCGATGCCGCCCAGTTTGGAAAAGGTCGACGCGTGCGTCTTCAGCAGGTGCTCCACCGTGGGCTCAAAGGCCGTCGCGTCGACCAACGGGTCCCGCCATGCGCCGCCGTGGATGTAGATGACCCACGGCCCCGGCCGCGGTGGCAGGTAGTCGGTTGGTGTGTTTGCTGCGCTGCCCGCCGGCGACGATGATGGGATCCAGAGGGTGAGGTTTTGCAGCGCGTTGGCGCTTTGGCTCTTGTAGGAAACGTTGGGCTTGTAGTAATAGCGCACGTCGCCGGCCTTCTTTTCTGTGAATGCGTGTCTCTCCATGGTGTTGGTGGAAATTTGGTATGAGGCCGCGGGTTGTATGATGCGTGTACGGCTGAATGCTCCTCGGTGTGTATTGAATGTTGTGTTGGAGTTTGGGTTTCTGGGAATTTGTCGCGACGAGAATCAGTTGATCCAGGGAATGTCAAAAGTTTTGTTCAGATGATCTTCAATTGTCGGTCAATGTATAGCAAGAAAATAGTCGGGACTAAGCCGTCATCGGCTGTGTTGCAGTGCAGTAGCAGCAGCATGCACATCTGATAGCGGCGAGCGGCACAGCGGCTACGAACTCCCTTTGCCGACCGAAAAAGACCCACTGCAAACCGAATCAACTTGGCTGTGTAATCAGCAGCAGCAGCTCTGCAAGATTTGGTTTGGAGAGGAGTTGAAAGGGTCTTGTCTATCACGTGTCAGTTATTTTGATTTTGAGAGTTCGATTCATGAAGTGAGAGATTCTCCCTCTTCCGACCCTCTCACCTCACTACAGCATCACAGCCTCACGCCAAACAAAGGCATCCACAGCCGCCTCCCGCAATCTAACGACGGCAGGCTCCTAGCACCGCGGGCCAAGTCCCTCGTCACTCGTCCCTCAACCAGGTCGCCAGGCGCCGTCTCGCGCAGCATGGATTAAGGGGCCCCTAACCGAGGAGGGCAAGATAAGAAGAAAGAGTCCATCCATCCGCCTGCCCGCAACCGCGGACACCCTCGTCGCAGCAGCAACTGGAGCGGCGAGAAGGCCCGACCCCCGGCCCTGGTCGCCCGCCTGCCCCGCAAACGCCAAACCAACGCCAAACTGGCCATCGGATGTCCGCGCCACAGGGTCCGCGCTCACACGACACCTCTCCAGCTTGACCTGATGAGGTGCATGCCTGCAGCCTGTTCAATCGACCGATGCGGCGGCCCCTGGCGATAGGGGTGCGCTTTTCCGACGTGCGGCTGCTTGTGCTGTCGGATGTGTCTGATGCGGGGTGATTTTTGGTCGAGGTGGTGAGTAAGAATTGAGCAGAGGACACGGCCATCTTCGAACGGAGATACAGGGAGTCTTTGATAGCCCGGCCATGGGAGAGATTTTGCGCATCCATTTGACGACTCATTGGGACTCAAGAACAGTAGCATCGCAGACAACGAGACATATTGAGCTTGCATTGGTTCGACCTGACCCTATACCAATCCTACCAATTTCGCCGGCGCCAAAACACAACAAACCGCGACGCGTCTCTACTTGGACTTGCCCTCCTCGTAATACTCGACATAATTGTCCTTATAACCCAGCATCCACTTGCCCCAATACGCAACCACAATCAGAAAGATGCGGCTGACCCAGATCCCTACCCACTCGTTCGGCAGCGGCAGCGCAAGCGGGGTATCAGCGCTGTGCAAGAACACCATCAACTGGAACAAACTCGGATTCGTCTTCGTCCTCTTGCAGTCATCCAAGTAGCCGAAAAAGTTGCGAAAGAAGCGCTGCTCGTTCTCGTACGCCTCGGGGTCCAGCTGGATATCGACGACCAAGTTCTCGTCCGTCGACGCGTTCTCGAAGCGGTGGTAGCGGCCGGCGGGGACTGACGCAGTCTTGGGCGCGCCAGGCTGGTCCGACAGCTTGGCGAAGGGCTTGGGGTCGATGCCTTTGAAGAAGACGCCCGTCCCAGATTGTAGTCGGAAGTACTCGTTTTGCGAAATGTGGTAGTGGAAGGGTGGCTGGATGATGGAGGCGCCGTCTTCGGGCGTCGTGGGAGGGATTGTGTGCGTCATGATGTAGCCCGAGTCGGGCGCGTGGAAGTGCACCGACGACTTGCCATTTTCGTAAAAGATGAGGTTTTTGTCCGCGTTCTTTGTGCGCGGAGGGATGGAAGGGCGGCAGAAGGAGAACATCGTGGTAAGAGCTGGTGTTTGGTTTGGAGTTGAAGTCAATGTTTAGGTGAGGAAAGTTTTGGACATCAATTGTTTTCCGTCGCGGGCTGCGCGTATATATCAATGCTAACTGGCCGCAGCAAAGCAAGAAACAGCCGCCTCCACCAAAGCGGGTCTCATCAACGGCGCAAGCAAGAAATATCCGCCCCTCAAGAAAACCCATTGGCTCGCCAATTCAAAGACCAGGGTGACCATGAACCAACCATGCGCGTCCCTTATCAGTCCCCACGTCCCGCACTCGGATAAAGCTTAATTGACGTCGGCTGCAGCACAGCATGAAGATCCAGTGCGCGGTCCGCATGTTGAGCACCGCCAGTCATATACGCTCCTCTGCCAAACTTCGCCCTCTTCCCTAGGCAATCCATCACCGCCAACATGACAAGGCCATCCCAAGTACGAAAATTAAGCTTTTCGCGTGCCCGGCTAGCTCGCGGAGATATGGGTTTCTTGGAAGAGACAGTCCAAGCGGTGGGCGATTCGTTTCGAGGTCGTTGGCCAGAGATAGCGGCAACTGAGAGGGTGCGCAGCTAAGGGACGACTGCCGCGGGCTGGCTCAACGGCGCCTGCCGCAGGGACTACCATACGGCGATTCTGAGCGGCCGACATGGCATAAAAGGATGGCATCACCACTGGACGGAATTGAGAATCGCAGAATCCGCGGAAGCCAGCAAAATTTCGACAACCGGCAGCTTTCTTCCCATGCGTCTTTCTCATAAGTGACGCAATCCACGAGTCAATATGCTTCCCCAATCAACTTTGCAGACAGAGGTGGATGTTGTGGTGATTGGAGCAGGTTTGTTGGCATTACTGATGGAAACATGAGCAAATTGGACTGACAGAGGCAGGATTTGGCGGCCTTGGTGCTGCAAAGGCTTACCTGCAATGCGCACCAGAAACGAACTTGGTGATCCTGGACACGGTGAGTCTCGAGGACCCAGCCGCCTTGGCGGTGACGTGATACCAAAGGCAACGATAGCTGACCTTTTGGGCCAGTATCCCACCATTGGAGGTGTCTGGAGCAAAGACAGGATATATCCCACTTTGCGCAGCAACAACCAACTCGGAACGCTCGAGCTCCCCGACTACCCCATGCATGAGGGCTTCGGCGTCAAGCCCAAGAACCATATTCCAGGCAGAGTCGTCCACAAGTACTTGTGTGAATACGCGGAGAACTTTGGCTTGACGAGCCGCATCCGGTTCAACTCCAAGGCTCTGAGTGCCGAGAAGGAGGATGATGGCAGGTGGAAGCTGCATGTTGTTCCGACTGAGACGGACGTTGGTGGCAAGGAGTACGAGCTGTTTTGCAATAAGCTGATTATTGCCACTGGCTTGACTTCACGGCCGGTAAGTTGCCTGTCCAAAAGGTGGTTCATCATGGCCTTCTTCTCACTCTCTACAACAGGAGGCAGTACACTACAAGGGCGAAGAAGATTTTGGCGCACCAATTCTCAACTCAGCCGCGCTGGCCACTGAGGGCGTGCGGCTCACTCAGGAGACCCCTGAGAACGATCGCCAAGTGACAATTCTGGGCGGCAGCAAAAGCGCATACGATTCGGTCTACATGTTTGCTGCCAAAGGCTTCCAAGTCAACTGGGTGATTCGCAAGTCCGGCTAGTAGGTGTTTCGCTCCCGGCATATCTCGCTCAGTACTAATGACCCTATTTCTAGTGGACCTACGTGGATGGCCCCAAATCACATCAAGATCCCTGGCGGAAGGACCATTTGGACAGAAATGGTTCCATTGACTAGAATTTTAACGTGGTTTAGCCCGTGCATTTGGGCCCAAGGTGATACTTGGGCACGTCGCTTCCTGCAAGGCACCCGCCTCGGCCGCTACTTTGTTCGCAAGTTTTTTGAGAAGCTGGGCGGCGATGTGGTCTATCAGTCTGGCCTGACCAGCCACCCGGAGTGCCAGAAGCTGATTCCTGACGAGAAGTGAGTTCCCCAGAATTCCCCTTTTCGAACCCAGCTAACAATTGTTCAGCGTCATGTGGTTCGGCACATCCCTTGCAATCCTCAACTACGAGACTCCTATTCACGACTTCATTCGAAACGGCCAAGTTCAAATCTACCGCGAAGACGTGACACACCTATCGGAACACACCATCAACCTGGCCGACGGAACGCGTCTGACTTCGCCCGGCGGACTCATCACGGCAACAAACTGGCAGTGGGCTCCTAACATTGACATCCGCCCCGCTCACCTTCATGCCGAACTTGGAATACCCAGCGCATCCTACACTGCAGTTCAGAAAAAGTTCTGGAACAAACTCGACGCCGAAGCCGACAAGGCCATTCTCCAGCGCTTCCCCATCCTCAACGAGGCACCCAAGCCGCTGGCTGCTGCTCCTGCCACTCCACCTACGACCACCACGACCACGGCTACAATCACCGTCAACGGCGACACCAAGAAAGCGGGCATCACCACCACGACGACCGAAATCACACCTCCCGATACCGACTCGTACCTGACCTCCAAAAAGCCCCGCATGGAGCCTTTCCGCCTCTACCGCTTCCTCGCGCCCCCCGGACTCACTGCAACGGGCGACCGGTCCCTCGTGTTCCAAGGCTACGTCGCCAACCTGCTGAACCAAGTGCGGAACGAAGTGACGGGGCTCTGGGCGTACGCCTACCTCAACAACGCGCTGGCGGCCGACGACGACGACGCCCTCTCCACCGACCCCACCCGTGTCTACCGCGAGACGGCCCTGCAGACGCGTTTCTGCCGCCTCCGCTATCCCTTTGGCTACGGCGACCGTTTCCCCGATTTTGTCTGGGAGCAGCTGCCGTATTTCGATTTGCTCCTGACGGATTTGGGGCTGCAGTGTCGCCGCAAGGGTGGCTGGTGGAAGGAGTGGACGAGTCCGTATCGCCAGGCGGATTATCGTGGTGTTACTAAGGAGTGGTTGGAGATGAGGGCGAGCAGGGGCAAGGTTTCTGTGTGAGGCAGTGTGTGAACCGCAGGAGCAAATGTGCGTCTGTTGGTTGACGGAATTGTGTATCAGAAGGATTGATGGACGGTTGGGAGCGAGCGAGCAGTGATTTCCTTGGTCGGTTTCGTCTCTTTTTCTTGGTTTCCTTGGGTGGATTGTCTGTTTATAGCTGAGTCAGGTTTGACGGAAAATAGATTCATTTTCCCCATTCCTTCTTCCCAACTTTGCCTGGTGCAATAGGATGATACGCACTGTCTCCTCAATGCTCCTGAGTCCTGATGAGTTTACAAAGACTTCGACCACTGAGGATTACCAAATGATCCCCTTCGCATGTGCCGTGATGCTTGACGTACTCGCCAGCATTAGCTTCAAAAATTGCGGGTCACTTCTCCTGCTTTGCTCCTGTATAGTCATCAATGCGATCAATCGCCTTCCTTGGGTATTTCGGTTGCGCTGCACTGCGCAACACAATCAATCGGGCTTTTGTAATGAGGAAGTTACATTAATCTGGCGTACATTTGCGTTGCCTTCTTTGCGCTGATTACTACTTCAGGAAGTCACGCGCAGGGTTGGCGAATGATGGGACTCTTGGATATACAAGCTTTCAACATGGTAGACAGTTATCATGATGGCTCAAATTTTTTGGAACGAAGTGGGCAATTGTTCCTTTGAAGAATTGTAAGTGGTGGTGGCCAGGTGATTTTCCGTCATGTCATGTCAGGGGAAGCATTCACCTAAAAGGAGAACAACCAGCGACTGATAGAGCAACATCACCAATATAATTACCTCAGTTCTCAAAATGGAGTGAAGCAAAGCGGGTTGGGCACATTGGTCCAGTCACCCATGACATCATTCGTCGCCGTCGCCGGCTCCAGTAGCGAGCAGACGAGGCAAGCGCGCCTTCCCGCTCCCACCTTCCATGACAGAACCAACCGACTTGGTCTTTATCGACCTAAGAGCTCTCCCAGTCCAACCACTGCCCTCCACCTTTTGATTGATTCATTCGACCGGGCAAATTTGCTGAATTGTTTGCACTCACCCAAGCCCCTTACGTTCCAGGCGCTCGTTGACGGCACACTCACTTCACCTGTCGACAAGTACGACGAAACGGTTGTCGGCGCCGATCTTTGCAAGGTGACTGCCTATGATCTCGGTCTACTTTCTCGTCGTCGAACCCTCCGGTTATCGAGTCTGTCTGTCACTAAACCTCTGGCGCACGGCACACTACACACATCCTCCATCTTCAACGATTCGCGCCCGTTTGCAACCGATGCACATTCTGATCGACCGGCTTCGACGCTGTTCTTACGCTTTTTTAACCATCTTTAGGAACAATGATAGTATGACGATCGGTCTGTCGGACGCCTGTTCTTCGGATGGGAGTACACAATGCGCGTGGAGCACAATGGATCCGCTCTGTACAAGCAAGTAGGAAGCGAGCGACGGAGTTAGTTGGGGCGTGTACGCAAAAGCTGCCTTCTTACGCACTAAATGCTGCCAGATACCTCTATTCAAGGCTTGTAGGCTCCGTGCTAAAGTAAGTCACAGGCACGTCACGATCGAACACAACAAGACATGCCCATCAGCGTACATCTTTTTCCTGTGCATGATTCTCAATATTCAGCAAGCCAATGATTTTCTGGTCGTCCTAGCCTTGCAGGGCCCCCCATCTTACAGATCAGGTATTAACTTCCGTGGGCTGTGCCGTCCATGGCTTCAGCCTAGACCGACCAGCACAATGGGAAACTCACCCACAATGTGTCCATGGAAGAGTTCGATCGATGAAAGAGTCGTGCGCACTCCAAGGCCGTTGGTGAAGTCATCATGCAGAGTCAATTGTCCTTTTTTTGGTGAAGTGTTTAGTCAGCCACGCTTTTAGCTGCTTGACATGTTCGCCTTAGCATTCTTGCGCCCGATTAACCTTGGACCCTCTGTACCAAGCGTGTGTCATGAGTCTTCCCGGCTCCCAGACTAGAACTATGGATCGGTACTTCGAAACACGGCCACACAGCAACACAACAACAAAACATGTCACCACATCCTCGTCATCTGGCCCGTCTAGCAACCAATCTGCTGTTCGAACGTCACATGCCGATCCATGCAAAACTCCTTACAGCATGAGATTATTCCATCGACTGAAAAAGCAATGCAGAATGAAAAGGGGTACTTGGCTGAACAATCCGCCCGTTGTCCACGCGCTTCCCGCCTGAGTTCCAACGCCACAACCACCGAGAAGGGTCACTCAAGCTCCTAACGTCCAGCACTTCTCTGGCCGGCTTCTGGTGAATAGCTTGAACGCCAACAGTCTGATTTGCGTGGGCCGCCATCGCATTGTGGAGCGCAAGTTTGGGACCCGCGCTGGGCGGTTGGAGGCCAAGAAGGAAATTGCCGGCCACGTTGACCATCATCAAGGGACGCTAGAACCTATTCAGACCGTCCGAAATCTCCTTGATCGATTTGGAAAATGTGCCACGACAGACCGCGAAGGAAGTATCGAATCCAAGGCTGGGCGCCACAACGTTTGCGCGGCACACGAGGAGCAAAAAGATCAATAGAGATGAAAGTACTTGTAGGAAAGCATTTATGTGGTTGGTCAGAAGGAGAACAAATTTGAGTTCGAAGAAGGATGGCTACAGTGAGGAATAAGAGCCCCCTAATCTGCTTGGCAGTTGGCATTCCGGTTGTGATCCAATATGGTACCAAGAATACTGCTTCAAAGTTTATTGCTGGCGATATTGAACGGTAAAGAGAATAGGTTAGTGTGGACTGATCCCCTCATCTGTCCTTTCCAGCAACGCTTCGTTGCCGTCGCCTTCCTTCCGCGCACAAGGAGCAATCGCGCGTCGCGCTCATTTACACCAGTCCATACTCAAGGACCATCCAAGCCTCCCCCTCCCTCCAAGCTACAAAACAAACGCCCGCAAAATACGCACTCACGGACTCGAACGCCGGTGTATTTAACGATCCTTCCATTTTAGGAAACATCGTGAGCAAAAAAAAAGAAAGATAAAAAAAAAAAAAAGTCTGAGTGGTTTAGCGCTTTGCACTCACAGTTGCCGAGTTTGGCGTCCCGCTGATTGGTTAGTGGGTTAGGGTGGAAGAATGCGAAGGATAGGGGTGCATATAGAGATAATGGGCTAGGCTGGCCAACGCCAAGGGAGGAATGATGATGTGAATTTCTAGAACGAAACTAGTAGCCAAACACATTCATTGATTTCAACCTTCACGCATAGCATCAAGCATCCAGAACAAAATGTCTACGCAGAACTCATACAATTGAAGAAAGTATACGAATGCTCTGTCCTAACATGTGTTGTGAGGTCAGGCCCAGCCCGAAGCAGAAAAACGACCACCCCTGAAAACGCGTCTTTTTACTTGATCTGCTTAGCCCCGCCACCCTTCTTGCAGCCATCAGCCTGGCGCGGAGGGTGCTTAGCGCTACCCTTCTGACAGATCAGGTGCGCGAAAACGCCAATGATCTTCTGCGTCTCGCCGGAGCACTCCTTGGAGACGCAGCAAGCCGTCTTGTCTACGGCCACTTGGTTGTTACAGTAGCAGACCTCGTCGCCGGGGGCGCAGCCCGAGGTCCGGAAACAGTTTTCGAAACCTGGAAGAAGTGAGCGTTGAGTAAGGAGGCAAGAGAGCTTTTGAGGCTTACAGCCATCAGAATCGGGGCTGTTGCTAAGACTGCCCTGAGCGGCAACGGCGCTCACAAATGCGGCGAGAGCAATCCACGAGAAACGCATTTTGAACTGCAAGAATCAGTACCAGGAGTGACGAAGCCGTTGGATGAGAACATCGTACTTGAGTGGGTGAATGAGTGACTGATAATTTTGTCAGCATGTGGGCTAACACGTCCACCTCTACTGGTTTGACCTACCTTGAATGTAAAATGGCTTAAATCTTGTAGAATTGAGAATACGCAGAAGTTGTTGATTGCTGCAACTGGATCAAAGAGACTAGAGCGTATTAAATAGGAAGAAGCGAGAACCAGAGCATCATCGCAAACATCCAAGGAAACGTCTTTCCGCAGGGAGGCATCCAACACAGCCATCCTGCAACGCCGAATTGATTGCAACCGACAAGTCGAGTTGGAATTCTTTTTGATCGTTCTCAGGTGCTACCGAGGTCGCCTAGCCCATCGTGTTGATCTCAAGGCGCAGAGTAGTAATCTTTAGCCTCTTTAGGCTCAAGATCCATCTCGGCCCGCGCCGAATTGATTGGATTCGAGCTGCCAAGTTTGGATTTGTTTCGATGACGTCCAGGAACCACCGGGGGGCTCATGGCTAATTGTAGTAATCATCAAGCGCAGGTGCAAGCCGATTTGGTGAAAGTCCAGCTATAAATTGCTGTACGAAGTACGAGAGGTGCCAAGCGTTGGCAGACAACATGGATGCTAGGTAGTAATCTGCAAGCTCAGCTTTTAAAGTCATCTCGGCCCGCACGGCTAAGTACTGCAACACTAGCTTTCTAGCTTCGTTATGCGACAACTGTCACACCGAGGCACCTACCCTAAAGGGAGCCATAGGTGCGACCCGAAACTCAAACAACAGGACTGTTCTGTTGGCAGTGCAACGGTTTTTGACAACATCCACTCGCTGTTCAGGCCGTTTGGACGCTAACGTCTGCCAAGTGATCATCACAATGTTGACGAGAAAGGATATTCTCTCCTATCTTCTGGAGGACGAATTCCTGGATCGATTGCTGATGTTCCCTGCTTCTAGAAGCACTTCAGCTTCTCAGCCTCGACCGACAACCCGGCTTTTCTCACACACTTTGCACAAAAATGTCTAGTGCGATCGGTACGTGACAGGTCTGTAGATGTCTTGTCCCGAGTGAAATTGTTTCAGAGTGCTGATTGTCTGATTAGGACAGTTCTTGGGCCGAGAAGATGATCGTCGGCAACCAGGACGTGTACTTCGGGTACGTAGGGTGCTCCGCCTTCTAGAACATTTCCACGCCGAACTTGGCGCCAGCGTAGTCGAAGAACGCGTCGGACTAGTCCGAAGCCGCTTTTGTGCAATGGACGCTTCCTCCATGGAGACGGAAAGGCGGAGTGCCGAGAGAGCGCTCCGGCAGTGACACTCCCGAAAGCTCTCCTCGTCGATTTGGGGACGAATATAGGCTCTGGCAAAGGCTTGAGGCATGTGAAAAGCAGCATAGCGTCCGATAACGCAAGATGAATGACGAGGAAAAGGGACAGACACTGTATCCATTTTCGTCAAAATGAAGACCCGTCGCTCCGAGTCCGAGCACCAAAGTCCGGAATCCGAGTATCCACACTCCCAGTACTTCTTTCCACATCATCTTTATGCAGTAAGCCAAGAGCGAGGGAAACATCCTTTCACTTGAGGTCTGAACGTCGTTGCAAAGTTCTGGAAGGACGCCGGTGCGCAGAGGATCGAGGGGCACTGCGTTTCCCCTGAACTTTGACCACGTATTTGCTATGATTGGGCGGATATCAAATTCCAGAGCTGATTTTTGCGCTTTACTGAATTGAAACGTCAGTCTTTCAGCTCCATCACCAAAATCTTACCAAAGACCCCTCGACAAAGGAGACAAACCGCTACCAAAGAAAATAGGGTTGGAGTTCAATCGCAAGCACCCTGAGTAACCGATACGACAAGTCTCCTTGTCTTCTCCTTCCCACACATCGCCTAAATCCTGAAGTCCCTCTGCCTTCTCGTTAGGAGGACATTCGAACACGCGTGCGGCTCGACACACTCAGACTGCCGGATGGACAGCCGCTCAGTCGCTGCATTTACAATCACTCGCTGAGGGAGACTTCACTGAAGACTTCCAAGCACCATGAGTGATTGCCTTCGGTCAGCGTGCGAGCTGTCCGACAACCCTCCAAGAGCTTCCCGCTCTTCGACATTCAGTGGGCTCATCGCTCCCACGGGGCAAATTCCTTGATTCAGTCAATCTTCGCGCACGCGTGGTCTGACGAAAAGGCCAGCTGTGGTGGCCATCAACTCGGGGGAAGGATCAGTCCACAATCATCTCTCAGATGCTGCAGGGCAGTCACTCACCAATACCAATCAACCCCCGAGCAGTCGTGGGCCAGTGACTGTACCATACCTCGCGCGTACAATGGCATCCTTGCGGACTGCGATTGCTAATACCCAAAGCCCCTGCCAGCGGCGGTGCGAACAGTAGGAAGACGATGCTCTACCTTCAGATGGGTGGAGAGTACCGCCTACCTGCCTAATGCGCTCGACAGATGATGGCGCGGTCGTCTCGAAACGAGTTCGTACAATTGCTTCGCGCTGGAAGAGCCGCCCCACAAAGTCCTTGGAGAAAGGCAGCGGGAGGTCGTGCTTTCTTGTCCGGTCGCGCCTACCTTCATTCATTCCTACGTCCTCACCCACTCACAACCTGAAAAGGGGCGAAAGGGAAGAAGAGGAAGAAACAGGGCACAGGCTGCAGGAGCCGAGGGGATCGGGCAGGTAGTTGTGCACGATGCACATTCTCTCGACCTGACCTCATCTGCTGTCTTTCCGTTGAGGTGACTATCAGCGCGTGAGCTCATCGCAACAACAACGCCTACGACGTCTCTCCACTTCTGGGGAACGCAAGGCTCTGAATTTAATATCATCCTGCGAAGATCGACCGCCATCCGGCGCGCAGACACTTCCGAAGTCATGAGCCGCAAGTCTTTTGCTGCCATCAACTTGGGAGAAATTTCCGTCCACAATCATCTCATTTAGTACATTACCGCTCCCTTGGACGTCACCGGGTATTTTGCTTATCGATTTCAACCACCCCCTGAGCAGTTGCTGGCGAGTCACTGCACTCGGTCGACTCGCGCAGCTGGCAACACCTAATGCCTCTTCAGGCGGCGCAAAGCCCAAAAATACATTGACGGCGACATTTGCTGTCTGGTGGTTGAAGGAGGATGCTGCTTGCCTGCTGCGTTCGACAAGCAGTGGCGCGGGTAGGACCTGAGTCGACGATTCTGTCCAACCGTCCGATTGATTCGCGCTGGACGAGCCATGTCCCCAAGTCTGGGAACAGTCCGCGAAGTCGATGCCAACGCCGTCTGTTGCGGTCGCGCCTGCCTTCATTTCGTCCTGCCTCACACACTCACGATCCGAAAAGGGGGAGGCCGCGACAGAAGCTGAGAGGAACCGCTTAGGTTGGCTGCCGACCTGGATGCATGGACGCGGCAAGACAAGAGACAACAAGACAACGGAAGAATCGTGGTGACTGGATGGTGAATGGAGACGGAAGTCTCGCATCGATGTCGATGACGACGCGCGAGCACCATCACTATCCTCACGTACCCTTATCCTGCCCCCCCCACCAACGACCGATTACCTCCGACCTCTGTTGAGAGTCTCACCATGTCTTCAACCACTAATCGACGCATCCACTTCCACAAGACCTCGCCAACGCGCCGCTCGAATCCGAGGACCAACCAACCGCATAGCTCGACGTACGCGACCACCCCTTTCCACACCAACCGTCGAACCCAGCCTTGTGACGGTACTGCTCTCTTACCGCATGTCAGGCACGCATGTCACGGCCACGCCACGCTGACTGTCTCGTTCATGACCCCGAGACAACCCAAACGACACAGAGTCGAAGCGCGAGACCACCGGCACACCGTCCACCAGCAGTTTGCGTCACAGCCATTGCTCCAGCCCGCTCGTCCTTCCCAAATCGCCGCGCCAACCCCTTCCCGCAGCGCTCGCTCGCTTACTTATTCTGGTCCATCTTGCTTGCAATCGGACAGCCGAGCAACCGGACCATAGTCAAGTCTGTACTTACAGCATTGCTGCAAGTAGAGTGGAAGGGAGGGAGGCGAGACGAGATTTGATTCGGATTCGGATGAGTACGAAAGGCAGTCGCACAGAACAACCCCGTTGATTCAACACCTCTCTACTTAGAAAATGGAGCGAGGAATTCACATGTGCCAAGCCAAGCTTGCCAAGTCGGCAAGAGGAAAAGTGAGTTGTAGGTGGAAGAATCCGACCACAGCCACCATTGGCAGATCCAGTGATCGGTGAGAGTGCAATCAAAATGTTGATGTTGTCTGCTTCTGATGCAGCTATCGCTGAGTTGGGCGCGTTCGTGCCGCGCCATTCCGTGCCATGTGTGCTGTGCCATACAGGGGAAGGGGGAATTGAACAGGACGAGGGGTGAGGGGGGAGGCGAAAAAAACAAGGACGAGAATGGGGGAGGAAAGGAATCGAATCGATCCATCCATCCAGCAGCAGTAGCAATCAATGGGATCCCATCAATCAGTGAATCAATCAATCAGTTTAACCGACCAGCCAAACAAACAAGGGAAGAAACCCAGCCAGACACCAAGACGAAAGAGCAGAGACGAGTGAAAGAGTGAGGAAAGGGGGAAGAAAAATAAGGGAAAACGACGGACGGTGGAGAGAGGGAATCAAATCTCCTCCATGGCACCCGTCGGCTCCTCGTCTTCGCCCGACTCGTAACTACCGACCGAGCTCATCTCGTCTTCCTCATCCGAATCGTCTTCTGCCTCGTCGGCCGCCTGTTTCGATGCGTATTTGAGGACGTAATCTGCCAAGACACGGTGCTCGAGTTAGCTGCCAAAGCCCAACTGTCCCAAACTTTTCAATTCCATTTTTCCCCCAGAATCCTCTGATTCAAACGACATGACGTACCCCTGACTTTGGCGTTGTAGCTCTTCTCGTCGCGCATGAGCAGGGCGGCGGCCTCGCCATTGAGCGGGTCGGTGGGGTTGGGGTAGCGCAGCAGCTGGGGCAGAAACACCTCAAAGATGTTGGTGAGCTCGTACATGGGCGACCACTGCTGGTTGATGACGTCGAGGCAGACGGAGCCCGACAGCTCGTCAATGTTGGGGTGGAAGATTTTGTCCGTGAAGCCAATCGACGGCGACTTGTAGGGGTACGCGTCGGGCAGCTCGACGTGGATGTTCCAGCATCCGCCGGCAAAGGGCGCTGTTGTTCATCATCAGTCAAAGGCGGGTCTTGTCTTGTTTGCTAGTGGTGGGTGGCATGACGTACTCTCTTCTGGACCGACGAAGCGCACGTAGAATTCCTGCCTGTGCATTCCGTCAGTCGCTGTTCCTGCACTTGGCTTCCACGTGGGAAATCGTCGCGACGCACACTGCTCGCTCGTCAGCCTTTTCTCTCATTTCTCCACGCATCAGGTTTCCATACTGTTGTCATTCTTGAGCGTGACCTCCCAGTTGCTCATCAGCCTGCAGATCCCGGTCAGTCAGGGTCCCCAAATCCTCCCATCAGCCGGACGAGGTTTTCGTTGCGTATCGTGTCATCTGGGGCTACGGCGCGTGCTTGGGTGGTGGTGGCGAGTCGACGTACAATCTAGGATGCTCGTTAGCAAAGCCGTGCAAGCGCAATGCTGCTGCTGATTCGTGACGTACTTCATGACCTGTTGCGCCGAGCCAGAGGTGGTCCTCGGTCAGCCTGCTGTCTTCTTCTTTCTCAGAATACCAAATAATGTCGCCACTCACATCAGACTCGATCCTCCGCTTGGGGCTGCTCATTGTGCCAAATGTATGTCGTCGACGGACTGTTGTTGGTGTGCGGGGGCGACGGTGGTGTTCAAACGCGGGGTGAGGGACTCGCTCGAGGGAGCAAGCAGCGGTCTTGCAGTGTGGTATTGGTGAAGCAGTGGTATAGTCGTAGCGAGTAGCAAACAGGCAGATGGCGCAAGATAAGCTGCTGGCTCAAACAAGGTAGCAGGTGACTAAGGTGCTGGGCCGGTCCGATACCGCGGCGTGCGTGATCAGGTCCAGGGCTCGTCCGGAACGAGTGGAGGGGAGAGTGGGCTTTGTGCGGGTCGTGGGGATAGCGGTATGCGGGGCGGTGTTGTTCGCGATGGGCGTTTGTTGTTTGTAGAAGGAGGAGTCAGAAGGCGAGGTTTAAGGTGAGTCGAAGTGGGCAAGGAGAAGCCGTCGTCGTCAGTCACGCATGCTGGGCCAAGTCATGAGGTGACGGATGGGCGCCAACAACGGCAGCGCAGCGCATCGCGTCAAGCCGGATTGGGCTTGAAGAAGACAAGCTGTGGCTGTCTCGATCCAGGGGACGACACCCTGAAAATAGTCCTGAATGTACCATACAACAAGCACTCCTGCACTCGATTGACATGATCAATGACTCGTCTGGTATCGATAACGGCCTTCATGGTATGGTGACCTCATCGCTCTCTCTCACCTCGCTCACAACTCCAACTGAGGTGAGAGGCGATCAGTAACCACGACAATGCAGCCATCAAAAACCGTCCGGCAGCCTCGGCGCACCTCCGACGAACAAAGCATCTCGAATCATTGATGGCGGCGGACCAGGCACAGCCAGCCAGCGCCGACGCATCCACGGCTGCCTCGCGGGCCGAGGGAACACCACCGGCGCTGCCCCTCTTCGACGTCTCTCACTCCCGACTTTTGTCGCTCTCGTACTCCGGCCTGCGCAGCAGAAAACATCACGAACTGCTCTCCTAATAAAACGCCGCCGCTCACCTCCTGACAACGCCCGCGATGGCTGTCTCTCTCTTTCACCTTCATCAATCATTCCCTTGATTCCATCACTTTCGCCGAATTTTTCGCATCGTTTCATCAAACCCACCGACCATGTCGCGTGCTTTCACCGTCAACACCATGTTGCGCCTCTCGCGGCGCTGCTGCGCTCTGCGCGCCCCTCTGCGCCCGTCGCAGCCTATCGCCACCGCTGCCGCTGCCCCCGTCATCCAGGCTCGACACAGCTCGCATTCGCCCCTCGGCGCAACGCCCGCCAATGCGCGCAAGAAGGTGACGATGAACACCCTGCAGGCGCTCTATCGCCGCAAGGAGCCCATCACCATGATCACGGCCTACGACTTTCCCTCGGCCCACGTCGCCGACCACGCCGGCGTCGACATGGTCCTCGTCGGCGACAGCTTGGCCATGGTCACGCTGGGCATGGAGGACACGAACGAAGTTACCCTTGAGGACATGATTCTGCATTGCCGGAGCGTCGCTCGCGCTACCAAATCTGCCTTTACGGTATGCATGATTGCCCCTCCTGTCTTGTCGACGACCCCTGACGTGCTCTTAGATTGGCGACCTGCCCATGGGATCCTACGAAATTGCCCCCTCCCAAGCCCTCGAGACGGCCATTCGCATGGTCAAGGAAGGCCGTGTCCAAGGCATCAAGCTCGAGGGTGGAATCGAAATGGCGCCCACCGTAGAAAAAATTACCCGCGCCGGCATCCCCGTCATTGCCCACATTGGCCTCACGCCTCAGCGACAAAACAGCCTGGGCGGCTTCCGCGTGCAGGGCAAGACGACCGCCGGCGCGCTCAAGGTGCTGCAAGACGCCCTCGCCGTGCAAGAGGCCGGCGCCTTCGCTATCCTGCTCGAGGCCGTGCCGGCCGAAATCGCGGCTCTGATCACAAACAAGCTGCAGATTCCGACGATTGGCATCGGTGCGGGCAATGGATGCTCGGGACAGGTGCTCGTGCAAGTTGACATGCTCGGCAACTTTCCGCCGGGAAGGTTCCTGCCCAAATTTGTCAAGCAGTACGGCAACGTCTGGGCCGAGAGCATGCGTGCCATCACCGAGTACAGGGACGAGGTCAAGTCGAGGGCGTACCCGGCGCCCGAGCACACGTACCCCATTCCCAAGGAAGAGCTTGCCGAGTTTGAGAGGATTCTTGAAGAGAGGAGTCGGAAGTAGAAATGTTGGTTGAGCGGTTTGCAACTGTCGATGAATACCCTCCGATTTTGCACTGGGATTTCGCATCTATGGCGCTAGAATGAGCATTTCTTTGTAGGATAGAAGGCGGGCACTGCACTCGAAATGAGACTTACCAAACAATACCCATCGTCGTAATCATTTCCTCACCCAAAAGCAGGAGTGACAGAGTACGCAACGACGAGCTCATCCTTTGTCTTGAAGCACTGCAAGAAAATCAGCCAACCCATCCATCCATCATCCGTTCCCCTCTGACCGTAATCACAACTTACCCTCCACAAATTGCCCACACCCTCGTCCAAGCCGGGCGCAAAGACGGAATTGACGTAGCAAAAGACGCTCTCGCTGTCGTGCACGCCCAGCCGCCGCCGCAGGAAGCGCACCACCGTCTCGAACCGCGACGACGCCGACACCTTTGCCACGGGCTGCCGTAGCTGTGGCGCTGAGCCTACCGGCCGGAAGCGCACCGTTACTGTGGCGTGTTAGCATCTGCAGTGGTTTGGTTTGGGTTGGGCCGATTGAGAGGTGGAGGAGGAGTGAGAAGTGAGAAATTGGAACAAAAAGCCTTCATGCTCGAAATGAGGGTGGTTGTGGAGATGGATGAAGAACATCAGACCCTACCCACCCATCCTCCATCGAATCCATCAAGCAGCAAACAAACCACCCATCTCCCATCCAAATCAACACCTCCAACACACTCGACCAGAAACAAACAAGAAGCACAAACACCATAATTAAATAGATAGGACATACCTTTCTCAACCCCCTCCGGCCCCCTCGCCGCCTTCTCCAGCGCGCCGCGGGCATCACGCGGCAGCTGCGCCAGCACCACCGACGCCGCCATGGTCATGGGCATGTCCTGGTTGGCGTCGTCATCGGGAGAAGGAGACGCGGATGCCGTGCTGTGTTCAGAGCCTCTGGCCTCTGCTCCCCCGCCGCCGCGGTACCCGTGAAGGCCCTTTGGGTGCGAGGGGAGCAGTTGGGAGTGTTGGAGGTTGAGTTGGGGGTCGGCGGGGTCGTTGTCTGAGTCTTCTTCTGGGGCGCCTTGGTCGTGGGTTGGAAGGGGAGGTGAGGAGGGGTTGTCTTCTGGAGGTTGAGGTTGTTGCGGATGCTGTTGTTGATGGTAATGCTCGCTGCCGCTGCCGCTGGGGCTGTGGCGCGGCGAGAAGGCGCCGGGTGGTGCGGGGGGCATGATGGGGAAGTGAAAGACGACGGTAAAAGAGAGATGACAGAGACGAAAGACGGCGTGGTGGTGATTTGGGAAAAGAAGATGTCCGGCGGCGTGGTCTACTGCTCTGCGGTTGATGAACGGGGGACTGGCGGGGCAAGTCGAAGCAGCAGTAGTCGTCGTTGCCGCAGAGGATGATTGCAAACCGCTCTCCAAAATTCCAGACTCCACAAACCCTTTGGATCAAAACCTCAAAAATCCAGCCGTAAGCCGTAGGTAGTGGAGTGTCGACGCGCTTTCGTAACAGAGAGAAGGTCGACGTCGTCGTCGAGGACGGGCATGTAGTCGCCAAACGGCCAACCAATCAGAGCGCTTCTCGGCCGACGACAACCTCCGCCGCGCTCAACTTCTACCATCGCATCATCTACCGTCATCAACCACCACTCCGCCGCTCCAACCGCCACAGTTTCCAATCAATTCTCCCCAGCCCTGACCATCACCGCGCACCCACTCCCCCGCCGACCACCTTACCACCGCACCGCGCCAACCCGCCAACACAACCATGGCCGGCAAAAAGCGTACGCCTGCCCTCCGCCTCTGCCCTCTCATTCCCACCATGGCCCACCCAATTCTTGCGGCAAACACTCGAGCCTGACATGTTCTTGCGCAGAAAAATCCCGCATGATCTCCGTCCGCCTCGTCTCCATGGCCATGACGGGCTTCTACCGCACAATGGTGCGGCCGCGCACCAAGCGCCCGTTGAGCTTCTTGAAGTATGATCCGGTTGGTACGTTACACACTACACACGACACACTACGTGGGCCTCGGAATTGGCGGCGAGCGACATTGGTGAGAAAGGCGGATGAGGAGGAAAGATGCAAAAAGAACGCATGGCTAGGGCACGAACGATGCGTTCGAGGAATGCGATTGGAGTGTGAAAGCGAGATGGATGGTAGAAGAGACACAACCGCTGACACCACAAAGTCCGCAAGCACGTCCTCTTCCTCGAGCAGAAGCGCGGCAGCGGCAACAGGTAGAGTCGAGCAACAGTCTTTTGTCGCATCGCTTGCGCGCGCGCGCAAAATCGCCTTCCAAACGACCGGCCCTTCAATCGACCGATCAAGCGTTTCGAATTCCCCCCTTCGTGTACGATAGCGATGGCGGTTGTGGTGGATTGATGGATTGATTGGACGGCGGATGCGATGCGGGATAGGCGGAAGAGTCTTCGCTTGGGACAGGCCATGCGCGAGAGCAAAAGGGTGGATGTTGAGATGTCACGGCGAAGATAAAGAGAAGAGGCATGTCTCGCGGAAGCAAAGAAAACCGAGAAAGATGTGCATACAGCTCCTCTACATTCATAAGAGCAAGAGGGGACACGGCGTTTGCGGTGGGTTACCTCAAAATTCAAGATCAAGAAAAAGTTGAAAAGATCATCAGACGATTAGGAGCAAGTGTTCATTGGAGCCACTGAGCTACTGCTATATCTACCGGGTTGTAAGATGCCAGTATCTCAAGATTTCCATGCCAGAGTCAGGTCAGTCGCGAAGCGAGCTAAGTTGCCCAACGAGGGCTAGGATGTCGAATATGTCGGATGGAGCAAAGAACAAAAGGCCGTCGCAACAGATAATTCCACTCATATCCCTTCTCCCCATATCCTTCTCATTTCATTCCACCTCAGCCAAACTTCTGCCTTTGCGATGGTAGATGATGCTCGGTATTCCTTCAAGTGGTCGTCGAATCTTCAAAAGCAAAAAAGTGCTGAACGCAACGTGTCGAAACCGGGGATGCGAATGCAAGTCACGCGGACTTGCGGCGAGTGCGATTGAGTAGCTGAATTATCTCTTTGTCTCTTGGGAGAAACGCTCGTTCATCTGAGCTGCGAGAAGAATGGTTAGTACACATTCCTCCCCAACAAAGATTTGCCTTGCGATTTTCAGTAAACTTACATCCTGATGTGCGTCTCCGGTTCTTGACCGACTGAGAAGGACCGGTCATTGAGGCACTGCGACCCTGCGACGATCTCATGCGTGTGTGGGCCGGGGAGCTCGCCTGCGATCGTGACTGAGAATATGACTGCGACTGGGACTGGGGTCGCAGTTGCGATGGGAATTGCGTTTCCGATACGTGAGTCGACTGCGACAAAGTCCTCGCTGGTCTCGACCCCTGCGTGTCTGTAGTCTGACTGTCCAGATCGATAACTTCGACTTCTCTCATGCGCTTCTGACTCTCAGTCTCTCGCGCGCTTTCAGATGCGCGGCGCTTCGTGGACGTCGTAGAGGACTGGCTACCGGGTCGGGAGCGACTGTTGCCGCCACGCTCAGTCATATTGTGCTTGCCATACGTCTTCAAAATGTGTTGAGAAGGCGTCTTCACGAAATCTGGCGAGTCATCCCCCTCGTTGCTGAGGTTGTTGAGGCTGATCGATGGAGACCGTTGATAATCCGATTGAGACTTCCCGGCAAGAGGAGTCCCTTGGCTATCACTCGACCCAATCTGGCTGAGGCGCCTGCCTGTATTGGCGCGCGAGCGTGGTCGCTCGTCTCTGAACATGACACTCCTGCCTTGCCTTGGTGTGGCAGGGAGCGCCGGCCTGGCCTGATCGACCAGCGATACCTCTTCAACAGGCTGCTGGTACAGGTCTTGAAACTCGGAGTGCGAAGA
Organism: Phyllosticta capitalensis; assembly: GCF_038381095.1. Taxonomy (NCBI): domain Eukaryota; kingdom Fungi; phylum Ascomycota; class Dothideomycetes; order Botryosphaeriales; family Phyllostictaceae; genus Phyllosticta; species Phyllosticta capitalensis. The sequence goes on along the minus strand of NW_027117444.1, from coordinate 462,793 downwards.
CGAAGCTCTCTCCGGGAGTTGCGAGGGTCCGTCCAAGGTCTGCGAGAACATTCCTGTCGTCTCTTCTGATTCGTTCGCCGTCCAACTGGGAAAAGTTGGAGGAACGACTTGCGTTCCATTTTCTTCAATGAACTCATTGAAGGCTTCATAATCATCCGGAGACTCGTTGGACGTTCGAGGGATCATGACCTGCTCTTCCGAATCGAAGAATCCCTTACTAGGCCCGGAAGTCTCTTGGGAAGTGGCTTGTCCGGATTGTGGAAGGCTGGACGAGTGCTCCGTGTTCGCAACTGACTGTGCCGAGCGATCAGCAACCTTGCGCGCCCTTCTTCGTGTAGTTTCTTTTGGGGGAGGCAGCATGGCTGGAGTGGAGTTCTGGGTCATAGCCGAACTCTGAGGTCGGCTCGACGTAGCCCCGTTGACCTGAGCGGATTCCAACTGCTGGCGCAGCTTCTTGTTCTCTTCTCGCAGCTGGCGGCACTCGTTTGAGGCTTTCAACGCCTCGGCTTCGGCTTCGTGACACTTGTCCTTGGACTTCTCCAGTTCCTCTTCGACCTGGAAGACCTCAGCGGCCCAATCATCTTCCAATTCCACCTCATCTCGAGCGTGTCGGTTTGCGGCATTCTCGTCGGCTTCGTCAAGATCCTTACGAAGGGCCTTTTCTTTCTCCGCCAACGTCCTGACCTGCTCTCCGAGCTCTTCAACCCTTTGCGCAGACGAAGAAGCCTCGCGCAGTGCCTCCTTGGTCTTGTCGAGCTCTGACTGCGTCTCCTGTCTGCTCTTCTCGGTAGCAACAGCTTTCTCGTTGGCCTCTTGTGCTTCGTTCTGGAGACCTTCCGTCTGGGAGCGCAGAGTGGAGAGCTCTGCAGTTGCTGCGCTCTCTTTGCTAGCCAGGTTTCTGTTCCTGCCTTCGAGCTCGCTGAGCTGTCGGTTGAGCTCAGTCTTCTCATCTTCAAGTTTCTTGAGCCTCGAGTTGGGTCCGGAAAGCTTTTCGAGCTCTGCTGTGGCCCGCTCTGCCTTTTGCTTATGTTCGTGCAAGTCGTTTGCGTAATGAGCGCGGGCCACTTTCACTGCCTCCTTGCTCTGGTTGCTGAATTGCTGGCGCATGTCGTCCACTCTCTTCTGGAACTGTATCGTGTCAGGTTTTTCACTTTTCATTTCACGAAACCTCTTACCTCTTTCTCCGATCTCTCATTACCAGAGGTGGCACCGTCATTCTGCGTCTGGTCAGCATCAGAGGTCAACGATCCGGATTCGCGAAGATATACCTGCAAAGCCGCAATCTTCGCCTGTAAGTCTTTTTCAAACTTGCATTTCGCCTCGAGCTCGTCTCTTTTCAACTGGAGCTCAGAACGCGACTGCTCAAGTTCGGACGTCAACCTTCCGTTGCCGGCCTCAAGCTCACGCAGCCTCTGCCGCTCGTCACGAGACATTGCTGCGGCGGCTTTCTCGCGAGCCACCTCATCCTTTAACTCTTTGACATTCTGCTGAAGGGCCTCTTCACCGTTCGAGGAAGCCTCCAGCTGTCTCTCAATGTCCGCTACCCGCTCTTGAAGCCTGGAGTTGCGTTCGGTAAGACCAACATTCTCCTGTCGCAATCCTGAGCATTGTTCTTGCAATTCTTGCTGAGATGAAATCTCTTGGCGTGTTGCCCCGATCTCGGTTGAGAAGAACTCCTTCAGGGATGCGATGGCTTCGGTCGATCCACGTGCTTCTTTTCCAGACGCCCTGATAGTAGAATTGATCCTGTCACAGTCAGCTTTGACCCATTTGAAGAAAGGTTGACTTTCATACCTTGAAGCAAACTGGTCTGCCGATTGATAGGTCCGAGTGAAATCACACGCCAGACTCGCTGAAGATACCTGAATTTGTCGGACATTCGTAAGGATCTCCGCGGTATCTTTGTTCGACTTTTTATCATTGAGAAGGACCTCAAGTTGGGAGCGGATTCCTTCGATGCCGCTCTTTAGTGGTTGGCAGGACTGCTCCAGCATGCTGGCCACATTTCCCTCCTTCTTGACCTCTCCGAGTTGCTTCTCGAGTTTACTGATGGACTCCTTTTGGGCGGAAATGGCGCGGTCTTTTCCAGCCGCCTCAGCCTCAATCTTCTTCTTGGCGCTTTCGATATCTTTGAAAGCCTTCTCTTTTTCTCCGAGCTGACGATGGCGCTCCTCGATACGCGCTTTCAGGTCATCCCGCTCACTTGTGATGCCCTCCAGCTGAGCCTTCATCTTTTGCAGCTCTTTGAGATGGCTTGCTCGCTCATCTTTGCTGCTCTTCTCGTACTTGGCAATTTGGACCTGCATCAAATTCTCAGATTCTTTGGACAGGGTATACTTCAAGAGCTCGATCAGCTCATTCGGGGTTGGCAAAGATCCAGCAGACTTTTGTCCCGGGCGTACGGCTGTCTGAGCTCGCGAAGTTGGCAGGACATCAGTCCGGCGACCAGAGGTTGACTTGGACACCCTGTAGCGGTCTTTTTCTGAGGTTTGAGGGTGCCGGCTGGTCTTGTTGCCGCTGCTTGGTTCCTTTGAGACTCTTGAAGATTGTGCGTTCTCGATTCTGGGCGGGAGACGTTTCCGAGCAGGTGGGTTTGGCGAGTGGGGTGCTGGTTGCTTCGAGGCTTTACCGTGTGCAGCCTGCTCAGTTTGGCCAGGAGGACCAGGAGCATGAGGGCCTTCGGCGGCTGTCTGGACGTGACCCATGCCTAGCAATGCCGCAAAAGCCACCGACGTGGAGCTGGGTTGTTGTGAGGCAACGCCCACGTCAACCACCTCGAGGGGATCCCCCAAAGCTCGAGTCGACTGAGACTGGACTTTGTTGCCTTGGTCCGCTTCAACGCCTCGAACTGAGCTGCCGTGGACCTCTAGAGAAGACGGGGGTGCGTACGAAGTACTGGGCCTCATGTGCACAGTCGAGGTCGGTAAAGCACGCGAAGGGCCGGGAGCGGTTGGCGGTGGTGACCTCGAGGTGATGGCATTCATGGCTCTGGATCGGACAGGCTCTTGAACAGCAGTTTCAAGCGTCGAAAGAGGCTCAGATTCGTCCATCTCATCCGGAGTGTCGGCTGCCTGGGGCGTGGGCTGCTCCGGCTCTTTGGAGGGTTCACCCGTCTTGGGCTCAACGTTCAAGGGTTGACCGGAGGGCGGCTCTGCAAATCAATGGTCAGCAACTTGCTTCAGCATGAGTATCAGAGCTCACGTACCTGGCTGGCTGGCGGCTGTGTCAGAAGACCTGGGTTGCGATGAGCTGGAAGCAGCATCTTGACCGAGTCGACCGAAATTCATGGGTTGAAGAACACGTCGGCTCATTTTGAACCCACTCGCAGGATCCTTGCCCGAAGACTTGGGTCGAGTGACGTAAGACTTGTGTTGCAAATCGTCCTCTGTGCCGTCAAGAAACGCCATCTTGCCCGCCTGAGCACGAAAGCTCAATGCAAGTGAAGAGGAGGCAGAGCGACAAGATGCAGACCGATGAGAGTGACGCCGTAAGACGATGAGGTCAAGGGTGAGATGATGAGGTCAAGAGTGAGGTGATGGAAAGATGAGAGTGAGGGAGAGGGAGAGTTGAGGAGGGAAGAAGGTTGAAGGTGGAAGGTCGGTGAAGAGGCTGCGAGAAGTCGGGCAGTCGTGGCAGGCAGCAAACCCCAAATGGGGAGTCGCGATGTAGAGGGCAGTCACGACCCGGCCAGTCTCGCCTCGATGAACGCAACCTACACCCACCTCATCCACGCAAGCGTCTGCATCGGTCAGGAAGAAGCTGCATTGATTGGAAGTTGGGGAAAATGCAGTCTGCAGCGGGTAGGTGATGTGGAGGACCTCGCACTCGATGCACTGCAGCATCTGAAGGAGTTCGGCAGGAATTCGAGCACGCGTGTAGAGCGACATGCCGATGGAGCGACTGAAGCAAAGCCCGAGGTCAATGTGGGCGCGAGCTGCGTCTTCAACTTCGAATTGACAGAATGCTGGAGTCGGCCTGAGTTGACGAAGCTCTTCATTATCCAATAGTGCTGCAAGAGAAAAGCAGCACAGCGAGCATATGCAAAAATCACATAGCTTTGAAAGACAATCCTTTTGCGCCTACCCTACAGTTGGAAGACCTCAAGCCATTGAATCGAGTCGGCTGAGGGCACGCAGTCCTTGTATTGAAGCAGCTGCACCCCCATCACGGCAAGAACCTCTCGTCTACCACCACATCAACCACTCAAAAACACAATCTACTCCGCAATCCGTACACATCCCACTTCAATCAATCGCCTTCGAAAAGCACCTGGCAGAAAAAAGAATCAACGTACAAATAAAGTTTTCGCGCGCACCCCTGTCTACCCCAGACAAGGCGTTCCAGGACACATGCACAAGGATGCCGCCCCGGTTTGCCTGACGCCGCTGATGTATGTCGACCTCACCTCGACGTATCTCATCTATCTGCGACGCTTGCGAGACGAGAGGTCTGTCGGGGCTTTGTTGTCGAGCGTCGGAATGGAGATGCGGCGGTTTCAAATTTTGCGGGCATGCACATTTACGCAGTGGTCAAGCGAGTTTGCAGAGATGTTTTTGGATAGATTGGTAGATATGAGTAGGAAAAAAACAGGCTTGTTTCGAATGCGAGTAGGTATGTTGAGGGAGAGTTGGTGGGGGGTATAAGAAACGTAACTCGTCAGATCGAAAAAAGGTGTTTGCGAAGAAGAAAAAGATGAAGGAAAAGGTACAAGGAAGGCGGCGTTCTCTCTCGTAGGTGGTGTTTCGAATCCTCTCCACAACATGCGAGGACAATGCTCTCCATTCTTTCTCTTCTCTCGATTGCTTGCTCTCGCCCTCTCTTCCACGAAACGAAAACTGATCCCTGCGACAGCCACCGGCGGGCGGCTCATCCCGCTCCTTGTCGTCCTAGCCGGCCGGCCGAGGACGGGATGACCCCCGTCGGGACCCGCATCTTGAACGACTACACCGCTTTCGCTCTTCTCAACGACCATCCCATTGCTCGATTACGCCGCGCGTACTTGTTTGCGACCGTTCCAGTCGAACTCGAAGAAATCGATAACGCTCGACTAGCGCTTGCGGCGGTGACGACGCGGAACAACGGCGACACCGTTTGGCGCAGCACGCCGCAACGCGCCGCCACACCACGGCCTCTCGACCATTAAAAGTTAAAAAATAAGGGGTGGACGAGAGACAAAAGCCCACCCTGTCTGACTTTGACTGATGACAACGATCGCGCCATGTCTGAAGAGCCGCGGCAAAGACGAGAAAAAAGGGACCAACGCCGCAGCCGGAACGCGCGTCGCTCAAAGTGCGGTGGAAGAAGGGACGGAGCAATTGAAGGAACAAGTACAGACGGGATAGCAGCAAAAAGCGAGCAACAAAGCCTCTCTTCATTCATGACCGTATATCAAAAACGACGACCACGACGATAGCCAGGAAATCCGACCAAGACGGTTGACGATTGGTTGCTCAGAGCACGAAGAAGCCGGCCGCGGCGGCCATGGCGGCCACAGCGGCTCCGCTGATTTGGATCGCGCTGGCAGCGCCAGTAGGGGCCGGGCTGGAGCTCGCGCTGGCGGTTCCAGCAGCGGCGAGGTTGACGGCCTGGGTCGCGGCCTTGGTGGCCTTGACCATGGTGCTGTTGATGCCCTGGGTCGAGTTGGCGACGAGGCCGAGAGTCGGGAAGCTGGAGACGGGAGTTGCGACGGCGACGGGAGTGTTGACAGGCGTCGGGGTCGGGGTGACTGGAATGAGCTCAGTCGAAGTCTCGAGCTCGACGCTGCTGAAGTGCGTCTCGGTGATGACGTGGAGAACGGTCTGGGTGCTGGTGGTGGTCGAGTAGCCGGTGGTGATTTGAGGAGCGGCAGACGATTCGGCAGCGAGGCCGAGCAGCGAAGCAGCACCGAGGCTGGGGAGGGCGGCCATGGCGGCGACGGAGAAGTAGGTAGCCTTCATTGTGGATGATTTTTTTATTTTCCGAGAGGAGGATGAGCGAGGTGACGCAAGTGGTGGAGGAGGAGGATCGGATGTGGTTGTGGGTTTGAATAAAAGAGTGACTTGGGACGCAGCCCGGGCAGAAGTTTGATCTGGCGCGGAGAGAGAGTAGAGAGCGACGGAGGAGCAGACGAAACAACCGGGTGGTGGAGCGAGGGACAGGGTCATTTTATCGTCGTGTGGCAGCCGAAATTGCGCGCAGGCGCCCTCGACGGCTGTCCCAAAGAGGAAACACACGATCCGTGCCATTGGCCCACAGAGACCGGCGCGTGTGGGGAGCGCGGGTCTGCCCGGCGCATGGCCTGCATTGGGCAAAAGGATGAAATTGATAAAATTGCCAATCCTACACCAAAAAACAGAGGCAGTTGTTGTCGCATCAGCACGAGTTCGCCATCGGGACCGTGTGCGCTGTGCAACCTCTTGGGACTTGCCCAGGGCTGCTCTGCCGCCGGCGCCTACATGGTCATGTTACTTGTGATTCTCGTGTTGCGACGTGACAGTTGAATTCTTCGTTCTGTTACAATGTCAGAGCCGACGTCGCATATCACTGCTCGCTTCCAGCATTCTCTCGTCTCGTTGCCCCTTTACTCCGTACGCCGCTCCCTACCAGCTTGGCAGCGGCATTGACAGCAGAGTGGGACTCTTCTTGGCAGCAAAAGAGTAGCGCCGAGAGTCCCCTTCTGTCGCGACGACAATGCTTCGTATCTGCTGCGCACGTGGAGCGCGGCGCCGCATGTCTCACGAAAGCCTCTGCGAGACCGAGGGGAAAGCACAGTTGCTTGTTTGCTGACGGGGCGTCTGAAACAGCATATAGGGTGGCATTGGCGCAGGCGGATCCCCCACAAGCCTTTGTTCCAGTTGTTGATTTGAATGTTTGTCGGCGGCAGTGGCTTGCCTCGGATGTTGTTGTTTTTCGCTGCAGGTGAGATCGGCTGGTCCCGAGTCAGCCTCCAGGTTCAGCCTTGTTGGAGGCCTCGAAAGGGGAACACGAAAGGCGGTGAGTCCTTCTGCCACCCTCTCCCGTTGTCACCATTTTCTCCCTCTCCCTTCTCTGTCACCCACCACACTCTGTCCATCTGCTGCACATCTGCAGATTGCGCACATCATCACCGCCATGCCAAGTCTACCTGCTCATTTGCGCAAAATCAACCGTCAATCTGGCCAGCCAGACCTGTCAATCAATAGATCTCTTTGATTCTAGAGCGCACAGATGCCCATCATCTCACCTGCTCCCTACCAGTTTTACTGCCACTTCGATAGGCACCTGATCCGTGGCCCAATCTTTAACTCGCGCTCGGCACTTGCGCTGGCTCAATCGATGGCCATCAGCGATGGCAGAAGAAAAGAAAAAAAGAAACGCAGTGCAAATCCGCCAACGCGAGAGCCAAGGACGGCCACCCGCAGTCTGCTCTCACCAGCACTGGACAGCCCTCTTTTTAGCAAAACACCATGGCAGACCGCAAAAACACAACCGCCCTCCTCCTGATGGACGGCGAAGCCCACCAGCGGCAAAGCAGGGCACACACCAAACACCAGTCAGTCTCGGCGCTCCTCACGGCCACTTTGCTGCCACGCACCTCGCCCAACACTCGTCGCTCGCACCACCCTCTCTCTCCCTCTCCGACTCCATGCATCCCGACTCCCGAACGCTGTCCGCCCTCGCGCGCGCGCTGCTGGCTGCTCCCTGCCGCCTCACCAAACACACTCGTCGTTCGGTCGGTCGCGGCGGTCGACTCGCCCCGCCCGTTAATGCGCCGTTGAAGATCACCATTTCGCGCTGTCCGCCAACGGCCCCCCGTGCGATGCGCGCTTCCTTTCTTGCCTCTCTTCTGCTCTCTGCTTTCTCTCGACCCTCGCTCTTGGGACTCCCGCGCCTCGTTAGCCCCCGGTCTTGCTCGTACCGGTACTGCTGCGCTGGGCCGCTGGTTGTGTGCGTGTAAAGTCGGTCTATCAGCTACCACCTCGTACTCGAACGTCCCAACTCAGCCCTATGCCCACAACGTTCGTAAAAGGCAGGCCAAAAGAAAAATCTTCCCTTGTTCTTCTCCATCTTGGCTGCGTGCGGCTGGCCAGGTACGGGCCCGATGCACTGGTCGCTTTTTCTCGCCCCCAGCCGGTGATTTTTGTTCTAGTCCGCCCCGGCTTCCGGGCGCTCTTGATACACACCGCATTGGCAGGCACGGACGACTAGATTCACTCTCCAAGATGATGAAGCTTTTCCAAGGAACAAGCAGGTCACTTGGCAAGTAGCCACCCGGCCGGGCAAAGAGGTTTGATTCAAAAGTCGTCGTGACACCTGCCATCTTTGCGAGCAGCGGGACAAAGTCGACATTGTTCGACCTCCTTCCTCAGCTTTCACTTCCTTCTGTCGACTTCTCTTCCACGACTTCATGCACTTTCACTTTCATCCGTTGCTGGCCAAACGATACTGTAGACTGCCGGACGAGGCCAGACGACCGGACCAAAAGTCATCAGATCACGAGTGCAAGGCACGAGAGTTTGCTGTGCCATCGTCAATTAAACCTGAAATGTCGAAAAGTGTGACTTGGGACATTGATATGCTCCTACGATGAGCGCGCACTCAAAGGCTATCACCGTCCAAAAGGTACATTTTGCTTCGTGGTCCAGACTTTCGGGGAAGTGACGGACTTTCACACCGTCCGCATTCGCACTATGAACTTTGAAGAAGTTTGACGCTACTCACTCGGACCTTTGAATGTCTTTGAAGTTTGAGCATCCGACTCGCAGCGACTGTTGCAGTTGAATTGCAAGAAACCCCATTTCGAAATATTCAAGACCGTAGAAAATGCAGCCTACTGCTGCGCGATGATCTCAATCGCCTTCTGCAACGTCTCGCGGTCACTAGGGAAGGTCAACTTCTGCACCGCCTCGTGGCAGGGCAAAAAGCAAGGCTGGAACATAGCCTCGCCAGCCGCCGGAGACTCAGCCTCGTCGACAACAGCAATGAACCACCAGACCAGCTTGAGTCTATCGCGACCAAGCTCCCGCAGCGTGAGCGAGAATGGCTCCGTAAGGTCGTTCAGCAGACGCGCCTCGTCGGGAGTCGATGTGTCGTCTTCGTTGGCTGGCGGCGCGCGCGTTGACATGCGGACTGGAAGCAGGCGACACGAGTAGCCAGTCTCTTCTTTTGCTTCGCGCAGCGCAGCAGCCTTGCGTGTTTCGCCGCAGTTGCGTCGGCCCTTCGGAAGGACCCACACGTCGCCTTCGAGGTGGTGGAGGATGCAGACGTGGTCGAGTGATTTGTCAAGTAGAATGACGCCAGCGCTCTCGACGAATTCTTGCGCCGACAAGTTGCGACTGGAAGGGGAAGAAGAAGCTTGATACGTCAGGGCGTCTGCTTCTGACAGTTGGCAGAAGCAAGCGCTTACCTTTTGATTCTGTCATTTTGGAACAGGATGCGGATCTCTAGGCACTGAATAGGCTCGAGCAAGGCTAACATCATTATTAACTTTGAATTGTGTGCAAACACTTATTGAGTGGGGGCCACGATCTTGCGGCGCTTCGTGGGACGGTTGTGCATAGAGCTTGCCAATCCGAGGCTTTGAATCTGACCCCTGTTGCCCCACGCGGTGTCTCACCCGGATTTCTGACAGAGCATCTCAGCTTCTCTTCTTCAGTTCCAACAAATGTCCCCCGATCGACTGTCGTTTTGCTCCATGATCTGAAGAGAAACATGTCTCAAACGTCGTCCGGTGTGCTCGCAAGCACGGGGCAAAACATTTGGGAAGATGCGCGGAAGCTGCTGAGCGAAGAGGACCGGGACGTCTTCAGCCTTGCGCTGACACAAAAGATGAGCTGTCAAGAGCTGTTGCGAGATGTCCTCAATGCCACCGATGAAAGAAAGAAGGAGTTTCTGGAGAGAAGAGCAAAGTTCAATCTTGGACAAAAGGAGATCTTCTTGAGAGACGTCCTCAGCAGGCTGGCGGTCTGGGTATATCGATTTGTGGTGCGTAAGGCTCTTTCAAGAAGAATGCAAGACGGACTGACCAAATTTCAGGCTGTTGGAGATGCTGCTGTTCAATATGATCCGGGCCACGCAGCCCTACCATGGGCAGCAATCCGCTTCGTGTTGATGATATCAGTGAAAGAAGACTCAACCTACGGAAGCATCCTGGCTGGCGTTGAAAGCATTGCAGACATGATTTCTCGCTGCGCCATCGTCGAGAACCTTTATCTGTCCAAGTAAGAATCAAATCTTGCTTTACCGCTCTCTGACAAGACCGACAGATCCCATTCCCATGCTCATTTGCCTCGCTGTTTTATTTTATCACTATCACGCCAGCTGACATCTCCATAGACAGTCAGACATCATAGAACGACTCCGCCGCGCACTTGTCAACTTGTATGCGCAGATCCTCTCGTCTCTTTCAAAATGTGTCCAGTACTTCAAATCAAGCATGGCGAAGAAAATTACAAAGAGCGTGTTCACGACAAGTGATAAGAACACTTGGATCCTACCAGTGACGGCGAAACTAGAAGAAGTTGAGAAAGAACAGGCACTGGCCGAGTCAGAGGTCATGAAATCCATGGCCGATGGCTTGTCCGATTTTGCTTCGGAGTCCAGGAATAGAGATGAGCAGCTCCAGGATTTGCTCAAGGGCTTTTCGGCGCCGATGAGCAAAATAGACGTCCAGGTTGCAGACATACGCAACAGTCTAGAAGCCGACAAGCGAGGAAAAATTCTCGGATCCATTTCGAAAATACTGCACAAGTCCCACCACGCAGATCTGTCAAAAGGCCGTCTTTCTGAGTCTGGGAAATGGCTCCTAGAAAAACGCGAATTCCGAGATTGGCGGGAAGATACTGGCTCATCAATTCTGTGGCTTCGCGGTCTTCCCGGAGCAGGCAAGACCAAGCTCACCTCGCTCGTGGTTGACGAGTTGGCAGGCGAGAGATTGGCATTCTTCTATTGCAACAGAAATCCTGCCGAACGCAAACGCGCCCTAGCAGAGCCCATACTTTCCTCTTTGGTCTTACAATTGGCATGTGCCACCGATGAAATGGTTTTCGACACCATAAGATTGCGGTATCTTAAAGCCCTAAAAGGCTCTGAGCGCTTTGAGGACGTTACTTGGACCATTGAGCAAAGCGTCCAGGCTCTCATCGATTTGACTAGCTTTCCCACATCAACCGTTCTCGTCTTGGATGCGCTTGATGAAGTAGAGCCTCTCGAAATCGACGAGCTTCTGGAAGCTCTCCTCAAAGTCATGGATAAGTCTGGAGCGACAGTCAAGATTTTTTTCTCAAGCAGAGACAGCGTTGAGATCAATGATCACCTCAAGGACCATCCAAACTTTTACGTTGATGCCTACAATAATTCAGCAGATATTGAGGCTTTCGTGTGAGTCGTGGGCTGCTCCTGACCCCAAAAAAAAACCTGCTAATGCCTTTTTCAGCAACCAACAAGTCAAATCGTTACGACTTCTCAAGAAAAATGAAACTCTCCGAAATCTGGTCGTCGAAACTCTGATCGGACGCGCCCAAGGAATGTTTCGATGGGTCGAACTCCAGATCCAAATGCTGCAGGTACTTCGTGATCCCATGGATGTTGAGGCTCGATTAGGGAAGCTCCCAAAAACTTTGGATCAGTCATACTGGGAAATCTTCGACAGAATCCAAGAATCAGGCCAATACGCCGCAAAGCTTGCAACTCGGACCTTTCAATGGCTACTAGTTGGGGGAAGTACGATGTACCTGAGCGACTTCGCAAAACTTGCTTCCATTGATTCACATAACCAGGATTTCTATACCGCGGACTACTTCCTCGAGATTTGCCTCAATCTTGTCACATGTGACAACGGCAGCGGCAGCGCATTTCAATTTTCTCACTTGTCGGTCCGCGAATTTCTCGAAAAGTCAACGCCCGAGCGGAAATTCGAAAGCTTTCTTCCACAGTCAGCCAATGCTGCCATTGCATCATTGTGCCTGTTCAATCTATCCGCTCAAAGCGAGCTAAATAGTGCTCAAGAGCTGTACGATTGCAGCGACTCGCTGGGGTATGCCGCAATGAGATGGGCCGATCATGTTCCTCACAAGAGCTACCTTTCGCTGTCGGTTACCCTCAAATCGCAGATCCTCGCCTTCATGCTTGACGGTTCGAGCGTTTCTCCACGCTTCCGAAACTGGATCAGGCAATGCAAAGGATTCTTGACTCGCTTTACTGTTGACGATTTCTGGGGAAAGACAACACGGGAAGCGGCTATCGCAGCACATCCAATATGGCTTCTTGATGCTTTCGACCTGGTCGAGTGCGAGGAGCTCAAAATGCCAGAAATAGACAACGAGACGCAAAAGCATGTCCAAGGATTGGCGTTCAAAGTTGCAAATTTTTCCATGATAGAAAAGATGCTACGAACTGGGCTTTACCTGGATTGCATATCCCATGTGTTATCCAACACCCCGGAAACGCCAGAACTGTCGACAGAGTACCCAGTCATGAGCTGTCGAGCCTACGTCGATGACAGGAGCTTGATGCAAGCCCTTCAGAGCCTTCAAGACCGCCGTGCACTATTGGAGAAGTGGGTAGCCGACTTCTTTGTTGCATTGCACGACGCTTCAAATCGGTTTATTCTGTTCCTTCATGGCAAACACCGCCTCAGAAAAGATTCATCCTTGCAAAAGCAGGCTTTTCTACAAATTAAAAGCTCATCTACAAATGTTCAGGCTGTCATGATGAAAATATTGAGCGGACTTCATGACTATCCTCAAGATGCTGAACAGATGATGCTGCAGGTCAAGGATATCATTCGACTCTCTATTAATCTTACCCGAAAGCAGGTCAGGTATGACTCTAAGCCTCATCAGCACACAATGACCGAGAAAAGGACAATCGCAGACAGATTGACAGTACCCGAAAGAAAGACAGCATTGCACGAATTTGCCGACCTTGGAATCTCAGATATTGTCCAGAGTCTGCTGGCTTACGGGGCCAAAGTGAATACCCGAGACTCAAATGGGCGCACACCGCTTCATTTGGCTAAAGATAGCAAGACCGCGCTACTTTTATTAGAGAATGGCGCTGAAGTCAATGCTCGAGACAACGACTCCGCGACACCCCTCCTTAGCACCGGGGACAACGATACTATGGTCCTACTCTTAGAGAACGGCGCTCAAGCTCTTGATTACAACGAACTTGTTGGTACTCCATTGCACTTAGCTGCAGCCCATGCGAAACCAAGGACTGTCCAATTACTCTTAGAGAAAGGCATTCAAGTCGATGCTCGTAATATCGACTTAGAGACTCCTCTTCACTGCGCTGCCAGCTCAGGTCCCTTTTCCAATGCTCGGGTGCTCTTGAAGAATGGTGCGCAAGTGTCTACCACAGATATCGACTCCCGCACGCCTCTACACAGAGCAGCAATTAGAGGACAATTTGAAATCGTCAAGATCTTACTAGCTTATGGAGCAGATCCTAAGGCAAAGGACGAAGTGGGCCGAACACCAGGAGATTTTGCGGAGAGAGGGAGTCGTCGAATTGGCAAGCCCGAAGAGAAAATGAAGAATATTGCCAAATACCTCGCAGACTTCGAGAGCCTCCCAGCTAATCAGAGGCCTAAACGAAGCGACTACGATGACGCAGAAGTCCACAGTGAAGAATCCGAGAGCGAAGATGAGAATAAGGCACGGTCGGATATCCCTGAAAAGCAGCCGCCAGAGTCCAAGCCGCCAAATGATCCACAGTGGTCTGACTCCGAGCCGAGCGAAGAGGTTGATGATGATGATTCCTGTTTATTGTTCAACTAACAGTCTACGACTATGTCAGACACACCACCAAGTTATACACATGTGCTTTCCTCATGAGGGATTTCCAAACAACTGATGGATGAGTCCATGGGTTTCGCCTTCACGACCAGGTTTCCTGTTTCTAGTTTTTTTTTTTTTTTTTTTTTTTTCTAACTCCCTTCATACATGTCTTCGAGTGTGCTTGCTATCCTAGCTCTTACTACAACAATGAGTTCCACCACCACTGAGAGTTCTGAGCTTTTGAAATTGCAGTATTCAAGGAAAAATAGGCTGACGGGGGATTGGCGCAAAATTGCCCTGGAAAAGTGGATGTGCATCGCCACTCGATCGATCAGACTTCTAGACACACAACGCAGTCGCATGGGATGATTGCATCGAGCATGTCAGAATGCTTAATGTGTCGGGCGTCTTGAGCTGAGTTGCGGTGTCCGCCACCGCTCACCCTGGCGGCATTGAGATGCCTGCCAATTTTGGCACAGTAGTTCAGGGGGACTTGCGGAAGACATTTTGACTTCGATGACCGGTGCAGAAAGCCGTGGTACAAGACGAGACAAGAGCATTTAAACCATCGTAGAAGGATGGATGAGGATCATTCAAGTGTAGAAACGAAAGACTTTCGTATTCAAAGCTCGAAGAAGCACAGCAACAGACATCTCAATCAACCCCCTGTCACAGTAGGTGAGGAAAGAAATTCAACCCAGGCCCAGCTTCAAGTAGTCGCATCACCTTCAGACGCAAGCGCTTGAATGCTCCCTGTGACTACCAATTAAGAGAAAAATTCTCTCTATGTTGAACACATTAAGCGCTTGAGGACTCCATGTCTCTAAGTGTTTTAACTTGGCAACAGAGATTCCCGGATTAGCAATTTCTTTCGTCACCCACTGTGCTGTCCACCCCCTCAGTTCATCATCCCTGCTCCCCCCTTAAACAAACCGTCCCTCCTTCCCCAACCACCCCGCCACAAAATCAAACGCCGTCTTGGTCGTATTCCCATACTCACCCGGATACGTCTCACACTCGGTACAAGTACTCGTATCATGATTGGCGCCCTCGACAAACGCAATACTGGTATCATTGCTCCCGGACGCCAAATACACCTTCTCGGCATTCAAATACTCGTAATGGCCCGTCATGCCCATCGTCAACAGGGGGACCTTGATGCCCTGCACCGCTGCGATCGGGACCATGTGGCTGGAGTTCCACTGGATGCCGCTGAGGGAGGAGGCGTTGTAGGAGAAGGTGGACGCGTCGACGCGCAGCGCGAAGATGCCGAGGAAGCGGCGGATGGTGGTTTTGACGGCGCCTTGGAGGTAGGAGGAGGCGAGGGACGTGACGCCCGAGGGCACGCGGACGGAGCGGACGATTTGCGTCGAGGCAGAGCCGTTTTTGTGCAGCAGCGGCCACGCGTGCTGCGTGTGCGAGAAGAGGCGCACGTCCTGCGTGAACAGCTTGTTGTTGTTGCCGGTATACATGGAGTCGGGGATGGTGAGGGGCTCGTCGTCGGCGTAGGTGCCGTTGCCGGCTTCGATGACGGCGAGGCGCTGCTCGGCGTGCGCGACGAGGCCGTTCATGCGCGTCGCGACTTTGTGCTGGAACTCGCGGATGAAGGCGTCGGTGTAGTTGGCGCCGTTGGCGGTCCAGCCGTTGGCGGGGCTGAAGAGGTTGAGGGAGGAGTTGATCTTCATGCCCGTGGTTTCGTCCTCGATGGCCGGGTTGAGGCTGAGCATGAACATGGACGAGATGCCCAGGTTGGCGTCCATGAGCACGACGCCGTCGGCAGGGGGCAGGTTGGCCAGCGCGTCTGAGCAGGGGTAAATCTTCTCGGGGCAGTTGCAGGCGGAGAGGCCGTTCTCTGCAATGTTTTGGTAGGCCGACATCATGGCGCCGCCGCCGCTGTGGCCGAGCAGGACCACCTGGTTGACGTCGGTCTGGTTGCGCAGGTAGCTGACGCCCAGGGCGGCGTTCTCGAGCATCTCTTCAAAGTCGAGGTCCGACATGTAGCCCGACTTGCTGGCCGCATTGTTGGCGCAAAAGACTGTGTAGCCGCGCGCCGCCAGCTCCGTGCACGCGTAGAAGCTGAGGTAGTCTTGTTCGGCGTGCATAACGTAGACTGCGAGGCCAGCCTTTGCGTTGCCAGTGTTGACTGGACGGTGAAGACCTCCAACTACACCTCCGCCCATGTCGACGAGTTGGGCGGCTGGCAGGGTGGATGCTTGTGCAAGGAAGACATTGTCGATCGTGAAAAGGGCAGCAAGCGCCGCCTGCCGGAAAGAAAACATGCTGAACGAAAGACGAGAAGTCGTTGGAAGGTTCGTTGGACGAGACATGAACCATTCAAAAGACTCTTAAATAGGAGACAGTCCTTGCATTGTTCCACCGGCAGTTGCGACTCCCGTGGTGAAGTGCATACAGCACTCCCAAAGCCGTGCGCAGCTTCAACTACCCACAGTGATGAATTGGTCCAAACAGCAGGCTTAGGGAGTCCTCGTCAATGGTCAATTGTAGCCGAATGTTACCCCAAAAGAGAAGGTGGACTATACACAAGGCAGTGCTGCATGCCTTATACAGGTGCGCTTCCACGTACCTTGTGCCTGATCTATATTCCCCGGGTCGGAGATAGGATCTAAGATCGCTTGTAGCTATACTGAGATCCTTTCGGGGGTCGGTCCGAAGCTTAAAGTCCGCCCATCGTCATGGTAGATCCGAAATAAATGTAGCTCCTTGCTGAAGCTGTATGTCGTCTTCTCATCATGGAGCCAAGTTTACTGGACCTCAATCAAATTCGGGTTTCGGCTGCTCGCTAAGCCGTGAGCAAGAGGTCGTGTCTCCCCGCATTTCTCTTGGTCGTTGTCTGTGTGTCCTTGGCAACATGGATACCAACCGGGAAAAGACCGGTTCTCTGGCTGTCGGAGGCGGATTGCCTTACGTCTCCCCGAGGAGCATCTATTCCAGGTTGAAAGATCAAGGGGCTCAGAAGCAGGCAAAGTCCAAGACATTCCTCCTGGCTGAATTGAATAGCTCATGATATGAGGACGCGGGCGAGGAGTTGACGATTAAGAGCAAGTTGAATTTTCACACGCTGAGAGACCGTCAGCTAATATACATTTTGAGATTCGAAGCGCTCAGCAATCACCCACAGTCATGCTCACTCCTCAAATGCCATCATTCCCTTCACTCAATCCCGGAAATTTATTGCAGGGGCTTGACGCCCTTGTGGATCGCCGCAATACCCATGGTCAAATCCTCCCAACCCTTACCGGGCACAACGAAGCCAGCCGCCTTGATCATGTCCCTGAACTCCTCCTGGCTGGGGAACTTTTCAATGCTCTCCACCAGATACTGGTAGCTGTCGCGGTCCCCTGCGACCAGCTGGCCAATCAGCGGAATGGCGCTGAAACTCCAGTTCTTGTACACGGTATTGAAAACGGCGTTGTTGACCTTGCTGAACTCGAGGCAGGCAAAGACACCGCCGGGTCTCAGCACGCGGAAAGCCTCTCTCAGGGCGCGGTCCTTGTCGGTGAAGTTGCGGATGCCAAAGGCGACGGTGTACAGGTCGACGCTGGCGTCGGGGATCATGTCGAGATGCTCAGCGTTGGCCTCGACAAAGGCGAGGCGGCCGCTGCGGGCGTAGGGAGTGGCCAGGCTGCGCTTCTTTCCCTCGGCAAGCATCTCCGGGTTGATGTCGGCCACGGTGACGCGCGTGTGGGGGTCGTTGTTGACGGTGCTGGCGTGGTCGAGCATGCGAAAGGCAATGTCGCCCGTGCCGCCGGCAATATCGAGAATGTTCCAGCCTTTGGCTTGCGGTACTTGGAGCGGATTGGTGCCGGGGTTGAGGTTGCGGACGAAGTGGTCTTTCCATAGACGGTGGATGCCCAGGGACATGAAGTCGTTCATTGTGTCGTAGGATTCGGCGACCGAGGAGAAGACGCCACGAACTGCAAAGGTTGGGTCAGCTTTGGCGCTGGTCGGGCTGAGGACAGTCTTGACGTACCCTTGGACTCCTTGAGATACTCTGGGATAGTCTCGAATCCAAAGTGTGTCGTCTTGTCTTTTTCGGACGTTGATTGCTGGGATGCATTTTGCTGCTGCGCGTGGCGAGCGGTGCAGGAAAAGCAGCGGTAGGGTTGTCGCAACCCTCTCGCGCTGGTATTGCGCAGGAATTGAGGCCGCGGAAGTAATCTCGAGGTGCTCATGGTCGTGGTGGAGCTTGACGCGTAGAGAGGTCGAGGGACGACGTGCCTCGTCAACTTTGTTGCGGAAGAAAAGTGGCCGGGGTTGCCGGTAGGGCTGAAGGCGTCGACGTCAGGGCAATTGATCAGCGCGGCTATCCACGGCTGTGTTGCTCTCGAGGAACCAAGGGAGCGTGTGCACTGTCCTCCCCCACAGCTTCTCCGCATTCTCACTCTCGCAACTCTTGTTCCATTGCTGTTCGGAGAATATGAGATTGGATCATGGCTCTCTGGCAGGGCGCACGCAGAGCAATCGCTAGCCAAAGAGGCTCAATTGCCTCGAGAATACGACCTGCCTTCGAAGCACGGCAACAAAGGCATCAACAGGCAAGATGGAGCTCTTCAATCTCCCAAAGACCAGGCTCGGACCAGTAAGCCTCTCCAATGGATCGAGACAGGCATTGAAGGCTGACTGGAAACAGCGTTCACTTCCCCGGAGCTGTCAACAGCAAATTCACCACCACCCTGTCCTTTGACCAGCCTGCCGACAAGCCTGCTATGCACACCTA
Source organism: Phyllosticta capitalensis (assembly GCF_038381095.1). NCBI lineage: Eukaryota > Fungi > Ascomycota > Dothideomycetes > Botryosphaeriales > Phyllostictaceae > Phyllosticta > Phyllosticta capitalensis. Next base: position 444,316 of record NW_027117444.1, on the reverse strand, counting down.
CCGCATCCTGGACCAAGATGGACAAATAGTCGACAAGGACCGCGCACCGCCGGACGTGCCTACGGATGAGCTTCTCGCTTGGTACAAGAATATGATCACAGTCTCCATAATGGACCTCATCATGTTCGAGGCGCAGCGACAGGGCCGTCTTTCCTTTTACATGGTATCTGCGGGCGAAGAGGGCATCGCCGTTGGATCAGCAGCCGCGCTCACTCCCGACGATGTCATATTTGCCCAATATCGCGAGGCAGGTGTCTTTGCCCAGCGCGGATTTACTCTCGACGAGTTCATGTCGCAGCTTTTTGCCAATGCGCATGACCCTGGTCGTGGACGCAATATGCCAGTGCACTATGGCTCCGAACGCCTCCACATCCACACCATTTCGTCTCCGCTGGCCACTCAGATTCCCCATGCGGCTGGTGCCGCGTACGCTCTCAAGCTTCAGGACCTTCAAAGTCTTACCGGAGAGGAGGCAGCAGACCCGGACAAGCGCCGTATCGTTACGTGCTATTTTGGCGAAGGAGCAGCCTCCGAGGGCGATTTTCACGCCGCCTTGAACATTGCCGCAACACGATCATGTCCCGTAGTTTTCATGTGTAGGAACAATGGATACGCCATCAGCACGCCGACGCTGGAACAGTACCGCGGTGACGGCATTGCTTCACGAGGAGTTGGATATGGCATCGACACTGTCCGCGTTGACGGAAACGACATTCTTGCTGTTTACGAAGTGACCAAGGAGGCCCGGAGACGTGCCCTGTCCAATGGTTGCAAGCCGGTCCTGATCGAGGCCATGAGCTACCGCGTCAGTCACCACAGCACTAGCGACGACAGCTTCGCGTACCGCGCACGCGTCGAGGTTGAGGATTGGAAGCGTAGGGACAATCCCGTCACACGGCTGCGCAAATATCTCGAAAACCAGGGGCTGTGGGATGACGAGAAGGAGCAGGAAGCGCGAAAGAGCATTCGAAAGGATGTGTTGGCTGCGTTTGCGCGGGCTGAAAAGGAGAAGCGACCTCCGCTGAGATCGCTGTGGGAGGACGTATATGCGGATTTGACAGAAGAGCAGATGGAGCAGATGCGGGCGATGAAGGACGTGGTGAATAGGTATGAAGCGGAGTATGATTTGAGCGAGTTTGAAGGCGGCATTGAGGGCCTGGACGTCAAGAAGCCATAGATGTACCACTGCTGTAGAACTGGTGTTTGCATGTGTAGAATAGCATGTTGCATTGTTGTCAATTGCTGCCTGCTTCCCCAAAACCAGGCGTCCCAGATGACCGATACAAGATGGAGTTAGCGGAGGCAGAGTGGAGAAAAAAGGGTTCTCGTACTCCAACGAGGATAGCGCCGATCGGTCGACAGCAACGATGACGGACGCGACTACTGTACGTTACCTTAGTTCACGTCGATCGGCCGGCTGGCGCCGCATCTGATGGCTCACCAGCCGTGGCTCAAGCTGACGTTGAGGCTGGACCAGAAGGGTTGGCGGTATGGCTGTGAATTCCTAGGGCCTTGGTTTAATATCGAGTGAAGAAGATGGTGTAGAGAGTAGAGAGTCGATCGGCGTATCGGCCGAATGACGAGGAACGTTGTGGAGCGGTTGGACGTCGAGGAGTGGATTTGGCGCGTAGAGAGTCGTGAGTTGTTGTCGAGGCTCTTGGCCGACACGGCTGACTGCGGCTCTGGTTGGCTATGGCGCCATCTAGACGAGTACCTCTTCCGTTAGCTCACGACGTCGACGATAAGCACTGACACTCTTCGCCGGCCATTTTTCGAATTAAAGACGCCCGTCGACGCATCATGGACTGCTTCACTTTTACTCCTCCTTCCAATCCCTCCAGGCTGCCTGTTCCTGTCGGCTACCGAGACCCTGGTGATCCAGCGCTTCCTGCCTCGCAACCGCCCCACCATCTTTCGTGATAGTCCCCATTGAGGCCAGCTATATTATCTCGCTTCTCCAGATCACATCTCGACCATCTCATTATCACAATGGCCGCCTCCATTTCGACCAGCGCCGGCACAACACCATCCAGCAGCGACGACGGCCACAGTAGCCCGCGTAGCATCGACAGCGGCGTCTCTGACTCGTCCATGACCTCCGCAATCGCTTCGGCCAGCAGCTCGCTCAAGCGCAAGCGCGACGTTGACCAAGACCTCGACAACCAGGTCGCCGCCTCGGAAGCTCTGACGCCCCCACTCTCGGCCACCGACGACGACCTCTGCCAAACAGACGAGACCACCACCACCACGCCCACCCTCGCGCGCGCTCTGCACGTCTTGGCCACCGAGGCCACCGCCCTGGCCCACGTTGCGCGCCTATACGAGACGTCACAGTCCGCGCGCGCGGGGCTGGTTGCGGCCGTCGACATCATCGAATCCACATACTGGGCCGGCGGGAAGCTGATCGTGTGCGGTGTGGGCAAGAGCGGGCTCGTCGGGCGCAAGACGGTGGCCACGATGAAGAGCTTGGGACTGGGGGCTAGCTTCTTGCACGCGGCCGAGGCCGTCCACGGCGACCTGGGCGACGTGCGCGACGACCGCGACGCTGTGCTGTTCATCAGCTTCAGCGGCAAGACGGCCGAGCTGCTCAATCTGCTGCCGCACATAAGCGCGCGCGTGCCCGTGCTAGCGTTGACGGGGCACGCCGACTTTGAGGAGGAGTGTCCCCTGCTTGTTGGACGGCAGAGGGGCACCGGTGCGGTGCTTTTACCCGCGCCAATTCACGAGAGCGAGGAGAAGAGCTTTGGCGTGAGCGCGCCGACGACGAGCACGACGGTCGCCATGGCCGTCGGCGACATGTTGGCCATTACCGCTGCGGAGCGAATCCACGAGGACGACAAGGGCCGCGTCTTTAGGAAAAATCACCCTGGCGGCGCGATTGGCGCGAGGACAGTCGCGGAGAGCAGTGTCAAAAAGATGCGAATGAGCGAGACCTCGCTGCACTGAAGTCCGCCTTGACCATCTTGGTCACAGGAATATCCACATAACGTGCACACCCATCTCCACGTTCTCCTGCTCATCCCAGAGATCTCACCATCTTTGAGTCTGGACCCGGCACCCGTCGCGCCGCCTCCTACGCAGTGGGCTGGTTGGCGCAAGTGGCTTGGCGCCCCCGACAAACCATCACATTCTGTGCATGCAAACGGCGCGGCGCGGCGCCACATCCCCTCCGTCTGCCTCCCCTGACGATGCTGCGTGCACTGGGTGGGATAATCAGGGTGCGCTGTGGCATGTCAGTCCATGCCGTTCAAAATTGCCGGGCAGCACCGTAGATATCACACCTATTTGCGTCTGGAAGACCTGGCTCCAAAACCGTCTACATGAGCCTCGCCAGACATCGCCGCGACTGCGCCAGTCGATGTTGTCAGACTGTACTACCCTGACAGCGGTAGCTTCTCCAAGCAGCTAGCCCAGGCGGGCTCTAGGCACCTGCGGCTTGAAGACGTCATGTCATCATCACCTTTTCATAGCGTTGCTCCGTCCAATAACTTACACTGGGTCTGCGGTCCTACGTCTGCCGCTGGTGCTGCTGCCTAGAGGAGTCGAGCGGGGAAAAGCGAGGCAGATGGAGAGGACTAATGGCGATGCGGACGCTGAGGAGAGAGAGCGCTTGTCGTCCACGCTAAAGCGTTTTGAGCAGCGCGCGCATTGTCTTGTCAGAGGCGCGGATGGAGGAGATGAAGCGCAGAGCGGAGAGCTCAGGGTAGATGTTGTGCACAACAGAAATCTCGCGTCATCTACACGCTATTGTACACTAAAAGATATGAAGAGTTGATGCAACACGCAAATCCTTTTGATGTTGGCACCGGGCACATCTCTTCCACTTCTTCTCCGTCATCTGCTTCATCTGTTTCATCCAGCCTGCCCAACACAACAGGAGATCAGTGTCAACAGCGAAGAATTCCAGACCTGCATCCGCCAGAGCGATAGCACAAGAACAACAACAACGACAACACCGCCACAGACACCCTCCCTAGAAGCCGATCCCCCGCTCTAATGAATCGCCTCCCTCATCCCGCTCTCTTATTTTCTCCTAGGTGTCCTTTCCTGTCTCGTGTCTGTACAGTACCGGCTCCATGGTAACTCTATTAGCCGTCCGTCCGCCATGCCATGGCCGCCCACGACGTCGCGTGCAGCCCCTTATCCGGGTCTTTGGATACGCTTCGGCGTGTCCCGTCCGTCCATCCCAGCGGCGCGGACAGCTCAAAGTATACGTTGTCGCGGCGGGCTGTACCGATTGTGCAGCGCAACGTTGCTGGCGTGATTGTCGTCTTCTCGCCGATGCCACGTAGGGCCAGAGAGCAGTCTGTTTGTCTTCGCACGCCGCTTCTTGCTTTTGAGTGTACAATGTAGGGATGGGACTCTTTGAGTCCACGGGGCTTGTTCACGTCCTAAACCACCCCATCATGCGCCCCCGAGAAGCCAGGCCTGCACTCATGCCACGAGTGCAATGCGGATGGACGGAAAGCATGAAGCGTTTGTTTACTGCTTTGGACCTGAGTCCTCTTTTTGCGGCCATGGAATACCACTGCCCCCCCCCCCCACGAACAACGGCGGCGGTCCGTACTGTAGCGCGGCCGACTTGTTTGACGGACGTTGGATTAAGCATCTTTGTGCGAGTCGAGGCCAACAGACACGAGAAACGGACGACTCGCGGATACCAAGGCGGTTGATGCCGCTGTGGCGAAGGCGACACGAAGCGAGCCTTGGTGTTGGGCTGGCGTTTAAGCTTTTTTTATGCTCGTGTCCATGACGAGTAGGTTCGACGACAAGAGAGCGGTGCCGCCGTATGGGTCGCGTTTCTGGTTGTGGATAAGGAGCAGGTACTGCAGGCAAGAGACTGTGGACCTGTGGTCAAAGTCATCACGCTCGCTTCGACGTAGTGCTGGTGCGCAATGCTGCGGACATGTAGTCAGGGGAGGGCCCAGGGGTAGTCAGGCCTCTGAGGCGAGCAAGCAACTGGTGGAAACAGATGTGTTTGGACAAAAAAGTTGAGATTCTTTTCCTCCCATGGTAATGTACAATGAATGCAGTGGCTGCAATGCTAGTAGTGGTTTTGTCGCCACATGTCGATGTCTGGATCCAAAACTTCCGTCCTGTGGAAAGACGTGTAGAGGTGCAGTTTCCAAGACGATCCCACTCTACTCCACCCTCAGTCATTCAAAGCTGCTTCCACCATGCTCACGCCCGCGGCTACGGCGCTGTCCACCAGTGCTTCATCTCCTCAACGCTTCGATATCAACAACCTCCTTAACGGCCTCGGCCGTCAACTTGATCGGATCCTCTGCGCCCACACAGACGCTATCCTCAATCCTCACCGCCAAGCCCCTGAAATGCTTCGGCCACCTCTCATCATCCACGGGGACATAGACACCAGGCTCAATCGTGATACACTGGCGCTCCTTGAGCAGCCCACTCCGAGGCATACCGGGCGAGTCGTGGACATCCAGGCCGACAAAATGGCCAACGTGGTGCGGAAACAGCGACTCGATGGCGCCGCGCTGCGTCATGTCGAAGCCGAGGTCGCGGAGGGAGCTGGAGAGGAGGGCGCAGGCCTGCGTGTGCAGCTTGTCGAGCGAGAAGCGCGCCGACTCGCGGCACAGGGACAGCAGCGTCGTTTGCACGCGCAGCACCGCGCTGTAGAGGTCGCGGAAGGCGGGCGAGAAGACGCCATTGTTGGGCCATGTGCGCGTTATATCGGTGATGTAGCCGCCGTAGGCGCCGCCCGCGTCGACGAGGATGCCGTCGTCGGGACTGAGTTGATCAGTAAAGTCAGCTCTCGCGGCCGGGGGTTTTGGATTCGAGGACAAACCGTATCCTATGGTCGTTGCGGACGTAGTGGATCATGAGGCCGTTCTGCCCGCCGGCGACAACGGGCACGTACGCGTTGCCATCCAGTCCCCTTTGCTTGAACTGCATCTCCAGGTCCAGCGCGAGCATCTTCTCCTCATCCCACGTCCTCGCCATGGCTTTGTTGTAAGCCAGCGCCGACTCGCGCCCAGCCTTGCGCATGTTGGCGATTTCCGCGTCGCTCTTGTGCAGGCGGAGGTCGTTCATGAGCGGCCGCAGCGGTCGCACTGCTGACGGCGACACAGCTTTGAGCGCTTTGGCAAAGCCATTATCCCCGGTGTACATGGTTCCGCTGAGATATCGTGTGATTGCGGATCGGTGGTCGAGTCGGCCAGGGAGATCCGTGTAGACATTCTTTGCGCGCTTGATGACTTCCGGGACGACTTTGCCGATGGTCTTGACATCACCCGCCTTGGAAATACTTCATCAGCTCTTGTCCTTTTCCCTTGGGAGCGCGGCCTTACTATGTCGGCGTTGAAGACGTCCTCCGCGGCCTGGATGCCCGAGCGGGCACCCTCCCACATCTCTGCCCTGACGTCTTTCGGTCTGACATAGAGGTGGAATACATAGTCTTCCTCGGCGCCGTGCTTTTCTAACATATATCAGCCTTGTCTCAGCCCTGCCAAATCTTGCTAGGCATACCAATAATTGCGAGAGCGTCGGGCTCGTTGAAGCCTGACAATTCCTTAGCTCTTCGGTTCCCCACATGTCGCCATTGTTGCATGGATTGTTGTACCGGTCAGGTAATAGAAGTCGGGGTCTTGGTGGAACTCGTAAAAGACGGCGCCGGAGCGGTACTTTGTGTCGGAGGCGCCGAGGATGGCAACCGAGTGCGGTGGGAGGGCTTTGGCGAGGGCGTCACGGCGCTGGGCGTATTCGAGGGCGGTGATGCCACGGGTCACTGCAGACGATTCATCAGATGTCTACCACGGCATTGCGGGATGTCATGGCGCGGTACATTCGCCTGGCGCAAGCAGGTGAGGATGTGTCTCGTGCACAGGCTGGCCGAACTGGAGGTCTGCGGCCGAGACGACTTCATGCTGGTCTCTCCTCAAGAAAGACTGTGAAAAGGGCCTGCGGAGCTGCGGCGAATACACGCGCGCATTGGCTCTGGATCTCGATAGCGCGTGCAAAAGCCGCAGGCCGGCTCTCATGATGAATAAATGGTGTTGAAGTTTTGGAGTCGCGCGACAATCGATAAGGGCAGCGGCTTCCGCTCGCCGCTGATTGGTGAGCGACGTCTGACGTCGTCGTTTGCTATGCGCCTCCTCCGCATCTTCAATCCATGACACTGCTCATCATCACTTTCGACTCTTTCGACCACCATCACATGTCGTCCCTCGAGCTGCATATCCATGATTTGTACTGTTCACGCTATCGTCTTGCTTTCCCGCCTTGAGCTCCTTCCGCGAAAACTTTGAAATACATCTCTTCTTATCCATTCATTCTTGTCGGCTTACACTCGCGGCACATCACCGCGTTTGGTTGGACTTTGCGCGCCTCCACCATTTTTCTTACCAAAAGCTTCTCCAGGATGGCGTCCAACGCGGCGTCGTCCATCCCAGCCGCTGATCTCAAGTCTTTTCATGAGCATCTCCAATCGTCAAATCGCATCCTGGCCTTGCTAGGCGCCGGTCTGTCGGCTTCGTCTGGATTGCCCACTTTCAGGGGCCAGGGCGGAATCTGGCGCACTCACGACGCAACTTCTCTCGCCACTCCAGAAGCCTTCAGTGCCGACCCTGCGCTCGTCTGGCATTTTTATAGCTACCGCCGTCACATGGCTCTCAATGCCAAGCCGAACAAAGCACACTATGCTCTGGCGGAGCTCGCAAGGAAGAAGAGCAACTTTCAGACGTTGAGTCAGAATGTCGATGGTAATATAGATCGTCTTTTCCACCAACATGCGTCCAAATGGTAACCAAATTTAGGTCTTTCCCAACGCGCCGGGCACCCTCCCTCCCAGCTTCAACTCCTCCACGGCAACCTCTTCGACGTCAAGTGCATGAACTTCTTCTGCAACTACCGGGGCACCAACTTCATCGACCCCATCGTGCCAGCGCTGGAGCTGCCAACCGAAGAAGCTGACCTAACGACCAACGCCGCGCGCCAGCAGCAAAAAGCGCGCGAACTCGACATCTCGGACGCGTCGATTCCGCTACCCGAGCTCGCCCTCAGAGACCTGCCGCACTGCCCCGAATGCCGCGACGGACTGCTGCGCCCCGGTGTTGTGTGGTTTGGCGAGATGCTGCCAAAGAAGACGCTGCAGACTATTGACACGTTCATTGCTGACGCGCCGTCTATTGATCTCATGTTGGTCATTGGCACCAGCTCTCAGGTGTATCCTGCGGCGGGCTATGTTGAGTACGCGCGGCGAAAAGGGGCTAGAGTCGCCGTCATCAACATGGAGCGGACGGATGCCTTGGCTGACGGCGACTGGTTCTTTCAGGGGGACGCGGGGATCGTGGTGCCAGAGTTGCTGAGGCCGGTTGTGGGCGATTTGAGCGATGCAGAAGAAGTAAAAGTGCTTTGAGCGGAGTTGTGAGACGAGAGTGGTGTGCGATTGGGGATTGAATTGATGGAGTTGCGGCAGTGTCTCGGTGTCAGGGGTTAGGAGGTGCGGTCTTTGGGTCACGGAGCGATTTGGGTCTCTTTGCGGTAGTCTCCGGCGAGCTTCCCTTTTCTTCTACTACGTCGTCATGAGTCTTTAATCCATACACATACGCTTTCGGTCTAGAAGTATCGACGCAGCTCATGTGCAGGGGCCAAGCAAACACTACCACCAGTCATCTCATCACCAGCAGGGTTGCCTGAACATATCTCCCAAGTCAAAATCTCCAGAGTCATCTCACAAGGAGCTTTCGTCCTCCCGCTATGCAGGTGACTGGTTGCAATCACAAATTCACGACCACCGCCGCCACTACTACACTCCCCCACACATATCCACCTCTACATATGCCCCAATCCTCCACGTCCTTCCACCCTAAACCACTAACCAATCAGCGGCGCGGCGTCGTCACCAAGCTTGGCGACTGTGGGTGCGAAGCGCTGGACCGTTTCCTCACTTGTCCTTTGTTGCCCTACTTTTTTTTTGGCTCACGATGTTTCCGAAAAGGGGAGTCATACACTATATACACCAGCGTTCGAGTCCGTGAGTGCGCATTCTGCGGGCGTTTGTTTTGGGGGTCGGAAGAGGGCGATGGGGGAAGGGTAGGTGGGTTGAGAGAGAGGCATGAATGCTTCTTGTGCGCGCAAGTATTGAGATTGTGCTTGACACAGTAGTCAGAGTAACGAGCGCTTGAAGACTCCTTGTGCGCGGAAGTACTGAGACTGCAATCAATACAGTAGTCAGTGAGTGAGACGCTTGAAGACTCCTTGTGGGCGGAAGTATTGAGATTGTACTTGGCGCACTATTCAGAGCGTTAGGCGCGTGAATGCTCCTTGTGCGCGCAGCGCATGGGACACTTGAATAGTTCTCGTGCGCAGAGTGCGGTATACTAATGCTCCTCGTGCGCTGGGGTAAGGAGATTGTGGTAAGTGCAGTATTCAGCGCGTCGGACGCTTGAATGCTCCTTGTGAGCTGCGCACAGGACACTTGAATGTTCCTCGTGCACTGCGGTAGTAAGAACGTGGGCAGACGCACACGTTGCGGTCCTACAGCTGCCACTCAATTGACCAGCCAGGCAGCATTGCGGAGTTTGGCAGAGCAGCACAGAGCAAAGCAAAGCACAGGAGGGCGCGAGGATTGGCAAGCTGGCTCAAGCAACAAGTTCCGCGGAGCGCTCAATCCGTTCCCCATGCATCACGACGCCAACGCCAGCTGTTCTTCTTGGACATTTGCGCGGCGCTTACTACCAAGAGATGCAAAGACATCGACAAGACGGATGGACGGCCTGAGAATGAAAGACTCTACGAGCCGCGTGCGCTTTCGAGATGCGTTTGTTTGCCTGCTTGGGCGTCAACTGAATTCATTCTTCCGGCCAGCAGTGGCGGCCATAATGACGATGATGTGTTGTAGCGCGGGAGGGGTTCAAACAAGAGCCGAACATGAAACACCACGACCACCACGGCAGACTGCGGCAGATGGGGTTGGTGGAAGCTAGGGAAGAAACTGAGCTGAGCCCCACGGGACGAGGCGAGGCGAGGCTAGGTGAGGCGGCGACGGAGAAGCCGTCCGTCGTGGATGGGATGGGATGGAAAGGGAAGCGTGGTGCGGGCCGCCCGTCAGTGAGTGGCAGGCAGGCAGGTTTCGGTCGGTGGTTCAACCCGATTTGCAAAGATAGAACATCTCTCGCTGCTCGCCGCATCCTGAAAGTTTGGCCTAGCAGTCTGCCCGCTTCGTGGGCACGAAACGGCGCGCGCAATAAGAGGCATGGACGGCCCGCGGAGACGGCCACTCGGGCGCCCAGGTACAAACAAAACAAGGGCGCCAAGGGGGACCAGACCAGACCGCGTGCAGTGACTGTGTATAGCATGGGGATGTTGTTTTTCCTGAAAGGGCTGAAACGATATGGGCAAGGCACAAATCCTAAAATTAGGCATGCAGGCATCGACGTGGGTGGGGTGGACGGATGGATGCGCGTGTGGTTGCGTCCCGCATCCCCTCTCCCTTCCTCCTCTTTATTCCCGGCATCGATGATGTGTGTGTGGACGAGACTCTGGTTCGGGAGGATGCTCCCACCTACCCGACCAACGCTCTCGCCTTGGCGTCGGGCACTAGCCTGTCGCGTGTCTGGAAGTATATCCGCAGTTGCGCTCTGCCAGCAGGTGTCAACACTGTCAAACCTTAAACCGAAGCGTTCCATCAACTTGAGAATGCGTTTCGCAACTTGACCGTCGCGCGTCGTCCAAATGGCGGTGGCGGGTTGGAAGGACGTCGGATTTGGCTGTCCACGATTCAGCGGCCGACTGCTAAGCTTGACCAAGCATTGGAGTAAGTTTGGGTTGTTTTTTGAGTTTCTTGGTTCCCGTGCCGCCTGTGGTCTTTTGGGTACGCATAACTTCCCGCAGTGACGTACCCGAGTAAACACAAATTGGAATGGCTGCCGTCAGTCAACCTCCCCGGTAGATGGATTCCTCTCACGGAGGATTTCCGAGAACCCACACCATGGATGTTTGGCAGATCAACGGCCATGCAGTTTTTGGAAATTGAAAACTTGCAGGCAGGAGCACAGAGACGGGAATTCCGGGCAAGAGGCGGAAAGTGCAGGCTGGCTGGCCATGCGCAGTGCTGCCAGCCTCGCGTCACGCAGCGCAAGTCTTTGCTCCAGACGGCCCTTGCTCGATTGAGTTCGAAGTAGTTCCACACATTCACTCGGCTTGCATCTTTGATCGAAAGTCTTCCATTTCGCTGCTGGCGGTGTAAAGGCCAGAGGACACTTGTTGGCATTGCGTGCGATCGGACTAGTCTCGATGAAAAGGCAGTTTTGTCGTGCCCACGCCAACACTTCCCTTGCGATAGAGTTGTGTAGCAGCTTGTTGAATTACCTAAGCTTTGCAATACACAGCACTTGTTTTCAAACCCGTTCTTGTTTCGAGGCTGTGCTCTACCGCGTCCGGAAGACTTCGATGAAAAATGCAGATGGCTGTGCTGCAGGACACCTTCTTGCTGCAATGAGCGTTTGAGGTATTCGATTGGTCGGACCTCGCCGAATTTCCCATTTTCTGCGCGACTATTGCAGGACGAGTAGGTATACGAAGCCGTTACTGGTCCGAATTGTGCAAACCGGTAGGCTCCAAGCTTTGTGTCAGGGTGAGCAGACGAAGCCCTTAACGGATTGGGCCTAGCAACGTGCGGCTTGCCAGATGGTGCGAAAGATAGAAATCGATCTGCAGCCGGGTGCCGATTAATGTACCCTGACGTTACGACAGGCAAAGGACAGGCCTGATCCATGCACATCTTTCTGACATGGAGCTCTCAGAGCGCACCAGTTTGCTGACCCACTGACTGCTCCACAGTAGGATCATAAACAACGATCTCAAGAAAATGGGGCATTCCACGCCGCGGAAATGGTCTTCTCATTTTCCAGGCCTCTGCCTGCGTTTCAAGACGGGTTCAACGGCTTTGAGAGGACCCCAAGATTTTTTGACACGCTGGAGCTTGCCGATGAAGGATTTTGCTTTGTCCATGGCATCGGCCTCTTTCCATTCGTCTTTGAAAAGCGCAAAAAGTAGCAGTGCGTGCATTGTGAAAGCGGCATCGTTTCCGGCGTTGTGCGGAAACTTCACAGGCAAGCCAAACTCTGCGAGCAGTTTTCCAAGGTTGAGAGGGTATTCAACCTTGGCGGCCAATTTCTGCGTGTCTATGGTGCCGATCAAATTCGGCCACGCGCGTGTCTTTACGCCAAGAGAATCAAGGTACTTGATATCACTTGACAAGCTATGGCCTACCAAAACAACGGGTCTGGTAGTGTCGGTTTCAGGGAATCTTTTGTACTTTTTGGCGATTTCCTTGCCCGCCTCCATTTCCGAGTCGCCAAATAGAAATCTATTTGGGCAGCTGACGGCGAACTTCCGATTTTTCACATGCTTATGCTCCTGTACAATGTAATGTTTGTACGCTACACTGGTAAGCAAGCTCCAGGGATCGCAATTCGGATAAGATGGCAAGTCGTTTAAATCGAGTGTGGCGACTCCAAGCTCTAGAATCACCTTTTGTCGGAATTCGTGGGCTTCCAGATCTACGCAGATGAAAAGAGGTGGGCTGCTGGGCGTTTCAAGGGCAGGAAGTGAGCCGCTTGTTAAGCCGAGAAGATGACGGACGGCTTCTCGAGTGCTGAAATCAGGGACATTTGTTGTAGCTTTTCGAGTCTTTGATCGGGTCACTGGTTTCAGTGTTTGCTGGATCTGTTGTTCTTTTTGGGGCTTTGATTCGGCAGCAGGCACCTCTCTATCTAGGAGGGTTGAGTCTGGTTGAATGGGCCCAATAGGCAAAGTGTTTTCGGTTGCAGGCTGTTCTGGGGTTTGAAGGGTCTCTTCCTCGTTTGGAGTTGATGCCGCTGCAGGTTGTTCTGCTTGTTGAAAGGCCTCTTCATTGTTTGGAATTGATGCCGCTGCAGGTTGTTCTGCTTGTTGAAAGGCCTCTTCATTGTTTGGAGTTGATGCGTCTGCAGGTTGTTCTGCTTGTTGAAAGGCCTCTTCATCATTTGGAATTGATTTGACTTGCGGTCCCAGAAGTTGTTGTTGCAAAGTAAACTTTGATGCAATATGTCGAATAGGTAGCGCGCTCTGATTTGCTTCGAGCTCAGGCTGTGCGGCATCTCTGCTGTTGAGCCCAATTCTTCGAACCAACTCGAACCGTCGTGTGGGACTTCTGAGAAGACTCGACTCATGTTTGGCCATCGCACTGTGTCTGCTGTCGAGCGGTGCAGGATCTCTGAGGGCCTCCTCGTGTTTGGCCATCGCACTGTGTCTGCTGTCAAGCGGTGCAGGATCTCTGAGGGCCTCCTCGTATCTGGCCATCGCACTGTGTCTGCAGATGAGCTCAATTCTTCGAACCAAGTCGTACTGTGGTGGGAGATCTAGATCTCTAAGGCCCTCCTCGTGTCTGGCCATCGCACCTTGTCTTCTGTTGAGCCGTTCATTACGTTCAACACAACGTCGAACTAGCTTGCCCTGCACTGATGTGGTTGGAGACGCCTTTTGAATCTTCTTTGATGCCAATGTTTCATCAATCTTTTTGCTTTGCACGTGCTCTGGTTTCTCCGCTCTCTGTCTGGGTTGTGTTCTCTCCCTTTTCTTCCGTGTGCCTGATGTTTGCGGCTCTCTAGGCTTCGTGGCAGGCTCACCATGCAAATCAGAAAGGCGAATGGACTCTTTGGCTTCGATCTGTTTCGCCTTTTTCTTCTCTTTCACCTCTCCTCCTTTCTTCGTTTTTTTCTTGTTTTCCCTCACTGCGTACCACGCGTCTCCGAGTTCCGTGAGAGGCTCTTCAGCATGGAACTCGTGCGCTGGCTCATTGAGTCGATATCTGGGATCATGCCGACGAAAGATGGCTCCACTGGAAGGAGGCCAAGGTTGCCAGCCTCTTGCCAAGCGTGAGGCAGCACAGAGGGAGCGAAGACGAAGCATGGCGGATTGGCTGGGGGTCCAATAGAATCAACGGAGTGCAGTGTTGAGAAGGCTGTCGTCGGAAAAACGTAGGGCCGGGCTGTGCCACAGGCCAGCTGTTCACCGCCCGGCCGCCCTTCCCGCCGACATTTTCCTCTGTCTCGGTTCCCCCAGCACCAACTCATCCATCAACCTGGCGCCTGCGTCCTGCACCGCCGCCGAGCTGCGACACTGCTTCTTGAACTTTTCTCCAATTCGCCGCGCCGCTGCCCATCGTGCCATGTCTGCTCTGCCGCCGCGTCCTGCCGTGCTCTCGCACTTCGTTTGTCTCAGCTCCCCAGCGCGACGACAGAACAACCTCATGGCTTAGCTTCGACATGATTTGCGCTCGGCGCGCGGCACGCCCAGGATCAGCCCAGACGCTTCCCGCGATGCTGCGCGCAACGACATCGTCGCACCACCGAGGCCGACTGGGTGCTTCGCTGTCTCCCCAATCAATCCGAACTTGATTTGGTTTGACGTTGGCTAATTTTGGTGCCTACACCACGCCGAGCATTTGCTCAGTACACGGTATACTGTTCAATCCAACAACAAACCACGCGCTCGTATCGATCAAAGCACCATTGTCTTCATCTGGACAGCCACGCGCTCCATGGAGCTAAGAAGCAAGGGCGAGAGCGATCCACACTCTGCATGCGCGACCAAATGCTGCTAATCCGATTAGGAAGTGCTCAACTCAGACAGGCATTAGCCGTCTGTTGCTCGCGCTGTCAGCTATGCGCGGCACGGCCCTGGGCACGCATCACGGCATGTTACCAAGAAAAAATGCCACAGGCACAGAACGAAGAGAATAGAAGCTGCGGGAATGGCTTGTCGGGCTCCAGTCTGAATGTCGTGCTGGGACGCCTGCGGCTGGGCTCCACAGCAGTTATTGTATTGAACAACATTTCGACTGTTCCGCATGGCCTCGAGCTTTGGCATGTCTTCTCGGCACGCGGGTAGTTTTGTAGCCAGCAGACAAGGATGGTCCCAGATCAGAATCGTGGTGGCTAAGGTTGGCCTGCGGCAGAGGCTGGCCTTGCAAGTCAACGCAACCCGGTTCAGCAAGCCCCAAGCACGCATCCAGCTGGAGGGAGAGTCGGGGGAGCTGCCGCGCGCTATCCGCGACCGGCGGCTCTGATGACGGCGGAATGGTCAAGGCCAGCAGCAGCAATCCAAGCAACAGCAGCCAGCAACGGCCATGGCAATGTTTGCTCGTACTATACTGTACCCATGGTCCACTCACGCGAGCGTCTGGGGGCGGACAGTTGCATGCTCGTACCTGCGGTTCTGATGCTACGTACAGCACGCACTCGGAACGGCCAACAGCACAACACCCACAGCGCAGGTCACAATTTCCAACTGCAATAGTTCGATGATGGGAACGGAATGCCAATTGCCATCTCACGTGTGGTCGGCCTTGGCGTCTGTCAAACTGCGGGGCCTAGCGGCGGAGGCATCTTTTCGGTACGCCATCCGCTCACCGTTCGGCCGTCACCCAAACTCGAACCAGCGGACAGTCATCAAGTCCGGCGGTAACTTTACGCTCCACCTGCCACCATCCAACGCCGCCCCCAGCCATTCGTCCCCGACCAACACGAAGCGAGTCTCACATCTGTTCCCTCCTTGTTCTCAGGAACCGCTCCGCATCGCCCTCCCTCCCCAACCACCCCATGCGTGCTCGACTTCCCCAACAAGGCAGGTCTCTACAGGTCGCCTGATGACGAGCATCTTGAACCCCCGCTCTTGTTGCATGCGTCCAAGTCAGCTTCCTGGCCTCGACCATTTTTTCTCCTGTCATGGCGGCTCGTTGCCTCGCCCGCTGATCCCCCGCCCCAGTCACCCGTTTGCTCTGCTTGTAGCGTCGGACTTTTCTCCAGTCGCTCGAGGCGGCACGATGCTCGCCTTGTCGGTTTTGGGCCAAAAAGAGGTCACCGGGTACCCACATTTTTGCTTGCCAATGTTCCCTCTCGTCCATCACGAGACCTAGATGCCTTGCACGACTCTTGGCTCGCTCACGTCGAGCTCTCCAGGCTGAGCTCGTGCTACTCGAGTCCTTTTGGTACTTCGAGAAGGATGTGCAGAGGCTCTCTTGTTACCCCACAAGCAACAGGGTTACACCCGCTCCGGTCAGGGCAGGGTACAGGCATAGCGCGTCCCGGCAGAGCTGCGCGAGATCCATCCGCAACCCGAGCAAGCACTGCCTCCCTTGCTGGATTTGACTCTTGTCTTCTTTGCTGCTGTCGGGACCAGAGATCTTAGCTCGGGCGGCCCGTATGTGCCCAGCACCGCCCACACCTTAGCAGCACTCACCGCCTACATCCCAGCCCGCAGGGTGGTGTGCTGTTTCCGTGGTGAAAAAAAGGAACACATCTCATTTGGCATCAATCCATGCCGCTCATGGGACCCTCCCGGACTCTGGCCAAGGTGTGAGTTTTCAGGCTTTTTGTCCAACCACCTCTTGCCTCGCCAAAACTGTGGCCCGCTCGGTGTTGGCGTTCGCGCCTCGAGCTTGACCCATTTGGCACACACCCGGACCATGTGCTAGCGGGCGTGGCGGCCTCATGGTTAGAATTAGCTATGGCCATGGGACTTCTTACCGCATGCACGACTAGGCCCTGACATCATGTGTAATGGTCTCCTGGGTCCGCTCCAAGCTCCAGGCCGCCAATTCTCTATAGGTGACAGGGGTCTGCAGTTTCCCCAGTAATCTCCAGCACCTACCTACCCCTTCCTTATAAAACGCCTTGTCCAGCAAGTGTTCCTTTTCGTCTTTGCTCACTTACCCTCTTTGGCCAAGAAGCACCAGACACAAAATGCTACCCATTGTCTTGATAGCTACCTGTCTGGCAGCCGTTGCTTCGGCCGCTTCTACCTTTACTCCAGCCCGCCCTCCTGCTCTGCCTCTGGCCGTCAGGTCTCCGTACCTCAATGTCTGGCTCAATGCCGGAAGTGATGGGGGAAATGGCGGCTATATTGCTGGAAAGTGGCCCGTCTTCTGGAGGTTTGTCCTGTACACCGTCCTGGTGCGCTCTTCGGAACTGATGCTCGTCCAGCAACCAGGTCAATGGCTGGGCAGGAATGATCCGTGTGGACGGCACTTCTTACACCTGGTTGGGCGACCCGGGTCCACAGGCTGTCTCGCAAACGGCGTACGATTTCACGTCTACCAGGAGCTCCTTTACCATGGACGTTGCCGGCAAAGTCTCGATGAACATCACGTTCCTCTCGCCCGTCACCCCCAATGATTTGAAGCGCCAGTCGTTGACCTTTTCTTACCTCAACGTCGACGTTGTTTCCTCGGACGGTCAGAATCACGACGTTGAGTTGTACTCTGATATTTCCGCTGGTCTGTATTCCTACCAACACTTCACGTGATCTTTACTGATTTCCACGCAGAATGGGTCTCTGGTGACCGAACTCAAGCTGCGCAGTGGAACTACACTAGCAGCGGTGGCCTTGAGATTCACAAAGTGTTCAAACAAAACCAGCAGCTCTTTTCTGAGTACAACGACCAGGCCGAATGGGGCAACGTCTACTACGCCACGGATTCCGGTGATGGCGTCACTTATCAAATTGGACAAGACACCGTTGTTCGCGGCTCCTTCACGAGCGGCGGCAAGCTAAACAACCAGGTTGACGACAATTACCGCGTAATCTCAAACAACTGGCCAGTTTTCGGATTTGCTAAGAACCTGGGCTCCGTCGGAACGACTCCAGCGAGCGCGCTCTTCAGCGTCGGTTTGTGCCAGCAGGAAGCTATTCAATTCCTTGGTGCTCAGGGCACGGTGTCTCTTCCTTCTCTCTGGACAAGTTACTTCCCAGATGACATTGCGGCTGTAAGTGGTACGCGAGCTCTTGCGCGTCTAGTGCTGATAATATCCAAAGCTTGACTTTTTCCACAAGGACTACGCGACAGCTTCCGGAATTAGTACGGACTTGGATAACAAGATCAACAGCGACGCCATTGCAGCCGCAGGTCAGGATTACGCCACCATCGTCTCGCTCGGTGTTCGGCAAGTGTTTGCTGCCTGGGCCCTCGTGGGAACCGAGAACAAGACGTACCAATTCCAAAAAGAGATTTCGTCCAACGGAAACGTCAACACCGTCGATGTCATCTTCCCAGCGATGCCGATTTTGCTGTACACGAACCCGGATCTGCTCAAGTTGATGATGGATCCGCTGTTTGAGAACCAGGAATCAGGAAATTACCCAAATAACTACTCGATTCACGATCTTGGTGCGCACTACCCCAACGCTACCGGTCATCCCGACGGAAACGACGAAGCCATGCCTCTCGAGGAATGCGGCAACATGATCATCATGGCTTTGGCGTATGCCCAGCGTTCGGGCAACAGCGACTATCTCAATCTGCACTACCCCATCCTCAACCAATGGAGCAGCTACCTCGTCGAAGAGGCGCTGTACCCGTTCAACCAAATCTCGACTGACGATTTCGCGGGCTCATTAGCGTAAGTGAAATGCGTGTGCTCAAGCCACTGTGCTCGGGCAGGCTGACGGCTATGACAGGAACCAAACAAACTTGGCGCTTAAAGGAATCATTGGCATCGAGGCCATGTCGCAGATCGCCAACCTGACTGGACACGCTGACGACGCATCCAAGTATCACCAGACGGCAGTCGACTACATCACACAATGGCAGGGACTCGCCATTGTGAATGGAACCAACGGAGGTCCTGCACACACGACGCTCTCGTACGGAGACGCAGCTTCGCACGGTTAGTGTTCCCAGTTAACGCCCCCGCCACACTTTCAGCCAAGTGCAGCCACGGCCTCGGCCACCTAGCCCGGCCCCACCACCAAAATAAGCATAAGCTAACGCGCCACTTCTCTAGGGCTTCTGTACAACCTGTACGCCAACAGCCTGCTGGGCTTTGATCTGGTGCCGCAGTCGGTCTATGACACTCAGAGCGCTTTCTACCCTACCATCGAAATGAAGTATGGAGTGCCGCTTGACACCCGACACTCTTACACCAAGAGTAAGCTTCCCTCCTATGTCCTATGGACTTCGGGATTGGTAGCTAATAATTATTTGCAGGCGACTGGGAAATGTTCGTCGCCGCTGTTTCTTCAACCGACACTCGCGACATGTTCATTCGCGACTTGGCAAAGTGGATTAACGAGACGCCAACAAGTCGTGCATACACCGATTTGTACGAGACGGACTCGGGAGCGTAAGTCTACCCCTGACGCCCATGTCTTTTAGGCCACTGTGGTCTTTGCTATGACCTCATCCGTCCCAGCCCCCACCCCCCGCCTAACTTACCCCTCCAAATGACTGCAATTCCGAAACTGATTGTGGCATCTCAGGTATCCTTCAACGCCCATCTTTGTCGCCCGTCCCGTGCAAGGCGGTCTGTTCGCGATTCTGGCACTGCCAGCCAACCCGCGGACATAACGTCCTGGCCTGACCCGAATTGTCGCCCGGCGCTCTGCATCGATCCACAACCATCGCTCCCTCTCCCCGTAATATCTGCTCAATTCCAACCAACTACTACGACGTGTCCACCACACTAGCGATCGACATTTGGCCTTCCCTTTACTCGCGCTTGCATATTCCCCGTCATCCCCCGCTCGGCGCCTAAGCTCGCTGGAAGAGTAATGTTTAGGCCTCGCCAAGTCGTTCCCCGTTGTCCACCCGACGCTACCAACCAACCTCTTACGCTCGACCAACGATGCTGTCGCCGGCAGCACGCATCATCCCTGCATCATCCCTTCACCACCCAAAAAGCGATCGGGCAGCGGGGATCATAGTAGTATATATCCTTGCAGCGGGCACATCCTGGGTGGGTTGCTGTGGCTCAGTTCAGGCTGGCATTTGCACATTTACCGTCCGCCGATTTACTCACGACTTTCCTTATCCCGTTATGGCATCATTTTTTCTTTGGTCGGCCCCCAAACCCTCTCAACGAACGATTGGATCGAACTTATCCCTGGCCGCCCATGGTTTGATTGATTGATTGGTACAGCAGTTGACGATGTGGCTGGCAGTTAGGGCATGATGTACAGGCATGTCGACTGTGCGGGTGCAGCAGCACGGCGAACGATATCACGCATGGGCGTTTTTTTCCTGCTTTATCTCCGTACGACTCCTTAGACCTCTTGGAAGTTTTCTTTTTTTGCACAGAAAGAGATGGCGAACGAAAGGATGGATGAGCAAGCAGGCAAGCAGGCAAGCAGGCAAGCAGGCAAGCAAGCAAGCAGGCGGCAGCATGCATGCATGCGCGCCTTGGCAAGAGAGAAGGATGAAGGATGAAGGAAGGGCCTTTGATTTTGTGGTTGGGGGCGAGAGGTAAGAGGAAGAAAGGCGCATGACTTGACTTGGCATTGCTCTGCTCTGCTGTTTGGACTCTTGGATACTGACAGATGGGAAGAGGTTGGCGGATGGCATGGGCGCGAGGTTGGCCTGTCGCTGCCATTCTGAAGATATTCTTCGGCATACTGGCGTTACCTTGCCTGACCTTACGTACTCACTACATACGACCAATTCACCGTCTTTGTCAAAGCAACTATCTCCTTGTGTTTTGCGCAAGTGCTCGAGTCGAATCAAGGCGCGCGCTCCACGGCCTATGGATGCATGGATGAGCAGACGGCCGCACAAGTTATGCAACTGCAAATCACGGCAAGCGTCGACCGGTGACGCAAAGAGAGGCAAGCGAAAAAGAAAGAAAAGTGCTGGTGCGTCTCGACTTGACTCGAGCACAGTGGTTCGGTCGGCACGGTTCGAGAGAGGGAGGTTGAACGGCTGGAGTTTGGTTGGGCTTCTGGTATGCCTGTGAGTTGGCGCGGCAACTAACCACCCATCCATGCCATGCGTCTTCTCCAACACCTGGCGCATACCAAGCCGCAAAGGGGCTAGTGTGGTTGGACATATCCGCTCGGTCTTGCGACTCAACTCCCTTCCGCAGGAAACTCTCGTTCGTCTTTCTTTCCTGCCACTACTTGCGCCGTCTACTATTTTCCTCGAAACTGATCTTATTACTTTGCTAGACGACAACTGTGGATGTAAACACCCATCGATACATCACTGCGCATGCATGACAGAGCACCGCCCAGCGCAGCCAGCTTGTCACCTCTTCTAGCGCATCACGTCTCCCGCTTTCACCACCCATCCGCCTGCGCAGCCTAAGGCGCCTACCTCTAGGTACCGCGACCTACTGCAGGTACTTTTGTCCATCACCGCGCCTTTTTGTTTCTGGCCATTTCATTTCACGCCATGTCAGTTTGGTTAGAAGAACAACTCCTTTTGTCGGAGATGCATTTTCCTTCGTTTCTTTTTCTTGTGCATTGCGTTTGTGCTGGCCACCAAGCTGGCCCCCACGCATGCTAGCAGCCCCGCGTGCTGCCGTGTCTTTGCCTTTGGATTTCTGGCTCGAGCTTCTTCGCTCTACCTCTACCTCTTTCGCAAAGTTTCCTCCGCCTCCTTGCTGTTCTGCAAAAGCCGCGTGCAGATGCACATCGCGTGCACCAGCGACACATGGTACGCGCGAAGAAGACGATACGGAGCGAGACGAGGTCGGCTGCATGCTTGCTTGCTTGTTTGCTTGCCGCGGCAGCGGCGACGACGCGGCGTCACGTTTCACGCGTCTGGCGCAGCACAGATGAGCAACGAGGCACTGGTTCGCGTCGTCGTCGTGTCGCTCGTTGTCGGCTGGCTGGGCGCCGCCACATGTGCATGCGTGCAGTGAATGGTACGTGGACAAAGTACCTCTGTACATGTTGTGCTACACGAGTACCCTAGGTACGTACTTGGGTGGTTGGGTTTCGCTCGGTTGGCTGGCTGCATGTTGCAGGAACAGGCAACGACTTGTCCACGCCGACGCAACTCGTCACAGCGCGGCGGCGCGTGAAGCAGGAGACGGCGGTGGACTGATGGCAGTCAAGAACGACGAGGGAAGTATGTGGTTCGTGCCATATGGGGCGCGTGTGCGCAGAGATGGTGTTACCTTCTGGACCCACGTACGCATGTGGATGGCCTCAATGTGTTTCTGTCGTCATCGGCCTCTTCGCCATCTCAGCCACCTCTTATTGTGGCCACAGATTTGCTGCAGCATGGTTTATTTGCTCCTTTTTACCTACAAATGACAACAGCCCTGGGAACTCATAGGGTCGGAGCTCTTGCCCCCTTTTCTCCGCCCAGACAATCAATTTCGGAACATGTCTTTTCGAGCCAGAGCCAGAGCAAGGCTCAGAAGTGTCAAATCCTTGGTGTTGGCAGCCACCAGCTCCTCTTTTTCTCGCGATGATTCCTATTCGCGAAGTACTTCCAGACGACGTACCATACGGGTAAAGTCGCGCCCTTTAGCCCCCTCATTTCTTACAGCGCCATCAATACAGCTCGCATACCAGACTGCATACAATATTTCTGCATGTCGTTCAACCAGCCAATCAGACAAGTATTAGCAAATTAGTTCTCCGCATTTTTCTCTACTGCTGGCTGCAAACGCGATTGGCTCGCGTTGGATAGGGAACTAACGGCTCGACCTGCAACCCGCATAGCGATCACCACCACCTGCAGCGACGGGTGGCCGGCTCCCGAACACGGACGGAAGTAGGTCTGCATCTACATCGGACGACGTCTCGCGGCCAGCGGAGTGGAGAAGACAGAGTGAGGAGGGAGGGGAAAGAGGAGCAGAGGCAGAGCGGTGAGTGAAGAATCGACCGACATGACCTGGACCGCGTGGGTGGAGCTCGTGCCGCGCTGCTGGACGAGTGACTCTTGCTAGTAGAGCTTGTGGTCTTGTCACGCACCACGAAGACTTCTAAGGTGTCGAACAAATCCTGAGGCCAAGACTTGCAGTGTGTGCAAGCTCCGCCCCGGCCACGGGCGGACGACTCACTGCCAGCATCGAGAGGTGGTCAGGTGCAGTGCAGCTTCTCAGCGTTCAATGACTTGGACCGCCTTCTCTCTGTGTTTAGCGTCGCTCCAGCCACCAGGGAAGCAAGCTTGTCGCTTCCCTGTTCGACGCCTGGGAAAGCTGGGGTTCTCCCTTTTCCGACAACTGCTGGATTGTTGAATTCCTGGCCGCCAGGACGACGCTCCTCCGACCACCGAAGACGACGGTCACTGTTACCAACATCTTCGTTTTTCTTCTCTTCTCCAGATATCTTCAGACATCCCCGTACGCACCCATCCATGCCACCGTTGCCGCCACGTTGACCAATCATGCCCGTTCCGAGGATGTAATTGGCTGGCTGGCCGAGCTGGAACTTTGCGGCCGGTCTCAGCTCAGGACAAGGGACAAGGTTGAAGCAACAGTTCGGCCCTTGCGCCATCAAGACGTCTTCCAAGGAAGAGCACCAACACCACCTGCCACTTGCTGCTCGTTTTCTGTGACTGGGCCGAGTGAAGAGGAGGGCGCTCGGTGCCATCAGCAGCTGCAAAGGCCAGTTTGGATCGATCAATAACGACACAGATCTGAATGCCTGAACTCTGTTGAAGAAGACGAGACAAGACCATCCCACGTCCAGCCAGCCTCGGAATTCTTTCCTTCATTAGCGCGCGCTCTGCGAATATCGGTTTTTGAGACGCAGGCGCCGATTTGGAAATGGCATAGCTGTAGAATTGTGCTACACTGTACACGCTGCGCCGGTGCCTCGATCTCTCTATTAACTTGATCAACCAGAGCAGTACCAGTGCGAATAGGCAAGCAGCAGCAGCGGTGGCTGCGAAGTGGCTGTGCTGTCAGTGCACAAAACCAACCACAGGATCCAAGGACTTCCTCAAAACACAGGAGATGAAAAAAGCCACACGCTGGACAATGCCGTTGTTGCAGCTACATCGCCCGCGGAGCAATCAACTCGAAACGACAACAAGAAAATCGACGGGGAAGAAAAGAAAGCAAAGCAAGCGGGTGGTCCAAGCGATAGCAGCAACAACGGCACATCACTGCTCTCCTCCACAGCAACAACAGTCGTAAGGGCCGAAAGCGCGGTTCCAACTCCGCGGAAGCAGACTGATGATGCGCTCAGCTCGCACCGTCCCCTCGATCACCAGGTCTCAACGAGCAGCTGGCAGGCAGGCAGTCCAGCCGGGACGCAGTTGTTGAGGAAGCGGTGAGGGTCAAGTGTTCAGTTGCGGTCAATTTTGACTTTACGAACACGCCGACCGGCGACCGATTGACCGGACCTCTTGGCTGGCCAGTGCCCGGGCTGCCTGGGGTATGCACCGCCGCAGCCTTACCGCGAAGGCGGACGGCGCGCCCACCCGCGCGAGCGTCCATGAATCGTGGTGGCTAGCCAGCTGAGCGAGAAGGCTAGAGGGCTGAAGGGCTGAGAGTCAATCGGCGCGCAGCGCACCGAACCGGATGACGGCACACACACCCGCCTGGCTGTCTTGACGTTTCTGCTCCTCCATCCACCAAGCATCCTCAATACGAACGGGAAGGATAAGCATGTCCGTGCTATCCGTCTTGGACATGCGCCAGTTCTCGGTTCTGGCGCCGGACTGCCTCCTGTTCCAGTGCCTCGAGTCACGAAAGGGCCCTGGCTGATGCCATGAGCGGACGGCACGTCGCTGCGAGATGATGAGAAAGATTTCCGTTGTTGTTGTCTGGATGTTTGTTGTCGCAACTGCCGCAATGTGGCCGGTAAACCTAGGCACAACGAACCGTACATGTATGTATGCGCGAGCGGTAGGCGCAGGACGTCGACGGAAAGCGCCATGATTTGCCTGTTTGCGAGGTCGTCCATCCTGGAGTTGTTCAGTCTCGTCTCGACCCTGTGTCGCAGTGCATTGAGCTGCAGTTGGACTGACCAACCGCAAACTCGAAACACGCAGCAACGGCCTCCGAAACTCTGAATGACGAGCTGCAGATCATGACATCCTGGCTCTGCTCTGCACCGTCCCCTTTTCTTTTCTTTCACTTCTCTCGTTTATGCTATACTAATCATCCGCCTGTAGGTCTACCCAACCCACGGCCGTAGGAGCAACCGTGAGGCCGTTGGATGCATGCAACACCGAAAGCTAAGCTCGACCTTTTCCTTCCCCCACCATCCGTGGACACCACCCCGTGCGCGCACATACCCATTGGCCGCACGCACCCCCTTGCCCCACCCCCGCACTACCCGCTTCAGCCACACCACCCCAACCACCCCCTGATCGCCCTTTCCCGTTCTCCTTCTCCCTTTTCCGCATCCGACCCTCCACCAGCCACCAACAAGCAAAAACATCCACCGGTTATTCTGCCACTGAGCCCTACCAGTCCATCCACCCGTTCACCTACCGCACCACCTCCTGCTGCCCTGTCGTGTTCGAGAAGCCAAAAACAGTCAAGCTATGCGATCAAAACCGAGTTCGAGCGCGAGTCGCGGGTGCAGCTTCGCTACCCGGTAGTGATGCCGACAGGGGGTGCACCAACACAAGCTTATCCAACGGCGGCGGCCCTACGTGCGCAAAGCCGTCGCTCCCAGCCTTGCCCGGACACCCAGCCAAGCGACGGACGGGGGGCGCGGCGGCGCTCGGCTCGGATCCTTGACGGGAGCGAGCGAGCGGTGGAGGGAGTCGATCTGCCGGCGAGCTACGGATATACTTTTGTGATTTCGTCGGTGGCTGCGGAGCTATGTGCACAATGGGAGCGAACCACGGCGGACGCTGCCTGCAGGCAGTGGTGGGTGGGGAGACTGGAGCTTGCAATCTATCTGAGCTGCGGTGGCGCGACGATGCGAAAACGAGGAGGTATGGGTGGGTGCAGCGGAGCGTGTGCAGAGGGAGAGAGGGCTGGTTGATGGAGGGGGATCGAGATGTCGAGTTTCGGTGCAAGTTCAAGACGGCGGGCAGGTAGACAGGCAGGCAGCAAGGCAGAAAGGCACACGGATAGGAAGCCTTCGATTTGAGGCGTCAGTTCGGCTGAGATTTTTGAATAGGCATCAAGGCAGCAAGTGGATCGATAATTGATCAAGGGCGCAGGGGGTATAAAGAAATGGGCATTGCGAGAAGAAGTAGATTATGATTTCAGGAATAGAGCAACGTCATTTGCACGTTCTGAAAGTCGAATTTCAGGGACGAGGGGCAAAGACTGGGAAAAGTCGTTGTATCAGCAGATACAAGATCTGGTTCTCCAAAACAGCCGCTTTGTTTGTGAATGGCAAGCCAGTCGAGAAATCTCACAGCCATGTCCTCGAGAGAGGAAGCACGTGGGGGAGTGCTAGTTTCTGAGAGGAGCAGTCGCCCGCGATCCGCGTGCTTCGCGACTTCCTTCTACAGCCGAACCACAGTCAGTGATGAAAAAGTTGCCAATTCCAAGTCTTATTGTTGCGACAAGAACGCAAGAAGGCGGCGAGTACTTAAGCCCCTGACAAAGAGGTTTTCCTCTCAAAGGACTGTAATGAGGAGTATTTAAGCACTTGTGTTTGAGTGCGCTATGATTTGGAGGCAGGCCGATTTTAGATCCCTTTCGTTCCCTACTGTGAAACCTTACTAAAAGACAATGTGATACCCAGTCGCTCCCAACTTCAAAATAGAAGATCACAGGGAAAAGGTATGGATTTGTGGCAACATACCAACTGGGAAAGTTTTGTCATCTTCGCCAATATCTCCTCCTTGCTCGCTCGCTAAATCGCTCCAGCGCAGTCTGCGGCTTGCTCTATATACACCATGCTGGAGGACTTAGCAGTTGTACCAGGGCGCCGACATGTGATGACACACAGCACACAACCGCCCAATTCATCAACAGTGCTAATATTAGAGTAGTAGTAGCGCAAGGCCGGCCGGATGTAAGAGTACTCAGCAATGAGCAGCGAGCAGCTATAGCTGTTTTCCTTCCCAAGTCAACGACAAGAAATAAAAGACAACAAGGGGGAAGGGCAAAAAGGAACCGAACCGGCTGGAGTCGAACTAAGAAAAAAGAAAAACAAAAACAACGAGCTGAGGCGGGAGTCTGCGACTCGGACTTGAAGTCGGGTTTTGCGCCACAAGTCACAGGTTCTATCCCTTGAATAGATAGAAGGGTAACCGATGGCCTTCCAACCCAGCCAAGTAGGCCGTACAGCTCGTTGAAGTTGAAGGGACAATGAGGGAATATATACATCAAGATTGCAAGTTGTGTCCCTTAAGAGAACACCCTCGTGGCCTACCAACGCTGCCAGTCGATCCACTGCCGTCCGACTCCATCCCGGTCCTTGCTAGTAGGTTGGAATTTGGGGAATATAAACATGGCCAGTGAATGCGAAATGCAGATACAGACCCGCTTCCTGGCCAGCTGGAGCACCACAGTTAATATGAACGTCATGTTTGCGCCCGTACATGCGAATCGGCTGAGGGCGCTGGGCTGTCGGTTTTTCACCCGTCCTTGCTGGATGGATTTAGGTCACAGAGATGGCCATATCCGCTCAACTTCCAGTGCTGTCTATAAGCCTTGCGCGAGAATCTAGCACTAATGCATATACTCCATATTGCGGGGTGCACGAGGAAGAAAGATGACAAGACAAATACTCAGGTATATTAGTGTCGACTTTCGGGGAGAAGTAAAGTCTCCAGAGGCTGGAAGAATTGGGGCATCTGAAGGGATGAATGTGTGGAAAAGAGGACAGGGGATGTGGGTCACGCACCACTTGTGATAGTGAGCGGCCTTGTTTACAGTAGCGAGCAGCGCGGTAGTATGGTCCGTGGAGTTCGTGGAAAGAGTATGATAGATGTGTAGGTATACAGACGAACAAGCTTAGCTAGAGCGGAACGGAGCAGAGCAATGAGGCCAAACAGTCGATCCTAATTCCCCCTGCCAACAAAACGCAGAAGATGATCGAGTAGTAAAAATACAGACAGCCCAACCGAGACAAACAAACCAGGGGATACAACCGCAACCAACCGCTCAAAACCAATCCCAATCGCATGTCCTCACTCAAGGTCTGTCTTCCGTCACTCAGCGCATGCGTGCTCTCTATTTCCGTCATTGCCTTTGCTGCTCTGCGTCTGCTTGCTTTGTTTTGCTCAACGTCATCTGGCACTCGCCGTCCCTCATGCTTTTTGGGCCTCTCCCAACTGAATTGGGATGATGCTTTGACGTTTCTTAACTTATTCCTCGCCATCGACCTGGTCCGCCCAGCTCGTGCCCTTGAGCGAAGAGATGCCAAAGCTCTCGATGCGCGCGGGCGGGTCTGGCCGCTTCTCCTCCTTTACAGCATCTCCCTTGGCTGTCGGCGCGTCTGTCTCCGTCTTGCCGTCTTTCTGTGTGGCGTCTGCCTCCTTTTGGTCGGTTGAAAGATCAGTGGCAACAGTGCCGTTCGTGCCCGTGGTCTGTTTGGCGTTGGGGAACGACAGTTGCGGCGCCGCCGTCTCCGTGTTGGGTGCCGCTCCACCGGACGGCGTGCTCGATGATGGGAGTTCGGGAAAGTCGGCGGTTGTGGGGACGGCTTGTGGTGCCGGCGCTGCTTGTGCTGAGGGATTGTGGTTACCGCCAGAGGCGCGTCTGCCTCCTCCACGTCGGCCGCCGCGTCCACCCCTCCCGTGCCCATTTTGCGGTGCGTGAGACGTGTCGTTCGAGGTGGAACGGATACTGTCCGCGGACTTAGACTCTGCATCGTTGGCCGCGTGCCTACTGCCAACGACACCTCCATGCGCTCCTCTCTTCGCGCCCCTGGCCCCGCGCTCTGTTCCGCCAAATCCCTCTTCCTTGTCCAGGTCCCACTCGCGTCCACTCTGTGCGTTCAGCTTGCGCATCCTGTTGCGCTCACGCTCTCCCATCATGACCTGCCGGTTCTGGCGGTCTGCTTTGGCGCGCTGGGCGGCTTTGGCGGCGGCTTCCTTTTCGCGCTTTTGGTATTGAGCGAGATCGGCTTCGGCGCGTGCGTGGGCGGCCGTCAGACTCTCGTTTTTGAGCTTGATGGCCGACATGCGGGCAGCGAGTTGCTCTTCGGTGAGGCGGTCCTGCGTCAGGTCAGCACGATGAACGTTGTATGGAGGGAATTGTAGAGCTGTAGTATTCTCACCTTCTTGATACCTCCCGTAGCGCTTCTGTCGCCCCTAACCGCGCCTTCTTTTCTGACCGGTTTGCCGGCAGCGTCCTTGTCCTCTCCATCTTGTCCATCCGCAACCGCCTGTTGCTCTCCCTCTGATTTGGCGTTCCCACCATGCGCAACGTCCTTTTCTCTATTCTGCGTGCCATTGGCAGACGCGCCGGGCGCAAACCGCGATCCAGCCAGGCCACCAAGCCCGCCTGTCGGTGCTCCCCCGCGCGTACCACCTCTTCCACCTCTGTTACCACGGCCCCGTCCTCCACGGAACCCGCCGTCTCTTGCGCCACGTGCACCAGCACTTGGTCCCGTGGGCGGCGGCCGTGCCACCGCGTCGACAGGGCCAGAGGGAGGGTGGTTGTGAGAGGGCGGCGCACCGCCGCCAAGGGCAGCGGCGATTTCAGCAGCGGCATCGGAGGGCGAGCTGGTTACGGCGGTCTCGTCTTCGACAGGGACGGGCGTCAGGTCGACTTCGACCACCGGCTCGGCGACGGGCGTAAAGTCGTCGTCGAAGAGGTCGTCGTCCTCGCGCGTTTGCGCAAATTCGTCCGCCATGGGATCGAGGCTGTAGATGGCAGGCGGCGCTTCGGGGGCCGCCCCGTTGGTGGTCCACGACGCGTCTACTGCGGCTGCGGCGTTGGTGGTTGCAGAAGTGGAGGTGGAGAGTGCCGGCTGCACACTCGACTGCTCGAGAGCGTCAGGCTCGGGCGCGACTGCTCCATCGCGTGGAGAGGAGACGTCTTCGGCCTTGTCTGCGGGTTTCTCGTGTGGTGGTGGTGATTGCTGTTGGTGTTGCGGTTGCGCGGCATCGGGCTTCGCCGAGCCTGCTGCAGGTGGAGTGGCCCAACGCGACGCAAGCATTGTCGAAATGGTGTATTGAATGTGTCTGATTAGTTTTGGATAGCTGGAATCCAAGATGAGTGGAACTATGCGATGCGACAAGAATGGATGCGCGTGGTGAAGAAGTGAGGGCGAGAATGCTTTAAACTTTAGTCTGTTAAGTAGTCTGCAAGGATGACCGTGTGGCCAACGACCCACGGTAGGTACCGGTCCAAAGTCCAATCCCACTATTACACCAACCCCAACATTCTAGTTCCATCACGCGATCAGGTGCTCTTGACTAGCTTCAACAAATCCAATTGTTTGAGCTACATGTATGTACCGTGGAAGCTATACGCATCATGCAAAAAACCTCCCTGGGTCGTAACTCTACTCTAGTGGAAAAATCCCCCTTCTGTCCGACTCACGCCGTGGTATCCCAATTTTTTGGTTCGTCATTATGCTTTCATTCTATCATCCACCCAGCAAAGCGATTGTGGTATCAAAACTAAACAAATTCAATCATCATCGGTACGACTGCACCGTTTTTTAGTGGCCCTGCAGCTTCTGGACAAGCGAGACGAGCGCACTGCGCGTCTCCTCGTCCAGCTGCTCCTGAGGAGGACCAAGGACCTTCTCGAAGACTTGCATCAGCTGGGGCGTCAGCTGCTGGATGGTGGGCTCCTGGTGCTCGTCTGCAGAATGGTCAGTTTTTGCAGTCGCAGTAGATTGCAGTTGACTTACAGAGCGTGATGATCATGCGGTAAACAGGAGCATTCTCATCAAAGTCTTCCCTGAGAGGGAGGAGCTCCACCAGACGGGGGAGAACCTGTCCAAGAGGAACGCGGCTGGGGTGCCTGACAATCATGCGGCTGATGCAGCCAGCAGCGTTGTCCAGCATACGAGCCTGCTGCTGGTCGTGGAGCATGGGCTCGAGCTTGCTGAAGATGGTGTTGTAGTTGTCAACAACGAGCTGCTCGTTGTTCGACTTCTCGCAGAGCAAGCCGATGGCGTAGGCAGCGTTAGACCTAGTCTCCGGGTCCTCGTCGGACAGACGGTGGACAATCAGCTTCATGAGGGCAGGAGTGAATTCAGTGACGGCGCCCTTCATGTTTCCAATGCAGTCCGCAATGGAGCCAACGGCGTTGCTGCGCTCGAAAGACTCTTGGCCACTGGCGTACTTCATGACGGGCTTCTCAAAGATCTTCCAAAGCTCGCTAAAGTCCTCACCAAGAGCAGCCGACAGGCAGGTCACGCAGTCAAGAGCGACCTCAATGACAAGCCAGTCGTACTCGGACGATTCCTCGAGGATCTCATCGTCCTCCTCACCGAGATCCTGCTGGCAAGCGTGACGCTTGGTCAGGATGGAGATGAGGTGCTGAGTGAGCTGAGGAACGACGTTGCCCTTTTCGTTGACAAGAATGGCGGGGCCAGTGAGCTTGAGAGTGGCGCCCAAGTCACGGAGGATGTCGGTAACGGTGCCACTGTTGAATTTTAGTCAGCTTTGATCCCCATTAAATGAAGAAACAGACAAAGCGTAAAGAATTTGATCAGTAACAGAATCGCGTTCACGTCAACCGCAATTTATGCGTCAGAGTGAGCTGGGTAATAACGAAGAGTTGTCATCCTTTCAAATGTTGGGGGGTTAAAGGAAAAATGCTCTTACCGGTCCATCTCGTCCTCGAGAATTTCGAGAGTAGCAGTCATGGCAGCTTGGCCAAGCTTGACGAGCTCTTCCGTGGGTTGGGTCTTGAGCGGGATACCAGGTTGCCACTTGGCCATACCGCGGCCCTCAGCCATGCCCCAAAGGCAGGCGTATGAGCGCCAGAGAGTGCCAATCGCAGACTTGCGAACGCCCTCGTACGCGTGGTGAACCATCTTCAAGACCATGTCGATGGTCTGCTCGAGGTAGGGCAGGTACTTCTCGCGGGTAGCGGTGATGACGTCGCCAATAACCTCAACAGCAATCTCCTTCTCCATGGCGACAGCAGTGACCGCGTTGAGGTCATCCCAGTCGTCTTCGTCCTCGTCATCCTCATCAATGACATCGTCGTCGTCATCGTCGTCACCAGCACTGGCGACCTTGACCTTCTGGCCGGCAATCGTAACTTCCTGGCCAATGAGGTCCTTGGCCTCCTCGCCAAGAGACAGGTCGAGGTCAGCCTCATCCTGCTCAAGGCACTTGATGAGGCCTTGGACGACACCGTTCAGGTACGGCTCAAAGTCTTCCTCGTAGACCTTGGCCATGGTGCTCCATAGGATGTAGCTGGTCTCACGCAGGCGAGGGTGGTCAAGGTTGAGAGCCTCTTCCGAAGCCGCCATCAGGTCATTGACGTAGTCCTTGAAGGGCTGGGGACCCACTGCACCAGCAATCTTGCCGATGGAGTCGCAGACGACGCCACGCAGGTCCAGCTCCTCCTGGCTGTTCTTGAGCTGAACATAGGGTCCAAGAGTCTGCATGGTGGAAACGAAGAAAGGAAGGAAGGCTCCGCCCGCGGCCGCGGCCACAGAGCCAACGGCACCGACAGAAGCAACCTGGGTCTTGTAGTCTTCGTGGTTGAAAAGCTGGTTGAATCTGGGCACAAGCTCAGTAACGTACTTGGCCGCGTCCTCCTCGTCGAGACCTTCGATCAGGGAGTCAATAGCGTTGCAGCTACCGCGGACAATCTCAAGGGCGCGCTCCTTCTCGGCACCCTGGGTCGCGCCGATGGCCATGTCGAGGTTCTTGACAAGGGCGGGAATGAGGCTGCTGTGCTCCTTGGCCATCTCCTCGGCCAAGTCATCGGCCAACCGAGCAACGCCGTTAAGCGCGGCCGCGCGGACCTTGACCTCGGGGTCTTCAAGAAGGCGGAGCGCAAGGGGAAGGATCTCGCCAAGCTGAGTAGCAATGAAGTCGGGGGCACCCTCGACACACATGCCAAGGGCGAGAATACCCGCGCGCCTGTAGTCGGGGTTGCTGTTGTTGACATAGTTGCCCATGGCGTGGAGAAGGGGAACAATGACCTGGTTAGGAGGCAGACTTTGAGAGAGCACATCGAGCAGGCCCAAGGCAGAGCGAGCAGGAGTGACTTCCTCGTCCTCGCTGGAGAGGTCGCCGAGTTCAGTCGAAATGTGGAGCGCGGTGAGGGTAAGCTTCTCGCCAAGCTTCTTGCCCTGGACCTTGAGCTTGCGGAAGCGGACGCACTGCATGAGGAACGCAAGGGCTTGCGAGCGGATGTCGTCATCGTAGTTGGTGTTGGCGCCGACCTGGTTCATAAAGTTGACCAAGTCCTCAAAGTGCTTGTTGAGGAGCGCCGACTCGCAGCCGAGCAGGGTCTGGAAGACCTCAAAGGCCTGCATAGATTGGTCCTCGGCACCAGCGTCAATGGTGGCCTGGAGCACCGCAACCATGTGGGGGAGAATCTCCTCAAAGAGCTTCAGGGAGTGCTCGTCCTCTTCCGGGTCCAGAAGCATGGCCACGCGGCTGAGAGCAAGCATGGTGTTGACGCGAACTTCCAAGCTCTCTTGGTCCTGGATGGTCTTGCTGAGGAGGGTGAAGAGCTCGGCAAAGTTTTCCGAGAACATATCACCCATGGTCTCAACCAAGGTGTAGATCATGAAGACGGCGACTTCGCGGTGGCGCACGAATTGGCTTGCCGCAGCCTGCTGCAGGGTCTGGGGGAGCTCCGTCCATTGTCCGTCCTCGAGGTCGATCTTGGCCATGGCGGCAATGACGCGGGCAGACGAGTGGCGCACCAGCGTGTTTTCCTCGTTCATGGTCGCCTCGAGCAGGCCATTGCGAATTTGAGGCTTTTGGTCTGCAGGGAAGTTGGCCCAGTGCTTTCCAACAAGCTTTCTCGCCTCGACAGCAGCAAGCTGGCGCAGAGGTTGGGAGGACTCGGTGGAGACGAGAATCTGGAGCAGAAGGGAGAGGGACTCGGGCGACTTGTAGTAGTCCCTGTTGAGAGCAGCGGTCGCGGCCTTGACGCGCTCGGTGTCGGCTTTTGCAAAGTCAGTAAAAGTGTGGGCGCGCGGGTACTCGGCGGCAGTAGACTTACGCTGCATCAAGCTCTCAAGGAGCTGGACAAACTGCTGGTGGTCCATTTTCGCGGTGATTGACCAGACCAGGCAGCAGAAACGAAAGGGGTATCACAAAAAATGAGAGAGGGTGTTGGAGGGCGCGAAGAAAAATAAGATGGAGCTGTGGGGAAGCGCCAACATTACTTTTTTCCATTTGTGAGGCGGTGGCAGAATTGGCAGGCAGGGATCAGCGCGTTTAGGCGGTGCCAGGTGGGCGGTGGCTCGAGTCGCGCGGCCGGCGGCCATGAAGTCCTCCATTGCGAAGTTCAATATGTACAGTCCATTATGGAACTGCTCGATTTTGTAATATTTTCTCCGAGGGATCTCGTTGACCGCACTAATGTAGCCAGGAGCGAAGATGACAATGCAAAAATTTCCTCCCTGAACTACCAAAATTGACATGGAGCTCAGTATTCTTCACCTGTCTGCATGTGTGGGAAATACTATCCCTTGCATACAACCGTAAATTTGAACCAACACAGCGCAGGATATATAAGCAAGCATTTTGTGAAGGCGTCCGCGAAGAGTCCGGATCAGAGACCCAGAGCCAGCTTCCAAAGTACTGGTTGCGACTGGAAACCACCGAATCTCGTCACAGGACTGCTGTGATATCGCCGACCTCCATACTAGTACGGCGATCAACATGGTCAGCGGTTGCGCCACGCACGTTTCTACAAACCAAGCACGTTTTCCCGGTGGCATATAAAATGTGCTGAAGGCGTGCGGGTATTTGTGCCGGCAGTTGTGCGAGTAAGCTTAAAAGTTGAGCAGGCTTTTTGGGTTGGTAGCATATATTCCGGATTGAACAATGCTCCTGGATACTCCGTGAGATGCTGTATCTGCCATGAGATGGTTTTGGAGGCAGTCCGAATAAGCTCATCTGGTCCTGGACCCGATTCCCCGAGCGGTGATGACTGCAGCTCGACGACGTAATTCCAACCGCAGTCCCGATTCTTGACCTCGTTCCGCCAGCCATCTCAATCGAGGGGGAATTTGCATTTCGTCTGACGATGTTTTGATGGACGGGGAATCGTCCATGTACTTCTCGGCGGCGCGTTGCTTGCAGGCGGCACCGTCGGAAACGTGCAGAGTGGGAAAACAAGCGTTGTCAGTGTATACCTGGGATGCTCGATATAAAAAGTCAACATGCGCAGTGGACGGGGGCGCGTAGAGGTGTAAAGTCATGCGAGGTGGTCATGTCGTCGACGTGTGTTGGCTGAATCGCCAACCCGCAGGCACGTCGCCCGAAAAGGTTTAGGCTGAGTCGCTCTTTCCGCCAGTACAGCAAACCAACTGAACGTCCCCTCCAAACATCCATTCTGCAGCTCAGGTCGTCGTGCCATATCTCGGGTCCATCTTCCTACCTCTTCTCCTTCACATCATATCCGCAGGCACCTTGCCATCTCCTTGATACCCACATCCTCAAGCCTCCGGACGCGTTCCACGACCAGCTTCACCCCCGACACCTCACGCTTCCTCCTCCGCCTTGCAGTCCTTCGCCCTCATGGCCACGGTAAGAACATTTGACTCTGACGCGCCCACCTTCTCCTTGTATCTTGCCTCGCTGACAATTCTCATCATACAGCAACCCCCAAACCAACCGCGCGCATACAATGCCGCATTCCTTCCCAATGGTGGTCCAGCCGCCAGCGGTCCCGTACCCGGCGCGGCTCCACTACTCCCCAACAATGGACGTGTGATACAAACGCAGAGCTCGAGGATTCTCTGTATTGCTGATGTGCGCGGTAAGCTCGCACCTGAGGGGTTTCAATTGCGCGGCAAAAAATTGCTGACAGCGCCACAGGCAACCTCAGGTCTCTGAACGAGCTGGCGGATCAGGCCAAAGCAGATGCTATAATCCACACTGGCGACTTTGGTTTCTACGATGAGCGCTCGCTCGACCGGATCGCGGAAAAGTTTGTTGCACCAGCATCATGATTGGGGTTTTCACTAACAACCTTGCGTCAGGACTCTCCGTCACGTTGCCCAGTACTCTCCGCTGCTGTCATCGGCCGTCAAGAACTCCATCGCACAAACGCCCGCATCGTCCCAGTCCTCCCTACGCGAACGCTATGTCCGTGAAGGTCTTAAGCTGTCCGAACTCCCCGACTTCCTCAACGGCACGTACAACCTGAAGGTTCCGGTCTACACCGTTTGGGGCGCGTGCGAAGATGTCCAGGTCCTTGAGAAGCTGCGCTCGGGAGAGTACAAGATCAACAATCTACACATCATTGACGAAGCACACTCACGCCTCGTGGAAGCCGGCGGCATCAAGCTTCGTCTATTGGGTTTGGGCGGCGCTGTCGTCATGCACAAGCTCTTCGACAATGGTGAAGGAAGGACCACCATTGCTGGTGGCCAAGGAACGATGTGGACCACCCTCCTCCAGATGGGTGAGCTTGTCGACACTGCGAACCGAGTTTACGACCCTACCGAGACACGCGTTTTCGTCACCCACGCCTCTCCGGCGCGCGAAGGCCTTCTGAACCAGCTCTCCGTCACTTTGAAATCCGATTTTTCGATCTCGGCTGGTCTCCACTTCCGCTACGGCAGCTCGTACAATGAGTTCAGTGTGAACCCCACCCTTGACCATTACCGTGGCAAGCTTGCTGCGTCTCGTGCCTCCTTCAACGACGTGTGGGAGACTGTCAAGGGCGAAGTTGAGCCTGCCGTCGCCGAGAATCCAAGCCAACAGGCACTTCTTAAGCTCGCCTTGGACGTTGTCGAGAAAATGCCCACCATTGCCAATGGTGGCAATCCCTTCGGCGGTCACGTCGGTCCTGCGACAGGCCAAATTGACGAGAGTGCATTCAAGAACATGTGGAACTTCAACTTGGCGGACGCCGCCTACGGCTGGCTCGTTCTGGACATTGACCAAGGAAGAATCGGCACGGAAATGCGCGCTCAAGGCTTCAACTTTGCTCACCGCGGTGGCAAGGTCAATCCTGCGCCTGCGGCAATTCCTCAGACCGGTGCCCCCGCGCAACCTGCTCAGGCTCCTGTCCCCCAAGTGGCCCAGCAAGCACGTCCAGCTCCCGCTGCTGCCAATGCCGCTCAACAGGCAAAACCGGCTGCGCAGCCCACTCGCTCCCCTGCGCCTGTCACCCCCAACGTCCCTATCAAGCCTGCGACACCCAAGCCCGCCGCAACTCCCAGCAACGCCAATACTCCGTCCACGCAGGCTGGAGAGAAGCAAGCTCCAACGGACTCGAAGCAAAACGGCACATCCACCTCGGAGAAGCCTGCCGAGTCCAGCACGCAGAAGCCCGAAACTAACACCCGGCCGCCAATCCACGGTCTCTACATTACGAACGCGGGCACTGAAGAGGATGCCAAGAACCTGCTTGCTGAGGAGGACAGGTCCAAGATCACTCGCATCGACAAGCCCAAAAACCCGACTGGCGGTATGACAGCTCACTTCGACCCATCAGAGGATCTGCAGGCCATTTTGAACCGCATGGATCCCGAACACACGAGCGGAAAGACCAACAAGCCTTTCGCACGCATCTTCAGGCGCCCCAACCAGAGCAGCTGGGTTTCCAAGGGTGGTGTTCAGGGCAGTGGCTACCGCAGCGGCGGTGCTAGTGACAGCGAAGGCGGTCGTGGACGTGGCGGCTTCCGCGGAGGTCGCGGTCGAGGAGGCGATAGGGGTCGCGGCCGTGGCCGTGGATTCAACAGAGATGGACCGACTGGCTCTTCTGCCGCGGCTCCCGCCGGCGGCGATTCGTAGAGAGATCGCCGCATGCCGATTTTGCAACCCTCTCGAGCTCCATGTTGAGCTCCTGTTTGCCTTTGATTCTGCTCCCCCTGGGCAGCCAGGCTGGCGCGTGCATGGGGTCTCAGTTGCGAGTATTCTGTTCAAGGTGATGGGCGCAGGAAGCTAGGATTGGACTTTTTCTTCCCCCCAGCTGGTCCATAGAGTAGCTCTTTTTCTGGCTTTTTTTCATGTGCCGGGACAGCTGGCAATTTCTTCGCGGGACTGGACGAGTTTTAGCGTGCAATGGCGGTTACGGTTGAAGGAAAAGAATATTCCCCCTGTACTGTAGTTGATGAAATGGAGGGTGTAGCTCTTGTGGATAAATATTTCAGAAGCGCAAGTGACATCATGAGCAAGAATGGAATTGAAGCATGGATCCCCCACCAGCCACACGGATGGAGGGTGCGGCCTGCGGGCCGGCGGCCGCTCCAGGAAGCTCGCGCCTCGCGCCTCACCCTCCATCCCGGCAGACCGACCTTGGCACAGACGCCGTCTGACGTACGGGTACCTACAGTCTTCCCGGTTGATCTCTCACCCTCATCATCCTCTAAAGAATAGCCGAACAATCCGACATCGACATCGCGACCTTATCATCAGTCCTGTCGTCTTCATTCCCCGCCGCCGCCGTCCGCAAGACCCTCGGAGTCGACCCGCCAGCCTACCACAGCCACCGCACAAAAGGCCGACACCGCAGTCATGGGGGGACGTTGGGGAGGCTGTTTGCGACTGGTCACATTGATGCTTGCCGCGCCTCTGGCTGTGGGAGCGCTCTCTGCAGACAGCGGGCTTACGCTCAAGCATGAGAAAGGACGATGCGCCATCAGAGGACATTGTGGTAGTCAGGGTTTCTTGAGCCCTCAGTTGCCCTGTCCGGATAATGGACGAGCAAACACCCCAGAAGCCGACGTGAGGGAAAAACTGGTTTCCATCTGTGGCGAACAGTGGAAGGACACAGACGTATGCTGTGAAGATGAGCAGGTGAGTTTCGCGCTGGAAAGAAACCCCAAGACAACAGCTAATACCCGGTACAGTTGGACGCACTTCAGTCCAATCTCAAACGCGCCGAGTCGCTCATCTCTTCGTGCCTGGCATGCAAGGACAACTTTTTCAATCTCTTTTGCACGTTTACCTGCTCACCGGACCAATCCCTCTTTATCAACGTGACGAAAACGCAGCCCAAGAGCGGAAAGCTTCTCGTTACCGAGTTGGATCATTTGGTTACAGAATCCTACGGCTCTGGGTTTTACGACAGTTGCAAGAACGTCAAGGTCGGCGCGACAAATGGAAATGCGATGGACCTGATCGGGGGTGGAGCCAAGAACTATACCCAAATGCTCAAGTTTCTGGGAGACAAGAAATTCCTTGGGAGCCCATTCCAGATGAACTTTCCAGTCCCAAGCTCGGACCGTTTCCCAGGTATGGAGCCAATGAACAAGAAGCCCAAGGCCTGTAACGACACGGATCCGAGCTACCGCTGTGCATGCGTCGATTGTCCTTCTGTGTGCCCGGCACTCCCAGAGGTCGAGGAAGCTCAGGAATGTAAAGTGGGCCTATTGCCCTGCCTTTCCTTTGCGGTCATCATCATATATTCGGTGTTTATTCTGCTTCTTATCACTGCCGTCACCGGACATGTAGCTGTCCAAAAACACCGGAAGAACAAGCAGGAGCGCATGCGCCTGCTCCAAGACATCGAGCCCAGGGACGACGATGACGAAGGCGACGTCGTACGCGCAGCTGGAATACTGGAGACTCCAACAAGAAGATATCACCTGAACAGTGTCTGCGACAGGCTTTTCAGCCGGATGGGATTCATTGCCGCGGAATTCCCAGCCATGACCATCTTCATTAGCGTCTTCATCGTGGGACTGCTTAGTCTCGGCTGGCTGAGGTTTGACGTCGAGCGAGATCCAGTGCGCCTCTGGGTCTCGCCCGATTCCGACGCAGCTCGAGAGAAGACGTTCTTCGATGACAACTTTGGGCCGTTTTACCGCGCCGAGCAAGCCTTTTTGGTAAACGAGACTGGCCCAGTCTTGAGCTACGACACCCTTGCTTGGTGGTTCGATGTCGAGAAACGCGTCCAGCGCCTGCTCGCGGATGGAGGCGTTACCTTTGACGACGTATGCTTCAAGCCTACCGGAGACGCCTGCGTTGTTCAATCCGTGACTGGCTATTTTGGTGGAGAGATCTCCAATCTTAAACGCGAAACCTGGGAA
Organism: Phyllosticta capitalensis; assembly: GCF_038381095.1. Lineage (NCBI taxonomy): Eukaryota > Fungi > Ascomycota > Dothideomycetes > Botryosphaeriales > Phyllostictaceae > Phyllosticta > Phyllosticta capitalensis. The sequence continues at coordinate 404,563 of NW_027117444.1, read as the reverse complement.
AAGCAGCTCCGAGACTGCACCGACTCACCTGTCGATTGTCTGCCAGACTTCCAGCAGCCGCTTAACCCCAATATGCTGCTTGGCGGCTGGAACAAGGACATACTGGAGGCCGAAGCTTTGATTGTAACATGGGTCGTCAACAACTACGCTGAAGGCACGGCAGAGCTCGAGAGGGCAGAAGTCTGGGAGGACAGCCTTACGAGCCAACTCCACGCCATCCAGTACGAGGCCAAAGAGCGTGGCTTGCGAGTATCTTTCAACACGGAGAGCAGCTTGGAAGAAGAGCTGAACAAGTCCACCAACACGGATGCCAAGATTGTGGTGGTGAGCTACATTATCATGTTCCTCTATGCCTCCTTGGCGCTCGGCTCCACGACCCTGACTGCGCGATCCATCTTGCACAACCCATCAAATGCTCTTGTGCAGTCAAAGTTCATGCTCGGTGTCGTCGGAATCCTCATCGTTCTCATGTCCGTATCTGCTTCGGTTGGTCTCTTTTCTGCTGCCGGCATCAAGGTTACCTTGATCATTGCAGAGGTCATTCCTTTCTTGGTCCTTGCCGTTGGTGTGGACAACATCTTCCTCATCGTCCATGAGTTTGAGCGAGTCAACCTCAGCCATGCAGAAGGCACTGTCTCGGAGAGGGCGGCAAAGGCACTGGGCCGGATGGGACCCAGCATTCTCCTCTCCGCGACCACCGAGACTGTCGCTTTTGCACTTGGTGCAGCTGTCGGCATGCCAGCAGTACGCAACTTTGCTGCGTACGCTGCTGGTGCCGTCTTTATCAACGCTCTTCTTCAAGTCACCATGTTTGTCTCGGTACTAGCTCTCAACCAACAAAGGGTGGAAGCGAGTCGTGCCGACTGTATCCCCTGCCTCCGCGTTGGAAGAGCTGATCCCGGACTGGTCATCAACGGTGTCGTCTATGGTACAGATGATGAGGGGACGCTTCAAAAGTACATCCGACGAGTCTACGCACCGGCACTGCTTGGAAAAAAGGCCAAGGTTGCCATCATCACGATCTTCCTTGGTCTCTTCACAACTGGGCTAGCCCTAATTCCAAAGATGGAGCTTGGTCTTGATCAGCGAATCGCCATCCCGAGTGATTCGTACTTGATCAACTACTTCAACGATCTGTACGACTACTTTGGCGTCGGGCCACCCGTCTACTTTGTCACGCAAGAGCTTAATGTTACAGAGCGCCAGCATCAGCAGGATCTCTGCGGACGATTCTCAACCTGCAATGAATTGTCCCTGGCCAACACCCTGGAGCAAGAAAGAAAGAGGCCCGATGTCTCCTATATCGCTGATGCCACTGCCAGTTGGATCGACGATTACTTCCTCTGGCTCAACCCCTCGTTGGATTCGTGCTGCGTCGACAAAAAAGGTCCTTTCGACGAGAAGCCCTGCTTTGCTGACCGCAATCCGCCCTGGAATCCTACCCTCAAGGGCATGCCGGAAGGACAAGAGTTTATCGACTATCTTCAGAGATGGATCAAGGCACCAACAACAGGAGAATGTCCTCTTGCCGGCAAGGCAGCCTACGGCAACGCCCTGGTCATTGACAACTCGAGTCTGACCATCCCGGCATCTCACTTCCGGACGTCACACACGCCTTTGCGCAGCCAAAAGGACTTCATCTCCGCCTACGCATCGGCTCGCCGCATAGCGTCGCAAATATCCGACCGCACAGGCGTCTCCGTCTTCCCCTACTCCAAATTTTACATCTTCTTCGACCAGTACGCCAGCATCGTGCGGCTGACGTGCGCCCTGGTCGGCTCTGCCCTCGCCATCATCTTCGTAGTCACCTCGATCCTGCTCGGCTCCATCGCCACCGGCCTCGTCGTGACAATCACAGTCATCATGACGGTCGTCGACATCGCGGGCACCATGGCCGTCGCCGGCGTCTCGCTCAACGCCGTGTCGCTCGTCAACCTCATCATCTGCGTCGGCATCGGCGTCGAGTTCTGCGCGCACATCGCCCGCGCCTTCACATTCCCCTCGGCCTCGCTCCTCGAACGCGCCCCCAAGGCCCGCTTCCGCGCCCGCGACGCCCGCGCCTGGGCCGCCCTCGTCAACGTCGGCGGCTCCGTCTTTAGCGGCATCACCATTACGAAGTTCCTTGGTGTTGCCGTCCTCGCCTTTACGCGGAGCAAGATCTTTGAGATTTACTACTTCCGCGTGTGGCTGGCCCTCGTCGTGTGGGCGGCGCTGCACGCGCTCGTCTTTTTGCCCGTGGCGTTGAGCTTGTTTGGTGGGCGAGGTGAGTAGTCCTGATCTCTCTCTCTCTCTCTCTCCTTTAGTCCCTCTCCTAATAATTGATGGCATGGCTAATTCGCGCTCTCGCAACAGGCTACCTAGACGCCGAGTCGGAAGGCGGCATCGAGCAAGACTTGCGCGGGCGGCGCTACCCGGGCGGCTTGTACGCTGCGGCCGACGACGAGGATTACGATTCGGAGGACTTGTGATGTGCACGATGCGTTGAGGTGCTGCTGCTGCTGCTGCTGCTGCTGCTGCTGCAGAATCTGTTCGCTGCTCGCTCGCGAGTCCGGCTTTATTAGATTATTTGGCGGGTTTTGGAAAGACAATGGCATGCATGCATTACGGATTAGCCGGCCAGCCTTGGGTTGTGAGACGGAGAGCTTTTGACAATACACTTCTTTTCTTTTCGTGGCTTTGCTTGAGTGCTTGGGTGGTGTGATGTTTGCCTCCATTGGGGTTTTGGTGATACTGGACGACGGCTGACCTCTTGTCTTTGTGTCTTGCTTGGCGACATAGGTAAGTGAGTGCTGCATGAGCGGTGCAGCCAGTGCAGTGCCTGTCGGGTGCACTTCTAAAACCTTCTGTGCAGACCCCCACACGCATCCATGGCCCACCTATGCCTCGCGCCATCCAGCCATGACCACGTCTATTCTAATTGTCCGCCATCTCTTGTCGTGAAGCAGAGAGCCGTGCTTGGCTGAAGCGGAAGGCATCGTCCTTGCGACGCAGTGTAGGAATCTGTTGGGAGCGAGCATGGCGGGCTGGAGCTGAGCGTTTGGATGGATGATTTTGGTGGCTAGTGAGTGAGTATCAAAGAGGTGCGTTGAGGCGGAAAAGGAGGTGGTGATGGGTTGTCGCTGAGGTGTTGCGCGGTGGCAAGTGTGTTGGCACTGAGGCATCAAGCAGGCGGGAAGCCAGAGGCCGGCCGTTGAGGGGAGAAGCAGCGCAAAGAAAACTCAACACCAAGACCCAAGGTCGCTGGTCGATCTGCGCTTGAGATGCTGGGTGGTGGCGAAAAGAAAGTGGTGGTGGGAGGAAGGAGAAGGGGGCCAGCTGCCGTGCGCGTGGCAGGTGATTGCCGGGCGACGAATAAGTAGCTCAACACCATGACTGACCGTTGTGAGCTCGGTCGGATGGGAAAGTACTGCTGCGACCCTGAGCGCTTCGTGTGGTTGTCGGCGCTGTCGCGCAGAGTCCACCAAGTGATGGCTCGGTGTCGAGGTTGGCGGCTTCCAGGCCACGGAAGACGTGCTCAGGAGGGCGCAATGCAAACTCAACACCACGCTCGCTCGATACACACTCCCATGAAAGCCACAGCAATGGCGACAATCACCTCAATCGCCATCACCACCAATGCCGCAACCTCGAACCCATCCATCAGTCGGCCAGATATAAACCCAAACCGCCACTCCACTCTCAATGCCCCTTCCCGCGCCGGCCTTAAGCTGGGATAACCCGAGCCCGCTGGCGTAGTTGGAAGGGGCCGGTCGCAGATAACTGGGTATAGGTAAAGAGTTCGATCCCAGCCTGCACCATTGGACGTAGTTGTAATTATACTGTACTCTATAAATCCTTTGGGATTTTGATATATCCTGCGGTCTACGAGCCGCGGGTGAAGTTTTGCTCTTTTGTACTCTGCCCTCTGCCCCCTTTCTTCCCATCCTGCTTCTCTTCTGATTCTTTTATGGTTGTTGGTGTGGTGTTAGTGGCTTTTTACCTTGTGCTTGATTGAGCCCGCTTGACGACGGCCGGTAGAGACTGGCTCATCACCGCCTATTCGACCTTCACTGATTGGTCCACTTCGACTAATGACTTCTCCTCTCTGCTTCAGCTCACCAGGTTTGCCGTATATCGTACTCTCCAAACCACGGAACGCTGAAGAAGTGTAAAGTGGAAGAAGACGAGCCCATCGGCTCTGCGACGACAATGCCAGCAAGAGCTGATCATCGATATCACTGGCCGCGTTCGCGCCGACAGACCTCCCATGCCTCTCTTGAAGACTTCGAAAATTGAGTGTCGTCTGTTGGCTTCGTAGCTGCTGCCATTTTGCTGTCACTTGCACGCGAGGCACTGGTGGGGCGGTGCAGAGGCTGAGGAAGGAGTGACCAGACGGGCGAGCAGGACTACGTCTTCGCGACCTGGCCAGTGTTATCGGTTTGCCGCCTACTCAGCCCAGCGAGTGACAGTCGAGAGGCGAGCAGAAATTACTGTGGGCTTCTGCACTAGGTGCTTCAGGTAGGAAGTCTAGACGGTTTGGCGTGATTGACAAGTTCACGGTTTGATTGCTCCTTAAGTTTCCTGTCATGGTCGACTCGGATACTTTTCCCCCTGGAGTACATATGCGGTGAGAAGAAGCTACTCTACGGATACTTTCCAACACAAGTGCTGCTTTTTGTCTTATTCGCGTGCCTCCACATCCCTCACGCCGCAACAGTCTCCTCATACTTGGCGATAATCATATCAAAAAGCCTCAGATCCTGCATCGCATCCTCAGGCGTCGTCTTGATTGGCCTACCCTTAGCAAAACACGCGTGCATCTCCTGCAGCTCCGCCGTATACGCATCCTCATACGAGCTCAGCAGCTCCCTCGTGACAAACTCGCCGTGCTCGTTGACCTCGGACACGCGCACATTGATGGGCAGGCCCTTGACGTACGGCGAGTCGTAGTGGATCGACACGCGCTTGTGCTGGCCGTATACGGCCAAGTGCGCGTCGAACTCTGGCACCGCGTCGATGCCGCTTTCGTACGTGACGGCAAACGGCAAACCGGCACCGCTGCGGTTCTTGAAGTTGAGGATGGCCGAGTAGAAGAGCCCGTTGGCCGACACGCCGCCGACCGACTCGGGAAACCCTAGCACCTCGCGCATCAGCGAAATGTCGTGCGAGCCCAGCGAGCCCAGGAAGCGCCAGAGGGTGCGGCGCTCCGGCGTCGACGGCTTGCCGCCAAAGGCCTCGGCGAACAGCGCGCCCAGCATCTCGTCGCGCTCCGCGCCGGCGCTGGAAGGAATGTCGTCCGTGTTCTTGACCTGGAAGGTGCCCGATTGGTCGACGAACGACTTGTTTGGGCCTGAAAAGTCGCGTACACGCGCATACAGGATTTGGTCGATGCTGGCGACTTCGCGCTTGAAGGCTTGCAGAAAGGAGGGCGCGTAGCGCCTCATGTACCCAACGAAAACCCGGGAGCCGCCAGCAGCGTGGTTGGCGTCGACGATGCGCTGGGCGGATGGCACAGAGAGCGCGAGCGGCTTTTCGATGAAGACTTTCTTGCCCGCTTTAAGTGCAGCGATGACGTATAGCTCGTGGAATTCGTCGGATGTGAGGACGAAGACGAGGTCAACGGCTGGGTCATTGATGACCTCGTACGCATTGGTAGTTGCTTTGGGAATGTGGAATTTGGCTGCGCAGTGCTCGGCGTTCTTTTTGGAAATGTCGCAAATGGCCTCGATGGTGTAGAGATGGGAAAGGAGACTGAGCGCGGGCAGATGGATCACCTGTGTGACCTCGCCAGCACCGATGAGTCCAACGCGAAGCTTTTGAGAAGCCATTGGATCCAATTGATGCCCTTCGAGCTTGTTTGTGTTTGCGGTTCAGCGGGCGATGTAGTGTCAGAGTCGAGCTAAGGTTGCCGATGACGTCTAAGTTGACCCCGCGGTGGGGCAGCTTCGGCCAGTTCCGCCCGAAGATTCAGGCAACAAACGGCCAGCATGCAACTGCATTTGCTTCCTGCCTTCGATGTTATCTTGAAGAGATTCTTTATGAAAAATCAAACCCCAGATTGAGCAACTATTGTCCAGCTAGTCGTCATACATGTCATTGTTTTCCTTGGTGGTGTTGGACTTTGCTGCGTCGTTCATGACCAGATTGAAGGCTCATCTTGTATGATGGCTCTACCTTTGTCGATTTTTGCTCTTACTTCTTCAGAGATCATGTTTCCTTTTTTTGACTCTACCTCTATCCTTGGCCATGTGACTGTAACACAAATGGAAGGACTTAGGGATTTGTGCCATCAAACAAGGAAGGAACGCATGGTTTTTGATTTTCTGTCGACGGATGGGAGAAGGAAGCCATGAATGATTCTTGAAAGAAAGGCTGTGAGAGACATTGAAGTAGACATACTAGACCGAAGGTTGTAACGGCAGAATTCACTAAGAACTAGTCAGCCAACAATTTCACAATGTGCAGTCTCGAGTGGCCATGGGAGGAGAGTCAAAGAAGTGACCAAGAGCGACATGACTACAGCAAACGATAGTTTTCTGCCAGACACGAGAACGATGGAAAAGTCAGCAATACGATTATTCCCAGATCCCTACTTACTTGACGTCTGCAGGTCCGGAGGGAATCAACGGCTCAACGCTCGCAAGATTGACCACCAGTGAAAAGGAGATCCGTGATGCGCGCATGTATGGCTCGCAGTTGACCGGAAAAGGAAAGAGGGCACCCCTTGGGAGCCAACAATGACGTGCTCTCAGCAGTGGGGGTATTACCCCATTCGGCCCCTTGCTCGGCATGCCGACCACCAACCGAGGATGCATCAAGGTTGATAACCAACAAGAGGAAAAACACCACTGCAACGGCTCCCCAAAGATTCCGGCGGCGGTCTTAGCAACTGCCTTTCGTCGCAATATCTCCAGCACCTCGCCCAGCCAGCCAGCCATGCCGCCGCCCATCAACTACGTCGCCTACGTCGACGCTCGCCTCGGCGTCGCACGTGTCGGTCATCTCGATTTCGAGTCCGACTCCATCACGCCTCTGACGTTCAAGTCTGGCACGTCCGTAGCGAGCCTATACCAGGTGATTGAGGCGGGCGACGAGCACATCGCCGCACCTGGGGTTGGCGGCGGCACAAGCGAGGATGATGGCCCCGCGGCGTTTCCTGCCTCAAGCGTCAAGCTGCTGCCCCCGCTCGCTGGCCGCGACGTGCTGGCCGTTGGCAAGAACTACTCAGAGCACGCGGCCGAGTTCAACAGGTCCGGATACGACAGTTCGGACAAGGTCGACCAGCCGACGCATCCCGTCATCTTCACCAAGCGCGCGACTTCGATCATTGCGCATGGCGACGAGATTTATGCGCATCCCGAATTCACTCAATCGTTGGACTATGAGGGCGAGCTGGGCCTCATCATAGGACGGTCTAGGTCTGGAAAGTCTGCGTTCAGAGTTAGCGAGGAAGAGGCTTGGGACCATGTCTGGGGATTTACCATCATCAACGACGTGACTGCCCGCGAAAGGCAGAGAGATCACAAGCAATTCTTCGTCGGCAAATCGGCGGATACGACTTGTCCAATGGTATTTGACCCCCAATCGCAAGACTGCAAAGTTAGGTCTGATGAAGAGATAAAAGGGACCTGTAGCTGTTGCCAAAGAACACCTTCCAGGAGTCCTGCGTGTCCAGACTTTTGTGAATGGCGAGCCAAGGCAAGATGCAACAACAGAAGATCTCATCTTCTCGATTCCATTCTTGATCAAGACAATTTCTGAAGGCATGACGATCCATCCAGGAGATGTCATCGCCACTGGAACCCCAGCTGGTGTTGGAATCGGCATGAAACCTCCCGTCTTCCTTAAAGCCGGGGACGAGATTGCCATCTCTATCACAGGCTTGGGGACCCTTCGAAACAGTGTAACCGACTCAACTGCAGCGAAGGTTGTCAATTCCTTCTCAACAATGGCTCGATCGGGGCACAACATCGAAGCGCGGGGAGAATGCCTGGCCATGTGCAACGGGAGACGACTTTACTGGAGAGGCCTTGGTCAAAGAGGCGCTGAGAGAATCGTGTTCCTCCATGACCTGGGCGCGACGTCCGATAGCTGGATGCCTCTGATCAAATTGGGTTCTCTGGAAGACACCCACTCGCTGATCGTTTTCGACTTTGAAGGGCACGGTCTCTCTCCGACCGAGCCACTCGACGTTCTCAGCCTCGAATCCTTCAGTGAAGATCTCAAGGGAGTCCTTTGGTACGCAGATGTTTCTGAGGCCACACTCGTTGCTCACGGGATGGGCTGTCTGGTTGCCCTCACCTTTGTTCGCATGTTCCCGAAATTGGCAATCAAGCTCATCTTGATAAATCCGCCACCTCTACCGCTCCCAGCAGCATATCGAGCACATGCACGAGCTCGATCGTGGTTGGCGAGGACAAGGAGCTTGTTGCATGTTGCAGAGGAAGTAGCCTCATCAGAGATTTCTGAGTACACCAGCAAGAATAGCCCGCTGGCTGTCACCGCGCTGAACCTTTCGATCCGTGGGCAAGATACTGAGGGCTACGCAAAAGCTTGCACTGCCATCGCCGATACAGACGAGACGTTGGACATCCTTAGCACCGCTCCAACTGCAGTCATTGTTGGTGGAGCGATTGAGCCGGAGCCATCAAGGCTGGATCCGAAAGACATCCCACATATTCGTCACTTCCAACTGCCAAATGTCGGACAGTGGGCTGTGTTTGAAGATCCTGTTGGTCTTGCACGCGCTGTCAAGGGGCTCCTGTAGTTTGCCGTTACCTGTCTTGCCAAATAATTCTTACCCTAGATTTTTGACCCTGCATTCTTCGCAAGGATACTGCACTGGCGTTGAAGTGCAGCAATTTACTTTACATCTGCGTCAGCAAGAGACTGTGGCTGGGGTCGACGTGGCATGCTTCCAAAATTAAGTGCATGTACCGTTTCTCATGTAAACGTGTCAGCTACTTCTGACATTTCTCAAGATGCCAATACGATTGACCGTTGCATAGTATCAGTCCAGCTCGCGATTGGTAGAGGTAGACCATTTCGTTTTGTCGGAGATTGCGACTTTTGGATGGCGCTCGGAATATCGGGGCTTTCAGTCACTTGCGGGCCTGAGAGTAGATGAGATTTTGCTTTTGAGTCGATTGCGCAAGCTGCCCCCAGCTCGAAATATTTCGCAATAGAATCGTAAAATCTTGTCCAAAACTTTCCAAGTCCGATCCGCGTTAACTCCTGGAGTTGTGGAGAGGTCATCAGGTTTCTTGTGGCAATCCGCTCGGTCGAGGGTCGGTCTCAGTGCGGAAACAAGAAATATGCAAGTGTTAGGAGTCGGCAGGCAGGCGATAAGTTTTTCAGGCTGGAGTGTCTACCAAAAGGAAATCGAGGCAAGTGAGACATGTCTTTGGGTCGCACATGTCGCGCGCGTGCATTCGATCTGCAAAGCCGCAGAACACTGCCATCCAAATTTCTGAGAGGACCCGACTCGTGAGTCGTGAGGATCTCCCCCTGCAGTGTCTGCCATGCTGTGAGACATCGGCAACGTGATGTGCGGCGCTACCCGATGCCAGTACCCAAGTTTCCTAATAGGCTCGGCCGAGAGCCTAGTTGCGAGGCCTTTTTTTGATAGATATCAAAGACAAAACACGAGAAAGGAAACGGCGGCAAGCAGAAAATGCCGAACAGCGGCACTGTTGAGTACGAGATCTTGAGAATCCCGGTGCTACGAAGCATTGCAGGAGGCTGAGGTCATAAGGAATGGGCTGAAAGAGTGAAGTTGCACAAGCCGTGGAAGTGGTTTTTCTTGAGCCCATTGCACGTGGATCCAAAGCCTTTCAGCGGCCAAGCCACGGAGTACACGGGAGATTTGGATAAATGACTTGCTGACGACGTGGCGTACGCGTTGCTATGGGGGAGTGTTGTAGATGTTGTGAGTAGAGAAATGTTGAGTCGGCTTCATGTCGTTTATGCGCAAGTCTCTTGGAGCAAGCACGAGATATCTTTCCTGTCCGGGGCATGACCTGAGAAACGACGGAGAGCACCCAAAGCCAGACAAGACACGCGGACAGACATCAAGGCCACATGCGCGCATGCACCGGAAAAGAAATTCTGCGTTCCAAAGTTCTGGGAGAGACCCAGCAAGCGCTTGTACGACTAGGCTGCATGGCGAAGGCGGGTTTTCGGGTGGCGGGCCAATGGTGGATGTCAGGCGAGAGAGGGCGTATGCAGACAGGTGACGGCATGAAAGTGAGATGCAGAAAGAAGAAACAAGGCAAGAAATAACAATCAATGGCGGTGGGGAAGAATTGATGGAACAGGTGAGAGGCTGGAGCAAGAGGTAGGTGGTAGCATTAAGGCTCTGCTGAATAAGCGTGCAAGCGGCTTGGCGCGTCCTGTCCGTTCAGACGGCTGCTCGGCGGCTCGGCCTTTTTCACACCTCATCCCGACAGGCATTGGGATAGGCCCCGGCTCTCTCCTCTGCATCTGCTTTGCATCTTCCCAGATTTTGACAGGAACGCCTCGTCTCGCGTTCTGGGCGCTTGAATTCCCCCTCTTTGCCTGTGGATCCGCCAGCGGACTGCTTTCGCTAACCCCTGACGACCCCCGACTCAGATGGCCAGCTAGAATTTCCATCTTTTGCTTCTGCGCCGCCCAATTGGCCCCAATCGCGATCACCCCATGCCATTCGCTGGCCGTCTGGACAAGTCAGCGCGAGCCCCTCTGCTCAATCCCTTTCTCGGCATGGTCGTATCCAACTCGAATCTCAAACGGGGCAGATGAAAGACATTGCATTCCTTCAGCTGCCCATGTCCTGAACCCATGGGTCTGGCTGCAGGATTGCGGCGAGTCGAAGGGTCGAGCGCTTCATCGGTACCACCGTCAGGCCGGCTGGCATACGCATGGCACGAGGTTACCACATACAAGTGGCACGATCCATGATGCACGCACTCGACGCACGTCTTGAGGAATGTCTCCCGTCTGTAGGTATGCGTCTTATCAGCCTAAGCCCATTGAGCTTATGCTTATGTCATGAGCTTGACCCCTCTCTAATTTTGCGCCTCTTGCTGATGTTCTGACGCCTGGAGTGTGGTGGTGAGGTGATGAGGTTGTGGCTGGCCATCAAAAGCATAGCTGGGGAGCCTGACGGCTGTGCCGTTCTCACTGTGCGCCCACTCTTTCTCTTGTGGGGTTCGATGGGTTTCTCCACAGTATGCACAGCCTTGTATGGGCTGCTCGCTAGGCATCACGGTTGAGTTCACCCGTTTGCCAATCTATACGTACTGCGGTGGAGGAACACTCTCCAGATAACCGCTAGAGCCATTGGCTTGCGCGTACAGCGCACTGTCAACTGATCACAGAACTAGCCAAGAGGAAATTGGAAATCTTCTGACGACTGATTTAGTGGACTAACAATGTAAAATTCGAAGCGAAAGGATCAAATAAGCATGTTTTCCGGCTTGGGCGGATTTCCTGCATCTGAACGAGCGGCAGGAAATGCCTGTTTTTGGCCCCAACCAACTACCATTCGGAGACAAGCAGCTGTACCGTTTGAGCCTGATCAGCACCCACGACATGGTTTTGATTAATACTGGGCCTTCAACTGCTGCCGCCATGCCGGACTCGTTCCGCGTATCCATGCTGTCTCAATTCGGCCTGTGTCCCGGTGGTGCAGCTCGTTCCGAACATCAAGCACGGTCTCAACAACTGCATTCACCGCTCGACTATTTCTAGTTTTGGCCAAGGATATGACATGGCTTCAACGCGACCAACCAGGATAGGTAGTGCACTTGCAGGAAGCGTGGCGCGGACCGCAGCAAACTTTCATGTCATCGGTGTCGCGGAGGAAGAAGCCGTTCCGGATGTTGGCCAAGCCTTCATGATCTCATCTACGTATCCGCAGGTCATGGAAAAAATATTCCTGGAAATCGCCGGCGAGCTTAGGGCTATCGGCCTGGTGCATGGTGGTTTAAATGCTGCCGCCAGCCCTTCGTGCGGATCCCTTTGGCACCATCACGCGGCTCCTGATTCAACCTTCACGCAACTACCCCGTGGGCTTGTCCTTTCCATTTCCTCCTATTCTTCGAGCATTGGATCCGCCCCAGTGTCTCAAAGCCGACAGGAGGCCTCGCCATGAAGATTTCCAGCTGGTTTTTCTTGCTCGGCCTGGTTGAAGGTCGGGCACTGATCTCCTACAATGGCGAGTGTGGAGCATCAAATGGTTTAACATGCATGTCGAGTATATTCGGAAACTGTTGTTCAAAGGATGGCACGTGTGGCGCGTCCTCCCGTCATTGCGGAGACGGCTGCCAATCAGACTTCGGCATTTGCACCTCAATGAAATATTCCAACGCTACATCCCAGGACGGTACTTGTGGAGGGTCATCAATGGGCTTCCATTGTAAGGGATCTGTGTTTGGAGAGTGCTGTAGTCAGTATGGCTACTGCGGAAATTCGAGCGCCTACTGCGACGATGGTTGCGACTCGAAATACGGTTCATGCAGTCCGACCAAGCGAAGCCCGGCTCTGCAAGAGAGAGCGACCCCTGTTGGAAACGCCACAACAGAAGGGATAGACCTCTCCATCTCTCTCGGACTCTCCATCGGATTGGGCGGCGGCGGCGCCACCACAACGGCCACGGCTACGGCCTCTGCTTCGGCTTCAGCTTCGCCAACATCATCATGTGTTCCTTGCGAAGGCCAACCTGGAAGCGACCCTGATTCTTACTGTGGATACGACATCAACACCGACTACTACTCTTTCGTCCCAAAGACGTGCCGGACTGTCGAATACACCTTTGTGGTCGGCAACACCACTATCTCCCCTGATGGAGTACCTCGCATTGGCCTCGTCATCAACGGATCTATGCCAGGACCTACGATTGAGGCGAACTGGGGAGACACGGTCAAGGTGCATGTCATCAACCAGATGGAAAACAACGGCACAAGTAAGTCCCAAAAATGCACGCAGCTGATCTCGGTAGCTAAGAGTGACCAGGTATCCACTTCCACGGAATCCGTCAAAATGGAACGAACGAGTACGATGGAGTCCCGTCTCTTACCCAGTGCCCGATTGCTCCTGGCGAGAGCTTCACGTACGAGTGGCTTGCAGAGTCTTACGGAACTAGCTGGTACCACTCTCATTTCTCTCTCCAGGCTTGGGAGGGAGTACTTGGCGCCATTGTCATCCATGGACCTTCCAGTGGCGACTACGACGTGGATGCCGGCCCAATCGTGCTGCAGGACTGGAGCCACTTGACCATCAACCAGCAGTACGACATTGCGGAAGACGCCACCCCAGGCGACGATGGTGGAGCTCGTGTTCTTGACAATGGTCTGATCAACGGCATGAACACCTGGGGACCTGACGGTTCGAGCAACCAGACTGGACAACGCTGGCAGATGGACGTGACCCAGGGAACTTCTTACCGTCTCAGGGTCATCAACGTGGCCATCCAGTCGACTTTCAAGTTTCACATCGATGGTGAGCCCTGGTTTTCGAAAATCTGATGAGCTTGGCTAATTTTTACAAGGCCACAAATTCACGGTCATCTCCACCGATTTCACTCCTATTGAGCCGTACGAGACTGATATCTTGAACATCAACTCTGGTATGTCTGACTTCAATCGAGCTTCAATATGACTAACCCCTCAAAGGCCAGAGATATGACTTGATTGTCACCGCAGACCAAGAGGTTGGAAGCTACTGGATGCGTTCAGACAACCAAAATGCCTGCGCAGGCATCAGACAATCCACCGACATCAAGGCCGTCTTCCAATACTCGGGAGCTTCTGGAACCCCTACTTCCACCGCGTACAACTACACTTCCGAATGTCGTGACGAGGATCCGGCGCTGCACACGCCCATCGTCACCCGCGATGCTTCCGGCGCCGACTTTACTTATGACGCCGACATCAACATCTCCAACTCGAGCAACATCTACAGATGGCTCGTTTCCGGCACTACCTTCGTGGCCCACTGGGGCGACCCAACTCTCAAGGGCATCGTGGACAATGGAAGCCCTCCTGACTACTCTGGCAACCTCCTGTTCGAAGCACCCACCGCTGGTGAATGGGTCTACGTCGTCATCCAATCAGGAATTGCGCTACCCCACCCCATCCATTTGCACGGTGAGTTTCTCCGATGTCTTTGGAAACCCCTTACTGATATTTCGTAGGACATGACTTCCTGGTCCTCGCACAAGGCAACGACACCTACGACAGCTCCATACCTCTCAACACCGTCAACCCCTCCCGCAGAGACACCGTCTTGATGCCGGGTCTCGGTTATGTCGTCATCGCCTGGGAGGTTGACAACCCCGGTGTCTGGTTGATCCACTGCCACACAGGTATGACATCCAAGTCAATTTTAGAATCCATTTGCTAATCCCTATTTTGCAGGCTGGCATCTGGCTATGGGTTTCGCAGCACAGGTCGTCGAACTCCAGGACCAGATCAAGAGCACCGTCGACAACAGGGAGGGTCTCGACGACACTTGCTCGGCCTGGAACACCTACCAGCAGACCTACAACGTCGAGCAAGACGACTCTGGCGTGTAGAGATGATTATGACGTGATGATATGTTTATGTGGGGCTGCTTGTTAGATATTTCTACTGATATCCTGATCCTCGAGGGCGTCGCGATACACCGTCGTCTTTAGAAAGACTGCCTCTTGGACTGTCTATAGTTGCGCTCTTGCCGCATAGTAAAAATTTAATTAATGGTGTATCAAACCTGTGCTTCCCATGTTTTTGAGCCTTGAGTATCGTGCACAAGCGTGAGATTTCCATTTCTTTGGACAGCTCGACAGAATTTCCTAAAGGGGTATCGCGTAAAGCCCCTGTAGATTGCCAAGATCAGCATGACTCGCCGACCTTCCTCCAACACCTCCAGCACCACTTTTCGGCCCAAAAACAACCACCACCGCCCCCTTCAACAGAGACTGGAGGCCAAATCTCCTTTGCCTTGAAACCCTCCCAACACTCTCTCCTGCCACGGCATGTCGGACATTTAAAACAGGCAGCATCTTCTTCCCGTCGGCCCCGGTCTCTTCCCCATCCTCCATCCTCGACAATGGAGAGCTCAACGCACCTCCGCACAACGTCCAACGGCTCCGCCGAAGCTCAATCCGGGGCAATCCCCCTCATAGACATTTCTCGCACGCCCTCGCCGTACCCGCGCGCCCGCAGCGCTGCCCAGTCTGAAGACGAAGACGACGACTACGAGCCCGCCGCGTCGCTGGTCCGGCCGTTGGTCGCGGCGGATGGAGGGAACGAAGGCAGGACGTGGCAGAGGATCGCGCGCAATGGCGGGCTGGGCAAGTTCTTCTTCGGAACTTGGGTGGGCTGGCAGGTGTACGTGGGCTTGCTGGTCTTTTGGGTCGCAGGCACCTCGTTCTACCTGTTGTTGATGAATCGCTTCATACTTTTGAGTGAGTGTTGCCCGTGTTGCTTTCAGACGTGTAGCTGACGAGTATCTGTAGCCGGAGTGTACAAGTGCGCACACCTGAGAATCTGGATGCAAAGACGACGCGCTGACCCGCCGGCAGATTTCCCTACCCCTTGACCATGACTTGGATACAGCTCGTTCTGGAACACATAATCCTCCTGGGTTTCGCAGCATTCACCCGACTCCTCGCGAGACAATTCCAGATTCTGGGTCTGGGAGCAGTTGTCGCACCGTCGACGCCGCTGTCGGCTGCCGGCTCGGGATACAGGACGACGGCCAAGGGCCACGGATTGCTCGCCGGCTTGCTGAGGTGGATATCCGGAGGCACCGGCGGCATCGCCGGAGGCGGTCTGTTTGAGTTCGAATGGGCGACTGCCAAAAAGGTGCTACCGCTGGCGGTCGTGTACATGGCAAAGGTGGTTTTGAGTAACATATCGTTCGCGTAAGTCGCTCCCGCTGCTGCTGCTGTTCGAGACATGCATGCTGAAATCGCCGGACGAACACCAGATATGCCGCGCAGGAGACGTACACGCTCGCCCGCATCGGCGTGGTACCCATCTCATTGATCCTTGCCTCGACGTCGTCGCGCTCGTCGCTTTCCGCAAACTCGGTCCCGACGCTCTCGTCCGCCCTGACGGCGGCCTTCAGCCTTCTCGTTGCTTGCATCCGCTCCGGCGTTCGTGTCACCTGGGAGAGCATCCTGGCCGGCGTCTTCTCCTCCCTCTTCGTTGCCGTGTACCCGATCATGCTCCTGCGAACATATCGGATGCTCGTCAACGACATGGTTCCCCAAGGAGACGTGCTTACCGGATTCCCCTCTGCGGAGAGCGGCGCAGACGAGGCTTCGTCAGTCACGCGCGAAGAGACTCGCGCGTACTGGCGCACGTTGCACTACACGTCCATCCTGACGCTCATCCTTCTCTCTCCGATTGTCCTCTTTTCCGGCGAACTGTCCAACATCCACCACAACTGCTACTTCCTCGACGTGCCCTTCTTCTGGTTCCTGACGCTCTGCGGCGGCATTGGCGCGTGGGCCGTCTTCACTAGCACACTTCTGCTGACCAAGGCAACGAGTCCGTTGACCGTCAACTTCATTTCCGTGCCAAGGGGCGGCTTCGAGCTCATGTGTCTGAACCACTTCAAGCTGCCCGTTCACAGCTGGCTGGGCGTGGGCTTTTGCTGGGTCGCCAGCGGCTGGTTTCTGATTGCACGGAGGGACGAGGGGAGGACACTGGACAGGATGAGGCTCGAAGGACGGTGATAGTAGTGCTGATTCCTATACCAAAAAAGAAGAACCTATTCTTGAAGCCCACCAACAAAACCAAACAACCAACCAATCAATGCCATCAATGCAGCCAATGTCCGAACCTCAAGCCTTAAAACCCCCCAATCTACCTGTCCTTCTCCCTTCAATTCTTCCAATCCAGCCTCCCCCACTGCAGCGTAAAAGCAATAAGAACAACGGGCAAAACGCTCACAATCTCGCCCAGCCCCGCAAACTCGGGCGGGATACTGACATTCTTAGTGGACAGCGCGCCCGCGGCCAGCAAGATGGCGAGCACGTTGTACACGACGGCCCAAGTGAAGTTGAACAGGATGCGCTGGACGGCGCGGCGCGAGATGGCGAGGGCCGTCAGCACGCCGCACAGGTCGCCGCGCAGCAGGACGATGCTGGCAGACGATGTCGCGATGTCCGATGTTGTGGAGGAAGTCGACCCGAGCGCGCACCCCACCACAACGCTCACGTCTGCTTGCGTCAGGGCCACGGCGTCGTTGGTCCCGTCGCCGACGAAGCCGACGATGGCGCCGCGCCGCTTTTTGCTGGCGCCGTGGTGCTTCTCAGATGTTTCCGCGTGGTCCGAGTGATCGTGGCCGTGGTCTTCGTGTGCTTCGTGGTCGTGATCGTGTTCATCGTGGCCATCATGGTCGTGATGCGGCGCGCCACTGGCCGCCACGCTTCCTCCCTCCTCCTGCAGCCGCGCAACATAGGCCTGTTTGCCCGCCGGACTGCACCTGGCCAGCGCCTGGCTGGCGGGGATGCCGAGGATCTGGGCCACGCGACTGACGGCACGCGCGTCGTCGCCGCTGAGAATGTGGACGGCGACGCCCTGTTTGCGCAGCGAGGAGACGACGTGCGGCGCCTCGGGACGGAGCACGTCGGTGAGGGCGAAGAGGGCGACAAGTGAACCGTCGAGTGTGACACCGAAGAAAGAGGACTCGAGGTCGCCAGCAAGATTGGTGGAGGATGGATCTGTGGCTTTGGATGGCGACGGTAGACTGGCCTTGAATGATTTCACTTGCGCCGTGTCCTCTAGGCCCAGGAAGGAGAGGTTGCCTGCGCGAACGACGAGGTCCTTCTCGTCGGCCTTGACTCTGCCTTCGATTCCTCCGCCAACAATGACGACGGAGCTGTCGTATGCAGTGCCAGTGCGGACACCCTTGGCCTCAAGGTGCCTTACCAGTGCCCGAGAAACCGGATGTCTGTTGTTCGAGACAAGGCCGAGGAGATGCGGCAGCGTGACGGCGCTGCGTTCAAGGAAGAAGGCTTCATGCGTAACCGTAATCTCGCCTTTTGTCAGCGTGCCCGTCTTGTCGAAGATGATGTGCTTGACGTCCTTGGCAATCTCAATGACTGCTGGATTGCGGAAGATGACTTCGTTCTTCGCTGCCACGCTGCTGGCGATGACGATGACCATGGGAACAGCGAGACCGATGGCGCATGGGCAGGAGACGATGAGTGTGGCAATCATGTACTGTATAGACTTGCTGACGGCGTTTTTCGACTCTTGCTTAAGGACAAATTTGCCGACGCAAACCCATACGGTGAAGACAGTGAGAGACAGGGCGACAATAGCGTACACGAAAAAACGGGCTACCCTGTCAGCAATGGCTTGGAGTTTCGGCTTCGAAAGCTCTGCGTTTTCGACCAGCGTTCCAATCTCGCTAATGCTGTTGTCCCAGTACGTGCGACTTAGGGCAACGTCGAGCTGTCCGTCGAGGTTCACGGTTCCTGCAGTCACTTGCGAGTCGATGCCTTTGGCGACGGGCTTCGACTCTCCCGTCATCATCGACTCGTCCACCTGTGAACCGCCGTAAACCACCACGCCGTCAGTCGGTATGCGTGTGTGGGGTGGCACGCGGAAAACGTCGCCCTGTTGAAGAAGGCGGACATCCAGTTCCTTGCTTTCGGTGCGGTTCTTCAGAAGCAACAGTGCGTGGGGTGTCTGCAATGATCGAATGGAGACGGACTCGGTTGCCTTTTGCTTTGCCAGTTCGCTGATGAAGCGTCCCAGTCGGATGAGCGTAATGAGTAAAGCGCTCGTTTCGAAGAATGAGTTTTTGCTGATATCGTGCCCGGTGTGAATCAAGCCAAAGGCCACAATCGAGTAAACATATGCTGATGAGGTGCTGAGAACAATCAAAAGATCCATGTCGGGCGTCCTGGTATAATACAATGTCTTGATTGCGCTTGGATAAAACTCCCATGCAGCAACGAGCTGGACGATGGTGGCCAGTACTAATGATATCGATTCTTTGACAAGTCTCCTTGCATGTATCGGTGCCCAGGCCAGGATGAGGACGGGAATGGTGAGAACAGCAGCCAGTGAAAAATAATACATCTCCTTGTCCAGTTGCTTCCTGCCGACGGCCACGGATGATGGTAGGGGTATTGGAGCAAGTATGGGATCTTGCAAGCCAAGTTTCTCGAGTAGATTTCGATGGTGTGATGCGTTGGGTCCAAAGGTGATTCGCATCGTTGTCTTCCCATTCTTGTTCTCCTTTCCGTGTTGCTCCACGTCAACGATTCCATCCGGCAAGTTGTTTTGATTGACATCCCGAGGGGAGTCCACAATGACGTCCAGGAATCGCTCTTCAGATTCGCTAGCGAGTCTTTCCACGCTGTAGGGGGTCATGTGCCGGACTTCTGCCAGTACATCGTCGACGGAAGTTCGTGCAAGATCCACGCGGAATTGTGCCTGCATAAGCACCAGGTCTGTTTTGATGTCCTTGAGAGCCGGTATTCTTTCCAGCGCTTTTCGAAGCCGGTTCTCACAGCCGCTGCAGGTCATGCCGCCGACACTGATTTTGACATGCTCGTAGACTGGAGAACCCCTTTCGAGGTCCGACTCGTCGGCGACGAAGAGAGGTTTTGGTCGAACAAGGTTGTCATTGGAAGAGCAGCATGATTTTGTCTCGCCGCAGCCACCCATGTTGGACGCAAGAGGAGCCAAAAGATAAGATGTCGTCAGTCGTGTGCTGGGGAGAAAAAAAGAAAAGGAGAGAGATCTTTTAAGCTGCTGTGTCTCGCCTGGCTGGTTTGGTCATGACTGCTGCCTTTTTCTTTCGCATAAACCAAGAGACAGGAGGTCGATCACCCTAAGGGTTGGCAGGAGGGACCCCGCAAGTTGTTAGTGGCAGGTTCCTTGACGTGGATAGTACACGTTTTGGCGGCTAGAAGACGTCCTATAAGGGTCCCTCTGCGGCTGAGGAAGGGTTTCATCGGCGAACAAGTTTCCCTACCTGGTAAATGTTTGACAGATGTTCTTTTCCTAGGACGCACTGGTGGCTGTTGCACACAGAGTACAGTGGAATTTCAAAATGTTTTGACATCACACATTGTGCTCGAGTAGGTCGCAACTACTCGCTCTGGCAAGTCCACGTCTTGTCCTTGTGCTAGGGCGACAACGAGCGTGCCCAGGTTCCCTTGGCGCCAACCACGGATGGCCTTGAATCTTTTTGCACGCTTTTCCTTGACATTTGGGCCGGCTTGTCAAAAGTGTCAAACTAGTGAGTGGGCGGGTAGCGGCATTCTGTCGAAACACACTGTAGCACCTCCTTGGATTTGGCAACATCAATCCAAATGTGTGCCCCACAGGCGACTGTGACACTGTGGGATCTTCTCCCACACGCCATTGCTCGAACTCATGACCAGAGCCACGAGCTAGCGCGGGTAGTCGTGGTCAGTGTCATGTAGTGTGGGGTGTCGAGGTAGCAGTTTTCTCAGGGCACAGCCGCGCGCCCGTTGCTGCGAAAGGTAGGTCATGATGGCTGAGTCTCGGCCCTTGCAGCGTAGTTGCAGAGTGACAGGCGAGCGACGGGGACGGTGAGATGTCACGGCGACGAGAAGGATGACTTCGCGTCAACCAAAAGGCGCGGCGGCTCGAGCGTCGTCTCGGCTGCCCGACGTCATCGGCCTCGGCGCATATGACCAAGCCGAACCGACAAGCCTCCTCTACTTTCCCTCTTCCACAACCTTCACCTCGCTACCTGCTTCACCGGTTGCGCTTGTACGCTCAGCATCTCACCATCGACCCTCTCACCGCAAGCCTCCCCGTCCAATTTCCCCTCGCCGAGCTTGCCGTCGCGCTCACCAAACGAATTGGCCTTGCTTCTTGGAGGTTGGACATGTGAAGAATGACCACATCCCTTGGCTCCGGCACACACCAATGACGACGCTTCGGCCAGACTCGACGTTGCGATCATGGCGAAAGCGAGGGCGACCGCTGCCAGGAAGGCGGCGGGCGCGGCACGAGGGCGAGGCCGTGTGAGCACGCGCGCGACCCGCCAGAAGGCAGCGAAAAAGGACGAGATTCCAAGCGTATACATGGACATGCTTTCGGGAGAGGGATCGTCTCACGACGACGAAGGCACGAGGCCACTCAAGAAGCGCAAAATTGCCGAATCTAAGAATGAAGAGGCCGCGCCAGTCTCGCAGACGGATGAGGATGTTGCCGGCCCCGAAAGTGAACCTCAACCCCAGCTCCAAACCGTCATCGATGATTCTGAATCGGACAGTGATGGCATGGACTGGGAAGATGTCGACATTGGAGACAATGCGGACTACTTGCTCAAGGCTCCTGACCAGCAAGAGCAGACCGAGACGCTAGAGATCAACGTTGGCGATAGTAGCTCTGCGCAGCCAACCCTTGCCAGAGCGCGTAGGAAAGCACTGACTGCCGCTGAAAAACGTTCGAGGGTCCAGCTTCACAAAATGCATTTCTTATGTTTACTGTTCAACTCACATATCAGGAACGCGTGGTGTAATGATGAAAAAGTACAGGTACTACACCTCAATTTTCTGGCCTGCTTCTCTCTGATAGGTGTTATAGGCTTCTCTAAAAAGATTTCTGAATGCAAAACTCAAATCCTTCTTCTCGCCCGACCCCAATCAATCGCAATTCACAGCAGCCACCGCCTTTACGAATGGTCTTGGTCTAGCAGTCGAGACATGGAAAAAGTTCAAATTGACATCTGTAGGCATGAGAAGAGCAAAGTGGGCACGCGACTCCAAGGACCTCGAGTTCAACAAGATTTTTGAGAACCTTGACTCGCTGGCGGATGTTTCCGACTTGCGTAAGGCTGCTGTTGCCTTTGAAGGCTCCGCTGATACTGGAGCAATGCTACTTTGCGCCTTTCTCCGCGCCGCAGGCGTCGAGACTAGGCTGGTATGCTCCCTTCAGACGCTTCCGTTCTCAGCTGCTGGACAACCTCCACCCCCTACCTCTGATGATCAGAAAAACAAAGTGTATGCGGAGGAGATTGTCGAACCCGCGAGCCCCAAACCAACGCCCCCAAAGCGCGTCTTTGGTCGACGACGATTTGGTGGTCAACTACCTTCCCGACAGAGCACCCCTCTTATCTCCTCGAAAAAGCAGACGGCCATGTCAAAGCCATCGTACCCAGTCTATTGGGTCGAAGCCTTCAACGCCGCTCAGCAGAAATGGATTCCGGTGGACGCCATAGCCACAGGCACGGTGGGTAAACCGTCACGGTTAGAGCCACCTCTTAGCGACTCCCAAGTAGGCATGAGCTACGTGCTTGCATTCGAAGACAGCGGCGTCGCCAAAGACGTGACGCGGCGCTACGCCAAAGCGTACAACGCCAAGACGCTTAAGACGCGCATCGAAAGCACGCCCGAGGGCATCCGCTGGTACCGACGGGCGCTCAAATTGTTCAAACGTGGCGATGTTCTTGACCGCGACCAAATCGAGGACGCCGAGCTCGCCAAGCGTGAGGCTGCAGAGGAATTGCCAAAGAGCATCCAAGACTTCAAGAATCACCCGCACTTCGTCCTTGAGCGGCACCTGCGCCACAACGAGGTCATCCACCCGAAACGCGAGGTTGGTCAGGTCAACTTGGGAACTGCTGCCCGCACGAACCTTGCACCCATCTACCGCCGCCGCGACGTCCACGCGCTCAAGAGCGCGGATAAATGGTTCCGCCTAGGACGAATCATCAAGCCGGGCGAACAGCCGCTGAAGCACGGCAAACCGCGGCGAGGCACGGCCGCCGAGGCGGATGGCGAGGACGATGAAGCTGCTGGCGTCGGCTTGTACGCCGGCTTCCAGACTGAACCCTACGTTGCGCCGCCCGTCTCGCCTTCGGGCCGCGTGCCGCGCAACGCCTTTGGTAACCTGGACGTCTATGTCCCGTCCATGGTGCCGCCAGGGGGCGCGCACGTGCGGCATCCGCGGGCGCGGCAGGCGGCCAAACTGCTCGGCATCGACTACGCGGACGCGGTGACAGGGTTCAAGTTCAAAGGACGACATGGCACCGCAGTCATCGAAGGTGTGGTCGTGGCAGCAGAGAACCGTGAGGGGGTCGAGGCGGTGGTCCAGGGGTTGGCGGAGATGGAGGCGCAGCAGGAGCGGAGCAAGAGGAGCAAAGCGGCGCTACGGCTGTGGAGGAAGTTTTACCGCGGGTTGGCGATTGTACGGCGTGTGCAGGAGGAGTACGGGACGGCGGAGGAGAAGGAGGCGTGGAGGAAGGAGATGGAGGAGGTGGAGAGGGAAGAGGAGCGAGAGGCGCCGGCGGCTGGTGGCTTCTTGCCGGCCATGAGCGCTGATGAGCCCGTCGCTGAGCCGACGGCCGGTCGTTTCTTCGAGCAAGAACCTGACGCTGTCGGTGAGGGGGGTGGCTTCTTGCCAGAGACTGAAGAGCCACCTGGATCACTGTTCGACAGCCGCATCATGGACCACGCACCTCTCCGCCCTCGCGCTTCATTGGGGGTAGACGGCACGCACGACGGCGGAATCATGCACGGAGGCGGATTCGTTCCAGAAGGAGGTGGCTTCATGCCCGATGACGAAGCGGGAGGCTTTGTACCAGAACCGGCCGCTTTCGACAGCAACCGGGAAGCCACCGCTGAACGCGAAGACGCCTCTCTTTTCGGGGACGGCGGTGGGTTTATTCCAGATGACGAAGCTGGAGGCTTCGTCAGGGAAACGGAAGACCCGCGGCCGCCAACAGAATCATCTGTTCTCAAAGGCAAAGGCAAAGCCATTGAGGCACACGATGGGCATCTGGAAAAGCCGTCCTCTGTACCCCCCGCGGAAGACATCATACCAGCAGAGTCACAATCAGGATCGAGGCAAAACGAGGACAATACTGCAGGTCCGGAGCAGGAGGATATGGGTCTAGCTGAAGCCTTCCCCCAGGCCGGCGAGGTGGCCGACTTGCCTATGGAGCTGAACGGCCAATCTCACGCGGAGAATGCGGAGAAGGGGGGCATCACTGGACTGGAAGATTTGCAAGAACCTCCCGCCGCGGCGAAGGGGGAATCTGTCGAGACTGCGGCTGCAGATTCAGAAAGCGAGAGGGACTCGCTGCCTTCGCATGATCCCGAAGATGAGGACGCAGAACCAGAGTGGCTTTTAAGCGATTGACGGTTGGACATGTATGTAGGACGATTATTGGTTTATTGGAGAGCACAAAATACCTTGACGAGTTCTATCCTTGATGGAAGTCCGCTGCTCCGTTTGCATGCCCAGACACTTGTTTTGAAATCGCCGCCGTCATATTGGAGGCGAAGCGCGACTGCATGAACTGCCAAGCGTATCCCAAGTTAATACGTCTTAGTGCGTCGTCATTCATTTCAAGTAGGAAGCCTCTTGACCCTGCCATTTATGCTGCTGCTCTGTCTGCGGTCTAGTCCTGCGGCAGTGCCATCTCACTCCTCGAATTCCGCGTCGGCAACCTTGGCCAATCCGTGCTCCTTGAGAAGAGCATCGATTTCCTCGGCGCTCCACAAGTGGTGGTACACCTTTCCGCTCTTCGTCCTTCCGACGGTGGCAAACTCGACTGTTGCTGTTAGCTTCGTCTTTGCACGTGGGACGCCGTTTCGACCTACTCTTCTCGCTGCTGAGCTTCGTCGAGTCCATCGTCTTGCTCAGCACCTTGACCGCCAGACCGCACGCCTCCTTCAGGTCACAGTCCTCCTTGTAGTCCTGCTTCAGCAAGCTCTGCGCGCTGGCGTTGTTGGCGCCGACGCTGGTGGCCTTCCATCCTCCGTAGTTGCCCGAGGGATTGCTCTGGTACAGCTGGAACTGGCGCTGGGGGTCGTAGCCGGCGTAGATGAAGGACACGCCAAACGGACGCAGACCGCCGTGCTGCGTGTATCCTTGCTTCAGGTCGCATAGCCGGCGCACGAGCTGCTCGCACGGAATGTCCTCGTTGTAGGTCAGAAGGTAGCGCTGGGCGGCCTGTCGGGCGTAGTTGATGAGGATGTTTGCGTCTGCCGTCATGCCGGCTACTGCGCAGATCATGTTGCTGGAACGGTATTGTAAGCACGCAATCTGATGAACTGCCCGAACCGCGATCCAACGCACTCATTGAGGATGTAGAGCTTCTCCGCCGATGTATCCTGCTCCAACAGCTTGCTTGTGACCTTGCGCTCCGCCGCCAGAACAATGCCATCCTTGGCCAAGATACCGAGAGCTGTGCCGGCGTGCGAGATGGCTTCGAGCGCGTATTCGACCTGGTAGAGGCGGCCCTCGGGCGAGAAGATGGTGGTCTGCGTGCCGCGTGTAAGCTACGGTTCGGCGGAGAGGTTGGCCAGGCAAAGTTGGAAAGACTCACTCTTGAATCGTACCTCCGAGACATTTTGCAAAGGGTCTGTGCAAGGCGGACACGAGGTAATGAAGAGAGGAGGGGGAGGGGAGGTTTGATGGGAGGTGTGGTTGGAGTCTGCCGTTGATGGTTGATGTCGAAGGCGACAAGCTCCAGGCAAGCTACCTGACGACGACGCGCCGCACTAACTCGTGGCCGCTGATTAAGATGGCTGCTCTGCAAAATCGTGGCTGTCGGCGGCAACCCTTGCACCCCATCAACCCCGGCCGCGCCAAGACCATAGCAGCGTCACTGCTACTGACCTCCGTCCGACTGGAATCTCTGCTCTTCCCTGCTTCTCTCTCAAACCTTGGGGAAGATGCTCCAATCGACGTACAAGCCGGCACCTAAGCCACCGGCTCCACCCGCCCAAGCTCCGCTTCCTCCAGGCTGGACGGAGCACAAGGCACCGTCAGGTAAGCAACCGCAATGAAAAACCTCAAGACGGCATTCTAATCTTTCAGGCCACACATATTACTACAATCATGAGACCAAAAAGTCTACATACCAGCGCCCGGTAGCGGCGCCTCCAGTAGCTCCCCCTCAACCTCCCGTCGCGCCAGCATACCCCCAAAATCCATTTCCCGGCGCACCACCGCACCAACAGCCGGGCTTCAATCCGCAATTCGCTCAGCACCAGTTCCCAAGCGCTCGTGGAGGACGCGGAAACTTTCGAGGAGGCCACCACCATCACGACCGCCGGCGGCATGAGCCCCAGGATCGGCCGAAGCATAAATACAACGTACCTGGTTGTTCACCATGGGTGCTCGTGAAGACGAAGCTGGGCAGACGATTCGTCCACAACCCGGAGACAAACGAGAGCTTTTGGAAGTTCCCGGCAAATGTCATGAAAGGGGTGATTGAGTTCGACCGAATCGAGCGCGAGAAAAAGGAAAGAAGAGAGCGGGGCGAGCCAAGCGATGCTGAAGAAGAGAGGGAGGCGGCAAGAGAATTGGCTGCAGCCGATGGTCAAGGGGAGCCGGGCAAGGTCGTTCCCGTGGCTGCGAAAGAATACAAAGGCTACGACAGTGACGAGTACGAAGAGGTCGAGGTCACCGACGAGGAGGATATCGAAGAGGAGGACGTTCCTTCAAAACGGCAGAGGACAGATGCGGACGACGAAGAGGAGGCTGTCGAATTCAATGAGGATGATATCGCGTGGCAGCTCGAGGCCATGGGTCAGTACGGCGATGAAGGAGACGCCGGAGCCGACGAGGATCAAGACATGGGCGAGGACGAAGGCGACCTACCGTTATCCGAGGGGGACTCCAAAGCGCTTTTCCGCGACATGCTCGAAGACCAACACTGCAACCCCTTCTGGATATGGGAGAAAATCATAGAGGACGGCCGCATCATCGACGACGACCGCTACACGGCGCTCCCAAACATGAAATCTCGCAAAGAAACGTGGGACGAATGGTCGCGCGAAAAGGTCCAATCACTCAAAGAACAACGCGAAAAAGCCGCCAAAAAGGACCCCGCAATCCCCTACCTCGTATTCCTGCAAAAGCATGCAACGCCAAAGCTCTACTGGCCCGAGTTCAGGAGAAAATACAAAAAGGAGCCCGAGATGAAGGACCCCAAGCTGCTGGACAAGGACCGCGAAAAGTGGTACCGTGAGCACATCAACCGGCTCAAGCTGCCTGAAAGCACGCGCAAGTCGGATCTGTCGAGCCTTCTCAAGTCGGTTCCCGTGACGCAGCTCAACCGATCCACCTCGCTCGCCGCGCTGCCGTCCAGCCTGCTCAGGGATCTGCGCTTTATCTCGCTGCCGTCGTCTGTCCGCGATCCGCTCATTGAGGCGTACATCTCGACCCTGCCGCCGGCGCCGGAACCGACTGGTCAGTCGGCTGAAGAGCTGGAAGAGGCGGAGCGTAAGCGGGTTGAAAGGGAGCGGCGGGAGAAGGCACTGGCCGAGAGAGAAAGGAGAGTGCAGGAGGAGAAGCGGCGGCAGCAGAGAGACTTGGCGTACGGGAAAGGCAGGCTCAGAGAAGAGGAGGAGGAGCTGAATAGAGCCATGAAGGTTGGCAAGGAAGGGCTGAGGGCGCAGCTGGAGGGCTTGTCGACGGACGACAAGAAGAAGCAGGAAACCAAGGGGGAGCAATCATAGTGTCTGCTGCTGACAGCATAGGCTCAATGAATGCACTTGGAGACAAAAGTTGAACGTTGTGATTCTACAGGAGGTACACCAGCCTACAGTCTGCCCCCCAACCAAGCGACTTCAAGGTCACTACCAAATCCAGGACTCTGCAGTCCCTGCCCCCCACTGAAGACTGATGCACATCGTTCAACTTGCTGCATTGCCAGCTCACGACCGTATCCACAATAATGATCCATTAGCAGCCAAACGGATGCTGCCTATCTAAGGACAAATGCAAAGGAGTACATTCCTCCCTCCTTGTTCTTTCTTTCCTAGCTACCGAGCCAGAGCCGCGGCGGTCGATGCTTTCTGCCATGAGCGAGACTACCTACCTGAGAGCTCGTTCGGGTGCGAACGTCAATAGTGTATCGAAGGCAACGCTGCTGGGGGACCAATATTAGCATGCACACAGACAGCCAGGGAGCCATCAGGGGGAAGGCAAAGAGAACTCAAAGCAACAAGGAGTCACCTACCTTTCTTCCCACCCGTCCCATGCCTCAAGCAGACAAACAGCGTGACGCAAAACAAGACCACATTAACCGCCGTCACCGCCGCCGCCGCGCTGCGCCACCACGGCCTGCTGCGTTCTCCCATCTCCATCGGCGTCATCGTGTTGCCACCGCTGCCTCCACCAACACCAGCACTTTGGTCAAACCGTCCTTCCTCCTCGTCTTGCTCTCTGCCCCCAACCCGGCTATACCCCGTCTTCCAGCCCGGCATGCCGATGCGGCTGACGCGGCGGACGAAGCCTTTGAACGGATTCACCATTCCCAAATCCTGCTCCTCTTCTTCGTCGAGCTTCTCTTGCTCACGTCCTTCGCCACCACCACCAAGCGGCGGTGTGGTCTCAGAGTTACTACCACCATGAGTGCGTTCGGAGACGAGGGCGGTTTCGCCGAAGAACGGCTCGTACCGCGTGCCCGGCGACCAGGGCGATGGAGGGAGCGAGGATGAGCTCTTGCGCCTGCTGCTGTTGCTGCCGCCGACGGTGGCGCTGGTGCCGATGCTGGGGCGTTTGTTGGCGTAGCGCTGTTGGTGGGGGAACATGGTGTCGATTTGACTTTGTTGGTCTGCTTGGCTTGGGAGAGAAATGGTGATGTTGATGTAAGATGGTGCGAGATGGATGTAGGGAGAGGTGACAGGTCAGACGAAAGGAAACTCCGGAGAGGCCAAAGAGAAGAGATGGGTCTCTTCGTTGTCTTACTTCAGATGTGTGGTTTGGCCTGCTTGGATAAAGAGCATCTTGCTTATCAGCAGTCCCCCAAGCCTCTCCGTTCAACACTGGGCGATCTAGTCTGGGTAGGAGGCAAGACTCCACAGAGTAGGTGAGGTCTGAGCATCTCACCAATAGCTTTGTTGCGCGTCGGGCAATCCTTTGTACACGTGCGCGTTGGGGTGTCAATGGGAAGGGGGAGGACTTGACAACCAGAGCGTCAACCTTTCTTTGTTCGCCAAGGGAGCTGTGGTGTCCCCGATCAAACTGTTGGTCTCCACATCGGCTTCGGCAGACGTAGTGCTTTCTCCTGCTTCGTGACCGTGGGGATCTACCCAAGGATGCCGTATGCTACAAGCTTAGCTTGAATCTAGATGGCAGCAAGCGATTTGGAATCATCGATCGCAAATCGTGGTTGACAAGTGATTCTGATATCTAACTGCGGTTCGCATGATTTGCGCACTGCAGAGAGTTTGGTTTCTTCCCAAGTCGAAGTTCATCGTTGTCGAGCTTTTGAGTGGGACTCGACCTCTGAACAGGTTCGGCCGATTGGTCGAATGTGAAGGAAAAGAGCCCTAGTGAGACTGAGAAGGCATATCGGCTGATAGTGAATTCTTATGTACCAAAGCAATCCGATCGCTAAATCTTCATGACGGATGGATGGTGAGGTTGAAGGACGCCAGAACGGAAAGGTGGAAGGAAATGTTTCAAGGACCTACCTAGACTGCAGTACCCCATGCAGTACCTTCATTCGCAAAATATCTGGCTGGCTGTAGTGTATCCTATCTCGGGTTTGACCTTCCCGCTAAGAGCAATTGGCCAGAGAAAGATCAAAGACCTACCTTGCATGGCGCGTTCTATCAACAGTAAACATTCCTTGGCAGTCAGAGGAGGCCCCAACGGATTCTTCAATTGCAGACCAGCGCGAAGTGCAAAATAAACAGACAGACAGGAGTGATCGAACAACAATAGCGGTCAAGTATTGTAGGCAGGAGGTACGGAGACCCTGATCCATGGAAGGTTACCCGAGAAAGTGGATGCATGCCGGTATCCCGTACGACAAGCATGTATGGAGTAAGGAGGAGGCAGGGAGCAGTAGGTGATGCGAGCACGCGAGCTCCCGGATAATAAAGCGCGTTTGCCCCAAGCTCCCATGTGTTGTTGATTGGAATGGCATTTGGATGAGACATCGACCCTGGTGTCAGACAACTTACCTGGATTGCGGGAAAATTCTCGATTCTCAGCTTTACTGAGACGAGAATGCTGAGACGATAAGTAGGTTGATCGACGACACTCTGCCTCTTTGTTCGACAGGTGTCAGACATTCTGACTTGCGTGGGTTCGTCAAAGGTGGCCTTGGGACAACAGTCTGACATGCCACAAAAGCAAATGAAGCGCAAGCCGCCCTTTCTGTACGTCTCTGGCGCTTCTGATCGTCCGCTGCCGGCGGGAGAGGAGGGGCTCCACCATCATGGTCATCTTTCTTTTTTTGGTGCAGGCCTGGCCTTCCCGCCATGATCTCACACGTGGCCGGGCGCGCTGGGGCTTGCGCCTTCACTGGCGTACAAGGGGAAACGGGGAACGACGGGAGGCACGTGTGACTACTGCTGGTTGCCATGATACGCTACGTTGCTCAACACGCAGCAGGCACTCTCGAGGCTCCAGCTGCGGCGTCGAGCAGATTACTGTGAGACTCGAGCGCGTGGCTCTTGCAGGCTGACGGGGTAGCTGTCTGCTCTCCGATTGGAGTGAAGAGAGATGGACGTGATGCCGCTTATGGCTTTGCGAAGGGGGTTTGTCCCGATTGGTGGATGTTCCAGGGGGGCCAACAGGTGCCTGGTGTTGTCGGACAGGGTTAATGGTGAGGGTCTCGGGCATGGCCGGGGGCTCGAGAGGAGTGTGTGGTGTTGGTTGCTTTTTGGATGTGAATGATAGATTAGCCCTGGCGTCATGCTCGCGTGCGGCGGGTGGAACTGTTTCCCAAATGGTCGTGGAGCGTGGCGCGGGAATGTGACACAACGTCAACCCGTCTCTGTTCTGGCTACAAATTAAGGGCGTGCAACGAGAAAGGAGACTTGTCGTGGGGAGGAGGATCACATCTTTGAGCAAACCGTGTTGCGCGGCCCTGGCTCAGCACGGCCCGGAGTAGATCGGGAGGGGTTGCGGGAGCCGCGGTGTACCACGACTTGTAGAATCTGAGTAGACCAGTGTCAGCCCTTGATGATGTTGGTGGGGGCGAGCAGGGCTGACGGGACGAACAATTCTGGCGAGTTTCTAGAAGGGCGACTAGGGATGACGGGCAGAGACGACGTGCATTGGTTCCCGGGGCTCGTTGCTTTTTGCCATGTGCAATAGTGCGGCAGGGGGCTGGCGCATGCAGCATCTCTTCGTATTGCTGCACGTCGACGGGTGGACTGGTGGTGCGAAGACGATGGCGGCCATGTCGTTTGTAATTTCCAAGTCAGTGGTGGTGGTGACGATGGAGGACGATCGGCCGGCGTCATGATTTTGGGTCTCGCGGTAGGGCCGAATGATGGACTGACGAAGGGATGGAGATGGAGATTAGAAGCTTTTCCCGGCCGGCGGCGGACAAGACTCTCTTGCTAACGAAAGCTTGATGGCGGAGAGATCAAAGGCATTGGTGGAGGGGGTTGTCTTGGTGTTTGTCGCAAGAGGCGGCTGACTCGGGTCAACCCTCTCGGTCTCCGCACGTGGGCCACCCGGCGACTCGTACCAGGAGTACCGTACTACGCGGGCAGGTGAGAGACGGCAGCAGCAACATGGAGTACGACATGCATCTACGGCAGTGAGAGGTAGAGCTTCAGTTGTCATCGACAACAATCAATCCTCTCCCGTCCCATCATCGCCGTCCTCTTCGTTGACACCCATTCACGTTTGCTTCTGCACCCTCGTCCGAGCCCCCCTGCAGCCCTCTACACACGTACCCAGTGCCGGTACCGTACGCCCACGAGCCAATGCGCCTATAACCAAACCAACTATCCCTACCCGCTCCCGTCTCCAATCCCAAAACACCATCGCTCGACACATTCCTCCCTCGCCTCCATAGTCCTCGCCGAATTCGACATCACATCTCCTCTTTTCCAGCGCCCAAACAGCTTCCGCCCAGGGCCCTTCCGCCTATCTTCGAATGCATCGCCCGTCCGCCCCCCGCTCATGATTCCTGCCCCGACTGTGACGCCGTCTCAATGGGCAATTCCAGCGGGAAGCCGGTAGTCTTCACAGACGAGGGTTCGTCTCTCCTCCACCGTCGTGTCCATCGACCGCCGCTGACCCTGACGCCGTCCAGTCAACCTGAACCACTTCCGACTCCTTCGCGTCGTCGGCAAAGGCGCCTTCGGCAAAGTCCGCATAGTCGAGCGCAAAGACACGGGCCTGACGTTTGCCCTCAAGTATATTCGGAAGGATGAGGGTATGTCGGCCTGCATTCGTGCCCGCACCCCTGGCCAAATGCTGATGCAGTGTAACAACAGTGGTGCGCTCAGAAAGCGTGCGCAACATTATACGGGAGCGACGGATGCTCGAGCATCTCAACCACCCCTTCCTTTGCAACTTGCGATACAGCTTCCAGGACATTGAATACCTGTGCGTCGTCTCGTCCTCGCCCGTGGTCCGCCCGCCTCGCTAACCCGCACCCCGCAGGTACATAGTAGTAGACTTGATGAACGGCGGTGACCTCCGCTTCCACATTTCCCGCAAGACCTTTACCGAAGAAGCCGTCCGTTTCTGGGTTGCCGAGCTGGGCTGCGCGCTGCGCTACATACACAGGCAAGGAGTTGTGCACAGGGACGTCAAGCCGGACAATGTCTTGTTGGATTCTGAAGGCCACGTCCATCTTGCCGACTTTGTAAGGCTGGCCTCTCTCGCCTCCTGATACGAACGCGAGCTGACTTTGACTTCCAGAATGTCGCCTCTGACTTTACCCCCTCGAAACCGCTGACTAGCAAATCGGGAACGCTCGCATATCTGGCTCCTGAAGTCTACGAAGGCAAGGGCTACTCGTGTGAAGTCGACTGGTGGTCGCTCGGTGTGGTCTTTTACGAGTGCATATACAACAAGGTACGGGTGATAATTCATATCGAGGTGCAGGGCTGACGTGCTGCAGAGGCCATTCGAGGCGCGGTCTCACGATGAACTGTCAAACAAGATCCAAAAGGCAGACGTGCCATATCCCGTAACGAACCCCCCTGTATCCATGCCATGTTTACACGCCATCAGCTCGCTCCTGGAGCGAGACCGAAGAAAGCGAATCGGAGCGAGCAGTTTCGAGTCATTCACAGACAATCCGTTTTTCCGGACAATCGACTTTGTTGCATTAGAACGCAAAGAGGTGGAGCCCGTCTTTACCCCGTCGAGCGACAAGACCAACTTTGACGCCACATACGACCTGGAAGAGCTGTTGCTGGAAGAGGCACCGCTTGAGGCTCGTGCAAGAAGGCAAAAGCCCCGCGAAGCTCTCAAGGAAGACGCGACGGAACAGGAGATTCGGGCGGAGGAGCTACACAAGATGATTGAGACATTGTTTGAGCCCTTCAACTACACAACTGTGTCGGCTGAGCGGGCGCCGCTGAACAAGGACGCGGGAACGCCCACGTCAACGTCAGACACCCCTAGGTCGACTGAGCTGCCGCGGCCAGCGTCGTCGCGGGCTTGTGGCGAAGAGACCGGAGGACACAAGCTGGTGCCCACACTCACAAACCCAGGCCACCACAGCAACAATCGCTCGCCACTCCAGCCCTCGTCACGATCAACGACGCAATCTCCAAACGGATCGCCGCCACTACCCACCTCGCACCTGCCGGCTACGAGTGCGCCACTGGAACATGGTCATCAACACCCTCCGCATCAACACGAAGACTACTTTGACAAACCACCTCCGAAGACCCCGCCCTCCTTTGCCCGCCACGTTCTCCCGGCCAACCCGTCCAAGCAGCGCGGTAGCACACGCAGCACAAGTATGGGCGGCGGCGTCCAAGTCGTGCTCAACGAGACGGGATCGTGGGCCGACATGGCGAACGCACTGTCGCCAAAGTCGATGAACAACACGTCGCCGACGAGCAACATTGCGGGAGCAACGGAGCCGGCAGAGGCAGGTCAACAGCAGCAGCAAAGACCGTCGGGCATGCTGGGCTTTTTGAGCCGCAAAAAGGGCAGAGACCGGAGTCCCAAGGCAAAGGAGAGGGGCGTTCTTGGCAAGGAGGGCGCCAGAGTCATCATCAGTCAGGGATGAGAATGCGCGGGCGACATGCGTACAGTGGTTTTTTGCGCCCCCCGGCGCGCATTTGTAGCTACCTACTGTGGGGGAGGGGAAGTAAAGGGCGTACGGCACGGCTCGGGCACGCCCTTTTGAACGAAATACGGCCAGCCGCGCTCGGCTAGGCCACGACGAAAGGACGTGTCGAATTTTCCCTCTTGTTTACTTGAAATATTCCCTTCTTGTTCAACTTCTTTTTGTCTTTCCTGTCCATCTCTTTACTTTTCTTTCTTGATGCCCACACAGTTCCGTCTCGAATTGCTTTTTTGTCGTCGTCTCCGCCCTACCTACAACCACCCCTTTCACTGAACCAAAGAAGCGAATATCTATCGATCAAGCGAGCGAGTCAGTCAGCAAGCGGGAAGGAGTAAAAAGACCAGTGTCTCAATCAGTCTATATGCTTGTCCTCTTTTGTTTCCGTCATATCTTTCCGTCTGGGGGTTTTCGTTGCTTGATTGGTTTGTGGCGCATGGGAGCAAAGCAGGGGTGAGCGAGCAAGCACGCGATGCAATGTCAGCAAGCACTTGAGCGGCAGCGGCAGCGGCAGGAGGAAGAGCGTTGCGGCGGTTGTTGATGCGGCTAGAAAAAGATGGAGGTTGGTTGGCGGAGTGTGTGGGGTGTGAGCCACCTGGTCTGTGCCTTGAAGGCAGACCAAACCGGACGCAACTGATGTGAGTGAGTGAGGGGCATGAATTAGTAGGAAAGAAGCCGAATGGTGGAGGAGGAAAATAGACAAGCCTGGGGGGCGGGGCGGCCTCGACAGTCACCAGCACTGCTTCACCGCCTATGCGCAGAAAGCGATCAACAAAAGGATTGAGCGTTCGAACCGCTTTGCTTTCCGGCCTGGCTGGCTTCTTACTACGTTGCTCCTCCTTAGCTGGACCGGAGGCAGAGATGGGAAGCCGAGAGGAAGCAAAAAAGACGGGAAAGAGAAAGTGGCTCAAAGAGACGCATTGCCGCGACGGATTGGACAAAGAGGTGGTCGGTGCCGGAGATGCACACGAGGGGGGACGATTACTTAACTACTACTACTACTCAATGGATGAACAATTTTTGCAAAATGCCCACTCTCTCTCTCTGTCTCTCTCTCTCTCTCTCTTGATCTTCCTCTGCAATATACCGGTTAATTCAGCAAACACCACAACACCACCACCACCACCACCCACCCCCTCCTCCCCTTTCCTCTCTCAACCCCTACCTGCCTACCTATCCCCAGCTACATACATATAGCCCTGCCGCTGCCCCACCCATCCGAGATCAGATCTCTGCTGCCATCGACCGCCCCGTCCCATCTGCCCATCTGCCTATGTACCTAGGTAGCCACTTAGATGTACGAACCACGGCCCGTGCCCACTTGAGTATTGTACGGTACCGATGTGAATGGAGCAATCAGCCAGCCTGTCTCGATCGAGCAGCCGCGGAGGGGCAGAGGCTGGCTACATACTTTGCCTGCTCTGTCTGCTGCCTGCTGCCTGCCTGCCTGCCTGCTCTGCCTGTTTCCTGCCAATGAGATGGATGGGATGAGATGGGATGAGAATGACGGAAGCGGAGAGAGAAAGAGAGAGAGAGAGAGAGAGAGAGGCAAAAAAAGACACCATTGAATGGCGGGCGACGACGACGACGCAGCTTCAAATTTTTTGTTTTTTTTTTTTTTTTTTCGTTTCGAGATTGTGGAGAGGAGAGGCGGGCGCAACAATGAACAAACGGCGGCGAAAGCAGAAAGCTGCGTACCAGAGGATTTAAATCAAAGGAATCCTGAAGTGCTTGCTTGGTTGGTTGGAACATGCAGGATGTCGCTCGACACGGGTCTATCTAGATTCTAGCTCGTCCAGTGCATGTGGAAGACGATGGTAGAAGGAGGGAGTAAAAAGGAGGGATTGGACGATCAAGTATGTGGATGTGTTGTAGGTGGACAATTGTTGGGGCATCACCCTTGGTGTCACAGCACATAAATCGACTATGCACATCAGGCACTTGGATGAGTAGACTACTTATGTTCAATTCAAACGGGTGCGCTCGAAGTACTGGCTTAATCACTGGCCCCTATAGCCCACCACCTCTCTACCTACCTACCTATCCCTACCCAGCTCCTCCTCTCTACCTATGTACCCATCTACCCACCTACCTACTCGAGTTCCTGTGCCTCCGAATGCACGCCGCCGCCGCCGCCGCCACCGCCACCGCCATCCCAACCATTATCCCCCACTCCTTGCCTCCACCAACACCAGAGAATACTCCTAACTGAACAAACCGAAAAGAGAAGGAACATGGGGAGGAAGACGAAGGCCGCCGTGCCCGCCTCCACACCCATGTCGTATGTTAGGTAGGGAAAACGAGAAGGAATGAAGGAGAAAGCTCTTGTTTTCGACCGACCCACCAAGACGAGTACTAGCCTCCAACAACGACAGCGTTGCCCCGTCACCCGCTCCGCCTTGTGATTAGGCAAGTAAGGACAACCAAGGGAGAGGAGCGAGCGAGAGGAGCCATATTGATGTGGTATACATGTACAAAGGAGAACAACATGTGATGCAGGGTCGCGTCGAAGCGAGCGAGGTAAGTAAGGTGGGTAGGTAGAAAGGCTTGTTCAGACTTTTTTGTTTGCTCGCCAAATGCCAACTCAAGTCGGGATGATGCGGAGGGGGTTAGAACAGGTGGATGGGTGGATGGATCGATGGGATGCGGGTGAATGCGCCTTGGAAATGCAGAGTAGCCTCCGATGCCGGATGCGAAAGCAGTCATGATGGGTATTGTACGTACGCATACAGACAAGAAAAGGGCAGAAAGGATACGCCGGGCAGCAGGGCGAACACGCCGAACAGAAGCCTCCAAACGATGCTCGCTAGCCGGTCTCATGGCCGGGAAAGAAGACGGGGAAATTCGGTTGACAAGAATCATCAATCCTATCGGTAGTGAGGCATTGAGTCGAGTGTCATCTCAGAGCGGGACGCTCGAGCTGGCTCAGCAGGTCGTCGAGTTCGCTCCAATTGTCTTGATTGAGCGCAAACTTGCGATGCTTGCGGCTGACTACGTGCTAGTTTGGGTCAGTATTGCTTTTCTCATTCGGAACAGGGGACGTACCGCATCAAAGTCGTCAAACTTGTCACGACAATTTTCGCAGTAGCCAGCCTTGGGTTCTCTTTCGACGGGCTTCTTTTTGCGCGAATACACGTTTTTCCGAGGTTTGGTGTCTTCTTCTTCGTCTTCCTCGTG
The DNA here is from genome assembly GCF_038381095.1 of Phyllosticta capitalensis. NCBI lineage: Eukaryota > Fungi > Ascomycota > Dothideomycetes > Botryosphaeriales > Phyllostictaceae > Phyllosticta > Phyllosticta capitalensis. Next base: position 367,417 of record NW_027117444.1, on the reverse strand, counting down.
GATGCCTCCAAGTTGCTCATGGGCTTTGCGCTTAGGTGCCCTGGGCGGTGGCGCATGGTGATCGTTGATCGTGGCACGAAGATCGGTCCATGAATTCGCGTTGGTGGGGGCGCTGTTCTTTTCAAGCACCTTGCGACTCAGCTGATGGATCGCCTTGCTCTGTCCAGCATGCCCACCAGCGGGACCCGCAGCCGTTGAAGAAGTAACCTGCTGTGATTGAATCGCAGAAGTGATGTTGGAGGGTTGGACACCAGAGGCAACGGGTACTCCGCCGTAGAATTGTGGCTTGGCGCGCAGACTCGCCTGTGCACTTCCAAACAGGGGAACAGAATCTGCGTCCTTGGTTTTGGCTTTGGATGGAATAATCTTCGGGGGGTCCAGGGGCTTGGAACGAGAATCGTCGTTTTTAGAGATTGAGGGGCGCCGCGTCGCGTTACCATTCTCCGTCAGGGGCATTCTTTCCTCTCGCCTTGGGATAGTGGCCGTTCCTCTCTCAGCCATTTCGCGAATGGTAGCCTCGGCACGGGTTTTCTCAGACGCCTTGGGCGGGTTCTTGGACTCGCGATGTGCCTTTTCCTTTTTAACCTGACTTGGGTCCTCCACAAAGGGACACCTGCCTGGCCCAGTCACACGAAACTGCGGCCATTTGCCCTCCTCCTTGGTATGCGGCTTGTTGTAGTCTCGCATGATGGCCGGGCGATACTTTTCATTCATACAATGGACATAGACGTAGTAGCCCCGGAAGTGGCTCCTGTCCTGTGTAGAGACGGCCAGATCCCTGTCGGCTGGGCCATTGAGCTTTTCGTTTCGCAGCATTTGCGACAGATCGGCAGGCCGACTTTTGGCAGCAATGGTGGATGTAGAGCCGCGAGCGGTATGGCTTTGGTGCTGCTCTCCAGTCTCTGCATTGAACATGGTGTGGAGCACTCGCTCCAGCTTTTCCATGGCCCATATTTTCATACCCATTTCCCTGGCCTTGAGAAGAATATCCCCATACTTTCTATCGAGTTTGCCGCGCGAGTCTGCCGAGCGGTCGAGGAGGGTTGGGTTGATGGTGCGGAGGCCTCCATCTTGATGAATGTTTTCAGGCGGGATAGCGCGGTTCGTCACGATGTGCGTTATTGATTTCGAGAAGAATTTCTCTTCGCGCTGGAAAACAATTAGTTTGGTTCAACCAGGCATGTCAAGACGTCATACCGCTCCCAGAGTCAACAGCTGCTTGACGGCTCTGGCCCGTGCATCCTCGGGTATGCTCTCAAAGAAGAAGACGAACGTGGGAAACGCTTTTCTATAGTGTCTCTGCCACTGGCGAACTGTATCTAAGCTGTCGGGTTGGGCTTTTTGAGATTTGTCCACAGCCCTCGACGATGGCCTCGAGTCGCGCGAGACGTCCGTCTTTTTGTGGGAGGTAGAATTTTGACTCTGGCGTGCCTTTTGCAGCACGACATGGCGGCGGTTTTCTGCGTCCCTGTCCTCGACAATGACCTTTTTCGTCGGAGGCGGCTGCATGTACGCAGCATCTCGCTGCTCGCTCGCGTAGGAGCGGCTGCGTTTGGTGGCAGTTGCGGCTGGAGTGCGGTAAGGCGAGTTGGTGCCATTGGGGACGTTGGCGAGAGGCATGCGACGAGATGACATGGTGGACAGAGCCTGCGGAGAGGGCGGGATCGAGACTGCTGCCATATGTAAGGATAGCAGAGGAAGCGTGAGGCCAGAGAAGAGGAGCGGCGAGGCAGGGCCAGAGGGGAAGGTAGGGAAGCGCGTGATGCCACACGTCTCGATGGCAGGCGTCTATCTCGCGGCAGAGGCCATGATGTCGGAAACAGAAAACGGTGCCTGAATGTTGAGTTGGGGAGCGAGGGATGTGAGGGTCGGGGATGCCCTTGGGAGAGGCAGTTGGGCGTGTTTGACGAGGATGGTGGTGGGTGGTGTTGTTGTGAGTGTGAGCTCGACCGGCAGCAGTCGCGCTAGGCGTTCCCGTCCGCAGATGTAAGCGACGAATGGGTGACAGCCGCTAACCACGGCCCCGTAGCAACAACCTGCCGAAGCTGCACCCAGATGGCAGCCAACTGGACAACTGGCCGGCTTGTGTAATGATTCAACAATTGCCTATGTGCACGACTACGCGAACGACTACTATCCTTGTTGTCTTCCAACGGCTTCTCTACGGCGCTCTACGGCCCAAACACCCCATAAACAAACATCAAAACAAGCTCCACAATAATAATCGAAACCAAACATCGACGACTGCTCCAACTACCGCTGTTGCGGTTCCGCCGAGACTTTTGTGCAACCAGCTCCCAGATTGCTTTTGCCATGGAAATAACAACACCACGCCTCTGTTGTCTGTGTAAACAACGCGTCTATCTACCGTCCCCTCTAAAACACCACGGCGCCGCCTGGTCCTCGAGTCAGCTAAGCTCGTCATATGCACTGCAGACCACTTACCATCTACCAAAATGTCTGCACCGTTGATGTAGCTTCCAGCATGCGAGGTAAGCAGAATCAGAGGCCCAGTAAGCTCCTCGGGCAGACCCATCCTGCCCATTGGGTTGCGCGACGCCCAACTGTTGCGTGCCCTCTCCAGGCCAGCGCCTTCGTTCAGGATCGTGTCCATGTAGCCTGGGCTGATTGTGTTGACTCGAATTCCATACCGCGCCCACTCTGCAGCCAAGCAGTTCTTGAGATGCAGCAACGACGACTTAGAGACATTGTACGCCACCTGTGGCTGCGGGTAGTTAACCCGGTGGCCCGAGATGGACGCAATGAAGACGATGGAGCCCTTGGACTTTTGCTCCCTCATTTGCCTAGCACATCACGTTAGCACTCCAGACGCTTCGAGTTGCCGGATTCGTACCTGGCCGCTGCCTGTGCACACAGAAACGAGCCCGTGGTGTTGATCTCCAGGACCCTACGCCATTCCTCTGGGGACATGTCGATCGCATGCGTACAACCCACAACGCCCGCAAAGCAGCACAGGACGTCGACGCTTCCCAACTCCTGGGCCGTCTCCCCGACGGCGGCATTGACATTGTCGGCATCTGTCACATTGACCTTCTTGGCAATAATGTTGGCTTCGGGGAAGTCGTGTCGAAGCGCCGCAATTGCCGCCTCGGCGTGGGCAGGATTGATGTCGAAAAGCGCCAGGCCACTGACACCGTGCTCGAGCAAAGCGCGCGCTCCCTCCAATGCCAGGGTTCCAGCTCCGCCAGTGACTTAAGTTGGGATTGTGAGCACAGGCGACATCAATTGGGGGGACGCGCCGTACCAATGGCATTGCCCTCGACGCCGAATCGGTACCGAGCACGACCCTCAGGGTTGAGATAATGAGGAATTGGGGGCGGAGGACCGGTCAGGGAAGCTGCCGTGCCGTCTGACAGCTCCATCTCCGGCAGCTGCCGATTAACCAGAGCATCGCGGTCAGTGCCGTTGGGGGGCATATTGGAGGTCGATTGAAGGTGGGGGTTGGAGAGGGAAGAAATGGCGGGGAGAGGGAGTTGATGGTGGATTTATTCTTCAAGTACTCTCTTACAGACGGGCCACAACAGGAAACCTCTGGCGCAGTTGCTGTAGAGGTCAAGGTCGTGGCGGGGTAGCTGGCAAGTGATGCGAGACGTCACAGCAACTTTACCGAGTTGGACGTCAGGTGGACTTCCCTGACGATGGACACGCTGAAACGGTTTCCTCTTTGGCGGCAACTCACTCCGCAAAACCGTCGCCACGCCTTCCACCGGCCCGACTTCCCCCATCACCACCATCTGGATCACCTTCGTGTCTTTCGTCGCATCTATCTCGGTCTTGGTCGCTTGTTTCATCAAGCGCAACGCCTCTCAATGCTTCCTCGTACACGCCCCAGCTTTGGCCAGCAGCAATGTCCTCCTCCCATTTCAGTTGCCGCCGATGGTGGCCGCAGGAGAGCTTCATAAGGCTGTCCCAAGGCCGCCCGTTGTCCCAGTTTCGCCTTGTTCACCAAAGCTTCTAGAAGCCTGCCATCCTCGTCATCTTAAACAGTCGTCGCGTCCTCTTCCTTTGCTAGTACATATATCAACTTGCACTTTTCCATCTTTGCTCATCATCTGCATCTCCACCATGTCCAACGACATTCTCGCCTTACCCCACAAAGTGCCAGAAGTGGAAAAATGGCGCGACGAGCCGAACCTGCTCCCCGCGGCGCTGTACACCCTATTCGACATCTCCAATGACGACTTCATCCGTCTGCAGGAAGCCTGCGAGATGGAATGCGAGATCCACCGCCGCGGTGATTGCGTCAAGCCACCGCCCAAGTTCAGCTTCCCTGATCTGAAGTCCATCATGGAGTACCACCTGCAGCTCGCCGAAGCCAAGCAATTCGACCCCACGCTCTTCATTGTCGCCGTCGACAAAAGCTGGGAGGCGGAAGGCGTGCTGCTAGTCACCTTGGACTTTGACGACGACCAAGTGGATTGCATCTCTGACAAATTCTGGGTCCAAGCAAACAAGTCCGGCAGCTGCTTCGTCAACATCTCAATCGGAGAGTCGGACTGGCAAAAGGCGAAACAATCCTTTGCCATTTCAAAATGAAGTCATGGTGAGCTTTGCGCCGACGTTGTTCACGAAGTCAGACACTCATCATTCCAGCCAGGCGAAAGCAGACTGGAGAAGCTCCGTCTCAGCAGCCAATTGATTTTCGAAACCCCAAAGCCACGCGTCCTGGAATCAAGGTGCGCACCCGAACCCGGGGCTCGCGCACTTCTCTTCGACGATCTTCGCCATGATGGCACCGGCGGCCATGTGGCAGCGGTCCCGATCCGGGCAAAGGCTGTGACAATCACCAGAGCAGGAATGGATGACGTACGTCCTAGGGCTGGACATCCCACGCTGAACCAGTCAGGTGGGATGCTTGTACAGATGTTCGAGTATGAAGGACAAGCACCATGAAAGTAAAAGCAGAAAGAAAAGAACAGACAAGTTCCAGACAGCAGACATTGAAAACACTGGACCTCGGTAGTCCAGGCTGGTGGTGTAGAGCAACAGCCTGGGAATGCGGAAGCTCACCAAGGTGCCATTAGGAGGCGGTACACTCGAGGCAGGGAGACGGGGCAGTATTAGGGATCGTCAATCTATCTTGGTCAATATATGTAACCAACTATTGTTCCCAAACACCTATAGATGCTTCCTTCAGAAACATAGAGTTTGAATTTCTCCCTAGGCCAATCAATTATTTCCCTACTCGTCACCACTCTCTTCCATTCCCGCATCTAGAAAACACCACGGACCTGTGACCATCAGTCTCGGCACAGGCAGCAGCGTTATAGGCACATATAGCCATGGGTAGTAGCTCAAACCGAGCCCCGAAGACGAGTGCGAAAAAAAAGCCAGGTAGCAAAGAGAACAAGTCTCCCTCCGCCCCGTCAATCTACAACTTAATCGACATCGGGAACCAATCCTTCGGGTCGCAGGACTCTGAATCTCTGCAGGAAGCGCGAGGCGAGGAATGAAGTCACTGACTCGGGGTGCGTCGGTTTGGGTGGTGCCGGTTCGTGTCGAAGACGCGGGAGAGGTTCCCGACTCGGGCCACCTGCGCAGTCGGTCGGACGGTCGGAAAAACTGTCTGCGCCGAGCCGGCCGACTGCTCCCGGCAGTATTTTTTTTGGGCTGCCTTGCTCTCACTTCCAACACCAACATCACCACCCGCACCATGGACTTCTTCGCCTTGTTCTGGACCACCACGACCTACCTCAGCATTTAGCGGCTTCTGCGTCGCCATGTGCATCCTCAAATGATCTCTTTTGTTCCCGGCTCGGTTGCTTGCTGTCCTTGTTTTGTCGCGCCCACGCTTCGCCTCGCTCACGGTTAGTTGAGTTGCTGCCACCGCCATGCCTGCCTGCTCTGGACGAAGGATGGGTTGACGCTACAATGAAGGTGGTCGGCATGGCATGATCGGCCGCGGCTCGATTGGACTGGGCTCAGCTCTTGTGGGCTTTTCTGGCTACATGGATGCTTGGCTGGCAAGCTGCTGGTGGAGACAGCCAGCGGCGAGGCGAGGAGGAGCGAATGCAACGCGCAGCAGCTAGGCCGGCGGCTGGTCAATTGAAACAAATCGACAGTCCACCGAATCTCCTCACGGCTCGCTCGCTCGCCCGTCACCTTCCCACCTCCCAGCTCTCAAACAGTAAGCTCCCTCCCCTTCTCCCTCTTCCCACGCCATCCCTATTTCAACCACACAACATGATGAGATGCCATACCTAAATATGTTTCAACCCCATCTGAAATGCGGGTCTGCCTGAGAACGGACCCGGCGTTGATTACGCACGGCATGAAACTCTGAACTTCCTTCAAGCAATCAACGTTTTTGTTGTTTTCAGTCTCGTCTTGCAGCACGTGCTAACGAGAGGAATAGACTTCTAGGTTGCACTTTTGGGTTGAGTGGCTGCTGCACGCACGCAATCTCCGTTGGATGCATTGGCTTTAGGTCGGTCGCTGATGGAGAGAATGCTGGGGCTAGGTGGTGTCTACGGCTGCGCACACAACTACCTACGGCAAGACCAGTGGTGTTGACCTAGCTAGTTGTCGTTGCTGGCGTCTGGTTTGATTAAACTCCTACCTGCAGGTTCGTTCACCTGCGGTAGAGGAATTGAATGACATTCCCGAGGAGTCGAGAGGCTTGGTAGGAGATACTGTTCGTCTATCATGCAGGTAAGTCTGGAGACAACGCTTATGAGATAGTGCTACTTCTGGTCTCGAGCTGATTGGGCAAAGGCGCTGCTGTCGCTGCCGTCAACGCAATTAAGGGAATAAGATATACGTCTCGGTAACACATGCTCGTAAGCCATCACCTGCTGCTCCTCTCCCATCCCTCTCCCTTTCCCTGACCCCCTTTTTCCCCTCCAAACCTCCTCACTCCTCACCCCTCCTCCCCATCATCCCCATCCTCCACCTCCTCCGGCATCGACGACCGCACCCACCCCACCTCCGACGCAGCATCCCAACCCGCCGGGGGCCGAGGCAACGAGTAATCCATCAGGCTAGCCGGCAGCAACTGCGTGGCCGAAATGACTCTGTCGATGCTCCCGCTACCATCAACGTAGCCATGGCCATAGCCATAGCCATAGCCATAGCCATCCGCGCCGCCTGCTCCTTCTCCATGCCGGACGGGCGACGCGACGACAGGCGACGACGAGAAGACGTGGGGAGGCGGCGGCGGGAGCGGCGAGGACGGCACCGGTGCAGGCGCGGCATTGCGCCGCACACGTCCATTTCGAGAGGCAGGTGTCGCGGTTGCAGATGACGACGCGTGGTGGGCGGCTGGATGGATTGGCGATTCGGGGATGCGGTCGCGGTCGCGGTCGTGCTGCGACTGCAGCGTCTTGTGGGCGGGCGATTGCGTCGGCTCGTCTGCCGGTGTCGCTTGTGACGGGCTTCTTGCGCGAGATGTTGCTCTGGTTTTGGATGCTGGGGTGCGCGTAGAGCGGGCTCTTTGTCGCGGCGTTGGCTGTGTCTGCGTCTGCGCCTGCGTCTGTGTTCGTTGCGAGCGCGACTGCCGGGTTGCCGGCCTGGGCGTTGGTCGCGGTGGCGTTGCCTGGGTGGTTTCGGCGACGGTGCTGACTTGCGAGGGGTGTTGCAGTGCGAATGGTTGGGATGAATGTTCTTGGGTCTGGGTTGGTAGTGGTGACGCTTGGGTAGGGGGTGGTGCTCGCGGTGTTGGGAATGAGGATGGGAATTCGTCATCCGAGTCTTCGTCCTCTCCCTCTTCTTCTTCTTCCTCGTCGACTTGATTTTCGACTTCTCCTCCGACTTCTTCTTCCACTTGTTCTTCAACTTCCCCTTCGACTTCCTTGTCCTCGTCTCCACCAAGTATTGGAGACTTCCTCGCAGGAGTGGGACTCGGCACCTGCATCTCGTCCCCATCGGGCGCCGCGCCAGCGTCTTCTGCGTCGTCAAAGTTGAATGACCCGTTGGCCTGGCTCGAATTCCCAGATTGCGACTGTTGATGAGGCGTATCTCCGTCGTCACTAGGGAGTTTCTCCCATTGTAGATCTGGTCCGCAGGCAGCATCTATTCGGTGGATCATGGCTTGAGTTTCCTCTCCGATAGCCGCACCTCGTGGGCTGGTCGTGTTAGGTTCCTCCTCTTCGGGTTCACTGAGATCTTGAGAGTCTGATACATGTGTTCTTTCTGAAAGAGGTGGTCTGATGATGGTGCTTTCTTCAGCAGCTATTCGAACGCTTCGTCTTTTCAACGGGCTGTTGAGTTTAGGTGGTGGCATGTCGGCACGGTCCTGTCGCTCCTCTTTGCTATTCGTTGACACTGCTTTCAAAGGCGACCTCTCATTGTGCTTCATCCGCTTTCGCAAGACAGACCACGGCGTCAACGGCGTGGCCGGCGGCGTTTGTGATGACGGAATCTCGCGCCGACGATGTCGACGTGGTGTGTGGGGCGTGTCTTGTACAACAATACCGAGAGGCCCGCGATTTACGTCTTCGGGCTCTTGATAAATCTCCCCATCATCGGAGAAGCCGTAAACTCCCTCTTCTGCGTTGTCTTCAACCTCGTTTTCCTCAACGGCAATGACCTGGTCGTACTCATCATCATCCGAAGGCAGAACCTCGCTCTCGAATCCCATCTCTTCCACATGTCCATCACCCTCGCCCTCATCATCTTCGTCCTCGTAGTTATACGGTACTCTGAGAGGGTTTATCCATCCAATCTGCGTAAGTGTCTTTTGCGAAGGTCCTATCCTCCGACGTCTCCGCTTCGTTGGCCGACGCTCTCTCTCCTCATCTTCCTCCTCTGAATGTTCTGCCGCTGAACCTCTCGAAAGGAATGACACTTCGGGAACGATTTGCGTGAGCGTCGACTGTCGAAATCGCGCTGACCTCGAAGGACGGGCTGAACGAGAGCGGTCGGGAGATGCCTTTTTGCGGCGCGGCGTGGGACGAACGGAGGCCTCCGGGTCTGATGAGCGTTTTCTAGTCCGAGGAGCCATTGTTGTTCGAAAGGAGACGGTCTGTCGACCTGGGTCTCGATGGTAGGTTACAGCTGCACCCTTCCCTGCCAGACGCGTCGAAACGCGTCAGGGACGCGCCTGGCTCATTATCTAAACCCCGCCATATCGCCGGGCGAGACGTCAACCCCGCGACCACTCTGCTCGAGCGACTCAAAAACACCGTCTCCAGTAAGCGCTGACCAAGGGGTGGTGCATCAAGTCCCGCTTCAGTCTTAGCCGCCCTCAGTTCCGCTCTTGTCTTCCGTTGCGGGCGCTTCTGGACAGCTGCCTCTACGGAACCCCCACATCCCGACGACATGGTCGTCGCACGCGGCGGCGCTGGCGAATGTCCGACGTTGACGTACCCAGCCGGCGCATGTGTAGGTAAGCTGAGGGGTATGTAGCTAGAGCTACCCTGCCCTGTATATGAGATTATTGTCTTGGTTCTATCTCCAAACTGTCGCGCTGCCATTTTCCATCTTGATTCGCCATGCCGAACCCAATCAAGGACATTTACTCGAAAGACGAGACGTCGTTTCCGTACGTGTACGAGCAGAATGCCACGATCAAGCTGAGGTCGAGCGAGGGGCTCGTCCGCTGCAATGTCTACCGACCCAAAACTTCAGACAAGGTGCCCGTCCTAGTCACTTACGGACCGTACGGCAAAGACATTCCGTACAAGGAGTAAGAGCCGACTCGCAAAGAATTCATAAGGAAGAGAAACTCAATTGCCATCTAGCTTCCATCCCAAGTCGTTTTCCGAAGTCAACCCTGAGCACCGCTCCGAGCACTCGGCATGGGAGACGCCAGATCCCAAGTTCTGGACCTCGCACGGCTATGCCGTTGTGCGCGCCGACGAACGCGGGACGGGGCAGTCTCCCGGCCTGCTCGACACAATGTCAAGAGGGACCAGCGAGGCCTTTTTCGACGTGGTCGAGTGGGCGGCCGAGCAGCCGTGGTCGTCAGGCAAGGTCGGTCTGCTGGGCATTTCGTACTTTGCCGGCTCGCAATGGCGCGTGGCAGCACGCAAGCCCAAGGGACTGTCGGCCATTGTCCCATGGGAAGGCATGTCGGACTACTACCGGGACCGCTGCCGGCACGGTGGCATCTTGTCCAACTCTTTCATACGATTCTGGTGGGATAGGCAGGTTGTGTCGAACCAGTACGGTCGTCCTGGCCGGGCTGCACGCAATTGGGGACCAGATACCCTCGAGGGCAACTTGCCCGAAGAGGAGCTCGTCAAGAACCGCCAGGATCAAAACATTGACAACCTAAACAACCACTACCGGGACGACATCTACTATGCTTCCAAGGAATACGACATGGCCGACATTGAGGTGCCACTTCTTTCGGTGGGCAACTGGGGCGGCATTCTCCTGCACCTCCGCGGCAACGTCGAGGGCTTCGTCAACGCCGGCTCCGAATTCAAGTATCTACGGATGATAGTCGGACGCCACGACCTGCCTTTCTACTACTCGGAAGAGGTCGAGGTGCAGCGCAGCTTCCTGGATGCATTCCTCAAAGGTGAGGACCGTGTGGGATGGTCTAAGAAGGGCGCCGTGCCGCCGGTCGACATTGTGCTGCGCAAGGGCGACGTTGGCTTCAACGACGCGACGGCCGAGCGCACCTTTGCGCGGCGCAGCGAGAACGAGTGGCCCATTGCGCGCACCGCGTGGACCAAGTTCTACCTGACGCCGGAGCAGAGCCTGACGACGGAGGCGCCCCTAAACACCTTGCACAAGAAGCTGGGCTACCCGGCGCTGGGCAGCCTCGAGAAGCCGTCGCTCCTCTCCTTCACGACGCCGGCATTCGACGCCGAAACCGAAATCACGGGCAACGTGCTCGCGCACCTCAACGTGTCAGTGACGGCCGACCCAACCGGCCCCACGCCCACCGACATCGACCTCTTCCTCACCCTGCGCCACATCTCGCCGGCCGGCAAGGAAGTGTTCTACACGGGCACCGCCGGCGACCCCGTTCCCCTGACCAAGGGCTGGCTGCGCGTCAGCCTGCGCAACACGAGCCCCGAGCATCCCAAGCATCGCGAGTACCTGCCGTGGCGGGAGTACACGCGCGCCGACGTGCGGTCCGTCATCCCCGGCGAGGTGTACGGCGTCGACGTCGAGGTGTGGCCGACCAACGTTGTCCTCGAGAAGGGGGCGAAGCTGGTGCTCGAGGTGGCCAGTGGCGATACGCAGGGCTGTGGGCTGTTCCAGCATAATCATCCCGAGGATAGGTATGTTGAGCTCTCCTGCCTGTGTGATTTGGGAGGATGAACTGACTGACTGACTGGTTACAGGTCCGAAGAAAAGTTCCGCGGGACGAATTTCATCTCGTTTGGTCCCAAGTACACCAACTACCTCACGCTGCCCGTCATTCCGCCAAAATAGATCCCCAGTCAGATTTTGAGTCGCAATTAGGCCGTCAGGCTTGTCGCTATCTTTGTGAGAAATGACAACTTCCTGAGGTTTGAGAAGCAAGCAAAGGGGGCGAGGCAGACATGTAGATTTCGCATCAATTGGCCAATATCGACTGGACCATGAGTTCAAATTTCACCTAAAGAATCATAATTTGCAGCTGTGGGGCAACCGAACAGATGAAATTTTCAGTACATACAGACGAGGTAGTTGGGAAATGGAGTTGATTCTCAGAGTTCGCTGGGCTAATCTGCTTCACTGAGGTAGTCGGATGAGTTGGGCCGAGCTCATTTACTCAAGAGACATGTTTGTGAGCCCCTGACCACCCTTTCCCCTTCGCCCTTCCTGAATTTCACAGCATGTTCACAAATGTGGGAGCCTTGTTTCTTTTCAGAATACTGACCCCGCCGTGATTGGTGCGAGGGCACAAGGGAAATGGCATGGCTATCGCAAGCTCCTCGCTGTCAAATGTCCAGGGTCCAGGGTGATTTGCAGGAATTTGTTTCTTTCTGCAATTGTGAAATAGAAAACAAAAGTAGAATTAACAGAACGCTTCTCACGCAACGGCGAATTCCCCCTCTGCGTTGTCTCAGTTTTCCCCTTAACCCCTACACTCACGCAGCCGACTGGACAACACTGGCTCCACCACCCACCCTCTGCTCCGGCCACACGCCAATCGTAAACTGCGAATTGCACATGTTGGTCAACTCCCATGTCTCGGCACACAAGCGCCCCGTATCGCCTCTATCCTCCTCGTCGCCGGCCGCACCAGCCACAAACATAATCGCCATGAAGTGATCATCCGTCGCCTGGGCGCCGCGATAGCTAGGATGCTTCATCAACCGCGTAATCGCGCGCCTCAACTCCGGTCCCGAATTATTCCTAAACACGTCCTCGACGGCCTGGCGGAAGTCGAGCGACGCAGCCTCCGGCGGCGTGGGCTGCGCAAAGTTGTCCGCGTGCCGCACCATGGGCCAGTAGACGTTGCGGTACAGGTTGTGGACTGCGCCGCCGCTGCCAATCAGCAGGTAGCCTTCTTTGCGCAGCGGCCGCAGCGCTGCCCCGATCTTGACGTGGTAGTGCGGGTCGAAGCGCGCGTTCATGCTGACCAGCACCGTCGGCGGGCAGCCCCCGGGGAACATGCGGATGAGGATCAGGTACGTGTCGTGGATCCAGTCGAACGAGGCGTTGCCCTCGGCGGCGAAGCCGGCGGCGCGCAGCATCTCGATGCAACGCGAGCCCGTTTTGAGGTCGGGGTTTAGCTCGTAGTCGACGTATTTGGACGGGTGCACGTAGGCGACGGGGGATTTGTTGGGGGTGGGGTTCATGGCGATTTCGACGCGGTCGGCGTCGGCGTCCCAGTGTGCGCCCTGTGGAGAGGAGGTTAGTGGTGTATGGTTTGGGGAGAGGGAGGGAGAGTGGAGGGCGAACCATCATGATGACGCCCTTGATGCCGTGCGCGAGAGCTTCGTCGCCGCACTTCTTCCAGTAGTCGGCCGATTCCGACTCCTCGCCCAGCATCATGGTCGAGCCGTGCGAGAAGAAGTGGACGGGCGTGAGGTTGTTGGCCGGCATATTGACAGATGATGGTAGAGTGGTATGGAGCTTCAGCAATTCACTGAATTGGCAGCAGCAGGCCGTGAGGCAGGCGTAGAGGCATCACCACAGTTATTTGACGAGCCGACGAGCTGAGGTGGGGTCGTCAGAGGTGCAACGCTAGCTGGTGTGGCAACTAGGGGTAGGCTGAACATGGTGGCGTTGGTTGGCGTTGGCGTGGTTGGGTGTGGGGCCGAGACGAGTGAGCAAGCGGAGGGTCGGGGGAGGAATTGTGGGAGCGACGCGGTGGATACACGCGCAATTGTGGAACCGAGAATTGGCGATGAGGTGAGGCCGAGAAGATTGGCACATCTCGGACTTATCGTTTTCCTTCTTGGCTCCGAGTTGGCTATGTGGTCGCCCGCATATGCGGGTGGTGATGGCGATGGTCGTTCTTCTCGGCAGATGGCCGTGTCTGCCGTGGACTGAACAGGGAATGATGCCGCCCGAGACCCTGGCACGCAATTGAGCTTGTCTATGCACCAAAAATAAGCTTCCTTTGACAACAACACTTTGCACACGTGAGGTGGTTGCGTTTGCTCGCAATGCTTCGCTTGTTGCATGTGTAGGTATTGAACTGAAGACTTGGAAATCACTAACCACCCCGTCCAGCACACTTCACCATTCTCCCCCAATCTTGTAGCCGACGTCCCAAATCTTGCCCATTGTAGCATGCCATATCCTCGAGGTGTTCTGTCCAACATCAGCACCCACCTTCGTCGCATACACGTTTCAATCTACACTCACAGCTTCAACCCTGACTCCCAAAAAGAGCATGTAGACAAAGACACCCTCTGCTGGATTGAGATAGGTCCGTCGCGGCGTCATGTCGAGCTCCATGTTGATGGGACGATAATCGGGAACGCGACGGCGGTCTGTTGGCCAGTCGTCGGGGTTGCGTACGCCTGGAACGGCAGGATGGGGCTCAGGAGGCGGCGCGACGTTTGTGTTTTCATTGCGCACGCTGTGATGGATCTCATAGTCGGCAAGGACATTGTGAGTCTGGTAAAAGGCGCGGTTTTCGGTTGTGGTGACAGACATGATCTTGGTGCTTTGATGAAGTGTCGAATGGAGTGGTAGGTTCTTTGAAAGTGACTGACGGGCAGCAGAGTTGGTAATGGTCTTGTCAGTCCCAAAAAGATCGGAAACGTGGGTCGGCCGATTGGAGGCTGACTAGTAATCATCAGCTGTGGTCAGGGCCAAGGGTCAGTAGTGTGGCAGTGACAGGGACCAGGAGTGCGGATGTGCCCCGCAGTTCGGGATGTGGGGAGCCCCGGTGCCCCAGAATGCTCCCCCGGCCCCAGCCAGCCAACCACAGCTCACACAAACTGTAGCTAGGAGTAGCTTCAGCTGAGAGGTGTAAGAGGAACGTCTCGGTCTCGGCCTTGTCCTTTTCATTCAACAATTGCTGACGTCCGGTCCGAGCTGCCTGTTCAAGTTGGATCCTTTTTTCCTCTGAACTTGCCATCAACAAACAGGCTACGAGCACAAGGGCATAATAAGAGGAGGAAAAGACAGTGCTCACATACCTCACAAACTGGCCCGCGGATATAGACACCACCATGACTGACATCAAGGATCCTGTCGTCATCGAGAATATTGTCGTGCGCGACCTCGTCCGTGTCCAATCCACCGCAACCGATGGCCGCCTGGCCAACATCTTCTGGCGACAAGACCAATTGCGCGCCCTCCACGGCGCTCTGGTCACCCATGAGAAAGACGCTTTGGCAGCCATTGAACACGACGCCCCGCACAACACGCCCACCGAGGCCAAGCTCGAATTCTACCTGGCACTGGCGGCCGTCAAGCAGCAATATTCCAGCCTGGATCCACAGCGCAGCCTTGACGACGAGTACCGCATCAAGCACGGAAAAGATGCGTCGGACAGGCGCGATGCTGTGGGTATCGTGTATATCGAGCCGTCAACGCAGCACACACTTTTCTATTCGGCACTCGTTGCGCTGGCATCGGCCATTGCGGCTGGAAATTGTGTTGTTCTGCGGGTAAGCAACCTCATCCAACTTCAAGGCTGGCCGAAAACTCACATCTTACAGCTCGAAACCACCTCCCTCCGCCGCGTACCCAGCATCCTCCAAACCATCCTCAAAGCCTCCCTAGACCCCGACGTCTACGCCATTATCTCATCTCCTCCCTCCGGCTGGTTGGACCCCGCGACCACGATCCAAGTCCTGCAAAACGGCGCCCCCGAAAACGCCCCAACGAGCTCACAAGACCTCGTCTCGCCCACCAGAGCGCGCGTCCTCGCTGTCGTCGACCGCACGGCCGACATCCCCGCCGCGGCTCGCTCTCTTGTGGCCGCACGCTTCAGCTACGGCGGCCGCAGCCCGTACGCGCCGGACCTGGTGCTCGTGAACGAGTTTGTCAAGACGGCATTCTTGGAGGCGGCGGTCCAGGAGACGATTCGGTTTTTGGCTGAAGGAGGGAGTAATGGCAGCAGCACGAACGGGGCTGCTAATGGTAACGTCAAGGTGCGCAGGGAAAAGGAGGATGCCGAGTTGAGCGAACTTAAGACGGCGGAGAGCGTCAGAGTCGTTACGTCTGGCGCAAACGGGGCTGTGGTCGAGATTGAGAGCCGGTGAGCCGAACCCTTTGCTGCATCCACCAAATAACCCCAGGCTGTTTCTTAACCTTGACCTACCCTTCCACCCCCTGAATCCTCGCCGCATTTCCAAAGCGACCAACCACTAACACCGATCCCAGGACATCTCCCCTGATCTCCAAAGCAAACAAAATCCACACACGCTGCCTCGCCATCCACGCCACAACCTCCCTCGACGACTCCATCGACCTCCTCAACCGGCAACACGCAACGCAACCCACGCCGCTCGCAGCCTACCTCTTCGCCGACCCAGCCAGCGCAAAATACCTCGCGCAATTCCTGCGCGCCCGCGCCACGTACACCAACCACGTGCCGTACAAGCTGCTGCTGGGGCCGGCGCTGCCCGTCGTCGCAGCCGCCCTGCCCTCCGCGTCAGCATCCCCCTACCCTCCCTCCCTCTTCACGACACCGCACCCTGACTTTGCCGTGCCGTCGTCGCTATCTGCATCGCTCTCCACCATCCTAGCTTCCACCACAAAAACCACGTCGACCTCCTCGTCACCTCTTAATGCCCTGGCGAAAGACGCAACGGCGCCCTTGCCGCCCAACCGCAAGTACAAGAAGGGCGTCGGCTTTTTCGAGCAGGGCATCTTGATCGGGTTGGGGTTGACGGCGGGACCGATCTTGGTGGGCGTGCTTGCTGCGACGTGGGTGGGCGGGAGATGGGTGTGGGGGCACTATTATGGGAGGTAGCGGTGAGAGAAACCGTGGAGACGGAGAGGGTCAGGGGAGGACGGGAGATTGGCGAGTTCGCGTTATTGTCGCAGTGTACCTACCTACTTACCCACCTAGCCACATAGTCGATTACCTGCTTTGCAAAGCCGCTTCATCGAATCCAATGCGTCCAGCCAATTAAATGCACTCTGCACGAATGCTCAAGAATCCCAAGACAACATGCTTGTATATTTTGTCATAACTGCCACCATGTGTCCTTATCCCCCCCCTCCCCCACCGATCAGCAAGCAGTGGAGGCCACGGTGCTCCAGCGCCTTCCCGTCAGCCGTGTGAAGGTGACGCAGCGCCTGTCTCCTCGCGCTTGCGGCAGTCCACGCAACGAGAGGCGAGGGCGAAGGATAGAGAGAGGCACCCACAACCTCTACGCAAGCCCTCCCTCCAATCGCCAACCCCGTCAGTCCGTCAGTCCAACCCCTGACAAACGGCCAAGTTCGAGGGAAGAAGAAGAAGAAGAAGAAGAAGAAGTCATTCTAGGTGTACAAGTCATGTTAGCATCAGACAGGAAAGAAAGCCGCAAACCGCAATCCCAACCTTCTTCGTAAGCACCGAGGAGCCCGCACTCTCTTCCGCGCGCAGCCACATCTGAGTCCAAGGAGTATCAAGAAAGAATCTATACGCAGCAAAATTGTGCGCTAGACCTTCCTTTAGCTGTTCATTCCCATGTGCGCACGATCGCTCCGTGGGCGCAGAATTGCAAAGGACATGCCTTGGCGTAGGCTGCCTGCCTCTTTCTGCGCCTCCCCTTCCTCCTCCTCCTCCTCCTCCTGCTTCGCCTCTTCCAGAACGAGCCGCCGCATCTTTACTACACAATCTAATCTTGCGCTTGCAGCACATCCTCATCATCCACCTGGCCCACTCCATGGATCAAGTACAATACGTTTCTCGGTAATGGCGCCAACAATCCTCTTTTCTACCGTCGGCTGAAAAGAAGTGACTCCTCTGTCTACCACGCTTCTTCTTCGAACCATGGCTTAATGTCTGTTTGCTGTGGAGGTGTGGGTATGGTGGTCGTGTGAGGATTTCCGGCTTGCAATAAATTCGTGGCTGTGAGAAAACGGATCGTGTGGATGGTCTGAACGCTGCTGCTTGAGTTGCTGATGGTGAAGCTGGTGACTCTGCTCTGATGGCGCTAAGAGGAGAGCGTATTCGAGTGTTTATGCGCTCGAGGAGTGATCGGTGCGCAGGATGGGATGGGCACGACAGGGAGGGAGAAGTATGCGTAGGTGTGAAGATCAGCACATGCGTATATGATGGACCGACTGGCTTACTAGGCAGGTGGATGAAGGAGAGTGCACTGAGGAAGAGGGCAGAAGGAAAAGGGGGTTCGTTAGACTGACTTACTAGCTGAGTGAGTGAGTGATTTCACAGGCAATGACAAGAAGCAAGAGAGGAGAGGTTGGAGGCACTTTAGGGGACGAGTTGACTGGCTGACTGGCTGGCCACACGTACATATGCAAGGCGTGAGGACGCGCACGAGCACTCCCAGACCCAACGAATAATCGCGACCTGCAAAAGGGTCAAGAACTTTTTGATTTGTAGATCCTATCTACTAGGTGTGGGTGGGGGAATCAAGCCATCAGGCAGTCCCAGTGCTGGCCGACCAACTGGCTGACTGACTAGCTGTGTATATATGTGAGTCGAAAAGCAAAATGGAGCCAACTTTTGGATGGGGGGTATCGCCGTGAATAGAAGAAGGAAAAGTGACTGAAAGATGAAAAGGACTAACCAAAAAGACTCGCCTGCTGTCTCTGTGTGTAGAGAAGCAAAAAGCATCCAACCATGTTGTAGTGGGGTGCTTTTGTGAGTGAAAAAGAGAAGGAATCAAGCTTTTCAGGGGCTGGCCAGCCGACTGACCAACTGGCTGAGCGGCCGTATGTGTAGGCGAAGAAGCAAAAGGGGAAATGTATGCAGCAGTAGGGTGATGTAGGGGCAAACCACCTCCGTCGTCCAAGCAGGACTTGTCGATGTCTGCTCATCTGAAAGTCGTGGGTTGACCAAGTCCTTCTTGAACGAGCTCGTCGTTTTTGCCTTGGATTGGGCGAGCAAGCGGCGGAAAGGTGACGGATAGCTCGAGGCGTGCAGCGAGATGTAGGCGTTCATTCTCGACCTCTGCTCAGGCTAAGCGAAGCTTATCAATGCGGAGCAAGTCGTTGATGCGCTTGATGAGTTGATTCTGGTGCTGTTCCAGCTCCGCATCGTCGACCTTTGATCTGAGAAAGGATAGATCGGCGGCACCGAGCGAGTGAAGACTGTCCCGATGGAAGGGGATCCCATATACGATCTTTTTCCACTTGTGTTGGATGGTAACAGTGTCGAGGTGGGGAAAGAGACCGTGGCCATTCGTCATGAGAGTGTAAATCGGGTCCTGTGCGCTCTTGCTGACTCGATAGGCATTGTCCCAGAGAGATTCTTCTTGGATGGTAATTCTGATCGAACGGAGGCTGTCACACTCGGCAAGAAATGAGGTCCATCGTTCATTTTCTTTGAAGCGAAAGCGGCCCTGCCATCCGCCGAGGTCTTTGTTGAAGGTGATTGCAAGAGGTCCAGACCAGATGGAACGAGCGTCGGGGCCGATGGATTTGAGAAAGGTCCGCAATGAGCGGTCATTGTTGAACTTGAAATGTGTCGATTCCAGGAAGAATGACCTAGTCTCGTGGAGAGTCTGCCTGTTGGCCAAAGGCAGACCGCATCGGCCCGTCGCATCCTTATTGAGGTGCGTGAAGAACCTGATGGGGTTCTGCGCTTTCTTGTAGTGGAAGAAGAGGGGGTAATAGTCTCCTGTTCCAGACTTCTTCTGAAAAATGAAGCTATAGATCAAGTTCCGGATTTCACCGGGGAGACCGAAGAAGTTGAACGTGTTGCCGTAGTGGCGCTTGAAGAGGAACACGTTGTAGCTGCCAGGGTGCTGGACCTATCGGTGAAAGAGATGCGTTAGTAGCTTCATGAGAGATGGATGTTGAGCTCACTCACGATCATAGGAGCGGGATTTCCCATTCCTGAGCCAAAGATCCTGTAGCCAAGGTCGTCGCAATCGAGCTTGAACGTGACATTGCTGTCCTTGAGCTTGACCACAAGGCCTTGGCCCGGTGAGAGCACCACCGTCATGACCGTGTCTTTTCCGTCAGCGCGCGTGGAGTGATCGAGTGGCGCGTCGGGGGTAGACATTGTCGCGGCCTCACTTGCGTGTTCAGAGTCGAGATCATCGGTCGCGTCCGCCATGGTAGTGTCGTTCACTTCACCATCGACCTTGGTGCTGTTGCCGTCGCGTCGCTCGAGCGCTCCCTGCGTTGACGCGCTCGCCTCCCTGAAGCGCGACGACATGATGGAGGTGCAGGTGGTTGAAGAGGAAGGAAAGGAAGAGAAGGAAGAAGATGAAGTAGAGTCTTAAATAGAGGCTTGAAGAGACGGTCAACTGCGGCAGTCACGCAGTACTGAAGCCTCACAACAAGCATTCTTAGGAAGAAGCCATCAGGTGCGTCTCAAGTCACTTCGAAAGTAAGGAATATGAAAGAAATAGCAGAGAGAAGATATATATATTGGGAGACTAGGAGTTGTAGAATGTGCCGCCGCTTCTCATATACTCACTCAGGTCAGAGGATAGATACGCAAGAGAGCGCTATAGAAATGGTGTTGCCATAATCTAAAAGACCGAAGAGTCCTCCGTGAGGAATGAAAAGTTGGGTAGTTTTTTCATGCTTGCAAGATCAGCGTGCCAAGGCGGCAAGTCAATAAGGGTTTGTCAGAATGAAGGTGCTGGTCATGGTCTTGTCACGCGGTCTACGCTGCAAGTCAACAGTCGTTCAGCATCAGTTTCACGGCAATCATTCAGAGAGCAGCCGCTCAGGCGTCGGACACCAGACCTATCGTCGAGCAAAGCGCATTAGACCCAAACACCAATATGCGGCAACATCAAAGCAAGCAAACGAAAAGAAACTTGGTCTTTTGCACTTCTCTGGTTGATTGAGTAGCCAAAGGCTCTCGGGTGTCTTCGAGGATTATAGACGTGTCGACAAGAGGTCGACCATTCCTATTTTTGTAGTCGATGATCAGTATCAGTCTTTCCCAGCTCAACTCTTGGGATACTCGTCACGGTCAGTGCTTGAAAACCAGCTCATTGTCCTCCCAAACGCCATGCGCCGTGCGAAACCTCTCAGTTGTCTTCGTCCACCTGCTGGTAGATGTGGCGGGTGCGCGTCGGGTCCTTGCGCATCTGCTGGCCAGAGCCCGTGAAGCCGACTGACAAACGTTAGCTGCGATTGAGAAAAGGGATTCTGGGAGTCCAAATACCTCGAGCGTTGACGCTGGTGCCCAGACGGAACATGCTCTCCTTCTTCTTGCCCTTGCCTTGCTGGGTGAACTGCTGCCACTTGTTCTTGCTCTGCTCCAGCTCCTTGTTGGCCTTGACCTTCTTGGGAATCTTGGCGGGGCGCGCAGGACCGTCGCTGACCTTGCTGGGCTCCTTCCTAGCCTGGCTGGCGAGGACGGGGTCGATGTTGGCAGCAGCAGAAATGACACCCGACGTGCTCGGGGGAGTGGGAGCCGCCGCCGGCGTGACTGGTGAGCCATCAGCTTTGCGCTTTTTGTCATTGGCGATAGGCTTTATTTCATGAGATGACAGGCTTTCCGTGTCGGGGTACTGCGTGAACTTGATGTGATAGGTCGGCGACATGGACGAGCCCGTGATGCTCAGAATTTTGGCCGGGTAGAAGCCCCTGTCGCCCGATTTCCACTTGGCCAAGACGACATCGTTGACCTTGTATGCCTGTGGCGCGGGCGTGTCGTCGGCAGCAGGAACGGCGTTCTTGAAAGCCGGGTGATTCTCGCGAGACCATTTCTCCTTGGGCGGCGGCGACGCGGCCTTGGGGGCAGGCAGAGAGGCTAGTTCGTCGTCGAGGAGCCCACGGAACTCCTCAATTCCCGCCACCAGCGCATTCTTCAGGTCGAGGTAGTCGGCAGCGTCAGGGTTGATCTCAAGCTTGGCATTGACTTCTTCGAGCTAGATAACAGTCAGGACGGTGACGTAGCTGCACAGTGAGTAAGACAGTACCTGGCGGGAAAAGTCCGCAATATTATTTTCGAGCTCCTCGATGTTGCTATTCATTTTCCCTTCAGTTCCGATCGCGGAGAGCAGAGCTCAAAACAGACAGACGTTACCGGAGTGATCGTTGACGCGTATCACAAATGGACGAGAAGACGTGTCGTTGGACAGGCGTGGAGGGTGTGGATGGATGAGAGAGAGCGCTGGGCTGAGGTCGGTCGCGGCTTCGCGACCATGGCCATCTAGCTTGAAGCAGTTTAGCGCAGGAGATCGGATGCTGTGACGGCGATAAGATAGTGAGAGCACGTGATCCAACGGCTGAGGTTCGGCAGTTTTGCCACGGCCCAATGCGGCATTATCGGCGGCGTCAGAGAGAGACTGAGGGGAAGACTGAGAGGGGGAGCTTTCTTTTCTTTGTGAAGGGTGAGAGGGTGCAAAGAAATATCACTCCAACAATTCCCTCCGCTTCACCCGCACTTTTCTACACATTCCGCTCTCCACACCCGTGGCTCAGCCCTGCTACAATCCAGTGCCGCCTTAACAAACGATTACCAAGCAGGAGTCCGAGGCCGAGCTGGCAGCCTTCCACGACCTTCCCGCCAATCTCCACCAGTCATACCCCCCGGCCGCTACAACACGGTCAGAGCTACTCCTCTTCAGGCCCAAGCCCAGACCAATCTGATCTGACATGCGTCTTTCTCTCCCAGCCCTCCGCTCTCCGCTCCTCCCCTCTGACAACCATTCTCAACTCTGCCTGCGTCTCTGACGTCTCTGCCAACTTCAACTCCACCGGCCCATACACCCCTCATCCGCTTCATCCTTCGGCAGCGCTGCGACTGTCGTCACTACCACGCCGAAGAGGTACGAGAGCCCTCCGGCACAGCCCCGACTTTTCCTCGTCAATCCACCGTCACCGCCGCCTCGCTTTTTGTGTCTATTCGCCTCCCCTACTGTTCGCCCACTGACGGCACCAGCGAGCAGTAGGGCCTCTATCTTTGCGCTAGCCTTTGCGGATGCCCGAGTCGTGTACCTCGCCTACTCGGGACAACTGACGGAACCAAATTTCTTTAAACTGGCCTTGATCCACTCCGACCATCCTTTTCCTATCTAGTGTGATTCCAATACCATGGCCAGCACCAACAACCAATTCAACCCAAACCTCTACCTCACTCCGAACCAACAAGACTTGTTGATGGCCGCGCTCAACTCCAACTCGGCCAACCAATCTGGAAAATCTGCGTCACAGCCTCAAAGCGCCAAAAGGTCCGATAGCAATACCCAACAGCAGTTCTCCATGGACGGGATGGACCCTTCATTCTTCACCTCGCCGCATCAGGGCGGCGAATCGGAATTCGGTACATTTGGACTGGAGGAGAGCCCGTACGGCGAGTTTTTGGATGTTGACGGCACATTTGATTTCGACCCCAACGAGGCGAGCGATCTCCTGATTGGCAGCCTTCCGGGCGAAAATGAATCGCATGAGAAGCGCAAGACTCCTCCTGAAGATGAAAATGAAGAGGATCCAAAGCGCCGGGAGGGTGAGGAGAAGCAGGCAAAGAAGCCCGGCAGAAAGCCATTGACTTCGGAGCCAACTACTGTGAGTGATGACGTAGTGTCATCGTAAGCTACCACTGACACACACAAGAAACGCAAAGCCCAGAACCGAGCCGCCCAGCGAGCGTTCCGGGAGCGCAAGGAAAAACATCTCAAGGATCTTGAGACGAAGGTGCAGGAGCTCGAAAAGGCATCAGATGCCACCAATCATGAAAATGGCCTGCTTCGCGCTCAGGTCGAGAGACTTCAAATGGAGTTGCGGGAGTACCGGAAGCGCCTGTCGCTGAACGCCTCCAGCGTTACCAAGACAACGACAGGGTTCCCTTCTCTTCTGTCAAATGCGTCGCCCGGTGCAAACAACTTCCAGTTTGAATTCCCACGTTTTGGCGCACTTCCTGGTTCTCAATTGCTAAACAATGGCCCTCTGTCCAAAGCGAGTACCAGCACCGCCGGGGGCGCCCGGCAAAGCAGCGCAAGCATGAGCCCTAGCAGCAATGCTAATGGAGTACGTTCTCCTGACAAATCCACGGGGGCTAGCCCGGCCTCTCATCACTCGCCATCAAACGGCACTGGCAACACAGCCAACACTTCGCCCAATATCAACGGCCCGCGCGGCAGTGTTTCCAGCTCGAATGGAGTCGGGCGCGTGTTCCAATTCAACAGCAACGCAAACTCGACGAATGACTCGCCCTCGGCATCATCCGTTTCCAACTACGGCGCCAACTCGTCTTGTGGCACTTCTCCAGAGCCAAGCCACAACTCGCCTGACAACGACAAGGCCAAGGATTCGCAAGGAAACGGATACGCGTGCTACGGCAACACCGAAGGTGAGGTCACATTTTGCGAAAAGTTGAACGAAGCTTGTGGCAACCACCGCAATCCCATCCCCCGCGCCATGTCCTCATCTAACGGCGCGCCAGCCCCATTGGCTGCTACCCAGGCACAACAGGCAAAGAGCCCTGGACATGATTTTGGTCTCGATTGGTTGGCAACGCAAAACGACAACGCATTCAACCCTTCTCTCTTTGGAGACTACCGCGAGTCGCAAGTTGCTGTTGTGGGTGACGGAGACTTTACCGGAGGCTTTTTCAACGACGCCTTTCCAGCAGACTTTTCCGCTAGCCCATTCAATTTTGGTGATGGCGCTACGCCTGGTATTGCCAACAAGCAAAACCCAATGGAGGCCATTCAGAAAATTCAAGATGGTGACGATGATGAGGTCGTCCCTGGCGAAGATCCAAACGACCTCCTCAGCTGTCACAAGATTTGGTAAGTTGCCATCTCCAGCTTGGTCTCGCTCACACTAACATCGCCCAGGGACAAACTCCAGAACCGACAAGACTTCAAAGACGGTACCATTGATATTGACGGCCTTTGCACCGAACTCCGCGCCAAGGCACGCTGCTCAGAGAGCGGCGTGGTTGTGGACAGCAAGGACGTCGAGGCTGCGCTCAAGCGCATGCCGGAGAATGCCATATAGGACGCGCAGGAAAGACGTGAGACGACTACGAATGTATCATAATAGATACGCAACGGTAACGAAATCGAACCACCTGGGCATCATCTCAACGGCGCTTCTCGGCATATGGAGTCAAACTGTACGGCGGATACCCTCTCATCATCAGACCGAGGTGTCACCCTCATGGAAACTATTCGGAAATGGATTGGATTATTCGAAGGACGGAGACTTTTCTGGTGCACGGGCTTCAAAATTCCAGACACCAAAATCTTTGTAATACCTTGGACGCCATGGCTTGCAACAAGAATGACGACACTTGACGGCGGACTCCGCGCTGTCGCTTGAGATCTTTCAGCTCCCGGATTGAAGACACACCGACCATGCGCAAGCCGCCGTCGGCAGCAGTCACGAAATCAAGGCTTTCTGTCGTTTCCGTTTCCAGATCAAATTTTTCTTTTTTGCCGACCCTCGGAGTCTGCGGCCAACCGCTACGATTCGATGGGTGCAGGTTCTCTTTTCCTTCAGACTCCAAACTCTTCTCCCCACCAAAAGAGACGGACGAAGGAGTTTATGGCTGTCAGGTCTTTTACTGCGCAAGCTACTACCCACCCCACCTCTCTTTCTCTCAAGACTTGGTATTCTAAGTTGTTGAGTTTGAATGAACGACGGATGGACGGACGGACGGAAATTTCTCTTCTCTTTTGCGTTCCTGGCGTCTCTTTGGTCATGTTCTGTCTGCTCTGCTCTGGGGAAATGTCGCGCGTGCGTTTTTACTGCTTGCCAGCCAGTCAGTCTTCTCTAGCCAGCCAGCCAGCCAACCTGCGGCTTGTCTGTCTTCCTGCGCAATAATCACAAGTCGGCCTGGCACTGGGATTACCACCCACCAGTACTCCCACGGCGTCGGGTCGGCCTCGGGAGCAGCGCCTGCCTCTGCACACACTCTACTCTGGAAACTTGGGGAAACGATCATGAAGACGAAACGTCGGATCGGACAGCTGGATACGGAGTATCGTGGTTTGCGACTGCTACCACCACTGCTGGCCTGCTTTCGAAGTCCTTTTGCAAACAATCACATCGCGTTGCTGTCGTTGCTGTTAGCTTGCTTGGCTTGTATCGTTGAGGATCAATTCAACAAATGAATCAAATGAAAGTATAAACCAAATCGAATTGAACCGCGCTACGAACGGCAAACACCATACCCATCATCCAGCACAGCAATGAGCAAATCCTCACCAACACATTTGAACTTTGCTTTGCTTGACCCAGACAGAAGACTTGAATTCTACTCGACTATAGAGGAGGAAGGCACACTCGACTGTTTCCCCCCACCCCCACGCGGCTGGTCTCAACAAACGCGTAGAGGAGGGGGAACAGAGCAGAGGCAGGCAGACCAGCAGAACAAAACGTGAGAAGTTCTGACGAGATGTTGTAGGTGTAGGAAGCTTGTTGTTGGACAAGTGTCGGTGCTGCCATCAACTTTGAGTCATGGAGTGAATAGAGATGGGTACGTAGTGGAGGAAGGGGAGAGAGAGATGGTGTCGTACTGGTGGTGTGCTCTTGGTTCGACACCATCGAACTCGGCAAGCCTGCCTCCTTTCTTGCTCGTTCGTTGGCTATGTTGCTTCCTCATGTTTCAACATCAACGGTCATGTCCTGAGTCGTCGACGGTCGGATTGAAATCGAGTAGTACCAAATAAAAAGCTTTCACGCACGCACTACTCACTCCACTTGAAGCATCCGTCCATGGGACGACTGACCGGGTCGTACTCACTCAACATGCAGCGTCAGCCTAGCCTACTCACAAAACCAAGCATCCGTCCAATGCCTCCAATACCTCCATCTTTACAGATACATTGTCAGACGCATATGTGCATGAAGTGTGAAAAGAAGCAAGCAGGCGTCAAGACGCTCTCGCCTCCGTGCGAACATGTATTTGAACAGAAAAGGATTACTTGCATACACGCTGCCATGCCTTGCCTTCCTTCGGGCGACAAACCCTCCCGACTACATGATTAGATCCCCAACCATTCGCACAACAACACAGCGGCAGACAGAGATCCGACTGGTCAATAACAACTTTCATCCATTCATCCCTAGGTCGCATTGCAACCCATCCAAGCGCATGCATGCGTGAGGTTTGACCTTTCGCTTCCCCCGACTATTACCAAGACAAAAATGCGTACATCAACATCATCCTTTTTCTCCCCTGTCCTCTCTTTCATCTTCATCCATCTCCTTCAAACCCCCTCGTCTTTCCGCCGCCCGTAAATACACACTTGCTCACAACTCAATCAATGCCTCCTCCTTCGGCGCCGTCGGAGCATGCGTCGGCGCAGCCGGGAAGGCATCGGCGCTGTAGCCCGTCGCCATGGGCGGGGGTTGCTGTTGCGGGGGCGGCGCGAAGTGCTGCTGAGGAGGAGGTTGACTGGGCTGTTGTTGTGGCTGCTGCTGCTGTTGCCAATAGGCCTGTTGAGGAGTTTGCTGTGGAGGTTGAGCAGTCGGGGGGGGAGCTTGGGATGGCTGTTGGGGCGGCGGTGCTGATTGCTGTTGCTGCTGCTGCTGCCAGTAAGGAGGTTGTTGTGGCTGTTGCTGCTGCTGAGCAGGGGGTTGCTGGTGATACATTTGCGGCGATGACGGCTGCGGCTGCGGTTGTGGCGGCGGCGGCTGCTGCTCCTGCGGCGCCGTCGTGTTCGGTTGGTTGTTGTAGTAGTACGCTGCATTGGGGTCATCTGGTATTGACGGCTGCGAAGGCGCATACTGCCCTGCGGGCGGTGCTGTTGGCTGCGGCCCAGAGGCTCTCCTTTGCAGCTGCGGCGATCCCTGCAGAGAGCTCGGGCGATCTGCCTGTTCGGCTTGTTGGTACGGTGCACTCGGCGGTTGAGCTTGCGGCGGCCCGTAATTTTGTGGTGGATATTGTTGGTATTGGTCTTGTGCGGGCGGGTAGGCTTGAGGAGGCATGGAATGGCGGTTGGAGTAAGACGGTGCGGGCTGGGGCTGACTCTGGTAGTACATTGATTGTGGTCTACCATATGGCTCGTTGTTGCCCGTGTAGAAACTTTCGGCAGCTGACGGACCAGGGGCTTCAGGTGCACCCGAGCCAAGTCTTGGGTATAGGTTGGATCCTGGGGCTTGATAACCCCAACTCGAGTTGTTGTATGTATTTGAGAGGCGTTCCTCAAGCATCCGGTCGTAGTAGCGCACAACCGTCGAAAGCTTGGCATGTAGATCAAGCAAAGTATCTGCAAAAGTTAGAAATGGCCAAGCCTAAAAATTGCCATCACTTACCATGCTTGCTCATAGTTTCGCCGTACGTGCGGGCCAATTTTGGCCGCAGTTTGCCTATACTTTCGTACAGTTCTTGAATTTGGGGCTCGCGCAGAATCGTGCCAGGAGGCTGATGTTGTAACCGATCCACAAGCGTAGCAAAAAGACTAATATTTTCAGCCTCTGCTGGCGTGAGCTCGTAGTCATTCCTCGGTGCCACCGCAGGCGTCTCCCCCGACTGTTGCTGTTTGAATTGTGCAGCATGCTTCTTCTTTTGCTCCTCCATGTCGGCCATCGAAGCCGCGATTGCAGCCCTCAAGTCGGGGTCGTCGTCCTCCTCGTTTTGGGCTTGACCATTCGGTGCCTTGGACTGCAGCTGTGATTGCGGTACGTATCCTGAGCTCGTGTTCGCCTTGACCTCTTCCAAGCTCATTTCCAAAGCCTTCTTCAAATCCGCATCGAAGCTGTCCTCCACCCTCGCACTTCGTGGCTCCAGCGAACCTTGGTACAGCGTCTTTGCGGGCTTTGCGGCGTCGAAACCTCTGGCCACGGGCGTTGCGCGACTCTTATCCGTCAGTTTGACATGGCAGCCATCGTCGACCCGCACGGGCTGCATTATTCCCAAGTGTGGCAGCGGAATGCTCTTGCTCGAGCACGCGCCGCAAAAGACGCCACCACAGTTGCGGCAATGGTGTTTGCGATTTGTAAAGGTAAAGGCTGTTCGGCAACGCAGGCAGACATCGGAGTCGGTCCACTCGGGCGGCTACGGTCGTGTTAGTAAAGCGTCAGCGTGACAGAGAACGGGCAGCTTACCGCACTGCTGTCAAACATGCTGCTGAGGACCTCTTGGCGCGGAGGAAACTGCATACCCTCGCGCTGCAACGTTCTGTAAGTTTCTGTTATGTAGTTGAGCTGCGGACGGCCCTCTGCAGCGATTGCCCAAAACTGTATCAACTCGAGGATCTTGGTTCTGACGTCGTGATTGACTTCGGCGGGACCGTATGCTCTGAGAAGCGAAACGAGATTGTCCATGAATTCGCGCGACGCAATCTCGAGAATAAAGTGGTCGCCCCCATTTTTGACGCAAGTGTCGGTGAGCTGCAAATGGTCAACTTCGGCCGTGGTTGGGTGACGGCAGGAGACGCACGTTGAGGGTAGCGAGTTGGACGTTGGGGTTCTTGTTTCCTATGCGCTTCTTGAGCGAGCGCATAGCCTCCTTGGGCTGAACAGTTTTGGAGCGGATGACGTCGGAGATTTCGAGGTTGAGCGCAATGTCCTCCCTGTACAAGAGTCAGTGTGATGGCGGTTGACTGCGGCGCGGAGAGCTCACAGGCTGGAGGAGGTGGCGCGCTCGACCTGCTCGTCGAGAGCCGAGTTGGACGAAGCAAACCAGCCAGCCATGATGTAAAGATGCAAGCAGGGGTATCTCAAGTCAAGGAGAAGAAAGTTGGGAGAGGATGGATTGGGCTGGCATGCGGACGGATAGGTAGGCGGTCAGCCAAGCTACAGCGACGGGAGCTCACTAAGCCAAGGCGGTGTGGCCCAAGCTTGCTAAGAAGTCTTGTTTGGCTTCGTCATGACGCTGCATGTGGGAACATGTTGCTGCCTGCGGAAAAAACACCATGATAGAATAACATTGGCTACGTCTAGACAACCACTTGTTATGACTCTGCTGCGCCCGCCGGCATCGTGCACTGTGCGGGGCGAGGTGCATCAACCCCCAAGTTGATCTGCTGAGCCACAAACCATCCTGCCCGTGCTTGTTGTGGCGCGCCGCCGTCCAGTCCATCGTCATCCTGGAAGCTTCCCATCACCACCACGCCCTCTCTCACCTCGTCCGCCTTCTAACAACACCATCTCACCTCCTCTCCCCCATCACTCGCCCTGTGAAACGCCTCTCGCCTCTCTGACCCTTCCATTCCCTCGAAACCACCCCCGAAACCGCCGCTGCCGACTTCCAGCTTACCGTGACCTCACCGCACATCACCACGGCTTCACTTCCCTGGACCAATCTTTGCCGCCCCTCGCTTACCATCGACATGTCCCGCCGGTAAATTCCCAACATCGACCCTGCCCGCGCGCGTTCAACGTCATCCGACCACAAAATGACCTCGTACCGGCCCAACTCTAGTGGCTTCCCGGCCGGTGCACGCGGGGACAGTGGAGCCTTCAAGCCCACTCAGAACAAGCCCTATTTACACATTGACGACCTCAAAGCACGCGCCGAGGCAAGGTTAAGAGAAGCGCCGCAAACTGTACGTTCGCTTTGTTTGGGCGCCAGCACCCTCTAACCATGGACTAGGTCGACCGGCTGCTAGAGTTGGCCGAACAATCCACCAAGCAAGTCGGCTACCTGCTCGACTACCGCCGACCGGACTACGCCTACGTTGAGTTTCTCGTCGCCTCAGAAATTGTCTTCAACCTCATCCCTCGACACCGAGACGCCCCGTTGGTCAAGGGCGACAGAGGGAAGAGATATCAAAAGCACAAGGACTTGATGAAGGTACGAATGCCCCGCAATCCCATCGAGGGACTCTATACGTGGCGCTAAGTGAACAAAGCAACTCGAGCAGTGGACGGACCAGATGACCAGTGTAAAAGACATCATCATCAACGACAACAGGCGGAACGGCACACAGCCACGACTGGCGCCCAAGGACGTCCAGGCACGCCACACGAGTCTTCCGGTAATGGCATCTGGCACCACTTCCTACAGACCGCAACGGTACTCGGCACAAGACGAATTGTTTTTGGACACTGGGAGCATGCCGACTACTCGACGTCCTTCGGCAACCTCGGACGTTCCTTCTGGGAGATCAACACCTCTGAGCGCGACAGACGTATCGCGATACCGAGTAGATTCAAGTCCAAGGAATGCGCATCAAAATGGAGTCAACGGGCTCTTCACGCAGGGTGATGCTCTGAGCGAGCGGTTCGCAAGGCTCAGAGTCGGAAATCCATCTTCAAGACCGGCATCGATTGTAATGCCCTCGCACACGGATTTCGCTCCCTCTGGTGCTTCGCGGGTCATGGGACCACGTGCCATGCCCAACGGCGTGGTGCCCGCCCTGCCGCCGAAAATCCCCCTCGACACGCGACTACCGGCCTCCATGCCAAAGGAACCAAGTCCAACCTACAGCCCGGCGCGCAACATGCAAACACCTGCAGAAATCATCCCTCCTCGAACAACAGCACGAAGCATGGTCCGCCAAAACTCCATCCCCGCCTCGAGCCCATCTGCTTATACGCCCAACACCAACGGCGCGTCCGATTCCTACTTCCCAACATCCTACAATGGAACTGCTGTGCGCAGGAAATCGGTCCATGGACCGCGAGAGCTCCAAATCAGCTCGGAAAAACTCTACGACTATCTTAGACGCTTCAATGTGCTGCTCATTGACGTGAGAAACAGACAAGATTACGACGACGGCCACATTTATGGAAAATCAATCATGTGTATAGAACCTACGGCGTTGCGGCGCGACATGTCTGCGGAAGAGCTCTCGGAAGCGCTGATACTCTCCCCCGATGTCGAGCAAGAAATGTTTGACCGACGCGACGATTTTGATCTAGTCGTCTACTACGATCAAGCGACCCCCGACGCATCATTCCTGTCTCGGCATGAACGAACATCTCAAGAGTGGATTCTCAAACATCTCTACGACGCGCTGTACGAGTTCAACGCTGATAAGCCGCTGCAACGCCCTCCTATACTGCTCATGGGAGGTGTCGAGGCCTGGGCTGACCTGCTTGGAACCGGTGCCCTAAAAACATCCGCAACCGCATCGATCGTGTCGGACATGCAAAGCGGAAGAATTTCGCGGCAGCCGAGACGAGCAGTTGCACGTCCGAGATACTACATGCCTCCAAAGTTGTTCGATTACAACCCCCTCGATGCGGAAGAAGAAAAGAAGTTTTTGGAAAAGGCTCGGGGTGAGCGACCAGCAATAGACCCATCAATGACGATGGAAGAGGAGACACCATACTACCGCACCACCGAGGACTTTATGCGGCGATTCCCAGAAGCATCAGCGATTGAACCACAGTCCATGAGCGCCCCGAGATTGCCATCGCGACCGCCTTCCAGGCCTCCTCCGCCTCGTCCTCTGGAGCAGCAAGTTCAATATCCAAGCAACGCTGTACCTGCCATTCCTTCCCGCCCGCCACCAGCTGCGCCCAGGGTCAGCTACAGTGGAGTGCATGACAGGAGCCATGCTGCGAACCACGTCGCTACCCAACGGTCAGCCCAGCTGCCGTCCTACTTTCCACCCAGTCAACTTCCGCAGAACCTCCGACTTCCTAGGACTGGCCTCATCAATTTTGGCGTCACTTGCTACATGAATGCCACGATTCAGTGCTTGAACGCAACACTCCCAATGACGCGAGTATTCCGCGACGGCACGTTTGGCACATTCATACAAAGGCAGAATTGGCGCGGCTCGCGAGGCTTGATGGCCGAGACATACGCAACGCTCATTCAAAACCTCTGGCAAGAAGGTGCTGGACCAGTCCGCCCAAGGACATTGCGGGAGCTGTCGGCGCGTATGAATCGTGAATGGGGACAGGAACGGCAACAAGATGCCAAGGAGTATCTCGATTTCATTTTGGATCTTCTCCACGAGGACCTCAACGTCAACTGGGCACATCCACCAGCGCAAGCACTAACGGAAGAGGAAGAGGCCCGCCGTGAAAGGCTTCCCAAGGCCTACGTCGCGCACATTGAATGGCTGCGCTGGTCCATGCGCGAGTACTCCATCGTCAGCGACCTCTTTGCAGGACAGCATCTCTCGCGGCTGCGTTGTCTAACATGTGGCCACACGTCGACTACCTACGAGACTTTTTACAGCATCAGCGTCGAGATTCCCCGCCACGGCTCGGCCGACATCCGCGACTGCCTGCGCAGTTACTGCAGCGAAGAACGACTCTCGGGCGAAGAACTCTGGCGCTGTCCAAAGTGCAAAGTCGACCGCGAGGCGAGCAAGAAGATCACCATCACGCGCGCCCCCCACTGCCTCATCATCCACTTCAAACGCTTCAGCGCCTCGCACACGGAAAGCGCGCGCAAAGTGCGGACGCAAATCGAATTTCCGCTCAACGGGCTCGACGTGTCGCCATTCGTCCTCCCGCCTCTCACAGAATCCGAAGAGCAGTTCCTGGTGCGCCGCCCCGACGGCCCCGAGACGCTGCGCAACCTCAAGGCCGACGACCGCATGACGCCGCCGTACCGCTACTCGGCGTACGCCGTGCTGCGACACCACGGCTCCGCCCTCAACAGCGGCCACTACACGGCCTGCCTCAAGGACACGGCGCGCGGCTGCTGGTGGCACTTTAACGACCAGACGGTCCGCGACTTCAATCCTGACAACGTCAGGGGCGATGATCGCCTGCAGAGTAATGCTGCCTACCTCGTCTTTTACGAGCGCGATCGTATTGGCTTGCATGATGGTGCTGGCCAGGTGGTCGTCAATGGCGTGCGGTAGGCCTCTGGTCGTCGAGGTGCGTTGTGAATCCTCGGGATTGTGAACTTGCTGCTTTCTTGTGCTCTTGAGCGGGTGGGTGGGGTGGATTGCGTGTGATTTTCGATATCGTCTTTTTCTGCATTTGGGCCTGTCTTCTTACTGTTGCTTGCTTGGGATCGATGGTTGTGCGCGGAGTTGGCGGGTTCGTGGTAGTCGTTGTCCATTGTCTATGACCTCTTTCTTCAATATTTGGGCATTTCTATCTTTTTTTGCTTTTCACTATTGGTTGTTGGATGATGGGTGTGTACGAAGGAAGTGTGAGAGTGAGGTGAGAGTCATAAACCAGAGTACAGCACGATACCAAATACCTACAGTCGGTACAAAAAAGCGCCGGGAAGGAATGGCAGGGGAGATGGGTCGGATCGGTGCAGGATATTTTTGAATCAAAAAAAGATTTGGACTTTCCAAATTTGACTGGGTGCGGCGTGAAGAACTGCTGGGTTAGACCTGCTCGGTGCTGGCGAGGGTAGGCGCACCCTTTGGTCTTTCCGGTTTAGGTGTTGATGCGAAGGTGGTGAGGGGAGCGGGGCGAAGCACCTTGATGGCGGTGACAACAACCCATATCCTACCTACGCAGAGTCCCAAGGTTGCTGCCATCGGAGTCGGCAGCACGCAATCTACCAATCGTCCTTGGTCCTGTCTGGGTGTTTGAGCTTTGAAGGTACCGGTGTTTGGTATAGCCAGTATTCACATCCAATCCAGTTGTCGCTTATTCCTACATGGAAACGAGTCTCTTCCACTCGATCGACGTCTTGTGTACTCTGTCTTCAGTTTCTTGAATTCAGATCAGGTGTGTGTGATTTGATGCATGATAGCGAGACGCGGTACGTGCTTTACATACCAGGCAGCTCAGTGCGTCTGAATGAATAGTTCGTGTAGGTGGGTTTGACAAGGCCGTGGTGTGTCTACACAATACAGTGAGTGAGGAAATGCAAGCGGACAAGAAGAGCAGTGAGAAGAGCGAGAAAAAAAGGTGATGCGCAAAGAGAAGAGCAGAATATATAAGATGGGCAAGGCGCAGCGGCAGCAGAAGCGGCGCCAGTTTCTGTCATCACGAGCGCGAGAGGCGCGCGTTCAACACACATGGCGGGTTGTAGAGAGGCATCAAAATGCCGTCTTCTTGGCATTTTCGATCTTTGACTCGCGGGAGAAGAGGTGCGACAGTTGATAGCTCTAGGGTCTTAGAACTGATAAAAAAAAAAAAAAAAAAAAACATGAAAGGGCCTGCTGCCTCTCCGCTTCCACCATCCATCCACCCCAAGCCCCGGGTGTGAGCAAGGGAACGGCATGTGTGGTGACACCTGCCCGCCTGCCTCCGCTCCTCCCATATTGAGCTCTCGGATTCATTCGTATGGCTGCGTGAACTTGGCACGTATACTTAAAACGCATGAGAAAAGTTGGCGTACTGTAGCAAGGCAATTAATCTATGCAAAATGGGATTTTCACTGGTCTCGAGGCGAAGGCGAGAGAGGCAACGATAACCGACGGACGGGCAGAGGCGAAGAGACCTACCTATCCGACCAAACGGTTGCATGGCTTCCCTCCTTACCGGTAGTGGTAGCGGCGGCGGCAGTGTCGACCGAGGAGGAGCAGAAACGCAAAATGGACTGACTGACTGGCAGACAGACTGACCGACTGACCGACTGCTTGCAGAAAGGCACGACGGGATGATACGAGAACGCAGGACGCTGCGGATGGAATATCGAAGTTCCGCTCTACCTCTCTCTCTCTCTCTCTCCACTTAGCCACCAAAGAACGATGGGTCGATTGCAAGAAAGAAGCGTGGATGCAAGCTGCAAGCCATGTAAGGATTGTTGGCCGTGTCCGTCTTTCTCTCTCGCGCCGTCATCATCCGCCAGCACTAGAGCGATGGCCTAGTGGTGCTTCGCACAACAACACACATCGAAGCGTTGTGGTGCAACCAGTGACTGACAACTGGCTGGCGTTGCTGACGCATTGTACCTACGGCAATACCTCACACCAGCAGCCAATTTACGTCACACACAAAAACCCCCGTCCCGTGCGGCAAACATGACCAAGCGATCCATGCATTCAGGGGGGCACGGCCGCTGAGCATGAAGTCACTTGGGACTCTGCAATGACGAACAGCTCGAGCTTGAGCAGCTCACTTGAAAGGTGCGTGCGCTGCGCGTGTGCATTGGGTATGTCGTCTGTGAGGCGCGGGGGAGTAGCAGTGAGGACGTCATAGACGTGGTGGACTTGAAAAAGGGGGGAAAGAGAGAAAGAGAGGGAAAGGGGAAATTTGGATCTCACATGCAATGACATACATGGCGTGTGCGAGTTGCGATGCGATGCGGATCCGGGGTAATGATGTGTGTGGTCAAACCGCTCGTCCACGGGGGCAAAGGGGAGTGTGCTCCCAGGATAGGTAGTCTTTTGCTTTGTGGAAAGGGCAAAAAAGGAGAGGGAGAGATGATGTACGGCGGACTTCGGAAGACGACTGCAACTGGGAGATCGATGACTTGGGGGGGTCAGGACCGGGGAAAACGATAACTAGACGCATCCAAAGAGAGACGACGAGAAAAAAGATGATGTTCAGACGGCGGGGAAGCAAGATGTAGGACTCACTCTATTGCAAAGCAAAGGCATAACAAGCCCGCAGGGTGCATGCATGACTGCGAGAAGAACAGACCCAACAACGACCGACTGACTGTGAAAGACGTAGAGAAAAGCAGCAACGAAGAAAAGGTACGACGCATCTCGCCTTGGCTAGTGACCTACCTGCCCACTCCCTCACCATACCCCCCTTCCTGCCACCCCCTTTTCTTTTTAACCTTTGGGCGGGTGTTCCTGATCCACTCCACTACTCACCATTACAAGCCTCCACGTCCCCGCAAACAAAATCCCGTTCTCTCAACTTTCTCGAATGCATCATCGGGACAAGCTTTCCTCTTGCTCCATCCATTTCCCTCTCCACTACTGCTGGAGACGACGCACGACCAACCGTCTGCACCATTCCCAAGCTCTTTTTTACAAATCCCACTCCTCAAAGCACCCGCTCACTACATACGCGTGGCACTGTGCAGCAAAAGAGACCACGCAATGCCAGACCTACCTATTTTCACCGACCCGCGACGGATGTGGGGTGAAGTGGGTGGCCAAACAAGGCAAGCCGACAGAAGTTGGTGATGGCCGACCTACCGCATGTGTCATCTACTCCATGGCCCATTTCGCTATCCAAACGCATGGACACGGTGCCAGAAGGGTGCATGTTCAACCGGGGCATGGTTCAACTCGTTGCGCAATAACCACGCGTGGCAACCAGCAGCACCATTACTCAAGTTCAGATATCCAACCGGCCAAAGAGCTAGCTGTGTGCTGGATTATACCGTAGCAGTGGCGACATGGAGTTTGCTCGAGAAAGGTCGCTCGAGGGGCCAGCACGCGAGCACACAGCGTTGACCATCATCCGCGCTCGTTCTTCACGCTGGCAGACGGAAATCGAGCGCCATGAGCCCTGTGCTGCATGCATGCAGCGATTGCGCAAGACGAAATAGGCGGCGGTGTTGCTCGCGTCTTGTGCGGTGTGAACAATCAACAGAGAATCTGTACGGTGGACAGGTAGCCTGGCAAGTAGGTGAGCACACGACACTTGCCAGCCTTTTCTCTTCGTCCACCTCCACCACGAACGCGCGCAACGAGGCCACTGGCCACCGCCTGCTCACTAGGCAGGTTTGCCACGCTGCCGCCGGGACAGCTTCTTGACCGCTTGCTGGCCGCTGAAGGAACCCACTCACTCCGGAAAGAGTTCAAAGATACGCTGACCGCCCGCAAAGACTGAATGCAAAGTGTCCATGCTCGCGCTGGGTCCGTCGGCGTCGTGGGGAAGGATTTGGACGTGTTTGCTGTTGTATGCAGGGACCTTTTCGGCTCAAAGATAGGGATACCGTGCTCGTTGAAGCGGCAGATGGACGATGGATGACAGCCGGATGGGAAATGGCAGTGTTATGGACAGCAGAGCATGTGATGGTGAATGACAACTCCGGGCCTTCCTCACCACCACCTACAGCTGTCCCATCGCCCAAAAGGCGGCTTGCGGCTCTGCGGCTCTCTCGACTGATTTGCAACAGTTCACCCACCTTTGCAGCATCGATCAGCGCCGCTCCAAGAACACGTCCCACCATCCCCTCGAGTCATGGGCCCCAGCGAACACCACCAGCTATGAGCGCCGATCCAGCCAGCACGAACCGAACAGGTCAAGAGCGGTGGGGCCGCTCTGCGCCTCCCCCTGAAAATCAATACCGAGCGGCGGCGAACAACGACAATCTTGGTGGGGGCTTTTTCCACAGTCGAGGATGGAAGGCGGTGATTGGAGGTTGGTGGATTTTGGCGTTTGGATACGTGGTCGTATTATTTCGGCGCGGCTGTTCATCATCGACGTCGTGGAGGATGATGGTGTGGCGGAAATGAGATGCAGAGAGATGAGGGATGACGATGATGACACTGTGTCTGCCTTTGCTGGTCCTGTTGTTGTCAGCCAATTTCGGATTGCCAATTGAAGTCTCGGTTTAGTGACGAAAGGCAATCACTCGCCATCGCGTCCGTCTCTTCGCTTCGTTTTCGCAGAGGTTTTTCGCATTGCCAGCCAGCACGCGATGCACGGCTCACGCAACACGCACGCGACCAGAGCAACAAGCCCATCGTCAAGCAGCAGCAGCAGCCGGCAGGAAGTCGAGTCGGTCGCCCACAAGCATCATCCATCGACTCCACGCGACTCCATGCGAGCGAGCGACAACAGGCCGGTGGTGTTGAGTGTGTTCGGTGCAGCATCCGCCAACCGCACCGTAGCGTTCCACTTGCAGTGCGTGCGCCGCGTTGTGCAATTTCATGGGTTGTGCCGGTGTCCGACAAGCAGTCCAGCAGCCGCCATGGACATGGAGAGGTAGGCGCGCGCGTGCGGAAACATGCCGGGCGTGCTCTGCACAAAAACGCGCCGCCATGGTCGTGCGAATGTGCGTCTGCCGGTCTGTGTGCCACTAGGCGTGGGGAAATCGAGGCGGACGGGAAAAAATTGATTGATGGACCAGCAGAAATGCCGTGTCGTGTGCCGAGGCATGATGGAAAAGTAGTGGTGAGCGAGGCGACGGGAGCGCAGAGGTCATGGACCCAGCGTGCCCGTCGGTGTTGTCTGGCCATGCAGTCGGTGAGGAAGGAAGAGACGAAACGCAACCGCAATCGGCGGGCGTCGACAGCGGGATAAGCACACCAGACCAAGCCTTTGGGTCGGAAGCCGAGTCGAAAGGAAAGAGGCAAGCGAAGGCCAAGGGAAACGGCATCCAATTTTCATCTTGCGTGCCGCCGGACGATATGCGTGTGCGAGATTTTCTTGTCGTTGCGAGTCCTTGTCCGAGTAATTATAGCAGGAGAGCAAGGCCGATTGCGGGAGGGGGTGCGCTTGGCTCGTCGACGCTGTCGCTGTTGCTGTCGATGTCGCCGCTGTGCCAAAGTCAGTGTTGTGTTCGACTGGTTCCCAACGCTCAAGGCGGAACGCTCAAGACCGAAAGAGACCAAACTCAAACAAATTGAAATGCTTCAAAGACGCTTCAAAGGAAAATAGGCACAATTGCTTTTTGAACACTTTTCGTTGAATTCATTACCTCTGTAGTGGTATTAAGGTCTATCGTCTATACTAACGCGGAGGTAGTATCGCGGGCAAAGGAAAAGAAATGAAAGCAAGAGAGTAAAAACCCAAGTCTCTTGTCTGAAAAAACCCATCAATCATCCAAGCGCCTGCGTCCTTCAAGCTGTACTTTTATGTAATCGAAGTCTTGAGAGGACCGGTGGGACACATGATCGTGCAATTAATCCGTCAACTCGTCTACTCCTCCTCCTCCTCGGAAGCCTTCTCGACGACCGAGTAGCTGTTCTTGCCCTCGGGGGTGATCGAGTGCTCGATGGCAAGCTTGCTGATGCGGCCGATGATGTTCTCGAGGCGCTCGTTCTTGTGGCTGCGGTTCTTGCGGCCAAGGTTGTTGAGCCAAGGAATGCGGTTGAGGAGGAAGTAGACAATGGCGATGATGATGGTGACACCGATCGAGTAGCACCAGACGACGACAACGGTGACGACGTCGGTCCAGCCGTCGAGGCGCTGGTTGAAGGGAGTGGGAGGGCTGGTGATTTGGGGCTTGCCAGACAACCATCCGAAGATACAGAAGATGGTAGCCAGGGCATCAACACCGAAGATGGCGCCAACGAGCTGCCACGAGGGCCAGGTCTTGCCACCACGGGTAACGAAGATGAGCCAGTTCTCAGTGAGGGAGACCTCGAGGAAGAGGATTTCCTGGACGGAACCAAAGTTCTGGACGATACCACCGTTGCTGAGGAACATGGAGCCACGGATGATCCAGGTACCGGCAGCAAGCAAGATACCGAGGATGACGGAGATGATCCAGATCTTGGGGAGCTGCCACTCGACGGGACGCTCGTCAGAGAAGGCGTTGTCGTAGGCGACGGCGACGGTGGCCAAATCGGCGAACAGGGCAATGAAGACGATGAGCTCGACACGGATGGTCTCGTTGATGATGATCATGGAGGTGACGAGGTAAAGCTCAAGGTGGAGACAGAGA
The DNA here is from genome assembly GCF_038381095.1 of Phyllosticta capitalensis. Lineage (NCBI taxonomy): Eukaryota > Fungi > Ascomycota > Dothideomycetes > Botryosphaeriales > Phyllostictaceae > Phyllosticta > Phyllosticta capitalensis. The sequence goes on along the minus strand of NW_027117444.1, from coordinate 327,666 downwards.
GCGATACGGTACTGGATGTAGGCCTTCATGCGGTTGAAAATCTGGCGGGAGATCTTGATGGCAAGGACGATGGTGGAGAGACCGGGGGCAAGGAAGACAATGTCGGCGGCAGCCTGGGCAGCCTCGGTGGAACCCTCGACAGCGATACCGCAGTCAGCCTTCTTGAGAGAGGGAGCGTCGTTGACACCGTCACCAGTCATGGCAGTCAAGTGACCACGCTGCTGGAGCATCTCGACGACCTGGTACTTGTGCTCGGGGAAGACCTCAGCGAAACCGTCAGCAGCCTCAACGAGGTCGTACTGCATGGAGCCGGTAAGACCGCCGTGGATGAGCTTCTCAGAGTTGTAGACCTTGGTACCGAGAGCAAGCATCTTGCAAGTCTCCTTGGCAATGGCAATGGCGTCACCAGTAAGCATCTTGACGGGGACACCAAGGTTCTGGGCCTCGAGGATGGTCTGGGCAGTGTCCTCACGGGGAGGGTCGAACATGGAGAGGAGACCAAGCAGGATCCAGTCACCGTCGTTCTTCTGGTAAGCAACACCGAGGGAACGGAAACCACGGCGGGCGAACTCGGTGGCCTTGTCGCGGTACAGGTCGGCGACCTCCTTGGAGCAGTTGGCGAGGTTGACAATGGCCTTGGGGGCACCCTTGGCGCAGACGTACTTGTCGCCGTTGAGCCAGCAGACGGAGGTGATGCGCTTGGAGACGGGGTCGAAAGGAGTGAACTTCTCGGTCCTCCAGGGCTGCTGGAGAATCTCACGAGCCTTGGGGTAGCGCTTGAGCGAGAGAATGGTGACCTTGTCAATGGGGTCGAGCGACTTGATGTTGTGGGACGAAGCGAGAGCAGCGCAGGCCATCATCCAGTTGACATCCTGGCCCTCGGCGACGTAGGGCTCGCGGAGAGAGAGCTGGTTGGCAGTGAGGGTACCGGTCTTGTCGGAGCAGAGGACATCGACACCAGCAAGCGACTCAATGGCAGTGAGCTTCTGGACAATGGCCTTCTCCTCGGCAAGGTAGGCGGCACCGACAGCGAGGGTGGTGGTGGTAACGACGGGAAGACCGACGGGGACACCGACGATCAGGAGAATGAGGGCGTAGTGCAGCAAGTTGATGGAGCTGTTCTCGGGAGTCGCAATCTTGAGGTGACGGAAGAAGCCACCAATCCAAGAGACGAGGATGAAGAAGACGACGAGAACCAGGAGCGACGTTCCAATGGAGTCCATGATGGCCTTGAAGTGACCAGAGTCCTTGGCGCCAGCAACGAGAGTAGCAGTGCGACCGACGAAGGAGAACTTGGCAGAGGTCAGGGCAACACCGTAAGCCTTGCCGCGCTTGCAGCCAGTGGTGTAGTAGCAGACATCGCCCATGAACTTGTCGACAGCGAGCGATTCACCAGTGATGGCAGACTGGTCGCAAGCAACGAGAGGCTGGCCGAAACGGTGGGTCTTGTCCTGCTCGTCCTCTTCCTCCTCCTCGCCCTCGGGGTCGTCCTCCTTGAACTTGTCCGAGTCACGGAGCTCCTTGTAGCGCTCGAAGTCCTGGGGAGTGGAGTAGTCGCAGATGAGACGCATGTCGGCGGGAACGGTCTGGCCTTCCTCGAGGACGACAATGTCACCGGGAACGATTTCACGGGCGAGGATGTTTTGCTCACGGCCATCGCGGACGACGGTGGCGCGCATGGCAATGTCACCCTTGAGCGAAGCGACGACGTCGGCGGCCTGCTTCTCCTGGTACCAACCGACAATGGCGTTGAGCAGCAGAATACCGCAGATGACACCAAGGTCGACCCAGTCACGGAGACCGGCGGCGAGCAGAACAGCCAATTCCATAGCTGCGATGGACGTTAGCGGTCACGTGCCAGGAACGGGACGAAGCGCCCAAGGAAGATGGTTGGAGCAGGGACTTACTGTAGAGGACGGGACCCTGGAAGAAACCAAGGAACTTCAGGAACAAGTTCTCCTTCTCGGTGGTGATTTCGTTCCAACCAAAGCGCTTGCGGCGGGACTGGACATCGGCGTCGCCAATGCCCTGGTTGATGTCGGCCTCGAGCCAGGCAGGAGGAACGATGCCAGTCTCAGCGGCACCGGTGCCCTTGGAGGAGCGCCAGAAGGCGTACCAGGGCTTCTTGGCGGCGACGGCACCTTCACCGTCGGCCTCCTCGGCCTCGGCGGCCTTGGGGTCGCGGTAGGTGGTGATGAACTTTTGGAGGGCGGCGTACTCGTCGAGGCCTTCGTACTCATCGGCGTGGTTGCCGGCGAGCTCGGGCTCGCCCTTTTCGATGTCCTTTGATTTTTTACCCATTGTGTCGGAGGTGGTGTGGGAGTGTGTGGTGGGTGAGGTTCGGAAAGAGTGAAGGAAGGAGGAAAAGTTTTATAGAAGAGGGATGCTCTTGTTGATCGATTGACCAACAGACGCAATGTTGGGGGGAGGGAGCTTGACGGCGCCTGGGGCAACCCACTGCACACTTGTCGCTCGATCTGGACACGAGGGGACGAACAAGAGTGTAGAAGGGAACGCAGGTGGTGGGCGGGACGAGGGCGCCTTTATGAGAAGGCTGTTGATGGCACAGTGTTGAGCACAGAGCACCGGAGAAGCGGCGAGCCCACGGTAGCGGCGTCTCGGGAGTCCCCTGGCAACGCGCCAGTGACGTTTAAGCCGAGCAGAGGACGAGTGCCGTGCGTTCCGCCTCGAGTCTGACTGACCGTGACCTGGGCTTCAGGCCAAAGCGAACGAGGGCCGCGCGATTTTTTGGTCGCCGCCGCTTGACCTGTGCCTGCGCCTGTGCCTGTGCCTTTGCTGTTGTTGCATCAGGAGCCGTGGGGTTCGGAGATGAATGCTCGTGGGCCGATAAGCGACGGCTTGGGTTGTAGCTACAAGGAAAACAAACGTCAGCCGCCGCATGTTTCCATGTTTCGTTTTGTAAAATTTCAATTTTGACCGATTCTTGGAGTCTCAATCTCTCTCTCTCTCTCTCTTCCATCCTCTCGTCCTCACACTCCAGCCGTCCTCTTGACCGCTCCACGCACGCGTCCCGCCCTCCGCACCGACAACCTTGGGCTGGAGCTCTCCACTAGCGAGGAACGTAGCGTCTGCCAGTCTGTGTGCGCACAACTGGCAGCGGTGGGCGCCTTGCTCTGCATCCTCTCCGCCTGTGCTCTGCATTCCTACTCGCTGTCCGATCTCCGCAGCGTCTGCTCTCTACTCTCTGCGCAGAATCCGCCCTGCGTCACGACAGCTTAGCAAACCTCTGACGTTTGATTCTACATATCGTCTCGATTAGACTGGCAAACGGCTGGCGGCGTGGATCTGCAGGGTGCTGGGGCGGGCGGCCGAGCAGCGGTGGAGCGCCTGGAGATGAAAACAGTGGAGAGGGCTCTAGCCTCTGGAGACTGAGAGATGTTGTCCTACGCGGTGCCTGAGGATGCCTGCCGTGGCCCTACCCGAAACTGAGGTGAGCGGCAGGCAGGGCAGCGTGCAGAGTGACGGCGGCGGCGCGGCGGCGTGCTGTCCGTAGCAATCCTCACATAGCAATTGTTGGTCTGACGTGGGCGTTGATTGTCCCAAGTGATGGATCGATGTGCACTGGTCTCCGGGCGGCCCGTCGGCCACGCCGTCTTGGGAAGGTGTCGCCCCCAATCAGAGGCGCCCGTTGCCGTTCCATGCAGCCTTCGATGCATCCGCTGAGATATGACCGGCTGACAGCAATTATTGACTTTTTGCTGTCTGCTAGGCTTCGGCCGACCTGCCACTGCTTATGAAAAATCGGTCGGTCTTCATCGTGTCTCGGACACCACTAACCATCAGGCGCTACAGCCTGTCTTGATGAAACAGAAAATTCCTCTCGTCTGTCGCCTCCTTGCTGCCAAACGTATCGGCCCGTCTGCAGCCTTCCTCTCTACAGAGAATAATACCACAACCCCAAAGCGAGTGCGGCGTGTGTGCATGCCACCTTTCCCGATGCGTCGTCAACGCTCGTCTGTCGCTCTTCATTCCACCATGCCAGCTGCGCGGCCTATCCCCCGTGTTACTCAAGCCGGAATACGGTCTCATCTGCCCGTGTCCAGTGCAATCTCGCCCCTCCTCAATGCTCCTCGCCTCTCCGCATTTGGGCATCCTGCCCCGACCGGCCGACGCCCTTTTGCCCCGGATTTTTGCATGAGACAAGCAGGGCCGAGCACAACAGTCTGGAGTAATCACCTTCACTTCTGTGGGAGGCCGACTTTGGTCACTGCTACCTCCTGACGGGCTCGGCGGCGGCGGCGCGCTGACTGCTGCCGTGACCAAGCTCCTCCTCACTATGCGCCGATGAACATGTCGGCCATATGCCAATTCTTGCATTATTATTTGACCGCCTGCCAAGTCGCTCCTCTTTTCTTGCATCATACACGCCAATCTGGGGGAAAGACATGTCATCATCCTGTCCTCCATCCCAAAGGATGACCGTCGTAACGAAACAAAAAGGAACCAATGTCCGCCCACCAGCGCGCCGCTAGTCAGGACAGTAGTGAATCCTCTTCTCGGCCCGTTATGCGGCTGCCAGCCTCGACTTTTTTGCAAAGACGCGCCCTCTGATTTGCTGCTCTGCTCCACCGCAAATGCGCATATGGGAACTTATTCCCGTTGCAGGACCACCCTTTCCTCTCCCCCGCGTGGGGTATTCCGTATGCCGCAAGTGGATGCTCCGCGAAAGCAGTCGCTGTTGCTGGTGGCAAATCGTCTCCCTTTCTCTCTGTCGTGTTGTCTGTCTGCGTGAATCCTCTCCCCCCAAGGCCGGCCGGCCAAGACCGCCACCACGCACCAGATTCACCTCGTCCCAGCCGGTACTCGAGCTGATCTCCCGCGCCCAGTCAAACAATCGTCAAGCCCTCTGACTAACGACAAGAGATGCCCTTGTGCGTGGTTGACACCACCGACTCGAGCAGCTGCTGCCTCTTGGCAAGGGCAGCCTTGGATCACCTTCGGTCTCCGGTGGCTGGTCACGTCTCGCAACCATATGTTGGGGGCAAAGCTCAAACAGAGTTAGGTATTGGGGTCACGGTTGCACCGTAACCGCAACTTTCTCTCGGCACTCCTACGCGCGCTTGGGGACTGGGGGGGCACAGCGGACACGGCGCATTATGCGGAAAGTGCAATCAACCGCAGAGAAATGAGGCCAAGAGCCGCGTCGACAGTTCGACACCATTGGCATGCTGGTATTTTTGGACGCTTGACTTGCTTGCTGCTGTCTTTTTGGCCAAATGCCAATGCCACGATAATTAATCCCGCGTTCGCCAACCACCCCTCTCTCTGCCTCATGACCAGCCCCAACCACCTCGCTGCATGCACGTCACCACGACGAGAAGAGGCTTCATTTCCAAACTAACCCAACCGCCGGCCAAGCAATTGGGTGTCCCTCCTTTTGCTCCTTCATCAGGACGATGACGAGGAAGAGCAACAGAGGTGTAGTCGTCGACGACCTGTTGTGGCCCTCCCGGCTTCAACCCTGCCTACAATCCGCCACAGCACAGCACACAGACACCGCCACAGGAGCAGCCCCCTGGCCGACTCACTACCCCAGCAGCCAAACAAACGACACTAGAGCTAACTGACTACTCGAACCATCGGCCGTACCGCAGTAGCTAGGGGTTGGTTGGGTTTGGGATGGCAGCGGACCGGACCGCGCCGCCACGCACCATGCTCTGCTCTCCCAGGTCGCGGGATCCGGGGGGAGGCAAGCAGGGGGGGACAGATGCCAGTCATCAGGCAGTCTCTTGCCTGGCGGTGGCAGTGTTGCTGGCCGTCCCGTCTACCCGTCAGGCAAGGGTGGGTGGTTTAGGGTTCTTTGTGATATGCCATGCCGCCGCCGACGGGCGTAAGGCTGAGAGGGCTCGAGGGCGGGCATGCGTAGATGAGGCATTTACGGTAGGTAGGTGATGGTGGTGGGCGGTAGGCATGGCGGCGACATGGTGGTCGTCACCAACAAGGTAGGAGGGCCTTTCTGCCACTACTCTTCCGTTCTCTTGCGGACACGCGTTGGCGTTGTCATTATTGTCGTGGCGTCAGTCAGTCGGTCTGCCAGTCTCAGTTGTTTCTTTCCACCTGTTTGATTCCTCTCCCACACCGCACACAATCTCTTCAACCGCCTTCCATGTTTGGAAAGCAGGCATGCGGGTGGGGGTGTTGTTCAGGGGGATTTTCGTCGCCACCTACCTGCCGGCCGTCTTCGATCCAGACGTTCGCCGTTGGAACTGTGGATGCGTGGTTCCCACACCCCCTGTTTTGGCTTCTCCACAGAAGATGTACCATCCGATGGTACCTGTCGATGCGTTGGTGGCGAATCAGATGCACAGATCACGACCACCGACCATCAACGACACTCGAACCACGGTTCCAACAAATTGTTGCAGATGAGCACCACAGCCTCTGGCCAGCAGAGGCCGCAATGCTGCCACCTGGATGATTGCGGGCTTCTACCGGTGTTCGGTGGCTTTCGATGGTGAGAATGATGACGACGTGGGTGGCTAATTGCTCCATGCAGGCGCCAGAGTAGGTACCTGGGTACCTACAGGACTGCATCAGATGTCCAAGCTCTTCTGAGTGTAGCTGAACACCCATCTCGCCCGGCATTCATCCCCGCCATCCTTGCTTCTAGAAGGAATCTTTAGAGTTCTAACCGGCGTTGCGGTGCGGTGCTGACGGACAAGTCTCGGACATCATCAGTCAGCTGTAACCACCACCGGCCATACATACCGCCCGGCTGCCTGGACAAGGCATGAATTGACAACCTACGCAAAAGCCGCGCCGCAGCCAGGTACTCTCAGGCATTCGACCGTACGGCAAAAAGGCAGGGTCAGGGTGCCTTCAGTGATGTGGTCCAAGGAAGACGGGAATGTGTGTGATCGGTTCCAGCGGATAGGGCTGAGCGATTTTCTGGAGACGCGCCGCCACCACGCATGCCCTTTTTGCCGCATGGCCCGTCACAGCCGATTGTCATTTTTTCCGTTGATGACGGGAATAATGCCGTCGTCCCGTCCTTGTGCAGTCTTACTCACGTGGCGGATTGCCGCGTTGGGAAGTTGGGGGAGTTGTGGTCGTCAAAGGCGGATGGCAACGGGTTCATGCGCGGGGAGAAGCGAAACAACGAACGGAACGGCAAAACGGCTGCTAGTTGAACGGTAGACAGACGGGAACGACGGCACGACCGAGACGGGTACCTGGAACGGTGACATGGTTGGCAGCAGCGAGCGTTTATGCGCCGCTTGTTGAGGGCTTCGTTTCTGGTCCGCTTGGTTGACGATGGCATGACGGGACGGGAGCTAAGTGGATAGTGTGCCGCGCTAACTACGACGTCTCTCTGCCAGCTACTACTTACCAGGCTCTTTGCCTCCTGTGCTGAACTATTGTCTCTTCATTTTTCCTCGAGATGCCTAATCGAGCACCGTCTTCCTCTGGCGCTGCCTCCACGCTTCTGGCCTACCTCGGCAGGCACGATGCCATGCTAAACGCACGCTCGCCGCCGCACGCTGACCACCCATTGTCGTCTCCCTACCTTACTCGCTGGGAATAACGAACGAACCTGCCGCGCCGCGCCGCCTCGCCTCACGCCGCACAGTCGGAGGAATTCACCGGTTGGCGGTAATGAAAGCAACGGGAACAAGCCGTTGGGGAAAATGCCTCGAAACAAAGCACGATAACCAGGGCAATAATGCAGCCCCATCCCCTCCTCTTCTCCGTTATTGAAGGAATCAAGAGTCGCAAAAAAATGCCGCTATCTTGGCCGCGGTAGCAGCGCATCATCACAAGCACTGAACCGATACAGCACACGCATCGCATCGCATTTGCATGTTGCAGCTTATCGCATCAACATCGCATCGCCGTCGGATCCGAGCCTGGAGCGAACGTGAACCTTCGAACCATGGCGACCACACCTAACACCACCTGCTTTGCTGGCCTATACTGCGATTGCGTCTTTTGGATGGGAGAATAGGAGCAAGAATCATCCGGAACATGTCCGCGCTGCGCCGAAGGCTGCCGAGATATCTACACCTGTGGACGATGGGCGTCTCGCACAGCTGTAGATGGGTAGGTACATACGTATGTGGTGTTTTGTCTGGGGGCCAAAGGACGACGTCAACCACCTCTAGATCCAGCCCGGTCTCCCCCTTTCGTGAGGATGGATCTGACTCGGCACGTCGAATCGGCAGTCGCCCAATCTGCCGCATCATCGGCGACAAGATGCAGGACTCCAGGAAGCAAGTCGACATGTCGAAAGCAACGCAAGCCTGTCAGCCAACCACCTCCTACGCGCCTACATGCGCCGGACACGAATGCGCAAGGCAAATGTAATGCAATGCAATACGTACCCTGCGCGCCATGGTGAGGGAATAAGCAAGGGCGGCATTGAACAGTCAGCCGCCGACGTCAGGGCACAGGCACGTAGGAACCGCGCTTCTGGAAGGGCAAGGTCGGCACGCGACCAAGAATTTGGTGGCTTCATCAATGGCGGATGCCGCGGACGCGTCGTGGTCCTCTCATCAATATCGCGTCTTCTTGACCAGAGAGAGAAGAGCGTCAAGGAGAATCCACAACGTCCCGACTCGACGTGCGGTTAGAGGCCAGGCGGGCAGACAGGCATATTCCCAGCGCCCGATACGGGGACCAGGTTCACGCGGGAGCCGCCGCTCTGCGCCATTTTCTTCGGCATCGGGCTGCCGTCCTGGTCGTCGTGCGTCCGAGGAGTGCTCAGGCACCCAGGCCGTGAATCTTGCACTCCTACGGCCGCACCTTGCCCACCAACCGCGCAACCAACGACTCGACTCTGGCTGTTTTTGACATGAGACGGGGCGCTTGTCGTGAGATGAGATGAGGAGCAACGGTTTTATTCGCGCCATGTCAAGCGCTTCTCCTTTCTCCCTCAATTCCTCTTCGTCTTCCCTTGCCGCTCAATCATGATCAAGAATCCGGTCCATCGCCCAACCCAACAAGAGGCGTCCCGTCCTCGCGACGTCTTTTCCGCTTCTCTTCCTCCGCCTCCTCCACAACTCTCATCGCGTCGCTTCGCGCTTCCATCGGTCTGTTTCACATGCGCCGTTTGCGCCAATGAAAACTTTTTCAAGCGCGCGAGGAGCCACCACCGCCCGTCGCCGTTGAGCGTAGGTCCCTGGTCTTTTTAGGGCTCCCTGGCATGCCTGCCTTGCGTGGGGTAGCAGAGCAAAAAAGCGTTGAAGTCGCCGCTACCGCTTGCCTGTTTGTTGTGGGGTGTTGTTGGCCACCTGAAGCCTTCGGTACGCTGCCCGGCTTGCCTTTTTTTGAACTGGCCGCGACCGAGTGGACGGCGCGCGCGCGCGGGATGATGGCGCGCCTGGTTTTTTTTCCCCCCTCGTCGTGTCTCTGATTTCTTCATGCTTTGTTTCACGTTGCCGTTGGCTTTCCTGTTTGCTCGTTGTTTCTCATCTCTTCGCGATTCCGCGCTCGATCAATCGGCACGAGTCACTTTTCCTTCCTCGGAACAATCAACAAATGCCTCATCATTCAGCTGGCTACATACAAAAAAGAAGAAAAGACTCTCGCCACCTCATCCGCCCTTCTCCCGCCATATCGCCAGCTTTTCCGCGGTGGTCGTCGGCTCTGCTCCGCTCCGCTCGCTGCTCGGATGCACGTTTCGCACAATTTTCCCAAGGGTCTCCCTGATCTCTGCCGTGCCGACCCAAGCGCGACCCCGGCCGCCGCTGAATGGACCGGCTTGCGGTTGAGCGGTTGAGCGCTGTGGCCGGGCGGCCCGACCCTAACTACCCTTGCGTCGGTCGCGCTGTTGGGTCGGTGGTGGACGTTGGTTGACCGCTGCGCTGATGACCTGGTGAGTTGGTAGGCAGGTGGGTAGGCCCCGGCTGTGCTGCGCTAGAGCCGATGTCCGATTCGGGATGGGTTGGCGCGCGTCGTTTTCTCAGCAAGCAGTGGTAGCGACGGGGCCGGCGACGGTGGGTGAAAAGAGCGAATGAAGAGCTCTCCAAGAACGACCAGAGACGGAATTACGGGTGACTGCTTGTCTGGCCCGCTCGTCGACTCAAACGTCTACCACTCTACTGTTCTCGCACTCAAATGCGGTTGGAGGTACAACCATCTCAATTGCCCCAGCTGACCGGCCTCACAAGGGCAATGACGCAAACAGCAAAGAAACAGCGAGCAAGAAACACCAAGCTTCGAGGCCTCAGCCCTGCGCGAACAGGCTTGCGCCCAGCCGGCACTTCCGCCCTCCTTCATCTTCCAGCTCACCCACCTGGACCGCGAAGCCTCGTACGAACGACCGACCGAACGGCAAACTCCAAGGCACCACTGCCACCACCAACAACAACAGCACGAACACCCGAGTCCGAGTTCGAATTTGATTTCAAACGCGCGCGCGCGCGCGCAAGCTACGGGGCGCAGCTTCGCCAACCCAGCCCGGCCGGCCGCCGCTCGCGCCCGTTGACCCGTTGCCGTGGCCACGGTGCCTGCCCCCGGCTCAGGCTGCGGCGGTGATGGCGGCGCGCCCTCTGCTACTAGCCCGGCACCTACGAGGTGGTCAAAACCTTTGGCGATAGGTATTATTGGGAACGAAGTGCAATCATGTGGCTGGCTTTTTTGGAATTGTCTGGAATGAGCCGCGGACGGCGTCGTTTCGAACGCTGGTTGAGCTAGCTGGCTGGTTGGTGGCTAGGCTGAGCCAAACGAGCTGAAGAGGCGTGAGCGGCTGACCCGTCGAAACGACTATTTGCACCAGGCCAAGGCCGGACGCGATTGCAGTGGTTGAGGCCAAGCGCGCGGAGCGGCTGTTGGGGATGAGGTGAGTGCCCTGGGGAGGCTTTGGGGAGAAAGAGGTAAGTCCGGTGGTCTTGTCCTTGGCACGTTGCTTGGAGGTGCAGGCAGTGGTGGACATGAAGCTGTGCACACGAGGTAGGTGACGAGAGGACAAGAGCAGCCTGCGTGTCTGCCTATCGTGGCTCTATTTCCATCAGAAAGTCTTTCAGAGGAGACGGGAACTGGGTTGCATGCCAGTCTCGTCCTCGACCGGCATCGCACTCCGACAACTGCGCGCAAGCATCATGTTGTTTGAGCTTAAGCTCTGCCATGCCATGCTTCGCCATACAGTCTGTCTCAACAGAACGTAGTCGCGTCCACAAGTCTGGAACATCAATCAAGCCACTTCACAACAAATCAACCAGTAGTCCCTTCCTCTTTCACCATCATCACCTGACAACCTCAAACGGGCCGCCCATCTTCTTGTCTACGACCTCCTCCCTTTTCCTTTTCGTCCTGCGCTCGCCGCCAGACACAGCAGTCGCGTCGTCCCATCTTCCAAGCCTCTTGGCACGCGCCGATCAAAATCCCCTTGAGGCAAGTCCAAGTCCTTCTTCCATGCCAAGAAGGTCCCAGTACCCCGTCGTTCGCCTGCCCGCCAAGCGCCCGGCGTGTCGTTTCAACTCTTCCTCTCTCTTGGCGGTCTTGCTTTTGCGTCTACGTGTATCCGAGATGGGGCTTCCGAAGGCGGAAATTGGTGGTCGTGGTGATGCAGCGCTGGGCGGAAACCCGTGGCCACCGAGTACCGACTTCTTGGCGCCCAGGACGTTGTTCGGCGACATGCTGTGTGATACCATGTAGGGAGGTAGGTGGTGGGTGTCGGGTGGGCTAGGCGCCCGCCCAGACGGCCAAGGCCAAGAAGAGCGATTTGCGTCGTTTCGTTTCGTTTTGCGTCTTGCGTCGTCTTTGCGTGCTGCTCGTCTCTTGTCCAGTCCCTTCTCGTTTCGTTCCGTTTGGCCTGGGTTTCGTTTCGTCTCACTCTCGTGTGTACCTCGAGTCGTGGGTGCCACATCCTCATATCGCCTCGACTCCTGAACCTGATCCCCCTTTGCCCCGTTTGGTCGCTGTGCGTCGTCGACCACGTCAGCCAAGACGATGCTGTGCGAGAGCGGAAAAGGAAAGGGGGTGGTGGGTAGGGACTTAGGTATCCGCCCACGTGCGTCTGACGCTACTGTGCGCAGGGGGGAGCGGATGCAGCAGCGTGGAGTGATGCACGCACTGACTGCGCGATTCACTTTTGGAGATGGTTTGGAGGTGTGGGATTAGCGGGCGACATGCGGGAGGTTGATGAGAAGGGAGGACGGACGGGACGGGTCCTGGGTCTCAGGAGTAATCGCACACGTGCATTGTGCTTGTGTGCGTGTGTGGAGTCATCATGAGCCGGCCACTGATGGCTATCCAGGAGACAGGGGAGGGAGGCGGGCGTGGAGTAGTTGGAGTTTTGCCCATGTCCTGGCGACCCAGCTGTGTGGCCGGTAGACGGACGGATGACTGAGCCTGATACAGCGCTCTTTGTCCTTGCCGTGCGAGCTCTCTTGGGAAGATGAAATGGGCCTTTGTCGGGAGATACTTGTCCATCAGAGTCTCTACGGGAATGTTCTGACCACAATTGATTGTGGGAGCGAGCCTCCGCAGTAACAAACACTTTGCGGCCACATTACAGACAAGTCTAAGCCTGGGAATCACCATCATCGAATCAAATCCACAACATCACATGTCAGTACAAAGCTCGTCCTCATATTCAGACACTGATGATGTGTCCCTATTGATCGATACTCTGCAGAGTCCCTTGCGCAGAGAGTCAACGCAAAAGAGGGAGGCAAACCACAAGTGCGCTAAGGTCCAAGAGCTCTCAGGGTCGGGTTTTCAATCCGCCATGGCTGCGTCGCTGCGAGGGGGGTGGAGTATAGGAGTCGTCGTTTGCTGAGAAGCAGGAGGCTTTTATACCAATGCCGGCCAGTCAGTCAGTCAGGGGAGGAAACTACATGCCACATGACGACCGCATCATGTGGCCCCTTGATGCTGTTCCCGTCCCCCTATAAAACCTCTTCCCTCGCCGACAATCTGCTCCTGCAGTCCTCAGTCCAAAACCTTCGAGTTTCTCGTTACAAAGATCTCAAAGTCGTCGACTGTCCTTTGTCGTTGGCGTAGTAAACAAGGACAGACCCACTGTTTCCTTTTGGCCGCGGCCAAAATAACGCATCCAGGCTGTGGATTGCGGCAGTTGAAGATAAATCGGCATCAAAGCTGTGTGATGGAGATTATCGTGCTCGTATCACAAAGACGCCCGTCGCTTTTTCTCTACGATGGTGGCAGCGATGCAGACATTTGTCCTGCGGAGCCCCTGACGAAAAGAAAGTGAAGGAGTTCGACGCTGGTAGGAGGCGCAAGTCGAAGGCTTCCGTGGTGTCTGGAGCACCAGAGAGTGAATCCGCAATATCGTCCAAGGTGGAGTCACTGTAACGCAGCGGAAGCAGTGGAGTGTAGAAACAACTCACTGGGAGAAGTGCAAGGTTTTTATACCCAGACTGACCGACCATCAGCCAGCCAGTCAGTCGGCCGGTCAGGGGAGGAAGGTGGCACGCAGCACCTGCCAAACTCAACCTCCACCACGTGCCCAGGCAAGTGAGTCACGCGCCTTCCTTTTCTCAGTTGCCTGTAGCACGGTCGTCTTTCTTGGGTATAAAAGGAAGCTCCCTCTCTCCTCGATAGTCTTCTCGCCAGTCTGCATCTCGTTGACTTCTCACCAAAGCGAGAACAACACTTCACTTCGAAGCGTGCAATGAGTAAAACACCTTACTGTGTGGGGCGCTTGCACAACCATACCACGGACGTACTTGCGGCTTGGGAGGCCGTGGGCAAGCGGCGAAGGAGACGGGTGACTCAGAGGGTTGCTTCACGCGTTGAGCGATGATGATGGACCGCAGCAATTTGGGGAACAGACTGCCATCCGTCTTTTGCAACGATGATGAACATCAACATCACCGCTGAAAAGCACCCAAGGAGTCATCAGCAGCGAGCTGGATACATGAACAGAAGACGGAAAGAGTTGGCGAGGCAAGAGCAAGAGAAGGGCACAGTCAAGCTTCTGAAGTGAGGTGAAGAGGAAGGAGACCAGTCGATGGTGACATTACTGTTCTTGTTAGATCAGCAAGTGCTTGTTGGATGAGCGCAAAAAAGGAACGGGAGGTGAGGTTTTTATAGGCAAAGAGGTAAGATGTAGTCGATGCGACGGCTGGTCAGTGATCACGTTGCGCGGAGTATCAGCTGTCCAGATGAGGCTTTTGCGGAACTTGTGACTCCAACCAGCACCCGAGCTCCAACGTGTTTAGATCATGGTGGATTTCATGGGGACTGATGCTTGCTGGATTGCAAGGAGTCTTATAGGCAGACAAACACTGATGATCGATTGCTTAAAGAGATTAAGGATTGAACGATTGAACAACAATCGAGAGACCAATCGATGAGCAAAAGCTTGCAGAGTTTGAAAAGATCTAAGTCCCTTTCCTTCGATGAACAGATGCGCCAGAGGTTCCCTCTTGCGAATTTTGGCTCATCGATCGCGTGTAAAAGGGGTGTCTATCGTAAGCGATCGAGCTTTGAAAGGGAGACAAGGCCGACGAGTCTTGCACCACAGGGTCCTTGAAGAAAAGAGGGACCCCAGGGAGTGATCGGGAGGTCAAGATCATCAAGTGATCTGACTTTGAGCGTGCAGAGGTTGACGGCGGATTGCCATCGGTTTGTGAAAGCGTCAGGGGAAATGGGGATGGGATGATTGTCTTCTCCATGTCAATATGATATGGGTGCCATGGCTGTAAAATGACTGCACAATTGCTGACGATGGAAATGCGAGCTGCATTCGAGGCACACATGGAGCATTCGAGCAGCCTCTCCTTTGACTTGGAATTTCCTTGGAGACTCGATTTGGCTTCCAGATGACTTCGAAATGGTCACAAGCTGGAACAGAAGATGATTAGATTGAGGAATCCTAGATTTTGCATTCAACTGGTTGTGTTTGTGGCCTGGATGAATTTGCTCCAGAAGCTTCCCCTGATTTTTTGGTCACTCAACTGGTGAGCTTTTGGCCATCCTCGCGAGTCCTTCCAAGACTTGATTCCATCGTCCTTCTAGTGCTCCGAGCCCTTGTCCTCTTCGCGGCTGTCTTCTTCGTCTTCGTTCTCATCCTCATCCTGAAAGCCCATGTCCTGGAGGTCGCGGCTGACATGCGCTTCCAATCCAGCCCAGGAGTCCTTGTAGAACAGCATGCGTTCGTGCACTTCGAAGATCAGTTCGATTCCCGCCGGGATCAGCTTGATCAACGTGTAGGCTTTGGCAGTCCTATGTTCACGGATCAGCCTGTCTGCATTTTTGGTGGCCTGCTTGACAGCATCAGTGAGAATTGATATGGCGTTGTCTTCGGCGGCGACGAGTTTGCGGCACTTTTGGTTTTCGATGTACAGGCCTTGGAGCTCTTCTAGACGCTCGCCGAAGTCCGTCGTCTCCGCCCTGAAGTCATCTGCCTCGGCCATGGGTCCATTCTGAGGCTGTAAGTCTTGCTGCACTTCTGTGTTTCCGCCGAGGTTTGCTTGATGGCCCAACACTCTTCTGACGAGGTCATCTTTGAGCAGGTCCTTGACCACCTTCGCCGAGGTGTCCATCCTGTTCTTCACCCGCTCAATGAAACTCTTTCCCCTTTCCATTTTCTCATTGATGGACCAGCCGCGTTTGGAGGTAGTTTTGTCGTTGAGTACCCGCCTCATTGCTGCGAAGCTGCAATCGACCAGACGACGAAAGCCCTTGACAACCATCACTGGTCTAAGGTCATCCCCCATCTTGAAGGTTGCATTTGCGGTTCCGATTGCAGACATGAACTTCACGAGGTTCTCATCGTTTGACGCTTCGTTGACGCTTTGAATCTTTTCATTCATGGCGGCAATGGCCCTTTTGACATCCTCGGTCTTGGCCGCCACCTCAAACTTCGTCTGCTCAATGGCAAGATTTTCTTTGTCAATACAGACTTTGAGTTCGTTGCATTCTCTGTTGAGCTCAACTTCCCTCGCCCCGAGCTCATTCGCCTGTCAAAAAATTATCACATAGACTCCTTTGGCGTCGATTGAGAGGGCTTTACCTTCTGCTGGATTTTTGCGATCTTAGCAGCGATTTGAGAGTCAGCAACGTTGTGTTGCTGCTCAGAGTGAGAGGAGCCATCGCTCTCCTGCTTGACCATGATCTGAGAGCTTCCCTCGCCCTCCTGCTTGACCATAATCTGAGAGCTTTCATCACCCTCCTTCTTGATCTTGACCTGACTGGATCAGCAATAGCTTCGACTGTGTCATTCTGGATCTTACCTGCTTGCGGGGGCTGAACTCGAGCAGCACGTATGTGTCGTCTTCAGTGTGCTTTCGAGGCTCCATCTTGAGTGAAGCGGAGTGGAGGAAAGAGGAGATGGTTCCGAAGAGAAGAGAAGAGGGAGCAGAGGTGTTTATAAGCGAGCTTGGAGTCAGGGAGTGGAGGGAAAGAGCACTTGGTCCCAGAGAACAGGACGGCAAGAGCCAGGGGACGTACCTGCCTCCGCTTTCACTCAGCGCGTGAAGTGAATACTGCCGTCGATCTCGCCCCCGATCAAACGTGCCCGGAGTGAGGTGCACTGCCAAATTGGGACGTTGGTGGTAGACGAAAACGGACCAATCAGGACGAGTACTCATAACTTCAAACGTAGCAAGACACTTCACCTGTAAATCGACTTGATGGAAGGCGACGAATGCGATTCAACATGCCCGGAGTGAAGTACACTGCCTAATTGGGACTGCGATGGTAGACCAAACTGGACCAATCGGAAGGAGTATTTATAACTTCGGACGTAGTGAGACATCTCACTTGCGGTTTAGACTTGGGAGGACGACGACGAGGACTGATATCCAATGTGAAGTGAAGGGCACCAAATCGGGACATTGGTGGTAGACCAAAATGGACCAATCGGAAGGCGTATTTATAACTTCGAACATAGCAAGATGGACATCTCACCTGTAGAAGCGACTTTGAAGAAAAGCTCGAGTCAAGTGTGAATTCACCAAGTCTCGTTGCAGCGACACAGGGAGCATTCGGGCAACGGCGCTTTGGACATAGACCTACCTGCGCTTGAGCAGTAAGATCGCGCTCTTTGCCATGATCGCGGACACGCCCCCAGTGAACGCTGGCCAACGACGTCGCTAAGTGAAGATCCGGAGGCGCCTAGTTTCACGTCCATTGTAACGTAACCTGAGGTCAACAAGCAGAGATTGCGGTCAAATTGAGTGGTGTCAATAGTTGAAAATGGTCCGTGAGAAATCTATTGACCTTTTGTAGTCACTCGCATCCCATGACTTATTATCCTCTCACTTGGTGAGCCATCGACATCCTTCATCGTCACTTGGTCCTCTCTTAGTCCTTCTTTCCCTTGGCCGCTCCCTTCTTGTCGCCCTCGACTGCAGTGTCTCCCTTCTTGTGCTGGTCGTAGCGTCCGTACTCCTCCAACAACGAGTCGTAGCTGGCCTGGCACTTCAGCATGCGAGTGGTCTCTCTGGCCAATTCCGAAACTGAGATCGGCATGGCCTTCTCTTTCATCTCCTCGTGGTAGCGCTCAAGCTTGGTGATCGATTCTTTGAACTTTTTGAGGGCATCGGCGTAGGCGGAGACAGCGGTGAGTTCAGCTGTGACGCAGTCCCACTTCCCCTGAAATTCTGTCTTCGAGTCCAGAAGCCGCTTCATGCGCTTGTTGAGTTCAACCATTTGGTTCTTGGGCTCATCTGTCTGGTCCTTGGGCTCATCTATCTGCAAAACTGTCAGAAAGGAGGGCATGATGCCATCCGGTGGCCAATTTCCAACATTGAATCCGGCGCATCCGTGCTGGACCAATTCTTGTCTTCTGGCGCTGTTCATGCCTGATTGCTCTGAAACCTCCATGTTCTTCACAGCTGCAATCGTCTGGGCGACGAAAAAACGGTGGTCTGGCAAGGTAGGGTATCCTTGGTCTCTTGGGAACTGGAACGTGACATGGCGTTTGCAAAGACCGGTCTTTTTAGACAGACCACGGAGGCTTCTAAGGTCCCTCCAGAAGAAAGGAAAGACGAGGTGGACGTTGGTAGTTTGTGGAAGAAGCTTTACAGCTTCTATCCACTCTGCGTAGATATCGTGGGCGTTGATATCATGGCCGTGGGGCAGATAGCTTTCTTTCCAACTGGCGAAAGCCTTGCGGACTTCCTCGGGAAAGGTGGCGCCGAAGTCGAACTCAACGTGTAATTCCAGTTTGTTGGAGCAGACTGCTGCGTGTGCAGCAAAGGTCTCGGCAAAGATGCGTAGAGCTCGCGGTGTTGAGAACTTGAACAGGATCCAAGGTGCCACGAGGGTGAGAAACTCTTCGGTAAGCTCTGTCACTTCACCAACCTCTTTTTGAAAGAGATCGCTTCGGCCACTTGCGCTGATCTCGTCAAGAAAGAAGCGATGGACGACGTCCATCGTGATGGCGCCACCCTCTGCCACAGTCTTGTAACTACGCTCCACCTCTTTTAAGCCTTCCGGAATGGCCGTGCAAGTGTATAATTGATTTCTGACTTCCGCGGGAAACCGTTGGTAGTCGAGTGCCTGCGAACTGGCTGTCTTCTGTCGTTTGGGCGGGGGCTCCTGCTCACAAGCGATGTAAGTATACAGCTCAAGGTACCATTGATGTTCGTCCAACGTACCTCCATCTTGAGGGTATTCTCCTGAGAATGCAAGTCTCAGACTCCGAAACTCGATGCAGTTGACGGCTGGATAGTGTTTGTGACGTAAGTGGAGCCTTTTAGTGAAGAGATTGCAAGTCTGCGGTCAAATAGGTCGATGTGGTTGTGATCTGGTAATGACAGCTACAGGCTTGTGCAACTGCGACACAGAACGATGTTCGAGTGTAGGTGAGGAAGCGTCTGTTCTAGCTCACGCTCGTTGATGAATACTCAGCCAGTCAAGCTCGTGGAAAGAGATTTGTGTGAGATTGTTCAGCGTTCGATGTCCAATCGCGTCCGAAGTGCTGAAAGAACGAGGAGTGGAGTGAAAGGAAGATGGTTCAGGAGAGAAGAGTGAAGGGTGTGGGTAGTACTTATGAACAAAATCTACGCTGTGTGCGGTGTTTAGAGGAAGGAGCCAGAGAGCAAACCGGAAGGAGCAAGGGGAAGTGCCTGCCTCCACTTGAACTTGTGAATCCACCAAGTCCTCTAGCAGTAAGACAAGGAGCATTCAAGCAACAGCACAGTGCGTCTTAAAATAGCCAACTCCTGGGCGGGGTGCTCGAATGCTCCCTGTAGTCGCGCTATAAGACTTGGGCGTTTGGCGAGTAACTTGATCTCAGATGCCTCAATTTTGAAATTGAGATAGATGCATACAAGGAGTGATCAAATACCCTGCTCTCCAAAGACCGAGATATCTAAGCTTTTGAACGGATGGCTACACAGAGCATTCGAGTACCCCTTCGCCCTGGTGCCCCCATTCCTTTTGCCACCGATCCAATGTACGGCGCTGAAAAGCGGTAAATGCAACCTTCGTCAGTACGGTGAATGACTTGACGAAGAGTAAGAGTTTTGAGCATTGAAAAGCGCCATTGCCAATCTCTACGGCATTCCCAAGCGCAATAACTGCATCAATGCTATTCTCATCCAACCAATGCTCTCCCCACCAACTTTCCCTTCAAAACTCTCCCTCCAAACCCCCGAGTCAACCACTCCACACCACCTCACCTCGTAAACTCGGGCCGGAAAGCCTGCGCACCGCCCTTCATCAACTCGCGCAACGCCACCGTGGCATACATGCTCGAACCCAGCTTGAACTTCAGCACAACCGCCAGCCTATCCTCCGCCAGCGCCTCAGTCGCCTCAGCGGGCTTCGGGGGCTGCATACCGGGCGCCGGCGTCTTGGCGTACCTATCGCCCTTGTCGACCCAATTGCGCTTGCGCGCCTCCTCGAGCGAGATGCCCTTGCCCTGCTCTATGAGGCGGTCCAGGTCGGTGGGGACGAGCTGGTCCGTAGCCGAGGCGCCCTCGCGGTACGTCTTGACGTCGAAGCCGACGCCGCCGGGCAGTACGCGGCCCAGCAGCTTGCGGTAGCCGCCCGGCAGGCTGATGTCGCGCCACTTGCGGCGCATGTCGAGCGGGTTGATGCCGCCGCCGCGCCGCTCGTCCAGCATGTATTCCTTGTAGTGGGCGCCAATGTCGTTGGCCGGGTATTCGACGTCGTAGCCTGGCGTCGGGAGCACCACGTCGAAGACGCTGTACAGGCCGGACTCGACTTCGGCTGAAGTCAGGGGCCGCGCGCGCTCGAACGGGTCCGCCGCCGCGTTGTCGCCTGCCGGCCGGATGATGGGCTCGCCGTCGGCGTCGAATTCCTCGAGGTCTTCGGGGACCGCGGCGGCGCCGTGGTTGGGCTCCTTGCCCTTGTGCTCGTGGACGAGGACCAGGTCGCCGGGGATGACGCGCAGGCCGTGGCGCTTGATGCGCTCGCTGGCCATGGTGTTCCACACGAGCGACTGGTAGGCGTGCGGGTACATGAGGCGCAGGTTGCGCGGCAGCTGGTACATGGCGCCCTGCCAGTCGGTGGGGTGCTTGAGCTGCTTGGTGCGCTGGTCCCTTTGGCCGAGCCACGAGATGAAGCGCTTCTCGGCCACGAAGCGCGCCGGCATGATCTCCAGCGCGCGGTGAGCGTTCTGCTCCGTCTTCCAGATGTGCAGTGCCTTGGCTCTCCTCCTGTCGTCGTCGGAGATGAGCGACGCTTCCTCTTTATCGTAGGCTTCGACGGCTTCTTGGCTGTAGGACATGATCAGGTCTATGGCAGTGCCCAAATCGCCCTTGAGCATGTGCTTTCCGATCGTGTCGGTAGAGACGGCGAAGGTACCGAACCGCTGGAGACCAAAATAGTTGATGAAGCCGTGGCATTCAAAGTGGTCCACGGCCTTTTGCAGACGTCCACGGGCATTCTCGGCGCGCTCCTCAATCGACTTGCCCTCCTCTTCGGGAAAGTGGCAGTCGCGCAGGGTAATGGTGAACTCGTTACCCATTAGGTCACCAAGAGACAGGGCCCTGGGCTTGTACTCAAAGTTTCCAATGCGGCAGTTGAACAGCGTCGCGGCCAGATCCGCCATTTGCGCCGCCGATATCCTCGTCGCGCTGATGCGCTGCACCGTGACGGCGCGCCGGTCCTTGGTACCCGCATAGCCAAACTTCCTGTCGTCCACGCGCAGCGCCTTGCACAGGAAGTTTATGATTTCCATCGTGTCCTTGTTCTCCTTGTAGAGCGTAAAGTGCAGCTGTTCGCCGCCCACCTCGAGCCAATTGACCTTGTACGCCTGGTTCTGCTTGTTGCCCCTCCGACCCACGCTCATGCCCTTTGAGTTTGGCGGCGGCGCATGGCCGCGCCTCACCTTGGGGTTCCCGGCAACGACCTTGATGATGCCGCCCTCCTCGGTCTCGGTGTTGAGGCGGTGGTTGAAGATTTCGCGGACGGCTTGGTGGGCGGCGCTGCGCTCAGCTCGGGCAATTGGCTGCGAGGAGACGGTGTCAAAGTCGCGGGCCTTGAGCTTGGGCTTGGAAACGACGTCGCGGTCGAGGGCGATGATGGCGTCGGCCGTGTCGCCGAAAATGGCCTTGAGGCGATTGACATCTGCTTCCGCAATCTACTCGCGTTAGCAGTCTGAACATTTGGTCTGGATTGGTACCAACCTCGCCCGAATTGGCCTTGGATTCTTCCTCCGGCCCGGGTGCAGGCTCCTCAGCAGGCTTTGCCTCCTCTTGCACCTGTTCCGCCTCCGCCTTCTTCTCTTCTTTTGCTTTTGCCTCCTCCTCTGCAGCAGCAGCCTCAGCAGCCTTCCTCTCGCTAGCCAAAAACCCCGCATCCTCATCCAAATGCCACACCTTTCCATCCAGCGCAATCTCATTCACCATAAAGTCATGGTAGCGCTGCTTGAGGACACCAACAAAGCCGCTCGCCTCGGGGCTGGTGAACTGATCTACGCCGACGCGAATCTCCTTGGCCAGCTGGTCGTCGAGGTCGCGGCGTGCGGCCTCGTCGCTCACGAGCGACAGCGTCTGTGACAGGCATGCGGCGCCTGGGTTCGAGGTTGTGGCGGCGTCATCGTCCGAAACTCGCTGACGCTTGGCTGGGCGGTCGGACGGGTCGAGCTCACGGTCGGCCATGGTGAGTCAGGGGTGTCAGAGCGGTAGTGTGGGAGGAAGAGGGTGGTGGGTAGGTTGTGGAAATGTTCACCAGACGCGCTGCGCGCGGTAGTTTTTCACGAGGCGCCACCTCGGCGGGGTGGCTTGCGCTGCAAGGCGGGCATGTTGACCCGAGCAGTCGACGACCACGCCGCGCTTCTGCGTTTCTCTTGTCCACTCGCTGCCGCAATGCTTCCATCCTCTCCGTCTCGATCGCTTCACTCCAATTGCCAACTTTCAGCCCCCAAGATTCTCACACTGTCCCTAAAAACGACCGCATTTCTCTTCTCTCCGTAATGATGCTGTATATATTGCACACAAACTTTTCCAAATTGCAAACACCTCCCTGGTGAATGCCCACATTCGCCGAAAGCCAGCCAGCTTGGCGCAGGGGTAACGCGTCGCACTTGTATGGAAGCGACTTGCTTCCGATTAATGCAATGCGAAGATCGTGTGTTCGATTCACACAGTTGGCAATTTGTTTTGACTTTTTGGTGGTCAAAGACGGAGGGAAGGAGAGAGGGCTGCATCATGTTTTGTTGGTCGGTTGAGTGGGAGTGAGGAGGTAAGGGGGTTAGGTTGGGCGCGAGGGGAGCGTGGGGTGCTTGTGGAGCTTGGAGCGGGGTTGGCTTTTTGCGTGGGCAGGAGTCGTTAAGCAGAGCAAGCAGAGAGATGTTGGCTTTTCTGCTTGTGCTGCTTACAAACACCATCACTATTCCAAAGAGAAAACGAGCTGCTTCACTCTCCCACGACGCAGCACCCGTTATTGTTGTCGTTTTTCGAAGGAGCGTACGTTTAGTTGGTCTGGCTCTGGGGTGCGTGACACAGCCACACCCGCGCGCCACACCCACCACCATCATCTACCCACCTAGTCACCTCCCCACCACCACTGCCCACTCCGTCGACTGTTCTAGCCCCAGAGACCAATCCAGACTCCAAGTCCTTCACGAAACCCACACGAGCGGTGTGACATCACAGCGTCAGCCCGGTATGTAATCGATGGACCCGCTGTTGCGGCTGAGGCAGGCAGCCCGGCCGCATGCTGACTGGCATGGGCTGAGGCGGTGCACGCACACAACCAAAGCAGAGGAGGATTTGATGTAACTGCAGGAACGAGGTCAGTCGTGTGTGTGACGTCGCGGTACGAATGGAACCTATACGTACTGCTCGGTCGATGATGTGCTCAGAGCGGTGGCAGCAAGAGAAGGGAGGGTGGTATGGGAGGAGAAGAAGAAGAAGAAAGTTTGATAGGGCAAGGAGGGGGCTAGAGAGAGATTTGAAAGTTTGCAACGTATATTCTGTATTATCGAGGCGCTATGCTATATCTAGGTAGCCCGTTGGACCCATGTGAGATGTTTGTTTGTGCGTGCGTGGATGGGTTTTGTGTTGTGTGGTGTGGTATCAGAAGAGGTTGTGTGTGTGTGTGTGTGTGTGTGTGTGTGTGTGTGTGTGTGTGTGTGTGCGCGCGCGTGGGAGAGCCATACGCCGTACCTATCTACAGATATGGTGGTGGTAGTAGAAGGGGCTCAAGGTATGTGACGGTGCTCTTCAGAGCGCGGGGGGAGAAACCGGCCAAGGTGGAAGAAGACGGGAAAGTTGCAAAACAGGAGGAGCCATCATCCGAGACAAGACGAGACGAGACGAGAGGAAGAAATCCAGCAGACACGAAAAAAACCAATCAACACCTCCAACACCTACAATGATGCGACTCTTTGCACACGTCCCATGAATCCCAGAGACGAGAAAAGAGACAAAAGGACCAAACACCATCCAAAACACCTCCGCCAGCATTGGAGAAAAGAGAGACGAAAAGGCTAAACTCGGCATTTACCTCACAACGTGACCGAGCTCAATCTCGGTCCTCCGCTCCTCTCTACTTTTTGCTCGCGTGTGCTCTCCGCCTGCCGCCGCTCTCGCATTCGACCGTCCCCTATCCCAACTCTTGCTCTGCTTGCTAGGCACCGACGACGCGCCCACGGCATAATACTCGTGCAGGCCATGAGGCGGCGCCCTCGCAGCAGCCTGGGGGCGCATCATGGCGCGCAGGGTATTCATGCGGCGGGCATTCGCATTGGGGCTCGCCGCGTTCTCGCCGTCCGACTCGTCGTTCTGGGGGAGGTCGATGCGGAAGGTGCTGGTGCTGGCCGAAGGAGAGATGCGCGGGTCGTTCTGCTGCTCGCGCTGTGCTGCTAGTAGCTTGGTCCACTGCTCGTTCACGATTTCCTCCTCGGTGCGGTAGTAGGGGCGATAGGGCTCCCCTTGCTCCGACGGCGGCACGTAGTCGGGCGGCAGCCGCCGGACAGAGGGGAACATGTTTGCGATCCACGCGTCGTAGGGCGTGACCTCGGGCTGGAGATTGGCCGACGAAAACGGCGCGTTGCGCTGGTCATGGCTGAGCTTGCTGCGCAGCTTCGAGATGCGCCGGGAGGTGAGGACGAAGAAAACGGCGTACAGCACCGTCATGCCGGCCGACAGGACAATGGCGATGATGGTGGCGGCGTTCCATTGCGTGTGCTGGTACACCAAAAAGTTGTACAGGGCCGTCAGGAGGCCCAGCGCCGACGACGAGATGGTCGGTAAGAAGACGGATTCGGTCTGGAATGTCCAGCTCCGGATGGCGACGCAGACGACGCCCGTCAGACAGTAGCCGACGATGAAGAGCGCGATGACGAAGATGGTGAGGATCTTGGGGTCGATTGCTATCATGCCTCGCGGATTGTCATGGAAGAGGGGAGTCATGATGACATATCTATGGCCGCCGCGTGGTCAGCACCGAGAGACTGGGACGTGGAATTGCGCACTCACCCTCCGAATATCATCCATGTTGCTAGCAGAGCAGTCACTCTCCAATACCACTAGAACTGCATCAGCTCGGGCGCTTGGCAATGGGCGGGCAGGTGTTGACCGACAGGCACAGCTTCTCTCTCGGCGTTCAAGTCGCTCACGGTCATGTACTCGTGCTGAGGCCGCGGCGACATTGGAGTCTCGTCTTGGGCGCGGATGAAGGGCTCGGACGGTGTGCGTCAATGTGCCAGCAATTGGACCTCAGGCGGCGGTCGGCAGCTACCCCATGCGCGTATGTACAAGACGGTCGCGTCGCGGTCGTCGCGGAGGGAGGCAGGCGGGCAAGCAGGCGCAGCACAGCGTGGCAGCGCAGAGCGCTTCTATTCTTTCTCGAGTCGGCTTATGCGGGCGGGAGGGGAATTAGGGTTCTGGAAGATGATGCGAGGAAGAAGACGAGCGGCGCGCGGAGAGAGAGGTGTATGACAGGCTCGTCGCACGAACGAGGGCGGCGGCGGAGGAGAATGGCAAAGTGCGGTAAGGCCGAGGGAGGTGTGGATTACAGAATTAGGGCTGTACGTGTAGCCAACAACAGAGTGACGCGCAAGAGGGCAAAGCAAACGGCGGCAGGCAAACTTGGAAGAGAGAGAGATGGAGTAGAGAAATGTAGGTAGCGGCAGAATAGGTAAATGTAGTATCAAGCACGGGCAGCGCGATCAAAGTGGAGAATACGACGCAGCAGCAGCACCGTGACCACCTCTGCACCGCACGAAGGCAGCGGCGCGGCTGAGGCTGAGAGATGATGGACGCACATAACTGAGGAACGGCTAGGTAGACATCAGCGAGCCGACAGTTGAAAAGACCATGCAACTGAAGGAACAAGGAGCAGTATTTCAGCCACGCGCGCGGGAGGGCTTGGAGTAGTTTCTGAATCGTCTCTTTCAAACCTCATCTCGCCGGGTCGGAGGTCAAGTCCCAACAGAGAGTGAGAAAAGTACACAAGTGGGACTCCCGCCGGGCGACATGACCAGGACCAGGGCTCCCTCGGCCTCGGTGCACCGCCCAGCCCCAGCCATTACATTGCCAGGTCTCGGGTCAGCCTGCAGCCATAGCTCCCGTTGTTGATCAATGAGCAAGCAAGCAGTTTGACGTCGACATGGAAAAACATGTTGAGATGGAGTTGGAGTTGGAGTTTGGCGCTACCCGTTCCGTGTGTCGTACCTCGAGACGAGAGAGATGCCCGAGCACATGGCATGTGGCCTCCCATCCTCGGGTCGGTTGGCCGCGTCGGCTTGGCAGCTGTTTTCTTTTCTTTTTTTCGTCTTGCGCGTCCAACGTTTAGACCTAACTCCATTAGATACATCTTCTCTCGGCGTCAGCTTGAAGCTACGGTAGTAGTTAGGGTGTAACGCGCCAGCTCAGCATCCCCCTTCTTACATTTACGCTTGCGCCCTGCCCGACCAACGACGACCAACCGCGCGCGACGACTCCTTGGTTGATGTTTACCCGGTCGTCGTCGTCGTCGTGTCACTACTCCAGTTCTGACTTCACCTGACAACGTCGCTGGTCGGCGCGTCCCGCGGGCTCGTCACCGGTCCCCAACGGTGTAGATAGAGACGATACCGGGCTCTGAGCGTGCCAAGGCGTGTTGATGGCTGGCTGTTGGCGTTGACTGTTGCTGCGGGCCGGGCGGAGACATCCAGGGACATGGCTGCTTCCTGGCGTCGATCCAGCTCCCACGACAGCGTCAAGCTTCAACTTAGAGTCGTTGCCATGACGAAACTCGACCCGGCCAGCCAACCACCGCGTCCTTCCCCCACCCCCCCCCCCCCCCCCCCCCCCCCCCGCCAAAAGAAACACCCACTACAGCTATGCTGGCTGTCGTTTCTTGCTCACGCCCTGCTAGTCTAGCTAAACCTGACCTTATCCCAAATCATGCTGCCTTTCCCTTTTGCTCTTGGTGTTTACTCTCCTCGTCCCTCCTCACCGGTGCCGACGGCCCTCTTCATGCTGCTGCACTCCTCCTCCTTCTTCCCCTTCGTCCCTTTCTGTCCTTGGCCTGCATCTCCCACCTGACCGGTCCCTATCGCCCTGCATATCTCCTGCTGCTACTCCACCTGCCATCTGGGCTTTTTATACTGCATCCCGAATCATTCGCTGCTGCCACCTCCAGTCAGACGCCCCCCACACTCGCCCCAAACCTTATACCACCTACATCTTCAACCTGCACAAGCGGAGCCGAGGGGTATCTCTCCCGCATCCGGTGGTCGAAAAATCTTCGCGCACACTCGCTCTCTCACACACGCCAGCCTCCACCAGAGGGTGTGCGCCGTCCAATAAACAAAACACCCGTCAACCCACACACAGCACCACCATGGCATCGCTCTTCCTCGGGTGCGGCGCACTGCTCTCGCGCAAAGCACGCGCACGCCGCAAGGCGCTCCGCGACGCCGAAAAGGAATACCGCGCAAACTTCGACCGGTACCGCTGGGAAAACGAGCGGCGCGTCCAGCGCATCCAGAGCACCATCTACCTGACTCCCGTCGACGTCCTCCAGCAGAACCACCACCAGAGCCACCAACAACAGTCGACCGGCTCCCCTCCGCCGCCCAGCTACGACGCCGTGAGGAGAGAGGTCGCCGCCGATGAGAGGGCAAAGTTGACCGCGTCGGCGCACGAGCGCCCCGAGAGCGTCGTCCGCACCAAGGACTGGGCCGTCGCTGCTTGAGTGGGTGTGCAGCTTGCGCTCGTTTCCTTCAAGCCTCATCCAGGCGGCATATTTCCGTTTGATCTTTTGCTTTTCGGCGAGCGAGGCGTTATCCCGGATTGTTTGTTTTGTAGCCCTGGCAACAAGGGAAAAGAAAGTCCCCGGATAATTCTTTAACAAGTTGAAAGAGTCGAAGCGATCTTCAGGGAGGAATGTCTGGTCGTTTGCAAAATTGGAGGGCTGTCTGATCGCCCCAGTTGGTTGATTGCGCCTCGGCTGTGGTCCACGGTGCCGAATTCATGTAGTTGAGAAAGTTTCATGTAGTGCTCGGCTACGATGCATAGAGAATGAACCAAATCAATCCCATTCTCTTTTCTCCATGATGACTTGGGGCGGTGGTTGCGAGCCGTACAGTAGTTTTTGGCTTGACCGGTGATCCAGGAGGCGTGCTTGAGATGAAGTTGCAAATGCTCGTGTGCTCCTCATAACCTTAGAATCTGATCGACAGGTGCCGGTGGCCTGATCGCTGTGGCCTGCAATCACCCGCACACGACACGTGGGCGATCTCTCTGTGTTCCCCACGACTCCACGGATTAAGCTCTGCTTATTCTCCTTTGAGACGAGATGATTCGACATTAGCCGGTGCCTGTGTCCAACGCGCGGGAGCAAATCAGCGCTGAGAAGTGAGATGATAGATGTGAATATTTGAAATCTTGAGGGTATCTAGTGACCTGTATGATGATGGAGCCGGCGCTGGCCAGTCTCTTTGCTGAGGGAAAAGGTGAATAGGAAAATGAAAAACCGCGGTAACCTTACCGTCCAAAACTCCAAAACATCGACATGCGAACTCCAGGCGATATGGTTTCCTTCTCCTGCAGCTTGATACAGCTCTCCGCAGCAAACTCAGGCTTGCGCAGAGTCTACCGCATAACCGGCGGTCTTGCCTCCTTGTTCCATTTGACTCTGCTACACAGCCAGTCGACAGCCTCTTTGACTCCAGTCCCCGTCAATGCGCTGCACGGTAGCACGCGGCTGTCTCTTACGGCGCCGCCCTTTTCGCCCTCAAAGACCTTGCGCACCAACCCCTCTTTTATGCGCACAACCTCGACACAGTCCTCGCGATCTTGCTTGTTGGCCAGCACCAGCAACGGCACGCCCTCGGTGTCTTCATGCTGCAACACGTCTTCCAGCACCATGCGACACTCTTGTAATCTGCCATCGACCTCGTCCTCGGCATTGCGATCGCCCAGCTTGGTCAGGTCGGCGTCGCCAACGTCGCTGCTGTCAATGACGAAGACGATGGCGTGGCACGAAGCGTAGTAGCTCTGCCAGAGGCCGCGCAGTGAATGTTGGCCGCCGACGTCCCAGATCTTGAGGTACATGTCCGGAAGGGTGATGGTTGAGACATTCTGGCCGACGGTGGGGACCGTCTTGAGCTTGGGGTGCAGGGTCGCGTCGTGGAGGGCTTTGAACTGCTCGAGCAGCGTCGTCTTGCCTGCATTGTCTAGACCGAGGAGTAGTATCGAGTATTCTGTGCAATCAAGTGTCAGGACGCAAGCCTCGTGTATGCAAAGGCGATCCGTTGCTCAAGGCATTGGGGTAGATGGCGGGTTGGAGGTACCGACCTTCTTTGCTGGTTGCGTACATGTACAGGCCTTTGAAGAGATGGTACATGGCTGGAAATGCGCGTTGGGAGGGAACGAGGGCTCCGCGCAGAGAGAATG
Source organism: Phyllosticta capitalensis (assembly GCF_038381095.1). NCBI lineage: Eukaryota > Fungi > Ascomycota > Dothideomycetes > Botryosphaeriales > Phyllostictaceae > Phyllosticta > Phyllosticta capitalensis. The sequence continues at coordinate 298,429 of NW_027117444.1, read as the reverse complement.
CGTCGAGGGTGTTGGAGTTTTGGTGGGAGAGATATGAATAGAAGAGGGACGCGCGGGCATTCCATAGAAGCGGAATTGCGACACGTCTGGTTCGGAGAAAGTCATTTCCCCGCATATCCCTGGCTCTCATGACTCGCCAAAGCTCTCCCGCATCCGCAGCTTGCTTGGAACGGAACCCATCTGGACTGCCAAACAACAAACATTGACCGCGTCTTGACGCGAAGCTATCGCTCTCGTTTGGTCAAGCATCGGGCTTCTCTGTAAAAGCGCATCAAATTCCCGCCAAAACACCACCGAGCTGAGTGATTCCGATCAGCGTCCCTCATCAACACCTATTGCGTCATCGCATCGCATCCAACCCGAACGCACCCATCGCACGCCGCTACCATGGCGCCCGTCGACTCCGACGTCGCCAACTCGAATCGAGACCCTCTGTTTGCCATCTTGTCCAAAGTCTCCCTCGTGGCCGTTTGCCTGGGCGCTGTCGCCAGCCATCTCAAGAAGGCGTCGCAGACGCTGCCCCCTTCGCACACGACGCGCGCCCGCACCGAGCGGAGGACGAAAAACATCAAGCGGCTCTCCGCACTTGCCGCTGTCAGTCTTCTGGTCCTGCTCTACCACTCTACCAGTGCGCTCGTGGCCTCGTATGATGCGTGGGCCAAGGACAACGGCGAAGACACCCCAGGCGCCCTCTGGAACGGCTGGTACGCCGGCGATGAAGACTGGAACTGGCAGCTTGGTCGCTGGTGGCAGGATATGAGGCCTGCGCGAGAATTCATCAATGTTGCGCTCGGGACCAACAAAGGGCTCTGGTGGACCCAGCAACTTCTGGTCGCCAAACAGGCATTTGCTGCGTTCGCGGGCATCGAAGGTATACTTCTAGTGCGCAGACCACCATTCCCAGGCTAACTTGTGCCGATAGGCTATCGTCGTGACATCCCAAAGCTGCAAATCTTGGCCCTCTGGCCGATTGCTGAGTTTGCCGGACTGAGCGTGGCCCAGAGTCTCTTCTTTGCCATGATACTGCTCAGTCCTGTATCTTCCCAAGTCTCCCTGTCAACACCGCACCCTGCCGTCTACCTGACGGTCGCGTTGGCGTCTACTGCGTCAATTTGGTTCCTGCCCAATCAAGGATCCAGTAATGTTTCGAACGCCGCAGGGATATCTTTCTACCTGCTTCAGGCATTTCTTGCTGTGGGAGTGCGGGTAAGTCGACATGCCTGAATCACAACCGCCAGCTAACGTTCTTCAGATTCTTCCCAAGGGTCTGCGAAAAGACCACGTGAATGCGCACGCTTCGCGTCACTCGAGCAGCACCATTTATCGTGCTTTAGCTGCGGTATCGCTCGGGTTCTTTGTCCACCGTACGTTTTGGGGAGGCGTCCTCAAATCGGAGGACCGTTTCCGACCCTCGCACAACTTCATTTGGAACACGCATCCATACGAGGAGCGATCGGTGTTGGCCAAGTTGGGCTCGACCATCTCCAAGCTTCTCGAAGCCATAGGCGACGAGCCCATCATCAGCGCAGTGGCCTGGGACGTGGTGCTGACGGGCTTCACGCTCTGTCTTTGGGCTGCAGTAAGAAACCTGGACGTGAGCGAGATGCTGTATAGCATCGTGCCTCTGCCCCGTGGGGCCACAGAAGACGAAAAGCACGTGTCTTTCAAGCAGCCGACTCCGCAAGTCAAAAAGGAGGAGACGACGGCAACCAGCACTTCAGCCTCGCCCCCTAAGCGTGGGCGCGGTCGACCTAGGAAGAACTCGACGGCTGCTTCAACACCCGCGCCCTCCGAAAAGCAGAGCAGTCAGCTTAACAGGCGCAGCTTGCGCAACAGGGCGGCGGCGGACGGTGACACGGCTGAGGACCCCGACTACGAGCCGACGGCTGCCACGGCAGCACAGCTTGCCCAGCAAGACCACGATGAAGAGTACGACGAGACGGTCAAGGAAGAGGCGGTGGCGGCGGCGCTGGCTTGGGGCTTGTCAATCTTTGGCGGGCTGGGCTTGGTCAGCGCGGCTGTGATGGGGGCAGAGTCGAGGAGTAGGTGAGCAAGGTGAGCAGAGGCTCAGAGCAAAGTGTGCAATTATGATTAAGGTTCAACGGTTGCCCAGGAGTTTATGCATGGTAGGTTCTGGCTTTTTTTGGGGTATGGTTCTGGAGGCAGCAAAAGAGTCGAGACTGGCTTGAATCATGGGACGTCATGTCGGCGGCTCTTTTCGGCGTGGCGCAGACGGGGGGTTGGATTGGTGTTCTGATCGAGTTCCTGTTTTGAGCGGCAGCTGTCTGAGAAGGGCAAGGAAGGGGTGGCGGATGTGACCGACGGCTCTGGGTAACGACGGGACGTTTCTGTTGCTGTTTTCTTTTTCATCTGACAGGTGGCATGGATTTGCTGTGTGTTTGATAGATGATGCAAGTCTCCGCGTAGGTACTTAGCAGGGCATCTGGCAGCAGCGCTCCGCGGGCCGAGAAAGATCTGAGATGTCAGATGTGATGGGCAATTTTCCGTGCCTGCTGTGATGTACGCCATGCATTCAGAGCTCGGCGCAGACGAGGGCCTTGGTGTTTCGTATCGTTTGAGAATTGAGAGGTCTTTTGGTTCAGCAAATGCGAGGAGAGACGTTTAAAAGCAGTCATGCAGCGCAGAAAAGGCCCGTCGTGAAATGTGACAGGGGCCCAGCGGGCAGCCGTGTGGATGCCGGTTCCTTGCGTTAGGGCGAGACGGGGAGGCGGATGGACAAGGTGATGGAGCATATGGGTTCATCGGCCCCGGATGCCGCTGGCAGGGCTGCATAGCGTTCCTTTTTGGAGTCTTGGTGTCTGATTGACCTGGTTACACGCGTGCCTGGCGTGCGAGGTGAAAGGAATTTGCTGATGGGGGCTGCGTGGAGGCTATCGTGGCAGTCGTGCTCGCAACATGGTCTCAATCTCCATCATGACAGTGATTGATGACATATTGTAACAAGTGGTGGTTGAATTTTGAATTTCCCCAGCATTCCGGGCAGTGTAAACGGGCCGCAGGGTGGTCGGATCTGGCCTCTCCTCCTCCACTGGCTCGCCGGCCTTCTACCGCTCCGTCTCCCGCTCTCCCCAGTCAACCAGTCCTCGTCCCGCCGACTCGACTCAGCCATCGCCCACGCATCCGTACAGACTCCCCGATCTCTCGACCCAACCATCAAGCCATCTATCCAACCAAGCCGACCAACGGCCCGAGCTGTGCTTGCCCCAGGCCTGAGAGACCGAACCCGCAAGGGACGCCTCTGCCCGCTCAAAGTCCGTGCTTGGGCACCAAGTGCTCCGACGACTTTTTATACTGCCGGCCATGATGAAGGTGAGGGCCCCCGTTTGCCGTTTTGTTTTTCCTCGACAGTCGTCTATCACTTCAGTCGTTCCCCCTTTCTTCTTTCCCCCCCTCGTCGTCTCTTCGTCTCGTCTCTTGCGCTGCCGGCTTTGTTCGGCCTCGTCCTTACTGGACCCCTTTCGTCCTTACCCCTGCGCCAGTTCTCCTTGGACTCCCTACTTCTCCCCGTCCGGCTCTGCAGCTCAGCCCTACCGTCGCACATTTTGCGCATCTTGGGCGACATTCCCGAAAAGCTCTGCATCTTGGCCGCCCACTCTGGCATTCCTGCCAGCGCTCGCGTCGTGTGAGAAAGCCCTTCTTGTGACACGTTACTCCCCTTTCCATTCCCTTGGACGCTTCCACCTTCGTAATCCTCCGCCCCGTCCACTGCGCTGGGTCAGGAGCAGGATCTTGCCTGCTGCGCTTGCTCCCGCACAATCGTGTATCCACTGAGCCTGAGACATGATATCCAATCACACCCCTGTCCCCTCTTCACCTCTCCGTACACCTGGACTTTGCGCACCACTGCTGTAAGACGTCACGGCTTGGACGTACTCACTCCTTATCTCCCATTTCAGTCTCTTTCTTTTCTCGAGCCGCCAGTCTTCCTGACGTGTACATTTTCATGTACCCTGGAGCCGCTCGACCCGCTGCACCTGGCTCTGTTGGGCCAACCCGCCACTTTTTTACATCTTCACCTTCCCCCCCATAAAAGAGCTCGAAACGTCGCGACAAGATGAGGGCTGAGCTTGCTTGAGCACTATTCCCCGAAATTCATCCTTCTCCCCACACTTAACGGGGCTGGCGACATCATCGGCGCAACTCACTGTTCACCCTGTTGCCCACACCCCTGGGCCACTCTCTGCTTGACCCTGCTCTCCGTTCTCGTCACACTACTCCATGGCATCCTCTTACCTATCCATCCCAGCGCCCTGCGAGCCCGGCCAGGAGATGGGAGAAGCGCTCCACTGCAATCCTGCCGCGTTCGACAGGTTTAAGCCTGCTGCAAAACTTACTCTGATGCGATATCTTCAGGATCTCCAAAATGCTGATATCCCGCCGAGTCCTGTCACCCCTCGCTACCACACCGGGCGTCTTCCAAACAGCAAAGCTGGCGATGGGAAGCCGAGGTTGCTGTTGATGGGCCAGAGACGGTGAGTTTTTTTAGCCCTCGCGGATGACGTGGGATTAGTCCATACGTCTTGCACGACTGCAACATGATGTTGACTTAGCATTTGTAGAAGCGGCAAATCGTCAATATCGAGCGTCGTCTTTCACAAGCTACCGCCGAGCGAGACGCTGTACCTGGAGACGACGACGCGGATCAAGAAGGAGTCAATGCAGTATGTTCACTGCCCGCCATTTTCACGTCAAAATTAACACCATACAGCTCCTTCATGGACTTTCAAGTCTGGGACTTTCCCGGCCACCTCGACTACTTTGATCCCGCCTTTGATGTAGACAACATCTTTGACGAAATCGGCGCACTCATCTGGGTGATTGACGCTCAAGACGAATACCTGGACGCAATAACGCGGCTCAACACGACCATACTAAATCTGCAGCACCACTACCCAAACATCAACGTCGAAGTCTTTGTCCACAAAGTCGACGGGCTCTCCGAGGACTACAAGAGCGACACATACCGCGATATCATCCAGCGCGTGCAGGACGAGCTCTCCGACGCCGGCTACGAGAACGCGCCCGTCAGCTTCTACCAAACGAGCATCTACGATCACTCCATCTTCGAGGCCTTTTCCAAGGTGATCCAAAAGCTGATCCCGCAGCTGCCGACCCTCGAGGCGCTGCTCAACAGCCTCTGCAGCACGTGCCGCATCGAAAAGGCGTACCTGTTCGACGTGCTCAGCAAAATCTACATCGCCACCGATACCAGCCCGACGGACATTGGCAGCTACGAAATCTGCTCCGACTACATCGACGTCGTAGTAGACGTGAGCGAGATTTACGGCTGGGACCGCCCCAACGACAACGGCCATGCGGATGACGGCGAGTCTGAAGAGACGGGCAACAATGATGCCGAAAGCCTGATCACCATGGAGCGCAAGGGCAACAACTATCTCTACTTAAGGGAGATCAACAAGTAAGTCTTGTTTTTCCAGCTTTTTCTCCAATGCGTTTGGTTGCGACGAAACCGCATGACGGCATGACGTTGCCCCTCCGCGGCCGCTTCGAAGCGAGATCGACCGCCGTAGCCGAGACGGGGATCATCTGGGAAAAAAGCAATCTCCAGGCGTGGCCCAGTAATGATCTCCGTTCCGCAAGTGCTGGCCACCTCGGGTCGCGCTTCGGGAGTGATCAGCAGACTGCCGACGTTGCGTTGCGTTGCTTTGCGATGTGTTTGTTGCGTTGTTGTCGTCGTTGCTGTCGCTGTTGTGCTGGCAGGCAGACAGGCGGGCCAGATAGCACGACCCTACCCTTCCCTTCCTTACCCAACACTTCCCTGTCCCATCCCATCCTGCCCCTAAACCACCAAACCAAAGACCAAACCCTCAGACAACTGACACACCGCACCTCCCAGATACCTCGCCCTCATCTGCCTCATGGCCGACGACAGCCCCGCGGAAAAGAAGGCGCTGATCGACTACAACGTCGGCGTCTTCCAGGAGGCGCTTGCCCAGGTCTTCCCGCGGTAACAAGAAACACGAGATGCTGCAGCCGCCTGCCCGCTCGCACGTTTGAATGAAAGCCGCCTCTCTTGCGTTGGCGGGAGTGCATTCAAAGGTCATGGCTTCGTCGCGCCGGACGGCAAACCAGCTTCTGTGCTGGTTATGGCGGAGGAAGTCGGCTTGGATGGGGGTTGTGTGTGTGTGTGGAGCAGGCGCGGTTCTGGGCTCACTTCCTCGAGGAAGACGGAGACGCCGCGGGAGTCGACAGGAGTGAGATGATGCTGCGCTAGAAGAGGGCGGAGGGAGAGAAGCGGCGACGCCCATACGGGATGGTCTTTTTCCCAAAAGTTTTCTTTGGTTCTCCTTTTTCGTTGTTGGTGGGCGGTGGTCTACTTTCTTGCTTTGCTTGGATCTTTCAACTGTGTATATTTATGACTAGTCTGCACTCTGCGCGAATCTCGAATATGATATCCCCCTTTTTTGCGTTCAACTTTGGCGGCACAGTACAGCTTTTGTGTCGTCGCACTTGCAGGTGCAAGCGCTCGATCAGGACATTCTTCTGAATCAAGAATCGTCGTGCTTGGTTTTGAGGTCTGTAACCCAGACGTCTGAGAGGCGGTGGGAGCTTGAATGGATGGCCTTCTTTCTGTGAGGGAGTTGGAATCATAAAGTCTTTGGGCAGGAGGATGGAGGTAGTTGTTAGGTAGGCCCACGGACGAAGGCTGTTTAGTAGTCCCTCCCTACACGCCCGCGTCTCTCGATTTTGGAATCACTTGGCGTGTGCGTCGCACCTCGCGATTTTTCATCGATGGTACCAGACCCGAGGTTTGCAATCATTCCACCGACCCACTCACTGTATTCGCACCGCGAAGACTGGACCTTCCTTCCAGCCCCTCCTCCCTCATTGCCTACCAGCCTGCCCTTTGCCAACTACGCCTCTTCTCAGTAACCGCGCATCTGATGCCTGCATTCGTAAATCGTGCCTGCAAGCGTGAAATGCAGTTGCCGTGACGCGGACAGGAGAAGGTTACTCACTGCGGCCCCCCTCCCCCCCGTCCTAGAAGACGTTCTTTGCACGCCAGAGCGGTCCCTCACCGCATGGGATGGCATGCATGAATCTACATGTTTTACACGGTACCGTGTCTGCGTGCCTGGTGCCTGGTGCCTGATGTCGAGCGTTTGGCCTGGCCTGCCTGCCTGCCTGCGGATGCCTTGATGGGTCGGCAGTCACCGTTTCATGTCCATTCCTGTCGTTTCAAACTCCGGCTGTTCTGCCTCAGATAAACTCGTTGGAAAAGCGGGACAGGATAAGTTGACTTGTTTTTTTGCTTTTGTGCTTGCTCTGCGGTGGTAGTGATTTGGTGAATGACAGACCCCCGTTTTCTTTGATCTCTTCTCTTTTCTTTTGGATTTGCCCCTCTGGCGGCCTCCAGACAGGTGTCTCGATTATCTTTCGAGGGGTCGAAGAAGAAGAAGAACAACAAGAAGAAGAAGAAGAAGAAGAAGAAGAAGAAGAAGAAGAAGAAGAAGAAGAAGAAGAAGAAGAAGAAGAAGAAGAAGCGGCTGTCAATTGAGCTGGTAGGCACTTCAACACCACTGAAGATGGAACGAGCCTAATTTTTCCTGATGCTGGTAGTGTCCGCCGCAGTCGAGATTGCTCTTGTGAATGAGTCTGAACCAATCCGAAGGGACCAGTGTTTTCCTTGTCGTTGCCTTCAAAAAGATTGGATTTCGGGAGTGAAGCTCCGGGAGAGCTTAGGGGTGTGCGCATGGTCCAAGTTTGATGTAATGAAGGGACGTTTTATGGACATCTGCCGTTCGACGAGCGCGCTCTAGCAGTTTGCGAGATGCTGGCATTTGAGGGAGGGGAAATGTAGGTCATGTGGAGAGCGGTAGAGGAACCGGAAAAATGGGTGCGAGATTAAAATTTCAATTCCAACCAGCGAGCCTCGACGAAGAAATCGCAAAGGTGTTCATGGTCATGTCTCCGCAGCCGAAAGAAAGGCAAGCAAAGAGTAAGACAGAGACAGTCGGCGAAGCGTATGGAGATGGACATGAATCTGATTCTGAAGTTTGTAAAGGATAATGAAGAAAAACAAAAGGCAAAGAGAAGACGAGACCGACGAAAAATTGACAAAACTCTTCGAAAACTGGCCGATGAAATTGACCTCCAGCTTCATCAAGAAGCAACAAAGACCCAGCAACAGCCAACCACAGCGTCGACATGCCCACTGCGTAAGCCATCACGGACCGAACCGGGGGAGCTCAAGAACCGCAGCAATGGACGTCAGGGGTCAGTCAGGGGTGGTGTCTGTCAATCACACGCGCACCTAGTTTCTGACACCTGCAAGCAGGCGTGAGCGCACAGAAATCTACACATGTGGGCGACTCGTTCCAAAAACAGGGCAAAGTGCAGATCAAAAGTTGTTGCAAATGCAGGCAGGGAGCGAAAGGCGCGGGGTGGAAAGAGGAGAGAGGAGGGGAACCTCGCTTGCGGACGCCGGTGGATGTGAAACCGTCTTGATATACGTGTACTGTGCGGCAGCGAGAATTGCGGGGACGGATTAGGGATCGGGGGATCCTGTGATTTGGATTTGCCGTCCAATGGTTGGTTGTTGCGCTTCAATCCTAGATTGTTGCTCATTCACGCGGTGTTGTCGTGTGCAAAATGCGCATGTAGCCCACAGTGTGTCGCAAAAGAAACGTCAAACTCCAGGGCGGGGTGCTCGAATGCTCCTCATAATAGTGTTCTCGGACTTGAGTCGTTTGGCGAGTTGACCTCTTGTGTGTCCAAGTTTTGAAGCCGAGGCATGTGTACTGTATACTGTATAGGGAGAATGTTAGCACTCCTGTACTGCCATGGAGTTGACATCTTTTTTGCGGCCCATTAGGAGCCGGCCATGCTAATTGTGTGCACCACTGCGCTGCAGTATTACAGCGCGTCGTGGTTTTGTCTTGATGAAATGTACCTGAAAATCTTGTGAATAGAAGCCTTTGTTTCCAATGGCAAGACGCTGATTAGCCGACGGGGGTAAGAACGGCCAGGGGTCGGGGTGCAAGGTGTTGGTAGCTTCGGGAACGCGTCATACCCAGCAGCCAGCCCTCCCGCAGCACCGCACCAAATACAGACCTCGAAAGGACCCGACAAAACCAACACTCAACGCACACACGACAGAGAGAGAAAGCAGCTTCGGATTTCCATTCTCTCTCCTCTCCCCATCGTCGTGTGCACGCACGGCGCTGCTCCACCTCCGTCCGCCTCGACCACGCTTGCTTCTCCGTCTCCGTACCGCAGCAGCCGCATATCCGACACCTCGAGTCCACGACAACCACTCCTCCTCTCCTTCCTCCATATCCAATTCCTCGCATAATCCCGCGCCCGAACTACCGACCCCTCCTCGAATCCACACCATGCCGCCAAACCCCGGACGCACATCGAAGCGGGCGCCGCGGGCTGACGCCGCCAACAGCAAAGTGAACAAGGACGACGGCATTGGCGGGATCGGCATAATGGACCTGCTACGCGTGCTGGGTGGGCTTACTCTGCTCAGTTTCGCGCTGAGTTACTGGGTCACGGCGGGCGACAGCTTGCTGTGGGGATGGCGGCCGTGGTTTTCGCGCGCCGAGGGGCTGAGGGCGTGGATGGTGAGTTTGATGTTGCTTGCTCCCTTTTGCTATTTTTTGTGGAGACAAGATCTTTCCAAGAGGAGGGCGGATGCGGAGGCGCTGGGGGAGAGGGATTGGGATTGTGCATCTTTTACAGGAAGTCTTGGATGTGGACAAGAGCAGGGAAATTGGAGATGCGCAGCGTAGGGAGATGTCAAGGGAGTTCGAGGACACAGGAGCTTGAAGGCGCCGAGGAAGATCACAATGCAGACAAGCGCATCAAGACCCATGCTAACACCATTCTCCAACAGAGCGGGCCCGTCCTGCTCACCGACGAGCAACTTAAAGGCTACGACGGCAGCGACGCCTCCAAGCCCATCTACCTCGCGCTCAACGGCACCATCTACGACGTGAGCGCCGGACGGCACTTGTATGTCTCCCTTCCCTCCCTTTCCACCACCACCCCATCCCTCAACCTCACCCGCCAATTCCAAGAAACCAACGCTGACTGACCTACCGCACAGCTACGGCCCCGGCGGCGGCTACTCCTTCTTCGCCGGCCGCGACGCCGTGCGCGCCTTCGTGACCGGCTGCTTCGACACGGACCTGTCGCCCGACCTACGCGGCGTCGAGGAGATGTACATGCCGGTGGACGAGGAAGAGGGCTCGACCACCACCACCACCGCATCCACCACCCCAACCCCCTCCCTCACGCCCGCCCAGCGCAAGATCCAGCGCCAGGCCGACCTGCGCCAGGCGCGCAAGCGCGTCGCCGAGGCCGTGAATGGCTGGGCGCGCGTCTTCAGCGGCGAGACCGGGAAAGAGTATGTGGCTGTCGGCCGCGTTGTTAGGCCCGAGGGCTGGTTGGATGATGTGCCCGTGCCGGAGCTGTGCGAGAAGGCGAGGAAGCAGAGGCCGGTTAGGGGGTGGGATCGCATAAGGGAGGATAGGAAGGGGACGCTGGAGCAGGCGGGGCAGGGCAAGGCCAAGGGGAAGGCTTGAGGGATTGGGTCTTCCGAGTGGTGGCATTGTCGTGGTTTGGGTGGATCATTGTCTATTATTCGCATCCGCAAAGGGACTTGCGCTGTTCAAAAGTTGGGGTACGTAGCGGAGGCGCCTCGGTTGCTGACGTCCTTTGGTCTGAGTTTTGAAACCCGCATTTATGACGTTGGAAGCAAATCAAGCGCGCGAGCACATTCAACACAGGCAGAGCGTCAATATTGTGGGAGCCTTGGCCCTTGTTGTGGGTTGTGGTCGTGGGAGACTTGAGGAGAATCAAGAGGCGGCGAATCATCCGTGTCACAGCGAATTCGAGGACAAAACGTTACGACGGCAAGAATCGCAGATCCATTTTGCGGCATGAGCTACTTGACCATTTTCGCTCTCGGCGTTAAACATCCCATCGCCCTTTGGTATTTTAAATCATCCCCAGCCGTCGGCGATGTCTGGGTCCATCAAATCATCATAAAGGCGCCCGTCCAGTCGTGACGAAGGAACCCCCCGGCAGCTTTTTGGATTCACCGCAAAAATGGGAAAAAGAAGTTGACCGGTTCCGTTTCAAGCCATGATTTTTATTTCATCTACGAGCCGTGGGGAATTTACTCCTGGCCAACAGCGCGGGCTGGAATGGATGTTAGCTCTCAAGTTTGTTGTGTGGGAGATGAATCTGTCGCCCGGAGTGGCTGCCGACGCGTGCCCAGAATATCGTTCCGGAGGCGCGCGGCAGCCAGCCATCGGGAGGGAGACGTACTGTAGACGCTGAGCTTGCTGTGCTTGACGACCTTCTTGATCTGGCCCTTCTCCTCGAGGTCGGCGAGCGCCTTGCGGGCGAGCGAGCCGTTGATCTTCAGCCTGTCGACGAGCGTGGCAACGGTGATCAGACGGTACGACTGGACGTCCTTGTCGAGCTTGTCGGAAGTGGTCTTGTCGAGGACAACGGCGTGCTGGGCCTTGTCCTTGACTGTGCGAGGTGTCAGCGGCTGCTTTTTCGTGCGTTGCGTCTCTTGGTGCGTGTGCGTTTGCCAGGTGCGGCGTGTGGGGAAATCATTGTTTTCGCGTGCGGTGAGCGTGGTGAGGGAAGGGATGGGTTCAGGTGATGGCGTTTTCGACGCGGTTTCGTGCTGGGCGATGGGAATGCGGTGCAATCGTGCGCGGACGGTCTGGAGTGAGGAGGAGCGGCGAGAACGTACCCTTGCCCTTAGACCACTTCTTCTTTTGCTTCTTTCCTCCGGTCGCAGCGGGAGCCTGTAGAGGGAGCCATTAGCCGGGAGGACCAGAGGGGGCCATGGGTAGAACCATACCATTTTGATTGTTGTGTCGGGAGGGTTGTCGAAGGTCAGGTCAGAAGGCTGCGGCGAGAGTCGTAGTGTCGAAATTCGGTGTGGAGCCTGAGTAAGCGATGACTAACCACGCCCGGCCAAGCGAGGCGCGAGGCGCGTCAGGGCACCACTTGAAGTCATTCTTCCAACCAACAACCCTTTTTGCTGTCGCATCTTTTGGCGCTCCTAGGCGCTTTTCACTGCGACCATCTCTTCTTGCTGCTGCCGCGGTGTGCCTCCAAAAAAATGTCAACTTTTCGGACACGACAGCCAATGCTAGCTGCAGCAATCCTATCCGCTACGAGTTCAAACATCCAAGCCTCAAAGGCATTTGAATGCTCCCCTTGAGCCTCAAACTCCAAAACCATGTCTTGTTCGACAATTATCATTCTCCACTGTGCCGCGCAGCTTTGGACAAGGCCAGGAGCCCACGCGAGCCTGTCTGTTGCCATCACATGCGCATCTCGTCTCAAAAAGAAGTACCTACCCTCGTCCTAACGCACGTCGGGCGACGAGTTCCTACCAAACGCGGCACTCACATGCCCGCCACGCTTCCATGATCTGCGCTTGCCTTCGTATCCGGGACATGGGCAACGAGACGCAAGAAGGGGGGGGCAGCACCCACCGGCGCCCACGTTCCTCTTTTTGGACCCCAGCCAGCGCTTTGCACTTTATCAACTGGGCCTCGCTCGCTCGCTACCGTCGCGTGTTTGCCTTGTCCTCGTCTGCAACGCCGTCCCCATGTGGCCTAGCTCCGCGTTTTTGCGGTTCCGTCGCCTGGGTGTTGCCGGTGAGGTGGGTTGGGAAGGTGGTGGTCCAACATGAGGAGAGCAGCAGCACGAGCGAAAGCGAAAGCTAGCTATCAATTGCACTGCCTCTTACCCCAAACATCGTTTTGGCAGATAGCCGACGCCGCATGCCTTGGCTCTACGCGTCGGTTGCCCAGAGAAGCGCTGGCTACCTATCTGACTGCGAAAGGAGAATGAGTTGTCCCTCTGCCACTCTCCGTCATGGTGGGAAGCACTCACATTCGTATCAATGCCTGCTTGCTCGCGCAACTGGAAGGCCTTGCGCCATACCCCATGCCTGCTGCCATGCGTCAATGCGACCTGTGTGAAAAAAAAGGCCGTCCAACCATCCAACCAGACGCCGTGACTGAATGCCTGCGCTGAGCGAGTGACTGGTTCTGCATGCTGCCTGCCGCTCTGCCTGCTGCTGCGCGGCAGACCGACCTGTCAAACCACAAAAGCAGAGAGAGAGAGAGAGAGAGAGGAGCAGATGTGCTTGCTCCCTCCCTCCCCCGGCAGTCTCCCTATCCCCAGTCCCCAGGGTCCCACTACTACCTACCATTCTCATCGCAGAACAGAATTGACTATGCTGTCATATTGATATCTAGACATCCGATGTCGTCCAGCACGCATCCATCCCCTCCACATTCATCACCCTCCCTGTCCCAGTCCCTCCCTCGCTCCCTCCTCGTACAAAACCCCCATCGCTTGAACAACGGCCTACCTACCAAACACGTCGCTCCTCCCTCGCGGCAGGGTCTCAATAAATATAGCACCACCACCCATTCCACCCACCATATTCCCCCCACCCCACCCCACCAAACCACGCAAAACGCCCTTGACGTAAAACGTCCTCCCTTCACCGCCTGTTTGTACCACGCACGTACGAATCGCATGAACGACACCTGCCGTCGGCGCGGGCCCTGCATGAGACTTGGAGAAATTGTGTAGAAACATGTGTGTGCGTGTGTGCTATGCTCTACCTATAAGGAGGAGGCTGTGACTTGCTTGCCCAAATGCCTGCTTGCTTGGCCTGAGGTAGTGTTGGATGTTAGATGTTGGGTGCGATGGAGGTAGGTGATGGACGCGCACAGTAGCAGGCCGGCCAGCCAGTAGCAGGTAGCCAGGCACGCCCACCCGCCGGTCTGACGTGCCAGTCTGCGCGCGAGGACGAGATGCGACGCGAGCGAGCGAGCGAGCGACGCGATTGCCCTGCATACGACTTGGACCGACCGGCCGGCTGGCTGGCCGGAAGGCCGTTGAGGCGCTTGTTTGGCTCTACGAATCTGTGCAGCGTGCGGTGGACACAGAGACTGATAAGAATGAGGCGGTGTGTGAGAGAGACCATGGTGGCATGAGCGACGAGGTCCCTCTCCCTCCTCGCACAGGAGAGGTTAGGTGAGTTGCGGTTAGGCGGGCGCAAGTAGGTGTGAGTAGGTGGTGGGACTGTGGGAGGTACGTAAGGTACCTACGTGAGTGCGTGCCTGGGCGCACATGAAAGCCGCATGTACAACTACCTGTATACACTCTACCGGTGTGCTGCTGTGTGTGGCAGGCCCGGATCGCGCAACATCACTCGCTATGGGTCGACCGGTGCGGTGCCGCCCAAGGGTCTCTCATGCGCGCAGCAAGGGACGGTCGAGTGTTCCAGACAACCATCAGACGTCCATCCACAGCTTACGAGCGGTGAAGAAGAGTTGGCGGAGGAGGCGGTTGGGCGGCAGACATGACATCAATGGCACCAGAGACAGACAGCATAAACAATGTCGTCACTTGTCACGATGACCCAAGACACTGAGAGGCGACACAATGACTCGAGTCCGCTTTTTATCATTTCTGCTGCCTTCTCCGAGAGAGGAAAAAAAAAAAAAAAGACGAGTTTGACACGGGGGAAAAATCAAAAGAGCCTACCCTCCCTGGTGTTTATTTCCAAATGCCTAAATTAGAGCGGGGGTTTTGCGAGGAGAAGGAGTAGAAGAGAAGAAGAGGAAGCCAGAGAGAGACGCACACACACACGACGACGACAGCAGAGAAGAAAAAACGTAGTGAAATCCCAAAAAAGAGGAACAATAATCGAAAAAAAGGACATTGTGGCCAGCCCCCTGCCCTTGAACTGTCTCTAATGCTTCCTCCGCTGGTTCCCAGTCTCACAACGACGCTAACACAAAGGAGAAAAAAGAATAGACGACGACGACCAAATAGGGAGGCAAGCACACGGAAAGAGGGAAAAGGGAAAACACACGCTAGGGCAAAGACAAGTCTGAGGTGACCGCGCCAACAGATATGACAAAAAGGGGCATCTCTGCCGAAATCTGCGCGAGACGGGGAGAAGGAGAAATTTGGGTGGCAAAAAAGAACATTGATGTAGGGGGCAACGACATTGCCAATGATGCCCGTCTTTCGACATCCTCAATGTAGTCCTTCGCCTCCATCAGTTCAAATGGTGCTCACGTTTCCTGGTTCGCTTGCTCCAACATACACACAGAAGTCGCTTGTGAGACGGTTTACGGGAAATCAATCGAAAAAAGGAGACCCACACGCTTGCAAAGGAAAAGAACCCCGAACAACCAGACAGCGGGAACCTGTCATCGTACCCAGAACTAAGGAAAGGAAAAGGAGAGCCACTCGTAAATGCAGCACAGGAAAAGAGAAGAAAGACCCCAGACCAAAGCAAGAAGAGGTGATTTTCGCCGAGTACGCCCGATTTTCCGATGACGGGATGCGGTCATTAGAAGAAATGAGTGTGAGGTTTGGACAGCTCATGGACTTCCATTTCCTGTGAAATGATTAGAGAACACACGTGAGAACGGGATCAGGCGGCACTAACCATCTTGAAAGAGTTGAGTTCCTCCTTGATCTGCTGGGCCAACATTGGCGTCAGACGATTGCAGGTGGCAATGTCTCCCCGCCTGTCATACTCGGAGCTAGACCAAGCGTCGTGGAACTGGATGCGGGGACTGAAGGAAATGTTCCGAGGTCCACCATGAGCGGTGCTGGGCAGACTCTTGGTGCTGCCAGCTGCGAGGCGCGATGCACCAACAAAGTAGTCGTTTGCGTGGCGGTCGTCGCCTGGTGTGCTAGGAGCACTCGAGTTGGGCGTATCCTGGTTGTGGGTGAAGCCTGGAGTGCCGTCGGCGGGGCGAACTTGCGGCGAAGGACTGTCAGAACTAGTACCCGTACCTGTGGACGTCAGTTACAGCCCAAGCGCAAAACTCAACATCCTGCTTACGTTTCAGAATACCCTTCTTCACAGCTGCCAAGACCTCAGCCCGCTCCCTCTCGCCGCCCAGAATACTCTTCCTCGACAAGTCTGTGCCGCTACCCGAAACCGACATTGGTCTCTCTGACGCGGACGAAGTGTCGACCGAATTGCGCTCGAGCTTGGGGAAGCCGGTGCCTCCACCGTGCTCCAAGGGGTGGGCGTTGACGTTGACCTTTTCCCTTTCGGCTTCCACGGTAACCATCGACACTTGCGCAACGCTAGGCTGGACGGCAGAATCCGCAGCCGGCACGCCAATAACAGACTTTGGCCTAAAGAGTCCCTTGAGTGAACGGCCGCCCTTCTTCATGCCCTTGCCCATCTTCCGCAGCATGATTGACGCCGACGACGCAGTCGAGGAAATGGACAAGTTGTCCGTAGATCCAGAGAAGACGCCTCCCTGGCCCGAGTAGATGCTGTTTCCGATACCAGCAGCCTCTTGTTTTGCAGCAATGGCCGCATCCTCTGGATCAATCTCTTCAGCGGGTTGGGCTTCTCTTGAGCGGGCCTTGTCCGTCATGTTGTTCTCGGCGGTAGCCTTGCGCAGCTCCGCAGCACTACCGAAAGAAAACGCTCTTCTCAACCTCGACTTGACACCCTTGTTTGCGGCCTCCTTGTCGTTCAAGGCGGTCAGTTGTTCGAGCGCCGGACTTTTCGCGCCGGCGGTGGCGTCCGAAGCTTTGCCAGAGCTCGGCCGTGCTGCAGTCGACTCAGCATCGGTGGCCGGCTTGGAGAGAGGTGATGGGTTCGCCATGCGTTTGCTGGCCTCAACCGAAGAGCCGCGTGCTGGGACAGAGGGTTGGCGAGCATCGATCTTGGGCGATGGTGCTCGATGGGTGCTTTGCGCGTTGGGGTCGCGCTTGGACTAGCCTTGTGTTAGCCGTATCTGACAATTGTCTAGGTTCCGTGTCGGCAGGTGCTTACCGAAGAAGGTCGATTGGACGACTTGCCCGACGAAACGCTTTGCTCGCTAGTGTTGTGGTGGTAGTACGAGAGTCCGTTCGTGTTGCCAGTCTTGACCTCTTGTCGTGCATGTTGCGGGGACAACGTCGGTGCCGAAGTCAACTGAAGTGACTGCGTGCTGGGAAGGCTACCCTCTGCAAAACCACCCATACTCCTCCGTCGATATCTTTTGGCCAACTCTGAGCTCGACCGAGACAATGTGCTGTCATCGGCACTGCCAGTTCTCGAGTGTCCCGGACGTTGCGGAGCACCCTTGTACAAATGTGCAACACCCGCCAACCCGGATCCTGAAGGGGCTGCCGAGCGACCCTCTTGAGGAAGAGGAGGACTGGCTGGGCCAGAGCCATTGCGAGCACGTCGATAACGGTCGGGCGATGGTTTCGCAGAAGAATCGAACGCAGTGAGGGTCAGATCCGGTACAGACGTCGAAATGTTGATGGCCGACACTGGCCGTGGTTCCATGTTTGGATTTGCCCTCGCAAAGTCGTCGGCCAACTTGAGACGCTGCTGTGTCAGGGCAGTGTCGTCCTTGGAGCCGCTCCGCTGACCAGTGGACGAGAGATTTGAGGATGCCGAAGAGGCGGTCGATCCCGAAGACGAGGAGGGGTGCGTGTTGTGACCCTGCTTGTTGGGGCCGGAAGCGGGATCAAAGAGTTGTGCCTGCTGATAGGGGTTGACAGGCGCGGAGGTGGAGCGATTCTCTTGGCGAAGCTGAGGGGTCGATTGAAAGGCGTACGCTTGGACGGGCGTCGCCGAGGAGCCTCGATAACCTACGCCGCCGTTGTTGGTGTTGTAGTATTGGGTACGTGGCATCTGAGGAGAGGACCGTGGCGACTGGTGGTGGGTTTGGGAGTCGGCAGCGGTCGAGGTATGCAGCATAGCGATAGAGGTGTTTGGCTGGACTATGGGCGCGAGTACCTCAGCCATCTGAGCGTGGAGGTGATACGCAGAGGCACTCGGATCAGAGGCAGGCAACTGGTGGTCGACTCTGCGGGTACCTGTGTGCGGAAGCGTGGTTTGAGGGAGGAGAGGACGGTCGGCCGGCAGGTCCAGGATCGACGACTGCTGCGCGATCTGGTAGCGGGAGCGGAGGTTAGCTAGGCACGCGACAGCACCAAGTGGGCAGGCGTGATTGAGGGAGTTGGAGCCCGACTGGAGCCGGCGGACGGTGGAGGAGGATGTTGGGTTGGGTTAGGGGGAGGACGTCGGCAGGGCAGTTGCTGGTTGTGCAGGAGTGGGTGAAGCAGGCGATGCGTTGTAGGGTGCAAGTTTACATACCCCTTTCGCTAATAGTGGCGGGATCGGACCAATTGGTGCTCGGAAAAGGATGGGCGTGGTCTATTAAAACAGATACTTTGAAGACGACTGAGGGCGGTGGACTAGGAGAGCGAAGAGCGAAGAGAGGTGGAAGCGCGCAGAGGCCCCGGAAGAGGCAACGATGCCTGGCTTGTCAGACGTGCATTGGAGGGTGCTGTGCGGCGGGCGGGAATTTGGACGGCGGCGACGGAGCAAACCAACGGACGCAGGGGGTCGGTCGTCAGAGGCGCGAGACTCGGGGGCGCGGAAGGGACAGAAGAAAAAGGAGCAAATCCAAGACGACGCAGGAGGAGGGTGTTGTAGAGTTGAGGGTTGGGAGAGAAGAACAGCGAGCAGAGCAGCGCAGCAGAGGGAAGATGGAGGAGGACGAGGACGAGGACGAGGACGAGGGAGCAGTCAGTGCAGTGGCAGCAGGGAGGAGGCCCTAACGCCGGGATGAAGGGCATAATAGACCTAGACCAGGGACAGCAAAAGCCATATGCACAACTAAGCCCATTGCGCTGGCATCGAAACACGCACCCAACGGCCGCTTCTCTTCTCACAAACTCCCCACTGTGACGGTCGCCGATTACATGTACTCTTGAATGGCGCTGCTCATTTTCTTCACATCTAGATGACTCTGTGCTCGTGAGCAACCAGGGATTGTACGCCGTGCTACGCATCAGTCAGGAGAGGGAGGAACCGCCGTGTCCCGCACGCGCCCACTCCTCTACCACCACCACCAAAAACCACCTACTCCAACTACAACCACATCATCACCAGGCCTCCCGCCACACTGCCACTGCCCTACCACTATTCCTACCAGCTAAGTCGACGTTTCAGCGGCGTGGCCATGGCGCTACCCGGTCCGTCGTCTCCTTACTACACCCACCATACGCAATACGCGGCATTTCGGGTCCACGCTTCTGACCTGTGGCGGTTGCTGGATGCATCGTACTCACCGTGGGCGTCCCCTTGACTGCCCAAACACCTTCGCCTTTTTTGGCGTGATAAGCCCGCAATTCGGGCGAGGGGCTAGCATAATTATCACCGGGTTATGGTGCGAAACTCAGTCGTCGACGCCCATGCCCATGTACCTACTAGCAGTTGCGGAGAAATTGCAGAGCCGCAGCATGTCCGAGTCAGAGGTCCTGTGGAGCCCCGTGTGCCGCTGCCTTGCTCCCTGGGGGCGACTGTCATTTGTATACCTCATCTCCGGCGCCCGGAGCGCTACAACACCATCATCATGAGATGTAGACGTCCTCCTCATCTCTCCACGGGGAAAATATTTTAACAAAAACATGTCAACGCTCGCAGTCCCCTGGCTACCGGTCCAAGTAGTCTGCGTCACCGCCCCGGGTCGTGAGTGGACTCGGAGCCAGCGAACCACGCTGCTAGATGCCGCCATGACAAGCCACGCACCAATCCTGCCGTCCGTCCAACAAGCAAGCGTCATTGCGTGGCGTTTGGCTGAGAGCAGCGTCCCGCGGTGCATGTGCTTCAATTGCGAGAATAGCAGGGTCCGCTCTCGCTGCGTCAGCATGCAAACAAATGCCCGCGTTGCCCAGAATGGAAAGCAAAAAACACCACGCGTGTAGTTGCGAGTCCACTGCCCCACCGCTGTTATACAGTGCCTAGTTTTTGAGAGGAGCGTTTTGCTATAGTTTCCCGTCGAGCAGTACAAGCGCACCCCCTGCCGTGAAACACCTGGCCGTCCTTTGGCTCCCTTCTTCTCCTCCAGCCCTCTCCAAAAACGTCGACAGGAAGGCCATGTCATCGTCAACAACCGGCCAGCCAGCTCTCAGGTCGAAACATCCTGTTCGTCGGGACTGTGTGTCCATTTACCCGGAATTCGTCAAGGTGCGTAATTGGTCGTGGTCCCTTGCGCCGCGGCGACGCGGTTTCCCCTGGCAGCTGTGAACAAACCTTCGTCCCCGCTTGCGTCGCTCTCCCTGCTGAGCCTCTGCTCGGCTTCGACACGTACGCCGTCTGTCCATCGAGATCTCTCCCGCCGAACGCTGGTGCTCTTTGGCTCTCTGCCAGGGTGGCGACGCGCAAGAATTCCGATGACGCGCGACATTCCGCTAGAAACTTGACCTATGCAACCGGTCAGGTTCAGCAGCATCAAAGGCGCGCCGTCGACGACCGCCTGTGCCGAAATAGCAGGGATGTCAGTTGCTATCCCGCGATAGCTCGACGCCTTGCAGCTACACGAGAAGGTCTCTTTTTTTTTTTTTCTTTTCCCTAGACTCCCGCGTTCGAGAACGGCAGAGCAAGCCCTGGCTGCGAAGAATCGGAATGTTTCTGAAACGGAGCCTACCACAAAACTAGCTGATCTCGAGCGAGGGCGACGTGACGACCGTCGTCCTCTACGGACCGCATCTCTTGGTTGCCGAGAGTCCTACTCCTAGTTCCTGTATTCCAATCGGGCAGCAGGTGCTGAACTAAACCTCCTTGGTGCGCTCGCCCAAGTACCTCGCAGCTCAAGGTTCCCGTGGCATCTTGGACATCAATAAATCTTGCCTTTTCCCGCACTGCACATCCCGGTCTCTCATCGCTGTAGACAGTCAGCATTCTATCGTGCTCTTTGTCCACGCTCGTCACACGACGTCGCCCGAGTCCCTGCAGTCGCGGGCAGTCAATTCGCCGGAATGCATGGCACATACCTAATGCGCCAGACGGCAACGCTTACTGACTACTCGACGTCGACATCACCAGCCCGGACGGACGTGGGTTTTACAGCATCCGCCCCGCGGCAGCTCTGCCCGCAGGTCCGAGGTGGTCTTGTGCCAGTGCCATGCAGCGTGCTGGTGCTCATGTTCCAACTTCGCCTTCAGCTGCTGATCCCACGAGAATTGCCACCGTAACAGCGTTCAGGACGCTTCCGATGGTCGCCCGAGTCAAGTCCTATCGGGTTCGCAGTGACCGCCCCTATCTTTGGCATGATGATGAGTAGAACCGTTGGCATCCATGGCGCGAATCAAAAGAGACCCTCCCCCCGACTCGGAAGACGGACAAGTTGCTCTCGACCACAACCCAAGCTGGTTTCCCGATTCGTGCATCACAGCGGCCCGCGGACCTCGTTCTTCTCGTCCTACGCCTTTGCCGTCATAAATTGATGCCTGCATGCCTTGTCTGCGAACGCCTGCAGCCACCATCTACTCTTCCCAAAACGTCTTGTCGGCTGGTCCTATTCGGGGTTGCACCTTGTTTCAAAATCCTCATCGAGCCGACCCAAATTCGACCGAGGCTAGACAGCAGTTAACCACCGCCTTCGATATGCCATTTTGAATGGCTACGATTTTTGCGATTTCTCGACGTCAGTAACGTCGCTATCTTGCTGCGACCAGGCCTTGGAATCACAAGTTGGGCTCTCACAACCTCCACTTGCAGCCTCACTGGCCGGACGACTGACGATATTCAGTTGGTCAACCAGCCAATTCGGCCCTTGACGCCTCACCCGTGGCCCTCCGATGTCAACCGCAAGTGCAGCTCATACTGCGTTGAGAAGGTCAATGGAGATCTCGGCGGCGCAACTTGACTCGCACTGTTGGCCGCATGCACATTATTTCCATATGCACTCACCAGCAGTGCACATCGGTACGTCACTATTTGACCCTGAATGACCCTTCGCCTCTGGAGAAACACGCTACCGAGCACGGCTCTCAAAAGCCTGCGCGGCATGGAGCCGCAAAAACAGCAATTATGAGCGTCAATCACTCGCTTTGTCCAATCGTATTTTGGCCTCAATCCCTTCTCCACAGATCTAGTCGAGGGTCTGATTATCTGATGGTTGCCGTGCCCGGCAGTCTGTGGATTCCGCGTCCCCATATGGCCCAGTTTTCGGATTTAGGGGAGCGAGTCAGATGCCCTGCTCATGTCTACGATGCCCGTGGGCCGCCCGTAAAATCTCTACACCGTGCTCTCCAGAGCAACAACACAAAAAGCGGGCGTGTTGCCCGTGAACGGGTATCGTACTTCACCGCTTATCAGCAACTAGATTCTCTTTAAAGCTCTCAAACACCTCGCTTACGGCTTTCGGCGCGATCGAATGATTGTACGTCGACGTTACCCTTGACACAAACGACGCGTAGCGAGGTTGCTCCAATGCAAATACTGCTCCTATGCGAGCGATTTCTCTCTGGGGCATGGTGAAGTTTGCGCGAAACAAGAGCCGACACGACCTTGTCATTGGTAGCTTTTCAGTGCTTGACTGACGTCTCACGGAACACGATAGACAAAAAGCGGGGCTCGTTTTTTTGTCATTTGTCGAGTGCCGTGATTTATATCTCGTGTCCGCCCCATTGGCTTTGGAGCGTCCAGCGCGCGCAGTCTGAAGGATCCCGACGGTTGAAGGATGCCGCAGCTGAACGACGCTGCGGACGACTCGAATGAGCATTCGCGCATCCGACGGATCATCACCACAGTGCTGACGAATCCAAACGACGACGCGTTCCGGTTGTTGAACAACACATGCCACTTTCCACCAACTTCTTTTCGTCCATGTTGTGTTTTGCCTTTCCAGCAATAGTTTCCCTCCCTGAAGCTCGGGGCCAAGGCCCCTTCGACGAGGATGTGTCGGCGAGTCTAAAAGAGCGCAAGTGTCGATCAATGGTCTTAGCTCCTCCCCTTCTCGGGAACGTCAAGTCTCCATGTCTGCTATTTTAAACTCACTCTCTCACGGTCAGGTCGTTGACTGGCCGGCCATCACCAAAAGTGAGGACGACACTGTCACTGCTTTTGGAATGTTCTCGGCCTCTTGGCCGTCCAACTCAGCGAACACAGCGCCACGACCGACGGGTGCGAGCCCGATTCGTTCGCAAAGAATAGCCACAGGCTTGCGGCTGTGCTGGCGGTGCTGGCTGGCCGCCGCGAGGGCGAGGAGCTCGTTTTGCTGGCCGGCTCTGGCTGGTTGCCTCCCGCCGCGGTGCCTCAAGGCTCCCAGATCTTACCTGCGGTCCGAAGCGACGTGTTTGCGGTCCTAAATCGTGCCTTAGATCTGGTCTTCCGTCTCGGGAAGCCGCGGGCCCACAATTCAGTTTCCAAACCTAACCCCTACGCAGTCGTTGCGGAACGCGGGTTTTCCTTTGTCGACAACTCTACAGACAAGTGTCTCCTTTCAATCAAGTCACGAGAGACGTGAATCCTTCAGCCAAGCATGTTGACATTCTGGCGATGTCCCTGCCAGGCACGCAGATGGTAATTATCATCAAGCGACAACGAGAGAGGGCAAAAGCAAGGCGCCCCTCCTTGCCTTGCAGTCAGGAACCCCGGGATAGCAGCAGCAGCAGCAGCACAGGATCTGGGGTTCGGCCAGCAGGCAATTCTGCACTCAATCCGCGGCGGCGATTGCCTGCTTGCCAAGGCGAAGACGCAAGGGGATCCCGAAGATGGCCGGCGGCTGCAATTACATGCATAGGCGAAATTCTTCACAAGACGGAAGGCTGCTTCCTGGCTTTCTGTGCTGCTCCTCGTGTTTGCAGTCTGTCGAATTCCTTTGGAGATTCGTGGGAGCCAGCAGCAGCAGAGGGTGGGTGGCCAACGCTTTTGTTGCCCGGGTCGACATCACCTTGCTGTGAGGTGGCTGCGGGCATCGAATCAACGACCCAACTACGGATACCAAATGTGTCGTTGCACCTCTCCTTGGATGCTAAATCAGTGCCGGTCAACAACTGGCTCACCTCGTTTGCCAATCGTACAGCGCGAACAGCCTCGACATGTATAGACCACGATGCTGCTGATGACGACGACTCCACGCGCAAGCACGATATACAATGACTACTGCCCCTACCTTCCACCAGCCGTCTCCGGACCGCGTCCCCGTATCCTCTACCCCGTCTTCCGCCTCCCGTCTCCCGTGTCTTTTTCTCTCTCGTGCATCCGTTCGTCTTCTGGAACTCACTGCGCCTCCAGCCCAGACGGATCGTGCCAGCAGCGCCGCGTACCAAGAAGGCAACCAAGCAAGCCCAAGCAGAAGAACCAAGCTTCTCCCGTCTGTTCCACCTACGTACCTCACCACCCGCCCGTCCTGCGTCTTGCCTGCACCCCATCCAAATTCATCATCGCCACGGACGGGTCGACGGGTAAGTATGTAGGCAGGTACGAGAGCACCCGTCGTACCCACCAACGCAGGTACACGCCCATATCCGTATATCCAGACCGAGAAGAGAACCTCAGCACTAATCAACCACCTACCTACCGGACCTCAAATACTCCACCCCTGGTAACTTCAGTCGTTGTCGCGCGTGGACGGCTGCTTCCATATCCGTCCCCGGTCTTGGGCATCCATGAAACTCCAAACCCCCCGGCTGCTGCCCGGTGCCTGGTCCCAAACGCTTGCTTGCTTGCTTCCGACGCAACTGCTGCCAGCATGTTTTGCCAGCATGTTGGCCCGCCAGACCCGCTGCTGAACCGATCCGCTGCGTTGGTTCATCCTTGATGGGGGAGGGGCTGGCTGGCTGGCTGGATGGATGGTTGGTGTCGTGTGGTGGATGATGTTGATGGAAGAGGTAAGTGGGTGGGTGTTTTTCTTCACCTGTTTGTGTAGTGCTTCTTTTGTTGTTTATGGAATGAATTGAGCCTTCTCTTCCCATCATCGTCGGTCAAGAGGAGGTCGCCATGCCGCCACGCCAGCATCTGTGGCCAAAGTCCAAAAGCTAGGTAGGTCTTGATTCGCACTGCAAACTCGTTGGCGGGGCCGTTGTTCAGGTCATCCAGTCTGCCATGGCAAAGCTTTGCGGACGAATATTTAATCTAGAATCCGTTTTCACTGATAATGTACTCAGCTAGTCAGCCACAATCAGAGTAGAGTACTCAGCTAGCCCCCCTTTCTCTTTCACTTCTTTTTGATTGATCGTACCAGGATGCAACGTACTTGCTCCTAGGTAATTAGCTCGGAACCCGATGATATTCAGGAGAGATGGTCAACGGGGCGTGCTGGTGAGTAGCTAGGGCTCTTGCCACTAGCTTATCCGCCAGTCTAGCAAATGGCTTTTCCTGTCGTCCCTTCTACACTCTTTTTGTCTGCGGAATGGTGGCTAAAGTCGTGGTGGCACCGACACAAGGTAGCTCTGTTTGTCACTTGGGGGTAATCTGGACATGTCCGAGCGCCCGCTTCTACATACACAAGTCTTGGGGGATTTGTAAATGCTCCTCACTCACGCGCTTTCTTCAATACTTGATTGTCATCATCAAGGCAGTCGCGCGGTGGGTTGCAAAAGAAATGGCGACTCCAAGGCGGTGTGGGGCGCTTGAATGCTCCCTGTGGCTGTTCCTTTGCGCTCAACTTCCAAGTCTTTGGGGGCTCAGCAAGGCGCTTGATTGCTGCCTGTATGCAAGTGCCTTGGTTTCAAAAGTTGTGCACTTGAGGTCAACTCACCAAACGACCAAATTGAAAGTGCAACTGCAGGGAGCATTCGAGCACCCCGGACCGCATTGGAGTTGGCCATTTCTTCTGCAGCCCGCCGTGGCTCGTACTTTTTCTTCCACCTTCCCAAAGTCCCTAAGAAATAGCGCTGGTCATCCGCAACTTGTACCAAAAAGACGTTGACCGACCTCCAATTATGTGGCCGCGAGAGATTGAGAGACCGAACCGCGGCTGACATTGCTGCGTTCTCAGGCGAGACGTTTGACAACAGCCTCAACGAGACCCCAATCTTGCCACACCTCTCTCCAGCTTGCGAAAGTGGTGCATGCACGCATACCCAAGGCACCGCACCGCACCGCACCGTACACCCACTCCCCTCGATAATCCGATCATCCTCATACACATGCAGTGTGCCTACCTATCCGCAACACGTCTGAGAAATCCTTCTTACCGCACCCCGTCCTTCCCTTTCTCCCACATTCAGCAGTAGTACGCATGGGGGAATACGAGGAATTAGGTTGCAATCAATCTACATGAAGCTTCTGTCGAGTCGACGGCAAAGTGAAGAAAGAGTGCGAGTGCCGTGCCGCCCGCCTACCCGCCCGTCCTTCCGCTCCGCCCGTCCGCCCCGACGGAAGGCCGTTTGTGAGTTTGAGACGAGCTGATGGTGGGAGGACGGGTGCGTGGTGGGTGGCGAGTTTCAGGGGGAGGGAGCGGGAAAGGGGGTGGTTTGGATCGTGAATGTGCGTCTAGTCCGTAGTTACGGCAGCAGATGTATGCAGCGCAAAAAGTCTCTCTTCTATTCCACCTTCTCTCCCTTCTCGACGCCGCAAAGAGATAAGAATCAATCGTCTTCGGTGCGGCTAGCTCTTGCTCGAGTTTGGCGTTTGCGAGGAGGAGAACTAACAGTAGGTAGGTACCCCGTCAATTCCTTTGCCCGCAAGTGACAGGCACACTCCCCACTGCCCGGTGCCCCTCTTTGATTCAGAAATATGACGCGCATGACAACACTACGACGCTGTCTCGGGGACATCCAACAGCCCCAGCTTTTGTTTCATCTCCCCACACTCACTGCCTGGTCGCCACTAGCAAGACACGGTATTACGACATGCAAACACCAAACACCAAGCAAGGAGGCTCCAACACGTGCATGCATAGATGCGGGATGGGGTTACAAAAGATTCAGAGTTTGACCAAGCAGACCGAGTAGCGCGTGCATGCTCTGGAAGTGAAGGGACAGGACATGACATACATGGTGCTACGACGTCCGTCCGGAGCATGATTCATTAGAGACTGGGGCGGGCTCAGTTGGAATAGTTGTGCATACGTCTGCGTCCAGAATCTGCTGCGCGAAGGCATCTGAATGCTCCTCGTTGATTGACGGAGAGAAAACTCAGGCATCTTCAAGCCATCGCGGCGAAAGGCTTTTGAATGATCCCTAGCTGCACATCTTTCTTTCGAAACCGTAAACTCCCCAATCGCCTTTCTTGTGTGCCACGACTCTTGATACAAAGTCTCGGAGCACGACTGCTGCCATGCTCGTGATGAAGCACAGCATGACGGGAACGGATTATCGTGCCGAACGACCGGACTGAGATGGTGGCATGCGCTGCGCATGCTAGATCGATGGACCGGGAAGATGATAGGACGGAATGCCGTCTTGAAGAAAAGGAATCAAAAAGACGAGATGATGACCCACCTTCGAACTGGCCTACCTGCCCATGCGCACACGCATGCGCACGAGGCAATCGCTGACTAGGCAAGCTGATACGTGATGGCGAGCTGGACGAATCCTCTAGCAACCAATACCAAGGTCCCGCGGCCTTCGGTGCCCGCGATTCGATATATGAGATGGAAGGCAATGGATGGCGGTCTCGAGGCTCGAGCTTCTCCTTGGCCAACCTACTGCAGCAGCCCAGCCCATGAAAGGTGCGCCACACGGACGAGCAATATGTATGTCAGGCCGACCGCCCTACTGCGAGGCCTATCTGCACGTGGCGTCGCCGTGTGGAAGCGGCCAGAAAGCCAGCCAGCCAGCTACTTCTCTCTTTCTCTAGGTAGAGTGCCTGGAACCGCGGAGAAGATTGGTGGATGTGGATCCGCCAGGGGAGCAAGGGCATCGAGAATTGTGTCGTCCTTTTGGTGGAATAGGTCCAGGCTGTTGTGCAGCAGCTGCTGGCTGTATGTAGAGACATGTACAGAGCAGACGGAGGTACTATGCGTGTCGGCCCGCTCGTCTGCTTGCCAGTAGTCGATCAAGTCCAACTCGTGTCTCAGCCTGAGTGCCCGCAGCCGCATGGCATGGCATTGCCTCTCGTTCTGAATTTCTTGACCGGCGGGCGGTTGCTGTCGTGTCGCCCGCATACGAGCGAGGTAGCTACATAGCTGAGCTGAAACGAAGGCGATGGAGAAGCGTGAGAGGCGGTTGGTGTAGACAAACCTGGCGAGTAGAGAGAAGAGAGGTGTGGTGAGCAGGGAGGGGCAGGTCGAGACTGGTCTCGTTGTCTGGGTATGAGTCGTGACGGCGCTTTGGTGGTGCATGGATTGACTCGACCTATGATCCCCGCGTGGATCATCCGCGTCACCGTCGTCACGACTCTCGAAACACGAACACCAGAACAGAACAGGCGGACCGCGTGGTGTTTCTTTTTCCTC
The DNA here is from genome assembly GCF_038381095.1 of Phyllosticta capitalensis. NCBI lineage: Eukaryota > Fungi > Ascomycota > Dothideomycetes > Botryosphaeriales > Phyllostictaceae > Phyllosticta > Phyllosticta capitalensis. The sequence continues at coordinate 270,212 of NW_027117444.1, read as the reverse complement.
GAGCCGTGCACTGCGTCTAGACCACAGCAACCATGTCAGTTGGCAGGCTCTTGGGCAAGAGGCTCTGGAGGGCAGCCAGGGCAGGGACAGCTCGACCCCCTCCTCAGCGTCAGCTACAATCAAACGTCAACCGAACACTTCTGCTTATGGGCGGCGGTTTCGTCGTTGGATTTGCCGGTGCTCGATATCGTCAAAGCAAGCGTGACATTTCCTCCGCTTCCATTCCCACACTTCTTACTTCCGAGTCGGCGCCGCCCGTTTTTGACTCTCCAGTCGAGGCCCTTGACCTACCTGCTGCCGACAAGAAATTGAAGCGACAAGAACAGTCGTACAGCTTCGAGGTGAGCCAAGGCCAGAATGGCCGCTTCGATGTCGTCCGTCTGGCCAGCAATAGCCCCGTCGAAGACGAATACGCCTTTGGGACTGCCCCAGGCCCGGGCAACACGCCGTGGGCCTTTTGGGGCGTTTACGACGGTCACGCGTAAGACTTCCACCTCAAAAAACCCCCTCGGAATCCAAGCTCTAACCATGCTGGCAGAGGCTGGGCTACGTCTGCGGTCCTACGCAGCTACCTGATCCCCACCGTCTCGCTCACGCTGAGCAGCCTCCCTGGCTCGGCGCCCGCCAGCCAAATCACCTCGGGCATCGTGTCAGCCTTTACAACGCTCGACGCGACCATCATGACGACGGCCCTGGCAGCCATGAAATCCAGCGTCCCGCCCGGCGATCCAGCCGTGCTGGCTGCCCTGGCCCCTGCCATCGCGGGCTCTTGTGCGCTGCTCTCCATGTACGACGCGCGCGCCTCGACCCTACGCACCGCGTGTGTCGGCGACTCCCGAGCTGTCCTGGGCCGCTGGAATCCGCAGACCAACCGCTACGAGGCGCGGCCGCTCTCCGTCGACCAGACGGGCCACAACGAGGCCGAAGTCGCGCGGCTGGCGGCTGCGCGGCCGCCCGGCGAGCCCACCGAGGACTATCTGGATTCCAAGTCTGGCCGCCTGCTCGGCCTGGCCGTGACGCGCGCGTTTGGCGACCACCGCTGGAAGTGGCCGAGTGCCGTGGTGCGCGAGGCGCAGGAGCGCTTCTTCGGCCAGGGCCCGCGGCCCAAGAGCAAGAGTCCCCCCTACCTCACGGCTGAGCCCGTCGTCACCGAGACGGACGTCGTGGGCGGCGAGCGCGGCGACTTTGTCGTCATGGCGAGCGACGGCCTGTGGGATCACTTTGGCAACGACGAGGCCGTCGAGTGCGTCGGCCGCTGGATCGAGGCCAAGCGCGCTGGCAAGCTGAGCAAGAGCGGCAGCAGCAGTGTCGAGGTCGTTTCGAGGGACGACAAGAGTGCAGCAGCTTCGTCGCCCTCGGATGACGCCAAGAGCAAGAAGGAGTTTGATGTGATTGACGGCTACGCCGAGTGGCAGGCCACTCCCGACCACTTTGTCGTCGAGGACGACAATGCCGCGACGCATCTGGTCAAGAATGCGTTTGGCGGGTCGCGCAGGAATCTGTTTTGTGCCGTCATGACCATGTGTCCGCCGCTGAGTCGCAATGTCAGAGACGACGTCACCGTTCAGGTCATCTTCTTTGGCGACGTGTAGAAAAGCATCAATCCTATCTAGTTCTTCGCGCAGCATTCGGCATCATAGGCTCTAGTCCATCCATTCATCATGTCACAGGGGTCGCAAAAGAAGTTTCAACTTGGAGGCCAGAAGCCGAAAGGTGCACGCACATGCAGCATAGCTGTGCGTGCCCAAGGAGCATTCAAGCACCTCTGCACTACGTTGGAGTTTACAGTTCTTTCGCGTCCGCAATGCGCCCACCTCTCTCGTTCATGTCCCACTCGGCCTGGTCTCTCCTGTTTCCACTGCAGACGTCTATTGATACCTCCTTGTCCTGCCCATTTTGCGCTCCAAGGCAATGCCATGGCACAGCCCTCTTTGAACAACAAGGCCTCCGTTTTGATCTTTCTTTCGCTCATCCTCTTCTTTGTCCAGGGCTGTCAACGTCTTGCTTGCTGTTCGGCTGGCGCTTGCTTCGCCGGTTGGTTTGCACTCGATGGGCACCTAAGGACACAGGGAATGACGGCCACGTGCGGTGTTGAAGAGTGGATACAGACCTTGACTGACTCTGAGGAGGCAGGGACGCGACGTTGTGCAAGCCGAGCTCGTGTTTGTGGCGAAGAGTGGTTGGATTCAGGGCCAAAGGTGAGCATCACCATGTAGAGAGCGGAAGATGGCTGGTTGAGCTGACAGAGGGAGTTGGGCGCAGAGCTTTCGCAGCGAGGTTGTCGAGCTGTAAAAATTGAGCATGGAAGTGAGTGACCGGCCGACCACCAGAGCAACGTTTCCTCAAACATCTATCGCAGGTGCTTGAATGCTCCCTACGCTCTAGCTGCAGAAGACTCAGACGCTACCTACCACTGCTCCTCCATCGGGGCCACGAATGCTCCCTGTCGCTCCACGTCCTCCTCTGCTCGTTGTGACTTTTGGCAACAGGCCGCCCGACTGCTGGGATTTGGGTATACTGGGTGTTCAAGCGGAAGAGTATAGTGGAGCGTGTTTGCGGTAAGTGGAAGCGCATTCAGTTTTGAGAGTGCAGGAGAGGACTGCACTCGTAAGACGTCGCCATCTCTTCGTGACATCCGGCGCTCGGTCGTGGCGGTTGCTGAATCACGAATCTTTGAAGAGAGGCTGCTTGCGAGTGCGTTTGTCATGAGGGTGAGTCTCGCGCGAGAGAGGAGGAGAGACGCACTCCTCCGCCTGGCAAGCCGAGCTTATGGACGTGAGGTTGACCCCAATCAGAGCAGACGGGTGACTGATGATATTCGACAGACAGGATTGACAAGGAGCCGTCAGAGACTGGACAAAAGGTGAGCCCGATCAAGTGCAAGGTAAGCAGACACCTGCCTGCCTGAGCGTGCCAAAGCCAAACAAGCGAGAGCTCTGGCGCTTTCCTGCCAGCACCGCCTGGCCAAAAAGAAAAAGGGGAGCAAAGAACAAAATGGCAGAACAGTAGCAGAGGCCGGGAGTTGAACTCCTAACCTCTGCTCCATTCCCCCGCCCACGCGCTCCGGATTGGATAATTTTAAATTACCGAGCACGTTGAGAGGTCGGCGGCGCTTTGAACTGACCAGGCAGCGATGTACAGCTCGTAATGTGCGCGGTTCTCTCACGGACGAGTTCCTTGGAGATTTGAGCTGGGGTTTTTGGTTTATATACTGACTAGGACGGGTGGCCACCAGCCACGCGGGCTTGACCACTGAGCAGAACTTCGAAGACTGGCCGTCTTGCCTCGAGTCTGAATGGCCACGCTTGATTTCGACCTCACCACGAGCTTGCAGCAGCTTTTCGGTCAAGCCGCGACATGGCCACAAATTACGCACCAGAGCAGGCCGCAAAAAACAACATCGTGTCGCAAAGAAAATGGCGACCCCAAGGCGGTGCGGGGTGCTTGAGTGCTCCCTGTAGCTATCCTTTCACAAGCTCAAATATCCAAGTCTTTGGTGGGCAAGGTGTTTGACCACTCCCTGTACGCGTACATTGACTTTCAACTAGCTACACGTCGGAGTCCAAGAGGAGCATTTGAGCAACCTACCCCGAAGTTGCCATTTCCTTCGCGACCTTCTTTGGTACCAACAGCATGACTACACAAAGCCTCGCAAACGTTGCACTTCAAAAGAATCCGGAGCTGGTACCGTCGGAATCGCTCTACGTGTCCAAGAACAAGTCCAACCTCCAAACCTTGCTCACGCTTGTGGGTCTCTACGTCGTTGAGTGCCTCTGCAATTCCCAATAGCAGTGCCCTCACTGCGAAATCCAATGTCCCAGTGCTTTGGATTAGGGCCGGCACTGTCACCGACAAGCTTCTCGCGGAGACAGAATTCTCGACCCTCGAGTATCTTCATTGATTCTGGCCTATCCAGGAGTAACAAAATCCGGATCCTAGCATTGACCAACCCTCTCTGTCCGGTAGCCATTATGGGTATTTGATCCGCATTACCATCACCAAAACGCCCAGAAACCCCAAAATCCCTCTTCAACCTGTTCACGAAGACTCCTCATTCACTCTTGTTTTCCTTGTCAAGCTGTCGCGAACGCTTCGCGACGATCTTCTTGAGGTCGATCAACGTCAGCCAAGCCTTCTTGCTGCCCTTGCCCTTCTGCAAACGTTCCTGAACCTCCCCGGTCATCAGCCTCATGCCGAGGTCATGGTCGCCGACGCATGTGAGCGCAAGAATCATCAGGTAGTAAGTGAAGTCGACCTCCCAATCCATCGGACCCTTGTAATCGTCAATGTTGCGGCCACTGCGATCGAAGTCGCCGCCGTTGTAGCCGTCGTAGTCGAGGATCAGTCGCTTGTCCGAGTCCTGGATGATGATGGGCTCGCAGAGGTGCACCGGAACAGCGTCGTGGACATAACAACCCCACGCCTTTTCGATTGACCCAAGCTTCCCACCACTCCTGTTCGGCCAAACCCATGGCTGTGTCGTACTGTCCCGTGGTCGCGAATTGGTCCTTTGTCGGCCACGCGGGCTTGTCCTCTTCCATCATCCTGAGCCGAGAGACCCACGATAAGTCGCTGGTGGGAAGAGACAGCAGGTATTCGCCAGTGGGTGGCTCCACCGAGCCGGAACGTCGCATGATCTCCCGGGCCAGCTTCTCGGCCGCAACAACATCCGCCAACACGAGACCTGGCACCCCAGAACCTTCTCCCTTTGCAAAGCGTGTCGTGAGGGCGGAGGTGAAGCACTTCAACACCGTACGCTCGCCGCGCTCGGATGGGTAGCGCGTGTATGCCGACTTAAGATCTCGGAGGAAGACCGTCGCGCACTCGAGGATAGGTTTGTGCTCGTATCTTCCGGCGAGCGCGGTTTCGATGTCTACCAGCTCTTGGGCTGCAGTCGTTGGGCGGAGGTGGAGGTGCTGGGGCTGGAGCAGAATGTTTTGCTCAAAATCCAGCGCCCAATCGCGAATCGCGTCATCGCGAGAAGACATCGTGATGGTGGGGAGGTGGAGAGCGGAGATGTGCTTGGAGAGGAAGATGGTGCCGAGAGCGGCGCTGTTCTTTGGTAAGTTCCAGTCAAGATTCAGTGTTTTGGGAGCAACTTACGAGATGAGAGATGGATGATGGTTCAGACGGAAGCAGTGGTGGTAGAGACCTCAGATCACGCAGACTTGGAGCCAACACTTGAGTGCTGAGGAGTGATCGAGGCCAAGCGCATAATCTCAAGAGCTTTCAGTGCGCTTGTCGTCTGGGGAGTGATCGGAGTCAGGCGCAGGATTTCAAGTCTCTTCGGTTGGTTTGTGTGGTGGTGCGGGCGGAGGTGTGTCGTGGAAGGAGCTCACGTTTTGGGACATGGCATGTCATGGAAGGAGCCCACGCTGGACATCGGTTCACCTCGAAAAGTGTTTATTTACAACGTCTCCAGGTGTTAAAACTGACATATGAAAGCAACACAGCGACCACATTCTGAGCTTCTTCACGATATCTTTACGGCACGAAGATTACCAGTGCTGGTAATTTCTGGACCTCTTGACAAGAGATGAGAATGGATTTTGACCGAGTTTAGTCGACGCCGACTTTTGCATGTGTAGCTCCATGCAATGCTTCCCCTTTGACTAGTGGTAGGAGTTGAAAGACTGACTTTAATGACGCCCTCCGCATGAGATCCACTGCACTGGCTTGCTGCAGGAGAAACGGGCTTCCAACGACGCGAATATGACTTTCGAGACTATATACCATGCTAGTGTATGCTTTCTTGAAAGTTGACAATGGCTCCCTTCCTTTATATGTCCTGTCTTTGGGTAAACGGCATTCCAAACCTTGCAGAGGCAAGATTGACAACGGAAGCAAATCAAGCAGCTTTTCCTCATTCAAACATTGCGCAAGTTTGGAACCTGTCCAACTCAATGACAAAAACATTCCAGGGATCAATTCAAAGACGACTGGCTTGCTGTTTTGAAAGTGTCGACTTAAGGCACCAATGCTGATTTGGTTACCCCTGAATGATTGGCAAGCTGATCTTGACATAAACTCTTGCTTGTTTGGATACGATCGCCTTTGCACTCCATCTGGTCTCACGTCAAAAACGACTGGGACGGACAGAATGATGGTTGGACACCAACAGATGTACGTCACCACCATCGTCAAATAAAGACATGGATTGCCGTCGCTACAACACAATCTTGAAACTGGATCAGATCACGCTGATTCTGCCAGTCAACAACAACAGAGACTTGCCCTCGGCAGCCGCCGGTGCTATTGCGCCAAAGCAGGCGCGTGACGCGGTCTCTGCGACTGACCAACCGACAAAGTATAAAAAGCTCTCACTCCAAAGGGAACGATCGCCTCGGCATCCATTTCCAGTCATCCTCAAATGCTCCAAACAGGACGCCGTCCACTGCTGCCTTTGCTCTTCGGCGCTACCACCCGTTCAACGAAAGACTTTTTTCCCGGTCCCTCGATATTCTTTCTCCACAAGCCCCGCAGGATAGTACCCGATCGCGCCATCATCTGAAAATGACGAAGATATCTTCATCATCACTGAATGATTCTGACCACAAATTGCGAAGATGACTTCTCAAAACGAGGGAAGCCAAAGGCAAAATCCAGGTGGATCGGGAGTGATCGAGAGCGCCCACCACAACATTGCTCCATTTAAAGAAGCAGAGGCGACAGAAGGCAACAGTTGTGCATGTGAACATTTTCATGGGCACTTACAACAATCGATATTCTTCTGGACAGAGAGAAAAAGCAGAGAAGAGCCCAGGGTAAATAGGTTTTATACCCACGAAATGGGTCCATGCGTTATGGCAACAGGACATGTAGGGAAAGCGCGTGACGCGCTTGCCACTGCTGACTAGCAGTCTGACCAAATGGCAAACTGGTCGCGTATGAAAGCCCCTTCGCTCGTCGCTCTACTCAAAACTGTATCAGCTTCCTTGGCTGTTTCAGCACTGTGGAAGAAGCCACCAAAAACGCATTCTGGTCACACTGTGAAGGATCCTTTTCACTTGGCTCTCTGTGCTTACTTCCAGCCCGCGTGTTTTCTTTTGTAAGGAATTTCAAATCTCAGGGGCTGTTGGTGTTCATCACCGTCATTGCATGGCGTTTTCAGCCGTCTTTACACACCAATGGCGACACAATTCTCTTCACAAACGATTTGGCTTTCGAAAGCCGCGTGCGTTCCCCCGGACTCGACCGCAAAGTACGCGAGAGGGTTGTATGACCAGAGACAAGTGACTTGAGTTGCGAAGTCTCTGATTTGGTGGCAAGACAAGGTCGCTTGGATGAAGAGAGGAGTACTAACGGTAGAAACAAGGTGTTTTATACCTCACAGCGTTGACGTCTGCAACAGGTCAAGAGACAGATGCCGTGTGCGGAGCCCATGAGCACATGATACCTCCCGATGCCTCCGCGCCTTTCTGTCTTGCTCACCGACTGACCAGTGTGGGTATAAAAGCCTCCCGCTGCCTCGCTCGATTTCTTTCTGCCTCCATTCACCGCGAAGACGGGGTTCAGGAACATGCCAATTCTCAGAACCGACTTCCTGGTTCTGCTATCAGGAACACAAATCGACACTTGCTCTGTTGTCTTCCGCGCCCTTTTCTAAGTCTGCCCTCCTGAAGACAATCGGAATTCCTAATCTTCCAACACCATTGACCGCTCACCTTGAAGACCTTTACCGTGTGATGATGTTGTCACCACCGAAGATAATCTCGACACCTGGAAAGCAGAACAGCAGGTGTCGCGAAGTTCGTCGCCCGGAAACCAAGGAGGACACAGTATCGTGGGATATGGTTGATTTCCGACTTCGAGATACACCAGGGAAGGCTTTGTCGCAGACAATGGACGCAAAGAGTGGAAAGAAGGCTCCTTTTATACCGACGAGCGCGGGTGACTTCAGGGGTACCTGCCAAAAGGAGCAAGTACACCACCACTAGGCCATGCGGTGACTGTGCACGTGTCGCAGCTTCCCCTGACTGACTCACCGATTCACTTGCTGGCTGGCTGGCCGGGTATAAAAACCTCTCACTCCTCTGCCGTACCCTCTCATCATCAGCAACGCCGCTGGGAGCCGTACATCGAACAAGACCTCGAGCTCTGGCCGCTGCTGCCGTTGTGTTTTTTGCTGAATCCATCGATGACACCACGGATACTTTTGGTGCCTGCCTACAACCGGGCCCTTCCTGCCTTTCTCAGATACTCGCAAAAGTCGTTGCTTTTCTCCCTTCATCATGTCTTAACAACGGTGGCTATCTTCATCATCCACGTCAGACAGCTGCGGTCAAGGAGTCTTCGTGATGACAGACTTTCGCCAACTTTGCGCCCCCCGGCTTACCCCTGATTTCTGCCGTCGACGCCACAAAGTCGGCGGTTGGAGCGGGCGGAGCAGCAAGTATTACCGTGAAGTTGGTAAAGCATCAAGAGCCAGAGTGACATTTTCAACATCAAGTGTTCTCTCTACGACTCTGGAAATGAACCCATGGTAGGGAAGAAGCAGGTCCAGTTGCGGGCGAGGAGGGCGAGTTTTATACCTCACGAACAGGGTCTGTGCGGAATACACCACCTGTGCTCCTGTCCTCACGCACCCTTCCTTTTCCACACTTAGCCCTCGCGCGTGACAATGTCCGGCGCCTGGCCGCTCGTCTGCCCAGGTATAAAAACTCCGCACTCCGCCACCCTCAATTGAGTCTGCACAAGCACTTCACCCGTGGAGATGGCGTCCTAAAAGAAAGGAAGAAGAATATCGGCCCTACTTTGTCGTCCTTGCGCTCACAAGAACTTCACACATTTCACTGTCTCTTTTGTCTCTGCCGCTCTCCACGAGTACGCGAGAAAACACATCCCCGACTGCTCCTTTGACGTCGATTGACAATACTGATCGCAACCATCGTTGAGCTACAATGGACGGCGTCGAAATTGTGTGCTGCAAAAACATATGAATGTAGAAAGTATGCTCACGCGCCTTTCCATTTCTGCACTTAGCTCTTCGCGCGTGACACTTTTCGGTACCTGGCTGCTTGTCTGCTCAGCTATAAAAGCCCAGCCCTCTGCAGCAGTCGACTGAGTCTGCAATCTACACGAGGGCTTCATCCGTAACGTTGACCATGACAGAAGTGACCGTCCTACTTGGTCCTCTCCGGAAAATGAATCACAGCCGACTTTTGTTTCTCCTTTGCCCTGCCAATCTACCAACTTCTTGGGAGGTCTTGCAGAAAGCGCGCTGGCTGCTGTTTTTACAACACTGATCGAGAACGATGATATTCTTCGTTGATGAACTACGATGGCCGCGGTCGAGGAGTCGTCGTGGTCATGTGTTGCCCAAGAAGAAAATCAGAGACGCCCAAGAACCATTTCAGCCTCTTGGGACGAGGTTGAAGGACCAGTCGCTTCCGTGTGACAAGGCTGGACGGACAAGTGCCCAAATTGTGTGCTGCAAAAAATGCATGAGTATGCTAAATATGCTGGTGTATTACCCCTGAACCCCTGAATCTCTGACCATCTCTGTCCCGTCGCTCTAGCACAAAGAAAGAGAAGAACAACACAAAAAGGGAAAACCCACCTCTCTCCCCCCTTCTCATATTCCAGCTCCTCACGCCATAGCATAGATATCGGTATCAAACACAACCGGAAATCCATCCCTCCCCTGCGCATCCCTTCTGACCCAAACACTCACACTACAGCTGCCACACTGAAACTCGCCAAAGCCATCCTCGCCAATCGTAACCTCGGCCTCACCATCACCATACCGCGCCCAGCCCAGGACATCCGTCCAGACGGAGCCCGCCCACTGCTCTCCAACGTACATGCGCTTCTGGTTCGAGCCAGCGTTACTCATGACGACAGCGCAGCCGCCGTCGCCGCGATCCCACGTCCCGCGGCGCACCCAGCCGATGCAGTTGGCGTCATCGCTGAAATAGTCGTCGCAGTCGCCGTAGGCGTAGAGGCTGCGCGCCTTGATGAGCGCCGGCAGCGCGCCGCTGCACGACGGCGGCTCCGCGTCGGTGCTGTAGCCCGCCTGGATACCGTACAGGTCGCCGTGGAAGACGCAGGGGTAGCCGTTGGGGCGGAGGAGGATCAGGGCGTAGGCAAGGGGCTTGAAGAAGGAGGATACGGGCGTCGCGACCGCTTGTCCGGCTTGCGTGTCGTGGTTTTGGACACTGGAGAGGGTTTAGTCAGGGGGTGGGATAGGGAAGGGCGAGGTAGAACTTACCAAGTAACGGCATTGTACGGCTCGACGGCCACGAGCGAATCGTCAAAGATCTTGCGCAAGTCGGCGCGCTCCGAGTTGGAGGCACGCGAAAAGTTGTACAGCAGCGGGGCGTCGAAGAGGCTGAACTTGTGGTGCATCTTCTCGAGCCAGGCCGTCAAGGTGTGGACGTCGCCGACCCAAAACTCGCCGACGAGAAAGACGCTGTTCTCGCCCAGGTGCTCGATGATGTTGGCGATGAACTCGTTGGTGAAGCGCTCGCTGTAGTGCTGCACGGCGTCGAGCCGGAAGCCCTTGAGGCCCAGCTCCTTGACAACCCACACGCCCCAGTCCTTGACGTCCTGCACAACCTCGTCATGCGCGTAGTCCAGGTCCGCGTACATCATGTAGTCGGCGTTGCCCTGCTCCTTGTCCACACTGTCGCTCCAGTGTTTGCCGTCGCCCAGGATCTTGTAGATGGCCTTCTTGTCGTTGGCCGAGTTGTAGTCCGTGCCCGTGAAGTGGTACCAGTGGTATTTCTGGCTGCTGTACTTGTCGCCCCTGCCCGGAAAGTCGAATCCAAGCCATGCCTCGATCTCGTACGCCTCGGTGACTTCTTTGTTGCGGTCGTTGGGATCCACTTCGACGGCCCGGCACTTTTCCTTGTTGTCGGCACCTCTGGAATGGATTAGTTGATTTGCATTACGCAGAGAGCCATGGAAATGCGCTTACGCTTTGTGATTGAGCACCGCATCAAAGTAGACTCCCACACCGACTTCGTTGGCTTTGGCGCACATCTCCTTCAACTGCTTGACGTCACCCCATTTGGTCCGGACGCCATCCTTCTGGTCAAACTCTCCCAGGTCGTAGAGGTCGTAAATGTCGTAACCATTGCCATTGGACGAGGAGCCTGGAATCACGTGTCGTCAGATTATGTGCTCTGCTTGACGAAGCTCTTCGTCATCCCCTGTGCTTTGGGTTTGCGCAACCCACCTTTGCATGCCGGCGGAATCCACATGTTGGTGATGCCAATGCTCTTCAGCGACGGAAGCACGGCCGTGAGGCGCTTCCAGTGCTTGCCATCGGCCGGCACGTTCCACTCAAAGGCCTGGAGGAGGGTCGCATTTTCATCCGTCGGCGTGCGGTTGTCGGCTGTGACAGGGATTAGCTCTTCAGCCGCAAGATGGGAGTGAAATAGACGTACGGTGGTCGCCCATATCTGCCGGTTTTGAGTGGGCAATGGAAAAGGGAAAGAGGCGATTGACGTCTGGAGAGAAGCAAGACGCGCGACCAACGGCAGAAGGAGGAGGAGAAGGTATAAAAGAAGAAAGCACGACCAAGGCACAGACCAGAGGAAAGCAACGAGAGATGACGAAAAATGCAGTAATCCCCCACACACCAACCTAGCGCTATCTCGACGCCACGCGGTGTGCGGTGGTGGTGCTGCACCCCAACTAAAAAGCCAGCAAGTCAACAGAACCAAAGGAACCCTGTTCCGTCCCCTGGTTAGTTGCGCAGTCCAGGCAAGTAACGGAGAAAGAAAAGCAGGCTAAGAGCGGTCGCTCCCGCTAACCAACCCTGTCTAGTGGCCGCGCTGAGCTCGAGTGGCTGTTCGCTGGGCTGGGCTTAAAGGCAACCACAAACACCATGCAGTCAGTGAGGGGAGTAGCTACTGGGTTAGGTGCGCGAACGAAGTAAAGACCAGGATGTCGATAAGACAAGAACCGGAAAAGCCATTGACGTGCCATGGGGGAGGGGCACCGGCGACGAGGAATGGGACCATTGCAGAAGCGAGGCGCGAGCTCCGCTCCGCTTGCTCCTGTTCCCTCGAGCTAGTTGAGCTGGGCTGGGGCTGGAACGTCGACGAAAACATGTTTCTCCCCCAAGGCTGCGGGATGTTGCGGGATGGGATTTCGTTTGTCGTGCTTTTAACAATCCCTGAAGGCTGACGGGATTTTGCTTCGGCTCCATGATGTGTAAGATGGATGATGGGTGCTTGCTTGCTGCACGTCGTCCGCATGCCTTTACCCGGCGCTAAAACTTGTCAGACGCGAGACGTTATGCAAACATGCAGATCACGTCAGGAACTACTGCTGAGGAGACCAGGATTTCTACTCACCACCAGGCAGTTCCCATCATTCCTGAGCTTTGCGGACCGTCTCGTGCGGACAAGAAGTGACGAAGTACTCAGGTCAGTGAAAGTCAAATGATATAAAGGAGCATTCGCATGCGCATAACAACCATCTCTCCAGCCATCTCGAGTCCCGAATCAATCAATGGACTTCCACTCCGCCAAATTAACAAAAATACTTGCGCTGCGTCCGCAAAGGCCAAGTATTAGCATGTAAAGAGTCCAAGTTGAACGCAGCCTTCATTTTCGGAAATAGCTAGTCTCAAGGTATTCAGAGCGTATCATGGAGCGCCATCGACTTCGGAAGATGTTGATGATCTTCGGAGTGTTGTCCCAGCCAAAGACCCGCAGATTGGAGTACGATGAACTTATGAAATCGTCGCGCAGGGCCTGGCGGTTTCCGCGAATGAATACAGGACCGCTGTTGCTGGCATTTGTGGCCAAGAGACCATGGTACATGAGCCACTTCATGTCTTCGGGACTATCACTGGCAGCGGAGAGTCCTGGTAGTGGAATAACGCGGTACTGGGACTTGTCAGCCCAGAGTTTTGTTCTTTGACTTTTTCGCCGCAGACGGGACTAACAGCCCCCCGAATAAATTTCAACACCACCATCAGCGCCCGTAGACTTGCGGAATTCTTGGCATTTTCAGGAGACATTGGAAGGAAGTGCTGGTGTCTCCGACGTCTACAAAACTAAGAAGTGTAAAGTCAGAGGTACAGGGAGCATTCGTATGCATCGACTTACGCTTCAGCGTCTGTTTTCCGGGGGCGATTTTCCACGGCTGCCACCAAAAAGTTTCAACACCACCAGCAGCGCCCATAGCCTTGCGGAACTCTTGGCGTTCTCCGGGTACATAGGAAGGTGTTCCTGTGTCCGACGTCTAACAGTTTACGAATATAAGTCCAAAGCCAGAGATACAGGGAGCATTCAAACACACGAAGACTTACATAATGTGTAGGCCCAGGGAGCAGTCGTACCTACGTGCGCTGTCACTTGATCCCGAACGATCCCTGGCTGACTTCTGTAAACGGACAAGACATGAGTAAAGACGCACGAATGCTCCTCGACCAGACGGTAAAAATCAACTCTTGCATCCATCTATAATCCTAGCTCATTAGTCCGGCGGTAGCCGCCTACACAGAATCGAATTCCCCGCCGACCTTTTGCCGTCAGGAGAATGTCTATTCTATAACAAACACGACCTCTCCCCAAGAGTAGATAGAGACGAGAAGAGAGAGAGCCGGCCGAATACGACAAACAAAAATGCTCATAAACAGACTTTGCAATTCAGTAAAGAAATCGTACATCCCTCCACTCGGAATCGGCCTGAGTGGAGGGGCCTCTAGATTTGGCTACTCCACCTCCTGTGCATCTTCCACCATCCCCAAACTTCAATTTTTTGACGGAATCTATTTCGTAGGAGCGATCTCTACGCCGCCAACAGCTCCGATAGCCTTTTTGATGTCACCTGGGCCTCGTCAGTTATGTGTTTTTAGTTGTAGGAGAGGAGAAAACTCACCGTAGATGGCGAACTGACCAGCAGTAAGAGTACCACTAAGGTCCAGGTTAGCATAGACCAACAGGGGAGGGTGGGGGATACATACACCATGAAGAGACGAGCACCAATACCGGCGTAGGAGCCCTTAATACCGAGCTCCTTGGCGATCTTGATCAGACGGGAGGTGGTGCCCTCACCGGGGAGACCCTTGGTCTTGTTGATCTTGGAGAGCATGGTGTCGGCGGGCTGGGAGACGAGGGCGGCGGCGAAACCGGCAATGAGACCAGCACCAAGGTTGGCGACGGTCTGGGCGGGAGCGGACATGGTGTTCTTGTCGAAGCGCTTGAAGATGGCCTCGGCGACCTTCTCGTAGACGACGAACTTGGCCATGGTGTAGGGGACCCTACGCGCGTCAATCACCAATCCTGGAGGACTGGACGAGGCCATAACTTACTGCTTGAAGAGGATGGGACCGAAACCAGAGTAGAAAGCACCAATACCCTCGTTCTTGGCAATCTTGGACATGCCACCAATCAGACCAGTGGCGAAACCGGGCTCAGAGACCATGCGGATACGGGTAGCCTCGAGAGGGCAGAGGGCAATGTCGGCGAAGAATTCGGCGCAGGCGGACGAGGCGAGGTAGACGGCAGTGCGGTTGTTGGCGGCGGTCTCGTAGCCGAGGACGTTGATGGACTGCTGCTTGAAGAATTCGTAACCACCGAACTTGAAGGCACCCTGGAGGAAGTAACCAGCGGCGGTAGGACCGAAACCAGTCCAGACGGCACCGGCACCCTTCTCGCTAATGATCTGGCGGAAACCGCCAATCAGGCCCTTGTTGTACTTGACGGGGTCGAGCTGGATCGAGGTCTTGACGCTGTTGTTGAGGAACTGTCAGCCCTATGTATACCAAGAAGGGACATTATTCATGTCCATTGACATGGCTTTGGGGCTTGACTTACACATCGACGGGAGTGAGAGCACCGTGGGTGACGGAGCAGCACACAGCGCCGGCAAAGGCGAAGCGGGAGTAGAGCGCCAGACCGCTCAGCTTGGGGGGAGCATCCTGCTTGGTGGCCATTGCGACTCAGACGACGACGAAGGGACAAGAGGAGACGGAAGGGGGGATGGAGTGGAGATGGAGAGGACGGGAGAGGGATATCTTGGGGTCTGGAGGTGAACGACGTTTCTTTAGCGGTAGAGAGTTCGGGCAATTGAAAGACTTGCGCCGAGAGGCGGCGGCTGTCGGCCGGGCGGGACAAATCGGAAGGGCCCATGCCGAGACGAGGCCCACAACTACAACATCATCGCGGACTCAACACCAGACAACAAAACAAAATCATTCTCACCTTCAGCACGCCAAAACATTCTTGCTCACCATCTCATGTAGCTACCTGCTAGCGTCCGCAGCTCCCGTCTCATCCCCGCGTTTGACAACCTCACCACTACGCCTACATACCTAGCACAGCAAGAGTGGGCGGAAAAAATTGACTCGAGCAGGCATTACTCCCTCTTACGTCATTGCATCCACGTCCGTCTGTCAGGTCGCTGTCAACCCCGAATACCCCTTCTCTGATAGGCTCTGAATCCGAAAGTCTGACCCTCATCCCAAGAATTATACCTCTGGACTCCTCGTCAACTCTTTGAGCAACAAGCCCTTCATCCGACCTACTACGGACTCCTCGTCAACTCCTTGAGCAACAGGTCCTCAACCGACCTATTGTGGACTCCTCGTCAACTCCTTGAGCAACAACAGGTCCTTGGTCGCACCCACCGCATCCACAGCAGTCAAAGCAATCTGCTCCAACTCCTTACCCATCTGCTCCGCCAGCCCCAAGACCGACTGCGCCGTCTCCCTTACCATGTCCAAATCCTCCAGCGACACCAACATGGACCCAAAGCTGTCCGGCAGCCCGAATCTGCGCTGCGACTCCTCGCGCCTCGCCATCTTGCCCTGAACATCTCTTGCCAGCAGCTCCGCCGTCGACCGCTCCACCCTCTCCATGACCCCCTCCGCCATATCCACCAGCGTCTCCGACACCTCGACCTCGGACTCGACAAAGCACAAGTTCGCCGCCGCCGCTTGCGCCAGGTTGGCGTGCTGCTCCTCAACCACATCGGCCAGGCTCAGCGGCGCCTGGATCCGGCACTTGAGCTCCGCCCGCTGCCCGTGATACATTAGCTGCAGCAGCGCCAGCTCGCGGACGGCAATGTCGCGCGCTGCGTGCATGCTCTGCGCAAACTCGCCCAGCACGTCGCGCCGGCACTCGTCGCCCATCTTGCGGTACGCCAGCCGCCGGAAGTACTTGAGGTTCGGCCCGCATAGCAGTCTGTCGAGTCCCGTGAGTGTCGACGACTTGAGCTGCGCCTTGAGCTCCAGCAGCGCCCGTCCTGTAGCTGTCTCGTACCGCTGCGCCCAGCGCTCGCGCGTCCGCCGCTTCAGCCACGGCACGTCGAGCGGTTGCGTTGGAGCGTTGCCGAGTCGTCCTGGAGCGCTGATAGACGTGTTGTGCCGCACAACCGCATCCAGCAGCTCGCGGTATTCGGGGACGTGGTGGTCGCGGATGGGTTGACCGTCATGCAATGTGCCGACAAGCATAGGCTCAAGCTCGCTGCTACGCCATGGCTCGAACAACGGCGCTCCTGTGCTGCTGTGGGGACGCTCTCGGAGCGCCGCGATGATGTCGACTGCCGTCGTTTTGAGTTCCGCATCAGCAGCTGCTGACCCAACCTCAAACCCATTCCCCGGTCTCTCGCCCGCCTCTTCCCCATCGTCTTCATCCTCAAGCCCCCAATAGTCGTGTTCCTCCTCCCAAAGCTCGTCCTCATTCCCCATACTGACGCTGCCCGCGGTGCTACCGCCCACGCTCCCCCCGCTCTCCGAGTTGCTCAGCAAGTCCTGCGCCATTTGTGACAGCATGTTGTACGTTGTCGGCTCTTCAGATGTGACGCCGAGGGCGCTGAGGAGGTCGCGCAGGTGTGCGTCCATGTCCGCAGTTGTTTCGTGGGAGCAGCGGGGTGGGCAGGGCATCCTTGCTGGTGAGGCGTGAGTCTCCTGAGGGAGGTATGACCGTAAGTGAGAGCTGCTGTAGTGTGGTGATGTAGTCTGAGCGGATTCGCCGTGTGCTGAATATCCAAAGTGACGTTGCAGGTAGGTGAGGGAGAAAAGAGTGCGTGCTCCAGTGGAGCCGCTCCTTGTGTGGAATAGGTACCTCATGTCCATCAAGTCGATTTTGACATGGCCGCAAAAGGCCTTGACATTATGCCCGCCCTTCACATGCGTACTGTTCCGCAGACATCTACTTCGCATTCAGCCCTTCAGCACGAAAGTAAAGCGCTGAGAGATTGGGTTGTTGTTAGTCGGAACAAGTTGAGAGAAAGAGCGCGCACGCCGCAAAGCCGCCATTCGTCAAGCAACATGTGACCGTAGGTATCAATGACATTTTGGACTACCCCGTAAAACCTCGTCTCCACATAGCTGCTGTGATCTCCATGTCTAAAACCCCTGAACATTCTCTCTGAATGGTATACAGGAAGGTAAGCCCCTACTCATACACCGATGATATACCCATTTGAAAGATCATGATCGCAGCGTCTGCTCCCGCGGCGCCGCGTGCTCCTCTTTTCTTCAACATGACGTGATGCGCCAATGCAATGCCGCTCTGCTCCGCTGTGCCGTTCTCATACTCGCCCCTTCGCTCACTCACTCCTCGTCAACAAAGCCAATGGCCTCGCCCACCTTGACCTTCTGGCCCTTCTCGACATTCCACCTCCAGCCGCCCTTGAGGCCGCGGAACCCCTCGTCGAAGCTGCCCGTGCGCTCCGGCTTGGGCGCCTCGAAAACCAGCACAATGGTGCTGCCGAGCTGGAAGCCGCCCATCTCCTCGCCGCGCTTGAGGGCGTGGCCGCCGAGGACGGTGCTCGCGCGGTCGTAGGTGGCTTCGGCGAAGCCCGAGTACGGCTCGCCGCGCTTCGCGGCCTCGAGGGCGGCGCGGTCCGCCGCCGTATCGGTCGTCAGGCTGTTGGTGCGCAGCTCGCGGTCGAAGTTGACGGCGATGCTGCCGACGTTGGTCGCGCCGACGGGTGTGTACGAGAAGAAGCCCCAGCGCCAGCGGCCGAGGAGCACGACGCGCTCGTTGAGCGTGAAGAGGCCGGGGAGTGTGCGCACCAGATATGGCGACACGCTGTACAGCTCGCCCGCAAAGTGCCGCCGCGACTCGACCACCCAGCTCGCCGGCGAGTGGAACCGGTGGTAGTCGCCCGGCGCCAGGTAGATGACGCAGTAGTAGAGCGCGGTTGCCTTTTGAGTCGTCATCGGGCTCCACCATGGCCGGTTGAGCGCCAGGTCGGCACGCACTTCGGCTTCGGACGACGGCTTGGAGGAGGTAGATTGGTCGCTGAGCTGCGCCTTGGTCGACTTGTCGCCGCCGGAGAAGAGGTTCGGCAGCGTGTACGAGATGCCATTGACGCGGGCAAACTCTTCGTGCGCCCTAATGAATTCCTCGTCGCCTTCTCTCGTCCGCTCTGCGCTCTGCTGCGGCGGCGTCGACGTCCAGTCCACCGAGCCACGTGGGCTTGGCGGTTTTTCTCCCAGCAAGGCGTCCAGGCTATACGTGATGCCCTTGACCTGCTCGACCTCGCCATTGTCTATGGTACCGAACTGGACGATCTTGCCGTCGGCTGGCGATACAATTGCGTTTGGATTGGGGTCGATAGGGCGGACGCCGGGCTTCAGGGTGCGGTAGAAGAAGGAGGCCAGATTGGGGTAATTGTGCAGGTCTTGGTCCTCGACCTCGTCCAGGTTGACGCCGAAGACCCACGAGTAGAGCTTGAAGCCGGGGACGCGCAGGTAGTAGGGGATTTCGAGCTCGTTGAAGCGGCCCCAGAGTCGCGACATGGCCTTGAGAGGAAGCGTCGACATGACTTGAACCTGCCTGCGGAAGATTAGCATCGGCGATGAGAGCAGTGAAATTGACCGTACCAAGGACCACTTGGCCTGACTTTCTTCCTCCTCGGTGGACGGCCGTCTTCGCCGCCATATTCGCTTTCTACTTCCTGCCGTAACTTTTCGTCACGCTGTATGCGGAAAAATTGAAACAGTCCGAGAAAGCCGACTCCAAGGAAAACGGGGATGGGTTTCCATTCGATTTTGGTCTTGGCCAGCGCGTCGTTTAGCCTGTCGCGAAACGATTGTTTGCCATGATGCTGCTGAGAGCGGCGCGCCGATGCAGCAAAGGTGCGGGTCGGAAAAGACAGGCGGGCGCGTGGTGTGGAAAAGCCTGGTCTGGCTGCTCTCGAGACGAGACGGGTGGATTGGGGAAGCCGGTTGTGCCGGATCCCAAGGGAGGCCATTTTTACCGTGGCATGGGTGGGAGAGGTTGAGTTTGGTGGAGACGCACTGCAGGTGGAGGACCTGAATGGATTCAAGAGCGATGACGCTGGTGGTTCCGCCGCGGCGGGACGGTTCCGTTGGTTTCTCTTGAACCCTGCAGCCTGTCACTCACGGCTCATCCGCCTTGGCGCTTGGTGATCAATCGGGTCCACGTATCATTAAGCAACTACACCATAAACACTCTCACACTTTGCTATCTTGCTGCTTGCTGCTATTCCCTACAATCAGCAGATCATCATTCCTTTGCTTGTTTTCCCCTTTTGGTGTTTGCTCCCTGCGTGCCTTCCATTCCCTTCTTGCCTCCAGGGCGGTCAGGTTTCTGCCACCGCCCGGTGTCCGCGCATATTACCTCACTGCGCGGCCTCATCCCATTTCCACCACCACACCCGGTCACCGCGCGGCTCTGGCTACCACAAAATGGCTGACCAGCCCATTGACGTGCGCGTCTTGTCGCCCATCCCCGAGGCCGAGGGAGGCATCAACTTTCCTTCTCTTCCGCCTTCCATCACCATCCGTGAGCTCAAGCTCAAGATCCGCGATGCCCTGCCTTCTCATCCCGCCCCGGAGCGCATGCGAATCATCTACTTTGGACGCGTTGTTGGGAACGACATGACCCTGGGCAGCGTGTTTCACGAAGAGGTATAGCTGGAAACAATGGACTTTGTCTCGGCAAGCTAACTAATTGACAGACGCTTCAAACCAACGGACGACGAGGTAATCTGCACATGGTCCTCAGCGAGGCTCCAAGGTCCTCCACCGCTCCACCCCACGCCGCCCACTCTTTACCGCGACCTACACCGTCCGACTTAGCCCCCGCCGTTCATGCCTCCCAACGACCGCAATCGCAACCTCCTCGCGCCGACCGCGTGCCTCCTCCGGACATCCGTGAGCAGGCACAACACATCCATGACCAGGCACACCGCAATGCTCTTGCGCAAGCCCAGCTAAGTCGCCAGCAACTTGACCAACAGCTAGCGATGGCAGAGAACCCAATTTTTGGTCGTCCCACACCCTTGTTTCCGCCCATGGGACCAAACCGCGTGCCTACTCAGGACATGAATGACCTGGCACACCGCCATCGTCGACCTGACGATTCCGAGGTGCTACGCCAGCAACGGGCAATTCTCCAAGTGTTTCAAGCTGGTGGCCCCACGTTTCCACCTTTTCCACCTACTGGACCAATGGCGCCAAATCAGACGCCAGTTGTGGCTGGAACTGGTCCTCCAGGTTCAGCTGGCCTGCCTGGGTTTCCACCGCAGATGAACCAAATCCCTGCTGGTCGACCGAATGTACCGCAGCCAAGTACACAACCCCAAGGATATCCAGTCACAGCAAATCACACTGGACAAGAAGCCCAAGGACCAAACAGGCAACGAGCGCATGGGGAACATGCTGGAGACTATGGGAGCCGAGTCCGCCGGTACGCTGTTGAGGCCTCTTTTGCAGCGATACCGGCCCACGCTGCTGGCCTACCTCCAACTCCAACCGCGCTTCCCCAAGGAATCCCGACGGGGCTCCCCCCAGGCTTCCCGACCAACGTCCCCGTCCAACGATCGGTCGTCTTTGCAATCCCGCCTGGCAACGTTTTGCCTAATCCCACCCCAGAACCTCGACTTTCCACAAGGTTTACTACTCAGGAGATACAGCAACTTCCTCCAAACACGCTACTCCAGCAGATTCAAGACTCCATTAGCAACTGTGAGGATGTAGTCGAGTTCATTTGCAACCATTGCTTCAGAGGCACCACAAGAGAAGACTTTGCTCTCCGGAACGCAGACAACTTCTTGCGAGCTGCCCGTCAGCTCGAGCGCCTCCAAGCCAATTTGACATTCATCAATGACGCCATCCATGCAATGGTCGCCACCCCTGAAGGCTCGCGCAGCCGCGAGATTCTCTCCTTGCAGATGGAAAACGAGAGAATGCGCAACACGACGATTCGTCTGATCCAAGGCATCGCTCGCCATATCTCGGCAAGAAGGAGGGAAACTCAGCAGGAGGCAGCATTCGAGCATGCACAAGTCCACCAATCAGCGGGCAGCCGGATACCTGCGCCCAACTTCGGAGCCTCAGCATCTACGCCCCAAAGCCGAGCAGGACCATTTGTTGGAGTACAAAATCCTGCGCGTCAGAATGGCTATCAAATTGTTGGTCCCGATGGCACGCGCTCTCTTCTTATTCCTCCCGAGCCCCACATTGACAGAATCTCCCCCGAAGAATTGGCTGAAAATTGGGCGTACCAGCGCGCATGGAGGGACCTCGTCCAAGACTTCCAAGGCTTTGCGCAGAATCAAAATCAGGCGATTGACACGGCGGCCCTTGTACAGCAGAATCCTGCTGCCGCCGCGCTGGCTCAAGTTCCGCGAGCCGAGGGTCAGGGTCCTTTGGGCAACATCGATGGAATCAGGGCCCTGTTTCGTGAACCTGTGCAGCCCGGACAGCCAGCGCAGCCTCAGCAAGCCCCGATCCAGAACCAGCCGCAAGCACAGGGTCCAGCTGGGGAAGCAGCCAACGCCGCGATCCCCCTGGGCGCTATTGCAGCCCACTTCTGGCTGTTGCTCAGAATCTTTGGCATGCTCTGGCTTTTCAGCGGGTCGGGCTGGAGGCGCACTCTGCTGATGGCCTTTTGCGGTTTGGTTGTGTACATTTTCCAATCTGGCATTTTTGGCGCTGTCCTCGGCGAACGAATTGAAGGCCTCAGGCGTCATTTCGAGGCGCTTGTCGGCGTACCTCCACAGGCTGGCGCTCAGGCTGGTAACGCCCAAAATGCAAACAACGACCAGCAGGACGGAAACGCGGCCGATGCGACAAGGAGGCGCAGGAGAGAGCCAAGTCCCGAGGAGGTCGCCCAGCGCATCTTGCGAGAGCGCGAGGCTCAACGTCGCACGTGGTTCCGCGACACCATCCAGGGCGCTGAAAGACTTGTGGCCCTTTTCGTCGCGAGCCTCTGGCCTGGCTTGGGCGAGCGCATGGTTGCTGCGCGGGAAGAGGCGGAGGCTCAGGCTCGTAGGGACGCGCAGGATCGTGAGGAGAGGCGTCAGCGTGAGCTCCAGGAACAGCAGCAGTCGCAGAACCAGGCTTCTCAGCCTACTGGCACCGAGAACCAGACTCAGGAATCCCCGCAGCAGGCTGTCGATGCCACTCTGGTTGTCGAGCGCGGCAACGAAGCTTCTGTCAATGGGTCCGGCGACGATGAACAAGCACCCAGAGTCGACAAGGGGAAAGGCAGGGCCGTCGAAACTGACTCGGCGGAAGCCACTGTCGCTACTGGTTCCAGCGAGTCCTCTTCAGCTGCCGGAGCGGCTACCCGTCGCCAGCCCTGGTCTAGCAACGCAGAGGAGTGAGCGCCGTGGTTGACTTGTCAGTTTGGTCTCTTCGGACTGGCAAATTTGGTCTCTACATGACAGTTTACACGACCTGCATACCTCGGACGGATGCTGCTTCATCGAATGGTGCGAACGACGAGTTAGCAGAGACCTGCATCGACACCACTCGTCTATCGACCACTCCTTATCTGAAGCAAAAGTTGACATGGGCTGCTTCAACATCCATCTGAAACGATGATAGAATCTGGAATCTGGCACAAGACTCCAATTCTGACTTGGCCACTTTGTGCTGATGCAACGTGGTGGGCGTAAGCCCTCGATCTAACCTTTCCCTTTTGTACTTCTCCCCCCGATTCCCCGGTTTCCCCCACACCCCGAAATTTGCTTTTACCCCTTTCCCCTTTGACACTTCCAGCGTGCACCTCTTTTCTACTGGCCTTTTCTCTTGCGTTGGCACTTGCCACGAAAAGCGAGGTAGCCCTCTGCGGGATTTCCTTACAGATTGGCTGAGAGACGATGGGCAGACTGGCATAGCGAAGGCGTTCTGGTCTTGAAATTTTCTTTTCTTGCAGAATCAACTTGATCGGTTTACTTTTGATCAGAGTAGATTGGGTTGGTGCCTAGGTGGATGGGAAGTAGAGTAGTTCGATAGTTCGATTCCCCCTATTTGCTGCAATGCCATGGATTCTTGAGTCTTGCTTGTGGGAGCGTCGTTGTATGTGTAATGCCTCGCGAGAGGTATGCCGAAGCGGCCGTGATTGGTTCTCGTGACTTCTCCCGTGCGTTGACTGTCACCCGATTCTCAGCGCGAGGGGATAAAAGCAGACGTCCTCTCCCGCCATCCTGCGCTTCTCCCTCTGTATGAGCAACTCGGATGGTCAAGATAACTCCATCTCCAACCAGCGCAAGTGCACTGGTGAGACGCGGTCCGCGTTCAAATGAAGTCTTACTTTGGCTTGGTTGGTGTCTTTGCTGTCCTCCTACCATACCACTCTTGCCAATCTGGAGCTGAGCTGATGTCTTTGGAATTGGACAGAGGTGATGTTGATCAATACCCTGTGCCATGAAGAGCGCCGTTGTTGATGCACGATGATGGGCGCCAGGGCGCAAGTTGCAAAAGCGGCTTGTATGTCACGACCACTCTTACCACACGCGTGTCTGTCACAGATAGCACATGTCCTGTCCTTGTGACGGCCCAGGCCTCGTGCAGAACTCTACCCCCGACGCGGAGTGCTCGACCAGGTATATAAACGCGTCCACCTTGCCACTTAACGGCATGCCAGCAGTCTCCAGTTTTGCAGCCAACCTGCCGTTGGGAATAATCTAAAGGTTTACTGTTTGTCTGGCTGCGCAATCTCTTCACACATCCATTCCACTCGTTTGCTGCTGTTTGGGACGTTTCTAGGAAAGGAGGAGGCGGCTGGTTTGGAGATGGAGACATGCGGAGGGGTTGACATTGAGCGGCATCGTGATATTATGAGGGACAGCAGTGCTATTTTCCGCCGGATGAAAGACTGAGAAACCCCGCTCCTAGCCTGAATTGGCTCAGGTATCAGGAGCACTCAGACCTGTCATTATGCCGGTTCCGTAGTCACGAGCTGTGGCCAATAATCCAGGGGTATATAACCATGCCTCCCTCGCTCCAAACAAACGACTCTCTGTAGGCAGCTCCGCTGGTTCAAGGAATGAAAAACCGTTGATCTCTTAGTCGAGCACTTGTGGCTTCGAAGATCAAGGGGGATACTGCTGTTTGTCCTGTCTCGGAAGACGTTCTCACTTTGTCTTGTTTTTCAAGAGGGGTTGGGTCCTGCATTGAGGATGCGAGCAAGAGTACGGAGGCATGGGAGTGATGCTATCCACCGCCATCTCTACATCATGCTGGAGTAAAAGTGGCATGCAGGTCGACACGGAGTCATCATGGCCCGACGCGTGCGCCTATCTTGTGACCTCATCGAGCCAACGGCCCGCTGGTATAAAAGGGAGCATTCCCCCGCCATCTAACGGGTTGTCCTTCAAAGTACTCCACCGGTCCACTTCTACTGCCGGAGTCCAATGAAATCGACCGCCGGGTCTGCGACTGTGTTGGAGCTTTCAACAGTTCAGCGCTCTGGCACTTGTGTTTCTTTCGTGCTCGGAACAGCGACTTCCTCGCTGGAGCCGAGTGGATTCGGAAGGCGCCGTTAAGAGCAACGGCATGATCTGATGACGGATGCCGTCGTTGCTATTTACTGGTGGAAAAGCTTGGACTAGATACCCTGGCTACCTTGCTCAAAGTCAAAGCCAGCTCAGGGGCATGCGCACTTGCTGTTGTCATCTTATCCATGTCACGAGCTACTGTTACCTGCGGTTGAGAGGTATAAAGTGTGCTCCGCTCCCTCCGAATGAACAACTCTCTGTGCAGGCTGCTCCTCTGCTGGACCAAGTGAGTTGATACGTCCATGGCCACTGGGTTCGAGCTTGACGAGCTCTCCACTCTTTGCATCGATGGAAGCTATTTACACACTCGTTATCGTCTCCGCTGCGATCTCAGGTCTTGAGTAGAGGATGCGAGAGAGACAATGCGGAGAGGGACAGGAGTAATGCTGCGCCTCGCCGTTCTCCTGTCATGTTGAAGAGTTTGAATATTCTGCTGCTGCATAGACGGCCAGCGCGTGCTCCTGTCTCGACGTGTGCACCTGTCTCATGACCTCATCCACGCATTGACCCCTAATCCTCCGGTATAAAAGCAACCACCTCCCCCAAGGCCGAGAGTCTGTCTTACAAGAGACTTGGCTGGCGCTTGAACGACACAATCAAGAAATTCTTTGACTGGACCAGAGAAAAAGGTACACAAAAAATATCGCACTGCCTCCGTTTCTCGAACGATCTTGCCACTCTTGGTTTTCTTTGGAATGAAATCACCGACTTCTTGCTGGAGATTGGGTGCGTGGCAGGTAAGATCTTCACCCACTCTCCTAAAGTAGAGCTGAGGTTAGGCATGCAAGCAGTAGAATGCAAGATGCTTGCCTACTTCGCTTGCTTGAAGGTGTAGGTAAGTACTTGTTCTTTGTCGATTGTTGCCCACCTCATTGTCTTGCCAAACGACTTGATAGGCCACCAAACGTTTGCATCCATTGTTGTCTGTTGATGGCAGCGCCCAATCAGGCAATATGGAGAAGGATCAGTGCACCAGCTGCTGGCTGCTCCTGGGGTGTATTCGCGGCAAGACTTGCTGGCAGACGGACGGCTATCTGGCGGTGAGAAAGGTGACGGCAGCGGAGAAAGCGGCCCGCTGCTTTCGCGTTGACACCGAAGTCGAACTTGCCGCTTTTGCGTGCATTCATTCCTTGCTTTCTCGCCTGAATCCCAGAAAAGAAGTCAGCAGTCGAAAAGCTCCAAACCATCTCTACACAACCGTTTCCTCTTCAT
Source organism: Phyllosticta capitalensis (assembly GCF_038381095.1). Classification (NCBI taxonomy): domain Eukaryota; kingdom Fungi; phylum Ascomycota; class Dothideomycetes; order Botryosphaeriales; family Phyllostictaceae; genus Phyllosticta; species Phyllosticta capitalensis. The sequence continues at coordinate 244,274 of NW_027117444.1, read as the reverse complement.
GGACAACAAGCACTTGCTGCTTGACCAGAAACAAAGTCTTGTCGTTGCACAGCATGGCGGACGTGCCGCTTTCTTCTCCAACTTCTGCAACGGCATCTGTCGTGGCACCTGCATCTTCCCGTTCTTCACTCCCAATAGGTAAACCCGTGGATGGATCCTCACTGTTGTCTTTATTTACCGCCTCTCTAGATGTGCTTGTAGACGCAATCGTTTAGCTGGCGGCAGCAGGCGTATGCGGAAACCCTTTGCTGCGGATCCAATCCGTTGGCTTCGGAAGTTGCTTGGGCAATCGGTTGGGAGTTTTGGACAGCGCCAGGGTGAGGCGACGGATGAGAGGACATGTATATAGAGGTCGGGTGCCGTCGCGGCGTTGGGTTGGGAATGATTGCAAGTCTCACTGTCGTCGGTGGGAGTGATCATCTTCAAGCAGTGACCACCTCGCGAGGTACTACTGCCTTTCATTTGCCTAATTTCTTTCAGTCAGCTTGGGAGTGCTCAGGTCGGGTGTTCCTACATCTAACTTTCTCTTCGGCATTTTGTTGAACCTTCTCTGAGGTACCTCGCTGCGAAATCATCTCTTCTTTCCAATTTTGACCAAGAGAAGGTGTGCAAAAATGGGGAAAGTACGACGCATCACCGCTTCCACCCTTTCCCGTTCGGGCAGGCGAGGATGGCAGCAAGAGGAAGTCGACGATCTTGTTTACAAAATAAACAACCTCAGCCTCTCATCGTCCTCCATCCCTCTTCAACACTATTCTGGGGTGCACAAGAAGAAGTACATCAGAAACTCTGGTAAGTATAGAAAGCATAATCACCATCATCACATCATCAACAATTGTGCAAACCACCTCACGACTCATTGGTCAGCAGGCATCGCTGCCTATTGTGCCAGAGCCGCGCGAAGTTGTGTTTTCGTCCAATAGCGACGCACGACTGCCACCGTCGCATCATCTCTGAGTCGCCCCAGCGCAAGCATACTAACTCTTCCTGCAGGGTCGTCTGGTGGTCAGCGCTCCACCAACCACATGAGCAGCATCAGGAGCTTTTCTGCTGCTGCTCCTGTCCACACATCTGCAACTTCTCACCGTACCTGCTCTTACATTTCCGTCCCAGCAAAAGCGATTCTGCATCCCAAGATTTCCGCATCCACCATGGCCCGCGTCACCAGAGCTCATATGACTAGCGGCGACAGATGGATTGACCGCAAGCGCCGCCAGTTGAAGCTTGCCGCCGCTGCCATCAAGACCGCCAAGACCGGCGTGGTGAGTGATTTGACTGCCGTCATCTCTACATGCCCGTCGGGCCAGGGGAACATGAAGCTAATCATCATCAGGTGGTCCCCAAACCTCCCCCCACGCACATGATCAAAAACTACGAAGACTGCTCCGACAACCTCAAGAAGCAAAAGCTGGGCTGCTTCAAGCGCATCGCCCGCGCCTGGGGCCTCGAAGGCGAAGAGATCGAAGACTCGTGCGCAAACTTCAAGACTTTCATCGGCGACCTGATGCCTTTGCAGCAGCCCGCGGGCAAGACGGGAATCGGCCTCCACAACAAGCCGTCGCACCTGACCCGTTCGGCCAATGCGCTCGAGTTCAAGAATCCGCTCGACCTGGGCAAGGACTTCCTTTACGCGCTCGCCCTCTTTGCCGAAGAGACGCACGACGACAAGGACACGGCTGTTGTTGCCCTGCGCAAGGCTCGCACGATGAGGTGGGCCAGTCGCAAGATTACGGAGCGCGCGGTCCAGGAGGTCGTTCGCGATGACATTCACTCGGCCAAGGTCTTGTTTGCTCGCCTCCAGCAGTAAGTTTGCGCCTTCTCCTTTCCGCAGGCGCATGACTAACTCTTGACAGGTCTGCCCGCAATGGCATGCACGACGACGACGGCGGATGACCTAGAGCACTGCCATCTCATCTAGGCGCCTTGACGGCCGCCGCCCGGGGGTTGAGAGAGCTTGATTGAATACCTTACACATTGACTCGGGAGTTTCGATCTGATGGGAAGAGTCTACATGTTCGAAACAGATCGGTGGAGGTCATGTGCTGTTGGCACTTTTTGCTTGGAGTTACACCGCCTCTGCTGATTGAAGATACCCTGGGTCTTGATAGACATTGCTGAAGTAGGAGAGATTACACAAGGCAGCAGTGTCGAAATACAAATGGGCTTACCGGAACATTGATGAGCAGAGCTTTTGACCGTGCTGAGAGCGATTGAATTGCAGCCTTCCTTGTGCGATTACCAAGCTCTTTCTTTTAAGAGGCTTTGGTGGCCTTGAGCTCTCATGAGCCTGGTCCATTATCAGCAGGCTTTTGACGTCGTTTGCGTATTCGAGCAGCATCGCCTGGAGCCCAGGTGAAGCTCGATCAATGGAATATGTTGATGGCAGATCATGGTAACGCTGATGTAAAAAGTTCGTGGACAAAAGAAGTGTGAATAAAGTTTGTGGTTGGCACCAGGTGCAGGGGTCCGGCGGCCCAAAGCCCAGAGCAAACCCCGGCATGGCGTCATTGCGCCCCCGCGTCGAAGGTGTCCTAGCGCAGAAAATCTACGCTGCCCCTCCAACTCCATGTCCACCATCCGCCAGCTTGCTCCTCGACCATCTTTCCGCCTTCAACTCCGCACCATCGTCCTCCCTCCCTCGCGCAAGAGAATCATGGCCAACGTCGCGACCTCGTACTCGGGTATGTACCTAGTTGCACCCAATTCCTCCCCGCCGTCCAGCTCCATCAAACATTTAGCTAACCGCACCTCTTCTCTTCACCTCAGACCCCGTCCACATTGCCGTCATCGGCGGCACCGGCCTCCAATCGCTGCCCGGCTTCACGCACGTCGCGACTCTGAACCCCACGACGCCATGGGGCGCGCCCTCGTCCCCCATTTCCATCCTCCACCACCCCTCCCCCTCCACCGGCGCGCCCCTCGCCGTCGCCTTCCTCAGCCGCCACGGCCTGCACCACGAACTGGCGCCGCACGAGGTGCCGGCGCGCGCCAACATCGCCGCGCTGCGCAGCATCGGCGTGCGCAGCATCATCGCCTTCAGCGCGGTGGGGTCGCTGGCCGAGGAGGTGCGGCCGCGCGATTTCGTCGTCCCGGACCAGGTGATTGATCGGACCAAGGGCGTGCGGCCGTTTACGTTTTTCGAGGGCGGCATGGTCGGGCACGTCATGTTTGGCGACCCGTTCGACGCGGGGCTGGCCGCGGTGGTGCGCCAGTGCGGACACAGCCTGGAGGGCGAGGGCGTCAAGCTGCATGATAAGGGGACTATTATTTGCATGGGTGAGTGCAGTGCTGCTGCTCCTACATCCAAGGCGGCTATGTGGCAACTCAAAGGATAGACAACACTGACACACCACCCAGAGGGCCCCGCCTTCTCCACGCGCGCCGAGTCCAACATGTACCGCTCGTGGGGCGGCACGCTGATCAACATGTCGGTGCTGCCGGAAGCCAAGCTGGCGCGCGAGGCCGAGATGGCGTACCAGATGATCTGCATGGCGACGGACTACGACGCGTGGCACACGAGCGAGGACGTCAGCGTCGAGATGGTCATGGGCAACATGAAGGCAAACTCGGAGAATGCGCGCCGCTTCATCGGTGCCGTGCTTGACGCGCTGTCGGCCCCTGAGCACGCCGAGTTGATCCAGGCCAAGCATCTCGAGGGCCAGACCAAGTTTGCGGGCAGTATTACGAAGCCCGAAGGCAGGAAGAAGGAGGCGCATGAGAAGCTGAGCTGGCTGTTCCCGGGATACTTTTAGGGGATGCGAGGGATGGTGGTGCTAGAGATGAAGAAGGGGGTGGATATCATGGTAAGTGTTCGTGTAAGACGAATTACGGCCTGTTTCAGCGATTTTGAAAAAGACTTGAAGATATGGGTACAGATTTTACACATTAGGCTTTTACTACCTACATGATACAACACCGTGACAAATCTCCAACTCACGACGCAGGCGCCCAAATCGCAGCCAGCATGTCCACCTCGTCGCCATCGCGTCCCCAGAAGCCAACCAGGCCCCAGCCCTCGGGCGCAACGCTGACCAGACAGTCACTCCCAATGGTCCCCGTGCTGGCCGAGTTGCCGCCGTTGGTCGTGGCCTCGAGGTAGAAGATGCGCGTGTGGTCGTTGTACTTGTCCTGGCACAGCGTCACGTTGTTGACGTACTCGCCGCTCCCCATGACCAGGCTCACCGCCGTCCCTCCGCTGCCGCCGTGCGAGAAGCTAGTGGTGCCATCCGCCAGTGCAATGCCCACGGCATCGAGGCGCTCGGCGCCGCTGAATGACAGCGTCGCGCCAGCGGGCGAGGGCGACGAGGAGAGGTTCGCCAACGCGCCGACGTCGGAAAAGGCGGTGCCGTGGGGCCCGCCGAGGAAATCGGACGAGCGCAGCGTGCTCGACGCAGCCCAGGCAAAGTCGGCGTACAGCGGGTTATGGTCGGAGAGGGTCGAAGACGAGTTTGTCGGGTCGGACAGGAACAGCTTTCCAATGTAGGAAAAGTTTGTCGGCGTGAGCGAGAGCAGCGGCGAGGGCCGGTAGAAGATCTTGTCGACGACCTCGCACGTCTCCGACTGCGCGGGGTTGGCGCAGACGTCTTCGACCGTGGGCCGCACGTCGTTGAGCTTCAGGTGCATCCAGACGTCGGTCAGGTTGTTGGCGTTGCTGAAGATGTCGATGTTGTCGGCGGTGCGCGTGTAGCGGCAGTTTGTGTCGCCAAAGACGAGCACCGCCGCGTCGGGGGATGTCGACTCGATGTACGCGGACACCTGGGCTAGATTGGCGTTGCGCGCGCTCTCGTCGTCGTCCTCGGTCCCTGCGTCAGCGTGCAGGTTGTACGCGTCGACGTAGACGCCCTCGGCCAGCCGCCACCGCATGTACGTGAAGCCCTTGGGCGTCAGGCAGTCGGAGCCAGACGCGTCGGAGCACGTGTCCCACTTGATGCGCGTAAAGTCTCTCCAGTCGTAGTTGCTGAGAGAGTTGAGGCCCGAGCCAATGGCTGCGCCGCCGCTCGTGGCGGTTCTGTACGCGTGGTTGTCGTACTCGTACAGCGTGGCATGGTAATTGAAATCCTCTTGCACGTGGATCAAGTCTGGGGAGTCATCATCAGTATGGTGTCGGACATGAAGGAGAGCAGCATCTCTCACCGAACCCTTGCTCAGCAAACTTTTGGCCAATCAGCGCCGTGTTGGTCGTCTTGTCGCCGCTCTCGCCGTTGTTTTGTAGGATCTCGGGCAGGCCGGCCACATTGAACGAGACGACATTGAAAGTGCCGTCAGCAGCTGCACCCGCAGCCGAGGCGGCTACAGCGAGGAGAGCGAGAGGCGAGCAACGGAGGGGAGCCATGGCGGATGATAGTGGTCAACATGGCGGGCATGGCACTTTATATCCATCTGCAAGCAATGTATACGCGAGGTGTAGTATAGCCGAGAAGCAGTCGACTATACGTGGAGCGGACTTGGCGGCAGGCACATGGCTGCGGAACGGCCTCTGATGCGGGCGGATAGAGGTGGGATGGACGTTTGTTGTCGACGGGAGAAGCAGGTGGATGTGCGATGGTCAGGGGAGCGACCGTATAAAGATAGGATGTGCGGCCAATCAGTGTCGGTTCGAGGTGCACGCTCTCGCCGGGGTCGTCGGTGGACTGGTGGCCTATAGCAGGAATAGGCGACGAGGGCGAAGGCCAAGTCGGGTGGAGAGAAGAAAAGGGTTGTTTGGTCCGAGGAGTGAAGTTCTAGTTGTGACACGGAGATCCCTGGCGGACAAGGCTCTGGGCAAAGCTTGGTAGAGCTTGGCCCTGGGGGGCGGCCCGCTCCTGCGACCATCATGACCACCAACAAAGACAAGATGGAGCCAGCGTCGCAGATTCAGACCAGCCTATCCCCAAATGCCATATCATCTGCCGTGGAAGGAGCAAAAATGCCATGGCGCGCTCCCAAACAAAGCATCGAGCCCCGTCTCGCCGGAGCGCATTGCGTCATATCCTTCTTCGTGCTCCGGTTTCTTGCTTTCTTGCTTTCGTTGTCCCCTTCCCATAGGACCACCCTCCAGAACCAAGGAATCCCTCGTCCATCCACGAAAAAAATATAAGCCTGCTTGGTCGCCGGTCCTGCTAAGACAGGCCACGAGCTCCTGCGTTTGACAGCTTCCGGTTCCACTGCGAGCCAGCGTCTGTTTGCATCCCTTGCCCGGTGCGCTTGACTCGTCGTCGTCAGCACTGCCGCACGGTATTTTTTCTTCGACAGCAGGTCACCTCACTCTGCCTATCCCTCTCACCACCAGCATCCACCATTATGGGTCTCTTCACGCGCCGCGAACCGGCTGCAGACAATGCCACCACCAGCACCGCTCCCAGCACTGCTCCCGTCGTCGGCAATGGCCACCACCACCGCACCAATGGCAAGCACCACGGTCCGGTATACAACGAAGCTTTGAACAAGAGGCCGCCTTTTGGCCAATGGCTGAAAGTCACATGGTAAGGAGAAGACGTCGACTCAACGCGGAGCAGTTCGAATGCTCCCCGTATTCATGTTCCGGGGCATTTGAAGGCTCCCCGTGTGCACTTGACAAGTCTTGGGATTGAAGTCCCTTTCATTGCGCACCATGATACTGACCCGCACGCGTAGGCCAGATATTCTTACCATGGTCTGCATGGGCGTGATTGGCCTCGGCGTCTACCAGGCGGACCCGGCCCCCTCGCGATCTTTCCCCGTCACCTTTTCCGACGGCGAGGTCGTCTACCCCGAGTTCGCCTACCCAATGAGAAACGAGGTATGCCCGAATGCTCCCCGCTTTTGGAAGTGGAATTTATGGTACCCGGAGACTGACTACAAGACAGATCATTCCCATCTGGGCTGCCGCTTTGATTGCCGCCTTGGTGCCCATTGCCGTCTTCTTCATTGTGCAGATTCGCGTTCGCAGCTTCTGGGACATGAATAACGCCGTTATTGGCTTGCTCTACTCGCTGATTGTTGCGGCTGGTAAGACTCGCCCGGCTACCCTTTTTTTTTTTTTTTTTTCCCCTACCCGTCTTGGGAACTGTATCAACTGACCTGCATCCTTTTGCAGTTTTCCAAGTCTTTATCAAGTGGCTTATTGGAGGTCTGCGTCCGCACTTCGTAAGTCCCCCTCTCCGATTTCTCTGCCCCTGGCTCCATGAAAACCACCCACCCCCTTTTTGGATTTTCGTCCTCTTTCTTTTTGTTTTCTGCCTGACTCATCTATCCATCTCTCCATGGGAACATGTCGCTAATGATATCTCACAGTTGGCCGCTTGCAAGCCAGACCTTTCTCTCCAAACCGGCACCGGCTATGGAGGCATCATGTACGACCGCACCGTCTGCACCGGCGAGGCCTCCGACATCAACGACTCGCTCGAATCCATGCCTTCCGGCCACTCCACCGCAGCCTTCGCTGGCTTAGTATACCTGTCGCTCTACCTCAACGCCAAACTTAAGGTTTTCTCCAACTACCACCCCGCCATGTGGAAACTCATTGCTACCATGGCACCACTATTGGGCGCCGTGCTCATCGCTGGCGCCTTGACCATAGACGAGTTTCATAACTACTACGATGTCATGGCCGGCGCTACGATCGGAACCCTCATGGCATTCTGCTCGTACCGCATGGTGTACGCCTCGGTATGGGACTTCCGCTTCAACCACATCCCGCTCAGCCGCTTCGCACCCTTCACATATGGCGCAGGCGGTGAAGCCATGCAGCTCTTCGCCGGCTTCCACGACGCGGTCTGGACGCGGCAGGTAGGCTGGGGCGGACCGGAGGCGTTCGAGGCGTTTGGCGGTGCGCCGTTTGACGCGAGCGGTGCCGGCGGGATGGGAAGCGGCGCGGCTGCGGGCACGGCGACGGGCTACGGCAATGGACATGGTGTTGGCGGCTCCAAGTCTGCTGCTGGCCATGGCATTGATCGCAGGCCGGTTGGCGGGAGGAAGAGCCATGATGTGGCGGCCGCGCCCGAGAATATGGTTTGAGGGGAAGATGAAAAGACGGGTAGCTAATATTTCCACCCCGCGACACGAAGACACGAGCACGGATGCTGGAAAGGGGGATGCGAGAAAAAGACGATCAAAAGACGTAGTAGCAGCTGGCCGTGCGTGGTCGGGCGACCTCTGACGCGCCCGGCCTCTCTACCTTCACTGTGGACGAACGAGCAAACGAACGGAACGGGACGACGATGGATGGGAGTGGGATAACGACTTGATACCTCATTACTTGCCTTCTTGCCTAAACCCCCTTCTTTCTTCTACTGTAGGATACGAATTCTTAATATCACTTCGAGTCTTCAAGGGCTTCACATTGCAGACGTCCATTGGAAACCAAGTGCGCCCCCTTGAACGTTCTCATCATCTCATGATTTTGGAAAATCTCACTGCGAATATCGAGAGTTCCTGATTGACATGATGAGCTGTTGGCGCTGCAACATGAGAGGGAAGGTCAGGGGACGATACGGAAGGCGCGCCTCACTCACGCAACTGCCACCCAGCAAGTCAAGCAAATTAAGCCTGTGTGCCTCTCTCTACATTCTCTCCTCATCATCATCACAACTCGCCTCCACATTCCCCATCGATGCCCATCCCAGCTCTCAGCTCCCATGTCCTTCCCGGCGATCGTGCAGGGGGGTCCCGACTTCTGAAACGAACATCATCGGAGCGCGAACACATTCGCGGCGGCGTCATTCTTTTCAATCTGCAAACAAAACACTTTGTGCCGACACTCCCATGAGAGGCTCTGTTTAATAGACCCTGGAAAACTCGGAAGTAGATGAGCAAAAAGACCGCAACTACATTTTTCAGTCAATCTCCATCTTAGTATCCCACCGCGCCTTACAAAAACCACCACTCCAAGCGATTCAAAAGAAGCAAAAGCGACGAGGGCGGAGCAAGAAAATCGAGAAAAAAAAGTGTCTCGACCGCCCGCTGTCAGAAGGCGAGGCCCGCGCAATCTCACTCGCGCGGTCTACCTGTCTCTTATGTATATATATGGCTGACCAAAAAAAAAAAAAAAAATGAGCCAGGACCACGACTTGAAACCACCGTTTTTGGACCATAAGACACAGCAGCCAGCTAGCTGGCTACCCATCGCAACGCAACGCAACGCATAGAAGAGTGTGGCCGATGATGGCCTGCCTTCCAACAACCCACACAGTCAAGGGTCCCAGCTCGCTGAAGTAGGGCTGGCAACGATAAAACATAGATTGACAGCGAAACAGACGTCCATTCACCATCTCCTGGCCCCGGATTTTGAAAGCCTGAAGCTAGCTCACCAGTACTTGGGACACTGAAGCGAGTGAGTGCCACCCAGGAAAGGAAGGCATGTAGGTACCCAAGCCGAGACACCAGGGAGAAAGAGGTGCTGCCGTCCGCACTTCTGAAAGCGTTGACATTCATTCCAACCACTCGCGAAAATAAAATGTCTTGATCAAGTACGTACGTACCCAATCAACATGATAGGCGTGCATGCAGACGTGCGTGTATATCAATCACAATGAAGAGCAACAAAACAAGGCAAGGCAAGCCAAGCTCGCTGCTGCGTGGACGATGAGATGCGGCGAGGGAGCAGTGCCTCTGGTGGCGACGAAACGTTTGATCTAGATGTTTGAATTTTATGCCTCATAAAAGGACATCGTACTTTCTCTGGGGTGGCATCCAATTGACTGCGTAGTTTCTACTTTCTTGTAGTAGCAATTACCATGATGTATTTGGCGACCCACTCGCTATGCAGATTCAGGCAAGTATGGAGTTCATGATGACATTCCTTCTCTGTCTACCATGCTATGAAGCCCAGCTAGCTCGCTTGCTCTCTCCCTTCGACCGCCTGTGTGCCCCAGATCAGCTGGTCGCGTACTCCCTTGTAGTCACCACGTCGTCCGTCCATCCATCAATACCGAGAGCTAGTGAAGAAATGATAAAGGAAAGAAATTCATTGGTGCCCGCTTGTCATTCATCGACATCATGTCGCTCATGTCCGTCCGCCACCTTTTCTTTTTTGTCATCTCTCCATCACCCATGCCATCTACTCATCTCACCCATCCAGCCCGTCCGCCTACAGCAGACTCTTGCACGTGACGCCACCCTCCCACGTATCGCCAGCCTCCAGCTTGGTCCAGTCGGCCACGGCGCCCGCCTCGACGCAAATCATCTGCTTGTAGGCGTCGTCGGGCGAAAAGTCGCCCATGGCGGCCGCCTTCTCCTTCCACGGGTTCCACACGACCGTGTCGGGCAGGTTGTCGCGAATCACGTCGAAGCGAGGCTTGTCGTCGACAATGACGGTGGTGGTTGATTGTGGGATCGCCTTGTAGACGCGGTCCGTCTCGCCGGTGATAGCAAGCTTCGAGTTGGATTCGGTGGCTGTCGAGGCGTTGAGGACTTTGTCTGTGTATGTGACGCCGAGGAGGCCGGTGAGGTGCGTCTTGCTAATGTCCTGTTGGAGAGGGGAAAATCAGCCAACATAGCTCAAAAGTACCAAAAGCAAATTTGGCTTACCTTGATAGCCAGGTACGTGTGGAACAGCACCTGGAAATCCCACGCCTTGTCGCCGACATTGCGCACGTTGACAGCCGTCTGCAAGCTGTTGGGGCCGAGGGTCACGCTGTAGACGACGCCAAAGTCGTAGGGCCAGGCAGCGCGCGCCTCAGGCGACAGGTTCGATGACGAGAGGCCAAAGTCGAGCTTGACGCTCGAGTCGGCCGTGGTGCCCGTCGTCGACGCCTCGGGCTCGGCGCTCGCCTCCGACGTCGACTTGCCCAAGTATTCCCAGCGAGAGTTGCGTGCGAAGCCGTGCTGCGGCAGCGATGACGTTGCGTGGTTGGATGGCGGGGGACCGAAGACCTGTTGTCGTTTGCTGTGTTAGCCGGCTTGTTGACGCTTCTGAAGCTCCCATGCTCAAATCCCCGTGTGAAGCAATAGCAGCAGCTGCAATTGAGCCGTCACGCCATAGCAATTGGAGGCAAAGATGGCAGAACAGAGGGAGGATGACGCACCGGAAACACGACCGGAATGCCTCCGCGGACAGGCTTGGAGCCGTCGAGAGCCGCCTTCTCGCTCACCCACAGGTTGTCGGTGCCGTCTGCATTCTTCCAGCTTACGACGGTGGCGCCGTAGAGCAGCACCGTCAAGCTCTCGCCGCTGGGCAGGCGTGCGGTTATGCGCGAGTTGTCGTCGCTAATGTCGACGGTGGGCTGGGGGCCAGCGGATTTGGCGGCGGCGGCCGTGTTGGGGAGCGAAGATGGCTTGTGAGGGCGTTCGACCATGATTGCGTTTGTTTTATGGTTGTTGTTGTGTTGTGTTGTTGTGTGGTGAGGTGGGGTGGAGAGTGAGGCGTGACGTTGGTGGGGTGGTTGGAGAGAGGTGCAGTTTGGACGAGGCGGGGTTGGTAGTTTTTAAGGAAAGAACAGACGAATTGAACGACGCGGCGCTCCTGCTGCTTGTGAAGCTGCTGTGGAAGAGGCCGACAGCGGAGATCCACGGCTACCTGAAGTCGAGTCTGAGCTCCAGTCCAGCCCAGCGCTTACACGATTCGAATGGCGATTAGTCGTTTGGTCCGGCAGAGGTCAGCGCCTTTGAAAGCAACTACATGTACCTATATGCCCGCTCGTTTCGCCCTCTTTGCCAGCGAATCAATCGACACCATGTGCGAGAGCGTCAAACAAAACATCAAACCGTTTCGGCGCCGTCACAGCTTCAATGATGTCATATGCCCGCCATGAAACAAACGCCCGTGATGCCATGCCATGCCATGCCGTTGAATAGAACTGAATGCTGTACTGACTTCTGTACGAACCAAACACCACCCTCGTAGCAATATACATTGTCATCAACATCCTGCCCATATGTTACCTCTCTACCTCATTGGTCCTGCGCCTCCCCTCGCCGCGCCGCTTCGTGTACCTCTCTCTGAAGCTCAAACATTACATCGCAACACTCGCGCTCCTCTTCCCTCCCCACGACCATGCTCTTGGCGTCTGCCAGCAGCTGTTTCAACCGCCCGAGTATGCTCCTGGGTTCCTTCTTGCGTCTGCCATCTGATGCCTGCGACGCCTGACTTGTCCGTGTTGCATCATGCTGTGGTTCGGCTCTGCTGCGGCCAGTCTCAGTTTCTGCCGTGTCACCGTCGCCCGTGTCTGCATTGTCGGCCTTTTGCTTGCTTGACCGTGTGCTGCGCGCTTCTGCAGCCGCTGTGCTGCCATGGTCGTCTGATTTTTCGAGCGGCTGCTGAGACGATCCGCTCGCTTCGCCGCTGTTCCTTCTCCGGCGTCCTCGGCCTCGAGTCGGTCCCGTGCCAGATGCGTCGGGCGTCTCTTGTGATGCCATTGTCGATTGTGACGCCTCGGAGCCATCTGAAGTCCGGTTCCTAGGCGGTCTTCCTCTGCGCTTCTTCGGCGCCGGTGTCTCGCGGACGACGTCAAGATCTATTGAAATGTCCCCATAGTTTGTCTCCTCATGATCAACCTCCTGATTTTCGTCAATCGTCTGCGATTCAGACAATCTAGACTTGCGCTTGCGGACCGCTGGAAGGGGTGGTTGCGCTACTTGACCAGACAGTCGGGGAGAGACACGTGAGTTTTGAGCTTGTACTCGTTCTTGATAGGCCTTCAAAACATTGAATGAAGGAGATTTCGAGCGACGACGTTGGACTGGCGATGGCGACCTCTCGGGGCGTTCTGGCACTGAACCCTGAGCCTGGGCTGAAGAATGTTTTCGAGAAACTTTTCTTGTAGGCGCATCATTATCGTGAACGATTGTGTCGTCGACTTGGCCTGTCTGGATATTGCTAGACGCAATGGAAAGCTGAGCGGATTCTTCATCGCCCTGACTTTGTGACAACTTGACACGTTTGGTTGAGCCCTCTTCGTTGATCGCCTGGTTCTTGCGCTTCCTTGCTCTTTTCCTTTGGCTCTTAGTTGTACTGGGCGGTTCTTCCGGACGCGGTTGGTCATTCGCAGCAGGCTCCACATTGTCAGGCGAGTTTCTTTTCTCGTCCAGATGAGCGAATGAATCCTCCACTACAGAGGCGTCGTGACTCTTTGCGGGATCAACGTGTTTGAGGGCTTGAGCTGGCGACTGGCTTCTCACACCAGCGGGAGTAGAATACACCTCATCAGCCTCGTGCTCCAACAATTCGTCCACGAGGATCTTGGATGGATTCGCACTCTCTGCTGCTTCAGCAGTGCCTTGAGGGAGATCATCAAACGAATCCGAGCGTTGAAGACCAGCTTCGGCTTCGTCATCAAAGTCCCTCGTTTCAAAATGCGTGTCCTCGGTGTTGGCCCTGAAACTCAAACGGGCTTGACTCTCGTCTGCAAGTTGTCTGGAAGCCTGTTCATCGTCTGTATCGCTTGGGATAAGAATTGGCGAGTCTTGAGACATTCCAGAAGGCGGATGACCTCTGGAATCACCATGAAAGCTTTCGACAAAGCTCTCCCTCACAAAGGTCGAGTCTGGGGGAAGATCGACGTACTCGGTCGTACGGGGCGGTGAGGAAGGAATCTCCGTCTCGAAAAATCGGTCCGCAGCCGAGGAGGTAATGTAGTTTTGGTCACGCAAAAGGTTGCGAGACTTGGGAGTCGGAGAGGAACCGCCAAATGAGTCGAGACCATCGGATTGCAGGTTCGCGATAGGTGTTGAGCGCAATTCGCCATCACCTTCGCCAGGTAGCAAATCGTTTTCCTGGCCCGCTGCTCTCGTGCGTTTAGGAAGGTTGTTTGGACTAGAGTTGATGTCCGAAAACATGACAGCGGTGCTGCCGTGCTGCCTATCCCGAACTTCTTTTTGATGCTCCGTAAGGAGTTGGGAGTCTATCGAGAAATCTTGCTGGGACGATTCGATGGGGGCATAGTTAATCTGGGAGTTTTGATGACGCAGCTTGGCAACCGGACTTGGCTTGGCTTTTTTGCTGGGTTTCCCACTGCTCGACGGATGAGGAGAAAGTGCTGTAGGAGCTGGAAGTCGTGAATTTTTACGACTCAAATGCGCGCTTTCTTGAGAGTCTTCAAAAGCCGGCGCTGGCCCAAGTTCCTGTTTGAATCAATACACGTATCTTCGGATATGGATCGGTATTCTCACCTCATCCGCTGGCCCACTTGGGAAACTGGGAAGCTCCAAATCGACGCCGAGATGAGGACGCAGCCTTCGCAAGGCTTTCTCAACTTGAGGTGGGTAGTCAAGGGTCGCTTCCTTGCCGAAAGTGTTGTTCCAGGTTTCGACGGTCCGGTTGACCACGCGTCTTTGCCTGCTGTTCAGACCACTGGCAATCAAGTCTTTCAGAGCTTTTAGCAGCACAGAGTCATGCCGCGACACTTGCATCAATACCATCATTACAACAGACCAGAAGCTTTCCACCTGAGGCGAGTCAGAACCAATTGTCGATTTTGGGTATGAGACTTACTGAGTGTTTGCCGGTCTTGGCATCCTCGCCGTCGCCTTCTAGTTTCTTGTCCTTATCCTCAACCCAAACAGCAATGCCTTCCTGGATTTTCCTCAGCATAATGGCAGTGTATGATGAAGGCCATCTCTTGAGAAGATCTGCAAGCGATGTGACAAAGTCAATGACGGATTGTGCGTCCAATGGGTTGAGGTTTTCGTAGGCGTATTTGAGTTGCAACACAATCATCTTGTACAGATGATCAGACGGGTCAAAGAGACCCGCTTTTGGCGGGCCAGCGCCGAGGACTTTCCTCGCACTGTCGAGGCTTCTTCGATCTTTCGGAGGACTCATGTCAGTCAGAGCCATAGTCGCGAAACCAATCATAGTCAATCGGTCGGTGCTTGGGTTGGCGCCAGCTGCTACAATCGCCTCAGCGAGGGGCTCGGTCACGGCGATGCTCGGAGCCCCATTTCCTGCTTCGTTGGTGACCTGAGTTACGATAGTCCCATAAAGCTGGGTTGCCGCTGCAAGGACCTCGGCTCCGCCGAATTGTAGCCCGCAAGTCAGGATTGCAAGGACCGAGCGATACTCATCCCCTAGCCTCGACGATGGAGTGGCAGATTTGGATTGCATTGAAGGGTCTTGCAAAGTGAAATCCGCAAGCTTTGTAATGTGCATCCAGATCTGCGTTGGTAGACTTTGACTTGCGGCAACTGCAGCTGATGCAGTCGTCTCCTGGACGCAGTTTTGGAGAAGCTCCAGCCTCGGCTTTCTCGAAACCCGTGCATTTGAGGCGAGAGTGATGAGATTTTTGGACAGACAGAGAGCTGAAGGTTGTTCGCTGGTGGCGAGTAGATTTAGGAGGAACAGCAACGGCGACTGTGTGCCTCCTTTGGCCTTTGATCTATTGGATGTCGTGGAGGCAGGTTCGAAATTCCCGGGAGACTTCTGGGTTAGTATGGGGTCCGCGAATTGCAATGGACCAAGTTTTTCCATAGCGCTCATGACTAGAAAGCTGAATCTCAAGGTCCATTCTTCTTCGTCGTCGTTTTGTAATCCCAGGGATTCGGGAAAATCGTTCCAGAGGCGGTGAAGAAAATTCAAAATGTGGGCGATTGCCATCTTGAACTCCATGGAGGTTGTAATCTCTTTGCTGCCAGCCTCCGCAACGGTAGACATCAGCGCAGACCACATGGTACAAACAGGTGGCTCGGCGGACGGCTGGTTTTCTGCAGAAGGAACGTCCCACGAAGCATTCGAAAGACATGGCTGCACCAACTGAAATATCACGGGCAGCCTCCGTCGGCTCCACTTGGAATCCAGCCCAGGTAAATGTCCTGGAGTGACGCGACCGATATCCAGTGCGAGATTCTCGTTCCATACTCCAGTGTTGTTGCTCTTAAACAGGTTTGCCAGAACCTGGCAAGCCCTATTCGCGCCGTTTTGACCTTTCTTTATCATTTTGTCCAGCAAGACCTGCCCGACGTATTCTTCCCAGTAGAGGTCGAGCTGCTCTTCTGAAGCTGTGGGAGGAAGGGAGTAGTAAAGCAAAGTGCAGTAGGATGAGAACGCTGTCGAGCGCTCATGGGTATTGTTGGCAGCTTTCCGGTCCAATTGAAGGGCAATACCTTGGCGAAGCAAATTCCTCATGATGGGCTGGGTGGACGTATCGGGTCTGATGGCGTATACGAAGCGATTCCACGCTGCGTTGGCGTTGACAACCACATCCCTGTTGCTCGAGTTGAGGCAACGCTGTATTATCATAAACCATTCCTGAAACAACTTCCAGTCGTGCAGATCTCTGTTCCGACCTCTCAAGGACAACGTGATGATTGCCCACACCTTCGGAACATCGGGCAGCGAGAGCTCATCGCTGAACATGTTTTGTATGCGTCGAATATAGTCCCTTCCAAGGGAGCTTCCATTTTCTGGTCCCTTGTCCAGCATTTCCATAAAAAGTCGCGAGACCTTTGCTTTGTTGCCGATCTTGATGGCTGCGCTGTTCCCGGTCTCGATAGCTTTCCTCCTCAGTTCTGCAATCTTTTTGGCTTCGCTGTTGCCGGAGTCCACTCCTTTCTTCCGTAACTCGGGGGGCGTGACGCGAACCATGCAATCTAGAACTTGTGGCAACCAATCATTCGCGCGGGAAACCATGACGTCGGGTGCTTGTACCAGCAGCTTTTGGTAAACAGTGAGTCTCGATGCCAACACAACTTTTCCAGGTGCGCGCTGTTCGATACTTTGCAAGGAGGAGACGATCGTATCTGCCCTTTCTGAGTCCACGATTTTGGAACTAAAGTTCTGCATCGCGAAAGCACCCAGAAAAGGGGCGACCATTCTCTTGGGCACCTTCTCGTCGCCAAAGACTTGGATTGCGCCCTTCACAAAGGCATGCTGGAGCTCGACAGGGATATGGCGGGCGACAAGATCCAGGTTCATCAACACGCAGAGAAGTTTCAATGCTTGTTGAGCCAGCGTCAAGAAAGATGTCTCCGTGGGAACGGTGGGTATTGCAATGTCGCGTTGTATGAAATGCGCCAGCAACCCCATCTTGTCGACAAGCGACTGCGTGTCGGGAGTAATGTCGTACTCATTGAGGGTGCTGAGCAAGGTGACGTATGAATCCTTGCGATGAGAATGCGAGGCACTTGCCAATTGTTTTACCAGACTGTCCAACATTTCGGCGAAGGTGTCGAATTTCGGGGCGCTTTGGCTTTGCGAGGGACTGCCCGAGCCTGCGTGTGGTGTGTGAGGCTTAAGAATTCCTTTGAGCGTCCTGTGGTCTTTTGGCTGCGGTAGCGGGCGGAGAGGTGAGGATAACGTTCCACGGCGCGACACAAGGTCATCCGGGCGATGGTAGTTGGTGAAGGGAGAAAAGTCGACTTTCTTGGGTTTGCCCGAGTTGGCGGCAGTCGAGTCCATGGACAAGGCAGGGTCTTTCAGCGGCGTTGAGGACGGTCCATTGTGGTGTGGCGTGGGCGCCGTCGCGTCTTCAACCTCCCAGCAGTCTGAAAGAAATTCGCAGGCTTCAGCGACGATTCGTTCTTCGGTTTCTCTCAGCGGCGTTGGGGGTCTGAGCTTTATGCCGCTGAACGGCGGCGCCATGGCAATGCCACGAAGGATGAACGAGCGATGGGCTACGGCATTGGATGGGGGAAGGGGCGGTCGAGATTTGGATAAGACTGGGGGGGTCGGAGCGGAGTGGCGTCAGCGAGGTGAAGATGGATATGGAGATGTGAGGTTCAGGTTGGAGCTGGAGCAATGAAGCTAAGCAGAGCACTTTACGCGCCGCCAAAAGTAGAGCGCGACTGGACGCGACGACGTGGAAGGCCGGCGACGCGTGCGGGCGGCACCCGGACGGCGGGTAGGGCACAGGCAGGGGTAAGGGTCCGCCCAACTGGAAGTAGCCTGAGGCCCACACGCACTTTGACAGCCACGCTCATATGATTTGTTTTTTTCTTTTCCATTGCTCGTTAAAAAGATCCAGACGACCGCTCTGCAGCCCAAGACTCGTACCCTCGTACCGAGCGCATGCTCCCGGGCTGCATCTTCTCCCACGTCATTTGATACCTCTCCATGTTAACATAACCATCACATGGCCCCCTCGCTGGCGACGATGGGATACAAAACAAAAATAAAAAGAGCAGCAAGCAGAGATGAGCAGCTGCGCCTGGCCATGCGGCGAGCCACATGAGCATCATGACCGTCTCCGTTGATCCAGGAACTTCAATGCGGGGGACCCACCGCTTAGCTCAAGCCCCGTCATTCAGCCCTCCACCGCATCTGGCTCCCGACTCTAAACACCCATCTTTCCCTATAACCCACCCTCCTCTCAACCTCTCCTTTCCCATGTCACAATGCCCTCTCCCTCCAACGGCGCATACGCGGCCATGATCTCCGGTCCCAGTCTGCCCGCCCATTCCGCTGCGTTCCCACCCCGACCCCGACTGACGTCGTTGCAGAAAAACGCGAGGAGGTCTCCTCTCTCATGCAAACCCTCCGCGACGACTTGGACAAAAACAACCTCCTCCCTCACCGTAAGTCTGCTCCCGCGATCCTGCACAACACTCTGACCGACTCCCGCTTGCTCCGCAGAACGCAATGCCGCCCTCGAACAAGTCAAAATCTATGGTCGCAACGTCCAGGACGCCGACCCCATATTCGCTCCTGAGGTACCCCGTTCGAAACCACCCCACCACCCGTCGCCGCTGAAACAAACAATGGAAATAGGGAATCGAAACACTTGCCCGCCATGGCTTTTCAAACTCGTCGCCCCAGACTTCTCGCGAAGCCCTGCGCTGCGTTGCCAACGCCCTGCTCCTGAAGCCCGCCACCCGCCAGGTCTTTGTCAACAAGGGTTTCGCGGAAAATGCTGCTGAGAAGCTCAAGGTTGGTCGTTCGCCTCAGCCTCAGCTGAAGCTGTTGGGCGTAACTGAGCCTGCACAGTGCGATAACGCCGACGACGAATTTCTGGCGTCGCGCATCCTCTTCCTGCTGACCTACGACACCAATCTCAACTTTGACGAGTTGATGAAGAACAATCAGCTCGGCGAGGCCATCATGCAGGTACGCCGTATATTCAACAAGGCCTCTTGGAAGGTCGCCTAACGCGTGTCGCAGAATGTCAGTCGTCACTCCAAGAGATACAAGGCGAGCAAAAAGGGCGGCCCGACGGCTCAAATGGAAGACATGGCCCTCTCCGAAACGCTCAAGTTGATCTTCAACCTCACCCACTACTACCCGGACTACAACGAGACCTTTTCCAAATGCGTTCCCGATCTACTCAAGATTCTACACCAAGCGCCCATTCCGAATCCCCCGCTCCAGGCCCCGGTCAACTACCTCATCAACGCTTTGCTCAACCTAGACTTGGAAGACAAAAAGTCAAAAAATTGGGGGAGCAGTCCCGTCTTTCCAAAGTTTGACCAAAAGTGCAATGTCGAGCGCCTGATCAACATCCTTGATCGATCAATCACCGCCTACCCCGAATCCGAGTTGGACCAGCTGGCCGCACCACTCGTTACCCTCCTCCGACGCATATACGAATTCGCCCCTGAAAGCGTCAAAAAGTACATGCAGTGGTTGCTATTACCAACGGAGGACGAACGGAGCAGGCCACTCGGAAGATCTGATACACTGTCATCTCGGCTGTTGAACCTCTCAACTGCAGCCATGTGTCCCAATTTGCGCGGGTCCATTTCGGCCATGCTCTTCGAGTTGTCTGACAAGGATGCTTCCACATTCGTCCACAATGTCGGTTATGGCTTCGCTTCTGGATTCCTCCTGAGCCACAACATCGCAATACCCGAGAATGCCATGGAAGCATTCAGCAACCAAGGTCAGGTTGACGAGGACGGTGAGCATGCAGCAGGCAAGACCAGTGCTGTCAACCCAATCACTGGCCAAAGATATGAAGATGAAGAGCCCAGCACAGAACCTAGTATGACTATGGAAGAAAAAGAGAGGGAAGCCGAGAGATTGTTTGTGCTGTTTGAGAGGTGCGTTCAATCGTCTTGCACGAAGACTTCTAGCTGACATGTTGTGACAGGCTCAAAGCAACCGGTGTTGTGGATATCAAAAATCCAGTCGAAGATGCCATCAGGTCAGGACGTATCCAAGAGCTCCCCGACGACGAGCCTCCCTCTCCAGACTAAGAGACGGCGTCCGGAACCACCGCAATTCTTCTTTCCCGATAACCCCGTTTGTCTAGAAGTTTTTAATGCGTGCATACACTGCATCGGTCGGAGTTCAATGGTCGCGACGTTGGCTTGGCATCATTCTTGTCCAAAGATACCACTCAGTTGGTTCAGATCCCGGCGTTGAGAAGTGTCCCCATCATTTCCACGCCTGTTGGAGTTTTCTTTCTTTCCTCCATTGTATTATTATCACCACTAGGCCATTCTAATCACATGCTTCACAGCGTACTCCTGTTCCTAGTGATGTGCGCACAGAATTCGGCGCCGAGGGCCCGCATCAGCGATGCTAAATGATCACGAGCAGATCGCATTTTCGCGTACACGCCAAATTCACAAGGCGTGCCACCGCGTCGCTTACAATTGGTCGCCGTCTACCCCGTGGGGTGCACAAGTGTGTGCATGGCTCAAGCCGAGGATGCTCTGTTTTCAGAAGCACGCATGCCAACAAAGACGTCATGCCCAACCTCGACGGTCTGGGATGACCCTTGATGTCAGTGGGAGTCTATCTACACCGGGTCGCCGATGAACGTCTGGCTCGAGGTGCCACTGAGACATGCTTCCGCAACAGCGCGGATGATGGGCAATTGTGACGCACTTGAATGCAACTTTGGAATAAAGATGCTGATAAGCAAATAGTCATTCCTATGGTTGCAAAACACAGATCAACACTTACAACTCCAGTAAACAGCGCTAGACGTCACCCCAACCAAACCCCGCTTGACAGCTCTCTAGGCGCGGGAGAGTCCGTCGACCACGCAAGCTTTCTTCCCCTCTCTCCCCTCTCCTCTCCACTCCAACCCCAGCAACCCGAACCCGGCTTGGCATACCATCCCGAGTATGGAAGTACGACCACGACTGCTGCATACTCGGTGCAGACCGATTGGGGATGCAGACGAAGAATGCATTCATTCGGAATACTGCCGATGGCAAGTTCCCGGTCATCTTTACTCGGACCCGGTACGAAAGAGCCAGGAAAGAAACAAGCTACCAGGCGACCGAGGACGGATGCCCATGTTTTTGCAAGTTTCCTTGTGATGGGCATCGCTCCACCGCGCGGCGCGAGCCGAAAGCTCCACGTCCGGGGCGGACGTGTTTACGATGGATGGACTCCGCCCTGCTTACTAGCCACGCTGCTGGTCGACTGAACCGTTTTGGTCACGATCAAGCGGGCGATGCCGATGAACACATCCGTTTCTGGAGACTGCCGTGCCGGAGCGTGGACGCGTGGGTGGAGTAGCCGTCTGTGATGATGTGTAATTGATGGTTGGATTGACGAAAGGGGCAAGGCACCTCAGCGGGCAAGAGCTAGGGATTTGAATGGGGTTTCTGCGTTAAATAATCGCCTTTCCCTTTGTGTGATTCGACTGGTGGCCTGTTTGTCTGTTCTGTCCCTCCGCGTGTTGTGGCTTCAGACTGCCTGTTCGCATACCTCGCTCCCTTCCCCTCTTCCGGTCGAACGACCTACTTCCTTCAGTTCGCTTGCACACGCCTTGTGCCGGACTACTTCGTCTCGACCTCGAACTCGACGCTGCCCTCGACGGTCAACCCCCAGCCAACAAACAAGCCAACGGGACACCTAACAATGCACCTCCACGCGCTCCTCCCCCTCCTCGCCCTCCCCCTCCCCATCATCTCCTCCCCCGCCGCCTCCCCCCCTCGCCTCATCGTGCGCCAAATCAAATGCGCGCCCATCCACATCATCGCGGCGCGCGAATCGCTCCAAGGCCCCGGCCCCGGCAGCATCGGGTCCCTGGCGCAGCTCATCCAAGACGCGAATCCGGGCACGACGCTCGAGTCCGTCGACTACCCGGCCACGCTGGACAACTACGACTCCAGCAGCCGCGAGGGCACCAAGAAGACGACGGAGAGCCTGACGAGCTATGCCAAGGCGTGTCCGTGTGCCCAGATTGTCATGCTGGGGTATAGTCAGGGCGCGCATGTGATTGGGGATACCCTGTGTGGCGGCGGCGAGTATTTGGGCATTCCGAAGTCCCCGCCTGTGGATAAGGCGGTTAGTGATAGAGGTGAGTTGAGATTTTTTTGTCGTTGTAAGATTCGAGATCTTTCCCGGTTCGGCTCGTTGGTGAAGAACGAGGAGGTCCCAGGAGGACAAACACTACTCCTCCCCCTCCCCCCTCAACACACCCAACAACTAACCCTCTCCCCCTAAAATTATAGTCTTCGCCATAGTATTCATGGGCGACCCGCGGCACGTCCCAGGTCAGCCCTTCGATCAAGGAACAGCCGACCAACCGGGCACGTTCCCCCGTCCGCCCGACATCTCGTGCGAACCTTTCCAGCGGCGCCTGGTCAGCTACTGCGACCGCAACGACACGTACTGCGCCAGCGGCCAGGACATTGTCACGCATTTGACGTACACGGATCGCTATAATCAGAAGGGGTTGGACTTTGTGAATAGTAAGTTGGTTAAGGTGGGGGGTGGGAAGCAGGGCGAGTTGTAGGAGAATGGGGGAGGGGGTCACAGAGGGAGAGGCAGGGGTTATGGGGGAGGGGGACGGTGGGGGTGTGTTGAGAGAGGAGGAGGAAGGGTGAAGGTAATCGTATCTTCCAGCCATCGTTTGTGCCGACGCCACGACGTGGGTCGAGGTTGTGTCACTCGTGGGTTGAACATGACGCTTCAGAGGAAGAGGCAAGTAGGAGCCTTGTTCATACTGTACATAGTCTCGTGGTGTACATAGCAAAATGCGGCCCTCGTGGGTCCTTTCGTTCTTTGAAGCGATCGATCAGTTGACGGCAGTAGTCGTTGCACATAAAACCACAACTGCTCCCGATACCTCTTGTGTCATGTCAGGACATCTACATGCTCCCAAGTCGTGCACTCCTCGACATGAAAATTCCCCACCCCCCAAAGCTTTCGCTTCCATTGTCTTCGCAACATTTATTCTGCCAGAAATCTCCGATCTCCACATTTCAAAGCCCGAAAATCCGGTCGACCAGCAATGGTATGGGTGTTGGCGCCGTGTCACCCTCGACGATGCATCGTGCGCTCGATCTTCAACACACACCGCCCAACGAACGTCGATATGCACGCTCTCCAACACATCACGCCATGTGTCCGGACTTTATGTCCGGAGCTAGTCGCGGAGCAGCAGCGCGTGCGAAGGAGGCAATCAGGTGAAGAGCCAGAAGCTCCATCCACATGACGGTTTGCTTGGGTGGGTCGTCACTCGTCTGGCTGCCTGCAGCGAGTGCGAAAAAGGAAACCTCTCTTTCTCGCCATCGACCACGCTGCCGACTGATCAGCCAAGCCGTGTCAGATGTGCGAATGGGTGGTTTTCGTCCCGCCGGTTGTTCATGCGGAGTCCATCTGCCGTCTTGTCGGTTTGTTTCAGACGGTTGGCTGACGAGCGAAGCAAGCGCATGGGGCGTGTGGCGTTACTGCAGCCCCATCTCGACGTTTTTATCCTGCTCCCGTCGCGAGTCCGCTTTGAGGACGCCGGAGATTGGTCGTTGTACGACGTACTGATTGGCTGCAGCAGCTATTGAGACAAGCCGTGCGGAACCTATGCCTCGAGAGCTCGTGCTGCTTTCTTCATATCGTGGCGAAGATGCGCAATGTTCGACGTGCGGAGGTGCCAAAGTACGGGTGTGGCACTTTGGACGGTGACGACAGCTCCGTCATTCAGCATCGATTGTTTCAGCCGCAACCATTGATGGTCCTCTCGAGACTTGCCCTCACCGCCGAAGAACAGTTGATTCTCTCCGCTCCGTCGTTGTACCATGCGACTGGTAGTATTTCGCCCGCCAAAAAGTCGCAAGTCGCAACACTGGCATGCAGTCAAGCACAACATGATGTAAAAGAAAAGTATCCTCCGGCACAGCGACTTGCTGGTCGTCCAACAATCGCGCGCCTCAGGCCATTGCTGACCAAATCTCGGAGGTAGCAACGTCTTTGGTTGGCAGCCACCGGCGCGCATTACTGGCCAATTCGAAAGGTCATCCTTGCTGCTCCTCGGGGTGTACATTGTTTGCGGCAATGGGACTGGAGGAGCTTGTCGACCTGTTGGAGACTGCATGTTCTGTGGTCAGTCACTGGTTGTGAGATGGCTTGCAATGCTCGAGGGGTGTTGGAGGCTGCCATGCGCGCAGCAAGTAATCGCGAGACCGGTCCAACTTCCTCTCCGCATGGCCGTCATTCGTCTGGGGGAAATGCATCTTGATGTATAAATGCCGTCCCCTGCAGACATTCGTCAAGACTTGGACTTTTTGTCCAGTCCCGACGTCAATTTGCCACAACATTGCTCGGTCCCTTGGAAGACTTTCAAGCATGCAAGAAACCTGTGCGACCCTGGTGGCTTCCATACTGCATCCTTTCGTCACCATGAGCTCGACGGCAAAGAGCTTCTCTCTGTTCTTCCTGGGGCCGTATCCAAATCCGAGAGACGTCATCCATTGCGATGTGGCCATCATCGGCGGAGGATCCAGCGGCACGTATGCGGCAGTGCGACTGCAGGACCACGGGAAAAACGTAGTCGTCATTGAGAGAAACTCGTTCCTTGGAGGACATGCCGACTCGTACACAGATCAGGAATCGGGCGAGAGAGTCAATCTCGGAGTCATGGAATTCGAAGACCAGCCACTGGTACACAAGTACTTTCAGCGTCTTGGAGTAGGACTGGAGCCCCTTACCACGGCAAACATCTATTCAGAATCCAAACCTCTGGACTTTGAAACTGGCAGAGCGGTGGCTGGATATCCTGGGTACACCACGGTGGCGATTTGCGCGGCCTTGAAGGAATATCTTGAGCAGGCGCAAAAGTACGCTTACCTGGAGGAGGGATTCGAGAGCCTGCCATACCCCGTGCCGCCTGATTTACTGCTCGACTTTGGTGAGTTTGTCAAAAAGTACTCGCTGGAGGCTGCCATGGTTGTCATCCAAAAATACACCGGAGGCATTGTAGACGTGCTGCACATGCCAACGCTGTACATGATCAAGCTTCTCAATGTCTCCGTTGTACAAGCCATCTTGGACAACACGTTTCTCCAAGCGGGCGCCAGCGGCGTGAGCAGCGTGGTCTACGACAATGCCCTCGCGCTTCTCGACGCGTCGCCCTCTGCAACCGTACTCCTTTCCTCGACAGCAAGCGGCATTCGACGTCGGCCCGTCAAGTCGAAAAGACCTGGTTCAGATGCTCCCCTAATGTCAATTTTCACGCAAACCCCGACTGGATCCAAGCTCATTCTTTGCCGCGCGCTGTTGGTCACCGTACCGCCGCTCATACCTCAATTGCCATTTCTGGAGCTGTCGTCGGAAGAGAAGTCGCTCTTTTCGAGATTTTCATATGATGCGTATTATACCGGCCTCGTACGGGACGCAAGCCTCTCGCGCAACACAAGCTGGTCAAACGTTGCCCAGGACTCACCCTACGCCATGCCAGCATCGCCGTGCGTGTATGGGCTCTTTTGGACAGGTGTAGGAGATCTCTGGGACGTCAAGGTCGGCGCAGACAAGGGAGTAGAGGAAGAAGAGGTCAGAGCGCTCATCATGGCAGCTGTGCAAACCATCAAGCGCAGCGAAGGAATGTTTGCGGACGACGATGGCCATGGTCAAGCGACTGAAATTGTAGCGCTCAAGTGCCACGCGCCGTTTCAGGTGACGGTGGCGGCGCAGGACGTGGAGGCCGGTTTCTATGCCAAGTTGACGGCGTTGCAGGGGAAGAGAGCCACGTGGTGGACCGGCGCAGCTTGGTCGCAGCAGGATAGCGCGGCCGTTTGGAAGTACACTGAAGAGCAAGTCTTGCCGGGCTTGCTGGAGCGTTTAAAGTGATGGGAGAGGGGATGGGTTGTTTATGGCTGAGGAGCAATCTTGACCGGCCAGCTTCCCTTTGCTCATCGTCTAGCTGGATAGGAAATGAGTACAGTTCCTTGAGAGAAGGACAAAGAATCTTGCCACGGCCGAGAGGACTTTATGCAAAACATGAAGAAAAGGGGAACAAAAAAAGGAGGAGACTCAGAAGGAAGCAGACTCCTCTGTGTGGTATCTGTAAGGGAGAAACCAAAGAGACGGCCGTGTGTCTTGTCAAAACAGAAATGAAGCCTCAGTTCAGGAAATTCAGGAGTTGGTGATCGAAATGAATGTGTCAGCGGAGACCAAAACGCGATCAAATGGGCTGTCTGACGAGATGATGACCACATCTGAAGCAGGTGTTTGTTTGTTGATGCGAGTTGCAGAGCGGGGAGTTCTTCCTGCTTCTGTCGAGATCCTTGTCGCCGCATCGACAGCCTCCCGCAGCGTCACCCTCCCACCATCAGCCACAGCCGCGCCGAGATGTGATGTTGCTCTTCTTCTGTTGGCCACCGCAGATGTGATTTCATACGCTTGCAATCCTCGTCACCTTCCACCATTCGTCATTCCCTTGAACACTGGCTGCTGTTGACTGCCCCTCATTCCATCCACCAGACTAGCGGCGGATATGTCTCTGGTACCGCGGCTGAATCGCGGTGAAATCGTCCTGTAAGTGGTTCCGCTGTTCTGAGGCCTGCGAGCTCGCGCACCTCACAATCGCCCTTGTTTCTCTACCCTTCAACCAAGGCTTGCAATCCTCTGCTAATTGCGCCACCAAAAGTCGCCATGGCTCTGCTGTCGTCGTCTACGATTCCCGCTCCCGGCAGCTCTCTCTCCGCGCGACGCCTTCGGACCTGGAATTCGCCAATTGCCCGTACTGTCAACGCCCGCTTCGCGATGGACCAACCACCGAGGCCGAGGACAACCATGAGGAACAAGAAGCGAGCTTCGTGAATCCCCAGTACTTTCGCATGCTACACCATAGCCAGCCGGGCTCACCAACATCTTCGGGACACGCGTCGCCCATCAGAGGCCCCGCCCCGAGAGCTTTGCGACAGCCCTCTGGCTCCTCCGAGCCTCCTCCCAGCGGCGAGTTCATTGGAAGCTCTCCAGCCCCTCCGCCAGCGTCTCACGGCATCTCCTCGAGCGCATTCAGTCAAAACTACTTCAAGACCTTTTTCGTGGAACAGGGCGTGCTGGGAAAAGGAGGCAAAGGAGTGGTGCTTTTGGTCAAGCATGTCCTCGATGGTGTATCCCTCGGACAGTATGCTTGCAAGCGCGTGCCTGTCGGAGATGACCACGAGTGGCTGGAGAAGGTCTTGATCGAAGTCCAGCTTCTCCAGAACCTTTCGCACCAGAACCTTGTGTCTTACCGGCACGTTTGGTTGGAAGAGGCCCAGCTCACGACCTTTTCTCCAAGCGTACCGTGCGCCTTCATACTGCAGCAGTATTGCAACGGTGGCGACTTGCACCACTACATATTGGGCGAACTCAAGAGACAAGAATCTTCGAATGCGTCGAGTGCACAGCTCAAGGAACGCATGCGACGAAGGTCAAAAGGACAAGCCGAGCCGCCGGTTGATCTCCAGGGTCCGCGCCGCATGCATTTTGACGAAATCTTCTCCTTCTTCAAAGACATTACTGCCGGCCTACATCACCTCCACGCGAACGGCTACATACACCGAGATCTCAAGCCTCAGAACTGCCTGCTCCATACCGAACGAGGAAAAACAAAAGTCCTTGTCAGCGACTTTGGTGAGGTGCAGATGGTCGACATGACGCGCAAATCCACGGGTGCTACAGGAACGCTCTCCTACTGTGCTCCGGAAGTTCTCATGCGAGAAACCCCTGACGGAAATTATGGAAATTTCACTACCAAGTCGGACATTTTCTCGCTGGGCATGATCGTCTATTTCATGTGCTTCGGTCGCCTCCCATATAAGAATGCGGATGATCTCCATGAAGAGAATGAAGACCTGGACGAGCTGAGGGCCGAAATTGCGACCTGGAGAGGCTTCAATGACACCACTCGATCGCGAAGTGACTTGCCAGAAATGCTTTACGCTTTTCTGAAGAAGCTCCTCTCTTTGAACCCCAAAGAACGACCGGCGACTGAGCGGATTCTGCAGGGAATTGGCGCAGAATCTGGAGAGACCAATGGCTTCCACTCCTCCCTGTTCAGCGACATGACCTCCCGGATTTCGCCAGCCGATTCCCCTTCGCCTGCACCAAGAAACCCGCGGCGAGCATCCACACACACCGGCATGGCGAGGACGTCCTCAAGACTGCATCATGCGACAGCTGAAGAGCACCGTTCCCCCAGCCCAACACCCTTGCGAAAGAAAATGTCTCGCACACCTACTCCTGAAGATTCGTCGACGGTTGTCTTGCGCACCCGCAAAGTTCAGCTACCTCCATCTCCGGTGCCTCAATCGACACCGCGCCTCATGCTTCCTCCTCCATCGAACATGTCGACTCGCATCCAATCCCTTTTGCATACTCCCGGCGTGCTTTGGACCCTGAAAATTTCCCTGTTTCTCATCAAAGTTCTTTCATTGACGCGTCCTTGCTCACCCTTCGCCCCGCAGACTCTGATTTTATACCCGCTGCTTGTTCTTGCAGCATTCGATCTCATGCTGATGGATGGAATGCCAGCCAATCGCTGGAGCACTGGAGGATTCCTGGAGAGCATCATGTTGCTCGCGATGCACTTTACGGTTACGGCTCTAGCCGCAAGGTGGAACAAGCTTTGTATGAGTAGCGCCGTCTGGCACGAGTTCGCCACGGCAGAGTAGCAAGGGTAAGTGAGGTGTGTTTCCCAGGACTGCGGAAACTTTTGCCTCGCAGACCCTATGGCAGTCTGATCGGGCATCACATTCGGTCAGCTTCCGATTCTTTGGGCGACCTGCCCGATTTAACCTTCGGATGCGGCCGACATCCAAGGAAACCTTCCATAGCACATCATAAATGTCATTTTGACGCGTAACCCACGGAGCGAAGAGCAACAACACCGAAGTGACGTGCGGGCTGTTGTCCATACGAGATTCAAAGTCCGTTATCAGAAAGTAAGAGCCTCGTGAGGCGTCATTGTTCGAGAAGGTCGCTTCGGATCGCAGCGGCCAGGGGGTAAGTGGGGGCGATGGTGATGTCCAGGAACCCCCCACAACCACACGTTCTGCTTCCCGCAAAAGACAAGGGTCAATGATGGAATTTACAGATGCAGCTGGAACCGCCAGCTGTCGTTGGTGACTTTTGCATAAAGCCGCGAATCAGTCAGGCTCTGGTTGGTCTGGGATAGTCCCTAGTCCACTTCGGGAAGCACGACATCTCTCGCCAAAATCTGGTTGATAAGGGAAGACGACAGCGGCACTTCCCAGCACTGCCGACCGTCGACCGAACGTCAACCCCGACTCTCCCGTCCCGTTCATCTCGCCTCCAGCCAAGATCGGCTTTCCCAGCACTCCAAGCCTCCTCCAGCCTTCGGCCGGCTCCCCCAATTCCATCCTCAGCCGCCGCGGGCGCTACTATCCGTTGACCCTAGCCTGACAGACTGTGGGGAGTCGTCGTCGTCTACCCTGCGTCTTGACATGCGGTGACTCGGTGCTTGCCTATCAGCGGCGGAGAGACGTGAGGTGGATCCTGCGGACAGACCGCGTCTTGGTCCTCCATTGCTGCCCATACCTAATCAGGCCAAACCAGCGCCGATATGGTTGGTTTCCTTATAAGCCTCGCGACCCTGCTGCCATACCAAATGACTTTGTGGGTCAGTTGGTCTTTCTTCCTTCAACCATCACAAGGCATTGTTCATGGTCTAGACAGCCTTCGTTGCTTGTCGTGGCCCGGTGTAGATATAAGCACCACTACACCTCGACACTTTCCCGGCTATTGGCAAGCTCGCATCATTCGCTCGACCGTCATGCGCTTCTCCGCCGTCTCTTCTGCAGCATGTCTGCTGTCGTCTTTCGTTTCCGGTTCTGCTGCCGTAGCCGAGTCCGCCCTCGTCCAGACGAGCACTGGCAGCAAGATTACACCAAAGGTCTTCATCATCAGCATGTTTGACCCGGAGGCAGAAGTCTGGTGGAATATTCCAGAGTTCAATCTTCTCGCCAAAAACGTCACGGTCCCCGGCTTCAGTCCACTATTTCCAGACGCTCATTGCACTGCTGACGGCAGCATTTGTCAATTGATCACTGGCGAGGCTGGTAAGTGGCGATTTTCTTGTCCTGCGAGCCGTCAATTTCTTTGAGTTCAGTCGCGTTCAGGCTTCAATGGCCAACCGGAGGAGGTTTCGTCGAGGCGGTGGTAGGGCCCCCTGTGCACCGACCTGCTGGGAAAAAAGTGCGGCTTAATCTCTTGGACGAGCTTCTTGCCGTTAAGGTTACAATGCGAAGCACTAGACCCCCAGGTCAAGCCGGCCAGGGTTACCGAAGCTGTGGTTTGCCTAAGCGCATCTGGCAGTAAAACACGCTACAACTGGCCTGTTACCGCAGACGAACATCGAATCGCGATTGCGCAACATTCTTGGACCTACAGCCGTTCCGCGTTCCTCCAGTCTTCGACGCTAACCAAGTTTCTTTCTGCAGAGATTAACGCCGCCGTCACTTTGACGTCCCTCATTCGCTCTGGTTTGTTCGACCTGCGAGAAACCTACTTCCTAATTGGAGGCATTGGTGGAATCAACCCAGAGCTTGGCACCACTGGATCCGTCACCTTTGCTCGGTACGCGATCCAAGTTGCCCTGCAATACGAATTCGACGCTCGCGAAAAGCCCGAAAACTTCAGCACTGGATACTTTCCTCAGGACGCCCAAGCTCCTAACCAGTATCCGGGATCCATCTACGGAACAGAGGTCTTCGAGGTCAACGATGCGCTGCGCCAGATCGCGATTGGCTTTGCGTCCAAAGCTTCTCTGAACGACAGCGCCACGGCCGCGACCTACCGCGCAAACTACGCCAAGTCTGCGCTTTACGCTGCTGGTGCGGCCAAGCCCGGCATCGTGGCGTGCGATGTTGCTACCTCGGATGTCTACTTCTCTGGAACTCTTTTGAGCGAGGCTTTTGGCAATTACACCAAGCTTGTCACCAATGGAACTGGCCAGTACTGCAACACGGCGCAAGAGGACAACGCCACACTTGAGGCCATGGTCCGCGGCGCTGCAAGTGGCCTTCTCGACTTTGCGCGCATCATCATCATGCGCACTGCATCCGACTTTGACCGTCCTCCCCCTGGTTCCACAGCGCTGTTCAACCTGGTCTACGCCGAGCAAGGCGGCTTTCAGCCTGCCGTCCAGAACATCTACCGCGCCGGTGTGAAGATTGTCGAGGGCATCATCGACGGCTGGGAAGCCACCTTTTCCAAGGGCATCAACGCCACCAACTACGTTGGCGACATTTTCGGCACCCTCGGAGGTACGCCAGACTTTGGTCCCGGCAGCAAGTTCAACAACGCCCCGGCCAAGGTGCAGAAGAGGGGCATGAGCCGCAGATGGGGTCCGTCGATGAAGATTGGCTCGTGATTGACGTGTCCACGATCTGCTGTACTTTGAGCGACAGGAGAAGGGAGTTGTTGGACTTACGGCCGCCCCATCATCAGCCTGGAGTCTGGCTTGGCGCGATTGTAGAGAATGGGCATTTTGTGTATGAGCATCTTGGATGGAAAATTCGAAGATAATGTATTACTGAAAGGAAGAATTGTACATACGGTGGAGATGTCCATCAAATTCAAATGAACATACCAAGCATTCGGGAGGATGTGGTAGTCTCGAAAGACACCTGGTTGAGGGTGCATTTGCTGAATTGGCTGAAAGATCGCCAATCGATACAGAATCGAATCATGACAAGGCGAATGGATTGAGGCCTAACAGAGTCGAGGACGGGAGGACAAACTGGGGCCGTGCGTGGTTGCTAGGCTGGTTGACTAAGCACCGAAAGCGTCATTGGTGTCTTGGCATGTTTACTGTTCTCCACAGGACCTTGCTTGTCAACAACCTCCACACACAACGACCTTTGCAACGCGACTCTTCCGCCCAACGCCCGGACATGGAATGAGCCTGTCATATCCCGACTTTCACGTCAAGAATCCCGTTTGCTCGCTGCTCCCGTAGCAAATTGCTACTTTGCATATCCTACCTACGCGTCGCGACCTAAGCGCCGCGCACCGAACGGGACGACGGTTATTGTCCTCTTGTGATCACTAATGGCCCCATCATCTACTGGAAGCAACGAATCGCGATCAAAGCTCATCCGCGACTTTGCTGAGAGCTTGAGAAGTTCTCGTAGCTCGCCTCTGCCCGTCCCGACGTCGCCAGCCCACGAATCGGGAAACAACACAAACACGCTCCCAAGCTACGGCGAAGACCTCGACCTTGGCATCGGAACCAGCTTCGACCCCGAGCTGGACAACGTACCCGAATCGACGCGCAACCAATTCGACGACTCGACAAATCCTCTTCCCAATATCCGCTCCAGCGCGGCTCGCTACAAGTACTGGCGACCTCCTCCCCCATCCCAGCGCATCGACACGTCCTTGGTTGAGCGAGAATTTCAGGACTTCTCCGACGAACACTCCGCTGACGAGAGCGAATCCATTGAGGCCGGACGAGCCAACAACAAGAGTCTCCACGGAACCCCTAGCAAGATTTCCGGCATGTCACCGAACGCTTTCAGTATTGGCAACGACAGCCTGTTCAACAATTCGGAGATTCGCAACAAGGGGAACTACAGTGCAAAGAAGACATACGAAGGTGTTGAGCGCGGCAATCTGCGCCGCGACGCTCAAATACGACGTGCCACGTCTCTTCCACAAAAGGACCTGCAGGGCCTTTCGAACCGCTCAGGACGGACATCGGAAAGGCCATCGCCGGTCAAGGCTTCTTCCAACGACAAGCGACGGAATACTCTGGCGCAGATGCACGCCAGGTTGGCTTCAGAAGAGGACAGCTCCATGATTGATGAGCGCCCCCCGACAGTCACGTTGACCGCAAAGAACACGCGCTTCGGCAACCCCCGGTCCCGCCAGACATCCGGCACCTTCATCGAGGAAAATGATAGCAACATGAGGACCCCTCAAAAGTCGACTTACTACACACCTCGTTCGGGTGCTCTTCCAGCCGCCGGCGGAACACAGCAGTCTTTCATGCTGCCTGATATCCCGAATCTGACTGAACTGGTTTCCGGCACATACCAAGATGGCACTCCCGTGTTTTCACGTAGCGCAAAGGCCCGGTCACGTTTTTCTTCTGCTCCCATCCCGAGTCGCTTGAGAAATGAACATACTTCCAAGCACATTCCCATTGAAAGCGTCCCGATGCCAGCCGATGAAAAGGCCCTCTTCACGTCTCTACAGCTCCTTAAGGACAAGGTCACTCAGATGGAACAAGACAAAGCAGAGACCGAGAAGAAGTTTGAAGATTACGAGACTCAGGTAGCTCAGCTCAAGGCCGAGCTCAATGCGCAGGCTGAGTTTAGGCGCTCGGACAGCGCATTGGGTTCAACAGATGGCGAGGGTAACAAGAAGGACAACTGGAGGGTTGAGAGGACAAGTAAGTTTGGACGAAAATAGTGTGGATTTTTCTTCTAACGTCGTGAGCAGGACTTGAAGCCCAAGTCAATTCTCTGCGTAGCCGCCTCGAGCGTGCCGAACGCAAGATGTCCGTCTCCGACATTTCCTCCAAGCGGGTGACTGAGGAGCGCGACAATGCCGTCACCCAATTAGGCGTTGCCTTCCTCAATGTCGAAGAACTCAAGGGAGAAAGGGATGCTCTTCTCTCAGAAAATGATGTACTCCGCAACGAGGTTGATGCTTTGAGGCTTGAAAATGACGAGTTGCGTGCTCGACTGGCTCAGTACGAACAACAGAGCCAACAATTCCAAAAAGCGGCCGACAGGGCGCTGCGTACGGACACCACGGCTACACGGGCCGAACTGGAAAAGACCAAGGCACGCCGAGCTGAGGAGAAGAAGCTCAAGGAAGACAATGAGAACCTAAAGGCGCAGGTCGCCCACGCAAAATCGCTGCGTGAAGAGGAAGCCCGCCGCAGGAACCGCAAAGAGGCTGAGCTCCGCAGCCGCATTGATAGCCGCGAAGACACCATCCAAAAGCTCCAAGGCATGACAACCCAGGAGATGAACTCTTACCTTCGCGACGAGAACGAAAGACTTCGCGTGCAAATGGCAGAACTTGAGGCGGAGCGCGAGGAGGATGAACACTCGTGGGCTCGCAAGGAGGCTCGTCTGAACAAAAAGATTGAGAAGAGCCGGGAGGCGACGAGGGATGCGCAGGACATCACCAAGGAGCTACTGAGCGTGAGGAGGTCTTCACGCAGCCGTCGTGAAAAGATGGACAACAAGCTCGACGAGGCCATCCGGCGTGCTTCTCTCCCAGCCAAGGCAGAGCGTGTCAGGTCCAAGTCTGGCCGTCGTTCGCTACCAGTCTACGTCGACTCCGAGAGCGAGGCAGACTCGACCACCGACCTCGATGCTTTTAGCCATTTGCACAGGGACGCCCCGTTGATGTCTGGTGCTGTGCCTGGCTTGGACAGCAGGAGACCGCAACACACTGGCGACACGACGGAGCTCAGCTTCATGGCCCGTGATGAGGTCGCTCGTCTCAGAAAGGCTTTGGAAGAGGAGAGAGCCGCTGCTCGCAAGCAGTCCAGGGCTCCGTCCCAGACTCGCCAGGGCCACGATGAGACTGTCCGCTCCCAGACTTTTCCCCGCAAGTCTTCGATGAAGGACCTCACCACTGCCTCTCGTGCCATGGACCTGACAGAGTCCAACACGGGTCGCATTGTCAGCACCGCTCCGGTTGAGAACAAGTCTGCTCCTGCGAGTCCCACCAAGCAGGATACGCAGCGGTCTATCCTCAGCAACAGTGGCCGTCGCCGCCCTCGCAGTGCTTCGAACGACCTGACTTCGGCCTTCCTTCTTCCCGACATCACCATTCACGCCCAAAACATACCGCAGCCCCCACCACACCGCAAGGCCGACTGCACCGTCTGCCACAAGTCCGCCTGCAGCGAGCACCAGGCTGCCGCCACAGAGCCCTCGCCAACCATCCCAACACCAGTAGCCGTCTCGGAGCGCGTCTCCGCGGACGACATTGATGCCACACTCCGCCCCACGCAGCCAGCCCCTCTTGCTCTCGCCACAGTCATCAAGGAGCTGCAGGACGAGCTGATGCACCTCAACCTCCAAAAGGCCGCCCTGGACGCCGTCTTGCGCGCTCACGACGCCAGCATGGCAAAGCGCAAGCGCAAGGCTGTCGAGGCCAAAATTGCAAAGCTGCTCAAGGCCATCAGCATCAAGAGCGACCAGATTTACGCCCTGTACGACGTTGTCGAGAGCCAGCCGTACGAACGCCAGGACCAGGGAGAGGACGAGAAAGAGGTCGAGGAGACGCTCCTCAGCGTCGGTATTGACCCCGAGGAGATGCGCGAGAGGACGCGGGCAAAGGCCCGGGGCTCAAAGGCCAAGCGCGTCGTCATTGAGAGTGTAGGCGAGAGGAGTGAGGATGGCGATGGCCTGAGTGGGCTCGAAGACGAGAGCGAGCTCCCGTGGGAGGGCATCAGCGAGACGGACTTGGCGGTGTAGACCGTCCTTGGGACGTCTGGTGTTGTCTGACTCGTTTGGTTGGGTTTTGGCGCTGACGGGTTGTCGTCTTGTCTTGTTTGTCCCCCCTTTCCCTTGCTCTCTCTTCTTCTCCTCTCCCCCTTTTATTTTTGCGGGCGCGACTGGATCGGCTGGGATGAACCTGAAACCTATTGGCATGGGCGTTGCTCGCTCGCAATGATTTGGATGCGAGCGCTTGCTTGGCTGGAAAGGAGGGGGTTCAATGGTGTCGGGGTCTGGTCTCTTGTTTCCATCTTGTCCCTTTTTTCTTTCCTCTCTGGGGATACAACAAATGCAGCCCTTGGTCAATCAAGCGATCGGTGACAGGGCGAATCAGGCATGGCGGAATTTCTATCTTGATGACTATCATATTACTTCCAACCGTCTTTGCTGTGTGGGCGTTGAGCGAGCTGTGACGTGTTTTGATTGCTGCCTGTTGCCTCCATTGCGGGCACAGTCATTTGCGCCAAAAGTTCACCTCAGCGCTTTGACGGCTCCCAGGGAACCCGCACTCACTCTGTCCATCTCATAGAGTAAAGACGTCGCAGATCCGTCAATCAGCCACCCGGTGGAGCGCAGCTAGGTAGGTCGGCACGCTGTGCTTGCTTCCTGTGTATACAAGACGGGTAGCGGCGCTCGTTGCAAATGCTGCTACAAGCACCACTTGACGGGGCAACGAGCACACGACGTCGACCAGCTGGCTGGTTGGTAGGAGGGGCAAGGACAGCTGCATCATTTACTGTGCATAGACAGGGTAGGCAGGTGGGGTGGGGCAGGGGGAGGCGCGGTGCGGATTTGCGGTGCAGATACATGTCGTACTACCTTGCGGGTGGTGTTGATTGCGGGTTGATTGTTTGAGAGGGTGCCGTGACCGGTATCTACATGGACCAATTAGGACTAGAAGACAGGGTGAGTGGTGGGAAGAGAAAGAGTCAGGGTCTTTTCAGACAGGGTCTTGCGTCTATTGCGGTCAGAGATCCCAGACAACGACGCTGCAGATATATCGGATATGAGTGGATCAAGAGCTGCAAACATAGTAAATTTTGTTCCACCTTTTTCACGACAAGATCGACCAGCTGCGTTTGTGTCGGACATTAAAAAAGCTCCTCGTCTTCTGGAGCATGTTTGGGAGACGATATGTCGTATTCGCAAAGTGCTTTTTCCATGTGCCACCTCAAAAGACATTTTGCCCACTTTTCATCTATGGGCTCAATCATAGTCCTGTAGATGTCTGCTCCCCATCCCACCGCATTCCAGGGTCCAGTAGGTGTGGGACGTGCTAATGGGTGCCTGCATAAGTGGAAAGGGCCACCAGCAGCCTTGTACGACTGCACCTGCGACTTTTGTTGCTACCCTCAACAGATCGGGCATAATCTGCAGCGCAGCTTCCTATCGCGTCTTGGTGATGGCCGTTAAACGCAACCGCGTGGGAGCCCTCCTGCCGGCGTCGAACGACACTTTTCTTCATCCCTTGACCCCCTCCCATGTTTCACGACTCTCCCCTCTGTCTCGTTGACATCTCCCCACAACCATGGACCACAACTACACGAGTACTCCCTCGCACAGGGTGGCGGATACCTCTCAGTACTCTACTCCAGGTATTTAACATCTCAGATCATTTGACTTCATGAGGGCTGACTGCTCTCGCGTGCTTCAGAAAGAGATGATAGCAATGCCAGGGCCGAGTTTGCGCGCGAGAGCATCTGCAAACTCAAGCAACTCGGCGTGTTTGATCTGGATGGCAAGATGCCCGTCGAGCTCATCCAAGCCATCTACAACGAAGGATGGATGATTGGTGAGCAATGGGCACAGAAGCATGGCACCAGCAGCCAACTCTCGTCGAATCGCGACGGCTATCGCGATGGGTACCGCGAGGGCTTCAAGGACGGACATGACCAAGCGGTCGAAGCTGCCTCGCGCCGCGCTCATGGCGCTTTCGACATGCCCGCGATTGCCTCTGTCGAATCTTGTGGCTCCTCAGACCATGCCTCTCTTTCCGGTCTCAAAATCTCTCACGTTCCCTCTGCTCCTCTTCTTCGTGAAGCTCCCGAGATCAGGCCTGCGCCGGATGCAAGTCCAAAATCCAGCCACACCGGAAGTCCTCGTAGCCCGCAGACTCCCCCGCAGCCCATCCGCTTCGTTATTCCAAAGTCAACCGAGAGCAACAAGAATGCTCCCCGTGCCAACAGACCGCTTCATTCGTTGAAGTCTGGTCAGACTCAAGATCCTCCCGCTCCTCAGGATGTTCCGCATTCGGCAAGAGCGATGGAATCTGGACCACACAACCAAAAGACCGAGAAACAAGCAGCATCTTCGCCTGACCTGCGCCACACGAAGGTCAAAGTCGAGGATCGACAAAGCACCGGCAGTCCTGCTAGTGATGTCAAAGAGTCAGTCCCGGACAAGTCGGCCAGAGTGAAGGCGTCGCCGTCTCTCCCTGAGCGCCGCGCGAAGGACTCGCCAATGAACACTCGCTCCGAACATACCCCCCCTCCTAAACCGACGAAGCGGGCAGACAGTCTCGTCGATACCGTTGAGAAGTCTGAGGACCGAAACCTGAAGAGGCCCAGGGAGGAATCCAAGCACGACGACGGCAAGGTCGAGCCCGAAAAGCGCAGGAGGATAACCACGTCGAGCAAAGGCAACTTCGTCTACTCATCAGAAGACAAGATGGAGGTCCGAGACCTCCTGCGATCGACATGTCCAGACTCTCTGTCGCGCAAGGCCTGCACGTTCGGCCGCGACGGCGACAACTGCTCATCATTCCACATTTGCGGCGCTTTTTCCCGCAAGCCCTACATCTGCCAATACCCCCATCACCACGGCAATTACCTGCACCTGATGCCGACGTGCGTCTCCATCTTTCACGGCCGCGAGTGCTACAGGGGCTATCAGTGCGATCATGGCCACGAAGAACCCGATATGAGGCTTAAGAAGGAACACCAGAGGGAGTCCTTCTACCTTCAGCGCGGACAGAAGGCGGACGCTGAGCGCAGACAGCAGGCAGAAGCTGAGTGCAGGGCCTCTGCCGAGCGTAAGAAGCTTGAGAAGACTGCCCCTTCGGCGCCGCGCAGGCATTCTGACGTTTACGGAAGGCGCTGAGGGGTGACTTGGGATTTCCCCATTCTTTCAAGACGGTCTGGCCTCTCTGTCGACTGGAGCTTTGAATACTCCTCGTCGTATCACGAAGCGTCTCCGACATGCTTGATTCTTGGTCTCATCTTGATCATGGGACGGCGAGATATGGGAAAACGATTGATAAGGGGATCTCGAGATGCTCTACGGCCATCATTTTCGTGGGTGGGCGTTGTATATGCGGACGGTCTGGTCTGTAGGCACCAAATGTGTGGGTAGACATGGCTGATGAGACTCGTCAGCCTCAGACCCAAGACATACATGGGAAGAAGGAAAAAGAACGATGGACATGTATGTAAAAGGAAAGGAGAAAACATGGGATGGAGAAAAGATGATGAGGTCATGAGATTCAATGAAGATACGGAAGACAGTAGGATAGCTTCACAGTAGGATAGCTTCATGGGAGATCTTGCTGCGGTACCTGCCTACTGAAAGGACTCTTGCATACCTGAAATCTTGCAAGCCAAATGAACGACGGCGTGGTGGATGCCGTCGCTCAAATGGCGTCTACATCGGTGAGAAACTATCGAATCCTGCTGCTGAGTGCTACGGCAGGCTGTTCGCTCTCTCTTTACGCTTGCGAGGAAGATGCGCAGTGATGGTGTGTTGGATATTTAAGAGGAGGCCGCCGCACTCTTTCGAATTGACGGCATGATGTGGAGGTGGATACAAGGTGCTGCCTGCATTCACGACACTCAGAAGGGTTGCAGTGTGTCCTGAAGTGGTGAGAATTTGAAGTTTCGTGGTCAAGGAAAGGTCACAGGAGTCTTCGCCAAAACCAAAATGTCCCCGTCTCGACTACTTTCAAGCTCCTCCCTCGCACTGTCGAACAACTTGAAAAGCCTCATCGAGAAATGGCCAATTCGTACGTGTACGCGACGCTTCAACATGAACAAAAGCTCGCCCCGTGAGAAAGAATCGGCTTCGTGATGATGTATCGGCGGGGGGCGAACTCTCGCCACTGCTGATCTGTATTTTATATGCGAAAGCGAAAAGATCATCAAGGAGCTAGTCCAACATGAGACCGGTAGATGCTGGAGACTGTGCATCGCTTCCTGGTCAGTCCGAATTGATGAATTTTCGGCGCACAGGGTGGCTCGATATTATCACCTACCTGAGGTAGAGAGCATGAGCTTGGGTAATTGAGCGGAGAGGTCGAGATTCTATGGATCTAGGCCTCTGCTACGCATTTGTAGCCTTCTGCCGCCGGCCGCTCTTTGGTTGAAGCACAGGATCTGGCTGGGGGCAGCAGCGGTCCCTGATGTGACAGCTGCTCTCCCTCCGCCTGTGCGTCTCCACGACATACATCCACCTCATTGACTCAACGTTTTACCTTTCTTCAACCCATCAGCTTGCTGCCACAGCAGCATCAGCCTCCCTCTCCACCTGCTCCACCCGCGCCAGCTCCCCCGTCACAACCTCAACAACGCGCGCCAGTCCCTCCATCTCCTCCTCGACGCTGCCACCCAACCCCGCACTCGCAAACGAGGTCGAGTTGCCGACGTACGTCGGGCGGCCGCTCTTCCGTGCCAGGATGCGCGCCAGGCGCGTCGCGAGGTCGAGCGTGGGGGTTTGCGCGTAGAGCGGCGTGCTTATGGGTGGTGAAGTTGCGGACGAGTTGGAGGGCGTGTGGGATGTCTAGAGGCTTGGTGTCAGATAACGCTGTTGCTCTGTGTTGTTTTCTTGGGAACTGTGTAAGGAGATTTACGTTCTGCGGCATGGCGTAGACGAAGCTTCCCATTGGCGCGGTGGCACCGGCGTCGTGCTCTGGCGAGGTGGTCGTGACGAAGAGAACCAGCGCCGTTGATTGGATGGTAAGGTGGATGTTGATGCGGGTATTGGACGTGCGAGGGAGCGGGAAGGAGAGCTGAACGGGCTTGATGGCTGCAAGCGCCGGCGGCAAAGATGTGCCATTGGGGACGGCTTCCGCTGCGGCAGACATGGTGTGCGGTGGTGGTTGTGTGAAGTTGCGGAGAAGACGAAGCTGGAGCTATGTGTTTGCCCGCAGTGATCGGCAGCAGGGTCTGGCAGCGGGATGACGCCAGTGCGCTACACGCCGCGTCGTCTTGTTGAAAACCCCAACACCACGCAATCTGTTGTATGCAAACACTTGGTCTTTCGTTTGCCACGGAGAAAGCTCCACGACATTGCAATATGTCTGCTTCATTTAGCTGATCATCCGCCAATACCTCCATCTCCTTGCAAGATCTCGTCAGCACCGCTTACGCTACCGTCACTCTTTCGCGCGTATTCGATTCGATCAACCTTTACAATGGCGTCCATGGAGTACGAGCACGAGCAGCCTATCAATGAAGCTACGGAACAATGGGATGGCTCCATTGACCCAGCCAATGACCCTGAAGAACAACGGGTCGTCTACGCGGCGCTGGATTCCTTTGAGTACGTCTTTGTCTGCTCTTCTTTCAGGCCTTGCTTTTCCCCATTTGGCAATTGATCACAATGCCTTGCTCCATTGTCATTGCTGCAGTAGCTGCTTGTCTACATCATCGAGCTAACGATTAGCAGAACCTACCGCCACATAGCCCACTACAACACGACGCACCTGCGCCGGCAATCCTTTTACGCGCTGCCTTCGTCGCACTGGACTCGTCTTGCCTCGCCGCCCTTCAACATTCTGTCGACTCTCGACGCCGTCGACGACGCAATCGACGCCAATGCCGATCTTTCCGAAGCCATATGCAGCCTTGCGATCCAAAACTTTGGCGGCGACCCCGAGGCCCTTAACA
Source organism: Phyllosticta capitalensis (assembly GCF_038381095.1). Classification (NCBI taxonomy): domain Eukaryota; kingdom Fungi; phylum Ascomycota; class Dothideomycetes; order Botryosphaeriales; family Phyllostictaceae; genus Phyllosticta; species Phyllosticta capitalensis. The sequence goes on along the minus strand of NW_027117444.1, from coordinate 202,917 downwards.
ACTCCGACTCTGGACAATCCAAGCCCTGGAGCGGCACGGCGACGGCCAACGACATGGACAAGGCGCGCAGCACGCTGCGGCAAATGTGGCGCGACTGGAGCGAGGAGGGAGCAGTCGAGCGCGACGCATGCTACGGCCCGGTGCTCGCACAACTAGAAGCCGAATATGGCTCGACGCCAGCCTCCTCACGGCAAGACATACGGGTACTGGTGCCAGGCGCCGGGCTGGGGCGGCTGGTTCTCGAAATCTGCCGGGCAGGCTTCACGGTCGAAGGCAACGAGATCTCGTACCACCAGCTGATGGCGTCGTCGTTTGTTCTCAACCACACGGAGCGCGCCGAGCAATTCGCCATCTACCCGTGGGCGCTGGGCTTCAGCAACCACGTCGTGCGCGCCGACCAGCTGGCCAGCGTGCGCGTGCCGGACGTCCACCCCGCGACGGCGCTGCGGGAGAGCAGCGAGGGCAAGGAGGTGCACGCCTTTGAGCGCATCAGCATGTCGGCGGCCGACTTTTGCGTCTTGTATCGGAACGAGGAGCAGCAGGGTTCGTTCGATGCGGTTGCGACGGTCTTTTTTGTGGATACGGCGCCGAACCTGATCAACTACATCGAGGCGATTCGCAACTGCCTGAAGCCCGGCGGCGTGTGGATCAACCTGGGTCCGCTCCTCTGGCATTTCGAAAACGACCCACCGGGAAGCAAGCGCGAGGCGAAGGAGCATCAGGGGGCCAACAACCAGGGGGGCCACTCGCACGACCACCAGGGGGCGCAACACCAGCACAGCCACTCGCACAGTCACAGCCACAGCCATTCAGCAGACCACCAAGGCATCGGCGAGAGCGGCTCGGTCGAGCTGACGGACGACGAGGTCATCGCGCTGGTGGAGCAGCTCGGCTTCAGCGTCGAGCGGCACGAGATGCGCGCCGTCGAGACGGGCTACATTTCCAACCCGCGCAGCATGCTGCGCAGCGTTTATCGGCCGTCGCTGTGGGTTGCGCGGAAGAAGTAGTAGAGCGGTGCTAGAGGGAGCGGCGGGGAAGAATGATGAACGGCGCGAGTGGTCGTGAGAGTAGTCACTGGGGATGAAGGGAAGGTGTAGCGAGTCTGGTGGTGGTTCGTTGTCGTCTGCGTGGACTTGGACTGGGTCGGGGACCGTCGATGGACCGCGGGAGCGTGGGACCCTCTGTCTCCTCTCAAAAAGAAAAGACTGGTAGCCATGACGATATGAAAGACGATTTAGCGAGGCGCGAGATGAATGCGTGGGTCAAAGGGATCGCTGGCTGTGGGATGGTTCAGGGCCGTTCTTGTCCCTGGCTGCTGGCTGCTGAAGAACGGGACTGAAAAAGAAAGGAAAGGGTCGGCGTGGGGGACCGGGGTAGAGAGGTGTTGTGTTGCCCCCCCTGGCTAACTTTAAATGCTTGTGGGAAAAAAGTAGAGTTGAAAAAACGAAAAGATGAAGACAAGTCTTCAGCCTCACTCCAGCACCATTGCAACGAGCTGAAATCCATGTACTGGTGTAGCTGTGTGTCAACGAGCTGATGATGATATTGAGTGAGAAAAAGAATATCACCGAAGAAATAATAATCCAAAAGAAGCTCAACGTCTCGCTACCACAGACGACTCTTCCTCCATTTCTTTTGGAACAAACAGACCCTTGGACCACACTCAACGCAACACCACCACCTCATTGGCCGGGCGACGATGGCATCTCAAAGCGGCGCAGAGACATGGCGGAAGGAAAAGTCTCCGTCCGTCTGTACGGACGTAGTAGTTGCCGTACCCTGCTTCCGCAAACTTTTCCCCTGCATGGGTACACATACATGCCGAGCGGCGGCGGTACAGCACGTCGTCCGGGCGTTTACGGACATGTGCATCCCTCTGTCCCAAAAAAAAAAAAAAAATAGAACTGTGAGTAAATGCCGGACGGGACGGGACGGGGGAAGGATTGCCAGGAGGACAGAAGGAGTTGTGAGTGGGTGCAGCAAGGAAGGGAAGTTTGATGGACCGCTTGCACACGTTAATCCGGCTCCCGGAACGGGATGTCTGGGAGTGACAGACGGCAGACAGACAGATGGATAGACAGGAGACAGACAGACAGACAGACAGCGGGAAGGATTCTGGTGGACCGAACAAAAAGTGTTGACGCGTCTCCGACGAGATGCCGCCGCCCTCACCACTCACTTAACCAGTGCCAATTGCATTTTTTTCCCCCCATCTTCTTCGAGAAAGAGAGATTACAGGAAGGTGGGACAAAACAGAAATCAAGAAGGACGGACTCCAAAGCGATGGAGCTTTCCAACGAGAACCGTCACTGATTGACATCGTAAGCCAAAATTTTCTGCCTGCAGCCAGAGACTACTGCTCTGCTGCTCTACTATGCTATTAATAGGCCGGCCTACCTACTAACCCATCCCACTGCCGAACCGTACAGTAGTTTCGCGGTAGCTGGACGCAAGACAGAATCGGCAATCGGCATTCATGTCCCGTCGTCTTCGCACGGCTCCTGCTCTACTAGATCTGACCGCCGGGAACAAGCAGAGCATGTCCGGCGCAGGCAGGTAGGGACGAGCGACAAAGGTGAAGCATGTGTCGTCATGCTGAGTAGACATGTATGTAGACTAGTATTTAAATAAGTATAGATGGCTAAGCATGTGCGAGAAGACAAGGGGGTTGCGGGCGCAGGCTTGCTTGCTTGCTTGCTTGCTTGCTCGTTCCGTGTCCTCCTTGCTCGTTGCCTTCATCATCCCCGTAAAAGAAGCCCTTGAGTGCTCGTGTCTTGTTGCGACAGCAATTGCGATGCTCGAGGCGCATTGTGCGACGAGAGGTGTAGAAAGTGGCAGGGTGATGGCGCGGAGGAACTCGAGCGCATGTGGCGCAAGGTAGTGAGGCAAGGAAGGAAGGCAAGGTCGTTGGAAGGAATTGCAACGTGTAGCGGTAACTATGTAGGGTGACGATAAGCAAGGCAGACGAGCGAGCAAGCGCCAACAGACAACGCGAAGGGGGAGTCTCAATCAAGCGAGAACGTCAGAGCAGCCGCTGAACAGCGCGAACACGCAGAGGATGACATGGACCAGACGAGTAGACGACAGACAGCAGTAAGGACTTTGCTAGTAACTAGCGACTCCAGAGAAAGCCTCCCATGCGATCAAGACCCTTGAACAGCGCAATGATGCAGAGCGAACGCAGCAGTAGGCAGGGGATGAATTGAACGACCGAACAATATGCATCGCGCAGCTTGTCGAAGGAGCAAGTGTGCTCAACTACACTACTGGAAACTACTAGCAGCAGTAGCAGCAGTAGTTTAGTCCCACTCCCACTCCTTCCGCGAAACCCGACCAACAAACATCCCTCTGCCTGCCACCTCCATTTCTCTTCCCATGCCCACGCCCCCATGCCTATGCCATGCCCCTCTAGTAGTAGTGCTGTAGCCGCGCGCCTGTCCGTGCTCGTGCCGTTTGTGCTAGGTATGATGCTGACGTCTGTGTGGCGTAGGTACGTATGGTAGTACCACCACCATGTGGTGACTGGCCTATTGCATGCCGCGCCCTGGGCCAGATGGATTTTTGCAAAAGTCAGAGATCAAGAAAAACGAAAAAAGACAAGGAAAATAAAACAACAACAAGGCTTGTGATACAACTGGACTGCGGTGCTGCAATATGCCGATATCCCTACCAAACTCACGAAAATGCAAAGAGGTCTCAAAAACAACGTTCGTCATCATGAAAAGAAAGCGGGTGTGCAAGAAAAAAGAACGCGTAAAACCGCGCAGAGGTATCCGTTGATTGGACGAGGTGGCACTTCTTTGGAGAGGTGTGAAAAAGGGAATTCATCATAGAAGGAGCAGCATTCGCCAAGCAAGTGGCGGGCTAGCTCTGTGCGCCGCGAATCCTCCAATGCCAACGAGGCAAAAAAGGGCCCGGCGCACGAGAAGATTGTATTCTAAAAATATGCAAGAGAAAGGAAAAAAAGGAAAAAGAAAGGCGGACACTCCACGCTTGTCAGCCCTATGATAGACTGTACTGGACGATGTTGGCGCAGAAGTTGTTGCGGTTATCCTTGTCAAGGACGACGCCGTTTCCTTCCACGGTGATCATGTTGACGGCAGCCTTGGTGCTGATGGTCGACAGGATGATGTTGGAGTTGGTGCCCTCGAGCGAGATCATGTTGGTCTGGCAGCTCTGAGTGGCGAGGCAGTCTTGGCTGTAGTTCTCGAAGAAGCTGTACAGGCCACCGCCGTAGACCATGACGTCGCTCGAGTCGACAATGCGCAGGCCCCAAGCCTTCTTGGCCAGCTCGTTGCCGGTGAATGAGGGGTCAGACCATGCCGACTGCGAGGTGAAGGGTGTGGTAGCGTCGGGGTTGGACTGGAAGTAGGGCGTCTCGGTCTGAATCAAGCCCATGAAGACGTTCGAGGCATTGACGAGCTGGTAGTTGTAGAGGACGCTGTGCTCGGCAGAGGTACCGTACAACCAAGCACCCTTGGTGGACTCGATGAGGACACCGCGGCCGTTGTAAATGTCGATTTGGTTGTGGTCGGACAGGTCAAGCTCGTGGTCAGCAACCCAGAACCAAGAGTTCTCGACGTAGGGCGACGACTCGGCAGTTGCGTGGAACAGCATAAAGGCACCCACGCAATCCAAGTTGGCAGCGTGTGTCGCGTTGGGGTTCTTGGCGCAAGTGTCAGACTGGAGCTTGGTGCCAGCGGATCCGCCGATGCGGAAGTGCACGTCCCAGATTCCGGCAGCGCCCTTTGTTTGCGAAGCAACGTTCCACTGCATGAGGATCGCGCCAGGGGCAGGGCCCAAGGTTTCGAAAATGAGGTCGCTGATTTCAACGAGACCGTTGTCACCAGCCTCACCGATTTGGAAAACAGGCTTGGGGTTGTTTTGGTCCGAGAAGCCCTTGGCCATGATCAGCGGCCAGATTTCGCCCGTGATCCTGATGGTCTTGGTGCCGGGCACCTTGATGGTGTCGGTGACGACATAGGCGCCGTGGTCAAAGTAGAGGATCTGGTCGGCGGTAAGCGAGTCGAGGGCGGACTGGATAGCGGCAGTGTCGTCGGTGACGCCGTCACCCTTTGCACCCTTGGACTTGATGCTGACGAACGAGCTCGCGGGGGTCAACTCGTACTGCGGCTTCTCCTTGGCGACGACGTAACCGGCACCGTTGAGCAGCTCGGCGGGCTTCGAAACAGTCACGGGCCCCTGCACTACGGTGCCCTTGCTTCCGGTGTATGAACGACCTTGGGCCCAGGTTGAAACATGCGAGCCGCCGGCCAATACCGTCTGGCCCTGGTCGACGACGGCAGTCTTGGAGCCGGTAAAGTCAACATTGTCGAGCCAAAGAGAGCCACCGGTGACGGGAACGTTGCCAGTCTTGCTGAACGAGGCGTTGACGCCGAGGGTCGCCGAAATGACGCTGTCGAGAACGAGAACCGAGCCCACGGTTTGGTTGGAGGGGCTGTTGGCCATGTCGATACCAATACCGCAGTTGTTGACAGTGACGCCCTTGAAGGTCCAGCCCCAGTTCCAGTTCATGAAAATGGCCGTGTTGCAGTCGTTGAAGGTCAGGTTGCGCGTGGTAAATTGTTGGCTGCCGAGGAATGCGCCAATATTTCCACCGTTGAAGGTAAGGTCGACCATGAAGCCACCAGAGCCGTTGTCCATGAAAATACCTTGCTGCTTGTTGCTCGAGCCACCCTTGACCATTTCGAAGCGGATGTTTTGCAAGCTAGTGGCCTGGGCGACCTGCCAGTGGATACCGGCACCGGAAGACGAGGGCATGGCTGTAAGGTCAATGACCAGGTTGCGAATTTGGCGGAAAAAGTTGTTCTGGTTGGTGTACCAGTTGGCGCCATTGTCTTCGTAAGGGTCTGCGTCAATGACAGCCATGCCGGTAAAACCAGCAGCAGCCTTGATGACGGGCAGGTTGGTAGCGTCACCGATGATCTGCGTGTAGTAGTACTGGACAATGGGCTTGCTGACGACGTAGGTTCTGGGACAGGGTTAGAAGATTTTAAAGCAAGCATTGGGTGACAGGCTTACCCGGCAGGGAAGTAGATGATGGCAGGCGTCACGGTGGTAGAGTCGCAGCCCTTGCCACAGCGGCCACCAGAGCTGATGGCCTTGTTGATGGCAGCGGTGTCATCGGTGCTTCCATCGCCCACTGCGCCAAAGTCCTTGACGTTGCGGAAGATTTGGTAGTCGGAGGAGCCGTAGGCAACCTGACCTTGACGCTCAATGTTGGCGACCCAGTAGGAGGACGACGACGAGACAGCGGCGGTAGCTGCGGCGTTGACTCCACCAGAGACAGCAGAGGCGACACCGCTCAGAGCTGAGGAGAGGCCACTGACGACGGCGCCAGCTTGTGGGTCAGCGACGGGGGCAGGTGCAGCGCCGGCGGGTAGAGAGAGTAGGTGGACGGCCAGGGTGATGGCCAGGGAGCCGAGGGAGATCATGATGAAGGTCCTGCTTCTGTGGAGATTTGAGAATTGGGAGAGGTTGGCGGGTGGTAAGGACTGTTTTGTAGAGGCAAATCAGTGGCCCGCACTGTGGAAAGGTGGACCGTGAAGAGAGACGGTCGCAATGAGGCTGGAAGTAGAATGTGGAGAGGTGTCAAGAAAGAAAAGTGATTTGAGTGTGGTGTCGCGACGGCGGAGGAATGCAGGCGCGTGCTGGGGGAGGTTGGCAGGCCAGCAATGGTGGAGCAGCGGGAGAAGCTTTATTTGGATGCCGGTCTGCGACAATGGGACAATGAGGGACAATGCAGAAAGTGAAAGGCCGAACCGAGCCGCGAGTAGTTGGTTGACACAAAGGAAAGAAGGCGCGGTGACTAGCACGAGCGGCGGTGGAGGGTGGGGATAAAGAAAGAGGGAGGGAAAGGAGGAGTTGGGTGATGCGCGGCGGGGGTGATTTTTTTTATAGCGGACGTAGACTATTGAAGATCGAGCAGAAACATGAAACAGGCATTTCCCACTCACCACAGGCCCTGATTCTGATTCGGCTTTGGCTCTGCTCTGCCCGGATGCCGTTGGCGTTGGCGCTTCTGCTGGCCGTCTAGCCGCCGCCGCGACGGCGCCATTTATACCAAGGGTAGCGCTGCGGCCTGGCCTCTTTTCTTCAATATCATCCAGATAATCCATTCTCATGACGGCCAGCCTCGTGGCCGGCGCCAGCTTCGTCATATTCAATGACCAGCTGATGGGGGAGCTAGAGCAGCTGGAGGGCACCAAGGAGCAAGGAGAGGCAACTGGAAGGAATGCCGTTTTGGCTGCACCACCACACCAAGACTGTGCACCCTTCAAGGCATGTAGTGTTGATGGAGATGTGCAGAAGTCGACGTAAGCCACAGTCTCGAAACCCAAGGTACCCAAACGGGCCAAGGCTCGTCTCAGGAACCACCAGTGCTGACCTACCACCATCAAGTACCAGAGCGCGCGCCTACAGCATTGGGGCAATGACTGGTACCTACGCCAGCGCTATGGGCCTGCGGGAGCTCCAGCAGCCGCCACTGCTCCACCGCCATTGAAACCCAGCCAGACGTTGGATCGTTGGATGTACGCGGTAGACGTCTTGTCAGGGGATCCCCCCGGCTCGCTTGCTCGGCGCGTCCACCCGCAAGGTGCGGCCCGTGGCCAGAATTTTAAATTGCCTCCGATCCGTCATGCACCAGAAATTGTGCTGAACATGGCCTCAAACAAGTCACCATCTCTACGTCCGTTGCCTTGTCCGTTTTCCGTTTGGGTGTTGCTGCAATTCGACGTGGCGCCGCCCGCCCGCTAGTTGTAGGTACTGGAGCTGCCGCCACTAGCAGCCTAGCAACCGTTGCAGGCTGTTTACTTTGAATATCACGAGCTACTAAGTCCGGGGGAGCCTGGCTTGTCAGGCGCAAAACGCATGATGCGGTCACAGGAGAGAAAACATCCAGACAACTGCACCTTCCTCTTCCGGCCACCTGGGGACACAGCCGCACTCCAACACTTCTTTTCGCTATACAGACTTCTCGGTGGTTGGCTGGTGTTTTGACCGTCTTGTTCTCTGTTGGGCGCCTGCATCATGCATCTCTCCTGCCCATCAGCCCTCGTGCTCTCCAGCTCACACCCGACAGCACCCTGACATGGAAGGACCTTCACCGACCCCCCGCTTCCCCACAGTCCATGACCAGGTTGCACTTAGGTTGTTTTCCAGAAACCGGGATCGCCAAGCTCCATCATGCCTCACAATCCACCGCCGTGACTGATTGCTGTCTCTTTAGCCCTTGTCCGCTCACCAGTAGTTTGCGCCGCCTTCGACCATGGTCGTCTTCTTTCGGTCGTTCTCGTCCGTCTCACGTTGTATCCCGTCGGCCATGTTCCCACGCCGTTGCGCCTCCAGAATGACCTGTCCCAATCTCGCGATGCCTTGTTCAAGCATGTCTTCGGCTTCCCACGCAAAGCAAACGCGCACGTCACGAGGAAACTTGATTCGTTTCGAGTCACCCGGAACCTCAAACATTTCGCCCTCTGCGACAATCAGGTTCTGCTGCTCCCGCCCAAGACGTGCAACCTTGGCGCCCTTGAGCGGCTCTGGCAGAGACAACCAAACAAAGTACCCACCAGCGACCTCTTTACCTGGCTGCGCATAAGTCACTCCCAGCGGTACAAGGTGCTTCTCGATCGCAGACACCATGGTACGATACCTTGCGGCTAGAGCCGGCTGCAAGGTGCCGTAGACGTGCTCCTGGAGCTCACCCCATTCCAAAAGCAGCGACACGTAGGTCGACGTGAGCTGCGATGGCGCACCGCCAGACCGCGTAGTGCCAGCCTGCGAGACGCCATACGCCAGCTTCCGTGTCCCTTGGACCCAACCGGTCCGGAGTCCCGGCCCGCAGATTTTGCTGAATGAGCCATTGCTAGCTACGTTGCCAAATCCGTCGCGTCCAGGCCCCTCTGCCCCGCCCTCGAGAACACGATCAATGTCGACGACCCGGGGAAGAGTGCACTGCCTAAGCCCCGAGTCGCCTGACTCTGTGCTGGCCGGCCACTGGAGAAAGTCGTAGACGTCGTCACAAACGACCAGGCAGTCAAACTCGCGTGCCAGGCGCACAAGATGCTCACGCCGCTCCAGTGACATGGATACACTGCTTGGGTTCGAGTGATTTGGCACGACGTAGATTACATGGCGGTAGATCTTGGACCACGGCCTTTTTGGTTTCAGCATCTGGCGAGCGCATGGCGTCAACAATTTGCAAAGGGTGCTTGGCGACACAGAGAGGTCACGGTAGGTGGCGTCCTACCGACGGGCTGTCACGGTCTCCTCGATGCTCTTGTTCCGTCTTTTGAATCTCGCGCCGCAGGAATTCGACGTCGATGCCCTCGTCGTCCTCGGGAACCGATCGCAATTTTCCATGGAAACCAGCGTCTTCAAAGATGCGAAACGCCAGCATGTAGGCAGGCGAGCTGATCCAAATGGCCCGGGTGTAGATTGGATCACTAAAGACCTGGAGAAGACATCCAAGGCTCTGCGAGGCTCCACCAGAGATGCAGATCCGGTCGTCTCGGACGGGTTCCTGCGGGTGGTAAAAGTCAGTCAGCCAAGCGGCTATTGATTTGCGCAGATTCGGATGGCCTGAATCCGGGCCATAGAGCAAGCCTGGGTGAGCAATAGAAGGCGTCGTAAGAGCAGTGTCTGCGGCCCGCTTGACAAGGCTGGCCGGCAGGAGCGAGGTGCTGGGCCAGCCACGCAGGAGGTTGATGAGAGGCTTAGACGTGCTGGACGACATGGCGAGGACCGACGGAGGGGCGGTGAAGACGACAGCGGAAGTCGAAGGAATGTTCAGTTGACGCTGGTGTTGGCTACGCCGCCCGATTGCGCAACCTTGTGGGCTCTCTTGTCGTCAGCAGTCGTGGAGGGCCGGACGAAGAGAAGGACGAGGGCGGCCATGTCTCGGTTGGCACTCGCCAGGCCCCCGCGGAGGCGGTCAGGTCAGGTCCGGCTGGCTCGATGTCCGACCCGCGTCGCCCGCTCCCGAAGAACAGCCTGCGCTGCAAAAGGGGGAGATGGAGGTGATGAGGGGATTTAAAAGAGGGTCATGCAGAGCAGAATACCGTGATGAAATTCTCGGATTCTTCGGAGCATGTGTTGCATGCGGCATGGTCTGATCTTGATCAGCGGCAGACGAGCGGAGTGTCGGTAGGAGAGTTTTTGGGGGCCCCTGATGATGCAGGGCTGAGGGCTGATGGCTGAAAGAAGTGGCAGTGTGGCACACGGGAGTCAAAAAGGCAAATGCAAAAAAGAGGGAAAAAAGCAAAAAACAGAGTGGCGGGAGGCTCCCGCCCGCAGTCGCAATTTGGTGAGCTTAACTCTCTGGGGGACAGAGTCGTCAGCAAGAATGCGCAGCAGCCAGACATGGCAAGGCTCGTGGCTCGGTCCTGCGTCTTCGCCTGCAGCAACGCGAGTTATCGATAAACCAAAAGGTATTTTTGGAGCTCCGGATCGCGGGCCTCGTCGACGCCCCTCCACCTTTTCCTCCTCCCATCACCACTTGGTTCGAATGATGTCAGTTCCTGATGGGGAATGAGGACAGCTCAAGGGTCTCGTTGCAGCAGATCGCTATACGAGCGGGCTGGTGGGCGGCGACTCATGGCCCAGCTGCACGAAACCCGCAGAGGCCAATCGTCGTTGGCCGTGAAGCCTCGTCGTCTACCTCCCGAACTACTAAGCCACCCCAGACGTCCTGCCCTGCCTGCTGTTGGTCGTAAGAAGGACGCTCTGACAGTGACAGCCAGTCCCTTAAAATTTAATCTTCCTTCACGTGTTGCCCTCCTCTGGCCTTTCTTCGCTCTTGCTCCCGCGCCCCGAAACTCCCGCTCACTAACCAGCCAGCTGCCTCCTCCTCCGCCGCCATCGCCCTTTACGCCATCACCCGCACTTTCTCAACCTAAACCACTCTACTACCTCCTGGCCTGGCCTCTGAACACGCGAAAATCCTCCCTTTGCTCGCTCCTGCCTGAGAGCTCTTGCCTCGTTGCGGCGCACGCCATTCCTCATCATGGCCTCCTCTACCGCCAAGCGCCTCACCTCCCTATTCAACTTCTCCTCGCTCAACCTCGCCGAAGAGCCCCCAAAGGAAGAAGCCAAGTCGTCTCCCACCACCGACGCTCCTGCGCCCGCAAACAGAGGCCGAAGACTCTCGCTGTCCAAACGGTTGAGCAGATCTCAAAGCCGCGATCGCTCTGCTTCACAACACCCCCAAGGCAGCGACCCTGACCAGCCTCCCGTTCCTCCCATACCAACAAACATAAGCCGCAAGTCGACGGCCCTCTCCTCCCCCACAGACGATGGTGAAGACCTTCCTCTGCCACCACCCGTCCGCGTAGACTCCTTTTCTCGCTCCTCCTCGCGCAATTCGTTAAGACCGGGCAGCCAAGCCTCAGCGGCCCGGCCCGAATCTTCGTTTCTCGACGTCCCAAGCGATGGCATGCTCGCCCCCGGCAGCCCAAGCAAGCTCAAACGCAGGAGTATATTTGGCAAACCTATCAGGAAGAGCCATGTAGAAGCATCGGGGCCTCAGGCTTGGATCGTTGGACACGAGGGAAAGCCAGAATACAGCATCGCGGCGCTGCAAAACGGAGAGAGGATAGTCGAGCTGTGGGACGAGCTCGGTGACACGTATGTCTACCTGTTTCCGCGCACATCCGGCAAAGGCCCCTCTTTCCGCGTCGAGTCCACCATCTACGCCTCATCGACCGTCCTCACGCAACTGGCGTACGGTGGAATTTACAGCCAAGCCATCGCAGCGGCCCCACCGCCACGGTCACACTATGAGCCCGCCGACGAGAACTCGAGTGCAGGTGACCAGAACAACTCGCCCGTGTCGCCGTCGACTCCACGTCCCTCGGAGCTGGACAGCGAGGAAATCAGCTCCAAGGCCTCCAGGGAGCTCATGAGCGATTCTCTCGAGCTGCCTCACGAGCACAACGAAATAGCTCTCTACCTTCCGCTCAAGTTGAGCACGGATGGGGCCGTTCCTACTGCCAATGGCATCCCTCTGCCGGCTTCTCCCGAGGACATTGACACTCTTGTAGCCACTCGAAACATGTTTGCTTTCCTCGTTGGTCAATCTCTGGTCGCCACGCCCAAGCGCCAGAGCATTTTCAACATCTTTATGCAGATTTCCGAGATTCTCAAGTACTACGAGTTTTCCAACTTGGACGGCTCGACCTTTGGTGAAATTGCCGCCTCCAGTTTTGACAGCTACGTGGATGAGCTGCACCTGGCCGACGTCAGGACGAGCGTCGAAAAGACCATCGATGGTGTCATCCTTGGTGAACGGATGCGTTCGGTCATGCTCTACAACGAGGCTTTCGTCCACGCTGTTGGCAAGTACGAACAGATCAAGAACTTCAGATCGCCCAAGTTTGAGCTCATTAGCAAAAACACACGCGACCGCATGGAGCGGGCATCAATGGACCTCGAAATTCGGCAAAGAAACTTTACAACTCGTTTGATTGAATTCGACTTTCCCGGAGTCTTTTCCGGAATCATGAATAGCAAGACTTCAGAAGAGCGCAAGATTATCCGATTCGAAGCATGGAAGGCGTCCTTCATGGCGATTCGCAAGCATACCATCAACTACTACAAGCACAAGTACGGCTCTTGGCCACCGAAAGCCAACCCAAAGAAGAATACTCTGCAAACAGACGGCTTGAACCGGGTCGTCCTGCAGGAAATCTACCAGGACTTTTCCGCGTTTTACGACTTGCTCGTTGACCGGGAAAACCTTACGACACGGACCTTTGACGCGGACAACGAGGACGACGAGGTCCAAGCTGGCACCGATCCCATCCACAGGGCCCTGCGGAAGGTGCTTAGTGAGTATGATCGCAGTGTTCCTCCGTTTCAGCCACCCATTCCTTTTGACTGCTGCTTGCTACCTGACCTCTCCCTCACGCGCACCGACTACGGCAAGGACGAGAAGAAGGATGCCAAGGCTCGCAAAAAGGGTCTCAAGGATGATGAGATTTCCCTTATCATGAAGAAATCCCACAACGAAGAAGCTGAAGTGGCCAACCCCTTTTTGGAGTCTTTCCGTCAACTGGAGAAATCTGCGGCACACCGCAAAAACATTGACGAGATTCGCGATCTGCGTGTTGGCCATTGGCTCTTCATGTACGCGGTGATACAGTCTCTGCCCATGCTGGTTGTCGACGCTCCCGGTATCAAATGGACCGCTGGCGTCGAATACTTCCTCTGCGAACCTCCTCGTTCCGGTGTACCGTGGGCAAAGGATGTCAAGAGCCAACAGCGCCACTGGTACAGCACTGCCGGTGGCTCTGGTGTCGTCTCCTTGCCATCAGACCTTGTAGAGCACGGCGTTGAAGGCGTTTACCGCCGCAGTCATTGCTGGGAGCAGGCCGCCAAGTGGAGTGCCGACCAGGACATCCAGCCTGCTCCACAACCAGAAGACACTTTTGACGACTTGGCCCCTCCTCCAAGCATTCCTGGCGCTGTCCCCCGGCCCCGCTCCGTCGCTAGTAGCCGCCGCAGCGAGGTTCGTCAGAGCGTCATGATTGGACTTGAAGCGCTCCCGCTGCCTCAAGGCGTGTCGCCCACGGGCGAGATGCCCCGACCAACCAGCGTCCACAGTAACGACCCGACCAAGACTTTTGACGCCATTATTGGAACGCAGCCCAAGAAGACCAAGAAGAGAGAAAAGTCGAAACTCGCCTCGTAAATAAAATTCGAGCATTTGTATAGCTGGAACTTGGGTTCCTTTTGGATTGTATTGTATATTTTCGGTACAGGATATGGGGTCTTTTGAACGGATACGGGGCCTCAAAAACACACAACACCCTACAAAAGAATTAAACGGCCGAAGGAATCATTGGCACAGTCATCAGTCACACATTTTACACCCTCTTTCCCATAAAAGTCTCATTGGTACATTCGTTCGAGCTTCTCTTTTTCCTCTCCTTTTTCCTTTCCTTGTCGTTCAGGACGGGAGGCAAGGCACACTGCTAGGATTCAGGGTAATGGTGCATTGGGGACCGGCGTCTTCTGCTGCATTTGGTATCTGTTCTGTTCAAATAATCCACCAACCTCTTTGTTGTTGTTCAAAAATCCCGTGTTTTGTACTCGTATCTAGTGGCAGCACCCGACTCGCTTGTTCGACATGGCAGCGCATGTGGTTGTTGTTCTTTTTTCGCAACGCCGTCTGGAGGCCTTGCGATTGCTTGAGGTCTTCTCCTTCCTGTTCTGGGTCAGGGGTAAGCTGGTGGAGTGTAATGTGTGTGCTGAGGAGGCGTTGTGAATGGAGCGACATTGTAGAAACAAAGCTGCGTCTTGTTTCGCTCTGATTTTGCTACGCTGTATCTACTACACTAAGCCTTCAAGCGTAGGTAGCCATGTATGTTGCTTCAGTAAGTAATGCATATAGGTAGACAAGTCGAAACATGGGCAGCGGTGGGCACCTGTACAGGACCTAGAACTCGGGACAGAGGGCTATAGACCGTATCACTTAATGCGTAACGTCCAATCCTCCTCAAATACATCAATCCTACAAATCTTTCACTCAATTGTGGTTCCGCCTTGGCTCAGAGCATTTTTGCAGGGCAGTTTCCCTTTTTGGTTCGGGGAACCCTGGTGTCGGCGTTTTTACAACCCCGGCCCCTGCCGCTGCCCGCTGCCCGCTGCCAAAAATTTTGGGCGACACGAAACAAATTCCGGCGAGACACGTACGGCTTTTGGTCACCACCTCACGCGACGCGGGACGACGGCTGCTCACCATTTGCTGTGGGAAGTGAGAGATTGGTGCATTGACCATATCTTTCTTTGCTGGTGCTTCCAATTCTCGTCACTTGCGCACAGCTTCGGCAACCGAATCCAGTCGCTGTTTGTGTCGCTGCTTGAGCGCGCGCGTCACGACGAGAGACACATTCACACGCCCGCTTCACCTTCACTCTCCTTGCTCGTCTGAACGTCGGGTCCTCCTCCTACTCGATTGCGATTGCTCGTGTCCGCATCCACCTTCGTCCTAAGTTCGCTCACCACACTTAATTGGGAGACAATCCACATCGACCTACCTGTACCTACACAAACGCGACGGGACTGCGCGCACACCTCCCAATAACACAGCAAATATGTCGGCATCGCTTCCAGGCAGTCGCGACCTCCCCGTCTCCCAGTATGACTTGAGCACGTACTGGGGCCGCGTGCGGCATGCGGCGGACATTTCGGATCCTAGGTGAGGAAATACTACTGAGCAACCCTTGCCCGCGCGCGTGGTGAGTATCACCGCCAGTCTGGTTTCGTGGGCTATGCACGGCACGGCGAACATTCAAGAGCTCGGATTTTGGAGACATTGGAGGAGTGCGTCGCAAAAACATACTCGGGCAGAAGAAAGAGGCTGATGATTGGCCCTTTGCAGGATGCTCTTCACCGGACAACATGGACTCGAGAGGGCGAAGGAGCTCGTTTCGGCGTACAAGCAGGGCAAGGTGCAGGACATGACGCCGGAGCTATGGAAGGCAAAGAAGATTATCGACTCGACGCTGCATCCCGACACGGGCGAGCCGGTCCTCCTGCCTTTCCGCATGTCCTGCTTTGTCTTTTCCAACTTGGTCGTCACGGCGGGCATGCTGCAGCCGGGTCTGAAGGTAAGATTTGGTCATTGCTGGTGCGGATGGAAGTTGGACTGACGGTGATGTTTGCAGACCGCGGGCACGCTTGGTTGGCAGATTGCTAACCAGTCGCTCAACGTTGCCATCAACAATGCCAACGCCAACAAGTCGACGCCCCTCTCGCTGGGCACCATGGCCAAGTCGTACTTTTTGGCTGTTGGCGCCTCTTGCAGCGTAGCGCTCGGACTCAATGCCGTAGTCCCCCGTCTCAAGAACATCTCGCCCGGCACGCGGACCATCCTCTCTCGTCTCGTCCCCTTTGCCGCCGTCGCCACGGCCGGTGCTCTGAATGTCTTCCTCATGCGCGGCGAGGAGATCCGCCGCGGCATCGACGTCTTCCCCGTGCTCAGCGAAGAAGAAAAGGCTCAGCTGGAGAAGAAGGGCGAGGATTCCGCTCCGCAGAGCTTGGGCAAGAGCAAGACCGCAGCAAAGATTGCCGTCGGCGAGACGGCCCTCAGCCGCGTGTGCAACGCTACTCCAGTCATGGTGGTCCCTCCCATGCTCCTGGTCGGTCTGCAGCGCACAAAGTGGCTGCAGCAGCGGCCGCGCATGACCATTCCAGTCAACCTGGGTCTCATTCTCGGAACCTCGCTGTTTGCGCTGCCGCTCGCGCTGGGAGTGTTTCCCCAGAGGCAGGCCATTAGCGCCAAGAGCCTCGAGCCCGAGTTCTGGGACAAGGGTGGCAAGGATGGAATGGTCGAGTTCAACCGGGGTATCTAGAGGCTGAGAGCTAGGGGGTGATTCAGGGGCATGGGTTATTTTGCTTGGAGTTTGAGTGCAGCGACGACGGAATGACAGTCATCTGGGCGCATGTTAGACGGATAATTCAGTCATAGAAGCTCATTATTCGATTGCTCTCTCGAAAGCTGTCGAAGCTCTTTGACTATTCGTCAAAGCTTGCAAACTCGAAACGTGATTGGGTGCGAGGCCTCACCGCCTGCCAAAAGGGGAATTGAGGTTTCAAGACGACAAGTGGCCCTTGGCAGAAATGCTCCGTTGGCTGCCAGAATACAGACTTGAGACTTTTTCATTCACTCTTCCCAATTTTCTTTCTCCCTTGATTCGCGTGATAGCCCTTTCAATGCACGTTTCTCTTGTTTGAAGTTTTTTCGCCTGGATTTCTCGAAGGACCGTCTCAAACCGCTCCACCGCAAGGAAGGCTTCGTCTGCGGCTCTTCAAAGAGCTCCAGAAAGCTCGCCCTCTGCACACCAACCACGCACCATGGCACCACCGGGTCGCCGACGCGCGGGCACGCTGCCCCTCATGCTCGCCCTCTTCTACCTCCTCATAAGCACGGCGTCCGCCGCCTCGGCGGTCCTCGGAATCGACCTGGGCACGTCGTTCCTCAAAGGCGCGCTGGTCAAGCCGGGCATCCCGCTCGAAATCGTCCTGTCCAAAGACTCGAAGCGCAAGGAGAGCGCCGCCGTGGCCTTCAAGACGCCGCGCACGCCCTTTGACTCGACCGGCGACGCGTTCCCCGAGCGAGCCTATGGCGGCAACGCCCTCGCCCTTAATGCCCGCTTCCCCGCCGACGTCTACCCCAACCTGAAGCCGCTGCTCGGCCAGCGCGTGTTCGAGGGTAGCGATGCCACGGCCGAGTACAAGAGGTGGCGGCCGGCGCTGGACATGGTCGGGCTCGAGGGCCGCTGGACGGTGGGCTTCCGCAGCCCCAGCTTCGACGCGCAGGCCAAACCCTTCGCCGTCGAGGAGCTGTTGGCCATGGAGCTGAAGCACTTGCGCGAGAACGCCGAGGACCTGGCGGGCAAGGGCTCGCGCATCACCGACGCCGTCATCACCGTGCCGGCGTTCTTCACGGCCGCTGAGAAGCGCGCTGTTGAATTGGCGGCGGAGCTGGCTGGCCTCAAGGTTCTTGCGCTCGTCAGCGATGGCCTCGCTGTCGGCCTCAACTACGCCACCAGCAGGACTTTCCCCAGCGTGAGCGAGGGCGCTAAGCCCGAGTACCACATGGTTTTCGACATGGGCGCGGGCTCGACCACGGCGACGGTCATGCGGTTCCAGGGCCGCACCGTCAAGGACGTGGGCCGCTTCAACAAGACAGTCCAGGAGGTTCAGGTCATGGGCACGGGCTGGGACATGAGCTTGGGCGGCGACGAGCTGAATGGATTGATCGTGGACGACATCATCGATCAGTTCGTCCAAGATCCGGCTGCGAAGAAGGCTTGGGTGAACGCGGAAGATGTCAAGAAGCACGGCAGGACCATGGCCAAGTTGTGGAAGGATGCCGAAAAGGTTCGCCAGGTTCTGAGCGCCAACCAGGCGACGGGAACCAGCTTTGAGGGGCTCTACGAGGACGTGGATTTCAAATACAGGATTACTCGTCAGCAGTTTGAGAACATGGCGGCCGAGTATGCGGCCCGTGTCGAGGGCCCCGTCAAGACGGCGCTGGAGGCTGCAAACTTGACTTTTGCGGACCTCGACTCGGTCATTCTGCACGGCGGTGCCGTTCGCACTCCCTTTGTCCAAAAGAGCCTGGAAACTCTGGCGGGTGACGCCTCCAAGCTTCGCAGCAATGTCAACGCCGATGAGGCGGCTGTCTTTGGCGCTGCTTTCAAGGGTGCCGGTCTGTCCCCAAGCTTCCGCGTCAAGGAGATCCGCGACACGGACGTCTCCAACCACGGCGTCGGACTGCGCTACCAGCTGAATGGCAAGGATCGCAGCCAGAAGCTTTTCACGCCGACATCCAAGCTCGGCGCGGCCAAGGAAATGCCGTTCAAGAACCTCGCCGACTTTGACTTTTCGCTGTACCAGCAGCTGCAGGATGGCAGAGAGCAGCCCATCTTCAACGTCAAGACGGACAACCTCACGGCGACCGTTTCGGACCTGGTCGAGAAGGAAGGTTGCATCAAGGAGGACATTAGCACCAAGTTCTCCATCAAGCTGGACCCCATCGACGGCCTCCCGGACGTCGTCCGCGCCGAGCTGAGCTGCGAGGTGGACGAGAAGAAGGGCAGCGTCGTCGACGGCGTCAAGGACTTTTTCGGCTTCGGTTCCAAGGACGGAAAGCAGGAGCCGCTCAAGGACGGCGCCGAGGGCGAGCAGCCCACCGAGAAGATTACCCCTGAGACGCCAGAGGCCGCCGACAAGGCGTCTGCTACTCCTGCGTCTGCCTCGCCCTCCGATGCGGCGTCGAAGAAGCCCGAAGAGGCAAAGGCTCCCAAGAAGAAGACTGTCACTAGCAATGTTTCGCTTACTGTCACGCGTACGGGCTTCGAGAAGGTGTCGAAGGAGGAGATGAAGCGCATGAAGGACCGGTAAGTCATTTCTGCTTTTGCGTGCTACAAAGTCTAACATCCAATAGCCTTCGTGCCTTCGACGCCTCCGACCGCGCACGCCTCGCCCGCGAAGCCGCCCTCAACGAACTCGAAGCCTTCACGTACCGCTCGCGCGACCTGCTCGAAGACGAGGGCTTCGTCGCTGCGTCGACCAAGGAGCAGCGCGCGGCCATCGAAACGCAGCTCCATGAGCTCAGCGACTGGCTGTACGCCGAGGGTGTGGACGCCGACGAGAAGACGCTCAAGGCCAAGCACTCTGCGCTCAAGGCTCTCATTGACCCCGTCGTTGCCCGCAAGGCGGAGGCTAAAAACCGCCCCGAGGCCGTTGCGAAGCTCAAGGAGCTGCTTGGCTCGTCCAAGGACGTCATGGAAATGATTCGCAGCTCGGTCGACAAGGTCGCTGCAGCAGAGTCTTCCGCCGCCGCCGCGTCTGCATCTGCATCCAGCGCATCCGCCGAGTCGTCGAGCAGCAGCAGCACACCCTCCGCATCCCCCTCCTCCGCCAACGCCGACGACACCCTCTCCGACCTCGAACAAGACCTGCCCCCGCCTCCCCCCGAATCCACGCCCCAAAACACCCCCGAGCCCTTCACATCCCCTTACACGGCCGACGACCTGACCTACCTCACCACCAAATACGACACCATCGCCACCTGGCTGGAAACCAAGCTCTCGGCCCAGGCTAAGCTGAGCCCCCACGACGACCCCGCCCTCACGGCCACCGAGCTGGACCGCCGCCACAAGGAGCTCAGCGACGCGATCGTCGACCTCGCGCAGCGCCAGCTGAGGGCGAATGCTAAGAAGACGGGTGGGGGCAAGAAGAGTGGTAGTGGGAGTGGGGCAGGAAGTGGTGGGAAGAAGAACAAGACGACGGCGGCGAAGCGCAAGGAGGAGAAGCGGAAGAAGGCGGCGGAGGAGGAGGCGGCGGCGGAAGCAGCCGCCGATGGGAAAAAGGACAAGGCGGACGAGAAGAAGACGGAAAAGGAGACGCCGGAGCATGGCGAGTTGTAGTCGAGTTGAGCTGAAGCGGGAGGCAGGGATGCGGGAGCGGAAGAGCGAGACTGTGGGTATTGTGGATAGATTACGGCATGGGAATAGAGTAGTACTGGAATCACTTTTTTCTTCTTTTTTTTTTCCAGTTGTCATTTTTGCTCTGCTAATTTTGCTCTAGCTGCTCTCTGTTCTTTTGTGCCAACGGATAGATGTATGAGAGCTGCGAGTGTATGCTTGAAAACGAGACCAAGAACAAGAGCAACAAAAACCACCCAAAGAACAAAAAAGAGGGAATGATGAGTAGTAGTAGTAGTAGTAGCAAAAGGTCAAACAGGCATTGTGGTGGTGTGCGTGCCGGCCTCCGGTTGTCGACTCGTCGACGAAAAAAAAGGTGGCCGTGTTGGTAGTATTAGTGGTGGTTGTAGGAGTTGCTGTTGCATATGTGATGGAGTTTTTGAGAGGTTTGGTCGGTTTCAATTGATTACCACAAGTATGGTGTGTTCAATGCAGTCGGTCCACTTTATATTCCGCTTCAGCGCGCCTCCTTTCATCGGGCCACTGGCCCCCCTGGCGCACTGGGTAAGGTTTAAGTTCATTCGTACCTTCGCCAAATGACAAGTTACAGTAGGCGGCCTGCGGGGGTACGCACGGGTGGCTCGCTTTTTTGTTGCCTGCCCGGGCAGGTCTGAGTTCGATTTCCGGCGTCTGCCACTGCCCACTTCTTTCAATCACGGCGAAAGTGCAGAAACATTCCAACAGTTGTTTATTGGCTCTGGTGACATCTAGACAACATCCACGCCGTCCTCATTAAGCGACGCAGACCGCCAGCCCGCTTTTCCTACGCACCCATGCCGTCCAGGCGCTCCCTCGCAGACTTTTTGGCCTCCTCCGATGCCTCGGGGTCGTCTAAAGTGGCCTTGAGGCCGTTGATGCTGTGGGAGAGAAGTGTCAGAGCGGACCTTCTTGTTCCATGTTTACGAGGACGACGAAGCCATTATCAAGGGTAGGCAGGCAGATGACTTACACTTTTTCCCTCATGGTGCTCGGTCGGAAGACGTTGTGCGTGGGCAGCTGCGTGCCGGTGTTCATCTGGTTGGTGTCGAGGATGTCGGGTTGCTGCGTGGCATTGTCTGCAGAGGAGCTGGTGGTCGTGTTGCTGGTGTTTGAGGAAGAAGACATTGTGCTGTTATTGCTGCTGCTGTTGTTGATTTTGATGTTGGGTGTAGGTGTGGAAGTTGATGTTAGCAAACAGCACTCATGCCATGTGTTGGTGGCTTCGACTACATATAAGTCCGACGTGAGTGCTGCAGCCTTGTTTTCGACGCGTGTCGACACGCCAGCTACGACTTCTTGCTTCGCCGAGCTGCACCACGTTGACGGGCGAGCGCTGTTGAAGGGTGTATCAGGTCACCGATGACGTTGCTCATGATTTTCACGCTTCAATGGTCTGTTCTGAAAGACGGTTCTGCAGCATGCTGCGGTCGACTACCATCAGTGATGACGTCTCTCACGTCTCGCGCATTAGTGCAACCGTGGAGGCAGCAGTAGCAAAATGGCACATGTTGCCGAAAATTGCTCAATCCGGTTACTCGCGCGGCGGTCACAGCTGCGGGGGCGGCGCCCGCTTGACGTCGGCGCGGCGACTTCTGTCAAACTCAGGAACGGGACGCGCAGAACGGCGGCTCGTTGCGTTGGTCTGACTCTGGCTGCAGAAACAGTGAGGCACCTGAGCAGAATGTCTCATCTGCCTCCTGCCAAACCCAGACAGGAACGAGATCTTGCGCGACAGTGGCATGTGGAAAAACGCAAAGAGGAAAGAAAGAAGCAGAGAGGCTGTGGGTACACGAGAATGGTCAGCAACTGTTCCCCACATGTCTTGACAGCTCGAAAAGTAAGAATAGTGGCAAAGGATCCATTAGCGGCGCGAGGCCGGGATTTCCCAGGCCGCGAGAGGGACCGAATCCTTCGACATTGCTCGTTGGAGCCACTGCCGTTGTCGTGGAGACCGAGTTTGGACAGTGGCAGCGTCAATAGGCTTCTTTTCCACCCCGGCCTGCGCCCCTGACAGCCACCAGGCGGAGCTCGGCCAGATATCAGTCCCAAAGTTGATCTTATCACATGGACGGACTCTAGATAGGATCGTGTCGTGGGCGGGTATGGCCCGAACGGTGCTTCTGCCGACCTGCTATTTCGTTGACATGGAGAATAGTTCCAACGTGAAGCATCATGGCCTTTTGACCTCGGATTGTGTTGCGAGCCGCCCCGAAACCCGAGTTCCTGGCTCTTGCAGACTCATGCTATGGCGAGTCTCTTTCTTCTCGGTGTTTGGGATGATGTGTATGGCTGATGGAAGCGTGTGCCCAAGGAGTTCTTCTCCATCTTGGCAGTCAGCATGCGAGAAGATCCGATGTCCTCCCAGCATCCAGACTCTCCACAGGGCAGAGGGTTAGATCCGCCTTCCGGATCATGGCTGGTCCGGTGGCAGATCTTTTCATGTCTTGACGTGCCAAAAGAAAGCTCCGAGTCGTCCCAATCCGGGTTAGCGTCCTTTTGCCGTATTTTGGGCACTGTGACTGGCAGTCGAGCACCACAATTTTCAAGGCTTGACCGACGTTGAAAAAGACATACGCAATGCTGGCGGTGGGCGCCTCCTTTTCCTGGGTTAAAGTGTTCAATAACGGTTGTGGACAGTAATCCAATGTCAGGTACCGGTAGTGCGAGTACCTGAGTGGTTGGATGCTGACAGGAGAGGGAGGTCGGCGTCGGCGCCGCCACCAGGTACATGAAGGGCAAATTAGCAACAGTCAGGAGCAAGCGAAAGTCAGCGAAAGGAGTAACGCCAACGGCCAAGAGTGTGCATTTGACAGCGTCCATAGGCGCCGGCAGCTGTCGGTACGCGAGATGTGGGCGGCGCCGCACGTAGGAGCTGAGAATGTGGCCGGCGAATACGGCGAGGGGATGCGGTCGAACAAGCCTCTGCGGCAGCAGGGAGATGCGATGGATGCGCAGTTGGACAGGTTCGACTGACCGAAGGGGGTTGTGGCAGGCGGATTGGTAGGAGAGCGAGGGCGGCTGGGACGCTCGGCTGGCTGCAAGGCCACTCGTTCTCGGGCGCCTCTGACTCTGGTACCACCACCACGCCCGTCACAACACGAACAGCCTGATCTTTTGCATCGCGAGGGCTCTGGTTTCTTCAGTCTCGGGACATGCCCATCGAGACAGGCACCGACTGGCTCCCCGACGCCTTCTCATTCGCCAGCGCCAGTGGCACGCGGCGAAATCCTCTAGGCTTGAAACGACGCGGTCAAGAGGCGTTTACATGGCGTTTGTCGCCTCTCGCCCTCATGTCGCCAACAACACGGACATGTCGAGGTAGGTGACTATAATACCGAGAGTCGACGCCCCACCATTATGCTCGCACAGCCCAAAGCGACCTTCCGGAGTGTTCTGTAGTCTACGTTTGTGTACGACATCTTTGGCCTGGAGCCCACCTTACTTTCACTACACATCGAAACCCTCTTTGCCTTGCCTTGTTGCAACAAAGTCATTCTCTCTTTACATTGAGCTACTTTGCGCTCCTGTCATTCCTTGGACATTCAAAAAAAATCACACCGACCCCTGACCTTTCGCTCAACCCACCATGGCCATGTCCAAGATTGCCGTTTTGGCCGCCAGCTTCGCTGCTGTCCAGGCTCACATGCAGCTCGGATACCCACCCCCCTTCCAAGCAGGAAACAACCCCCACAAGACCGGCGAGGGAGACAGCACCTACAACTCTCCCATGGGATGCTGTGGCCTGAACAACACCGCCATCTGCCGTGGATACTTGGACCTCCTTGGCACGCCAGCAGGTGCTTCCGTGGCTACCTGGTCGGCTGGTAGCACTGCTACTTTCAGCTTGACTGGCGAGCCCTCTGCTGCGCTCAACTCTCTCGGTGGTAAGTTTTCGGGTCTATCTCTCCCCTGTCCAATCTATTCTAATGGCTTCTAGACACGCATTACGGTGGAAGTTGTCAAGTTGGTTTCTCCACCGATGGAGGCAAGACTTTCCGTGTCGCTGCTTCTTACGAGGGCAACTGCCCCCACCGCAAGAACTCTGCAGACTCGGGCCAGGACTTCAGCTTTGTTGTCCCTTCGGATATGCCCAGCGGCGAGGCTGTGTTCGCATGGACCTGGATCAACCGTGAGCAGGTAATTTCGATTACTCCTCTTCCATTCCAGCCTTCTAACGCACAGTAGGAATTCAACATGAACTGCGCAGCCGTCACAATCACAGGAGGTTCTGGAACCAGCGACAGTGGTGCTCAGCAGCAGGCTTCACAACCGGCCGCCGAGGCATCCGGTACTCCCTCTGTCGTCTCCGAACCTGCCTCTGAGGGATCCTCGGAGCCTTCCTTTGTGTACTCCCCACAAGCATCTGCTACCCAGAACTCTGAAGCTCAGGCTTCTGCTGCAGCTTCTGAATACCCGGAGCCCCAAGCCTCCGCAGCTCCCACCGAGGCCTCCGAGTCGGAGCCTTTCCAGGCCGCCACCACCGTTGCCCGTGGCGTCTCGTCGGCATCGAACACGCCATCAACCTCCAAGGCTGGCGGAAAGTACACGCTCGACTGGTGCAAGTGCCAATGCGACGAGACCTCGCAGACCATGGACAACGAGTCGGCCTACGACGCCTCTGGCTGCACGTGCCAGTGCTGGAAGAAGCCCACGACCAACAGCAAGCGCGAGGTGCACATGGCCCGCCACGTCCACCACCGCCGCAGCTTCGACACCACCAGCCGCAGGATCCCCAACGTCATCGAGGGCCGCGACACGACGGCCGTCGCCTGGAACTCGCGCCCCGAGATCTTCATCCCCAACCCCATCTGGCACGACTGCCAGCTGCCCCTGACCGACTACGAGCTTGCCTACGCTCAGCCCGGCCCCCAAGTCATCAAGGGCGATGGCGAATACCCTCTGCAGATGCCCTCGACGGCACAGTGCACCAGCAACACGTCTGATGATTAAGCGCCTCGCACTTTACGAGCGGTCATCACGGGCTTGGTTCCGTTCCGGTTCGTCTTCTCTTCAACTCTAGCTTCTGGATTCAAGCATGGCAGGGCGGTGTACACGGGCTTGCTTCACATTGATGTCGTGGCATCATTGCATTATGGGTCACGGGCGTTGCTTTTTTTTTTGGATTCCCCTTTCTTCTTCGCTTCGAAGCACTCCTTTTACATGACCGATGTGTGACTGTTTCTGCGAAATAGCTCTACACTACATTTTCAAAAATTCCATGGAATTGTTATGACACACTTGTCTGGTGCCCTTTTGATCAATGTGACGTGTGTGCTGCTGTTGGTAGGCAGCCCGGTGATATTAAAACAGCGGAAGATAATGTGTCCCCCTGGAAAGTTATCACAGCCCTACCAATACGGTTTACCACAGAACTTTCCAGGCGCCAACTGAAGATCCAGGGTCCCCGTACAACTCTATCCCGACGTCAACAGCTCTTCTTCCTCCTTGCAGCTTTCGCCGACCCGAGCAGTTCTTCGGTCGTCTTGCTTCCCCACGCCCCTTATCAAAGGGTAATCCATCACCAACCTTCCACCATCGAAGTCTGCATTCGGCCCAATGTCTCTTTTCCAATATTCTCCTTAATGCCAAAACTCACAGTGGGGTCAGCCTGGGCAATGAAGGCCCAATGCCTCGTTCCGAGAATGAGGCCAATGAAACGACTGCTAGAGCCAATCCATTCTCAGAAGACGATTGCATGGCTAGTGCAGCAACCCGCGGCCAGCCAACCAGCTCCAGTCCTGTTCCCTTCCATGTCTCCAAAACCGAGACAGCATTCTATAGCAACTGCCATTCCCACTGTGCAAGCGGCATTTACTTGCGTAGTGATCGAGTGCCAGGCGAGATTGTTCCTTGTTTTGCCTCTTTGCCCATCTCGATGCCTGGCGCAAGTATTCTTTTCCAGATCTTTTTGCCTGTAACCAATGAGGCTCAAGCCATAGGCTGTTGGTATGACAGAGGCGTTCCCATGGTGCTTCGACAAGGTCTCTCGTGAGGTCTCTCGCGAGGTCACTCGCGAGGTCTTCCGTGAGTGCGGCGGGATAAGTCGTCTGTGGATAAAATGTTTTGAAGGCAGCCTGCAGAACCACGTTAGCCCACTGAAACTTATCTGATGGTAAAGAGATCTCTGTGAGGTAAGGACGAGCAATGGCGATCCAAGAGCTGGGAATTGGAAGCTGTCTAGTGTGGTGGGCTGGACAGCACTCTGTGTGCGTTTGAAGACCATGTCGAAACACCCTATGACTGAACCCTCGCAATTGAATGTCTACGTAGTTGATTTCTAGCTTGAATGCTTCTTGAAAAGCAGCAAAGGCAAAGGATGGCCAGTCTCTAGAGATTGGTGTTCTGTGTTCAGCCAAATTCACGACACTAAGTTGGCGGGCCTAGGCGGGTTGGGGACACTTCGTGATGCTTCCCAGCCTAACTGCTCAGGCTCCAAAATCTTCCCTACCTCTACCACCATACTTCCTCATGAAGCTAGCGTGGACCTCTAGCGCCAACGCACCCTACACTCGGACCGACTCGTTCAAGCCCACACGACACGATGCCTCCCAAGAAGAAGAAAAAGCAGGAGGAGAAGTTTCCTTTCGAGACGAATGAGTATCAGGTTCGCGTTCTTCTCGTCGGTCTCAAGAACATGTCGGCCAAGCCTCCGGTAAGTCTTCAACCCTGCTTTCCCGCATTCCCCTTGCTCGTCGTACTCAGGATGCATCACAACACCAGAGCTTTGTCTGACTTCAACTCTTCGCAGATCAACTTCGATGACATGGCAGATCAAATGGGTATGAAGAACCCGTACTCTGCCAAGAACTCTTTCTTCAAGATCATGAAGGAAAAGCTCGGAAACGATCCTACGAAGCTCCCCGCCGCAGCGCCATCCAACTTGAAGCGCGGCCGCGATCAAGTTGAAGAGGGCCCCGTCGACAAACTCCGACTCAAAGAGCCACCCACCAAGCGCTTGAACAAAATGGCCCTGAACAAGAGCATCTTCGACCACGAGGACCCAGAGCAGGAGGACGGCGGTGTTCCCTTGGACAATACCGACTCTCAAGAAGTCCCTGTTCCTTCTCACGAAGTCCCTGTCCCTTCGACTGAGACTCCCAATGTCCCCGTCCCTTCGATTGAGACTCCCGATGTCCCTGTCACTTCAGTCGAGACTCCCAATGGCCCCGGCCCTTCGACTGAGCTTGACGAACACTGGTACCGGCCCCTAGACGAACTCATCGATCCAAGGATGGGAACGGAGTGGGTTGCCTGGCCGGGCATGCCCGACCTCGGCCCGACCCATGAGTATTGGAAGAATGCCAACTTTCTCAACAACGAATACAACGGAGACAATGGACAGGACGGACAGGACGGACAGGACGGTGGCGACGAAGAGGTCGTTCATCTGGGCACGAGGCTCAGGCTCAATGGCCCGAAGAACCCTTACCAGCAACGCTTCGACAGCGCTCAGGAGGAATTCGCCGCGCCTCGCGCACAGGGTCACGGCGGAAATGTCGTCGACGACGAAGACTGCGACAGCGACTCGACCCACACCTCCTACGACAGTGACTCCGACGGAGACTCCGATGGTGACTCCGGTGGTGACTGAGCACCTCAAGTCCTCACAATTCGAACATTGGCCGGAGCTTCTGGGACGGACACTCGGTGCGTTGGGTTTTGGCTTCGGCCTTGAGGTGAATGGCTCTGGAACAAGCTGGAATTGCCCCTGTGTGCAAGATACCCATGATAGTTGAATCTGGAGGCCTTGATGAGCCTCAATACTATCAAATGAAAAGCTTGAATCAGATACTTGCTCTGTTGTCTTCTACAAGGCCCAGTGCTCAATGGGTGTTCTAATTTGGATTGTGCATCTGTGACTTTGAAAGCCTCTTCAAGGTGCCCAGCACTCTGCCATCACTTCAACACAAAATTGCCAATATGACTCTCAAGGTGACAAAATCCTCTTGCCCGTGGCTCTGTGAACGCAAAGGGCGGGCGCCAGCGCCCCAATTGGGCGGGTGCGCGGTGTTGCGCGCCGCCCAGTTGACTTTCACTGTTTGCGAGTAAACGACCCAAATGGTGTTAGCACCCGCCTTGTGAAGAATTCGCATCGTTGCCTTGCGCGGTGCGCACCGTTGCCTGGCTCAATTCGCATCGCTGCCTTGGGACTGTCGTTGTCAAAACCGCCGCCGCCACCACTTCTTGTCCAACCTTTTCCACCTCCACCTTTCAACGTCTTCCTCGACTTGACATCGTCTCATCGCTTTGAAAGTCGATAGTCTGCAACGACTCTTCCATCAATTCTTGCTCGACAGCCTCGAGTCCTCTTCTTCCTCGGCATTCTTTGTCCAATCTCTTCATCGTCACCGTCAACATGTCTGACACTGAGATGAAGGACGTCGCCAAGGCCGTCACGCCTGAGCCCTCCTCGACCAAGGACAAAACGCCTGCTCCCGCCGCCGAGGGCGCTGGTGAAGAGGTCCCTCTGCCCACCTTCAAGCAGAACGAGATTGAGCTTGGCTTCATCCTCTTCCGCTGTGTCAAGGACAATGAGGTAGGTCCACATTTCACTGAACCCAGCAGTCAGATCATGACCTCAATCTCGATGATCCACCCAACTTGACATGTACCCTGCCGCCGCGTCACTTCACCTTCACTTCACCTCTCTGACACATCCACCACAACGCGTCCTACCCTTCCTACTTCCAACACTTCACCTTTGTTTTGCAAGCTCAACCGACTAACCTCTGGACAGATCGATGTTGAGAAGTTCATGAAGCTTGGTGGATACTCCAAGAGCTCGGTCTCCACCATCATCACCAGGCTCAAGAAGAAAATCCGGGACATCGAGGAAGCCGGAGGTCCATCTTACAAGGGATTCGACACTGGCGCCAAGGGCGCGAAGACCCCCCGCAAGCCTCGTGCTATCAACACCGCTACGACTCCCAAGACGCCGGGTGGTGGCAAGGGCAAGCGCAAGGTCGCCGATTCCGATGACGAGGCGACTCCCGCCACTCCCGCCACCAAGAAGCCCCGTGCTTCCGCGAAGAAGGTCCAGAAGGAGGCCGAAGATGGTGAAGCCGGTGACGACGACGTTCCGGAGACTCCTGTCACGCCTGCGGCCAAGAAGAAGGGCGGCCGTGGCAAGAAGGCGATCACTCCCAAGCCTGACGGCGAAGAGGGCGAAGGCGAGGAGCCCGAGACCCCGAAGACTGCTAAGAAGCCCCGCGCCCCCCGCAAAAAGGTTGACTCGGCTGCCACTCCGAAGCGTGGTCGCAAGAAGGCCACTGCCGAGCCCGAGGAGGAAGCCGGTGAAGCTTCTGCCGACAAGACTGACTCCAATGTCACCGACGACAAGTCCGTCGACGGCGGCAAGGGCGACGAAGATCCAGAGGAGCTCAAGACTGGCGACTTCAACGTCGATTCGGCGGTTGAGCTCTGAGCACTCCCGCTCCTCACTCGACCTTCTTCCACGCCAACGTCCGGCATCATTCGATGATTTGCTTTACGAATTCTGGCGTTGACGGTTGACCGACATTGATAAGTTGCTTCTTGAACTTTCCGGCATTGACTTGGCGCTCAAAATTGAAAGGCGCTTTTCTTCTTCTTCTTCGACAAAAGTTCCACGACAACTCCCGGACTTCGCTCTTGGGGCAATCATGGTGATGAGTTGGTGGGTCAAAGGGTTTCGTGGACATCTTAATCGGTTTCTTTTTTGGAGTGGTGGATACCCACTTGGTGATGGTTAGGTCGTCATCTCGCTCCAACCCTCCGTAGTGCAAAGACATCGTGCTACTCAATTCTCTTGCCAACCATGCCTCGTGTGTCGTGACATTAATGCGTTCGATGAGGCCGTTTCCACAGATACGGGCTTGACAGTAGGCTTTTCCTCTATTCCGTGACCTGTCACCAAGCTCCCAACACAAGCTCGACCACTGCCTCGTTCAAGTCATGCGTGTACACAGGGAGCATTCAAACGCCTGGGAAGTAAGATTGCAAGCTCCTTGATGCACATGAAGCAGGAGGACCATTTAGGCACAAAGGTACAATGACCGTGTCATGTAACCCAAAACGACCGTCATCATTGGACCTACGTTACAGGACTCAGAATACCGCGAAGGGAAAAGTGACAGGGGCAGCGTAGTATACTTACTTCGATATCAATCAAAGCTCACTCAAGTCGAAATCCTCCAGGCCGTTCTCGTCTGCAAACACAGCGACCCTCTCTTTACCCTCATCGTCTACCCATGCTCTAAACATGCCCCCGCAGTTCAAATCGTACAAGACGTTGCTTTCGTTTCCAGTCAGCTCGATGCCAATGATGCCGCCCTCGCCTTCGCCCGTCTTGCCCCATCGCCCTTCGGCTGATTGCTGAAGCTCGCCTCCTGGTCCCGCGACCCGCTTCAGAGCTGTTTTCAAAGGCAGGTTAGGCACGGAGAAGCGGCACATGGCAGCGGCGGTGCGAGCAGCAGCAACGCGAAGAAAAGAGTCGCCGTTGCCAGTGCCAGACATGCCGACGGCGTGGCGCCGCTTTGAGTGGGAGCTTTCTGAGACCTTCTCCCCATTGAATGGAGTAGAAGATGCGGTGCCATGCTCGGAAGAAGCTGGAGCCAGCGACGGAAGACAGTCGGACAACACACCGGTGATATCACCACGGGAGAGTTTGTCGAGCGGCGAGGCTGCGACGGCTGTGGCAGGTTGATATGGCATGCTGGACGGCATTGACGCCTGCTTGAACTCTTCGAGCCATTCTTCTGCCCAAAATCCAGCTCCCAAGGTAGGCGTATCGCCAATGCGACCCGGCAGTTTGTTTGTCAAGCCACCCGTTGAGGTTGCAACAGCGATTGTTCCAAAACGATCCATTACCACGCATCCAACGGTTCCTTGAGGGAGATATTCCTTGCCATTCCAACTTGGGTCTCCTTCTCTTCCCTTGCCTGCGTCTGATGCCTCTCCGTCAAGAGAAGACATGTCCTCGCTCACAATGGCGCCCTTTCCCCTCTCCAAGCCCTTGATGTGCTCGTCCCAGCGCCTCTTGGTCCAAAAGTAGTCCTTGTCCTCCAACTCGCAGCCCCACTTCCGTGCCAGCTCTTCAATCTTCGGTCCACTCAGCTGGACATGTGCGCCCGCTCCTCCGCCGTCAATTTCGTCTCCCCGTTCCAGCATTTTGCGACAAAGCAGGATTGGGTTCTTGACCGTCGAGACGAGCATGACGCCAACGCCGCGCTTGTGCTTGCCCCGCGATGCCATGAGCGAGGCCTCCAACTCATTTGTGCCTGCCGTCGTGAACACGGCGCCGCGTCCGGCGTTGAAGAGGGGATCGTTCTCGAGCAGTGACACGCCGTAGGACGCGGCTACGTGGGCAGCGGTGCCAGGGTCTTGCGTGAAGAGCGCGGTTGTCTCCCGGAGGATACGGCGAAGGGCATGACGGTAGGGCAGCGTCGACGAGTGCGGGAGCGTCGCATGCGAGATGTTGCCAGCACCTCCGTGGAGAATGATGCGCGGCGTCAGGGTGCCTGCGGGACAAGGAGGTGTCGAGCTGGCCATGATGAAGATGGAGTCTGGGATGGTCTATTGCGAGATCAGAAGCTGTTGGAATAACGTTCCTGGGCACACACGCGTCGGCGCAACACTCAATCATATAGTAAAAGCTCCGGTTGGTTTCTTGACGCTGTTCTCCGTCACGGCGGGACGTCGTAATATGCCTATCTTGATAAGAGACCCTGGCCGCGGACCCTTGCCGGCGTGCCTTCCCGCCGGGCTCGACTTTCCATTTTGGGCTAGCGCCGCGCAGCATAAGCGAGTCGCTCCGGTGACGTATAGTTATATTCCTCCCACAACCTCAACCTCTTCCTTTCTTCTTCAACACACCCGCCTCTGGACGGTGTGCTCCACAGGTCAACAGCAAAGTCTCTGAAGAGGCGCTCAAGTCAATCGCTTGAGCAGACCTGAGGCGAGCTGCACGCGGTGCCTGCGTTGTCGCTGTCCCGGCCCTCAACGCCATGTTCCACAGCTGGCGAGCTGACGCGCACTCGACGCGTCTTCCCAGGTACGTTTGCCCTCTACTTTTGCCCTTCATTTACGTTCCTTTCGCTGACCGGTCGCAAGATTTCATCGCGGTTTGCCTGAACGGCGCGGCTACCCTGCCCTTCAACGCTGCACCTCTTTCTGTCGTTGGCAAGCACGTGCGAACACCACGCCGACAGTCCAAACCCTCAACAGCATGGCCAGTCACTGCTCTGGGCTCAGTGATGGCACCCTGCTTGTATTTGAGGGCCGAAAGCTAAGCTCAGATTGAAGTGTTCAGCATGGCAACACTTCTCTGCAACCCATTGCGTGGAATGGTATCCCACGGGGTTTAAATTGCTATTCCTCGACATGAGATTTCCTTCACGACATGTCGACACCATTAGGTGGCAAAGCGGTCTAGTAAATAGCCCTTCGACGTCTTGGTCTTGCAGGCTTTCGACTCCTCCCCTTCGGCGTTCAGCGCTCGTCCATGACCCGTGGTCGTCAGACTCGTGTCATCGTGGGGACAAATGCGCATTCTCTCTTCCTCTTTCCTTCCTTTTCCAACATCTACCTCCATCCCGACTCTCTGTACTCGGCACGCCTGCGACCTACGCCACCGAGCTTTCGGTCGTCAACCTTTCCCTCGAGTCGATTCAATCTGTGCTTCCCAGCAGTTCTTGTCGTCCACCCCCGCCGGCGAGCAAGAGAAAGATTACCCACCGGACAATCAAGTCAATTTCACTGCTCACGAGCACCGACGATTACTTGACTCTAAGGAGCAAGCGGAATCACTACCCAACGACCACCTCTCCTCACTCCTCACATCCTCGCAACTACACTCAAAACACCATCGTGTTCATCGCTCACGAGCGCCGGACCTGGAAGGATTCGGTCGCACCAATGCGGACTTACTACCCTACGACTACCTCTACCCACATCTTCGCAAGGACGTTCAGAGAATCATCGTGTTCATCGCTCACGGGCACTCAAATCCCAATGGATTTGGGGCTAAAAATGCGGACTCACCACCCTACGACCACCTTTCCTCACATCTTCGCAAGCCTGCGCCCCAGATCACCAAGTATCGACGTGTCTGACAGCGCTTGGACTTCATAAGTCCAACCGCTCACGAGTGCCGAGTCCAAATGGATAGGCTGCACCAATGCGGACTTACTACCCTACGACTACCTCTCTCACATCTTCGCAAACCTGCGCTCCAGATCACCAAGTATCGACGTATCTGACAGCGCTTGGACTTCAAAAGTTCAGTCAAGACTCCAATCGTGTTCATCGCTCACGAGCTCCGGCTCCAGAAGGGTTCGGTAGCACCAATGCGGACTCAATACCTCCCGACCTCCTTCCCACACCTTCGCAAAAACACACTCGCTCGGCAAGCCTGCGCTCTACGCCACTGAGCTTTCAACTCAACATCCTCACCACCCTCCTCGGCACCTGCACTTCAATTCAAATACATAAACCAAGACGCTGGCACGCAAAATCCTCCAGCTTTTGGCCGAAAAGCGCTGTCCAGATTTCACCAGAGCGCCTCTAGTCGCAAGACTCGTGAGCTTCTTGTCAAGTCCGCGGTCGAAATTCCAAGGACGCTTTTCCCGTGTTCAGCGCTCATGAGTATACCAATGCGCAAGCTCTCACCCTCACCTTCTCTTCTCAACTTGAAGCTTTCGCTGCTCGACATGCTTGCGCACAACGCCATGGAGTTTTCGAAACTCGATCAATTCAGAAAACTCTTGTCGAACTTCCGCAGCGGCTTCAAGACACAATCGTGTTCAACGCTCGTGATGCTCGACAGGTAGGTATTGCGGGCAACAAAATGCGCAATCCCTTCCCTACCTCTTCCAACCTCGGAATTCCTCGGCCCTTCATGCAACTGTGTTCAGCGCTCATCACACGCCAGAAGGCAAAACTTGTGGACAGCAAAATGCGCAATTCCCTCCCTCACTTTTCACAAACCCGGAGCTTCCTCTACTCGACGTGTTCGCGCGCAACGCCACGGAGCCTGCACCCGATCAATCCAGACAACTGTCGTCGAGCTTCAGCGGCGGCTTCAAGAGTACATCTCGGGTTCACCACTCACTTGCGGCGGGTTCCAGTCAGCTCGTCAACAACGATGCGGGCTTTGTACGATACGGCCCACAGCGTTCAGCGCTCCTCGTGCGCCACAAGGCGAACCTGGTGGGTATGAAAATGCGCAATTTCCTCCCTCACCTTTCACACTCCGGGGCTTCATCTACTCGACATGCTCGCGCACCACGCCGTCGAGTCTCACCACCACCAAGCTCCCTGTCACAACCTTAGAGCTTCCTCTACTCGACATGCTCGCGCTCCACGCCATCGAGTCTTAACGCCTCCAAGCTCTCTGTCACATCACCCTTCCACAGCTTCAGAGATTCCTCTACTCGACATGCTCGCGCACCACGCCGTCGAGTCTCAACCACCCCCAAGCTCCCTGTTACACTAATCCTGGGAATTCCAACTCCGGGTTTCTTCGTTCGATTTGCCTCTGGGCTGCTTGCGTCTGACGTGGCAGCTGCGGGCCGCTTTTGTTCAGCGCTCAACGCCTAACGATGGTGGGCCTGTTCGTAGCTCCCTCTGCACTTGCGTTGGCGCCGAGCAGGTATTGTGGTCGGCGTCTTTGACACCGGCTACAACTTGAGGGCAAGAAAATGCGTACCCAATCCCACTTACCCCTTCAAACCCCTCCCCACCCCCCTTCTCTAGCTTCTCAACTTCTCAATGCAACGGCCAAAAATCCCCACTCTACTGCACTCCAACTTTGGAACAAGGCCAATCAGAGAGCCAAACAAGGCTCTTTGATTGGCGAATCCAATAAGTGATCCTGCTTTGCGCGTGCCGAGTCTCGAAGACCGGATCTGTGACCACTGCCTCGCCAATTCTCGCTAATCCGCAGCACTGATTTCATGACCAAGGACGCACTTGCCCATGAACATGCCAATACCTTATCCCTTTGCACATCCATGATGCTGTGATGTACTAACACATTCCCTAACAGTGCTCTGAAAGCTCTTCTTGTTGTTTAACGGATGGTAGGCTGGCGGGCATGAAGAAGTGGAAGGAGACATGGAAGTGTGGTCCTTCAGACGGTTGCTCCAGAGGTACGTTTTCTCCTTCGAGAGCCTGAAGAGATAGATGCTGATGCTTCTAGGTTCAAGTCAAACAGTTTGAAGAGGACTTGCATGGTTTGTGGTGGTGGCCTCTGCTACCCAATCTGTAACAGTCACTTCAACAGCTCCAAGTTTCCCCTCGAGTAACAGGCACGAAGACCCATTGCGTCTCCTTACCAATAGACTCCGCCACTACCCAGCAAGCTTTTGCCAATCCTCCACCCAAAGAGCAAAAAAGCAACAGCCGAAGCGCACGAAGCGTCTCGAACCGACGAGCATCCTCCTTCCTCTTTGGGCCAGCATACACGGACAAAAGAGAAAAAACAATGTTGAAGTGTGTGCCAACAACCAATGAGATATCCAACCGTTGTCAACACACACTCCAACATTTCTTTTGCTGGGTTTGCCTGGTTTTAAGGAGCACATGGAGGAGATGGTTTTGGGAGGGAGAGGATGGTGACAAGTGTAGTGGACTTGAGGAGGGCGAGGTATTTGGCACTGACTGCTTGTGTAGGTAACTGTTTGACTGCTGCCAGGTTGGTCGTTGGCTCGTCACACGGCTAAGCTACAGGGGGCCCTGGATGCTTGCAGCGTTGCAGGACGAGGTACAAGTCATAAGCATCAGCTTGGGGGATACACAACAGCAGTAAGTCTGCATCTGACAAACGGGCGAGTTGTGGTTTGCTTCCTTTAGTTTGAAATTGAACCTAACACTTCGAAGTCTTGGTTTTGAAGCCTCTTCGCTCCTTCTCCCCTCCCGCACGCAGCTGGTTTGCAATCATTGCCTCTTGCGAAGGAAGGCGTTCTACGAGGAGAGTTTACGGGTCGGACAGGTGGGAGATGCGATGATTGCCGACCTGTTCACGGCGTCTTCGCGACCACTAGCAGGCGAGAACTTTCAAAGGCTCCTCGGGTGCTTACCACGTTTCAATCACGGTTGTGGTGGACTACTCGGTTTTGCAAATCTCTCTTGGATCTCTGCACAACGCCTTCGACCACGCGTATGGGACGCATAAGCATCAGTCTCCGCACCTGAACTCGGATTCTGGATCTTCTAAATCACTGACAGGACAGCTGCTTCTTCATCATTATCTGCCTAGTCCTCCTCTCCCCCGATCACTGTGCATCTTCCTCTCCCTCTGGTCCTGCCTCTCCATCGTCCTTCTTGAGTTGGTCGAGTATCTCCTCCACCTTAGCTTTGGTGACCTGACTGTCTGTCATACCAGCCCAGCGCTGTCTCTCCTCCGCCTCTCTCGCACGTGCTCTTTCCAGTAGCCGCCTTGCCTCCGCAAGAAGATCGTTGTAATAGCCGAGCGGTGCACCAGGACCGCCCTTGTCGATGAGCTTCTGATAGAGCGCCACAGCTTCTTCACCGTGTACCCTGCGAACCGGCATTAGTTCAGGAATAGGCAGCGGCCTCTAGAGGAAAGGTCCATTCTTACGACGCCTTGTCATCGGAGCTCGTCAGAAGAAGGTGGCAGTTTGCCTGGAGGAAGTCACCCAGCTGCGGCTCGAGAAGAAGTCGGCGCGCTTGGCGGTAGCCCTCTTCGTGGTTGCCTGCGCTGGATGCGCTCCATGCTTGTTCGCAGAGCCATTCGAAAGTACGGCCGAGATTCTCCTGTGGGTTTGAAATTGCGGTCCAGAGGAAAGTGTTCATGGGAAAGTGGTGGGCTGTCAAGTGGAAAAGTAGAGGGAGAGCGGAAGATGAGTTGCCAAAGAGTTGTATTGTGGCTTGCGATAAGTTGAAGTTTTTGATGGGTGGTCTTGGAAGGGAGAGGTGGTGGTGACAAGTGGCCTTGAGGAGAGGAAGAGGTTTTCGACTCTGTCTGCTTCAGTTGTCTGCCTGGTTGTCCGTTGGCACATTACCTAGGTATAAGCCCAAGCAAGCCATTCGAAGCTGTGGCGCGAGTGACTTGGGGATCTCTTCCGCAACAACATGGACAGTGACAGCTACTCACTCATTGAGCATTTCGGCTACCAGACACGAAGAAGGCTATCGCCAAGCTCACTCATTGCGCAGCTATTTCTTGCTGTCCTTCTCAACCTTGGGCCAACCAACTCGACCGCTGGGCTTGCTCATACGACGAGGAACCGTCATCACCTCGGCTCATCACTGACTCAGACTCCAAGCTCCTGCCCGGATTTCCAATCACCAATTCAGCACTGTTGTCTAATCACCTCTCTACTGCGACCAAACTGCCAAATCTGCAGGAAACCCCTCCGCTAGCGTCTTCGAATAGCGCAGCGATCGAGTTTGTAGCGTCTCCTTTTCCCCTGAAAACGTCCTTCTCGCACCAGCGTCTCGACTCTTCGATCTCGTCCACAGGATGATTGATGGATGCGCCATGGAAGGTTTAGGTAGGTGGAGTAGAGAGCACCATGACATCGAAGGAGGGAGAGAAGCGAACACTGAAGGGAGGCGTCGAGGCGAAAACGATAAGACAAGGGAAAAGCGAGAGCTCTGCCCCGTCTGCCTACCAAGTCCGTTGCGTGGTTTCCGGCCGCAAGCGGCCTGGCCTTATCTGAAAGAGACCCCAAAGCGATGATGATGCGGAAGAAAGAGAAGAGGAAGCAAAAAAGGGGGCAATCCACCGCCCATCTGCTTGTTGAGCCTAGACTCCATTGACT
This sequence comes from Phyllosticta capitalensis, assembly GCF_038381095.1. Taxonomy (NCBI): domain Eukaryota; kingdom Fungi; phylum Ascomycota; class Dothideomycetes; order Botryosphaeriales; family Phyllostictaceae; genus Phyllosticta; species Phyllosticta capitalensis. Next base: position 165,155 of record NW_027117444.1, on the reverse strand, counting down.
TTTTCTTCGACCCCCAACATCGTGATGAACACGAACTCGAGCAGACGAGCACAGTAACGGTGTCGACCAGCCAGGAAAATCAAATCACGTCGCGCCCAAATGTCAGCGCCGTCTCCCACTGCGAGTGAGGACTGTCGCGTGCCCTCCTTCCCAATCCGATGCGCGCGGCGTGTCCTGTATGCAGTCGACGATTCATGCAACGCCAACGCCCCATGCCGGCGCCGCTCTCCCGTCCCTCCCATCCACGAGCCGTTTCTTCACCATCGGCGTGAGACGACAGGCAGGGGTGTCCTTGCTTCAGACGCTACAAGATGATGGAAGAGGAGAAAGACGAGAGCATATGAGGGAGTTTGTAGTGAGTGAGGCGGCAAGGGAGTTGGTGAAGATATAGGAGAGCGTAGAGACTGATTGACGAGGGCACGAGGTGGTGAGAAGGACGAATGAGTGTCTATTGTGTCTGTGTCAGAGAAGGAGAGGCGCAGTCCGGTGGTTCGCTGTCGACAGCAGTCGCTCGCTTCTTCCCGAGAGACCGAACGACGTGGCTCAAGCCGACTTTTGGTTTCTTGTTGCTCTTGACACTACTCCGTCACTGCCTATGGAAGCTCCTCAGCGCCGCGTACCATCCTACCGGATAACACGGCATGCGCCCTCAAACAATGAACCTACCTACCTACCTACCTACCAACCTCGACACCCGTCACCGAGACAAACGAGAGAATCTGTGACCGGTCCATCCCGCCAAGTCCACAACCATTGTCGCGTGCCCTCTTTCCCCAACGAGCCGATCAACGGCCAACTCCAAACCTTAAACCCACCCTGCACGCAAGGGACATCAGGGTCCATCCATACCGCATCTTCCAAAAACCAGAAAACAAACCCCGATACCGGCGCGCCAATATTTCCTGGCTGATTCGGATACTCAATGGCAGACAGAAGATGATTGGTGTGGGGTTTGGTTGGTAGATGGGCGGAAGAAGCCTTCCACCAACGCTTGCGCTTGCTCGTTTGGGTAGGTGGAGAGGCAGAGGCGGCACACGGCACGGGTAGGGCTAATCAATTTTTCTTCTTCTTTTTGGCTACCGTTTCCCGTTGCTGCTGTGAGGATTTGTGGCGGGGAGGGAGGGGTGCGGGTGTTCCTGAGCTTGGATACGAAGAAATGAGATGAAGAGATGGTGGCTTTCGTACGAGTTACAGGTCTGGAGGATTTTTGAGATTGGTGGTGGTTTCTGAGCACGCCGGTGACAGCTGCAGGACGAGGCGCGCAGAACCAATATGCAGACCCTGACATCAGTGCGTGCCGTTCGCCCGTCCAGCGGTCATGGATGCAGCCCTGAAAACATCAAGTGCGGATCCTGGTGCATGTGCCTTTGCAAGAGATGTCGCATCCACCACCAACGGTGACATCGCCGTCGTCGGATCATTGCTGGACGAACGCCAGCCGGAGTGAATTGGAAACGATTGCTTGCTCAGAAGCGGTCAGACGTGCCGTGCAGAGTGCTGGGACGGATCAGGAGGAATTGTGGCGTCGCAATAAACATTTCAAGCGCGGGGTTGCGTCGCGTCCCACTGGTGACAAGCCACGCACGCACGTCAAGTCAGGCACCAAGAGGAGAATGTCGAAACAAAGTTGATGAAGTGGTTTATGCTATTGGACAATGCCCTTTTCACATTTTGCTGGCTTACCTCGTGCTCAGTATTTGACGGCTTTGCGGATGGCGTCGTAGATTCCTATACTGTCAGCACCAAACGCGTCTGCGACCAAACAACACTTACGGACGACGTCTGGGAGGTTAAACTTTTCAAAGGCCAGCCCGACGTGCGTGCTCCATCCGGCGACTCTCTGCACAGGGGCCTCCAGCCGCAAAAAGGCACCCTCTTGAATCGAGGCGGCGACTTCGGCGCCTACCCCCGCGTTAATCATGCTCTCATGCACGACTATTGCTTTTCCCGTCTTTTGCACGCTGCCCAAAACGGTAGCTCGGTCCCAGGGATAGACGGTGCGCAGGTCAATCAGCTCAACGCTCACGCCCAGGTCCTGTTCGGCGGCGGCAATGGCGTTCATGCAATGGTAGAGGGGCGTTCCGTAGGAGACAATGGTGACATCAGAGCCTTGTTTGACAACCTCAGCTTTGGAGAGCGGCAGGGTGTAGGCCTCGGTGGGAACCTGCTCAACGGCAGCACGATACAGGATCTTGGGTTCCATAAAGACGACGGGATCAGGGCAAGCAATGGCGGCGAGGAGCAAACCCTTGGCCTGGCTGGGGGATCGCGGCACGACGACGCGCAGGCCCGGGATGTGGGTGAAGAGAGACTCGGGCGATTGGGAGTGGTACCTGCCTCACATGTCAGTTTGCGGGCCAGCATTGAAGGTAAACAACAATTGAGGGGGCGAAACAATTATTTATTCACTCACAGCGCACCGTGTCCGACGCCTCCGGTAGGCATGCGGACGACGAGACCGCCGGCATGCATGTTGGTTGTTCCAGCCCGGTATCGCACCTTTGCTGCCTCGTTGACAAGCTGGTCAAAGGCCGGGTAGACGTAATCGGCAAACTGGATCTCGGCAATGGGCTTCATGCCCTCGAGAGCAGCTCCAATGGCAAAGCCCACGATTCCTTGTTCCGTCAGCGGAGTATTGAAGACTCGGTCGGAGCCAAAGTCGTTGGCGAGGCCCATGGAGCAGCGGAAGACGCCCCCAAACGCAACATCCTCGCCAAAGAGCAGCACGCGGTCGTCGGTGGAGAGGGCATGGCGGAGGGCCGAGTTGATGGCCTGGAAGAGGTTTTGACGAGTGGTCTTGGAGTCACGGACGAGGTGTGATGGTAGTTCGGGATTGGCCAAGCAGGACTTTGGAGTGTGGGCGAGCAAGGGCGTGGAGCTGTAGTCGATGGGGAGGTTCAGGCGCGCATTGGGCGGGTGGGTCGAGTAGGGTTGCAGCCGTGCAAAATGACGTAGAGAGGCTAGACGTGGAAGAGGGCGAGAGAGTGGAATAGAGGAGAGAGATTTGGACATGGTGGAGGAGTGGGAAGATGCATGATGCGGGGGAGCAATCCGGGGAGAAGTGAGAGGTGTTGAAAGAGCAGGGAGGGGTCTGCCAGGATGCGCCCAGCAATTGTACCTGTACCATTGTTGCTGCAAGCGCCCGCAAAGTCGTCTTCTTCGTCTGCTCAGCCACGGCCCGTTGGCTTGTCGCGTCACACTTGTGCTCTTGTGTGTCTCTCGTATCTACCGTTCTGACCGCCACTGCCGTGGGGACGATTGCTGGCGTGAGCAACCTTGACACCGTGCGCGCTCCCCGGCCCGCCGCCGAGAGTCAGTCGGACAGTTGAGAGCGAGCCTGAGCCTCGCCGTCTCACACAAATACCCTCCGTCCGCCGCCGAATCCCTCACTCCTGCAATCGCCCTCTCGACTCCCCCGACGAGGCGCTCGACATCAAATGTCTCTGGCTGCCACGAGGGCATTGGCAGCTGCCCCCTTCTCCCATCACCGCGGCCACGCCGCCGTGCGACCCGCCGTCTGCTTGATCGCCAGTCTGCTCTTCTCCGCCGTCGGTTATGCCGCTCCGTTGAAACACGACACCACGCTTCGTCCCTTTGAGGACGAGCCAAAGTCATCCGACGATGCTGAGCTATGGGTCTTTTTGGGCACTGCTGTTGCTCTGGTGCTGCTCGGCGGAGCTTTCGCCGGCCTGACCATTGCGTACGTTGAGCCTCTGTCTCACCCAACATCCCACTAACGTCACCAGGCTGATGGGCCAGGATGAAATCTACCTCCAAGTCATTGCAACCTCTGGTGAAGGCTCCGAGCGCAAGAGCGCTGCCCGCGTTCTCAACCTCCTCAAAAAGGGCAAACACTGGGTCCTCGTCACCCTCTTGCTGAGCAACGTCATTACCAACGAGACTCTACCCATTGTTCTCGACAGGTCTCTTGGAGGCGGATGGCCCGCCGTCCTGAGCAGTACCGTCTTGATTGGTATTTTGGTCATCTTCTGCATCTTTCCTCTGCTAACCACCTGCAGTCATCTTTGGCGAAATCGTTCCGCAATCCGTATGCGTCCGATACGGCCTCCCCATTGGCGCCTGGATGTCGCCTGTCGTCCTTGGCCTCATGTACCTCATGGCCCCGGTCGCCTGGCCTACTGCGAAGCTACTGGACTATCTGCTTGGCGAGGATCACGGAACAACCTACAAGAAGGCTGGGCTCAAGACCCTGGTCACTCTGCACAAGACGCTTGGGACAAGCCCCGAGGATCGTCTAAACCAAGATGAGGTGACCATCATCAGCGCCGTGCTTGATCTCAAGGATAAGCCCGTTGGCAGCATCATGACCCCCATGAACGACGTCTTCACCATGTCGGCCGATACCGTCTTGGACGAGCAGATGATGCACCAAATCTTGTCGGCTGGATACTCTAGAATTCCCATTTACCAACCCGAAAATCCCAGCAACTTTGTTGGCATGCTTTTGGTCAAGATGCTCATCACCTACGACCCAGAGGATGCCAAGCAGGTTCGGGACTTTGCCTTGGCGACCCTCCCCGAGACACGCCCCGAGACAAGCTGCCTCGACATTGTCAACTTTTTCCAAGAGGGCAAGTCGCACATGGTCCTTGTTTCCGACTTTCCAGGAGAGCCGTATGGCGCTCTTGGCGTCGTCACCCTGGAGGACGTGATTGAGGAGTTGATTGGCGAGTAAGTGCCGAATTTGCTTGCGTCATTTTCAAATGCCTCATGGTGGCTCTGGAACTTTGCTCACCTACCTTTCGCAGGGAAATCATCGACGAGTCCGACATTTACATTGATGTCCACAAGGCGATTCGCCGCATGACTCCGGCGCCACGCAACCGCATCCCCAAGATCGACCACGCCATTGAGGATGACGCCGACGAGACTACTGGTCTCCTCGCAGGTCATGAGCGGAGGATTAGCACTGAGGCGGGGCGGAGTTCTGTGAGTCAGCTTGGCACGAGTCCCCAGGTAACGCTCTTGCGTCGGAACAGTAGTGGTAATGGTTCGTTGGACAAGGCTACTCCGGTGAGCCTCCGCGACGGTACTCCCGAGCTTAAAGAACAGCTCAGGCATTTGGGTCCCTCCAACGCCGCCAGTCGGCCCAAGTCCACTCGTATTTCTACAGTAAAGATTAAACCTAGCGTCAACACCATCCCCGAAGGTCCGCCTGCAAACGGCGCCGCAAAGCCCGAAGGCCAGCAGTCTGCCGTGTCGACCCCTAAGGTGGGCCCCACGGCTCTTGGGGGCGGCATCGGTGAAGGCCAGATGCGCGACGAGAGCGACGCACTCAGGGTTGCTGCCTCTGGTTACGGCACCATGCTTGAAGAGGCCTCCAAACCCAGACATGGTCCCAACGGCAGCGGTAGCCCCATCCAAGAACACCCCAGCGGAGAGAGTTCTTCGAGCCCTCCCAACAAGTCTCCCATCAACGAACGTCCCTCGCCCAAACACCGCAAGACCAACTCCAACAGCTCCGACAGCATCCGCTCGCTGCACAGCGGCTCTCCCTCGCACTCGCAAGACCGCCTGTCGATCCCCAGGGGCACGGCGCGCTCGGGTAGCATCTCAGAGAACGTCATCGACGTCAACGGCGTCAAGAAGATGGTCCTGGAGACGCTGAGCGGTAACAACGGCAACGACGAGGAGCGCAAGCGCGGCGGCTCCAGCCACAGCAACAAGTCGCAGCGCTCGCTCCAGCGCATGTGGGCCGAGGGCGGCAGGACCGATACTAACAGTAACGGCGAGGGTCCCAGCCTGGCTGCCAGCGGCGTGTCGACGCCGCTCGAGGCCTCGACCGCCAACGTCGAGAGCAGCCAGGGCGGCGAGGGCGGCAAGAAGAAGAAAAAGAAGAAGAAGAAGAAGTCGGCAAAGGACAAGACCAAGAGTTAGTCGCTCACTGGCTTCCTTGACGCTGTAGATGGGACGAACCTTACCAGAAGGGATCAGATGGAATAGGTGAGAGAGTGGGTGGTGGGGGAGAAATCCTCGTTCTATCGCTTGTTCTTTGCTAAAAACTCCCCTGATGGTGGCGGGGGGCGTGGTAAATGTCGATTCCTATTTCTTTGCACAGACAGATGGGCAGCATCTGGGACACAGAAGGAGTGAGTGTGCCTCTGGCGTGGGGAAAACGCGAACAGCGAGATCTTTGATCCAGACCTCATTGTTTTTGTTTGCTGGATTTTTGCTGGGATGTCTGAATGGGCAACCAGACCAGACCATACCAGATCAGAAGACTATACCGGCACGAGACTGTGGAAGGACGCCGTGGAGGGCAAAAGATGAAAGACGAAGGGTGGAGGGGTCTGTGGGGAGTGTACTATTATCCTCATTTCATCTATATATATATACTTGAACACATCACACTACCCACACACACCCTCCCACCTCACTCACATGTGCCGTTCTTGTCTGGCAAAAAAGAAGGAACGGCTGAAACCAGCTGCAAGAATCCCATCAAGATGGACACAACCAGCCAGCACATGAGCTACCGGCTATTATAGCACCACTGCTCTGTCTGTCTGTCTGTGGTCTGTATCCTCAGAACAGCCAACACAACAGATGAACATCGACGTGGAGTTAACGACAGAGGGAGAGCGAAGGTGGGTAGGTAGTAGGTACAGGACTGACCACACATGTCTTGTTGGCGTGTGTGATGATGGCAGCCCAAATCAAAATTGGAAATCAGAAGTCGAAACAGGGATTGGAGCAGGGGAAAAATGGGGGGGGGGGGGAGGTTCTTGCGGCAGCAGGCACGTCGGCAGGCGGGCCCGTCTTGCGAGGTAGGTAGGCGAGGTAGGTAGGTGGTGGGCACTTTCTATAGACCCTTTTACTCAACTCATCGACACGCTGTAAACGAAGTCTCGTTGCCGCTTTGAAGAGAAGCCAGCCCAGCCCAGCCACACACGACCAACAAGAGACGGACAGATTGGGTTTTTTGACCTTTTTTTTTTTTTTTTTTTTTCTTTGGATATCCAAAAACAGATGATTTGAATTTTTTGGTTTCATGTCGATGGTTCTTGGGATGCGCGCTGCTGCTGCTGCTGCTGCTGCTGCGATGTAATCATTTATTCGTAAACAGTGAACGAGATGTGAACAAGGACGGAGTCGAGTATCGACGTCATGGTCATGGTGGGCGACTGCATGGTTTTCTGTAAAGAAAGAAAGGATTGGGGGGCGGGGGCGAGAAGAGGCAGGCAGGCTTATGTATGCGTAAACTGCTAACCAGCAGCACTTGACTCAACCAGCACTGAAACCAAAGCACAGCACAATATTCGACTGTTGATTGTCATGATGACTGACCAATATCCCAATGATTCATCAACATGGTTGGAACTTGGGTTGGGGTTTTGTCCCTATTACCGCGCCACCACCCAGAGCTTGCCCATACATACCGACGATGTAAAATATATTGACTTTGAAGATACGACCGAAGAAGAACGCGGAGAATTATCTATCGCTAAGGGAGAAGATAGAGATTGGAAGGAATTAAATAATTAAACCCCTAACTTTTACAACCGGCCACAACGCCCTGAAGAAAGAGACGTGTATGTGCTGCGCATGCTTTGTGCATGGGGAGAGCTTATGAGGATTAAAGCCCCAAAGAGGAACAGAGAGGAAAAGGAGATGAGGTAGGTAGGTAAGTAGGTAGAAAAAGACCTAGTAATTCATGTACGTTTCGTTTCCCAGATATTTGGCATCTGGAGGTGATCTGCTACTGTAATCTGCGCTAGATGCTCTCTCTTTCTTGGATACTCCTCAAGTAACTACTCACTTTTCTTCCCTCCTCTCCCCCCCATTCATGCCCCTGACTGAGGTGAGCGCTCGATGGAAATTCCTTCCCCCTGTCAGACCAGCCAGCAAAGAACTCCCCCAAAATAAGTTCAGGTTTCCCAAAGATGGATGGCGCACTCGCTGATTCGCTCGCTCGTTCGCTTTTTTTGTACTCCTTCCCTCCCTCCCCTCCTCGTCCTTCTTGATGATGACGGTGATGATGTTGATGAATACTGATGAATGCTCCCCTCCCTCTTCCACTCCTCGTCTTCCCCCTCAAAATCACCAAGGTTCAATACGCGCATCCGCACGATCACTCCTCGCGCGCGCGCCTCATGCCTCAACACTGACCATCTCCGGCGCCGCCGTGTTGCCGCTCACGACGGGGCTGCTCTCGTCCTCTTCCTCGTCGTCTGGCTCCTCATCATCGTCCGCACTCGCCCGGTCCTCGCGGTCCGTCTCCGTCTCCGTGTCGTCGTCGTCTACATCAACGTCGTCCTCGTTGTTGACCATGGAGGAGGACGAATTTGTGCCGTCGACATTGGCCATCAGAGAAGCAATGTTGTTGGGTGCAAGATTCGCAATCGGCGACGACGACGAGGAAGATGAGGCTTCGACGGGCACCATGACGCCGCCGCCCTCGGCACCTCCAACGGCATCGACACCAGCGTCCGCGTCGACGTCATCCCGTTCGTAGTCGAGCGACACACTGCTGCTGCCAGCAGCAGCGTTGGCAGTCGCAAACACGGCAACACCGCCCGGGGCCGTGGCCGTGGGCACAACCGTCTCCGTCGTCGCCGACTGAGGTTCCAAGGGCTGCTGCGCTGAAGAGGCATGCGGTGTGGTGTCCAGCGACGGCAGCGAGTGACGCGGTACCTGGCCCACGGTCGCATAGTCCATGGTCTTGAGCATCTGCATGACGGCGTCGCGGATCTCGTCGGGCGTGGATTCCTTGTGGCCGCCGGACGCCGTCTTGACCGTGACGGTTGGCTGAGCTGCCATTTTGGACGCGCGGGCGGCGCCCATGGCCGAACTTTCTGCATAGGTGGACGCGCCGGTCGAGTCGAGAATGTCGGGCGAGGAAACGTCGTCGATGTGCGGCAGGATGAAGCGGCGCCGTGCAGCGTCGTCGTCAGCATTTTCAATGTGCTGCGTGTTGCTCTCGTCGCGGTCATCAGGCCAAGCCGCGTACTTGTCGAAGAGGTTGGTAAAGAATTGGCCAACGTGTTCGGCGGCTTCGTCTGCGCGAACCAACGCCTCTGCTTCCATGCGGCGCTGCGCTTCTTCCTCCATCTTCTTTTTGACGGCTGCCGCCCGTTCGGCGTCGCGTTGGCAGAGCTTCTTGACGCTGGGGGCAGACGCGCATGTTGGGCAATGGTAATGTGTCGAGCAGTATGCGCATTTGCAAGGGGGGTTGCCCTCCAGACAGCCCTATACAATGTTAGCCAAATTCAAACGTTTTATCAGGGCACTTACATCGCAAACAATCACTCGGCAGGCCGAGCACTCCCTCATGGCAGCATTGCATCTAGGTCTGCAATCGCCCACCGGCCGCAGCTGTTGGCAAAAGTAGGCGCCGCAGCCCCGCCACTGAACCGGGTGCCTTGGCGAGCCAGGCAGAGGAAGCATTCGCCTGGCGCGCTCCCTCTCCTGCGACTTTGTCGCCAGCGAGTGGGCATCACGAGACTTGCCCCACGGCGAGGACGAGCGCGATGGTCGATTGTCCGAGGCGCTAAGGGCACGCGGACGAATCGAAGGCTCCGACTGACCCAGCGACGACATGGAATTTGCCAGTGCGGATTCCTCCGCGTTGGTGTTGTTGAAGATCCAATGGTTGCTCAAGTTTTGCTGCTCAGCACCCGACGACGAGGCAAACGAATCGGACGAGCCCGACACAGCCATAGGACTCGACTGGAGTGCGCGCTGCTCCGGTGGGACGAACGGCGGAATGTGCAGGTCGGCGGTTGACGAGGCCTTGGTTGCGGGGGCGTACACGCGAATATGCTCGCGCTCGACGTGGAGCTCGCGGAACCCGCATTTGCGGACCTTGAGCGCGCGAAAGTCGTGCTCCTTGCACAGCGGCCTCTTGCAAGCCTTGCACTGGACTCTCCATCGAAAGGTGCGGTAGCAGTCTTGGCAGAGACTACGCGGGCAAGACGATGCCTGCAAGTCCAAGCTCTCCTGCATCAGGTACGGCACAATGTCGACTTGCTCGCCAAGCACGTGCTCGTAGAGTGACGCGTTTTTCATTTCCCGAATCACATCTGGTGAGCGGAAAATGGAGGTGAAGTCGGGATCCTCATACTGCTGGCCCTTGGGTAAAGGCGTTGCACGTATCCTGTCGGCTCCTCTGCCACCCACACCAGGTCCTAACACAACTATGCCGCCGCCGCCAGAAAAGACTGGCTCGACGCAGCACCAGTGCATGTTGAGCTTGGGCGGTGTGGATATGGTAGTTATGGTCAAGGGGTTGGCTGTGACGACGGCAATTTCGTCGGAATCGGAAGCGTCGTCGTCAGAGGTAGATTCGCTCATGAGGTTGGGCGACCTGGTGGCACCCGGGGCCCACCAAAAGCGGTCATTCTTCCTCCTTCTCTCCTCACCATCGGATCCATGCTGCTGGATGCTGTTTGAAGGAGAGTGTGTCGGTGTTGAAGTGCTTATGCTACTTTGTCCAAACGCCTGCGCCGTAAAGTCTCGATTTGTCCGCCTTCGCTTGCGGGGAATTGGACGGTTGAAAGCGCAACTGGCACAGAGAGTCTTGCGGCAGCCCATGCAGTGCATTCGAATACTGCACTGCTCGCATCGTTCCAGGACGGGGTCGTTGCACTGGTCGCACTTGATATCCTCAACAAACAACTTGTGGCTCTTGCGGAGATGGGCCGGCACGTCTTTGCCTTCTCCTTTGAATGGCCCGCCCGTTGTGCCCAGCGGCTCGCCGTCCTGCCCCGTCTCCATGTCTTCCCACAGCCGTCCGTCCGAGTGGTTCGAGGGCGTCCTGGAGCCCGGTCCGATCCTGTTGCCAGAGCGCCATAGCCGGTCAAACGGCACCCACACCTCGTTGGTCCCGGGAGCAGCACGGCCAGAGTAGTAGTCCTTTCTCCTAAAGCAGCGGCCGCCCGGCGTGGTGCACCACATGGTATCCGTCCAAATGCCCAGCTGGTGACAAATCTCGATGAGCTGGTGCGTAGGCTCCGAGTCCGAGTCGCGCCGCATCAGTGACGACGGCAGATATGGCCTCCGCCGGTGGTGCCTGCAGCGATATGTGTAAAGACTCTTCAAAGCCAGCTCACTTGTGTTTGCCCACGGGCTCGCCGAGTGGATGTAGGGCTCCAAGAAGGGCACCAGGTGGTACTTTATCGAAACGTTTTTGCATCCGCGGACGCTCAAGTGTTGCAGCGTTTGGACCCGCGGCTCCAGCACGCGCGACACGAGCCTGACGCCGGAGACGGTCGTGTTGCAAAGGTCCAGGCTCGTCAGGCGGGTGCCAAACGGCACAATGACCTGGATAAGCAGCGAGTCGAGGGCATACTGTTTGGCGTTTCGCGCCTGGCTGTCGGCCGGGTCGCCGTCAAACTGATTGATGCCGAGTGTTGGCTGAGGACCCCGGAAGCTGACGGTCCGCCAGGCCAGCGGGTAAGATGCCAGAAAGTCGCGGAGGTGATGTGAAGTGTGGTAGAGGTCGAGGAGCGATCGGGTGGGGAGTTGAGCGAGGAGACTCTCAACTATGGTCGGGTGGGTGGTGAGGACCCTTTCGAACCGGCTTAGAGAGGGCGGCGACGTGGTTACGACGGAGGTGGACATGGTGGATGAGATTTCATCGCTATCGCAGGCGTCCGAGTTCCCTGCGACGAGGGTGGCGTTGTGGGGGTGTCGGAGGACATCTGACGGCGTGACTTGGACAGAGGCCATGCCGTCTGCGTGGTGGAGGAGGTGGTGTTCAGTCTCTCGGCAGCCGAGGCGGTCGGTCGGGCTGCTGACGTTGGGTGCGATGAACGAGGGACCTGAGAGGGGGGCTTCAGGGCATGCAGGGAGAGAGGGTTGGGGGTTCGAGTCAAGAGTGAAAGTGAGGTGGTGGTGTGGGTAGCAAGTCGTAAGTAGTAGTCGTGCGCTGGCTCGGCGAGGATATGGGTCCCGACGACACAGGGCGCGCGACGGGAGATGATGGCTCCAATGCGCCAAGTTCTTGTTAGCGACTGGATGGATGGCGGCTCTCCTCTCACTTCTGCAAACTGAGACGCCCGCCCTCACTCTGCACCGCGTGCTCAAAACTTTGTTTTGCCCACTTAGGTCAGCTCAGCGCGCCTGGCATCCATCAGAATTTCTGGTGGCTGTATCTCTTCTCTTTCGCTCTCTACCTAACCTCCCGAGCCGCCCCATCGCCTTCCCCAACCCCGTGCGTGTAACCTCGCGCTATGCCGCTCCGCCCTTCCTCCATAACGGCGCCCGTCTGTCCTTCTTCGCCTCCATCTTGGTCAAAGTCGCTTCCCAAGCCCTGCCATGTGCGCTGGCTACGCAGAAATTCGGCTCCCGGAGATGCCACGCCGCCAATCTGTGCGACATCGCCATTTGCACGCTTGATAAGCTGTGCTGAGGCATTGATCGCCGTCGCATCATTCCGTCGTCCACCACCACCGTGTCCGGCCGCCGTTGCTGTTGTCCGCATCGGCCGTGCGTGCGAGACGTAGCGCCCGGTGCGAAGGTCGAACTCGGGCGGCGCCGACTCTTCCTCAGACGTCGACCCACTGCCGTTTTCGTCATCCTCCTCTGCTGCTTGCGCTGTCTTATCATCATCCAAGCACTCTTCCTCCTTCTTCAGCACCGCTTGGAAGTCGCCCGTCCACTCGCCCGTCCAGATGCGCTCCTCGTCGCTCTTGAGCGCTAGCTGCAATTCAAACGGCGTGATGATGGGCTTCCAGAATTCCTTGCTTTCCACCAGACTGCTCTCCCAGCACCCAATTACCACCCACCCGTCAACCTCGGAAAAGTTGGCCACCTTGGCCGCATTAATCTTGCCAACCACAAACGTGTAGCATTTCTTGTCCGCCTCGGCAATGATTTTCTTGACGTGCTCTACCACGTGGAGGTAGTTTTTGACTGACAGCGTATTGATGAGAATGCCAAAAATTGGCGCCGTGGACAGACGCGTAGTAAGCGCATACCGCCGCCGCAGTGTCTGCGCAGATGTTGCCAGGAGGGCTTGCGGTGGCGTCGAAGTGTCGCCTGTCGTGGGATAAATGTGAATTGCCCCGACGCGCGACGAAAGGGTAAGAAGAAGTGCTGTTGGCGGATCCGAAATGTGAAAGAGTTGGTAATCTCTCAATGCCTGCGCATCATCCTTGACTTCTGGCGGCACCGTCCTATTCGGCAGCGGTGCCGAAGGATCGTGTACAATGTCAGTGAGAAAAATGTTTGCGTATCCTTGATCCTGCAGCCGTCTATGTAACTCGGGCAAGTGGCTCGAGTACGGGATATCCGCCATCAACACAATCTTTTGCTGCTTGTCCGGATACGTTTGCTCAAAGCATGTCACCACGGGATCCAGTTCCAGCGGCCTTGTTGTAAAGACGTAAATGACGGGCAAGCGCGCGGTAGGCGACAGACACGACCGTCCATAATGCACCACGACATCAGCATCCACATGCTCTGCCGCGACCTCGTCGACGCAGCAAGCGCCATACGACGTGTCTCCCAGAATATACAACTGCTCTTCCTCGTCCGGCTTACTTTCGCCGCCCTCCACCTCGTCGGCGTTCAAACTCGCGTTTTCCAAGCGCCGCGCGACGGCTTCTGTCCTCGCCTTGTCCAAACCCCTTCTCAGCGCCTCGTACACCCGCGGCACATCCACGAGCATGCCATCCGGAAACTGTAGCGCGATGCGCTTCCACCGGCCGGCGCGAATCTCGCGAACCGTCCGCTCCACCTCGTACACGGCGGCCAACTGCGCTTCTGATATGCGTCCGACAGAGACGGGCTCAACGGGCTCGGTGGGATCTTCGAAGAGGCGCGTTTCGGGTGTTGAGAGCACCGGCGCTACGGCCGGAGCGGAGGGCGCTGTCATTGTGCAAAATGGTAGCCAGCGAGGGATGCGGGCGGCGGGCCGCGGAGGTCGTAGGAGGCCGTGGACTGTTGCGGATGCAGTGGGAGCGCGTTGTGGAGGCTGAAGCTAGGAGATGCGCGCGTATCGGATTCCCGTGGAGAGCAGCGGCAGACGAGGAGCGGACAAGTGGCGGCAGTTTGCAAATGCTAGCGACGAGTAGAGAGTAGTGTCTGTCGTATGTGTAGTCTAAAATGTTGGCGAAGGGGGAAGATGGGAAATATCGGGCGATGCGGCGGTGGGGCATTCAAGCAGGCGGAAAAATAATTGACGACGAGTCATGATGCCCCGCCATGGTTGAGTTCACTGGTCCGAGCGTCATCGAACCATCTCCATTGCGGCTCGCATGCCCTTGGAGGTCTTGAGGATGCGAGCGAGTCTCTTCATTACAATACCAATTTTCAGAATTGAAGTTGTACAGCATGCGACTGTGGCTGTAGCCAGTTAGCTGCCTCACTTTCGAACCCGTCTCACCCAATCAAGATTTTACGAAGACGCAGTCATCACCAACCGGGGACATTTGATTGGATGCTCTTACACAACACCTCTTGGTGCAAGAATTTTGCAAAACCATTGTTTGCTCAGAGATCTGGAAGTGTGTTCCAATCGCTTCATGTATTCAAAATTCCCTATAATTACATATTCAAATCCAAAATCCAAAATCATAAGTCGTCAATTGCGGCATCTGCACCAAGATGAGGCGTAACCAATGCCGCGTTGTCCATGCCAAAATGCCAGGCAGTAGATAGAAGGAAGTGGTCGTAAAAATGAACGCCAACAATGCCCCATCCATGCATGCTGGTCCGAAATGCAGCCCTACCTTCCATCCAAATCATCCCGTCCAAGCACCTTTGACCAAAAAAATAAAGATTTCAAGAAGGCCAATGTTTTGCCCCTTTAAAGGAGGAGAGCTCCAGTCACGCCAACGGCACCAAGAAACGCCGCGGCAGCTGGAACGGCCCTGCGCCTTAGGCCGGCGCTTGTGACGCTCAGGGCCTGCAGGCGCATGGTGGGCTGGTAGGGGGTCGGCGCGGTGGAGTTGACAGTGCCGTCCCAGCAGTAGCGCTTGAAGCACTGGTTGCAAATGTCCGGGACAGCCGTGCCGGTGCGGTTCCAGCTGCGCGACATGATGGCGCAGCCGACGCAAGCGGGCCAGTCGCTGTCGACGGTGCCGTTGCCCATTGTCGCCACGTCGTAGCCGTTTTCGATCATGGCGTTGCGCTGTCCAAGGGTGTACGTGTCGGTGAAGGTTGAGATGTTGCTGTTGAAGACGTAGGGCGAGTTCTGGAAAAGTTAGCCGTAATGCTTGTTGGAGTTTCTTATCTTGTTGCACTCACGGGAACGTAGACAACAATGGGAGTGCTGCTCGAAAAGTTGCCGGCGTCACATCCAAACATGGTCGGCTTGTTGTTCAAGCCCAAGTTGACAAACGTATTCTGGTCGGGAACTGATGGAAAGATGGTTCCGTTGGCCTGAGATGCGTTCAGGGATCTTTCATAAGTTGCCACAAGCGCCGTGCCGTTGGGCCAGTTGGCTCCCACAGCGTCGGTTGTGTCCGCGGACGAATCCACTGCAAAGATTACGTCCACGTTGCGGAGGGGCTGGATCAGAGGCGTCAAAGGAATGTTTTGGAGGTCTTCACCACCGTCGACGAGCGTGAGTTGCTTGTCAGCGGCATTAGGGTTCGTTTGATTGTTCCAGCCGTAGAATGGGTTAGGCTCCCAGGATGCAATATCGTCCTCACTCTGGCCGACCTTTTCAAGTACGCTGGTGATGGCGCCCTTGAGCAGAGATGGGACGCTAGTAGAGTTGACGTTGAGAAGGAATTGGTTGAACAGGGAGGACGATGTTCCCATCACATAGGCGGCGTTGTCGAATCCACGAATGCAAGCCTCGTTGGTCGGCAAAGATCCAGCACTGAAGTTTGATCCAACGTAGCGGAGAGGGACAAAACCAAAGACGGTTGGGTCGTAAGAACCCATCTCCCACGGAGTAAATTCAAAGTTGGTGGCATTTCCAGAAATGATGGTCTCTCCTGGGTTGCGTTCGTCGGCAACGAGAATCGGCATGGGAGTATTTCCCTTTTTGAATTCGGCATCATCCTGGATGGAGGAAAACGTGTAGGCTGAACTGTCAGTTGATGCCAAGTATAAGAGGCAATTATTACATACCTGGTCCACCATCAGAGGCATTGACAAGCTGGAAAGACAAAGCACGAGCCCAGTAGTCGGTAAGAGTAGTCTCAAATCCAGCGTCTGCCTTGGCGCTGACCGTGTCGTGTAGATTGTTGTAGTACTCTGCCGAGTCGAGGATCTGGAAGCCGCCGGTATCGGGACCCTCAAAGATGGAGTTTTCAAAGTTCCACAAGGATCCAGAGTAGTGCGTGTTGGTGTTGATGATGTTTTGTACGCTTGTCCAGTTGTTGGTGTACAACGAGCCTACAAGCCAACCGCCACCAGACAAGCCCGCCAGATAAGTGGAAGATTGCAAGAGACCGCCAAGATGGCCTTTTCCAGTGGAATTTTCAGTCCTGCTGTCGTAGGCTGCAACAGCACCGGCTCCATTCAACGTGGCACGATAGCCGCCGCCGGATACACCAATGGCGACGTTGGGCAAAGCAGAGTCATTGCTGGCGTGTTTGTCAAAGTAGGAATTCGAGTCAAATCCAGTGATGCTCAGCCTGCCCAAGAGCTCGCGCATTGCTGGGACGGTGACATTTCGTCTCGACTTGAGCCATGAAGTCTCTTCTTGCGAAAGGGTCATGCCATTTCGGAGGGTAGGTCGGCTGGAGGGGCAGTCGACCTTGGCAGGGGTGTATCCACTCGGAGCGTCAGGAGAGCCACGCTTGTGCAGGGCCGGAGCAAGCGCCAGGGCAGCAGCTTCCTCTGGAGATGGATTGCGAGGGAGCGCGATGGCAGTGGCTCACAAAGTCAGTAGTTGTCTGCAATTGAATTTCTAGGTGCTTACCTGACGCGTGCGAGACTAGGCCAGTCAGGCCAGCGAGCGAGGCTAGAGACAGGTGAAGCTTCATGACTTGGATTGAAAGGCGTTGTCGCACACGCGAAAGGACAACAGCGACGAGCGTGGGCTTTGTAGGAGCGGCGACAGGTGATTCTTTGTACTGATGGCAGGGAAGGGCTGGGTGCGCAGGTAGCCCGGCACGTCACAATGCAATCCACGGAAGACCGGATGGGACATGGCTTCTACCACTTCGACAGCTCGGAGGATGACATCAGCTAGCACATACGAGCAGGCCGCAGCATTATTATTTTTTGACATTTCCCAAGCCACGTCCCGAATATAGAGCGTGTTTGCTGCAGTCGCCCGTCGAAAAGTGTTGCAGCAATTGTCCCAGCCCTACGTGTAGCCTGCAAAGACCCATGCGCTCCCGCCTCATCCTAGCCTCTGATTTTTGCACATCGTCATCGCAGCCAGCGCTCCCCGTCGTCGATCTGTGTCCCTCCCCCGTATCTGAATTTCGCATTGCACCACTTCCGGCCGTTGCGCCTTCTACCAAGACCCGTCGCCGTCACCTGCTCCGTCGCCGTCCGTTTGGCCAGTTTGCGCGTCCCGTCACTTGGCCCTCGGGTCCTCGGTTTCTTCAGTTGACAGCGAGTAGTGTGCGAGGGGCATCCCCGAACCTCTAAATTCCTTTGCACAATTTAAAAATGTCGGCTGCGGGCGCTTCCGCACTTTTCGTCAACTCCAGATTCGCCTCCCAAACGACGGCTGCGCGGGCCACGAGCACCGAGACATGTCATGACGGCTGTTTGGACCCCGCGTTTCCGGAATTTTGCTGCCTGGAGCCTCGAGATCGCTTCTGATTGCTGTCCAACGTTCATGATGCTGGCTTTTTGGGGCGAGGGAATAGTTGGACGACGAAGGAGCCGGGCTGGACGAGTCCGTTTTGTCTAGCCAGAAACTGCTGGCGCCCGCCGTCTGTCCAACCTCATTTACAAACAGAGGATAGCTTTGTGGAAGCTTGCAGGGAGTAGTCAACACCCCAACCTCACCGTAGGCATTATGACCGCAGAGCCTCAACATCCGGGTCCATGGTGTTGGCGGAAATTTGTCCGCGCCTGCCTGACTCATTCGCAACGACCGATGTCATCCATTCTCCAGAACTGACCACCCCACTTTCTCCCCAGCATCGTCATCCACCCATTGCTCCACATGGCCAGAGATCCAGTCATCCTTGGAACTGATCCCTCGTTTATCTTCTTCTCGCCCTTTCTCAACATCTCTAGAACTGTTCTCTTCTAAACATCTCAACTCGCGCTCGACAACTCCTTGAACACCCCACTACGACACCACCGCCTCACCGAAACTGCTCATCTTCAACACCATGGCGCCAACGATCCACTGCGTCCGCCACGCACAAGGCTTTCACAACCTTACGCCGGATAACCACTCGATGCCCGATCCTCTCCTCACCGACCTCGGCAAGCAGCAGTGCTTCAACCTTCGCGACAGCTTCCCCTACCACTCGCGCGTCTCTCACGTCATTGCCTCGCCAATCAAAAGAACCGTCTACACAGCCCTCCTCGGCTTCTCGCCAGTCATTGAACAGAAGAAGCTCAAGGTCATCGCACTCCCCGAACTGCAAGAAACGAGCGACCTGCCCTGCGACACGGGCAGCGACCCCTCCGAAGTCGCGCGCGAGTTTGCCGGCCAGCCCGTCGACCTGAGCCGCGTCGAGGAAGGCTGGAACTCGAAGAACGGCAGATGGGCCCCCGAGGATGAGGCCATTGCGGCGAGAGCCCGCGACGCGAGGCTGTTCTTGAGAGATTTGGTGCAGAAGAGCAAGGACGACGAGGACATTGTCGTTGTGACGCACGGCGGCTACTTGCACTATCTGACGGGCGACTGGTCCGACTACGACAAGTTTTGCGGTAAGTGGTTGTGATTTTGGTTGCGATTGTGGACGCCGCCGGCGGTGCCAGGAGCCGAAGAGGAGGATGAAATGCATCATGCATGAAGGCGAAGGCTCCTTCCCGTTGCTTTGCCTCGCCTCGCCTCGGCATGCTTGCTCTGCCCTTCGCACATGGCATTCCTTCACTCTTTCGCTTCTCGCACATGGCCCTCCTTCAATGACCTAAGAGCTCCGCGGAGGCTACGCACACAAATAAGACTTTCACTAACCCCGTCACCAGGCACTGGCTGGCAGAACACCGAATGGCGCAGCTACACCATCGACGCCTCATCCAGCGACGACGCCTCCCTTGTCGAGACGACCGAGTCACTCTCTCGCCGCGGCCACTCGACCAATGGTACCGACTCCAAGGCCACGGCGTCAGGCCCCGCTGTCAAGGATGTCGGCGTTGAGGGCGTCAAGTCGAGCATCTAAGGAAGAGGAGTGAAAGTAAGGAGAGGATGGACTAGAGAGCAAGGTTTGTGTTGGCACGCGAGATGCTTGGTGGGTTGGAGGTTGGCACTTGGGCTCGGCATTCATTGGTTGAAGAACAGAGAAGAAAAGGTGCGATTGATAGACTAAGACGGGCTTGGTAGACCCCATTAGAAAGAAAGACCCACGTGGTAGAGACATGGACACAGGTTTAGACGAAAGAAAGAGACAGTAATAGACTTGGATAGACCATCATTCACGCAAGGTTTTCGGTATCAATCCATAGAGTCACGGGCAGCGCAAGCACCGCAAGTCATATGCTTTGACTTCATGTCCCAATTCAATCCCCTCTGCCGTGACGGCCAGCTGTCTCTTGACATCACCAAGCGAGGTATGTTCACCATGTCTTCATCTTAGCGCGATAATGATGCCTTCCATCTCACTCGCAACACAAAAACACCACCATGCCAGTCGACCCGTGCCCCCCCCCCCCCCCCCCCCCCCCCCCCCCCGGGCAAACGATTTTCGACTAAACTCCAAGTTCAAAATAGAAATGACTCAAACGCCCGGAACCAAAAACAGTGAGACGGACTCGAGATTTGTTTTCCAGTGTGCAGCTTCATATTCCCGATATTCCTCTTGGCTGGCGGAGCTGCGCTTGAGGAGTGAGTGGGGAAGAGCGGATTGATGGCTGGAACAAAGCCTACTTATCTACGTACCCCCCCCCCCCCCCCCCCCAAGTCAGGGGCAAAGGTGATATATGACCGACGTCACAAGGTAGGAGCCAAGGTAATAGCAGTTCTGTATCATCATCACGCTGCTACAATACTCCGCCGCATTACTTTCACCAAAAAAAATCTCACTACACTATTTGCTCTATCCCTATTAACACGTCGCCATCTCCACGTCCCAAAGGAACAAAGAGTAAGGGGGTTGCTTTAGAAACGCAGGCAGTCGTTGCCTTCCTCGCTCTTTTCTGGCCAAGTGAAGAAATCCTCTGCCATCCTGTTCGCTCGGCAGTGGAATTACTCGTAGGTTGGACTGTGGACTAGTGGGGGATGTGAATGCTTATGTCCCTGAGAGTTGGGGGTGGATGTAGGTGGGGATGGAGTCATAAGATAGGAGGCGCACGCGCGCATTAAGATAGGAATGTGTGCTGCCGTCTTTGCAGTAACAGCAGCAAACTCCTAATGCTGTTAACATTGCAAGAAAAGGTAGGGCGATGCACAACATCACTTTTCTCCCCCTCTAACTCTTGCTCGACCTCCTGCGCTCAAGACCTCGAAATGCGGCAAAGACAGCAACAACGAGTACGAGTCTTCGTCATGTTTCGAGAATGTTGACAGTCTCTATCATCCACACCAAACAACCACAACCAAGAACCTGCATCGCCCACCCTTATCTTCCCACTCCATCAAATGTACCCCTTTTCCTACCACTCTCCCACAGGAGACGAAAGTAGATGCTTCACGCCACTTGCGTTCACGCTGCTGGAGACGAGCGCCTATAGCGAAGAAGGAGGCGCGCAGAGGGCCCAGATTTATACCTCCGCGATGGCTAGGACCCGTGCAAAAAGGACACACTCATCACACGCTCTTTCTATATCTAATCACTGCCGCTTCTTACGCGTGATATGGCGCCTTTCATCACCTCTTGGCTGCTTGTCTGTCCAGCTATAAAAGCTTGCGCTCCGCCGCCCTCCCTCAACAACTAAGTCCGCACGGGCGCGTCATCCACGACAAACTGAGTCCGTATTGACTGCTTGTTAGGTGGTCGGTGAGGCGGATATCGTGACTATCTTACTGTCTCCTCTCTTGTCCCACCCACCCACCGGTCAGTTTCCCTACGCGAGTTTACCGCAAAGCGCGCGGTGCCTACCACTATGTTTCAGTATCATTGAACAACAACACCGCCGTCTTTAATCTCCATTGTTGAGCTACGATCGTGATATCTTCCAGTGCACTGGCAACACAGCAACAGCAGCTTTGCCACTCGGCTCAGCCGTCTGTCGAGAGTGAAGATCGAGCGAAAGGGCGCAGCCAGTGTGTCCGTTCTATCCACATCTACCCCAGTAGACGGAGGCTTTCGCGTGTGATCTTCTTTCCTACAGACAGATCCATTCACTTGGAAGGAGAGAAGCGCACTTATATACCCCTGACATAGCCTGAACCATACCCAACAAGAGCTCGTGACCTAAAGAGGGTGATAAAGTAGGTGCGAGTGGCCCTGAGCCAGCATTGAATTCTAGCATTGTGGCAATGCTGTCTCATCCAAGTCTCTCCACTGACAAACAATAACAATCTCGTCCGTCATCACATTATGACGTCGCTTCACTTATACAGCCGCACTTTTAAACACACTCCAAGCTCAAAAGAGACGCACGAGTACAGGTTATAGAAGACGCAGAGAACTCCAACACAGTCATCGCTCTCACCGGAACTTTCCAGCCCAGTCGTTGGCGGCACTCAACTCGGTCCAACTAGACAAAAGGTGGAGTTTTTTGGAGCAGAGAGATGTTGGATGCCCGGGGGGGGGGGGGGGGGGGGGGGGGGGCGAGAGGGAGTAGTTGCTTATATACCCCTGCGCCATACCCAACACCTAGCTCGTAACCTGAGGAAGATGATAATAGCAGGCTCACACGCACCTGATCTGGCTGGAATTGACTTTCAGCATGGCAGCAATGGTATCTCGTCCAAGTCTCTCCATTAAACAATAATGGCGTCCGTCATCACATCATGACGCTGCTCCACGCGGCCGGCACCTCGCAAACCCACCCGTCTCCTGGTTGAAGAAAAGAACAAGTATTCAGGTCCTCACGCGCCCTTCCCACACCCAAATCTTCGCGCGTGACATTACGCCTCCCAGCCCTGTCCGCTCGTCTGCCAGCTTAGCTATAAAAGCTTCGCGCTCCGCAGGCGTCGATTGAGTCTGCACATGCGTCCCCACGCAACCGCGACAGCGTGGCACTACATCCAGGCTTCGTCACTTGGTGGTCTGATGGGTGAATTGTATGCTACTTTTGTTGTGTCTTGTCCTGTGATCCTTTGTACTCTGTTGGAGGGGGGGTTTCGCGATAAATCATACCCGCCACAGTAATCAAGTGTTGATTGACAACGATGACGGTCTTCGTTGTTGAGCCACAATGGCCGCGGTTGAGGGATTGTCGTGATTGCTGGGACTTGTGAAAGATGAGAAATCAGGTATCTAGACCCGCAAACCAGCTTCTCATTGGGAGGTTGGTGAGGCAGTCATTCCCGCTGGTCGCGGCTCGATAGGATAGTGTTCAGATAGTATACCTAACTTCAAATGAGTCTTGATTCCTCTCACCATGTAGTTGTGCCAAACAAATTCAATCCATGCATGCTACCAGCAACCAAGGAAGAGGGCTTTTGCTAATCCTCTTACCATCCATTCCGCTTTTCGTAAATGGGGGCATGCCGCCCCGCGCCCATGACCCAACCAACGCCTAGAAATGCAAGGGTCAAAAAATCTCAGCTTTTCCAAACTCGATCGTGGGTATCAGATTCTTCAAAACACATCATCCATATTGACGTCCCCCGTCTTCGCCGCACCAACTCCTTGTCCTCCCCCTGCCCCTGCCGCAACCGCCACCTGCGCAGCCGCCTCGGTTGTGGCATTCGTAGTACTCGCCAACTCATCCTGCACAAACACGGTAAAGCCGGCAAACGCGTCGCACAGGGCGCGCGAGTAGTACTCCTGGAAATCGTAGCCGCCGGCAACGGCCGCGGGGACGGCCTTTGTGAAGCCGTCCAAAAAGCCCCAGTCGTAGCGCTCTTTGACGACCGAGTATTGGCGCGTGTCCGTGTCGCCGTCGAACGGGTCGTATGGCTTTTCGGGCTCCTTGGGGAGGCGCTTCTTGAGGCCTTTGATATGGAAGCCACCGCCTGGGGCGCCATTTGCTGGAGCGGGAGCGTTGGCAGCGGATGATGCACCGCTGGCGGGGATGCGTGACGAGGACGAGGGCAGCATCGGCGTCGAGCCCGAGGCGCGCGCCTGGCTGCTGCGCTTGAGGTGGCTCTGGGTGATTTTCTTCGCATCGCCGTGGCCCGAGGCCAGCTGGTTGAGCACGTCGCGGCGGCCCTCGATGCGTTCTCTTGCGATCTCCTCGTCTTCCCGCACCGCGGCTTCGCGGCGCAGCCGCGCCTGTTCCTTTTCTTCCGCTTGCGCCGCCTCCCACGCGTTGGCTTCTTCTTCGGCGAGTGATGCGTTTTCCTTGATGGATGCGGCGTTGGACTCGGCGTATGCGCGCAGCTTGGCTTCGGCAGCTTCGACGTTGACGCGGTGGATCAGGTCGTAGGTTATGTCTTCGACGTCGTTGAGGTAGTCGTTGTAGTCTTGGACCGATTCGAATTCGTCTTCGCGGCGGTTGAATCTGCCCGCACAGTCAGGATCCCTCCTTCGTAGTAGGAGAGGTGGCAAGGCCGCTCACACTGCAGCCACGCGCCGCCGAATGTCCACCTCGCGCTCAATCTCGACGTCCTCAAACGTCTTCTTTCTGAAGCGGTTCTTGCGCAGCGTCTTGCCGCAGCCGGCGACCCTGCACGGAGCCGGGCCATGCGAGTAGATCCGATCAACGCAGCTCTCGCACATCTGGTGGTAGCACTCGGGGTTGATGAGGAAGCGCATGTTCGGGTTGAGGTAGCGAGACGACTTGCACACGGGGCAAATGTCTACATCACAGACAAACTTGTCAGCAGGGGTAGCTTTTTCTGAATCGTCATTGTCAAGAAACAGAGCTTCTTGAAGGCGCAGGCTGGAGAAATGGGCGTGGAGGAGCTGAGGCTCACCGCCGTCCTCGGCCGGTCCCTTGACAGCCGTCGCGCCGCTCTCACGACGCGCTGCTCGAGACATGGTTGAGGAGATGTAAAGGTTCAAAAGGGACCACGAGGGTCGTGCGGTCGGTCTGGGGTCCGAGTCGGGGGTGGAAATCGATGTGCGGTGTGAAGCCGAGTGAAGTGGAGCTGTCCAAATGTACAAGCAACAGAGGTCCGTGGTGAGCAAGCTGCGGCGGAGAGAGAGCGGGTGGCGTCAGCCAAGCCCACCCCGCCGCCGCACTCCGCTCGGGGTTCCGCTGTCGGTTCGTTGGTTTTTCGTCGACCAGTTGACCTCTGACTCTTGGACGCCTACACTTCACTCTCGTCCCAACAAAAAATGGCGCAAGCAACCCCAATGAACGCAGAAGCTCGCGACCACCTCAGCGATCTCGAGCGTCAGCGCTTGCGTCTCGAAGATCAGCTGGAGCAGCTGCGCAAGTCACTTCGACACTGGCAGACGTGGGACGCCGAATATGAAGGACTGAAGGAAGAGATTCAGGCGCTGCAAGAGAAGGAAAAGGGCGATCCGTCTGCGGACCAGATTTTGGCAGCAGGCCGCGACTTCGCCGGTGAATTGGTCAACGAAAAGGAAATCCGCGAATTGCTTGGTCCCAATCTGCAGCGCGCGGCTGGACAGGTGATAGACGTCATAAGCCGGCGTCAGGACTATGTGCAGCAAAATGTCACGACGGTGCAAAAGCAGGTGGATGCCACAGAAGACAAGCTGAACAAGGTCCTCATCATCAGCAATCCAAGCCTGCAGGACGAAGAGGGCGGGCCGTTGATGGACATTCGGGAAGAGCTGGACGACGAAGGCAACGTGGTCACGAGCTCGGTTCAAAAGGCGGGAGCGTCGGCGCCCAAGATTGTAGAGGCTTTGAGGAAGGCTGGAGTCACGGAGTTGCAGGATGAGCCAAAACAGCAAACGCAAGAGACGGTCAACGGAGAGGGCAATGCCACGGACAAGGGCAAAGGCCGCGCCATGCCGTGGGAACCGGCAACACCGACATCAGACAAAATACACATCGACCTCAGCAAGCTGGCCGAGACTGACGCGCCGTCGCTGACGAGGCGGTCCAGCGAAGGCTCGATTCTGCGGTCTCCCGCGGACGAAGAACCGCGAAGGAAAAAATCCGTCACCTTTACGCCCGACACCAAGCCGCCAGCAGCAGCGGCACCCGCGGCGTCCTCACAACCCCAAGCTGAACCCGAACCCGTCCAGAGAACCGAGTCGCTCCAGTCGTACGCCAACTTCAAGCCCGGCAGCCGCATCGTCGAGCTCGACGACAACGACATGGTCATCAACGCCGAGCAGGCGGGCGTGCCCCCCGCCGTCATCCCGGACGACGAATCCCCCGAGGACGCGGCACTGCGGCGTGAGATGCTCGAGTACAGCCTCAACGAGGTGGGCAACGTAGTCGCAGAACTAGACCTATATAACGACACCGACGACGACGATGATGACTGGGTCTCCGAAGACGATGATTACGACGAAGATGAAGAAATTGAGGAGGACGAATGGGGTCGCAGCCGCCCAACCGTCTCGGAAGAGTACGTGCAGAAGATGCGCGAGCTCGAGGAAAAGCTGAATGCGCGCATGATCGAGAATGTAGGCCCGCAGGCGCCCGCCGACGCCGACGTCAACGAGGTGCTGCAGCAGGCGCAAGGCTTCCATCGGCTGGTGGTCAAGACGGACGAGCAGATTCCGCCGGCTCTACTGCCCAGAAGGGCTCAGGAGGTGGAGAAAGAGGGTACGACGAATGGTACCGCGCCCTCGGCCTCGCCCGTGCCCGAGAGGAAAAAGTCCGTCACGTTTGCCGACGATGTGGACATTGCTCCTCCTGCGACCACGTCTACTGCTGCAGGAAATACGTCTGCACCTTCACCTCCCGAGCAACCCGCAGCGCCAGCCGTCAACCCCATCGCGGACGCCGTTGTCGAGCGCGCCGCTCCCTCCTCCCAACCCTCCGCCACGACCACGACCACTCCAACACCATCACTGCAACAACAAGAAGAAGCAGCTCCAAAGAAACGCCAATCGCGCTTCAAATCCGCGCGCGCCGCCGCCTCCGACTCAGACCCCGCCCTCCCCCACACGCCCACACCGCCCACCAACGCAACCATCGCCTCCAACATCCTCGAGCGGCCACCGAGCGTCACGCGCGCGCCTCCGAGCGCCGAAGACGCAGCCATCGACCCCGCCACCCTCTCCTCGGAGCTGATGAGCGAATATCACCGCGCGCGCAACCGGCTGATCGCGCGGCAGCCGGGCGGGTTCATGGCGCGCGAGGGCGAGGCGACCGAGGGCGTCGTGGGCAAAGATGGGGAGGGGGCTGGTGCGGAAGATTTGTACGAGGAGAGGGAGGATGGGAGGGTCAGGAAGGTTAGCAGGTTCAAGGCTGCGAGGGTGAGGGGGCCGGGGCCGGTGTAGAGGGAGAGGTTGTGAGGGGAAGGAAGAGAGAGAGAGAGAGGAAGGGGAGGAAGAAGGGAAGGGATAGGAAGGGGGGAGAGGCAATTTTTGAGCTCGACATGGACATGATATGGCCAAGGCAAGGCATGCATGGCAAAAGGCGCATCCTTTCTCTCGGTGTTTCCTTGAATAGTACAGAGTATCAGATATCCCACGACCGTTCGGTAGGTACATAGGCAACCAAGTCAAACCAGAACATGCAAACAGACATTTGAGATCAACATGGGAGCTTCGGTCTTCACCGGTGGTAGGTGGCCTGCGTAGCTTTACGCGTGCGTCACTGTTGCCGAGTGAGTGAGTGAGTGAGTGGGCAGGCACCATCACCACCACCAACACCACCAAGGCGATCAAGATGATACAGCTCAGACAGGTGTCAGCGAGTGGGAGAATAATACACCGCGGCCGACGTCCGTCTGATGCAGTGGTGGCTGATGGCTCAATCTCTCGTTTTGGGTATGTATGCTTGGAGTTGGCGGGGCGACATTTACTATGCTCCCCGTCCCGTCCTACAATCAAGAAAACCCCCCAGTTGGATTCACCCGCAGGCCAACTTTACCTGCCTGTGGTCAATTTGGCGCGCCCTGATGACAACATTGAACACACAGCGGCTGTCATCTGGGAGCCGCGCGTGGTGGCTGAATCAGGCGCACCGGTCAGTTCCACCTTCGAACACAGATTCTGTCATCTGGGAGGGTGGGTGATTGCTGCTGAGTATACATAAGAGCAGGAGAAGTGAGGTCGGGTGATTTGGAGTTTGGATGAGCCATGGCATATATACCTTGTATATGGCATGGCGACAGTGCCAAGATCAAGGTAGACGACACAACAACGCACAATGCCACGGACGACCAAACCAAGTCATCAATCACTTACGCAACTTTCAAGTTTATTCATCCCCATTCGTATCACCTGCATTTCCAAGTCTCCATCCCGTCCCATCCCATCCAACCCCAATTCAATCCGATGCGATGCGATTCAATTTCAACCCAAATCAAGGGCCAAAGCCTTTGCGAACCAAGCGCTCATACGCCGGCAAGTGCAATACAACTTCAAAAAAACGAACGAGTAAAAGAAAAAACGGTGCGGGGCAATTTTGCAAAAAGACTGAAAAAAGACGACTAAAAACCAGAAAAGGAGGAGTGAAAAAGGAAGTCGTCAGTTGGGGGGTCTTTCGCCTCCTGATCGACTTCCGTACAAACGAACGCCTAACCTGCGCCTGCGCTCCGCTCCGTGTGCTTTTGTGTACAGTACGCTGGATATCAGTTTTTTTGTTCCAAATCGGCAAATTCCAATGAAAAAAAAAAAAAAAAAATCAAAATCAGACCAAAAGATCGCGGTCAGCTCAAACCAACCAAGTTGCCTATCCCCAATCAATTCAGCACCTTGGTCCGCATCCACTCGCTCGTGCCGACCCCCAGATTGAGGCCATTGCAGGCCCACCACCTCCTCACCTCGGCGCCCTTGGCACCCTCGACGCCGTCTTCAAGGGCCTCTTCGATATCGCACGTCTTGTACTCGACGCGCAGCCCGCTACGCTTCCACCACTCGAGCACGTCGCGGTGGCCCATTTTGGTCGCGCCGACCAGGACTTGGTTGTCGTAAATCATCTTCTCGCCGTGGAGGGAGGCCCAGAAGGTCAGGATGGAGACGTGGCCGTGGGTGGAGGCCAGCTTGGCGACGCTGTCTTCGTGCGAGAAGGGGATGGACGAGGTCACCCACCACCGCAGTGTCGAGAGGGAGCCAGCCTGCGTGGCAAAGGCGATTGACTTGCCGGGCTTGAGGCGGAGGGGGCGGCGGATGTTGGGGGGAGCGGTGGAAGCGGCAGCGGCTGAAGTGGAGGACGAGGAAATTGTAGGAGCGCTAGTCGGCGGCAGGCGGTGACGAGGAGCTACAGAGCTCGCGCGGCTGACCGGCGTGCTCGCCGTGTCGCTCTCCGAATCATCACCCGATTCTCTGGTGGTAAGGGGCCGCCGGTCCGGGCCACGCATGCTGGCCTTTTTCCACCACTCGAGCACGTCGATTTGGCCCTGCGAGCTGGCCTGCTCCAGCGCCGCCTCGGTGTACTTGAGTGGGAGGCCGGAGTTTCGCCACCAGTCGAGTACGTGCACGAATCCGGCGCGGCTGGCGCCGTCGATAGCGTCGACGGTATATTCCTTGTTTAAGAAGGTTGGCGATGTACGCCAAAACTCGAGTATTTCGACGCGTCCGAAAACGGCCGACGCTTTATCTGGCAGGAAGGCGTGGCCAAAGGTACCCCAGAAGAGGTCCTGGTGGTGTGTCTCGAGGTAGGAGAGTAGCGGGACCATGGCAAAGCGCATGATGATGCGAATGGCTTGGCGTGATAGCCACGATGGCGCGGGATTCTTGTCGAACAGGGACTTGATGTCGTTCAGGTTGCCCGACAGAATGGCCCACTCGAGCTTCTCCATCAACGTTTGCGGTCCGTCCTTGCTGGCGTGGCGTGACCATAGCGGAGGTGTGGGGAGTGTGGTGTATACATCGAGGGCGCGTGCGAGCTCCCAATCGCCGGTGAAATCGAGAATTATGGACCAAATCTCAGGGGGTAGAGTCCGCGCTGCTTTTGTTGGAGGTGCCAGTGATACATTGCTCTTTGGAGAGTGTCCCAGAGGCAGAGTCGAGTCCTGGTCCAAGGACATGAGATCGAGCTGATTCTGGATGGCGCCCATGAGCTCCTCTCGGCCCTCCCAGGCCAAGAACTTTTTTCCAGCATCGGGCTCGAAGGTCCACAGCAGCGGTTGCAGCACCCGCATCCAGTTCCACTTGCGCCGAATCTTGCTGAGTTGTTTCTTTGTCATTGGATTTTCCCACATGAGGGTAGACATGGCCAATACGAGCAGCGTACGCTTCGACACGTCCCAGCTGCGCAAGACTTCGAGAATCAGATTATCAGTCATGCCGTGTAGCATCTTGGCAAGGGTGTTGGCATCGACGGGCGCGAGGACGAGCATATCGGCCCAGGCGCAGAGATCGCCGGCGACTTGAGCAACATGTTCATGGCTCGCAAAGGGCTCGCAGGGCCGGGAGGGGTCGGTTGAAACATTGGCGAGGGTAGATGTTTGCGAGGAGGATGAGGCGCATGCAGAGGGATCGACTATAGATCGGACGACGATGTTGTCGCGTGTTGTGAGACGGGCGAGGAACGAGTCGAGGGTGGGAGTAGGGGTGGTAGAGGCGACGAGTATGCGTAAAGCACGCGCGTTTTCCGACGGAGGCATCAGGAGAGGGTCGTGAAGAAGGGGGAGGAGGAGGGTGACGAGAAGAGAGAATAGCGGAAGCGAAAACAAGGCTGTAGGAGGAGGGCCATGGAGATGGGATGATGCATCTGAGCGAGCAGCAGCTCAGTCTGCAAAGGATGACGGCAAACCGACGGTAAGCGCAGTGATTGCTGGGCCCTGAAGCCGGTCAAGGGACTGGGGAGAAATTATGTAAGCGGCGTTCTCTGTAAGGTTTCACGGATCCGGGGAGTCGGGAACCGCACGACTGGAAGCAAGGACCGATCCGGAGAGTGATTAGATAAGCGTCGACATGGGAATCTGCAAAACTCGCATGGACGAAGGGACGCCTGGGTTGCTCCCTGCGTCGTCGTATGGACGTCGGTTGAGCTCATGCTGACTCGGCCTGGGTTGGACCTGAGGTTCTCTCAGCTGCAGACGGACGGGAGGTGCTGCAAGATGCGTCTCAGTCAAGCCACCAGCAGCGCTTTGTTTCCTATCGTCTTGGACGGAGCGGTGGCGCAAGCGAGAGACCAAGGCTGTGGCGACGTGGGGGTTTTGACGAGCCCATCGACTCGATCTCTCGCCTCGAGTGGGGATTGTGGGCTCCTTGATATTGCAGTGAGCGGTGATCCATTGCATTTCGCAGTCTGTCGTGCCACCCAGAAATTATCTGCTCCGTAGGTCAGACTTGACCACACGGCAGAAACATGGTCTCGCCGTAGTCGTGGCCTTCAGGCTGTGGCTGACCTTGACCTGCATAACATGTCACCAAAACTCTGACGTCTCTTTGTGTGTGTACTCACAGTAATCGCTCTGGCTGGCCCTTGGCTGCTTTTGTGACCACTCATGTAACCAACCACAGCCAGAGTCGTCTTTCTTGCCTCCCTCTCGTCTTCTTCTCAACTCCTCCTTCCTCTCTCAGTACTGCCGCCACTCTCGACACTTGGGCTGGGTACCTAGCTCTCCACACACGTGCTTGCGTCCAGTATCCACATCGTCATCCATCGCCTCCCGTCCCTCAGCTTGCCATTCGCCGCCGTCTGATCCGACCTACAAGTAACCTACTACTACCTACCTTACTTTACCTGCTCCCCACGCACCTCTGTTTCTGCACCCAACCTCGAGACAAGGCCACTGCCGCTTTCGGCCCTCTTTTCTGTCTGCCTTAGACCTAGCAGTCGCCGCCCACGCTGAGCCGACGTCAGCTTGCGCCCATTGCCTCGGCCGCGCCATCACATCACGTCTCGACTCCCCGGGACTCTCTTCTCCAAAGTCTCCAACGAGCAAAATCTCCGCCCTCGAGAGCTTTCCCCCACTTCACTCCACAGGCGCGCGACTGTGCTCCAACGCTAAATATATAGCTCTGGACCACGTCTTTTTTTTCCCTGGCCGCCACCCAACTTGGACAGTTAAAAGAAACGGCGATACGACTGCCTCTGCCGTCGGCCCTTTTCCGCGTCCGTGTCGGTCGTGGTACAATTCCAAGCCTTGGAATGCGGATGACAAGAAACCGATAGATCCTCACAATTCGTTTGCGCTCAAGGTATGAATGGCCCGCTCGCCTGCATCCCTGTCAGATGTCATTTCTTGCAGCCACAACCCCGTCCCCTCTGACTCGACACAAGATCAGCGCTAACAGCCCTCGAGTTTATGCTTCAACGCACCACTTTGGGCTAGCATCCCATGTCTCAGCGACCGGACGACAAGGCACAGGAACCGCGGCCAGTTTCCCATGATGCAGTCGACACTCTTGCATCGCAACGCGACTCCTCTCCGCTGCGCGAGCGGACGCGCATCATCACCGACAGCCCCATAGCTCGAAACAGGTCGCCTGGAAGCTCGCCGCCTCATCCCTTCGTCTCTCCCACAGACGCCAACACATTGAGCCCCAATGCCGAAGATCGCGTATTTCCCATTCGGAGCGTCGTCTCCATGGACCCGGCACCGACGCCCGCCTGCCAAAATAAACAAGATGGATACTTTCACCTGTCGGCCTCGGCTGCCGCTCGCGCCAAAGATGCTCGACGGGAATCCGTCACCAGCTCTTCCTCCGCCTCGGATTTTCGTCCGACGGGGTCCCAAGGTGGGCTTGTGACGAATCATCCGCGGAGAGGTCTTTCAAGCGACAAGATCGACTTCCGAACGCCTCATCAAACCTTCAACGACATTGTTTCCTCCAAAAGTGGGACTGAAAGCGCCATGAACTCGACACACTCGAGCGAAAGACCGACCTCTCCAGCGCCAAGTTCCGCCAGAAGCTTTACAGAAAGTTTGCCCGATCCGCCGCTCGTTACGGCCCGCTTCAAGCATGTTGTGACCGAGGGTGGCCATGCTGTCATTACCGGCAGGGGTGGCGAGACGTTGCAGCGTTGCGAAGACGAGCCAATCCACATCCCGGGTGCTATCCAAGGCTTTGGTATGCTCATAGCGTTGGAAGAACAGACGGACGGGAAACTACTTGTTCGCATTGTTAGCGAGAATTCTAAAAGGATGATGGGCTACTCACCAGGGCACCTCTTCGCTCTAGACACCTTTTGCGACATCCTTACCGAGGAGCAGGCGGACAATCTCATAGACCACATCGACTTTATACGGGACGAAGATGCAGATCCCGCGACCAACGGCCCAGAAGTCTTTACCCTAACCATTCGCGGTCCGGACAAGAGAGCCCGCAAGTTTTGGTGCGCAATGCATGTCAATCCGGCAAATCCAAACCTGGTCATTTGCGAATTCGAACTGGAAGACGACCCCATCAACCCCCTGGTGCCAACGAATGAGGCGACTCCTGAGCTTCCCGAAGACACGTTGCAAAGCAATCCTACCGCAGAAGAATACGCCGAAAGCACGCAGAATATTAGTAGACCATTGCGAGTGTTGCGTAGCGCTAGGAAGCGTAAGGGTGAAGCTGCCGCAATGGAGGTCTTCAACATCATGTCACAGGTCCAGGAACAGCTTGCAACTGCACCGAATCTCGAAAAGTTCCTCAAGGTGCTGGTCGGAGTCGTAAAAGAGCTGACCGGCTTCCATCGCGTCATGATTTACCAGTTTGACACTCAGTGGAATGGCCGCGTCGTGACGGAGCTCGTGGATCCTCGAGCGACCAAGGATCTTTACAAAGGACTCAACTTTCCCGCGTCTGACATTCCCAAACAAGCACGAGACTTGTACAAGATCAACAAGGTGCGGATGTTGTACGATCGAGATCAAGAAACCGCTCGTCTAGTCTGCCGGACTGTTGAGGATTTGGAAACTCCGCTCGACCTGACCTATTCCTACCTGCGCGCCATGTCGCCTATCCATCTCAAGTACCTGGGTAACATGGCGGTCCGTTCATCCATGTCAATTTCCATCAACGCCTTTGACGAATTGTGGGGTTTGATCGCTTGTCACTCGTATGGTCCAAAGGGCATGCGCGTCTCTTTTCCGATCCGCAAAATGTGCCGCTTGGTGGGCGATTCAGCCTCTCGAAACATTGAGCGACTGTCGTATGCATCGAGGTTGCAAGCAAGAAAACTAATTAATACTGTTCCCACTCGGCACAATCCCTCTGGATACATTGTAGCATCCTCGGAAGATTTGCTAAAGCTGTTCGATGCAGACTTTGGATTACTCTCGATAAGAGACGAGACCAAGATTTTGGGCCACTTGGAGCAATCCCAGGAAGCTTTGGCCATGCTCGAGTATTTGCGGATGCGCAAGATAACGTCAGTCATGACTTCTCAGGACCTTGCCATCGACTTTCCAGATCTTCGGTACCCACCCGGGTTCCAAGTCATTGCTGGTATGCTGGTCGTGCCGCTTTCGGTGACGGGTGGTGATTTCATCGTCTTCTTCAGAAAGGGGCAGCTCAAGGAGGTCAAGTGGGCGGGCAATCCGTACGAAAAGTTCATCAAAGAAGGCACCGAAGGCTACCTCGAGCCTCGAAAGAGTTTCCGGACTTGGTGCGAGACGGTCGTAGGTAAATGCCGAGAATGGACCGAAGAGGAGATTGAGACGGCTGCGGTGCTCTGCCTGGTTTACGGCAAATTTATCGAGGTCTGGCGTCAGAAAGAGGCGGCTTTGCAGAGCAGCCAGCTGACGCGACTGCTCCTGGCCAACTCGGCGCACGAAGTCCGAACACCGTTGAATGCCATCATCAATTATCTCGAAATTGCCCTCGAAGGTTCTCTGGATAGCGAAACACGGGAGAATTTGGCCAAATCGCACTCTGCTTCCAAGTCGCTGATTTATGTAATCAATGACCTTTTGGACCTCACCAAGACTGAAGAGGGTGGACCCTTGATTCGCGGAGAGGTGTTCGACTTGAAGGAGACGTTTGCCGAAGCGACGGGCATGTTCACGGGCGACGCAAAGCGCAAGAAAATATCGTACGATGTTGTGGAGCATCCGGGCGTGCCCCAAAAGGTGCTGGGTGATCAGCGCAGGGTGCGCCAGGCCATCTCCAACGTCACGGCCAATGCGATCCAAAACACGCCGACTGGGGGCGTCACTGTTGACATGTAGGCGATTAAACAAAAGGGCTGACTGATCTGTGCTAATTGGGTCGACAGGTACGTCTCTAGTTGGGAAGAAAACCACGTCAACGTCGAGGTTGCCGTTGCCGACACGGGCACGGGCATGAGTGGTAAAAAGCTCGATGCCCTGTTCCGAGACCTCGAGCAAGTGCAAAGCGAAACAACGGAAATGCTGGAAGAAACGCTCGCCCCAAACTCGAAGCGAATCGAGGGCGGCGGCGGCGAAAAGCGCACGTTGGGCCTGGGTCTTGCAGTCGTGGCACGGATTATCCGCAACATGAACGGTCAGCTGCGGCTCAAGTCAGAAGAGGGCAAGGGCTCTCGGTTTGTGGTCCAATTCCCATTTGATTTGCCGGACGGCAATGACAAGAAGGGTCTGATGGATGCTTCTTCACTAACGGCGCTGACGCCGCAAACCGAAGGCGTCAGTCCGGGCGGCGATGGCCGGGAGTTGACCTTGGTCGACAAAGGTCAGCTAGCGACGGGCAAGGAAGCAAACAACCCGCTTCTCAGAAGAGACAGCTCGGACAGTGTCAACAGCAAACGGAGTCTCAAGAGCGCGCACAGCGTATCGAGTGTACACAGTGCACACAGTGGCAAGAGTGATGTTGACAGGCTCATTGAAGCCATTCAAGAACCGCACATGGTGGAGAATCGATCTCACTCCAACTCTCACATGTCGCATCGCCCGATACTAGATTCCAACAGCAACGGATCCTCGGCCGGCAGTCCTCCAAAAGCACGAGCTCGCAGCGCGGATCATGCGAGAAGACATCACCATCTTGCTCTAAGCCGGCCCGGTGAATCTAATGTACAGGACTCAGGACAGCCTGTGCGAGCAGTCAGGGTGCCAGAAGAATATGTCGGTCGACCAAAATCCTCGGACAGCGAAGAAAGTGGAATTCTTGGAGAAGTGGATGACAACCTTGTCAAGATAGAGGAGGAGGAGCCGCCAAACGCAGACAATCTGCGAGTCCTTGTGGCGGAAGATGACCCCGTCAACAGCAAAATCGTGAAGAAGAGGGTCGACAAGGTTGGCCACGAGGTCACGCTTACGGTCAATGGCGAGGAGTGTGCCACGGTCTACGGCGAAAAATCTGGCTACTTTGACGTCATCTTGATGGACATGCAGGTGAGTTGGTCGATGCTGTTTTGAGGCTGAGTCTCTGACCTGGATAGATGCCCATTGTCGACGGATTGACTTCGACCAAGATGATTCGCTCCTTTGAAAAGTCGCACCCTACCTACGTGCTGTCCAAACGAGCAGCATTGAATGGACGTATACCCATCATCGCCGTGTCTGCATCCCTCGAAGAGCGGGAACGGCAAACGTACATTGACGCTGGATTCGACGCGTGGATTCTCAAACCAATAAATTTCGCGCGACTCCAGGAGCTCATGACGGCGATTGTCGACCGCAAGATTCGCGAGCAAGCTCTCTACAAGCCCGGACAGTGGGAGCGCGGTGGTTGGTTTCATCTGGCGCAACCCGATATTTTCCAGTCCAAGACTCAACCGGATCAGGAAAAGAAGATCTCATCCAGCTCTCAACCTGCGGACACCAAAAAGATAGTGCCTGTAGCGGACGAAGTCGACGGCGCAAACGACGAAGCAGCGGAAAACGGCGAAGGGCTTGCCAAGATTCCCAAAAGCCGGGAAAGTTGGCCCTGACGAGGGTTTTGTGGATTTTCCTTCTATTGTACGAAGCAACGATTCTGTAGTCTTGTATTCTTCCCGCCCTCCCCTGTGTCAAGGTCGGACAAAAGGTGTCACTGCGGCCCCGGAGGCCAGGCGTCGAGACTCGAGAGTAGCAAAAGCGAGTTCATGTTGGACCTGGGGATGCACATTGCGGGCTTTCATTGCTTTCCACATGCGTTTTCTGGGAGTGTTGGGCGGACGGGGGGAAATGTCGACGTCGTCACGGTTTTTACGCATACGCATCCACCAGCGGTGTTCTGGTTTCACCTTCTTATTCCATTGGCAGGGTCTTGTTTGCATGGGAGCGGAAAACTGATGTCTGCCTGGTGAGGCGTGGTTGCCTCGGGTTTTTGAGCCATGAAGGGAGACGAGAGCCGACGGAGGACGGATGGGGCAGAGGGCAGGGCAGGGCAGGGCGGAATGAGGGGCATCCGACAGGGAAGAGACGAGTCAGTGGAGTTGAGCATGGTCTTGGGGAGACGGAGCATCAGGGCGCGCGTGGATAGACGGATGGAGTGGGGAGGAAGGCATCCTGTGTGTAATTCTTTGACGCCTCAGTCCTAGAGCCAGAAACAATTGAATACCTCAGTCATACAGCGGAAAGTTGCCGTGATGAGCTTCCACGGAGCGAGCGCGGGCATAGATTGCCCTCGGGAAGACGCGAGAGACCCCGCGCCAACGGATCTGAAGTTCCCTGGCTGCCGTTGGCCAATGGCTGCCTGTCGATTAGTCCGAGCAGCGGTAGCACCACCTGGCCCTGAGCGGATGGCCTATCTTTTCTCCCCAAGCACCCAAGCATCGCCCTCCCACCGCCCATCTTCCTGCTTCCGGCCCGAGTTCTTACAAAACTCCACGCTGCTCCATTTCCTCTACGCCTCTCTCTCGCTGCCTGCTCTTCTCATCCTCGACCGTCGCTAGCTGCTTGACCCCTTGCTCTCAACAACAAAACCACCGACGAGTCCTCACCTCAACGCCTTGGAACCACCGACGCCAACAATGTCTGCCGACAAGGAATTCACCTACTCCGACGTCTCGGAGCACAGCTCCAAGAAGGACCTGTACATGGTCATCCACGACAAGGTCTACGACTGCGGCAGCTTCGTCGACGAGCACCCGTAAGTCTGCAATCCAATGTTCCGGCCGCAATTGCTCTTCCTCGGCTGTCTTCCCGGCCGACTCCCGCCAACCCACGGCCGCCTAGTTTGGTCCTCCACTAGCCAGCGGACTGCTGTCCACACACGTGCCATGGATTTGGGAGGCCATCACAGGCGCCATTGGGAATCAATTGCACCTCAGGTTCGTGGTGAGAGCATAAGCTGACTTGTGCACCCGCAGCGGTGGTGAGGAGGTGATGCTTGACGTTGGCGGCCAAGATGCCACCGAGGCCTTTGAGGACGTCGGCCACTCGGACGAGGCGCGCGAAATCCTGGAGGGCCTGCTCGTCGGCAAGCTGAAGCGAGTGGTACGTCTATCGGTCAAGCCATTGCCATTGCAAACACGCGGCGTTGGCTAGGCAGACGTGCGTGCGTCAGTAGTTCGTCCCGGAGTCTTTTTCAACATCCGGGACGCGCGATTCCGAGGGCGATCGGAATCGCCTGACAGCACCACGTCTGCAGTCTGCACCAACGCGCTGCGTTTCTTGCGCTTGCTTCTTCCCAATGTCTACAGTAGCTAATGAGTACCCGCGCAAAACAGGAGGGCGACCCCGAACCCAAGACCTCGCAGGCGCCCCAGTCCCAAACCAACAAGGGCGACGCGACCGGCTTCGGCCTCGGTGTCTATGCCATCCTCCTCGTCGGCGGCGGCCTCGCCTACTTTGCCTACCAGTATCTGCAGGCCAACTCGGAGAAGCAGTAGATGTAGAAGCTGCGCGGACAATCAAAAAAGCACAAATCGCATCTTCGAGGCTTGTTGGTTGGGAAGGCGGTTCTGCGACAACATTTCTGGCAGAGGATGCGTGGGGCTGGCTGGCTGTGATGCTTTCAACAAAAGCAAAGCAGTGGCACGGCACCGGCTCTGCGCTGCGCCGGTGGATATCCACGTACGTTGTCCGTTCGGTCCATTCTTGTTGGGAGGAGCTTGCTTCGGCCCGGTTTGTCTGTCTCTTCGGGTCCTCCGTGCACAGACGGGCGGCATGCGTGTCTGCGGCAGCGCGTTTGGCCGTTGGGCGTTCCTCCTTTTTCCTTTTATTCTCTTGGGTTTTCTGGCGCATCGATTCTCCACGTCTTTGACGTGTTGAGAGAGGAACGGCGGCGGACAGATGGTGGATATACTGGGGTTGGGTGACGAGAAAGAGAAAAATACGCTGGGCTGAGCTGAGTTGACTGACGGCTGGACGGGGAGAAGGGATGTTTCCTTCGATCCAGCAGGTCACTACGGTTACATGTTGATATGTCAATCTTTTTTCATTTCGTTGTTTGTGGGGGTTTTTTGTTTGGTTTTGCTTCTCTCCCCTACTCGTTGAAGAATTACACTGCTAGAGGATTGCCTATACTACCGACCTACCCAACCCCCCTTTACACCACCTACCCATCTACCGATTTAGTAATACACGCTTGTTTGGCATTTGATTTGGTCGTCGCACTTTATATTTCGTCACTAGCAAACTAGATCCGACTCTCGATGTTTGCAAGGTAGACGGACAGCTACCTAGCTCGCTCACATCAGCACCACCAGAAACCATCATCACCATCGCGCAAAAGTCTATCCCGCCGGATAGCTCCACCCATCATCTCCCTCCCCTTTTCGACATGGCCGGTTCAGTGAGACCGGATAGATGCACGGCACGGCACGGCGCACCCAACGGCCTGCCGCCTCGTGGTGGTAGCCCTGGCAACAGACGGGGGATGCTACGTTGGAAGTTGTAAGTTTTTAGGGGGCTAGGTAGGTGCGTGGGATTGACTTTGGAGTTTTTGTGGCTGAGTGGCTGGGTGGAAGGCGCGTTTGTGCGTTGTAGTTTGCTTCTCTACTTGAATTGACGTTGGACGTCGAGTACCTAGCTAGGCTTGGGTACTTTAGGTACGTTGAAGGAGGTACATAGCCAGGCACTCGAAGCACATTGGAGAGGTGCTTGAAAGGGCAAGTCGGTGGTAGGTAATAAACACAAAGGGCTGCTGGGCTGCTGAGCGCTACAACGGCTTCGACGCATACCAAGAGGTCGAGATAGGGGGCGATTGTCAGGTCTCTCCGACTGCCCAACTACTTTGTCTAGCACTTCAAATGAAATGTGCAGACCTGGAGAGGCTCCGTAAGTAGGCAGGTACACGGCTAGGTATGTAGTCAAGCACTCGAAAAAGGTACCCAGAAGGGCAAGTCGGTGGCAGGCATGGGTTCCGGGAAATATATGCCCCAGCTGGAGTGAGACTCCACACCGCCATCCGCAGCCGATCAGGCCTTTCACGAGTCGTAGATCAGGCCATGTTTCGCTCGTTGTGAAGAAGCACGACTTGATGATGTGCGAAAGGGAAACGTAGAGGGAGCAGCAGCGCATGGCGAGCCAAGCACCCAAGACCGGGAATCTCAAGCCGACAGCCGGGGCGAGACCTGCCGAGGTTCAGCGTTTAGTGTTTCTGAAGAACTGACGTACTACTTGAGCCCTGTCACCCCGTCACAAGCCAGACTTTCTACGGATACCTAGTCCCAACTCATCAACACCAACTGTCCCATCGTCGACGTCCACCACAGCGCGCGCTTCACGTCGACCGTCCGCTCGACACCCTCATACTCGCTTGCCCTCGAGTCCGCTTGCTCTCCGAAGCCGCCGCGTCCCGACCGCCCAAGACCGCTATCTATCCATTTATCTGCACCCCGCCGGCAGTTCAGCTTGCAGCGCGCTGCTCCATTTCACCAAACCAACCCACTCCACCCACCACGCTGTCCGTCGATTGAGCCGTCACAATGGTCGCCGACGCCGTCATCTACCATCCGACCGTCTCTCACTACCTCAAGTTCGTCGCGACGACGGGTGCGTTTCCCCAATCCATACCCATACCCCGCAAATTCAAAAAGAAGCTTCTTATGGCTACGTACCTCGACGCAGCCAGCCAGCCAGCCAGGCAGCCAACTCGTCATGACCTCCGCTCGCCCGACCAAATCTAGCAATAGCTGACGCACCGCGCAATTTCACACAGTCGGCCGCGACAAGTTCCTGCGCACGCTGCAATACTTCTCGCGCTTCTACGCCTGGTACCTGTTCCGCACCAACCACAGCGCCGCCTCCATCGCGCCCTACGATGCCGTCAAGAAGGCGTTCGGCACCACGCGCAAGATCCTGCGCCTGGGCAAGTTTGTCGAGCACTTCAAGGCCGCCGCCATGGCCGCCGACTCAAAGGCCCTCGACCCCGTCCTCAAGTACTGCGCCGTCGGCCGCCAGCTGGGCTACGCCGGCTACATGTGCTTCGACAATGCGACGGTGCTGGATGCCATTGGCGCGCGCAAGAGCGCGAATATCAAGAGTATTCAGGAGAGCGCGTACAAGGCGTGGATGGCTGGGTTGCTGTGCAACGTCGTCGCGGGCGTTTATAGCCTGGTGCAGTTGAGGCAGAGGAGCGGCGCGGTGGATGAGAAGGAGGCGGAGAGCGTCGTCGAGAAGAAGAAGATTGAGAGGTGAGTGACACGACGCGATACTGGTTGGCCGTGGATATGAAAACTAATTGCTGTTGTGTCTGTTGCAGAGAGGCCAACGCCGCAAAGATTCAGCTCATCTCCGACCTTTGCGACCTTTCGGTCCCCGTGTCGGCGCTCGGATACGCCACTCTGGATGATGGCATCGTCGGTATTGCGGGTACCGTCAGCTCGCTGCTGGGTCTGTACACGGTGTGGAAGAAGACGGCTTGAGAGGCGGATGTGGAACATAGGCGTGGAGTTGGTGGAGCGAGAGCAAGTCAAAGGTAAGTCGCGAAATCTGTGGTGGTTGAATTTCTTTGGAATACGCTTCAACGAAGGACTTTTTTCCCCTCTTTTGTTTTTCTTTTTTTCTGCCTGTCTGTCGAGAGGGATCAAGAATGACGGGTGTGTCAGTCGGTCTTCCATGTACCTTTTTGGGCTTGCAAGGGCGCTCTGTTTGGCCGCTCTGCTGTGTATGTGTTGATATGTAGGTAATGGACGACGGCTTGGGAACTCCTAGCATCTAAACATCAAACCAAACAACTAGCAGGATCGACTTCAACGCCATTGACGGCGCTGGAACGGCGTCCGGTGTTGCAGATGCGGCTGTCAGGTCAGCTCATATGTTAGTCCATCGGCCAAATCAAACCAAACGGCCGGCCGGCGTCGTTTCAGTGCACGCGAATAGAGTTTGTACTGCACGATGTGACAGTGCCATCAAGGCTGAGGCGCAGAAGTCTGGATGCATAGATTCTGCATGGATGTCAGATGTACAATTCATGGCCGCGCCGCTTCCTTCAGCCTCGTCCAGACGGTCGATTGCATATCTATCTCTCAGTATCTCGCTTATCACGACCGCCATTCTGTTCTCTGGCTGACTCGCAAGCGTCGTCAGCGCCAACGGCTGAATCGCAAATGGCGACGCCCCGAGGCGAGAGGATATTCGACTTGTTGAAGCTTTTACCAAGCACCGCGCCCCCCGGTTGCGGCGGCACGGGTATCCCGCCAGGCTGGGATTA
This sequence comes from Phyllosticta capitalensis, assembly GCF_038381095.1. Classification (NCBI taxonomy): domain Eukaryota; kingdom Fungi; phylum Ascomycota; class Dothideomycetes; order Botryosphaeriales; family Phyllostictaceae; genus Phyllosticta; species Phyllosticta capitalensis. The sequence goes on along the minus strand of NW_027117444.1, from coordinate 123,558 downwards.
GGTTCATCCATACTATCAATCTTCAATCGTCGACCAATGACGGACCTGCCTTGGCACCACGAGCTCACTGACACGCCAGTCTCTCACCTGCCCTTTTCAGTCCAGCCATGTACTACTCCCCATTTTCTTTTCTTGCGCCGACTTCAGCCTTTTCCTCTCTTCCTCTCTTTTTCTCCTCGTTGTTCATCGACTCCATGAATTGATAAACCACGACCAACATCGACCATTTTAATACCTCCGCGGCTCGGCTCGACACCCCGTTTTCCCTCTGCCCCGCGCTCCCCCCGCGCTAGGTCATCCACCATGCACTCAGACGATGCGCCAAAAGACCTCCAAGGCGCAACAGAAGTCGAGGCGTCGCCGCCGCCCGTGCAACACCACAGCTATGAAGACACGGACAAGAATCGCTGGGAGCGCCTGTGGCCCGTCATTGCGTGCGGCGCAGGTCTGTTTTCCGACGGCTACTTGAACAACGTGAGCACCAGCACCTCCTGGGTAAACACTATGGTCATGGCGACTTATGAAATGCACAGGTCATTGGCTCCGTCAACACCATGCTCAAGCGCATCTACCCCACCGAATACGCCAACAGCAGCGCGCAAAACAACGTCAGCTCCATCACCTTCGCCGGCACCGTCGTCGGCATGCTCTTCTTCGGCTACACGTCCGACCGCTACTCGCGCAAATGGTCGCTCTTCGCGTCCACCGTCATCATCATCGTCTTTGCGGCTCTAGGCGCCGGTTCGTACGGTGCTGGCGGTAGCGTGTCTGGATTGTTTGCTGCCCTCACTGCCTATCGCTTTTTCTTGGGCATTGGCATTGGCGGCGAGTACCCCGCTGGCAGCGTGGGTTGCGCGGAGAGCACGGGGGAGCTGAAGAGCGGCACGAGGAATAGGTGGTTCATTCTGTTTAGCAACGTCATGATTGACTTTGCGTTTCTCGTCTCGTCAATCGTGCCCGTCATTGTCGTACGTACCACGCCAATTCCCTCGAGACACCATCCAGACTGAACCAAACGTCCAGGTCATCGCAACAGGTGAATCGCACTTGCGCGCCGCCTGGCGCATCTGCCTAGGCATCGGCGTGATCCCGCCCCTCAGTCTCCTCTGGCTGCGCATCAAGCTGCAAGAGCCCGAAGCCTACAAGCGCGAATCCATGCGCGACGCGCCGGTGCCGTACCTGCTGGCCATCAAGTTCTACTGGTTCCGCCTGGCCGCCATCAGCATCATCTGGTTCATCTACGACTTCTCGGCCTACGCCTTCGGCATCTACAGCACCACCATCCTCGACAACCTGCTGGGCAGCGACGCCGCGCTGTGGAAGAGCTTTGCGTGGAACATCCTCATCAACTTCTTCTACCTGCCCGGCGCCGTGCTGGGGAGTTTCCTGGCCGATGTGCCTTGGTTGGGCCCCAAGAAGACGCTCGTCATTGGCGTCTGCGCGCAGGCCGTGGTCGGGTACATCATGGCGGGCGCGTATAGCAAGCTCGAGGAGCCGGGCAACATTGCGGGCTTTTGCGTCGTTTATGGCATCTTTCTGAGCTTGGGCGAGATGGGCCCGGGCGACAATATTGGCTTGTTGGCGAGCAAGACGAGCGCCACTGCTGTGCGGTAAGCCACCCCCTCCCCTCCCCCCCTACCAAACCCACAACTAACCCCCACCCCCTCTCTCGCAGCGGCCAATACTACGGCATCGCGGCCGCCGTCGGCAAAATCGGCGCCTTCGTGGGCACGTGGGTGTTCCCCGTGATCCAAAGCAACGCGCCCAACGCGACGGCAAGTGGCCAAGACCCGTTTTGGGTCGCCTCGTCGCTGGCCATCCTGAGCGGCGTCATTGCCTGGTTCTGCCTGCCGGCGGTTGGCCAGGATGATATTGATTTGGAGGATGTGAGGTTTAGAGAGTATCTGGAGCGCGAGGGGTATGATACGTCTTTGATGGGGCTGAAGGGGGATAGGGATGCGGTGGGCGAGGTCGAGAGGGGGAGTAGTAGTGGTGGGGGGAGTGCGGTGGCGGGAGAGGGCGTGGTTAAGGCGTAGTAGGTAGGTAGGTAGGTAGGTAGGGTAGGTTTGCGGGTTGTCCGGCTGGCTGGCTGGCTGGCTGGCTGTCTATATCGGGGAGAAGAATAGAAAGGCATCATCATGGCCGAACGGCGCTGGAAGTGAGGAAGCGCGGATGATGCTACTGATTGAAAAGCGGCAGCATTGACTCACACCTGTCTTGTTGCTCCTCCCTCATGACCTCATCCACGCATCGCATCGCCCTCTGAATCGCGGGTATATAAGCCACTACTTCCTCTCCTCCATCCTTCATACCTCTGCCATTGAACCCAGTGTCCCCGCATGGTCACGCCAGTTACGGCAACTCGACTGCGCTGGAGGATTCTTCGGCGCGGCTTGAGACTGTGGGAGCTTTCGCGGTGGGTGGGGCGTCTGGCACGCGTCGATTCTTTCATCTTGACCATTACAGCGGCGGTCTTGCTGGAGATGAGGGGGAGGTGGGTTTGTGGGGCGATGTCATGGGTTGATGGTGGACGCGATTGTTGTTGTTGGTGTTGTTGTTTTTGGAAAGACTGGGATGAGATGACATTGCTGGAGTTTAAGGCTAGCTCCTAGGCACGCGCACCTGCCTTTCCATTGTAGTCTTCCGCAGGCCACGAGCTCGTGTTGGGTATGGATCACCCACTCAGGGGGTATATGAGCACGCCTCACTCCCCAAACCGACAACCGACAACTCTGTCTGCAGGAAGCTCCTTCGCTCGTCCCGATGAGTTGACGAGACAGTTTTCATGATGACAGGGACAAGTTTCGAGGATATCGGCCACTGTTGTTGCGCTGCTCGTGGCACTTCTGTACCTGTACTCGTCGGTGTCTCGGCTGCATTCCAAGGGTTTTTGAGTCGAGGATGCGCGCGAGATGATGCAGAGAGGGACGAGCGTAGTGTTGTTGTGCATCACCATATCTGCGCCATGTTGGAGCAGTAGTGGCAGCAGCAAACAGGATAGCGTGCACCTCTTCCTCAATGCGCGCGCGTACCTGTCTGATGACCTCACTATCTCCAAACATCGCCCCCCTGATTCTCGGATGGAAAAGCAACCACCTCCCCCCCTAAATCAAACGTTCCCTCCTGCAAGCAACTCTGCTGAAGAGTGAATGGTACCGTGGAGCAATTGCTTACTGGGCTAGAGAAAGGTCATAGAGGCATATGACCGTCGCCGTTCCTCAAGAATCCCGCTACCCCTACTCTTGGCTTTTTGGGACGTGGAGATTTCCGACTTCTTGCTAGAGGTGGATCAAATGGCATGTTGAAGTCTCTATTATAGAGGTAATGCGGTGTATCAATGTAGCAGTGTGATGATGATACAGGACTACTCTTAGCTCCTGCCTTGTAATTTCAATCCTCTATCACACTTCCTACAGAGTCAGGGGTAGGTATATAAGTACGCCTCATTCCAGCAATCAAGCCGCTCTTCCTCACTCCTTAAGCACGGCTTCCATCGGCCGAGAGGAAGAGTGAGAATGAATTCGACACTGGAAAATAATGCCTAGTGCTGATTGTTCGACTGTTTTGTTGGTTGCGGCGTTTGCGGGTTGCCTATTGGTTTGAGCTTTTGGTGCTGATGCATTTTCTTTGTGTAGATGGCTTGAGTGGCACGGTGGCTGTTGCTGTGTTGAGAGGAAGATGGAGCATGTTGTGATTTGGGGCGATGATGAGGATTTAAGACCGTCGGCGTTGTCAATTGATGCTGGATTGCTGTGGCGGCCACGCGGCTCTATGGTAGATTCCCGCAGGGCAACTGACCGAGGGGACGAGAGAGACGACAAGAGTGTCGTGAGAGGGAGAAAACCGCCGGCGAAGTGTCTGATTATCCAACCCGTTTTCTCATTTTAGCAGGAGAGGGTGGCGCGCTCGTGTAGACAGTCGAGGGAAGGCTGCGGAGTGCGAGGGTTTTGTACCTGATTCCTTAGATAAGTGGCCAGGCGCCGGAAGGCCTCATGACCCGCGCGAGGAGTTGCGGTGATTAGATATGGAAGGGCGCGTGAGAACCTGAGTGCGTCCTGTTTCGCACGGGCCCTGTTCGTTGCGTAGGTATATAAAGCTCCCTCCTCCCCGGCTAGCGACTAGAACCCTCCCTACTCGTCGACACTCGCTTTCAGATTTATGGAGGGTGGAAGAAAAAGCAGATGCGTTACTCTGTCTCTTGAGCCCTTGTTTCTTCTGGCTCGGCACTTGCTCCTTCACACGCAGCAAGGCCACTTTGTTGTGTCGGCAGCGGGAATAGGGGTAGAGTTGGCGGAGCGAGCGAAAGAATGTGTGATTCTTGGGCGTGGTTGTTTGATGTGGATGATGGAGACGGTTATTGTTTTTGGAGCATGAAGAAGGAGAAAACCAAGTTTGAGAAAAGCATCCATGGGCAGCGAGTGCACGAATCGTCGACTGCATACAGATGCGCTCCACGCATCGGATTGGGAAGGAGCCCATGCGACAGCGACAGCGATAGTGGCTGGCGGTTGTGGTTCTGCTACCTGCAGCGAAAGGAATGGGAAGTGAGCGGTGGGAGTTTCTATCGCGTTGGTCTTTGCGGTCTGGTGTGCATGGTTTCTCTTGGATTGTGAAAATTGTGATGATTCACTGACTACAGTTGGAGTTCACCAATGAAAATTGTCGTCGTCGTCAATTGATGACGAGACACAGGGGCGAGCACGCTTCGTAGCAATTCTGCTCCAGTAGAGCAAGGCGAAAGAGAGACAACGAAAGTCACAATCTTCGACGTGGCATTCCACAAGTAGTATGATCTGGCTCAAAATCGTTTGTGCAGACTCAGTCGAGAGCCATGGAGCGCGAAGTTTTTATACCTGATTGCGAACAAAAGCGACATGGAAAGCGCCGCAAGGCGTCATGTCATGCGCGAAGAGTTGGATGTGGAAAGAGCACAAGGGGAGTGCGTCAGATGCTTTCCGCACAGGCCCTGTCCATTGCGTATAAATTCCCTACTTGCTGGCGACTCGGCCTCCTTCTTACCCACCGACACTCGTCTTCAGATTTGTGAAGACCGATCTCACCAATATGTCTACTCTGGGTTCTGCTCCATCGTACTTACGAAAAACTCACTTTGTTGTGTCGGCGCTCGACAGCCGCGAAAGGGGTAGGCCAGGGGGCGTGAAGAGTGCGGAAGCGCGACTTCGCGAAGGTTTGATGATTGAGACGGTCATTGCTTTTGAATAATGATGATGATCGAGGGAATTGGGCAGTTGGTGATGTGTGCGAGTAGCTGCGGAAAGCAGAACAAGTCAGACGCGACGGAAGACGCCGAAAAGGTCACACTTTTGCTGGTGGAGATGTGCGGCCAAACCAGACAACGGCAACAGTGAAAGAGTTGTGTTTTCTCTCCGCAACGTCGGTGCGAATGTGGATGAGGGAGAAAGGGGGAAGGAGAAGTGTGAAGTGTAATGTTTTAATAGCCAGCTGGCAAGTCGGTCAGGGGGAAGTAATTGAGTCAGCCAGTCGAACAGTCGGCGAGCTGGCCGCCAGGTGATACCGTGACACGTACGGTTAACTCACCGCATGCTTCCATTCGCACCCTTCCTCCCCCCTTGTGACCTCTCAACCACTTGATCACTGACACTCAACGTGCAGGTAAGGTAGGTATAAACGCAGACGTTCCTCGCCGCAGTTCTTCCTTTCTCTCTCTGCAAGTGACTCCCGTGGCCAAGATGAAAGCTACCAAAAAGGAACGCGACTGACGACATCAACTTCTATTGAACCATGACTTTGGCTTTGGCTTCGTCAGCGCCTCTACCCTCTACCACTCTTGCTCATCGCAAGGCCTGGGGGCCGCCAGGTTCGCAAAAGTGTCATCACGGAAGTTTCTCAATCGCAGTGATTTGACGCGGACGATGGAGATGGTCAACATTCTTGAAATGTCATGATGGGAGAAAAAACATCAATGTGTGCGATGGTCAAGGAAGGGTGGAACAGCTTGGACACAAGCAGACGCGCCAAAGTGATATCTTTCGTAGTCTGCTGCGGCCAAATCAAAACACGGCAGCAGTATTGGGACCGACAGTACGTGGGGATTGGTTTCCCCGTCCCGTGCCGATATGAGTGATCAGGGAGAGGAGGGCGGTGCGAGAGCTTTTTAAGCCGGCCAGGCAGCTATCAAGTGAGCCAGCCGACCAGCAGGTCAGTCAGTCGGTTGGACAGGCGGTGAGTCGGCCAGGGGAAGTAACGACACGAGCATAGCCACCGCATGCTTTCGCCTCTTTCCTTGCCCCCTCGTGACCTTGACGCGTTGATGGACACCCGATTCTCGACGGGTCTTGCGGGTATAAAAGCAGACCTACCTCGCTGCAATCCTGCTTCTCTTCTCTTCCTACAGAACAATCGCCTTGCTAGTGTGAGACATGTCGCCATGGCAAAGCAGACTGGCAAGGAGACGTTGAATCTCGTAGACTTTTTTGGCTTGTTGCTGTTTCTGCTCCTCCTTATTGCCGCTGCGACTCAGGAGCCGCGGCGGCTGAAGTATTTAGATTTCGGAAATGGACGATGGTGATGCTAAGCACTGGCTGGTGTTGATGAGCATTGTCTTTAAGGGGCGATTACGGAGCCGCTCTTGAAAGATGAGCGTTTCGCGAATGTCTGTCTTGCCCCCCTTTTGCCCCCTCATGCCCTTTCTCAACGCAGACAAGTATAAAAGCAGACTTCTTTTCCGCCTCCTGTCTCTCTTCTCTTCATGCAACACGAGCACCAATCTCGCTAGTGGAAATACCATTACAACAGCTATGGTCGACTGGCGAGAAAATCCTGAGGTTGATGAAACTGCTTTGGCTTTTGCTGCGTTTGTCTTCGCTCTTTCTTTACAACTTAATTTTGTGCTTCTGAAGCTGTGGTGGCTGAAATCTTTAGCGGCAGAACATGATGAGCGCCATTGTTGATGCATGATGAAGAAGTAGGTGCGTAAAGCGATGTACACTTTCGCCCCCTTTCTTGCCCTTGTGACCTCCATGCCTTAGTTGGCCCCTGACAATGATTCCCAATAGGGCTTGCGAGTATAAAAGCAGACGCTCCTCGCCGCAATCCTGCTTCTCTTCTCTTCCTACAACACGACCTACTTCGCTAGCGGGAGACGTGGCAATGTCCCAGATTGACACTGGTGCTGGCAAACAAGGCTTCAAACACCACACTGTTCCGGTTTTGGCTTCGGCTTTGGCTTCGTAAGTGTCTGTTCTACCGTGTATCTACCACTCACTGGATTTTGTGCTTTTAGAGCCAGGCTGAGATCTCTAGAGCCGAGCGAGATGATGAGCGCCATCATTGGTGGATGATGGCGGAGCCATTCTTGCAAGACGAGTTTTTCGCGCATGTCTCACCCCCTTCTTTTCCCTCTCGTGACCTTCAGACCCCCTGATTTCTAACACGCAGATTGGTATGAAAGCAGCAGTCCTCCCATACCTCCTGCTTCTCTTCTTCAGTATGCCACGATCCATCGTGCGTGTGAAAGACACAGCTGCGGTGAAACAATCGACTGGCGTAGACACCCTCAAGTCGAAACACTGCTTCGGCTTCGGCTTGGTCGGTCTCTCCATCCACTTCTTTTCTTGCGCTTCTGGGAGCTCTCTGAGACAGAACAAGCTGACTCTGATGACCGACGGACGTAATGGTGAGCGCCATCATCGACGGGTCATGCGGGAGTGCTGGGTTACGCAAAGCATGGTTCGAAGAGGGAACGGCGACGGAGGGCAGCCTGTCTACCTGCCTGCATAAAGTGGTTTGAAGTCCTCTGCTCTTGTGACCTCCACGCCTCCTGATTCCTAGCTTACCTTGCGGGTATAAAGGCAGACGTCCTCTCCTACCTCCTGCATCTCTCTTCTTTCCAGTAACACATCCCACCTACCTCGCCGCCAGTGGTAAGAGCCACTACAGGAAACGTTGACTGGTGCTGATGAGAGAATATCGACGTCGATGCACTGCTTTGGCTTCGTCGGTGTCTGTCTCCACTTTCTCTTCCTCTGACGACTTACTAGCCGCGTCGGCTGGAATTTTCAAAAGTGGAGAGGAAAGATGCTGATCGATGGCGTATGTTGATGAGCGCCGTTTTGAAGGGTAATGCAGGAGTGCGGGAGCTGCGCATATGTTTAGGCGCAAAATGGGGAGCGGTGACAGAAGCCTGCCCAAAGTGGTTCGAAGCCCTGCTCTTGTGACCTTTGCGTCTCCTGATTCTTAACGCGCAGGTATGGATAAAAGCAGACGTATTTTGCTGCAATCCTCCTCTTTTCCTTCGCTACAATCCACCTCACCAGTGTGAGAAACACCCGGTCGAAATGATGGACTGGCCAAGTACCCAAATGACTACGACTTGTTTCGGTTTTGGCTTCGTTGGTGTCTCCTGGCCCCCCCACTCTTACAATTCTAGAGCCACGGCAGTTGAAGGTTCTGGAAACTTTGCAAGTAGAAGGTGGATCAGGATGATGCTGAATGATGGCCTATGTGATGAATAGTGCCATTATTAGTGCGTGATGGAGGATTGCGTGCGGACAGAAAGAATGTGTTGGTAAAAGGGGCAGCGCAGCGGCGTCGGCGCAAGCGTTTGCCTGCCTGGAGTGGTCTGAAGCCCTGCTCTAGCTACCTACACCACCCACTCCTGACACCAAGTCCTCAGCCAGGTATATAAACATGCCATCCTTAGGCCTTCTTACTCTACTACAAACAAGCAATCTGCCCTTCTTGCACCTAATCTCGGGCGTTAAGGACCTCCAGGGATCTTACAAACTGGTTCCCTTGCGCATTTGCAGCCACTGGTACTTGGTTGGTTTCGCCTGTTGGGGGACCCGGCCAGAAGAGCAGGAGGAAGTGAATGTCTCATAGGAGAAGTTCAAAAAAAGGTGTAGTGATGACGTCGAGCGACGTCAAGACATGATCAGGCTGCGTCGTTGTTACTTGTTGGAGAAATTCAGCTTAGGGACACATGCGCCTGCCACCGCATTGTCTCTATGTTCACAAGCGTCTACCCAAAATTCAGGGGTATAAAAGCACGCCCCTCTCATCACTTACGACAAGCCAGCTGTCTGCCTCCTCACAACTGACCTGCTGTTAGCTACATCCCACAAGAAATCCTACTGGTTGTCTGGCTGCGTCCAACGATCAAGTTGCTTACTTGGTCACTGTTTCAAGCTGGGCCGATTACAGTTAGAAGAGGAGGAGGCTAAACGGGAGAGTCGCGCGAAATAGGGGTGACGAAGAGCAATGTCAAGATTTATTAAGGGACTGTATCACCATCGGGAAGTACAATATACCATCGCTGATAGCTATCTAAAGCCGACGATCGCGAATTTCTTGAGGTCACAGCCCTTTCCCCAGAATTCAAGGGTATAAAAGCACGCGTACCTCCCGCCTCACTCCACAACAAGCCAGTCGTCTCTCCTCCTCTTCGCGACCACCCTGGTTGATGATCACGACACCCTACTTGGTTGCTGTGGCCTTTTTGGGACTAATTCAGGTGAGGAGTACGCTTGGCAGGAGACATTGCGGAGCAGTGATATGGAGCAATGTGACACAATGAGGGGTGGCATTGCCATCATTCTCTGAGAGGCGAGTGGCCTACATCACTCCTAACCAAAGTCGACGCAAGGGCACATGTTCCTGCCATTGCATGGTTTTCCTGTGGTCACGAGCTGTTTCCTGAAAATTCAGGGGTATAAAAGTACGCCTCTCTCTTCACTGCGACCCGGCGATCAGTCTACGGTCCTGCAACCAACCTCTGCGCTTCGTGCAGTGTTCCCGCGAAAACCAACTCACTTGTCGTTTGGCTGCGCTTGCCAACGACTGAGCTACTTGATTTGGTTGCCGCTTCAAGCTGGGCGGACTTAGTTGCGACATGAGGAGGCTGCAGAGTCGACGTGCGCAAAAAGGGGTGATGATCGTGTCGAGCAACGTCACAACATAAGGGTAAGTTGCGTCGTTGTCCCTCAGTAGTGAGAGAGTGGATGAAAATTAAAGTCGGCTCAGGGGCACATGTTCCTGCCATTCCATCGTTTTGCCTGTGGTCACGAGCTGTTTCCCGAAATCCAGGGGTATAAAAGCACGCCTCTCTCCTCCTTACGACCCGGCAATCAGTCTACGACTCTGCAACCAACCTCTGGAGTCGATGCTATGCCGCCTTTCGCATGGAACGACCACTGGTTTCCTGGCTGCGCGATTGGGAACCAACCTCCTATATGCTTGTTTGCTTTCAGGGACTCATTCAAGACAGGAGGGGCAAGCCAGAGAGGAGGAGGAAGCACGCACAGGATTTGAAAAGCCCCAACATCATGATATGACAGCCAACAAAATTGTAAACCCTCAACAGAGGAAAGAGCAAACCTTACTCACGACTCATAAGGCCAGTTCAAGGCCACGTGGTTCTGCAATCATGAACTTCTCAAGGTCACGAGTCGTGTCCCCTGAGATCCAGGGGTATAAGAGTGCCCCTATCCTACTACCTTGCGGCAAGCAAGCAGTCGCCTATTCTGCAACCAACTCCTGTGCTTGATGCATTTCGATTGCAAGAACACACCTACTGGTTGTCTGGCTGAGAATTGTAACCACAGCTTCACTCAGTTTGGTTGCTTTTTCCAGCCGAGCGGACTCCTCCAGGACAGGAGGAGGCGGAAATTCGAACAGAAAACATGCGCGAATGGGGATGATGACAATTTGAAGCAACATCAAGATATAACGAACGACACTATTGGAGTCATCTGTCGCAGAATCAGAGAAATCACCACTTGAAGTCGAAGTCACCCAGCTTGGGTAGGAGCACCTACGTGGACCTGCTATCGCACTAATCCGTCTCTTTGGTCACGAGCTCCTATTTCCTATTTCCTAGCATTCAGCGGTATAAAAGCCGGTCCAACCCTGCCTCTTTGCTTTACAACAAGCAGCCAGCAAGCTGGTGGTCTTCTCTCTGCATCCAACCTCGGACATCGATGCAGTGAAAGCCTACAAGCAGAATCACTAGTTGTCTGGCTGCTCGTTCCGATGAAGAGCTCACTTGGTTTGGTTGCCCTTTCAAGCCGAGCAATCTTGGTGTGGATAGGAGGCTACACAGGAGATTTGCGCCGAATAGGGGTTGATGTCGAGCGGCGTTGCGACATGATGGCCGACGACATTATTCTTCTTTAACGGAGAAAAGAGCAAACAACACCACCTACTGCTCTATTCACAACCCACGTGCAGCTTAGAAGCACGTGGATCTACTGTTGCACAATTGCAATTTTTCTGTTCTCGTCATGGGCTATTCCCTGGAACCCAGGGGTATAAAAGCCCGCCCCTCCCACACCTACCTCGTCACTCCACTCTAAATAAGCCAGCAATCTTCGGCTCCGGAGGAGCGACCTACTGTTAGAAAAGTACAGTAAGAGTGGACTGGTCTTCTGGCTGCGCGCTTCGTTGGGAATGTCACTCGGTTTGGGGTGCCATGTCAAGCTGGAACTTTGGTTTGGCCAGGGGGAAGCTGGACGGGAGACTTGCTCAAAATAGGGGTTGATGTTGAGCAGCATTAAGACGCGAGAAGGAACAGCAGCGCCCTTATTCTCTAGAAGAAAGGGAAGCATCCTCTGCCTGTCCTTGTGACGGCCCAGGTCTCGTGCAAAAATCTACCTCCCTACCCCTGACGGTACGACGCTCGCGGTGAGGTATAAAAGCCTGCCTACTACTACCTTATCAGTCACCGCACACCAGCAGTCTCCCTCTTAGCAACCAACAAACAGTGAGCTCCAAGCTATCATGGTCACTTGTCTGGCGACGCGCTCCACTATACGCACTATTTGTTTCGGGTTAGCTAGGGGACGACTCTTTAGATAGAAGACATGCGCATGAAGGAGTGATGTTGAGCGACGTCATAAAATGATGTCAGGTTACGTTATTGCCGCTATTCTTCAGAGAAAAGAGTAGAAAATGCACATGCCTAGCACATGTCCTGTCCTCATGACGACTAATCCTTGCGCAGACATCTAGCCCCCTGACGCGGCCACATTGGCGGTCGGTTATAAAAGCACCCCATCCCCACCTTCTCCCTCTAAAACAAGCCAGCCTTTTCCCTCTGCAACCAACCTCTTGTGTTGATGCAACGGAGACACTGCTCGCAAGATACACTGTCTTCCTACTTGGGTGCCGCTCCAAGCTGGGACTTAGACAGGAGATGCGGACATTGAATTTTCAGAGAGACGACATGCGCAAATCGCTGTTATGACGATGTTGAGCCGCATTGCGACATGACGGCCGATGTCGTTGTTCTCGTCTGCTTGCGCTGGAGGAAAGAGCAAACCACACCACTCTTAGTCACGACTACTTCAGGGGCACGTGGGCCTGCCATCACACCGTCTGTCTCCTTGGTCACGAGCTGCCGTTTCCTAAACTCCAGGGGTATAAAAGTAACCCCACCCCACCTTCTTACTTCGCGACAAACCAGCCTGATTCCTCCTGTAACCAACCTCGGTTGATGCAGTGAGATTGCTTCAACACAGAAAGTCGACTGGTTGTCTGACTGAGTTCTGCAATATTGAGGCACTCGGTTTGGGGGGTTGCGTGTGCCGCTGGAATTTCGGTTGGACGGGAGGAAGCTAGACTAGAAGTTTGCGCGAAATGCGGGTGACGAAGAGCGACATCGTAGTAAGGTGAGGACCGATATTTCTCTAGGGGAAGTGGAGACAACGCATATACTTAGCACATGTACCGTCCTGGTGACGGCTGAAGGCACTACGCTCGCGGTCAGGTATAAAAGCGCGCTCCTCCCTACCCAACTCCACGATCATCCAGCCAGCAGTCTCCCTCTGCAATCAACCTCTGGCTGATGCAGTGAGATTGATTTGACGACGCGGACAAGTCACTGGCTGCGCTGTGCAAAGAAAAAATTACCCGGTTTGCTCCTGGTGTCAAGCCAGGACTTGGTTTAGACAAGAAGAGGAGGAAGCTGGACACATAGACGAGACGTGTGGAGGGGTGACGATGATGAGCAGCGTTGCGACACGACAGCCGACTGGACGACACCACCGCCCATCCGCCGCAGAATCAATCTAGAACAAACCTAACGCTTCAATAGCTCCAGTCAGTCAGGGCACGTGTGGTGTCCGCCAGCCCCCGCTTTCTTCTTCCCTCCCTCCCCCATACAACTATAAAAACCCCTCCCCTCTCGCTCCAAAAATCAACTTCCAGCACACAGACGGACAGACAGACAGACATACAGCTCCGCCGGTTCTCGAGAATGCCCCTGCGCCCGTTGGCTACTGCCGCACGGTGGGTGGCCGTGAGACTTAGCTAAGGAAGGGTGGGAGGTGAGGAGAGGATGCGATGCGGTGCGATGCGATGCGAGCAAGACACCCACCCGACAAGAGAGGATGGGGAGGAGTAAGTGTTGCTATGTATCGTCATTACTGCGTCATGTTGAGCAATCATCCGCCGCTGTCTTGACGCAAACTCGTCAAGCCTCGCGACCTCGACCTCGTCCTCGTCCTCGTCCACCTCTCCCCTACATGTACCGCCTCATCAACACCAGCCCCTGGATCCCGGCCCCTCAAGTACATTCAACACAATCATATCACGACACTTCAGAATTCTCTCCATATCGTTCAAGTCTTTCTCTCATTTGTCGTTTCGTACATACAAGCCAACTTTTTGTTCTCAGTTTTTCAAGATTTCAAAAAAGTTCAAAAAAGATTTCCCTAACGTAAAGCAAACAAGCTCATAAATCAAGCCCCATTTTTGAGTGAAAATGCGTCCCAAAATTCCCTTATCCACTCCATCATCTTTCCTATTCCATGATCTCATCTCATCATCTTGCGCAACCAAGGACCTCTCAGTTCCTGCCGCCGGCCCTCTCCGCCGCCTTCTCCTTGACCTCCTCCAGAATCAAATCACGAGCCTGCTCGACGCCGTCCTTGGAGCCAACAATCTCGATGGCCTCGTTGCCGTCGCCGCCGCGGGGGACCTGGATCTTTGTGCCGGTGCGCTTGCGGATGCGGTTGATGGTGGCGCCGCCCGTGCCCACCACGAAGCGGTACAGCGACGGGTTCGACAGGATGAGGTAGCCCGTCGACGACGGCTTGCTCTTTTCCTCGAGCGCCTTTTGCAGGCGCGCCTTGGCCTCGGCCACGCCCTCGGCGCTGCCCCGCAGGATCCACGGGATCGTGCCGTCTTCGCCGTCGTCGGAGGCCGGCTGGCTGGAGACAATCTCCCACGCGTGCGACACTTGCTCCTGGCCCGACTCCTCGTCCGTGATCAGGGGCAGGTTGGCGCCGTTGCCGCGGACGTTGTTGGCGCCGGCGGTGGTGGGCCTGGGAGGAGGCTGCTGGCCGGCGTGGTCGACAGTGACCTTGAGGTCGTTGCGAAGGCGACGGAAGAACTGGCCGTTGTCGGCAACGGCGTGGTGCAAACGCCGAGGCACGTCAATCGTCTCGCCTTCCTGCTCCTTGATGAGGGTGGTAATGTGCTCCTTGGCCTTTTCAACATTCTCTGGCTGACCGATGATCTTGACCTGGCTCCTGGCGGCGCCAGTGGCAGATTGTCTTGGAACATCCAGAGTGACGCTGAACTTGGACTCGAGATTCCGGCGAGTGTCACCACCACGGCCAATCAACAAGCGGTGCTTTTCAGGGGCGACCTCGAGAACCTCGGTGACTTGGCTCTCGCGGTCGCTGACGAGTTGCTGAATAGAGGCGACAATCTTGTCGGCGACAGCGGCAGGACCCTCGACGCGGATGGTGCTGCCCTCGGCGTCGGGAGGCGGGAAGCGAACCATGCGGGCAAGCTCACGGCGGTCATCAGGACCTCCGGCCTTGACAACAATGTCGCGAATGTTGGCACCTATTTGATGTTAGATATGAAATCCAATGGAATGCATTCAAACCTACCGGAGCTGCCAATCAAGGCCTTGTGGAACTTCTTGTCCACATCAATGGTACGGACAACAGTCTCGTCGAACACCTTGGCCTTTTGCTCGAGGAGCTTCTTGGCATCTTCGACCTGCTTCTTCGTACCCTTGATCTTGATTTCAGCGCGACCAGAGGCATCGGCAGCCTCACGAGCATTCGGAACGTCAACTTGGGCACCGGTGTTGGAGCGCAGGGCGTCCATCTCCCTGCCGCCAGCGCCAATCAGCGACGGAATCTGGTTCTGAGCGACAGAGACGGTCGCCGTGTGCGAGTTGTCAACGGTCCACTGGAGAAGCTCGAGGAGCTCCTCACGAGCCGCATCGGCACCCCTCTTTGGTCCCCTGACAATGACTTCATCCGGAGCCTGGCGGCGGGCCGGCTGCTCAGTCTCGACCTCACCACTCTCCTCAGGCACAGACGCGCGAGGGAAGTTGATGCGGACGTTGTAGCGATCCTGCAGACGGTTGACCTGGCTGCCCTTGCCTCCAATGAGGTCGCGGTGGTACTGGGGCTTGATCTTCAAGATGTGGGTAGCCTCGTCCTCGAGCTTCTTGCGCAGGGCAATGACATGGCTCTTGGCAGCATCGGCCTTGGCCTGCGGGCCTGTAATCTCGACCTTGCCGTCCTGGACTTGGATTTCGACGTCGAACTCATCGCGAATCTTCTTGATGTTCTCGCCACGCTTGCCAATGAGGACGTTGGCAAACTTTTGGGGATACTCAAACTCGACCTTGTAGCCACGCTCGAGCTCGTCCTTCTTCTCCTGCTCGACAAAAGCCAGAATCTTGTCGGAGAGGCTGTTGACGGACTGGTTCGGGCCGCGCAGGAAAAGGTTGTCCCTTGACGAACGCGAAGCTTGAGGCCGGGCATCACCAAACAAGACCTGGACAGGGATCTGGTCCTGCGGCAGATTTTGCTGTTCGCGGTCCACGAAGCGGCGGATCTTCTCGTGGAACCTGGCAGAGCTTGATGGTCAGTGAGTTCTGAAAATGTGCGAGGTTGTAGACTTACTTTTGAGGAGCTTCGAGGTCGTGGCCAACAATCTGATCCTTTCCACTGACCATGGATGCAATCTTTTGTTGGGCCTGCTGGAGGGCGCGTTGGAAAGCCTGGACGTCGGCAGGCGAAGGCTGACCGCGGGGGAACTGGTACTCAGAGGGAGCAGTGGGACCCTCGTAGACAAGGACGAGCTGGGGAGATTCAGGGTCCTCGTCAGGGAAGACTAGGTGGACGCCCATGTCGTTGCGGAGGCTCTGGGCAGCGCGCTGGCGGAGATGCTGGTGGTAAAAGGGGTCGACGTCGAGGTTGGCAAGTCTCGTAGGGGGGTGGCCATTGATGAGGTTCACAATGTCCATACGAGCACGCATGCCGTTCTTGGGGTCCTTGGAGTAAATCTCCCAGGCAGTAGGACCATCGTTGGAGCTGGGAAGCACAATGCTGGAGTTGTGCATGTTCTCCAACTTGGCAATGGCCTCTCGTTGCCTCAGGTACCTCGTCAATGCGCGGGCGTGGCTCTGCGAGTTGGCGTGCTGCTTGGCAATGTCAACGTTGGTAGCCTGCATCGCGGCGGCCAGGTCCATGACCGCGTTGATACCCTGGTCAATCTTGTCGGCAGGGCCAACAATGCTCAGAATCTCAGTGTCGTCGTGGCTTGGCGGCAAGATGACTGTGCATCCAGTCTCCTCAAGGAAGTCATGGAGAGACTTGCCACGGTCACCAATGATGAACTGGTGACGACCACGCTCAATATCAATCTGGCTGATTGCAAGCTGGCGGCGGAGCTCCTCAACTTGACGCTCAATGTCCGCGCGAGCTTCTTGGGCCGCACTGCGGTCACCGGAAATCTTGATGGGGAAAGAAGCCTGAGGGGCAAACGGAACAGGCTCGCCCTGGGGCACCGACTGGGGCGGTGCGCGCTCACTCCATGTGTGGTAGGTCGGGATCTGGACGCGAATGTCACGTCCATTCTCGAGGGAACCAACACGAGAGTTGTTCGGGCCTGCCAGAAAGGGGTAGTACTCGGCGGGAATGTCTCTCAGGCGGAGGTCAACACTCGAGGTGCGCTCGTCAACGATGCGCTCAATCTCGCGCGTGGCCAAGGCGGCGGCAACGGTGTCACCTTCGATAATGACGTCCACTGTCGCATCCTCGTCTTCAACCGAACCGTTGTCCTCTTGCTTGGGAACCTGTATACGGGCACCGGTCCTCTTGCTGATGCCTTGAATGGTAGCACCTTGACGACCAATGACGTGAGCACGGATCGAGGCCGGAATCGTGACCTTGTTGACTTGCTAGGCGGCTGTTAGCTGGAGCTACAATCTAATTTGCCCAAGAATCATACCTTGGAGCCAATCTCCTTGGCAACCTCTCTCAAAGCCTCGCGGACTGCTTCGGCGGGACCGGAGCCCTGGAAGACGTAGTTTCCGCCAGCGCCGGTCTTGAACTCAATCCTCGCCTTGGACCTGCGGTTGAGGTCCTTGATGAGGTCGGGCAGGGGGCGCTTCATTTGCTGACGAGGAATCATCTGGTGGGGGAGCATGGTGATTGACTCGACATGGCGGCCAGGGAGGTTCATAATCTGCGGGCCAGCAGCGCGGAGGGTCGGGGTGCTCGAGTTCGGGGTCGCAATTCCCGAGGCTGGGGTAGACGCACGCGAGTTGCCGTTGCTAGCAGCGAATCCATTGACGCCATTGGCGTTGACAGAAGCAGGCTTGCGGCCCCAGGCGGACGAGACAGCAGCCGGAGCGTGGGCCTTGGGAGCACCTAGACCAGGAAACATTTCCTCCGACGCAATGTTGAGCGGCTGGGTTTTAGATTTCTTGATTGGTTCCGAGTCTTGGGCCTTTTGCTTTCCAGCGGCCTTGTCAGACTCCGGGGCGGGCGAAGCGCCATTAGAGTCGGAGGCAAGCGTGGAAGAGGCATGCTTGAGGTCCTCCTCGTCGGGGACTTCCTCGACAGTTGGATTATGCGCATGTTGTTCGTGCTTGGCCTCGAGGATTTGGGCGGGAGTCAGAGCAGGAGCTCCGTTGGTGGAGGCTTCAGCAGTAGCAGCAGACATTGTGAACCGGTAGAGTTGCCAAGCGGGCGACGACGGTAGACGTGGAGAGGGTGTTGGAGGTGCTTGGGTGGGCTGCCAGTACGGACAGTTGGATCGGACAAGTGCCAAAAGGGCTGTTGGGACAAGAGTAAGCAGAGAGTACTTTTCAGGTTGTTGTAGAATCGGGGCCTACAGAAGAGTTGAAGTAGGGGAAAATGTTGAAAGGCGGAGGGGGCAGTGAGGGAGAGCGGAAGTAAGGCACGGGCAAGCTTGGAATTGCAAAGACAACAGCAAGCAGTTGCAAGGCCGTGATGGGGCAGTGAGCGAGCAAGGAGGAGGAAGCAAAGAAGAGAGTAGTGCTGGAGAGAGGGAGGGTTCGAGGACGACCAGACGATTCCCTGCAGCGGGCTCGAGTGGAAAGTTCGAGGTGGAGGGACTCGATTGGCCGGAGCGCCGAGCTCAGCCCTGCGGGGGCTCAATGCACGTACGTACCTTGGGGGATGATGAAGAGCGGATGATCCTGCGCAGGAGCACAGCAGGAGGTCGATCAGTTGGTGTTGCGGACGCACAGCAGGTGGGTGAAGAAGAAAGGCGGAGGGAGGAGCTGAGGCTTTATGGGAGCGTGGGGTTCGGTCGAGAGATGAGATGGAGCTTCTCACCGCGTCGATGCGTGGACACAAGGCACGGGCCCCGCTGCCTACATGTGCTGGTTGTACCAAGAGCTGCTGCGCATTGCGGTATTGACTGCTACAACACACCCAACCCACCGTCGACTTTTGCTCAACAATGGATTCTTCATCTGCTCGCAGTCAAGAGTAATATCCCCAATGTTGTCCCCAACCCCACACGCGCACTCCAACGCGGATGCCTGCGTGCCGAGCCGGGCGCGTTCCTGGCCGAACTGCGCTTCCCGGCACCCCAAAAGACCCTGGCCGTGAGCCTCACCAACTTCTTTCAGACAAAGCACTTGTCCATTGTCGATTGTATGTTCTAGTGTACACTAATTGCCCCAGTCCAACATCGTACCCCTTGTGACCAATCCCAGTCCTCCCGACGCCAATGCCCCCGATCGGACTTGGCCGCTTTGCCTTTCTTTGCAAAGTCCAGGTGCTCCAGATGCAATGCAAAGCGAAAATTCCCGCCAATGCTCCCCCGGACGCCAATGCCAAGTGCTACTTAGAAGAAGAATCCCACTCGACTCGGTAAGGGATGAGAGCAGCGCGTATTGTACAAGAGGCAACAAACGGCCTAACCAAAGCATCATCCTGGCGCTTTTTGGCAACGACAGAATGACTAGTTAAGAGAACAGAAATTGAATCGAGCACGCCCAAAGTCGGAGTGAAGGATAGGAAATCTAGAAGGCGAAAAAGGAGACACCATGCAAGATGCCATTCTCAATAATCAATCGCCAAGCCCGCAATGAGGCTTCCGCGCGTCTTGTCGACGAGGTGTGATGGAAGGGGAGTAGAAAAGAGGTTGAATGAAACATGCAAGTCGAGTAAAACATTGAAGAAGCAAAGCGGCGCAACTGACCCGCCGTATCAAACAGATCGCTCCAATGAGACGGACAAACCTCTTACTCTTGGCTCTTCGTCTACGTCGCCATCTATCCTCTCAAAATCTCCCTCAAATTGTCCGCGAAGCCCAAATCGTAAACGTTTTCGACAGCCTCAAGACTGTGGCATCGCTCCCAACTGTCTGGATCGACGCCTTCAAGCGCAGGCGGTAGTGGCTCGCGTGGTATCTCGCCGTCCTCGGTTCTCACCAGCATCTGTCGAGGTGCTAGTGGCCAAAGTTCGCCCCCTACAACCGTGCTGTAGGGGTACTTGTTTTCCAAGGGTTCCGGAGTGTAGTCGTCCCAATTCTTTTCGGTGGGGGTGGACCGATTCGACGCCGCACGCCGACCCATGGTTGAATTTGAAGTAGTGTCACCGTGACCATTTGCGGACATGGCCCAACCCATCTCTGCATAACTGTTAGATGTGGCGCGTGCGTGGCCATGGCTGCCACGGTAGGAGGGGGAACGGCCTCGAGGCGTACCGGCACCAGATCCGCCGCGGGAGGATGCTGGGGCGTGGAATGTCGACGAATACTGAGGCGATTGGATGCGCCCAATGTAAACATTGCCTTCGCGCATCTGGTCTCGCCAGTCAGCCCACTTGTTGGCTTCATTGGTCGTCATCCCAGCCCAGACGAGATAGACGTGGTAGGCGAGAAGACCGAGCGGAAGCGGCCAGGTGAGAGCCGCAAGCAGCCCAACGCCGAGTACGGAGATGCCGCCAACGGCAATCGACTCTACCATGACAGTGTTGAGATCCTCGCGGAAGCCCTTGAGGCGCAGAGGCCATGGAGCCCATGATGACAAAAGGCCTGCGGGAAAGGCGTGGTCATAGTGCGTGAAGCGGTCGTGTACACGCGGGTAGAGAAACACAATGAGGGCCAGGTATGCTCCATACAGAAGCACTACCGCAGTGGAGGCCAGGAGTGCCAAAAACCACCGATAGTTCTCACGACCCAGGCAATTGTTGACCCAAATGCAGTGGTGGTCTGCGCGCGCGACGCACGTTCCACATATGCTGCAGTGTTTGCTGCGCGCCGGCTTCGGGAGTCGACAAGTCCGACAAAGAATGTTGGGGTGGAAAAGTATGCGGTCGTAAGGGTAAGCGGCGACCTGCGCGCTATGGTTGGAATGGGTGACGACGGTATTCGGCAGAGTCCGCGAAGATAGGTAAGTGAACAGGTATGGCAACGGGAGGAGGAGTGGAATGAGGAGGCGGTGCCAGGCGGCAAAGGTCGTATACGTCTGGTAAAGGAGAAGTGTAGAAGCTGTGGTAAGGAGGCCGAGGAAAAAGATCTGGAGTCGCGTGGTCAGCGTGTTTCGAGACTCTGTGGATCAGGGTGACGCACAATGACCAGGGGATGCTTCTCATAGAGGAGATAGTTCCAGGTACGGCTGCTGTACCTGTATATGCGGCCGCCCGTGACGGCCGAGTCGATGCGACGCAGCAGAGCGGGGAAGTACTGCCATATCAAGCGGTGGAGGAAACCTATTGGGGTTTTGCTACACGCAAGCGAGGAGCATCAGCCAGGGTTTCGGAGTGAAGTTTGGAAATGTCACCGAGGAGTAGTACCGAAAAACGGGAAGCCGGCCAAAGAAGACGGTAAAGACGAGGAACGACAGCGCGAAGATGGCGATGACGATGTGGCGGAGGAGGGGCTCCATGGTTTTGGAAGCACAACAGGGCGGCTGGCGGGGGGGAGATCAATGCAGCATGGCGCGGGGGACGAAACTGGGGTGTGCAGCAAGTCGACGGTGCAGTGACGAAGGAAGTGAAGAAAGAGTCAGGTCAGGAGAGGAGTGTGGAGACGACGTGCGATGAGAAGGAGCACGACATAAGACTGCGGGAGCGGGAGCGGAAGCGGGAGAGAGGTCGAGGTTGAAGTGGCAGGCAGCCCAAGTGTCACTATAACGCGACAGTGTATCATCCTAATAGCCGCGAAATGACCAAGACAGCCAAGCCACGCGCCTGGAACCTCACCTCAGTCACCAAGCGGACATCCGGCTGCCTCGGGCCCGAGCTCGGCACTGCCGCAACCCGTGGGCCCGCGAGCTCGCGTTTCAACTGCGACGCGTCTTCCTCCCTCGCGACCACACCCGCGACAAGACTCCCACCACCATGATCGTCATTCAAGACGTCTCAAAAGAGCCTCCGCCAGGCCTCAAAGGCGACCTCTTTGCCGATCAAACCTTCTGGATCGCCCAACGTGTACCCAACAGACCCGACCTCGTCAAGCTTGTAAAGTACAACGGCGGCACACTCGAACAAGTCGAATCACGCGCCAAGTACCGAATCGTCGACCGCACACGCGACGGCCTTCCCCCTGGTGCCATCTCCCACCGCTACATCCTCGACTCTGTCGACAATTGTGAACTCGAGGATGTGGAAACCCATCGTTGCGGACCTCGAGCTGGCTCTGCCACAGAAGCTGGCTCTTCCAAGAACGCTAGCTCAACTCACGCACCCCGACACGGGCGCTTGCCCTTCTCCGCCCAGGACGACCGTGATCTTTATTGCCACATGAGACAGTACGAGAAAAAAGGCGCACATATGAAGGGCAACGAAATATACAAGGACCATGCGAAGTTGGTGCGTTCCATGCGTCCTTGATGGAGCCCCAACCGATTGCTAATTCAAGCCCAGTTCCCACGCCACTCTTTCCATTCGTACCGAGATCGCTATCTCAAACATCTGAGCCAAAAACGCCCTGCAGGACTCCCAGTTCCCACGCCATCTCCCGAGCCTCGCCCTGATTCAGACTCCGCCCGAAAATCGAGCGGCAAACTGCTCGCCACTTTTGCAAAAAAGTCACAAAACTCTACCTCGCGTCTCAAAAAGCTCTCTTTCGGAGGTACGCCTCGAGGCACGCCTCCCGTCATCGACCGACAATGCCCGGATCTGCCCGCGTTGGTCGATCAATTTACGGCTGACGACTTTCACACTCTTACTGGATCACGCGAGTGGATTGAGAAGGCCACGGCCGCAGACTACAGTAACGGTTGGGACAGACTCGAGGGAGACTCAACACGCCCAAAGCGCACTGCTGAGCAGTGGAAAACATTTTGGGAAAATTGTGTCAGGCCAGTCTGCCAAGAGGTCGGCGAGGAAAAGACAAACTTACAAATTTACGACGAAGTCTGGGATCGATGGAAGAAAAAGTTTGGCTCCGACGCAGAGGCTCGGAAGTGGGTTGATCACTTTCGCCGAGAAATTGCTCCCAAACTACGGGAACAACCAAAAGCGCAAAGTCCCGAGGCGGAACCTAGCAGTCCTACGCAGCAGCGAGAGGAGCCGCTGGTCAATGGCCACTCAAAAGACCTGGACACTGCGGAACACGTCACAAGTCCTGCCAAAGAACCTCAAGATCAGAATGGAAACTTGGGGCTGGACGGAAACTTTTCTTCGCCCATCAGGAGTAGCTGGGGAAAGCATCCCAGAGAAAACGATTCGGACGCTGAAAATCACGACGAGACTCCCCCGAGCAAGAGGGTCAGGATCAATGACAACACTGGCGAGGACAAGAAAATTCACGATAGCATCGAGTTCTCGCCCACAAAGAAGCTCGCTTCGAGTCCTCTAGGAATGCGAAAAGTGATTCAAGTTGGGTCTGATCGGTCTTCTTCGACATCATCCGACGAGTTGTTTGTGCGGAATCACAACAAAGGCAAGGCTCCTGTATTCGGAGACTTATTTGATGACGAGGAGGAAGACGAGGTTCAAGAACATGAGGGAAAAGGCAAGGCTCCTGTATTTCCAGGCTTATCCGAAGACGAGGAGGAAGACGAGGTTCAAGAACACGTGGGGAGAGGCAAGGCTCCTGTGTTCCAAGACTTATTTGAAGACGAAGAGGAAGACGAGCTTCATGAACACGAGGAAAACGAACAGGACAAGGCTCAGGAGCACGAACAAGACCATGACAAGGCTCGAGACCGCGAGGACCAGGACGACCAAGTCCGTGACGAAATTGGAACCCAAGAAAATGTTGAAGGCGAGGCTCAAGAGCATGAACGAGACCAGAACGACCAAGTCCATGAGGAAAACGAAGTTCGAGAAAATGTGGAGGACGAAGCTCAGGAGCACGAATGGAATGAGTGGGCACGGAAGATACTCGGAGGTCTTGATGAACAGCACTTCTATGAAATGCTCGAATTTCTGAGGACTGCACCGTCTGCTCCGCCGGAACCTGTTGGCACGAGCCCGATCGATGCTGCTGTTATGCACGCAGTTCACGTTTTCAAAAACGGTGACCCAGACGTGGAAGAATGGGAACGATTCAATGACGTCTTTTTTGGGAAAATTCAAGAGCTCGTGCCTCATGGAGACGAAGACGAAGTGCAGGACTACCGGGACGAGGATGGGGAGCAGCAAGCCCCGGAGAACGTAAATACAAATGGCCACCTCGAACACGAGCCGACACTAGTTCGAGAGTCATCGCCGCCCCGGGATCCCACACCTCAACCGCTGTCGCCATCACAGCACAACCCCAGCCTCGACACCACCTCCAACTTCACCGACTCGTACGTTCACATCGACGACGACGCGTTCGACGACCCCACCGACCTGAACTCGGGTGCCGACACCGAGGCCTACATCGCCTCGTGCATGAACCGTCCCGACGCCTTTGAAGAATACGAAGTCGTGATTGCGCTGCGCGCCACCTGCGCCTACAGCACCAAATTCGCCGACCGCGTATTGGAATGGATGCGCGAAAACAGCTCGGCAAGGAGCAAGGGCAAGGCGCGCCGCGGCCGCAGGAGCAGCATCGGCCCCCACGAGAGGTTCCTCCCCGTCATGCCCGGCGTGTGGACGAACGAGGATGACAGGGCGTTGCTGGGCGAGGCGGACGAAGAGGAGATGCAACGCATCGAGAGGAAGCATGGCTCGGTTAGGTGCGAGCAGAGGAGGCTGTTTTTGAGCGCAGAGGTCTGGGATCGCGATGATTGAGGCGGTTTCTTTCTTTCCTTTACTTCTTACCTTTCTTCTTTTTGGCGTTGATGGGACATCGGGCGACATTTTCGATCCGAGTCGGCGTAAGACTTATGGGTGGACGACGATGGGAAAAGTTTGGACTATTATGATAGCGGGACAGCGACATGGCGCGATGCGATGCACGGCTGCTCTGCTTCTTTTTACTCTTTTCTAAATACAATTTCCAGCTCTGGTTCTTTCCATGTATGTGTTTTTATCCACATGTAGCTCCATTGGTCGGTCGTTGTGCCAGAGACGAAGGCAGTCGAGTGCCCGGCGATGAGGTGGTGGTGAGTACCTACCTACCTACCTACTGCGTCTACTCTCGACACTTTGGGCAGTCGCTCCTTCTTCATCATTGACGCAGCAACAACACACAACAACAACCGGACATCCACCTACCTGCTGCCCACTCCTCCCTTCTCCTCCGGCTCCTCGTCCTCCCAACTCTTTGTCGTCTTTCTTTCTTCCTCAACCTCCACACCTGCGCGTCGCAATCCGTCAACCTCTCTGCTGCTTGCGCATTCCACTGCCCTTCACCTCCCATCCACTGCGGCGTGCGTCTCGTCGCTCACGCCGCGACGTTGGCTGTGAGCTTGCCCTCACTCACCTCGCTTGCGGAGTTTTGATTGCGGAGTCTGCGCTGCTTGAAGCGCGTCAGCGCCTCGATCGTCACAGGCGACGAAGCCGTCACAAGCACCGCTCGCTCCTCAATCGAGACACGCACTCTACGGTTCACCATCGCTTCATCTTGGACGCCAGCAACAGCTCCTCGACCGGAACCTGCTTTTTGCATCACCGCTTTGACGCGCACCACATGGCGACCTCGGATCACGATCCGGATCTTGGAGGGTGAGTGAGGTCTAGTCATGATTTACTTGGGGTTCTGAGAGCTGAATGTGTTGTTTTTAGCGGCGATGAGGTCGGTGTTGGCGGTAGCGATGCCTTAGACGACCAAGATGAGCAACTCGCTTCAGACGATCAGTCTGATGCGGAAACCCTTTCGGAATCCGACGAAGAACATGACGACGTCGATTACACGTATCTAAACATGTTAGACTCTGCCAGTCTCTCTGAGACATCGTCCGAGGGACAAAACGAAGTCCTGCCGCCGCAGTCGGAGCCAGAGTTCCTTTGGGCGGGAGTATTCCCACAGACCTACGATGAGTGGAGCAAGTGTGAGGAGGACCTCAAGCCCTATGAGAAGTACCCAGTGCTTTACAAGGAGCGCAAGAAGTCCAGAACCTTTGTAAGATTCACCCCTTGTCAATCATTGCTCGTCCTAACGATGCAGCAGATTCGCCAGACACTCAGCTTCACTGACGACTTGCCTGCCGAGGTTCGCCTCATGGTTTACAAAAATCTTCCCGCCGCGTCTGACAACAAACTTCTCGTCCATATTCCCAACAGTTTCTGGCGAATGGTCCATGAGCGCACAAACTTCCAATTAATGCGCTTATGTCGAAAAGCCCATACGGAGCTCGGGCAAGTTCTTTATGGAAGGACACTAGACTTCCAAGGGCCAGCCGCCTTCTGTGCCCTGGGAATGTTCGTATCAAAAGTTCAGCCCAGGAGCTTTCAATTTATCCGCCACATTGTGATGGACGTCCCGTCATTTGAACCTTTGACAGTGGAGCAATCGGTACGTGCTCTGGGCAGCGAGAAATTGCCGATACCTCTGTTTCTCGACGTGAGGCACAAGCGGCAAGAGCTGGGTACCACGATTCTCGCCTTTCAACAGCTTTGCCAATGCCTTCAACAACTCAAGGGCTTGAAGAGGCTTGACATTCGGCTTAGCGACAACCATTGGGGGATTAACACTAGGCGTTTCGGTTGGAGATGCAACATGCAGCAATTCGCCATCAGTCGGAAATTCACGGCTGATGAGTTCCATCATGGAGGTAAGGCTATGACCTTCGTTTGTACCTGCAGGGAAAACTCTATGATCAAGTATTTCGACTTCAAAGATCGGGCGGACCATGTGCAAAAACATCTGAATCCTGGTTTTTGGGAAAGTTTACAGCAGTTGGCAAAAGTTCTCGAAGGCTTGACTATCCGCTTGCTCATTGATTCCCACGGTGCCGAAATGCGCCAAAAGCTGAGCAGTATCCGGGAGAGCGGAAGATCCTTCGATGACAACCTCTCCTTCGACGAATTCTGCTTCACCGTCTGGATGCTACGTAAAGGCAAGAGTCTTGGTTGGGAGCTCGGCTATGAGGGAGATACAATTTCCCAAGACACTTTTGACGCACAACCATTCGATTTGCCTTTCTTGCGACCAGAAGAAGAGGTGTGGATGGGGGAGGGACGTTTCGTGCTGCGAACACCCCGCCGCGAAGAGCAATCGCCTTTCAGTCCTTTCATCAACATCAGCAAGATTTGGAATTTCATGGCGGCTTCTTGGTCACCTCTTACCGAAGCAGACGCTGTTGACCCGGACTACGAATTCGACGCGTGGAAGTTGTCCGAAGACTTTGATCTACGAGGTCTCGAAATCGAACCTCAGATGCCGTCGGACAGTGGACCCGACGACGAGCGATCCATCTCTGAACCGACTCAGTAACCGAAAGGGGTGGAATATTTTCCAAGCGAAATTTGCAATCGTCGCTCGCAAGTACTGAAGGGCAGGGAACCGTTATAGCAAAGACAGATTGGCGACCTGTAGCAAGACGGCGAGGAAACGGCGACAGAAATGGACGGATTACCTGAATGGCTTCTTTCTTTGCTCTCTTACAAAATCAATGACAAATTGCTTTCTCTAGTCGTTGCTCTCCAAACATCTCGGGCGTTTGAGCTACTGATTCTTCAGAAGAGGACTGAGGTTGAGTACCTACCAAGGCGACAAGTGAGTCTCGGCTAAAGCTGGTAAGTCTCCACGCAGACATTCAGCCATTGACACAAAGCACACGCTGTTTTGATCACAAGGAAGCAGCGCTAGTTGCAGTTGTCTTTGCAGTGGTCTGCAGGCCGTGCGACGGCATCTGCGTTCAGGGGGTCTTGCCACACACCAACTCCCTGCTTACCAAAATTGCCTGCTGCTGCTTTCTCCCAATTTCTCGACCCTCTTCGTTCACCTACTTCGCCACGCGCTCGTCTCTTTCTTCTGTTGTCATTGGATTGGCTAGTAACCTTGACAAGTTTCCAGAAATATCGAGCCTTGCTTCAAACTGTTCAGACTTTGCGAAAGTTGAGGCAGGCAATTGCTCAATGGAGGATGAATCCTGAGGCGGCCATTGAGTCTTTGCAAAAACCGGTATGTTTCGAAGCAGAGTCTTGTTCATTGATACTGATCGCGAGGTTGTTGTGGCGACTCGCAGGTCTTGTGGCGGCAGCTGCGTTCAGGGGTATTCCAACACACCCACCAACTCCCTGCTTTCTCTCGAATACTCGCCACTCTCCATTCACCTACTCTGCCACGTATTCATCTCTTTCTCCCGCTATCACCAGATCGATTGTCCGTCATCACAAGTTTCCAGAAATGTCGAATCGCTTGGACAAACGTCATGCTGCTCGCAAATTCCACGCCATTCGACGGGGTATAAAAGGAGCAGAGGGAGCGATCCAAGCCTGAAGGGTTTACGCACGCCACAGACCTTCGCGCAAGATGGTCACAAGATGCTAAGCTTTCATTATCCAGGCCTTCGAAGTGGGCGACTCAGAAGGCGACAGAGAAATCGACAGCTTCCGCTTCCAAGAGACATCAGAAGCCCCGAAAGCCGCCAAAAGAGATGACTACTCGTTGGACCGAAGAGGATCTCAAACCATGGAGGGGCTATCCAGCCTTGTACAAGGAGCGACGCAAGTCAAAGACCTTTGTATAGTAGCCCCACCTTTTGATCGCTGCAATGGCTAATCAGAGTAGATCCGCCAGAATCTCAGCTTCACTGATGATCTTCCGCCCGAGATACGCCTCATGGTCTACCAGGAGCTGCAAGAAATCGATGATGAGCTGCTGGAAATTTACAGTAAGCGCATCGGCTTTTGCATACCTGAAGCCCAGCGTTTGCTCTTCCCGATGTTGCGTCTCTGTCGGACAGTCTACCGCGAGATCGGACAAATGTTGTACGGGAAGGTGCTCAAGTTTACAGGACCGGCAGCCTTTTTCTCCATGGGTGCGTTCATGTTTTCGCATCAATCTCTGGCTTTCCAATACGTCCGCCACATTGTCGTAGACATTCCATCCTTCAGTCCTCAGGACGTCAAGTATGGGGTTCAATATGTGGCAAACTCTAGGCTCGTCGAGATGCCGGAATTCCTCTCTACTATCATGCGCAAGAAGAACACAATGAAGGCGACAACTCTGGCCTTCAAAACGCAATGCGAGTGGCTTCAACAGCTCAAATCTCTGCGCCGACTTGACCTCTATCTTAACAACACCGGATGCAATCCTTGGCGGTTTAGCATCAGCAAGCGTTCCAGGGATTCCAAGCGCCCGACGACGGGCATGGAATGTCATCATACTGACGGCTGCTTGGACAATTGGTTTGGCAAGCGACTCAAAAGCCCCGTCGAAGCGGTGCGAGATCATCTCAACCCTCATTTTTGGGAAACTCTAGAGCTACTGAAAGCTGCTTTACCAGAATTGCTAATTCGCATTGTTATCTCTCCAAAATATGAGCAAAAGCTACGCCAACTTACTAGGCGAGTACCAACTCACACCAACGGAAGAGTGCAGCAACCCGGAACTTTCTGCTTCAAAACTTGGATACTTCGAAGAGCCACTACTCTTGGTTGGGAGCTAGGTGTTGCAATAGGATCCAAGAGCAAGTGGGAAGTCGCATCGTTTGCACTGCCGCGGCGTCTTTCATCTCGCGAAGAAGTTTATCACGACAAGATGCGTGCAGGAGGACGTTCCTCTTATGGCCGCACGATTATTCCCCATGACAATTATGATCTCATTGTGTACCCGATCCCAGATGAAGCGGCGGGCCTCAACTCGTTTCAAACCATCAGCTACTTCTCTGGCTTCACTGGTTGGAATGAACAAAGACACGCCGAAATCACCAGCGGCAGCGTGAGCATCGAAGGCCTCGAAATTGCTTCGAATGCGGGATCAGACTTGGACTCGGACCATGACGAAGAACCACAAGCGGATGAGGAAGTAGACTCGTACTCTGACGCCGACCATTACGAAGAACCCGAAACGGATTCGGAATTTGACTCGGACTTTGGCCATGACGAAGAACCCCAATCGACGAATCTTTATGGGTTGGTCTACTGACTTCGATCACTGCTTCATCGAGTCCAGCATCATATCAGAATGGGAACACGGAGGCAGGACTCTGGAGTTGGCGCATCGGGATAGTTTTGTAATTCCTCAAATTGCGTAGACCTTAGACTCCACTCAATCCAACAATTTTCCCTCGTGTCGCTCCACAGTCCCAAGACTTCAATCGCAGCGTGTACTCATCCAACATCTCACTGAAATTGGAACGTGGAAGCGGAACTCTGAGTTCTAAGTTGGCGTGTCCGCACAGTTTTGTATTTCCTCAGATTGCGTAGACTGTATTCAATCCAACAATTTCCCCCTTTTCTCGCTCCACCGTCCACACTCCACCGACTTCAATTACCGCTTACACTGACGCAGCCTCACAACAGGACGCAAAACAGAGACAGCACTCCAGCGTTGGCAAATCAGCACATTTTGCATCTCCTTAAAATCCACAGACTGTATCCCGTAGACCCACCCCACTCAATCCACCAACCTAAATCTCCCCTCCCCTTTTATCGCTTCACACTCCATCCACCCCGCTACCACCTTCGATCCTTCAATCACCGTCTGTCTACGCAGACGGAGATGGGAGACGCCGACTTCGAATTCTCCCTCCCTCCCTCCTATAGATGTGAAGTCAATCATCAAGTCGTCGTGTTGTGTCTTGGTCCAAGCTCAGGTGACAGGCAAGTGAGGCAGGTTGCGTATGCAGTCGACTCGACTTGACCCGTGACGATGGAAAAACCTTTGATAATTGATTTGACTTGCCAACCAGCCAGCCAGCCAGCCACTCGCTCAGCCAGTCCATCCTTGGAAGTTTGGAACGACGGACGTTGACGGTAATGGCAGTGGTGGTTCGTGTTGCCTTCCAGTAGTTAGCAGCCAGCCAGCCAGTTCAACCACATGCCAGGCAGGCAATGCAAAAATATTGTTCATAAAGTCAACGTCTGGCACAATCTACCGTAGGAAGAAGCAGCAATTATAGCAGCAGCAGCAGACGGACAGACGTCAATCAGTCCAAAAACCATCGGCATTAGCCATGAATCAGATAAACAAAAGTCATTCGCTAGTTATTCACGTCTCTGTCCTGTCTACCCAACTACCCCTAGCCAACACCGGCTTACCCTCCCCTCCACGACCCAGAGCGACTCAACGCAGCGTATCGCGCATACCCACACACACGCTCTCCGAACCAACCAATCACCAAATAAAGACTAGACTCCCAACGAGACAAAAAGACATAACACGACACGGACGAGGTAGGAATAGGAAGGAAACGATATGAAAAGAGAGAGGGCGATCCAAAACGAACAATGAGAGAGAGAAAGCGCGCAAGAATAACAGACACAGACAGAGCCTCCCTCCCAACAGTGAAACCAACAATTAGTTCCTTTAGCCTCGCATTGCAGCGCATTGCATCGCAGTGCAGCTCAACACAACACGACAGCGGAAGGAAAGCGCAGAGACGCAGACACGACGCAGCAGCAGCAGCAGCAACAGCGGCGGCGGCAGCAGCGCATTGCGGACAACGACGACGACGACGATGATGACGACCGCCGGCCCCTCGCAGTCCGATCCGACCAACGGAAAAACCAGCGCTCGAGCGCTCAAAGACGGCTAGCGCACGTAACTGGTGGGCCAACGGGCGCCAGGGCAGGAGAGCGGCGGCCGTTGATGTTGTTGTTGTGGCTGGCTGGCTGGCGGCGGTCCCAGCAAAAGTCGAGTCGTCGTCTTCCGTCGCCGGTACGGAGTAGGCGTGAAGAAAAGCGCCCCAACGCCACGGTCCGCGCTCCGCGTCCCGATCTCCGGCTCACCTCTCACCTCATTCCAACAACCGTTCAACAAGAACCCGAAACACATGTACTATCAGTGCTACTGGACTGTGCACAGTCATCCCACCTACTGCACAACAACACAACAAAAAAACAATCAGGGCAATTCCGAGCAGTCGATGGAGGGGGTGGGAGGAGGTGTTTACTGTACTTTGATGCATGTGTTCTGTATTTGACATTCGACAGGGGGCAAAGAAAGGGGTGAGAACAAGCAGAAAAAACTAAAATGCCTCCGATATCGCGCGCGCGAGCGTTGTTGGTTCGATTGTCGTACGAGGACTGCCGCATCGCTAATGCCTTTTTTGTTGTTTCTACTTTGTGATGAAGCCGAGGAAGTCGGCGACGATTAGAGTCACCATTCTGTCGTTGAGCCACAGTCAGTCCATCGGTTCGCGTCGTTGGCGCCATCTCAGGCGACCTCGTGGCTCAACGAAACCACCACCACCACGGTTGACTCAACGCCACAACAAAAAAAGACCACAGGGAATAGACTTACGCATGCGGCGCAATGCGCACGTAGTACGTGCCAAAGCCGCGGTAGAAGCGCAGGACGCCCTCCTCCTTGGTGACCTTCTTGAAGCAATCCCACATGCCGCGATAGGGGAGGGAGCCGTCGGGGCGGCGCGTCTGCTTCTGGAGGCGCGTCTTGACAAAGTCAAAGGGCAGGCTGAAGAACGAGGCAAAGAAGCCGGCAATGGCCGAAGCCGTCAGCGTCTGCGAGCGCGCGCTCATCGACGAGCGCTCCTTGAGCTGCGTTTTGGCCTCGGAGAAGAAGGCCAGCTGCCCAAAGTTGAGCGCCATGGCGCGCACGACTGTCGGGTTGCAGCCCGCCCACAGCGCCGTGATGCCCTCGTTCTTGGAGATGCGCGCAAGCGCGTCCACCACTGATTTGTAGTTGGCCCGCTCCGCTGCTGGCTTCAGCCCGTCCGATTGCATGCGGATCAGCGCCAGGTCCGCCGGGTTGCCCACCATCGCGGCGAGACCACCTGCAGTCAGACCCGCTCCTGCGCGTTCTGCGAAGCCCACTTTGGTGCCGTTCTTGTCGGCGCGCGCGGAAAGCTGTTGCATAAAGGTGTCGAAGAATCCGAGGCGGGCGGTCGTGTAGACGGCTTGCCGCAGGAGACCGGCGGACAGACCCGTGTACAAGTCTCCAATCTTGCCCTGCTTGATGATGTCTCTTGTGATGGACAGCGGCGTAGGTCGCGGGCCTTCCTTGATGCCTTCGCCGGCCAGCTGCAGACGGACCTTGATCATGTCGACGGGTTGGATGACGCTCGTGGCGGTCATGCCAGCAAGGCCGCCATTGACAAACGGAAGGGTGGCTCGCACCCAGGGAGTGTGTAAAAAGTCGGTCGTGGCTCTGCTCGGGTTCTCAGCGGCGGCCTTGACGGATTGGGATCCTTCGTTGAGCGATTCTTTTGCGCTGTTGAGGGCGGCGGCGGACTGTCGCTTCGCAGCCTCGAAGGCTGAGGAACCGGCGGAGGACATGGTCGACTGGGTTGCAGTGGTAAAGATGGCCTTGGTTGGGAGAGACTGTTGGTTATATTCGACGGGTGAGCCGGGATAGTGATTGAGGCTAAGTGGATCCTTTCGGTCAGGAGGAATTGCCCAGGCTACCGCTCAATCAGCACCGGCCAGTGATGTACATGAACGATAAGTAGGCAAGCGCGGTCTAAGCGTATCTGCCGGCAAGAGCAGCGGGCATGTGAGGCTCCAAGTCAAAAGTCAGCGCGCGGCGGGCGTTGGGGCTTATTTAGCAAGAGGATGCCATGTTGGGAATGGACGAATGAAGAATGAAACATGCAGGCTCAATCAAATCAAGGCATGGGGAGTGGAGCACCTCCGAATCTTCCCGCAGTAGTGACAAGAGTACTTTTGCGCGTGTCAATGAAGCAGAGGAGCCTACGAGAGACGGCGTACCAGCTGGAGCCCACGTTGTCCAGACCAGGGGTGCGATCTGCGCGATGGCGTATACTAGGTTCCACACTGGCGACAAACGGTTTTGCCAAACTGAAATAAGGACGACTTGTTCAAGGAAAAGACGACGTGGTGATAGAACAGAACATGGCGTCGACCTGAGTACCACGAGCCCCTCTCCCCCCGCGAGGTCTGGGCAAGGCGGGAAGGTGCGGGGAAGCTCGACGTCGTTGCGGCAAGCAGTAGGTCAAGCTTCAAGGGCAGTCCAATGGCCGTCAAGGTACGTACACAAAGTGTGCCGGCGGTCCGGTGGTGGCCGCGCGCGTGATGGTCAGACAAAGGGTGAAAGGGGTGGTCCGGTTAAGGTTCCTCATGAAGCTGGTTGAGTCGCAGCGGGCGCTAGAGCAACTCACGCCGTCGATTGACCAGCGCAGAGACTTGCAGTGTTGAGGTTCGACAGCGGCATGACAAAACGTCACATCACGTCATCCGTTACTGTACGAGTAACAAAGCCCGGCCCGCCATTGGCTCGCGCCGCCCTCAACACCATGCCGACCTGCTTCCCCGCAGTCCCGGTCGCACCTTGTTCGATAATGCCACGGTGCTAATTGGCAGTCAGGTAGGCATGCCTCGACGCTGGGCTCCGTGCCGTACGAGTAGCCGACCGGCTCGACTATCAGCCTGCATCGGCTTCACTTTTACCCCCGGCTGTCTCTCTCCGGCTTCGTCCGCGGCAAAGTCGAGGATAGGATAATCCCAAGACAACACAGCCTCGACAAGCCGGCGCGGCCCGCACTCCCGACGTCGCTGCCATGCTCAGGTTCAACGGCATCGAGAATCGGCCAAAAGCAGAATGGAATCTGGTGACAAACCAGGTTGCCGGGACGCTTGACAGGTGCGGAATGTTTGGCCCTTGATTACCCGACTTTTGGTATATCATGTCCACGTTCTGCATCTCTCAGTCCTCAACTGGTTTCTTCTTGAATCTCGGCGCCGTTCCAACCAGGCATCGTGGCGGGCTCACAATGGAATTGGACACATCGATAGAGCCTGGAGGACGTCGAAGCAGCTTCCTGGATTGGGACAGCCCCGACGGATCTCGACTCTCGCGCCTCACTGGCATGACGTTTCCATCTTGTCCTCTTGGGGATTCGGTAGCTAAATCTTTCTGCCGGACTGTTATTCCTGCAGGTCGAAATCGGTCTCTCGTCAGTTTTCAACAGTCCAGATTCGTGCCGTCGAAACGTGGCTTCCTTTCTTGCTCCGAAGATTTCCGTGCTCTTTCCTCATTTACCAAAGTTGGTGCCGAGATCATCAATTCCTGTTCCATTCTCCGTTACACGAAGCGAGTCAATTTTTGGCAGTGCCGATTTCCGGCGGTTGATCAAGATGTCTTCTTTCCAACGTGTTTTCAGGCAGTCTTGCCGGACCTACAAGGAACATGTTGGGCGACGATGACTCCCTAGGTGAGCGCTTCTGACATCTGGTCCGCTTCTGACCAAGTTTGCGCAGCCAAGGACCGTTTCCTTACTTCTGTTGTGCACTCGCGATGCTGCTGCGAAAAATCCGGCTCTCAGGGATTGCTGTTATGCTGTGAGCTGTCAAGACAAGCAGATTCAAGAGATTGATCTTGGTCGAGAGAATTCTGGGGGTTCTCTCCAGGTCCACGAAACATTTCGCGTTTCAGCAGCCAGTCATGCTGTTTACCTCGTGCCAGCCAGACGATACGGCATCGGCTTGGCATTTCCTCTGTCAGTACTCACTCACCATGCTTGACCTACCCACCGCGTCTTCGCGGTGCAAATTCCAAGTCCACGCGATGAAAACTCTTCAACATCAAGACGGACGCAAATCCGCCTTCAACATCCAGGTCTACGCCAAGGAGCAACGTCAGGCATCCCCGCCACTCACCCACCTACGCAAGCCAGCGACGCCTCCAACGACGCTTGCTGGAAACCTGCACGCAATACTGCGCGCCTTACCGTCCGCCACGTCCCCAAACCTGGAATTCTGCTCCGTGCCGAAGCCTCGGGTTCCCATCATGGACTCGTCCCCTCTCGCCGTCTTCGCCAAGCCCGCTCCCAAAACACCAGGCCTCCAAGCAATCGCGCTCCAGGACCTCGGGGAGGCGGGAATGTATTTTGGGAGCCGCGCACG
This sequence comes from Phyllosticta capitalensis, assembly GCF_038381095.1. Classification (NCBI taxonomy): domain Eukaryota; kingdom Fungi; phylum Ascomycota; class Dothideomycetes; order Botryosphaeriales; family Phyllostictaceae; genus Phyllosticta; species Phyllosticta capitalensis. Next base: position 87,976 of record NW_027117444.1, on the reverse strand, counting down.
CCAGAAGCAGTCAGGAACTCTTCATGTCCGCTGCCTGTGCCAAGACGGCGCGCCGCCGCCGCCGTGGGCGCTGGCGAAATTTTCCGCAACGACTGAGGATCTGGAACATGTTTCGCTGGACGTGCGCCGCGATGGGTGGTGAAGCTCGGAAATTTTGTGGTTTGCCTCAGGGGAGCGTTGACGAAGGCGCGTCGTCGGCGGCTTGCTGGCGATGATGATGATGATGGTGACGACAGAGGGAGAAGAATATGGGGGGGCAACAATAGTGGAGAGGCTCAATTCTTTGGGATGCAATTGCGCGATGTGACGGGTGTGGCGTCGTCCCTGACAGCCACGAGGTAAAGGGTTTGCAGGACGCGCCGACGTCAGGCCGGAGAGACGCAGCTGCTGTGGCGGGGAGGGGAGTGGAAAGGGCAAAGGTAGGTAGGACTGTGAACAGAGGGGTTGTGGTCGTGTGCGTGATTGAATTGGGACCTGTCGTGGTCACTCGTGGTGGTCATGTCACGTCTCGAAAGACTGCCAGCGCGCGCGCAAACCGCCAACGTTGACGCCGTTTTCTGCCAGTCGTCAGTCCGACGCGCCTGCGCTCTCCCTCGTCATAAGGCGCGTCTCTTACAGCTCGCCGCACTCCGCATCTGGCCACGTACGAAAACCTCATGCAGCACGCTGAAGTAGCGTCGGATGCCAGCGGGCGGGACGCGACGAGCCACAGACAGCGCCAACGAGCGCGGGAAAGACGTCCTTGGCAACGGCAAATAGACTTTTCGGCGCCGGCTCGCGCGCTCCCCTGAACCTTCTTCGCGTTAAGCTTTGCTAGCCCCCGTCGGCGTGCTGCGTCCTATCTGCACGACATGCTTCCTCTTGTGGTTGTTTGTTTGGGCAACGGGACGCGACGGCGTCAGTTGTGCGGTGGTGGCCGGGAGCGGTGGCGAAGCTGCGGAGACTAGAGGGCGGATGTGGGACAGTTGGAAGAGATCGCGAGGGTTCATTGAGGCTGCGACGTTGAGGTGTGGAGTGCGGCGTGGTCGAGGTGGACTGAGGCTGTTGAGCTGTGGGTGAGAGGACAGGCGGCGTGCCTGTCATCGAGGCGGTGCGGTTGAGATGCAGTTGGGACACCAATTCGGTTGAGACAGGACGGGATGCAGTAGAATTGGGGTGGGTGTGGTGGTGATGGTTGGGAGAGGGAAAGAGATGGAAAACCACACAAACGGCGCCGAGACGGCAAGAGAAGCACTTGCCGATGGGCGGCGCGTCACACAACTCCGGTGGCGCTGATCGACTGTGCTGTTCATGTTGTGCAACGGCAGGCAGGTACAGCATGCAACTACAGGACGGACTGCAGCAAGCAGTGCGACCGCAAAGGACATCACGTTGCATCGTGGACGAGTCTGATCCAGTCTTGAGGAGCAAACATCTCCAATGGCGACCGGCGAGCAAGCCGACTCTGGACAAATCGACACATTTCCACGCATCCATTTCTGACTGACTCCTGCCAGCCCATCACCATCAACCAAGCCCCCAGCGTCAAAAGTCAAGACTCGCAAGCCAGCACCCAACCTCTCGGCCTACGGTGCGAGCTGCGGATACGAGGCACAACGACGTCACCCGCCGAGAGATACTATTGTCCTCCTCCCCAGATGTCCGCCGTGAGCTCGGACGTGGGGTCGAAGTACCCCATCCTGAACGGGAAAGGCCCCCTGATGATCCGAGGCGAGCAGGGGGCAGATGGGCGTCGCTGCGCGGCGAGAAGCGCCGCAGCCGTCTATGAAGATCGCTGGCTCGGCTAGAGACTGCTGCTGGCGCAAATGCCGACGGTTGCTTTCGATGTGCGTTGGTAGGAGAGGTGAGGAGATTGGGAGGAAAAAAGGTGCCTGGTGCTGTTGCGCTTCAGATGAAAGAGTAGGACAATGGTGATGGTGACGTTGGAATCGCAAACTCTTCCTCTTCCTCTTCACTCTGATCCCTCCACCGACCATGTACCAAAATACCCTCAGCGTTAAGATTCAAGTCTCCAGGTGCATCGGCTATACCCGCTGTTTAACTTTTGGGACCATCAAACCTTTCGCTACCTTGCGAGTCGCGAGCTGGGCGCCTTTTGAAGCTGTACGAAGGATCAACAGACAACAAGTCGGTACGGACCGAGAAGAAGGTCATCAGTAATCACCATGATGGCTCGCTCCATGACTTGGACTGACTTGACTTGGCTCGGCTGGGAGAGATGGATGCAAGCAAGAAAGCAAGTTTGCCGAAATGTGACGGCGAGAAGAGCGGCCATGGGAGAAACCAAGCAAAGTGCTCGAGGCAAGCATTGGACCAACTGGCAAGAAAAGCTGGCGGCAAAAGCCATCAAAAAACATCATGGATGCAGCTTCCTTCATCCACCGAAGTTGCACCCCGACTTGCCATCCACGAGACGAGTCCATCCGACGGGTGTGATGGCCGTGGACGAAGACCATGCATCCATCCACAAAGCATTCGCACGGCCCACCTCATCCGATGGATTCCAAGCCCAGGACCTACGTCGGTGGCCGACGCCAAGAACAAGACATTTACCAGTACCTATAGGGGATCCACACGTCCGTGCTCGCAGCCAGCTACATGTACCCACCCAGACATAGCTACAACCGGCCAAGGGACGCGCCTATAGAGTGATCAACGCTGATGCTGCCGTTCGCCGTCCACTCGCCATACACCGCCGCCCAACGTGTCATGTCGCGCTGTGCGGCAACTTCCACGCGCCTGACTGGACTACTGGCTGCTATCTCGCTGCGAGCCAAAAGAAGTGCCGAGATGATGGCCCAGCCAACGAGACATGACAGCCGCCGGCCGTTTTCTTGTGCAGAGCTCGCGAGATTGTGACTGGCGGCGGCGCAGCCGGCTGCGAGAATCTGCACTCCTGTCACTCACCAGGTCCCCGCCGCCGCGTGTCTGCGCTGCGCGCCAAGACGTGGTGCCTGGATATCGGACAAGGCTGAAACGGGGGGCGTGTGGCGCGCGGATTTTTTCGGCGACAGGCAGGCAGGCAGGAAGACAGGCCGTTGTCGTGTCAGTGGTGGTGCTTGTGTGAAAGAGGTAATTCCGAAGATGCTGTGGCCTGTGGGTGGTGCTGTGTGCTGGCTGTGTTCCTAAGAGCGGATTGGCAGCGCCAAGCAACGAAAGTAGTGGACTGGCAAACACTTCACAGAAATGCGACGAAATAATGTCCTCAACACTTGGCCAATGTCGGATTTGTCTATTTGCTGTACAGCCTGCCAGACGCCGGGTCTGCAAGTACTCGATACAAAAAACTGTGATAATTATATGCTGATGATGCAACCATTCATTTTCCTCCCTTTCCTTTCTGCGCCCTCGTAGAATCCACCCGAGCAAACATGTCTGATGAAGCGAAGACGAACAAAGCGGCGAGAAGCTTAGCAAGCGCTGACGTCGGAAGTGGCAAACTTGCACGAGGAGCTGGGGCCGGAGCCGGTCGACGAGGGCTCCTCGTCGTTGTTGTCGGTGCCCTTGAACTCCTCGCAGATGGTCTCGACCTGCTTGGCGCACGTGTTGGTGATAGTGGCAGTGTCGCCGTAGTTGGGGTTGATGCCGGCCAGGATGTCGCCGCTGGTGGCAGAGACGCCGTCGATGATGACGTGACGCTCGTACATGGTGTCGCAGTTGCCGCAGCTGCGGTACAGCTTGCCAAAGTCCTCGACCAGGAAGTTGGAGATGCTGATGGTCCCAGCGCCGTTGTGCTGGATGACTACGATTTGAGTCAGTTTGATTGCGAGTGTCTTGAGGTCGTATGTGTGGACTCACCCTTGTCCTCAGCACCCTTGGCACCACCGCCAATGACGTACGCAGTACCGGAAGCCTCCTGGGTCTTGATGGTGAGGGCGTCCTCGCAGACGGCGACCCACCAGACGTTCTTGATGGTGCAGGAACCTAGAGACAGTTAGGTACAAGTTTGGATAGGGGTTGGAAGGGTACATACCGTGGCAGTGGATACCCTCGGTCTGGTCGGCAGCAATGATGACGTTCTGGAGAGTGGCACCGTCCTGGACGTCGAAGACGGCGTCGGAGTCACCACCCTCGGACTGGCCGGAGCAGGAGACACCACGGCCGAAAGCCTTCATGCCACCGTCAAAGGTGCCGGTGACGGTCATGACCTCGGCGAGCTGGCTGGTGCCGGAGGAGGCAGGGAAGCCAGAGGCAGCGCTGGCGGCGCCAGTGACGGCGGGAGTAGGGGTAGGGGTGGTGGGAGTGCGGGCGAGCAGAGTGGGAGCAGCACCGCGAGGGACCATGAAGGCCTCGGAGCCAGCAGCCAGAGCGGCAACAGCCACGGCGAGGGAGCGGATGGAGTATTGCATTTTGGTATGAAAGAAGGAGTGGACAATTGACGATTGTTCAAAGATTGTGGTTTTTGGGAGACAGTCTTGCACAGCAAGAGAATGACAGTTGTAGAGAGTGATGAGGAAGGCCTGGAGACTCGACTTGGTTCGAAAGAGACGGCTCTACTTAAACAATTCCAATCCATCCTTTAGCGAGCCTACGAGAATGGTCACTGCTCCTCCATACGACGTCGTGCAGCATGATGGGGACTAATTGAAACATCGCAAAGGATCAAACAAGTGGAAAGAGCAGTACACGAGCGGCACTTTGAGCGCGGTGGCTGATTTTCCGACTTGGGTAGGACGCTGAGTCGTTCGAGGCTCGCGGTAGGTGGAAGAACCACAGTGATACGCACTCTGAGTGGTCTATTCCGGGGGGTCAGGGCGGGAGTATGACAGCAATTGGTCCCATCCGCCGTTCTTGGCGGCGGCTTGCCAGTGCTGAAGCATTTTCGGAGGACTTGGCATCTCTTGGCCCTCATCAGCACGAAACAGCTGCAGGCGCGGATCATGCGCGGCGGCTATCTCTTCGGGGTCTAGAAAGACCGCAAAGCAGCGACATCAACCTCCCCGCCAAGCCTTTGGCGAGAGATTTTCGATGGCCTTAGCATAACCGAAGTCCCAATGGAGTCGGGAGGGCGCACGGGTGAAGTAAACGGACTGGACGAGATCCACCTCATCTTGTGGGGGACACGCAAAGAGACGCCAGTGATCTTTCCACGCTACAGGCACTCCAGATTCACGGGCTGGCGGCGAGATTCATCGGGGAGAAAAGCGTTTGCACAATTCTCTTGCACGAGTCCAGCATGGTCCCAGATTGTCAGCGTCGTCGGCCAAATTTCCAGGTGGAGGCGCTGAAGTCATTGTCAGCAGTGGAGCGGAAAAACGGTGCCTGAGGTTACGGAGTGCAAGCGAGTTCTGGGCATCACTTCAGGCCAGGGGAAAAACAATGGCCGTTCCGATGAAAATGGAAGCATCAGGGGCAAGACTGGCGAGACTGGCGAGCTGGTGGTGATGTGGACGCGGTCGCCTTGAAACGGATGGCAGTGCAGGTGGAGTGGGACGAAAGAAGAAGAAGAGCAGCAGCGGAGTCGACGAGGCAGACCGCTCGCTTAGCGCCTGCGACTGCCAATGGCGGGACTTCCGCCCTGTTTTCCGACATTCCGAGCGGCCTCGGCCCGCTCCAGCAGCCAAGAGCCGGAAATACCGTGGTTGTGATGACTAAGTGCCGTAACAATCTTGGATTACTACACGTCTAACGCCAGCACGGGATTCAACCGCTACTTCACAGTCAACGAAACCTCGAATATCCAATCATCGACCTGCGACTACGCGATACGAGCATCTGTGAAAAAGTTGGAAAATTTAAAGTAAGCTTACTCAATTGCCGGCCATCAAGCGATGCACAAGTACCGTTCCTGAATGTTTCGCAGCTCGGAAAGTTACCACTAGAGAGGTCTACCTCACCAAGCTCCAACTCTTTTCATCAACCCACTCCATCACCTTCATCCCACTCCTTTCTGAAAGGATAGATCAACCCCATTGTCGCGTACCTTCATGTACCTTCCTACCGTTGCATCCGTCTCGAGTTCACGCCTCCTCGCCTCTTTGACTTCAGCCAGCCGCGCGCCATTAGCGGCTCCGCTATAGCAAACGTCCATCCCCCGCAATACATTTCCAGACGTGATTCACACGTGACTGATGCAATTACTCGTCGTTTTAATGACGACACCTCGCCAATGCGTCATATCAGCCTCAGGCCCGTACTGATAACAGGACGGAATCTCGTCGAGCAAAAACAAGTCTGCTCACTATCTCCGAGCTCTCGCTGTTTTCTCATCATCCACTCATTGTGGTCGCTGGAGCCTCCCTCTTTCTGCCCACAAGCAACGATGGCCATGAACAACCTCCCACTTTGCTAAGCGCGGGAAGACTTTCCCCTCTCCGGCTCAAGACAGACCATCGGGCATCTTTCGCGCCAGCGCGTCTGGAGCGCAGAATTTCGAGAACTCACATTACGAACCCCGCTGCCATCACCGTACATCATGACCTGCCCACGACGTCAGCTTCAAAGGGTAAACAGCACATCTTGAAGGGCGGGGTTGCCCGTCCCCGCTGCGGCACACGGCTCGCCTGTCTCTCCGCCGACACCAGTCTTATCGTGGTAGCGACCTGGCGTTACATTCGGTCGATGATTGATTCGAAGAGTGGGAGTCTCGCAATTGTAAAAGAATGATTGGCATCCGGCGGCAAGATGTGGGCGTTCAAGATTTTCCTGGTTGCTTGCGGCGCCATGTATCTGCGGCTCTACAATCTTTACCTTTGGTCCAGTGCGGTCCTGTCCGCAGCAACGCTAACAAAACAAACGACTGAAGGATGCGGCAGAGACACTGTAAGATGAGCTCCTCTTTCTCAAGAAAACTCGGTTGAAATTTCCAAGGTCGTTCGCGTGCCATTGACCAGGTATCTGAACAACCGTGCCTTTGGAGCCTTTCCCGGTGACGCAAACTTCAATGGCGCCTTTGAGTCCTACAACATCGCCGACCTCGCCGGATACTCTGGGACCTTTACTTCTCCTCAGACAGGAGTGGACTATGACTTTCCGGCATCCAACGTGACGTTCTCCGATAATGTACTTTGTGAAGGGCAAATGATTCCTGTCAAGCCGGACCAGTACTTTAGCGTCCAACTCCTCGTCGCCAGTGATTCTCGGGAAACCATTCTGGCCAACAACTTTACATTCTACTTCTCGGATAACACGACGCTGGAAACGGAGGTCCGGGCTGAGCCATGGTGGGCGTTCCTGACCATGTACAAGGGCGACTTGATCTTCCCGACGCGCTTCATGCAGAACAAGTCAGACTTCAATACGACGCACATCTTCGAGGTGACCAAGGCCGTCAATCCCGCCAAGACGCTCACCGCCGTCGAGCTCCCCGTTACCACAAACATCACCGACGGTCGTATTCATGTCTTTGCCATGTCGCTCAATGTCGTCTCGGGCTTGGTGGTGCAGAATGTTAGGCCCACCCAAAAGAGGATGGAGGGGGACACGGGTGTTCAGATGGTGGAAATCACAATCGGCAACGCTGGTCCCTCGAATGTTCTTGGCGACGGGATCACCATAGCGCTTGAGGCACCCGGAGTCAAGACGGTGCAGGAAGCCAACATCAAGCGTCTCATGCCTGGAGACCAAAAGAGAGTTGAAGTTGCCGTTGTTGCTGACTCGGTTGCGAATCTGACGGCGACGGTCAAAATATCGACTGCCAACGACACAGCCGCCTTTTCGTTCTCGGAACTCGAATTTGGCCTCAAGAATTACACCGAGGACCTGAACAGTCTGACTCTGCACGAGTCTCCAACCTGGTTCAACAAGGTTAGTCTTTTTTGTGTCGTGGTGGTGACTTCTTTGCTCGATTACTCAACCTCCCCTCATCGGCATTGCCGGCTTCCAAGTTGACGACGTGCAGGCGAAATTTGGGATATTCATTCACTGGGGACCATACGCCGTGCCGGGCTGGGGCAATTCGACACCTTACGAAAACTATGCGGAGTGGTATTGGTTCTACACGCATCACCCGGCTGCGGACAAATCTGGGGCTCAAGACTACGCCCTGCGCACGTATGGGCCGGACGTGGTGTACGACGACTTCTTCGTCAACTTCACGGGATCCAAATACGACCCCAAAGAATGGGTTGATCTCTTCGATGCTGCAGGTGCCCAGTACTTTGTCTTTACTTCCAAGCATCACGACGGCTTTTCGATGTTTGATAGCAAGCAAACCTCTGCTCGCAACTCGCTCAACTACGGCCCGAAGCGAGATGTCTTGAAAGAACTCTTCGATGCAGCCAAGAAATACCAGCCGCATCTGCACCGCGGCACCTACTTTTCGCTGCCTGAATGGTACAATCCAGACTTTGGTCCGTACGGCTTCGCGCCGCATGAAGGCGCCGACTCGGTCAGCTGGCCCGGCATCATTGCGCGGAACCCGTTCACAGGCAAAGACGAGCCGTACACCGGGCGACTCCCCATCAACGACTTCATCGAAGACCTCATGGTCCCACAGCAAGAGATTCTGGCCTACGAGTACGAAACAGAAATCATGTGGTGCGACTGCGGTGCGGCAAACGGATCCGCCTACTTCATGTCGCGGTGGTTCAACGAAGCCAACGCGCGCGGCCGCCAAATCACCATCAACGACCGCTGCGGCATCGTGCAGGGCAGCGACTACGGCACGCCCGAGTACCTGACGTTCAGCAGCGTCAGCGCGCGCAAGTGGGAGAGCAACCGCGGCATGGACCCGTACAGCTACGGCTACAACCGCGCGACGCCCGACTCGGACTACATGAACGCGTCGACGGTCGTGCAGTCGCTCGTCGACATGACGTCCAAGAATGGCAACTTTTTGTTGGATGTCGGGCCCAAGGCCGACGGCACCATTGTCGATGCCGAGGTGCAGGCCCTGCGCGGCGCCGGCGTGTGGATCAAGAAGCACTCCGAGGCCATTTTCAACACGACGTACTGGTTCATCACGGCCGAAGGGGGCGAGTCGATCCGTTTCACGCAGACCAACGAGGCGTTTTACATTTTCTTTTTCGAGGAGCCGGCGGCGGGGCAGGACACTGTCATCAACGCGCCGATTCCAGTCATGGAGGGCGACATGGTGAGCGTTTTAGCCGAGGACCTGCAAGTGGAGTGGAGTCGCGTCGAGGGCGGCATCAGCTTCAGCTGGCCCAAGGAAATGGAGGGCAAGGGTGAGTACTGCTGGGTGTTGAAGATTGAGTATGCGGCTTAAGCGTGTGCTCGCTCTACCTCTGTAATGTTTGCATTTGGCGGTGCCATTGGAAAAGGAGGTATGTAATGGGATGAGACGAGCGAGTTGGTTGTCGACAAAAAGTTCAGAGTCGCGCATCCTGTAAGTACAGCTAATCGTGTAGCTCTACCTGTAAACACAGCAAATGTACCGCCATCGCATCATGGTCTTGATACCAGCGCAAGTGCTTGCTTGTCATCGTAATTCAGACTCGGAAAAGCCTCGAAGCATCCATCTCTTTTTCTCTCTTACAAGCCTTTCCACAAACCCGTTGCTACAAGCCACTGCAACATACCTATCGAATGTACGCCATCATCTCAAGATCTGGCGCGCCTCCCACACCGCCACCAACCTACACTTTCGAACGCACCCTATCACGGCCCAGATCTTTCGCAAATGTCTTTCCGACCCAAGCTCCTCGTACCGTCGGCGGTCGGCCAGCGCCAGACTGACCAATCAATCAGGCCAGTGCCGCGACTCCATCCTCGCCCACCTTCTGGATCAAAAGAGGAAAGAGAAAAACAACAGACGGCACGAGCCGGGAAAGGCGGGAAAGTGCCGAAAAAGGACAAAATACCACGCTGCAAAGCTGCACATTTTTCTCGGGTTTCTCCTACAAAATTCTCAATTGTACTTCTGGACTTGATCTTTCAATTCCCGCAGTTTCCACCATCCTTAAGACAGACGACGCACCCCGCCCATCCCCATCACATCACCCAGCAACCTTTCTTTACCTCAGGCATCGATCCATCGGCCCCGCGGCCGGCACCCGCTCTCCGCCCGAGCGCTCTCCCGCTCTCCCGTCAAAGCCTCAAACCTCACAACCCAATCGAGCAGGCGAGCTCCCTCCCTCCCTCCCCGCTCTGCCTCCTGCTTGTCCCGCTTTGTCATCCCTCCTACTTCTCCCGCTCTGCCCGCCCCGCTCCCGCCCCGGCTTCTACACGTCCCCGCCTAATGGAAACACACAACCTTAGCGGTCGGGCAGCTCCCAGATAGACTTTTTGTCGCATCTCGATGCGATGCGCGGCGGGGGGATGCTGCTCCTGCTCGGTCGCCCGGTCGAGCTTCACCGAGTGAACGAGGGTCGACCGGGCGCCGTTGATGAGGAGGGGATTGTACGTGCGGGCGGACGGGTGTTTGCACGGTTTCTGCAGTGCGGTCGGTTGTTGTGGTGTGGGTACAGTAGCAGGAGGTCATGCTTTCAGACAAAGGCGGTAGTGAAGGCGCGGGCGGAGCGGCTCGTGTCGTGTCCGGTGGAGGTAAAGAGGGTGCGCGACGGTTGACAGAACTCCGTGAGTTGCGCCTTTCTTTGGGGTTTTTCCCTGGCGAGGCGCTGGTTTTTTGGTAGGAGAAACACGGAATCGCTTACGCGCTGCTTCTGCTTGCTTCCCTATCTGACCACTCAGCCAAGCAAGCACCCACGCCACGTCCCTCCCTTCTTCACCAACAACATCGACCCCGCCCGTCCTGTCTTCCAGCAGGTTCCGGTCACAGGAGAAAAGAGGAGGCCAGACAGACCGCGAACAGATCATGCGTGGCAGCGCGGAGCGCAGAGCGCCTAGTGCTGTTTGTGGCTTGCGGTTGCGGTTCGTCCCGGCGCTGGTTGGTTGCCCGGAGAGACCGTCACGTGGCGTGTCTTATATCTCGGCCTGAGGTTGGACGATGTCATTGCGACTTGGGATCAGGAGTGAAGTGGACGTCGCTGGATTCCGGGAGCATGGCTTGGGACTTCGTCATGGCCTGCAGGTATTTCTTTTGTGTCGAAGACTCGAAAGGCATGCAAGCGCGGGTGGGTACCTGGGCTGCGCATTCAAGAGAGGCAGATGACGAGCGACTGGACGGACGAAGAAAGACGTTGGAAGTGCAGGAGCCGGTGATTGGGAATGCGGGCAGAAGGAGATGCAAACAGACAGCCGGACGCCATGATGCCTTATTCTCGGGCCCAAGCGCTTCGCCGAGTAGAGGATTGATACTAGGTGGGTGGGTGGCCACAGGAAGGTAGGCCTTGGATCCTCATGTTCACCCACACAGATACTCCACAGCGCTCATCTGAGGTCCGCTCGAGTAGCTGCAGCAATGAGAGAGTGAGGATGAGGAAGATGGCGTGAGACGACCGGTAGCTAGCGGCCTCATGCGTCTGCCATCTCATCATCACCGACTGGATTGAGGAGTTGATGAGGCCACTGATTTCATGCGTCACCGCCCGGCCTACGAGTCCACGACTCCAGTCTCCATCAGACTCCAAGATGCGCTCTTACTTATTCCTCGCCGCTCTGTGCATTGCAAGTCTCTCGCCGCAAATCGACGCGACCAAACCTGCACGATGCATGAGAACTAGACAAAATATGCAACAGCCAAACGCCACAAAAACACGGCGCAAAATTGGGCCAAAAACTTCTTCAAAACTTCAAAAGACTCCCGTCACTTCCCATCCGCTCCCCTCCACCATCCTCACTCTGCCATCACGCCTGCCGGCCATCTGCTCATCTCAAAGCAGCCAGCCAGCGAGCCTTTCGAAGCGTCTAGCGTCATCCAAATCAGAGTTTCCCAGCGGGATCCTCGGACAGTTAGTGAGTGAGTGGCCGCTAGTAGTCAGTTGCCCTGAGCTGCCAACTTGGACGCTGGTTTCGTGTGGTGCGTCAGTAGAATTGGGACGTCGAACGGCTTTGCTTAGGGAAGGAGGTCGTGCTGGCTGGCTGGCTGGTTGGCTGACTTGGAGGTTTCTGGAGTTGGAGTTTGGACAGCGGCCGAGGCGGAGGCCTTTGACCAACTGGCTGGTTGACTGACTGCTGCTTGAAGGAGGAGTTTCGTGAATGTTGCGACGTCGTCATCATCGTCGCCGGCCGGCTGGTTGGAATGGAAGCAAACACATGTACATGGTCAGTCAGCGTGCAGGATGCGTGTCCGTGTTGGAGTCTACGCCGCACGAATAGATGGATGGCATCAAACCCAGTCTCATGGCGCAGGTTTCCAGGTGGCGGCTGCCTCAATGACAGTCTGGAGCAGACCAGAGCTGAGCTGAGCTGAGCATGCTGTTGAAGCAGCATCAGAGCGGCCACAGCGCTGTACGTGTACTGCACCGACAAGGGCAACGGAGACGGAGACGGAGATGCAAATGCATATGGAGATCCAAAGGCTTCGTTCGTTCAAATTCTAAATCAATCTGCTGAAGAATGTTGTCAAAAGACTCCTTCATCCATCCCTCCTAACCACCACCGCGATTCCTCCATCGCTCTAGCAACCTGTCCATCTCCTCGTACACATCGCATCGGCACCATCATCCGCGACCCACGACCTCCTGTTGTTGTAACCATTTCGCTCGCTTTAACGTACAGAATTTCGAAAGAAAAAAAAAAAAAAAAGGGAAGAAAACACAAGTTGAATCTGGATATTTTGTCTGAACCCATCCCATTCCGTTCCGTTCCGCCGACTGCTTTTCCTCCCTGCGCTGAATAGACAAGAAAACGCTCTCTCCGTCCGCTTGTCAGTCATCAGTAGTCGCCGCAAGAGACGCGCCCCAAAAAAAGCAATTTCATAAAACTCCTGTTGCCACAACAGCAGTATCAGCGTGATTCGCCCCCCTGCCACTTGCTGCTCGCTCGCTTGCCCCTGTCTCCCTCGCTCTGCCCCCCTGTGATGATGCACCATTGCATCAACGACGCACGCTGCGCCGTCCATCAAAGCAAAAGAAGCTGGAGCTGGCAGAAAGAGAAAAAGGAAAAAGAAAAGCAAGAAGAGCTATAACCAGGGAAAAGCCCCCAAGAAAGCGAAAGACTTGTTCTAATCCGACAGACCAGGCCGATAAAAGGAAAATAATCTCGTGCGTACCCCGAGGCACGATCGCCGGAAAACTCGCTCTTGCTTCGTTCCATTTCGAATAGCTTCCTTTGCGTCTTTTCGTTCCGTGTCTCAATCTTCTGGAGTTTGGGATTGCAAGGAAAACTGGAGACCGAATTGAACTCTGAAGTTTTGGTGTTGGGATACAGGGTGTGGTGAGGAAAGCTGGCCTAAAAGCCAGGGGAGGGTATCGCTTTTCTTTTCTTTCTTTTTTCTGTTTTCTGTCGATTTTTTGCATTCGCAGCACTGATGGATTGGGCCCGTGGAAATGTCGTCGTCTTCGTCGTCTTTGTTGTCCGTCTTGCTGTACGCTATATTGGGCTGTGTTAATGGAGAGCGAGTAAGCGAGGGGCCGCCGCCGCAGTGGGAGCGCTGTTGGTCGTCTCGTCGCATGTTTCGGCCGGCCCAAGCCGATGGAGATGATGGGCGGAGGTAGGCTCCTTCGCCTTTTTCGATCCACGTATGTGTGCAAAAATCCGTTGTCGACCTGTTGCTGCTGGTGTCTCAACACCAACAAATGCCAGCAGCACCAGCAGCAGCGCCGCAATTCTTCCAGACTTTTCCACAATTTACCCAAGCCGTCACCCAGCCAACAGCGCGCATCCCGTCCGTCGTCTCCATCTCTTCATCGGTCGCCGATGCCGGCCACCGCCGCAGTGACAGCAGCGCCGCTGTTGCCAGCCTTCTTCTTTGCGCCAGCCTTGCCCTTTCCGCCGCCCTTGGCTGCCGTCTTGGCGGATGCGGCCACGCTGGCTCTCCTCTCGGCCTCGATCTCGTGGTCCAGCTCGCGCAGGCGCTTGAGCACAGAGATGACGCGTGGGTTGTCGAGCATGTGCTCCACGACTTGTTGGTCGCGTTCCTGCCAGGCCGCTTCGGCGGCGCACGCCGCGCGGTACTCGGTCATGGAGCTGTAGTTGCAGGGCCCGCCTGCGATTCCGCGGTGCGTAATCTCCTCGAGCTGTTCAGCCAGCTCCGCGCGCGTGGGAGTGTGGGAATGGTAGGCCTGGGCGTGCTTCTTCCATTGCTTGGTGCTGGTGGAGGCCTGGTTCTGCTGGTTGGACTGCTGGAGGGCTTGACGTTGGTGCGGCTGCTTGTTGTGCGCGGTCAAATTCTCTTCCAGCAGAGAGTCGCGCTTTTGCGCATGTTGTTGCTGTGACGCCGGTTTGGCGTGCGGCTTTGCGGCAGCGGCGGGGCCGGTCTTGGCTTTTTTAGACTTGGGCATTTCTTTATCTGCGCTCGACGGCGAGGTGGCCATCTTGCGCTTGTCCGGAGGCTCGCTGTTGTAGCCGAGATTTGGAAATGTCTTGGAATCATTCTTTTTGGACGTCTTGGATACCTTGCGAGAGGCTTCGTCAAACACTGCAGACTGGCGGGCAGGGGTTGGGTCCTTGGAGGTAACGTGACGAGGAGCGTCGCCATTTCCATTCAAAAGGGAAGCGGAGCTGGCGGAAGAGAGTTCTTGCTGTGATGGTGATGTTGAGCGGTTTGCGGTGCGGGAGGCTGCAGGCACACCATTTTGTGCGGGTGGCTGCCTGATGGATTGGTGGTCAAGGCCTTTGGACTTTTTGCGAGGAGGAGCGACATCAGTGACTGGAGCCACGGAATCTTTTCTCTTGCGAGAGGTAGCAAGGCTTGAAGGTGGTGCAGGAGAGCTTGCTGGCGATACGGCAGAGTTTGATCTGTTTGATGAAAAGGCGCTCTCAGAGGCCGTGTTGGAGTTTGAAGTCTCGGAGCCGTCCTTGTAGTGAAAAGGCTGGGACGAGCCAGCGCCAGCGCGCGTGCGACGGCCTCGGGGACCGAGAAAGGTGTTGGTGAAGGAGCTGTGGAGTTCCTTCTCGAGCCTGCTGGCGTTGGGCGGCGGAGCCTCATGCTCGGCGGGATCCACAACAACATACTCCCAGGAGTGCTTTGAGCGTTTTCCAGGTTGAGATTTCATGGGACGGCCGCCTTCGGTGCCGTCCGTGGTGGCACTCTGGATGGACCACGACCGGGGCTTGGGTGATCTGTCGTCAGGCTTCTGAGACATGTTGACGTCTTGCGAGGAATGCTGATGGAGCGGAAGTTCCGGAGAGGCAGAAGACATGGGGTGAGGGTGTTGGTTGGAGTGGAAGTAGGTGAGTAGGGAGTTTTGATGGAAGGTCATGGCTGGGGTAGATGATTTGATGGCGGCGGAGTGAAGTGAAGTCGAGGGTTGTGAAGTGTGTCAGGTGGCGGGCTGTGTTGGTTGGTAGAGGTGAATGCCAAGCGTCGACACACGCGACGCGTCCAAATGGGGGAGCAGAATGTGAACAGGCAGCGACAGTAAGCAGCGCGTCGAGGCAGCGAATGCGCGCTGCGCGATGAGACAGCGAGGCTGCGCAGCGGTTCAATGGGTGGTGTTGTGATGAGGTTGGTGTTGGGTGTTGTTGGTGGCGAGCTGGGGTTGTGCTGTCTGTTCGGTTCGCTTGAGTCGAAGATTCAGGATTCAGGGTTGCTCTCTCTTCTCTTGCTGCTTACGTCAAAGCCCCTAGCTCTACGCGAGGATCCCATCCCGCCCTACCCTCAGCGACACCACAACACCTATTGGCTTCGATGCTTGCGCCCCTTCTTGATCATTGTCATTATTGCCGTTGCTGTATACTGCTTCTCCAGATTCATTTCCCTCCTTGCGCTGGCGTTGCCACTCCTTCCGCTCCCCTTACCATACCCAATATTATTCCGACAACCCCAGATCATCACCATATACGGCCTTGGCTCAACACGAGCATCACGGCTCATCCTGCTCCTCGTCCTCCTCTTTGACCAGACCAAAAGTGTCCGGCCACCGAATTTCAACGGCTTGCTACCTACTCCCTCCGCCCGATGCGATTAGCCGCCCTCGATTGCCACAGCTTTGCTTGTGCCACCGGCTCCACTCCCAGGTTGTATGTACTCTTCAACTCCAGTAATTGCCATCCTCGTGCGAATTCGCTCTGCCGTCCCATCAAGTCACTTGGAAAGCCATTTGCGCCCCGTTGCGCCTGCTTACGCTTAGCGGCCGCCATGTTTGCTCTACGTGATCGACCATCTGCACTTCGCGCCAGGCGCCGACAGTGGCCCGACTGCGCCATCGGCATGGCGCGGAATCATCGCAGACGACTCGATGATGCTCTGGCAGGCTTCTTGCTCCTCGGAATTCAGATAGAGTGTCTCTGGCTCAGATGCGAAACCAGCTCCAGCCCTTGAAACACTTGCCCGTCCTTCTCCGGGGGATACATTTCCGCCCGCGTCATGTCTCGATGCCGATGCGGAAGTGTCTGGGCGGCGTAAAAGAGGTCACTGGAGGCTGCATCTGCGCTACCAAGGCTCGGTGAGACGCCTCTTTGTCGGCGAGCGAATTTGCTGAGCTCGCGATTTGGGGGTTGCTTCGGCCAGACCAGATTCCCGAGCTCAACGGCCATGTGCCACCCTTTGAAGAGCACCGCCACAGCATGATAAGAATCCATTCAACGTAATGGCTTCGCGATGCACAAATGATTCGCGAATGACGATGCCAAAATTCGACTCTTGACACCAATCGATTCGCATCTTTGGCGGGCGGCCAAATCAAGACGGACAGTCCTGCAGCGTCAACAGCTTTAGGGTTTTGCGGCGGACGGCGCTGGAGCCTGGCAAAGAGCTCATGCGCCAATCGCACGATACACGTGGAAACGCAAAACTGTCTGCTTCATCAGTCCAAGGTCGAACCAGTGCATTGTATCTTAGTACAGGCGCAAGTTCCTCACAGAGCTGCATCAGAGCATTGTATGAACGAACGTGTTGCCTCGATCGCGACAACTGAATGCTGCAGGATGACTTGAAGCTTCCGCACTTTTGGCATCCTCCAGCCGTCCACAGATGGCTCATCAGCGGCGATGCAAGAACTGAAAGAGCTGCTTCGAGTCGCATTCGCACTTTCAACCGGCGGCCAATGCGATACAGGCGGTCAGTCCTGCGTCGACAACAAGCGGCGGTTTGCAGAGAACACCATCGACAGGTAGAAGAAGAACACCATGCAACGAATTGCATGACGCAGACGAATCTCCAGAGCAACTGGTGCCTTCGAGAAATCCAGTTGAAAAAGACCTGCACAGTGAGCTGCAACAGCGGCGGGCTGAGCACGACTCACTTCTGAGCTGCATCAGAGTCTTGCAAGCACTCGGCACGCTGATTGTAGCAACACAAACAGCAATAGATGGTCTCGGAAATTCTGTAGGTCAAAGGCTTCGCGGTTTTTTTTCGGACCGATGCATCAACACCATGTCAAGTCGAGCGGGCGGTCTAAGGCTCCCGACTACTCCTGTCGCTCAGTGCTGGGTGCTTCTTGTTTTTTCCTTTCAAGTCTTCATCCTCCATCTGCCTGATCTCCACGTCTTCGCTCTGAAAAGCTGAATGACGCAGCAGCACTGGTGGCTTGTCATGCATCGAGTTGGAGGGTGCGAGGTAGGCAGAGGTGGTGTTCAGATATCCAACTTGAGAAGAAGAGAGCAGCGGGAGAAGATTTCAATAACAGAACGAAAGTAGAAGGACTAACCAGCAGACTGACCCCTCAGACAACAAGCGGCAAAAGCAGCGACGACGGCTTGACAAGCCTCCTTCTCTTCTCTCTTGCTCACTCATCTGCAGCGCAACGCAGTGCTGAAGGCCACAGTGCCGCAGTGCAGAGGGACACAATGCGCCACCTCGTCGCCTCATTCTGTTCCTCAGAAATTCGCATCTCGCCTCATCGCGCGTCGATGCAAATGCACCTCCTTCGCATAGAAAAGCAGAGAAAGACAGACGAGGCGACGTAAGTCGCGATTACGCGATGATGCTCACCTCGCTTGCAGCAGTCGCCTCATCCCCTCATCTCGTTCTGGGCAAGCGACGCAACGCAACGCGACGCGCGGAGTTGCTCATGCGAATGCCTCCTTTCGCGCGAAGTTGTTGTTCCGTTTTCTTTGCATTTGCGGTGGTGGGCGAGGGAGTTGTTTCGTGGAGAGGACGGAAGTGAGTGAGGGGAGGGTAGAGCAGTGCAAGACGGCAAGTGTGGAGGTCGAGATGGGACTGAGTGTGACGGCCCGGGGTGTTTTGCTCGAGTGGAAAAATGAGGGGATGTGAGCGAGACTGTGCCAGGCTTGGAAGATGGCGCAATTAGGTAGGTGCCGCTGAAGGTGGGTTTGCAGAGCGCGAAGGCCGTGAAAGATGGCGCAGATGCCTTGGAGGGGTCTTTCCTTCGAAAGGCTCTTGCCTTCATAGAGTTCTTTCCTTCAAAGGACTCTTTGCAAGGGCTCAAGTCTTCCAACAATTCTCGTCTTCCAAGGTCTCTCGCCATAAAAGAGTCTCCTTCTTGGAAGAAATTCAATTCAAAAAGGCTTCCCAGAGCCGCCGTTCATGAGGCTCCAAGCGATGCTAAAAAGCAGTTTTCTGCCTCAAGGAAATCGACGAGCCGCTAGAACGGTATCCAGGCGCAGATCTGGCGGATTTGCAAGAGAGGGCTGCCTTGATCGAAGGCATGTGTCACTTTGCATTATCGTGTTGCTCGTCTGTTGAAGCACTTCGACTGCTCATTTTCGAAGGCTTTTGGTGTTCTATTCAAGATTTTGGAGGAACAGGGGGCCGTCGCTCCTTGGCTCCATCATTGATGTCGCTCGTTGCAGGCGTGCTCCTCCGTCCTGCCTATTAAGAAGGCTGTCTGACTTCCACCTGTAGTCTTGCTCGCCCTCTGTGCCGATAGATCGACTGTCCGCAGTCGTTCAGTTGTTGAAAGCATCGCTTTCAACTCTCCTTGTTGAGCTTCGCCCCAGCTTCTTCCAAGACCTCGAAGGCACCTTCCCAATCCTTCAGGTCGTCGCCAGATCTGATGACGATTTCAATAGAGTGGTCGATGTCGTCAAACTCGGGAAATGCCTCACACGCCTCCTGGACCGCAACTACGCCGGCGTACAATTTGGTGAAGGCGGCGTGGTGCTCCTCCAGGCCTTCAATCTTCTTCAACTTGGCGACCTGAGCAGCCTTCGTAGCCTGGAGAGCCCTGCTTATGCCTTTGGTCATGCCTTCAACTTTTTCTTTGGATGCCTTTTGGTGGGGATCTTTGTGAGCGACTTGTAGTCTCTTTCAGTTGGGAGAATTGTCAATTACCTTGTTTGCCGCCTTCTTCAGGTCCGCAGGGTCTTCAGTCTTGGGAGAGTCGACACTGTGGCCTTCGTCTTTGTTTTGGGTCCTCTGCATGGTCTCTGAGGAATGATGTTGTACCTCGCTCGACGTAGACTTGGGCCTGGTGATCCTGCGCTTCTTGGGCGGTGGCGATGCCTCGTCGATGCCGGAAGAGTCGTCATGGCTGCCGTGATCTGAGGACTTCTCTGCAGGTTCGACGTTCGGACCGCCTCCTTCGCAGGCCATCTGAGCCACTTGTGAGTAATTTTCTTGACTTGAATACTTTAGGCGAGACTGTACCTTGCCCGATGTTGCAGGGGGCATATTGATCACACGCTCCCGAGTAAGGTCGATGACTTCGATGTAGTTGAGATGCTCTGAACTGGACTCTCGCATACTGGACCTGGCGCAAAAGGTGGCGGGAGGACTGAGTTGAAGAGGTGTGGCAGAGGAAGAGGATGTTACGGCTCTAAGGTGCGAGACCCAAATACGTAGGCAAGCTGTGAGGCCTGGATGGCTGCATAAAAGGCTCTCCGCATTGCTAGACCCTCCAATCCATCTCAATTTCACCCATCTACAACAATTATAGCTGGAAGCTCGGTCCACGCTCTGACTTAGCTTCTTTGCGGTAAGGAGTGCGTATCTACTCTCATCTCTTGAGAATCACAGCCGTTTGAGTTTTGTTATCCTAGAGCTATTTTATTTTAAAGCAAAGCCCCTTCAATGGCAAATTAACTAGCCTCTTGCTCTCTCTCTCTCCTCCCTAAAGAGAGCAACTAACAAGACAACTGCCTCTCTACTACTACGACCAGAATCTTTGGGCTCTATGTTGGGTCGCAAAGTTTTCACACCGCTACAGGCAGATACCCGTCTTGTACTACAGTCCAAGACGAGGAACCCGACACTCATTTGGCGTTACCCTTTTTGTACCATTTCACTTCTCATCCTACTCATTCTCGCCAGCGAGGGTTCTGGCTTTCTTTCATTTAGTGGACTGTTACGGTTCTAGGTAGGACGCCTGGAAATCGACTGCAAAGTCGCTCCTTCTATACCATGTCCGGAGCACACTGCGAGCGCCATTATCTTCAGCCCGCCCGACTCCATCGCAGATTTACAGCATGCGCTCTTCAATTACCGCAACTACTATCAACACATGGCAGGTGCAAGGAATTGCCACAAAGTCTCAAGCCCGCACCCTACACTAAATTCTAACCACAAGGCTCCAAAGGTCGCCATACCTACGCATCACGCTCCGCCCCCGCTTATCAGACGCGATCAACGCAACCCATCCGCAGACGAAAACGGCAAATGCTCACAGCCTTGCCCAGTCTCGTCTCGCCTCGCTCTCCCTTCCTTCCTTCCTGTGCGTGCAGATCGTAAAAACATCGTCTCGCCGGGTGATGAGACGGGCAAGACTCGCCCTCTTTCTCTCTTTCTATCTCCTGCCCTCCACCCCCATTCCGCGCACACACGCGCGCAAAGGCGGGATGAATACATACTCACCGACACACTCACAACTCAAACGCCTTGTACACATGTGCGTCAGCGCGCGGTGCATGCATGCCTCGCCTCGCCTCGCCTCGCCTCCCCTGCTCTCCCCTACCTACCCTCCGCAGCAAGCAGCAAGCACCACGTGCGGTCTGACTCCGAGGAGCCGCCACGACCCGACCCGGCGGGCTGGACGTGGCTTGCTTGCTGCGCTGGCCAGAGGGCTGTAGTGAATGTGGTAGGCGTCTGCCCCGCCTCGAGGCAGGGTTGGTTTGAGGAGGTGGGTGAGTCAAAACGAGTCGAGTCGATTCCACGGCCGCCGTCGACTCGGCATCGATCAGGCAGGGTGCGTTGATAGGATAGGGATGCGGCTACATACGTACATACATACATACATACATACATACAGGCGAGAGAGCGTCAAGCTGAGGCTGAGACTGGGAGGGACGGGGACGGACGGGACGGTGTGAGATGAGATGAGATGGATGATGGACGATGGTAGGTTGATGATGATGGGATGGGAGCTCAGCCGAGCCACCCCCTCCCTCTCGCTCTCTATCGTTGTCCGGCTCCTTCTCGCAGAAGGGAGTGCGCGATTCGTCGCGCCTGTCTGGTATGTTTGATTATTCGTCGTTGGCCGTGGCGGTTGAGTGAGTGATTGAGTGGTGAGTGATTGAATGTTGGATGAGCGAGTACGCAAGCCAAGACAAGGCATGTAGACATCTCACCCAGTGCTCATTGGTTTGTAGGTACGCAACTTGCACTAACACATCCGCGCGCCAGGCTTTCCCCATCTTTCGTCTAGGTCGACAGCACCACAGGGGGGTCCGGTCGCAAAAGAAATTGCAACTCCAAACAAGGCGGCACAGGGTGCTCGAATGCTCCCTGGCACCGTGTTCTCAAACTTGGTTACTTGGCTACGAAGTCGAGATACATGTGTTCAGGAAGTGATCAAGCATCCTGCTCCCTCAAGACCTGGACGTTGGACCTCGTCAACAGATGGCTACAGGGAGCATTCGAGCACCCCGCACCGCCTTGGAGTTGCCGGTCTCGTTTCTTTTGCGGCCTCCCGTGGCGCGGTTTGACCCCATCTCGATATTCTGCTTTGCGCTTGCTTGCGAGAGGAGATGTGCGCACTGTGCGTATATTTTCCCATCTCGTCATCCCGATGCTCTTGAGATCTGCACGCGAAGGAAGCGCAACGCAGCGCACGGAATGAATGGCAAGGCTGTCTGTGGCCATTTGGCCATTTGGCCAGTAGGTACGTGGGAGTAGGGAGCCAGCCCCGTCTGTCTGTGGTTCAGCGGCGCCTGCTCACACGCGCGCGACGGCGCGGCATTCCCAGGCGTGCCTGTCCAATGAGTAGTACCCCAGTCGAGTCAGCCATCCAACGGCCGGCGATGACGTCGAACGAATGAACGAATGAACGAATGGATGGCGCAAGAGGGAGATGGGAGTAGTATGTAGGAGCCTCAGCCTTGCGTGCCCCATGTGTGTTGTGTGGCCCCTCTTTCTCCCTCGGTCCCTCCCTCCCCTACCTTGCCTTGCCTCCCCTACGGAGCATGCTCCCCCGCCTACCCACGTACGTCGCCCACATGTCATATGTCTCAGCAACCCTGGGCGTCGAAGGTTCCATTGCAGAACCTAAGCGAGAAGCGGGAAATTAAAAAAAAAAAAAAAATTGCTGGCATGCCATGACAGGGCTGGGTGGGCTGGGAGGCTGGGACACAGGAATGGACGACTGGAGAGCCAAGCAAGGCAAAGCGCCTGGTATCCCATTTGTCAAAAATGCCAGCCATCCAGCCGTGCGTGTCGTCAGTCGAGCATTCGTGCGTTGCGTTGCGTTGCGTTCCAGGGTTTCGACTTTTGCGGGCGTCGTCTTCCTGTCCCTTCTTGCCAGTAGTGGGAACACGCCGAGGCGAGACGAAACGAAACGATGCAAAACAAGCTCCAGCGGCGGCGGCGTAAACGGCTGGCCAGCAACAGAGCAGCAACGACAACAACAAAAAACAACGACGGCAAACGGCAACAACCGCTGGCCAGTCCACCAGCCCTCCAGCCAGCACAGCAGCCCCGTGCCCCTGGACGGAGAGGCTCCCTCCGTCTGCGTAGACGTGGCCAACAACAACAACCGAACGACCACGATGGCGGCACGCCCACGGGTCCTGCCATGCCCATGCCATAGCGTGCTCAGCCTGGTGGGCTGTACGGCGGCGCGGTGCGGGCCAGCACAGCGCGCTGGGCCAGGCAGGCAGGCAGCTAATGCAGGTACGCCGTGATGCTACCCTATGACGCTGGTGCCGGGCGGGCCGCGTACGCGAGGGAGTCTAGGAGGAACGAGCACCTGGATCCGAGGACCGACAGGTGGGCCAGTAACTACCTTGCGGAGGCGCAACGGCGTAAGGAAGGTCCCGTCGTTGGAACGCGCAAGAGGCTGGTAATTGGCGGCCGTTGCGTTGCGCTTATCGAGTCCGCCGCCGCGGTTGATTGGAGTTGATGCGCATGGGCGGCGAGGTTGCGCGTGACGCACGCGGAGAGAGAGAGAGGGCAAGGAAGCAGGCTTTTTGGAGAGCGAGTGAGCTGGGTAGGTAGCGCCCACGCGCGGGTTCCATGTCTGGAGGCGGCGGGAGGAGGAGGCGGACAGGGCAGGGCAGCTGATGACGGTGGAGGAGGTGGTGGTGATGATGACGATGACGAGAGGATTCGAACGAGTTGAACTGGCCACTCATCACTCGCGTCGCAGCACCTCAGGCGCAAGGTGCTCGCTCGACCTCCCTACGGATGTCGGCCCCGCGCAAGCTGTTGCACAACTAACTGGCTGGCTGGCCGGCTGGCGAAGAACGAAGAGCATTTGGACATGGTGACGGGAGGCTGGGGGAGAGTCGACCTTGGAAGCCGTGTACCCAGGTAGGTATGTAAGCGGCGCTTTTCCAGAAAGAATTCCATCACCGAGCACCAGTAGAAAAGTGAGACTGGCACGACTGGTGACGATGTCTTGTGGGGGCCGAGACCGCGGGGTTTGTCCTGCCAGCATTAGTTAGATTGGCACCCATGTACGCGTCGGAGAATGGAGTATTTCAAGGAACCTTACTTATAGCATTACTGTGCATACCTACGCAAGGTCAAAGGCAACGTCTTTTGTTGTGTGTTGTTGTCAAATTTAGACCGTTGGTCGGACGGGCCAGACAGGGCAAACATGGGACAACAATGTTGACAAAATGGCCGACAAGATTGCAATGTATGTATACAAACGCAACCAACCAACCCTCGGCCTGTGTGACAAACCAAGCCAAGGCTCCTCCTCAGCCCTCATAGCAAACATCATCATTGACCGGTGGGGTGACTGGGTGATTGGGCGGGCCAGGGCACCTCCTCTCGAGCCTCTCCCCGATGCTTCGACGACGTGAGCAGTTTGTTTGTTTGCATCCCACGTCTTCCTTGGCCGGCCAGGCAGCCATCTGCTAACCAAGCCATCGGCTCGACAGCGCGGTAGGTGGTGGCTTCGATCAAGATAACAGCAAAATGTTACGCAGCATCCGCCAACGACGACCTGATGCTCACCTTACGCCTGCTGCTGCCCTGGCAGAAGCAGTCAGTCAAACGTCGTCGGGCGTGGCATCCGCGTAGAATGGGATCCGACCGAGGGTCGCACGGCGTAGGCTCCACGTTCCGTTCTCCCTGCTACGACGTTTCCTCAGAGCAGGCTGTGACAGGGGGCAAGCAGGCAGGGCGGGCCGACGGTGTACCGCAGGATCCATCTGCATCGCATTTTTGGGAGAGCATGTATGTACCTACATACGTAGTTGCTGTTGTTGACGTCGAGGCTACATGGGCATGGCGCAGAGTCATGGCGGCTACCGCAATGGCAGAGAGATCGCCATGCCAGCACATTTGACTCATCGGCGCAGAGGGGATGAAAAAAAAAGTCGGTATACGGAGCCTCCTCTTTCCGGACATGTACGCCTTGCTTGTTGTTTTGCAATGCGCGGAGCAGCGCAGCGCAGCGCAGCGTCGCGGGTTTTTTCTGGGCGCCAGCCACAGCGGACATGCTGAATACGGAAATATGGGTGGAGCAGGGTGAGCTGGCGAATGGGGCTAGCGGTTTAACAAAAGTGGACTCCTTCATCGTAGATTTATGCAAAAGCGCGTCGACTGGTCAATTGCAGAGAGTCGCGGCCGCCTGACTTGATGCAAACTCGCCATGGCGGAACTAGGCGGACGACCTGAGAACTCGGAGGTGGTGGTGGGTGGGCCTCGTGGTGCTGGCAAACAACTGTAATTGTTGCCCCCGCTCCGCTCACGCAGGCGTCGGATGAGTCGAGTCGGTCCATGAGCTTGGTGTTGTTGACGACGCCCGACTAAGGTGGTGGAAGGGTCAGTCGCGTCCCTGTAGGGCTTAGCGCGCCCATGTCAATCGACCCTTTGGGAACATGGCGAGGGTCACGGGCAGGTGGAGCAAACGTGGGGGATCTCCTTCTCCATGAACGGCGTCTTCTCGTCCAGTGGTTTCTTCGTACGAAACAGACGACGGACGGACGGCTGACCGGTGGGATGCGACGAATAGAAAATGGAAAATCGACGTGGACAGACGAGATTCGAACATGGGCAAATCTGGCATGGCAGCGGGCAGGAAGAGGTGGGCCCGGGGAGCAGCACGAGCAGAGGACTCTTGAAAGAGTGCAGGGGGGAATGTAGGTTTTGGCAGGGCTGGGGGCAGCACCGGTGAAGCTGATGGCGCACTCCCCTGGCCTGCAGGCTTGGGGAACACACCAGTCACTGCTGGCGGGCCGTTGGCGAGTCCAGGCCCAGATTGTGGGGAGAGGCCATCAGGTGAAGACGTCGCCGCCCCGGTTTAGTAGACAGCGTGTTCGAGCGAGCCTGTCTCGAGGCCGGCAACTCGGAAGAGACGACGACAACGAGGCGTCAGCGAGCCGAGCCATGACCGTGGCCACGCGACGACGATGGATCCATCCGTGTCGGAAAGGAGCTGCGAGGCGCAGGGTTTGTTGGATGCGGTTTGTGAGTGGAGAATGGGCGGCTGTGTAGGTGTTGTCGTCGTCAATTGTGGTGATTTTGGCGACGGCTACGGCTACGGGGACGGGGCGAGGCGCAGCGGCGTTGGAGCGCCACAGGCCAAGCAGCCACTATTGAGGTCACAGCAGACGATGGCTTGCAGAGAGAGAGGCCAACATGGTGACGGTGTCTGAAAGCAAGCTGATGGCATGCGATGGATGTGCTGCACTCTGCTGCGCTGCGCTGCTCTGCGCGATGCCATGCAATGCGATTGCGCCAACTTGGGTGTTCTTCAGTGCCATGATGATCGGACAGACACGAGCAGGGATTCCTCTCGCTGCCGGGTTGTTGCTGCGGCACCCCGGCCCTCCACAGGCATCCATGCTGACCCTTTTGCACACCTTGTTCCGTACAACCACCCCCAGTACAAAAGCTCCTATATCCTCCGCCCCTTCCGTCCATTTCAACCTCAGTCATCCATCGCCAGTCCAACATCTCCCAATCCAATCCAATCCAAGTCAACTCCACTCAATCCATCCGGTCTACACAGACCCGGTCTGATATACATCCACCACCATGCCTTCGATCCTCCGCCACTCCCTCCTCCCCACCATCGTCCACCCAAAGGCCACCAAGCGGGTCGTGGGCTTTGTTCAGGGCGAGGTTACTGGCGTCACTCGGCCAGCAAATATCGCAGAGAGCTGGGCTCTCTACGACTTTGAGATGCACGCCCGCAGCTGCTCTTCCTGCCGCAACCCATACGCCGTCCACCGCGCCGGCAACCAGCTTTGCGACCAAGGCCACGAGCTGGCACAAGCCGTCGCCAAGTTCCTCTACATGCGCAAGGACGGCGAGACGTACGCCACCACGGATAAGGACTTTCAGGTCGTGCGCGTCGAGATTCAACCCGGCTACGACGAGGCACGATCACTGCTGCGAGCCATCGAGCGCAGCATTCGGCACAAGCGACCACTCCTGTCCATGGACCGCACCTATCCGGTAGCCCCGCGGCTGCCAGAGCGCCCAAAACACCACAAGCACCAGTCGCAAAAGCCGGCCGTCATCCAAGGCGAGTCGGCAGCTCCCGGACCCAGCCCAAAGCGCCGACAACACCATCACAGCTCCTCAACCGTCACCCTCGACGTCAACAACTCCTCTCAACATCCCCACCACAAGCGCGGCACCCTCTACGACGCCGACCTGGCCGAGCAAAAGCGCAACCACGCCAAATACAACGTGCAGGTGCGCGAGCCCTCGAAGCGCGACGTCCGCGAGCACCGGCACGCAGGCTACTACCGATGATGAGGCCGGGGGGTGGCTGGTTGTTGGACTGGAATTCCAAACATTCACACCCACCGCGGGGCGCATGTTTTGATACGTCACCGATGCTCCGCCGATCTTTGATCCCTCATCACCCCTCCCCCGCCGCCAAACGCCAAGCAACCTTGCGCGGCCGCCGCTGTGTTTTGGGGAGGACCCTGAAATCAAACCTTCGACGGGCGAATCACACCCCGCAAACCCTCTCAAACGAGCACCATCCATCCCTGCCGATGCCTGCGGCCCTCGACCGCGTGGTCATCGCTGACGAGCTGGCAAAAATAAAATCCCTGTTTCGTTCCTATCGAGAGCTTCGTAGGGCGGCCTTTTTGGTTTTTTTGCTCGCGCAAGGCATGGATGCCGTGTTCGCACGTACTGGGTACAACGGCCCAACCGAGAACCCAACCTCGACAAATGCGAGACAGGCACATCTGGACCGGACAGGGCATCAAGGCAAGGGCGGCGCCGCTGGTCGGTCGACTCCCTTTTCCATCCGGATGTCTTGGAGGAAAGCTGGTCTTGACGCTTCCCTCTCCTGCCGCGCTTGCATTTTGGTTGCGATGGAACGAGTGTGACGACAAGACTACTTGCTGCTGGGGGGGTTCAAACGGTTCCTGTTTTCCATCAAGGAAACAAGACGGCCGTCTGCGCGTCATGTTTGCAACAGGCCCGGGGGGTGTGTGGTTTCAGTGCGCAGCAGGACTAGCAGTTTAGCTTTTCTTGCTCTGTCTCTAGCTGCTTTTGCGCTCTGCAGACAGCGCAAGAATCAAGCCGAAAAGGCGCTTCAAACATACCCATCCCAATGACACTATTGTCTGGTGACTCCTGAATCTTCTTACTTGCGCGTCGCAGAGCCGCGAGCGAAACTTCTTCCAACTAACACCTAAACTAAATTTTTGCGACGGTGACTAACTTCGACACTTCAAGCCGTCGACACCGTTCAACACCGATCGTCTAACTATCTGCTGGCTGCAGCTAGGAGTACATGCATCTCTGACTCGCGTCCATCTGTCGTGCCACATGGCTGCCTTCACCCACCACATACTCACTGCAGCATTCCTTATCCTTCCTCCATCGTTTTCCATTCCAGCCTTGCGCCGCTCGTCGCACGCCGTCAAACCTCAAACCAAAAAATCCCAGCCAAGTCAGAAAGCAAAAATTCTTGGCGACGTCGCTCTTTTTTTGCAGGTGTCTACATTCTCACTTCGCCACCACCACTGCTACCACCATCGGCACCCCAAAGCAAACACCGCGAGCACAGCGCAGAAGATTGCCGCGCTCTGCGCACGACGGGCTGATGGTTCCTTTTGCGTCACGCACAATGGCCTGTCTGCCTGTCCAATACTCTGCGCCTACGTACATACAATGCGCAGGGCCGCCACGGGAAGGCACATGTAGATGTAAATGTAGGCTGAGCCGTGTAGTCTACACAACTTATATGTACCTGGCGACTTGCATCGTCACCGCTCTTCCATCGCCGTTTACCCACCCATTATTCATCGATGTAGCTAATACTGCCTGTTGTCGCATTGTGGTGGTGTTGACATCCGTGACCGGGTAGGTACGTCCCTGCCTGGTGTCGCAAATTGCGTACCTACCTTGTGTGTGTGTGCAAGCATCCCTCCGTCAGTCAGGCCGTCAGACACTTGGGTTTTCGCATCGGAGATCTCTTGCTACACCACCACCACCACCACCACCACCACAAGGAAAAACGCCTTGTCGGTCTTTTTTCCTTCCACCCATCCGCTGCACACCCTCCCTTTTGGTTTCTGACACATGCCTGTCCCTGCCTGTTCACACACTTTGCGACGAGACTGACTGCCCTGTTGCGTTTTGGTGGTTTGGTGGTGAGGGGAGGGAGGGATGGCGGGGATGTGCCTGACGCTACCTTGCTGGGTTGAGTCTGTGCCTGAACGAGGGGGAGAGAAGGGAAGGCCAAGAGGCAGGCAGGCAGACGGGCCAAGAAGCAGCAAGCAGGGTTGTTGACGGTACGTCTTCCTCCTCCTCCTACTCATTCAGAGAGAGAGAGAACAGTACTTACAGCAACGACACCACCACCACATCCAAAGTCTTCGCCGGCTTGTTCAATAATCGACGACCTACCTACCTGCTTGCTGCCTTTCTCACCAACCCGCCGCCCACAGCATCAAGACCCACAGACCCCAACTCAGCCTGACTAACTCCCGTTTCCGTCGCCCGTCATCATGTCTCGCTCGTCAGAGCCCAACCGCCTGGCGATCAACGTCTCTGCGCCCATGTGCCCAACCACCAGTGCAGCCATCGACCTACTTATCGTCGTGTCTAGCCAGCCAACAGACAGGCGCGGAGACGCCCGCTGCCCGCTCACCACCGCATCATGTTTGCGCCCTACTTCGAGCTCGTCTGGTCTTGTCATTATCGCGGGAGGAGCCGGAAGCTAGATGACAGGCAAGCAACATGAAGCAGCCAAACTCGGAAACTGTCGATGGGAATATGTAGGAGTCATACCGCAAGCTCTCTCTCCCCTATCTCTTTCTCTCACTACATACCGCCAAATCTAGCCATCGCGGTCGCGGTGTCTGACTATTCCTCTTCCACTGCCCCGTTTCTTCCTTTCGTCACTTTGCTTTTTTTGCTGCAGCCTGGCTGTCCATCCCCCCATAATTTCTTTTTCTCTCTCATGCACGATGCTCCGCCCTGCCAATCCATTGCGCTGGGCCGGGCCGGGCATCGCGAGGCGTTGTTGCGTCGTGTCACTGCTACTTGCCCAGGCGCTACCTTACCAATCTGTTGGGCTCTGGCTGCGTGGCTGGCTGGCTTGAAGATGCTCAGCTCAGGCACCATTGGAGGCGTTGGAAGAGACAGACGCCTTTGGTGCGGTGAGGATAGGAGAAATGGGTGATGGAGTCATCTGGAACGAAGTGAGTGGAGCGGCAAGCAGCCGCCGTCCAGCCACTTTGGGGCTGTCATCGTGTTGCGGTCTTCGTCGTGGTGTCGTCGTCGTCGTCCTCTTCCTCCTCTTCACCTGTCCACCCACGCATTGTCCAAAAAACGCCACACCTCCTCCTCGCCAGATCGGCGGACGGACGGACGGGCGGGCCGCACTTCTCCACACCTCCACAGTCTGCGCTGGCAATTGCGCGGGAGTCAGATGGGGTTCGCCCGGCCGCGAGCGCGCTACTTCCAAGCAGGTACCCAGCTGCGTGGCGGGGCGCTAGAGATACGCGGGCGAGGGTACCCTCGTGTGGAGTAGTGGTGAGATGCGGATGGCTAGGAGACAAAATCAGAAAGAGCGACACATCAACGACCGGGCCTAGCGTGCCTTTCGCAACTTCAAACGTCGCAAGAGCTCGACAGATGCGAAAAGCAAAGATGCAAATTCCTCGCCAGCGCCGGCTCGGATTGCCTCGAGAGCTGATGCATTTTGCTCGCGAAGCTCACGCTAGCAAAGCAAGCCCAAAATGGAAGAAATCGAAGAGATGAGGTTTTGGGATGATTGGCCAAGGGGGAGGGGGGCTAGGGGGCTTGTGGGAGGAGTGCGAGGAGGTCTAGATGTGCAAATTGTCTCTTTTCGCTTCAGTCGTCGTTGTTGTTGTTGGTTTTGGTAAGTGTTGACATTTTGAGATTTTAACCCGGCTTCAGTTGCGATGGGTTTTGGCAACACGCTCTTCGCTGGAACCTCGACGTCTCTTATTATCATGCGAGTTCCCTCACAATGTTTCGTTTGGAGCAGAGCTATCAGCCCGTCTGATGTCAACTTTCCACAGCAGCAAAGGTGGAAGGGGGCTAAAAGTGACCAGTGCAGTCTGCTTCACCACACGGGTTAGGAAGTAGAAGAAGTAAATAAGAGTACTTCCCCACACTTCCTCATTCTTTCGTTTCTCAGCTCGTTCGTCCTCTTCTCCATTCCGCTCTCACTCCTCCCTGCCTGCTCTCTCTCGACTCTCTTCTTCCAGCGAACACAAACCAATTGCCCAATCAGCATCTGAGCTCAACGATTAGCCCCCATCATCCCACCACCATCGGAGCTCGCCGACAACATCCACGACGCACCCCAGCAACGGTGGACAGGGGCAAGACGCACGCACGCACGTCGCTTGCAGACGCGTCGCGTCGTCATGTGCCGGTCAGGTCACTCACTGCTGGGCATGCGGGCCTGCAGACAGACCGGAAAGACGCACCCTGGTTGCATCCGCAGCCTGGCTAATGAGAGCCAAAGATGTTGGGCGTATGTAGGTGGTGATGGCGCTCGCTCGGCGACGTGGCTGTATGCACAGAAGCTTCGGTGCAGCATCACGTCGTCTTCGTTGGCGTCGGGTCCTGAAATCCTTCCTTCGCTTGCATGCGTCGTGCATGGCGCATATGTATGCGTCAGTCGTGTGTGGTTGGATTGTTCTGTTCGCCTCGCCTCATTCTGCCATCAATCCATCCCCTAATTACTACCCCGGCAGTACGGATATTCCTGCCTATCACACGTCACATACCGAGGGACCTCGTTGCCCCACTACTCCGACTTTCCCGGCCGACCGGCCGAACGACGACGACGATGATGGACGTGCAGTAGCTGCTTGAGTGACTCACTCAGATAATGACATTTGTCTGTTGATTTTCATGTACGATACCTTGCCTATGTAGCAGAACGGCCGCTGATGCAGAATCAGACGCAGACGCCGACAGACGCCCTACGTAGCCCCTCTACCCCTGAACGGCCAGCCCAGCAAGGCAACTACCTAGCAACAAGACGACATGACACTGTCGCGCAGTGCCGTGCAGCGTAGAAACAAACATCTACCCACTACGTATCGATGATCAGTCCCGCTACCCGAAGTCCCGCCCCATCAGATCGTTTCCTGCGCACGCGTTGTCGACTTCAACGATTTGACCGGCGACAACGACGACGCAAGCCATGATGTAGGTACTGTGCCTTCACAAACCTAGCTGTCTGTCTCCCTACCTACCCGCTCTCCCCCGCCAGCGCTGGGGACACGGGGGTTCGGCTCGGCCGCCGCATGCGGGATGCGCGATGCGCGATGTGTGCGAGCTCGCAGCTTGATGTTGTGCTGCTCGCTGATCTTTGGGGATGGAGCGGAGGTTGCAGCGGACGGAGGTTGCAGAGATGCAGTGGTGATTTGCTGGGGCTGATTGCGAGGTGGACGAGGCGAGTGGAGCCCAGCGTCGCCTGTAGATTGAGCGATGAGTACCTAGGCCAGGCCGTTATGAAGCGGGTCCTGTTTGATGGGAAAGAGTGAAGTGAGGTGGTGACGTAGCTACTAAACTCTTTCCCTTTTCGGAAGTTTAGCAGTGACATCACACTTGGCCAGGCTTGATGCCTAGGTGGAGCTCTTGAGTACCATCATCCTTCTTTTGAGTTTGTTCGCAGTGTTGTTGTGTAAAAATGAAGAGATTAAGCTGCAGTCACCACCTGAAGATGCTAGAAATTTCAAGACCAATGAAGCCTCTAGAACTCTCGCTGAGAGAATCTAGACCGCGCTGCCAAGTACTCACTTTCCCGGTGCTTTTTGGATTGCTCTATTGAAGACATTTAAATCTGAAAAGCTCTATCAATGCGGAAGAAGAATCATGATGGAAGAAGGAAGGTCGCGGAGTATTCCCGACGTGTCTCCAACAAAACCTTTCGATCATTTGGTCCAATTTGTCCTAGACAGGCGAAGAAGAAGATGCCAGTCCCATCTAGAAGTTGTTGCTCTCAAACAATCCTTCCTATGCGATCATTTGTGCATTCGAAAAGTCCCGTCGCATTGAGCACCGTCCGCAGGATTCCATCTCCATCCACTTCAACACCAGCCATCATCTTGACCACAATGCAATCTCAACAAGACAAAAACACTTCTAAACACCAAGCTCATCAACCCACCAAGGGAAAATAGAGACACGCCACCCACACCACACCTCGAACTACTGCAGCATGCACGCGGTCTGCAAGCTGCAAGCTGCACGTTGGCCGTCGACCAGTGCCAGCAAACGGCGCTCCCGAGCACGTCAAACGCCATACATCCATCGGGCATCTACGTATCCTTCTAGACCGCGGCCCCTCGACGATTCCAGCGGCGCCTCTCTCACCGGACGAGTGAGCCTCACTCATTCACTGACTGACCACCCACATAGCCAGCTAACTTCGCACCACCGCACTCACCGGCCTCGCCATCTCATCGTGTATCGTGCGTACACGCGCACGCCGCCATGACTTGCATGGCCGTCGCTCCTCCCTCCGCCCTCCTCACTCGCTGCGACTCCGATCGCCCGCGCTGCCTGCACTCCACGTCGGCCCACCCGCGCGCGCTCGCCCGGCCAGCTCACACACACTTCACCACTTCATCTCATCTCTCGTGCTTGCTTCGCGTCTCCCGCTGCAGGCCGCCGGCCGCCACCCAGGCAAGTGATGCTCACACGACATGGCCGACCCCATCGCCATCGACATCGATATCGCCATCTGTCAGTCAGCCGCGCGACGCCTCCCGCACCGGTCGGCCTTGCATTGATGGCGGGCGGGCGCCCCGGCCGATGTCTTCATGCGTTCGTTGTCTGTCTGTCTGGCTGCCTATGCCCGCTCACCCGTCGCCACCACGTGGATCGCGCGGGGGCGATGGACGTGCTGGCATTGAGAGTGAGTGAGCCCATCGTGCGATGCGAAGCCAGGCTGCCCGCGGGACTGTCGTCGACTACCCTCTGGTGGCTGGTGGTTGCAAAGTGTTGGCATCTGCTCCGTCGGCCACTCAAGAGCCGCCGTGCGCAGAAGTGGTCGAATTTTCGTCGTACCATCTGGGTTGATACAGCACTCCGCAGCCTGGTCGAACTTGCCATGGCAAATGACGCGGCAAAAGCACCAACCGCGGTATCTATGTACCTCAGAAGTACCAGGACATCAGACCGTCAGCATCCGAAATGTCGACAACATCGGCCCGCTCGACCAGACCAGAGAGAATGTCTTGCTTTTCAGCCACCTCAGGGGCCACCTACCTTGCTACCTTCCGCATCCAAGGGACAAGTTCGGACGGAAGAAGCGACCACTTCGCCCAGCGAGTCGGCCCAGGAGCCCAGCCGCAAAGAAAAGCTCCGAGAATTGGTCTGAGTACCTCGAAAGCACGCACTCTCATTGGCTGGATGAACATCTGTTGGCGGCCTGAGGACATGGCCAGTTCATGTCTTAACTATTTTCGGCCAGGCCACCCCCAGGATGATGGTGAGAGAGCAGCAGAGCACCGCCTCCACATACCTGCTGTCCCTCGGTGTACTCCGCGGGAGGGTTGCCGCGCGGAGGCGGCGCTGGCTTCCGTGGCTTTGCTCTTTCTTTTCTCCGGACCCTGATGGCGCCATGCGTGTTGGGGATGGAGCGGTTGTGTCGTTTGCTTTTGCTTTTCACGTCTCCCGCATCTTTTTGCTGACGTTCCGAACGGTCCGCGCGGTCCCTGCTGCAGCTACGCTCTCCGCGGAGTAGGCGTGTAGCGTGCGATATGCGACGTGAAAGGGACGAGCCGCGGTGCGTTGCAGTCTGCAAAGCGCGGAGCGGACCGACGCCATCCTCGCAGGCCGCAGCGGCAGCGGCAGGAGCGACGATGGAAGGAATAGACGAGAGATTTGCACGCGTGTATAGTCATCACGATGCTGCCACGAGACGCGCATCTCTTCTGATCAACAACGAGCGTCGCGGCCTAATGATGATTTCGCGCGTGGGAAGGATCGAGTCAGCGCTGATGAAATGGAGAGACGATCACTGTTCATGTTCTAGGCCTTTGGACGACAACACCAGAGATCCCAGAGACGTTTTGTGCGTTTGGCCCACGCGTTGGTCTTGACTGCGGAGGGTGGGAAGTGCAGGGTGATGCTGCTGGACAACACCCCTCGTCATCATCATCGAGATTCGAGCCATCTGTCACATTCTCTCCGAGCGCGGGCGCTTTATTTTTGTGCAGTTTCTTTTGTCGTTTGACAGGGCCTGCACTCTTTTTTCAAATTTTGTCGTGCCTGTTGCTGCTGACTCGTCACATTACAGCGATTGTCAAGAGCCAGCGCACGGCCGCCGCAAACACCAGGCGGAACAACGCACATTATTGTTGCTTGTGCCGCGGCAGCAAATCGAATCCTACCGTTGTCGAGGCAAGGAGAGGTCCCAGAGGATCCGCGACGGGCAGGTGGAGAGGGATCCCGCGGCGTAGCAGTAGCTTCAATACTACTGTGCGAATCCGTCAAGGCGGCGGAGTCAGCACTGGACTGCAAATGAAGCCAACATGACTTTTAGGGAGGATCGAGGGGGCTTGTGCTCTCCAACAGGACTCGCAGACTCGCAGTCCCAGGGGGAGGTTTCCTTTTTCGTTCGACGAGGCGAACCTCACCGGAATCTCGCAGCAGCAGCCATGTCTTCTCCACGATATGACCTCATCTCGGCGCTGCGTTTGCTGCTGGAACCTTGGAACGCGAACGACGTCTTTTGTTTGTCAAGACTCTTCTGGACCGGTCGTAGGTGATCCACCATCCGTGGGACGTGCTCTCGCCGGCCCGACCTGGCCGCCCCGGCCCAAACCAAAGCCAAAGGAACTCGAAAGCCGTTCTGGTCCATGGCGACAACGCACGAAAGCGGACATGCGGGTAGCAGAAGGAACAGGAAACACAAAACATGTGCGGGAGTGCGTGGGGAAAGGGGAGAGAGTATAGATGAAAAAACAATATGCACGGATGACGGTCCAATCAGAGGACAGATCTGGCAGCAGGCGAGATGGGGAACTTTGACCTTGAGAAATTTCGCCTCTCTGCCGGCCCACGCACCGCGTCGACTTGCGACTTTTCCGGCCAGTTTCCACTTTCTGACCCAGCCGGATGCTCGTTGCGAAGATCCCGAGACCGTGTGCCGTCCCCACGGCGCTCAAGATCATCGCGGCCGCGGCGGCGGCGGAGGAGCAGGCGGCGGCGCCGCGCCCACCCAAAGCTCAGGAGGCTACCAACCCGTAGTCAATACTTATAAGTCAGGCCCAGAGTGCTCTGTTGCTGGATGCTCCGAATATCAAGCCATCCAGCTCCAGCTCCAACCGACTCTTCTCTCGCAATAAACCGCCCTGACGCCTGCTCCTCAAGCATCTACGACGAACACATCCATTCAATTCGAGACCACTTGAATCACCACTTTGCGAAAATGATTGAATACCGTGCCGACCCCGAGCGCTACCTCATTCTGGGACCTCCCTCGCCATGCTTCTCGTAAGTACAGATGCAATCCGGCAAAGCAGCCGATTGGCATTCGGGTTGAAAAAGACCAAGTGGCTGACGTTGTGGCACACAGTCTCTCATCATGCATCGCCTCGCCCAAAGACGATTCGGAAATCGAAGACAGCGACTTCTTGCACCCCAGAAGCAACAGCACGAGCAGCAATGGCAGCAGCTGCGCAGGAATGGTAAGTTCCAGCCCGCCATTCATCCCAAACATGTGATGCACCAGTGGCAGTACCCGAAGCTAACGCGCACTACCAGCTCCCCCAGCAACGCAGCATTCACCAACACCAAACAACAAGACGCCACCACAACCAGCACGCCAAAGGATCGTCCGTGTCGCTTTCGGCGTCCGAAGAGCGCAAGAACTCGATACCCGACCTCACCGTCGCCGAGTCGCGCTGGGTCGCGTCGGAGCGCTGCTGGGTCTACAAGCTGCGCAAGAGCGTCGACGGCGGCGTCTACGTCTCGCACGACGGCAACGAGTGGTTTGCCGAGGACGACGTCGTGAGTCCGGCTTCGCGCGCCGCTGCATAGTCGACGTCGCCGCTGGCCCAGTAGCTGTCGAGTTTTGACGGCCTACTGTCTTGCTGCGCTACCCCTCGCAGCGCAACACCTCCCACTTTTTCAACCACCTCAAGAAACGGCCGCTTTTCATCTACACACCCACGTTACATACCTCGACACGCACGCACGGCACGGCGCACACTCGGAGTTCCTGGTTCCATCTTGGTCTTTCTCCATCTTTTTACTCATCTTCTTCCTTTTTCTCAAACATTATTACCACGGATTATTCATTATGGGCGCAGGCGCAGGGACACACAGGGACCAACGAATAGGAAAGGAATGGTAAAAACCACCTACAACAACATTGGGTTGGATTGGACGGGAGGGGAGTCGAATGGAGACTGGAGTCGGAAAAAGGGATGGATTTTCATACTACTACTCCTCATACCCCCATTATTTTTAACAGTCATCGAGTCTTCAAACATTACTCCGTACCACACACTGCCATCTTCTTCTTCTCTCCCTTTTGCTGTCGTCGCCATCACCGTCGTCATTCGACTTGTTCTCATCGACACTCGACCATGCCGCCCGCTACTGCCAAAAAATTGCGATCAGTAAACACGACGCGCCAACCAGCCAATTTCACGCTTGCTTACAAGAGACAGCCGCCCAACCAACAATGAATGAATCAAATAAAATAGCAATGCCACGGACCACCACGCAATCACGACAGCAATCAGCATCCCGCGGCAAAAAATTGAGCCCCAGCACCAGCGGGCACCAGCCAGCCAGCTGCCCGTTTCACCGGTTGGTCCGCCCGCGCCGCGACTGCCCATCCAAACGCCGATCTCTATATCATCATTTCTTCCCCGTGTCTCCCCCGAAACTCAAAAAGAAAGATTGACAAGCACCAAGCGCGCGATTTTCTGCGGATTTGCAATTGCGCGTCGAAGAAGCGCTCTAGAAGCTTCAGCACTTGGCGGCGACACGAGGATTATGACGATGGGGGAGGTGTGATGTCACTCGAGGAAAAAACTTGTCGGCATGGGTTTTGAGCGGTGGTGACGCAGGGAGAGTGTTGACTCGGTGGAAGTAAGGTTGATGGAATGGGGATGCGGAGACTGGAGAGCAGAGCAGAGCAGAACAAATGGCTCGTACATACACTTGCTTCTCTGTTTCGCGCCTGCTGCCCTTCGAGCTGGGTTGGCGGATTCCGTCAACGACGACGACGACGACACCGTCCTTTTTCTCGCCGCCCCGCGCGATCCAGACGGCGGCGCCGATTTTGTGCGCTTGGGCTGGCTGTTTGGCGACGATGATGAGGTTGTGGTTAGTGGAATTCTCAAAGCTTTCGCGGTCACGACAATGGATGGGGCCAAAGATAGATGGTGCCTTACAAGACGCAGATTTAAGCGGCGCGGGAAGTGATGGCTGGAGTCGCCAGTAGTAGTAGTAGTAGCAGGTTGTGATTAGTCCTACTTAATAACAAGCTGGTCAATTCACAATGCTCGCGAGACAATAAGGCGACAACAAGCAATCTGGTGTTGTTCCGTGCAAACCTCAGGTATATATCTGTGTTCTCTATGTGTCTCGGGGTGGTGTGGTGTAGTGGTTGCCTAGTCTTGGAGGAGTGAGTGGAGCAGAGGTGACATCGGTATGTATGTGGTGAATGGAAGTTGTAGATTTTATATAGCAAGGGGGGCTTCTTGGACGACCTGACTACTGGGGCGACAGATATGAGCCCTTCTATCCATTATTATCACCTATCCAGCTGGGGCAGCTTGCTCGCTCCGCGACCCACACTCGCAACTAGGGTCGCCGCACCTGCCCGATTGCGTTAGCGGCGGTGGATGGATGGTCGAGGTCAACTCAGGTCCATTCAGCCCGGTGTGTGGGTTTGCATGTAGCGATGAGATGCGACGGGAGCGATTATTGTTGAATCGTTTTTGTTCGTCAAAGACGAGGCGACACTGATCAACGAGCTGTTAGAGTCGACGTGCGCAAACCCGTCCATTACCTGACTGGGATATCTTTGGCAGTACTTGTCTTTGTGGCTATCGATTCGCGACTCTGGTCCCATATGTCCGCAGTCATTGGCTTTTTCGTGCGATGACTTTTGCTACCAAGCCTCGTTTCCTGGGCCGAGCGCTTTCCAAACGCATTCGTCACCTGGAGCTTTGCAAGAGTAGTATTTCAGAAACCAGAATTGACTGGTAATGATTGCGTTTTGCGAATCTTCTCTAGTCCATGTATTCTACCTCCCTTAAGGTACCTTGCTGCCCGTCCTGTTGAAAGACCTTGTCAAGTTGGATGGGATCCAAATTCAAGAAAAGGGGTCGTCCTGTTTTGAGAATGATTATAACAGTCGTACTGTGGACAACCAGTGACGCATTCCGATGCCGCAGCTCTGTAGGTAGCCACAAGAGCCGCTTGCCGCGCCACAGGAGCCACCCTCTGTCAACGAAAATCGGTAAGTATCCGTTGCAGTTGTTGGAACCCCCTTCAAGTGGATTTTTGCTTAGGAAGAAGACGCCTGATTTGCATCGGACGCAGCAACCATTTTTGCAGAAAGAAAGGTCTTCCACGACCCGAGGCAATCGGACGGAAGGGTAGTTGTTCTTCTGTGTCATCGTATTGGTGTCCCAGACCTGGAAATGGTGCCTCCCATCGGCCGTAATTAGGACGTCGTCAACGGGAGAAAATGCCACGCCGCCGTGGGAACAATAAGATCCTGGCATTTTCAGCTCTTTGGGGCTAGTGACGAGGTTGGTGAGGTTCCAGATCTGAACTTCCTCGAAACCCATCAACGCAACGTGGTGCTCCCCTCTGTTGAATGCCGTAGCAGAAGCACAGCAATTATAAAATCCGCCTTCCCGATCACGATTGATCTCTTTGACGCATAGTCCATCCTCGACATTCCAAATGGAGACCTTTTGTGTGTTCCTTTGCCACTCGACATAGAGCAAAAGTTGTTGGGGTCCGGGTAGAAAGCAGGCCTGAAACTGGTAGCCGACATCCCGAAAACGTTGCAACACCGTGACGCCCTTGTCCACATCGAAAATGACAATGTTGTGGTCACCCTTCAGGAGTAGCAAGCGACCATCTGGTGAAAATGAGATCGGTTTCCACTTATTGGAAAAATATACGTTTGGCAAGTCTTCATCTCGAGAAATTTTCTCAATCTCGAGCTCCCAAATTTCGAAACCCCCAGGTGAGCCAATGGTCATACGTCTTTCGTTCGGTGAAATGACTACGAGATCCATTTGTGAATCATAACGACCGGTATTCTTTTTGATAGTGTCAGAACGGAGTTCGAGATCCCATAATTTGATTGGCCCATCACGGTCTCCCGAGGCAAGGAGCTTACTATCTGGAGAAACGGCACAAGCAGTGAGAATCTCAACATCCAAGCAGTTTCTCAAAGCACCGGATTCAGAATCCCGAACTTGGATGTTGTACCCGTCGTCCTGGGAGAGCACCGTCTTGCCATCGGGAGTGCAAAAAGTTTTGGTTGCCGTTTCATTCTTGGGCAGCTTCCACTTCAGATATCGATTCCAGCAATTTTGATGCCACTCTTCGTCAATGTTCAGTATTGCGACTTGGTTACCAAAAGCAGCAATGATGGCTCTGGAGTTTGATAAGTTCGAAAGGCGACGAACCCCATGAGGGCCCCGGAAGCTCTTCAGGGGGCTTCGTTGGCCAAGAGCCCACATTTGCACTGTGCCTGTATTCCAACACCCAGTGACTAAGCGGCTGTCACTTTGGTTGGAATGAATGAACACCATGTGCCTGATTTGTGTCGACATCGGGCTTGAAAGAGTGCAGTCTTTTGTCCGGCTTTCCAAGCTCCATGACTCAATCCAGGCACGTCGCTTTGGACTCCAAGCCGTGAAACTAGCCAAGAGATGGCTGCCTGTTGGATTGAAAATGATGGATTCAGGATACCTGTCCCAATCATCATCGCCGGGCTCATTTTGTTCGATCGTGAATACGCAGACTGGTGGCTGCTCAGTGATTTTCCAAAGCTCGTTGCGCAGAAAAATATATTTACTGTCGGGAGAGAACTTCATGTGTTCAATGCCGTAAGGGAAGAGTTTCGGAATGCTTATGAGAGCTCGTATCTCTTTGGTGTCCCAAATCTCCACTTTTCCTCTGTTTTCTCTTTCAATTACTTCAATAGCCAAGAGGCCTATGTTGGTGATTTTGAATTGCTCTATGCGACGAGGGTCCAATTTCCTGAGCACCACTCCTGTCTGGGCGTCCCGGATGGCAAGGCTGTTTGACCAATCGAGGGAAACCAGGATCTGTCCGTCCGGGGAAAATTCAAGCGAGGTGGTGACGGTTGATCTAGCAGACTGGTGACCTTCGATTTGTAAAAGTGCACCCCAGCCTTGAGCGATGAAGGGTCGATTGCAGATCCAGAGAGGGACGTGGTTCTTCCAGAAATGCTCTCGTATTGCTGAATGCTTAGGGGAAAAAACAAGAGCTGAGCTGTAAAGTTGAAGTGGTGACATCCCAATGATGTGCATGTTGTATCGGATGAATCGCTGAGCATCTGCAACAAACTTGAGGAGCTCTGGAGATAGAGGGCTGTTTTTCTAGGGGCTGAGTCAGTTTTGAAACGACAGTAGTCAGGAAGAACTTACTGCTACGCATTGTTGCAGTCGATCTACCAATCGTACTGCTTCGCTGACAACTTGTAGACAGCTCATCGCTTCGAACCAGTGCAGTAAATGCTCTTTGAGGAACACGAGCAACTCCTTATGATCATTCTTGTTTGATGATTTGCTACTGATAAAGTGTATGATCCAATATCGACAGGCGTAACGCAGGTGAGCAGGAATGCAAGCGTTGAGATGGTCGATCTGAATCTTTAAGGGAGTGGCGTCTGGTTCTTTTAGCTTGCAGATGTCTTTCTTCAGTGATGATCTCATCACGCGAAGACATTCCTCGAAAAGGCGATGGTTTGCTTTCTTCTCATCAATCCAAAAGTCCTCCGGAGTGAATTGAAACAGGGATTTCGACTGCATCTCTTGGGGTCTCGGCTTCAAGGCGCTCTCAACCCTCTTTTTGTCAAGTAGGAAGTCGCGGAATGACTGATGGAACACTCGCACCGGGCCAGAGTCGTCGGGAACATCCAAAACAGCTTTGAAAAGGCCAAGACAATTCACCACCGGTGAATAAAGTTCCGAATAATTATCTGAAATCAGTTTGGCGTACTCTGTTGGTGGGGGAGCGCCTTTCAACACCATCAACGGACCGATGATTTCGCTGAACCTCTTCAGGTTCGTTTCTATCAAGCCCCGGTCGGCCCCTTTGCATGATACTGCGTACTTCAAAACCGTGAGGTACATGTGATCAAGATCGGGCGGGCCTGAGGTGTTGCAAAGGATGCCAAATCGTCCCTTCGGATCGATATGGTCGGTGGCAATGAAGCGCAGACTGGTCGCAGCAACAATGAACAGCGGCACGGACAATTTGACCAGTTGCTCGATTTGGGTTTGTTCGAGCCATTGAAAGGAGCCAAGACTCGAGCCAAGTCTCTTCAGGTTTGCGCATTCGTCCTCGAAATAACGACGCATATCTCCCTCTATGGTATCCTCTTGAATTTTACCCAGCGCTTGAGCCTGGTGAGCATGTCGTATCCATGGCTCATCACGGGCAGTGACGAAGACTTTGAGACCTGGAATTTGGAGGTTTTGGTTTTCGGAGAGGATGTCGAATAGTCCTTTCGCCGTCATATCGTTTTCGCACTCATCAAGTGCATCGATGACCAAGAGGATGCGCAAGTCCTTTCTTTCAGCAAGAGGCTCTTTGATGAGGCGTTGCCATTGATGCTCGAGGTCCCTGATGGCGACATCATTTGGTTTTGACAAAGCATGGACAAAGATCTCACAGAGAGCTGGATGAACGGCAAGTTCGCGCACGATCGTGGTGACGAATTTGTCCGACTTTCCCAGGGCATCATCACCTCGTCGGAAGAAGAAGCTTCCCACCGCAAAGCCATCCTCGTTTGCTCGTTCGGCGACTGTGCGCGCAATCGTGGACTTTCCTGCCCCAGCCATGCCTTGCAACCAGAAGACATTGTGCACATCCTGTTTCTGCCAGCTTTGAATGTCGTCCAGGATCTTTTCCCGCGTCTTCTCTGTGCATTTTCTGGCTTGCTGTTTCCTGTGGTTGTACGCTGCGCCATCGGCATATGGGAGCTTGTCTTTCAGCTTTTCCAGCTTTTCAAGCATGACTGAGTCAACGTCTGTTGCGATAGCCAAAATCAGCGAATACGTTGTCGTCATTTGGATGATTTACGCACCCTCTTTGCGTTTGCAAGCCGCCTTGTCAATGATCTCCTTTAAGCTTTGGAATGCTTTAACCAAGTCTTTATACCCTTGTTCCTTTCGGGACGAAAACCTGTGCATTTGTCGATGCTTGCAGCTGAAGGGGCTCGAGGGGCTGCTGTCACCCCACTCCAGTTGTGCTGAAGCTTGGTCAGCAACCTATGTATAGTCAGAGCAGAGTTACCGCAATTCAGAGCTACTTGACTTGCCGGAATTAGTGGAAACCACCCGAGGTATTCAGGTGTCATTTCGTAGAAGCTGATGAAACGGTTTGACAGGTTTCTGAACTCCGTTTCGAAATTCGTGCGAAGAATCTCGTTCTTTTTCGACTCAGGCTCGATAGCTTCTAGTAAATTCGCCATACTTGAGCCTGACCAGTGTCCAAACAGACATTGAAATTTGCCGATGGGTGCGAGAGAGGAGCCCCCATGAGGTGTTCCTAGAAAGACGCACCCCATTGCCTCTGGATCGAAAAATTGGCTGGATCTGTTCGCGTGGGCAAGGAGAGCCTGAGACTTTGTTAGCAAGCAAAAATCTTTGCTATCAATCGAGCATAAACTTTCCTGTTTCACAATAATTCCACCAAAGCTGTATCCAAGGAAAAGGATGGGCCTAGCGGTGTTTCCTCGCGACTACGCCAAATGTATCAGCCGAAGTCAAGATGATGCAATGCAGGTTGAAGTTCGCACGTCGTTGGGCTCAGATCGAATCTCTTGCACAGCTTGGAGGAGATCACTGCCTAACCCCTCCACCGTCCAGCCTGGCTCATGTGAATTGTGATAATAAGCGATGACCCTTGCGTTCAAGTCGGAGGGCAAAAAATCGCGGAGCCACAATTTTTCCTCGCTTTGGTTTCGCCATGCCGTTTCTCGTTTGGATCCAAGGCCATGGACGGCTATAATGCTACAGAAAGGTGAGCGGCTTGAAAACTAGGTCATTTGCAGGCTTTCTCACTCAACCTCTGTGCTCGCTATATCCCCCCATTGCTCCCAGCGGTCTTGCCTGTGCGATTCGCTGCGTCTGGGCGTCGGAAACAACATCTGAACGAACCAGACTTGGAGCGGGGACAGTAACAAGCAGTAAATGGTCAAAATGATCTTTGCAAGAAGCCACCAGGGGTCATTGGGGGCAAATTCAAAAGAGATAAGCAAAACAAGTAAAGCCCGGGAATAGGAGCGATGAAAATAAGATCTGGAAAGCGTGGTGTAGGCGACCACAAATAAAAAAAAGCAGTAGTCGCAACATTTTTTCATGGCTAGAAGTGGAGGAGGATGTCTTGGAGGACGACAAACAACTTGAGTGCGGCGCTTGTGTTGGTCCGGAGGCTGAAAGCCAGAATCACCGCGTGGAAAGTTCGGTTCATTGGAAAAGGTCCACTCGGGTCCACAACAGGTACCTGTTCATGATACAGCATGCAATCCACACTAATCAAGGAAAACTTTCGTTCTCCAACACTGAGTCACAGGAGCGAAATGCCACCGCTTTAGGCGTTGACGCATCATTGTCTGTACAGTACATTCGGGGGATTCGCGTGAATTCTCTTCGGATGTAGTCGTATCTGCGGAGAGCTGAGGCCGGGTTAGTTTACACCGATCAAGGAGTGGTGAGCTCCGTCCCGGCCAACCAGCGCCTGCCAGCAAACTCACCTAATCATATCCACCTTCGATCACCGCTCCGGAGAGAACGACACTCGCTGAGCATTG
Organism: Phyllosticta capitalensis; assembly: GCF_038381095.1. NCBI lineage: Eukaryota > Fungi > Ascomycota > Dothideomycetes > Botryosphaeriales > Phyllostictaceae > Phyllosticta > Phyllosticta capitalensis. The sequence goes on along the minus strand of NW_027117444.1, from coordinate 43,262 downwards.
CCCCACAAAATGATTGGCCAGTGCAGAGTTCCAACTTATCCGTCCACCGTCTCACCAAATGCCACATCGAAGAGCAGTCGCTTGCTCGATTCCAGCAGCTTTGAGCATCGCGCGCTCCTGAAATCGCTTCCCACAGTTGGAGCTATCAGCCAGCGCCATCGGGGTTCAGAACACGGCATCTAGCAGCATTTAGCAAAGTGACTGCAGTTGGTCGGCGAAGCCCATAAACTCATTCCTCTTGTCGTCGGCTGTCAACGGTAGATATTCCAGCATTTGCCAGCCGTCCCTTGACATTGCAGGGGTTTCTGCTGACTGTCCATCTTGGTTTTGGAAGCGTATCTCGAGAAATCCGGGGCTCCTCCTCAGCCAACATGAGTTGGCAAGCCGCAAGATTGAACGGTGATCGACTCCCAATTCCGGCAAAATCCCTCTTCAATGGACTGCTTCAATCGAACTCCGGGGAATGTTGCCTCAAATCGAGCATCAATAAGATCGAAGACCGTCTTCCAGGTCACCCTCAAACCAGACTGACAAAGCACGAGCTCCTGAAATTCTTGAAGGAAGACTTTTGTACACCAAGACTGGACGCGTTTTCGCCATCTCTTTGGGTCGTGGCGACACAAGACAGCAGACACATCTCCAGCTTGACGCACCAAGTCGTCCGCGGGCACGAAATAACGCTCACCGAAAATCCGGAACTGCACTTGGTATGGCACGACAAGCGAGTTTTCGTAAAGCCTCTGCCGCCGTTTCTCTTGTCCAATGTATTCTGGGAGGTTTGTCTCGCTGCAGATTCGGAGAGCGAAGGAGTCCATCGAGCCTTGCTGGGTTTCATGCGGAGCTACCGGTACTTGATTCAGCATCCATCGGATTTCGAACTGGCAGTCGAGAAGCGGCTTGTCCCCGTCGATTGTAATCATCCAAAGATCGACTTCGCAACATTCGTCCTGTTCATGGAACAATTTGACGTGGTCGATTCCGACGTTTCTCTCCGATTCCACTACGGCGATTTGCGCCTCAGTCGCCTAAACTTTTGGGCCAAGTTTGTCCTCGGGGAGTTTAATTTCTCCGACGCATACGGCAACTACGATGCGTACTTCAGCCGGTTTTACGGCCCGGTGCTCTTCCTCTTCGGTGTCCTCAGCATCATGATAAGCTCAATTCAGCTCGGCTTCGCCTCGCAAAAGGGGCTCCAAACCGTTCACAGCGCATGGCGACCATTGTATAAGGTTGGAGAGGGCCTTTCTGTTGCCGTTCTGGTCCTCGCTTGCTTCATCGCAGTGTCGCTTTTTGCGCTCTTCGTTTATCTGTTGTTGAATGAGTATATCTTTGCGTTGCGAGCTTTGGTGAGAATACGAAGGAAAGGGAGGAGACGCAAATCAGTCGAAGATGGCGACAAGAGAGGCCCTCAAAACAAGTCGTAGCGATCAAAACATCGCCCTCTTCTTGTGTCCACACAATGCATTTGAGCGATGCGGATTTGGCGAAAGGCCTGATGCAAGGCAGGAACTCATCACGTACCTTTGAAAGGTGCCCGGCGTAAGGACAAGCTACCCACCCAGTTGGCAAAGACAAAGCATACCGGAAATGAATGATATCGAGGCGTCCAAAAGAGGTCGTTTTCGTAGCAAATCGAGTCTAGCTCAATGCGACACTTTCCGATGCATAGATCCCGCCCAAAAGTAACTTGCTGGTCACAGAAGGCATGCGGCAGTGGGCGCCTCGGATAATCGGGGCCCATCGAGAAATCAGGACGCTTCCAAATCGTGCAACCCCCGTCGAAGCGATCAAAGGCAACCGCCGACGAGGACATCGGAAGATCAGGACAGGTTCCAGCCGGAAGTCTGAGACTTAGCGGTCGTCTTAACAGCAGAAACTTCAGCCTTTCTGCGGTCGATTACTCAAAACTCCATTGATTCTGGAGAATGTGCGCCGCCAGTCCGGTGAAGCGATCAATCCGGACAACAGGAATATCTTTGTGTCAAACGTTGACACTGTCGAGGGGGACTTCAGGTGAAGAATAGACCAGCATAATAACCCTCGGCGGGGCGTATCACCTCTATCAAGAGCTTCGGACCCTTCATAGCCGCAGCATTCCCAGTCCTCGCCGCGTCCAGGTGCTCACAAAAGCTCGTCGAGGACGGAATGCGAAGCATCGGGTAGGACAAACATTGTCGGCTTTGCAAACCTTCGAAGCGCATGCCGCATCCCTTTGTCGCGGTGGAGCTGCCCAGAGAAACCGAGCCTCAGTCAGATCGGATTCCAAACCAGACAGACACTGATGCTTGAATATTGAAGACACCGCACGGGACTGGCGAATGGTGCTCAGCGCAGAGTCGCAGCGCGCGGCAGTCGAGTTCTTGGTTCTCTGCATTGTAACGAGCCAAACTTGGGATTGAGGTTGATGGAAGTCCTGGGAACGAGAGTCGCAACGCATAGTCGTTTCAAGGTTGACGTTGGAAGAATTCAGAGGCATCGCGAAAGTGACGGCCAGCATGCGCGCCCGCGCTAGGCTGAATCGGGACAGCCGTCTGCTCAAGCACAACGCCCCGTTCTTTTCTTCTCTTCCCTTTCCACGTCCTCCACCATCCATCTTCCAACTCTTGCATTTCAGCAAGGATTGTACGTGTACGGGCCGCCGACCGCATTCGCCCCAACACCATTTCGTCAAGCGGGCAGCAACCTCATCTTCCAAGAGCCTGGAACATATGGAGAATCGAAAGCCTGCGCACCACCAGCGCCAGCAGACGCACACTAATTCTTACACACTGGAGCTCCTCCAATGTATTTCGGAACTAATCCAAATACTTGACTGTTGTCCTACCAGAGCCAGAGCCGGCACGTCTTGACGGACATGTCACACTTCGAAAAGATCGCATGCCACCTGCAGCAGACAGTTCGCAGAGTGCAATCTTTCTTCTTCCTTTTCACGGACGTTGAGAATCCAGAAACGTTACGACAATGTTCCTACGCCGATGAAATGCGTAGGTGATGAAGAGGTACCGCACAGTCCTGATAGAAACCACAGATATCCCGAGCGGCTATCCAAAACGGACCACTCGACCTCAAAGAAAACGCCCGCCTCTCCTTCCGCTCTACTCCCATCAAAGTCGCACCCACCACAACTCCTAGCACATTAAGAACGAGCAAGAAAGCTCTCCCGCGCTCTCATCTGCCTGCACCACTGTCCGCATCACATCTCGCTACCCTCCCTCCACCCACTCACTCCACCACCACAACCCCCTCGCCGCACGCCCTCTCCTCGACCTCCACCAACCACTCCGTACACCTCCTCAACGGCCTCCCCTTATCAATCCTCTCGCCATTCAACCTCACCTGCTTGCCGGGGGGCTCCACAGCGCGACAAACGGCCTCCCAGCGCTCCAAGTCCTGCGGCGCAATGCGGCCGACCCGCCGCAGGCTGCCCGCGATGTACTCCGGGTCGCGCTCTGGCCAGGGGTGCGAGGGGCGGATGCGGAAGACCATGCCGGCGAGGATGCTGCCCGTTACGTCGAAGGTTGTGCAGGTTGTTGGTGCTGGTGGTGGTGCGGTTGCGGAGTGAGTGGAGGTGGAGGAATCGGGCGCAACGAGCACGAAGGCGACGTGGTTGACGGGGCCGCCGCCGACGTACTCGGCCGTGTAGAGCGTGTGGAAGGAAGAAGCCTCGGATGGCTGTGGCGACGAAGCCGACATGTTGGTTGGTTGGCAGGCAGGCAGGTAGGTAAGGAGAGGAGGCTTAGCGCTAGGTAGGTATGTATTCGATGATGGACCACTGCCAACTTTGCGGGAGGGAGCAGAGCAGCTTTTCGAGAGCGAGCTTGTCGAAGTGATTGCTGCACATACTTGCTTGATCCCCATGCAATTAGCAGAGTCCACCCCTCTCCTTTAAGCGCCACAAAAAGACTCATCGAAAACTTGTAGACGCGCGCGTCTATTGACCCACCCCACCACATCATTCCTCTCTGGCACATCGTTGCCCAGCAACCTCGCTCCCAACCTACAGCGTGCATGCAGCAGCCTCGCAACACTGCAGGCAGGCGGGCGGATGCGCGTCTAATTGGCCAATGAAATCGACCACTCTGCACGCGCAGTCGATCGAGCCATGTCGTTTGGTTTGCCGCGGATACCTTACTCAACATCTGTTGGCTCTTCACGCGCGCTGGATGATGATGCGTCAGTTGTGAGGAGAAGGAGAGAGGAGGTTCTGTCTGCTGTTCGCCTGGCTCTGTACCTGCCTGGCTAAATTTGCAATACCGCCCATGTCGTTTGAATAGTCCTCTCCTCGGCAGCGGCAGAGAGAGATACCTAGACGTCTGTCCTCTCTAAATACTACATTTAGATAGGTGTCCCAACGGATCAAACTGTCTGAGTTGACTGCGACTCAACCTCGCACCCTCTATAAACCCCTGCAAAGATAAATCCAGCAGGACATCAGGACATCAAGCAGTAAGGCTGGAAGGAGAAGAGCCGCAACTAATACCCAAGCCTCAACGCCTCAATCTGACATCAGTCGTCCAAATACGAAAATTCTTCCTGGAGATGGTATACGAAAAATCGAGATGACGAGAACGAAAAAACTGGACGACTACTGGCTCGCTGTGCGAAAAGTCCCATCATCGCCCATCGGACCCACTGCACTGCAGCGCTCATACCACAGCCCTGCGCGTGGTGATGGCAACATCAGGAAGGCAGGAAGGAAGCCATCCATATTGTTCTTCGCGGCGCACGCGACGCACAAAAACACGAAATCAACGGCAACGGCAGGAAACCTATGCCAAATCCAAGAGAAACTCGGCAACAAGCGCGCGGCAAGGCAACCGCCCACCTATCCACACAAGAAATCCAGATCCAAATCAAGAGCTTCTTTCATTTATGTCACCGGAACCCGTGCGTTGCGAGACGTCACTCGGAAGCGTGGTGTCCGAAAAGTCTAAACGAATAATTAGGCATAGGCAAGGTAGAGGCGAGCTCGGATGCGGGACGAGGGCTGGTGCCGAGCAGGGAGCCAGCCGCCAAGTTCACCTCATGAATGGGTGATTTGTGCAGATTGTTGCTTTGAATTCTGCAGATTGCCCGCCGCGGGGGCGACAGGAGATATCGCGTAGGAGGAGGAGGAAGAAGGGAGGAATTATGGGCGGGGCACTTAGCAAACTGAGGGAGGGTATTTGGCACGCAGGGGAACATGTAGTTCAGCATGTACCGATGATACACGTCAGGGGTATATTGCAAACCTGCTAGGTATGGTTTCCAGCTCGACAGAAGACACGCGCCTCCTCGCCCCCTGACAACGCATCCAACGACCTACTAGTCAGCGCATCTCGCGCTACTGAAGCATTGGAACTAGCCACCTCTCCACACACTCTCTAGTCTGCCGCTAGGGCACTTGTCACCTTCACGCCTACCTGCACTACCTACATCCCGCCGTCGTTGTCCTGCGCCAAGACCCGTCGAAACCAGCTGCCGACGGCCTCGACCTCATCGCGCCAGTCTCGCGCGCGATGCGCGCCGCTCCAAAGCCCTACACCCGGCCGCAGTGACAATGGCGCGCAGCGACTCAATGCCTCATCGCGCGACCCATCATTGTCGTGCTTGACGCTCCGCTGCACCAGCCGGACCAGCTCGTCGGCCTGATCACGCAGCGGCGAAGACTCGCCCGCGGTGACGCGCAACAAGGGCAGGCGGAGCCCCGCGCCCGTCGGCGGGTACATGCGGTAGGACCGGCGGCGCGGCTCGACGGACGCGCGGAGGCCGTGGTAGGGTGAGGTTATGGAGTCGTCTTCATCCCATTCGGAGGCGAGTTCGTCGTCGGTCTTGGGAGGGGCGGTGAAGGCCAGGCCCGGGGTGCGCAGGAAGTGGATGGGCGAGGCAAAGCTGTCGAAATAGCCGTCTTGGTTGTGGAAGAAGGCGGCGCGCGCGCGAGTTATGGCGGCTGTAGGGAGCGCTGGGTCGGCGCCATGCGTGTCCCACGAGGAGCGGTGTTTGCGGCGACCTGGACGGCCGGGGGTTGTGATTGAGACGTTGGCCAAGTCCTGGAGGTGGTCTAGAAAGCGGTGGTCGCCGTCGCCGTCGCCGTCGTCATTGTCGGCGTCCTCTTCGCGACGCACCAGGTCTGGCGGCAGGATCCAGTCGACGAGGGGGTTGTTGAGGGCGGCGGCGGCGATGCCAGGACTTTGCTCATGGCATTCGGTTAGAGCGAGCGTGGTTGCCAGGTTGGCACCCAGCAGCTCGCCGCAGACGCCGAGACGAGAGGAGTCGTCGACCAGGTTCTGCAGCACCCAGTCCCAAGCGTTTAGGAGGTCGTGGACGGGGGTGGGATAGCGGTGATCTTTGGCGAGGCGGTAGTTGACTTGGACGAGGGTTGCGCCTGAGGCGGCGGATAGGGCTGCCACGGTTTGGGCGTCGTGGTCCGGGCGAGCATGGTCGGGGAGGAGTGGGCCCGCGGGGAGATAGAGGAGGATTGGCGATGTTGATGATGATGATGACGGCGGGAGGATGCTACATGCGGATGGCAGTGCATGCGGTCAGCTTGGCTGTGCTCAGGTCTTGGGTTAGACAGAGGTGGTGATAAAGTTGTACCTCAATTGAATGGAGCCATTGGATCGACAGGGCACAGTAACCGACTGCACACCCCGCACCTGACTCGCGCAATCGCGGACCTGGAATTTGGAGTTGGCCGAAAGTGGGAGGCCGCCGCGGTGGAGAAGACGATTTATTATGGCAATGCGCATCGCGAGAAGCCAGAATTGAGGCTTGATAAGCAGTAAAAAGTGATGGCGAGTGGAGAAGAGCCAGACGGTCAGGGCCAAAATTGCTGTTGCGCCGTGGCCACCTCCCCAGTCCCCACAGCCAGCCCACCGCCCCCTGCCTCTGCCTCTTCCTGTCGCCTGTCGCCTGGCCTGCCTCTCTCACTAGCACAAAACCTCCCACGCCCACCACTCTGTTCATCGTCCTCCATCCTCACGCCCATATATCCTCCACGACACTTTTCTTCTGCCCGCCGAACCCCTCGACAGCTTGGCCCTGCGCCTGTTCCCGCCTCTGCCGTTGGCCGTTTCATTTAATCCGTAACAGGCAACGTCGGACGGCCTGGGTCTCAGATTGCCTTGCGCTACGCTACAACTTCCCTCCGTCACTCCTTTGACCCTCAACTACCGGGTCTACTCCACCGTATTCTTCTCTCGTGAGTACCGCTCTCGCCCAATTCCTAAATTCGCACCCTTCTAACCCTCTGCTCAGGGCAACTCGCTGTCTGCCGTCGACAGCCCTCTCCGCCCCCAGCCGCCTAATCCCATTTCTTGCCGTCGAGGCGCGCCTCGAGCCCAACAACACCGCGCCCACGGCCTCCCATCCTCAGTACCACATTGCAATCGCCTGCCCCTGAGCCTTCGAACAACACCGCTGCCACGGCCAGCTTGAATCACACTCGCCCGGGGCTTTGCACGCTCCTCCGTCGCAATCATGGCCGAGGGAAGTCGGTTACGGGGCTTCTGCATCCTCTTGCGCAACCTCTTCCTCGCCGCCCTGCTCTACGCCTGCATTCTCACGATAATCAATCTTGCGCGGAATCCCTCGTCAAGACCGACTGGAAAACTTGGAATACCTGCCTTCCTGGGCAAGTCGGGCCCCGTCGATGTCATCAAGCCAACAAAGTCGGGCGTCAAGGTCAAGTTTGCCGGATCGCCCACCAGCGTCACCATCAACCCGCACGCCAACGTCTTCAACCGCCCAGACAGTGCCGTTGCTGCCAAGGACGATTATCTTGGCCCGCGCCCTCATGTCGACACCGAGGCCGATCTGAAACTCCTGGTCGAGGAGTGCAGGGGCTCCTACACGGGCATTGAGAAGATGAGAAACGTCTTCGACTGTCTCGAATTCTTCGCCAACGACGAGCACCGCTACTACAAGCTTCCAGAGACCAAGGCACGTGCCAGCGCCCAGGACCCCCGCAAGGCCGAGTACAACAACGCGGATGGCCATGGAAACACGCTGGACAGGTACACCCCCGCGGCCAATGCCACCAAGGCTTCCAAGAGCTCCATTGGCACTTGTCCTGGCCCCATTATCCCCTATCACGTCTACTGGACCGGTCCGGCGACGTGGAGAGTAGAGGTTTTCATCAAGAGCTATCTTTACACGCAAAACTTGGCTTGCTCGCGCCTCTTTTTGTGGCTGGACGCCGACAAGAGACCGAATGCTGTCGACGACATGTTACAGAGGGACCCCCTTTTCGCCCGCTTCCTCCCCCTGGTCGAACGCGGCGACATTACCGTCAAGGCCTGGAGGTTTCCCCAGCGCATCCCGCTTCCCAGCCATGTCGAGCACAACGACGGCGCACGCGTCTCACGGGGCCGGCCGAATGCGAATGGAGAGGTCACGATTGCAGACGGCGTGATTGAGGACAAGAACGGCCAGCAATGGCTTTCATTGACCCCCAAGCAAATGACGTTTTTGCCCGTGGCCGTCTCGGACGCCATGCGCTTCGTCGTCTTGCACATTTACGGCGGTGCCTACTTTGACATGGACGTGCTGATGCTCCGCGACATGCGCCCGCTCCTCCTGCCGCAGAACCACTCCTTTGCCGAACGCTGGGCTGCCCACCCCCACCCTGGCGACTACAACACGGCCGTCATGTCCCTCACGGCCAACAGCTCCCTTTCCTCATACCTCCTGCGCGGCGGTGTTCGCATGGGTCTCAACTTTCACCCGCGCGTCATTGGCCGCATGGCATGGAAGGACGGACGCGATCAAGAATTTTTGATGATTGAGACGGCTGCTTTTGATCCCATCTGGACCGAGTTCAACTGGGACCGCGAGGGCCGCTGCACCGTTCCTTGCCTCAAGGACTATAGCGCCGCCTTCAAGGGCAAGGCCAACGCCATCAAGGACGAATGGCAAAGCTACGACGGTCCCCAAATGGGCCTCGTTGATCTCAGCCAACAGCGGCCGAGGACGAGGATACAGTCTCAAAAGGTGGTCAAGGGACGAGGCCCGAGCGCCGAGCCCTCGAGACCAGGAGCCGACGCGCCCCACTCGGCTGCTGAGCAACCTGGAGCGGACCACAGCGACTCGTTCACCGCTACAAGCGCCGAGGAGGCCGAGCTCAGGAAGAAGGGCGTCGTCGCCGACTACCGTTTGGAGGAGGACCAGTTCCCTCCCAATAACCGGACGCTCGAAAACTTTTTCCGTGGTGCTTGGACGTATCACATTCACAATCAGGTATGTAACTCGTAGATACAAAACGAACCACACTAACAGCAGCAGTGGCTCAAACACCCCGAGCCTTCTTCTTGGATCAACGTCATTGAAGTTGCGCACGACGCCTTCTTTGCCGGCACCCGGACAAACCCTTACGGCGAGACTTGGGACGGCCCGGACCTAATGCCCTATAATTTTTGGCCGGAGTTTGTATGATCAAAAAGAGAACTTTAGAGAGTAGCAGCATCATAGTTTAACGACCCCATGTACAAAAAGACCTTCACGACATAACTTTCAATTCTCCCTTGGGACCACCACCCGGAGCGTCTCCACGTACGACGGCAGACTGCTCCGTGGAGCACCCATCTCGCCTACACCTTTTAATACCCCCTGCTCCAGGCTTTGGACTAACCTCGCGTATCCAGTGGAGCCAGGTCGTCGAGGCGTCCATGTCTCGCAGCGCTCGCTTCCCTTGTGGACCCTCCATAGACGCAGAGAGTCAAAGTCGCCTCCTTACCCTCATCCTGTTGGTTGGCTTGTTCCCAGCCACATACATTCGCTTCGTTGCATCATTCAGACTTGAGGCACAGTACAAACTTTACTAGTCTGCCTACCTTACATTCGCTTCACATGTTGTACGTTTGACCTTGCGCCTTTTACTTTTTCGCTTTTGTTCGTTCTACTCGCCGCGTTGTCTCCTGTATTTGCCTGGCGAGGTGTGCTCTCCTACCCTTTTTCTTTCTTTTCTTCTTTTGAGGGGGCCGAGTCTCATGTCTGCCCGCTGCCGTTGTCGTTCGAAAGTCCGTGATAGATCTGTTTTGTTTCCAAGGTCGTTGCCTCAATCAACCGCAACCGCTTTTTCTTCCCGGCGGTGCGTCTGTCTCCTTGTGTCAGCAAGCAAAGTCGAGCAAAGTCAAGTCGAGCAAGCAAGCATGAGCGCGTTTTTCCGTTTCGTTGTCGTCTTTACACTGTCGCGGATGTATTTTGTCTTCTCTCAAAATTTTGCTCGTCGCGGCGGGAGCGAGACGTTTTTTTATCGTCGGTTGCTCCGTCTTCTTTTCCTCCTGCCATCTCCTTTCTCGAATTTTTCCTCTTTCCTCAATTCTTCCTACAAAGAGTTGTTTGTATTGGCACCCACCACTTTGCCCTCTTCTTCGTCTTCGTCTTCGTCCTCTTGCGTCTTTTTCGGCTGGCGGCGATGGATACTTTACACAAAGGGACAGCTTAGGGGTACCGCGCGGTGTGGTGGGATGAGTAGAGTGGGCAGGAGCGCGTGTGGGTGTGGATGTGGACATCGGGAGAGATGGAAACCGGCGGGGGTCACAGACACGGTGGGATGTTGCCGCTGCTGCCACTATTGTGCGAGTGCTGCCGGAAGTCCGCGACTCGACTCTTGGCCGCGAAAGAGGCCAAGTCGATCAGACCACCCAGCTGCCTATGTATGTAGACAAGCAAGACAGACGTCGATGCAGGCGCTCATCCTCGCCATAGCTGCTCGGCCTGCGGCCGCCCCCGGCATTTGCATCTGCTACTTGATGCGATGTGACGTCTTGGTGGCATGGGATGGGATGGGATGGAATAGAGGTAGTGGAATGGAATGAATGGACTTGAATCGAAGCGTCTGTAACCAACCTTTTTTGAAGTGTGGGTGAAGTGTGGGTGATGTGTGAGGGATGAGTGATGTACGCTTTGCTTTGCTTTGCTTTGCTTTGCTTTGCTTTGCTTTGCTTTGCTTTGGGCAATCGGCGGATGGATAACGGATGAGCGAGCTTGGTTGCGGCCGTTAGTGATAAAAGACGAAGAGGGTGGCATGGTCGTCGTCCTACGTGGTTTGTTGCAGCAGCAGGTAGCCATATATGGTACCGGTAGTAGCGGAGGTAGTAGCAAAGGCAAGTCAGTACCAGCCATGAGCCAGCCGCCCATCAAACCAACCAACTCCCCCCCCTGCGATGCCACTCGGCTCTCCTCCATCTTCGTGTCGGGTTGGAATGTCATGTCTAGTATTGGAATTTACAGCAGAAGACAAAGATTACAAGAAACACGAATGTAAACCACCCAAGGAAGTAATTAGGATTGCGGTACTTGAAGGAGGGAAGGGAGGAAATGTAAAGATTTTCTGTGGTATACTAGATGACGTGTAGGGTGTTTTGAAGATGATGGGAGAGAGACACACACCTTGACCTTGCCTGATTGCCCGATGAGGAGAATGACTAAAGCAAGAGTACGAGTCGTACTGATTGATTGCCTCGCCTCTCCTCGCCTCTCCTCTCCTCTCCTCTCCGCTCTCCTCGAGAAAGCCGTCATGGCTCAGTCGAGCGCACTTGGTAGCAAACACAAGGCAAAAGAGAAGATGGAATGAGAGGGGAGAAGATGGGAGTAAAAGTAAAATTTCCTTGCTTCTGCTTGCTGAGATGGCCTATACTATGTCTATGTCCACGGCTTCTATCTATCTCTTTGGTAGATAATGCGAACATGATGCCACTATAATGGAACCCACCGCCACTTTAAGCAGAGGGAGGAAGGGTGGGTTGCTAATGTGATCTCCTTTTCTACTGGTAGATGCAGAGGCAGATGCAGATGCAGAGAAGGATGCATCTGATTTGGCATTAGACGGTGGCTCTTAGACTGATCACTGACTGAATGAACACTGATTGAATACTGACTGATCACTGAACCAAGAAACCAAACGAAGAGGTAGCAATAAAAGGGCGTGCGTGCTCATTCGTCTGTCTTGCTACTACCTAAGCCAGCTAGCTCTCCATCTCCCGCTTTCTCTTGCCCCCGTTTGAAGGTTGATCTCCTACTGCTCTTCTCTTCTCTTCTCTTCTCTTCTCTTCTCTGCCCTCTCCTGCTCCTCTTCTCTGCCCTCTCCTGCTCCTCTTCCGCAACCCTCCGACCCAAACTGCCCCGTCACCATCCCACCCCCAAAAAACCAAAAGGGGGAAGGTGGGTGCAGTAGGGCAGGTGTGTGGTAGGAATAAACAGCAAAGCAATAAGAGATCGATCGTTGAACGCCCCTCTCCTCTCCTCTCTCAACCCTCGCCCCTCCTGCCCACCCCCTCAATCCTCGCCCTTCCCTCCTACGCACCCTCAATCCGCCCCCCAACCACCACCCCCTCCCCATCACAGCGCTCCCAAATACGCCGGCAGAGCTCCTCAACCACGTCATCATTGGCACTGCCGCTCATCTGCTGCTGCCGTGCTTGCTGTTGCGATTGCTGTTCCGCAATCCCTTGCTCCACCAGGCCCATCATCATGCCACTGCCACTCCCTATCCCTCCTGCCGCTCCTCCCGCCGCACCGCCAGGACTCTGCCCGCCACCTCTTCCCGGCAAGTCGAAACTCACCCGCGCCCGCCTCGCGGCCGCGACGGCTTCCATGACGCTGCTCGGCGTCGCCTCGCCCAGCTGCAGTGCACTCATACCGCCGCCTGGACTCATGGGCGTCGTCGGCGAGGCCAGCTGCGCCGCGCTGACGTTGGTGCGCAGCCCGTTGGTGCGGACTTCGCGGTCCGTCCCACCCTGCGTTGATGGCCGGTGGTGTGTGGACAGGTTGAGCGAGCTGGCGGCTTTGCTCATGGGGGATGCGGTGGGCGGGTTGTTGCTATTGTTGTTGTAGTAGGCGTTGGAGTTGGAGTTGGACGACGCGCTGGCGGTCGAGAGGTGGCGTTGCTGCTGATACGGATTGCTGTCGACAACGCGCTCGCGCACGTAGCGCCACCGCGGGCTGTCCGGGCTGTCGGCCAGGCGCGCAATGGCATCAGCAACAGGATTGCGGAAGCGCCGCACGACGCGGTACTCGGCGGCGGCGTCGTCGAAGCGGCGCGCCAGCTCGCGGTCCATGACCACATCCCCCAACGGCGTCACGCCGCCCACGACGACCAGCTGCGACGACGAGTGCCGGTGGTGCGGGAGGTGCGTGTGGTGGCCGTTGGCAGTTGGCCCGGGGATGCTGCCGCGGTGGTGGTGCGGCGCTCCCATGAGGAAGTCTTGCTTTTGTTGCGGCTCGATGTTGGAGCTGGCGCGCTGTAGCCACAGCTTTTGCTGCGTCCGTGACGGCGCCAGGTCCGAGGGTGTTGTGGTCCCCGACGAGACATGGCGGCGATGATGGGTGGAGGAAGAGGGCGGCGTCGTGGCCGAGCTGTTCTCGGCAATGTTGGCGGTCGACTTGTTGCGCTTTGCTGCCAGGTCTCCCGTGGTGGTGTTGTTGGTCGGCCGCGGGTGATGCGGCAGAAACGAACTGTCGCGAGGCGTCCCCGACGACCCATCCCCATCAATGAAGCGCGAGACGGCCTCCTTGTTCCCCGGCGTATCTATCATTGTGGAGCCCGTCGAGTGGCTCAGGGAGCGCGCGTCGTGCGAGTTGGAAACGACCGTGGCCGACACGTCCGAGACTTGCGGCTGCAGCCGGTTCGAAGTGCTGCGCTGGAGGATGCGCGAGGTGATCATGTCGGCGTCGGGGAGGTTGGGCTGGTGGTAGGAGTTGACGCCGTTGATTTGGTTGCTGCTGTACGTGACGCGCTGCTGAGAGGGTTGTGTCCGCGACGTGTTGCGCGGCGATGGCGATTCCGATGTCGTGTCTTGTTGCTGCGGCGGTCTTGTGCGATTTGGCTCTGGCCGCCGTGGATTCGAGTCTGTTTCTGTCGAATCCGACGTGTCATTGTCGCTCAGACCCGAACGAGTCTGATCTTGTTGTGGGGGAGGCTGCTGCTGAGCCTTTGGAGGGTCCAGTATGACCGAGTTCTGGCGGGTGGTGGAGCGCGTAGTGGCGGGCGACTGCGAAGCGCTCTCCTCGGTCCAGTCATTGTCATCGTTATCCTCGTCGACGCCCAGGTCGAAGCGCACGCCGGCGTGGTCCATCTCGGGCGAGCTCTTGCGGCGCGGCTTGGCTGAAGCCCCTCCGCCGACGGTGGCCGCGCTGCTGGTGCTGCCGCGCTTGGTCAAGGGCTCTAGGTCGCTGCTCCGATTGTGGCGATGCATGGCCTTGGACGAGGCCTGGCGCGGCAAGTGGCCGCTCGAGTGGTTTTTGCGCAATTGGGCGTGCGACGTGTTGCGCGAGACGACGGCGGCGGATGCATTGCGCTTCAAGGCTGGGCGGGCGGCGGCGTCGGCGGTCGAGGTCGAGGTGGAGCCGGTCGACAGGGTGCGGTGGTGGTGTTGGTTTATATGATGCTGCTGCTGAGCGGCCTGCTTGTTCAGATTCTTGCCATATGACGGGTTCCTGGGGCCGAGGCGACCATGGCCAACGACGTGCCTCTGGGCCTTGTGCTGCGTGTGGGTGTGGGCGGAGCGGTGATGCGGGGCGCCATCGCTTGGAGAGTGCTGCGACTGCGTCGACTGCGACTGGGATGAATGACTTCTTCGGGGCGCTGCGGGTCGCTTGGGAGGCTGAGATTGGGTCGTGTCGGGAGAGTCCATGGCTAATGTCGACGTGGTGGAGGAGCCGGTGGTGGTGCTGACGGGGTGGAGACAAAGGGATGTACTCTGGAACTTGTCGTTGGGGTCCGGCGGCGCTGGCGGGCTTCGTGCTGGGCGTCACCAGAACAGCGTCGATGATGTTGTCGTCGGCTTCAATTGGCCCTCCGTGATGATGTTTGTTACGGCCATGGTCAATCTAACGGTCCGCTATCCGCATCGGCCGAATCCCGTCGTCGCTATTGGGCAGCAGCCGACGACGGCAAACTTCCGCTCATCAACCTCACCCCTTGTCCACTCCATCACATCAACACAATCACTCCACTATGTTAAACATCTTTACATTCATCGGTACGCCGACGATACTATCCCTCTCTAAGCCGCGTATAACCTTGTCCAAAACATGCCATGTACATTGTATGATACAAAACGAGTCAATCCACCGAAAAGAGCAACCACCACCTGTTTGGAAAAAGCAAAATCTCAAATGTATGGCCCATTGACTAGCTACTGGCTAGCTGCAACCTGTCTACGCTGTGAATGTTGGGAAACGCTTCTTCCGAAAGCTATGCGCAGAATCGAATGGGTTCATGTGGAAAAGCGTCTTTGTCGACGCCGTTTGTCGAGCTGACAATGTGCAGTTTCTGAATCGAATGTGTTGGTACGCCGCCCGTGGGATGGCGCCTCCGAATGACGCTGCCGAAATAAAACATGACGATGAAGCCTCCGTTGGCTGCCGAATCCTGGTACTCTCCATGAGAGTCGAATGAACGGTCTACCTTGCAGGTTGACCAGCGAAATCGAAATCTTTATCCCGTCATCTTTCTCAACATCTTTCGGCCAGCTGATCGGGTCAAGCTCCTCTTTCCCGGCGTCAGAGGAGTCATGGGCGTCGAAGGCATCGCAGGCGTCTCTCGTCCGTTCTCCTTGCCATTCTCATCCTTCTTCTGGCCACTAGGCTCCTTGTTCTCGCCAACGACAGCATTTTCCTCCTCCAGATCGGGGCGACGCATGCCATCAACGCAGCCGAAAGAAGACCAGGACGATTCGGAAGAAGACGAGTTGTTTTCCCAGGACATGCCCAAGCTGCGCAGAATGTTGCGACGCGAAGAGTTGGGCTCCTGCGAGTTGCGCTGAGAAGAGACCTCGGAGGTGCGAAAGAGGCGGCGACGAGCTTTGGAGGTAGAGCCAGGAGTTTCGGATGGTGGTTCGCTGGGGTCGGTGATGTCGGCCTCAGCAACACCGGACGCGGCTCTCGAACGTGGAGACCAGGGCGGCCAGGCGGAATTGTCGACCCAGTGCGACAAAGCCGACGTCGGCTTGGAAAAGTCCTTGGAGATGTCGTTGGGAGTGGCGAGGCTGCTGTCGAGGGTCGAGTTGCTCATGTGCTTCGGATTCTGGCGTTCTGGCAACGAAAGCCTGAGGTGCGCCACCGACTTTTTCTTTGCCATCTGCTTGCGGGGCGAGAAGAAGCCGCGTCCGGGACTCTGCACCTCGAGGCCGCTGGAGGCTTGCTCTTGCTCCTTTGAAGGGCTCTCCGAAAGTTGACTGGAGGGGCGGGTGACGGGCATGGAGCACGAGTACCTGGACTGCGAGAGAGTGGGCTTGAGGTACTTTTGAGTCGCTGCGAGAGTCTCTGGTGAAGGCCTGGGCGGGCGGACTGGCGGCTGTCTGCAAACTGGCTTGCTCAGAGGCGGTCCCATCTTGCCAGCTTTGGATGCCGTCTGGAGTTGGCGCTGCTTGAGGAGAGACTTGGTTGGCTCCGCGTCCTGGCCAGCAAATCTCGAGGTCTCTTGTGACTGTGTGAACAGGCCAAAGATTTCTTCCAGTGACGCATCTTGAGGTGTCGGGCGCCGCGCGTTCCCGACAGCACGAGCTGGTGGTGAACATGGCTCGGCGATGATGTCGTCGTGATGCGGGCTCGGCGGACGAGGGCCAGGCGACAAGCTGAGACGAATTGAAGGCATCTCGGCGACGCGCAGTGAAAACAATACTGAAAGGAGCGACAGAGACTTGACAATGGAAACGATGGCGACGATGGCGAGGTTGGTGTTGAGGTTTGGGTGTTGGTGTTGTTGATGTCTGAGGTGCTCGTGCTCCATCCAGCAGGACGACAGGAAAGGAAGGCGCGTTCTCACTCTGAAATCTGGTCGCCCCTCGAATCCTCAACCACAACCCAAAATTCTCTTGGAAATGGAGTTTTTGCTGGTTCTTGGTCGACTCTTTGGCTAATTCATCGCAGCGATCCATCAACCACACACGATGACAACGCCTGTTTCTTCAGCCCAGCCTTGTTGATACTCAAAAGACCTCGACGGCGACGGTGACGGTCACCAGCGGAAAAGCCCAAGATATCGACCAAATGGATGTCCCTCGACTGTCGTCGTGGTCTGTGACGACTCTGGCGTTCTCTTCCATTGCCTTTTCGCCCGCCACTCGAGTCCAACGTAATCTGCAGCGGAGATTTCTCATGCCGCATCTTCAAGTCAGTCACGCTCGACTCGCAATTCCAAAGCCTCCGTCGGACCAGGAACGACAAGGCTCTCGCGTTTATGGCTCATCCAGCGGCGCCCTGCCGCCTTTGTAAGAGATGCCTCGAGCGTGACTGAACATCGTTGCCGAATCTCTCCGCACGCTGGCTGCTTTTCTGCATGGCTTGCCCACGTGTTGTTGATTAGAGAAGCAGTGCTTGCTTTTTTCTTGTTCCGGGGTCCGAGAGATCGTCGACCCTGTGTACCCTATTTTTCCTTTTCTCCTCTTCCAAATCTCTTCCGAGGGCCTCAGGAGCTTTTTGGTCGCCCATTGCATCCAGCCTCCAAAAGGCTGCCGGCTCCCACGCCATCAACGGTCGGAAGCACCCTTCTTCAACCATTCGGTCCCATCGACAGAGGCTTGGCCTTGCGCTCTTGCTTTTTGCATACCCAATTCGCCGCAACAGCCCGGAACCAAGGTCTATGTGTGAAATCACTCGGGGTCACTACTGGAATGGCTGCCTCGCGATGCGTACAAGGTCAGACTGGCGCCAGAAGTCGCCCATGGAACCAGTGTCACGAGGGAGGATTTGAAAGTTCTTTTCCAATGGTACCCATGGAGTAGAAGGGCGACTTCAAAATCAAAGCGGCAATGAGAACATGCTCCGTAGCTCTGGTATCCGCGCTTACCGTTGTCTAGCTACCGCACCGAAAGGCCGTACCGTAAGACCTGTGACTACGGAGAGCCTTTGTTGTCTACACAATATAGACCAGAAAGATTCTTCCGCAGACTCTTCCCAGCTCGAGAAATACTCATGCTATACTCATGCTATTAGTGTCACCGAGCATTTCCCTTTGCGGAAGGACATGTCTTGTTGCATGACACAGCCGCAGGAGCTTTCTAGCTCGCCGGATCCAACACCGCTTCCGAAAACAACAAGTCTTTCAACTTTACACACTGAGGACCGCGATGAAAGCATGTGGAAACCCTTTGATGGCAGTAAGACCCAAAATGCAAACGTCGAATGTAGACCGGCACGCGCGCACTACTTCAAGCCAGGCCCTGCAGTCAAGTACCCATCAGATCTCTAATACTCCAACTCACCATCCAATCCCACCCTCACGCCAGCAAAATGCCCACCAGATCTGACAAGAGGCATCTATACATCGAACTGCGCAGCGGCAGCGGCCACAACCGCCATCGCTTCGTCAGACGCCACAGCACCTCGCAAACGCCCACGAAAAAGGCCGACAGCAACAACCACCACCAACCCAAACCCAACCCCATGCGCCTGGGCTGGAGCTTTTCCATCGCCACGTCGTCGGAGCAGCCATCGCATGCGCCGCCCACCAAAAAGCCGCGCAAAAGACGCGCGACCACGGCTCGTGCAACCAGCGAAGCCGAAACGGAAAAGGCACCTGAGACATGCCGCCGCACCGACGCTGTTCGCGTCGACCACCGCGGCGCGCCGGATGTGTTTGGGAGCTGGGGATGGGGATGCGTGCGCGATTGGCGCGCGATGGGCGATGAGGACGAAGACGTGTCTGTTGATGTGGGAGAGCGGAGGCGGCGGCGGCGCGGCCATCATCATCATCATCGTCACGGCTGCCCGTGTCGCCCGCTCCGGCCGCACCTCTTCTACCAGCCGACAGTGCTCTTCGACAACTCGCAGACCCAAAACAACTACTACGCTGGCGGCGAGTGTCGCCCGGAATCCGCGCATCAGGACATCAAGTACAAGGACAGGGACGACGACAACGACGTACAGCACTTGCTGCCGCACCTGGACCGCCTGTCCCTCGCAAACGGCCACGACGAGCGACCTTCTTCTCCGCCGCCTGCGTATTCTGACGTTTGTCCGCGTGAGACCGACACGCCTTTTGTGGACCATGTTGCTGACGCTGCATTTGTCGCTGGTTGCCACCAAGTGCATGATGAGCTGGATGGCTTTGGCAGGGTGCAGGACTGGCTTTTGCACTAAGGCATGCTGTGGTCTTATAAGCTCCAGTGGAAAAATCAAAGCAGCAGTGAGCGGATAATAAGATAATTCAGACCTGAATTGGGGTCTTTGAAGAGCTGTATCCTACAATAATGACCAAGTAATCAATCTCGGGTCTTCTTTCAACCGCCCACCCCATACATATATACATCAGACATCACCACACCCGCCGCCGTCTTTGCCCCCGGCTCTGCGTACAAAGCGCACCTCGCCCTGCCATCTTGCCCCATGGCTGCCGCTCTGCTCTGCTCCATCGCTCGCCGCGTAAGGTATCCCCACTGTTCGACTCGGCTCACTCTAGCTCCCTCCTTTCTCCTTTCTCCTTTCTGGATCTCCCCTTCCAACCTACCGCCTCCTCCGCTCAATCTGTCAATCCTCTCGTCGTTCCAGTCAATCTCCACCCCCTCACTGCCTCCTTCTCAGCCATTGTCAACATCACCGCTTCGGCTCTCCTCGCCCCCTCCCCGCTACCCCCTTCCCGCCCCGATCTCCATCTCACGCCCCTGACCAGCTTCGGCATTGAAGCACTACTTCGCCGTCATCGTCTTCGTCTTCGTCCTACTCATCGACTTCATAGCCGACGACGTTGCGTGTGTCGTCTTGCCGCCGCTCTTCCGCGTCGACATGGCCGGCGTAGTCACTTTCAGGGGTCTTGTGCTTGTAGTTTTGAGTGCTGATTTGTGTGCGGATGCTGATGCGGTTGGGGCGAAGCGTGTTGTGCCAGCTGTCGTTGTCTTTGTGCCTACTGTTGCTGCTGTTGTATTGGTGCCAGACTTCCCCGTCGCCGTCACCGTTGACAAGGTAGGAGGCAAGGCGCTGCGGCTCGTCGCGCCGCCGCTAACCTATAAACAGTCCCACTTGCCAATAGAGGAGCCGGAGTGCTGGTCGACGGAGCGGCGGTACGCCCCAGTGTCGACGCACCCGCCTGCTGCGATGGCTTACCACCCCCGCTACCACCACCGCCCCTCATGCGTGTATACGCTCCATGCATAGACTCCATCCAGTAGACTCTGAGTCTGCGCCTACAATGCGCTGATGCGTGTGCAGATGCGGCTGGTTGCTGCGTCGATCTGCCTGCTTGTGTTGATCTGCCGGCAGCCAGTGTCGACGTGGGCCCTGATTTCCATGTCGATGTACGCCCTGTTTTCCATGTTGATGTACGGCCTGACGCAGACGTGCCCGCTTGTTTCGACGTGCCCGTTTTCCATGTAGAAGTGCGGCCGGGCGCCAACGTGCCTGCTTGAGATTGGGTCGAGCGGCCTGCTTGTGATGGCTGGCCCTCGCGCTTGACGAGGATGGTGTGCGGGATGGGGATGCACATTGTAGTGGTACGGGTGCTGGGGGAAGGGAGAGGGGAGGTGGTGGTGGAGAGGTGAAGGCTTTGGATGGGGGAGATGGTGGAGTGACGGGTAATTGGGGGCGAGTGGTGCGTGGGAGAAAGGCGAGGTGGTGTGTAGATGGTGGAGGCGTTGCCCTTTTATGGTGAGTATATGAGTGTCGAGGAAAGGGGGAATGCCGGTTTGGTGTTGTCTAGCAGGTTTCAGGGAGTGAGGGTGGTGAGTGTTGCGGGGCGCGCAGGGAAGAAGTTTTTATCTTCCCGGGCCTGTTTGCTTCCTGTGTCTAGAGGGCATCGTGGCGATGAAGCGGACTGGCTTTAGTGACGTGTTCCGGTCTCTTGTCTCCCTTTTCAAGGCTTTATGCGTTGGGTGGAGGGATGATGAGGTCCAGGTCCGTGGTGTTTGCATGGCTAGCAGTGTGTTGGCTGCCAGCAGACTTGAAAACTTGGCAACGAGCTGTTATTTTGAACATTGGTCTTCACGATGGAAGACGTGGGTACAAATCAAACACAATGCGCTCTGTGCCTAGCTTGTGCAAAGTCTTCGCCATTCAGTCTAACCCAAACTTGCTCTTGAGCGTCTATCGGCGATGGGGAATGGCCTCCCAGATGATTTGCAAAAGATGATGAATGAGAGCATCGTACATGATGTGCAGAGCTTCTAGCGCAGTCTGATCCAAGACTTGTCCAACTCTCCACCAAATGCCCCCTCTATGAGACATGACCAGACCTCGACACTGATCCGTCCAACCGCTACTCGCTCGTAGTGTTCCGAGTGCTTATATACAAGCATAATGTTGACGACAGTCTTTTCCGGTGGGTCGTCCCAGGTAGTCCTCGAAATCTCGATGAGAAACAGCTTGTGAACTGAATAGTCGGCGCGATCCAAGATGTCCTTCTCAAAGTCAAAAATTACACCACATGGCCACTTGTTGGGTCCGTGAAACATCACTGCCGTCGCTGGCGTGGGTGACAAATCGGAACAGCTGTCTAAGGAGTACTTCCTTTCCGAGAATTCCACGCGGTCCAGATTGCAGTCCCAGTTGCCACACGAAGTCGTGAATGTTGAGCTCAGAGCGCTCTTGTTTTCTTGCAAGAGTTGACCCCCGGTGATGGAAAAAGCCTCGAAAGCGAATTTCCAAGTGAAAAAGCAAAGGGAGGAGTGTTCGTTGAGAATGTCGTTCCCTTTCCAGACTTTGTGCCGTGAGCGGGCGGATAAGGATCTCAGATTTTCGGGAGGTGTTCCAACCTCGTCCAAGACAGTCTGTGCTAGATATGTGTTAGACAGGGCGCGGGAAATATCCATTGGCGTCGGTACTGCTGTGTTCGATGGCCATAACTTCTCTGAGTGAGCTAGATTTTCGCGCTTCATGTAACCAAACGGCCACAAACAAGTTGCTTGGGCAAAGCTAGCCAAGAAAGTCTGCGAAGAAGCCGTGTCAAAGTCCAACGTATGCCACAGTGGATCGTCGTCCGACGGCATCGCGATAGACCAACCGTCTTTTGTCGAGCCCCAATGCCTCAACATTTCTCCTAGACTCGCAAGGGCGAGCCGTCGAGGATCGTTGGTTAGGCAGAAAAAGTTTTTAAACGGACGAAAGATACTTTGCCGGACTCGACCCACAAAAATCAAAGCCAATAAATCTGGACTCATGTGGAAGCCAAGAAAATGATCCCCATGCAGGTAACCGTCGACAGTATATTCCGTTGATGGAGAAGATTGAGAGCCACTGGGGAGATTCCGAGAAGGGACAACCATAGAGTTGTGAGAGATAATGCCACTCCAGGCAGCCCATGACCATGTTGGAGGGGGATACTCAGGCGGATCCGACCGGAGATCGCGAAAGCGTCGTCGCATCTGACCATGGGGAACCCACAAGAGGGCATCACTCAAGAATCGAGTTGGCAAGCCCTGCCAGAATTGCGACTGATACTTTTCCGCGAGGACTGAAGTAATACCCTGGAATGCCTGCAAAATGTCTTTGTCGAGACTGAGCTTCCGTCGACTATACCCGTTGAGCAACTTGTCGTATGTTTCGAAGTCCTGGTCGACGTTCGCAAGACTGGAATAGCCGGTTGGGAAAGAGTTCAGACGCAGGTCCATGAATCGCTCCTTATCGGTAGTGAAAAGGACTTCATCTTCGCGATGGTGGCTCTGTCCACACTTGAGGTACATTTGCCGGTTCGTGACATAGAGACATCTGGGCGAAAGAAGTTCTTCTTGAAATGTCCAACCTCTTTTTGAGTAGACGGTCCGGTCGTAAAAGCTCGTGAGTTGAGGCTGCCTTGTGACAAATTGAGAACCGCAACTCAGAGATTCGGAGAGGCATATTGGAGCCCTGGATCCTGGTCTGACACCGGGCAGTGGGGTATTTCCATGGGGTCCGGTAAGGGATATGATCGTGAGAGAAGCTTGGCTGTATATAGCATCCATTACTCCAATTTGCTCACTTCGAATGAGTTCTTCATCCGACACTACGCATACGAGATCACACCAGAGATATCGCAGTCCAATTCCTCGCACAAATGTCATGGCATCGCGAAGGACATCGGGTATTTCGCTTTCCACAACTTTCAAGCCACCCATTTCCATGGAGGGCTTCACTGATTTTTGCGTGGTCTTGAAGACTTTAGAGCCGCCCCAGCCGCCCCAGACGTAGCTGAGAGCGACATAATGACCATCGGGGCGACCTCTAACCAGCTTTTCCTCGACGACGTCAATGAAAAACAGTCTCCAATCGTCCAAGGTTCTTCCGACGAGGCTTTCGTCTCTGGAAAAGTGGTCGTGAGGATTTCTTGGTTTGAAAAGGCCCCAGGGCCTTCTTCCGGCGGACGGAAGACAAGTTTTGGGGATGCCGCAGCTTGCAAGCCACGATCTGACCTGTGTGAAAGAGATCTGGCCGGTCCTCAGGGCAAGATTGACATCGTCTTCGGCAAGATTGACATCGTCTTCATACACCTTCATGTTGATCGGTTGTCGTTCATTTGGATGAATAACTCGGATCCATCCGAGTGGCCGACTCCGGGAAAGGTCTGGACAGAGAATAGCCCATTCGCTGATGCCGAACCTCGGGCTAAGAACAATCTGTTGACCAGAAAAGTCTGCGGCATGCTCGCATGTCGCCAGAAATCTGACGACAAGTCGACAGAGCGCACAATGTCTTCGCTTTTCAATTCTCTCGTAGGATCCAAGGTGGGTCAGCACGTCAACTGACGTGTCTTTCTTGTAGGCCTTTGCGTAGGTCCTGTAAAATTGGTTGCATGTTTCGCACAGCTCCTTTTCTCGACCTTTATTCAAGGTGGAAGCCATCGTTGCGGTACCAAGTTGAGCTCAGACGAAGATTATCCAAGCTATTTCGCGGATGAAGGAGCATCGAGTTGCGAGGACGGAGGCGATCGAGCGAAGGATGACCACATCTGAGGAAACGTAATGTCGGTCTTGGGTAGACTCAGGAGCAAATGATCCGATGGTGATTCAGAAGGATGAAAGTCGATAAGTCTTTGATTTTGGGAGCAGAAGCATCAGGCTGAGGCTCAGTCCAAGCCCCCGGGCAGTGCATGAAGCCAACAAACCAAACTCGACGACGTGGCTATCGCATCAGCCTCTCGATGTGGCACCCACAGTCGCATTTTTGCTGCGCCACGAACGAGATCGCTGTGGTCCGTGGACACTCCGAGTCGGATGGGCCTCGAAAGTTGGGGCAGGCTGATCAACTTTGACAAAGCCATGACGAAAAGCCACCGAGTCCCCACCAAAGCGACCGCCTTGAGGAATCGATGTTGGTGCGCCTGGGAGTCTCCGCTGGCTGTTGGATGCTTCGCCGCTGAAGATCGGCGAACCCCGCCTGATACGCCTGTCAGCTTGGTATTATCACTTTTGCGTCGGAACTTACCTAAGAAGCGAACATACAAATGGATAAGAGGAAGACGGCGCACTCGATGCGGGTGTGCTGACGTTGAGTCGAAATCTGACCAGAGACTGACGCAGAAGGTTCATGGACTGAGCTTTCCCTCTGAAGAGCCGACGACCCACCGCACCACGAGCAAACAAAACGTCAACCGAAAAACATGCAGACAACCAGAATCGCAAACCAGCCTGAAAGTGAATGCAAAGGGGTATTTTCAACCTTCAGCTCTCCAACACCAACGCTTTCGCAGTCCTCTTCGCAGCGTAACCAGACGACAACCACGTCACAGCAATCAAAACAAGACACGGCATGCCGCGAAAACGCTCACAAAACGCAGACGGTCAGCAACATAGATCCCACAACACAAGTAATCTAGCCACAAGGACACCGGAGAGAGGAGAGATGTAATAAAAACAAAGGACTTTTGAATGCATCTACATTTCCCGCAGCCATCTGAACCCTCTCTTTCTTACCACGCACGCCGTTCTCTTGCGTAACGTCACAACTGCCAGACTCCAGATTGATGCCGAAGAATGCGAGAACGACTGGTTGGAGATAACCCTCCAGGTACGAGCACTGTTGCTGATTCAGGGTTGCGCTTTTCTCACTTCCCTCTCAAGAGCCGGTCGAGGCGACTGATGATGTCCCACTTCCCTACAACTTTGTGCTGATCCTTAGGCGCCACTGGCGGCGGCGTGTGTTTCGTCGGCGGCGACTTTGCGGCTTGATCTGCCTCCTCCTCCTTCTCCTCCTCCTTCTTCTCTTCCTTCTCTTCCTCCTTCTCTTCCTCCTTCTCTTCCCCCTTCTCCTTCTGCGCCTCATCGCTCTTTGCCTGATCTTGCCGCTCCAAATCTTGCGTGGACGCCTCAGCGGGCGGCGCTTCCGTCGAAACATCAGCAGCAGCAGCAGCAGCAGTTTGTGGAGGCAGAGGCGACTCCGTGGCCGGACTGCTCGCCGAGCTTTGCCTGAGCGCCATGATCCTGGCATTGAAGTCGTTGACATGGGCTTCGGTGCCCAGTCGCTGCAGAGAGTTGTTGTGCTTCTGCGAGTCTGCCGATCGGATCAGAAGTCTCAGGCCCTGCAGAGGGCTCTGTGTGTATGTTCCGGAGTTATCGTCGTTTTGCGGCGCCTCCTCCTTCTCCCCCTCCTGCGCCTCCTCCTTGGGCACTGAGGCTGTGGTTGAGCCCGAGTCGGCTGGTGTACTCTTCTCCTCCTCCTTCTCCTCCTCTTTAGGCAACGAGTCTGTGGATGAGCCCGAGTCGGCTGGTGTACTCTTCTCCTCCTCCTTCTCCTCCTCTTTAGGCAACGAGTCTGTGGATGAGCCCGAGTCGGCTGGTGTACTCTTCTCCTCCTCCTTCTCCTCCTCTTTAGGCACCGAGGCCGTGGTTGAGCCCGAGTCGGCTGGTGTACTATTCTCCTCCTTCTCCTCCTCTTTAGGCACCGAGGCCGTGGTTGAGCCCGAGTCGGCTGGTATACTCTTCTCCTCCTTCTCCTCCTCTTTAGGCACCGAGGCTGTGGTTGAGCCCGAGTCGGCTGGTGTGCTCTTCTCCTCTTCTTCCTTCTGCTCCTCCTTGGGCACCAAGGCCATGGTTGAGCTCAAGTTGGCTGGTGTTTTCTCCCCAGCAGCAGCCGCCGCAGCAACACCAACAATAGCAGCCATTGCTGGGCTCGGCCACGGCTTCTGCGAAGTTTCGCCCAAGCCGAGCCCAGAAGTCGCGACTGGAGCATCTAAGGTCTCACCAGCATGAGCCTTTGGGCTCGAGTAGTCGGTGGATTGTGCGGCCATGGCCGGGAGAGAATGCACCAAGACGCTGCCCCTTCTGCGCTCCTCTCTGCCTTGTTCGTCATGCCACTCGACTTGAGACTGCGTCTTTGTTCGATCATCGACTGTGGTGTTGACCTCTTCTGGAGCAGTAGCCCCTGCTCCGGTATCCTGGGCCGTCATGGAAGGCACAACCCGGGCGAGTTCACCCCTTTCCAGCTTGTAGATGTGTGTCTCCGAGGCCGTTTCTTTCTCCCAATTTGATCTAGGGGCATAACGCATGATCCTGAGAGGCGGACTGTGGTCACCATCTGAGCTAGGGGAATTACGCGTGATCCTGAGAGACGAATCGCTGACACTTTCTGACAGGTGCTCGGTTCTGCTCGGAGACGGAGTTTTCGCTCCAGTTCCAGACGTGGTGTCGAGTTCCTCCGGGGCAGTAGTCTTCGCTTTGGCATGCTCGTTCTGCGGTCTTGTTTGATCATCGAGCGTGGTGTTGACCCCCTGTGGAGCAGTAGCCCCGGCTTCGGCATCTGGAAACAAACGGCTGGTGCGATTCGGAGTTTCGGCGTTCTGGTCCACGACTGCATTTTCCTCATTTGCGCAGTCCAGCCGTCGTGCTTTGGTCCGAGCTGGCTCCAAGGGCGTTTGCCTGACCAAGGTGTCGTCTCCACTCCACATTTGATGTCGCTTTGTGAAGAGATGCGGATTGTTGTCACTATTCGAAGTTCCGTAGAGCTCGTCTTCGGTCAAACTTCTAATCTCGTCTGTCCAATGGATCGATTCCGATGGCGTAGTCCCGGGAGGTTGACCGGTTTGTGCGGTGTCACTGTCCAAAGTGCCGTAGAGCTCGTCCATGGTCAAGCTTCTAATTTCATCTGTCCAATGCGCCGGTTCCGATGGCGTGGTCCCGAGAGGTTGACCGGTTTGTGCGGTGTCACTGTCTGTCCGGACCTTGTTTCTGCCATTTCGGTCTGAAGAAGGGGCTGCAGAGGTTGAATTGATTGGCGCGGCATCCTCGCTTTTGGTAGAATATGGATCGGTTGGAGGCTGTGCCCAAGACTTTCTTGGTTGCCAAGACTTTCTTGATGGTTGAGCAGGCCTGGCCTCTCGGGGCGAATGAACGTCTTGAAAGAACAATTTCCGACTTGAAGCAGACAATTCGTCATGGGCCACGTTGGAGGCAGCCAGATGGTTTCCCCGAGAGACTTCCTGTGTCTGGATAGGTCTTGAGTTATCTGCTGAGGCGCTTAATATGGTATCCGCGCGATCCTCCTTCAAAGGAGGAGCTGAATCCTGGTTGATTTGTTCTTGTTCCGCCTTGAGTACTTGCTTTCCTTTGGCGGGGTAAAAGATTTCGAATACCTCGCCAGTGTGATGAATCCGGTTTATGGTGAAACCACAAGCCTTGAATTCGTCAAGTACCAGTGTGTCGTCGTGTAGAAATGCGTCGTCCATGACTGTACTAAACACGAGGCCATTGTCCTCTTCGTTTTCGCGATGACAGTCTATATCGGAATCCATGAATGCCTCGTGCTCCTCACAAGCATCGTCTTCGTGAAGCCTCTCCCGCCATGTTGAACTCAGAACGCGCTCAAAAGACCAGCTGCCGTCCAAAGCACCCGTAATCCGCCATGCGATGTGGGGCAAGAACTTATCTCGTTCCGTCCCAAAGGCTGCAACTGCCTTTCCGACAAATTTCCACGCAACAGACAAGACCCATTCCCGCGACAACATTTTTTGATTTACAGCTGTTCTTGCCCCCTCGCACAAAGCCTCGAGCATCATCGAGGGGGCTTCCGTGCTACGCCGGTAATGCTCCGGCATTATTTCTTCCCAATTGTCCACAGGCTTCTCAGCGGCCAGGTCGATTGCGGTATAGGACTTTCGCACACTTCGAAGAAGATTTCGGAGGTCATGTTCTCGGCGTGTTCTGGGATTGTCGATGCCGGGCGGCGGGGGATCATTCTCCATAAGTGTCACGAGCAGATTCTTCATCTCCTCATATACCTGGCGACGAGTCGAAAACCGTTCGTCTGCAAAAATGTACAAGTGTGGGTACAAACGGTAGAATACCATAGCCGCCATGTGGTTCAGCGCCTGAGTGCGCGTCATTATTCCCGGCATACGATATATCTTGTTCAATGGCGAAATTGTTTTCGGGCGCATGGCGCGCACCGCGGGGCGCAGCACCCTCTCGCGCGGCATCTTTTCGTGTTCGTCCGCTCGGCTGTCGAACCCGTCGCGAATGTGGTTGCGGACGCGCTCGGCGTGGCGGCGTTGAAGCAGGGCATGCGTGCGAAGCAAAGGTTTGCAGGCGTCAATGGGTCCGGTATCCGATCAATCAGGGGAGACGCATGGCTTCCGGCGGAGCTGCGCGCGGGGAATCGTGGGGTCGGGCGTGGATGGCGGCAAAGGTGGACGTTGGTGTTTTTTCTCCAAGGCCGTTCGTGCTACGTCGGTGCGGGAGTTCGATGACGCGGGTGGAATCGGTCCCGACGGGCCGAGAGCCGGAGCCATCTTGCGGTTCATGCGGGACCCTGCCGACCCCGCGTCCGCTTCTCCTCCGTCTTCTGTCCGCAGTCTTTTGATTCCATCACTCCATCGCCATCTATGTTTTCCCCACGTCTGTTACTAGCTGCCTCACGTGCGACTCCTACATTCTCACGCGCAACTTGGCAAGCGGCGGTCTCGGCGGCGGTCTCGTTACAGTGGCGAACAGGTCTAACAGCTACAACACAGAGCTTAATAGATCTACTTGCACTCTCCCAAAGCAAACGCGGCTCCACGAACTCGAGTTTGAAGGAAACTAGAACTACAATGTCATTTTCGTCCATCGGCACCAGGCGGAGCAGCACAATCATCAGCGAACAGGCGTGAAAGCAAGCTAAAACGGTGTCCCTTTCCACGTCCCCGAATTTCACGACGTTTTGGCTGTCGACCAGTCAGCGCCTGCCCATGTACGCTCCAAAAGCTGCTCTACCTTTCATTAGTTACTGTCCTGAAAACAAGGAAAGGGACATATGCTCAACACCAAAAAAATCGCCCGCTTCCTCCGATAACAAGCACCGCCGTCGCCACCATCACATCTCCATCTCCTACAAGAGCTGGCAAAGCGCCCGCCCCTCGTCATCTTCTTCACTCCATCTATCGCTATCACTGTCCAAGCAAAAATCATGCCTCGAGCCTGCTTGCTCTCAAAAAACACGCAAAGACCGCAACGAGCAGACGTAGCGCCGAGGCATCAACAAAGGTGGCTAGGTTTTCGACTCCCCCTTTTTAGCTACCCCCTCCCCCCTTCCCTTTTTGGCCCCGAAGCTCCGTCTCCCACAACTTTCTCACCCCTTCCGACGCTCGAGATTGCCAAATTGGGCCTTACTAGTCCCTCTGCCCCGAGGCACCGCCATAAGCCAGTCACCACCTGGCGTGTCATCCACCGCCGGGCGCGTCGTCCACCATCAGGCGTGTCGTTGTCCAGCGTGCGATCCTGCGCAGCATCCAGTGCGGCATCTAGCGCGACACCTGCTATCTAGTCAATCACTTCTCCAGTCGCTCAGCCAGTCACTCAGCCAGTCACTTTCATGTAGCCAGTCGCTCACTGCCAGCGAACTTTTGCCTCCTTAGGAAGCGGGGGATCAGAATCCGAAAAGGGGGGCGGTGGTCAGAAACCCAGTGGCCTCAACAAACAGCAACCTGGCCATCCCATCCCGCCACAAACAAGAAAAGCGCATAATCGCGCTCGTACTGTACACGCTGACTTTAGGTCGCGACGAAGTTGCAGAGGAGAAGAAATAACAAGGCAAGCAGAGAATAGGCAACGGGCAATCAACATCGCCTTGACAAGAGGGGGGGCGAGCGAGCAAGAAGCAGCAGCCAAGCAAAGCATCGTATGTAGGTAGCTACTACTAACTAGCTGCTGCTGCTTGTCCATCGATCAGCACTGTCTGCCTGTGCCTGTTGTTCATTACCACTGAATATGGGTATGGGCGTGAAAGGGAACCACACCACCTATCCAAACACATTGCATCACAACGCCCTCACATCCATCGTCATGTCACAGACATCGCTCACGCTTGAAAGGGGTAAACCGATACAGTACATAGCTACCTATCATAGCAATCTTAAACGAGCAGCAAGCGAAGCCAAGAACAAGCCTAACAAAATCACATTCGAGGTATTCGCAATTCGCAACCCCCCAGTCTAGAAAGAAGAAGTAAAAGGACTAAGCTTTTCTCCACCGAAAGGAAGAAACGCAATGAACCAACATGTACACACAACAGCCCATCCGTGTATGTACATACCACGCACCCAACCACCTCTTGCACTCTTCGCGTCTAGTAAACCTCCAAAACATAGCGTCCCTCCTCCTTCATCTCCTCAATAACGCGGCGACTATCCACCTTCTTGCCCGGATTCCTCCTCTCACTCTCCAGCTCGACCGCCTCCTGCAGGACAGCCGTAACATCGGGGACGGGCCACGTGGGGCCGCAGAGGTAAAACGAGCCCTCCTCCTCGAGGTACGCCTTGCGGATCTCGGCCATGCTCTGGCGCATGCGGTCCTGGATGTAGATCTTCTCGGGCTGGTCGCGCGAAAAGGCGCGGCCGAGCAGCGTGATGATGCCGGCGTCCTGGTAGGCCTCCCACTCCTCGCCGTAGAGGTACTCTTCGCGCTGGTGGCGCGCGCCCATGTAGAGGAGGACGGAGCCGATTTCCTCGCCGGCTTGCTTTTGGCGCGCGCGCTCCTGCACGAAGGCGCGGAAGGGCGCGAGACCGGTTCCGAGACCGGCCATGATGATGGGGGCGGTCGTCTTGGGGGGCAGCTTCATGACCGAGGGCTTGACCGAGACGGTGACGGGCGCGCCGACGGGGAGGGAGTTGAGGTAGCGCGTGGCCTGGCCGAAGCGGTCGCGGCCGTTGGCGTCGACCCAGTTGACCGTGACGATGAGCAGCGAGACGCTGGTGGGGGTGACCTTTTGCGACGACGCGATCGAGTACTCGCGGCGCTTCATTGGGCTGACGATGCGCACAATGTCGTGGAACGACGGGTGCGCCGACTTGAACTCGAGCAGGATGTCGGCGTACGTGACCGTGTCGACCTCGGCGCGGCGCTTGAATTCGGCCGCGCCATCCGGAGTCGCGAGGGTCAGCAGCGACTGCTTCTCCTTCTCGTCCGACGCGAACTCGGCCAGCGCCTCGTAGAAGCGCTTGGGAGGACGACCGAAGATGTCGACGTTTTGAAGCAGTGCCTGGAAGACGGTGCGGTTCTCGAGGACGTTGGGGTCCTCGCGAGTGGGCACCTCGACAATCTCGTCCGCGTTGAGGCCGTACCACGCAATGAATTCGTCAATCATCTTGGGGTCGTTCTCTGCGTGGACACCAAGGGCCTCGCCAATGTCGTATTTGACACCAGAGGTGCCCAGGTCGAACTCAATGTGGAAGATGTTGCGGTCATAGTCGGGAGGCGTGAGACGGCGGCGCTCCTTGACATGGACAATGGCAGTCTTGACGGGCAAGTCAGGGCGGAGGGCATTCTGGGTGCCGTATGCCTCCTTAAAGGCCAAACCCTTGGCGGCAGTGACCCAGTTCTTGAGCAGGGTCGGGGGCTCAGGGTCAACTCTCTCAAACGACGAGAAGCTGTTGACATTGATGTCGGTAGGGAGCGAAATGCTCTCAACCTCGGGCTCAATGGTGGCCCAAGACTCGGGAACCTGCACGGGGCGGAGAGCCGTCTCGACGTCCTTGACAAAGTTGTCCAGCGAGCCGCCGCTAAGGGTGGCGAGCTTCTCGACGGCAGCGTCAAACTTGGTAGGCTCCAAGATCTTGAGGACAGCAAGCTCGACGAGGTAGGACTCCAAAGTGGCGTCTTCTTGCACGCTGGGTGCAGCAGTCGAGTCGAGCACGAACAAGTTGATCTTCTTGGCGAAGATGGCCTTGCGAGCACCAACAGGAATACGCTTCTCGAGATCCTCATCCTTGGCACCGGGGAGGCTGACGAGAAGGGTAGCGCCGACCTTGACGCTGTTGACAATGTCAAACTCATTCAAGAGCTTGTCTTCGCCAACAAATGCAAAGTCGGCGGCCGAGACCGAGTAAGCTGCCTCGATGGACTTGTTGGACTTGCGCAAGTCGGTACGCACGACACCACCCTGGACAAGGTTGTCGTGACCAGTGCGGATCGAGACGTTGGTTGCAGAGTCCTTGGAGAAAAGCTGACCGAGAGCAACAGGAGCGCCAACCGCAGGAGCATCGTCAATGTTCCAGAAAGTCAGCTGCTGCGCCGACGGGTCCTCGAGGCTGACAGCACTGGCGTCAATCTCGGAGTTGAACTTGGCAAACAGCTCAGCAAACTTGGAAGGCGTCCAGACCTCCTCCCTGGCGTACTTGACGTCGACGACAGAGGCAGAGTTGCCGGAGAAGCTCAGCGCAGCGAGAACATCGCTGTACAGCGCCGAGTGGGCAGTCTCGTCGGCAACGGCAGCAGTGTCGTGGACCTGGCCCAGCACAGCGACGGTGCTGGCCGACTTGGGAATGGCCTCGAGGAAGAGCTCCTCAACAAAGGGACGGTAGACCCTCACGTTGAGAAGGCCAATCTTTGCGCCCTTGGCGGCCAAAGTCTCTGCGACTTGCCTGCCGAGAGAAGCCTCGACGGTGCCAAAGACCACGAACACGATCTCGGCGGCCTCGTGGCCGTGGTACTCGAACAGCTTGTAGTCAAAACCGAGCTCGTCGTTGAAGGCCTTGAGGAGGCGCACAAGCCTGCCCTCGTTGTCCGAGTGCTTGCCCTCGACGTTGGAGACGGCCTTGAGGATGGCGTCGTAGTTGGTCTTGAGACCAGACTTGTCGAGCACGTCAACAACGCGGGTGGTCTCGCGGCCGACGGTAATGCCGTCATAAGTGTGGATTGTAGGAACGATGCTGGCAAGCAGAGTCGAGAACAAGGCCATGTGCTGAATCTCGTAGGCGGAGGCGCTGGCAACAAGACCCAGGCCCAGCTCCTCGGCGAGGTTCAAGGCGGTCGAGTAGTCGGTAACCAGGCCGGTGGAAGAGTTAGCCGCATAGTCGACAGCAGCAACGTGGGCGACAAAGGGATTGGACACCGAGTAGAGCAGGGACAGCTGGTCGAGAGCGGGCCTCAGCTGGTGCAGAGTCGAAGACGAGGCGACAATGGCCTGGGGAATGTGCCTCTTTGCGAGGTCAAAGTCCTTGGAAAAGACGTAACCCAGAGCGAGGTTGCCGGCGCCGGTCCTGGTCTCGAGAGACGAGACGCCAGTCTTGTATCCCCAGGCATTGGCCTCTGCCTTGTCCTGCCACTCCTTCAAGGCGACATCCAAGTCATATGTGTCGGGCGAGTAGGTAAAGATCTTGTCCGAGAGGGCGTATGCGACTTGCTGGATGAGGGTTTGCGCGGTGAGGTAGGTAGGGCCGCCAATGGACGAGAGGGCGACGTGTTGGCCAAAGGGAAGGTTGGAGGACTTGTGGGCGAATTGCTGGAGAGTCTTTTGTTCAGAGGGTTGGACGGCGGGGCCGGTCGACTCGGCTTGCTGGAAGTGCATGGTGGTGAGGCGGGAGCGCGGCGCGCAGAGTCAAGACTCTCGAGGGTATATAGTGGGCGCCGGAATTGGAAGAGGTGGCGCGCGGTCGAGAGGACCTCTTTTTGCCCTCTTGCGAACAAAGATTGGGCTTGGTGTAGAGTGGCGGAGGGAGAGGAGGAGTCGCAAGGAGCGGAGAAGAGGACTCGACGGGCAAAAAAGTAGAGTCGCCCGCAGTCGAGGTCCCGATACCGCATGGCCATATCATAATTGTAAGCATCTTTTCTTTGGCTCAAAGACTGTGGTCCATTTCCCAATCAGTCCAAGTGTCGATGGCGTGCTCGACACCTGGCAAAATTCTGCCGCCTCACCGCCCGCAGCCCTGCCGCTCGGCCCAATGGATGCCGATCCTTAGTCATCCTCCCGTTCTCCTTCTCACCTCCTCCATGTTGACAATGCCGACAATGCCGTCTTAATCCACATGCGCGGTCCCATCATCCTCTTGCTGCATCTCCATCCTCGCAGCGGGCGCTACTGGAAACACCCTGCAGGATGATGGCCGCCGTCTGACTCAGAACCTCTAGGCAACACTAGACAACTTCCTATTCCGGTAAGCCACTGTGCTATCTTGAGGCACAACATGAGGACTGCTTACTCTGTCTCATCGCCGGCTTTCCTTACAAAATGAAATCAAAGCTCGTCTATTCTCTTTCACTCCTCT
The DNA here is from genome assembly GCF_038381095.1 of Phyllosticta capitalensis. Taxonomy (NCBI): domain Eukaryota; kingdom Fungi; phylum Ascomycota; class Dothideomycetes; order Botryosphaeriales; family Phyllostictaceae; genus Phyllosticta; species Phyllosticta capitalensis. The sequence goes on along the minus strand of NW_027117444.1, from coordinate 8,926 downwards.
GTCTCATTCTCACTCTTGATCCCTCGTTTTTTCCAACATGACCGCCCCCCCTGTTAGCCTTCGTAACTTCACCCCCACCCTCCACAGCGAGCCGTCTTCTCAACTCCTCCCGGCCAACAACCCCCTTCCACACGCATTCTCTGTCGTCGTCATTGGTGCTTCGCGCGGGGTCGGTGCTGGCATTGCCGCTGCTTACGCCAAAGCGGGAGCAACGCTGCTTGTTCTGGCTGCACGCAACACCGACGACCTCGCCAGCGTTGCAAGCAGCATTCCCCCAGGAAAGACCAAAATTCTCACTCATCACTGTGATGTCTCCTCGGCTGCTTCGGTCAAGTCTCTTGCTGCCTACGTGCGTGCTCAGCTCGCCGAGCACTCTCTGTCAAGACTAGATGCTTGCATTTACAACAGTGGCTTCAGCGGCCAGGTTCAACTTAGCATCACAGATGGCGACCCGGACGACGGCCAGTGGGAGACGGCATTCGACATCAACACGCTGGGAACGTACCGTGCCGCTCATTACTTTGTGCCATTGATCCACGGCGAAGGTGGACAAGAGACTTCGGATGCACTAGCTCCCGGCGCCTTCATCGCTGTGGGCAGTTTCGCATCGTTGATTACGACCGGCATTATCGCAAATTCAAAATACTGCATCAGCAAATTTGCACAAATAAGAGTCGTGGAGCATTTGGCGGAGCAATTCGGTCGCGGAGAAGTAGAAGAGCCAGGAAATGAGGGACCAAAGCGACGTCTTTTGGCAGTCTCTGTGCATCCAGGAGCTGTTAATACGCAAATGGCCAGGGACTCTTGTCCGCCCGAATTTTACAGCTGTAAGCCACAATGCTCCGATGGCCGTCATGACGTCTTCAGTGCGCTGATGCAACAAGCAGATCTGACAGATTCGCCCGACCTCTGCGGCGCTTTTTGCGTCTGGCTGATGCGAGACCCAGAACGCGTCATGTGGTTGAATGGGCGCCTGCTCAGTGCAAAGTGGGACCCAGACGAATTACTCGCGAAACAACAAGAGGTGGTCGAGGGCGACTTGCTCAAATTTGTAGCGGTGACGTCCAAGTAGGTGTGAAAGAGGTGCGTGTATGGGTGTCCTGGGAAATTTGTGCCCATGATGCCAATAGCCCAGCGCTGGGAAACCGTTGGACTTGTACCTGACGGTGGATGGCTGGGCCATGCCGAATACGAGGCTGGATTCTCTGTGGACAATCTTGACCAGGTGGCTGCATCGCTGAGAGTTCTACACCAGGCTTCCATTGTCTTCTTTCAATCGGCGGGACACATTACGAATCTGTTGGAGTCTCACAGTCTCACGCAGTGTTTGTCGGGAGCAACCTTTCGGTTACCATTTCAGCCAATGAGAGCCTAGCGCATCTTTGCTGCAAGCCATTGCCGGCAATCTGCAGGGACTGTGATTAATCTCGACGCCGCACCCAAAAACATCAGGATTGGGTGTTTCTGGAACGCGACACCCAACTGATCATCTTTCAATGCATCGAGAGGTCGGTATGGAGGTCATCAGGTGTCGACTGTGCGGCTGGTCTCCCATTGCACTAGAGGCTTGGGAGAGAGGCGATGGCTGGAAAGCATCCCAGCCACCACCTTTTCACCATCATTGCAACGTGGGCTGTGCCACCACGACAGATAATTGCAGCCAGCCCTCTGCGCACTGTCTGCTCTGATGGTCGCGCGCATTCCGAAACTCCACATTGAACGTCGTCGGAAGATCAACACGAGGAACAGCGCATTCGGCAATCAAACATGCAGCGCAATCCGCACGGCACCGCGGGTGCCACAGTAAACGACCATTCAGCACCGTCTTCCAAGTCGAGCAGTCCACGACGCGTCAATTTTGATTTGACTCCAAATAACAAACCAAACTGGCAACAAAACACAACGTCTCCGCTCTCGAGTCCGCGTGGAGGTCCTCCCTCGATACCATACTGCGACCTCGCGATACCGCAGTCAAAACATGGCCATGGACCCGGAGAACCGTCGCGGACCAACTCGCCCAATCACTCTCGTCGCCGCTGGGCAGAGCTATGCGCCCTGGCTCGAAACTCACTCGTCACCTTGGAATCGGCGAGAAAAGGCACAAGCAGCAGCAGCAGCACTCCGCCTCCGCCGTCACCTCAGAAATCCCATTCACCGGCCCCGAAAAGCCCCCTCAAGCCCTGCCTCAAATCTCCCACGTCTCCGACCTTTGCCCCGCAGCTTCCTCCGCCTGCTCCTGTTCCGCCTCCACCACGCACTCCAAGAAGAACGGCGTGGCGGAGTCAAGTTGCACCGTCCTTGCCGACTCTGGTCGAGGTATCGAGTGCTGCATCAGGTGGAAAGTCGGACAACGCTTCTCGTGCGAGCAAGAGCGGCAAATCAAGCCAAGTACGAGGTGGCAGACCGAACAGGCCGAGGGCTTCGACTGGCAGGGGCGGGCGGCATGAGAGATACGAAATGGAGCGAATGAAGAGGACCCGAGAAACTAGTGGTAGAGTCTCGCAGACGAACAAGAAGAATCCACAAGCTGTTGGGTCAAAATTTGCAAGCAAGCACGATGAGCGGAGGAAAAGAGAGCCGAGAATCGATGCGATTGACAGCGAGCTTTCAAACACCAGCAAATCCAGTCGCGGCGGCGGAAAGGGTCGCGTCACGAAAACCAAAGATACCACCAAGCATCCACCTCGTCCACCTCTTACCCGTCGTGACGCGCTCCTCGAGGCAATGCGAGTCGACGATCCTCCAGCTCCACCTCTTGCTTCATCGAGCGTCTACTCCTCAAGCGATTGCTCGTCTCCGAGCATCTACACGTCTTCCAGCGTCTACTCTTCAAGCACTGCCACGCCAGAATCGCCAACAACGTCAACAGACCGCAGTTCGCCCCCAAGCACGCCAATGTCCAAGCGCACTGCGTCCACGGAACCCACGTCGTACACGTCTGGCAGTGAAACTACGAGTCCTCCCAAGACGCCCCTCACTCCGACAAGTCCGACCAAGACCATGACTTCTCAAACCGTCACTGAGATGGAGAGCGAGGCTGAAAGCGCGCAGACTGAGACTGTCGAAGACTCTGCATCTTGCACGCACCGAACAGTCAGCTCTGTTGCGCTGGGCAGCGCGCTTGGTCTGACCAAACCGTCCAGTGCGGTGCGCTCCGTCATGGGGCTTGAGCGCTGCGAAATGTCCAAAGCCCGAGAGCCTCTGATAGGAGAGACTGGTCGACGCAAAAGCCACAGGACGACAGAGGATCGGAAAGAGGAGAAGGATGAGAGGAGAGAGACTAGGAGCAAGAGCAAGGAAGAAGCACCAGAGCCGTCGCCTCCTCCCAAGCCGCAGCCGCGCGTCCGCAAACGCAAACAAGCGCGCTTTCCAGAGGTGGAAGAGGCGCCGGCCAAAGACTTGAAGAAGACAGTCTCGGATCCGGGAGATCGCCATCACGCAACAGGCCGGGTGACTGCAGAGGATCGCTCACGACGAGACGGCAAGGGTGGGAGTAGCAAAGGCGGCAGGAAGAGGGAGACGACGAAGCCGTCGGCTGTTGTGGAGAAGGAGAACAAGAATCCCGAGCCGGCTGATGCGGAGGGAGAAGTGCAGATGCCTCGTCGCCACGTCTCGCACAGCATCAAGTCGCGACGGTCTGTTTGCGTGCGCGGTCAGGGGATGCATCTGTACATCGACATGGCACACAAGAAGCCGTCCTCCACCACTTCCACCACAACCAACACGACCGCCAATCCTCCCCCTCTCTCACCTCACCACTACCACCGCCCCACCCTCGCAACTCACAACATCAACAGGCTCCAAGTCCCCGCCCCAATGGACGACGACACAACCTCATGCATCTCCTCCACCTCGCTCCACCCCGGTGTCGACCTCACCACAAACGCCGCCAACCCCAAAAGCCTCCCCTTCAAGAACCCCTTCGCCCCGCCACCACCTCCAGACCAGATGCGCTACACCCGCCCCGTACGCCGCCCCTACCGCTGGCCGCGCCTCGACCGCGGCTTCGACGGCGTCGCGGGCCCGCGGCCCCCGCTGGATCTGGGCAAGGCGCTGCCGCCGATTCCGGCCGGCGACTCGGAGGATGAGTACCCGGAGGACGACGTCGTGTTCGACAAGACGCGGAGCAGCCATCGCCAACGCCAACGCCCGCGTAGAGGCAGCGGCGGCCTACATGGACCACGCCCGGAGCCCCTCCCGCGTCGTCTCTCCCTTTCGCTGTCTGCCCTCCCCGACACGCCGTTCCTCGGCGCGCTCGACGTGTCGCGCCTGGCGGTGGGCGAGGAGCGCGTTTTTCGGCTGCCGGACCCGCCGACAGCGTCGGCCGTGGAGGGAGCTGCGGCGCAGACATCTCCGCGACGCCAGGCGTCGGCGCCGGCGCAGAGGTCTGCTGGGGCGTGGCAAGTGCAAGAAGAGAGCGCGGGTGGGAATGGGAGTGGGAATGGGACTGCGCGCGCACGCACGATGCCCGCGCGGCGTCGGACAGACGCAGACGTGGGGGAGAGGGCGAGGGCGAGGGCGAGGGGCAGGGTGAAGGGCGAAGCCGATTGTGAGCATGAGCATCCAGCCATGGACGCAGACGCACCAAATCACACGCAGACGCAGACGCAGCTGCTCCCTCCTCCGCGTGTGCGTGACCGGCAAAAAGACAAAACCAAAGACCAAGAAAAAGAGACGCTAAAGCAAGACCCTACAAACGACACCACCACCCCCGAAGTCGAAATCGACGGCATCGCGCGGCGGCTCGCCTTCGCCATCAAGAACGGCCGCGCGAAGGGCACGCGCGCCGTCAAGGTTAGCTGGGTTGTTGGGTATTAAGTAGCCTGTGTGTGTGGCTGGCTGGCTGGTGATTGCTGGGTAGGTGCTGGGTACCTAGGTGGTGCTGTGTACCTAGGTGGTGCTGTGGTGGTGCTGTGGGTGAGGGCAACTGGAGCAAGCGCTAGAAGGAGGAAGGTGGCGAGGCGAGGCGCGTAGGTTGGTTGCGTTGGGGGGTGAGAACTTGGGGAGGGGTGGAGAACGGGTTCGACGCGAGATGTGTTGGACGGATTGATTGATCACTGGATGACGCCGACGCCGTGTGAGTAGTCCAAAAGTTGTCGTCAAATCAACAAGAACGAGGCGCGAGAGGACTTTTATTTGATCAACGGGTTGTGCAGTGCATAAAGAATATAGATAGATAGTCTGGCGGCACAGTCAATGTCTGTTGGGATTTCCTTCATGCTTCTTGAAGCAACTGTGGGTAAAGATGACACGCAAAAGTCGGACCTTAGCTCTCGAATCATTCACATCGGGAGAAGCTACGTACCTATCTGTATTCTGTAGAGTAAATAAAATCAAATCAACCTTAAAGAAACGCGTGGTTTCGCTCCTCGAGATCATTGTAATGTGTAAGGCGAGGCGGTATAGCTCACCTGTTTGAGACTTTGAGATTCCCAGTGGCCAATGTGCTAAAGTGCGCATGTTCTCTGTGGTTTGGTCGACAGACAGACAGACAGACAGACAGACAGATCTACCCATCGACCGCCTTCGAGTCCTTCTCAATTTCTCATGAGACCTCGCAGTCACATGCAGTATGTTAGAGTGAGTTATACCATCTACTCTCTCCATTTCGTCAGTAGAGACGTCACTCATTTCGTCACTAGACCTGCTACTCCCATCGGATGGCATCACCCCATGATGTAGCAGTAGAAAGGCACCTATGTAGTTAGCTGCTCTGCTCGCTCTGGCAGAGATCAATCCCATTCGCTTTCCTCTGCATTCGCTCAACAGCCCATCTAGAGTGCGCACGCACGGAACAAAAACAGTGCTTGACGTCAACCATCTTTACTAACGCAATCGGGCAGGTGCAGCGACCCTGGTTGTTGCGAGATGTGGGTCACTCGCGGAGCAAGCGGAGTGAGCGAGCTGCCCCAGCCGGATAGGTGACAATGGACGGAAGAGCGTCATATCTGTTGCCTTGGACGTTGTCCAAGAAGTTTCGCGATTGACCTGACATCTGCAACCTTCACTCACCGCACATCGATGTCACCTCTGCCCTGCTCACTCCAGCATCTCTTCCGCGCAAAGACCGGAAATCCAGAAAATCACTGCATACTGCACCCCGAGATACACAGAGAACACAGAAACATGCCAGAGGTTCGTACGGAACACCACCTCGTTGCTTGTTGCCGCCCCGTCTCGCGAGCATTGCCGACTGACCATCTTGTTGTTATGCAGGACCAACCCGCTGCTGCTGCTGGCGACTCCAGCCATCGCCTCCCGCGCCGCTCGAATCTGCGTCTCGTAAGTCTGTCTGTCTTTGCCCCCGTCCATCGTCGCGACCGCGAAAGCTTTGGGAATTCCACTAACCACCACCCCCATCATCGCCAACAAACAGCCAGCCCAAGCGCACAAAGTTGGCACGACCGTCTCGATCGCACAGGACGGCGAGAAAAAGGACGGTGTCGTCGTCGTGGTTGACGCCCGACTGCGCAAGGAACAACGGGCGTGGGAGTACAAGGTCGAGGATGCCAGCCAGGAGACCGAGTGGGTGAGGGAGGAAGATGTGGTGGCGTGAGATGGGTGGGGTAGAGTCTAGTTGACGCAGTAGCAGTAGTGAGGCCGCTGTCGAGCTGCACGGTCATGCATGAGGTGCCTGGAGAAATCTTGTCGAATTGGATACATTGCCTTTCCTCCCAGAGAAACTCCCGTTGCGCCCCTGACAAGGAACAGACAATTCCCACAGACCCGAGCCCTGCAATCCTCATTCCTCCTCCTCTTCCTCCTCATCGCTCTCGCTCCCCAAGTCGACAATGTTGTCAGCGTCGTCGTCTGTCCTGGCCGTCGCAGGCACCGCGGCGCTGGAAGACACCTTAACCCGGGGCCCACTACTGCTTCCACCGGCGGCGTCCTCGTCTTCGTCCACCTCTGCGTAGCCGTCGTCATCGTCCGATCTCAAGATGACCGAGTGGTTGCGGCCGCCGTCGTCTCCATCCTCGTCGTCGTATCCGTTGTCCCGGGCTTCCTGTAGCCGCTGCAGGCGCCGCAGTGTGCGGATGAAGGACTGCCGTTCGCTGAGTTTATCTTTAGAGAGCATCTGGGAGTAATGTCAGTCCTGGTGGCATGCCAAAGCGTGGGAAAGGGGACGTACCTGGTCGCATCCTGGCGTCGGACATTGCACTGCTCTGACGGCTTGCATCTCGCCTCTTTGGTTTCTCCTGTGAGTGGTTGATTCGCTCTTGCGAATCAGCTCCAGGATGGCAGATTTCTCAAAGTGGTGCGGACACAAGTCGCTGCTAAGCGGCTCGCGGAATGGCTGTAGGGTGATTGGGCAGGTGGTCCTGATGCTCTCGCCCTCCATGACAATGTCGTCCTCGTCCGCATCGTCCGCATTGGCCCCGTCCCGAAACCAAGTGTTGCTGTTGGGCATCGGCGCAATCTTATCGCCGGATTGCTGTGCCATGTGCACGCTCTTCTTGAAATTGACGTAGTCGGGATGCTCCGAGTAACGGACCCTGAGCGACTTGGCTCCGTACCTGTCCTTGTGGCCGTGGTAGAGCTGGCGGAATCGCTCGCACGGAGGCGTCATGCCCTCTTGCGTCTGGCCCGGCATCGTAGGGTCCCACTCGGAGCGCTGTGTTGCCGTGGCCTGGCTGGCACTGTTGGTAGCGTGCTCTTTGACCTGCCGGAGTGCCGTTTCGAGCTGCCCGGCCATTTCTTTGCCGTCTATAATCTGGCGGATAGCTTCCTCCATGCGCCCCGTCATACCCTCGACCTTGGGCTCCAGGGTAGACAAATGTTGTGCCAGCTTTCGCGCGTCATCCGACTGCCCTTCCGTGGACTCGCGTTTGCGCTTGAGATTCGCAGCCTCTTTCCGCTCGGTAAGACGTTCATTGATCTGGCCGGCAGAAGAGTCGAGGTACTCGGCAGCGAGTCGAAGGTGTGTGACGAGGCGATTTTGCGACTGGTTTGCAATGGCGCGGAGAGCTTGGTGGCCGGACGCGGTGAGGGCGGCGGAGGGTGGTTGGTACTCGGGCAGGTAATCGCTTGGGTCGGCGACCGCCGCGCTGCTGGAAGGACCAGCATGAGGAGTTGCAGTGGATCGGCGGGCTGTGCTCGAGGCCATGATGGTTCAGGAGAAGTGTGGATTGACAAGTCGAGGGCGCGCGAAGTGGTTGACTTGGAGGACGCGCCGACGCGACGACGCTAGCCTGTTTTGGGAAAGACTGGCTGCCCATCCATCGCTCGCCGGAGCGACCACTACTCCACCATCAACAACACCCCATCTTGCCCCATTCGTTCAGAAACCTTGTCGCTTTTCATCGTTCCGATGGGAGTCATCTCCAGCGATGTCGCTTCTTCATCCAATGCTCACCACGCACAATGAGCGCCGTCCTTCGAACTCTCCGAGAGACAAAGCGGTGTCCTTACTGCCCCGGAAGTTCTCTTGCATTCTGCTCTGTCTCTACCGGCCAAACAATGCGGAGCTGTCGTCAAAGAGCCATACAGCCTGGGTGTCGCTCGACATTGTTCATGTGTTTCGGGTCTTTCAGCGCGCAGTCAAACTTTGTTTGCAGTCGTCTTTGTTCAAGTACAATGTCAGCGGCATGATCAAGATACTTAAGTGATCTGTTGACAGGCACGAGAACCAGCGAAAGAAAGCTCAGAACACCAGACCAAGTCAACAGTAAGTTTTACATTCGCAACATGGCCTCCAACACTCCAACCGTTCAGCAGCAAACAACAGAGCAAATCGAAGAGACACCGGTGACTCCAGGCGAGTCGACCGCCAAAGTCCAACTTCCAGCTGACGAGCTCTTGTCAGTGCTTCCGGACCCCTGGGATCTCCTTCGCGAAAAGGTACAGCGCATCACCCGCAAGTACATTGACTGTTGCCATGCATCCATTGACAAGGTCGAGCGACCCGAGGAATACTACTCGTTCGAGT